>NC_083281.1:71069904-73824904 GCF_963506605.1 Zootoca vivipara
TTTGATATGACTTTGCCTAATTCACACAATCCGAAACAGTGCACGAGCTGAAAAGAAACTGTCCTTTGAAATTTGTACTTCTCCAAGTTCAGTGACACAGTTTCTCAAACCAATGTCTGCAAAATTCATTTAATTAGGTGAAAGCATGTATTAAAATATTTGTGGTGATGAGGATGAGGATGATGATGACGGTTTATACCCTGCCCATCTGCCTGGGTTACTCCAGCCACTCTGATTGGCTTCCAGCATACACACAAACAAAATTTGCTCCCCTATATTCTATGATTTAAATATCCTAGAAAGCAGGGGCAATTATGTCAATAAGTTAATAATCCCAGCCCAACGTAGGGCTTTTATGTTGGCCTGTCTGAATGTTTTTCCCTCGCATTTGTCAGGGAAGATTTCAAAACATTCCTAGAAACAAGAGATTCTGCAGATGTTCTATGAATTTCCCGGACATTGTAGAGCATATTCTCTTTCATTGTCCATTGTACAATACGCTCCGTCAACGTGTGCTGTCCCTTCTTTTGGGTGATCTGGAACCCCAGCAAGGTGAAAGTGTGGGGTTCTGCCTATCTGATGTTGACCAAAGGGTAACGGCGGGGATAGCCGAGTTTTTGGTATATATATTCAGTCTATGTAGCCAACTGCTGTCTTTTTGATATATATTTCAAGGCTCTTATATGTGATTTTCTTTTTTATGGTTTTATTTGTAAAATGTATATACAAAAACACAACAAAACATTAAACATAGCTGCCTTCTGGTGTCTTCTGAAGGTTATGCAGTTTTTTATCTCATTGACATCTGATGGGAAAGCATTCTACAGGGTAGGCATCACCACAAAGAGGCCCTCTGCCTAGTTCCCGGTAACCTCACTTCTAGCAGTGAGATAACCATCAGAAGGCCCTTGGTGCTGGACCTCAGTGTCCAGGCTGAATGATGGGGGTGTAGACGCTCCTTCAGGTATACAAGGCCAAGGCCGGTTAGGGCTTTAAAGGTCAGCACCAGCACTTTGAATTGTGCCCGGAAACGTGCTGGGAGCCAATGTAGGTCTTTCAGGACCGGTGTTATGTGGTCACGGCAGCCACTCCCAGTCACCATTCTAGCTGCCGCATTCTGGATAAGTTGTAGTTTTCGAGTCACCTTCAAAGGTAGCCCCACGTAGAGCACACTGCAGTAGTCCAAGTGAGAGATAACCAAGGCATGTACCACTCTGGCGAGATAGTGTGCAAGCAAGTAGGATCTCAGCCTGCGTACTAGATGGAGCTGGTAGACAGCTGCCTAGGGCACAGAATTAACCTGTGCCTCCATGGACAGCGGTGAATCCAAAATGATTTCCAAGCTGTGCACCTACTCCTTCGGGGGACACAGTTACTTCATTCAGGACCAGGGAGTCGTCGACGTCTTTGTCCCCCCCCCCCGCAACCTGCCTGCTTGAGTCCTGCTTGCAGGCTTCCCACTTTGGGACATCTGGCTGGCCACTGTGAGAACAGGATGCTGGCCTGATCCAGCAGACATCTTGCTGTTTTTATGCTGTAATGCAGCCCAGAGTTCTTGAGCAAGCACAGGATTCCCCCCCCCCTATTTCTCACCCATCAAAGCTCTTTTGCAGGAGTGTCTGCCCTGTATTCCCAATTCCATATTGTAGCCTTGATGGAGGTTTGAGGGGTGTCGGGGGGGAGCAGGGGGGGGAGAAAACCCTTGCAATAAAGAAATAAATAAAACTGCCACAAGAACTCTGGCTTCGGTCGATGTAGCTTTGATACATCTGTCCCTGCGACTAAATATCCATCTCTATTGCCTCTTGCTCTATCAGGTTCAAGAAAGTTATCTGAGTGAGTGAATGACTGCAAGGGGGGGGGAGAGGGGAAAATGACGGATAGCTGCACAGTTTGGGTTTGTCGTATTTCCCCCCCCCCTATTTTTATAACATGTTCATTTCAAGGCTGGCAGTGTAATAAGTCAGTCTCGTTCTTGGAATCACAAGTGTGCAAAAGTTTCAATTCAATGGTCTGGCGAAGGTCTGTCTAAAGCGGGGAGAAAGAAACTACAGCCCCCCTAGGTGTTGTTGGACCTCAACTCCCATCACACCATGACCAAGGGTCAGAGACGAAAGGAGTTCCCCCATCCCTGGGGTAAAAGACCAGAAGAGCATCCTTCTGCTGAACTGAATAGAACTGAATCTACCTGAAGGGCTGTCACATGGAAGATGGAGCAAGCTTCTGTTCTGCTCCTCCAGTACTTGGAACAAATGGATTCAAGTTGCAAGAAAGAAGATTCCGACTAAAAACTAGGAAGAACTTTCTGCCAATAAGAGCTGTTTGACAGTGGAACAGACAACCTCAGAAGGTGGTGGACTCTCCTTTATGGGAGGGTTGTAAACAGAGGTTAGATGGCCATTTGTAAGGGATTCTTCAGCTGTGATTCCTGCATTGCAGAGGGTTGGACTTGATGTCCCTTGGGGGTCCTTTCCAGCTCTATGATTCTATGAATCCATGCCCTGCCCCTTCAAAAACAGTGAGGGGTGCTTCTCCAAGTGGATTCTTCCTGCCTCTGACTGGTCGGCAGTACGCACACATGCGGGTTGTTTCTAGGGGGGGGGATGTGTACCTGTCTATGCTCTCTAAAGACGACCACATTGTGAAATCAAATGTACCCCACCCCACCCCAGCCCCTCTGCCTGGATAATGCACCTCCTTTTGAAGTGGGAGCTCTATGGCAGATTAAGACATTGTCAAGTATTTGCTAACCTACTTACAGGCATCATTGGTCCCCAGAGTCCTGGTAGCCTTACACCTTCCTTAACGGACTAACTGAATAGGTAAATGGGTTATATCAGGCCAGGAAATCAATGTGTATACTGTGTTCCCAGCCCCAGATGAGCTTGTCGAAGGCATTTTATTATAGCTCTAGGAGCTGTATTGATCTGACCGTTAACTACTCAGAGGTGGCCAGCAATCCAATGAAGACGCGTCCCTCTGTCCATCCAAATGCATTCTCCCTTCAATAGCCCTTGCAGGCTAAGTGTTTGCAGATTGAATTAATTTAATGTTTGCTTAATCAAAACTGACTAAGCTGGAACTTAAATGCTATTCATTACCAAACAAATCGCATTCACACGGTGAGTGGGATGTCGGGCTGAGACAACCACATTGCTCTTCTATCTAAGATTTTGTTTTATTTTGATTTTTATATATATATAGAAAGGGTGCCTTGTGGAAATGTGCAGTTCTGATATTTCTCTCTAAGCACAAATATTTCAGCAACTCAGGTTGAATTGGGATTTATTTGTTTCCTCTTGCTTTACAGAGTGTGTGGATTTTTAACTGGCGGGGAGGGGGCAAAGGAAACTAGAATTTAGAAGCAAATGTGGGCCACTTGCAGTCTCACATCCAGAGGAGACCCCCATTCCCAGAACTACAATTCTGGGAGGAATTCAACAAACAAACTTTCTTCCCGGGCAACTCTGGGAATTGTTGTTCTGTGAGGAGGAATATGGGTTTTCTTCCAAAATTCTTCGGGGGAAGCTAAATAGTGTTTAAAGTGGTATTGTACTGCTTTAAATGTATAGTGTAAACGTGGCCTATCTTAGGCCCATTCATTTCTGCCACTTCACTCTGCCTAATGATAGGGCCAGTCTTGTCCATTGTCAAACTGCCCTTATGGTGAAACACATTCACATCCTGTATTCACACAACCAGTGTGGCATAATGGTTAGAGTGTCAGACTAGGACTGGGAGAGCAGGGTTTGAATCCCCACTCAGCCATGAAACCCCCTTGGTAGCCTTGGGCCAGCCATCACCATCTCCTAGCGTAACCTACCTCACAGGGTTGTTGTGAGGATGAAATGGGGAGGAAGAGAGCCATGTACGCCACCTTCAGATTCTTGGAAGATAAAGATGATATGTAAATGTGATAAATAATAATAATAATGTCAGGCGGCAGAGGAACCAACCCCCACGGCAGGTTGCCAGGAAGAAGAAGAAGAAGAGTTTGGATTTGATATCTGGCTTTATCACTACCCGAAGAAGTCTCAAAGTGGCTCATATTCTCCTTTCCCTTCCTCCCCCACAACAAACACTCTGTGAGGTGAGTGGGGCTGAGAGACTTCAGAGAAGTGTGACTAGCCCAAGGTCACCCAGCAGTTGCATGTGGAGGAGCGGAGACACGGACCCAGTTCCCCAGATTACGAGTCTACCGCTCTTAACCACTACACCACACTGTCTTATCAAGGAACAGATAAGACAAGGAAAAGTCCATTCCATCTGCTTTTATTCAATATTTACAGAGAGAGGCTTGTAAATGCAGCCTCTTGGGAAAATGGTGTTGTCCCAAGTAATCTCCCCTCCCCTTCTCTCCCACTTCCTCATTCGCCATCTCTTCTATGGGTGGCACTGAGGGCCCTTTGCTTCTGAGCCCTTTGCTCTCCTACTTTTACGGCCCGCCAGGTTCCGGGAGATGGTGGGTCTGGAATGCTTTTTAGTGATAATGTGTCAGCCAGTTGCTCCAGCTCTGCCTCTTCCTCCTCTCCCATTATTTCCCAACTTTACCCCTCAATCTCCTCTGAGCTATGTCCTCCTGCAAACCCCTGTTGTAATTCTGAACTGTCTTCTTCTCTGGAAGGGTCAGGCTGGGGAGACGGTCTCCACCATTCCTCCTCTGCCCTGTCCCTGACAAATAATAATAATAATAATAATAATAATAATAATAATAATAATAATTTAATATTAGAAGTCCTATGATGCCACTCTGGGAATTGTATCTTTGTAAGGGGAACAGTAGTCTCATAATAACTCTCAGCAACCTTAACAAACTACAGCACCCAAAATTCCTCAGGGTAACCCATGTCTGTTCAAAGTGTTATCACAATGCTTTCATTGTATGGTGTATCTGTGGCTAATGTGGATCATACTGAGCCAGGTGGGACATTGCTGTGTCTGACCTGACACAAGCCTGCTTCCTACATTCCAATCCTGCCTCAGATGCAGCCGAGATAATTGGTCTCGGTAGTTCTGGTAGGGGGAAGAGCCAAATTGCAGTTGAGCCCAGCTAAGCAAGCAGAAGAGGCAACTCTCTAAAAACATAGGAAAAGTCTGTTGGATCAGGCCCCTAACCCATCTAGTCCAGCATCCTGTTCTCACAGCGGACAACCAGATTCCCATTGTAAAGTGGCGCTTAGGATTTGAGAACAAGAGCATTCGTCCATAATGTGGCACCCAGCAATTCAGAAGCGTCGCTGCTTCCTCCGGTGGAGGTAGAACATCAGGAGAGCCTGCTGGATCAGGCCAATGGCCCATGTAGGCCATCATCTGGTTCTCAAAGTGGCCAACCAGATGTCCCAGTGAAAGCCCACAAGCAGGACCTGAGGACAAGTGCCCTCTTCCTGCCAGCGAGTGGTATTGAGAAGCATTGCTGCCTCCAACTTGTGGAGGCAGAGCAGAGGCATCATGGCTAGCAGCTGTTTATAACCCTCTCCTCCATGAATCTGTCTAATCCTCTTTTAAAGTCAGCCAAGCAGGTGGCCATCACTGCCTCCTATGGGAGTGAATTCCACTGTTTAAGGGCTCGCCCATACTCCTGCTTGTCCCATGCCTAGAAAGCATGGGGCTGAACTAATTTCCCCCTCGCCCTCCTCCTTTCTGAGGGAAAACCTACTCTCTAGTGCTAAATCAGAGCAAACATCAATCCAGGGAAAACCCAAATTGCCATTTGCTCTGACTGAGCACTAAAGAGTGGTTTTCCCTGGGGGAAACCAGCAGGACGAGAGGAAGTGTGGATAGGCCCAAACTCTGTGCTGCATCATTCCTCGCTCCCTCCAATGTCACCTGAAAGAACGACTGCTGGAGAATAACCGTCCTATTCCATCCGATGTGTGCCACACAGCTGTCTCCACCCCATAGGGGCTATCTGAAGTACTTCCTGAGCAAAAGAAGAAAGGAAAGGAAAGAGTGTCCCTGTATGATTACAGTTCAAATGAATGTATGAGTATGGAGGGGGAGAGAGAAGATTTTCTACGGAGGCAAAAACCAGGCCTATTTGTTTAACAGAGCCCCATGCTTACAAATCACACACTGTGCGTTAAACAACAGTAGCCAGCCACACTGATTAATGGTGCGAAAAGCATATGTGCCCAAACAATGATTTCATTTCAGACTAAAGAACAATGCCTGCTCCTTCCTTAGACCCTAATTTACAATTTCAATTATAAATATAAAAAGTTATGTTTCTGATAACTGCTTTTATTAGGCGGATACATGCGCTGGTGTCTCGCAGACGTACAGTATGCAATAAAATAACAAGAAGTGCAACAGCAAGCTGTTGTTCCCTTCAATTCCTGGCGTTGACTTTTTTAGCATGATGGCAGAATTATCACTCAACCCACAAACGCAGAGATGCTACGGAAACGAGGGACAACTGCCCCAATGAATCAAGGCAAAATGCCCATCTGCTATGGCACTTTGGCCTCGCTAAATATCCACAGATATGCGGGGAGCGCTTCTGACCTCCATGAGTTCAGCTCTGGGTCAGCCCAGAGCCCCAGGTAGGTGTGCCAACTCCCTGGGGCCGTGAGTGCCCTAGCCCCCACAACATTTTAAAAGGCTGGCAAGGCACCTACAACGTGTGGTGGCACATGTCCCGGTAACGGCATGCAGCCCTGAGCAACCGTGGTTGTGGTGGCAAGCCTGCACCGTTGGTCCCCGGTCTGACATCATGAATTGGCCGCATTGGGCACATGCCAAAGCTCACACTTCAGAAGGCTGCCCACTGTCAATCCATCGAGCTTCCTCACACTGTTGCTCCTCCTCTTTGTGGTTGCTCACCTGCCGTCTCCAGCTGCATGCTAAGCAACTGTCTCGTTTTGAGTAGGACTTTACAAATTTAAAGCAGGCATCACAGTCTCTGATTGGATCCCGGAATGTCCTGGGATCCTTGCATCCTTCCTTGGGCAGCTGCTGCCGAGGAGTGCAATTTCCCCCTCTTCTCAGTGCCTTAATAAATTAGGCAGGAAAGGAAAGCGGACATGGTAGCTACAGGGAGAAGTCAGGCTCTCCACCAATCAGAGCACCCAGCAGGCAGTACAACAACCTTGATGTGATGGCAGAGCATGATGGCAGAAGAAGGAGAAGAAGCAGTAAGGTCTACTTTGTCCCCTCCCTCCCTCTCTGAGCTGGTACCGATTGAGCTCTGGGGAGAGGAAAGGCAATGGGCGGAGGGAGCACAGGTAACAGGGGCAAACAGAAGTCACAGAAGGGACCAAAAAAAAATAAACCCTAGAACTTTTCAGTTTCAAAAAATAGAATTGATTGGTTTATAGTTTATAGTGGAATTAAAAACTTGGAAGCTGGAGCTAATCAGTCCCACCACCATCCATTCTGTCTCATTCACACTGCTTTAAAATGTAAGGAAAATCCACAGAAGTCCTGCTGGAAAAGAAAAAGAATGGTTCTTTATTTACAGTGTCATCATTTTTACAAGGATGGCTTGAGATTCCAAGCCTATGGGGTTGCAGCTAGTTTCCTGGCTGCTTCATGCAAGAGAGAGAGAAGGGGTGGGGGAAGGCCAAACTAAGGGTTTCAGTAGAAAAAAACAACCCCAAAATATATTTTTCCTGACTTCCTGTTAATCTCCACCTTGCCCTCTGCTGACTGGAGGCATGTAAGGTTATTTATCGCCACCAAGAACAGCAGAGAATGGAAGAGTATACTTCACCGCTAAGAAGATACTCCAAGATTGCAGTTCCAGTTACTCACCACATGGGGCACTGTCCCAGCTCTAACCCCACCAGCTCCTGTCACTGGCCGAAGGACAGTGAAAGCAAGACTTTGCCTTTGCCCACACCTTAAACACAACAAATGCTCATTTACAACCAGGAAGTCAGCCAGGACAGTGAGAACTTTTTTGGATCAGAGTTTGTTCACAAAAAAAGCAAAAACAAAAACCAATACAAAAAGCAGACCTCATATTATATCTGACGGTAATTGTTCAAAACGGATTTCATCCTTTAAAAAACACACCAAAAAACATACATTTAGAATGTTTCCTAAAAATACAAATTATCTCCTACATTATTCCCAGAGACAAAAGCGACCGCACTTAACGCTATAATCACTGCAAATTGCAGGCGTGACGTCTCTGAATTAAAACTGCAGACTGATTCATATTTTTTTAAAAAAAAAACTATTGAACCACATCCCACTGTTGTTTGACAAACAATGAGATCAGAACTATTTTTAAGGTCAGTGTAATGGTCTTTGCCATGTATTTCATCAGCACAGATGATCTGGAAGGAAAAGGCAGAGCCTGGAGCCCAAACCAACAGCCCTGGCAGGGAGAACTGTTCAGAGTTTCTTCTCAGCATACAAACTGTGGGTGACAATGTTCCTCACTCTGATTTCACAAGCACAGGGCTTTGTCATCTATCACTGTGGTCCCAACAAAGGAAAGATCCAGATGTCTGGAAATTAAAGGGGAGCAGGAAGACATGCTGTCATTAAAGCTCTGAATCCATAAATCATTGCAATAAGAGAATATTGCTATATTAGAGTTTTGTTACACAATCTCCTCCACGGCCCCCCGCCCATTTAATATTAAGTAGGAAACACAACCAAGTTCTGTGGCATAACAGTTTTATTATTCCAACAAAAGAAAAGCTTTTAAAACATTCTGCTGGAAATTGTGTTCACTCCTTTAAGGGGGTGAGCAGAGAGAGAAGGAACAGATAGGAAAGTCTATTTGAGACATAGTCAAAAACAAAATAATCTGGTAGGGGATTTGGCTGAGGCTCCTGAATATTCATTCTCCATTAATGGAAGCAAGAGGACGCAAGGGCAGAGCCCAAGCCCACCCTTGTTTGCATGGTATTTCAGACCCTCCAAGTGTTCCTATTTTGCAGGGACAGTCCCGTATTTACAGAAGCCGTCCCGGTTTCTGATTTGATCTTGGAATGTCCCGCTTTTCCTTAGGATGTCCCTGTTTTCATCAGAGAAATGTTGGAGGGAATGGAATTTTGGGATCCCCCCCTGCCCCCCCCCCGCTGTGAGACAAAGAGAAAAATAACAACCGTATTTTTCCTTGTATAAGACTAGGTTTTTTAACCAAAAACGGTTTAAAATTGGGGCTCGTCTTATACATGGGTAGTGCTGAGGGGTGTTTTCTTAATTTTGAGTCCCTAAAAATAGGGGGCATCTTATACGTGGAAAAATATGGTATACAGTGGTACCTCGCAAGACGAATGCCCTGCAAGATGAATTTTTCGCAAGACGAATGTGCCTTGCAATCTGATGGTGACTCGCAAGATGAATTCCTTTTGCGAAAAATTCGTCTTGCGAATCGCGGTTTCTCATAGGAATGCATTGAAATTTAATTAATGCGTTCCTATGGGCAAAAAAAGAAATTTCAATGCATTCCTATGGGAAACCGCGATTCGCAAGATGAATTTTTCGCAAAATGAATTGACTCGCAGAATGAATTAAATTTGTCTTGCGAGGCACCACTGCACAACCTTTAGAAGACATCCAAAGGCAGCCCACCCATTTTAGGGAACTTTAAAAATGTTTTAATGTTTGAATTATGTTTTAATGTATGTTGGAAGCCTCCCAGAGTGGCTGGGGCAACCACCTAGCACCAGCAAGGCTCAGTTATTCCACCAGCTGCTGGCGCATAATCTTCAATTCTATAAGATCTAGAATTCGAGGAAGTTGTATAAAATATGAGATTCGTCGCTCCATTCCTTACCAGAGATTTCCTCCTGACAAACTAATAAAAGACAGAAGGAGTTTTCCTTTTTGATCTCCATATTAACTTCTTATAGTTGGACAAGCAAGCATCAGCTGTCCATTGAAGATACGTTGGTTTATTTTACAGTTTGATCCTTGAAATTCTATCTTTAAATATCTCAACCATATATATACTGTGTTCTGAAGAGCTTTCAAGCAGAATGTTTATTAGTTGCTTTGATCTAATTCATCACCCGCTCGCCCACCCCCACCCCCGAAAAAAAATCTTAAAGCAAGTACATAATGTTCTTTAAAGTGACACATGTTGGAAACTCTCAAAGTACTTTAACTCTTGCTTCCAAAGATCTGAACTTTTTTTTTTAATTATTTGATACGGAGGGATGCAGGCTCTGAAACAGAACGCAAAAAGGATGCTGTCAATAGGGACATCATTGGAACTCATCACCCTGCGAATGAAAGCCTCTTGTCAATTCCAGCCCTCCTGCCCACCCCCTTCCTCCAAACCACACTTTATAAATCAGCTAGCAGCTTAGAATATCCTTGGCAGGACTTTCAAGGAACGAATCGGAATGACGGGGAAAGAGAGGATAACAATCAAAGCTTGACTGAATACAGGTGTTTGGATTTACAGATGAAGCACAAATGCCTGGATCTTTGACAGCTGTTGATGTTATCAGTTATATGCAGCTATTATTGGCTCCGGGCATGGGGTGCGGGGGGGGGGCTTGGGGGGGGCTTTCCCTTAGCAACATCTCCGCAGCTGATAACATTTGGCTGAACTTTCGGATCTTAACCTCCCTCCTGACTTTCTGCAGTCAAGCCCGCGTAAACTGATCGGAGGAAGAGACGCTCGGCGGGAAGACAAGTAAAATATTATTGACTGGGCTGCTTCTTGTCTATTAGGGAGAAAGAGCAAGAGGAGGGGAGAGCTCCCCAGTTTGACAGGCTTCAAGATAATCAGGGGAGGAATCGAGGCAAGAGAGTAACCCTGAGAAAAGTAAGAAAGCGGCGCCTTGCGAGAGGTCATTGTTTCATGTGGAGGATAAACAAGAGCAGCAAACAAGGGGGCGGCTGGCTTTGGGAGCCCACAGTTTAGCGCTTAATACTTCAAATGATGCAAGGCTACTCACTGCCAAAAAAGAGAGAGTATATTCTTATGTAAGGAGGAGGCTAAAATCCGTTAAGTGTGCGAAGTCCCTAAAGAGGCTCCTAATAATTGCATGAGTTGTTTTAAATTGGAGACGGGGAACCTGTGGGCCCCCCAGGTGTAGTTGGACACCAAATACCATCAACCCCATGTCAGGATGGTGGGAGTTGTAGTCCCAACAGGTTGGCAGGGTCCCTGTTTTGAATGCTTCAAACCAACAGATTCCTTAATGTTTTGAGATTTAGAGGCGCCCTTCATAGGCACACCAGGGTGGATCCTGTTGTCCATGGAGTTGTCCCACACAGCGTGGGAGGCCCATTCTCACCTATTGGTACGCCGCTGGGAGCAAGGGTGTTGATTGGCCAGGAAACAGCCATGTGATGCATCTTATCCACACCACTGAGATATTTGCACAGACCATAGTGGAAATCCTCTAGGGGTTAGGCATAACCGTACCCAGTGCATGGTGGAAGCTGAAGATGTTGAAAAGGCTTGGGATCCAGACGTATTGCCAACTATGCTTGGGGCTTGGGGAGTTGGGTCATTGATGGACCTGCTGGTTGCAAACCCAGCCCATTTCCTGATAAGGGCTCCTGGTGTGAGCCCATCTCCTCATGAAGCAAAAAGGGAAGTAAGTGCTCCCCCTTCTGGAAACAACATGGGTGCAATTGTGGTGGAGAATCTACTGCTCCGTACGCCAGTTAGGATCACCTCCTTATCTGGGAGTAAGCTTCATATATCCCAGTGGAGCTTACTTCTAGGTAGACATGCACAGAAGCTATTTACAGAGCCATATCAACAAGAAAAAACAACCAATTCCAGTCCCAATCATAGATTGTTCATAGATTCAAAATCTATTCATAAATGCAAATTCAACACTGTCAAAAAAAATGATTATAAACGCATATGGCTTTTGGTATCCAGCTTTATCAGCACATTGCACTTTCTCTCTTTTTCAAAATACCATCTATTTTCTTTTTGTTGTAATTTCTGTGAATTGATGGTTATCTTTTTGAGATATCTCCCCCCCCCCCCAAAAAAAATAACCTGCAACATTTTGGGGTACTTTTTTTATTTGTTTCCCCCATTCTTTGTCCTACAGAGCCTTGAATTCTGCTGGTCTCCTTTTAAAGCAGTCCTCAAAAACTCAGCCTGGATTTTCAGTTCCCATCATCTTCTGCTTAGCAATGGGGATGTTATCACTGAGTATACTGCACGTATTCCTCCACCTTCCTCTGCATTTTACAGGTGAATTCACAATGCATCTCCACAGCAGTATTTAAACAAACACAGCTAGAACCACTAGCCCAGAGGGAAGGTTTCTTGCTAGCATGCATCAAGAAACTCAGGTTGCAATTTCCACTGTCAGTACCTGGTTTGTTATTTGGAGCTATCTCGAATGGTCTTTGTATTGTGCTTTGGAAAGAGAATGAGGAGAAATACTACAAACATGAGTTTGACCAAACTGCGGGAGGCAGCCGAAGACAGGAGTGCCTGGCATGCTATGGTCCATGGGGTCACGAAGAGTTGGACACGATTAAACGACTAAACAACAACACTATTCTCATTTAAAGATGTTTGATCCCTTCCTGGCTCCTCATTTCCAGTCAGAGATGGAAACACTCCCCCGACCAGATGTTTAGCCTGCAGAAGACAGAGAGGTAGCAGGATTGTTGTTTTTGTTTAGTCGTTTAGTCGTGTCCGACTCTTCATGACCCCATGGACCATAGCACGCCAGGCACTCCTGTCTTGCACTGCCTCCCGCAGTTTGGTCAAACTCATGTTCGTAGCTTCGAGAACACTGTCCAACCATCTTGTCCTCTGTCGTCCCCTTCTCCTAGTGCCCTCAATCTTTCCCAGCATCAGGGTCTTTTCCAAGGATTCTTCTCTTCTCATGAGGTGGTCAAAGTATTGGAGCCTCAGCTTCACGATCTGTCCTTCCAGTCTGAGCAGTGGCAGGATAGCCATCGTCAAATGTTGGAAGGGCTGCCACAAGCAAGCTTGTTTTCTGCTGGTCCAGAAGGGAGGCCCCAAACCAATGGATTCAAATTTCAAGAAAGAAGATTCTGACTAAACCTTAGGGAGAACTTTCTAATGTTAAGAGCCATTCTAATGTTAAGGGCCACAACTTTACTCATTAAGGATGTAAATGAGTATGGCATTGGACATATCCAATACTATCCAGCCTGCCAGATGGACAGTTAATTACTGTATTGAAACGACATAACCATGCCTGCTGTGTGGCAGTAAGGGTGGCAAAAAAGGCCCACTTCACTGCCTCCATTGCATCCTCAAGTAGCCTGCCAGCTTTTTCATGTCACATGGGGTCTATTAACGTCTATTCCAAGCAATGGAACATTATATCCTTTGGAAACCCACTATGAATTGTTTGGAAGGCACTTTGAGAATAACACCTTTGAGATGCTGTTGTAAGCAGTTACATACCAGGGCCTGCTGGCGAAGATGGAAGCCCTCTTGACCAGAAAATACAACTTTTTTAAAAAAACAACAACAAACCATATCAACTTTCTAAGCTGTCTCACCAGAGTGGTGCATGCTCTAGTTATCTCTCGCTTAGACTACTGCAATGCGCTCTCCGCGGGGCTACCTTTGAAGGTGACCTGGAAACTACAATTAATCCAGAATGCGGCAGCTAGACTGGTGACTGGGAGCAGCTGCCGAGACCACATAACACCGGTCTTGAAAGACCTACATTGGCTCCCAGTACGTTTCCAAGCACAATTCAAAGTGTTGGTGCTGACCTTTAAAGCCCTAAACGGCCTCGGTCCAGTATACCTGAAGGAGCGTCTCCACCTCCATCGTTCTGCCCAGACACTGAGGTCCAGTGCCAAGGGCCTTCTGGCGGTTCCCTCGTTGCGAGAAGCCAAGTTACAGGGAACCAGGCAGAGGGCCTTCTCGGTAGTGGCACCCGCCCTGTGGAACACCCTCCCACCAGATGTCAAAGAGAAAAACAACTACCAGACTTTTAGAGGACATCTGAAGGCAGCCCTGTTAAGGGAAGCTTTTAATGTTTAAAAAATTATTGTATTTTAATATTTCTGCTGGAAGCCACCCAGAGTGGCTGGGGAAACTCAGCCAGAAGGGTGGGGTATAAATAATATATTATTATTATTATTATTATTATTATTATTATTATTATTATTATTATTATTTGATGCTAATGACCAATACCAAGGTGAAGGTCTACCAGGCTTGCATGTTAAGCATGCTGCTTTATGGTAGTGAGACATGGGCAACTTACACCCACCAGGAGCGACATCTCATCTTGACTTCACCCCCAAAGGCACACGCTTCCATTGTCTCCCAAGACAGAGATGGATACCAACCAACCAACAAATGCAGAACAGGTATTCTGTAGTACATGTAATAGTGCAAATTCTACTTATCAAAGCGGTCAAGTGGGTACATGTAAGGTAAAGCGATCTCTTTTTTGTTTGAGGACAGCTTGGGCAATGGTCAGTTGTAATGGCAACTATAGATCAACATCATCTGCAGGGTGAAAGGTTGTCCATCCCTGTGATGGAAGATGACAATGTGGACAAGATGAACACCTACATTCCCAGGAACCACAAGTGTTTTGGCGTCAAGGGGATTTGATGTTATTTAAAGGATGCTCCAAATACCATCTTGTAAAAACAACAACAACTTGGATTCCCCATGGGTAAGTACTTTTAATACGCCACCGACACCTATTTTTGTTTAGATGCTTTGGAGAAAGGTGACGGCACTTCAACACTATGCAAGATATTATATATTGTTGTTGTTTAGTCGTTTAGCATGCCAGGCACTCCTGTCTGACCAAACTGTGGGAGGCAGTGGAAAACTCATGTTCGTAGCTTCGAGAACACTGTTCGTAGCTTCGATAACTTAGCATATATGAATACATAGATTTCCAAAATGTTCTTGTGAGGTGACTTTGTTGTTGTTGTTGTTTAGTCATTTAGTCGTGTCCGACTCTTCGTGACCCCATGGACCAAAGCACGCCAGGCACTCCTGTCTTGCACAGCCTCCTGCAGTTTGGTCAGACTCATGTTCGTAGCTTCGAGAACACTGTCCAAACATCTTGTCCTCTGTCATCCCCTTCTCCTAGTGCCCTCAATCTTTCCCAACATCAGGGTCTTTTCCAGGGAGTCTTCTCTTCTCATGAGGTGGCCCAAAGTATTGGAGCCTCAGCTTCAGGATCTGTCCTTCCAGTGAGCACTCAGGGCTGATTTCCTTCAGAATGGATAGGTTTGATCTTCTTGCAGTCCATGGGACTCTCAAGAGTCTCCTCCAGCACCATAATTCAAAAGCACCAATTCTTCGGCGATCAGCCTTCTTTATGGCCCAGCTCTCACTTCCATACATCACTACTGGGAAAACCATAGCTTTAACTATACGGACCTTTGTCGGCAAGGTGATGTCTCTGCTTTTTAAGATGTTGTCTAGGTTTGTCATTGCTTTTCTCCCAAGAAGCAGGCGTCTTTTAATTTCGTGACTGCTGTCGCCATCTGCAGTGATCAAGGAGCCCAAGAAAGTAAAATCTCTCACTGCCTCCATTTCTTCCCCTTCTATTTGCCAGGAGGTGATGGGACCAGTGGCCATGATCTTGGGTTTTTTTTTATGTTGAGCTTCAGACCATATTTTGCGCTCCCTGCATTCCAGAGTCCCACCTCATTTATGTAGCTCTTAATACAGTTATACAGTCAGCTGGTTAGCGTTGCCCTTTGGGTAGTAATGAGGTCTTCTCCAGCCCTTCAGCTGCTGTAAAGTATTCGGAAGTTAAATGCACAGATGAAAAAAAATTTGTCTCAATTTTATACTTCTGCAAAAAATGGTAATTTTGTACTTAAAATGTACAAGATGGATGTTCAGAAATGTACGCTGATAGCCTAAATTATATTTGGTCATAATTTATGTAGTACAGTCCCAAAGAGATGCAAAATAGAGAGAAGCATAATTTATCTGTTGGAATCAGAGATAGCTTTGCTAAAACTCCCATTTATTCTATCCCCTATAGTTTCAACCAGCCTTTGTCCTTAGGGCACATTCTGTTTAAGTTTTCCGTTTTGCCGTTTGATCACATATTGTAGCCTATCATTTGCCCATCGTCGGAAGCACATCCCCCCTCACAAAATTACAACCGTACCTAGCAAAACATTTCATTTTGAAAATGCAACATATTTATAGCAATATAGAAACAGTATTAAAATAAAGTATCTAGCACAGAAATATATGTGTCTGGTAAACCCCATAAATACCAAGCCCATCTACTATTGCTTATGCAGCACAGCTACATGTTGGGTGTAAGCTTTATTTTTTAAAAAATAAAAAGTTATATTTTGCAGGAATCAATGAGTCAATTTCTGCATTGGTTTTTTTAATAGGGGTTGGGAAACTATGACCCTCCAGAAGGGGGAAGGGCTCAGTGGCAGAGCACCTGTCTTGCATAGAGAAGGTCCCAGCTTCAATCCCCGGCATTTCCATGTAGGGCTGGGAATGACCCTTGCCTGAGTCCCTGGAAAGCTACAGTCGGTCAGTGTAGACATTATATGGGTTCAATAAGGCAGCTTCCTATCTTCCTATGTTTTTGAACACCAGCTTCCATCAGCCCCAGCCAGCACGACGGTCAAGGATGATGGGCAACACCTGGAACAGGGGTCACCAAACTTACCGTGCTTCGGGCTGGTGCCTACAGTGCCGATCGCATGGTGGGCCAGAGGGCAGGGGAGCGTGCGCCCATACGAGTGCGCACACATTATTTCTGGTGAACTTCCGAGTCGCAGGAGAACCGGAAATAGCTTGTGTGCATCCTCTGATCTGGAAGTGTGCCGGAAATGTCACTTGTGCATGCGTGCAAGCTATTTCCAAGCTCCTGCGACCCGGAAGTGGGCAGCTGCGCCAGTAAGAGCGGGCGGCGGGGGTCACCAGGCCATATCCAGCCCCTGGGCCATAGCTTGGGGCTATGGTTCCCCATCCCTGATTTATAACTTTGGAAATGTCAACGGATTTAATTAGACAGTGCTTATCCTAAAGCCTGTTACCTTTTTTGTTTTCCAGAGGGAGACCACCCTCCTATTTAGTTCATCCCAATAAAATGGAACTTGACTGAAATCCGCCCAATGCAGGGTTCAGCGGCATTTATTTTGCAAAGCAAAACTCTTCCATGTAGAAAATTAGATCATAAACGTACATCAAAAACATCCACATTAATAAAATAATGATAGTCTTAGCAGCATTAATGCTACAGCCTGCAGCCATCCCACTTTTGGTTGCAGCCGTCCCTCAGATCTCAGTGTGAACACAGCTGGGTCTGGCCAGGATTCTGCTTGGAAGACTACCAAGGGAACCCTAAAACATACATGAAGTGCTAATGTAAATTCGTCACCTCAATTCCATCCCCTTCACATCTGTGTGGTCCTGTTAAGCTTGTCAGGAAGGGAAGTGTTCCCATCAGAGGTATTGTGAACTGTGGATAGCAGCAAGTGTCTAGAGGCTGGTATTTGGGGCAGGATCATCGAAGCACGTGCCAAGTACATTCAAAAGGGCGAGGCAAGGTCTACAGGTCAAGCAAGCACAAGCTGGGGGCAAGAGGTCAGCTCAGATTGTTCCACTTCAGGCAGCAAGGAGGGGTGTTGCATTACTGAAAGCCCCCTCAACAACACACACAGGCAAGACCCCCATTCCCTGGGAAGAGCACCCAATGTAGGCGGCAGAATTGGTTTCTCCCCCAAATGAAGTGTTATCTTTTGGTGTTTAGGAAAGGGAGACTCTAGGTATAGGGTGGGTACAGGATTTCAAAAGGAAGTTATTGGGTATTATTAATGGGCATATAAGCTAGAGGTATATAAATATTTCTAATAAATAAAAATAATAAACTGATCATCTTGGGGAGCCCTTTGACAAACTACAACAGAAAAGCATCTTCATGAATGGACAGATTCTTTCGGAAGGTGGCAGGCTCTCTTTTGTTGGAGGTTTTTAAGCAGAGGCTGGATGACCATCTTTCAGGGTTTCTTTAGTTGTAATTCCTGCATTGCAGGGGGTTGGACTAGATGACCCTTGGTGTCCTGTCTAACCCTACAGTTCTATGATTCTATTATTCAATTCAGAAAATTTATCATCCCCCCTCCAAACCTGGTACAGTAGGAAAATGCTGGTGGATGTCTATCACAGTGGCTATGTATAACAGAATGAGCTTGGATTATCACTGCCTGGATCCAGGCACCACCCAATCCAGACAGCGATTTCTCCTCCATGCAATCCCAAAGACAGGTGGAGGGAATTAACATCCCTGTTTCCATGTGTGAACCAGCCCCATGGCAACGCAAAAGAGATCGCAGAAAATATTCCCTACCCTCCTGGTTGCCTTCCATCGAGAGATGAAATAGCACCCTAGATGCCATGCTTCAGATAAGAGCTTCAACTGAAGCCTCATATATTTTGTTGATATTAAAGATCTTATGGCTTTTTGAAGCTGAGTGTTGGTATTAATCATCCGCTTAACACACTGTCAGGCTTTTCTCATTTTTAAAGCTGCCCCACCCCTTTAACTCAACGTCGTCATGCCAGCATGAAACATCTTTTCCCAAAGAGACACTTAGCTGAGGGGTAGCCCATCCTATCCTGAGGGCTCAAGGCTGATTGCAATTTAAGATAAATGCAATGCAGATGCTTTGTTGTGTACACACAATGGGGACCCTCCAGGCTAGAGTTTTCTTGAGAGTGTATCCCGCAGCATGTTCTTGACACACAAATAGGGCATTGGTGGCAGATATATTCTGCTTAGTTTCCCCAAGGTTACATCGCAATATTGTTGTTTGGTGCAACAAAACTGGGGGAAAATAAACCAGAACATTTGTGAGATTTCAGCAGGACGTCATGGGATAAGATGATGGGTAAGGATGATGGTTTCAATTTATTACCTGCCCTTCACTAGCAGGTGAACAGGGTGTGTTACAACAATATAAAATTCAGTATTAAAATAAACAGTTAAAAAAAATCGCAATCATAGGAAAAGGGTGGGTCCTGAAAACACACATCTCAGGCGCAAAAGGCCGGTGCAGTGTAAAGAGGTGTGCTTTCAACATTCTCCAAAAACTGTACAGTGAAGATGGCAGACATCCCTCTGTGCACCGACTGGAAATGAAGCAATGTGACTACTCCAAAAATTGTGCAGGTGCAAATGGTATATGGAAAGTGGGGTCACGTGTGACTGCCCTGATAGCATCACAGAATTGTAGAGCTGTGACCCATGCTGTCTGTCCTGTTTGCTTGAGTTTTTAATACTATTCAAGATCTTAGCTCAGACTCTGATGGAAACCAACTTGGATGGCTTCAAAAGGGACATAGACAAATTAATGGAGTTCTAAGCCATCACATCTAGTGTTGGAGGTGTTAGGTCTCTGAATACCCGATCCTGGGGATCGCAGGAGGGGAGAGTGCTCTTGGGCTCAGCCTCTGCTTGCAGGTTTCCCAGTAGAGGAATCTGGTTGACTGTAAGAACGTGACTAGATGAGCTCCCTCTGACCTGGACCACACTGGCTCTCATAACTACATCTATAAATGCATATTGATGCATTTAAACTGCCAAGAACTGCACTGTGCCATTTGCAGAGATCCAAAATCCAACAGACGGCCAAGTCTTGATCTGCACATAAGCCTGAGTAGTGTGTATCAAGTCCTTTTGCCCTGGAAGCCACAAATATTGAATTCCTCAAGCAGCCTGGTGGAAATACAGAACACAACTAAATTCCTAGGCACTTCTTTGAAGCCTTTCAGCACTAGTTGGCTTAGCACAAGCATCTCAAATCCTTAGTCTTGATGTTCCTCGTTGCCTTGAGCTATGCTTTGAAACAGGGCCAGCTCATCCATGAGGCAAGGTGAGGCGACTGCCTCAGGCAACAGGATCCACAGGAGCAGTGGATCCCATCTCCAAGGACTGCATCACCTCCTGCTGGCGCCATGGTGGCAGCAATGGCTGTGGTGTGATCCTTGGAGGCCATATTTGTTACTTCCTTGGCAGCTCTGTCCCATCATCAACATCGGTCTCTTGGTAAATAAGAGCACTGCTGATCTCCTTCCACCTTTATTCCCTTGTTTCTGATGTAGATGTTCATTCACCCCTTTGAGGCACCATTTTGTGGTTCGCCTCAGGTTCCAAAATGTCCTGATAGCCAATGACACGCAACCGTTAATGTTGCTCATTTGAAAGAGCTCGTTTGAAAGGCTGCTTTTGAAACATCACCCTTTAAGGGAAGCAAATAAAAAATAGGAGCAGTGAAAAGTTTGACCAAGTACATCCTGTTACTCTCATGGTCATCTCATCTCTTCAGGAGCAGCGTAGGGGTCTCGAAACTGCCAACAGCTTAAACACATGTATGCTTAGGACTCCCTTGCAAATAAACCAATTAATTGTGCTCTGTTCAATGATGGCCAACTCCACCTGTAGCAATTAGTTCTTTTAAATTAAATAATTCACCCAGTGAAGGATTTGGGTTCAAATTCACGCACCAGGCTGCCTCCTATGACATGTCTCCCTAAATGAGGTACCTGTCGCTTGACTTGGTCATTGTTTGTTTGTTTTTACTGTGATTGCAGTATTCATTTAAAGCAGTAGCATTCCACTTTAAAGAGTCATGGCTTCCTCCGGAGCACCCTGGGAACTGAGTGCCGAGAGTTGTTACAAGATTCCCCCACATTCTCCCTCCCAGAGCTGTGATTCCTAGGGAAGAGAGCTTGATTGTCAAACCACTCTATAAATTGTATCTCTGTGAGGGGAATAAAGGTAAAGGGACCCCTGACCATTAGGTCCAGTCATGACCGACTCTGGGGTTGCGCGCTCATCTCGCAGTATTGGCCGAGGGAGCCGGCGTATAGCTTCCAGGTCATGTGGCCAGCATGACTAAGCCGCTTCTGGCAAACCAGAGCAGCACATGGAAACGCCGTTTACCTTCCCGCTGTAGCTGTTCCTATTTATCTACTTGCATTTTGACTTGCTTTCAAACTGCTAGGTTGGCAGGAGCTGGGACCAAGCAACGGGAGCTCACCCCGTCACAGGGATTCGAACTGCCGACCTTCTGATCGGCAAGCCCTAGGCTCAGTGGTTTAACCACAGCGCCTAAATTCAGACTGAAGTACTGATGGATTCTCATGAGGACTTGGTGTGGTTGTGTGGAGACCTGAAGGTTGGGGAAAATGAAAACTAGAGTATAAATTATTATATAATATGGTGTGCCATATACACACACACACACACACATACACACACATATACACATAGCGGTTGTTGCTATTGTTGTTGTCTGACCCATTACTGTCTGATTCCTGTAACAAGTAGAAAAACAATTAATAACAAAGAAGCTGAAATAATAGGAAACCAGAGTATTCACGTGTTTGAAATCAGAAGTGGGTTTCATGTATATACAGGAATTCCTGTACGATGCCCTAGTATTCTGTATGTTTTAAAGTACTGTTGTGAGTTTTTCTTGATTTTCTTGTTTTATCCGTTTATAAACCACTTTGAGGGTTGCTTCTTCTTTCTTACGATGAAGAGGTGTATAAATAAAACAATCCTGTATTTTGAATTTGCTTTTCATTATACGTTTTGTATTTTATGTTGGAGAAACGCCATGGTGCACCTGTAGCAGCAAAATTGGATGTCTTCATCTGCCCCACTTCCAATAAAACATGTCTCTTCCATACTGGTTTCTAAAAGTTATTATTATTAGTAGTAGTAGTAGTAGTAGTAGTAAAGGACCCCTGGGTTGCGGCGCTCATCTCGCTTTCAAGCCAAGGGAGCCAGTGTTTGTCCACAGACAGCTTTCCTGGCCATGTGGCCAGCTTCTGATGGAAGCCAGAGCGCACAGAAACACTGTTTACTTTCCTGCCAGAGCGGTACCTATTTATCTACTTGCACTGGTGTGCTTTCAAACTGCTAGGTTGGCAGAAGCTGGGACTGAGCAACAGGAGTTCACCCCGCTGCGGGGATTTGAACAGCCGACCTTCCGACTAGCAAGCCCAAGAGGCTCAGTGCTTTAGACCACAATGCCGCCTGCATCTCTACACCCACAGCAGATGCTGTAACTCTCCAATGATTTGACTTTACCCCTGAATACATACTTTTCCACTGTGTCCTGTGACAGATGGATGCCAACAATATACGTTCAACTATCACACCCAAAATCCAATAAAAAATAATTGGGTAAAAAGAGAGAGAGAAATTGACATGGACAGTTTTCCAATATTTCCCTCCCCACCAGCGCTTCGATTCTTTGGAGGAAGGTAAGGAGACCACCCCCCACCTCCTGACCTCTCTCACTTTTCACCAAATCTACACACCCATACACACACACAGCTTGCTAAAAATAGTATCTGGGTAACGCCCTTCCTCTCCAAAACACTCTATAATTCAAGCCCTGCTTGCTATCAACTAAACATTAAATAGCAATTGTTATGTACATGAGCTGAATCCTAGAACAATAGGATTCAGAATGCAGCAGTCTGATTGGTCTGCAGGAGCCACCCAATTTAGCCCCAGGTGGAAGTGAATCAGCAACCTGATTGGCCTGCAGGAGCAGTCAATCAGGCTCCTGGATGAAGTGAATCAGCAACCTGATTGGCCTGCAGGAGCAGCCAATCAGGCTCCTGGAGGAAGGGAATCCGCAACCTGATTGGCCTACACGAGCAGCTCGGAATTAGCCAATCACGCGGGGCCCATTGTGTAAATAATGTGTTTGGGGAAAGTTTCATTCACTGTTTTACAAGCTGCAATAAAGAGCATGAAATCACTACAGGACTCCGAGTAGATTTCAGCACTAGTACTCGTAAGAAAACTAAGATCAAAGAACTCTTTATACTCATTTCATTCAAAAATCAGAGAGAATCGAGTGAGTAATATGTCATAGAAGATCACAGCTTTCTTGCATATTCACAAAGGTATTGTGAGGGGGGGGTTTGAAATGAGATTATATTATCATGACCCAAATTGTCGCTATCATAAAAAAAAAGTTATTAATTGTGACAATTAACACTTTAAAGAGGGGTTACACATTAGAGAGGATCTACACCGCAGTGTGTAATTGAATTCAGACAAGGCCTTAGCCCAAACGGGCCTTGCCAGAGGGACCCGAATGTTGGTCAGGTTGCGTTGAGACAGCCCCAGATTGCGGCTGGTTGGGTTGGGAGGGATCAGAGTGTTTGGGGACCGATAGGGGGTGGTGCATCAGGAAGGAAGGTGTGTCAAGTGTGGGCGGGAAGAAGGAGAAATTGCCAGAGAAAGGGACCCACCGGGCATCTGTATTGTAGCAAAATTAACGTTTGAGGCTGAAGGAAACCTCCATGTGGCAGTGAGAAAACAAAGGGTGTTTATTGCCAGCAATAAAGTCTCAGTGGGATCACTCTCCAAAAGCTGAGCAAAGCCCAAAAGGGTGGGGGCTGCTTTATATATTGTTATTGGACTTGTTTTGGACTACAATTCCCATCTTCACTGACCACTGGTCCTGTTAGCTAGGGATCATGGGAGTTGTAGGCCAAAACATCTGGAGGGCCGGAGTTTGGGGATGCCTGTGTTAAAGCAATACATATGCATAAACTTCCTCCAATCTAAAGTTACAACACAATACTAATTATACCATGCATGGTCTTTCCTTCATTACCTATTCATTAGGCAAGGAAACAAAGGACTCTCTCTTGTCAAATGTAGACGCTTAGGAATGTTGTTTACAACCTTGGGACTAAGGCTGCTCCTAGCACAAGATAACCCACAAGGCCTCTAGCCTGGCTAGTTAGCTGAGCTTATAGGTCTCTATGTGCCTCAGTATCTTCATGGAGAAAGGTAGGAATGAGGATGGAATTATGCCTTTCCCTCCCAGTCTCTCCTACTTCCCAACCCAAAAGCACCACCACACAGGATTGAGTCTTCATGCTTACCAGCCAATTCTGCATGGTGCTGGTTGCTGTTCCTTTGCATGCTGAGAAGCCACTTGCATAGAAGTAGTAACCTGTCAGCCTCTGGTGAAGGGACTTTGACAGGCGGGTGAGACAACCTGTCGGCCATCGGGCATTATAATAGCATGATGTGATTGACAGGGGGTTGTCCCACGCACCTGTCAATGTTGGCCCATAGGAAGACATAATGATCTGGTCTGTCAGGCTAAAAATGTTCCCCATTCCTGATCTAGAGCTTCAAAAAAACAACAACAACAACAACCTTGGCAATTGACCCTGTTTGGGGTCAAGGAACAGTCTGTAACTTTCCTGCTGCTAAACTACAAGGCTCACTGTATTAATAACTTGCAAGGTCCACGGTGCTCAGGCACAGGTGAAGAGATTAGGGTTGCCAGACTCAATAGAGGACAGGACTTCTGTGCCTTTAATTGCCCTGCTCTCTTTTGAGTCTGGAAACCTTAAAGAGAAACCAGCAGACCCTTTGCTTGGAAATTAAACAAAGGGTCTGCTGGTTTCTCTTTAAGGTTTCCAGACTCAAAAGAGAGCAGGGCAATTAGAGGCACAGAAGTCCTGTCCTCTATTGAGTCTGGCAACCCTAGAAGAGATGGAGGGGTGAGGGTCAAGGCTGGGCTTTGCACAGATCAGTTTGCTGTGCCTGAATCAGAGCAACTAAGCAGCCACCAAACCATTTTAATCCAGCCTCTCTCATATGACATTCATGTAGGCCAACCAAAAGTATTAACAGTGGGGTGCACATCAGAAAAACATAAAAAAGGAGGGCAGTTGAAAAGCACTTTGGCTCCTAACAATCATGGGCTGTATTTTAACCCTCGACATGTCAAGCATTGGTATGTCCCCTGGGGGATCGAAGATCTAAGGTTAACAACTTTGTGTTTTAAAAATTCATTGAAGTACGAACGATATTGTTGCCAGTGAACATACTTCGCAAGGAGCCTAGGGTGTGGAGAGAGAGAGAGAGAGAGAGAGAGAGAGAGAGAGAGAGAGAGAGAGAGAGAGAGAGAGAGATACCCCCATAGGATACTTGGCAATTAACTCCAGCACTGTCAGCAATCTTTGGAGAAATTTCTGAAACGTGGCAAAACCCTCGTCTTCACTGCACGCAAGACAAAAAGCTTCTGCAGTGACAACAGCCAGCATTGCGATATGTGTGTGTGTGTGTGTGCGTGTGTCTTAGTTCTTAACCAAGCCGCTAATCATGCAAATTATTGCGACTAATTACATCTGAAGGTCTAATTAATTCTTTCAGTACCACATCATTTAGTACGCATTCACAACACAGCACCTGTTTTGAAAATCCTCACAGTTAATTTGTTTATAAACAAACACTATTTGCATAAAATGTTTAATGACTGGTTTAACCGCCACTACAATACTCCCGCTTTGTCTTAGCAGAGCCGAGGTCATCAAAGGCCACCATAAATTAATTTTAAACTATACAAATTAATTTAAATAGAATGTGCGAATTTCTCATTAATAAAGGAAACATTTCTAACATGTTAATTAATATCTCTGTAACAGGCTAATTACTGTCTGCATAACA
This sequence comes from Zootoca vivipara, assembly GCF_963506605.1. NCBI lineage: Eukaryota > Metazoa > Chordata > Lepidosauria > Squamata > Lacertidae > Zootoca > Zootoca vivipara. The sequence goes on from NC_083281.1 coordinate 71,095,299, forward strand.
AGTGCATCTACTACCCTACCTTAAAGGGTATACTAAAAAAGAAAGAGGGGAGGGGGGAGAGAGAGATACCAACAGAGCAAAACATTCTGCACGTACACTCATCATAATTATGTCTGGAATACATTTCAGGATAGCAGAAAGAGAGAATGAACAAACACTTCAGTATTATTAAAAATGGCTGTTTAAATCAGCTCTGCCTAACTTAAGCCGTCTTGGTCACTACTGTCATCTCTCACTGAATAGAGGAACACTGGAAGCTGCCTTATACTGAATCAGGCCATTGGTCCTTCCTCCTCCTCCTCCTCCTCCTCCTCCTCCTCCTCCTCCTCCTCTTCTTCTTCTTCTTCTTCTTCTTCTTCTGCGATCACTCATAGCCGAATAAGATTGTCTTCCACAAACACGGTTTTAACAATGAGTCCGTAAGTGACTGTAGGGGCCAATTCTGGACCCACACGTCCTTCCACAGTGGGGACATGGGTTTCCGGGCGGGAGTTGATCATGATGTAGATTTGCCATGCGTACCTTCCTCTTAGCACGTTTCTTCCCAAGTGATGCGTAAAAAATTTCAGAGACACAGCTGATGGAATCTTTCAAGCAGTTGGAGATGGCATTTATAAGTGGTCCATGTTTCACAAGCAAGCATATAGTAAGGTTGGTAGTACAATAGCTTTGTAAACAAGCATTTTGGTTTCCCTGCGAATGTCCCGGTCCTCAAACACTCTGCACTTCAATCGGGGGAAAGCCGCACTCGATGCTGGATTTCGGCATCAATGTTGGCCCTTGTGGAAAGGTAACTGCCTAGGTAGGAGAAGTGATCAACATTTTCCAAAGTTACACCACCGAGTTGGATTTGTGGTGCTGAAGAGGGGTTATTTTGTACTTGTTGATGCAGCACTTTGGTTTTTTGGATGTTGAGTGATAGGCCAAGCTTTCCGTAAGCTTCTGAAAAGATATTTAGGATGGTTTGGAGGTCATCCTCTGAATGTGCCCACACTACGTTGTCATCAGCATACTGAAGCTCTATGACGGACGTTACAGTAACCTTACTTTTTGCTTTCAGCCTGCTCAGATTGAAGAGCTTTCCATCTGTTCGATATATGATTTCTACTCCAGTGGGGAGTTTCCCTTCGACAAAGTGTAGGATCATGGCAATGAAAACTTGGTCTATCTAGCTCAGTATTGTCAACACTGATTGGCAGCAGCCCTCCAGGGCTTCAGACAGGGAAGTATTCTCCAATCTACCTGAAGAGGCTTCCAGGAATTGAACCTGGGACCTTCCGAATGCAAAACAGATGCTCTCCCAGTGAGCTAAGAACAGTCATGTTGGGTTCAGGCTGGAGTCCTATCTGCTAGTCCAGCATTCTGCTTCCCACAGTGACCAATCAGAAGCCTCCAGGAAGCCCACAATCAGTGGGCAAGGAGCAAAGCCAGGAGCAGGAACAGTTGGTAAAGGAAGAACCAGCTGGATTCTTCAGAGTCGCCTCCTCATTTTTCATAGTTGCCAGCTTCCCCCTCAGTTGGCACTCTCCCAATGCTTGTCTCCGAACTTGGCCCTGAAGGTAGGATTGGAACCACGGTAATACAGTGCCCCCAATTCGCGTTTCCCAAAGATGGTCCAGAAGGATACCATGGTTAAACATAGAAAGCAAGAATGCATTTAATTTTAAACCTTACGGTCCTGCACAAGCAACACTGACAACCCCCCCCAAAAAAGTATATTAAGTAAAATAGAAACACCGTCACCTGACCCCCCATCTACTTCTATCCCCCTCTTTCTTCCCAATGTCTCAACAAATGAAACCGATTTGTAAAAATGTTACGAGAGACATTGCATATATTTCTGTAATTCAAGAAAACCTTTAATTTTTTAAAAACAAAAAACCTTATAGTCACACCTTAATCTTGGCAACTATATCACATGGGCATGTCTTCAGCACTTGACCTGAAGGAATTTGTGACAAAAAAAAAATTGTAAAGGAAAAGGCATGCAATAGTGAGGTTTTGATGCACCTGACATTGAAACTTTTGAGAGACTTAAGCTTTAACATCACGGTTCACAATGTTGTTCAACATGATTTGTGTGTGCTGAAACGTTTTCTTCTGTATATGAGGAAGATAAACAAATGTTGTATTACTTATTCTTGCCATTTAAAATAAATTCAGCCGCTTCACATTTTTTGCTTTTCATTTTTTTCCTATGAGACAAATGAAAATTGATGTTAGCAAAAAATTTTTGGGGGGGTGCAGAATATGGTTTGTTATATGTACTTTTAAGAACTGAAAAATAAAGTTAAGAAGAGGGACAGAAATGTCTCCCATTGCAGATCCCGTAGAAATGCTACTTCCTATGTCCCTCTACGGTTAGAACTGTTCCCAAAAGCCAGTTCAAGGGGGGGGGGGAATGTCAGTCCAGAGCCTGATAATACACCATTGCTATGGAAGATGTAGTGTAGATCCGACAGCTTAGCACATGGAGCCAAGGTGGCTCCAGTAAGTACATTGGTACTGCATACTTTCATTTTGTTTGAGAATAACATCACACACACAAAAGTTATTCCAAGATTGCAAAATGTGCTTCCACCTTTGACGACGCATGCATCCCTCCACATGCTTCCATATATGGGGACAGGATCACATAAAGAAATACACTTCTAATTAGTAATCAACCTTCCTGCGATTCTCACAGCCTGCCTGGAAGTTCTGTGTGCAAGAATGAACGCTGAGCCCCTTCTCGATATAGATAGACCCTACAAAGAAAATTCAATATAATCATCCTGCCTTCCTATCGAGCATATTCTTTGCATGAGTCATCCTTGAAATATGTTTATAGTTCCGAAGTTTGTTTCTGATTTGCAAGCATTTTCACATTTGATAAGCACCTGTTGTAAATTTCCATCCACTCATGAACCATTCTTACGATGGGGAGCTAGGAACTGTAAAATATATTTATACCTCCTTCACCTGGTGGAGTGTTGCCCCTTAATGCACATTCTGATAAATTCATATCATTGTGTTTCCCTGGGCTTTGTAGTAGAAGAAGACCCACTTCAAAAGGAATGTGACTATTCTGTTCTGAGGGTCGCACTCCTTTCTCACCAACCTTCTGGGGGCTGCTTGCCAGCGGTGGGCAGGGCCAGGGCCAAAAACGTACAGAACAACTGATGTAGGTGTTACCTCTGTAAAATAGGTTAGTACACACAGAGAGACACAGACAGACAGACAGTCTCTCTCTCTCTCTCTCTCTCTCTCTCTCTCTCTCTCTCTCTCTCTCTCTCTCTCTCCAAAGGAGAGGCATTATCGGAGTTCAAGGACACATGACCAGTAAAGCAAAAGCACTTGGGGAGGCTGAAAAGCAGAGCTGGCCAAGGCTGTGCTTACTGGGGGATGATGGGGAGATGGGATAAAACAGCATCTGATGAGCCACATTTATTAAGCTTCTGCAATATGGAAGCTGAGTGAAAGGCAAATGGGTGGGATGAGGGCCCTTCACTTCCTCAGACCATTTCTGCTGGAGATACAAACAGGGGGATGGAAGTGTGCTATTGTAACACTCTCTTTGCAGTTCGTTGGCTTGTTTCATAAAATTTATACGCTGCTTGATTGTAAAACAACAACAACAACAGTGCAGTTTACAAAAAAAAAACAATATAATGTACAACAATCGTTTAAAACATAGAAAAAGTTAAGATACTAAAACAGGTTAAGATTCACACCAGTTTTCTAAGCATCTGGCTTTTCTAAACAATAATGTTTTTAGCAGGATTGGGGACATTCTTGTGTTTCGATCCTGCTTGCTGGTTTCCTGCATGCAGCTGTTCAGTCCCTGTGAGAACAGGATGCTGGACTAGATGAGCCAGTGGCCTGATCCAGCAGACCTCTTATGTTAAAGCACGGGGCAGTGGGTGCTTCTTTAATGCTAATCTCATTATGGGGGAGAATGGCCTGTATCTTTTCCCATTCTGCTTTGATTAGGCACTCAGTACGCTGTTTTCCTTAGCAAGCCCCAGAGATAGCTCAGTCTCATGTTGCTACAAAAGCTCCAAGGGCATTTGGTGTAAACAAAGCAGACTTTTAATTCAAGGAGATAATGTGGCCAGCGGCACAGCTGCTTGTGGGTGAACAAGGCCAGAACATGGCTGGAACCCCCCCTCCTGCTTTGTTCAACTTTTAATAAGTTATGGGGGACACACACCCCACTTGCCCATGCCCAAATGGTGCCCGAAGTAACGCCCCCCCCACTTCTCCACCATAACCACCTCCCCATTCACCTATCGCTGGCATGCCATGGACTCCCCAAATGGACTCCCTCCCCATCGAGGGTTCTGCAAAGAAAAAGGCGGCCGCTGTGTGAAAAATTATCTTTTAAAATGGAGTTTAATTTGCATATAAGGAACGGGAGATTTATGGCACGCAGCCTAGCTCGGCACTGCATCTGCCTAGGATCAGTCGTAATTTAGATGGCTTGTGACCGATCTTAAATTCTAAAGCACAGGGAAGATGAAGTGCTCTGTTGCCATGTTATTGTCAGGAGTCTAAGACTTACCAGAGATTTATTAGTAATCTTATCACAAACATGTCTCAAGTTTTTGCTTTTAATATGGGCCAAGCTCCTCTGAGGAATGTGCCTCCCCGCAATTATATTTCTGAATGCATGTATTCTGAAGCTTAGTTGATTTCCTTCCCAAAATAAAGCGACCCATCACAGCACTACAGTAGCTCGGGCACATTTTTCCTCTGCTACTTAATAATCAATGTATTCATCATTTTAAAAAGAAAGAAGAAAAAATCCTGAGGCCCCGAAGCAATGGTTTTTTAGCATATTCTAATGACTAGCGACTTGCAAATTACATTGACCTTTCATGTACATTCTGTAAGCACCTTGTTCTAATGTGTACTGTATTTATAGTTTGCCAATACAAACTAGCCAAAGATTGGATAATTACTGTAATCTATTAGCTCGATTGCTTTGCCTGCTCATTTGTAGCCTGGGCCACGCCAAGCCATTTTCCAAAGCTGCCCTATCTTTCATCTGCTGCAAGCTCTGAAACTCAGGATGGAAGGCTTGTCTTCATGTTAGATCAGGCATAAGCAAACTCCATCCCTCCAGATGTTGTGAGACTACAATTCCCATAATCCCTGACCACTGGTCCTGTTAGCTAGGGATGATGGGAATTGTAGTCCCAAAATATCTGGAGGGCCAGAGTTTGCCTATGCCTCTGTTAGATGCTCTTGCATTGCCGGCCAATGTACGTCCACCTGGGAGTAAGTCCTATGGCATTGCATGGGGTTTACTCCTAGCTAGGGAAGGACACAATCTGTCTATTTCAGCTCCCCATTTTTCAAACCTCAATCTCATTTCCCCCACATTTCCATATAAGATTCCAGTTTCTCTATTTTTAAAAGCTGTACAAAAATGTGTCTGCTTTTCTTTAAAGATACACATTTTGTTACGCAATTGCTCCTCATATACTCCTTTTTGCAAGCTGTTTCCTATGATACAATGCATCATTTTCACTAATAACATTTCCCCCTAGGTGCACTTCTCTCTAATATATGCAAGTTCTGCACACTTCCCCCCCCCTTTGGTGGAAAACTGCACCACAACATTCAGGTAAGTGCAGGTTTTGAAGGACAGCTGTGCTTCAGGAAAGTGCCATGGATGGCAGGTTTGTAGCTGAGAGCAAAACATAAAGGCGAGCCCTGCGGGGAGAATCCAGCTTTTCAGGGGGAAACGGGGGCAATGCACGGGCGCCGCAAGCCCCCCAAAACCTCAGAAGGAAGATTCTGAGGACAACCACAGAGCGATGCCAAAAAGCGGTCTCTCCGTTGATGAAAACGCTCCTTTTTGGAGCAGAAAGGTCAGCGAGATCCAGATGCCAGCCATTGCTACTCCCAAGAAGCGCAGCCTCGAGCTTACCAAGCACAACGATCGATTCTCAAGGAAAGAAATCTGGATTAATTTGTTGAAGTACAAATTAGAACAATTATGATTGTAATTATAATTATAAGAATAACCGACGAAAGAAGAGTGGCAGAGGAAATTAATGGGCTATGCAGAACTGGATAAGATGACGGGAAGAATTCGAAACTGATGGGACCAGAGGTTCTTAGAAGATTGGAAAAAAATTGTGAACTATTTGAAAGATAGCCGTAAACAACGGATTACGCTAGTAGGACTACAAGAAGTTCTGTAAGGAGGATTATATTAAATATTGCAGGGGAAATTTTGGAAGGACATTGAGCTATGGTGTATTTATAAGTAATAGTGAAGATAATGAAATGTAAGACTAAGTGATGAAGAAGGAAAATCTTCAGGTGTGGCTGAGGGAAGAAAAAAATTGTATAAGATATGAATGAATGTAATAAGATGTTTGGAAATTTATATGCAAAAATGAGAGAGAGAGAGAGAGAGAGAGAGAGAGAGAGAGAGAGAGAGAGAGAGAGAGAGAGAGAGAGAGATTGCAACCTATTTTTTTTTTAAAAAAATGGGGAAGGATGGAGCGGGCTGCTGATCTCAACATTTCACACAATGAATCATAGAATCATAGAGTTGGAAGAGACCACAAGGGCCATCCAGTCCAACCCAACCTCCTGCCAAGCAGGAAACACCATCAAAGCATTCCTGACAGATGGCTGTCAAGCCTCTGCTTAAAGACCTCCAAAGAAAGGAGACTCCACCACACTCCTTGGTAGCAAATTCCACTGCCGAACAGCTCTTACTGTCAGGAAGTTCTTCCTAATGTTTAGGTGGAATTTTCTTTCTTGTAGTTTGAATCCGTTGCTCCGTGTCCGCTTCTCTGGAGCAGCAGAAAACAACCTTTCTCCCTCCTCTATATGACATCCTTTTATATATTCAAACATGGCTATCATATCACCCCTTAACCTTCTCTTCTCCAGGCTAAACATACCCAGCTCCCTAAGCCGTTCCTCATAAGGCATCGTTTCCAGGCCTTTGACCATTTTGGTTGCCCTCTTCTGGACACGTTCCAGCTTGTCAGTATCCTTCTTGAACTGTAGTGCCCAGAACTGGACACAGTACTCCAGGTGAGGTCTGACCAGAGTGTAATACAGTGGTACTATTACTTCCCTAGATCTAGATGCTATACTCCTATTGATGCAGCCCAGAATTGCATTGGCTTTTTTAGCTGCTGCATCACACTGCTGACTCATGTCAAGTTTGTGGTCTACCAAGACTCCTAGATCCTTTTCACATGTACTGCTCTCAAGCCAGGTGTCTCCCATCCTGTATTTGTGCCTTTCATTTTAAAATCATTTCCTAAAAGCAGTGGTTATTGCAGCTGCTGTCAGATGAGAGATCCCACATTGCAAGAATTAGTTCAGGCCTTGTTTCTGTTCCTCTCCGTTGACAGTCTATTTCAAAGACAGTTATGGATAGATAACACTGCAGACACTGGTAATTAAAACAACACTAATTTTGTCTCAGTGGCTGCACTTTGTTGTTTGAAATCATCTATCACGGCCTTCATGCTTCATACAATGAGAAGACATTTGTCTAGCCTCTCTTTTTTGCTTGGTCAACACTTTTGCTAATACCCCAAGCATACCTGAATGCTATTATACTTTTTATTATTTTTATTATTATTAAGGAGGGGGGCAGAGAGATAACGTTCTTGGTTTTTGACATTTTTACAAAGCAAGCCGGCGCACTCTCTCAAATGAGCATGCTGCAGCATCTGTAAGGAATTATATTATCATGTCCACGTTGATTTCTTTTGTTTCAGATTATTTTCAGGAGATAAACAACAACAACAACAACAGAGCAGGCCCTGCTCATTTGCACGGCAGAGTAAATCGCCACGATACCAATCTCTATTCCCTGTGGATAATATAAAAAAAAGCAAAAACCATCTTAATCTATACATCCACAACAAAATAAATGTTACATATCCTCTGGGGGTTGGGTATATATACCTAGATAGATAGATGTTGTATTCTGTGTGCATTAGTCTAATTGATAGAAAGACACTAAAGTTCACTTCAAAGTACATTTTAATGCCGTTATACGCCCTGCGTTTAAACATTAAGAACTACACCAAGGAAACGCTTTTCTATCAGAGCTATTAAAATTCAAGAAAAATTGTGCATTGTAAGAGGAGGAACGGCTGAGGTATTATTGACAAATTAAACCTGAGGAGAGACAATAAAGTAGGAAAATAAAGCAATAAAGAGCAATTTTGGGAGGCTGATCTTAAATGACACCGACAAAATAAGTGATAGGAGATAAAATAAAAAGCAACCTGAAACCAAAATTGTGCTTTTATTTTAAGGGCAATTCTTATTTATAAGTGGAAGACAAGCTTCCAGAAGCCACCAACAGAGGAGACCAGCCACAAGTTCAGGGTCCCTGGTTCTCCATAAAATTCCATATTCTCACAACAACAGACCCTCCAAGTGTCCCTATTTTCCAGGGACGTCCCTAATTTAGAGAAGCCATCCTAGTTTTTTATTTGATCCTGGAATGTCCCACTTTCCATCAGGATGTCCCTATTTTCATTGGAGAAATGTTGGAAGGTGTAGAGTTACCCGACCCCCAAGCTGTCTGAGGGCCATCTTGTATAGGGAAGGTGTTTTTTCTTAATGTTTAATGTTTTCTTACGGTTTTATATACAGTCGTACCTTGGTTGACGAAAGCCTTGTGACTCGAACGTTTTGGCTCCTGAACGCCACAAACCCGGAAGTGAGTGTTCCAGTTTGCAAACGTTCTTTGGAATCTGAACGTCTGCCGCGGCTTCCGAATCACTGCAGGAGCTTCCTGCAGCCAATCAGAAGCTGCGCCTTGGTTTCTGAACGTTTTGGAAGTCAAACAGACTTCCGGAACGGATTCCGTTCGACTTCCGAGGTACCACTGTATATTGGAAGCTGCCCAGAGTGCCTGGGGCAACCTAGTAAGATGTGTGGGGTATAAATAGTAAAATTATTATTATGGAATGGGACGTCCCTATTTTCATCGGAGAAATATTGGGAGGGTATTGGGAGCCAGTGTGGTAGAGTGCTTAGAGCAGGCATCCCCAAACTTCGGCCCTCCAGATGTTTTGGACTACAATTCCCATCTTCCCCGACCACTGGTCCTTTTAGCTAGGGATCACGGGAGTTGTAGGCCTAAACATCTGGAGGGCCGCAGATTGGGGATGTCTGGCTTAGAGGGTCAGACTAAGACCTTGGAGACCAGGGTTTGACTCACCACTTGGCCATTAAGCTCACCTTGAGCCAGTCACTGCCTCCCAGCCTAACCTACCTCACAGGGTCGTTCTCCCTCCAATTTCTCTCCTCCTCCTATCACTGGACTTGGTTTCCACTGCCCCCCTCCTGCAGATGAAGGCAGGAAGGTGAAGGCAATTTCTCTGCAGAAACCGTGACCCTGGAATTGTGACCCTGAGAGTGAGGCAAGCCCAGGCAACATCCGAAGATCCGTAGCTGGGTGATTGGACAGGGCTGCGGAGCTTCTTGTAAGAGAAAAATTATGCACTCAACATGATGTCAAAGCTGACCCTTACCAACATGGGATTGCTTCCCTGAATAAGCATTTACAAGGTCAAGTCAAACACTTTAAACCCAGCCAAATACAAGTCTGTTATGCTACTGCAACTGGCAGGAACTGGCAGGTGACTCCTCAGGGCAGGGTAAGGCTTGGGGGGGGGGAGAATCAGAATTAAAATAGGCATCTTCTCCCACAACAGTACAAATCCTTCTTTAAAAGACTAATTATATGTAAGATCCTGACATTCTCTCTCTCTCTCTCTCTCTCTCTCCATCCCTTTTCCTGTGTTTTGGTGTGGGATGTGGAATAAATTTGGTTCAGTTTGTATTTTTTTAATACAAACCTCCCTAAACTCACACTTCCCAAAACAATACATGAACCAAAACGCAGTGGCCCTTCAAAATTCACACTTCTCAAAATGTTGTGATTCTACCACAGAGGTGTATGAAACTGCATATATTAGGGGAGATTTTGTTTGCAAAAATAAATAAATAAAAATAAAATGTCCGCATTAGGGAAATCACGCAGTATATTTTTGAGGAGGAATTCGCACTGAACTCCTGGTGAATGGCTCAGAGGACACAACAAAACAAAAAACAAACAAACAGACGGAGAAAATTGGTGTACTACATTTAAGATAGCAAAAACAAGGAACTGGGGGGAAAGGAATGGCAGAATGGTTCATCTTATTTGGGTGCATAATTATTCAAGAATGTATATGTATATATTACTACTATTACTACACACAACATAGCTATAGATCTATAATCATCCATAAGCAGGAATTCAGGCCTAAAGTAGTACCCTAATTGCTCTCTCAGGGAAAGTATGAATGCAGGTGTTTCAATGGCATAGATGTGTCTCTATGTGTGCATGGAAAAACAAAGGCAGGAGTGCAGATCATAGATCAAACTGATTTGGAAAGTAGAACAATTCATTTACAATAGTATATTCTGATTGTTTTTTTAGGTATTCCTTAACTACTTAAAATCTGATGGGAGGGCGTTCCACAGGGAGGACGCCACTGCTGAGAAGGCCCTTTGCCTGGTTCCCTGTAACTTCACTTCTCGCAGTGAGGGAACTGCCAGAAGGCCCTTGGAGCTGGACCTCAGTGTCTGTGCTGAACGATGGGGGTGGAGACACTCCTTCAGGTATACTGAGCCGAAGCCGTTTAGGACTTTAAAGGTCAGCACCAACACTTTGAATTGTGCTCAGAAACGTACTGGGAGCCAGTGAAAATCCTTTAGGACCGGTGTTATATGGTCCCGACGGCCACTCCCAGTCACCAGTATAGCTGCCGCATTCTGGATTAGTTGTAGTTTCCAAGTCACCTTCAATGGTAGCCCCACGTAGAGTGCATTGCAGTAGTCCAAGCGGGAGATAACTAGTGCATGCACCACTTTGGTGAGACAGTCTGCGGTCAGGTAGGTTCTCAGCCGGTGTACCAGTTGGAGCTAGTAGACAGTTGCCCTGGACACAGAAATGACCCATGCCTCCATGGACAGCTGTGAGTCCAAAATGACTTCCAGGCTGGGTACCTTGGCCTTCAGGGACACAGTTACCCCATTCAGGACCAGGGAGTCCCCCATCCCTGCCCATGCCCTGTGCCCCCAAAACAGTACTTCAGCCTCAATCCATTAGCCACCATCTATCCTCCAACCGCCTCCAGACACTCACACAGGACATTCACTGCCTTTATTGGTTCCAACTTAAAAGAGAGGTAGAGCTGGGTATCACCTGCATACTGGTGAACACCCAGCCCAGACCCCCTGATGATCTCTCCCAGCAGCTTCATATAGATGTTAGAAAGCATGGGGGAGAGGACAGAGCCCTGGGGCGCCCCACAAGTGAGAGCCCAGGGGGAACATTCATCCCCCAACACCACATTCTGGGCACGGCCCAGGAGGAAGGCTCCCTGCTCTCACACACAACTATTTCTGTTCCCCTCCTTGAATTTTCGGGGGGGGGGGTTAGAAAAAAAAGTAAAAGCAGCCATTTAATTCATAGGAATGTCAGTGGAATTGTTCAGATGATATTCTATCCAGTTGCCCCCAAAACACCTTCCTTACAAAGGTGGTGGTGAGTCAGCTCAAATTCTTGCTCTCTGATTATATTCATGATATCTATTTGGGAAAATGAGATTTATGTAGGGCGTAATAGTTTCATTCCCAACATGCCATGGCTTTTAAATACACTCCCAGAGTGTGCCTCCCCTCTTTTTTCTGTCTTGCTCTTTAGACATCGTTTCAGCACTAGGTAAAGTAATTTTTAGTCCGTCCCCCCAACATGTCCCGTATTTTGCCCATGCTATCCTTTATTTTGCCTAACCAAAGGTTAGGCAAAATTCAACCCTTGGTAGAATTTAAATAAGTGACCAAATGTCCCATCAAGTCAAAGCATGGCAACTCAGCCTGCATGTGATTTTTTTAAGATCTTGTATGAAGACTTTAGTAACAAAGCCTCAGTGCTGTGAAGTTGCTTAACGTATCATATTAGTACAAATGCTTTTTTTAAAAAAAAACACAAAAAAACAAAACCTCACACAAGACATGGACAGGCTTCCTGTTTGCAACGAATGATGCACAACTCCTATTTTTTTACAAATCATTCTCTGGAGTTGGTCTCATTCTTTCCGTTCTCCTCTCTCCGCCTCTTTCTTGCCTTCAGAGGTTGTTGTAATGTGTGTTAAACCACACAATGCAATTTTAACTTGTAATCTCAGGAAAGAAATATGCTAGTCTAAACAAAACCAAAAAAAAAAAAAATTATGTAAAGGAATGAGCGATGATGCAGCCTGGGCACAGGAACTCAGACAGAGCTGCTGCACTGCTCAAAAGCACCACCCAAAGGCAGAAAAGATGTAGAGTCATTGAGAAAATTACTACACTTTCCCCACCTCTCTCTCTCTTCTTTTCTTTTTTTCTTTTTTGTTAATTTCAGCAGTATCTGAATGTAAAAAATGACAGTGCTGAAGAAGTTGACAGAGGGTTTTGATTGAAGTGACTGATCTTCACAGCTGCACCTGCAGAAAATTGATGATAATGCTGTCTAAACCATTCATTATGATTTGGAATTTTACTCCGATGAATACGAGATTTACAAATTTGCAAGACATGTGTTGTAGATAATAAGACAAAGTGCTGTTTTCAAATGAAAATTCCTTTGACCTAATTTTATCACACACACACATACCACATCACCCAAAATCTAGGAGGGAGAGCTCACTGTTTATTTCAAAACGCTTTTTTCCAACCATCTGCCATTGTACATTTATGCACCTAGGATAAGATACTAATGAAAGGGAATACCCTGCTCTTATAGTGGGGCTCGTTGGTGTTGTTAGAATTGCAAGCACACCAGGCTGACGCTTATTTTGTGCCTTCACTGCAAGACTCAGCCTTCCAAAAGTAAAGAAGACATTGATCACTTTCAGCGATCAGGCTTTTTATAGGTACGCACAAGCTCATTTTGCATTTATTGTTATGTATTTATTGCAGCAATTCCTAAAGTGCCCTTTGAATAGAAATTCCCTGGGTAGCTTCTATAAAAGGAAAACACACACAAACAAAATACAGGTAAAAGAAATTACAACACCAGGTAGCAAGCTCTTAAGAGCCAGGCTTAGAACTAAATCATTAGGGCAAACACGAGGCATTTAAAAAAGCCTTAGGAAACAAAGCAAGCTGTCTGTCTGCTACAAAAACGACATCAGGTGGACCTCTCGGCTGAGAGTGTTCTGTAAGTCAGGTGCCACCACCAAGAAGCCTGCCCTGGGACCTTGGAGTGGCATTGTAAGCCGCTGAAGTAAGTGTGTCTATTGGTGGTTACAAATACTGTACAGTACAGTAAATACAATATTTTGCGCAAATGTTTTCATCATCACTGTGATGCATTTACAGTACAGCCTATATTCTCCGGATCGTATTGATTAAAATATTCTACGCAGGGATGGGAAGAGGCATCATTTCTCGTTCTACTCTGTGTGCTGAGCACCACGGAGTGTTGTTTCCATTCTGCTGCAGCTCGCTACGTTATTCGTCATGTTGCCTGCTATGGCAAAAGGATGCAAGTTGCATAAGGTATGTGATCATTACATTATTCCACCCCGTTCATTTCAATGCAAAGGAAATGCAATGCAAATTTGGAGGAAGGGGGGGGTTGACATGTTAAGCAGGTACTGTACTTTACTCGTTTTTGGCAGATTGTAAGCAACAACTGCAACAAATCATATTTGCTGACTTGATTTCCATTCTGGGCATGGGATGAATCAGCAAACACTAGCATTCTCCACTCCTTTTTTGTCTGGAATTCTCTGACATCCCTAATTCTAACCCACCTTTCTTTCCTAGGGCATCCAACAAACAAAGGCTCGATTTTAATAATGATAATAATAATAGTAATAGTAATAGTAATACAATATCATTTTTGTAAAATAAATAAAAACATTTCTTAACGTAGCCAGTGGAAAAACAGAAATTCAGCCACTGACCAGTTTTTAGCTGCAAACGGAATGTCAGCTGGGGGGGGGGGGAGAGCATAGACACTTTATCCACAGCCTGGGGGCCAAAACCAAGAGGGTCCTGCCTTACATTTTTTCATCTATACATCACTTAATGCCAAGATTGTTTCTAAGTGGTTTACAAAATTGCACTGCACTGTCAAAGTATGGAATAATTAAAATTACACCATAGTTAAAATTCACAATGAAATGCTCCTGTAGTAAAATAAAATAGGAAAATCTGTGATCAAAATATGCAGTGACACGATCCCATTAAAATAGCACAGCAAATCAAGCAGGCAACTCAAGGCAACAGCATGCCTGTATAAGCATTTACCTCAGCCTCACCACTAACCCACCCCATATCAGTATCCACCCACATATGCTGGTGACGGCGAAGTGGCTTTGCTGCTCCACCCTGCCACACACACAGGTCCTGGCTCATCTCACTGGCTGTTGAGCCACATCATTTTGGTTATGCAATAACCATGATGATAAAAATCTGTTTTGAACTGTCCCCATGAAGCTTAAATCCCCTGAGGACTGAGAGCCTGGAGGAAGTGAAACCATACTGTTTCTATCAAGAATTGGGAATTGTGTCCCTCCAGATGTTGTCCTCATCAGGCCCACCCAGCATGGCCAATGGACAAACCAGACAGGTGATGGAGTCCAACAACATCTGGAGGACCATATTCTATATCCCTGGTTCAAAGGCAGCATGCCTATGGATACCGTTGCTCGAACCTGCAAGATGGGAGAGTGATCTTCTGCTCAGGTCCTGCCTGTGAGCTTCTCATTAAGGCATCTATCTGGTTGGTCACCATGCGAACAGGATGGTAGACTGGATGGATCCTGGGGCTGATCCAGCAGAGCTCTTGTTGCATTCTTAACCTGAGTCTCTCCAGATGTTGTCGAACTCTAACTAACATCTGCAAACCCCTCAACAGTCCCAATTTGAGCGGGACCTCCTGAAATTACAAAATCCATCCTGACTTCTTATTGGCTCCCAGAATGTCCCAGGTTTTGGTCCAGCGCTCTGCCTTGAGTTAGCTGACTTGCACCAGAACCCCAGATTATGCTCTTGCATCCTTGTTTGACTCCACCTGTGATCACAGTCTACTCTTTCTTTCTTTCTTTCTTTCTTTCTTTCTTTCTTTCTCCAAATCTTTATTAGGCATTACAAATAGAGACCATCTTAAAACATCCATATACAACAATTTAAAAATATATACAAAGAAACAACTATGTAAGATATATAGTAACAGTGAGCCTACCCTTCTTTCATGCCCTTCAGAGAATGGCCTCCTTGGCTTCACTCAAGGATGCTGGCCAATACAGGCTGCTCTAGGCATCTGGGCTTCTGTGACTGAGGTAGCCACCTGTCACCTGACCGGTAGGGACAAGGAGAGGCCAGTAGCACTGGAGAGGCTGTTAATGTGATTGTCCCAAGGCAATGCTATTGGCTGCACTGTCCCACACCAAGTGAGTGGCTCACATGAGGTTGGGGCTTTGAGGCCTAGAGTTGAAATAAATTTCTATGCCCCTGCTCCTACTGCTGCCAGACCAGTTCAGAGCTAGCACTGGGAGGAGGAGGGAGACCATCTGATAAGGTGGCAAGGGCTGGGTAGGAACTCTGGGGTCCCCTCAAAGGAGCCCTGACATACAGGTGCCCCCCCTTTTGTGGGAATGTTCAGGGAGGCAGAAGAGGATATATTGTCTAATGATAACCTTCCTAACTTGCAAGTTCTATGTCTTAGCAGAGTTTAAACATTCCCCTTTAAACGCACAGAGGTTTGCTTGTTGCAGGTTCGTCTGAACCTCTCTCTATAGGATTCTTGGCAAGATCCCTTCTTGTCCCTCTTAAAAAGAATATGCACGACGCGACAATCATATTAAAGTGAATATAAAAGTAGTTTACTCACATTCATTCAGTTCACAGTTAGATCACTGAAGGCAGACTTAGGTTACAAAAGTATACAGTGGTACCTCTACTTACGAATTTAATGCGTTCCGAACGCACATTCGTAAGTCGAAAAAAATTGTAAGTCGAATCCCATAGGAATGCATTGGGAGAAAAAATTCGTAAGTCGAAGCAACCCTATCTAAAAATTCGTTAGTAGAAAAAATCCTATCTAAACTGCATCCAAGATGGCAGACGGAGCTCCATTCGTAAGTAGAAACATTCATAAGTAGAGTTATTCATAAGTAGAGGTACCACTGTATATACATGGGGAACTATCCCATAAGGGAGTTAGTGCCAAGTGAGTGCAGACAGGCAGTCACTTCTGCTCACACATAGAGAAAAACAAAATGGAGAAGAGCAGAAGGAGAGAGAGGTGTGCTCCCTGCCTCGCTCTTGTTTCCTGGGCAGAGAGAGAGGGAGAGCCAGATTAGACCACGCCCGCCTCTAGTCACATACAGAGGAAGTTTGTCCCAGCTCAGGAGGAAACAGGAAGTTTTCTCCTGGCTGGTACAAAGCATCCCCTAGCATGTCCACTCTAGGAATGTTGTACTTGACTACTATGCTTCACATCTCACACCTTTCCCTCTTGGGTTCTGTGTGGAGTTGGGAGGGTCATGATTTTGATCGGCAGGATGTTAGAGAGTATGAATGAGCCTCAGGTCAATGGTCAAGGGTGAGGGGAGTTGTACTACAACATCATCTGAGGGGCAAAGCTTCTCCATCCCTTATTATATGATATTGTTTATAAACTATCTGGGGTTTGGGAGACCCCTTGCCCTGCTGTTTCGGTAGAAGCAGGGGCGTCTTAGCCATAGAGGCTACTGGCGCAAGGCGCCATGGCGCCAAGTTCTGGAGGGCGCTTTGGAGGGTGCCTCCGCCATGCTGCGCCATGCCTGGAGCCTCCTCCCTGCCGGAGGAGCCACCCTCAAGCCCCGCTGGCAGTGCCGCCCTCGCCCACCTCTTCTCAGGCTGCAGGCACCGTTGCGGGGAAGCCGGCCATGAGCCTCCCATCGGCGCGGCAGCCAGGGCTCCCTGGATGGCAGCGCTGCACAGCCGCTTTGGCCAAGGAGGCAGAGGCGGACCACAGCTGGCAGCGTCCCCGCCTGTCAGGCCGCCCCCTCTGGCAGCCCAGCGCGCCTGGTCCTGCCCGGTGGAGTGCGAGTCCAGCATCACCATTGCTGGTCCTGCCCGTCCGTGGCAGGCGAGAAGCAGAAGGCACGGCATGGCAGCATTGGGAGGGGAACAGTGCGTCAGAGGTGCGCAAGGTGCAGTTGCTCAAATGAAGTGTGCGCACAAACGCGCATGCATCCCCAGGGCAGCGCATGGCTCCGGCTTTCTGGCTGGGAAAGGGGGGGGCAGGACGCCAGAGGGATCTCTGAGCCACGGCGCTGTATAGGCTTAAGATGGCCCTGGGTAGAAGCAGCACTGTGAGATCATCAGCAAACCAGAGGTTGCCCTGTCTGGTTGGATGAAACGGCACTGTGGGCAAATTCAGAAGTTGCTTAGCGGCTCATCTTCCTTAGCAATTAGCTCCACCGCCCTCTGTTCTTATGTGCAATTGTCCATTTTGCTGATCCAAGATTCATTTGTCTGCATAGCGATAGGAATAAAAGAAAATTCCCTATTCAGAAGTTATTTATTAATGCAGAAAGTAGGTTGTCTAGGGGTTTTTTTTCCCCTCTCCCTAACTAGGTGCACGTCTCTTGCTGAGTATAAAAATAACCCATTTCTACCAAAAAGAAAGAAACCCTTCCTAATCTAAGAGAGAAGATAGGAAGTAATTGTGTTTTCATAAATATACCTGAATTGTGACTTTCCAAGCAATTGGATAATTTCTTTCTTTCTTGTTGAGGAAACAAGGGAAATAACCACGGCTATTAAAATAAACACCTCACCAAAGAAAAGAAAACATGGATTTTCTTTGAACTGCAGATGCTTACTTTAAAAAAAAAATGTTGACAATGGTAAAAGAAGTTTTCCCATCGTATGCTTTTTTTCTCCTCTTTTGCAGCTTTTGATACATTCATAAAGCCAAGCTTTGCGACTCCTTTGGGGTCACATGTATCCCCAATAGCAGCTCATACAGTATTTCACTAGGGTAGGACATCTGCTCTGCATGCAGAAGGTCCCAAGATCAGTCTCCAGAGAACCACATTGCAGAATTTCGAGAATTGCAAGTGTTGATGGATAGCTATCCTTCAGGTTGCATATTGGTTCAAAAACTAAGAATATGGAAGTTTCTCTCATTAAAATGCAAACAAAGCTTAGTTTCCCAAACGCCGAAAACCTGGAAGTAAGTGTTCTGGTTTTAGAGCGCTTTTCAGAAGCCAAACGACTGATCCGGCTGTCAACTATTGTTTCCAGGGCACCTGCACCAATCAGAAGCTGCGCCTTGGTTTTCGAACATTTCGGAAGTCAAACGGACTTCCGGAAGAGATTCGCTTTTGTTTTTGTTATTTGTTTTGCGTTTTTGAGGCTTTTTCAGTTAATTTGTTTTTGTGACAGTATGCAACCCAGTTCAGCTACTGATTGATTGATTGATTGTGTGACTATGGAAATGGATAAAAGCCCCCCATCCAATCAATGACTATCATCAGTGTAGGTAAGGAAAAAAAGTTTATTTTAATTTTTATTATCTACAATACTGTCTTATTTATTTTATATTCTATAGTACATTGATTATTGCTTTCATTTTATGGATCAATGGTCTCGTTAGATAGTAAAATTCACGTCAAATTGCTGTTTTAGGGGTTGTTTTTAAAAGTCTGGAATGGATTAATCTGTTTTGCATTACTTTCTATGGGAAAGCGCGCCTTGGTTTTGGAACACTTTGGTTTTGGAACGGACTTCCGGAACAGGTTAAGTTTGAGAACCAAGATACCACTGTATTACATACATGTAATACATATATCACATATATACAATACAATACTTAAAAAGGAGTTGAGTTCTTTGATGTGCTATATCTCTGCAGAATAATTTTATGTTTATTAAGACGTCTATATTTTGATACAGTTATATGCATTTTTTGTTATCCGTTCATTCGCTGGTTACTTAAGTAAACCTGGAATGTATATGCGTATAGTATTTGTATAATAATAATAAATGATAAGAATTATAATGAAATGTTATAACAGTAGTAATATACATATAGTAATGGATCATGGTTATAATGTGCAATAATTGCTCATATTTTTTGTGGAATGGGGGGTAAACTCACTTCTCATTCAGATTAATTAGCAAATAGGGTATGGGGGGGGAGATCTGTGCTGATTAGCTTGGCATCAATTTTTTTAAAGAAAATTCTATCCCTTGACTTGAGTGTCTGAATGAAATGGAGCCCAGAGTCCTTCCACACATTACCCCAAAATCTACTCCCTCCTTGATTTCAGCAGCATACTCGAAGGTAAGTGGGAAATCATTTTCTTACTATTGTTAGACAATTGGGTATCAGAAATCCTTATTGATCTACTGATAACTATCCAGAGATATTTCAGTAAATTCAGATCTACCTTTTGCATAGCCATGATTTAAAAGACGCAATGATTTTACTGTTGATGATGACAATTACCAATAGATAGATAGATAGATTTGACATTTACCATTTTTCTTAGCAAGGGTGGTAAACCCACAAATGCACACACCGAGAAATCAAATCTCCATAATGAGAACTGCTGAAACTCCCATAAAAATAGAGTCTCCCCCCTCCCAAAAAGAGTCTAAAATATTGTATAAACTTTGAGATGAATTTTCGCCTGAATCACAGTGACCTGAATCTTCACTTGATCTCCTTGAACGGGAAGCCTACTGATCTGCCCTTTTTCTCCTCTATACTTTCAACATAATAGGTGTTATTACCCATAACTTTTTTTTTTATTTAAAGGGAATTGTGCAGCCAGGAAAATGAATGAATTTAATTACCAATGTGGTGGTGGTGGTGGGGAATCATTAGAGCAGGAGTCCGGAACACCAGATATTAAAAATAAACAAAGGCTATTAAAAACAGTTTCCAAAAAGAATGTCGGTTTTTCCTTCAATTCTCAAAATGTAAATATAAAAAAAGGAGGGAGAACCATATGTAAACATCCAGGAGTTGCTGAAGAAATTACTCTGTAAGAAAATGTTAAACGACTGACTGGATCATTTAACTTTAAATCTATACTTTATGTGGCAATATGGGGAGGTCATTCGATTGCTATGCATAGAAAAATTAGAATTGTAATATGATCACGAAGTTTCACCTTCATAAGGGAGAAAAGATTTTCATTATAAAATTATATTTAACGGTAGACACACAGAACAGCCTCCTTGGTTGTGTAATGTGTCTTTGGCATATGGAGGGGGCAATAGGGTTTTTTTATTTATATATTTAAAAAGTATATAACATCCAGGCACCTTTACAAGAGATGCCCACTGTGGGCGTATGCAAATAGTGGGGAGAGATCTAGGAGAACAGGGTTTACGTGCATATACTAGGTTAACTGTTCTGGATGGGGTTGCACTCCCTCTAAAGGAGCAAGCACATCGTTTGGAGATACTCCTGGGTACGTCTTTGTCACTAACGTGCCAAGTGACCTCTGTGCCTAGGAGAGCCTTTTACCAGCTTTGTCTGGTTCACCAACACAGCTGTTCCCGGATAGCCTGACCACTGTTGTCCATGTGCTGGTAACCTCAAGGCTCGATTACTGCAATGCTTCCCCTATGGCTAGTTCGGAGGCTCTGCACCCACATTGCTGGTGGGAGCTTCTGGCCGAGAAGCTCCGACACTATTGCAAAACAGCGGCATTGGTTGCTCATCGTCTACTGAGCCAGGTTCAAGGTTCTTATATTAATTTTTAAAGCCCAAAACAACTTAGGTCCAGGGTATCTCAGGGATTGTCTGGACCCTTAGATCCCAGCACGATCCCTGAGATTACCTGCAGAAGAGTCACTGGGCATTCTCTGAGTTGGCGAGGCTCATTTGACATCAACAAGGGACCGAGCCTTTAGTGCCCTCACCCAAGCCCTGTGGAACGCTCTGCCACTAGAGCAGGCATAGGCAAACTCAGGCCTCCAGATGTTTGGGACTACAGTGGAACCTTGGTTTATGAACACCTCGGTTTACGAATTTTTGGTTTACGAATGCCGCGGACCCACCTGGAACGGATTAATTCACTTTCCATTACTTTCAATGGGAAAGTTCGCTTCAGTTTATGAACACTTCAGTTTAACTACTCCGCGGACCATCTGGAAAAGATTAATCCACTTTCCATTACTTTCAATGGGAAACTTCGCTTCAGTTTATGAACGCTTCAGTTTATGAACAGACTTCCGGAACCAATTGTGTTCATAAACCGAGGTACCACTGTACAATTCCCATCATCCCTAGCTAACAGGACCAGTGTTTGTAGTCCCAAACATCTGGAGGGCCAGAGTTTGCCTATGCCTGCACTAGAGATTCAGCAGGCACCTTCTGTGTGAACTGTTAAATGCCTGTTGGAAACTTTTCTATTCTGCCAGAGTCATGCAGAATGACTCCCCCACAATGATCTACTGGTGTTTGTTTTTAAGTCTTTTGCTTTTAACATGTCCTTAACTTTTTGCTATTTTGCTGTATGGTTTTAGATTTTTGTATTTATGTGAAGCACTGTGATATATTTTATGATACAGTGGGATATTATTTTTTGAAAAAATAAAGAGTTGCTAAAGAGTCAGGTTCATTTATTTGTATATAGTCACTGTTTTCTCAGCCAAGAAAAAAGAATGGAAAGAAGGAAGCACTTTGGCAAGCATGGTGAGGGTTTGCATCAAGGGTGGGGAACCCCAGAGACTAGGACCAAAGGCTGGGGCCATTCTTTGTATGCAACAGGGATGGGGGACCTTTAGCCTTCTAGGCATTCTTGGACTCCAGCTCCCATGAGCACCAGTCAATATGGCCAATGGTCGGGAAAAATGGGAGTTGTAGTTCAGCAACCTCTGCAGGGCCATCTTAGGGTGATGACTTTTTTACAACCTTATTTCCCTGTATCATAATTTGATGAGCTTTCATTATAGATTAGATAAAATCTTACTTTCAAAGAGATTTGATAAAAAAAACCTCACACACAAAATGATTTTAAAATTTTTATTTATCAGGGGTTTTTTTACTGTTTTTGAAGTCACTGTAAGCAGATATAAAATTGAACCCAAGCTTTAGAGTCACATATATACAACATTATATAGGGTCATCAAACACACAAGGAAGCTTTTGTTAGCTGCAGTAACAGTATAGATGCCACTACAAGACGATGTTTTGCTACTTCTCCTGTAGGTTCTTTTCCCAGCATGCCCGGCAGGGTCTGCTGGCTGAGTTTTGAGGTCCCAAAAAGGGGCTTTTACCTTGCGCAGGTGTGACATTTGTATACCCTATGTTGCTAAGAACACTACCCATTGTGGAATGTGGTGTTGTGTCCAAATTTGATACGAAATATACGGTATATAGAATTGTTAATACAATTTTATGAAATGGTAAAACGGCGTACAAATAAATTAAGAATGGTTTGTGCATAACCTTTTTTAATATTTCAATGGAATATCCCTCATTTTAGTCATTAAAAGACAAAAGTTCACCCATTTGTGCTACAGGAAATAATTTTTGAGGGGGGGGGGGAATGGAAAAGTCATCACCCCCATCCTTGAAATATACTATTTCTCATTCATGCAGTTAGAACTGGAGTATGGCACTTGAGCTCATTTGTTGAAGCTGGGAACTTGGGCTGGTGGGAGAGCTTGAGATGGTTCCCAAGAGTTTGCAGGCACAGTGTGCTGTTCTGTTGGCTAGCCAAGGATAAGCAGCCAGACTCCCAGTACTGATGCCAGGCCTGGCCAATCCTGAGGCTTAGGATTGCCTGCCAATCAGCACCTTCTGGGCTCAGAGCACACAACAAGCCATGGTAGATCACCAGGTTAGAACCCCAGAGCCCTCCACATCCCCAGCTCTTTAGTCATATGTTTCTAATTGCTCATCACTTCCAGACTCCCATTTCAGGTTAATCGAAGTCTCTTCGTTTGCTTCTTTCTCTTTGCAAAGCTATGTGCAAACATTTCCCCCACCTCAGCCCTGCAAATTTGCTCCAAAATCACTGATAGAAAAACAACAGACTGAGCTACAACAGTGATTAAACAGGGGACAGGAAAGAGCTGTTCACATTTTAATTGGATCAATTAATGTCTAGGAGAAGAAACAGAAAATGCCTTCAAAATGCTGCTTTGGGGTAGGAAAGCTTCAGCAGTTGGGTGGTTCCCAACATGGAGCATATTTCACATGTCTGGGCATGTACCATCCATTGCTGCGCAAAGCCCTGAATCTGTTTGCTTGGAAAACTGATTCCCCACCCTGTTGATGGCAGAAGAATGTCTTGCAAATGAGGAAAGCTATCAATCACTGGCTGAATCCCTTGCAAAAGTCTCTTAAGTCAGTCAAGGAGTATTCAATAAGGGGGAGGTGCCATGCGTGACCCCCTTTCTCATCCCTGCTCTTTCCTTCTTCTCCCACCCCAATTCCTCCACCACCATCCAAATCCCACATCTCCTTCCCTTTCCAGTACTCTGCTTAAGAAACTCTAAATAGCAGCAACAGGACAAAATCTGCATATTTGCGTGTGATGAAACCAGGTTTAAATGGAGGCGTTTGTATTTCCCTATATAAATAAAAATGTAAGGCTGTCATCACATAACCCCCATGAGAGGTTCTGTAGTAACTCATCACAACTCTGCATTTGCATGAAGTAAGGGGAGGGGAGCAAAAGCGAAGGCAGGTTTTAACAATGTGGTTTTAAACAGCAGCAGAGGTTTGATTAAAGCAAGGCTGGAGAGACACAGAGGAGCTGTGAGGATATATGCAGTTGGGGGGGGGCTGAAGGAGCTGTGAGGAATATGGGGATTTGGTGAGGTGTAAAGGGAGGGGAGGGGTTGGAAAGGAAGGGGAGGGGTGGTTGTGATTGGTGAGCAATGAAAGCAGAGGTGGCAGCCTCTAGTCTGACAAACGTAGAGAAGAAACAAAATCCATGTCTCTCCTGCCCTTGCCTAAAGCCCTTCCCTTTGATTGGGTTCCCTTTGATTGGATTTGTGAATTTTATAGTGAAGAACGAGCTCGACTTATTTTACCCCCTTTATCAAAATTTACACCCTTACAATATTATTTGGAATTCCCCTCCGAAATCTTATGAAAATTCCTTCTGGAAGAATCCTCAAGCCCAGTGTCATATGACGTGGCCAAATTCTGCACTTTAGCTATTAAGAAACGTAAATCCCTTCTATTGAATTACACATTGCAAATTCCTTTTGTGTAACTGTTCTATTTCTGGTGATATTATTGCTGATTTTCTTTTGTTTGGAATTATGATATTCTGTATTGCTGGCTTTTGCTGTAATAAAAAATTGAACTTGAACTTGATTGGGTTATAGCAGGGGTCAGCAAACTTTTTCAGCAGGAGGCCGGCCCACTGTCCCTCAGAGCTTGGGGGGCGGACTATATTGGGGGGGTAAACGAAGTCCTATTCCCCACAAATAACCCACCAGGCAGGCCCCACAAATAATCCAGAGGTGCATTTTAAATAAAAGGACACATTTTACTCATGTAAAAATGCAAACTGATGATGCAAGTTGGAGGACCGCAAGTACCCCATCTTTACCATGGGCCTTCAACACAGTAAATGGCGTTTCCGTGCACTCTGGCTTCCATCACGGTGTTCCATTGTGCCAGAAGCGTTTTAGTCATGCTGGCCACATGACCCAGAAAGCTGTCTGTGGACAAACGCCGGCTCCCTTGGCCTGAAACGAGGTGAGCACCGCACCCCATAGTTTCCTTTGATTGAACTTAACCATCCAGGAGTCCTTTACCTTTACCTTATTATAGCCAAGTACTGGTAATCTGACAATTATTTACCCCCAGATTAAAGATTTTCTCCACTCAAAGCTATGTGCAAACCAATATTTCAGCTTTCTATTTGCATAATAACTGGTCAAAAAGAATTAAAAACAGCTCATTAATATGCCAAGAGGTGTTAATTTGAACCCTGCCCATAAGCTATTGTAAATTTCATTTAGCAAATGTGAAAATGTAATGCAGTGTAAATTAGGGATATATATATATATATATATATATATATATATATATATATATATGTGTGTGTGTGTGTGTGTGTGTGTGTGTGTGTGTGTGTGTGTGTATTCTTTCTTCTTTGGCGATCACTCATATCCGAGTAAGATTGTCTTCCATAAACACGGTTTTAATAATGGGTCCGTAAGTGACTGTGGAGGCCAATTCTTGACCCGCATGTCCTTCCACAGTGGGGACATTGGTTTCCGGGCAGGAGTTGATCACAGTGTGGATTTGCCAAGTGTGCCTTCCTCTTAGCATGTTTCTCCCTTGAGATCGAGTGTCTTCAAAGCCCACGACACCTTTGATAAAGGTTGTTCTCCAACTGGAGCGCTCGCAGGCTAGGGTTTCCCAGTTGTTAGTGTTTATACTACATTTTTTTAAGATTTGCCTTGAGGCCGTCTTTAAACCTCTTTTGTTGACCACCAGCATTACGCTTTCCATTTTTAAGTTTGGAATAGAGTAGTTGCTTTGGAATACGATCATCAGACATCTGCACAACATGACCAGTCCAACAAAGTTGATGTTGAAGAATCATTGCTTCAACACCAGTGATCTTTGCTTCTTCCAGTACATTGATATTAGTTCGCCTGTGTTTCCAAATGATGTGTAAAAATTTTCAGAGACACCATTGATGGAATCTTTCGAGAAGTTGGAGATGGCATTTATAAGTGGCCCATGTTTCACAAGCATATAGTAAGGTTGGTAGTACAATAGCTTTGTAAACAAGCACTTTGGTTTCCCTGCGAATCTCCCGGTCCTCAAACACTCTGCACTTCAATCGGAAGAAAGCCCCACTCACAGAGCTCAGGCGATGCTGGATTTCAGCATCAATGTTGGCCCTTGTGGAAAGGTAACTGCCTAGGTAGGAGAAGTGATCAACATTTTCCAATGTTACACACACACACACACACACACACACACACACACACATATGTATAAACTTTAGGCAAATACTGTAACTGGAAAGAATGAGTGCTTCCTCACTTGCCTTTGATTAACCAATAAATTTCAGGACATGCCTTGAATCTCAAAAGACAGGAAGTAATGTTTTGTTTACAGAAAGATTCCAAACATGGCAGCCAAGCCAAGTATTAGCTTCATGACTCAGGTCTCTGTTTCCCATGTTACGGTTAACAAAATTGGAAGGCTTATTCAAGGGACTAGTATCAGCAGAGATCCATTGTCATCAAGGCTGGGCCATGGAGAGCAGCTGGAAGGGAACCAGGAACCAGGAATCAGAAGCCATAGGACAAGCTAACACTCAGGACCAAAGGGTAAACCAGGCGGTGTGATTTTTCAAAAAGGAAACCAGTGGTGAGAGCCAAAGAGCAGGTCAGGACTGATGGACAATCTGGGGGTTTGTGGCAGGGTGGAGACACAAGACAGGGCCTAAGAGCAAGTCAGAACAAACTAGGCTCCCTCCTGGATTGTGCATTCAAAGCAGTATCAGACGACTTTAAACAGTCATGGCTTTCCCCCAAGAATCCTGAGAACTGTCCTTTGTTAAGGGTGCTGAGAGTTGTTCCTAGAATTATAGAATACTAGAACTGTAGATCTGGAAGGGATTTCAAGGGTCCTCTAGTCTAACCCTTGCAATGCAGGAATCACAGCTAATGAATCTTTGCCATATGGCCATCCAACCTCTGCTTAAAAACTTCCAGAGAAAGGAGAGTCCACCCCCTTCCGAGGGAGTCCGTTCCACGGCCCAACAGCTCTTACCGTCAGAAAGATTTAGTTGGAATCTCCTTTCTTGTCACCTGCCCTCTGGGGCAGCAGAAATCAAGCTTGCTCCATCTTCCCTGTGACAGACCTTCAAATATTTGAATGTGGCTGTCCTGTCGCCTCTCAGTTTTCTCTCCTCCACACTAAATACTCCTAGCTCCCTTGACAGTTCCTCATAGGGCTTGGATTCCAGACCCTTGATCACCTCGAAGACCCTTGTTCCTCTCACAGAGCTACAATTCCTAGTGTGCTTTAGCCACCGGTCCCTCTTCCCAGGGAACTCTGAAGGGTCCATCAATTACTCTGCAGCTCCAGCTCTCCTGCTCTGGAGAAGCAAACATAGCAATGCACTCCCTTGTTCCCGCTACACCACTGCCTGTTCCAAATATGAAAAGGGGAGGGGAAACCTACCTGTACAATTCCTCCATCATGTGGCGACTTTCTAAATACCCTGAACCCTTCCCACAAAATGCCCTCACACTCCTCAAAAAGGCCAGAACATGCACACCGTGATGCACCTCCACCCTGCTTCCTTCAAGTATAATGTTGGCTGTTGAATGAAATCCGCAGTACACAAGAGGAAGAATAACATCGACTGGAGTATCAGGGATTAGTGTAATAAATGGGTGCGAGTAACCGCCATGCGTCAGCATAACATTAGGAGCTAACTGAGTTCTCCCTGTAAGCCACTTACATTTGCAAATCATCTCGAGATCCGTGTCACAGGGAGAGATGTCAGTGCTCAAACCACAGTTTTTGTTTATTCTAACAGGAATGCACATTATTGTAACCATTCCAAGGCAGCCAATGAGCAGGCAGCCTCTCTTCCCCTCCTACTTATTTACTCAGCTGGGACGCACAAATTATTTATAGGCGACAACTTTCTATTTTTAGAATGCTCAGGCGTCTCTGCAAGGTGTCCATGGCAGGCATGCAATTACCTGGTCATCAGTTTACTCCAAACAACTGCAAGTTACTGTACCAGTCTATCTGCCAGAAACCTCAGAAAATCATCACTCTCTGCAGAGCTGGTTGAAGATGTTTTGCTTATCTGAGTTGCGGGATAATATTATATCAGAACTGAGGCTGTGGCCAAATCCCACACCAAACCAGGCCAATTTGATTCAATTCAGCCAGATCAGGTTGAAGCAGCTCCTGGACGGAGACTGGTTTGGTCTCACTGGGCACAGAGCCTCGGGGATGTCACAGGGGGCACTGCAACTATGATGTAGAATGGAAGGCAAGAGGCAGGGGCACCACTGAAATTTAAGACCCCAGGTCCACCACTGCCCTGGATCACCCTGAAGTGGGTCCACCCACCCACAGCCATCAAGGGCTGTCAAAATGGGAGGAAGACATGTGTGAGAAGAGGGAGAGGTGGAGGAGCCTGTAGCGCCTCTCCCCACCCCCAATGTTGAATTTGGGCTTTAAATCATAATGAAAGACTGCAAAACTAGGGTTGCCATATTTCAAAAAGTTCTGGGAAAATCCGCCCAGACACTCTTTTCAGGGATCCGTTCCTGCCGGAGCTGAGCTTTAACTTGTGCTCCTAGCTTAAAATCCCGTTCCACGTCAGCCTGCCGAATTGGGCTCTCTGGGGTGGGCCTGAGGCAACAACCAGGCTTCCCTCAGGTGCGCTCCCAGGTAGTCCATGCCAGTCCCAGACACCCAGCTCTTCTTCGACAGATCAACCCACCCACCCATTCCTGTAAATTTGCATTTGCTCATTGAATTGACCTTGCTATGGCTGCAGTGGTCGCCGTATTTTGGGGGCCAGGTAGGAATTTGCCTATCAGGCAATTTGGTTATGACCTGGAGGTTATGCCTACCTCGTAGCAATCATCACAACTTTGGCAGTTTAGGCATTGGGTAGCCGTAGTCTTGGTTGGAGGGGGGGTTATAACCTCACTTTCCCCTCCAGAAATAGGCTAACCCATTAAAGGGATCCGTGACGGAGTTGCTTCTGCCCATTTGCCCAGACGGAGGGCTTGGGCCTCAGCTCTCCTAGAGGCAATGACCTCTGTGGGGATTTCCCCGATTTGATGTAAATTATAGGAATCTCCACTGCTGTGTTGACCCTGGTGTCATTTCCGCCAGACGGGCCGGAAATAAATGCTTACCCAATGCCTATTCCAAACCACTTCATCTGTAGTCAATGAAGTTGTGGCCTGTTTCGATCCCATTCAACTGTGTGGTAGCTCATCTGAACCTTGGGCCTGCAAGAACATACAAATAGTTCCACTGAATCAGACCAAAGGACTTTCTCATGGGGGGCCTTTCACCCTCCAGATCAGCGGTTTAGGAAGCCACTCGGGCACCTGAGGTGGTGCGCCCAGGGGCAGGTCAAGATGTCTATAGGGGTGGGACGAGGGTGGGGCATAGGGGTGGGGTGTACCACAGGGCCTCCGGAGTCTGCCTGCCTCTTCCCACTCAGTCGCCCTACAGCAGCAGGCGGACCGTTTGGGCAGCGCGGAACCTGCACGCGCCGAAGCCACTGCGTCTCTCCCAGGAGTGTCATCCAGCATTTTGTCACCCCGCTCAGTGCTGGCACCCAAGGCGGGCCACACCCACTGCACCCCCTTCCTCCGCCCCTGCTCCAGATGTTGGAACAGAGTGCAATGCCTATCTTCCCTGATCTTTGGTTACGGTGGCAGGGGCTGGCAGGAGTTGGAATCCAACAATATCAGAAGGTCCACAGCTTTATTACTGCTGTAATCATTGTTGTTGTTGCTGCTGCTTCTCCCTTTTTTTCCATGCTTGCTGAGGCTGATGGGAGTTGTAGTTCAGCAACGTCTACAGAGCCAAAGGTCTAGAGCATTCCTGATTTAAATCACTGCAGATCATCCAATATATCAGCCCAGAGCTAATGAATGGAAGAGCTCTCCCTTCTTGATGAGTTTGCCTATGACCAAGCAGAGGCACCATCATGGCAGGAATTTAGGGCAGATGCCCAGGGCAAAAGAGCCAGCAATCCATCAAAAATACAACTGGGCTGGCTCGCCACATTTTGAAGCAACTGAAATATTTTGAAATATTTTTTATTTGAATTGGTCAGGGGGGCTATAGGCCATTAAGTCCAGAGTAGGGATGTAAGAAGGCATCATTATATCCCACCCTGTATTCCCTTCTGCTGCAGTTCGTCTTCTCCCAAACTCTCCATTATTTATCCCATCTGCTGTTGTGGACTTGCATAATTCGCATCATTAATTTTATTGATTTCATAAAATTTATACACGTCAAACCAGTTTACGAAAAAGATAAAACAATAAAATTAACAATAAGGAAAATTAACAACAATAATTCAAGACTTTCAGAAAGTTAAAATAACAATAGACTGAAAACAGATTAAGGCTTGCATCCGTTTTTCTAAACATCTGGGTAGGCGTGCGCCTAAACGAAAATGTTCTTAGCAGATGCCCAAAAGAGTACAGTTCTTACAAATATGGAACGAGTGTTGTGTGGCACCTGGAACCGTGCCAGTTCTGCCGATCGAAGCGGTTGAGTGGGCGCATATGGGGTAAGGCGATCTCTCAGGTGAATTACAGAAACGGCATCGTCATTACGTGATTCCATTCCAATCATTTCAGTGCAAAGGAAATGCAAAGCAAAGCAGGGCTGGATGCAATTGTTTGCATATTGTTTGTAGACAGAAAGCAGCAGCAGCAGCAGCAGACACCGGTCATATACGCTGGTTATGGGCAAATAAGGAACATTGCCTGTTTCTGCTGCCGTTCCCATTTTTGACGGAATCATTTGGCATCCCTGGTCCAGAGTCTAAAATTTCCAAAGCAAACCTTTGCATAGAGTCTTCCTTTCCTTCACTTCGTCTTTTTTCTAAGCAAGACCACAACACAAAGCCCAGGAAACGGAGAGCACAATCCGTTCAGCCTTTTGCTCCCTGAATATTTCATCAGGAGCTTGAGAACTTTTCCCTTCCTTCTGAACACCTCCCTTCCCCATCTCCTCTCCCTCCCTCCCTCCTTTCCCCCCTCCCTGCCATTTTATATTTGCTCACTTGACACCTTGTCACTAGCCCATCACTGCCACCCGGGCTGTCCTTGAAACCTGACCTCTGTAGCCGGTTGCGCCCAGTGGTCCTGCCGCCCCTGTCTCACTCCAACCACTTTTGACAGGAGACATGCCGGTTTTAACAGCCAGGCCTGGCACCTGGGACACAGTGGGGATTACACAGGTAAACCAAAGTATTCCATGTTGTCTCCTGGCTAACAACAGAGGGGAGAGAGGCAGGAGGGCGGGAGGGAGGAGGGAAAACATGACATCTGAAAGAGCAGGTCTTGCATTCACATATTCAAAAGAGCCCATCATGCTTTTACAAGCAGGCGGGCGCCTCCAATTCCCTCTGGCACAACAAGAGCAAATAATGCAACATGCAAAACAGGTGCAGGGAAATCCTTATCATGGGAATACCGTTTGCTAATGGGAGGTTTTTTAAATATATGTATACATTGTTGAAAAGCAGGGCATGGATTTTTTATTTTATTTTAAATTAAGAGATTGAATGAGTAATAGGTAGGCAGGGCTGAACTCAACCCATTTCGATTACACTTTAATCAGAACAATTTTTGCACGCTTTTAAAAATAAAAAAATTAAACTCTGTTATATAAAGGGGTGATTTGTAGCCTCACTGTTGTGATATACCTGCACTGAGATGAGTGTGTGTTTTATTTGTACAGAAAGGGAATGCTTCCTTTTTAAAATGACATGTTTTTAGTCTTTTTGAAGTGTCAGTGTAGAGGAAAAAAACCTGAAGTATTTTGACTGAAATAAATGCTTTCATGGAAAATAGTGAACCCTAGAGATTATTCTGATACTTGAAGAACTTCATACTGTTTTAAGCAGGTGACAGTAATGTCATCGACTGAGATTTTTGTCTGCAAGTGTGTTATTTTTCTCGCTCTCAGACTTGTACGGTGGGGGTGGGTGGGTTAAGGGTTTGAAATAGAAAGTTTGTAAGGGAATGTAGGAAGCAATTCAGTAGTTCTAAATCTAGAAAAATCTTCTAGAACAACAAGAAGAGAAGCCACATTCGCACTCTACATTTAAAGCACTATGATATCATCGTAACTGTCATGGCTTCATCCAACGATTCCTGAATTTGTCAAGGTGGTTAGAGTTGTATTTGCTTCACAGAGATGCAGTAACAATCAGTGCCTCTTCCTTGAGAATTCTGGGAATTGTAGCTCCAGGTGGGAGAAACGGGGTCTCCTAACAACTCAGCATTCTTAAGAAACTACAATTCCCAGGATTTTTTGGAGGAAGCATTGAGTAGTGCTAACCTAGTATTATAGTGCTTTATATGAGTGATGTGAATGTGATTAGATAAATGAAATGGGTGTTGGGCTTTGGCCTAGAAGGCTCTAGTTCTGCCTCCACCTCCTAGCTTCTGGTCAAATAAACCAGAAGGTTAAGTCCCAAATATTAACCATTTTTCATGAAGATTTCAGGTGCGAAGTGCTCTGAACTAACTGCTCTTTGTTCACCTTCTTTGTTCAGAGGTAGCAATTGCGGAGGGGGCAGCTTATCACCCCTTCTGGAAATGCAAGTTATTTTGTCACCCAGAAAATTTTGTTGGTGTGGGGACAACCTGTTTTGATGGTTCAGGAGAGGAAGCAGCATTTACCTTAGCCGCAGACAACAGCATACAACCCTCTTCTTTCTGGTTTCTTAAAAAAAAAAACACCTTTTCAACACTGCTGTCTGTGAGAGTTATGGAGGGCCTTATCTCCACTTCCTACCAACTCCCTCCTCCCACCAGTGTTTAACCTCAGTGGACACAGAAGAATAATGAGAGCGCATTCTTCATGGCTGCTCCCAGACTTTGGAACTCCCTTCCTTTAGAAGTCTGACTAGCTTCCTCCTTGTTGTCCTTGATTTTCTCATTCCAACAGACTCTTCAGAATTGGCTGTTTATAAGGAAAGGACTGGTGCTGTGATGTTTTTATTGCAATTATCTGTATGCTCTAATTAGATCATATTGTTTTAATTCTATTAATGTTTAACTGGTTTTTTAAAGATTGGTGGTGTTTTTAGTATGTTGATAGCTGTTTCCATTTTATCTGTAATCCACCTTGAGTCCCTGCCTGGGGGAAAAGGCAGAATATAAATAAATATAATAGTAAAATAATAAAAATAATAGTAATGCTATTATTATTAGTCTGTTACTATTACTATTAGTCTATTGCAGCATAGTTTCATGGATCCTAGCCTTATCCTCCATGAACCAAAATATGGGAGTGTTTGGCCCAACATTTTTTGTGCCATTAACTCACTTTTTGTTCTTTTGTTTTTTTAAGTGGATCATATCTGTGGTACAACTGCGTTTCATTTTCTATTAAAAATTAAAAGAGATACATTACTTTAATGAGCCACACGCAGGCAATGTTAATGATGTTCAAGATGGCATTCACTTTTAATGGTATGCAGAATACACCAGTCTACCTTTGTAGTTAATTATCAATGCACGTGTTTGCACTCGTGTGTTTATTTCCACCATTTCACATCAAGGAGAACATTTGCCGGTACATACATTTGCATGGAAAGACCTTAACCTATTTCATTTTATGCTGATCATTAACTAAGAATACTTCACTCTGGAGATTTATCACATTAATTAGCTCTGAAATTACTCATAGCAATTAAGTATATTGTTCTTAAACTCTTCGGAGATTATTGAAATACTTTTGTTGCTTCTATAGGGAAGCATAAATAATAGGAGAAAACGTTGCTTTCTATGTGGCCTCTAAATCTTGCAATTGTTCCAACACTGCTATCTTTGCACCCATCTTGTGAGTCGAGAACCCGCCACCCGCTTGAAGATAAGAAAGACACGAGGACACAAAGTATTAAGGTTAATGGGCTAAAAAAAGGCCACAACTTTTATTGGTCACAGCATGTGAGAGGTATTGGCTTAGGCATTGGATCAAACAAACTATACATAACTCCACCCCGCTCAGCGGGGAGTCATTCAAGGGTTAACAACCAGAAGGTGGAGGTTGTTGGTGCAAATACAACCGAAGCTTCCCCTGATGTCACTGGGCGTCGTGCCATGGCCCTAGCCACCAGCAGGGCGTCAGACAGGATCCATGACCGCCGGATCCCTTTAACAGAATACCCAATAAGTGGAGGGGTAGGCGATGGCCCGAACCTGCCCTCCAATACACCACACATATTCCAATCCCTAATCGCCAATACCTGAAAAGTTGTGACGATTTGCTACGAGGCAGGCAAAAAAACAAGAGGCAGTGCCAATATGCCAAATGGATTAAAATTCCTACCAGGCCCCTTGGGCAAGCAAGGCAACCAACCAAGGTCCGCAGCAATGTCAAAGCATAGAAATAACCTAAAGGGAGGGTGGGCGGGTGATCCGACAAAATCCGAAGCACAATGAGGGCTCAGCACTGCCGCAGCCGTTTAAGTGTGACTAAACCCCGCCCCCTGAGCCAGCCTGATTGGCCAAAATGCCCCCCTGCCAACACGGGAACCAGCTCCTGCTCACAACTCCTCCCGTCTGGAAGGAGGAGAGGCTTTCTCAAAACACGCTCTCCCTCTCTCTTAGGGAAATAAGAAGCTGCCTTAGACAGATCAACCATCCATCTAACTCTGTATTATAGAATCATGGAATTGCTGAGTTGGAAAGGACCCCAAGCATCATTTAGTCCATAGCTGCCAAGTTTTCGCTTTTCTCGCGAGGAAGCCTATTCAGCATAAGGGAAAATCCCTGTAAAAAAGGGATAACTTGGCAGCTATGATTTAGTCCAACCTACTGAATAATGATAATGATAATAATGTTATTATTTATACATTGCTCATCTGACTAGGTTGCCCCAGCCATTCTGGGCAACTCCCAACAAAATCACAGCAAAACATCAACCATTAAAAACTTCCCTGAAGGCCTTCAGATGCCTTCTAAAAGTCAAATAGTTGTTTATTTGTTTCGACATCTGATGGGAGGGCATTTCACAGGGTGGACACGAGAAGGCCCTCTGCCTGGTTTCCAGTAGCTTCACTTCTCACAGTGAGAGAACTGTCAGAAGACCCTTGGAGCAGGACCACAGTGTCCAGGCTGAACGATGGGGGTGAAGATGCTCCTTCAGGTATACAGGGCCGATCCCATTCAGAGCTTTAAAGGTCAACACCAACACTTTGAATTGTGCTCAGAAACATACTGGGGGCCAGTGTAGATCCTTTAGGACTGGTGTTGTATGGTCCCAGAGGCTGCTCCGAGTCACCAGTCTAGCTACCTGCATCCTGGATTAGTTGTAGTTTCCGAGTCTCCTTCAAAGGTAGCCCCACCTTTTTCAGGTAGCCCTGAAATAAGAACCTCCAGTTAAGGTAAGTCCATCGTCTTCTAAAGTAATCCATTCCACTGCCAAACAGCTCAAAAAGTTATTCCCAAAGTTTAGTCGGAATCTGATTTCCTGTCATTTGAATCCATTGTTGGGGTCCTACCCTATAGAGCACAGAAAGCAAGCTTGCCCGGTCTTCCATGTGACAGCCCTTTAGATATTTGAAGGTTCTCAAACTACCTTTCAGTCTTCTCTTCTCCAGACTAAACATACCCAGCTCCCTCAACTGCTCCTCATAAGACTTGGTTTCCAGACCCTTCATCATCTTGGTTGCCCTGCTCTGCACATATAAATATCTACACTAGCTGGCAGAAGCTCACCAGAGTTTAAGGCATGAGTCTCTCCGAGCCCTACCTGGAGATGCCAATGGAGATGGAACCAAATACCTTCTGCATGTAAAGGAGCTGCTCTATCACTGAGCTTCAGCTCTCCTCCTCCATGGGAAACAGAAACACTGGCTGTGACATCACGAGGCTTGCCATGTTTAATTTCATACACTTCTATCGTGTTGAGTTCAAAGATGAAACACATGCAAACAATAAACAAGAAGGATAAAGAAAACTGAAGTGTGCAATCTGCAAAGGGGGTCAATGTTTCTCAGGCTACTGCAAGAAAAAGTGTGCAGACCTCCAGCCTGTTTCCAAGAGGTTTGGAAGGTGCTATGGAAGTCCCTCTCTATTGATCCGGGAAGCCTTTTCTGTCTCTCTTATTTATTTTTTAGAAAGGTATGAAAAAAATATTGAGTTCCAAATCTCAAAGCTGAATGGATGTGTGTGTGTGTGCATGTGTGTATCTGAAGTGAGGCTCTCGGCTTGAATTCCTCAAGCTTGACATCCCATCGGGCTGATGCCTCGTGTCCCTTCATTGTCGGCCTGTCTCGTCACCCGGCGTAATGTGGCATTTCAGTGTAACAGGCTGAGACGCGTCATGCCAATGACATGTCAGGCTGGTGCATTTCAAAGAGACACAGTTCAATGGAAAACATGGGTTTCTAACTGCCCTGGAGGTTTTAAAACCTGGGGAAAAAACCTGTGCGCATGCTCACACACAATACCTTATACATTTTTTAAAAAACATCCTTTTTTCTTCTCCAGCAATTTTGCCTCCGGGTGGTAGGCCGTGGTGCTGCTGCTGCTGTTCTGTTCTGTTCTGTTCTGTTCTGTTCATGGCACTACTCATGGAATAAGGATCTGCTATTTGAACCCCACCTTCTCCATCTTGACTCAGAATGCAGCCTCACTGAATTTGCCCCATGCATTTAAAGACGGTCATTTCATTTTTCAACAGCCACGGCTTCCACAAAACAATCCTGGGAAGCACTGTTTGTTTAGAGTCCTGAGAGTTGTTAGGAGACTTCTATTTCCCCCCCACAGAACTACAGTTCCCAGAGTGCTTTAAAGGTCAGTTTCTCTTCCCTGGGAACTCCTGCTCATTAGCCAAAAAGGTTTCCTGGGAAGAGAAATTGATCTGTTAAACCACTCTGGAAATTACAGCTCTGTGAAGGGGATAGGAATCTTCTAACACCTTTCAGCACCCTTGACAAATTACAGCTCCCAGAATTTTGCGGGAGAAGCCATGGTTGTTCATAAAATTCTGGGATTTCCCCCACCACCACCACTCCAAAGAGGGAATTCTGCCTCCATCTTGATAATATTTAGAGGAATGCTTCCCCCGCAAATTGCATTAGTGGAATATAATGTAGAGAATGGGTTGGGTGTTCGCATGTGAGGGGGAATTGACAATTGCTGAAATACTCTCATCCCATCTACACTATGCATTTAAAGCAATATCACACCACTTTAAACCACCATGGCTCCCTCCCCATTGAATCCTGGGAACTGTAGTTTGTTAAGAGTTCTGGGTGTTTGGAAACTGCTATGAGAACTGTAGCTCTGTGAGTGGAATGGGGGGCTTTTCTCAGCACCCTTAACAAACTACTGTTCCCAAGTTTCTTTTTTAAATAATAATAAATTTATTTTATTAATAAACTAAAGATCAAGAGCATGAAGAACTACTGTTACAGCAGGTTGAGGTAAAGGTAAAGGACCCCTGGACAGTTAAGTCCAGTCAAAGGTGACAATGGGGTTGCGACGCTCATCTCGCTTTCAGGCCGAGGGAGCCAGTGTTTGTCCACAGACAGCTTTCCAGAGCCATGGTTGATATTGCTTTAAATGTATAGTGCAAACGGGGCCTGTATACAAGTTTAAACATCAAGAGTTTCCAACTATAATACAAGCCAATTTGGATATTTGGTTTGCTATGTCTCTACATGTCAATACCTCAAACAATAAAGGAGAGAAGCCCTCCATTAATATTTTCACCCTCACTGTTTTGGCAATTAACCCAGAACCCATGCCAATTTGTAGATGAAAACAACCCCCAGGGCTTAGACGTCAGTGGCAGCTTTAAACCCAGAGTGAATCAGTGTGAATTATATACCCCTTTGCAAACAGGGGGATGTTTTATAATAGAACCACTGACAGACCCTTAACTACAGTGGCGCTAGCGGGCACCACCGTAATGCGGGAATAAAACTAAATTACATCACTTGTCATCATTAAGAAAAATTTTCATCTCAGCTCTTCATCTGAAAAGCACCGCGGTTAATGAACGATTACTGAGCCATGACACCAAAATGGCTAAAATATAGGAATTAAGGGGAGGTCAACTCAAGTATTTTTTAAACCATGAAATTAAGGGACCTATTTGAATGGGCAGGCGGGTGCCACTCCCGGGCGTTCTGGGTCCCTGCCATGCTAACTTGAAGCTTACAAGGAAGGCATGCATTCCAGTTGCTCAAATTAAGTTCTTGCGAAGACGGAAAAGGCAAAGTCATGTATATTCCAAAAAGGACTCTCTACATACTCTCACATATGCAGTTCATATGTCTTTGAGGCTCTCTCCCTCTCTCCCTCTCTC
This sequence comes from Zootoca vivipara, assembly GCF_963506605.1. Classification (NCBI taxonomy): domain Eukaryota; kingdom Metazoa; phylum Chordata; class Lepidosauria; order Squamata; family Lacertidae; genus Zootoca; species Zootoca vivipara. Next base: position 71,133,388 of record NC_083281.1, read on the forward strand.
TGAAATGCTTGCGAACCAAAGAATTATGGAAGGGGCACCCAAGGTTCACCTAAAGAATCCCGGACAGATGGCCACCCAACCTCTGTCTGAGAGCCTCCAGAGAATTTATCTAATCCTCTTTTAGGGTAAAGGTAAAGGGACCCCTGACCATTAGGTTGCGCGCTCATCTCACATTATTGGCCGAGGGAGCCGGCATATAGCTTCCAGGTCATGTGGCCAGCATGACAAAGCTGCTTCTGGAGAACCAGAGCAGCACATGGAAGCGCCGTTTACCTTCCCGCTGTAGCGGTTCCTATTTGTCTACTTGCATTTTGACGTGCTTTCGAACTGCTAGGTTGGCAGGAGCTGGGACCGAGCAACGGGAGCTCACCCCGTCACAGGGATTCGAACCGCCAACCTTCTGATCAGCAAGCCCTAGGCTCAGTGGTTTAACCACAGCGCCACCTAAGCCATCCAAATTGGTAATTGTCACACCTGTTTTATATCTCATGTGTCTGCTCGTGAGTAAGATGATAGATGATAGATAGATAGATAGATAGATAGATAGATAGATAGATAGATAGATAGATGATAGATAGATGATAGATAGATATAGATTTGCTTGTCAATGGTTTGATTGTCAAGTTGCATAAATCTCCCCCCCCAACACATACACACACCCCTCCTCTCAAATGCATCAGCTCCCGGCAAATGCGTTAAGGCACCCAGACCGCGTGAAAATACTGTTCTTTGATTTTAGAGACGAGCGCGTAAGTGAAAGTGAAGCTTCCCAAATTAAAACCGATGAATATCGGCTGCAGTGTTGTCACCTCGCTCTTTCGCTCGTGCTGCTTGCGTGACTGATGACAGCTGCAGATGCCGATAGATTTTTGACCTGTTCCAGAAATCTGGCACTCTGGAAGAAAGAAGTGGGGAGAGGGGGGCTGGGAAAGATGGCAACAACAATAAAAAAGTAAAAGTAAACTCTGCAGCCTGCGGAGGAAGGAGAAGAGAGAGGGGTAAGCTGACAGCTCAAGCGGAGGAGGAAAATTAGAAAGGAAAGCCAGCGCGCCCATACCATATGGGCTCAGAGCATCTCAGGACAGCTGGAAGAAGCATCGCATTCCCCTTTCGCGTGTCCAAGACCGCGATACTTCCTTTTAATACGGCTATCAATAATGCTGAATGATTAACACCAAGGATTTATGTTAATTTCATTATAAGCTTTGTTGCCTGGTGTTGAATTAAGACTGTCAAACCATCCTTCTCCTACATGGCAGAGGACTTTTAAAAAATGCAAGCCTAACACATAACATCTGATCATTAATATGTTAATAACGCTCCTGTTTTTGTAGATAGACCAGAGAACGAAGCATTGATGGGGTGGGGTGGGGGAGCGGGAGAAAATATCTGTCTGAAGAAAGGGGACTGTTGTGCCCATCGACTCCCAGGGCGACATTTTCTGATGAATAAAGAATAACATCTTTTTGGAAGAAAAAAAAAGACCACTTGCCATTTTGCAGGGCTCCACATTGTCAGTTCTTGCACATACACATGGGGAGTCGGACGAAGTTTAAATGTTTGGAGTCTGTGCACCAACAACTTCCTCATGCACCTGCCCTCCGTGTTCTGGGAGGGCAAACTTTTACATCAGCAACAAACAGCACAACGTGCATGACCAGCTTCGCGGTGTAAATCGGGAAATTATGAATGGAAATTAGTCAATGTATAGTTGTTTTTACGAGAAGGAAAAGAACAAGGGAGCGTGTCAAAGGAAATGCTGCTAATTTAACAAGCAGCACCCAGTGTTCCAGTGCTGCTTCCCATATTTCTTATTTATCAAGAGCATTCTTACCCTGCTCTTTAGCCAAAAAGGTTCCTTGGGAAAAGGGATTGATTGTTAAATCACACAAGGAAGGAGGATGTAAAAACCTCAGGTGAACCTGCTGGATCATAAGGCGAGTCTGCTGGATCAGGCCAACAGCCCATCTGGTCCAGCATCCTGTTCTCACAGAGAACCAGCAAGCAGGATTTAAGCACAAGAGTGACACTCTACCCTCCTGTGGTTTTCTGTAACTAGTATTCCAACTGTGGAGGTAAAGTAACCATCATGGCTAGTAGCCATCAATAGCCCTTGTGAGTTCCTTAATTTAACTATGTACTGTGTGAAGAAAAAAAAAATTAATCCGTCCCGAACCTTCCGACGTTCAGCTTCATTGGATATCCACACATTCTAGTCTTGCGAGAGAGGGAGAAAATAAATTCTCTATCCATTTTCTCCATGCCAATCATAATTTTATAAACTTTTATCATGTCACCTCTTACTCGCCTTTTCTCTAATGTAAAAATTCCCAAACAATGCGACTTTTCTTCAGAGGTGAGCCACTCCACTCCCTTTATCATTTTGGTTGCCCTTTTCGAGACCTTTTCCAATTTTGTCATAACTTTTGTGAGGTGAGGCAACCAGAACTGTACACAGTATTCCAAATGTGGCTGCACCATACCTTAGTATAATGGTCTTGTGCTACTGGCAATGTTGTTTTCAGTTCTTTTCCTAATTCCCTCTAGCACGGAGTCTGCCTTTTTCATGGTTGCTGCATACACCTTCATGTACTTTGACTCCAAGCTCTCATTCCTGGCCCACACACCATGAGTGCATATGTGAAATTAACAATTTATGCCCCCCAACATGCATCACTTTACACTGAATTACAGGTTTCCATTGAATTACATTTGCCATTTGACTGTCCATTTACTCAGTTTGGAGAGGTCCTTTTAGTATCATCAGCAAACTTAGCACAGAACGGTAGGAGGAACAGGGGTTCCTTAACAACTCTTGGGATCCTTAGCAAACTGCAGCTCTCGGGATTCTTTGGGGAAGCTGTTGTTGTTGTTTAGTTGTTGTTCCCATCATCTACCAGGCTTGTAATTCTGTCAAAAAATGAGATCAGATTAGTCTGACATGACCTATTTTTCAGAAACCCATGTTGACTTTTAGTGATCACAACATTCCTTTCTAGGTGCTCACAGACCGTTTGCTTAATGATCTGCTCTAGAATCTTTCCTGGTATTGGTGTCAGGCTGACTGGGCGGTACTCGTGGGGATTCATTTGTTTCTGTGTGCACAGATAAGCTTCTCATTGTCTACTTGGATCCATTTTAAGTGCTCCTGGAGGGCAGATCTGTTCATGTAACTTGCCTTCAACAGATCTGCTTGGTCATGGGAGCCGACCCTACCATTGGGCAGAATGAAGCAGACTGCCACAGGCAGTGCACTCTGGACACTGCAAAAGAGCAGCAAGTTGTTGGTGACAGCTTGAAGAAAGCACAGTCTTTGCACTCCATTCATCCACTCAGCCTCTCATTCATTTTGCAGTCTATTTGTTGAAAACTGATATATCAGAGTGAAGTTGGGCACATACGTTCAAAATATGATTCTCTATTTTGAGCTCCCATGCCAGTTTAGAACCCAGAAAGGAGGGGGGGATGTAGCCTGCACCACAATATATGATACCTACATTGAAGGCTGAGACATGGAAAGAAAAGTCAGTGAGGATATGCAGGCTCAATCAATCTCTTTATTATGGTCAATGACCAATATCCAGGATGACATTCCGTAGGGGAAGGAGGAACCCCACCTCAATCCCCACACGCCTGGCATCTGAAGTTAAGCCTATTCAACACTCTTTTATTAGGACATTCTTTTTCTACTGCTGGAGGCTTAGACTTGGGATGGGGGAGAAAATGCCAATTTTGCACTTTCCAAAACAACATGAGAACTGAAACACAGCCATTCTACAAAATTCACAGTCGTCTGAATTTTGTAATGCAATTCTCCAACCAAGTGTTGGAGTAGAGAAAAGCGTGAAAAGGGTGCATGCAAATGAAAACACGTTCTACAAAATGCATTATGCTAGGGAAAATTGCTTGGAAAAATGTGTACACCGGTCAAAACTGCACATAAAATTTGTTTCTTGCTGCCACTCAGTATAGACAAGACAGTCTCACTTGGTGTAATATCATTTCTCTCTCGCTCTCTCTCTCTCTCTCTCTCTCTCTCTCTCTCTCTCTCTCTCTCTCTCTCTCACACACACACACACACACACACACACACAGTGTTAGGATAAATCCTGTGGAAAGCTGAAGGTCATCAAGTCATGACCTCCACAATTGGAGGCAGCAACACTTCTGAATACCACTTGCTAGAAACCACAGGAGGGGAGAGGGAAGGCTCTTGCACCCAGGTTTTGCTTCCGAGCTTCCCATTGGGCCACCTGGTTGGCCACTGTGAAAACAGGTTGCTGGACTGGATGAGCCACCGGCCTGATCCAACAGGACTCTTTATATTCTTATGTTCTTATTATGGCTGAGAGGGAATTGAATTGGGATCTTCCAGGCCCAGCCTGATGCTCTAACCCAGATGTGGGGATCATTTGGCCCACCAGGTGCTGCCAAAATATAATTTCCATTATCCCTGGTCATTGGCCAATGTTTGCTAGGGCTGATGGGAGTTGTAGTTCAGCAGCAGCCAGAGGAACAAAGGTTCCCTACCCCTTCTCTAACTAATACACAGCTCTGGCTCTCATACCTTTGTGCATCCAAACTTAAGGGGTGGAACTTCATCACCAAAGTCTCTCTCAATCGTTACTAGACTTGTTGCTCTCTTACAAGGAATCCATTACTTGTAGGGATTTTTATTTTATTTTTTTAAAAGCTAGAATTTATAGGGTTTTGACCAAATAGGAAATATTCTATTTATTCCTCCTGAAGGTTTTTCTTTCTTTCTTTCTCCCTTTATGATGGAACTCTAGTTTGGCTGGTTTGGTCTGGGCTATACAGCTAACAGATGTCAAAACGTATGGACCACCCCATTTATCAACTAATCTACTCTTTGACTAGATAGGCACTATCAGCGATCTGGTATTGATCTCTGCAGGCCAGGGCTATTGTTCATCTGAGCATATAGCATGGCAGCAAGAATTAATGAATGAAACAAAACAATGCATACAAAATCGCGGCACCCAACTTCTTCTCTTTTGTTGTTTGTTCGTTTGAGTTTGGTAAAGTTTTTATGTAGTATCAAGAAGGCATTACTGTGTAACAGAAGCAGGGGGAAAGAATTCTGGAGAGGAATGATACAGTACATGGGCATTTTGTCTGGAAAGGGACAGCAGAGACCAGAGTGGAAATTTACATGCTCTCCAACCAGTAGGGGGATGACTTTGGAACAGAAGTTTTGGCCCTCACTCAGCAGGCACCCAAGGATGCTGTGTCCACTGCTGGACCCAATTATAGGTCGCAGATGGGGAGCCTCATACCTGGGGGGGCAAACATGACCCCAAGCCTCCCTATCTGACCCTCGAGACTCTCCCCAAACCACATTCCCTCCCCAGTCATACCCCAGATAGTAACCCTCTGCATCCCTGCTTTGCACCCTTCTCAAGTGTTGTTTCCTTGACTGGTAAAGTGTCCTTACTCCAATAATGTTCCTTGCTTGCCTAGGTGGAAGGTAGAGAGGGGTTTTTGAGGGTATATAGAAATTTATCTTCTACAACAGTGGTGGCAAACCTATGGCACACGTGCCAGAGAGGGCACTCAGAGCCCTCTCTGTGGGCACACGCACTGTTGCCCCAGCAGGGCTGTAGCTTCCGTGTTGGGGGTGGGGGAGAAGAAGGAGAGGAGGGCTCGCGCTCACGTCCAAAGCCTGCAGCCCTGGTGCCGTAGCTTCCATGCCGGGGGTAGGGGAGGAGTGAGGAGGAGAGGAAGGCTCATGCGCACAGCCAAAGCCTTCCTTGCACCTTATCTGGAGTTGTTTTTCCACTCTAACAGTCACTGTTAGGCTCCTCCTAAAGTAGTTCTTACCAGTTTTGCGGTCAGGCTGCACCCTTGCATATGTGACGCCGGCCTCCCTGATAATGAGTTTTGCATAATTCCTACCTCGTCTTACTGTGTTTTCTTTCTGTGGTTCATATCGGAAAGTGGCATGGGGTGGGACAGAGATTTGCCTCTCAGGTGATTGGCTGGCTGAACCCAGTCTATTTATCTCCTCTCCCTCTGAGTTTCACGATGGTGCTTCTGCCCCTGCAGTAAAGCAGTTCAGGACAGGAAGGTAGATAGAAAGATAGAAAGACAAACAGTGAAGGTTATATTTAATGATGTGGCTTGATCTTCATAAATATGTACAGTACAGGATTTGCCTTCGGTTCTAAGGCTGAGGCGATGACATCTGAGCACATCCCATCCCTATTTATCAATTCCAAAAATTTATTGTCAGCTCAGCCCACAAACTAAATCTAACAAAGGCATGTTTGCTGTCTGCTCAGTGAACAAAAAACCTTCTGTATTTGTTCAAGCTTCAATACGCCACTGGCAGCTGAACTTCTCCTTATTAAATGCCACGTTATTAATCAAGAAAGATGGACCCTTTTCGATTGCCAAGAACCAAGCAAATGACTCAAAACTTAGCAAACTGGCAAATGTTTTTTTTATGCTGAAAGAATGGAAGCAGGATTTCTATTGAATGCAGAAATAACTGGTGCTGTGGCACCGGGGAAGGGAGGGAAACACACAATTTTTCATTGATTAAGGCAAGAGAAGTGGAAAGAACAGAAATGCAACAGTAGATCCATTAGCCGGATGACAAGGAACAGCACTCACATCCACTTACTAAACTGTTTTTGATTCTTTAGTACCAACATGCAGAATGATCCTTGCATTATGTTGCCAAGGAAAACCTTAAAATGCATTTATTTCATAATGTAGCTTTCGCGCATTATCATAATAGAGCCATCACTGTTGTTGCAAACACTACGGGGTCTCGAACACCTAAACGCAGCCATTAAATTGGGCATTTGTTACAGAGCGGGCATGTTAAGCTTCTCGAGTGATTTGTGTTGCCTGGCAAATTCCCAGCAGGAGCAATCCATTGTGCTAGTTTACAAGCAGGGGAAGGCAGGAGTCTCCGCTGAAAGTGGAACCCCATTGCATACCAACGCGTGGAATCCACAGCTAGCAACACTCAACTTAACTCTTGGTCTGATACTGAACTTACTCTTTGTGGTCAGCTCGCTGTGGATGGAAGTGGCATGAACATGAGAACATAAGAAGAGCCTGCTGGATCAGACCAATGGCCCCATCTAGTCCAGCATCCTGTTCTCACAGTTCTCACAGTGTTCTCACAGTGGCCAACAAGATGCCTGTAGGAAACCCACAAGCAGGACCCAAACCCAAGATCCCTCTCCCCTCCTGTGGCTTCCAGCAACAATATTCAGAAGCATTGCTGCCTCTAACGATGGAGGTAGAACATAGCCATCAACAGCCCTTTCCCCCTTGAATTTCCTTCAAATTTGAATCTCTTCGTTTGGGTCCTACCCTCTGCAGCAGCAGAAAACAAGCTTCCTTGATCTTCCATGTGACAGTTCTTCAGATATTTGAAGATGGTTATCCTATCACCTCTTAGTCCTCTATTCTCCTGACTGAATATCCTAGGTCCCTCAACCATTCCTCAAAAGACTTGGTTTCCAGATCCTTTTACTATCTAGGTTGCATTCTTCTGCAAACCTTCTAGCTTGTTCATGTTCATTAGCAGATTCATCTTCAGCCAATATGCCAAGTTGGGTGATCTTATGAATTGTGACGCATTGCTGAAGATAATGATGGCATCCTCATGGCAAAGATGCTGAAGAAAACATTTTGCTTAATGTGGGACCAGCTATGGGCAATTTACTTGCAAGCCAGCTGTAGTCTTGCAGGTTCAAAACTCAGTGGAAAATTTCCAAGGCTACATTTCCTTTGGAAGAAAGAATACTTAAGCATGCACTGCAAGATCTATCTCAATATATCTATTTGCAAAGTCAACGCCAGCTTTGGATAATCTCTTAAGGCTCTTATGTGGTCACAGAGAGCTGAATGATGTATCAAATTAAAGCACAGAACACACAGCTTTGCAAAAAGAAAAGAACAGTTTTACCAATTTGCTCCCCCCCCCCAAATCAGATAAATTCATCAAAGGAGGGGGGGGACACACATAGACAAATGCAAACTGGAACTTTTGAAGCCACCGTAGTTATTGGTTGTATGTGCTGACTTCAGTTGATTAAAGTGAGCTCTGCCTTGCTATCTGCGCAACAGTAGAGAAGTTATGGAATGTCTAGAAACATTCCAACTTGTCCTGGCTGAAACACAGATGACTAAGTAGATAAGCGCTTCAACCACCCCAAGCAATTTCCCTTTAAAAAGCAGTTGAAAGAATCATAGATAGATAGATGATAGATAGATAGATAGACGATAGATAGATAGATAGATAGATAGATAGATAGATAGATAGATAGATAGATGATAGATAGATGATAGATAGATGATAGATAGATGATAGATAGATAGATACCCCGTTTCTCCGAAAATAAGACGTAGCCATAAAATAAGCCGTAGCAGGATTTTTAAGCATTCAATGAATATAAGCCATACCCCAAAAATAAGACATAGTGATAGGCGCAGCAGCAATGCCGGCTGCAGCCGGAGGAGGAAAAAAATAAGACACCCCATGAAAATAAGCCATAGTGTGTTTTTTGAGGAAAAAGAAATATAAGACGGTGTCTTATTTTTGGAGAAACACGGTAGATAAGCAGTGGCACTCAAGGAAGTGGGTGTTTAACCCTTGCCCACATGCCCAATCTAAGTCATCCCTAAAGTCTGCTACTATACTCACTGTCTAAAACAGGCACCCCCAATCTGCGGCCCTCCAGATGTTTCGGCCTACAACTCCCATGATCCCTAGCTAACAGGACCAGTGGTCAGGGAAGATGGGAACTGTAGTCCAAAACATCTGGAGGGCCGAAGTTTGGGGATGCCTGGTCTAAAAAAACAAGGGAGTTGAGATAGGTACCTGCAATGCACCTGTCTTTTCCCCCCTCCCTCCTCCCAGCCTCTCTGCTCTATTAAATAAAACAGCCCATCTTACTGCCAGCAGATCAGATCACAGATCACCAGCATCAAGAAAGGTGTGGCCATGTACTCTTAACAGGAAGGGGCTCAGACAGGCTGATATGACTGGCGCCCCTGTCAAAGCCCTGGCCAACCTCTGAAACATCAAAATGGCTTGAGCTGTTGACACGATCGCCCCTAAGCACCCTCTCTCACTTCGTGGTGCCCCTTTTGGCCTCCTGGTATACTCCAGTGCTTAGGGCAAGGAAACAAGCTGGGAGACAGCTTGAACGCAAGTAGAGGAAATATCCAATCATATAATTATATAATTGTAGAATTGGATGGGACCCCAAGGGTCATCTAGCCCAACCACCTGTGGTGCAGCAACCCCAACTAAAGCATACATTACAGGTGGCCATCCAACGTTTGCTTGAAATCCTCCAAGGCAGGAGAGTCCACTTCCCAAGGGAGTCGGTTCCAGTGTTGAACAGCTCTTACAGACAGAAAGCTCTTACTGATGTTCAGTCAGAATCTCCTTTCTTGTAACTTCAGTCCGTATGTTTTGGGTCCTAGCCTCCAGAGCAGGAGAAAACAAGCTTGCTCCGTTTCACCATCGGACTGCTCTTATTATCCGAAAGTTCTTTCTAATGTTTAGTTGGAATCTCCTTGCTTGTCACTTGAATCCATGGGGGGGTGGTCAGGTCCTACCCTCTGGAGCAGCAGAAAACAAGCTTGCTCCATCTTCCATGTGAGAGCCCTTCGGGTATTTGAAGATGGCTATCATTTTACCTCTCTCGGCCTTCTCTTCTCCAGGTGGCCAGCCATCTAGAGACTCCTTCCAGCAGGAAGCCCCCTGTTCCCAACTCATGTTCATTCTGTCTTGAATTCCTGTATGGGATTAGCCAGGTGCATCACCTGTCAGTTTAATTCAGCAGGAATTAGCATCCACCTAGGCTTCAGTCCCCCTGACAAGACAGTCCAAAGGATCTCTCCCTTGAACCAAATGCATTGGGAATCCACCTATTTCCAATGCCGCAACTCTAAGACTGACGTGCGGGTGGGCTCCGTATCTCTTTCGTCTCCGCCCGATTTCTAGCCCATCGTTCCCAGCCTTGTACGAGCATTTTTTACAGTGCCATGTTTTGCTTTACGGAGCGAGCATAAATGAGGAGACACTAACTTAAAGCCCTGACAGGCCGTGCTGGATGTTTCCACTCGGCCTATAAATAAGCAGCAATCGCCTCCATTTTATTGAACTCATTTTCCAGGCAAGCAAAAGACCACAAGATTCCCCTGCAAATTTTCCCTTTGCACTCTCAAGCGGGGCTGGCGGTGTCAGGCACGACAGATTTATAGCCCATTCATTCATGGGAACAAAAAAAGGGAGCCCTGCCACGGAACACACCAGCGCAGTTAGTTCAAAAGATAGCAGCAGCAATACCTCACGACCTTATTCAGCACTCTCTCCCCAGCAAACACTATATTGGGAGATAATAAATGCCCCTCACTGTTTGTGTTTCCTGAGTAATACCTAAGAACATCGTCCACATTACAGCTGTACAAATGCGGCCAAATTGGAAGGGATTAATCAGGAGCTCTCGCTCCACCGAGGGCCGATTCGACTCAGGGGCATGCCTGGGAGATTCAGTCCATCAAGACGGCCTGTTGTATTAATTTATTTATTTCATAAGGATGTTCGTTTTATTATTGCTGGTAGTAGCCGTAGTATTGAAAGTACCTTTTATTTAATTTTTACCCACATTATCCAAATAACAAAATAAAACTTCACGAGGCAAACACACAAAAACTAAACCAAACCAAGGTTGGCATGGGGTGTTACATTCACAAAGGGGGGGGGGAGAGATTAAGCTGGTTATCCAAATATTTGTGATAAAAGATACAGACAGGTAGGCGGAGAGTACAAACATGAGAAATAAGAGAACAAAAGGTGTGGCACACCTGGCTTACAAGATATACAGAAACATAAACCTATAACCGAAACCACATCAGGGGCATAAGGAGTATCAAGAATAAAATGCTCTATATTATATGTTAAATCAACTAGATGTTACTTGTCCCCACATTTATTGAGAGACTTGTGAAAGAGATGAATGTACATTTTCCTCTCTTTTTTTATGTACTCAATTAAATCCCACCAAACTGACCTGTAAAAAATATTTCTAATCCGTCAACACATTTGAAAAGTACCGTGGAATTGTACAATGCAAGCAACGTAAGTATAAACATGAAATCCTAAAGCGCAGGGGGAAATGCCCAAGACCAAATCAGATGAATGCTCTAAAAATTCTTTGTGAAGAAGAAAAGCCGCGTTTTGTAAGTCAGAAGCCACTTTCGAGCCCATTTCATTTCATATGTGACTGATGACTGTGCTGCCTGCCCTGGGAAATGGCAAAAGAGAAGGTATAGGGAAAACCAAGGGGGTGGGATTCCCCCCCCCAATACACATCCATGGCTCCTTGGGAAGAGAAGGGTAACAAATGTAATCAGTGTGGTTGTCACCTGATTAAAGAAGCCTGATGATCAATTAGTCATACAAGTTTTAATCTAGCAAGCCTGCCTTTGAGTAACAGCTACTATTCTAAAGGACACAGGACACACTCTTTGATTTTATATGACACACTTATTGTGAAAGAGAACAACAAATGACACCTTATTTGATTTTTATATGCATGTGTGTGTGTGTGTGTGTGTGTGAGAGAGAGAGAGAGAGAGAGAGAGAGAGAGAGAGAGAGAGAGAGAGAGAGAGAGAGAGAGAGAGAGAGAGAATATAAAGTCTGCCTCCCATTTCATCCATGGAGCCTTTTAAACCAAAGCATGTGTAAGGAAGGAGAAGCCCAGTTATTAAATTGCTCAACTAAATTATTCCAACAACAAATATTATATATTTCTCTACAATATCAAATAATGGAAGAAGTGGTTTGTATTTCCTCCCAAGCTGGGATTTCCTTGCACTGGTCACTTTAAGACAGGAAATTCTTGCATAAAAACGACATCAGTTACTGTAACTACATGCTTTGGAAATCAATCAGCTTTTTATTGTGGTACAGCTAATAATGCTGCTCGAGCAGCAATCTAAGATTTTTCCAGTTTAATAATCCTTGCTAATTGAAAGTAGCAGATTAAAAAGATACTAGGCAGTACCCGAGGTTTATAGGCTGTTGCTATGGCAGAGGATGGTACCCAAATCGTCCCATACATACAAATCACTCTTTCTTCCCGTGTATTTGAAGCTTTCCCCCAACACAGAGAGCAGATCTTGGGTGAGAGGCAAGACGTGTTCCCACTCTATTGGAGGCTCTGCTCTGCCTGCACAGTTGGAGTTGGTGGTGCTTCTACATACCAGTTTCTGGAAACCTTGGGAGAGGAGAAGGCTTTGGGGCTCAGGTCCTGCTTGAGGTTTTCCCACAGGCATTTGGTTGGTTGCTGTGAGAACGGGATGCCGGACTAGATGGCCCATTGGCCCAATTCAGCAGGCTCTTCTTGTGGTCATTCCATCACACTGTTTGCCCAGAGGCTCAGACAGATTTCTGTGGGAAACCTGCAAGCAGGATTGAGCACAAGAGTAACAGCACAACCCACTGCGGTAACCGATATATTTTAACAATAGCGACATGAATGAATACATAATAAATACAGAAACTGTAGCATTCACTTCAAAAAAGGGCCTTGCTCATTTAATTCAGCACTTAACGGTGGAGTCGACAGTTCGCTACTATCTGATATTCTTCATTATTCTAAACTGGGGGCAGCCAATAAGATGTTCTCCAGCTCTGATATTCCCTGACCACTAGGCATGCTGGCTGGGGTTGGTGGGAGCTGCAACCCTACAACATCTGGAGGTGATAATGTTGGCTGCCCCATTTTAAATCTCCCCACACTGATGGTAAGAGCTGTTTGACAGACTCCTTCGGAAGATAAAGATGTCTCCTTCATCGGAGGTTTTTAAGCAGAGGTTGAATGGCCATCTGTCAGGGATGCTTCAATTGAAATTCCTACATTGCAGGGGGTTGGACTAGATAACCCTCAGGGTAATTTCAAAATCAGGCAGGTTTATGATTTTATGAAATCAGGCTGGCAATCAATCCTATGGGATTTGGACCTTCCTTTTTAACAGCATTTATGCTGTTCCTCGTGACTATTGATGGCTCTGCTGGCCCCTTGCACTCAGTCTGCGCTCAGCCAGCCCCCGCCAGCCTCCTTACCTACAACTAGTCTAGGAGGTGACATTGACTGCCAGCTTCCTCCTCCTTAGTCTCAGAGTTGCCCCTTGTAGAACTCAGCTGGAAGAAAGAGGATGGGGACAAAACATAAAGAGTCGGCTCCGCCTGTCATTGGCTCTGGCGCCACCTACTGTTGGCCTCCCTGCCTTCCACCCTACCAGTTCCAGTGGGCACTGGCCTCCACTATCCTACTTCTGACAGTGGCCAGTCAAATGTGTCCAGTGCCTGACGTCAGCAGCTGTCCCCTCCTGTACACCACAGCAATCCACATTCCATTGTACCCCTGCTTTTGCATCACAGAATTGTAGAATTGTAGAGCTGGGCAGGACCCCAAGGGTCATCTAATCCAACCCTCTGCAATGCAGTGAATGTACATTGAAATGTTTTGTTCTGACAGCCATGCATAACTCCCTCCTCCCTCCATGGATTTAGCTCATCCCCTTTCAAAATTTGGGGCCAGTGGTCGTAGCAGTGTCTTCGGTCGTCAAGTTCCATAAATTAATTACATATTGTGATACTTTCCACTTAAAACTCTTCTGTTTAGTACATTTCTCCCAATATGTTCCCGTTACAGAGAGGCACTTAAAACTGAGCCAAAATTATTGTCTCACAGAACGTTGAGCTAGGGATATATTGTTCCCGCATTGTTTTCATCACTGCTTCAAAGGCAAGCAGTCTTTTGAAAATTGCTCCCAATGGCTCCATTTAATCGCCATGTTTTCTGACAATGCTGGGGGAGGGGAATTGCTTCTGTTAATCTACCCTGTCAGAATGGGAATCTGTTTACTCAAGTGACGGGCCTCTCCCTCATCACAATGCCTGAAGTATTCCATCCAAATGTCACAGGTAAGGAACTCTGGGGACCTGCCAAGGTCCACACTCCTCCATGGGGTACATAGTCAACACTTGGGTTTATGGGGTGTGTGTATGTGTTACACTGATGAAAAGGAACAAAGGGGGAAAGATCCCTCTCCCCGTGGTACTGCTCTGATCAAAACTGGAGCTAATAGCCTTGGCTCCCCATTTACAGCTGTATTAAAGTAAAATAAACAAAAGACTGGGAACTGCAAGAGCAGTTCGGGAACTTTTTTTTTCAGGAAGAGGAGCAATGAAATCAACTGGCACAGTGCCAGGGTTAATTGACAGACAACTTTTCCGATCATTCAGAGCCCCAACAAATAAACGTGAGCTTCCAAACTGGGTTTTCTTTGCAACACCATTGCGAACCACAACACCATTGTGAAAAGAAAGAACATCAGGGGTGAGGTTCGAGCATGGGCCTGCTCCACCGTCTACATAGAATCACAGAACTGTAGAGTTGGAAGGGTCCCCCCTGTGCAATGTTGGGGTCACAACTGGAGAATACCTGACAGGTGGCCATCCAACCTCCGTTTTATAATCTCTACCACCACTTTCTGAGAGAGTCTGTTTCACTGTCAAATAGCTCTTGTGGTCACAAAGTTCTTCCTAATGTTTAGTCGGAATCTTGTCATTTGAATCCATGGGCTTGGGTCTATCCCCTCAGGGGTAGCAAAAAACAAACTTTCTCCACCTTCTATGTGACAGCCTTTTAGATATTTGAAAATGGCTGTCCTGACACATACCTCTGGTTAAGAACTTAATTTGTTCCGGAGGTCCGTTCTTAACCTAAAACTGTTCTTAACCTGAAGCACTACTTTAGCTAATGAGGCCTCCTGCTGCCGCCGCACTGCCGGAGCACGATTTCTGTTCTCTTCCTGAAGCAAAGTTCTTAACCTGAGGTACTATTTCTGGATTAGCGGAGTTTGTAACCTGAAGCGTTTGTAACCCAAGGTACCACTGTAGTCTTCTCCAGGCTGAACATCTCCCACTCCCTCAACCGTTTCTCATACAGCTTGGTTTCCAGACCCTTTATGGTTGTGCCTTAAACATAAGTAATATGTGCATAGCACTAGAGTTTTGTTTTGTTTTGTTTTAAACTAATTTTAAGCTCCCGTACAAAATCTGCCTATAATTTGCTCCTTCCTGGAATTCAGGCTCTTAATATGCAAGGGGAGGGGGAGTCATATCATGTCATGCTTGGTGCATCACTTTTGAGATGCTCACATCATGTCTCTTAAAAAGAACATCCTCTAATTATGTGTGGCTCCTGGCACAAATGACTGATTTTCTAATATTCACCTGCACAGAGCATGCACAGTCCTGCTTCAAAAGCGAACATCATGGCTTGTCTGAAAGGTGAAGGGCCAGCTTACAAACACCTAGAAATATGAAACCGCCTAAATAATGCAACGTTAAGAACAGCACATGGGGGGGGGATGCTTCAAATCTCCAACATGCAGTTGGAGGATCTTCACTGAGCGAGATCGGCAGGGACACTTTTCATCTGGAGCCAGAGCAACCTAATTCAATATCCTATATTACCATCTTATTCCAGTCCACAGTAATTATGGTGGAATGACCTGGTCAGCGCTAATGGAGAGTCTGACACCAGGTTTCCTAAATGATACATTTGTTTCTGGCATTCATATGTGTGATGTAAAGGATTGCTTATGCAGTCGTACCTTGTTTCTCGAATTTAATCTGTTCCGGGAGCCCGTTCGACTCCCGCAATGGTTCAAAAACCAAGGCACGGCTTCTGATTGGCTGCTGCAGCCAATCGGAAGCCACAGAAACCGCATCGGACGTTCGGCTTCCAAAAAACATTCGTAAACCGGAACACTCACTTCCAGGTTTGCAACGTTTGGGAGCCGATTTGTTCGACAACTACGGCATTAGACTACCATGGTACGACTGTAGCCTTGAAGTTCCTCCAGTTACCAAATGGCAATCACAGAATTGTTGAATCGTAGGGTTGTCGGGGACCCCAAGATGTCCTCCCAGAGGCAATAAGGGCTGTATCCAATATTTACTCAGACTCAGAGTTGACCCATTGATGGGTGTGACTAACTTAGGTCCATTCTTTTCAATGTGTCTACTCAGAGTAGAACTTAAGCATGACTGCTGGAATTGCATTCAACTCATTGGTTACAAGTAGTGCAGACGAATAGCTGGCAACCCTTAAGGATCTTATCCAGGCGATTTGCTCCAAGGATGCTTCCAGGGTCCCCCACACTTCCCAGGCAGGAATCTATTTGCCCCAACCCTGAACCTCAGATCTCCTTTCCTGTTCCTAGCAGACACACACTGTCACCACAACCACCAGCCTTGTTCTTTTTTTTCTTTTCTTTTTTGCTCCTTTGTTTCCAACTGTAAAACTTGCTGTCAGAATTACATCTCGTGACTAATACTGCCCTTATCTCACAGGGAGATACCAATTATTTTGCAAAGCAAACATTCCAAAGGACAATCTTCATAAAGCTCCGATGTTCATGTTGCAATTAAAACTTTGCATTATTGATGAAACATACACACGCGGCTCGGCATCTTTTTCAATGATTCATGAAATCCCATTCGGCCAGGCCTGTTAAAGGGGCTGCTACCCCACAGGCAAGGATGAAATCTCAAGGCAGAAAGGGAGGGAGCTTCAAGCCACAGAGGGGCTGTGTCAGCCTGTTACATGGCTTCAAAACGACTCTTGGATTTTATGCTCGTAGAGAGAGAGATACAGGTTCCTAGAACAGTCTTCTCTAAGAAGCAGCCTTTCCATATTTCATAAGAAGAATTAAGTAACCAGAAGTATTTAAAAAGTCATCAAATGTGTCTTTGCTTCATTTTGTTACATAGGTAGAGAAAACAATTACAAACCTCTAGGGAGGACAAATAGAACAGGAAAAAGGATAATACCAAAAAAAAGACAAGAGAAAACAACACACTGGAGCTACAAATACTTAGCTTCACACCTTTGGGGAGAGAGCACTTCAAAGCTAAAATTATAAAATGCCATACAAATATTATATGAGGTATACAGACCCTTCGGATGTCCCTATTTTACCTCGGATTAAGAACTTAATTCATTCTGGAGGTCCGTTCTTAACCTGAAACTGTTCTTAACCTGAGGTCCCACTTTAGCTAATGGGGCCTCCCACTGCTGCAGCGCAGCCACCACATGATTTCTGTTCTCATCCTGAAGCAAAGTTCTTAACCCGAGGTACTATTTCTGGGTTAGCAGAGTCTGTAACCTGAAGCATCTGTAACCTGAAGCGTCTGTAACCCAAGGTACCACTGTACAACCTTTAGAAGACATCTGAAGGCGGCCTTGTATAGATAAGTTTTTTTAATGTTTAATGTTTTGTTGTGTTTTTTTATATGTTGTAAACTTTCTAGTGTGGCTGGGGCAACCCAGTCAGCTGGGCAGGGTATTATTATTATTATTATTATTATTAAATAGGAAGTCCCTATTTTCATCAGAAAAATGTCGGAGGGTGTGGATATATCAAGAATCATGGGCAATTGCTGTCCCAAATGAAGTGTCTCCAGAAATTGAGCAGTAAGAGGGGAAGTTCACTGTGCACTTTGATCAAGTAACAAACACCAGGAGAGGTTACCAAATTCACTCAAACTCATCAGTCTTAGTAAGCCTTCCATCAGGGCTAGTTGCCACACTTTCACCCACCATCCCTCAAGAGTGACATGGGAATGGAAACACCACTGTTGGGCAGTTTCTAGCTTAGCGGCAGCTAACAGGAAAAAATGAAGTTCTATAGATATCACTTGGTTCATATTTTCTGGGGAAATAGACAATAGGAGGCTATTGACAAATTGGGAGATGTGCAGAGGAGGCAACCAACATGATAAAGAGTCTGGAACCCAAGCTTTAGGAGGAATGGTTGAAAGAGTTGGGTAGGTATAGCCTGGAGAAGAGAAGATTGAGAGGTGACGGACTCTCCTTCACTGGAGGCTTTTAAACAGAAGTTGGGTGGCCATCTGTTAGGGATTCTTCAGTTGTGATTCCTGCATCGCAGGGGGTTGGACGATGACTCTTGAGTCCCTTCCAACTCCACAGCTCCACTTTTGTGAAGTGGAAGACACTAATGCCTCCACAAATTGTCAGTTGCCTCCATGCCAAATGCCCCTTTCAGCAGGACTCTGGCTGATTTCCCTCCAGGAAATCAAAAGATGTGAAGATATATTGCTTCCCCTTCTTTTTCTCATTTATTCCCAGCCTGCCCGTGTGGAGGCATGACAGAACGTTCACCTTAATGTGTATTTAGTGGGAGAAAAACGCAACCTTTGCGAGGACTTGACTTTACAAGATTTCTTGGTAATGACCACAGCCCTGCCAAAGCCTTCCTTACAAACTGATATATGCCACATCACAAGTAATGAGGTTTTTCCACTGTGGAATGGGTCTGCCTCTGTTGTTTTTAAATGAGCGTCGAGCAGAGGGTCAACAACAGCACCAAAGGGAGTTGAGTTTCGACACACCAGCAGGAGCATAATTTCCATGGATGTATTAATTAGAGCAAACATAGGTAGGGTGAACCTAACCTGCCCAGGAAGGCTAAGCGCAAAGCAGAGGACAATATTTGCTCTTTAAAAAAAGCAGCTGAACTTTACCTTGCTGTGCTGAATATCTTTGTTCCAACATATGCAGCCAAGCCCCTACATTAAACGTAGCCAAATTCTGTGTGTCTGCAATCAATCGCAGGAAGCAAGTGGTATCCCATAATGATCAAACCCCTAAATGTTAACTACAGGGGGTACGCTAATAATTAATTTTAATTTTTATATTTAAATCCTGTCCTTTGTATTTTTGATATGTTTTATGATCTGTGATATTGTGCGTGTTGATGCTGGTCTGCGACCGTATTAATAAATTCATTCATTCAATCTTCGTTGGCATCTCTGTTAGGATTCAGAGGTCAACTGTCCTTGCCACCGTTAAAAATATGAAAGGCTGTCAAGTGACCCTTTTAAAATACATAATACTGTTTGTACCCCTCTCTTCATTTATGGGCAGTTTGCTGATTGGGAACAGAGCAAGTTCTCCCGTGGCATCCTTGAGCATAGTGGTTATGGAGCAGTAACAGCATACCCTGACTCTCTGCCTACACCCCCTTCCTTCCAATACTGTCCCCCATTCACACAAGGCTGAATTATTGTCAGTGCTTGGAAACACAACTTCCAGAATGTATCCTCTACCTCTTTATTTTGCACCAAAGTGTTGCTTGTGCATTTGTAAGATGAAGACACGGTGACTTTTTAAGGCCATTTGTTCAGTTCCATTTTCACTCCTCGGTGATGGGCTGCTAAGGCAAAAGCAATATTAACATTTAAAGGTAATGAATAATAAAACGATAGATGGAAGTCTTCGTTATATAATGAATTCTCCCCTTTAAAAGCTGTCCCTCTTCCCTGCCAAAGGGTATCCTAAAATTCTGGTGTCCGCAAAGTCAAGCCCCACGTATCCCCATTGCTTCAAAAAGAAAAGGACCCTCACAAAAAGCATTGCCATTTATTGTGTATATAATGAGGATTCCCAAATATATTAAATATTGAAGCCGAGTGATAATACATAGCAAATAATTTATTCAACAAACTCATCATCATACTTCAATTCACAACTTGTCTCAGAGAAGCTTACAGTTGCATCGAATGTGCAAAGCATGTGATTGTTTTCAACTAGGCTTCCAAGAATAACTCCCAGGCTGTATAAGGTACATGAGCTAACTACTGACAACAAGCAGAATACCCATTATTTTGGTGGGAAAGAGGGCAAGTATAGTTCCACTGCATTGGTTTAAACCAGTGTTTTGCAAACTTGGGTCTCCAGTTGGTTTTGGACTACAACTCCCATCATCCCTAGCTAGCAGGACCCAGTGGTCAGGGATGATGGGAATTGTGGTCCAAAAAAAACAGCTGGAGACCCAAGTTTGGGAAACACTGGTTTAAAGAAAGAGTGGGGGGACCTTTTTTTCCAGTCTGCGGGCCACATTTCTACCTGGGCCAAGTTGGAGGCACTGAATGCTTCCAAATACCAGTTGCTAGAAACTGCAAGAGGGAGAGTGCTCTTGCTATTGCATCTTGCTTGTGGGTTTCCCACAGGCATCTGGCTGGCCACTGTGAGAATTGGACGCTGGACTAGATGGGCCATTGCGCTGATCTGCATTTGCCTTGCATGTCAGAAGTCCCAGGTTTGATCCCTTGAATCTCCAGGGAGGGCAGAGAGAGACCCCTGCCATGAAATCCTAGAGAGTCACTGCTGCCAGCCAGTGTGGACAATACTGAGCTAGATGGTCGGACTCAACCTAAGGCAGTTTCCTGTGTTTCTATGCACTGTCTAGAAACAGCTTTAGTGTCTTCACGTGGTTTTATATACATGGAGAACTAGGCTCCCGGGTCAACAGTCTGACCTCGGAAGAGCTCATCGTTTTGAAAACAGATTGTCATGATACAGTAAGTAACAGCCTGAGCTGGCTCCACTGTTCGTGTTCATCCTCCCACCGCCATGACAAATGCCCCAGAAGCTGTAGCACTCATGCACGCTCTTGCTTTTGATGCCATGGAATGCTCTTGGGAGTAGGGGCAAAGGGGCACGCTTTGAATCTTCACATGCCAAGACGAGGGTGGAAAATCAATTTCAATGCCCAGAGGAAGAAATTACTGCTGGAGAAGGTCACTCACCACTACAAGTTTGCTCTATTATCATGTCACCTTGGAAAGGATCCTACCAAAAAAAAAAAAAGACAAGTCTGGGATATGATCTCGTAAGCTAAAAATAAACTGGGCTCATGCAAAAGACACCCAGATGGACTAAATCATCAATGAGGAACAAATGCATTTATCCTGATAGAGGTGCTTAAAAGGCAGCGTGGGTTTGTATGCAAAACACCTATACTGGAACTGCAGCCAGCGAACCACCTCTTGGGTCTCAATTGTTGCCATAAACATTACCTAACACTCTGCAGCGAGCTCTCCAATTCTCCAGGCACTGACCTTTTCTACACATCGCCTTCTGGTACATTATCACATTCTCAGCCAATGGCAAACAGTGGAACAAAAAGAAATTCACATGTGCAGGGGGTGGGGGTGGGGAGGACTAGGGAAATTGTGAACCCAAAGCAAACGCCCAAGCCAACATTGTTTGGAGGCAGCATTGCTTCTGAGTATGAGTTGCTGGAAACGACAGGAGAGGTGAGTGCTCTTGGGCTCAAATCCTTCTTGCTGGGTCCTATAATGGGCATCTGGTTGGCCACTGTGAGCACAAAATGCTGGACTAGATGGGCCATGGGCCTTATCCACCAAGCTATTCTTATTCCTTATGAAAGGCCTCGGTTTCTGCTTGTTCCTTGCTAGGGCAAGTTCAGAGTGCTGTGCTCCAGTTTCCGGAAACCGCAGGAGGCGGGAGTTGAAACTTGCTAGTGGGTTTCTCACAGGCATCCCAGATGGCCAGAGTGAGAACCCGATGCTGGACTAGATGGGCCATTGGCCTGATCCATCGGGGCTCTTTTTACAGTCATACCTCGGTTTAAGTACGCCTCGGTTTGAGTATTTTTGGTTTAAGTACTCCGCGGACCTGTCTGGAACGGATTAATCCATTTTCCATTACGTTCAATGGGCAAGTTCGCTTCAGGTTAAGTACACTTCAGGTTAAGTTCGCTTCAGGTTAAGTACGCTTCAGGTTAAGTACGGACTTCCGGAACCAATTACACTCATACCTCAGGTTAAGTATGCTTCAGGTTGAGTACTCCGCGGACCCGTCTGGAACAGATTAATCCACTTTCCATTACTTTCAATGGGAAAGTTCGCTTCAGGTTAAGTACACTTCAGTTTAAGTACTCCACGGACCGTCTGGAACGGATTAATCCACTTTCCATTACTTTCAATGGGAAAGTACGCTTCAGTTTAAGTACTCCACAGACCGTCTGGAACAGATTAATCCACTTTCCATTACTTTCAATGGGAAAGTTCGCTTCAGGTTAAGTACACTTCAGGTTAAGTACAGACTTCCGGAACCAATTGTGCTTGTAAACCGAGGTACCACTGTATGTGTTTATGGCACTGCATGCAAATTTATCATGGATCAACAGGATCCGTATGATACAGACAGAAATTAACCACCGAATGGTGTTTTTTAGCAGGGCAGAGTCCAGTATTGTCTACCATGATTTGGTACTGGTTCTCAAAGACATCAGGCAAACGGTCTTCCCACATCACCTCTTATCCGGTCCCTTTAAGCAGAGATACCAAGGACACCAGCCTCCCTTAACATGAAAAGAGCCTGTAGGATCAGGTTCGTGGTGCACCTAGTCTAGCATCCTCTTCTCACAGGGGCCAAGCAGATGCCTGTGGGAAACCAGCAAGCAAGACATGAGCAGAGGAGCATTCTCCTTTCCTGTGGCTTCCAGCAACTGGTATTGAGAAACAATCATAACCATCACGGCCACCCATAGCCCTCTCCTCCTCCATGAATTTGGCCAATCCTCTTTTAAAGCCATCTAAGTTGGTGGCCGTCCCTGCCTCCTGTGCTGTCCAGTAACCGTAACCTTGATGTGGTTACAGGACTTCTTTATCCCTTATCAAATATTAGGTATTTCAGTCACTTTTTAAATGAAAAACAGAAACGATTCATAAACTGGCTACCTGTATCTGTTTTTCTCTCTGGGTTGGGGTGGGGCGGGGTTGAGTGTTTTCTCATTTACAAGTCTTAAGGAAAGTAATATATATATATATATATATATATATATATATATATATATATATATATAGAAGCAACTCAATACAACAAAAATAATAAGTAAAGTACATTATAAACCGCAATTACTCCGTCCTGTTTGTTTCCCACTTAAAACGTCGAGCGCAAGGCGGTTGTGTCTGTTTGTGTGGAGTGATGGATTCCATTCCTTTAAAGTATATGGAAATTGTATATCTCTACTCCGTCTACCCTTTGTTTTATGTTCTCCAGGCAACGTGAATTTCTCCACCTGCTAGAAGATTTCAAAGGGGGGGGGAGGGATCACGCTGTCTTCCTCCTTCCCCTCTTTACACAACCGTGTTGAAACGGGAGAATACAAAAAGTCATAATCTCAGTATTAGCAGCCACTGGCAAAAACCCTCCATTAGTGTCAAAGCGTATGTTTTCCCACTGGGCTGTGACACTTGCTGGACTACGGGGCATAGCGAGGGACACTGATTTAGGGTGATTTATGAAACAAATGTACAGAATTCTAGAGAGCCAGTGGCAGTATAGAATATGGATTCTGTCGCAATGCATCGTGCGTGCCGCTATTGGCAGCCAGGAAGTCAAACAGCAGATTCAAGTGGTTTCCGAACAGAAGGGGGGTACTATAAGGACGCAGTGGCAAGAAAACAAATAGAGGAGCAGGGAAAGCAGATTGATAATAGGCCTGTCCTCCTCCCCATCGCCTTTAGGATAACTTGGGAATAGTTTCCATCCATGGGAAGCAATAACAATAGACAAAAAAAAAACAGAATAAAATTACCATTAACTTTCTAAACATCTGGACAGCTTTGTCTAACAAGAATGTTTTTAACAGGCACCTAAGAGTACCGTGATGGTAGTATTCAAAGAAAACATTTTGCCAAAATGCATTGTAGTCGTTTATTTGCATGCCGTCTTTCCACAGTTAAAACCCTGCTCAAGGAGGCTTACAACAAGAAGAGGTAACTGCAAAAAAAGTGACAAAAGTAGTCATAAGTAATCAATAAAAACATACCAAAACGTACGGAGCAAAATTAAACAATCCCCACATAAATCATAAAAATCAAGATACTAAAAGTTAATATCAATCGCAGCAAAATTAACAGAATCAAATCTAATTCCATACTCCTTTTTATTAACATATTTCACATCGATCACCAGTTTGGGCTGAATCTCTTCTTGTGCTTCTGTTTCCATGACTCCCCCCACCCTCCATCCTAGGACACGACGATGCACAATTTATCCTCTCTCCCAAATACAGTGAGCCTGTCAAGCTTTAAAGGCTTGTCCAATAAGGCCTCACAACTGTGTCCTCTCTTTCTTTTGCCAAACCTTCTCTAATGTTATTTCCCAACTTAATCCTGCGCTTATTTTGATATTTCTCACACGGTGACATGTCAGCTGACACGCCGCGATCTCTGTGGTCTTTAAGTAACAAGCTGTAAAAAGAGCCAGGCTCCTGGATAACGCTGCCAAGTAGATAAACCAGTCATTTAATGCCTGTGTCATGTAATTCCCTCCTAATGCAGTCAAACCCAATTCAAGGGAGTCGAGATCCATAAACCCTCTGGAGACCTATGACACCACTCACTAAGAGCTCTTCACTGACAGTGGCAAAGCCAATCGGGCCCAGCTCTGCCGCGATCTCGGAGAAAATAATAAACAGCATTGGGGCAGCGCTTAGATGTGTACTGAAGGCTTTCTGGAAGGAGGTTGACAAGCATGGTCAGAGGAAAAAACAAGGTTGCTATTAGGCACATAGCAAAAGAGTTCGTAGAATCACAGAATTATAGAGTTGGAAGGGACCACCAAGGGTCATCTAGCCCAACCCACGGCAATGCAGGAATCTCAGCTGAAGCATTCGTGACAGATGGCCTCTGCTTAAAAAGAAATTCCACCACCTTCTGATCTAATCCGTTCCACTGTCAAGCTGCTCTTACCATCAGAAGGTTGTCCCCAGTGCTTAGTCGCAAACTCCTTTCTTGTAAGTTGAAACCATCGATTTGGGGCCTCCCCTCTGGAGCAGCAGCAAAAAAAAAATTGCTCCATCGTCCATGTGACAGCTCTTCAGATATTTGAAGATTGTCCCCATGTCATCTCTCAGTCTCCTCTTCTCCATGTTTGGTGCTTTATAAAGTTTGACCTATTAAGAAGGCGGCTTTCTTTCTTTAAAACAAAACAAAACACCGTTTTCTCTTTGTATATTATTTTATTAAGATTTCTGTTTTACAATTTAAAATACTCATTTTACATCCTTAAGATATCAATGACTTCCCTTCTTCTCTTTCCATGGTTCATTTTACATATCATAAATCCCTGCATATTTTACAAAAAACTATACCATTCAGTATTTCATTATTGCACCCGTCAAAACTTATTTACACTGTAGAATTTATCTTAATGCTGCCAGCGTTTTCAGCTGTACACAATTATTTCCCATATATTCAATAAACGTTTTGCAATCTTATTTAAACTTATGTTCTTCTTGTTCTCTTTTTCTAGACGTAACGTCTGCAAGCCGTGCATATTCTGTCAACTTACCGTAAGTTGCCATTCTTCTTTAGTTGGGACCTTGCTCATTTTCCATTCGGAGGCTAAAAAAAAAACAGGCCACAGTAGCAGCATACATCAATCACATTTTTGACACCTAGGAATTTCAGTCTAAATTATCCCCATCAGAAAGGACTCTGGGTGTGTGGGGGGTTTTTTTTGGGGGGGGGAGTACTTTAAAACTTTTTTTTTCAATTCATTATATATCATTTCCCAATACTCTTTTACCCTTTTACAAATCCACCCAAAAATAAATAAATTTTCTCATTTTATATACAATTTCTTAAAAATGTACACAAAAGAAAACTATATTTCCATCAGCTTCCCTCCTCTCCTTTCTGCGGTTGCATATTTTATATCTTTTATCTGCATATCAAAAACAAGAAGGTGACTTTCTGCAGTAGGAGCTTTT
Organism: Zootoca vivipara; assembly: GCF_963506605.1. Taxonomy (NCBI): domain Eukaryota; kingdom Metazoa; phylum Chordata; class Lepidosauria; order Squamata; family Lacertidae; genus Zootoca; species Zootoca vivipara. The sequence goes on from NC_083281.1 coordinate 71,159,075, forward strand.
TGATTCAGGAAAATTTGGGTTCTAAAAGATATAGGGAGCCTCCATGGAGTGGTGGCCTTGGCAGTGATGATAATAATGATGATTTATTACCTGCCCTTCACCATCACATCTCAAGGCAGGCATGGTGTAATGGTTAGAGTGTTGGACTATGACCTGGGAGACCAGGGTTCAAATCCCCACTCAGCCATGAAGCTCACTGGGTGTGACCTTAGGCCAGCTGCTAAAATTCAACATTCAAACCAAATGACAGACACAAGAATAGGGTGAGTCCTGAACAGGGCAGGAAACAGAAGGCTCTCCACTGCAGCCAGCATGACTAATGGTTAAGGATGATGGGAGTTATAGTATCAACACCTGGAGGGCACAACTAGTCCTGCTGTAGTTGCACCCTGCATTGTAGTTCCTGCGTTGCATAAGGTTTGGACCCAATGACTTTCACAATGCCTTCCAGCTCTTTGGTTCCTTAACTCTATGTGGCCTAACTTTAAGAGCGTTGCCGTCAAGGAGATGGAGGAGGAAGCAGGAGACACTTTGCCTTCCTTCCTTCCAACCCAGCCATTCCACGGTGCTCAGGAAAAACAGAACAATTACAGCCTTGTCATTCATTTCCAACTTCCTGCATTTGGAGGTTTAGGGTTGTATTTATTGAGCTCCTTTCCACAATCACAATGAAATAATGCCCACTGCTGAGTCTCATACAAGGAATGTTGATGCGGCTGAAAATACTGCATCAAGTGTCATCCTTAAGGACTGCGCAAGCTGAAAAAATAAAATAAATCTCAGCCATTTGCTTGGGTCCCTCAGTGGCATCGCTTTTGATTGAAACATCCTTCCCAATGCAGCTATGCCATGAAGTGCTCACAATTGATCATCACCGTAGCGGTAACAAAAGTAGAGACCAGCAAAGCTTTGTTTGCTCAACATCTGTTCATTTCCTACAGACATAAACATGCTACCCTGGAGCCAAATTTCCTGCCTTTGTTGCAAGAGGAGATGGGTGAAGTATGGAGGAGCAAGAAAACACCAAAACGCATCGATCTTTTTAAAAAGTAAATTGCAAAATAATACCTTTTTCATATATGTGTGGGGGGGGGGTTGTATTTTATTGACTTTCACAGAAAAACAAACACAAACAAAGCAAAGAAAAACTTGGAATACAGTTCATCAAACACATATAGCAGCATCATAAAGGCTACCGCAAAAACACCTCATTCACGAGGTAGAGTTCCCATAGTGGAACATGTGACATAGGTGGCTGCAGTAAATACATTCAAGAAACAAAGACCATATCCTCAGAAATTTGTCTTTCTTACTTTGCCCTTATCGCTCAGCTGTGCTGAGTCAAACATTCAAATAATGCTATTTCCCATACTCGAGAGAACCGTGATTGCAAAGTAAGACCCACACAAAATAACACTTTTTAAAAAGGGATGTCCTTTATCAGGCCTCACACATCCATCAAAATGAGACACACACACCTCTGCACCATCCAGATGCCCCCATCACCCACCTGCTTGCTCCCCCACCTGCCTGATCCCCCACCTGCTTGCTCACTCGCCTGCTTGCTCATTGCTGCTGCTCACCTGCCACTGCCTCTCGCTCACCACTGCCATGCCACTGTCCAATTTACGTTAGCTGCCCTCTCCCGGGGGCTGATGGGAGTTGCAGTCCCGGAAGGGTGCCATGATGGTGGGGAAGGGAATGCTGATGCAGGAGGTGCTTCAGCGGTCCCCACCCTCAGGCTGTGCAAAATCAGGACACATCAGGATGAAGGCAGAGCTCAGGGTGCCTTCAAAGAAAGCAGGGCTGCCCCACTTAAAATGGGGCACTTGGCAGGTATGATAAACGGGTGAGACAGGGGCACAGAAAAAAATTGATTCAGTTCCCATTTAAAGGTGAACCTACCAAATTCGCACTTCCCGAAACAATATGAGATGACAGTCCTTGCAGATTTTCTGAATTCGGCAGTGCGGTTCTGCAGCCAAGCCATGTGTACAAAATAGCAGCAGAGACTGGGGTAAGTTGTGCATGTAAAGGCATAGATTATGGGAGATAACATAGAAAAAAGCATTATGTTAAGGGGAGATATTATTTGCAGAAATGTACATACACAATCCAAAATGTGTATGTAGGGAAGAAAAGGAGCATCAGATGAAGAAACTGGAGGGGGGGAATCAGGGAAATGAGTAAGATCAACAATGGATTTCTGCGGTGCTCGGGCTACAAAGCTGATGATGTTCCAGAAAGGAGCAAGGCAATGAGAGGTGGATTTAACTCTTAGTGAAAGGAACAAGAATACCTGGCGCTCTTGATTTCCCAGTTGCCAGAGAGAGAGAGAAAATCCCTCGGCTTCTTCCAGCAGCATGACTGCTGATTTGCGCCTCGGCGCTTCATGTCTCTACATGACCAAAAATATCTCCTGCATCTGTGGAATCAATGAGCTCTCCCCAAAGGAGAGGATGTTCAATAGCTATAGATGCAGGAGCTGGAGAAGTTGATGGCCAGTGATATTTCGATGTTGCCCCATGCATGGATTGGCGGAGAGGGGAGGAGGAAAGGAACGATTTCTGGACATGACACTCACCAAATTGAACGCGAGCTTGAGAAGAAGGTAACCCACTTGCCTTCTGAATAATGAACTTCCTATTGAGGGGGGAACGACATTCCTGATGTAGCTTCATGCTATTCCACCCCCATTACATCAGTCTGCCCAAGTAAGGACTACAACTACAACATCTAGTTCAACATTTATCACATCAACACTTTCCAGAGTTTAAGTAGGACATTAGCTGATATTACATCCCTCACAGAAGGAGTTTCAACTGGAAGGTGAAAGGATTGTTTCTAATAATGGTGATTACAACCGAGGGGCGAACTCCACAACAAAGGAACACAGGGATATTCCTGCCATCATTCCTCTTGGGTTTAGAATAAAAATAAAAAGGAGAGTTAAAAAGCTTGGACAAAAAGTAAATAAAACCACACAGATGTTCCCATCAGTAAAGAGAGGAAAGTTCTTTATTTGCAGTTTCTGTATATATTCAAGGATAGCTTTGGATTGCAAGGCTGCTTATAGCCAGCAGTTCCTTGCTGCTTTTTCCCTTGCTATTCTGCTTTGTGGCAAGGACTGGGTGAAGGAGAAGGCAAGGTCCAGGCTAGACACAAAGTAAGGTGGTATGAGGTTCAGGGTGAAGGCAGAGCTGGTGGCAAAACAGGGTGAAGGCTCTGCTCTGAGGAACACAGCACTCTGAACTTGCTCCAGGAAGGAATGAGCTGGAACTGAGCCCTTTCGTAAGAACCTAAGAAAAGCCTGGTGGATCAGGCCAACGGCCCATCTAGTCCAGCAGCCTGTTCTCGCAGTGGCCGACCAGAAGCCTGTGGGAAACCGCCAAGCAAGATTCAAGCCCAGGAACACTCTCCTCTCCTGCGGGTTCCAGCAACTATTCAGAAGCATGCTGCCTCTGACTGTTGAGGTCAGCAGCCGTCGATGGCCCTCTCCAGACAGAGGGCCTTCTCAGTAGTGGCACCCGCCCTGTGGAACGCCCTCCCAGCAGATGTCAAGGCAATAAGCAACTATTTTACTTTTAGAAGACAACCTGTTTAGGGAAGTTTTTAATGTTTGATGCTGTACTATTTTTAATATTCGGTTGGAAGCTGCCCAGAGTGGCTGGGGAAACCCAGCCAGATGGGCGGGGTATAAATAAATACATTATTATTATTATTATTATTATATCCAAGAATTTGTCTAATCCTCTTTCAAAGCCATGTAGAACTGTATCGTGTGCCTTCAGAATGTTTGCTATATGCAGGTCCTTTTGTAGCCTCAAATGCTGCTGATAAGTTTGCCATCCAGCTAAACATGCCCCTTTTCAGGATGCTCCATTACATCCCCCCTCCCACAGGTTTTCTGTGCTTTTGTTTCTCTCAGCCAGCATTCTATGGCCACTGAGCATGCTCAGTCTTTACTGGGTAGTTTTAGGTTTCTCCGCCCCTTTGATTTTTTTTCTTCCCTAAAGGTTTTTTTGTGGTTCTGCAGACCTTTTAGGTCCAGTCGTGACCGACTCTGGGGTTGTGGCGCTCATCTCGCGTTATTGGCCGAGGGAGCCGGCATACAGCTTCCAGGTCATGTGGCAAGCATGACAAAGCCGCTTCTGGTGAACCAGAGCAGCACACGGAAACACCGTGATTAGGCTGTGGGCCAAATACAGTCCACCCGCCCTACCTTAATGGAAAGTACCCAGTATATATAAAGTGTTTGCATTAATCAGCAACAAGGATACTGATCATGAGCTCTCAACTGTGGTAAGAACATATTTTCTTATTATTATTATTATTAAAAAGTCTCACTCAATTTTTCACTGTTTAACACTCATCACTAAAGTTCCCTGAAAGAGACCGAGGGAATCACAGAATGCTTCTATCACAACACCCCATAATAACCTGCTTCAAGTCTGTGCTTCGCAGTTATGGGTGGGCGGAAAGAAAAAGGAGGATAAGATCACTATATAAAGGACGCAACTCAAACAGGGTTAGCGGATGAAGGGAGGGATTCGTTTTAGCAGAGGGCGGGGGGAACCTAGAAGGACTCACTGGGAAATAAGAGCAATGAGTACATTTTAAAGCAGCGTTTCAGACCCACATGTCATGGAAATTAAACTGTCTTTGTTTATTGTGAGATAATGAATTTGAGTGGACAAGGAAGGGTTTGGTTGGGTTTTATTTAACGTGCGTGTTAAGATGGATACATGTAGAGCTGGTGGAAATAACACTGAATTATGTCCTGTCAAGTGAACATGATTCATTCAGCACTACAAATATTGATTTGACAGGTCACCTTCCCCTTCTGTACCTGCTCGTTGCTGCTGGAGTATGATGAACTCGATGATATTCCTTTGTTTAAGCCTCCGACTTGAAAAGCGCCTAGTTCTACTTAGTTGTCACATAGTTATACATAGTTGTAATTAGCGCACAGTGATTTGGAATTTCAATTTCAGCACGGCATTGTATTTCTAAATTTCCTCCACCTCCTCCCACACCAATTAGTGTCAATCGGGCGCGCTAAAATACGAGAACTTGACAGGCCAACTTTGACATAATGCTTGCCCTCCTCTTCCAGACCAAGATATAGTGCCCCACTATTTGTTTTTGATAAATAGCTGCATTTAATAACGTTTGTTTGCATATTTGTTCATCATGCTAATGAGCATAATTACTTTTATTCACGTCATAAAGCTACTATTGCCTTTGATATATACGCACATTGCTTAAATATGTATCATTAGTATTTTGCATGCAGTGGTCAAGTTGAAGTGGCGAAGCTTTTGTAGACAGGCAGTGAAACTTCCTGCCTTCATTTTATCACACCCTTTTGCACTGAGCAATGGGATTAGTTTGCAATAGTATGGGTAGGTTCCCCCTGGTTCAGACTGGATTGCTCGAATAAGCCAAGCTATTCATTTGTTTTGTAAGGAAAATAGCTCAGCTTATTTTGGAGCCAATCCAGATTGATATCCAAGCCCCACCACTACCCACTAACCAGTTTGCCCCTCTAGGTAATGGCAGAGGACCCCTGGACGGTTAAGTCCAGTCAAAGGTGACTATGGGGTTACGGTGCTCATCTTGCTTTCAGGCCAAGGTACCTATTTATCTATTTGCACTGGTGTACTTTCGAACTGCTAGGTTGGGAGGAGCCGGGACAGAGCAACAGGAGCTCACTCCATCACAGGGATTCAAACTGCCGACCTTCTGATCAGCAAGCCCAAGAGGCTCAGTAGTTTAGACCACAGCACCACCCATGCTTGCCCTTCTGGCTCCCTTTATCTTCCCCTCTCATCCCACCTGCCTATCTGCTGGTGGCCTTTCCCCATCCCTTCCTGCTAGGCAGGCCACCAGCTGCAATTAGTCACTGGGAAATGTAGCTTTCCTAAGATCTATGGCTGAAGAAGGCTCCAGAGATGATAAGGCATGCCTCATATTTGAGGGCAACGTCATGAGCCCAGAAAGCACGTGTTCCTAAGCCTGCGAGTCCCTGTGACAATTCTGCTTTGCAAAAGCTTCTTGCATATGATCGAGGTCAGGTGTCTGGGACTCAAATGAGTTGGGGAGCCAGTCCATTCTCCAGTCCACAGAGCAGATGCCCCTCAGTTGGATGAACAACCATTCACACAAAGTCCTCCTGGTGCCCACTATGCAAACAAGTGTTTCACTTCCAGGAGGGGTGGGGAGAAATGTTATGTTGGAATATAAACCACTATCAAAGTCCAGTTTATCAGTGTCTACCTGCCTCAGCTTCCAAGTGTGGGGAACATTGACTTGCTGCAAGTCTTCCTCAAAGATATTGGGTGGTTTTAAATGACATGTGAATAGGTATGCCACCTACCCATTTGTTGCTTCTTGGCTGCTTCTACACAGTTGGTTAGAGCATGGTGTGGATAACGCCAAGATTGCAGGCTCCATCCCCTTATGGGACAGCTGCATATTCCTGCATTGCAGGAGCTTGGACTAGATCAGGCATCCCCAAACTTCGGCCCTCCAGATGTTTTGAACTACAATTCCCATCATCCCTGACCACTGGTCCTGTTAGCTAGGAATCATGGAAGTTGTAGGCCAAAACATCTGGAGGGCCACAGTTTGGGGATGCCTGGACTAGATGGTCCTCAGGGTCTCTTCCAACTCTATGATTCTATTATCTGCTGTGGCTGCAACCAGAATAGCAAGGCAGGTAGTTTCAGCACCACCAACAGCTCCTAGAAAAACAACTGGCTCCAACAAAGGCTAGAGCAAAACTAGGATGGAGCCAAAAGGACTCAGCTTCCTTTGCTTTGCATTAAGAATGTCCCCTTTTTGGAGATTCATCAGCATTCAAAAAATTCGCCTATGTTTTTTATAAGTGCCCTTGCTTGCCGTCAATCTCCATTCCCCTTATTTGTTCTCCAGGACGTGGCAGACCTAAAATGATCTACAAGCTATTTTGTTTATTGATGTGGTATTGTGGCATCCCCAAGTTTGTTACAGGATCACAAATTGGATGGGGTCATCCTCATCACTAACACAAGGAGAAGGAAGAGATGGGAAAATGTTGCCAAAGCATGAGAAACTCAGCGGAATCTTGGTGCTGAATATTTGACCCAGAAGAAGCGATAGTGCTGTGTGTGTTCTTTAAATATAGTTTGAAGGTGAAGAGATGCTGTTATTGCAACTACCACATGGTTAAAACTGTTCACTGAATATTTAAACTGTCTTTATCTCTTATTTATTTCAAATAATTGCAGCTACACAAAGGGGAATTTTTGTCCAGTCTGGTTGTGTCACAGAGAAACACCAGGCTAGTGCAGGAGAATGCGCTGCAATGGTACCGAACAAATAGACCACCATGTGTAATGTTATTGCACATTGTGCCTGACAGGTGAGCTATGGACAATAATTGTGCCAAAGACCGGATTGGGCAGGGGGACAGCTTGTGTTTTCTGCACAATTATTCATTCCAACATCTTGCACATCGCAGGCTGGGATTCAAAATCCCCAACTCAAACCGTTGAACACAGATCCCCATAAATACTTTGTTTGATGGTGTGATGGCCTGGGACTCGGGCTCAGACTCGGAGCCGGAGGAATCGCAGCCTGTACTGGACCCTCTGCCTGGGTCATCGGCTGAACCTAGTCTGAGGCCTGTTCCTGAAGAGCCTCAGTCTGCTCAGGTTCCCCTGCAACAAGCACGAGCTGGGCCGAGTCAGGGGCCTGAGCCTGTCCTGGCTCCAGGTGCTGAAAATACCAACAACTACCGGCTGGGTCAGGAGAGGCTGGGACAGCTCCTGGCTCCAGTAACCCTCCAGCGTCTCCCAAGCTGCAGAGACTCAGGGCTGAGAGGAGGCGAGACCAGAGTACTCGCAGGTGGAGTGCTCGTCTTCAGGCGAGGCAGGGTGGTGAGTCATCAGGGGATCGGGACCAGCCATTACGTCATAGATAAAAGGTGGTCAGACCTCACCCCAGGTTTCGGGAGCAGCATTGCTGCTTGCCAGATCCTGCCTGTGTTCCTGCTCCTGACCTCGCCTAGTTTCCTGCTCTGCACCCTGCCTCAGCTTCACCAGACTGACCCCTCGTTGATTCCTTAGACTTTGGACCGGCCCTGGACCTCGCCTCTCATATTATCCTTGGACCAGCACAGATGGGATGCCCTGGAAATTCACCCACTTTGAGTTTGTGCTCACAAATCGTGGATTCAGCAGGATACAAACCCTATCCCAGTGGTTTCCAAAATGGGTGTTACTACCCCCCCACCCTGTGGGGGGGGGATTACTTGGGGGGGGGGCTGTAAGAGTCACTGGAGTCGCTCTAAGGGGCACTGGAGGTGTAAATGGCTACCAGGGTTTGAAAATCTGGTGTCATTGGATCAAGTTCATCAGTTATGTTAACCAAACCAAATAGTTTAAATTGGATTTTGAATAAAGATGCAACCAATTGTTACCGCTTTGAATTTTTTTGTGTTATCATCTTCTTTAGTGGGTCATACAAGCCACTACAGAAGCACCTGGGAACTCGAATGCCTTGTGAGTCAAATGTTTTGGCTCCCGAACGCCGCAAACCAGGAAGTGAGTGTTTCAGTTTGTGAATGTTCTTTGGAAGCCAAATGTCCGATGCAGCTTCTGTGGCTTCCGGTTGAGTGCAGGAAGCTCCTGCAGCCAATCAGAAGCTGCACCTTGGTTGTCAAATGTTTTCGGAAGACGAACGGACTTCCGGAACGGATTCCGTTTGATAACCAAGGTACGACTGTATTCTGAATTATGCTTCTTATAGGACAGGGGGCACTGGGGGTGATTTTATGGAACCAAGTGAGTGGTGGCCCCCCCAAAAAAGTTTGGGAATCACTACCCTAACTCCTGCCCCTCATATACAGGGTGTCACCAACCTTTTTTACACCTGTGAACACATTTGGATTTCCGAACAAGTGCTGTGGGCACTTTGAGTCACTTCTTCCTCCCTACCCCCAGATCAGCCATCCCCTGCTAGAAGATAAAAAAGGCAGGCACCTGGGAATGTATCGGTTTCCACTGCATCTTTACATCATGGCTATATTTTAAAATCCTAGATTATTATTATATTTTTTTTAAAAAAAAAACCTTCTCAAAGTTCTGAAAGTGTTTTAAAACAAGCAGGAAAGAACAATGGGAGCCCAACACTGGATGCAAAGCTTCGCAGGGACAGAAGTTTGCTATCTTATTAAAATGGTGATGGTTCACATAAAGACTCAACCAGGTCACATATTAATAATTATCAGTGACAATCTTGAACATCAGACGAGGCCCACTAGTGAAGCAATATTACATCTCTCTCTCTCATTTATCTTTACCGCTTATGGCCCCTCTGTGGTCAGCATACTGTGAGCACCGTGGACATTTAATTATGAACACATCATAAATGTGGCTGACAAGGCAGAAGCTGGGCCCAGATGCTCCAGGGATCGAGAGCAACGTTGTTGAAACCACTTATACCTGCAGCACTTCCGACTCCTGCAGGCCGCCCTCTGCGTCACGCCGGTGGCAGGCCTCCTTCTCTTTCCATCTTTCAGGGTTTCCCCTCAAATAAGTCCCTGGGAAAAAGCAAGCAGACATGCTGCTTTCTGATTCCATTAATTGAAAGTATTAATCTTCAGAGCATTATCCAAATTGTTAAGTTGTATATAGGACTGTCTCTGAAGGAGGTTTGGAAACTTCAACTGGTGCAGAATTCAGCAACCAGGGCAAGATGGTCTGGTAGCACTGATAGCACTGGCTGGGCCCAATTCAAAGTGCTGGTTTTGACCTCTAAAGCCTTAAATGGCCCAGGACAGCAGTATCTCAAGGACCACCGGTTCCCTGATGAACCACCCCAGACCCTGAAATCATCCCCTGCAGCCCTTCTTTGTGTGCCTCCTCCACATGTGGTCCACATGTGAGGCTGGCATCATGATAATGGGCCTTTTCTGCAGTGGCTCTTCATTTGTGGAATGCTCTCCTCAGGGAAGCGAATCTGGTGCCTTCATTGCATATCTTTAGGTGCCAGGTGGATACATTTCTCTATAACCATCACTGAGGTCCAGCACCGAGGGCCTTCTGGTGGTTCCCTCGTTGCGAGAAGCCAAGTTGCAGGGAACTAGGCAGAGGGCCTTCTCGGTGGTGGCGCCTGCCCTGTGGAACGCCCTCCCAACAGATGTCAAAGAGGAAAACTACAGTACCAGACTTTTAGAGGACATCTGAAGGCAGCCCTGTTCAGGGAGGCTTTTAATGTTTAATAGATTACTGTGTTTTATTTTTCTGTTGGAAGGCCTTTGGCTGATTCACATTCTGTGGCCCTTTCAACAACAAGGGGGCTTATTGGTTTCTTTCTGTTTACTTTGCTTTTTCTTGTATTTTTTGTGTTTCCATTTTGTATTTTCATGTTGTGAACCTCCCTGTGATCTTCGGATGATGGGTGGTATATTAATTTATAGAATAATAATAATAATAATAATAATGAAATCTTTCCTTCTTTCAGTCTTGGATCTTCCAGCATCCACCTTCATTGGGTGCCCATGAGTTCTAGTCTACACAATGAAGCTGAGCAGGCTCCCTAAGGCCCAGGAATAAGTTATTGCTTTCCCCAGCCCTTCAATCCTTTTTAAAAGCAATCACCAGGGATTGAACCCTGGTCCCTTTACATACAAAGCAAGGGTGCTACCATCAAGCCATCATGAACCTTCCTCAATGACCCCATGACTCCACTGTTGCTAACAGATTCCACTGAAGTTTCATGCCAGTGAAGAACTAGCTAGATTGTAGGTTTTAAACTAGCTCTTCAGATGGAAATTAGGCAGTATTAATTTAATCCATCAATGCCTTTTGCCCTTAACCAACCTGCCTGCTCTTGTACAGAAAGTGTTGTTGTTGTTGTTGTTGTTGTTGTTGTTGTTGTTGTTGTTGTTGTTTAGGAGGAGCCCGGAGGAGCCTCTGAGACTCCTTAGGCCTGCTTTCAAAAGGAACACACTGCTGGACTTTTTAACATATTCCAAACCACCTTATTTCAAAGCCTGTTTCATTTTTGGATGCCACTTTTTCAACATAATCCAGGTACAGAGGGAACTGCCAAAAGAAAGGTCACTAAAAGGCTGACCTCTGTGATGTGTGTGTGTGTGTGTGTGTGTGTGTGTGTGTGTGCTCACACACATAATGAATATTCATGCCGTTAAAAAGTAATTAACTTATTTATGATGCCATCTATGTGATGCTAATGCCCAGTCGCTGCAGAAACAATGGGTTGGTGGGTGGGTGTGCAAGAGGCTGAATGAGTGCTGTGTTTCAAAACGGTTGTTGTGCTGAGGTACATACAGTATTTCTACACCTCCTCAGCTGACTAGCGGGGGGGGGGGCAGATTGTTACAAGACAAAGCATATAATAAAGGCAAGCGGAATGAAAGAACTCTGAAGAGAGACCTGAAAAGTAGCTATCATGTTGGCAGATAAATTCTTACACACAATTATTCATTCCTAGCCTCTTGACATGTAGATTAATGAGTTTGATAACCCAGGTTTCTAAGAAGTAGATTCAACACTGTTTCAACGGCTTCTCCTTTATTCAACCCCCCCTCCCTCCCCCTCCCCCCTGTTAACTACAAACACCACAGTCTATTGAGGAAAAAACAAATCGATCCATTTGTGCCGGCCATCAACATTTCTCCCGTCAAAGTCCCCATGTCAAAAATATGATCTCAAATATATGTCAGGCCAGGACTCACTCTCTCTCTCTCTCTCTCTCTCTCTCTCTCTCTCTCTCTCTCTTTCAGCAGGGCCTGGCGTGAATTCACAGGGGATCATGTGATCACTGGAGGGAGGAGTCTTGCTTCGGCAAACATATTTTCATGCCAAGTTCAAAGCTAGCCAAGGAAGAAAAGGAGGCTGGAAGTATCCATCAGACATCCTGCTTGTTCTAATGACCCTGCCACATGTTATGTGTATGTGGAACTCTCCATTTCTGCCCTGGAGGCAAATGACCTTTTTTGTCAACACTTTGCTTAATGCTCAATGATCAAAGTGTGTTTTGAAAAGTAAGTGTTCCATCAGATGCCAGCCGCAGCCATTTAAAAGGGGCCAAGCCGGTCTCAAGCTGCCGCAACACCGACTGTTCCCTCCTAGGCTGGTAAACAGATTAATTTGGGTTTAAAGCCAGCATTGCAAGGAAGAAACTCTGTCTCTCTTTCTCCAGAATCAGCACTGTTTTGAATGGAAAGTGGGGGTGCTCTTTCGAATCTCTGCGAACAGGGTGGGCAGAGTTGGTGAGAGAGTCTCTGCAGGTCATAAGGAGACATATTTTTCTCCCCCCCCCCAAAAAAAAATAAGTATCTTTTATTTAGTTAGTTATAAAAAATATTTTATATGGGACACGGGTGGCGCTGTGGTCTAAACCACTGAACCTAGGGCTTGCCGATTGGAAGGTCAGCGGTTCGAATCCCCACAACGGGTTGACCTCCCGTTGTTCTGTCCCAGCTCCTGCCCACCTAGCAGTTCAAAAGCACATCAAAGTGCAAGTAGATAAATAGGTACCGCTCTGGCAGGAAGGTAAACGGTGTTTCCGTGCGCTGCTCTGGTTTCGCCAGAAGCAGCTTAATCATGCTGGCCACATGACCCGGAAGCTGTCTGTGGACAAATGCCAGCTCCCTCAGCCTAGGAAGCGAGATGAGCGCCGCAACCCCAGAGTCGTCCACGACTGGACCTAACGGTCAGGAGTACTTTTACTCTACCTTTACACCAGAAAAATATGTATCAAAGCAGTTTACAACAATAAATCATAAAACTGTACAATAAAAACCATTAAAAGCAAACATTGATTTTAACTACATTGTGGAAGGACGGCTTCTGAATTGCCTGCATAGTCCTGGTGGAATAGAAAGGTTTTCAGCAGGTGTTTAAAAGAAGAAACAGAAGGCGACTGCTGAATCTCTAGTGGCAGCAAGTTCCACAGGACTGAGCCAATGACACTAAAATCTTGGTTTCTTGTTGTTGTCAAATGAGCCTCGCCAGCTTTGGGAACGATGTGATGCTTCTGCACATGATCTCAGTGATTTAGCTGGGATATAAGGGTTCAGGCAGTCCCTGAGGTACCCTGGAACTAAGTTGGGTCAGGGCTTTGTAAATTCATACATGGACCTCGATCCTGGCTAGTTAGTAGTTGGACAATCAATTCAGCTGTTTTAACAATGGTGTCATGCATCCTTAGGCAGCAGTCTGGCCACCACATTCTGCAGAAACGTTTGTCATGGTTACTTCCAAATACCCTGCAATAATCTTGTTGTTGTTGTTGTTGTTGTTGTTGTTGTTGTTGTTGTTGTTAATTGCCTTCCCTTCACGCTAAAGTCCCAGGCTGGGTTACAACTTGAAACACAATATTAAAAACAGTTTAGAACAACAACTGATTCCAAATGTTATGAGTTCAAAATTTCCTAATCCCCCCATCCAGCATGGCCAGTAGTAAGGGATGGCTGGATTTGTAGTCTAACATCTGCAGAGCTGCAGATTCCCCACCCTGGCATATAGAGTGGAGGTCTTCAAGAGGTCACTTGCACACAGCTGCGCAACTAGTTCACCCCAATGCTCAAGACGTTAGCAAGGGTGCAGGAGATTGGGGAGCCAAACTAAGATCCATCTGCTTTGGTTAGGGATGTTCCTAAAGTTCTCTTCATCCTCCTTTGGAAGTCCCATGTTACCCAGCCCTGGTTCTAAAGCCAAGTGGATCCACCAGCAATTCTCCATTATTACATGGGTGCAGTGGTACCTCGGGTTAAGAACTTAATTCATTCTGGAAGTCTGTTCTTAACCTGAAACTGTTCTTAACCTGAGATACCACTTTAGCTAATGGGGCCTCCTGCTGCCACCGCACGATTTCTGTTCTCATCCTGACGCAAAGTTCTTAATCCGAGGTACTATTTCTGGGTTAGCATAGTCTGTAACCTGAAGCGAATGTAACCTGAAGCGTCTGTAACCCGAGGTACCACTGTATTGTTGCTTTAATTTCCAAATGTTGCACAGAGCCCCCCCCTCTCTCTCTCTCTGTGTGTGTGTGTGTGTGTGTGTGTTTGCCACAATTTCTTCAGTTCATGTGGCTCATCTACCCTCTCTGCATTCCTTATGCACATGTCCACATTGATACTGCAATGCAAAAAGAGAGAGAAATGAATCTACCTTACATCAAGTCAGAGCTTTGTTTCATTGGGCTCTGATTGGCACTGCAGGACTTTCCCAGCCCTACCATCCATGAGAGGATGGAACTCGCTCGAACAGGAAGCAGTGATGGCCCCCACCTGGGTGGCTTTAAAAGATGATTAGACAAATCCACGTTGGAGAAAGCTATCAATGGCTACTAGCCATGACAGCTATGCTCTGCCTCCACAGCTGGAGGCAGCAATGCTTCTGAATACCAGTTGCTGGAAACTGCAGGTGGGGAGAGTGTTGCTCTTGTACTTGAGTCCTGCTTTCGGTTTTTCCACAAGCATCTGATTGGCCACAGTGGCAACAGGATGCTGGACTAGATTGGCCTAACCCATCAAGCTCTTCTAATATTCTTAGGAGATTGGGCCTGAGACCTTCTCCATGCAAAGTGATGTTCTTTCACCACCCTCCTAAGCAAGAGAATCAATAATCAGAGAATGGGTAAAAGGAGCAGATTGAAGGATTTCCTCTCATCCTTAGGTCTACTTCCCTGATTTCAGTGACACTTGGAGATGTACAAGCAGAACATCAAGACAACAGGCTCTCACTCTTGGTCCCACCAACATCTGGAACTCATGAATAAAACCCTAGGAACCAATCCATTTTGACTGTAAAAACTGACCATTTTTGAAAAATGTGTCATGTGATACATATGAACTACTGTATTTTTCGCTCCATAAGACACACTTTTTTCCTCCTAAAAAGTAAGAGGAAATGTCTGTGCATCTTATGGAGCAAATGTGTGGTCCCTGGAGCCGAATTGCCCAGGGGCTAAAGGCAGATTGTGTTTGTTTGTTTTTTAAGAGGGAAAGAGAGTGTTGAAAGGACCCGCTCAGCAGCTGATTGCAAGAGATCTGGGAGGGAGATAAGGGAGCTAGCTCCCTTCTGGCCCCACCCAGGCCCCTTGCCCAGGCCTCAATTGTTCTTTGCAGAGAGAGCCTGCCTGTTTCCCCAGCGACATGTGACTGGCTGATTAGATTATCTGTCTGGAAACTGTAGAAATGGGTTTCCTTTCCTAGAGAAGCTGCAGAACTGTGAGTTGAACCCCATAAAAACAGGATTTTTTTCCTTTGCAAGGTAAGCTCAACAACTTTGAGCTGATCCTCAAAACTGGAGCTTTCCCCCTTTGCAAAAAAGTTATGCAACTGTGAGCTGACCCCCCCCCCCCACGGGGCTTTTCCCATTTGAAAAAAAGCTGCACAACTTTGAGCTGATTCCCCCTTTGAAAAAGAAGCTTCCTCAAATATTTAATTGGGGGGGGGGGCAAAGGCACCTAGGCCTCTAGGAGTTGGTTGCTATGCCTAGGACAATTCAAGAAACCAAAATATTTTTTTCTTGTTTTCCTACCCTATGGTCAGGTGAGTCCTATGGAGCGAAAAAAAATACGGTATTTAGCACAAATTCTGAGTGCCCAGCAGAAAAAGTGGTTTAAAATATATGTATAAATAGTTTAGACACTCTTCATCAGATCATCCTTTTCTATAATTTCTGTGTCGCACAAGCGTGAATCAGTATGATAAGCCTTGATCCTCAGAAGCCTCAGTTCCTCAGACAGTACACTTACCACTAGATGTTGGAAATCGAACTAAGACAGGTTAGGGGGAGGGGCAGATGTCTGGGCCATAAATGCATTAAGGCTGGCTTACACTATTTTGAAGTGAAGCAATGCTCAGTACCATCTAAATAGGGGAGAGGGCTATAAAACCATTAAGTCCAGATCATGCACACCTAGGGTTATTCTGTAGGGTGCCATGTACCGTGTACTTACAAATGATGGTACAACCTTTCCAATGTGCTGTGCGAACTGAGCCGGTTCTCTGCATTGAGCAGGAATTCCATTGCAAAAGCTTAGGGCAGGGATCCTGTTTTGAACCCCAACTCCCATCAGCCCCGCTCAACATGGTCAACTGTCAGTTGTGATAGGAGCTGTAGTCCAACAACATCTGGAGAGTCACAAGTTCCCCCATCCTCAGTTTAAGGATTCCCTTCGCAAACAAGAAGAAGAAGAGGAGTTTGGATTTGATATCCCGCTTTAACACTACCCTAAGGAGTCTCAAAGCGGCTAACATTCTCCTTTCCCTTCCTCCCCCACAACAAACACTCTGTGAGGTGAGTGGGGCTGAGAGACTTCAAAGAAGTGTGACTAGCCCAAGGTCACCCAGCAGCTGCATGTGGAGGAGCGGAGACGTGAACCCGGTTCACCAGATTACAAAACTACCGCTCTTATGGCTCTCTGTCTGTTGAAGAAGCGTTATTCGAAGGAAGCTGGTTTTCTCCCACTGTGATTGAGAATAAGCAGTTCTACAAGCAATGCAATGTTTGTTACTCCAAGTTTCAAACATCGAGGCTAATAGACACACACACACACACACACACACACACACACACACACACGCTCAGCACCTCTACCATCAAATCTCAGGATTAATACCAAAGTGGCTGGAGGGTGTGTGTCGGGTTTTCTGTTTGATCAGTTCCTGCTTCCAAAACAAGTTCTGATTGGTTGATGCTGAAATTGGGATTCTGGGCAGTGTTTTATAAAAGGATAATGTATCTTTAAGCCTAGGTGCCCTTCAGGGAAATGTATTGGATAAATGTCTTCTGAAAAGCCGGTAAATATTCCATCGCCTCACTGTCATTACTGTCATGAAATGATAATGAAGCATGAAAGAAATATAATTCCATATTCAGATGACAGCATTAGCCTTCATAAGCAAACTGAAATATTTATTAGTAAAATGTTCGGTATCTACGCCTGTAATCTTAAAAAAAAAGGACCAAAATGTTTTATAATAAAAAAGAGATTGAATGCAGAGGTAAAATCTGGTTGGCTGATTTTATTGCTTATTATTAAATCCTGGCAAAACAATTATTTTTTTTTCTTTTCATTAGTAAGGCACCCAAATTAAAACTATGCCCCCAGGCTGTGAGGTTTACAGTAGTGATTAAAAACAAGAAATTGTGATGCATGGGGCTTTTTTTGACAATGGCATAATCAAATTCATTCATAATGTTAAATCTTTCACTGACTTCTTTTTTTTCTTTTTTCTTTTTGGTACAGTGAAATATACCAGACAAAAGAACCACATGCCACAACTATCAAGACACAGAAATTAGGGGGACCTTGTTTAAACAGCAAACTTCTACAATGTTTTTATTATCTTCAATACAAACATTAAGAGTGTAGTTAATTAGGGTAATTATTGTCTAAATTGTGCCTAATTGTTTTATGCTGAATAGAAACCCATGAATGAAGTCTTCTGTGTTCCTGCAAGAGATGGGAAGGAAGGAAGGAAGGCTAGATCCACTTTTTATGCAACCTTTAATAAGTTTTGATTATGTTTTATATAAGTTATTGGCTGGGGTGGCGGCGGCAGAGGAACAGTCCTGAAGGAAGGTAAGAGAGAAAGATAGACACCAACCTCACATCTTGACCTCTGTTTCACCTTATTGAAGAGGAGGCGTAAAAAGAGTCATTTAGAACATGTGCATCTGCAAGCATCACATCCTCGAAAGCACATCCGTTAAAGAGCGGGGGGGGGGAGAGAGAGAGGTATTTGAAGTGGATGAAAAATTAGGAATTCAAGTGACCACAATCAATTCTGAAACACTGCACAAAATTAATTACAGTTTTGCATCAGAAGCAAGAATGTAGATTTCAGACAGTCAGTGTCATTTATCTCACGCCGCACAATATCCAAGGCGATTAAAAAGCCAAATCTATTCCCACCCCCAAGTCTAAGGCCTATCGGAGGCTGTGAAGTACAAATGATTAACTCCAAATTATTCAAGGGATTGTACAGATGCTTCGGCTTGAATGAAATTTGCGGCAAGTCACAGGCGCTGCGGAGGGACAGATTTGCAGTTCTTTATCAAAATCTCGCCTGACTATTGCTGGCAGGATCCAGATGAATGGAATCGCGGTGCAGGCTGGAGCTATGGAGGAGCTATGCCACCGGAAGACGAGCCAAAGCTCTAATTTCTATCTATTTTTAATTGCCTTGCCTTAAATTTGCATTTTTATGCAATTGGATTAAAGGATCCAACTCGTTTCTCCGGGCGACTCCTCCATTACATCTGATGCTCTGGAAACCTGTGCGAGTGACAGAACCAGCCTCCCCTGTACACATGCAAAAGGTACAGAACCACTTATTAAAGAATTTGCCAGAGGGCATTGTTGAAGCATCTTTGAATGATGTCCTACCACCACAACCAATGGAGAGGGCATCCAGGAAGCACTTGCCCGACTACAGGAAGGAGGTGTGATGGCTCGGAGTCCTCTTGCCTCCTTCCCAAAGCCTTGTTAGCACTTGCTCCTTTGAGAAGCATGTGGGAGGGCTCCAGGACCCCGGAGAAGCTCTCGTGCCTCCTTCCCAAAGCTCAGCACTATATGAGGCTACGAGGAGGTGCCAAATTTTGGTCCAGCTCAGGGTACCATAGTACCAAAGTCCACCCATGTGTCAGAAGATACTGGAAGCACTCTGGCTTCATTCCAACGAGTTCCAAAAGGAAGGAGGAAATCTAAGCTACAAGAAGACATTTCACAGCGTAGCACTTCAGTGCATTGCCTTCGGGGATTGACTCCCCAGCTGGAAGCAGCAACGCTTTTGGCGGCTAACAGATTGAGATTGAATCCTGACAAGACAGAAGTACTGTTCGTGGGGGACAGGAGGCGGGCAGGTGTGGAGGATTCCCTGGTTCTGAATGGGGTAACTGTGCCCCTGAAAGACCAGGTGCGCAGCCTGGGAGTCATTTTGGACTCACAGCTGTTCATGGAGGCACAGGTCAATTCTGTGTCCAGGGCAGCTGTCTATCAGCTCCATCTGGTACGCAGGCTAAGACCCTACCTGCCTGCAGACTGTCTCGCCAGAGTGGTGCATGCTCTAGTTATCTCCCTCTTGGACTACTGCAATGCTCTCTACGTGGGGCTACCTTTGAAGGTGACTCGGAAACTACAACTAATCCAGAATGCGGCAGCTAGACTGGTGACTGGGAGCAGCTGCCAAGACCACATAACACCGGTCTTGAAAGATCTACATTGGCTCCCAGTACGTTTCCGAGCACAATTCAAAGTGTTGGTGCTGACCTTTAAAGCCCTAAATGGCCTCGGTCCAGTATACCTGAAGGAGCGTCTCCACCTCCATCATTCTGCCCGGGCACTGAGGTCCAGCACCGAGGGCCTTCTGGCGGTTCCCTCGTTGCGAGAAGCCAAGTTGCAGGGAACTAGGCAGAGGGCCTTCTCGGTGGTGGCGCCTGCCCTGTGGAACGCCCTCCCAACAGATGTCAAAAAGGAAAACAACTACCAGAATTTTAGGAGACATCTGAAGGCAGCCCTGTTCAGGGAGGCTTTTAATGTTTAATAGATTATTGTGTTTTATTCTTCTGTTGGAAGCCGCCCACAGTGGCTGGGGAGACCTGGCCAGATGGGCAGGGTATAAATAATATATTATTATTATTATTATTATTATTATTATTATTATTATTATTAAGTACCAGTTGCTGGAACCCACAGGAAAGGAGAGGGCTCTTCTGCTCAGGTCTTGCTTGTGCATCATTAGGACACCTGGTTGGCCACTGTGAGAACAGGATGCTGGACTAGATGAGCCACTGGCCTGATCCAGAAGGAACTTCTTGTGTTCTTATGTTATAGCAGGGGTGGGGGACATCTTTCAGTGCAAGGGCCACATATCCTTCCAGGGGCCACAGACCAGCAGCAAAGGTCAGACTCTGTAGTGGGTTGGGTTAGGACAGCAGCCTAACTAAGTCAAGATCCAGCCCAGCCTCTTTTTGTAGGCATTGATGCAATGATTTGTTGTTGTTGTTTTCATCATCATCAGGGCTGGCCACTTGGGAGGTGGACTAGCTACTCACTGGGGCTTTCGACAGCCCAAACACCACAGGGATAATATATAAGATCAAACTGAACCTACTGGTCTTGGAAGCTGAACTGTGCCTCCTAGCCATTTGCAGCTGCTGCAGGAGAGAGGGCCAGAAATGAGGTTTAAAGGCTGCCCTGGTGGTGCAGACAATAAGGTCTCTTCCCTCTCCTGACAACACACACACAAAGAGAACTGTATTCCAGAGTCCTGATTATTCAGGGAAGGACCACAGGAGTTGCATGCCAAAAGTCTTCTATTAAGTCCCTAGAATTTCCTGGGAGGGCTGGGAAACACTCTTCCCTGAAATCCTGGACAGCCCACTTCCAGTCAGAGGGTGCAATATCGATGAGATGGACCACTGCAATGGCTTATCATAAGGTAGCTTCCCATGAAACGGCCCACATTTATTCCATATCATCTACATATATATATATAAATGTAAACTGGCCATGCCCGTTAGTATCCACGCTTCACCAAAACTGCTTGACCGATTGCATTCAAATTCTGACACAATGCCACATGCGAATGTGAGAGCAAGCCCACACTGTTTTCAAAGACAGATGTCACACCTGTGCCACGTAAAAAAAAAAAAAAACGGGTTTCAAAACACACCACTCAGACAAAAATGCATTCTGGGAAAAGAACCAGGTTGCAAACCAGTGCCCTCTAGCGGCGGCTATACTGGTACTACACCTATAAACCTTCCCTTTTAACAGCACCTTAGCTCCCATTTATATACTAGGCTGAAGCCTTTACAGACTAGGCTGAATGGAAGTACTGACTCGCCTGGGTGGGGGTTGGGGGGGAGGGGACGGGATAGGTCAGGACATGGTGGGACCAGTCACAGGGATGAGCCAGGGGTGGGGGTAAGAGGGGACGTGATACATCATGGATCGGCACAGGGTGGGGGGGAATCACAGGGATTAGCCACAGCAACACGTGGCAGGGCCAGCTAGTTATTAATAATAATACAGCACCATCAGGGCACATATTCCCATTTCTCCGTATCAGTACATAATTTCCAGATGGTTATTGTACATCAGTTGACTAGATTTACTAAGGCACGACTGTCCACAGAATTATATACCTTACGTTTAGAAATAAGAGTGAGGGACCTGTAGGCGTGTTGAATTCAGGATTCAAAGGGGCCATCAACATCTTTGCATGCAGAGCAACATCTGACACAACCCATGCACATCAAAACAGCCCTGGGTAGAAGCACTTTCAATTTTGCACAGAATGTTTAGTCTCCCGACCTTAATATTTGAGGTTCCTCTCAATAGTCATTTGGTTGGAATGTCCTAAGAAAGAGTCCCCAGAAACCTCCTCCTCAGCTTTGAACAACCCAAGAGTGACAGTTTCCAACAAATCCTCTGCGCCTCCCTCTCCCCCCCCCCCAAAAAAAAGAAATCTTTTCAAAGTGCTGTGAGTAAATGTTTCAAAAGAGAAACACAGGCTGGAGAAAGGAAAATGCATTAAAAACATGTTGTGATAAGGAACAGACAACTTCATTTAATATTTTAGCACACTTTTCTCATGAAACCGCTCTTTTAATATTTATAAACACAAATACAATGTTGATGTTTTGCAAGCTTTCTCTGTGTCATAGCATTGCACTTTCCATCCTGTCTTCAGACTCCAGTGCTTGTGATGTCAGATTCTCCAGCTAAAACTAGGATACCAATAAATGCACCAGCACAGACTTTTTGACTCAAGTGGGAGGAAGTCAGTGGCTCCTATTTGCCCTTATGAAGCTCCTGTCAGATCTATACCACAGGTGCAAAACCCATTGCCAGTGCTGAAGTAAGATTTGGCAACCATGCGAGAAGCTAGATTAAAAGGAGGCAGGCCAATGGTCCACCGTTCTAGCTCAATATTGTCTGCACTGTCTGGTAACTGCTCTTTGGGGTTGAACCTGGGGGTTTCTGTGTGCAAAGCTAGCACTAAGCTACAGCTCTCCCCTGATTGGCTTCTGCAGAGCATGGAATGGGTAGGTGCCATCTTGGTTTCTCCTAGCTCTCTGCTTGACTGTGGCCTCTTGGCTCAGCCCTACCTATTTAGGAATGATATGCTTTCACCTTAAAAGCGCTTTCATGTCATGTTTTTGAGGGAACGGCATGCAGCCTTTCCATCTACCCTAGAGAAGCAGAGTTGAGAACTCAAGTGGAAAATGAAGGACCCATCAAAAAGGATGGGTGTCCCTCATCCTAATGTGAATGACCCACAGAGTTCATTATGCGCCAGAATCATCAGCTTTTGAGGATGGTTGGACAAATTAATAGAAGGTAGATCTCTAGGCAGCTATTTGTAGTTAACTGGGTCTCACACACACACACAAAAAGCAGGAATAGACATCCGATTACCAGGCATTAGGAGAAAACAGCAGGAGATAACCATTTTCAACATGCCTCATTTCAGAGTTTTGCCAGAGGTATCTGGATGTCCACTGTTGGAGGCAATATACTGGATCAGGGAGCTATCAAAACTATGGCCTTGCCTTACAAGCAGAAGGTCCCAGCTTGAATCCCAGCATCACCAGGTAGGGGTGGGGCAGATTCCTGCCCCAAATCCTGGAGAGCCACGGTCATTGTGGACGATACTGAGCTAGGTGAACCGATGGTCTGACTCAGTGTAAGGCAGCTCCCGTCAATCTCCTAATCCCCCTTAATGGCTCATCACCCATAAATTCTAACACTTGCTGGGTCCAAGGATTAGAGGTGTCTGGCACCCAGGTTAGCACCCCAAACTCATAACAGTATCTATCTATCTATCTATCTATCTATCTATCTATCTATCTATCATCTATCTATCTATTGCGTTTGCATTCCAGCTTTTCTCCAAGGAGCTCAAGGTAGAGCACCCCCTACTCACGCAATGACCGCAACAACCCTGTGAGGTAGGTTAGGCCAAGAGGCAGTGACTAGCCCTCAATGTCATCCAGAGAGTTTCATGCTCAAGTGATGGGATTTGAACCCCAGTCCCTTGCAGGTTCTAGTCCACTGCACCATACCGGCTCTCTTTATAGCTGAGCGATAGTCTGATCCAACAAGGCAAATCTTACTTTATTGTCACAAGGCACAAATGGGGGAGCAGAGCTGTAAAAATATGGAAGAAGCATTTTTTTAAAGGGCTCGCACAAGAAGTCTTAGGTTATTATTCACTGTTGAAATATAATGATCCGCCAAGCTGCTTAGCAATCAAATTTAGAGCACTGCCCACCTGTTTTTATAGATGAAATTAAACCCACTATTCTAAGGTGGAAGGCGGGAGAGCTCTTCCTCCATTAGTTGGAAAAGACACTTGAAACCCCCTTTGGTCTATAATTGGAAACTTCCTGTACATTAACCTAAGCAGGAATCATCCTAATTGGAATCAGGACAAATCTACCTAGGAATTCAAGCTTTCAAGCCTGTGTCATCCCAGGAGTGTGACGCCTTCAGAGATTACTTATGCAGTACAGATATTTGGATGTTTGTATTTGCATGTTTCAAATGTATATGTTTGTGGTATAACATCAAATCTTAGGGAATGGGTATGAAAATGCAATGGTCTGACCAAAAATAGACATCTTGAGTCTCCCGTGTTGTCCCAATTAATAGATTTTTAAACCATTACTCCTGGTGAAATTATCACACATTCATCATTTTATTTCCTACTTCTAAATCAGGCTTAAATATTTGCTACCTCCGAATTACAATTGTTGCCCTGAAACACAGCTAATTGGGAAAGCTCCTATTATCAGATTCACCCCTTTTGAAGTTTCATACAGTGAAGATTAGACAATGCCTTAACATACTCAAACATTCTGAAACATACCTGAAAATACTTCAGTAAATAGTGAAATTAACAATATAAAATCTTTAGGGTTTGCTTAGAGGATTTGTCTGGGCATTGTTGTTTTTCTTAAAGCCACATAAATTAACACCGTGATTCCCTTATATATCCCACAATGCTCCACATCAAGAAGCAAACAGAAACTGAATGATTACCCCAAAGTGTGCTAGATGAACTGGAAAAAGTCTATTCAAACAAAGCTCATTAGTTTTGATACCTCCAGGGCTATGACAAATTAAGCGGCTGGTGAATATGCTTGCAGACAAAAGGATGATGCAAAAAAACTCAGCGCTTGTGCTAGGCACCGTATCAATAAATTTGCTGGGGGGGGGGGAGGTTAAAAAATACTATGGGGTGGGGGCTAAAATGGAATCCATTTAAGGAGCATGGATAAAATAGATCATTCCTTCATTTCCGATAACATTTATGAATGAGGCCGGTTAGCTACTTTGGTGAGCTACTTTGACAGGTGCAGCTTGACCCCATGGAGGAAGCTGAGATCATTTTTAAAAGCCAAGAAGCTAATTGAACAAGAGGTAGTCAAGAGGGCATCATGAATTAATGGAGGTGGGGGATTCTGCAGAGGGTGTGATGAGTAAGGTTCACTTCTAACGTCTAGATAAGGCATAGCTGCCAAGTCTCCTGTTTTCCCCGGGAAATCCCTGTTTTTCCAGCTGTTCCTAGCTGAAAAAACATATTTTTTTGTTTTTTCCCGGTTTATTCTGGCGCGGCGCCATTTTGGAACTGGGCGGAGCATGCTCAGAAGCGACTTTTGATGCTGCTCTGCCCAGTTCCAAAATGGCTGCAGTGCGACTTCTGGCGCGGTGGCCATTTTGGAACTGGGCAAAGCAGCATCAAAAGTCACTTCTGAGCATGCTCCGCCCAGTTCCAAAATGGCGGCAGCACTACTTCCAGTCTGCTATTTCCGGCCTGGTCCCTTATTTCTCTGACAGCAACTTGGCAGGTATGAGATAAGGAATGGCAAACTTCAGGCTTGGAGGCCAAATGCAACCCTCCAATACTTTCTACATGACCCTTGACACTCTCCCCAGCCACACCCCTTGCTGATCTTTGTACATTTGTACATTTTTGTCTTGCTAGAATACACCCTTGAACATGGATATTGCTTCCTTGGATGAATGATAGAGAGATGTGTGTTAGTGTGTGCAGAAACTAGCCTACTTTGCAAATATACATTCATTGCTCCACCCGCTATTCATCTGGTTCCACACACAACTGGCATGTGCCCCTGGTGGGTTGAGCAGAAGGGAATGTAGCCCTCATATGGAAAAAAGTTTCACCATTCCAGACCATTCTCAAAACTTGGATCACCAGATATTATTAGATCACAACCTGCACCATCTCTGGTCTGCATGGTTAATGGTCATGGATGAAGGGGGTTGTCCTCCAACCTAAGGTTGCCAAAGGCCACTCTAGACACTGAGGTCCTTTCAACATTGCTTCTCTATGGTTTTTCCATCTTGCTGCCATGGGGACATTCGAAATTATAAGCGCTAGAACCCATATGACAGCAATCTTTTTCTCCTCTATGCAACACTCCTGAAAATCATGCTTCAGGAATGTTTCCAATTCCATTTGCAAAGCACATCTAAGACCACCTCAAAAAGTGCCAAAAGTCAAATGACTTTCACTTTTTGTCACATTTCACCCACCCACCTACCCACCATCTTCGTTTTTGTGTTTGTTTGTTTGTTTGTTTGTTTGTTTTGCTTTTTAAAAAAGGTTCATTGGAAAGGAGAGTCTTGAAGCAGCCCTAATACATTTTCTAAAATACATTCAAATAAAATATATAGCAAGAAATGGCCCCTAGTCTTGCACGAAAGTGTTTAAAAGCTCGGTCAAAGCAGCTTGACTCTGGTCAGAGCTTTTTCTGGGTGACCTCTCTGCTCATCTTTTCCAAACCAAAAATCTAGGCCTGTAGGAGGAATGTGTTGGGAGAAAGGGGAATATCCTAACTATTATCCATTAGACACTGTTGCTGGCTAATCCAGCAACAGGAATATGCACCGAGATTCATGGACATCAGAAGGGTAATGAGAAGGCCACAGTTCAGCACTGTGGACAGCTCCTTGGAGACAGGTAGGTTAGCAACAACTAAACCTCTCTCAATTTGAGCGTGTCAGTTTCCAACACCTCCCCATAGTGTTGTGGCTTCTTCTTCCTTTTTACAACAGAAGTTATCCCAGGTTAATAGATGAGACAATTCAACTGTATTATAACAAAAGTTTCAAGCATACACACACAGTTTCCACAACAGAGCAAGATTGGAGATGTCGAGAGAATCTGAAACAGTGTGGCATGCATATTTATGCAATCTCCTCTCTTGGACACATCTGCCTTTGGACAATTGCTGCATGATCTGAACTTGCTCGACAAAGATAAGATGGTGTGTGGAGACTGTGTTAGACATTGCAACTGAAGTTCACCTTCAGAGTGGTGACGTTTCTTTCCCCTTTTTGTCTTTCTAGGTTTTTTGGGTTTTTTTAAGCCACATAAAGATAGTGTCAGTGCCTCTGATATTCCCAAATCAGAAAGTGCCTTGCAGAAAAGATCTACAGAGGAGAGGCTGTCAGATGGAGGCTGATACTGGTGTTTCTTTCTGCGGGTGTGCACGCTCGTGCACGCACGCACGCACACACACACAATCTTAACATGAATAAAGATTAACAAGAAAAATAGAGACAGATCTTATACTTACTTAGGGAAAGAAGAAATTACCATGTCAGTTGCCTGCATGGAGAAAACACAGTGTCAAGATTTGCACGCATGACTCCATGTGACAATTCCACATGCTCCCCTTTGTGACACTGCTCCATCATTCAGTCAGATGCCTTGAAGAAGCAGGGACCAGAGCACCTACAGTTGTTTGTAAGTGTTGCTGCTGGGCCCCTTAGCACTTGCATGCAATCTCAGGTGTATAGAAAAGTTGCTGCTGGTAGATGTCTGTGAACATGAGGATTCTGAACAGCACTGGGCTATGCTGATTATATGCTTCCAGGAAGATTAACAATGTCAAGATGGTTGGAGTTCCTCAAGATGGCTCCAAGGAGAAGACATAGCTCAGTGGTAAGGCACATGTTCTGCCTCGGAAATGCCCCTGTTCAATCCCTGGCATCTCTGAGAAGCGTTTGGAAAGACCCCTGTCTAAAATCCTACTGTCAGTCAGTGCAGATCACAGCAGCTGACCTGTAGTCCTCTAGATGTTCTAGTCTAAGACAGAAGGCCCTTCATCTATCCCAGTATAAGTATGCCTCCAAAACCCATGTTCACATTTGTAATCCATTTCTGCAAGATTATACCAATTGCACAGTTATTTGGCACTATGGTGATAGCAGTATTCAAAGGTCAGTATTTGTTTTGTTTTATTATTTAGAAGCTTTATTGCCCACCCTCTACCATAAGGCACCAGGGCAGATTACAGCAACGTAATATACAATGATAAAAACAGAGATAACTGGTCAAAATGGTAAAAACAAAGCAAAAGATTGAAACAAAAGATAAGCACCCTAGTATGGATATTGCAGGATTGGTCAACACACCTAGCTGAGGATTGCCATTCCATAGTAGAGGAAACAGGTGTATGCACTCATCCCTATGCGTGTATAAAGGCAGGGGTAGCCAACATAGTGCCCTCTGTATGCTACAGTTCCCATCAGCCCCAGCCAGCATTTCCTGCAGCCAGGGATGATGAGAGGTGTGGTACCACAGCATCTTGAAGGCACCTGATGGAGGCTGATTTGCCAAATCATTCTGCAAGTTAAAGAGAGGGAGTAAATCACACAATTCAAGACAAGGGTCAACCAGGTGTACATGCAACCAGATTCCTTCTGGAGTTATGGAGAGGTAATGAGAGAATTTACTTTCTTGGGCTCCATGATCACAGCAGATGGTGACAGCAGTCACAAAATTAAAAGACGCCTGCTTCTTGGGAGAAAAGCAATGACAAACCTAGACTGCATCTTAAAAAGCAGAGACATCACCTTGCCGACAAAGGTCCGTATAGTTAAAGCTATGGTTTTCCCAGTAGTGATGTATGGAAGTGAGAGCTGGACCATGAAGAAGGCTGATCGCCAAAGAATTGATGCTTTTGAATTATGGTGCTGGAGGAGACTCTTGAGAGTCCCATGGACTGTGAGAAGATCAAACCTATCCATTCTTAAGGAAATCAGCCCTGAGTGCTCCCTGGAAGGACAGATCGTGAAGCTGAGGCTCCAATACTTTGGCCACCTCATGAGAAGAGAAGACTCCCTGGAAAAGACCCTGATGTTGGGAAAGATTGAGGGCACTAGGAGAAGGGGACGACAGAGGACGAGATGGTTGGACAGTGTTCTCGAAGCTACGAACATGAGTTTGACCAAACTGCGGGAGGCAGTGCAAGACAGGAGTGCCTGGCATGCTATGGTCCATGGGGTCACGGAGAGTCGGACATGACTAAACGACTAAACAACAACAGAGCCCATGGAGAGCTCTTTGCAAAGCTGAAGGCAAGGCACTTGCCTTCATTTTTTATTCTGCCTTCGCTTTGGTTCTGAAAGTGCTTCGGATGATGAGGATTTCTTTACAACGCAGTGCTGAGGACTTGGTGGGAGGAATGATCTTGTGAAATATGGGTTCTAGTGTGAGGAGAGAGACAAGAGGAACTTTTTCAGTCAATAGTTAGACCTCCAGATGAGAGCTAAATTTAAAGGACGGTGCCTGGACAATGTGCCTTTTGGGTATCCCCAACACCATCTTAGGTTCCCTTCTCAGTACACCGACCAGGCATCCATGAGGGCAGGTGATGGCACACAATTGGGAGAGCGGCTGCAGCTACGACTGTTTCCATTTCCCCATAATATCTCTGAGCCCTAACACAATGGAGCCTAGATGCAATCTTTTTAAATAAATTAAAAAAGGAAAAGGGATGCTGACAACTGGCATCAACCCCAGTGGGCCTTCCCAGAGGCAATAATAATAATAATAATAATAATAATAATAATAATAATAATAATAATAATTTTGTTATTTGTACCCCGCCTATCTGGCTGGGTTTCCCCAGCCACTCTGGGCGGCTTCCATTACATTAAAATGTCACACATTAAAAGCTTCCCTAAACAGGACTGCCTTCAGATGTCTTCTAAGTGTCAGGTAGTTAGTTGTTTATCTCTTTGACATCTGATGGGAGGGCGTTCCACAGGGTGGGTGCCACTACCGAGAAGGCCCTCTGCCTGGTTCCCTGTAGCTTTGCTTCTCGCAGCAAGGGAACCGCCAGAAGGCCCTCAGCGCTGGACCTCAGTGTCTGGGCAGAACAATGGGGGTGGAGATGCTCCTTTAGGTATACTGGGCCAAGGCCATTTAGGGATTTAAAGGACAGCACCAACACTTTGAATTGTACTTGGAAACATACTGGGAGCCAATGCAGGTCTTTCAGGACTGGTGTTATATGGTCTCGGCGGCTGCCCCCAGTCACCAGTCTAGCTGCCGCATTCTGGATTAGTTTTATTTTCCGGGTCACCTTCAAAGGAAGCCCCACATAGAGCGCATTGCAGTAGTCCATAAGAACATCACAACCTAAGAAGCGCTCTTGCTGGATCAAGCCAAAAGGGGCCCATCTAGTCCACCACCCTGTTCTTACAGCAGCCAACTAGATGCCCGTGGGAAGCCCTCAAAAAGAACCTGATTCCAGGAACACTCTTGTGATTCCCAGCATCTGGCAATGGAGATAGAAGATAGCCGCATTTCTTCATGAGTTTGCTTGGATCATCTTTCAAAGCCATCCGAGCTAGTGACCAGCACTGCCTCGAGTGGGAGTGAATCCCTCCATTTAACTCCACACTGTGTGGAGAGTGACATTTTTTCGCCTGCCCTGAATCTTCTGCTTCAATGGATATCCCCAAGTTCTAGGTTAGGAGAGAGGCAGGAAACCTTTTCACTAGCCACTTTCTCCATCCTATGCATAATTTTATGCAGCTCTTCAATGCCCTGCCTTGCTCACCTTCTTTTCCCCCTAAACAAACAAAACAAAACAAAAAAGCCCAAATGTTGTAAACTTTCTTCATATGGAAGTTGCTCCATCCCTTTGATTGCTCCACTGAGCACTGACACCCAGGGCTTGTACAGAGGCAATATAATTCTGAATATACCCAGAAACAAAATAAGGTGTAATCCTGCTTCCCAGCACCCAGAGAAGTATATGACTGACTGTGGATAGCAAGAGAATTCTGGAGAAGTTGGACATTGTCGTGCAGCCCAAGATAAAATTTCTTGTTTCCTTAGCGCCTGAGCTATCATTTGAATATATATTCCTGACTTGGACTCTCTCCTATAACCAAAATCATGGCTTGTGTTGTATTTCTTTCAGCGTGACACATAATTGCAAAAAGATCCAGGTTTAACACATCCCATTAATGTGTGCTTTGGAAACCTGAAGCCATTTTGTGTGCAAACACTGCAGAAAGTAGAATTTTTTGGTTCACTGGCTCTAATGCCTCACTATTGGTTAAACAGCCAGATTTAAATTATACATGCCCTTTCCTCCATTTCTCCATATACATATTTTAAATACAAAAGAGAAATGATATTGCTTTAAAAGTGTGTGCTCTCTATAAGTCAGCAAAGGGCCACGTAGGTCCGATAACCTGACAAAAATCAGAATGAATTAAAAAAAACTGGGGGCACAAACCAGCTGAAGGCAGGTATCATTACATCCCATTCATTTGAATAGGAGAATTGAGCATGTTACTCAAATCTCTCTCATTAGATCCGATGGGGTGTGGAAGTGCTTAACTTGGACCATCACTAGTGTTTCATTCTGCTGCTCAGACGACTCAAGAAACTGAGTTTTTAAAAGGACATCAACAGGGACAGTCCTATACATGTCTAGTCATCAGTAAATCCCAGTGGGTTCAATTAACTCAGAGGACTGGTGCTAGGAACACAGTGGGATTGCCTCAGTGAGAAAGAATCTGAGATTGAGTTCTGTAGTGGAGAAGGTAGAGCATCTTAATTGTTTAACCCTGAGAGATGCCATTATAATTTAAAGCATCTCTTGCTGTGGTGGAGTGGGGGACCCTCTGGTTTAGCTGGTTCTTCTGCAATGGGGCTCTCCAGCGATGGCTGTGCCACATCTTCAGTGGCATAGGCCTAGCAGACTCATCTGAGAGCAGCATTTCTGGGGCTGGCTTGCAGAGCAGTGTAAATATCAACCCTTCTTCCCAGAGAACTCTGGAAATGGTAGCTCTGTGAGAGGAAGCCGGGAAGCCATGACTGCTTAAAGTGATGTGATACTGCTTTAAGTGTCTCAAAGAGATGGGGTCCAAAGTCACATCTGTTGCTCCATACACATGTGGCCCCTGAAAGTTTGTCTAGGAGGGAATGTGGCCCTTAGGAATGAGGTTCCCTACCCCTGCCAAAGAGGAAAGAGGGGTTGTTTGTTAAGCCACTCTGGGAACTGTAAGCCCAGAATGGGTCAAGCTGAAGCAGGTAGTTATACCCTGGTGTAAAAGAAAATACCTTTTGAACAAAACCTGGGCACATAAAGAGGTTTTGACCTGGTGTGTAAAAGAGATGAGTGATAGCACCAGGTGAGCCTCTCAACAGGATCCATCAACAAGATGCTACAACAGAAAGGAGCCCTGTCACCACCGGTGTGATGGGTGCAGAAGAGGACCTCCCCAGCAAATCTCCATGTCCAGACAAGGACATGCGTAAGAATGCCAGTCCTTTAGGTAACCTGGTCTCGTGGGAACAATGGTTTTTGAACAGGCTCCTTCATGCTGAATTAATGCACCACAAAACTCTGCACCTGAAACGCAACTCAGTTTTCCAAAGTGGTTTGCCCTGTGAGCTGGTGAATTCTCAAACACAGGAGTTCATGGTGACAGCTTCTACACAGTCACAACCCCAAAGAGAGTCCAGAAAGGCAGGCAGCTTACACACATTGAGCAACCATACGTGATACCCAGTTTAGTAGGATCAGCTGATAAGTCATAGAATGTTGAGCCAGGAAAGGGTAGAGTAGTAGTGGGGACGCAGGTGGCATTGTGGGTTAAACCACAGAGCCTAGGGCTTGCCGATCAGAAGGTCAGAGGTTCGAATCCCCACGATGGGGTGAGCTCCCGTTGTTCAGTCCCTAGCAGTTTGAAAGCACGTCAAAGTGCAAGTAGATAAACAGGTACTGCTACAGCGGGAAGGTAAACGCCGTTTCCGTGTGCTGCTCTGGTTCGCCAGAAGCGGCTTTGTCATGCTGGCCACATGACCTGGAAGCTGCACGCCGGCTCCCTCGGCCAATAACACGAGATGAGCGCCGCAACCCCAGTGTCGGTCACAACTGGACCTAATGGTCAGGGGTCCCTTTACCTTTACCTTTTAGTGGTTATTCACATGTCACAATGGTGCTGGAGAAACTTAGGGTCACATCCCAAATCAACCTTGTGGTCCTTTGCAGAGTTTCCTGGGAGCAAGCTGCACCCAACTCCATGGTGCTTGCTTCAGACTGCAAAGGTTCATCTTGTAAAATGCATCCAGCCTTAACAATAGATCTTCAGCCAGCTGAAATACAATCTTCAGCTTTTAATTAGGAAGACAAACAATCCTGCATAGAAACATTGCCATGTTAAAATGCTTGCATGAAGTGGGAACCCTCGTCGAAAAACGACATGCAGTTTCTGCTTGCCTCTTTCCCCTCATTCTCTGACTTCCTCTGTGCTAATCTCTCACAAAACGTGAAAGCCTCTGTATCGCCTCATTTGGTGGCCAGAGCGAGGGAAGTCCATCAATTACCCTCAGACTCTAGCAGGTGATGTCATTGTTCTTGCTCTCAAGAAAAGTCCCAGAGTCTCTACCTTGTTTCTGCCTCCTATTATATCACTGCCTCTATACCATTGGCAAGGGGAGTGCTGCTCGTTCAAGGAACAAGGGCATCTTGGATGCATGGGAATCCCTTGCTTTAAAATAAAATAAAATCCTGGCTTAAGTAGGTTTAGAATGAGGGTGTAAATCTGTTTCAACCCAGGTACTCAAGGCTAGCCAGCTGGAAAGCTGGAAAGGCTTGCTCTGGTTACAGAGAACACTTAACAGATTTTTATAAATGGGGTCAAATAATTAGAGAATTTTATGGGCTGGCTTCCAGTATACTTTTTGATGAAATAAAGTCCTTTGTAATTAGCTCTGTGACACATTGATTTTGCTTATTGGGGAGAGATAGTAAATTGAAAAGTAGAATTTGTTGTAAAGGGGGAGAGAGATTTCTCTTTGCCCCCATCTCAGCCCCTGACTGGAATGGGCATTTTGCTCTTCATGGGTGGAATTAGCTTCAAGGAATCTAGTTTTGCATCCTTTTCCTTTCCTTTCCTTTCCTTTTTTCCTTTTGCAAACATTTCACCATCTTCCCATAAAAGGAAATTACCCCACTGTTTCTGCTATATCCTGTACTTACCTTAAACAACAAGATGGTGAGGTTAGTTCTAATGAAGGCAAAAGAGACCTTCTTAAAAAAAATATGATTGCACATTGCAACTGATTATGAACTGAAAGGAACACAATTTTAAGATCCTGCAACTCCAGTGATGATCACTCTAAAATAGATTTACAGCAGAACACAGTTAGATCTTTGGACTTCAGTTATAATTTTCCATTTTGTAATTTAATACTCCTTTAGTTTATATTTGCACATTAAAATATAGCACCTAAAAGTCCATCATTAAATACTTTTAATAAGTGCAATAAATAAGTTTTACAGCGCACATAAATCTAACGCAAAATGCGGCATAAATTGTTAATCTTACACTTTTTTCTCATTAATTGCAATACATAAACATATGTTTTGTGCAAAGATATTTATGGCAAAATAAGTATAATAAATACAGCTTACCGCATGTATTAATCTTAATAGTTACAAGCTGTTAATCTTATATATTAGGTAATAATTTCCAATAAATAATTGTTTATTATCTTGATATTTGCTTGTCTTGGGTTTTAGCAATATGCAATAAAGAAATGCAATTTTGAATAATTTGATTGTGAGACTGCTGGGAAAATACTGTAAGTTCTAATTAGCTGAGGGAGGGTTTTTGTTCAGTAGATAAACTATAGAGATAGAATTCAATAACGAAAACATGCATTATTGCTACCATAAATTATTTAAAAAGTTAACTTTTGAATTCCAGCAATAAGAGGTCTTCGGAACTCAAAAATGTGAAATTAGTGAAATGCTCTTCAGTGTGTCTTTATCCCCGCGAAGTGCGAAAACCTTGGGACGGAAGACAAGAAATATTCCAACTCCTCCACAGAAGCCCTTTGTAACAATTGTACAAATGGAATCCGAGTGCATTTAGCAGCTCTGATGGTCCTCACATTCCCCTCACCAGAGGAGCAGATAGGCTTGAACAGGGATGTGCACAAGGCAATCCACAAAAACCTCTTCCTTTCCTGCAAAGATTTTTATACAGATAGCTCCCCCTTTTTCATCTTATTTGCTGAACTGGGATTGCTCATTTTTATCTAAAGGGTAGTAACTTCTAGCAAACACTAGCTTGATGCTTCTTTAGCACATGCAATGAAGAAAAGTTGGCATGGTTTCGAAATAAGACTCCTGGGAGCAATGCTTTTCTTCTGAGTAAAGAAAGGGTGCCGGCACTCACCATGAAGTTGTTACTGTTAAGTGCCACACTTTTAACCCGTGCTTTTCTTCTAGGGGAAGAAAAAGGTGCCAGGACTGTGTAGCCTTGAGTACTCCCTGGGGAAAAAAATAAGAGCAATGCATGGGAGAATGGGGGTGGAGCACATAATCCCCTGCAACTTGGAGGGGTGGAGGGCCAGGACCCTTATAAACCTGAACAAGAACTAAAAGATTCTTAAAAAGCAAATGGGAAACAGGCACAGCTGAAGGACTGGTTTGCTCAGATGCACAAGCTGGCATCTGACGAAACTTTATCTGACAATCTTTTAAAAATGGCAAGCTTTTTTTAAACAAACAAAAACACCACACATAGCAAACGTTCAGCTAAATTAGGGAGTAATGTGTTCTTGGCCCTGACTTCTAAAATGGGTCATTTCGAGCGGATTCTCAACAAAGAGAATGACGATGTGAATTGGGGAAGCATACATTCACAGCCAAGTTTCGCAATTTGGTTTTGAACGAAAGAGGTGCGGAATTCTGTAACGGCAACCCCCGCTTTAAATGTGGAATTCCAAGTCAAAGGGGATGTTTAATTCTCAGTATACTAAAATCCATGTGTGAACATATGCGTGTGCCCTCATTTGCGTGTGTGTGTGTGTGTGTGCGCACACACACACACACACACACACACACACACACACACAGAATATGCAGTGTGTCCATTTGTTCAAGAAACATTTTGGAGGAGCTGGAGAAACAAGGTAACACTCAGCAAGAAGCCTCAAGAATGCAAAGCATTCTGATGCTGTTGGATAACTTTAACAATCAACCTTTTTTTGTCTTTTTTAACGCAGCGACTACTACAAATTGAGTGTGCCTGCGTGAAGCCAAAATGTCAACTGCAGATCCAGAGAATTTGGCAACAGCATCAAGAGCAGGATAGATCTTTGGTTTATAGGTAAGTTTGGAAAGGTCTAGGATTTGTACTTATCCCTGCTTTTTCTGGCAAATAACCCCATGTGTTTATAATTAGAGAACAAAGGTAAATCAAGCCTGCTCCTCCAAAAATATTACTCTGTGAAATTGTATCTGTGGTTGTCGTTTTGTCATCCTCCTAGTGTACAACTGTATAGAAAATACAGAAAGCACTCTAGGGCACCCTGAAATATACAGCAGAAGTTAAAAAGTATTCAGTGTGCTGTAGAGAGGTCATAATTATAATACTGTAGTATTTCACTTTCACTGTAGTATTTCACTGTAGTATTTCAATTAGGTTTCAGACAGAGATGCCATTTGCACAAATGTGTGAAATATTTAGAAATTTCATCTACAATGTGATAGAATCACTCTCACTATTATTTCCTTTGAGTTTTTATTGCCTTTTACACTTAAAATAGTAAGAATTTTTACCGGGAAATGCCCAGAAGTACATATTCTCCCAATGTGAAAATTGAAATAGTATAATAATATTCTAATATTTCAATGAGCCATTAGATATTACATTCTGAAGTCTGTTATCTAAAGGCAACCCCTTATTCTGCTGTCAATTATTTTGAGGGGGGAAAAGTCCTACAAAAGCACTTCTGAATCCTGCAATTATTAAAACAACAAGAATCTTAAATGTTAGATACACCTTTAATTGCAACATCATTGATTGCAACTGCTAGCAGTATATATGTGTAAATATATACACACATACATGCATCCCCCATTCTGTGTTCATACTGTTTTAATTCATAGAACAAATTACTCCTTGCATTCTTCCTTTGCAAGTGAAAGATCACTAAAGTATTCTCAAAATACATATCATATTCATATATATATATATATATATCTCACATCAGATTCTGTTGCTGTTTTTGCTCAGTTGCTTTGAAAACACAGCACATACGAGCAATATCAATTTCTGTGAAATAGAAGAGTTGTTTTTTCGTTTTGTTTTCACAGTTTGAGAATGTTGTCTTTAACCACCGCAGAAAGCAAGCATTGCTTGTGTCTTTTAGTCAAGCTTTCTTGAACATATACCTATTTGGCATTATATGAGCATAGCTTCTGTATAAACATAGAGCAAGATAAGAATGAATAATAATAATAATAATAATAATAATAATAATAATAATAATAATAATAATATTTTATTTATACCCCGCCCTCCCCAGTCAAAACCGGGCTCAGGGCGGCTCACACCAATAAAATTACAATAAAACATAAAAAGCAATTAATTAAAATACAGACCAAAATACAGTATTAAAATTTAAAATGCAGCCTCATTTTGAGTAGTCCACAAATTCAAGCCATGAAGGAGGAAAAACACAGGGGTCAGACTAAGTCCAACCCAAAGGCCAGGCGGAACAGCTCTGTCTTGTAGGCCCTGTGGAAAGATGACAAATCCCGCAGGGCCCTGGTCTCCTGTGAAAGAGCGTTCCACCAAGTTGGGGCCAACACTGAGAAAGCCCTGGCCCTAGTAGAGGCCAATCTAGCCACCCCATGGCTCGGGATCTCCAGAATATTGTTGTTTGTGGACCTTAAGGTCCTCCGCGGGGCATACCAGGAGAGGCGGTCCCGTAGAATTCCTAACCTAACCCCTGAAATAAGTATTGCTATTTAAAAATAATTGAAAGTGTGGGTATCAATAACGACTCATGCCTTGGAAGAGGCACACATTGGGAACTAGATTCCACTTAGCGTTCTGCTAACAGCATTACCCCAAAGATCCAGGGAAAACAAGCCTCCTTTCCCCATATATCTGAATCTTGGAAATGGCAATGTGGGATCCGAATCTTGGAAATGACAGGAACCAATCACTGCTGTCCCAGGAAGCCTAATTAAATTAATATGTGTTCTAACATGCAACAGGAAGGCAGAAGAAGAAGAAGGGGAGGTTGCTGTTGGTTTGCTACGGGTGCTATATAAAAAGCCCAGAAATTTTGCTTCTCTGATCGTACGGGAACATCTGCAGGAGCAGCAAATGTCTGCACTTCGAAACCGCTCCCCGTGCAATCCAAAAACCACAGCTAGACGTTATTAGAGGGTTTTTGTTTTGTTTTTCCGCAGCAGCAGCAAATGGGGAGGGGGGGCTGTGAGGCGACTTCCATGTAGCCTAAAGATGTAAAACACAATCCCAGTTCCTAAGTGGCACTGGTACAAGTGTGAAAACCATATAGCCAGATGAAGCACATAAATTTCCCATATGAACAATTGTTTTCATTTTCCTCCCATGCCACTGGATATTATAAGTGGAAAGTAAAACACAAGTAAATATGTTCATTCCACTCTTGTGATCAGTGATAAATGAAAGGCTATTCCGCCTGGCAGAGGTCAACGGTGGCCTCATTTAAGCTGGTGGATGATCCGGCTGCATGTGCCGGCACTCCCACCAACAGGCCAAGGGATGTATTACACCCTGGCGGGGGTTTTTCATTCCCTCTGCCCCTCCCCGGGAGTAAGACTGCTACATGGCTCCTGAAACCGGCTTTATAAGCTATTGATGCGCATTTGGCATTGTTTTGTTCTGCCCCAAAGCAAACACAGACGGGGAGGGATGCAGAGGGTTTTTGGAATATTATTATTATTATTATTATTATTATTATTATTATTATTATTATTTTCAAGCCAGAGAGTTAAGCTTCATTTGGAGGAAGATGAAAAACCAGTGTGTTTCGCCTTCTTAAGTCCTTCCAAATGAGGGTTCTGCCAGATTTGCAGAGTTGTAAAGTGAGAAGAGAATCCCAGGGTCGAAGGAGCCAGAGCTCCCACTTAACCAAATGTGCTTTTTGCCATTTTTAGCCAAGATTATATAATAGGAAATAAATGCAGAACAGGAAGCACACACTGCACTGCTTTAGTGATGTGCATAAGACAAAGAACGTGAATCGGCTTAAGCTTCAGGGCAGGGCAGGAAAGAACTTCCTGGGTCCTTCAATGGCAAGATTTCAATTACACTGACAGGAGCAATCAGGTGCTCTGAGCAAGGAAACTCCTTCCTTCCTTCCTTCCTTCCTTCCTTCCTTCCTTCCTTCCTTCCTTCCTTCCTTCCTTCCTTCCTTCCTTCTATCTTTCTCTTCTCAGGCTCTCAAGCCCTCCAGAGAACATTTGGTCAAGTCCCCTTGCCTTGCAGCTTCTCTGCCCATTAAGGCAATGCCAAACTTGCAACTCTTTAATTATTTTAATATTATTTAATATTTAATATTATTTTAACTTCATCAGAGGTAGCAAGGAGCTCAGCCTCCTACAGGTGATGACAATAAGATGTCGGTAACTATCAACCAAAACATATAGATATTATTCATATAACTATTTCATCCCAACTTTCTAGCACCTGTGTGCTACAGTTTAGAATCAGAATACAATAGAGTGTGCCTGCCTGCCTGCCTGTCTGTCTACCTTCCTTGCCTCTTTTTCCTTTTGTGCTGTGTTTTTTGGATTATAAGCCTACATGCTTGTTTCAGCTGATAGCATGCAAGCCACTTCTGGGAGCTTTTTTTGACTAGACAGTGGACTAAAATGGTAAAGGGACCCCTGACAGTTAAGTCCAGTGACGAACAACTCTGGGGTTGCGGCAATCGTCTCGCTTTACTGGCCGAGGGAGCCAATGTTTGTCCGCAGACAGTTTTTCCAGGTCATGTGGCCAGCGAAACCAGAGCAGCACACGGAAACACCATTTACCTTCCCGCTGGAGCGGTACCTATTTATCTACTTGCAGTTTGAAGTGCTTTCAAACTGCTAGGTTGGCAGGAGCAGGGACCGAACAATGGGAGCTCACCCCGTCACGGGGATTCGAACCTCTGACCTTCCGATCAGGAAGCCCCAGGCTCAGTGGTTTAGACCACAGCGCCACCCACGTCCCTGGACAGTGGACTACAAATGCTCTAAATAAATTCACAGGCAAACAGGACAGAGAATTTTTCAAATACTATTTTGCACAATCTTAAAATATATATTTGAAGGCACGTTTGTTTCCCTATTAATTCCTGTACTGTCATACTAGAGCAGCCCCTATTTTTCCAGCAGGGCTCATGATCATATATTAGCCACATGCTAGGCAGAGAATCAACAGGAGCAGCTTCTCTCCCACCTGGAGTTAAAGAGATGGAGAGATTGCTCCACCTGTTGAATTTTTGCATCAAATTCCTGTTGGGGGCGCAACAACCATACTAGGCCAAAAAAAAGGTGGCTACTTCACAACATCATCTTTTAGATCAGCCAAAAACATTCTTAGTAGTGATGAGACGACGTAGTTGCGGTGGTGGTGGTTATTTACATTTGTTAGTCATTTCTTCTTGCCGAAGGCAACTCAAAGCAACAGACAACCAAACAACAAAAAACCACAGAAATACATTAAAACCAGGGGGGAAATACATTAAAAACATCCCACCTACTTTTAAAAGGTCATAGATAGCTAACGGCCAAAGGCATGGTTATAGAGGAAAGTTTTCACCTGGCACCTAAAGATATATAATGATGATTCCAAATGAAGCTTCCTGGTGAGAGCATTCCACAAACAGGGAGCCACCACTGAAAAGGCTCAGTTCTTGTGTTGCCACCCTCCAGATGTCGCATGGAAAGGCCTCAAGTGATGATTGTTGGGTCTGGCTTGGTTCACATGGTGCAAGATGTTCCTTGGGGTAATGGGGTCCTGAGCAACATGAGGCTTTATAGGTCAAAACCAGAACTTTGAATTGGGCTCAGAAACTAACTGGTAGTCAGTGCCCTTGATCCCACTTTCCACATGCATGCCCATCACTTGACCACTGCAACATCACGTGAATCATTGTGCATGTGTGACAAGGGACAACACAGGTACAATTTTAACTTAAAATAAAACCCTGACATCAGCTCAGCCACAGTAGTGTTTGGTAGAGCTGGTTTGGGAAACATTAGATTGCAAATCATCAGGAGTGTCATGAAATGTAGAGAATATGTGGTGTATTGTCATGTGTGAACACTCTGCACTCAATTTCACTGGCAGATTATGTAAAAAATGAGTCAATGGTAAAACAATACCTATGAGGTATCGGGAGATGGTATAAACATGTGAGATATTATTAGAGATTCTGAATCCAATTACCATATTACTATGATAGTTGAAGAGCCATCCGCCCCCCCCCCAAAAAAAAAAATCCTGACCAGAATTAAATTATGATTGATTTGTTAACTACAAATAAGATTTGATGGCAAAACTTTGGGAGCACGTCCCTGACCATCTGAAGAACTTTGGAAACGCAGGACCTGGAGCACCATGCTAATGTATTAACTTTAAATGTCTGTGGGAAGGGAAAACTAATTTAAGTGACAGGCTTTGAAGACAATTGAGCCTATTTATTCATTACTGGAACAGGACAATGCCCACTAGGATGTTGACAAGAACTTAATATTGGCTTTGATCTAATTGCATTTACTGGAACTCAATAATATCATTTGAAACTTAAGAACCTTGATGTATTATTTGAGATATTTTCCTTTTTTTATTTAAAATTTATGATGTGTTTTTGTTTTAAAATATGGTATGGACCAGCCTTCCTCAACCTGGGGCCCTCCAAACATTTTGGAATACAACTCCCATCAGCCCCAGCTGGCCAATGGTCAGGAGTGATGTGAGTTGTAGTCCGATAACATTCGGATGGCATCTGGTTGAAAGTTCCACCTGCCACAAAAGCTGTCACTTGATACTGCAGCGATGTAAGGTTGGGGCCTTACTCCTGTGCGTGGAATTATTTCTATGGGATTGCCTTAAAGCAAGGCCTGAGCACAGTCTGGGATTCAACAAAAGAAACATTTCATAATGGTCTAGGAACAGTCAATTGAGAGAGAGATTTGGAACATACCTGAAACTCTTCAGTTTAGTATGAGAGCTAAAGAAGCAGAACACTAATAAGACAGCAAGAGAAAATCATAGAACCATGGAGTTGGAAGGCACACCTGCAATGCAGGAATTAAAGCTCAAGAATCGCCAACAGGTGGCTATCTAACCTCTGCTTAAAAACTTCTGATGAAGGGAGAGTCCACTCATTTCCAAGGGAGCCCGTCCCACAGACAAACTGATCTTTCTGCCAGAAAGTTCTCCCTAATGCAGAGCTTTCGAAACTGTGTGTCACAACACGTTACTGTGTCGGCTGCAGTGTGTAGGTGTGTTGTGTGAATGCTCCCTA
The DNA here is from genome assembly GCF_963506605.1 of Zootoca vivipara. Taxonomy (NCBI): domain Eukaryota; kingdom Metazoa; phylum Chordata; class Lepidosauria; order Squamata; family Lacertidae; genus Zootoca; species Zootoca vivipara. The sequence continues at coordinate 71,200,767 of NC_083281.1, forward strand.
CGCTCTTCCCAGGGCTGGAAAGGGGTTAGTTTAACCTCCGGTTTGCTAGTAAAACTGAATTACTGTGTCACGAAATGATGCATGTCTAAAACGTGTGTCACCAACATGAAAATTTTGGAAAGTTCTTCCCTAACATTTAAGTTCAGATCTACTTTCTTGCGATTTGAATTGGTTTGGGTCCTCCCCTCCAGAGCAGCAGAAAAGTAGATTCCCATATCTTCCACGAAACAGAAGGTGGCTCTCATATCACCTCTCAGTCTTCTCTTCTCCAGGCAAAACAGACCCAGCTTCCTCAACTGTTCCTCACATGGCTTGGTTTGCAGAGTCTTTCAGACCCAGATAAAGGAAGGGAAACTCCTTGTGTCACGTGAAACCCACAAAGGAAAGGGGTGGTTCAAACATCATCCCCAAAAGTAAAGCAATTGGAGAAGTTTTCCCAGCCTCGTCTTTTTCTCCTTGCCCTTTCCTGCACTACTTTTACACATACACATACACATACATACACACACACACACACACACACACACACACTTAAAGCTGTTTCAACACTACAAGGCCCTCCTTGACACTAGAATCACTTCTCTTAGCTTTGGCCACCTGCTAAGCTAGAAGCTTAGTTGCCAAACGCTACGAGGCTGCAAATAGCAGCGTACAGTAAGAATCAATGTGCAATCACTGAAAAGCAATAAACTCACAAAATAGCTTCACATCACTCTTAGATTGTCCCCTGGTATGAATACCCCCAAAAAAGCAGGGGCGGGGGAGCAAGAGAGAGAAAAGGTGGTACATTATTCATGTCACCAGCAAAGAAGGGTCCCTATCCTGCTAGATAAATAGATGATAGAGATGATAGATGATAGATAGATGATAGATAGATGATAGATTAGATAGATAGATAGATAGATAGATAGATAGATAGATAGATAGATAGATAGATAGATAGATCAAATATCAACAACTTAAGAAAAATGGCAGAGAGGAACCAATAATCTAAAATGTAGCACAAATCCAGTGCAACATTTTTCTTTGGCTCCTTATACAACTCGAAAGCACAAGCCTCTTAAAGTGACTCATTTTTTTATTCCAACATGCAGTGCTAGGTTGTGAGACATGGGATCCCTATACCTTTGTCTGAATCAGTGGTTCCCAAAGTGGGCAGTAGGATTGTCTGGGGCAGGGGACTCTGTAAACGGCTATCAGATTTTGAAAAGCTCACATCACTGGTTCAGGTTTATGCAGCTTTTTTTTTAATTAATCAAACTTAGGTACAGTAGTTTAACCCAGATTTGGAATAAATGTTCAATTAAGTGCTTTTGTTTTGAATTGCCCAGTTTTATTGTCTCCCTTAGTTGGTCATGCAAACTGTTATTCCAGATAATGTTTTTATAGGGTAGGGTAGCAAGCACTGGGGGTGAGTTTATGGAGCTGGAGAGGGGGATGGCTGGCAAAAGTTTGGGAACCACTGAACTAGAAGCAGCTTATCTATACCACATTGAACTCTGTGGCTACATAACATTGAACTAAATAAGCAATCCGTTTGGGGCTTCACTGCTAAGTGAAGAGCTCAGTGACGGAAAGGGCTCCTCCTGCATGGCTCATTGCGTGACAAGAACCGGGCCCCATAGTTTCCTTATATAATAAACACAGAGAGACACGAATAATTTAGGTTAATGGGCTAAAATAGGCCACAGTTTAAACGGCCTGCAGCCATGCCTCTAGCCACCCCAATTGGACGGCTGGAGGCATGATGCGGCCGGGAATCCCCATGACGTGGGTGGCATCCCTCCACTCCCAAGCCAAGTCACTGGGGGTCCCAGATGCTGGTCCGCAACAACCCCCCCCCCCTAAGGAAGGGGAGCAGACTTGTAAGAAAGGGGGAAGTGATGCCCCTCTGCGGGGGTGGGAATCCTATCTTCAAATAGGACAGTGCCACTAAGCAAGTTGGTTGAGAGACTAGCCTGTGCATTCTTTCAACTCATGGGGTGGGCATCATTTGTGTGTTTTTGTTTACTTCATTTATCTCCCACTTTTTCCTCCAAGGAGCTCAAGGCGGGAGACATGATTCTCTCCCACGCCCCCTTAATCCCTGAAACAACCCTGTGAGGTAGGTTAGGCTGAGAGTGAGTGGTTGGTCAACCAGTGAGCTTCAAGGCCAAGTGGGGATTGGAGCCTTGGTCTCTCCCAGGTCCTAACCTGGCACTCTAACTGATACACCCCCACTGGCTCTACATCTGACTCTCCCATGTATAAATGATGTGTTACAAAGTCCACATCCCCACCCCACCCTAAACACAAGACTTGCCTCTTCACAGATTCAGCTAGTCAAGGAGCAGAATAATCCTGAGAGAAGCACAATACATAATAAACAGGAAAACAAATTTATTGAGAGGTGGGCCTTGTTTTCACATTTCTAGGGTGACACTGTAAATTATGATTGCTCAGTTGGTAGAGCATGAGACTCTGAATCTCAGGGTTGTGGGTTTGAGCCCCGTGTTGGTCAAAAGATCCCTGCATTGTAAGGAGGTTGGATTTAGATGACCCTTCTGTTCTCTTCATGTTACCATAGAGTTTTTGTTGTGTTATCGTTTTCCCTGCTTCATACATATGTCGTTTTCTTGTATTATCTTTACCTTTTAAAACTTTTTTATTTCATTTGTTTTCTTCTTCTACATTTGTCAAATTGGCAAAAATTTACAAATTAAAATCCAACACTTGTTGGAGATGTAGGAAAGAAACTGGAACAATGTATCAAACATGGTGGGAGAGTGGACTTGATTATAATTGTAGAATAATATATATGAGAAAATTTTAAAAAAATGTTTAAAATATCCTTCATTAAAAAGCCAGAAGCATTTCTCCTAGGCTTAATTACAAATGATATTCCTGGTGATAAAAACAAAGTATTCCTGTATGTGGCAACAGCGGCCAGGATGCTTGTAGCTGCAAATTGGAAGGGGGAGGGAATTCCATCAGTAAGAAAATAGCAAATCAAACTATGTGAATACCTAGACTTGGCAAGGTTAATGGCAGTCTTAAGAGGACAATCAGACCAAAAATTAATGAAAGAATGGGACTGTATTAAAGAGTATATGAAAAAAAACATTGTTCTGGAATAAATATATCGATATGTGATGAATGAAGTTTGCAGGCTTAAGGAAAAGAAAAAATAGTTATGAAAGGCATAAAACTGGAATTAATAAATGTACATATACATATAACACAAGGAAAAAGAAAAATGGAAAATTTGAAGTCGCTAAAGGATGGAAGGAAGTCAAAATGTATGTTTGTATGTTTGGTTATGTTTTGTTATATTCATTGTTTTTCTTTTTTGTTTTTGTTTTCTTTTTCTTTTTTCCCCTCTCTGTTTTGTTTTCTGATTAATGTTTTATTTTATTTGTATCTTATGTTGCAACTTGGCATGGAAAATAAATAAAAATAAAAAAGAGAGAAGCAAGGATGTTTTGATGTTTTGGGTACACGTTGTAACGATATGAAATTAATAAGGTTAATCATGGTGACGCAGAATAATCCAGGTTCTGAAAGTAACTGATGTCCACACACATTTCCCTCTGAAATTCAAGCCCCAAGTTGGGAGCAGGTGAAGTTAGCAGGCATCCAGGCACACACATGAAAATGCATCAAGCAGGGGTGCCAACTTGAATAAAATAGGGGGGCAGGTTAGCCTTGTCCGGCATAATCGATCACACGACCTGGTGCATGCACACCATTTGAATGGCAATGCCCATCAACTTGCGTCCCCCTCAAATATTTTATTGGGGGGGGGACAAAGCCCCCTTGACCCCTAGGAGTTGGCTCCTATGGAATCAAGCAATAGCCATAATAAATAAATAAATTATGATTATAATGAAACAATTAATTATGACTACTATAACAAATATTTCTAACCACTGGCAGCTTATAATGATAAGAAGCAGAAGCAGCACAGACAAATTCACATGGTGTTTTTGCTTTGTTTTTAAGTTAACCAACTAGCAAATTATTTCTAAGCTTGCTGAACTCATTTTAAGCATTTTTGTTTTGCTAGCACATGACTTAAGCTTTCCCTCCCACCCATCCTCAACACCATTATTATTAATAATGATAATATTTATTAGTATGTTTCTTACGATGTTCTGACCAAAAAAGGGGGGGAGGAAAGAAACACTAAGTACAGCTCAGATATGATAGAAAATTGCTAAACAATAAGATGGATCCCTGGGAAAATTTGATATAGATTTCCTGTAGTTTTCCTGCACTGTTTTCCACCCTTCTCACATGGGATGCAGCAAAATGGCAATGAAAAGTGAATTTCCTGCTGTTACAGCTACTTTGGATGTTCGTGCTTCTGCTCCCGTGGAGCCAGCTTGGATCAATTTGAAGAAAATAGCCTTTATCTACACTTCTGCACAGGGGGGGAAAACACATTTCTATTTAGAGGCTGTACGTGCGTCTATGTATGTATCCAGCTGGCTGGCTGGTAGGTATACAGCCTAATCGAAAGCTTGGGTCCCTTTACACGCTGCAAACATACAAATGCAATGACAGAATCTGTGTTTGGAGGTAGGCCACTTTCCATCTCCTTCACCACAATGGACACAGGCCTTCCTCAAGCTTGCATGCTGATTGGATGACTGCCAACAAACAAAGGGTGGCCTGTGTGTGTGTGGATGGAGCCATCCCACATATAAAACACCATAGACCTGGGGTAGGAAAACTCAGCCCCAGGAGAAGGGGAGATGAATGTGGCCCTCCATGCCTCTCTTTCTGGCCCTCAGAACTCTTCCCAGGTCACACCCATCACCAGCCCCCTCAAGTCCTTTTGTGTGGCAAGAACTGTGCCCTTGAAGGGTGATTACATCTCTCATCTGCCAGGATGAAGGATGGGGAGATGTGTTTTTGAGGATGCGTGTAGAAACTTCTTTTGAGTAGCCTACTGTACGAAGGAAAGCCCCATCTGAACTGTACATTTAAAGCAATCTCATATCACTTTAAACAGTCATACATTCCCCCTAAAGAATCCAGGGAGCTGTAGTTTGTTAAAGGTGCTCAAAGTTGCTAAGAGCCCCCCTATTCCCCTCTCAGAGCTACAATTCCCAGAGTTCTCTGGGAAGAGAAATTAAACCACTCTGGGAAGCTATGACTGTTTACCGTAGTATCATAGGACTTTATAGTCTGACTGTGGTCGCTGTAAGGGCAGATTGACAATGGAGAAGGCCGGCCCTATCATTAGACAGAGGGAGGTGGCTGAGTCTGAAATAGACCACATTCACTTTGTACACTGAAAGGACTTTAAGCAGCCATGGCTTCCTGCAAGGAATTGTGGGAGCCTGAAGCGTTTAAAAATGCACAACCAAACTGAACCATTTCCACATATATCACAATGAAAGCTAAAATAAAACTATAAAGAACCAACAACAACGACAGCAACAACCCCTTCCGCACGCAACAAGCAATCCCAAACACCCCAGCCCAAGAGTCTATTCAGAAGCCTCAGCTTTCACAGCTGGATTCAGTCAGGGTCCTTCTCGCCTGAGCCAGGTGGGAAAAGGCCTGCAAGGCAGGGAGCAGGTCTTCCAGGACTCACAGCCAAGATGGCCTCTCAGATTTATTCACCCAGACAATGACAACGTTCATCCCATTTCCTGGCTTGTCTTCTTACGAGGGGTGTAAATAGCTTCTTGCGCTTCGGAGAATTATTCATTTTTTTCCCAGATTATTCACACACTTGTCTCTTACGAATGGGCAGCCTCATATATCACAATCGAAGGTGAGGGAGGCATGGTGGACACCTGTTGTCTTTATGGCAACATAAATGTCACTGTGACCTCTCTAAACCACAATTCAGGATGCTTCCTAGTTCTTAGCGAGTGCCATATATTTGTTTCCAAGGGGATAGGATTATCTTAGTATTTTTAAACATTCACTTACATTTTATGTGTCCAGAAGCCTTCCCACATCATCCAGTCATCCAGGGCATGGCTAAACATGTTCAACTCAAGAGGGTGAACTCTCGAGTATGTGTAGAATGGCAGTCTTAGTTGCATATGAAAAACATACAGCAGTGGTTTCCAAAACCGTCTTCTGGAGATGGTTCTCTGAAGCTTATCAAGAGAAGCTTATCAAAAAGAAGATAATTAATGGTGGACTCACTTCTCTGTATGACAGATTCTTGCCAGTGCTGATTCTAGAATCAGCAGGAATCACGGGGATCTAATCTTCTCCTCCAGTGCACAGTCATGGGTTAGTGTTGTGGATGTTCTAGGTCCTACAGGCATCCCCAAACTTCGGCCCTCCAGATGTTTGGGACTACAATTCCCATCTTCCCCAACCACTGGTCCTGTTAGCTAGGGATCATGGGAATTGTACGCCAAAACATCTGGAGGGCCGCAGTTTGGGGGTGCCTGTTCTAGGATGTACTTTCAGTCCAAGTGAGGAGATGGTGAGGCTCTGTAATCCTGGTCCATGCACCCTACAACAGATGTGGGGCACCTGTGCCCCTCCAGAGTCTGTTAGGGGTTTTTTCCAGCTGGAACTTTCCAGAACTCAGTTCCGGCACCTCTCACGTGGGCGCCACTGCCATTCTAAGGGGATGAGAAAGGTGTTCATGTTGAGTTCAGGCACCTCCTTTTCTAGAAAAACAGCACTGCTGCCCCTCTCAGCATCCTTCACCACTGGCCATCATGCTGCCTGGGGAGGACAAGAGTCCAACAACTGTTGGAAGGCCCCCTGTTCTCCCATCTATATGTCCCCATGGAAAGTGGAGCAAAATCTAGCAACAGATACCACAAAGGAGTCTGCCAATCACATAGTTGGCCTTTTAAGTTCAACCGCTCGTTTGCATCTAAAAGATGGCATGCATTGCATGAGACATCCATTCCAGGACAACCAGCATGGTGCTTTGATCACCATCTCAAGCACAACAATAAACTTCCGGGGTAGATGTTCCCACAAATAAGGAATCAAGTGATGAGTCACATAATATACATGCATGTGAGAATGTGCTGTGACCTGACTGCAGGCTGCCAAAAATTCCTTAAGTAAAGATCAATTGTGCCCTTGCTCTGTGTGTGTTTTATCCCAATCTCAAGCAAATTTCTCTCCTCCCTGAGCCAACAAAGTGTGCCAGGCACTGTTTCCTATCTACCTATCTCCATCAATCTCCTTCCAGCACACCATTCCAGAAAGCTCCAAATAGCTGCGGATATCATGATAAACACAGGAAAGTTCTGCTTGACCTTTTATTAACATTTTTTTTTCCCTCCACCAATATGGTTTCTTTTGCTACATGCACCCCGAGGAATTATGAAAAATACTTTTTCCCGTAGTTTAGCCCATGTACACTTAATAGGCTCACAAATATAATGCCATTATAAAAAAGAAAAACTGCCAACACGGCTAAAAAATTGTCATAACACTAAATTATTATATAAATATAAAAGGAGTATGTCTGTAAAATATTCACTCAATGAGGATCCCAAGGTGATGATTTGGCTATGTTGTTTTTATTCCTGGGAGATCCATAACGCATTTGGATATGCCACATGTCACCGCATGAATCAGGCAACTAATGCATGCGCTTTTCAGGAGCAGAGACGTCTTCCCCAACAGAATGTTCTCTCTCTCTCTCTCTCTCTCTCTCTCTCTCTCTCTCTCTATATATATATATATATATATATATATATATATATATATATATCTGCTTGAGATTCTCTTGCTTTGTCTGATAGGCATAATTTAGTGTCTTGCTCATAATGTTGCATCTTAAAGAAAAATACGCACTGTCCTGGGTCGTTATTTACAGTCTAATACTAAATCTATGCAAATCTATTTCTCTGAGCTCGGTCTTATATAACAAAGGTCAACAATGCCTGAAATATTTTGGGAATGTATTCCCAATATGGCCTTGTCTATAGCGCTAATGTCTAATATGCGCATAGATCTTAATATATTTCTACGGCCAGGTTCCCTTCCCTCTGTGGTTTTACTCTGGCTTTCCGTGGACAGTTGATTAAAGAGTGGCATGGGTTCTCATAAAGCTGCCTGTCAACTGCAGGATTTTTTTGAACCTCCCTCACCCCACAAAAATAAATAAATACGTAAGGTTTTTTTCCAGCAAGCTTAAGCACTTTTAAGATCCACCAACTTCATTACAGGAGCGAAGCACACAGAGGATCCACACAACATTCAGTGCCAACTAGACACTGGGGCGCTATCATTGCGTAGCCCCCTGAATCAGCTAAATATGTAAATATATTGGAATACCTGCTACAGTCTGCATTTTTGGAAGGACGTTGGCAGAGGCAGCCTAGGACCTAAGTTTGGTGTCCTTAAGGCTGCACTCCTAAAGAGACTTACTCAGGGGTAAGCCCCACTGGATACAGCAGGCACCCCCAAACTGCGGCCCTCCAGATGTTTTGGCCTACAAGTCTCATGACCCCTAGCTAACAGGACCAGTGGTCGGGGAAGATGGGAATTGTAGTCCAAAACATCTGGAGGGCCGAAGTTTGGGGATGCCTGGGATACAGCATGGTGCTACTTCTGGGTCAATATGCACAGGGTTGAGTGGTAAATCTCTCCCTTTGGAATCCACAGGACTCAACCGATGCTTAACTTTCACTGAATTGTGTTGACTGTGTGCTCATGGCTAATACATCTGTTTGCAGGTCAAAGCGCTAAGCCACTGGTCTACATCCGGTGGGTCAGGACCCACAAGTGGGTCGTGACCTAGTCCAAGGCAGGTCAAAAGAGGAGCACTACCGTCATGCAACTATATCGTAACGGGCTAAGAAATGGGTCCCCAAATGCATATTTGGGTTAAAGGTGAGTTCTGGGTCTGGAAAGGTTGGAGATACCTGCAGTAACACTTGCTCTAGAGTACATGCAAGCTCTTAGTGGGACTACTCCAAAGTATAGGTATATATATATATATATATATATATATATATATATATATATATAGAGTCACACTGTAAAGAACTACACAGAACACTGCATATTTTCCCTTAAAGATGCACCATGATGAGCAAGACACTAAATTATGCCTGTAGTCTAGTATGGGCCAGTCTTTCCCCCAAATGCCACGTCAAGAAGACAAGACTGGCAACTAGAGAGAGGTCTTCTTGGTGGTGGCCCCCATTTACAGAATTCCCTTCCTGGAGAAGTTCAGCTGGTGCTTTCTCATGTTCTATGGCTCCCATATCTGCTTAAGGGCTTCCAACAGGGATCGGGCTGCTACTGTGAGAACCAGATGCTGAACTTGAAGCACCTTTGATAATATCCAGCAGGGATTACCTTGTACTCCCCCCCCTTTTTTTTTTTAGTTCTACCTTTTCAATCTGCTGGCTTTTCAGTCATGTTGGTTTTACTTTGAGTTGCTTCATTTTATTGTATTGCATCGTCTTGTACTACGGCTTGAGAACTGCCCGGGCAACTGTTGGTTCTCCATAACTTGCTAGATTTCCATGGACATGGAGTTTTTGACGTCGGGGGGCTTTCAATCATGAAATTCCTGTACCTGCAATCTTCTCCATAACTTGCTAGATTTCCATGGACATGGAGTTTTTGACGTTGGGGAGCATTCAATCATGCAATTCCTGTACCTGCATTCTGAATAGCTGGATTCACACATGCATGCAGCACATGCATGCAGATTCCTAGGCTTGTCGATTCTCAGTTCCTTGGAGATGAATGAGTGAGTAGACCAGGCATCCCCAAACTGTGGCCCTCCAGATGTTTTGGCCTACAACTCCCATGATCCCTAGCTAACAGGACCAGTGGTCAGGGATGATGGGAATTGTAGTCCAAAACATCTGGAGGGCCGAAGTTTGGGGATGCCTGGAGTAGACTCATTCGGAAAGCATTCTGTTTAGAGTGAAGTGATAGGAAATGGAAGTTCTGTTTTACCTGTGGGTGGGCCCATTCACACATGCAAGCAGCTGATGTCTGGGTCATCCAGCAACAAATATGTATGTATGAACCAGACGCAGGAAAGTCTGCATCACACTTCACCCCTAAATGTAAAAATTGGATGCACTGATTGTGAAGGGTCCCTTTACAGGGGGACACACACACACACCCCGCAAGGGATGAGTTCAGCTCTTTGGCTAAGAACAATTTGTCTCTCTGTCTATCATCCCGCTAGGTGAGGAGGAAGAGGGAGGTGTCAGATATAGAGAAAGAAGAAGGGTGGCCTTGCCCAGCAGTAGCTATGCCACACCCACCACCCACATGCAGCTTCTGGTGGATTAATCCCCAGGAATTGCAGCCCCCCTACCCAAATTAGTGAGTCAGAATCCAAAGAGTGGTTTGTGAGTAGAATTATTTAGGAGTTAGGGTTGAATCTAAAATAAGAAGAAGATGACATGTGAGCTCTATACATGGGTTCCTGAAACAAGGAGTTACTTCGTTTGGGGCATCATTAGGGAAAATTTAAGAAAAAGACTATGCTGGCTTTCATTAACAAAGTACATGTGCTCCAACACAATTAAGATTAGAAATGTTTTAGGAGACCTGTAAGAAGAACCTGGTTCATATTCCAATGCAGCAACCTTTTCTTATATTGTCCTCCTGTAATTCAACCCCTGTTGTAATGGTTAAACCTAACAAAGACTCTACAATCCAGAGGTTATTGCACTCCCCCCAAAAGTGCTTAAATAATAGCCTAAAATCTGAAGAATTACTTTAATACTTCAATAAAAATAACCCAATTCAAAACATTTTCGTGGAAACACAGCTCTTTGCTCTAGGCTACAGAATAATGGCTGAAAGAAAGTATATAGCTTGTCACTTCTGATTAGAGAGCTGTGCCTCTGTGCTTTGAATGAGAGGCATGCTCGGTAATAGGAAGTGCAGATATTAAAGTTAATAAAATAATGCGGAATACAATATATATGAAACTTGACCAAGTATAGCATGGAACAGAACATACATTATCCTGTTCAGTCAGCTACTGTGGCCCGGCATCTAATGACTGACTTAATTTCTATTTTCTAAGGAGCTCACTACCAAAAAATAATAAACACACAGAGAGAGAGTTTTCGAATTATCCAAATATTTTATCATGTTGCATCGTAAAGGCAACCTAAACTGCCTGACATAACTACACAAACCACACGTCTGCAAGAGCAGAACTGAAAATGACTCAGTGCTATATAGGTTTGTTCGGACCTATAATGCTCGAGGTTGTTATGAATAATTAGCTACAAAAACGCTGGTGCCAAAACATCACACGGTCGTATTTTCTTCTTTCCATCTCTCCCCCTGCCACCCCTTCCGTTTAAAAACCCTTGCTTGGTTTTCTTCTTCCACAGAATGGAGTCCTACTGTGTGTTATAGAGGGGGGTGTCTTATCTCTGATTGCTTCTTTAATCTAACATTTTAAACAACAAGCAATAGTTTTGTTTTTTCCATACATTATGATCCCCACCCCCTCAGCTTGTATTTTTGCATTTAGCAATAAGCTGCGTTACCTCTAGATCTTCCCCCATATACACTCACATACCAATATTGAACTGCATTGTCCCCATACCATGAAACTCTTTAGGGGTTTTAAGGAATAATAATTCAATGAGCTAATCCTAGTAAACCCAGAATTAAAGTTCATGTTTCCATATTTCACTCTCAAAAATATTTAGAACTTTGACATATATGACATTATGTTTTCATTAAAACAGCTGATTTCAAAACGCTGCACTGTGCAAAAACACCATAAACAGTTTATGATGAACTGCCACACTCTTAATTAAAACAATAAATCCAGCCTGCAATATTTGTGCAGCCTCTGGTTTGACCTTTGCCTCCTGCTATCCACTACCAAAGCCGCTGCCTCGTTCTCCGTGCCAGATGTAGACGGTTTTAAAACATGATCTGAAAGGCACTAAAGATAAAATAAGAGAAAATGCGCCATTACTCTTTTGCAGTTATGATTAATTCAGTTCATATTTTACAATCTGGTTATGGAGTAAAAACCACAGACTTTACATCAAGGCTTTGCCTTCCGTGTACCTCCTAAGGGGTAAAAAGGGGGGAGAGAAAAAGACCAGGTATGTTCAAAGATGGGCACAAAGGTAATTCACAGTCAATACATGAAAATAAAAAAAAAGCTGGGAGGGGGGGAAGAGTAATGGAAATAATTAGAGAACGATAATGAACTTCTCGGTGCAATTTGGTCAGCTAGTGCCTTGGAGATGTTTAGGGGGAACTTAAAGACAGTGAATGCTAAGACTGCGGCATTGCAGGGTTCTAGAGTAAAGGAGGTCCCCTCTTTGGGGGTATGGTAGGCTCCAGGAATCTTAGAGCTTTGCCCTTAAAGCATGGCATGGAGAAAGTGGATAGAGTTTTTTTCTGTCTCCTGACACTAGAAGTCATAAAAAAGGTAAAGGACCCTTGGACGGTTAAGTCCAGTCAAAGGCCACTATGGGGTTGCGGTGCTCATCTTGCTTTCAGGCTGAGGGAGCCGGCATTTGTCTACAGACAGCTTTCCGGGTCATGTGGCCAGCATAACAACCACTTCGGGCACAACAGAACATCGTGACGGAAGCCAGAGCGCACGGAAACGCCGTTTACCTTCCAGCCGCAGCAGTACCTATTTATGTACTTGTACTGGTGTGCTTTCGAACTGCTAGGTTGGGAGAAGCTGGGACAGAGCAACGGGAGCTCACCCCGTTGCAGGGATTCAAACCGCCAACCTTCTGATCGGCAAACCCAAGAGGCTTAGTGGTTTAGACCGCAGTGCCACCCACGTTCCATAGACATCCAGTGAAGCTGAATGTTGGAAGATTCAGGATGGATAAAAGTAATAACTTCTTTATGCATAGTTAAAACTATGGAACTCTCTCCCACAGGAGACAGTGATGGCCACCAACTTGGGTGCCTTTAAAAGAGGACTGGACAAATTCACAGAGGTAAAGGTTATCAATGGCTACTAGCCAGAATGGCTAGGCTCTGCCGCTACAGTCGGAGGCCACAATGTTCCTGAATAACAGCTGCTGGAAAGTTTTTTTCCATATGTTTGAAGATTAAGAAAAAATAGCAGAACATATTAAGAAACCCGTTAAAGAGGATGAAGCTTGGGGTGGTGGGATTATAAAATGCAATTGTTTGTGACCTTGAGCATAAACATTGATGGGTGAGCAGGAAGTCATTAGTATTGCCGAACAGGATATAACTGATGGGTGACAAAATGTAACTTTTAAGTTTGAAATAAAATAAAATATTAATAGCAAAAAGAAAAAAAGAAAGGGGACATACACGTTTTTAAATAACAGGATACCATCATTGGGTCTGGTATTTTTTAAAAAAGTTCTCAATGCAATGTACAAAGAGGCAGCTATATAATTATTATTGGCATCTGTCTGTCAACGATACAATTGTTGTTGGCCATCTTCCATTCTGTAGACATGATGAAGCCAGCGTAGACGTCGCTGAGACAGGAGTGCAGACATGCTGGGAATCTGGGATTGGGACAACACATCTTTGTTTGAGACTCTGTCATGCTATGTGATGCTCAAAATCTTCCTGGTACAGCATTGAGGCGTTACTCTGTCCGAGCAGGTATAAGTTGACCATAAGTCACTTCCATAAAGCAGTCTGCTCAACACACAAACCTAGTAGACTTTCCTCTTGGTATTGGCCATTAGCATTGCATTCTCCAGTACCCTTTTGGAGTGTGATAAGACAATATTAGACTTGCATTAATTAGCATTATCTTCATTAATGCGACTGTATTCTAGCAATTTCCTGTGGAATTGTAACTGGGACACCACTGGCCCCCGCCCAGATCCTCTGCAAGACGGGAAAGGACTACAGTGGTACCTCAGGTTACAAACACTTCGGTTTACAGACTCCACTAACCCGAAAGTAGGACCTGGGGTTAAGAACTTTACCTCAGGATGAGAACAGAAATCGCCTGGCGGCAGCGGGAAACCCCATTAGCTAATGTGGTACCTCAGGTTAAGAATGGTTTCAGGCAGGGGCGTAGGAAGATAGGGGCGGTGGGGGCGGGGTGCCCTAGGCAGCGCGATCCCCGGGGCGCCATCGCGGCTGCCTGTCCCGCCCCCAAAAGGCGCGTCACACCACGCCCCCAGAATGCGCGCCACGTCCCTGGGGGGAGCTCGTCTGCTCTCCGTCCCCGGTGGTGGAGCATGAAGCTTCGCCCCTGGTTTCAGGTTAAGAACGGACCTCTGGAATGAATTAAGTTCGTAACCAGAGGTACCACTGTACAGTTCAATAAACGAGCATATGAACATTTTATGTGCAAAATATCCCAGTTTCAAGATCTTGGCATCTTCAGGTATGGCTAGGAAAGACCCTTCTCTGAAACCCTGAAGAACTGCTGCTCATCATTGAAGACATACTAAGTTTACTAAGTGGAACATTGATCTGACTCTGTTCCTGTATATCTTTGGGGATGGGCCACAACATCTGCTTTGCATGCAGAAGGTCCTAGGTTGAATCCCCAGTGGCATCTCCAGGTAGGGCTGGGAGGGACCATTATCTGAAACCCTGGAGAGCTACTGGAATAGATGCCCCTTAGGGTCCCTTCCAATTCTACAGTTCTGTGATTTGACCACTGATCAGTGTAAACAGTACTAAGCTAGAGATGGACCAGTGGTTTGACTCTGTATAAGGCAGCTTCCCGGGTTTCTAAAACAGCAAAAACAGAGTAGATAAAGATCTAAATAATCATTATCAAAAAAATTCCTCAGATCATCAACAAATAACTGAAGACAGGTAAAAGTACAGAGGGGAATAAGACTGTTCCAAACATCCTAACAAGAATCCAATGATTTCCATCCCATTCTGTGTTCATCACAGTCGTCGCTGCTTCTGTTCCACTGCAGATCAGCTTCTGCTAAAACCTACATGGTTTATCTTGCCATCTGCCATGGCCAAAACTAACACATTTAATGATGCAATTCATTATGTAATTAACTTCAATCTATTGCAAGGGAATATTCAAGAAACGCAAAAAAAAAACCCTAATAACTTATGGAATATTCATAGACTTTAAAAACCTGATGACGGCAAATACCACTGAACAAGCTACAGTTACCAGGATTCTTTGGGGGAAGTCATGACAATCTGGCCCAACAAAATTGCTTGATTGTTTTCAAGATGGCTCGGTTCTGCTTCAGGCTTTTCACTGGAGTTTCACACTGTGGAAGGAGCGGAGTACAAAAGCCATTACAAAGAATACATTGTTAACATTAGGGTCGCCAGACTCAACAGTGGACAGGACTTTTGTGTCTTTAATTGCCCTGCTCTCTTTTGAGTCTGGAAACCTTAAAGAGAAACCAGCAGACCCTTTGCTTGGAAATTAAACAAAATTAAAATTTAAGAGTGCAGGGCAATTAAAGGCACAGAAGTCCTGTCCTCTATTGAGTCTGGCAACCCTAGTTGACATCCGTGGCGTTTCCAAAAGTCTAAATCCTCCACTTTAGAGTCATGTAAGACGGGGACTGTGGAGACAGGCCCAAGTGCAATGGCCGTTGTTGCACCCACATGATGAGATGAAGCCCATCCCTTTTCATGGTCATAAAGAACAGACGGGATGGGGAGGGTGGGTGGGAGAGAGAGTCTTCCAAACATCCTAACAAAAACCCACAGTCAGCACAAAAGTGGCTTGAAGATCCACACGCAGCTGACAGCCCATCTGTTCCCCATGCCTGCTCTATATCTACTGATTAAAAATGAACCTAAGCAAAAGGAAAAGGTTTTGTTCAGATTATACACCAGACTCCAATCAAAATGCATACTGCTAACTTGATATTGCCCAAGGTGTCCATTTAGCATTACTATTACATTTTTACGGCTTTGTGCAAAAGTTATTAACTTCTGTTCCCAGGTTTGGTTATACATAAATAACTCTATTTAATGCTGCCAATTGCACCCAACACCATCATGTGTCCCCCCTCTCCCGGCACATGCCTTCTGCAGAGTGCTGAGTGCTCTCTTCCGGTCCCTGGGAGCTCCAGCTTGTCACCAGGAAACGCTAAGTGGGCCGTGCCCATTTCTGATGAAGGGTTGGGACTTCTGCAATCTAGGCAAAGATCCAGGCTGGACACAACCTGCACTGCTGCCATCTTCCTTTGTGGTCCGTTGGTCAAGCCACAAGCAATTTGAAGCAGTAGCTCAGGTTCAGGTTTAATTAAGCATCGGGTATTACAAGAATCAAGCCAAGGTGGATCAAGGAGGAGACGGGGGTGTGGCTAATACAGACTACTTTTTTCTTTTGTTTTGTTCATTCATTTATTTCATGGAATTTATACACCGCTTGATTTGGGGGGGGGGAGGCTCAAAGTGGTTTACAAAAAAAGGTAAAACAACAACGTTATACTAAGAATACTTAACTATAATTTGAAACTTTTTCAAAGTTAAAATAACAGTTGACCAAAAACAGATTAAAACTCCCATCAACTTTCTAAATATCTGGGTATGCTTGTCAGAACAAGAATGTTTTTAGCAGGCACTGAAAAGAATACAGTGGTACCTCGGTTTATGAACACAATTGGTTCCGGAAGTCTGTTCATAAACTGAAGCGTTCATAAACTGAAGCGAACTTTCCCATTGAAAGTAATGGAAAGTGGATTAATCTGTTCCAGACGGTCCACGGAGTACTTAAACTGAAGCGAACTTTCCCATTGAAAGTAAATTAATCCATTCCAGACGGGTCCGCGGAGTACTCAACCTGAAGCGTACTTAACCCGAAGCATGGGTGTAATTGGTTCTGGACGTCTGTTTATAAACTGAAGCATTCATAAACTGAAGCGAACTTTCCCATTGAAAGTAATGGAAAGTGAATTAATCCGTTCCGGATGGGTCCGTGGCATTTGTAAACCGAAAATTCGTAAACCGAGGTGTTCGTAAACCAAGGTTCCACTGTACCATGATATCAACGGGCAGGGAGTTCCAAAGTGTAGGTTTGCATCACTGACACAATTATGGCGCATTAGTGGTGGATTCGTAGTAGGCCACTGGCCCATCATTCAGCTTTATTCGTTATCTTGCAATGCTTCCCCAATGTTGAGGCAGACCAAAGGGCGGGAAAGTCTAAGAACATTTGCGGTATGAAAAGCTGCAAATCTGAGCAGGAAACTTCATGACGTGGCCCTGTTGCAAACAAAACATTCTGATCGGCTCACAATGGCAAGGAGAGTGTGGTCGTGTATAACTACCCCATTCGCATAGGCAAAGTGGTTTGTTGTCCCCGCTGAAAGCTAAATTATAAGGGGGTGGGAATGAAGCTGTTTGCAAACCTATCCCCAAGACTGCAGCAGTTTTTTAAACACACAATAAGGGCCTGCTGGCAAGTGATATACAGTATAGAGATTCCTTTGCACTTCCTTCCCAGAAAGTTCTGTGAGCCTGCAACTTCCATCTGTTTTCTGTCTGTTATTTAGAGCCACTTGGCCCCCTTAGGAACCAGCCATTCTCTTAGGACCTCTAAGACACAAAGACCAAACAATCCAGAAACCAAATAATCAGCTACAGCAGTTTTTGTTTTTTTCCCCACCATCAGAACAAACCAGGCTTGCTACTTTGTTTCATAAAGAATCGTTGGGATGAGTGATACCGATCTCCATTGCCCCCAACAGAGCCTGCCAATGGGAACCAGGTAACGGGATGCAGAACAAAAGGAAGACCATCTTTCTTTAGAGGAAAGGAGGGCAGCCTGCAGCTATCGGCTTCACTGGAAAAGCGCTCTGCAAGGGGCCAGGACACTCCGTCCCTCTCTAGGGTTGGGGCGGGGGGGGGGGTTGAATTGATTCAGTTCACCTTTAAAATGCCAACTTATTTAATTTGCATTTTTCAAAACAAGAAGTGAACCAAAACACAGAGCCAGCCTTTGAAATTGGCATGTCTCTGTATTTTGCGATGTGATTCTCCAGCCAGATAAGGTGTACAAAAATGCATACCTTGGGATAAAATGTACATTTTAAAATGTTTGCATTAATGAAAATAACGTGCAAAAATGCATTCTATCGAAGGAAAGCGCCATGTGAAAAAAGTGCATCTGAGACAAAGTAGCCTACAAAGTTGTGCCTATCAAAATAAATTTGCGCCAAAATGCCAATGAATTTCCAGGAGGAGCTTTTCTGTTTAAAAACCCCCACAAACTAGACTGGGAAAATGAGAACCTGAGAGAACCTGAGAGAAAAGTTGACAGATTCGCCCACCCTTAATGGGGGCAGGATTCTGCCCAACCACTTCCTAAGAAGTGGACTTGCTCCAGTCTTCCTGTGTTCTAGCCAGTGGTTGCAATGGTGCTGGGATAACGTGCAAGGACTAGGCTCTTGTTCTGAAATGCTAAACAATTGTATTTCATATTTTTTATGCTTAATTCAAATATGCAAATACAAATGCATTTTAATATGCTAGGCTACCTGTATTTGCACTCTGCCTCTTCTGTGTTGACCCCCACTCCAACTCACCAGCAAACTCTCAGCTTCTCCCCACCCCTCAACCCCCAGTGCAAAATTCCTGGCTACAGACCTGTTGGCGGCCCACATGCCCCAAGCGATTTGACTCACCTCTGCTTCCAATCCTAATTTCAAAGATCCACCTGTACAGAAATGAGGAGGGGTTGTGTCCTCTATCTAATCCAGAAGGATTCGACGTAGCACAGGTGATGTCAGCTCCATCTTTGAATGGGTCCGCTGCCTCCTCCTCACTGCCGTTTAGGCTAAGAGATGGTTACTAGCCAGTGGTTACTACCGGTATTCAGGAAGGTGGCAGTAAATGCTTCTGAAGATCAGCTGCTGCAAACCACAGGAAGGGAAAGTGCTCTTCTGGTCGAATCCTGACTGCAGGTTTCCCATGGAGGCATCTGATTGGCCCCTGTGAGGATAGGATGCTGGACTAGATGGGCCATTGGCCCGCTCTAGCAGACTCTTCTTATGTTCTTGAAAGAAGTATGAGTCGAGGAGGGCACAATCCCATAACTGTGCGCTCTGTTTTATTGCTGTGGCTAGTGGCTGATGCAAATAAAGATTCTTCTGATTCTGATTATACTTGCCTGGCTTCCTAAATGTGGGAATGGGTCCTTAGACGCAGAGGCAACTTCCCACAAGGAAAACAACAGCAGAGAATGTATGTTCAATCAATATTTTTAATTCAGCATCCCCTTTTATTTCTTACACGATAGAACTGTTAAATTAAAATAGACACACACAAGTGCATGCATACATTCACACATGCCCGTGAAGATGTAGATATTCGGTCTGCATCGGGTTGGGGAGAGGCTTTGACGTGGGAGGAGGGGAGCCTGATCACAGCCTTCTCATGAACTGTTCTGAATTCCCTGATCTTGTTATGATTTTTTCCCCTTCTTCCTCCCACCCCCACCCCCCGCAAGTGCCTGGCTACGGAATGCATGAAAAGTAATTTAATTAAGTATCTATTCTGAGCTGGAAAAGACCATTTTGTTCGAACCAGCCAAGCACTAGTTTAACCCTGGTGCTCAGAATTCCCAAGCAAATCAGCACATTAAAGGCAGCTCTTCAACTTAAGGACAATTACTGTCATTTATCAGCCTGAATAGCAATAATGCCCAAATCGACAGCATTTCGAGAGGCAAAAGAGCAAGCTAGGTGTAATGATATGCAAAGCCACAGCTTTCTGCATTTTGAACTGTCTCCTTCCCATCAATACATCTCCTGATCCCTACAATTTATCAATACAAATGTGGTGCCCATTGAAGGGGGTGTGTGGGAAGATAAATATGAACATGGCGGAATAAAATGGTTCAAGAATGTTTGAGTCCCATAATGATGAAGACTGCAGCGCCTTCGCACACCTGCTTTGCCACGCAGTGACCCGATCGCATCAAGTTTTATTCGGCAAAAAAGCAGCCTGGATGAGAGGTCATCTTTCTTGCAGATGGCTGGAAGTGGCTCCTGTTTCTTTTGTCTTGCCTCCTTTCACTCAATTATTCCCTGCCCCCCCCCCACCCGCCACCTCCACTTCCAGCATCACCTCCCAATTTCTATTTCAATCATCCAGAAGAGGACCTGTACCGAGGATGTTGCTTATATCAAAGCATAATATTATATCGGTACTTCTGTAGCTCAGGGATTCGCAATCAAGAGGCAGCCGCCATCATCACATGAATCTGGGGGACTTAAATGACTGCAAAGCCTTGGTCCGAGGCCAGGTCAAAATATAAGCAGAGGAGGCAGAGGAAATGTCAATCTATGGAGTAATAGTCAAACTATGGAACCCTCTCCCCCAGCAGACAGTGATGTCCAGCAGCTGGAAAGGCTTTAAAAAAAGAATTAGACAAATTCATGGAAGCGAGAGCTCTCAGTGGCTATTAACCATCATGGTTAGTTATGCTTCTGAATACCAGCTGCTGGAAACCACAGGAGGGGAGAAGGCTCTGGTGCTCAAATACAGCTTGCTGGTTTCCCACAGGCATCTGGCTGGCCACTGTGAGAAAGGGAAGCAGGACGACATGGGCCATTGGCCTGATCCAGCAGGCTCTTCTTATGTTCTCAAATGTAAATTGCCACATGGTGGGCCTTGCAAAAATGCTCACCATCTTTCACCTGCATTTCCTGTTCTATACCTTGCAAGCATTCCGCTGCGGAGGTGAGCAGCCACTTACTGCTGTCACCTGACCTTCTCAAAGTTCCGGACCATGACTCCCATCACTCCCAGAGCCATGATGCTGGGGCCATTGGGAGTTGTAGTCCAGGGGGCACCAGATTGAACCCAAGAGGGTCTTCCAACCTGTTGCCAGGTGCACTTTTGGGCAGGGGTAGCCGACAGGGTGCCTGCCCTCCAGATGTTTTGGGGCTGCAACTCCTCTCATTCCTGGTCCTTGACCAGCATCAGGATAGCACCCTGTTAACTACCCCTGTGGTGGAGCACTGTAGTAGGCTGGTTGCTCTCCCCTTCCCTGGCCAGCCTCCTTTCTCCTGCACCCATTACCGTGACTGCTCCACTGATCACACCTACCCCTGCCACCAATGCTGCCATTTTTGGTTTTACCTGCTGCCCAGGTGCTTTGCAGGCCGGCTGCGTGTGACTGACACACTGCATCAGATGAGGCTCTAGCCCCCCCCCCCGGGAAGTGGCAGCCATCTGCTTAGCATGCAGAAGCTTCTCCAAGGAGGGCTGCGAGGGACCCCTACTTAAACCTTGGGGAGCTGCTGCCAGTCAGAGTAGGCAATACTGAGCCAGATGGAAGAAGGGCAAGGCACTTCCCTATGTTCCTAAGGTCCCGGGTTCAATCTCTGGCTTCTCCAAGCAGGGCTGGGAGGGAACCCTGGTCTGAAATCCTGGAGAGCTGTTGCCAGTCAGTGCAGACACTACTGGGAAAGGTGGGCCAATGGGTGTACTCCGAATAAGGCAGCTTTCTTTGTTCCTGAGATGAGACCAGGTGTGTGCATAAAGAGGCAGAGTTGGCAACATGCTTTGGGTGGTGGAACTATGGCATCTTTCATTGCCACGGACTCGGGACTGAATGTTGATATATTCAAAATCTGCCACAAGCCAGGGGCGGGGAGGTGGGGTGGGGTGTGGGCTTTTCTCGCTGTCAGCTTATTACAGCGCCCAGGCAGAAAACGGACAGTTCAATCACAAAATCATAATGCTTAAGGCAGCATGAAATCATAAAGCTAGCAACAAAACAGGTGAAGCATGCTACACCGATGATTCATGCGTTCCCTTACCCCCTAGCACGTCACAGAGGCACTGATAGCCTTGAATGGCTGGTCCCTGTCAGGTTTTTGCGCCCATCCGCTGCCCCCACCCCCACCCCCGAGCACAGGGGAAGCAAGATGCATTATCCATTTGGGTGCACTTCTGTTTCGTTTTCCATTCCATAAAAATGCTCATGAATAGTTAAACTGTTTATCCAACTGTACACACCAGTTGCAAAGTACAATAAATAGGCACGGATATATGGGATGCGGGGAGGAGAGAGACAACAGGATTCCAGTCCTCCCTCCGAGCGCAACTCTAGCCTGCTCAGGTAGAAGCATCTTGAGATGGCCAGGTGGTTTGGACCTTATGCGGATGCAGGCAGGTAAAGTACAAAGCTCAGCATTTGGGGCCGTTTGCATTCTTGAAGCCCACCCTATCTGGGCAGGGGTAGCCTAACCTCTGTTGTCTGTGCTCTGGATCGGAAACTTCAGCTGGTGCAAAATTCAGCAACCAAGATACTCACCAGGGGAAGGGGGTTTGAGCATATGATACCAATCCTGGCCCAACTGCACTGGCTGCCAATCAGTTTCCAGGCCCAATTCAAAAGGCTGGTTTTCACCTATAGTGCCTTAAATGGCTTAGGACCACGGTACCTCAAGGACGGACTCTCCCAATACGAACCGACTCAGACCCTGCAATCATCATCTGAGGACCTTCTTCATGTGCCTCCTTCATGAGAGGTAGCAATATGAGACGGGGCCTTTTCTGTGGTAGCTCCCCACTTGTGGAATGCTCTCCCGGGGGGGCCTCACATGGCACATCCGTTACATATCTTTAGGCACCAAGCGAAGACACTCTTCTTCTCTCAGGCCTTTGGTTCATTACAATCTATGGCCTTTTAAACTGGGGTGTGTGGGTTGTGTTGTTTGTTATTATGTTGTGTATGAATATCATTTCAGCTTTCTTTTCCATCTGTGCTCCAAGAGCATACAATGCCATAGAACTATGTGCTTACCTTTCTTTCGTTCTCTCTCTCTATCTCCCAACCCTCAATTTTTGCAAAATGAAAAAGAAGAAACAGAAGGGGGGAGGGAGAGAAAAGTACAAAGCTCAGCATTTTAGGCCATTGCGTTTTTTGAAGCCCACCCCCATGCTGAGCCTAAGGAGAGGAATGCATTATTACACGACAGTCTTAATTGCACCTCTCTCCGTTGGGTTCCATCGGAAACTCCACATGTTGTGTCTTTATAAGAAATATTAGCTGGAGAGAATTTTTTTTTTAAAAGGACGCACGGTTGGCTGGTAAACAAATCGCAATCATGCAAGCACTATCCGTTATGATTTCCATAATCTGAAACATTTTCAGGGAATAGTCAGGGTTTCCCCTTCACCCTCCAATGTTAACTAAGAACATAAGAACTACGAGGAAGGCCCTGATTAGGATCAGTCCAAATGTTGCCCATGTAGTCTACCATCCTGTTCTTACGATGACCAGATGTCCACAAGCAGAATCCAAGCCCAAGAGCCCTTTCCCCTCCATTGGTTACCATAAGAGCATAAGATCTAGTCTAGCACCCTGTTTTCAGAGTGGCCAGCCAAAGGGAAGCCCACAAGCAAGATTCGAACACCAGAGCCCTCTCCCCATCAATGGTTTCCTCCTGCAACAGGGATTCAGAAGCATTGCTGCCTCTGACTGTAGAGGCAGAGCTTAGCCATCATGGCTAGGTGCCATCAATAGCCCTCTCCTCCATGAGTAGATTGCTTTGCTTTCATATGACACGAAGACCATGGGGCAGGGGAGGTGCTATCATCTAAATCTCATATATGCCTAATGCTACAGAACGTTGTTGAAGCTGCGGCATATTTTTGGCTTAGTTTTCAGTGCGGTGGGCAATCCTGTGCCAGAGGGGACCACTTCAGTCTAGAGAAGAGTGTGTGACTTGATTTCATGCTGTTGCAGACCCAAAAATTCCCTGTATGTAGAAAAGCAATAGGAGAGAAGGATCAAGGCTCTTTTTCCATGTAACAATGTCACAGAAGGTGCTATGTTTGTCTGTCTATTTTATTACATTCATATTCCACTTTTCCTCCAAGGAGCTTGAGATGGCATACATGGCTTCCTCATTAAACTCCCCCCATTGACAGCCCTGTAAGCTGAGAAGTAGTACCTGACCCAAGGCCACACCTAGTGAGCTTCATGGCGAAGTGAGGATTTTAACCCCGGTCTACCAGTTCCTAGTCCGACGCTCTAACCACTCCCCCACACTGGCTCTCATAGCATTCTATAAGTCAGGGATGAGGAGTCTGTGTCCCTCCAGATATTGTTGGAGTGCAGTTCCCAACACCTCTGGCTAAGCTGGATGGGCTTGATGAGAGTTCTTCCATCTTCATCCACTTGGTGCATGTTCAGGGATGAAAAGGCGTGGATAACCTAGTCAACGGGAGGGTTTTCAAATAAGAAGCCATCTAGATCTAAAGCAGCATGTTGAGGATGAGCAGGAATAATTCCAGATGGAGAAAAACTGCTACCAAAAGGGTTATTGGGTGTGCAGAGTTTGCAGAGTTTCCTACAAACAGAGAGGAGAGACGGAATTGAGCATGGATCACTAACTACCCATCCAGGCCATATACAAATCTCTGCACCTTCACTTTCCCTTATTATGTGCAGGCCTTACACACACACACACCAATTTTCCGATCAGGAGGGTTGAATTGACTCCCCCACCACCCGCACTCTGTTAATGCCATTTCTGATTGGCTATTGAGCGACACTGGTCTTTTTCACGCGCCGTATTTGTGCAGCGACTGTGATATTGATCCGAAGAGCCGCACCAACTCTGCTCTTTTATATATAGATAGATAGATATGTATAATTCAGCAAAACGGGTCTCTTCTGAAATTACTCCTGCTATCAAGGGGAGATTAATTCCGCCTTTGATTCCCCCCTTTCAGCAACTCTCCACTGATTCATTGATATCACAGGACAAATTAGGACTGTTCATAACCAAACAGGATGATCTTTCAGTCGGACATGGTGCTGCCTCTGTTATCTGGAAACAAAGTAGCAGATGGCTTTTTCATCATCATCCCCCCCCCCTTTTCCTCTCTCTTCCCCTCTCTCCCCGCCCCCCACTTTTTTTTTATGAAAAGCCTGTTTGGCTTGACTTGAAAGTCAACACAAATCCAAGCCATCTCTTTGCCGAAATGGTGCACTTAGTTTTATAGCTGGACCAAAGCGAAATATATTTGATGTAACTTGATAGTCCTATATGCGACGCAAGCCAAAGGATTGTAGAGGGGGGGGGGCGGAAACTGTGTTCTCTCCCACTAATAGAATTTGTGGTTTTTCTCCAGGGCAGTTGTGCTAACTCTTTGGCTCACTGTGCAATGAAGTCAATAGCAACTCTCCCAGATGGATCACATAGCTCAGGGGTAGGCAACGTGGTGCTCTCTGGGTACCATTGGACTACATCACCCATCGGGCCCCGCCAGCACCCCGAGGAATGATGGGAGTTGCAGTCGAACGACATCTGAAGGTCACCTCACGGGCTACCTCTGGCATAACCTATTACAGGGGTCCTAATCCAAGATCTAGGAAAGTGCCAGGCACTTTGCACAGGGCCGGCTCTAATATTAGGAAGTGAGATAAGTGACCACTTCAAATGGCAGGTGCCTGGAGTGGGGGCAGCAGAGAGGTGTTTTATCGCAGTAACAACAGAGGCAAAGCCTGGCTGTTCTGAAGACCTGTCAAACAAACATTCTGTTAAAGGGTCCCTGCTTCACTCACAATGAATCCTAAAAAAACACATTATGTGGATAATGAGTCCCCTTGAAATCATGTCTGAAATGAGCAGCCGAATTCCAACCTTAAGCACACAGGCAGCTCCATCCTGTACATATTTACTCAGAAGTAAGCCCCACTGAGTTCAATACGGCTCAAATCGATGCACGTAAGACTGCAGATTAGTTTGAGATTTGTGGCCTCTGACTGATTTCTGCATAAGCCTGTTTCAGACCAGGGTCGCGCGCCCCCCCCCCCAAAAAAAAATGCCTGTTCTCTACATCTTTCCAGGCACTGGTGCCTTTAAGCTACCAAAAAGAGACAGAAGGATATCTTGGAGCACAACAGGAGCTGAGAAAAGATGGAGAAAACGCGAGGGACATCCCTATGAATTCGTTGACTTGTATTTGCAAATGAATTCCCATAAACATTGAAACTATCCATCACGATCAACAGTGCCTTCTGGACGTTGCGCATCTTGTGCCAAGAATAAATGGACAAACAACATCAACAAACAAAGAAAACCCACCCCTCATCTTATTTTCAACCAATAAAATCTGAACATAGAGGAATTAATTTTCCTAATACAGTTACTGGCAATGGTTAGGAGGAGTGTTTGTTGTACTCTAAAAGAGTTCCCCAGGAAGAATAATAGGAGAATAGAGCCTACCATGCCATTTGCTAAGCAAAGCTATTGCCAAAATATTCAGAAGATAGTCTGAATACTGGGCTTCCCCAACCCTCCAGAGCAGAGTCAGGAAGGGTGCAGTGGGGAGAGGGGGAGAGTCCAGTTTTTGCAAGTGGAAATATTTACACTGATGGGACCCATCAGTTGGATACAGCCCATCAGCTATACGTATTTTGCTAAAGGGTGGAGCAGCTCCTAGCACCACCCATAACATAATCCATTCCTGACGGCTGTCATTGTGTTGCAACTCACCTCTCTGCCCAGGAAAATACAGTGGTGCCTCACTAGACGAATTTAATTCGTTCCACGGGTCTTTTCTTATAACGAAAAATTCGTCTAGCGAATCCCATAGGAATGCATTGAATTTATTTTATTTTATTTTTTGCCCATAGGAACGCATTAATTGAATTTCAATGCATTCCTATGGGAAACCGCGATTCACTAGACGAATTTTTCATAAAATGAATTCATCTAGCGAGGCAACCTCCGCTCGAAAAATTCTTTCGTTAAGCGGAAAATTCGTTAAGTAGGGCATTCGTTAAGCGAGGCACCACTGTATCAGCAACTACACTGAACTCAGCAGTTTTGGTCCAACTTGGTTTTGCTGGCTCATGATCCAAATGTTGTGTTTGCTATCTGGAGTACAGCTGTTTTCTAGAACTGGAAACTTATAGTGGAAAACTCCAAAAGGGGGTAGATCACTGCCAGTTCTTAACTCTGCAAGTAGATCACAGTCTCTTGGAGTTGGCCACCCCTGATATAAACAATGCATTAAAACCCAATGAACCAACCTACCCCCTCCTAAAGAGTGGCGATGGTGATACCTTAGATCGTAGAATTGTAAAGTCATCTAGTTCAACCCCCTGCAATGCAGGAATCTCATCCATGGCAGGGGGCCATCCAACCTCTGCTTGGAAATCTCCAAGGAAGGAGAGTCCACCACCTCTCGTGGGAGTCTGTTCCAATATAGGGCTTGAACCCACAACCCTGACATTAAAATCCTCCTGTTCAACAGACTGAGCTTCGAGAAGCCACAGAGGTCGAAAGGAGAAAGTGTGTCTTCAGCAAGGAATGGAACAGGCACCTGACTCACTTTCCACGGCAGGTAATATAGACACAGAGAGACGGGGGGCTGCCACTTACATTCACTTTCCTTCCACTATCGCAACCTTACGCAGATGTTTGTTGACGCCTGTCATTGCTTGTGCTCCATTTATTTATTTTTCACCCCACCATCGCACCCAGTTGGTGTTGTCCTTGCTTACCAGGCTCTGGGAAGGTTGTGGGAGGGTCCAGGATGAGGAACCAGTGGCCCCCCAGATGTTGTGCTCCAGCTTTCATTGCCCCTGGCAACGCTGGCTGGGGTTGCTGGGAGCCAGCGGCGGAGCAAGCAGATTGGGCACCTGGGGCGGCGGGCGTGCCTGGCACCCGGGGGCCAGCTACCAGCAGGGCAGGGCCAGCCAGGGCAGGACGCTCCGTGGGGTCTCCAAGGAGTCTGCCTGCCTCCTCCCACTCAGCTGCCCTTCGGCGGAAGGAAGTGTGGCTTAGGCGAGCTGCAGGCCCTGCGGTGAGTGCCGCCTGCCATTTTGTCACCCCCCTCAGTGATTACATCCGGGGCAGCCTGCCCCCCACCGCACCCCCTCCCCCCACCCCTGTGTGGGATGTATCCCCACACCCTGCTGGGATCTGGAGCCTGACAATATCTGGAGATGCACAGCCTCTCCGTTGCCCATTCATGCCCTTTGAGTTAATGAGATGGAATGGAAGCCCATGAGCCGCAATATTGAAATTTGACAAGGGCTGGGGCTGAGAGAAAATCTTCTCTCCCTCTCTGATAACACTAGAACTCGTGGGCATCCCGTGGCTCTTCTTGCGCTCTTACGTAAGGTGTCCACTTTTGCATTCCGCCCCCCTCCAAAAAAAAAAACCCCACGCTCTGAAAAGATAATGCAGATTAGCACAACATTTGCATGCTCCAATTTATGCACACAGATGCAAATTTAGAAACAGTTACTATAGAACCTTTCTTCTCAGTAATGACGGAACTCGCAGGTGGAGAGCACTTATTTTTATAAATCTTTATTATTTGTAAAGGGACTCAATACTTTATTATCCCTTTGGAGCTGTGCTAATTCTTTGTGCTTTTGTCTCCCCAGCCAGTGGTGCTTTGTGGTTTACATTTTTTTTTAATTCTCTGCTTTCTTTTATTTTTGTTACGTTTGCACTTTTTGTTGCTGTTGTTAATAAATCAATAAAGTTAAAAAAGAGGGGGAAGGAAATAATTACTATAATTTCAATAGACATACAGGACCTCTCACCCTCTTGATCGAGTTTCTTGCGCATATGCTCAAGCTACTGTCCAGGTGTTAATGGCAGGTAAGGGCAAGTGGAGACTTTTTTCCTCCAACAGGTTTTTGGGAACAGTCTGTTTTTAAAGGAAAAGACTGGGGGGGTGATGTTTCTGTTGTAAATTTGTGTGTGTGTGTGTGTGTGTTTTAATTATTGCTTCCCCCCCCCCACACACACACACAACGCCAATGTTTCTAGCTGTTTTGATTTAAAATGTAAGCTGTCTTGAGTCCCTGACAGGGAAAAATGCATGATATAAATATAAATATAAATATAATAAACAAACAGGCACCAGGCAAAAACTTTCCTATTTAAGCAGGCCTTTGGCATATAACTATCTGTGGCCTCTTAGAGTGGGTGGGGTTTTTAAAATGTATTTTTAATGTATTGTTTTAACGGCTTTTTATGTATCTATGTGAGATTTTGGTTCGTTGGTTGGCATACCCTCCAGCATTTATTTGGATTAAAATAGGGACATCCTATTCAATAATAATAATAATAATAATAATAATAATAATAATAATACCCTGTCCATTTGACTTGGTTGTTCCAGCCACTCTGGGAGGCTTCCAACATATATAAAAACATAATAAAACATTAAACATTGTGGGGGGGGGGAATCCCTATACAGGGCTGCCTTCAGATGTCTTCTAAAGGTTGTACAGTTACCTATCTCCTTGGCTCAGGGGTTGCATAACTCCATACCTTCCAACATTTCTCTGATGAAAATAAGGCATCCTATGGAGAAGGGGGCATTCCAGGATCAAATCAGGAACCAGGATGGCTTCTGTAAATGCAGGACTGTCCCTGGAAAATAGGGACACTTGGAGGATCTGGGTTGGTTATAAGTTGCTTTGAGTTGCCACCAGCAAAAGAAAGTGGCCAATAAATTTAATAAATAATAACAGCTCATGGGCAAGCTCAAGGCTACTCCTGCAGATCTAGTGTTCTTGAGCTTTAAACAGGACTGGGCGCTGGGGGCACCTTAAGACAGAGGACTGTCCTCTGTTAAGCAAGTCCCCAAGCCACCCTGGCTGGCTGCATTTTGCTGCAAGACGAAAACATCGTGCAGATTCTTAAGGGCTGGAAGAGACCTGTGATGTTTCACTTAGGGGCTAATTACATATGAAGCTAATGACATGATTAGTAATCACATTGTTGTTGTTTTTTTAATTAAATACCAGGCACAGAGGGATGATAGTCATCAGCACCACAGTGCGTGTTGAGGGGAGGTTTAAACCTTCTTCCCCAGCCGCAGTCTCAGTCAAAACGCCTCTCTGCGTGGCTACTAAGAGAGGCAGTGTGGCGCAGTGGTTAGAGTGCGTCAGACTAGGGGCTGGGAGAGGCCAAGGTTCAAACCCCCCCCCCTCGGCCAGGAGGAAGCTCACTGCATGACTTTGGGGGCCAATCGCTGTCTTCTCTCAGCCTAACCTACCTTGCAGGCTTCTCGGGGGGATTAAATGGACAGGGGGAGAAAAACATATATGTCACATTGAAAGCTCCTTGGAGAAAAAGGTGGGATATAAAGGCAAAAAATAGACAGACAGACAGACAGATGATAGACAGATATTAACACTGTGGGAGGGAACTACAAACTGCATGGATAGTGGGTGTGCAATATGAGCAGGTGGGGTTTATCGCAATTTGGCAGGGATTTCTGATCTGAAAAACAGGATGTGCAATAATAATAATAATAATAATAATAATAATAATAATAATAATTTATTTATACCCCGCCCATCTGGCTGGGCTTCCCCTGCCACTCTGGGCGGCTTCCAACAAACATTAAAATACATCAAATATCACAGATTAAAAACTTCCCTAAACAGGGCTGCCTTTAGGTATTTTGTAAATGTCAGGTAGTTGTTTATCTCTCTGACCTCTGATGGGAGGGTGTTCCACAGGGCGGGTGCCACTACCGAGAAGGCCTTCTGCCTGGTTCCCTGTAGCTTTGCTTCTCGCAGTGAGGGAACCACCAAAAGGCCCTCGGTGCTGGACCTCAGTGTCTGGGCAGAACGATGGGGGTGGAGACACTCCTTCAGGTATACTGGACCGAGGCCATTTAGGGCTTTAAAGGTCAGCACCAACACTTTGAATTGTGCTCGGAAACGTACTAGGAGCCAATGCAGGTCTTTCAAGACTGGTGTTATGTGGTCTCGGCGGCCGCTCCCAGTCACCAGTCTAGCTGCCGCATTCTGGATTAGTTGTAGTCACCTTCAAAGGAAGCCCCACATAGAGCGCATTGCAGTAATCCAAGCGGGAGATAACCAGATCATGCACCACTCTGGCGAGGCAGTCCGCAAGCAGGTAGGGTCTCAACCTGCATACCAAATGGAGCTGATAGACAGCTGCCCTGGACACAGAATTGACCTGCGCCTCCATGGACAGCTGTGAGTCCAAAATGACTCCCAGGCTGCGCACCTGGTCCTTCAGGGGCACAGTTGCCCCATTCAGGACCAGGGAGTCCTCCACACCTGTCCGTCTCCTGTCCCCCACCAACAGTACTTCTGTCTTGTAAGGATTCAACCTCAATCTGTTAGCCACCATCCATCCTCCAACCGCCTCCAGGCACTCACACAAAGCAAGACATTGACACAGCCATGCACACCCTGTTGCGACTGCCCCAATCCAAAGCATACCAACGAACAGCAGCTTAAAAATAAAATAAAGGGCAGATCCACACCGCACATTTAAAGTGCATTCAGTGCAGATGTAAAACATATGGCTTCCCCCAAAGAAAGCAGGGAACTGCAGTTAGCGCCCCACAGAACTACAATTCCCAAAACTGCAGTGCCCGGAGTGTTTTGGTGAGAAGCCATATGCTTTCAGTGTGCGTTGAATGTGCTTTTAATGTATTCCTGCATTGCAGAAGGGTGGACTAGACAACCCTATGAGTCCCTTCCAACGCTATAATTCTATTCTTCTATCGCACAAAATCAAATCATTGGGTGATCCAGTCATGACAGATCTCCCCTGCCTGGTCTGTTTTCTGCCCTCAAGAGTTTAATAGGAATACACAAACAGGAATATATATACCCCATGCTTTGTAATAGTTCAGTCTCCTCGGTATGCCTGAAAGGACTTGAGCCAAACTCTCACAATTTGTCCTTTGATCCAAATTGCTGAATTGTAAAGCAGGATGATGGGCACAATTAATTGTGTGTCCTCCTGACACGTTAATGTCTTGTCAGCAAGAAATTACAACCTCACCTCCCCAGAAAGAAAACCCCCTACGGTTTTTAAAAACTGCTTTTTAACGCTATTTAATAGCTACTCTCCATCTTAAATAATTATCTAATTATAATCTGCTAATCCGATAATCATTGACAAGCAAGAAATGCCCAGTAATCAGGACCTGAACCCCACATAAGACTTTATGGCATCAAGCTGGACTTGGATTTTTCTACAGCTGTTTCATTACTGGCAAGCTTTCTAGTAATGAATATGCTATTAAAAGTTTTTTTATTCTTATTATTAATTTTCACATTAGTCATGTGGTAATTCTTCAATAAATTCCTCTGACTTCTGCATAAATAAGTTTCATTATTCCTCATTATTAAAAGAAACAAACACGTTCTCCTTTGCTGAAAGGAAGTCATATAATTAGATGACCTTCCTGCATATAATCATGAATAAAAAAGAGTCTGACAAGAAACGGGGAAATATTCAATCAGGCATTAGGACATTAACTACAGTTAGTCGAGACACGAGACGTTATTGCGCTATCAAATCCTCTCGGAAAGAATATTTTAGAGGCGCGACTCTCCAAAGGAGACTCTCAGTTTTACTATAGCATTAGACAAGTTCCCAGCTTCCCTGCCATTTATCACTGATTTCTTCATTTAGCTCTTTTAAACATGCTTTTAAAACATAGTTGATAAACTAGTAAAAATTGTATACAATGCAAATGACAGCCCAGATAAGTTTTATTGACTTAATGCTTGGGCCATAAAATGATAACAAACAGGATCATTTTGATTTAGGGCGCACACACACACACCCCACGCGCTTTAGAAAAAAGAAAAAAGAAGCCCATCACATTTCAACCGTAAGGCAGAAGTTGAACGTAGTGTTGCTGCCACCTCAAGGTCTCTGAGGAAAAATGGGACAGTTTATCTCAGTCTGCTTCTATCCGACAGGGCTTTATTGATACGGTGCTCAGTGGTGTAGTGGTAAATTTTGAAGTGCCAGGGGGCTCAGCTGGAGAGTCCCCATAGCTATGCCCCACACCAAAGGGGAGTAGAAAACAACAGGCAGCTGTATTGATTTATATACACACACAACAAAAGAACATCAGAATATAGCAAAATGCCCAATGCCATGGGCAGCTCCCTGGGAGCATGGTAGATTTTTCCAATGGCATACAACTTGCAAAGGGCACTGAGCTTTAACAGCAGGTCTTCAGTCAGCTGAAATGTGGGTTTTGGCTTTTTATGAGAATTGCGAGCAATTTTGGAAGGAAGGGTTATGTTTAAATTGCTAGTCTGAAGTGGGAACCACGTCAAAGGAAAGGAAAGGTGTACCCGGTCCCTGCTTGGTCGCTTTTCGCACTCATTCTCCAACTCCTTGATGCTTTTGCCATCCTAGGCAATAAACAAATTAATAAATTCAAATTCAAATTGCTCAATCAGGCCAAGGATGAGCCATCTAGTTCAGCATCCTGCTCTCACAATGGTCAACCAGATGCCTGTGGGAAACCCATTAGAAGGATTCAAGCACATGAGCACTCTCCACTCCTGCTGTTTCCAGCAACTGGTATTCAGAAGCATTACTGCTTGGGAGACAATAGCATGCACCTCCAGGGGTGAAGTCTAATTGCTGTGTTAGCAACACCAAAGTGACCTCCCCAGGGCACAAGCCTGGGCAGTATGTATGGAGGCCCTGAGCTGCCCAGATGACAAGACCACACTCTCAGCCTCGCTGATGTGGTCCAGAGGAAAGCAGAGCAATAAATGTGGCAGCTGCTTGGTTGAAGGAGTTGCCAGAAGGAGGCATACAAGGTGCCACCCAACCGCCTTAGGGATTCCACTCCACTAAGGGTTTACTCCTTAGCCTTTTCTCCTCCCGAAGATATCCTGTAAGGCAGCGAAGGTTTAGGATGAGAGTTTTCCCTCTCCTAGATGGTATATCTACCTTCCCAGGTTGACAAGCCCCATCTGCCCATAGCTGCCAAGTTTTCCCTTTTCTCGCGAGGAAGCCTATTCAGCATAAGGGAAAATCCCTGTAAAAAAGGGATAACTTGGCAGCTATGCATCTGCCCCCAGTTCCCTCTACAGCATGTGCAGAAACCAGCTTCTTGACTGTTGGACCCACTATTGGGTGGAATCTACACACACATTTAAAAAAATGCTGTGAAAATGCTGTTTTAAAAAAAGTTTTGAAAAATATATTGCATTTGCCATAGCTCAACATCGCCATCTAGTGTCACATTTGTATATTGCACTTTACATTAAATTTTTTTGATTTGTATAGCTGAGTCCTTGGTCTTGTCCGCTAAATCCACCAGGAGGGAAGTCTCTAACTCATCAAGTTACCCTCAGCTGGTTTAGCTGGCAAGTCGAAGACATTCCCAGGTTGTGGCCCCTGTCACATGCTGGCAGCTTCTAGGAGCCACAGGTGAGAGCTTAGTGCAGATGGGGGCCAAAGGTGGACAAACTATCACAGAAGGAACACAACATGTCCCCCTCTGCTTTCCTTTGGGTCACATCAGCGAGGCCTGGAGGTGGGAGGCTCCATATGCACTGTCCAGGCTTGCACCCCAGGGTGATAACTTTGGTGTTGCTAATACAGCTGTTTCACTTCACCCTCAAAGGCACACTCCATTGCTTCTCAAGACAGAGAGGTGCCACAAAGTGGTGGATTTATTCTGCTTTATTTGTTGTTCCACAGTGCTTCCCCGATGCTACCACACTGGCCCAAAGTACATTTAAAACAATACAGTTGTACTTCTAGTTACGAACTTAATTCGTTCTGGAGGTCCGTTCTTAACCTGAAACTGTTCTTAACTAGAGGAGTGCTTTTGCTAATGGGACACACGATTTCTGTTCTCATCCTGGGGCAAAGTTCTCAACTCTAGGTAACTCTTCCAGGTTAGCGGAGTTTGAAACCTGAAGCGTTTGCAACCTGAGGTGTTTGTAACTCGAGGTACCACTGTATTAGTCCACTTTAACAGCCATGGTTTCCCCCAAAGAATCATGGGAAGTGTAGTTTGTTAAGGATGCTGAGAGTTGTAGCTCCTCCCAGATCTACAATTATCAGAGTACTTTAACAATCAATCCCTTTTCCCAGGAAACTCTGGGAATTGTAGCTCTGTGCAGAGAATAGGTACAGTATCTCCTAACAACTCTCAGCGCCCATAAGAAACTACCCTTCCCAGGATTCTTTGGGGGGGGAGTAATGGCTGTCAAATTGATATAGGGCTGCTTTACCTGCATGGTGTAGATGTGTTCTCATCTGCTGTCCAAAGAAGCTACAAAACACAACAAAAATGTGACACCCACCCCAAAGCATTTGTGGTATGAAATGCTATAAGATTTCAGCAGGAAGTTACAGGCATAGCTGCCAAGTTTTCCCTTTTCTCACGAGGAAGCCTATTCAGCATAAGGGAATTTCCCTTTAAAAAGGGGATAACTTGGCAGCTATGGTTACAGGTTATATGCCGATTGGAAATGAAGCAGTGTGACCACCCCAAAACTTCTGCAGGTGTAAATAGTATTGAAACAGGATAGCGTGCGATCAACCCAAAAGCATCAGGAGCACAAATCATAATGAAAGTACAATAACGTCAAAGTTGTTTTTTTATCAGCATTGTAAAGGCACTGAGCAACAATTGCATGCAAACTTATTAAATCACCAGGCTGCAAAATAGTTTCAATGAAAATCTGTCAGCTGTACTGGGTGCCAAGTGTTTTTTGCACATATTAAAAATAAATAATAAGCTGGGTTTTTTAACAAAAAAAAAATGCTTCACCTGATTATTATTATTTAATTCAGAAAAATATGCTGATATGAACACATCTGTAAATCTTTCTATAATAGAAGATGATAAACAGCGAAATCTTGACCCCTGTTTAGGTCAATTTGAGTCCTCGGGGA
Source organism: Zootoca vivipara (assembly GCF_963506605.1). Lineage (NCBI taxonomy): Eukaryota > Metazoa > Chordata > Lepidosauria > Squamata > Lacertidae > Zootoca > Zootoca vivipara. The sequence continues at coordinate 71,236,328 of NC_083281.1, forward strand.
AGCCAACCTTTATTCCATAACATCTACTCATTCTTTGTGTCCCGGGTTCAAAGCATTTTTCAGTCATTAAGATGAATGGGATGCCTTAATGTTATTAATGAGTTAAGTAGCAGTGAGTTCCTCAAACATAAGATTAAAGGATGTATTATATTTTATATGTGCTTTGGGGTCATAAATTTACCTAGCCCAATGCATTTTCTGTACTTGCGAATGGGGAGCACACCGGAATTCCTTCAAACACTTTATAACAGGCACTTTATTATAAATGTAACACCTAATTGGGGCCCCAACAATCATAAATTTGCTGCACAGCGTATTATATGGCATGCCGCCATGATGTGGCTGCAGCTGTTGAGCGCATGGTGCTCAAAACACAGACGGAGAGCTCTGAGGATTTGGACATTTGGATTATGGCTCAATGTCACCCACACAATTACATTAGAAGGAAACTGCCATCCTGCCTCCTTTGTCCCTACTGTGGTTGTAGGAGTCAGCGAGGATTCATGGCAACCAGCCTTTAATTTGAACAGAGCCTGGCACACGAATCTCAAGTCTGGCACCTGTTTTCCATGCCAGCAAGACCAGGGGCGTAGCCAGGATCAAAACTAGGGGGGCGGGGAAGCAATGGTCATTCAGGGGCGGGGCTCACTGGCACCCCTAAAAAAAGCTCACCCAAAATTTTCCGCCTCCCTAAAAAGAGCTGAACTATGACCTGAAGCCCTAAACAAAAATGGGCCTCCCTCCCTCCTAAAAGAAGCTCAACAAGTTTGACCTAAACCCAAAAAAACAGGGCTCCCCTTCCTTAAAAAAACTCAACAGCTTTGACCTGAACCCCCCAAAAGGGGGTAGATCACTCCCAGTTTTTAACTCTGTGAGTAGATCAGAGTCTCTTGGGAGGTGGCCACCCCTGATTTACAGTCTACAGATGCAGGAGGAGGGGCAGACTGGAACACCACTGCTTTTTATAAACATCACTGTTTCTATCAAAGCTACAGCCCCCCCTTTTCTTATTCACTTCCTTTTAGCCTTGCAGAGCCACCTCAGTCAATGCACCCTCATTAAATCGCCAATAGAACTCTTAATGCAATCCCTGAATGCTCATTAACAACTCCCACTGAAGAACAATAGGGTGAAGTGGTGAGCCATCAAATCTTGCCTGAAAGGGGATATCTGCTCCATTGTCTTAACTGCTTAACTACCGGTAGCCACTTTGCTTTATTTATTTGATGTGTTTTTGTTACAGCTGTGTCCCACCCACCCCCCAGCAAGCGGAGACTGAGCTGTTCTAGCTAAAGCAAAGCCCTTTCCACTTCAGTTTTTGGAGGGGGGAAGTGCTGGTTATGGTCTGTAAAATACATTGATTTTTTGCTTTGGGGGGGCAACTGCCCCCTCCTGCCCCCCCTGCCTACGCCCATGAGCAGGACTTGCAGATCCAGTGACAATCCAGAAATGTGTGATCTTTTGGCTGGCAGAAAGAAGCACAATGGGGGAAGAATATAGTGTAAGGAAGCCTAACAAAGTTCTGATGACAACGTTGATGCTTTGGGGGAGGGGGGGCATCAAAAATAATTTCCCTGGCTGGTGCGCAAAACATTTGCTTCATCGGGCTATTGGGTCACCCAACACGGCTGCAGTTCTAAGGCTTCATTTTTCCAGGCGCAAATCCCACCTAAGGAAGTTTACCTCTAAGCAGGTTGAATCTGCATGCATCACCAAGAGGACCATTCAGCTTTTTCCATTCTCTTTGCATAGACACCCTCCTCAGAAGAGAGGGACATTGTTAGAGGGTAGGTGATATAATATTCTCTTTGCATAAACACGTTCTACGTTTTCTGCATAGATGCTTTGTATACATTTGCATATTCTGTGTGCATAGATACTTTATTATATGTTTATTGTTTGAATAGACACCATATGCACACGCACACATTTTTTCTGACTGCATGGTCGAGAGCGAGCACACGAGAGCGAGAGAGAGCGCTTTATGGGTGGCGGGGGACCGGGAAAGGCACCAGCTACTAGTGGAAGCCGCATCAGCGGCCGAGGCGTGCTCGTCTTTGGGCCATAGCTGTTAAGTTTTCCCTTTTCTCGCGAGGAAGCCTATTCAGCATAAGGGAATTTCCCTTAAAAAAGGGAGAACTTGGCAGCTATGCTTTGGGCCCAGAGCGAGGCACCTGCGCGCCAGAAGCCCGTTATGCTTGGTCTCCATGACAACAGGTGGGCGGGCCAGCGCAGGCGGAGGAGGTGAAACTTTCCCTCTCTGGTCACCTGACCGGGCCTCTCGGGCCACGTGATCCCTTTCCCATCGTCGCCATTTTAAAGCGGTGCTCCCTGCAGAGGCAGCAGCAGCGGGAGGGAGGAAAAAAAGGAAAAGCGGAGCTAATTGAGGCTCTCCTGGGAAGGTGGGTGCGAAGGGGGGGCGGGGAGCGCGTTTTTCGAGGGGGCGTGTATGGGGAGGAGGGGAAAGCATCCCTGTGAGCGACCGGGAAAGGGGTTGGGGGTCTCCCTTCCCCAGCCTTTTCTCTCAGCAGGCATCCGAGAGGAGGGGGAGAGGGTGGCAGGTTTGTTGGGTGTGAGACTCGTGGTGCTCAGCTCCCGGCACCTGTCAGAGGCGTGGAGCATCTCCTCTCGATCCCGGTGAGATAGAGCTGCCTTACCACACACACTCAAAACGGGGTGTGTGTGTGTGAGGGGTGGATATGCAGGCGTTAAAGGAGTTAAGGGCAGCACGACGTTTTGGGGATTTTCCGCCGTCACTTTCGGAGTTGGGGTTTGGCTCCCTCCTTCCTTACGCATAACGGTCTGTGCACCTACCTACTTTATTGATTTATATTGGCCTTCCTCTTCTCTTGGCGCCAACTGGGGATATTGCCATACACACACACACACACATACAAAGTTCCCTGTGCCATTCTTTTGGTGATTCATTTCTGGTGCATTGATGCGTGTGTTCTTTATATAGTTTTACAAACAAATGGGCAGGCTCAGTCTAACATTTCTACACACATCCTTTCTTAGCAGTGGTATAGCCCCCCACCCCAATTGCCCCATTAGCCACCCCAAAATGAAAGGTGTTTCACTCTCTCTCTTTCTGATCCACCCTTTTGATGCAGTTGTCTATAAACACAGTTATTATTCTCAAACTTCCTTTCAGCCAATGAGTTGAAAGACAATAAGGCTCTGCTGAGTTCCTTCATCTTTAAAGCTTTAACGCTTCATCTTTAATTGTTAGCTATGGACTATAATTTCTGTAGTGTTTTGCAGTCCTAAATCAGATTCTCGCAACAGGTTGCAATGGAGGGAACATAGCTCAAGATTGCCCAGTGGCCAAATTGGAATATTGGAACTCCATAGTCCCAATTGCAGTCCTATAGTCATACCATTGATCTATTCCCATCATTCTCCCTTTAGAGTATCAGTCCTTGGCTTATAGGTTGGGGCCCACTGCTTGCTCACAAGCTGATCTAAGGTAGGTCACAGCTGCAGTACTACCAATACTGTACAGTATGCAAAAGTATGGCTTTAAACACCAAGGAGGTGCTCCTCAAATGCATTTTTTTGGCTAAAGGGCTGATTTGATTTGATTTCTATGCCACTGTCCATTCAAATGAATCTCAAAGCAGCTTAAAGATAATAACATAATAAAATATCACAGATATAGCATAAGTCATATTTCAGAATTGGCAAATAATCAGTAAAACAATTGCCGTCTATAAAACGCTATTAACAAACCAGAAACTGAAAACATAATCTCAGCATCATAGTTATGGCATAAGCAATATTATGCAGATCATCAACAAAACATTTCTAATCTATAAAACGATAACTAAAAAATTAAGCTAAAGCTGGGTTGTATGTCTAAAAAGAGTGCCAGCCCTTCAGAATGTGCATGCACATATTTCTACAGAACCATTGTTTCAAAGTGTCTTGACATGAAGATTGTATTTGTCTTCCTTTCCTATAATTCTCCAACTTCAGTCTACTTATTTCCCACACCCACCCCACTTAGAATCTCAGCCCTAATGAGCCCTCAAGCTCAGGTTATGATTCTGCTTTCCTACCAGTTTTCCAATCTCCACAAAACTAGTGTGCTGAACCCTACATTTCACTTGTGCTCCTTAATGGTAAAAAATACTTCACTGTTAGTCTCAGGCAAATTGTCACATGCACAGGATTGTGTTTTATGTAACTCAAGAAGCTATAGAATGCTAATAGAACTGGAAACCCCATATCTGGTGTTCTGCTTTCAGAAGTGATGCAGAGGGAACCTGGTTAAAACTTCTCTTGGCTGGAGGTTGCAACAAGCTAACACTTTCTTATCAGTCCCAACCCTTTTGACTGCAGTGTCAATAGCATGCTTTTATAGGTTAAACTAAAAGTTTGTTTGTTTTGTGAAAAGTGAAAGACTCCTACAAGGCATAGTGTCAAAAAAACCCACCAAAAACAGTATAGGTTTCTTTTAGTTTTAAGCATTAAAAAAGAGTGCCTGGTTACATTTTGAATACTACTTTATCTAGAAGTAATGCTCTTTAATTTGTTGCTATAGCTGCTTTTACTTGCAGGATTTTCCTGTTAGGATGTTCTTGCAGTTATGACGGGATGAGGAAACTCTGGTCTGGTGGCTGCAGGTATAGTGTAATGTGAATTTACCTTTGGTGAAGTCAGACTTCGGGTTCACCTTGCCCTGTGTTGTCTACAGGGAGATTTGGGATCATCAGATGATTGGGAAGCGGGGCTCTTTAATTCCTTATTTCTCAGCCATTTATCCAAAATTCCAGCTACCTCCTCTCCCACCCACTGTTTTCCTCTGCTGATGTAAAGGATATAAGGCCCTAGTATTTTTTGTTGTCTCTTGTGCAAAAAACCAGTTCTGGAGAGGTCTGATTCGGAATGACTCGGGAAGAAGGATTTAATCAGATCCCCTCTTCTTCAACCCCCAGTCTGCCACTCGCCTTGGTTGGCTTACCTGATTTTTTTTAAAAGCCATTGAGCATAGAAAATAGCAAAAGAGCTACACTTCTGATTATGATTAAAACTTGATTGATTTGTTGCCAAAGCAACTCAAAGTGACTTACAATAAATAATCAAACACATATACATTGAAACCATCATAAAACAAAACATAGGAAAATGTAAAAGAAAATCCTCTTCTTATAAGGCAGGATTGGAACATCCCGCCCACTCAAAGAGGCCATTGATAATTAAGTGCCAAATCCCTGGTAAAAAAGAAACGTTTTTGCATGGCACCTAAAGCTATGTAATAATGGTGCCAGGTGATCTTCCCTGTGGAGAACATTCCACAAGTGGGGAGCCACCACTGAAAGGGCCTGTTCTCATGTTGCCACCCTCCAAACCTCACAAGAAAGGTGCACACGTGGAAGGACCTCAGATGATGATTGCAGGGCCTGAGTTGGTTCATATGGGAAGAGGTGATCCTTGAGTATTGTGGTCCTGAGCTGCATAAGGCTTTATGAGTCGAAAACAACCCTTTGAATTGGGTACAGAAACTAATTAGCAGCCAATGCAGTTTGGCCAGGATTGTTGTTATATGCTCAAACTGTCTTGCTGTAGTGAGCAACCTGGCCACTGAATTCTGCACCAGCTGCAGTTTCTGAATTTACTCCAAATGAGATCATCAGCATTGATCTTATCATCTCTTTTTCATTTTGGTGAAAACATTCACCAAAGAATGGATTATCTTGATTATTCTCTGCAAGAAAATGCAACATTCTTAGACCAAACTGTTGTGTTGCACTACAGCCTGTATAGGTCTACTCTGAATTAAATCCCACTGAGTTCAATATGGCTTGGTTCCAGGTAAGTGGGTAAAGGATTGCAATTTACTCTGAAGTAAGTCCCAATGAGTTCAATGGATTTCTTGTCTGGTGAGTATGTGCACGATTACAATTAGTTACCTTTTGAGCTGTCATTGGCAAAGCTCTGCTTCATCATGTGCCAAAAAACACCTTAAACTAGGATGCAGATACTGAAGCTTGAACACTCCTCAAACACAGGATAGGATATTTGATCAGTGAAGTACTTGTTGATTTCATTATGGAAATGTTCCTTCTGCTAAGGTGTTTTATTTTTAAAAGAATCCTACTGCTTTCGCTTCCTTTATAGATCCAAATGTTTGTCATTTTTAATCTGCCAGAATATTAAGGAAAGATCTGACAGTTTAATGTCACATTATTCCCAGGTTGCTATTCTGTTGTCATTGTGATTTTGACTAAGCCAAGGCATACATAACTGAAGAAATTTCTTTAGTTTTCACACCATTGGTGGTGGGGAATCATTTGAGCTTGTTTCATAGCATAGTACATGTAGTAAATCATTCTGCAAATGAAAAGCATTCCCTGCCAATTGAATTGCTTACAGACTTTTCAAAGTGTTAAGTACTCACCAAATTTTATCCAGCTCAGTCTGGAATAGTCAGAATTTTTCAGTCTGGCAGTCATGTTTCTGATCAGTTTTGCTTACTAAATCACATAGCAAGCTTGCGTGGTATTGTTTGGCGATACTTTCACCTTAAAACTGTTTGAAAATGTCATAGTTAAAATGGAGGAATGGCATATGTGGTATTCTTGCAGATTTGATTGATGTTAGTCATTTGTACTGATCTTTAGACCATCTTCTGCTCAAGGGTGCTCATTCTTTAGCGTTCAAGTGCTTAATAACTTCATCCTGTCTCAAATTAACATTCTCTTTTCACAGTTTACTGCCATGAACGTTTTCAATTAGCTATGGAGCTGAAACTCCCAGGGCACTTGCAAGAGATCAACAGACAGATGTTCAGATCAAGGAAACTCTGCATTGGTGCACAGGGATGACTTCATCCCTAATCGCCTCTGCTAATAGAGTGCAAGCACAGCTGAGACAAATGGTGAGGTTGGCAAGGAGGAGGATAAGCTCAGGTCCCTTTTCCTCCTGAACAACTACATTGAACAGTTGGAGGTCCATACTTTGTATGGAATATCACTTATGTGTTAAGATGTAAAGCAGTTTTTAAAAGGGGCTGGATGACTTGTGCATCTGTTTAAGGTGCATGAACTGATTGACTGCAACATTTATGCCATTGTGTTCCGTAAGCTTGATGTTTTGTAACACAGCAATGTACGTTTCAAGTTTCAGATATTATGGAAGAAGGCAACAGTATTACAGCAGTAGTCTCAAACATTGGGGAACCGGAAGCTGTACTGATCTCCGAAGCAGTTGTAAGCCCAACTTCAGAAAGTGGTGAAGACCAGAGAAAGTGTAACCCTGACCCACTAATCCAGGTCATCCAAAAGCTAAGCAAGATCGTTGAGAGTGAGAAGTCACAAAAATGCCTTTTAATAGGGAAAAAGCGCTTGCATCCCGATGTGTCCCTGCTGTCACTTGACTCACAAAACCTCCCAGAGATCCCAGGTAAAACCATTGAACTGCCTGCCCTGGGCACAATAAATATAGAAGATTATTATGTGACAGACTGTCCTCCGCAGAATAAAAGAAAGGTGGTTTGCTACCAGTGCAGTCTCTGTAAATCTCTGTCTCCCTCTCTCCCTCTGTTAAAAGAACACGTGAAACAACATGGCCAGCAGAACGAAGTAATACTTATGTGCTCAGTGTGCAATTTTGCCATGAGAAGCCTAGAAGAGTTTGAAGCTCATGTGAGGCATCACCCAGAGAACAGCAGCAAAGCACACACTCTTTCAAAGGAGCAGCAGCAATGTGCAAGTTTTCCTAGTACCACTTTGCATGGTCCAGTGGAAGGTTTTGTCAATGCCGGCGCTGATCAGACAGCACAGCTTCAGTCTCCCTGTCCAACGGAGAAGGGGAGGCAAAAATGGTATACTTACGAGCAGTACGGCATGTATCGATGCTTAATTTGCAGCTATACTTGTGGTCAGCAAAGAATGTTGAAAACGCATGCCTGGAAGCATGCAGGCGAAGTTGACTGCTCATACCCCATATTTGAGGAAGAAAATGAACAAGCTACATTGCCGGACCCTGCTATATCGGGTGTTCCTCGCAACGTAGATGCCGTTGTCCTCGCGCTAGATAATAACGAACTGGGTCTCCCTGGTCTCCCTGGTGACCAGGCTGTTCAACTCCACATTTGTAGCTCTGAGCAAATGGTGTACAAAACCTCGGCAGAAGAGCCTGCGAAAGAGGAGGCGCTCCTAAGTCAGTCGGCTACTCTCTCGCCCACAGGCAAAGTAGCAGAAGAGACTCTGTCAGATACCGATCTGGAGCAAGACAACTTGATGACGGACAGCTTGCTTTCCTCCGCCCAAAAAATCATTAGCTGCAGCCCAAATAAAAAAGGCCACGTTAACGTCATAGTTGAACGTTTGCCAAGTGCCGAAGAGCCTGTTGTGCAGAAGCCTTACTCTATGGACACCGACATTGAAGCTGAGAAGAAAATAATCTCTGAGCAGGCTCGTGTGGCACGCGATGGGGACGTTTATCATATGGACAAAAGCTCCGTGGAACTCGAAGAAGTCATAATCGGATGGAGCAGTGCAGAGAAGAAAGAGGGCGATTTAAACCCTGGTAGAGCCAAAGCAGCAGATGAAAACGCACCTCCCACCAGAAGAAGAACAAATTCAGAGTCCTTGAGGCTGCACTCCCTGGCTGCCGAAGCGCTCGTCACGATGCCCATCAGAGCTGCAGAGCTAACCCGCTCAAGCCTCAGAGCTTTTGCCGAGGTGAATTCTATAGGTTCAGAGGCTGGGCAGAGGCCAGCTGACAACAGCTACGTCGCCCATTCTAAGCTGGTGACCTCCCTTAAAACAGAGGAATTGGCAGGCCTGAACCAAACGGACTGTGCTTTCATGGAAATACAGAAGGATAAGCCAGAGCTGGCTGAAGGTCCCATTAAAATGGGCATCAGCATGTCCCTGCTCACCGTCATTGAAAAGCTGAAGGAGAGGACGGACCAGAACGCTTCCGACGACGACATTCTGAAGGAGTTGCAAGACAATGTGCAGTGCCAACCTGCAGCCGATGCCAACGTGCTGGGGAGCAACCTGGTGGAATACATCCCCAATGTGGATCGCCCCTTCCGGTGCCGCCTGTGCCACTACAGTAGTGGCAACAAGGGGTACATCAAGCAACACTTGCGGGTGCATCGCCAGAGGCAGCCCTATCAATGTCCTATCTGCGAGCACATAGCAGAAAACAGTAAGGATTTGGAAAACCATATGATCAACCACTGCAAAACCCGAATGTACCAGTGCAAACAGTGCGAAGAATCCTTTCATTATAAGGTGATGTGTTTATACTTTAGTGTTTGCCGTTTTTTTTTTACTGTTTCTCGATTTCCCTGAACTATGTGAGCCAGAGAAGTTGCAGCTTGTCATGACAGGCTTAACTGGGGCAGTCAATTGCAAACAGTCGATGGTGGTTGGTTGCTAGAAAGGTCCCATTGAGATTGCTAGAACTGGAGTGTCTGGTGCTGCTCAGTGCCTGAGTAATGGCCTTGGAATCAACGACTGGGTTGTTTGTCAAAACCTGCAAGTCAGTTCAGAAGTGGGTCAAGGAAGCATCAGGGTGAGAACTTTATTTCAGCTTCTTCAAAGTTGCAGTTAAGCCTGTAGTAATAAGGCAGGTAGAACTCTGAACCCAGCCAATAGATGCAGCAATTTTGGAAAACCAAAACCATAGCATTAAGCCTCCCCCTTTTTTAAAAAACCAAGGGACATATCCTTTAACACTTGAGTATCTTAAAAATTCCTTTGTCTGAAGAGGAACATAACAATTCTGATTGTTACATGCCATTTTTCTTAAAGCAGCTTAAGTGCTATACAACAAACTATATAGGTAAATAGAAAAATTCCCAAAAAAAGCCCAAGTTATATCACCAAGTTAAAGCCTAATAATGAAAAGTTAGAGTGCATGACTATTCTACCATGTAGGGGTACAAACCAGGGCCTTCCTGCAGCTCTTGGTGGGTGGGTGGAACCTTGTTACCTATTTATTAGACCAGGTAATGATAATTCTACTTTGTGATGCTCTTCTAAACCTACGGAGCTCACTCAGATTTGGGCAACTGAAAAGTCTGCTTTCCCATTATCCCTGCTTGAGTCGGAAACTCTGTTTCTCTCCTCACCCCCATGCAGTTGGTTAGTGATCATGTGTCTTGAGCTCCTCTTTAAAAATCTTCTTGATTTGTATTGTCATTTTGTTTGGCTGCCTGACAGATAAGTAATCACAGACGACGTCTGACAGGAAAATAACTAGAGTTCAATATGGAGGTTCAGCCACTCCTTATTTGCACCCTTTTAAAAGACGGTACTCCTGTTTGCTTTGCAGAGTCAGCTTCGAAGCCACGAGAGAGAGCAACACAGCCTTCCAGACCTATACTCGATGCCGCCATCTGACAGCCTAATAACTTGTAGCAAAGTGGATGAAAGAGTCGGTACTGTCTGTCTTTTTCACTCGCTTAGTGATAGCATTGGGCCGGTTCAAAATGTTGAGCTCAACATGCTGGAGGTTCTTGAGAATCCCTTGGCTGTGGCAGTGACTTTTAACTGTTATAAGCCAATGCTACGTTCATTTTCCCAGTCACCCATAGTACCCGAGTGGCAGCACTGCAACTGCCAGGAATATGCAGCATTGGTATGCAAATAATGATATGTGCAACAGATATGGTTAGGGGCTGTTAAAGGTAGCACCTGCTTCATGGAGAATCACCAAAGAAAAAAGCTTTTCAGCAGTTGCCACATAGGGCTTTTAATCACTTGATAGTATAGCACAGCCTTCTGCAGTCTCCAGCCCTCTGGATGTTTTGGACTACAACTCCCATCATTCCTTGTTATTGGGCATGCTGGCTGGAGCTGATGGGCACTGTAGTCTGAAACATCTGGAGGGCACAGGATTGGGCAAGACTTTTGTAATGCCTTCAAACTAGGCAAACAGTATGGAAAGCAGCTTGTTCCTCCCTTTGCTACTGTCCACACCTTTTTAGTGATGAGCCTCTGAATCAGAGGGAAAGGATGCCAATTTTTCTTGATGATGCACCCCTCCAAAATAAACAGCAAACACCTAAGCCCTGCCTCAACGCTTAATGCAGGTTTTTATTTTAAAACCTGGGATTTGGAAGTATGACTTGACTGAACATGTTCCCCCTTTTAATAGCATTCATTAAATGAGAATTTAAGCTTTCTAAAGTAGTTTGGAAACTCTTTGCAGTCAAATTATGACACGATTGCAGGAAGGAAGCCCTCTTGTCAAACAGATGTCGTCTCTATAAAACAGCCCAAACCCAAGAAGTTTATGGCACAGCATCTGTTTATGCATGCGTTAATCTGAGCGGGAACATTTGTTTCATGTTTGTGAAATCATCAGCGCCCCTGTTCATCGCGGCTGTGCTAGAACGTTAAAGGGATCTTTCTGCATATGATTGAATTCTAAATGTCTAATAATGTAGGGCGATTGTAATAACATGCATTACAGGAACACCTGCTTTTAGTGTTGGATTGAAACCAGTCAGTTTGTTACACAGCACAGGGCTTGGCCTTCCTTTACTACCTGCCCTCCCTTCTGAGGATAAAAGCAGTTCCCAAACCCATAGTCCTGACTCTAAAGCATGTAGTAAAAGGCAGAGTTGTGTTTCGTAAAACAACAAATCTTCGTGACATAATTGCATATAAAATATGGTGGTTTTAGTGATCATTAGGCAATATATTTTTATTTGCCTACAAATGTTATTTCCTTCATTGTTATTCAATTTCGATAAGAAATGGCTTAATTGTTTACCAGGCTGGTCCAAGGCAACTTAGCATCCTAAGACACAGCACTGCATGATCCAGGAGCAATTCCCAGGACCCCCTGTAATGAGGATGCTGGGATGCAACAACTAGGATCTTGAGAAGGACCTCTCATATTGTAGGTTTTCTTGGGCGCCCTTAATAATAAGACCACCCTAAGTATCTGCTTGGGTCACTTGTGTGGTTGGCCCAGACCTGATTATTTTAAAAGAAAATATGTACCAAAAATCCTGAATTAAATACCTTCCAGAACCAAAGCTGCCAGCCAATCAAATGTGTGAACCATACTCCACTCAACTGTTAGTATTGGGAGGTTAGAACCTAAGCTGGGTCAGATTGTGCTGAAACAATATATCTTCCTGTTAAGGAAAATGATTTCTAAAAACTGTGTTGTATGTCGTTTAGGGGATAGGATTTCAGTCCAGAAACTTTACAGATGCGACATTTGTGATTACACAAGCACAATGTATGTTGGTGTGCGGAATCATAGGCGGATTCACAACTCCGATAAGCCATACAGGTGAGCATATCTCTGGGTTTTTCTGTTACTCGCAGCTGGATTTATTTTGATGTGTTTTCTTGCAGCTGTCATTTCTAAAGTTAGAACACAGTGGGTGATTTGAAATTGCCTAATTTTGAAGGAGTGTGTCACTTGCTACCAATTTACTCCATAGCTGCCAAGTTTTCCCTTTTCTCGCGAGGAAGCCTATTCAGCATAAGGGAAAATCCCTTTAAAAAAGGGATAACTTGGCAGCTATGATTTACTCTGACAGTCACTTTAGAATCCACTGACATCATTACAATAAGGACCTGCAAGTAATGCATATTGAAATAACTGGTAAGGAGGTTCCTAAAGAAAGCAACAGCAGAATTGGAGCATGCTTGGGCCACATCCCATCAACCGGAGGGCTAACAGCTGGCAGGTTATGCCAGAAGAATGTGGCTTTTTCCACCTGTTTCGTTTAAGCAGCCTAGAAAGGCCTGAAAGTTGAGGTAGAAAATATTCAAAACAAACAATAAGCAGATTTATCGAGTCTTTAATGTTTATTTTTAATTCAGCACAGTTTTCCAGGAAACTCTTACCATTTGCATGATGCATCTGAAAGTTTGCCATTTTGAACTTTTAGATGGATAGAGCCATATTGATTGAATCTCATGTTTAAAGCAGACAGCTAACACCTCCAGAGGCCCTTAATGAATGACATTTTCATCTGAATAACAGGCAGCCGCCATTTACTTGGCTACCGCACCAATGGATTCTAGAATGAATTATACAGTCATACCTCATGTTATGTCCACTTCAGGTTGCGTGTTTTCGGAATGGGTTACTTTCGGGTTTTGCCGCATGCACAGAAGCGCTAAATCGCACCGCGCACATGCGCAGAAACGGCGCTTCAAGTTACGGCTGTTTCATGTTATGGACGGGCCTCCGGAACGGATCCCGTCCGTAACACGAGGTACCACTGTCATTAGCCAAAACTCCCTCCTTGTCCGCCCTTCCGCAACGCCCACCTCAGAGATGGTCTTGTCAAGAGGCTGAGGGTCCTGGGAACCAATTGCTTCTTTGTTTTCCTTCAGGTGTCGAATGTGCGACTTTGCCACAACAAATATGAATAGCTTGAAGTGCCATATGAGGCGCCATCCACAGGAGCACCAGGCAGTGCAGCTAATGGAGCAGTTCAAGTAGGTAACTGACTGCTTGGCAAGCCGGTGGCAGCTGTGGCCTTGTCAATACAGATAGTTTGAAGTTAAGATCACCGAACATTTGCTAGAGATCTCTCACAAATTGCTTGGTTAAGGGATCATCTCTGCCTTTGTATCTTGCTGCTGTTAGAGCCTGGTACTCTGGAGGCTCCAGGTAGTGGGAAACCTGCAAAACAAAAAACAACAACAACCCAGAAGTACCAGAACTCTGGAAAGCATAGGGGTCTCCCTCAGAATATTTGACTGTAGTTACTTAGTAGTGAGGGAAATGTGCTACATACGTGCTTGGCGCACAAAGTCCTGGTACGTGAAATGTTCTTCAACGTGTGCAATTTCTCCCTCTTGCTTTTACCTATTAATTCTGTTGTAATTGCCTAATGAGACTATGTATTAGTCCACCATGTTTGATAGACGTTACTTTATAGCTTTGGGTATACTTTTTGGGGTAGAAGTCTTTAAAATATCACATAGAAATGCAGCAACAGCTAAACCAAACTAGGATAGAAATTGAAGGGTGTGCTGACCTTTTATAATTTGACCACATTTTGGGTAAGACATATTGACCCCTTCTTCTTTCTCTTAATCTTTTCCCCCCCTTCAGATGTTCGCTTTGTGGGTACGAGTGTAGCCATCCCCCTTCTCTCAAGTCTCATATGTGGAAGCACGCAAGTGACCAAAACTACAACTATGAACAAGTGAACAAGGCTATTAATGATGCAATTTCACAAAGCAGCAGGTGTGTGTGCATTTTAGGGTCACTATTTATACTTGTAACATAGAGCACTATCTTAACAACTTGCATAGCAAGTCAGTTGCTTTAAGCAATATAGTTACTTAAGTTGTTGGAGTCTGGGGGACATTGTAATTTCCCTGCTGGAAGCTCTGTTGCCAAACCTCCCACTTTCTCTTTACAGCTGGGGGAAATTTGATAAGCTATTTTAGAGATTTGCTGCACTGTAGTGAAGGGGACATAAAAGTGAGAGATGCCAAAAGCAAGTACATACATTGAGCCCTGCAAACAGATCCTTGGACATCCTGTATTGCGTGGAACCTTTGCATGGTAGAATTGCCATTTTCTTAGAATTTGTATACTAAAAAGTCAACTGCTTTCTTCCTTTCTTAGGTCCCCAGGTCAGGTGACTGGGAAAGTGACTGCTGAAAATGGTTTATTTCCTTTGAAAAGCAACTCGGAGGGCTTGTCCTTTTCAGACTCCTCTAACCAAACTGCTGACAAAACCATGAATTCTGATGAAAATCAGAATCCTGCTTCCACAACTAATACCTCATGCAATTCAGACAAAATTGCTGGTCTGCCTCACCTTGGCACAGAATACTGTGTCCTGCTCTTCTGCTGTTGCATTTGTGGATTTGAGTCCACCAACAAGGAGAACTTGTTGGACCATATGAAGGAACATGAAGGTGAAATCATAAACATAATTCTGAACAAGGACCACACAGCAACTCAGAGTGTAAGATAGGTGAAGCTGTTGCTTTAAAGGGTTTCATAAAGTGCTGTTTTCTTGTGTTCTCTTTACATCACCTGAACTACTTGCTGAAGCGAAAAGTGTAAGTAAAAAAAATGCAGTAGTATTTCCAACGGTCGAAATGTTATTTATGTCAACAAGAAAATGGATTTATTTCACAAGCTCTTGAAGTAACTGAACAGTAAATACTCCATTTAGGGAAAGGTCTGCTGAAACCATTATCCTCTACCGACAGAGCCATTTTCAATGTCTATTGTTAATCTAAAGCTTAGTCATATAATAGGAATTTCACACTAATGTGTTACCTTAAGGGGTTTAATCTTACTGCCTTGAAACTATCTAAAGGGGGTTAAATTCATTTTAGGTAAATTTTTGAAAACTGACATGACTGACTATACATTTATGAAGCAGCATTTCCAGAGAGGGAGAGGGAGATTGAGTAACTTTGTAAGCCTTATGGTTCCTCACTCAATTACTACTACAACAACCATACCTCGGGTTACGAACCGCTCGGGTTGCGAACAGTTCGGGTTACGAACTCCGCAAACCCAGAAGTGTTTTCGTTGCGCACGCTTTGCGCATGCGCAAAAATGGCGCTCGGTTTGCGACCTTTTCGGGTTACGAACTGCGACCCGGAACGGATTGAGTTCGTAACCCGAGGTACGACTGTACTTTTTTAGAAAAGATAACAATATCTGTATCTTCCTGCTGATACAGGGATCATTAACAAGTAGCAAAGTATTTGGCTTGTGTTATTTCTTTCAGTATGAGATGCTGAGAATGTATAACTAAGTCTTGATGGACCCTAATGGTTCACCAGAACTTTCTCATAGAACTTAAATATCTCTCTCATAATCAGGCATTTCAGAATGCTAGAAGTGCCATAACTTGGATCAGAGTGGGTAGGAACAAGTGGTCTTAGCTAAACCTTTAAGGGAGGTTTACCTCTTTATCAAATAACATTTAACACGTCAAAATCCAGTTTCTTGAGTGCACAGAAATCTGATGAAAACTCAATGGAAGTTACTAGCTTATCCCATTGTGACATTGTTATAAAATAGCCACTAAAAGCACTTCATTCACACTTGTTTTTCAAAAGGAGCTGTTTTCATGCCTTCTAGAATACCTTGAGTTCTTGTCTGTGGTTGCAAGCTTCAGCTGCTTAACTGCCATTGACTTCAGTGGAAGTTCAGCAGCCTCCAATGTTATTTTTCTCTTGAAATTAGTGTTATGTTTCATTTGGGTGGAGCCCTCTCCCAGTTTTTGCCGTATTGCTGCATTTCCCTTTACTCTGGCAGTTCATTGCTTATAAGCAGATTTGTACACAGATGTGCATTATTTTCAGACAGCTGCATAACTTTTAAAAATGTATTTATTATACATTAAAAGCTCAGTTTTCATGGTGCTAATTGAGTTTGGGTCACCCCTTGCCCCTCAAAATTTCTGAACTGTGAAGTTGGAGAAATGGAAAATATTTTGTGTCGTTTTTAAAGAAGTTTTAAATGTTGAATGCAAAAATATTTCAAGGCATTTTGTAGAAAATCCAAACTAGGATCCCTATTATTAATTCAATCTGTTACTTGTTTCTAAACTAGGTGCATTTATAATAAGTGAGTGCATAAATTCACTGTACAACAAACAAGTTTATTTAAAATATGAGATTGAAAATGTGGATTGTTTTGTGTTCTTGAGAAATACAACAAACAGGGAGAAATTGAGAAGGTGCTATATTTTACTTCCTGCTATGAGCTCTTTATGACTGAACAGAATCCAATTGGTCACAAATCTTGATGAAGTACTTCTGGCTACTACTGTTACCTTTGTATTCAGTCCTTGCATCAGTTTTGTATCCTCAACCTGAAACTTCTGATGTGAAGTTTCAGGAAATTATTGGGCAACTATTTAATAGCTGAGATCATACAAAGTGTATCAACATTCCACCTCCTGTCTGTCTATTTACTGCAATTAGTTGAAAGCTTAGTAAAAATTATCAAATTTTAAATGTTTCATTTCAAAACCATGGCAAAGGCTCTTTGTAACAAACCTTTACCTTGTTTTGTTTTGTTTTTTCCTTAATGGGTCATGCCTGTCTGTTACACTACAAGAAAATTGTGAAACCACGAGCTTATAAAACTAATTATATTTTTATTGAAGTTAAGTATTGATTTTTAGGCATGTAAAGCTTTTTGCAGGAATACAATATGTGAAGAACAATTGAAATGAATTGGAGAGGCCAGGCAAGGTGCATATGTATTCAGCAGGTTATTTTCTTACCATTTTGTATATGTAATCTTCCATTACTGTTAAATAGTAAAGGGAAGTATTTTATTTTTATTTTTTTAAGCAAACTAACTTTAGTCTCAATAGTTAAAGTTTGATATTGCCTTCAATTGCACAAGAAAAGCATATTTCATACTGACACTTTTTTTTCTTTCATTTTAAAGCCCATGGGTTGCTATCAGTTCACTCTTCAAATTTACACAATTGCCATGTAGCAGACTTGAGGCTGAAACCAGTTTATTGATCATGTTACCTATCTTGGAGCTGTTTGGATTTAGGGAGTTTTTGTTTAGAGCACTTTTTCAGACATACAGCATGTCTTCCCTCTGTTTTAGGATTTTAAAAAGATAAACGCATACTGCTAACTATAGTGTTTGATTTCTTCCCCTCCCCCCATTTAATTTATGGAGAACCAGATTCAATGCTCTGTTCTGTTATGGGCAGAAAGCTTCCATTTATACTTCTGGCCGCAATTCCATTATACACTTGCTTGAGAGTAGATTGCATTACATTTGCATTATTCCCAGAGATGTGCTGTGGATGACATCCTTACAATGTTCATCCTGTTGTGCTCAATGGGAAAACTCTTTCAATGGATCAGCACTGCACTTGTTTGGGCTGGTTAGGATTAATTTAGCATATGATACAGGCAAGTAGTAGGAAGAAGGGCATGAGGCCTATGGGATCACAGCTACCCCACTCTTAGGCCCACTGGGCATCTAAACATAAAAAGTAATATTTACATAGGACCGGCAAACACACAATTAAATGATTGCAGGTCCAGATAATGATCTTCATGATTCTAGGAAATGTTTACCTGTGCATGGCTTGGGCCTTCATGTGCTTTGGCACGTGTCCAACTAATGGGCATTTTGGTTGGTGTAGAGGTAAGATTAGTAGACAGGGCATGAGGTGGGATGATTCTCTTCTCTTTTTTCCCATCCCTGTAATCTGACTATATTTTATTTCTCTTAACCAGCCCTTTGACTGTAGCATAAGCAACTTATTTGGAAACATGGTGTTGGAATCAATGGAGCTTGCTTCCAATTAACCGTGGCTTCAACAGCTTCACCAATAGAGGCTGTATTCCTTGTTCTTCGCTTGAAAAAACATTGTGGCATTCAGCTAGTTGCTGCATTTTTAAAGCACTTATTTAATCATTTAAAATGAAAATGTACAGTTGGTGCTCAAAGTAATGTTAAAATATATTTAATAGAAATGTGCATTTGATATTCCTGGGCATGGGTACATATATTTTTTTAAGAAAAAGGAATTGTAATACTATGGCACTGTTTTTTATAGCCAAAGTATAAAACTTTTAGAAAACTGACATGTAAAAGACTGTAGATCTTGCATTATCTGACTGACAGGATGACTTACTTTATAAGATATTTTCCCGCACATTAAGCTGCATGCCTTAAGTTCTCTCTAGGTTTGTCTCGTTTGGAAACTATGGAAGCAAACTTTGTAGTACAACTTTGACTACCTTCTGAAATACTGTACATTGTTAGAATAATTTATTTTGCTTTACAGAAGTTTTGTCATGTATTGACTAATTGTATTTTGGTAATAAACTCCTTTGTTAAACACATCAATATTGTGCTCTCGATTGCATATGCTTTACTGAACACAAAGTTAGCTTGTAAATATAGCCTTTCTATTTGTTTAAAAATGCACACATATACCTAAACATGCTAAAAGAGCCAGTGTAGAGTATTGAATAAATACCTGAGCTATGAATCTACAATTCAAAACAGTGCATGAACTGAATTGCTTATCTAGGTTACCGTAAGCCCCCTCCCCACCCCCAATATGGGGTGACCTACTTTAGCAGGTGGTTCTAAAGAATGGCTGTGATAATATTTATCTAGACTCTTGAACACCAAAGCGCTATATAAATGCTGTTTTGTATCACCTGCATTCCTCCCAAGCCATATACTGACCATGGATGGTATGAGGCTTAATTAAACCACCTGTTTGTGTTGCCTACCTGGGACAACAAAGGGATGGCTTACTGAGGATTCTCTGTGTTCAATGAGCTGTGCTCAGCTGTGAGCTGTAAATTGAGAAAGGGATATGTTTCCTGTTTTTCTAGTGAGCCAAATTTAGCACTTTGCTTTCATGTTTGATAGGCATGTAAAAGTTGAATATGAGCTAAATTATAGTTGTCATGTTAGGGGATTCTTCAGCTAACTTTTTTAAATCCTCAATTACTACATGTGTCAGAGCTTTGCAATATCTATAAAAACATTACTATTGCCTGTGCATACCTTACCACTTATTTGGGACTTTCTTGGGTAAGGCAGTCTCCTGAGACAAACTTGATTGGTCACGGAGAGTAAGAACACAAAGGGAAACGGATCTTCTGATCACCGTTTCCGTGTTCTATGCCACAAGCTCTCACAAACAGAACATTTGGCAGAAACGTGATGCAATTCTGTTTAATTTGAAAAAAAGTATATCTTATCTTCAAGGTGTCTTATAATTTCAATTAAAATCACTACAAACAAAAACAAGCAGTTAAATATCATCAAATATGATTGAAGTGAATCACTATTAAAAAAAAAACTTGAGTGAATGGGACAAGTTTGGCTTGGCATCCCAAAGCTATTCATGACAGAGCTGGTCTAATCTCCTTGGAGAGCAAATTCCAGAGCTAGGAAGCCTCTTTGAGATAATCCCCTGGTAGCCACCAGTTTAATCCCTGAAGAAAAAGAGTATTAGAAAACCAGTAAGTAAAGAATATAAATAAATGTTAAAGCATATCTAGCAATGAAGTTCTGCACTATGTTGTGGGCCTGATTCTGCTCTAGTAGTCCCACAATACCAAGTCACAAAGGTTTGAACATTTTCATGAACCATACTTGCTCAAGCAGAGTATTGGGTGCAATGAACTGTGCTGGATGGGTGTGGCTCATTTCTCTCCTTTAAGAACTGCCCTGCTGGATCAGACCAAAGACCTACCTCATACAACACTTGGTTGTCATTCAATATTTTTGTTTTGCCAGGTGTTCCCAAACTGGTCCATTCAGGTGGCCTGTGGTGTGTCTGTGGCATTGTGGTTGAAGATGGGAGACACATCCATTGCATTAAATGTTCGTACAGATACTTAATTTTTATTTTATTATTTTATTCCTTACATTTCGTTTTATTGCACTGAAATCTGAATTCTATAGAATCCAAATTGTAATACAATAAACCAACAATATATAGGAATTAAAAGAAGCAATAAAAGTAAAAATAGTGTCTAGCTCTAGCACAATGCATTACAGTTGCTACAAGAGGCAGAAACATTAAGTTATACAACAAGCCCTCAGCAGTTTTCAAGTGGTCCGTGGCAGGAGAAGTTTGGGAACCACAGCCCTAGGAAATAAAATGGGGGCATGAAGAAAACAGCTGTTTGTCCTCCATTACACTGCCTACTGGAGCCCTAGAGACAAATGGAGACGGGGCATGGAAGGCCTTTAATATGTATTCATTTACTGCGTTTATATTCCACATTTTTTGTCCATAAAGCTCAAGGCGGCTTATATGGTTATTACCACACCTTTAAAATTTCAGGTGGTGGCATTGTCAGCTAAGGAGATGGCCATCTAGCAACATAGTTTTAATTATTAAAAACTGAGGGGAATGCCAGTACATCCTAGTGGTCTAACATAAGGTTACCAGACGTCCCCATTTCCCGGGGACAGTCCCCAGATTTACAAATCGATCCCCTGACAAAATCCATCTATTTAGTAGGAATTTGAAAATCTGGTAACATTAGTCTAACAGGATATGAGAACGATGGCAGTGGAGACTGCACTGCATCAGTAAAGGATGAACTGATAGATTTAATCAAAGTGGGAAAGGCATCCTCTGAAATGAAATGGCAGAAAAATAACCTGTTTATTCCTGCAGTTTTTTTCCCCTTTTTTAAAATACTGAATATACTGTACTGTTTTTATTTATTTTCATGGTACAGAAGATGAATTTTGAGAAAACAATTGTTACAATAGTAAACAACAAGTAACTTGTCCTGATAAAATTACAGACTTTTATCATGTCGTGTGTAAAAAGTTTCATTTGGTTACTCTGAGTTGCAACAATTGGAAGCGTCTCCAAAACGATCCAGTGAAACCAGAAATTCCTTTAGCTTCCATCTTGGTTCAGAGGTAGCACACGTGGTGCCCTCCAGATGTTGTTAGGCTGAAACTCCCATCATCCCACTCTGAATTTCAGAAGGAGGGTCTTTTCCAGCCCTACCTGGAGATACCCTGGGGATTGAACCTGGGATCTTGTACATGCAAATCTCAACCACTGAGCTACAGCCCTTTAGGGGACATAGTGAGTTTCCTGGTTGGCAGCAGCTCTCCGGGTTTTCAGAAGGGGGTCTCTCTCCCCAGCCCTACGTGGAGATGCCAGAGATTGAACTTGGCACCTTCTGCACGCAAAGCAGGTGCTCTCTACCAACTGAGCTAAACTGTTATAAGCCACGAAAAGACAGGTGCCCTTTATGGCCATAGCCTCTCTCCGCCCAACCTACCTCACAGGATTGTTGTGAAGATCAAATCAAGAGGGTGGGGGAAGTGTGTGTTCGCCACCTTGAGCTCCTTGGAGGAAAAGGTGGGTTTTTAAATAGAAATCATGAGGGACAGAGGGGAGGGGGCGTCGGGAAACCACTCCCCCTAGAAACTCCCCCCCCCAAAAAAACACCCCATCTCCCCATCCTCCTCTTTTGTGTCCACACACCTCCCCGCCTCAAAGAGCCCCTCTCCCCCCACCCACCTCACAAGCGGGAGGCGCCTCGCTCCGCCATCGCCTCCCGCCCTCCCTTTCCCTCTCCCGCCTTCGTCCCTGAGGGAGGCTGAGGCGGCGGCGGCTCCATTCCTCCCTCCGTGACACACCGGGGCCGTCACCGCCTGCTTGCCCCCCCCCCCGAGTAGGTAAGGGGCTTCGGGTTGGGTTGAGGAAAAGGGGTCCTCTCAGGGCTAGGGGGGAGACGCTTGGCGAGGCCAAAAAATAAAAAAAAGGACGAGGCCGTGCTGGCGGCTGAGGGGACGAGGAGGAGGAGGCCTAGGCCGCCCCGCAACGCCCCCCCATCCCCTCGTGGGTGCCTCCCCTGGCCCACCCAGCGCACCCTGAGGAGGTTTCTCCCTCCTTCCCCGCTTCTCCGCCTCCCTCCGAAGGACGCCGTTTCTTGGCACAAATCTCAGCCCCTCCTAAGGCGGGGGGACGGGGGAGAAGAGGAACGACGCCTAAATATACATTGTTCTAATTCTGTCGGTGTTTAATTGTGGTTTTTAAAACGGTTTTCTTCCTTCTCTCTCCCTACCTACCTCCCCCCCCCCCCCGCCTCTATGATTGCTTTGAGCTCTTTCTGTTTTGTCTGCAAGCCGCCTGGAGCTCCTGCCAATGGGGGTTGGGGGTGGAGACGGGGATCGAAATAAATACGAATAAGAGATGGAGGCTCCCCAGACCGACAAAACAGGCACGTGTGCCTGTTTTGATGGAGGGTTTGGGTTTGGGGAAAATAATGCACTGCCGACACTTTTCAGCATGCCACCTGTCTGTGCATGGCGATATTGGTTTGCAAGAGGGGAGTGGGTATGGGGTCCCACTACCCCAGCTCAGGGGAGAAGCATCTGCTTGGCATACAGAAAGGCCCAGGTCCAGTTCCTCCCCAGAATCCTGGAGGGATGCTGCCAGCCAGGGTAGATAGCACTGAAGCAGATGGGTCATTGATCTTGCTCTGTATAAGGCAGCTTCTGATGTTCCTAAGGTCCCAGGTTCAACCTGTGGCATCTCCAGGTAAGCCTGGGAGAGAAACACTGCCGCTGCTAGTCAGTGTAGACTGCACGGAGGTAGATGGTGCATTGGTCTGACCCTGCATAAAGCGGTTTCCTATGTTCCTATACAGTGGTACTTTGGGTTACATACTTAATTTGTTCCGGAGGTCTGTTCTTAACTCGAAACTGTTCTTAAACTGAGACACTCTCTCGCTAATGGGGCCTCCTGCTGCTGCCATGCCGTCAGCGTGCGATTTCCATTCTCATCCTGGGGCAAGGTTCTCAAGCCGAGGTACTACTTTCGGGTTAGCGGAGTTTGTAACCCGAAGTGCTTGTAACCCGAGGTACCACAGTATGTCTTTGGGTGAATGGAAGGACATCTGCTTCGCATGCAGGTCACATTGAATTAAACAGGACTTGTTCCTGTACATGTGTGTATAATTCATGTAATGAATTTTGGAGTTGACCCATTTTTTTGAAAATTCGATAATAGCCGTATTTCCACACTCTCCTTTCCCCATGATTTGGTCTGGTGGTCATGTTTATTTGATAACCCAGGCGAACAAACCCACATTTATTCAGTGTGTGTGTGTGTGTGTGTGTGTGTGTGTGTTTCCCTTCTGGCAAAACTAGAAAGGACATGCTATCTTTCCCTGAGTCATAATGTTGGTCCATCTAGTTCAGTATTGTGTACACTGACTGGCAGTGGCTCTCCAGGATTTCAGAAAAGAGTCTCTCTTGGCTGTACCTGGAGATGCCGCAGATTGAACCAGAGATCTTCTGCATGCTGCACCACTGGCTCACCCC
Source organism: Zootoca vivipara (assembly GCF_963506605.1). NCBI lineage: Eukaryota > Metazoa > Chordata > Lepidosauria > Squamata > Lacertidae > Zootoca > Zootoca vivipara. The sequence continues at coordinate 71,260,124 of NC_083281.1, forward strand.
ACAACTCAATGGGATTTACTCCCAGGTAAGCATGTATAGCAGGGCTGATGAACCTTTGCATCTCCAGGATGAACCTTTGCCTCTCCAGAAGTTGTTGGATTACAGCTCCCATCAGCCTTGACTATTAAGATGCTGGCTGGGGTTGATAGGAGATGTAGTTCAGCATCATCTGGAGGGCCAAATGTTTCCTGCCCCCTGATGACTAGGATTGTAGCCTTGTTGTGTCAAATGAAGTAGGCTCCAGTCCATTAAAGTTTCTGCCACAATAAATCTGTGGTGTCCTGCACACTATTTTTACTGATATCTCCTTATATCAAGTTTTTATTCCACTAACACGGTATCCACTCTCCCTCCATGGAGCTCAGGGTAGCAAACGTGGTTCTTCTACTTCCACAGTCTGGTGGCCCAACAACAACCCTGTAAGTTAAATTAAAGGTAAAGGGACCCCTGACCATTAGGTCCAGTCGTGACCGACTCTGGGGTTGCGCGCTCATCTCGCATTATTGGCGGAGGGAGCCGTCGTATAGCTTCCAAGTCATGTGGCCAGCATGACAAAGCCACTTCTGGCGAACCAGAGCAGCACACAGAAACGCCGTTTACCTTCCCGCTGTAGCGGTTCCTATTTATCTACTTGCATTTTGACATGCTTTCAAACTGCTAGGTTGGCAGGAGCTGGGACCGAGCAACAGGAGCTCACCCCGTCACAGGGATTCGAACCGCTGACCTTCTGATCAGCAAGCCCTAGGCTCAGTGGTTTAACCCACAGCACCACCTGGGTCCCTTGTAAGTTAAATTAGGCTGAGAGAAAATGACTGACCCAAGTACAGTCTGAGGGGAGATGGGACTCCTTGTGCTTGCTCATCTGATTTACATTGGAGCTGTTCACATGGAAGTCGCAAACTGTACTACTTGCATTTTCATGAGCTTAAAAAATGCCTTTAAAACATTTCTATCTGCTACAGAGACAGGCACATCAGGAGCCCCCTAAAATATTAGGAAATTTGCAAGCATTCATACTTTTGAATGATACTTTAAAACTATTCCAATGGGGAATAAATTAAATGAGCTATGTTTTACTCTATGTCCTTTGCACTGTTATCTGCAAGTTATCTCAAATGGTTCTCTGCATTTGATAATAAAATATTTATTTTGCTAATTTATTTTTGACAAGTTGAAACAATATGATTATTTATTCTTGGATATTTTGCAAAAATAGCAAGACGGTAATTTAAGTGATGATTTTCTGCTATCTGTGAAATATATAGCCATATATTTTTGCATACATTTTAAGGGTGTTAGTAATGATAGAGTGTTAAATGTTTAATTGCTTCCATATTACTTTATGTATGTATATTTAGGAACCAGCGCAAAGTATAATGTGTGAATATTACTGACATCATGACAGCTGTTAGACAGAGAAAGGGAATAAAAGCCACAGAAGTTCCAGAAGAGAGTGTATTCCACGAGAAGAACTGGAAACTTAATGGGAAAACTCTAGCTGGTAGGTCATGGTTATCCTTGTGCAATGTACTTAAGCTATAACTGTACAGTATGTGTAAGTAGAAAGAAAAATGGGGAAACTAAGAATGCTTATTATTCCAATTGAATTACATGGCTGAGTTTAGCCATTGTTAGGATTCACCCAAATTCATTCTCTACTGGCATTTAAAGCTATCTTTGACTTCATGTATTTCCAGGATGCAGTTATATTTAGGGAGCTATGTTTCGATTTCTTACTTTTTGCCTACAAAATATTTCATGCAAATATTTTTTTATTTGCAAATAAAGTTCAAGTAGCTTATCACAAACCCTAACTAGTTAGCACATAAAATATAATTTCTACTCAGTAGACCACTAGAAATTAATGGTTCTCTGTTGGGTACGTTCATTAATTTGCTAATACTGTAAGTCAGTCACAGTTCTAGTATTTTTAGTTCCACTGAGTTTGATGGGTTTCCTAGAGTTCGGTATTGTGCTGCCCATATATCAAAACTAGAGAAGGTTGGTCTTTGTTTCAAATAACATGATTAATTGGGAAATCTGAGAATAGGAATTGATTTGAAACCAATATAGTCTACATGGAGAATAACTGTCTAAATGTAGTTATGGGCTGTATTTTCCCTTGGCATCACATTGTCTGTGGTTTTGCTGCTTTGTTGTCAGCAGGTAAATCACCTGTAATCATGCAGCATTATCAAGGACTGCTTTGATAAGTGCACATTTAGAGAAGAAGGCACAATTTAGATAACCAAACCTTTAAAGTTAAAACAAGATTTTGGTGTGATTAATAAAGTCACCCTGCTCATAACTTATTAGAAGGCATGCCACAAAGGATATTTCAAATAATTTCAGAATGAGAGGTGATGATTATCAAGACTATTTTGAGCTTATAAGCTTTTTACTGAACTCTGTTATCGAGGAAGGGGCATAACACAAAGCAGATCAGAGCTTTCATAATGAGTACAAGAGCAATTAACTGTTCTTTGCAGAAGACGTAGCAAGCTTGAGAGAAAATAGTTAGCTCTGCCCCTTTCAGTCTTCCTGTCCTTCAGATTAACATCACTTAAAAGGGAATTACTTCGATCTAGAGAACATGTGAATGGAAGGGAAATAGCTATTAGCACTGCTCCACAAATGCTTTCTGAAGAGTTAGAATCATAGAATTGTAGAGTTGGAAGGGACCACAAGGGTCCAACCCTCTGCAATGCAGAAATTCTTTTCCCAACACGGGGCTGGAACCCACAACCCTGAGAGTAAGAGTCTCATGCTCTACCCACTGCAACAGTAAACTATTTTGGACCTTAAGCTGCCCTCTATGTTGTGACTGGAACTGGGGGCAAAGTCGCTGCATGTGTATCTCATCGCAGATTCCCAATAAGGCCCAGGAGCAAAATGCTTTATCTATCTAGTGCTTGCCAATACTCCACTGTGTCCTCAGTTGGCTTTGCCTGCCTGGAGTGTGTGTGTGTGTGTGGAAATCTCAACCTGTGTGGCTGGAATGCAGCCTACTTTACAAATGTAATGGATGTGACTTTTTTACACGAGCCTTACCCAGGTTACCTGTGATGGAATATGGCCCTCTGAAAAACATTAACCACTTATTACAGAAGAAATATGCATATGCCCTAGATTTAACCACCCTAGATTTAAACGGGAAGAGAAGGATAGAAAAAAATTGCATAGATAGCTTCTTCTATATTTCCAGCAGAGGCCAGTAGTAACCGTCTGCACTTACTGCCCATTATGAAGGAGATATCAAAGTATGGAGTTTTCTCTATCTACCTACTTAGAATATTGCAGGGTTGTGTGACTTAGCATCCCCACTTCATTCCCTTGCACCCCCATCCACAACCAGAGCCTTTTCTCAATTCACCCACAGATGTTTTGTCTCAACTGTCTTATTTCAGTTGCAAATTCCCACAAATAGTTATTTTTTTCTCTTACTCTGCTACCTGTTTAAATTATTAAATAAAAAACAACTTTTTCCTCCCTGCTGTTTTCCTTTCACTTTCCACCTCCATTCTGAACTAGGACTGCAATATTTTCTGCCATAGCAACATAACTGGCTGTTGTCCATTTGAGCTACCATGAAAAACTAGTGTAATCTTGATTAACATAGCAGAGAATGAAGTTTATTCACCCTGTACAACACTAAGGTTGTTCTGAGTAGAAAGAATGGAATTAACATGACTTCACTTAGGTTTGCTAATTTCAGTGGGATTTACTCATTGAGTAAAAAGACTGAATATAAAAAAACCTTGGTTCTTTTTAACAGCATTATAATAGATAGGTTCAATAGATTTCTGCCTGTATAAGAGTTTGCACAAGTGAGAAGAACATCTTGGGATTTAGTTCACTCGTCTCACACAGTGCCCTAGCACAATGCCTTCTTTGTGCAAAATACCCCCTTTTTCTGCATCTTTTGATGCAAACCTTTTAAGAACCAGCTGGGTCAATTTAGTGCATTTTAGTGTGGATTTTGTTGTTGTTTTATATTCTTTCGTGTACCACATTGGGTGGGTGTTTCTTTTGAAAGATAGGGTATAAATCAAATGAATACATTTTACATGTATTTTCCAGTGCCAGAACAATCCAAGAGAAATCAGTTTTCCCTCAGCTTTCTTTTTGGAATTCTGTTCTCTGTTTATGATACATAAACTGTAGCCATCATCCGGAGTAGATACCACCATCCATTTCAAACATATTGGAGGAGTTGTTTTTTTTGTTTATTTTAAAGATAAATATTTATTAGAAGAATATTCTGCAGGTGGAAAATTGTGGAAGAAACTTTCACTCATCGTTGGTGGAATCGTTGGCATATCTCTGGGAATCTTCACTTCTGTTTATGTTGCTACACTACATGAAAATGATCTATGGTTCTCCAACATCAAGGTAACAGAATGACTCTGATTGCATGATTGGTTTCCTAAGGCATTGTTCACATTGTGGCTTTTCAGACTTTTTTCTGCCAAGCTATCCACAACTACCATAACATCACCTTTTTCTACATTGTTGATAATTTTACTCTCTCCCACATCAACCACTGTTCTTATCAGGTGTGTCTTGAGGACATACTGAGGTAGTAGAAAGCAGATAGCAAGCTGAAAGTAGCAGCTACATTGATGTGTTTTTGTTTATTTGTTTATAATAAAGCATCCTGGATTGCTCAGACTGAATGGTGGTTGAACCATGAACTGTATATACACTGTTCTTTTTAATTAGATCTTATATTATTGAGGGAGGGAGGTTAAGCTTTAATTTCCCTTCAGAGAAGGGCCACTTCAGACGTTTCTGTTTTTCGTGGGTACCCATGAAATATCACCAGTAAAACAGAAACTGGAATGGACTATTTCACTATACCATATATTAAAATTGTGCCATTGTGTTAGATGTGACTTGGGCTTAAGCAAGATTCTTAAGCAAGTTTCCAGTAGATTTTTCCATCCTGACTACGCCAGGTTAGGATCATACACTGCAGCAGCAGAATTCATCATGTGGTACATTAAAGTAGTTTCATCTAATGATGTCATATTAATAGCACCTATTTTATCTTTGACTCTATTAGGAAAAACTCAATTGCAATTTATTGTCAGCCCCTACAAAATAAATCAAGGCTGGATGTGATAGAAAATCTGCCAAGAGAAGAATGAAAATTTCAGTCAATAACTTGGTTCCATCAACACAGATTTTTTTCTATGAAGAGAAAATAAATGATTTATACAGGATAGAGGGGTTATTAGGGACACACCTTTTGCTTCTTCTGGGTCTTAGAAGTCTATAACATCTAAATATATATGCACAAATGTGTGCAATTCATTTAGCTCCTGTTCCCAAAGTCCTGCATAGGAAACTGAGGCATGGAAAGAATGCTTTAGTATAGTCAAGCTGAGAGTTGAACCCAATTTCCCATGCCATGATCCAGCTTTCCAGCAATAGAATTCATTATTTCTATTCCAGCAAAGTCTAATTTCAGTACATGGCTAGCTGTTGTATATAAATCCGTTGCTTTCTTCATTCATCAAAGCTGAATAAACACTCCAATCAGAGCAAATGGGCTTGAGGTTAACCAGCCAAGAGTTTTGTGTGTATTAACTGTGTTTGTTGTGGCATGCTGTGCAACCTTGGTCACGTTAATGCAGTTATCTGTATTGAGCTTTCACTTTTATGCTTAAGAAGATTTGCTACGTAATTAATTGGATTTTATTTTTAAAAGCAATATTCTTTTATTTCTTTTTCTGGTGCAGTTTTGGCTTATATTAAGCAAGCAAACAAAGAAAGTTGAAATACTTTCTTGAGTGTATTATGTTGAGTTCTTTTGAAAGACAGTATCAAGCTTTGTTTGATCTAGTTCCCAAACTCTTCACTGATGTGGGACCCCAGAGGCATTTTGTTGCAGCACAGGATTCAGTTGTTAGCCTTGTTCTCTGATTGGAAAACCATTGCCTTTCCAAGATTCTCTCATGTGCCTGAATTCCAGACGGTCACCCACGAGGCTTTTGGGCTCCAAAGATCACTGAAAAACCAGAACCTTTTATAGACGTGAATGTGTTGAACAGAAATAGAATATTAATTTTGGAGGTATATTTTTACATGACTGTTCAAAATACCTTGCTACAGATTGCCCTGATCTTCCACATAGAACCATAGAATTGTAGAGCTGGAAGGGACCCAAAGGGTCGTCTGGTTCAACCCCCTGCAATGCAGGAATCACATATTTGTGCTGATGTGAGATTGTGTTGTGTTTATAGAGAGAGGAGAGTGCACAATAATGGGAGATGTTTAGCTCCTTGCCAGTTCTTCAGCCTTTTGAAAAAGGTGAATCCCTAGTTGGAATATATTGTAAAAGAATAAAAAGATACAAAGGACAAGAGCCCCTCATATTACCCTGACAAGGTATATACAAAGCTTTTGTGGCGCAACAAAGCATTAGAAAAAGCTAAAATCCCTGACGGCAATGAAAGTGAGACCACTGCAGAAAGGGGAGGAAGGGAAGAGAAAAGAGGTGAGAAAACGTTGGGTGAAATATTCTAAGTCCACTTTTTGGAGATTTCAGCTGAGCTGGGCCTCCCCTCCACAGGGTTCATAGGTCTGCCCTGCCATGTAGCATCATGATGGTGGCAGTGGGAGATGAAGACAGGAACTGGTGTCTGAATAATGCAGCAAAATGTTTTAAAGTGTTGGTCCTAGTGTGGAAGGGGGCATCAGTCCTTCACTCCAGACAGTAAAATGTCTTGGGCTTCTCCTACTTAAGAACTACCTACCTGCCCTGAGGGTAGAAGAGAAAAGTCAAAAGAGCCTTTTGGAGGGGCTGAATGAAGGGACAGTATATTCCACCTCCCCTGCTGGTCTGCTGCACTTCACCAGAATATGTTATGTGTGCTTAACCTACCTTTTACCCATAAACGAGCTCTCAGGGTCAGGAAAATAGTGATAGTGGGGGTAGGATGGAGGAGATAGCCCCTAAACATGGTGGGAGTGTGTGTGTGTAGAGTGTGTGTGGGGGGTTAAACTTCCACTTCCCACACCATACTGGAGTTCGGGGCTGGGGGTGCAGCAAGGTTTGCAACCAAGCCTAAACTTGAATCCTGTAGGACTATGTGTAAGATGAGGGAGGTTTCAAGGCATAGCTGCAAGGAATTTTTTTATTTTGCTTCGACTCAGACCAACACGGCTACCTACCTGTAGGACTATGTGTAAGATGAGGGAGGTTTCAAGGCATAGCTGCAAAAGGAGCACATACTGGCATTTTCACAGACCCACAAATGGTTTCAGTCACACTCCTGAAAGAAGTATTTCGTAAGATTTCCCAACCACCAACATTTCTACAAATTTTCCATTTCTGACCCTGGCGGGCAGGGTATTTCCTGTTTCCCTCCCCAGGCTTTCACATTGCCACCCATTTTATTTCATACAGATGAGTTTTGTTTCTCAGGCTTTGCTGAGATAGAAATATATGCATGAGGGAACGTCAGGGGCTGGTTTGCGCATGCAGCTTCCTTCCTTGATGAGTGCAGTAGCAATCAACATAATTCATGTGCGAAACATGCATCACACAGACATAACACCACAGATAGTATATACCTATTGATAAAAGGGATTGGCTTGTACCACCATAGATGATAATAGAATATTCAGTAGGCATTTTGTAGTTTACCTCCTTTTCTTCCATAATCCCTAAAGGGAATAAAGATGGAGCACGGTATGATTGCAAATATTTTGTACTTGCAGCTGATCGGATATCTCTAGAATAATGTAGAATTTACTTTTAATTGCTATATAAGCATCAGGAGTTTCAGCAAAGCACCATGGGGCTCATAGAGTCAACACTTCATAAAAACAAATTACATATATATATATAGAATGTGTATACTGTAGTAGTATTATCTAAATATTAGCCTTGAAATTTCAGCCCATAGCTCTCGCCACTTTTATTGACATCTGAGACTATAGGAAAAGTATGAATCGCTCTAAAATTGGAAATGTGTTGTGAATGAGGAAAGCAGATGTTATCTTCGTATGAAACAGATGTAAAGCAGTAGTGTTTACCTCGTAAAGTATGGCATTTGGTTGAATGCAGCTGGTGCCAGGCTTAAAGATTAATCACGTTTGATACAGTCTTGCTAATTAGATCCCTTTCAGTGCCCAGCCCTCCAGAATCAATTCAAAAATGTTTCAGAGCTTTCAAGTTTTAATACTTTCTGTAGTTGTGGGACTACCATAGGAACTTGAGTCATATTACTCTGTCATTGTGAACTGATTAAACAGAGGTTGCAACTTTCAGTATTTCAGGTAATTTAGTGAACACCCACTGTTGCAACCACATCTTTCAGCACACTACACAGCATACCCAGTCATGTAAAGTTGACATGTATTTAATCTGTCATTTTAGTTCATAAGTGTTGGTTTTATTTATATTCTGATTTTTTAAAATTGTTTTTGACTTATTGATAATTTTAATGTATACCTTATATCTCTGTAAACTTCGGGGTTTTAATTAAAATTAAGGGGAAAACACATTCTGTTAAATAAAAGCAAGACATTTAAAGGGGTGGTGGTGTGAACCACCTGTCATTTTCTCTTTCTCCATTGGTTTGTCTTGGGATTAATATTGTTTTGGATAATAAGAATTTGACTGTACTTTAATAGTAAGTTAAGACCATTTCAATCCAGCCTTTCAGTGCAGTAACAGTGATTGGGTTGACTAAGAACAAAGTTTTGAAGCTGCAAAATGAGGCATAGAAGCCAACACTACAATTTAACAGTAAAAACAATAAAATAGAAATTGGTAAAAAGTGCTTAAAAACAAGGGGTGGCAGTCCATAAAAGCCCCTCAGACTAGGATAACAAATGCTTGCTAGAATAAAAACAGTTTAGCTAGAAAGTGGGAAGACAAAAATTGGTGATTGAAAAATGAGACAGTTGCTAGCTGCAAAAAAGTATAAATGCATTGAAGACAGTTTCACAAAGTTTCAAACCTGTATTTCTTCCTAGATTTGGTTTTTAAAAAACCCTGGGAGTTTTAAATTGACCAGAGACAGGTCTATGAACACATCTGCTCACAGTAAGTCTGTTGGTAAAAAAAAAAAAATCCTTGGCAGCTGATCTAGGCTGATACACAGAAGTAATATCTAGGTCTAGGAAATTATGTTACTTCAGTTTTTCCTTGTGATTTTTGCAGATTCTTTGGCTATCCAAAATGAAATGGAGGTTTCAGCTGTCTTTCATGTCTTTATTAGTTTACTTTTTGGACTTGAGCCATAGTTTTCTGGTAGATTTGGACCTTGGAGATCTCTGGACTTAAATCTCTGGTGTGTCATCAATTCATCAAAATGTCCTTGACTAATCCCAACCTCAGTTCCCTTTTGGTTAACATAGGAAGGATAATGATCTACTGCATGGTATTGTTGCACTGAGGAATGAGGTGAGGATTAGAGAGAAGTTTTCCTCTATCTCATAAACTGCTATTGTTGCTGATCTTAACTATGTTACACTAATTTTATTAAACAGGTCAGAGGTAAGCGATAGTAATACAAGCATCAGCTTAAGTTTATTCTTGATCTTAACTGGCATGTTTCCTTCCAGGAGGTAGAGCGGGAGATTTCATTCAGGACAGAATGTGGCCTGTATTACTCTTATTACAAGCAGATGCTACAAGCTCCATCCATTCAACTAGGTATTGTAACTTTTATTTTCGGAACTGGATAAAGTACAAATGGCTCTCAGAAGCACTACTCTTCTGTGTTTTTAAAAAGAATGCTGGATTATCAACTTCCATCTTCTGTTTGTCGGCGGGTTTTTATATAAATCCCAGGAACACAAACCAATTGTTAGTGGCAGAAGTGCTTGTCATACTTGGAGGTGTCTGCTGTTGCTAGATAGCATAGAATTTTAGGTGTTACCTATATCAATGGAAGCATTACTTTCATCTTAAACTATATAGTTCAGATATTATTGATTTCTAAAAAAGTAGACTCAGACCCCCAGAGCACTCCATTTGCGATAAAAGCAGCACTATTTATTAGATTACTTTCCATGAATCTAATCCTGGACACACTTAAGTGGTAAGCTCCGTTACCACAATAGAACCTACTTCTTGGGATACACTGTCATATGTGGCTCCTAAAGAGGGGGTATTCTAACTCAAAAATAAGTGATGCAAATTGACTTACTTCCCTTAGACTTTCTCAAAGCATGTGCATTTTGATGTCAGGTGATAGGTGACTGGTATCACCCACCAACCAGATCTAGTTCTTTGTAAGAAGCCAAATGACTTTAACAGTAGTAGAGCATATTTTATTAGCAGTATTTAGTTTCTAACTTTAAATTCTTTTGCAGAAGACATTTACATTTTAATGACTTTTAAATGTAGGTGTGCCTTTATTTTATTTTCTTCTTTCTACAGGTTTACATCGCTTGATTTTTGACAATAAAACTGAGTCCATGAGGACAATTAACATACTTGAAAGAATGAATGTTTACCAAGAAGTCTTTCTCAGCATTCTGTATAGGGTTTTTCATATGAATGTGAGTGTTTAATTATAAGTCCCTGATAAATGCACAAGCATCTTGCCCAAGTTAGTACAGTGGGGTCCTTGCTGACAAGTTTTGTGGAAATTTGTCTTTACCCGGCATTAAGTCCCATTAAGTTTAATGTAATTTACTCTAGGAATTGTGTGTAAGGACCTAAGAAAGGCCCTGTTGAGGCAGGCCAAAGCATCTTGTTCTCACTGTGCCAAACAGATACCTGTAGAAAACCAGCAAGCCAATCATGAGCACAGCTGCTCTCCCACTCATGATCCTGAGCAATTGGTATTCAAAGGCATACTGCCTATGACGCTGACAGAAATGGATGCCATCATGACTAGTCCTGGTCAGAGCAGGCCCATTCAAATTAATAAACCCAATTTAGACACATTCAATGGATCCTCTCTGAGCAGGATTGCATTAGCTACCACCCTAAAGTTAAACTGTGTGTTGTGCAAAGAAGCTTTATAGTAGAATCCTATATAGGTCCTATATTTCAATGGTACCTACTTCCTAATAAGTATGCATAAGATTGCAATGTTACTTTACAAATGTTAGTTATTACTGTATCGGAATTGTTGGTTTCATGCTAAGACAAGTAATAGTTGTTTAACGGTTTCCTGTATTCTTCCTTCACAGAATTTTTTTGAACCTGTTTATTTTTACATCTACACGTTGTTTAGCCTTCAGGCAGTCTATGTTGCTGCTCTGTATGTGACCAGCTGGCTTCTCAGTGGAACTTGGCTTTCAGGTGTATTAGCAGCCTTCTGGTATATTACAAACAGGTGAGGATACTTCTGCAAATCCTCCTCTGAAATAATCCAATGTTTGCCATGCTATAGAAAAGAATATATTCATTTCTTCAAGTTAGATTGCTATATATTTTGGAAAGTGGTTTGCCTGCTCTCTGTGCATTTAGACACCTCTTAAGACATCGTAACAAAATTTCACATGATGGTTCCTGAGATCAAGGAGCAGGTTTTATTTTGTCTTAGCTTGGATGGACACTTTTTTGAATCAAGATAGTAGACTGAGCCTTTCAAAACAGTTTTTTTTCTTTTTTGTTTAGAATTCCCGTGCAATGCAGCTGCTACTTTTTTATGGGCAGAAAAGTATTGCACTAGCAAAGGCATGTTGTTTTTAGCTCAAGACTTCCCTGTGTATTTGAATCTATTCCAGGGTGCCTAAGAATGGGACACATAATTTAGAAGAGATATGAGGGAGGGAGAATACATGGGAATAGAATGAGGTAGGTAGCCAAAACATAGTACAGAAAGGATTTGAAGCTCTGGGGGCTCTGTATAAAAAAAAGCCTATTCTAGTTTAGAATAACCCTAAGGGGAAAAACTTCCCTTTGTGTAGAAATGTTGAAAACTGGGCTGTCGGCCACTTATAGGTGCTTTAGTGCTTCTAAACATTTATTTTGTGCCATTAGTGTCTAGACAGTGTATGGAGCACAAAGTGACACAGTCAATAAGCTGTCAATTAACTGGTTTTAAATATATTAATAAAAATAATTGCTGCAGTATTTCACTGCAGAACATACTTTGAAGATGCTCAATGAAGCTTGCTGTATTTCCTTGACTAAACAGCGTGTGCCAATAATTTTTTTTAAAAAAAATTACAAGCATTTGCACATTGCTGCTCTAGATTTAGGTGATCTATAACAACACATCCTGTTAACAGGGTCCCTCTCTGGTTGAAATCAGATTTTATCAGTTTACTTGTAATGCTTTAATTGAATTAGCCCGAATGCTTTCTGCCATATTTGAAAGTAGTGAAGTAATAGTCGATGTCCATTTTCAATGTGGAGATTTGCATCTTTGCAGAAGACTTGCCCATTGTTGCTCATATGAACCTTTTGTTTTTGTTTTCTGCAGAACAGATACCACACGGGTGGAATTCACCATTCCATTAAGAGAGAACTGGGCACTACCATTTTTTGCTGTTCAGATAGCAGCAATTACATTCCTCTTCAGATCTCATCTACGACCCACTCATGAAGTGAGCCTTTTTTAGAAGCACAAAAAAGTTTCCTCTTTAAAATGTAATGATAAATGTTTCTAGTATAGCCAATGTAAAGCTGACAGAAAATATATATGCTGTTCTTCCATGGTTAAATGTAAAATCTTCGATTGAATGCAGATGCTCCAATCCAGCTCACAGAAACAGGCTTCTATGTTGTATCCTTAGTTGCATGGGGAATTGCATGTGAAAATGCCTCCTGAGCACCCTATTCCACAACCTGATGCTGTAGGGATAGAGACCTTATAAAACAAGCAACAGCCTTTTTGGCTAGGTTATTCAGGAGAAAAAAGGCAGTTTGGATTCTATCCTCCCACTCCCCTTTTTCACTAGGATGATGATGGTGGTGGTGATCTTTCTTGTTTTTTTAAAAAAGAGGGTTTATTGCTGCATGTGTGCTCTGTTGGTTCAGAGCCAGAAAGTGTACTGAGATATGTCTACTTTGGAGTTAGGTTCTAAAAAGGCGTCATTTTCCATTCTGCCCTATATTCTTCACATGCAGCACTATTTCTCATTGCAGTTTGTCTTTCGCCCAAATCTATGTCATTCATTTAGCTCTGTGGCAAAATTACATAATTTGTGTAATTAATTAAATAAACTATGGAAATTATGTTGTCATGATGTTATTCCAAGCCATTCATTTCACTGCAAAGGTAATTCAGGGTAAAAATGGGGATGTAATATCATTTGCAGACTGAAAGCAACTGAATGAACTGATTTTATTATTAGACAAATAAGTGACCACCAACAATTTCCATTCCTTTTTCTGTTTTTGTCAGAATGCTACAACACCCCTATGTTTGTAAATAGATGCATGGTATTTTGAAAATATAGATGATGTATTTTATTTATTTTGTAATAGTCTGATTTTGGGGAATAGTTTTTGTTTAAAGCTGTTTGATATATTGAAATGGCCAGTAATCACTTTCTGGTTTTTCCACTACGTTCTTTCCTCGTGTATCTCATTTAGCTTATGTTTTTGTTTTTCCAGAGGCTGACACTTCTGGCAGTATTTATTTCAACCTTCCTCTTCAGCTTGGCTTGGCAGTTTAATCAGTTTATGTTGTTGATCCAGGCATTGGTTTTGTTCACACTTGACTGTCTTGACTTGCTTCCTAGAGGAAAGGTAAGTTAATTGCTTAATGTGCCGCCATTGAAATAATGGAAAACAGTCACGTTCAGATGTGCTTGATTGTATGCAGTGTTGCAGCCACTGTGTGTGATTGCAAACTTTGGAAGGCTGTCTTCATTATGAGGAACTCTGATGAAATAATACTGCACTTGATGCAAAGTAAACTTGGTTATGTCCTGTTTTTCATATTTTTCAACTGAATACTAGAATCTTGACTTTTGAAAAAGGTGAATCCCTAGTTGGAAGGTGAGACCTGGGAGACCGGTGAAGGCGCCCTGGGAGCGAGTCACGAAAACTTGGAGCTCCGCGTTTGCAGAGTTTAACCAAGAGGATAGTGGCGCTTAAAGGGGGGGTGCTTAGCGTCAAAGCCCCCCTCCAAACGACGAAAACACGGGGTTTTCGTCGGAAGAATAAGAAAAGCGGCAAAAGGGACAGAACTCCGCTACCGGCACTATTTGTGGAGGCGGCGGAGAGGAGTCCAGCTTTCTAACTACGGACGCCATTATCGCGACGCGGAAGACTTGCCCGGTAAGCGCCTGAAGCTCACCGACTTAAAGAATATTAAGAGGGCCCCCCCCGTGAAGAACGGAGGATTAATGATAAGAGACAACTATTTAAAGAGGAAAACTCGCAGCAATTAAAGGCGCTGCCTAAAAGATTAGCGGGAGAGGCGCCGGGGGGGGAAGAACGAAGTCGGAGAAACACTGTATCACCGGCAAAGAATAGCTGTAACAACTGCTTGTGTATAAGAGTTATTTGGAAGAAAGTATCATAATCTAAGCCAAAAGAAGGTTTTGACTGCTGTGCGCAAAGTTGATTTTAAAACGGAGACTGAGAGACTGCATAATTGTTATATGATTTGGTCCGACTGCGATTTGCGGTTGCGATTTGCGGCGTGAGACTGTCTTTTAAGAAGAAAGGGGAGGAAGAGTGAAAGAGAAAGGACTAAATAACATCTGAGTAGAGAAAGAGACGAGGCAAAGAGGAAAGAGAAGAAGAAAGGAAAGAAGGAAAGGGGGTTTGAAATTATTGAAAGAAAATGGCGACGGCTCACCTCTACCAAATTGTTAAAACAAACACTCTTTAAGGAAGTGTGTGAACTCTGATGGGCAGATAGAAGTGACATCTAGCGGCTGACTGCCTTAATGACATCTGACCCCCCCACCCTACAGAGTTTTTGACTGTACGACTTTCAATTCTCCTCTGTGATTACAATTGTATTCGGAATCCCCCCAACTGGAGACTGAAATTTGATTATTTAGGTTTTTTATATCCCTAATTTTATGTTTTTGTCCCCAACTCCAGTTTTGGTATAATGATTTATTAGAGCCCTTGAAAGGAGATTCCCAAATAAGAAGGTGTGGGGCATATAACAGGTGATTAGGGTGAACCTGGAGAACCAGTGGATACCTGTCTTGAATAAAAGGAAAGCTAGGAAAAATTGCGAGACGATGGGATCAAAAACCAGAGCAGCCACGGTGGCTTCAAAACGCCAATCTCTTACGGGAGAGAATGACCCTCTAGGTGACGTCAAGGATTTGATTACTGAGATGAATAAAACTTTAATTACGGAAATAAACAAAACCCTAAATGATAAATTGGACTCTGTTGAGGCCAAACTAGAGAACAATTCCAAAGTGATTTCAGAATTGACTGGCCAAATTAAGGAACTCTTTGGTAAAAATAAGGAAATGGAAAAAGCAGTGAAAGAGCTAAATACCAAGGTCAACAATCAAGAGGATAATATTGGTAAACTGACAACAGAGAGTAAGGACCTGAAAAGAATGCAAGAAAGGAATGATAAAGAGAGGAGAGAACTGCTAAAGGCACAAGAGGAGCTGGCGGACCAACTGGCCTTAGTAGAAATGAGGCAGAAAGAGTTAATTCTTCGTTTGAGAGGCGTTCCCGAAAGACAAGGTGAGAGGATCGACGAAAAGATATGTAAAGAATTGGCGGCATGGCTCGGTGTTAGAGAAGATGAGCTGACGTTAGATGTGGACAAAATATACCGAGTCAGAGGGGACAGATCCAAGAAATTTAAAGGACCCGGTGACTGTTTGATATTTCTAAACTCCGGCTTGCTAAAAGATAAAATCTTACAAAGAAAGAAACAGGAACCCCTGATGATCGAAGGCAAGAGTATTGCCGTTTTTAAGGAGATCCCGAAACGATTCAGACTTAAGAGACAAAAATACAAAAGACTGACAGATGCCCTAACAAGAAAGGGGATCTGGTATGTATGGGAATTTCCTGAAGGTCTCACTTTCACATTTAAAGAGAAAAGAAAAACGATAAGGAGTGTGGAAGACGTAGAAACCTTCTTGGAGAGATCAGGAAGGGAATTGGTGGAAAGGGGAGAGGGGGAGGAGGAAGAGAGTTGAAATCGAAACAAGTTGTAAGGAAAAACCTATAATTTGTATTTGTAATAGAAAGTAACTTCTATTAAGAGGGTGGGGACGAGGTGACTACAATACTGAATGTTTGAAAGTTATGCAGTGAGTTTTCTTTCTTTTCTTTTCTCCTTTTTTACCCCTCTTATTGAAATAATAAAGTTAATTATTCTGGAGTAAGAGAAGTAATTTATCAAAGAAATACTTGAACGCATACATAGACAGATACATATATAGATATACATAATAATAATAATATTAATAACATCGAATAATTATGGAATTAAATATTGTGTCATGGAATATAAATGGATTGAATTGCAAAAGGAAAAGGAATAGGGTGGAACATGTATTAAAAAAAGGAGATTGGAATGTGATTTGTTTACAGGAAACACATGTGGTAAGAAAACATGAAAGGGTCCTAAAGAATGAACGATTGGGGAGAGAGTATATATCGGCCGACAAAAAGAAGAAAAAAAGAGGAGTAGTAATATATGTAAAAGAGAATCTAAAATCAGAAAAGGTATTTCAAGACGATGAAGGGAGGGTGGTAGGGGTGAGAATTTATACACCCAAAGGGAAAGTAATAGTGGTAAATATATACGCACCTAACGGATGCAAATCTGGATTCTTCCACAAGATTGAACAGATATTAAGCGAGGTTATTGATGGGGATGAGATAATATTCGCAGGCGACTTTAATGGTGTTGTACTACCAAGCCTAGACAGATCAAGTGATACCAAGAAAGGAGGCAAGTTGCCGAAAGTTTTCTTCCAAATAATTGAAAATTATGAGTTAAAAGATATGTGGAGACTCAAACATCCAACGGAAAGGAAATACACGTTTTTTTCCGAGGCAAAACAGTCAGCTTCTAGGATAGACATAATCTGGGTCTCCACAGGTCTAACAACATTGATTAAAAAGTGTGAGATTATGGCTAAATCGGTAACCGACCATAACCCGATAATGGTAAAGATTAGGGAAGAGAGGAAAAGTATTAAAAGGTGGAGAATGGATGACAGACTATTAGAAGACGAAACCTTTGTTGGAAAACTGAGGGAGTCGGTGAGGGAATTTTTCCAGCTTAATGTATCGCCAGAGGTAAATATAACATCTGTATGGGAGGCTAGTAAGGCCTATATCCGAGGATTATACATACAACAGAAAAGTAGATATAGGAGAGACAAGCAGGAAAAGATAGAAAAACTGAAATCTGAGATTGAGTTAACAGAAAAAGAATTGGGGAAAAATCCAAAAAATGCCAACATAAAAGTACAAATGAAAGTATTACAGAATAATTTAAAACAATTAGTGGATGAAGAAATAGAGAATAGAATTATATGGGCAAAACAAAGAACCTTTGAATTGGGAAGTAGATCCGGCAAACTATTGGCCTGGCAATTAAGGAAGAGACTGAGTCAGCAGCAAATTATTGCAATTAAGGATGGGGGAAAGCTTAAGACCAACCCAGAGGAAATACAAGATGGCTTTGTGAAATATTACAGTAAATTGTATAGAGGGGAAAACATTAATAATAAGAAATTAGAAGAATATTTAGATAAATTCACTGGATTTGGCATTAGCTTAGAAGAATTGGAGAATTTAAATAAACCAATTTCATATCAAGAAATTACAGATGAGATAAATAAACTTAAATTGGGGAAATCACCAGGCACGGATGGCCTAACAGGAAAACATTATAAAGTCTTACAAAATGAATTAAAAGAAGTGTATAAGGTAATGGTTGATGAAATTTTAGAGGGAAGAGAGTTTCCAAAATCGTGGCAAGATACATACATTACCCTGATACCTAAAGATATCGAGAGAAGAGAAGAAATAGGGAATTATAGGCCAATATCATTATTAAATATTGATTATAAAGTATTTACTGGAATTTTAGCCAACAGATTAAAAGGTGTATTAAATAAAGTAATAGGCAAAGAACAACAAGGCTTTCTACCCCAAAGGAAAATGTCTAGTAATATTAGAATCCTATTAGATATGTTCGAATATGTGGAATGGAACCCTAGCAAGAAGACAGCTTTCATATTCTTGGACGCCGAAAAGGCATTTGATAATCTGGCATGGGAATTCATGATAGGGGCGTTGAAGAAATTAGGAATTAAAGGAAGATTTATGGAGGGAATAAAGGCCATATATAGTAAACAGCTGGCGAGGTTGATCATTAATGGGGACATATCAAAAGAATTTGAAATTTCTAAGGGAACGCGGCAGGGATGCCCATTGTCCCCATTATTATTTATATGGGCACTGGAATTTCTAATAAAAGACATCCAAATGGATAGGAACCTCAAGGGCATATCGGTTGGGAGAAGTGAGTACAAATTGCGAGCTTTCGCCGATGATTTGATAATAATGTTGGAAGACCCTGTGGAGACCTTACCCAGATTAAAAAGTAAATTATTAGATTATGGCAAGGTAGCGGGCTTAAAAGTCAATAATCAAAAAACTAAATTGATGATCAAAAACATAAGAAAGGAAGAAGAAAGGGAAATACAAATGATTAGTGGGTGGGAGATAGTAAGGAAAATCAAATATTTGGGGATTACTATTTCCAATAATAAAGCAGATTTATTTGATAATAACTACGATAAAATTTGGAAGAAAATAAAAGAGGATTTAGAGCATTGGAAGGGACTGAATCTAACATTAGCAGGTAGGATTGCCGCAATTAAAATGATGATCTTACCTAAACTGATTTTTCTATTTCAAATGTTGCCGATAAAATTGAAAAAAGAAACATTCGAAACATGGAAAAGAGATTTAAATAACTTTATTTGGCAAGGAAAAAAGGCAAGAATACAATATAGGTTGCTAACAGACGCAAAAGAAAGAGGAGGTTTGGGAGTTCCGAATTTAAGACTGTATTATGCTGCATCTTGCCTGTGTTGGCTGAAAGACTGGTTCCTGTTGGATGATTTGGAGTTATTGAAATTGGAAGGCTTTAGAAATACTGGGGGCTGGCACGCATACCTATTAAAGGAAAAGAAAGGTGAATATACATCCTTCAAAAATCATATATTTAAAAAACCTCTGTTCGATATTTGGGAAGAATTCAGATGCTTACTAGAACCTAAAATACCGTGGTGGGCTTCACCTGTAGAAATGTCAGCAACAAGCAAAGAACCCAAAGGGAATAATTGGCCAACATATAAAGAATTAATTGAGAAAATAAACAACCAATATGAGCTAAAACCATACAACCAAATTGAGCAATATTGTCAAAGCTGGTTACATTACCTTCAAGTGCAATCGATCTTTAAAGAACACAAAGTAATTGGATTCGAGGAGGAAAGATCAAAATTACAAGAATTACTATTAGAAAATCAGGGGAGATCATTGGCGAAAATATACAAATTCTTGCTGGAATGGGAAATGAAAGATGAGATGGTAAAAGATGTAATGGTAAAATGGGCAAAAGATATAGGGAGGGTAATCTATGTTGAACAGTGGGAGAAATTATGGATTAAAGATATAAATTTCACAGCATGTATGACAATAAGGGAAAATATATGGAAAATGGTTTATAGGTATCATCTCACACCAGCAAAATTAGCTAAAATTTATAGAAACAACCAGGATAAATGTTGGAAATGTAAAGAGAAACTGGGTGATTTTTTTCATTGCTGGTGGAACTGCGATAGGATTAGCTCATATTGGTCAAAAATATACGAAGAAATGAAAAAAATGCTTAGGTTGACATTCGAGAAAAAACCTGAGATCTTGCTGCTGAGCATGATCCCAGAGGACATACCAAAAGATAGGAGGAATATACTTCTTTATTCGTGTGCGGCCGCTAGAATGCTGATCGCCCAAAATTGGAAAGGAGATAAGGTTCCAACTATTCAAGATTGGCATATAAAATTGACTGAATACATGACACTTGCAAAGCTAACCGCAACGATCAGAAGGATACCAAAACAAAAAATCAAAGATGAGTGGAAATATGTGGATGAATATTTTCATAAACAAAAAATAAGCACAAAATTAATGATATGTTTAGACTAAGAGACACAAGAGGATAGGAAACAAGGTGATGGGAGGAGAGAAAGGCAATTGATGTAAATAAAAGGAGAAGCTTAGTAAAATTTATTTATGTGAGGGAACCGATGATAAGTGTTGGGAAGTCAAAATTTTATCTTACTTTACACCTTTTCTATTTTTACTTTATCTACCTCTATTCTTTGTTTATTTCCCCTTCCTCCCCTTCCTCCCTTCCCTACCCCCCCGTCCCACCTTCCCGTACCTCTGACTTACCTGGATTCCCTTTCCTTGTTCGTTCTTCTTATGTTTGTTCTTCTTTCATTCTTATTCTTTCTCTTGTCCGGTTCCATATATTCTTGGCCCCCAGATCCAATTGTAAAGATTAAGTTTTGGGTTAGTGGGATTTTATGGCCGATTTTAGAATGCTACGATTGGAAAAGGCTGTTTATCTGTTATACGTATTTTCTGGTTTTGTAACTGGATTATATGTATTTTCTTTTGTATGTATTTTCTTTGTAATTTTGTAATTTTTAACAAGTAATAAAGGTTTTTCAAAATGAAAAAAAAAAAACAAAGTGCCATAAAAAATTTAACTTGGCATTGAGATATGGGAGTAGTAAAACTGTGTATCTTAAAGTACCTAACAACAATGTAAATCAATTTCATGCTTTTTGGGTTGTTTTATTTAATTTTTAACAAACAACCCCACAAAGATCTGCAGGCAAGCTCAGCTTTCCTGGTGGGTATTCTGCCCTCTCTGTCTTCTGGTGCCATTTTCTTCATTACAGGAGGGACTGGTGTGAGCATTGTGCAAGTTAGTTAATTCAAAAAAATGAAGCTGTGGCATGAACAATTTCTTATCATTATGTTTGTAGGTGACCTGGATCTACATAATACAAGTGGCTAGTTTGCTGCTTGTTTGCCTCCTACAGTTCTTTAATTCCATGATAGTGGGATCATTACTTATAAGCTTTAATTTGTCCACCTTGTTAGCAAGAAAACTCCAGGTATGTATTTATCATGGTTTAGTTTATTTTGTTAAAATAACATTTAAATAGGGTAAGCTGAAAAGTTGTCTGCTTTGCTACTTGGGCAATCTTCATAAAATTACACATAGTTAAATGCCTGCCACCTTTGATTAGCTGTATTAGGTATTAGGGGCCATGACTCATAAAGAGCAAGTCATGATCTCCACATCATTATAGGGAAATAGCCATGGTCAGATTGAAAGCAGAGTTGCTTTGGGACTGGAACTCCTTGTTCCTGCTGTTCAAATTGGCCAAACAGCACAGTGTTTTCTCACAGTTCAGCCTATGGAAATGTTAAAAGTTCCAATGGTGAATGCCCCAGTGGTGGCGCTCCTATCAGGCATCATACAGGTATTATCTAAGGACAATGACATGTCTCTTTAGGACATTGTGAAAAGATCAAAGGGGCACTGAATGGGTCCCATGAGGCCACTGCACTGGTTCTCTAGGCTGCTTCCACTGGTGCTCCTTTTCCCAGGACCTGCCTCCCAAGGCTGGAATAATTAATGCAAAACAAAGAGCTTAATGACAGAACCTTACATGGCTGCTAGGAGGAGATCTCTGCTCACATGAAAATTTCCATCTATATTCACAAGGCACTATGAAGCAGACATCTTCACCTCTTCAAGGAGAGCTTTTGTCAGGAGTAGGCTTCAGCATGTCCTCCCACAGAAATTTCAGCATTAAGCACCATGATTGGATTTACCCAACAGGTTAGCTAGGACATTATCACATCTGTAATGGATGCTTCTTTTACACCAAATTTTACGTACTCACTGTGGATTTTCTTTCTGGCTTGGAGTGAAGGAGGCATCTGAGCCACAGCCTGGTGAGCCAGTGGAACATTCATACAAACCATGCAGGATAGGACTTCTTTGAAGACTTTAAAATGCAAGTCCCTTGCCTTTTCTGGAGGGGTTAGCCTGTTAGTAATCAATGCTTCATTCACCCCAAACCAGAAAGAACATTCACTGTGAGTGCCCAGTGTTCCTTTGCAAACACTAAAATACCATTGCTTATATTTTCCAGAATAACCTGAAAACTGGTGGCTTCTTTAGCAGGCTTGGGAAGCTCTTCATTCATGTACTCTTAGTGTTATGCTTGACATTTCTTGTAAATAATTTTATTAAGGTGAGTAAATCCTTTTTTCCAATTGAATCTGTATAGTATCTTGTTCAATATGTATAACAGATTTACAGTGCAAGAGTATCTTTGTTCGCATATTATATGCATTGGTTTGTAAACTTAAATGGCTTTATGTGCAAATTCATAGTGAGTTTGTAAAGAAACGTTGTTTCTTATTTGTCTGTACAACAGATAAATTGAATTTAGCATTCCAAATGTGTTCTGCTTTTGCAAATGCTTTGCCTTTGCCTAATATTATATAGCTACACACACAAATGGAATATGTAGCTTTATATTTGGGATGCCTAAATATATAATGAACTTCAACTACATGCCCATGTCCTGCTTTCTCCTTTTCACATCCTTCCTCAGTCAGTTTAAACCAGGGGTGGGATACTGGATCTAGCCAGAGGCTGGATCTTAAACTTGCCCCCTCTCTGCACACCTACCTGTCAGTCACCTGATCTAATATGATGCTGGGCTATTTAAATTTCAACTCACAGGAACAATCACAGATTTAAACCACCTAACAAACAATGTTTAAACCAGGAATTGGGAACCTCTGGCCCACTGGTACTACAACACTAAGATTGGAGATGTGTCTCTGCTACTGCCTTTTCTGCTGCCTTTTTCTATCAGGGATCAAGCAGAGGTTTATAGCTGATCTCAGTGGTGTGGAATACAACTTTAAGAAAAACCAAAGTAAAAAAAAAAGTGGCACTTGTGAAATGTTGTGATGGGGATGGCAGAGTTGTCTTCACAACTAAAAGAAAGTAACTTTTATATTCTCTCTTCACAGAAAGTTCTTAATCTGGAGTCAGATGAACATATATTTAAATTTCTGAAGGCAAAGTTTGGATTTGGAGCAACAAGGTATGGTATTGTTCAGAGTTCAAAACAAAATTGTTTTCTTCTAGTTTTTTTTGGCATGGGAGGGACCCAAGTTTCTATTGGAGTATGTTTCCCTTTACTAGCCAACCTGTGCCGTAAGTGGAGGCTCTTCAGGTTGTCCCATTGGCAGGGATTGTGAGACACAGAATAGGGCTTTCTCTGTGATGCTGCCCAACAATAGAATACCCCATCCCTAAACGTTGGTTACCCTCTATGTTGATGGACTTCCAGCACAAAATACTTGTTCAATTTCACTTTTGGTGGTACTGAAACCAGGGTTTCGGAATTTGGAGGGCATTACGTCCACTGCTGTAGTTTAATCTGCATTTATTGCTTTGTTTGAAAAACCCAGGGATTTGTTTGAATGAAGGGCAGTTTATAAATGCAAAAAATAGCAATAAGGCAGTGTTTGCTCTTGCTTGTAAATTCTGAGTTGTAGTTACTGATCTTGCTTGAGCACTTTCTAACATGCAACTTTAGTACTAATTTTGTTAGATTTTTAAACACACACACACCAAAAAAAACACAAAATGCCAATAACTTTGCAATGTTGACTTGTCTTCCTTTTCTTTAGAGATTTTGATGCTAACCTGTACCTGTGTGAGGAAGCTTTTGGTCTCTTGCCTTTTAATACTTTCACAAGACTTTCGGGCACTTTAGTTTTCTATGCCTATGTATTTGTGCTCTTGGTGATGACCATAACATCTGCTGTGGTTGCTTTTCAAAATCTCAGGTATGTCTGTTTCTATATTGCAGGATTATGTTTTCAGTGCAGGGAGTCTTTTTCCTTTCTTGTTGATAAGAAGAGGAAGACATGAACAGCGTCATAGTTCAGCATCAGGGCATGCTTGCCTCAGATTTGAGCCAATTATCTAAGAGAGAATTGGTTTTCTGAACCCAAGATATATAACTGGCGGTGGCAGCCTCAATTTTTAGAATGATGTTTATATTGGCTAGTTCACTTGCTAAAGCATGCCACTGTAGCAAGGCTTGGTTACTAGAGTTAATAAGGCCTAGTTTCTAGTGTGGCAGTGAACTTGTGTCTTTGCTATACTACTTAAGCGGACAGATGCCCATCACATAACAAAATATTCTTCCATACACACATCCTTCTAATGAAACATTGCATGTTAGAGAGAACATAGCCTTATACTGAGCTAGACCATTGATCCATCAAACTCGTTGCCTCTCCCCTGACTGGCAGCAGCTCTCGGTGGAATTTATGCTGAAAGCAAACAACAACTTTAATGACCAGGAAAATAGAGCATTCTTGCTTTCAACCTCCTAGGCCACTTTGGGATATTTTGCAATGGTATGCAGATGTTGGTCACTATCTGTGGATTTATTCATTTGACCTTTGTTACAAAAGTGATTCACTTGGGCAGGGGAAAATCTACTGGAACCCAAGTAAAAATGACCAAGTAAATGGAGATAGGTCCTGTATACCTGAAGGAGCGCCTCCACCCCCCTCCCCAATCGTTCAGCCCAGACACTGAGATCCAACGCTGAGGGCCTTCTGGCAGTTCCTTCATTGCGAGAAGTGAGGTTACAGGGAACCAGACAAAAGGCCTTCTCGGTAGTGGCACCTGCCCTGTGGAACGCCCTTCCATCAAATGTCAAGGAAATAAGCAGCTATCCTATTTTTGAAAGACATCTGAAGGCAGCCCTGTTTAAGAAAGCTTTTAATATTTAATGCTGTACTGTTTTAATACTCAATTGGAAGCCGCCCAGAGTGGCTGGGGAGACTCAATCAGATGGGCAGGGTACAAATAAATTATTATTATTATTATTATTATTATTATTATTATTATTATTATTATTGATAGATAGAAGAGAAGGTGGCTCTGTAGAACTGGATTCTCATCTGGGAAACTTTTATCAGCTTTATCCCAACACTTGCTAATTCCTAGTAGCAGCTGAGACCAGTATTTTGTGCAAAACCAGGGGAGTACTCCTAACTGCAAATTTGGTATTAACTGTCAACTGTCTGTTTCCAACCCACCCATCCCCCGAACATTTATGCGTCAGCATTTGAAGTATTATGATGTGCAAATAAAATTATTTTTCATATTTATTTCACTCATGTTCCACTGTTTGCCAGTCCAGCTTGAAAGCAGAAAATCTTGCACAGGGGAATATTTAAAGCACTCGGCAAGCATGAAAAATCTATTAGTATTGCTTTAGAATGTTTTCTTTTTCCCTGGAACCAGGAGTTTCCTTTGAACTGCATACAAATGTCCTGTTTTAGAATAACGTATTGCTAATGTAACTGTGCTCCTTTTCTTTTGTTTCCCTTTCACTCAGTGGCTCTGTGAACAACAAACCTGCGGATAAACTGCAAAAGTGCATAACTCTGCTGAAACCAGGTGTTGCTTACAATTTAGTGCACACCATTCTGTTTGGATTGCTGGCTTTGAGCACAATGAGGTACCCTTTATCTGACACATCATAGATATTGGGCACTGGATATTACATGTGGAGTATAAAGTAACATATAAAATAGACTATAAATTCCTATTCTGTCTGTTTACCTTACTTTTTTCATAACATATGTCCCAGTTATGAAATAAAATTGCCCTATGGAAACTGCACTCAAACTAGGATACAGAGGGATTTTACTTCCAGCTCTATTTGATGAGCTGCCAGAACTGATTTTCAAAAAATTTATCTTTGTAGGTGCTTTAAGATACTGAATATTCTAGAAGTAAAATAAAGTTATTTTTTAAGTTTGTATGCTATTATAGATTACGTTATCTATATACCAGGGGTCCCCAGACTTTCTGCGCGGCGGGCCGGTGCCCGCCGCGCCGACCGCGCAGTGGGCCGGAGGGCAGGGGAGTGCGCGCGCAGCGGGCCGGAGGGCGGGGGAGTGCGCGCCCGTGCGCATGCGCACACGCACACGGGCGGGGAAAAATCGCCAAAAATCGCTTGTGCGCATGCGTATGGGCCTCCCCCGACCCGGAAGTGCACCAGAAATGACCTCTTCCGGGTCGGGAGAGGCCCATACGCATGCGCACAAAGGATTTTCGGCGATTTTTTGCCGATTTTTTAGATCGTCGCTGCGCCGCGCGCTGTGAGAGCGGGCGGCGGCAGCGGGCGGCGGGAGTCGTCGCGGGCCGGATTGGAAGGCCGATTGGGCCGCATCCGGCCCGGGGGCCGTAGTTTGGGGACCCCTGCTATATACTATTATTGTTCAGCTTGCCTCCACATACTGCATTTTCTTTCTTTCTTTTCATCTTGCAGGATGAAATATCTTTGGACATCCCACATATGTGTGTTTGCAGCTTCTGGTCTGTGCAGTAGTGACATGTGGGGGCTGATCTTGAGATTTGTCCATCTTTACACACCACAAAGGGTTAGTCAGAGCTGTTACATGCTATTGCTTTGCTTGTTTTCATTGATGTGTGAAAAATCCAGTTCTTTCAGGGGTAGCCTGAGGTGAACCACCACACGCTTAAAACAGATTTGCAGTACGAGGGAGGGAAAGTGTTTAGATTTATATACAGTTTAATCTGGAATTCAGGGTGCATTTTGGGAGTGTAACTTACTAAAGGAATTCTATTTAAGTCCACTAGATGGTGATGTTGCAGAAGCTATGGAATGCATTTTTTTAAAAAAAAAACATAACTCTTTTCATGAAAAATCAAAGCGACAACAGTATATAATTTTTCACATATAGCCCAATACAATATTTTGCGCTTCACAGAAGCTAAATTAATACACGGTATTTTGTTAAAGTTCTTAATGGAATGACTTTTAGAGACGGAAATTGCTAATGCAAAGAGGCTCTTCGACCTAAAAATGCAATTTGTGAAGCAGATCCTGTTGTCTTTGTTCTCAGAATTTGTTGATCATTCATTGACGGTGTTTTATTTCAGTAAATGTAATTGTTGTTGTTTTCTGCCTAGGTTTCTGTGATTAGATATCTGACACCAGTACTCATATTACTGTATCTTTGTTACAAGGTAGGGCTCTTTGTTAGTCTGTATCTTTCTTATAAGAAAAATTACTTTTAGAAAATAAGGAAAATTTCTCAGCCACTGTCAGAGGCGCCTGCTTTTACTCTTGAGTAGAGACGCTCCACTCCGTCTTGTCTTTCAGAGTTTTATTGTGCATATTATTTACAATGCAAAGATATAAGCAAACATGACTGCCTAGTCCGAGTCAGAACCCCGCAATGGCTTCTTCCGGGTTCTTGCCCAGCATAAAAGCCTGGGCACCCCAAAGTGCCACCCCCTGGCCCTACGGGTGGGCGCGCGCCTCAATTCGGGCGTCGGAGGGAACGGTCTCCTTTCTGGGGGCCTTGTGTCCGACATCTCTCCAGACTCCTCTTCCCCTGGCCCTCTCTCATAGCGGAGCTGAGGCGATACCTGACAGAGCCCTCTCTCCTCCCCGCTCACTTCCTCATTCCTTTCTCCTGACTCGCTGCTCATGCTGACGCTGGGCGAGGAGCTTGTTAGGATGACAGGCGGCGGCTCTCTGTATGGTGTCCCCCTGACAGCCACTAAGGGCCATTTCTCCCTATTACATTTGTCCATGAGAGATATACTGCCATGCAGAGAAAGGTCACAGTGAACCAATGGTATGCACAGAGGTAAACTCCATGATCCAGAGACGGCTACCAGTTTGCCATGTGTCTGCTCACATTAACTTTCCTTCACACTGTCAGGTACAGGCTAGTTTCCCACAGGCATCTGGTTGGCCACTTTGAGAACAGGATGCTGGACTAGGTGGCCATTGCCCTGATCCAGCCGGCTATTCTTATGTTCTTACCCATGTACATGAGAATATCATTTATGTGAATTATATTACACTAGGAATATTTTCCCCTCATCTCATATATCAGGAAATCAAACCACCCATCATCTCCCTGATTTCTCTGCTGAGATTTTTTTTAAATATATGAAGTCACACTTCCTTATACAATAATTTCTGTCAATGAAGACATAACCTGAAAAAGAGCTGTGAAAATAATAGTATTTATAACCAACCTGACTCTCTAGCTGAATGGGGTTTTCTTTACGCCTGTGAAAGGAGACCTGTGATAATATATTCTGTATCAATACAAGTTGGTCCAGTTAAACTCTGTCACCTCTTTTGAACAGTACAAGTTACACTTTCACAAAAATGAAACTGAAAACCACATTCTATTGACATCATAAAATGTGCCACCTTTATGAGCTTTACCTGGGCCCAGAGATTGGTCCCAAGGACCTGCACTCTGGCTTGCTGCAAAGAACCATCAGATTGCCAGGTACCATGGATAGGGCGCTTTCAGTGGTGGACCCACGTATTTGCAAGTTCCCCCCCCCCCCAAGGTTCATTTAGAGTGGACCCTCATCGGTGGTTTTTAAGTACAATGGTACCTCGGGTTACAGATGCTTCAGGTTACAGAGACTCCACTAACCCAGAAATAGTACCTCGGGGTAAGAACTTTGCTTCAAGATGAGGACAGAAATCGTGCGGCGGCAGTGGAAAGCCCCATTAGCTAAAGTGGTACCTCAGGTTAAGAACAGTTTCAGGTTAAGAACGGATTAAGTTCTTAACCCAAGGTACCACTATACCACTTTTTAAAAACTCAGCCTTTTATCCTTATTTGATGTTGTTTCATTTGCTCCTGTTTTAGTTGTTTGATATGTTGTATTTATTAATTGCTGTAAGCAATTTTGCCCCAAAGACAACTTCTCCAGTCAGACTGCCCCCTCTCCTCACTCCAGGCCATCTTTCCATTTTATGTCATTTATTAGTTTTAGTATTTTAAAATTGTAAATCTCCTTGTGTGCTTTGGTGGGAAGGTAGTATATAAATACAACACACACACACACACACACACACACACACACACACACACACAGGATACAAATACATTCAATAAATAAATCTCATTGCTATCATTGGATAAATATTTACACGGATAATTAAACATATAACTTACATTCTGCAAGAATTGTTTTGTTTTCTGAACCTGTAGTTTTTTTCAATCCTGAGTTGAAAGGCTCATTACAAATATACTCTGTTTGCTACATATGAGCCATTTTTAAAGCAACAAATGTTCACTGTAGTAATCTTTACTGATTGGTGTTTTAGTTCACTACACTTTTAAAAATAGAAACTGCTGCAAGATGTGTCTTTTTTTATTTTTAGCTCTCGCTTGAAAGCAAATGGTGGCACATACCAACTTTTATGCATAGATCTCTAAAGATTATGTCATGCAGCACCAGGCTTCATACTGGCTGATGAATGCAAAGGTTGCCCTCTCTCTTCTCAATAAGCAGACCAACTAGTGCTGTCAGCTCTGACAGCCTTAATCAGCTCTGCTGGGGGAGACAGAAGGGTATGCCTCAATTTAGTCCTACCCAGACCCCTTCCAACTGGTGATCAAATCTGACCAGCTCAGTCATCTTTTTATGCACATCAAAGCAGCGTGCGTAGAACCTGGGGCACTGGGTGCCCTTTCTGCCACCTGCCTGTGGGTTCCCCTCTGCTTCACCTTCCCATAGAGGCAGAGGCAGAAGGCCGCTCAAATCATCAAAACCTCTCTCTACACTCCCTGAATCCCCTCCAGTTTTTGCACAAGCAATTCCAGTCAGTTATGTCCTGAAACTTTTCGTAAGTAGCATGATGTTTTCAGTAACTAGGTTGAACTATCTTCTGTGGATACATTTTTTTTCTTAAGCAAAATATGCATTAGCTTCCCTCCTCCCAAACCTGTGGTGGTTTTTGGGAGGGATTATAACCTAATCTCGAATAAGCTAATGAAAGCTTCTTTAGAGACATGTGGTTGCTGTAAGTCCAGATACATTGCTTGAAATATTTATTTGTTCAACTTCAACTGTGGCTTAACCCTTTCCCTGCTCCCTTTTCTCCTACTCCCATACAAGAACGCATCCCAACCATCTCCTTTTCTCTGTGTGACATTCTGGACATGCTTTTGCCCTTGCAAACCCACATCTGGAACCCCACAGGGAGAAACATGGCTTCTGGGGGTGAAAAGCGACAGGCAAGGAAGTGGGTGAAACATCCCCCACTGACCTCTTGCCATCATGCTTTCCATGAACAAAGCAGCCAGGGGGGGGGAGGTTTCAAAATTAGTTCATTTTTTGGGGTGGGGGGTTGTCCTGTCACTTGCTGTCATGGGAAATCACTTTTCCTTCAAGTGGCTAGTGATTTGTGAGATCTGTTTTTGGACACAATGAACAGAACAGCATCTTCACCTGCAGTACATCTTGCTGCAGCCTCCCAGCTTACTGTTCTATGTGTAGGCCTGCTTTAGTCCATACCGTTCCCATTTGTAATGTTTTAAAACACAAGGCAGCTGCTGCTGAGCAGAGCAAAATACCTGCTTCTTCCTATGACTGGGACGTCAGAAAGGTTTTCCCACTCATGCTCCAAAAGCAGCCATTTCTAACTGCTACAGAATTGAGCTCCATCCCAGTATTTGACATGTGGATTATTCTCTGTACTCCCCCCCTCCCCCCCGTGTGGTTTTTCTTCTAGTTCTGGCCTGGTGTGATGGCTGAGCTATCGGAGCTGAGGGAATTCTATGACCCAGACACAGTGGAGCTGATGAACTGGATTAAGTAAGAGGATTTTTACTTTATTTAAATTAGACGCTCTTTAGAGTTAGCTGATGTTCTTAGTGTTGCTGCTCTCTGGTTCCATCAGTGACCTATATTGACCAATTCCAGAAAGCAGACAACATAACATGGAGAAGCTTTTGGCCTGTGGTTAGTGATTTCGTTGCAATCGCTGTGCACAATTCCTCTTGACTGCAGCAACTTCTTACAGGTTTTGGCTAGAACGTAGATGGCCAGCTTCATCATCATGGGCGGCTGGAATCTCCCAGGCAAGGTGCTTGGAGGCTTGAACCTACACATGCCACTGCATGGTAGCAACTGTCTCAAGAT
Source organism: Zootoca vivipara (assembly GCF_963506605.1). Lineage (NCBI taxonomy): Eukaryota > Metazoa > Chordata > Lepidosauria > Squamata > Lacertidae > Zootoca > Zootoca vivipara. The sequence goes on from NC_083281.1 coordinate 71,291,152, forward strand.
CCTTCCCAGATGGGTCAAGCCCTACTCATCTCTTGCCCTCCACAACTAAACAACATGGTAGGCACCACTCCCAGTACAAAGAAAAGATACTACAGAGGATTTTCACAGGTGCTTAAGTGATGTGTCCTCTTTTTCTGAAATGAGGCCTCTGGAGTCCTCTCACTGTGTGCTGGGAGGAAGTACCTAACATGTTATTCAGCTTGGGTGGGGTGGGGAGCTGTACCCATTCCAGCAAAGCTTCCTGGAGTTGATGCCATTATGGAGCATCAGAATGGGGTGGGGGGGGGAGGCTTCAGCCCACCTGCACTTTGGCTTGGAGAGTCCAGTCCTTCCCCCACCCCACCCCAACTGCTATGTTGGAAATGGCCCCCAACATGGCACCAGATATAGGCATTTAGAGACCACAAGATATGACTGGATGTGACCTGTGGGCCTCCTGCTTTGTTTATCCTTGACCTGTAGTTTCCTCTATAAAAAGTGGTGCTGCGGGGATGGAAGACTTTGTCAGTTAGCGGGATATGTTTGCCTCTTACAGCACTGCATTGCTGCTTCTTTTTTTACCTTTTTTCTTTTTTGGGGTAGGGTTAACAGACAGTGTAATTATTCATGAGTAAATAGGTAATATAAATCTTCACCACCATTGTGAATGCAGACCAAAGTCATCTCCATCCCTTTGCTACCATATTGACATGTTCTCATGACTAATGTTCACCAGCCAGGGGTCTTTAGTACCACTTCTGTATTAAGAGATGCTAAATGTTTGATAGCCCTGGTCTCTGGAGTACAATATGCAGTGTTTTATATATAGATTTATACATAAAATATACATGGGGCTTTGGTTTCAGCCACAAACTGGATTTGACTGGTTGCAATGAGAGCAATTTTTCACACAAGCCCAGAGCAGAGAATACTAAACTGCTGCTTATCCTCTTTTCCTTTTAAATCATGACAGACACTTTTTTTGTTGTTTGCTACTTGGAATTTATTGTGTCAAAGAGCGAATGTTATGCACGTAAGGAGAAGTTAATTACTTTTGCATTAACAGCAGTCGACAACCAATTTATGCCTTGCACCTGAAACTGGGACTGATATGTTCTTGCCTTGTAAGCTCTTGTGTCAGAAATGATTCAGTCATTATTCATTTGGCCCCTTTAAAAGTTCAGCTGAACTTCATCTCATTCAAGGTTTTCTGCATAGGATAACTTTTTTTGGTTTTGTTTTGGATTGCAGTTTTCTACCTCAGAAAGGTTTTGAAAGCCAAATTTATCATTACAGACCATCAGGCTTTCTTAAGAATGTGTTTATCTGAAAGGGAGCACACTATTCAGTATACACAGTGAATTGTGCTGCATGCTGTACATCATGTGGTTTTATTCCCGTTCTTGTACAGTAGTGGACTGGAGCCTAAGGGCCCTTCACCACCTTGCTTCCATATTCCATTCTCCTTTACCTCCCAGTTCATGCTTTAACTGTCAGTTTTTTCCCCCCCCCTCTCCCTCTCTCTCTCTGTGTGTGTGTATTGCGGATGTTTTGCACAACACTGCTTTTGCACAAAACCTCTGCATTAAAAACTTAAATAAAACAATTAAAAGATTGATTTATGATCCGCACATGTGCCTTCATTCCCAATTCATGTTTGGCTGTGGATTACTGTTTGTCTTTTTAAATTATTGTTTTTATGCAGAGGTTTTGTGCAAGAGCAGTCTTGCCAAACCTTCATATTAAAAAACATAAAAACAAATAAGAGGTTTATTTATGTTCTGCAAACGTGCCCCCAGTGTGCAGCAATTGGAAATAAGCATCATTTTGTCCAATGAAGGAACAAATGTACCTGCTGGTTCTTCCCGAGGGGACAGTTTTATTTTTAATACAACTGTTTTGTGCAAGTGCAGTTTTGCCCAAAACAGCTGCTTTTTTAAAGGGGAAATGTAGCACAAAGGTGCCTTCAGCATCAATCAGAAGAAGCAGGTGTATGCTGCATCCTTTCGTTTGGGCTAATGGAACTAAAATGGATAGGTTGTGCTCTGATGAGGAACAAAGTAGGGGTGTGTAGCAGTGGGCAGCACTCAGTCAAACATCTAACCCCCATACTTTTCTAAAAAGTACTTCCTGGTATCTTCCTGTTCTTTGTTACTTTACTCCTTGAAGCTGCATAAGCGGCCATCCTAATTCTCTAGAAGTCTCAAAGTTCTGACATTTCCAATACTGCATTTAGAAGTGTCTTGTAGATACATTATTTGCAGCACTAAGCTCTAAAGTGGAGGAGCTCAAAATGTGCATAAAATGTTCATAATTTATCTCTTCTGATTTGACCATCAAATAAATCTTCCTCTTTAAGCATGACTTTTTGCTTTGAATTTTCCTGGAATCTTAAGCAGGGCTCTTTCCACCCACCTTCCTCCAAAATCGTACATGGAGCCCTGTAATTCCCATTAAAGCTTTCTGTTGTGAATGAGTTATTTTGTAGTAATCCTATAATTCTTAAAAGTGTAGATAAAGCAGAGGTTCCCATTTTGTATTATAGTGCTCAGTTTACCCCATTAGTTCAGCAGTAATTAACTTGTTGAAGCTTAGAGCTTCAAAAATAAATGAGATTATTTGTTCAAAATGCCATCAGGTCCGCTTGGAATGACATTTAAATTACATAATGTAAATCAGTTTGACCTGTAAGTCCTTGTCATTATTTAGTGACATTTCTTGCAGAATAAATTGTTTGCAGGTTGGGCAGCCTGGTTATGGAGCTTGGCAGAAACCTATAAAAACAAATTATCCTTTCATTTTATACATCATTTGTTCAGACATTTGTAAAAATTGCTTCGTTTTTCCATAATGGAAAAGTGTCATTTGGGCCTTTGAAGACATTAGCTGTGTAAGATTCAGGCTGAGCTTTTTAGCAGCTGCATTGGGCAATAAGCAGAGGAATTCGGTGTTCCTCTTTGCAATATGCCTAAGACCATGCTGGCTAATTGTCCCCCTCTTGTGGTCATTCCCTGGGAGAATTACCAGTACTCTACATTTCTGCCACTTACTGTTTTTGTAGTAAATGCAACCATTAAAGAGATCCAAGGGAAGAAGCACAGGTGAATACTGACTCCTCTTTTCTTCCACCCCAGTCGAATTTGTAGACCTCATCTCATTTTCAAAATGCTGGTGAAATTGCCACCAGTGGAGCCATGGGAGAATTTGACAGATCAGGAAGAATGTGCCCGGCTCTGGATAGAACTAGGCAAAACCTGACAGGGGTCATGGTTGATGACTGGCAGAGTCAGAAGTCAGCTGGGAAGTGCTGGTTCCCACATAGAATTGACTTTTACTGCTTGGACCAGTAAAACATTGGCAGTTTGGTGACCCTAATTGCTTAGGTCATCAGCCGAGGTCCTGCTCTGGGTGTCTCTGCCTTCAGAGGTTAGGTCTTCTCAGTGGTGATGCCTTTCTGATCTCATCACTGTTAACCTTGTTAGGCATCAAATTGTTGCTGTTTTCCTGGGGTTTTTCTTGAACGATGCCCGTCTTTTGCTGTTTATTGCTGCTGGCTATTTAATTTGATTATGCTTAGTTTTGTGATTCAGTTTCATTATTTGTTGCATTAAGAGTTCTTTAAGCAAGGTGGAAAGATTATAAATTAAATAATTAAATTATTTTTTTAAAGTCCCAGAATACTTACCATGGATGAGGTCCCACATCTCTCATATTGCAAGAGACATAGGAAGTGCATGGGTCGACCTAAGGGTCCTCTTTCAATCTGACTTTTCAACGGGTGCTGCATTGGCCCTTGGCAGAGTTTCTTCCAGCTCAGATGGTTGAGGTCTCAGCTTGAGACCTGTCTGGAATTCATCTCCCAACTTGGGCTAATGGAGAGAGATGATTACGCACACGCATAACATTAAGTTCTTCTGCCGATTCATATGCTGAGACCACCTCGCTTCATGGTATTTGTGACTTTGAATATTTTAAATGTAATTATAAAATATTAAACCAGAGCAAAGAGATTTTTCAAAAGAAGCTGGCTTTAGAAGTCAAAGAGAAATTGTGACAGTTTTCTTTTTTCATCAAAAGTTTAAATGGCTTGCTAAAAAATATTAACTCTGCTGTCTGTATATGAGATTCACTTGGCCTTGTAAGAAGTTTTAAAGCAGCCCTGTGGTATGTCTTGCATCGTTGCTACAAGTTTTCTCCTTTGGGGCTAAAGCAAACATTTATGGTTGTCTCTTAACATATTTAAAGTTTGATCAGATAATTCAATGGAAAATTAAGTGAGAGCTTAAATAATGTGCAATAACTTCGGCAGGTACACACAGTTAAGTGTAGAGAAATCTTCATGTTGGCAGCTTTCCAGCTTTCTTGAAATGATCTCTTCTCTTTGTTAAATTGTATACCTTCAATCAGGTACAGTATCCGCAATAACAACATTGGCATCCTTTTTCTATTGTTACTTATGGCTGCAATCTGAAGTGGGCTTTTACTAGGATGGTTGACCTAACTCTTACCTGCATGGACTGTTGCCTTAATTCTTAAGCCTATCCTAAAACCCCAAAATGAGGGCTGGTCAAAAGACATGGGGCTTGAGGGAGTTGCAGGGGCAAATAAGTGTGTGTGTAGAGATGGTCCCCTCTAGAGCCCCACAAGTCCTAAGTCTGCCTCCAATGGGGACAAAATCTGCAACTTTGGGTGTGTAATTGCCAACTCTCAGTCCTTGGTTGCTTCTTCATCTTTCACTCCAGTTGCAAAGAGAGTTGCCAGATAAAACCCACTAAAGTGATATTCCCTCCCTCAGTCTCGGAGGCACTTGCTTGAGAAAGCTATTCAGGTCCTTTTGAAAAGGACTGGGGTTTTTACATTCCTTGTCTCTCTTTCTTTAACTAGATCAGCACACGGACACGGACACACACACACACAAATCACATTAATTGTCTACGAACTAATTAATTAAAAACAAAATTAATTATTGTAACCAAATGTAGCTGTTTTGCAAGCAGAAGTGAGGATATAGGAATTTATCTTGCCTATATTATGAAGTACAGTATACAGTTTAACCTTTAGCTATACAGTTATACCAATATGATAGTAAAATCTTTCTTAATATTTGCCCAGGTCTAACACCCCCAAGAAGTCAGTGATTGCTGGAAGCATGCAGCTCTTAGCAGGCGTCAAGCTGTGTACAGGAAGGATTTTAACAAATCACCCCCACTATGAGGACAAGAGCCTGAGAGAAAGAACAAAACAGGTAAGGGAGACCTTCTCATCAGGTCCTTACAGCTGAGCCATTGGTCAGGCCTGGCATAAATTTATTAATGGGTGTAGCTAAAGGAAGCTCCATTATCTCCCACCGACACCTGCCCAAGTCAAACATATATTGCAAGGCACTCGGCAGTGATTAAAACAAAATCAGTATTAACAAAACTGTTCTCTGAGGGAACAGATGCACTGTTTGGGGGTTCTCCTTGATCCACCATTGTCACATAAGGCCCAACTTGTAAACAACAACAGCTGCACCTGGACCTAACATAATCTGGTATTGAGAACCTCAAGACTTAATTACTGAGTGTGTTCTATGCAGTGCTGCCATTAGGTCTGGTCTGGAAACTATAGCTGGTGCTAGACTGCTAAGTTTGACATCCCATCCCAAACACAAACTTGATGCTGAGCCAAATATAAGGTACTGCTGGTAACTTACCTAGCATTCTAGTAGAGAGTGTTTCCTTCCTTTATATTTCAGAAGTTGTGCATTCAGATTCTTTGGTCTTTTTCTTGTACCCATTTCTTATCCATAACTCTGTTTTAGTCAATGCAAAAGAGCCATTCTAAGCCAGACAAAAGATCCATCTTGCCCAGTGTCTTGTTTCCCACAATGATGAGCAGGGTGCTTCCAGGAAGTTCACAAGCAGCCATGGAGGCTGCAAGCCAGTTGCCTGCCATCAAGCCATATTCCATGGTATACTTTCTCTGAATACAGAGGGCCCCATCATGACTAATTGATAGACTTCTTCATGAACTTGTCTTTTAAAGCCATCTAAGCCAGTGACTGTTACCATATCTTGGCACAGTGAATTTGATACTTCAATTTTGTGTTGCATGAGGAGTTACTTCCTTTTGTGTGTCCTGGAATATACCTCCATCCAATTTCAGTGGATGACCCTGAACTCTAGTATTATGGGACAGGTGCAGGGGACTGTCAAATATTTCCATGTTATTTCATAAATCTCTGTCTTGTGCCCCTCTTGAGTAGTCTTTCCCCCCCCCCCCAACTTCGAGTAATAAAGAAATGGCGGAAATGGGGTTGGGAATCACAATTCTAATTAAATTACACTGTTTCTAGGTTTATCAAGTGTATGCAAAAAGATCTCCTGAAGAAGTCCACAGGATCCTCAGATCTTTTGGGACTGACTTTGTGATCTTGGAGGACAGTATTTGTTATGAAAGAAGACACAGCAGGGGCTGTCGACTGCGTGATCTTCTGGACATAGCAAATGGCCATGTAAGTACTGGAGCCTGCCTTCCTATTTGCATTACAGTATTTGAAGAAAACTCTGGCACAGGATCATCTCTCCCTGTAACATCCTGTGGCTTTGTAGCCAACACGGTACACTCCAGATGTTGTTAGACTCAAACTCCCATCAGCCACAAACAGCCTGGCAAATGGTTAGGGATGATGGGAGTTGTACCAACAGTAACTGGATGGTGTCTTGATTGGCTGTCTTGGCTTAAATACACAGCCAACATAGTGTGAAATTTGCTATGAACCAGACAGCAGGGCTATTATGTCACTGGGAAGTCTAGCATTTATGTTCTGTTTGGAGTTTATAAAGAAGGCTGCAATCCTAATCCCACTTGCCTGTGAGTAAGCCCCATTGAATTCAACTGGACTAACTTCTGAGTAGACATAGTTAGAATTGTGCTGTAATCTGTGGTCAGGAGTTAGGATTGCCCATGTGAATTAATATAGGATTGAATCAAGTAAAGTACAACAGTAAAGTACAATGTGCCATACACTGAAAGCACATTTTTCCTCCAAAGAATCTAGGGAAATCTAGTTTGCCCCTCACACAGCCACAATTCCCAGCAACCTTAACAAACTGCAGTTTGTAACAAACTACAGGATTCTTTGCTGGGTGTGTGAGGTGTGTGTGCTTTTTAGTTGTATGGTGTGTAGCAGCTGTGGGATTTTCTCTGACTATACGATGGCATCTGGTGCTTGTGCAGCTTATTATGTTTCCTTTGTATTGCATTAATTTCATTGTTTTAGAATGTAGCAACAAGAGGATGTTTGAACAACCTTGTAATTTCTGTTACAGACCATGGATGGTCCTGGGGAAAATGATCCTGATTTAAAACATTCGCCACATCCTCGCTTCTGTGAGGAAATCAAACGAGACCTGCCTTCATACACAATGTATTTTGCTAAAGTATTTCACAACAAAACGTTCCATGTTTACAAGCTCACTAGACATAAAAAGACTACATAGCTTTGCTGTGACCCCAGCAGCTCATGCCAAGAGTTTACAGAAACGGTTCATGGGGCAGGGTGGAATCATTGTACACTGGGTTAAATGTTTTACCTTTTAATTACTGTGATCATTAGAAAGGGTTTGTGCTGATAATGTTTTTGTGTGTCCAGAAAGCTTTTCTAGACTACAGAAGGCTGGTTCAGAAAGGGCTCTGGTGCAGACGCTGTACAAGTGGTGTGGTGCAAGCTCCACCCTGACATCTTCAGTGTCATGTGGGAGTGACTCTTTTGTGAAGCATGATGCCACATCCCCCATGAAAACGATGCTCAACATACAGAGAAGGGGGGTGGAGTCTGAGACTTAGTCTCACCTGCATTGCACTCAAAGCATACTTATCCAGGACCTCTGTGGACCAGCTGTTGTGTCTTTCCATCTACTGCTAATCTAGGGGAGTCTGCTCAGGGTTCTGGCTTGCTAACATGATCCTGTTGATACCATTAGTGTCTTCTTGTTGCTTCTTCGGTTATTTTCCTTAGGGTGCTTGGGAACACCAATCCAAAACATTTACTTGGGAGTAGTTTCTCCAGATTTTTCTTGGTGCTTTTTCCATGGTTGCTTAAGAATCACAGACTAATGTTCTGATGTCTCAGCCCCCAACCCAGATCCCAGCTGCCAAAGTGCTTAGGGTGTATATACCAGTGACCTTTTCCTTTCCTAATGCTAGGACTCAGATGTGAGCTCTGTAATAGCCATCAGCAATGCAGTGCTTTTGGTAACCTTCCCTTCACACGCACACCCTGCTCTGCCTCGCTTCTCTCTCAGACAGCACAGCTCTGAGGATACTTGGCCCTCAGCTGACAAGGATGGAGCTGCCAGTCTCTTAGCAGCCACTGTGCAGCTAAGGGCAAAGTAACCCAAGAACATCCCTGCGTACAGTTTTGCTCTTAGCAGGAACTAAAAAGTGAGGGTTTTCCCTGGCAGGGACAGCTGTGCTGTTCTTGCCACAGCATTGTCTTTGTGCCATTGCTCATCCAACACCGGGTCCTTAATTTTTGCTGCAGGTTGATCTGCCCCAAAGCAAAGCTCTGGGACTAGTGTGGGTGCTGTTGCTGAAGACCATAGTCCAGCAAAAGGCTTGCGTCCGTCATTTGAACATTGCCCCCCTTCCTCATTGTATGGTACTTCTCAAGCTCTCTTGACTTTCAAACACTTGTTGCTCAGCATTCCATTTGTAATGTTTAGTGGCTGCTTGTTTTACCTGTGATTCCACACTTGATGACTGATTTTTGTGTGTGGTTTTCAAACTTCGAAGACTGGAGCATGTTGGGTTTCTTCGTTTTTCTTTTGATAATGTAGCATGTTGTGGCGTCCTGTATTTCAACCTTTCAGAGGAGCTTTTACAAACAAGCAAAATGCCCTCCATGTCCCCTCCTGAATATTACAATGTTCAATTACTGTATTCTGCCCCCCCCCCAGTGTGTCTTTTTAAGTAAGAATACCAAACCCAAGCTAAACACTGTCATGAGCTTCGTTATTAAAAGTGGTAGGATATATTGTGCTTTAAGGGAGATTTTTGCTTTATTGTATGTGACAAGTATTTACACGAACCATTTCCTCTCAAAAATCCTCCCCACCCCTTCAATGTTTTACCCCTCCTCACGTGGGCAAAAAAACCACAACCCCATGAATTATGTTCCTTATGCTGAAGCAAATAGATTTCACATTTTTGTACTTTTATGAAGACTATCAACTTTATAATGCTGTGCTTTTTTATTAAAAAAAAGTCACTGTGATGTTTTTAAAGCTAATTTTAACATTTTTATATGAGACTTATGGCACGGTTGGTTTGGAAGTATAACTTTCCCAGTCATTAACAAGTAACTTGGCAGCTGTAGGCACAATCTTTATTAACTTCAAAGTCCCATTCAAATGAATGGGAGTTGGGCAAGGCCACAATCCATCTCATTTTTCCCCTGGTGTAATAATGGCCAGTGTTCACTTCTGGTGCAAAATCTGATGGTAATCAAGTGCCTCTGAAAAAAACATCAATAGGAAGCATATTTGGCCTGCTCAAATAGTTCACGTAAGAAAATTGTTGCAATTAATTCCTAACGATGAGAAACTTGCAGAGCATCAGCTAGCCTCCCCCACATTTAATTAAATCAAGATGTGTAATGAGATTAAAGTTCCCCAACTGAGCTATGTTCCAGTTCCCAATGATTTAAACACTTTTCCCCTCTGCATTTGTTCCTTGGTAAATTACTGCAGGGCTAGATACGGTTCTGTCACCCTCACACAAAATAATTTTACATTTAGGCACAAGTGTTCATTAAATAACATACAGGATCCTTCTGCGCTTTCATCCCGCCACCACCAAAAGGAAAGCAGACTTTAATCAGCTCACACTTAAATCAAACCTGGAGGTGAGCCATGGCAGGATTTTTTTTATTTTTTATTTTTTTTAGTGAGGAAGTAAAGCCCTTGAATAATTCCTACTCTGTTTCCCTTAATGAGGTTGGAGCCCACTGCCGCTTCAACATAATACAATAATAAAACATTCTAATAAGTAGTAAAACTTTAATTAAGCCTGTAGTGATGTGTGCCCGATCTTGCTGGGAGCCTGGGTCAGCAGATTCCTCGCTGGTAATGCTGCATGCTAATTCAGGATAAGCACATCCCAGGCACGGTGGAGTGAGATAAGGTTGCCCTGTCCTTTGGAGGCAGTGGGCATAATCGGCTGAGGATGCAGGCGCTCAGGGCCACTTTGCCCAGAACATTATGCACCTGTGTCCCAAGCAGCCCACACAGCCACAGTATATCAGGCCTCATCTTATTTTAAGCCTTAAGCTCGGCCAGTGTGGAGGAGCAGGCAGAGATATGACAACCTGCATGTGGTTCTGAGGTCTTCTTGCCACTGTCATGCCATATGCAAAACGGGGCATGGCCAGGTGGGCACTTGAGGTGCTGGCAGCTCACCACTCTAGTACCTGCTGCTTAACTTCAGCTTCCCCAGCAAGAATTCTGATAGCACTGCTATCTTTTTTTAAAAAAAGAACAACACTGACCCATGCACTGTTTTTCAGTATTCCCATGTCACATTTTTTATTACCAAATATGTATGATCAAATATTGCCATCTTAGAAATGCAAGCTTTTTTAAAAAAACAAAAACCTGGAGCTGTCAGTTGCCCCACCCTACCCACCCCCCCCGACCAAGCCAAATCTGCCCTTGACTATAACAAAACAGTGTGAGAAGGCAATCTTTTTTATTGGTCCAACTAAAATACTGGATGCAAGTTTTTGGGTTGCACAGAACTCTCTGGTGGGCTTAGTGTGACCTTAAGAGGGACATAGTCAGTGGAGGAGGAGGAGGAGAGAGAGAGAGAGAGAGAGAGAGAGAGAGAGAGAGAGAGAGAGAGAGAGAGAGAGAGAGAGAGCGCTGCTACTTGGGCCATTGGAATGATGGAGCTGGAGCTGCATTAACGGTGTTAAAGGGAAATTTCCTTTTCTTTGTAATGTGCCCGATACCTGCAAAGCAATTTCAGGGGTCTGGGTGGCTTGGTATTGTTGTGGGAATGTTGTAGGCATCAAGAATAGCCTTTTAAGATGCTGGGTGCCAAATCGTTTTTGTTTGCTTTGCTCCTGTAGTTATCAGTACTTGAGGGCTGTTAGAATGTGCCAGGGGTCCTTTTCCTGTCTAATATTCCTTCCTTCCTTTGCACCCTTTCCAGTCATGGAGGTGTAACCCCCCCCAACTTCATTTTAAGTAAGGAAGGAGGAGGTTCAGAAGTAAACATTGGCCAGTAGTACCGGTAGGTTGGCTGGCGAGTCCCCACCTCATGCCTTTTGTCTGCGAGCACTCAAGGATATAGTGCTGGCACCTTTTTTTTTTCTAGAAGAAAAGCACTGATTTAAAGTGTGGCATTTAATGTAACAGCTTCATGGTGAGTACCAGCACTGTTTTACTAGAAGAAAAGCAATTATCCCTCCCCCCCTCCTTACTTGAACATGCACAATCGGAAGACAGGTCTGACAACCTGAAAAAGCCCCAATATCAGGGATTGTGGAATAAATCCAAGCAGCAGGTGGTGAATGACACAATCATCAAAGGAAGTTTGAGGGACCCTTAGCAAATAAGTACATGGGGAGTGGGAGTTGGGATTGGTAGGGAACAGAACTGTAGAAAGCTGAATTCAGAACCTTGCAGGCATTTGCCCTGTTTCTCAGCATGCTGTGGCTGTGTGGCTTCCTTTTACAGTCCAAGGGTCACACCTTCCCTTGGCCCCCACCCTTTGGGGGCTGCATGCCATCAGTTAGCATGGCCAAAACTGGGTGCAGCCACCACACACAAAAGCAGGAACACACACAGGCACATAGCCCACCTGCCTCAGCTGATCCATGAAGAAAGAGCTATCATCTCACCACTCAACAAATGATCAGTCTGATGTCTGGGAACGGCATGATTTACATCGCCTCCAAGGTCCTGGGCTCTGCCCAGCCTGTGCTGTGTACAGCCAGCTCACAACGTGTGTGCATTTAACTTGCACAATCGCAGCTTTACGCTCTTGGTGGCTGGCCAGCACAGTGTCACCCAAATTAAACACACACAAGGTAGAGAGCTTAAAAGCTGTTTCCGCATCACGTTTTCCTGCTGTGGAAAAAGCTTTTAAGGTCTCCACCTTGCTATCTGGTTCTGGGAAGGCCTCACATTGGCTCTGGGAGGCTCCAGTGAGATCTCAGGAGCCTCCCAGAGCTGGTATGAGAGCCTCCCATAGCCCGTTAAGCAAGGCAAAGAGCTTATATACTCTGCCTTGCTTGAGTGGCAAGGCTCACACTCAGTGTGCTGGCTCCATGGTTGCATGGGAGTGGTTCTGGCGTTGTTTTGGCTACACACGATTTTGGCTTTACACACAGTCTCCAGAATCTAACTCCCATGCAAGTTGTGAGTCATCTGTCTTTATTTTCACTTTTCTGCTGCAACCAAAACTGGAGAAGTGGGGGGGGGGGTGTCCCCTGTTTTGAGGGAAGCAGGTCAAGCCCTTGAACCTGGGGTTAGAAACTACAGTATAGGAGGCAACTGTAGGAGGGGGGCACTGCTGTAGAATTCATAAGCTGCCAAAGATTCAAGTCTAGCCGTGAGCTAGTTTAGCGACAGGGCTAGTTCCCATTCTGGGAGCAAAGATTGGGGGTTTTCATGCTGATTCAGGTCAGTTTTTCTTCTTCAGTATTGCATTTCCTTACCTCAGGCCTGTACAACTTATGACCCACCAAGCCAAGTGTAACTCACCAGCCATGCCTATTGGCCCACCAGATGATCAGCAAATCTGCCTGTCTTTGACTACAAACCTGAGCAGGACTGGGTGGGGGGAACATGGCTGATGAATTGCATTTGGTGAGCTGGCCTGGGAGGGCCTGCCTTTAGCACGTGGGATGAGAAATCTGTAGCCCTCCAAATGTGGTTGTACTCAACGTTCATCAGACCCATCCAGAGTGGCCAGTGTTTGGCAATGATGCGCCATGGAGTCCCAACAAGTGGAAGGCCACACGCTAGCCATCCCCGTTCCTCACTGTGCCATCTGTAACATTCCGCTACCAAATGCATGCCAAAAAAAGTTGTTTTATTATTAAACCTGATCCCCTTCTCACTTGCAAGAAACACTTGCATCAACCTGCAAGCTACTTGCAGTGCAATCCTAAACCATGTTTACACAGAAGTAGATCCAACGCGGATGTCCAGTGCATCTACTTCCAAATTCACACCCAACTTGTTGTCGCCCTTGTCTGCTCCTTGGCCCCTTAGTGTGGAAGAAAATGTTACTCTACATTTATACAGAAGATAAGTTTTCTATACAGTCATGGTCAAAGTGAAATTGTCAGTCTGTGGAGCTAAAAAGTCAAAAGGAGGCCAGTATGAACATGAGGAAACACACATCTTCAAAAATTTTGCTGGTTAACACTTCACCGTGCTGGCATTTTATAAGATGCTGTACTGAGATGCATGAATATTGTCTTCTAAATAAAGTTTGATCTGAAAATCAAAACCTGTCGCCTTCTGTCCTTTTTAAGGCAGCCATTTAAAAACATGCTTCTCTTGTTGTTGCTCACATCCTCTGTCAAAAGCAGCTCATTCTTCTTCCAAAAGAAGCTTTTTGACCTTGTCTTAAGCGCCTTAACATGCTGAAAGGAGTTAATATTTATTTAAATCATCTTTGGGCTTTGACAGCTTGTAAGAGTAGCTTTTATTGAATTTCCAAGTTAAATGATTTAGCAGCAGCATTTTTTTTCCCCTGCCAATGCTGCCTGGCGCACTTAACTTTTGTGAGGTTAGCAGCTTGTCTGAGGAAGTTATTTGGATAGCGTTAAATAAAAGTTGCTTTCTGATCCATGGGGATCCGTTGCTGATTTTTTCCTTTCCTCCTAATGGTGAATTTCTCAATAGTTTTGAAACTTTATATGATAGAAAGAAGCAGGTCTCTTGTCAGGGAAGCCCAGCCAAAAGTAATTGCATGTGGCATGTGGCCTTATTTGAATTTCGAAAGGTTGGACTAGGACAAGGGTTTAAAAATACAGTATTGCTGAAATCTCATGGATAAGCATGGCCTGTCTTCAGTCAAAACCACTGCCTTGTTTGACTAGTAAAGTGAGTAAAAGTTTGTAGTGTAAAGCAAGTGCAAGCTAGGAACTCAAACTAGATTGGGTTGATGACAATCTATGTTGGATGTAATTGCTTCAGGAAACCTATTTCAGAAATAATTGATCTAGTATGAGCCTCTGTAGAGCAGCAGTATTACTCAAGAGCACGTTTACTGTACCGTCAGAAAAGCTGGCAGTGACCCTTTTTACATGCTGCTCCAGAGGTGGAGGTTGGGAGGTTACCTGGAAAGTAAAGGAAATACAATAGCTTGGGGTCCAGGGGGGTGACAATAAGCTGTTGCAGTAACCATGGGCTACTGTGGCTAGCACAGCTCCCATCAGGGAGCTGTGCTAGCTACATCAGGTGAAGGGAGTGGTCTGGTTACTAAGGTGTTCATATTAAATAAAATGCAGATCCATGAAGCTGAGCTAGCTGGAGAAACTTCATCAAGGGAGTGGCATGCTGCATAGTCTTTAGGGCATGTAGCATAGAACAATTGTTAACCTGTATCGGGAATATCTTTGGTAGCATCTGGTAAGAGGTGGTGCAGTGGTTTGTGTTCCCTCTGCTAGCAGCACACAGGAAGAGAGGAAATGGCATGATAGCAAGTCAGAACATTGGTCCATCTGGCTTAGTATTGTCCATGCTAATTGGCAATGACTCCCCAGGATTTCAGATGGGGGATCTTTCCAAGACCTACCTGGAGATGCCAGGGATTGGACTTGGGACCTTCTGCATGCAAACTGTTTGCTCTGCTGCTGAGCTACAGCCCTTTGCAGCTGGTAGAAGGAAATCATGCCTGACTTTTTGGGGAAAACAGTTGATTGCATCACCGAGGCCACCAGGCTCAGAAGTCTCAACTTATTTTTAGTTGCCGCAGTGTCTCCTCTTAAGGCATGTAAAAGAGTACACTCTACTCCTGGGATGATGCTCTGAGGGTTGCCTCAGTGCTACATAACTATGTTATCTGTTGCCTTTCATTTTGTAGAAATGGTGGTTCGTAACTTATGAAAACCAATAGAGCTTGACAGGTTGACAGATTAAATACTAATATATAGAAGATTATTTAAATTGCAGGCCTATACACAATTTGTATAGGAAATAGAATTGTTGTTGCTACATGTTAGCCTGTAAAGAGCTTGGCAGGAGATTAGTTAAAGTACCAGATTACTGAAAATCCAACTACCTAGGGACATACTTATTTCTTTTCTCTTTCCCCCTCTTTCCTGTCAGCTGCAGGACTTCTAATAATCAGGTCTGCTGGCCTCTTTCTTGACAATGCCACAACTCCCTTGCATAGGCTTTTAAGGAATAGGCAAGTCCTGCAAGGCAGAAAGCAAGTACTTTTTGACTGTTGCATGGAACATGCAACACAGTGGTGGCCATGAAATACTGGAAGCGTGGCAGGAATAACAGTCTCCATTAAGAGGAATATGACAGCCCCTGCCATCATTTCACCTTGCAGAGTTGCATGAATAGCTGGGAATGCTTTTCACATCTTCACTTAGTAAGAAGGCTGGAAGTTTATCCATCCAGTGCTCAAAACGGGGTGGGATGCCACACAATTTCTTTTAAGATTGACATACCACTCTTCCATTTCTGTTCAGGCAGACAGTCTTGAGTCTAGCCTAACCACCCCACATCATTTTCCTCACACTTTGAAAACTGCATCCCTAACAGGGCGGTTCATACCTAGGAAGCTGCCTCATACCAGGCAAGATTGTCCATCTCGCCCAACAGCATCTCCTCTGCCTGGCAGTGGCTTTGCAGGTCTCTCTGACACAGGGTCTTTCACCTCTCCTGTCGCCTGATCGTACTCTTAACTGGAGATGCCAAGGATGGAACCTAAGACCTTCTGCATGCAAAGCATGAACCCCAGCACTGAACTATGATCCCTCCCACCAATTACCCTGGTGCATGCTTTGGTAACCTTAAGGCTTATGTGCCATCCAGATAGATCAGTATGGCTTGGGAAGCTGCAAAGGCAGTGTAGGACAGGGAGGACCACCTATGACCCAATAGATACTGTTGGACTGTACCTGCCATTATCTCCGAGCATAGGCCATGCTGGCTGGTATCAGTGAGAGTTGGGAGTCTCATAACTTCTAGAGGACACGCGGGTTCTGACCCCTGCCACGTAAAATGTCAGCTCTTCTGCAGAGCCGGTGTGAGCCTTTGAGAGGACTTGATGTCCATTTCTTCTGGTGTGAACCAATATCCTTCTGGGTGCATTCTGCAGGCACTACTAGCCATGTTTCCTTCACAGTTGGGAGGCAGGAATTCTTCTGACTATCATTTGCTAGGAACCAGAGGGAGGGAGAGTGCTCTTGTGTTCAATCTGGGTGGCCAGTGTGAGGACAGGATGCTGTTCTGGATGGGTCATTGCCCTGCTTCTTTCAGTTCTCTCTTTGTCCTGCAGTCAGTGACCTGAGCCAATGAGAAAATCCTCTGTTCAAGGACTTAAGCCACACCTTCAGTTTCTTGCACCAGAGTCTGGTCTGAAATGAACCAGAAATTGTGGTTTGGGTGAGTGAAATATTTTTGAGCCAGGCTGTGTGTTGAAAAGCACATTTTTATTCTGCACAGCACACCAAGGGAGTAAATAGCACGTTACAGGCAAAGGGAATAGTCTAAATTGGCCTGAAAAATGCCGTCAAATGATAGCATATCCTATTGAGTGTGGCTGGGATTTAGATGGATGGATAAGAAGCAGTAATTAACACTGAGCAGTGCCTTGATGCATTTCGAGCAGCAGGAGATTGGGGGAGGGATGTTCATTTCTGCCTTTTCCCCATAGTCTTGTTTGCTACACTGAAAAAGCACACAATGCTCAGCAACACTGTTCTCTCAGTTTTCTGGAAATGGGTTATTACATTTGGACAAGCCATATTGCCTGTACAGGTGAAAAATATTCACAAAGGAATATTCAACACCTGTGAGCTATGATAGGTAAAGCCATGTGAACTTGTCCCATTATTTAAGGATGGGCATGCCACGTCTCAAAAGGTAAGTTCCAGGATGCTCCCATGGTGCTCAGGAAAGCCATTTTCTTCCAGTGTGCATATGAATTGGCACCAAACATTGGAAGCATCTTCCTGGTTAACCAACTGTGGTACAGCACTGATCCCAGCTCTGTTAACAAGACAGAATTTCCTCTTTAAAAAACAAAACAAAAAAATGACTTCCACATATGCAAAGATTTAAGAAAATGCATTCCCCTAAACTTGCTTTGCAAGGTAAGTGAAAACAACTTCATCTTGATCTTTTCTGTTGGCTCTGATCCATGATTCAGAAACAACTACAACTCTCCAGTCTCTTGAAGACCACAGTTCGAGAATTGTGGAGGTAAGAATAATGTTGCGGGATTTCAGAGATGGCTAAATAATTTCTAGTATCCTCTCAGCCTCAAAGGAAAGTGGGAGCAAGTTCTTGAGCTTTTTATTGTTAGAAACTATGAAGAAAAACCGGCTTAATGTGAAGACCACCACAAGCTCTTTATCTTTGTGTTTCTTTTGAAACTCTTATTGAAAAAGCATTTGGGGGAAATCTGGGTATATATGGTCTCCTATGGTATGAAAACATTGGTCTCCACTGTAGCTTAATACATGCTTGAAAAATTGGACTTAGGAACTTCTGGAAATGTTATTTGGTGCCCTGCCAAGCACTTTTCAATCTCCATTACCCGTCTCTCAGTACACTTGTTCATTCCCTCCCTGTGGACAGATGATCTTCCATTTTCTGATTCCCCCCATCCTCGAACAAATGAAGCGTAGAAGAAGAGAGAGATAACGTTATGAGGAAAGTCAGGGAGATGAGGGGAATTTATGAATAATCTAAGGAACACTCATAACTTGGAGATGTCCTTTTTTTGCAGGGCCGAGGGAGCAGGGTGAGTTTCTTTGGGCTTCACATGTTGGCAGAACGAAATCTAACTTTAGAGTTTTTAAGTCCGCAGTCCGTTTTCGCTCACTGCACAGCATTTACTCAGAATAGCTAAGTAGAAATGCAGACTCGAGATAAGAAGATTGAAATGTACTGCAGAGGCAGAGCCTTCTTCACTTTGGATATTAGTGGTTTAGCAGAAAAATAAACTGCACCAGCATCTGAGCTAGTCAAAAGAAATTGATTTTTTAAAAAGGACTGATTAGTGTGTAGCAAATCATATCATAGCACCATTGCTCCTAACGGAAGGGTTTCTCCCACATGGATTTCAAAGGCATTTATCCTCCACAGGACAATTCCTGTTTTTGCAGAAGCAATGGCCGACACTGGGGCGTTATTCTCTATGACGGTTTGTCAGACGGCAGAATCTGGACTCTGCTATTCTGCTATTCAGTTAAGGGAAAATAAATAGACACGTGCAACCAAGCTTTCCTTTGAAATGGCTTGTTGACAAATTTCTGGCTACATTATTTCAAGCTTTACAAGAAGATTGGTTTTTTTGGGGGGGGGATAAAATAGGGCAATTCGGAGAGGGCTCTGAAAAAGAAAAGGCAGTCCAAGGCTATTCCAGGGATAGAGGCAGTGTAGACAATATACTGTACTGGTTTTGAATCTTACCCCATGTAAGAACCATGCAGTGGGGAAGGGCTTTAGCTCAGTGAGGTCTCATCCATGTTTCCGCTTGTCCTATGTACTTTCTAGGGAAAGTAGCGGGGCAAATGAAAAACATCTCAGACCTGTGCTTAGAAAGCACAGGATAAGTGTGGACAATAATAATAAATTTTATTATTTATACCCCGCCCATCTGGCTGGGTTTCCCCAGCCATTCTGGGCGGCTTACAACATTATCTCAAAGCAACAACTCAGAGGGCATCTGCATTGCATGTGAAATGTTCCACATTCAACCCCAGGAACCTCCAGATCGGGCTGAGAACTGCATGAATTGCATGAATAGGTTTGAATTGGTTTAAGGCAGCTTCTTATAAGAAAGAGTCTAGCCAGCTCTCTTTGTCTCCTCCTCTTTTTTAAATCCTATATGAAGTGGTTAAGGTTCAGGGAGGTTACATGGGGGACACAGACGGTATCTCCCGTCTGATGTTGTACCATCAACTTTAGCACCTTATTATGCTCCACAAGCAGGACGTGCAAACAAATGTTGCGCTGCAGCCTTCCTCTCTAAGGGAAGTGTGCCTGTCTTGGATGCCAGCCAGCCATTCCACCCTATCCTTGCCTACCACCACACCCTGTTCTCTTCATCTTCCAAGCAGCCAACATTCTGTGGCCACTGAGCATATTTTGCCCTCATTGTGCCTCCCTCCCCTGTTACGTTTTTTCCACCCTCCTCAAAAAAGAAAAGAAAAAATGATTTTCTACTTCTGCAAATCTAGGGGTGCTTATGAAGTGGGAAGAAAATGCCCCATTGCAAAGGTAAGCCCAGAGGTAATAGACCAAGCAGCTAGCAGGAAGTCCACAACTGGTTTCATGTTACACAATATTGTATCTGTCAAATATGCTATCTCCTGCTACAACAATATCTGGTTGTTTATGGCTGTCCTTTGAAGTCTTTGGAACCACACATGGAACAACAACTCTGGGGAACAATTTCTTATCTGGACTGTTTCGGTGGCAAAAACCATGTCTTATGAAGGTAAAAAACCCCACGAAGAACTAATTTCAGTGTGTCATGCCCAGGTGCAAGTTGGTGTTCCCTCCGAATCTGGGGAAGGGCACACAGGAATTTAACCAAGTAACAGGCATGGGCTTCTGGGAGTATTGAAAACAAGTCACACACATCCAAGTTAAAGGACTGTTATTGCCAAATCCATAACCTGGCTCTTCTAGTAAGTCTGAAAGGAAAGAAGCTTCATTCCAACTTGGTACACTGATTACAAACCACAAAGTACAGATTTTACAACTTATTGCAGGAGGTGCACAAGACTCTGGCCAGTTATCAGCCCCTGCAAAGTATTGAGACAGTCTCCTGCTTCCAACTATGAAGATGGAAAGACTCATGGGGACAAAGCATCTGTTCTTACAACCAATACAGACGTAATTTCTTTACATTTTTATCTTTCTGCAATGGTTCTTTGGTTGCCTCCAACTCTAGTTTAATTCCGCCCTTTCTTTCTCAGCCTTCAAAAGACAACAATCTATGTATCTTATGTCCTCTTTTTTGGGGGGGGGTTGTCCAAAGAAACAGCCAATCCAAAATCAAAGCCCTTTTTGGGCTACCTGGTCTCCATCTTAGCCGTGCTTTTGAAGTATCTCAGTAGGGATTGACTTTATCAAAAGTATGTTAAAAGTATATTTACCCACCCCACCCCCAACCCCCACCCCAAAACACCACAAGGGGCCTTCAAGCATTGTGCAAAGATGAGTTCAGCAGCCTACCCATCATCGGGGTCTGCATGAGAATAGAGTTTGCTGAGTTTTTCAAACTTCGGCCCCCACTCTTTCATATCCCCGTAGGCTGTATCTTCCTCCCATCCACCGGAGCCCAGGGAACTTAGGCTGCTGGCTTCTGAACACTCTCCTTCTGTGTAAAAGACTTGCAAGGAATCGCAGGGCAGGGCATGGTGCAGCTGGTCCATGTTTCTCACCACCCCTGAAAGGTAGCATCCAAAGTCGATACTGGAGAAGGAAGAGCCCAGTCCTGTGGAAAGGGCTTCCAGCTGCTCCTTTGGACTGGCTGGGAGGTCACAGCTCACGGGACTCTGCAGCTCTGCTCGCTTTCCTTTCTTCTTGTAAAGGGAGTAGGCTGGGCTGGTTTGAAGGGACATCTGGAGCTCTGCCATGTTGTAAGCATCCTGCAGGAGGAAGACATCAATGGCAACGTTGTACGTCAAGTCACATGCACCCAGCCACAAACTTATGGATTCATTCTCTGTTCCTGGAAAGGTGTTACAACATGGGGTGGGGGGGGATGCATGCTGGCCCCAGCCCCAGTGACCACCCTGCACACCGGCCCCATTTGCTGCACCCTCAAGCTTCTTGCAGGGAGCGGGGGAGGGGGCTTTGATTGTTAAACCACTCTGGGAACTGTAGCTCTGGGTGGGGAATAGGGGGTCTGCTAACAACTCTCAGTAGCCTTAACAAACTGTATTTCCTGGGGTTCTTTGAGGGAAGCCATGAATGTTTCTTTGGAGCAAAGATTTTAGCTTCTGTGGCATTGGACATGGATGGTCTCTCTCTCTCTCTGCCTCTCTAGATAATGCAAGGGAGTTCCCTGCACTTGCAAAATTTTCGTCAAAGGCAGCAACGCAATATGGATGTGGAGGTGCACCCTGCGCCGTAGAAACAAACTACCCTTGAATCATTTGGGCTCATTTTGCTACTTTCAGAAAGGAGCAGATACCAAGCTCCTGACATGTCAGATAAACAATGCCTGCTTCCTCAAGATAGATCCCCTGCGCGGGTAAACCTATTTTTCCCCTTTACAATTTGCAGAGGGAGTTAATCTTATTAAACACTAATAGGATTTGTATACTTAGCTCGCTGTGTGCCACCTTGAAGATAAATATCCATTTAAAGTGTTTTAAACATGTTCACGGACATTTATCAAAACCTTCAACTTTCTTTTTTTCCCCTCCGTATTTTAACGAAATTTGCATTCAGCTAGTAGGAAATACCAAGTGTAAAATTCAAACTAAACTCGTACACTTTTTGGGGGGGGGATCCTACTCTGGGTGCAAAATTTGCACAGAAGTCATCCTAGTACACAGTCCTAGGATAGGGGTAGGGAGCATTTTTCAGCCCAAGGGCCACATTCCAGCGGTGGGTGGGGCTAGAGACAAAAGTGGGTGGAGCAATAAATGCATATTTTACCACTGTGTGATAGGTTAGTTTCTACACATGCTCACTCACATACAACCCACCCACCCCTCTTCTGTTCTCCACCTAAGAGGCAATATCGGAGTTCAAGGACACATCCCAGCCAAGCAAAAATGAAAGAAAAGCAATGAGGGTTGACATCCTGTTCTCAAAGTGGCCCACCAGATGCCCAAGGGGAGCCTAACAAGCAGGATTTGCAAGCTTTAACCTTTTACCTGTACTACAATCCTGACTGAAATTTGGGCGGTTGGGGGGAAGGGTCCGTGTCTACTCTTGGCACCAAGGGGAAGGGGGGGCAGTTAAAGTCCTCCCCTCCACCACCAGTGTTCCAATCTGCCTCCCACATCAGCTAGTAAAAGAAAACAGCTGCACAGCACCCAACGACATCCTGCGTAAGACAAGAGGAGCTTCCTCTTCTGAGATTGTGCTTATTACCAGCAATTGTTATAAGTCCATTTAGCATTTCTAATAATAATAATGACAGACATAATAAGAGTATGAATATTATTATTATTTAAACACATTTCCTGGCCTTCCACCCAAAAGTATTACAGTGGTACCTTGGTTCTCAAACTTAATCCGTGCCGGAAGTGTGTTCAACACCCGAAACCATTCAAAAACCAAGGTGCGGCTTCCGATTGGCCGCAGGAGCGTCCTACACTCAAGCGGAAGCCACATCGGATGTTCAGCTTCTGAAAAACGTTTGCAAACCAGAACACTTATGGGTTTGCGGTGTTCGGGAGTCAATTTGTTCGGCAACTAAGCTGTTTCAGAACCAAGGTTCCACGGTATTAAAAAATACTGATTTGCCTTCCAAAATGTGCCTCCCTCCCTCATGATTAACTGGGTCATCTTTTTGTCAGATTGATTAAAAAGTTTCAGATCTAATTGGCATCGGTGTGTGTGGGCAGGTGAGCAAAATAGAATGTTTGCAGCTCACTGACTTCTCTGGACTTTTTATACTATGTTTTCTCCCAGGCATTTTTAGTGAAATGTCTCTGGTTCAAATGATTTGGAGACTGATGCTTTAATACATTTGCAGTGCAAGTCTATACACAGTCTACTCAAAAGTAAGTTCCACTGAATTCTATGGGGCTTACTCACAGGCAAGTTGGCACAGGATTGCAGCCTTAGCTGAGGCAATACTAAGATTCACTGAACATTTCAACAGAACATTGCAAGGACTTGATATCAGGACAGAATAAATGTTAGGTCTGGTGGGGTGGAGGGGAGATACAGGTGAAACTCGGAAAATTAGAATATCGTTGAAAAGTGCATTCATTTCAGTACCGTAATGCAACTTATTTTTATTTTTACAAATGCTTTCTTTTGGAAATTCCACAGTAATAAAACAAATAGTTACAATAATAAAAAACAAAAAACATCGCTATTACATTTCATTAAAAAGGTAAAGGGACCCCTGACCATTAGGTCCAGTCGTGACCGACTCTGGGGTTGCGCGCTCATCTCGCATTATTGGCCGAGGGAGCCGGCGTACAGCTTCCAGGTCATGTGGCCAGCATGACAAAGCCGCTTCTGGCAAACCAGAGCAGAACATGGAAACGCCGTTTACCTTCCCGCTGTAGCGGTTCCTATTTATCTACTTGCATTTTGACGTGCTTTCGAACTGCTAGGTTGGCAGGAGCTAGGACCAAGCAACGGGAGCTCACCCCGTCACAGGGATTCGAACCGCCGACCTTCTGATCAGCAAGCCCTAGGCTCAGTGGTTTAACCACAGCGCCACCTGGGTCCCTCATTAACTACATTCCATTTATAATTGACCCGCCTAATGACAAATAAATGACAAGAATAAATATCGACATCCTGGGCATCAGTGAACTAAAATGGAAGGGAATGGGTGAATTCAGTTCGGGTGACTATCATATCTACTACTGTGGGCAAGAATCCTGTAGAAGAAATGGAGTGGCCCTCATAGTCAACAAAAGAGTGGCAAAAGCTGTGATGGGATGCAATCTCAAAAATGACAGAATGATCTCGATACGAATCCAAGGCAGACCTTTTAACATCACAGTAATCCAAGTTTATGCACCAACTACCGGTGCTGAAGAAAGTGAAATTGACCAATTCTATGAAGACCTACAACACCTTCTAGAAATGGCACCAAAGAAGGATGTTCTTCTCATTACAGGGGATTGGAATGCTAAAGTAGGGAATCAAGAGATAAAAGGAACAACTGGCAAGTTTGGCCTTGGAGTTCAAAATGAAGCAGGGCAAAGGCTAATAGAGTTCTGTCAAGAGAACAAGCTGGTCATCACAAACACTCTCTTCCAACAACACAAGAGACGACTCTACACATGGATATCACCAAATGGGCAGCATCGAAATCAGATTGATTATATTCTCTGCAGCCAAAGATGGAGAAGCTCTATACAGTCAGCAAAAACAAGACCTGGAGCTGACTGTAACTCAGATCATCAGCTTCTTATAGCAAAATTCCAGCTTAAAATGAAGAAAGTAGGAAAAACCACTGGGCCAGTAAGATACAATCTGAATCAAATCCCTTATGAATACACAGTGGAAGTGAGGAACAGGTTTAAGGATTTAGATTTGGTGGACAGAGTGCCTGAAGAACTATGGATGGAGGCTCGTAACATTATACAGGAGGCAGCAACAAAAACCATCCCAAGGAAAAGGAAATGCAAGAAAGCAAAATGGCTGTCCAACGAGGCCTTACAAATAGCGGAGGAGAGGAGGCAAGCAAAATGCAAGGGAGATAGGGAAAGATACAGGAAACTGAATGCAGATTTCCAAAAAACAGCAAGGAGAGACAAGAGGGTCTTCTTAAATGAGCAATGCAAAGAAATAGAGGAAAACAATAGAATGGGGAAAACCAGAGATCTGTTCAAGAAAATTGGAGATATGAAAGGAACATTTCGTACAAAGATTACCATAATCAAGGACAAAAGTGGTAAGGACCTAACAGAAGCAGAAGACATCAAGAAGAGGTGGCAAGAATACACAGAGGAATTATACCAGAAAGATATGGAGGTCTCGTACACCCCAGGTAGTGTGGTTGCTGACCTTGAGCCAGACATCTTGGAGAGTGAAGTCAAATGGGCCTTAGAAAGCACTGCTAATAACAAGGCCAGTGGAAGTGATGATATTCCAGCTGAACTATTTAAAATTTTAAAAGATGATGCTGTTAAGGTGCTACACCCAATATGCCAGCAAGTTTGGAAAACTCAGCAATGGCCAGAGGATTGGAGAAGATCAGTCTACATCCCAATTCCAAAAAAGGGCAGTGCCAAAGAATGCTCCAACTACCGCACAATTGCCCTCATTTCACACGCTAGCAAGGTTATGCTTAAAATTCTACAAGGCAGGCTTAGGCAGTATGTGGACCGAGAACTCCCAGAAGTGCAAGCTGGATTTCGAAAGGGCAGAGGAACCAGAGACCAAATAGCAAACATGCGCTGGATTATGGAGAAAGCTAGAGAGTTCCAGAAAAACGTCTACTTCTGCTTCATTGACTATGCAAAAGCCTTTGACTGTGTCGACCACAGCAAACTATGGCAAGTTCTTAAAGAAATGGGAGTGCCTGATCACCTCATCTGTCTCCTGAGAAATCTCTATGTGGGACAAGAAGCTACAGTTAGAACTGGATATGGAACAACCGATTGGTTCAAAATTGGGAAAGGAGTACGACAAGGTTGTATATTGTCTCCCTGCTTATTTAACTTATATGCAGAATTCATCATGTGAAAGGCTGGACTAGATGAATCCCAAGCAGGAATTAAGATTGCCGGAAGAAATATCAACAACCTCAGATATGCAGATGACACAACCTTGATGGCAGAAAGTGAGGAGGAATTAAAGAACCTTTTAATGAGGGTGAAAGAGGAGAGCGCAAAATATGGTCTGAAGCTCAACATCAAAAAAACCAAGATCATGGCCACTGGTCCCATCACCTCCTGGCAAATAGAAGGGGAAGAAATGGAGGCAGTGAGAGATTTTACTTTCTTGGGCTCCTTGATCACTGCAGATGGTGACAGCAGTCACGAAATTAAAAGACGCCTGCTTCTTGGGAGAAAAGCAATGACAAACCTAGACAGCATCTTAAAAAGCAGAGACATCACCTTGCCGACAAAGGTCCGTATAGTTAAAGCTATGGTTTTCCCAGTAGTGATGTATGGAAGTGAGAGCTGGACCATAAAGAAGGCTGATCGCCGAAGAATTGATGCTTTTGAATTATGGTGCTGGAGGAGACTCTTGAGAGTCCCATGGACTGCTAGAAGATCAAACCTATCCATTCTTAAGGAAATCAGCCCTGAGTGCTCCCTGGAAGGACAGATCGTGAAGCTGAGGCTCCAATACTTTGGCCACCTCATGAGAAGAGAAGAATCCTTGGAAAAGACCCTGATGTTGGGAAAGATTGAGGGCACTAGGAGAAGGGGACGACAGAGGACGAGATGGTTGGACAGTGTTCTCGAGGCTACGGACATGGGTTTGGCCGAACTGCGGGAGGCAGTGGAAGACAGGAGTGCCTGGCATGCTGTGGTCCATGGGGTCACGAAGAGTCGGACACGACTAAACGACTAAACAACAACAACAATGACAAATAATTACAATTACAACAAATAAAGGCTTGACATATCTTGCTTTGCATGTCATGCATCTATCTCATATATTGGCTTCACCTTTTAAGTTGCATTACTGAAATAAATGCACTTTTCGACGATATTCTAAATTTCCGAGTTTCACCTGTAAATGCCCCATTTGCTAAAACTGAAATGTGCTTTTCTGAGTGCCAGAAGGGGAAAGAGACAATATAAAACAATTCTGGACAAAACCCTATGGGTTTCCAGTAGGGGCCACAGGACAGGAGTGGATCTCGACCTCCAGTCCGCAGAGAGGGAGGTCTGTCCTTTGAGTCATTATAACCACAGACATCTCTGCAGCCACTCCCACTCTGCTATCAGTGTTCCAACAATGCAAGGGAGAAAAAAATGGGGCATGCTAGGAGACCTTTGATGCACAGGATCCAAAGACCATTTACAGAATTTTAGAGTTGGAAGGGACTCCCACAGGTTATCTACTGGTAGTTCAACCCCTGCAAGCCCTAAAACATCCTCTACAGCTGACCATCCAACCACCAGTATGGGAAAACTACACTAGTCCCGGTAACTGGCCTTTCTTCCCTTAGGAAGAAAAACCACCACATATGTGCACAAAAATTATCCGGGGGGGGGGGGGTAAGCTGCCCCCTACGCAACTTCTGCCCTGTCCGGTGTGAGCCTGGTACGTGACGGTTCCCCTGCCATGGGCTCTCTCCTCCCCATTATGGCCATCTGTCTGGGATGCTGTAGGTACATTGAGATAGGGCTGGACTTCATGGCCTTCACAGTCCCTTCAAAGTCTAGGCTGTACTATCAAAGCAAAGCGAGCAATGGCTTTTCCTCTGGTGTAAGTTTCCTTGGACAAATCAGATCAACCCTCAGAGAAAGAGCCTTACTTGATCCTGCTCCCCACCCCCTTCCTCATTATAGTTGAGGATGTTCTCTCGAATGTCCTCCAAGTCATCGTGGCAGGTGGTGACATGGTAAACGCCTCCGTTCATGCTTTTGTGGCTCTTCCACCGAGTCCACAGGAAAACACCGCTGAGCAGAACTGGATGGGAAAGCGAAGAGCAATTATTTAGAAACCAAACGCACCATTAAAAAGCAGGAGAACTTCGAGAGTTAGGACTTAATGCGCCGGAACGTCGCCACATCTGAAATATCCCTGAAACCACCCTCCTCTGCCACATCACCTTTGATTCACATGGAGGGTGCAACATTTGAACTGGCCTCAGTTCAAGTATGTCCAGAAAGTACTTTGTCTCAGGCTAACAAACCCAATCCCTGCTCTCAAACAAGCACCACCTCAGTAATCCTACCAAAGCCAATGGGATTCTGCTGATTTAAGCGTGCACAGATTCAGAACTTTAAGAAGGCAATCCAATAAGTGCAGCTAGTTTTAGCAGGGACTTAGCTCTACTTTTGATTTACTGCTATTAATAAAAGTAAATCAGTCAGAAGGTGAGTAATAGCCAGAGGAGGGGTGCAGCAGCAGCTAAGCACCCACATTTGGCCTGCAAGCCCAGGAATGCTAATATGGATGAGCATCCCATGAAGTGAGTGCACTTAAAGCTAAATATATGTAGGGCTGTATTATTAAAGACTAGCATGGATTCAAGAGTGATTGAGTTTAAAAACTAACTGGTGGCGCAGGGGGTTGCTAGATGCATCTGGGTACATTATCTCACACCTTCAATCCCTCCTGGTTAAAATAGGAATAATAACAGCCTACCTTGTAATGTTTGTCACTGAGGGTGAATAACATGAAGATTACAAAGCACTTTGCACTCTCAAAGTGCTACTGTGCAGATGACAGACAATGCAAATGGTGAAAAACAACTCATGACAAGTCCATGATAGCAGCAGCCCATCTGATCTCGTATCGTCCTTGTGCTGGCAAAGCCTTGTCCAAACAGGAGAGATGCCATCAGGGAGGAGGAAGGAAAGAATGGAGGTCAGTGGGGAGGGTCAGTGTCAATGCCAGCAGTTCCTACACAGGTTGGCAGCAGCCACTGTGCAACCACCGCCTTCACCTCCAATGTGATGTGAGCCTTCAAAGCAATGCCTGCTCATAGGAAAGCCCGACCCAATGTAATTTTTCTCCCCCAAGAGAGATCACAAGAATGAGACCTCCATGTGATTGGGTGTCTGTGTGCAGTGTCCAGCTAATGCGGAGGGAAGACTCTATGAACCTGGAACAAAGGGTTCTACATCAGACAACAGATACATCGGATTCAGTATTGTCTACAGTGGCTTAGCTCATATATAACACGAACTTTTGGTTTGTTAAACTATGGTTATGGAGGAACCCTGCCCAACTGATTATGGTTTGTTTACTGCCAGCCATAGTTTATTGTTGGCTCACAAACCTTGCTTTGTTTTAACCCTGGCTTGATGCTCCTCCCACCCACCAATTCACCTAATCCTGCTGCTCATGGTCATCCATCTTTCTCCTGCTTGCATTCCAGGTGTTAGTCTGGATTCAACCTTGCATGCTGAAAGTTGAAACTGTCCACTGTTGGGGCATGTGGTAAATCCAAACCCTATCGATGCACATTTACCAGTGGGAGGGAGCCCCGTTGAACACAGTAGGTCTTACTTCTGAGTAAACATGTAATACACAAAATGAGGAGCAGCCTATGGAACAAACAACAATGAAAATGAATGGAAGTGATGAACGGGACATAGACAAAGAGGCACATGACACATTTTTATTAGAAAATATATATATATTCAGGCACAGGGTTTGTTTGCTTTTTCTTAACTATATGACTCTTCTCACATACTTGAATTGAAATTTACATTCTGGCAATCCAGAATATACTATAACAAAGGTGACTGGTGGTGTGTGTTCTCTAAGGCTAAAGAATGCAAGATGCCCTTCATGCAATTAGAAATTAAAATTACAGAGCAGGGAAGGGTAATTCAAATCCAGGTTGAACCCCTGGTGGAGAGAGCAGTGCTGACCTGGAATGGGAGCCCTACCACCGCACCCACTGCCGCCTGCCATTTGCTTTGAAAGACTAGCCCCCATTCCCCATGCAAGGGGAGCTTTTAGTCTAATGCAAATAGGGCCCCCCAATCTGGACCAGAACACAGCAGCAGGCAAAAGGGGCAACACCCCTACCCGGTCTGCCAGGTTCCCAAACCACACTGGGCTCTATTTCTTTATACATTAATTGTCATTCATGCAATTGCTAATTGAGTGCAATGGTAATCTCCTCAAGTTTTAACATTCACTGGTTACCATAACAAAAACCACTCCTTTGTTCGCAGGACATCCTTATGATTCTCAGACTGCAAGACTGATAGTGATCGAAAATATACGGCGTCCGAAACTGGAGCCCACAACTATGACCCTGTGTTGCATCCTGATTCTGAGATACGGTGCTACTTTGTGTTAAGAACTTAATTTGTTCTGGAGGTCCGTTCTTAACCTGAGGTACCACTTTAGCTAATGGGGCCTCCCACTGCCGCTGAGCCGCCGCCACACGGTTTCTGTTCTCATCCTGAAGCAAAGTTCTTAACCCAAGGTACTATTTCTGGGTTAGCGGAGTCTCTAACCTGAAGTGCCTGTAACCTGAAGGTAACCCGAGGTACCACTGTATACACACATTTGCAAAAGAAATGGCCTGAATAAAACATGCTCTTTGCCAGTTCAGAAGAGCCTACGAGATGCCATTTTTGCCACCCCACACCCCACTATCAAGGGTACTAAAAACGGCAGACAAAGGTGGCCTGTAAACAGAGCCACGTACACACAAAGAGCCCTAGCCCAATTTCAAGAGTATTTAACTGACCCAGCCATGTCCCCCAAGGAGAGGATTTGGCTTCACATCTCCTGTTCCCAACACAAAAGGAGGCCTTTTCGCACTACAAAGAAATAAACCTCTTTGTGAAAAAAAAGAAATATCATGCTGGATGTAAGCTCCGCTTCTTCCAAAATGCTTTCATTCTTGTATTCCGAATACACAATTCTCAGAGGAACAACTCCTCTTGTAACTGCCTGTCAGAAAGCGCCACTGGATGAAAGTGTTACATCCAGAAGCCAACATCAATGTGCATCAAAGTCAATGGAAGCTTACATTGAACAGTCATAAACAAGCTTTATCAGAGAAGAGCCTATCAGCGCAGTAAGGCTGCAGCAGCTGTGAGTGATATTTAACACTGTCCCACGCACACCTTTTCTGCCTCCTGTTGCACAGCATGGGGGCACGTTCTCCCTAAATCCAATTACAGCACAATGTGGCCTCATGAAAATACCCTGCCTAAACTTCAGAGCAGAAATGCTTTACCATCTGCTACCAGTTCCCCTGTTTTCCTACAGAGCAGAGGTTCCCCACAGTTCGGAAAAGTAATTCTGACCTAGTTACAAATACCTGTTGTCCCGTGTTTGCATGGCAAATATATTCATGCCTTGGAAATTCAAAAATGCTAAAATATGAGTGACAGCAAACAAACAAACAGTAGCAAAAAAAGAGGAAGCAATTACTTTTTCAAGTAGCTGCAATTTCACAAGGATGACTTCAAAAGAGCCCTGGGCAAAGACGTGAGATTAGGGAAGAGTTTTCGCTGCAGAAGGAAAGCTCAATTTAGCAGAAGCTTCCCGTGTTGTTCAGGAGGCAGTTCTGCATTAACCAAGACTGTAAATGTGGACTAACGCTCTGACCTCAGATGTTTCACCTGGGGCTTTTAAGATACAAACCACCTAACCAGACTCATCATTTCCTTGGCAGCAGGGCTGTCTTAATCAGTGATCCAGTTGACAGAGTGCTAGTTTTGGAGCCAGGAATCCTAGGTGTGACTATCACCCTCCGCCATGAGCTAAGGCCCACCTTTGCAGAATGAGAAGAACGGCAATGAATCCCACGGGATGAACAAGATTGTAAAAGCACTTTGCAAATTCGAAGGTGCTGCGTGCCTTAGCAAGTAACAACGATAACAGACTCAACGTAAACAATTGCATAATAATAAAATAAATATATATAAATAAAATAGGGGGCATCGTTGGACATTGGCTGGGAAAACTGTTTCATGTTGCACTGCACCATGGGAAGCACATCTCCCTGAACCACTCAGCTTAAATAGCTTTATAAAAGGGGTGCAGACAAATCTATGAATGATTCATCTATAAACAGCTATTGTCCATGACGATTAAAGAGTATGCTGCTGGTTACCAGTTGTTCGGGGGGGGGAGGGGGGAGCAGGGCAACAGAGGAAGTTGCCTTATACTGAATCAGACCCTTGGCCCATCCAGCTCAATACTGTTGACACCAACTACCAGTGCATCTCCAGGGTTTCTGAAGGGGGTCTCTCTCCCAGACCTGCCTGAAGATGCCATTGGACATTCCACCTGGGACCTTCTGCATGGAAAGCAGATTCTCTGCACTGAGCCAGGACTCTTCTACTTGTGGTCTTCAAGTCTGGCTTGTGAGCTTCCTGGAAGCATCTGGTTGACAAGTCTGAGAACCAGGATGCTAAACTAGATAAATCTTTGGACCGTTTCCAGCTGGGTTTTTTTTCTTAAAGCAGCAACATCTAAGGCCTAAGAAATGGACATTTTCCATCACTAGACCCTTCCTCAAGACTCCCTGCCAGAAGGAAGAGCCAGGGTCTGCAAACGATCTGGCTGCCTGTACAAGGAGATGCACTGTGTCCTCCCTGAGGCTAATACACCTGGTCCTGGGACATGTCTTGGAGCAGAAATTCTCCTCTGCTCTCTCTACGGAGCAGCAGCTGAGACAGCCATGCTACCAGCAGTGGCAACACAGAACACCAGGAGGAAGAAGCACATTTCCCATCATCACCATCGCCAATACCCCAAGCCTTTAAAAGCCACCGCTGCCTTTTGAAAGAACCTCGTGATCGTGTTATCATGGGTATCTTTTCACTCAGTGTCAACCACTATAGAAGCCTGTTCTTAAGAGAGCAAAGCAGAATCTCAATGTCATAATGTTCATTTCCCCTTTGTCCCTTCTGAGCTAATTCGCAGCAATGGAATGTTGAAGCAAGAACAGAACGGAAAAGATGAGAAGGACCTTTCCCAGGGATGAGTCAAATAAGGATGCAGATGAAACCGGAAAGGAATGTCTTTGATGATGATGATGATGATGATGATGGGACAGAGAGAATGAAGGACAAGACAGTGAAGGCATCATCCAGTGGGCGTCTTCACGACTAGCCGGCATGGCGAGCATCCAGAGCAGCACAGAAGGCGGCTTACGGTTCGTTACCAAAGGTAGTATAAGATGTAGTTGCCGTAACTACCTAGTAGGGCCAAGAAGCAAATGCAGATGGCAAACATGGAGCTGAAGCTCAGCCCAGCGTCTTTGTGGAAGATGGCTAGTGTGATTTCACAGTTGCGGCCGGAGTAGCCGTCGGGGCAGTGGCATCGGAACTTGCTTGCCGACTGGGAGATGCAGGTGCCAAAGTTACAGGGCCTCTGAGCACATGCCGTGTAAACACAGTGCCGGCCGGTGACGTTCTCCACCAACATGTGTCCTGGAGGGCAGCTGGAAAGACACAGAAGGCAAATCAAACTCCTTAGCATTAACCTCGCTGCTGCCCCAAAGCAAAGCTCCAGGGTGCCACAATCCAGATTAATTTCACACCCTCATTTCAGCTTCAGTAGGAGCCAGTTCCAATGTAATGAAATTTGCTCACAGATGATCCTCTTGAGCTGGATTCCTGGAATGGGCCCAGTTCACAGGACTGCATTCCAGCAATGTTTACTGGGGTGTGTGTGTATTTTTTATAAAAAAAAAACCCCTCCCCAAATGCAGAAAGTGTCTTGTAGCACCTTAAAAACTAACAGATTTATCCTGGCATGTTTTTGCAAAGCAAGAGGCCACTTTATCTGATGCCTCAGATGGACAGCATACCGCACTTGCGCAACAATGGGGACAATCCAATTTGAAGTGGGAGTAAAAGATGAATCAATGAACCCTAAAAGCAGTTGCAAAAACATCAATCAAATGCCGATCATCAGGCGCATGCTTGAAAATCCCTAGTTTTGCAGCCCCAGAGCAACAGAAGGTATAGTGCCCCCCCCCCAATTCTGCGCTCAGGTTGGAGGATCCTTGGGAGCAGCACATCAAAAAGCACAAGGAGCTACTGCTCAAATAATATTTAGCACTTCCCACCAAATATGAGGGGTTTCTGTTCAAGCCCTAGACGGGCAGGCTGCTCCCGCCTTCTGATATCACCGAGGGAGGTTTGTTACCTGCACTCATGCATCATCCACAAGTCAATGCAGATGAATTGCTGGCTGCAGGGATTGCTCTTGCAAGCTTCGGAAAGGCAGCCTTTTCTCACTCCTTGGGCACTCAGCACAAGCTCCTTAGGGTAAGAATCTAGAGGTAGCCTGTAGTTATTGAATCTGACATCCTTCATGCATCCTAAGGCAAAAATACAAAACAGACTTGATGTGGAAAGCTCTTGATCAAGAGCTATTTTTGAAAGAGATGCCGCAGCACTGTAAGCCCGAGTTATGTGCTACGTTTAACAACAGGCTGAAGCCAGAGAAGTTGAGATGCAGGTCAGAACGCACCCACCGAACCCCTTCTGGGTCACAGAGCTGCATTGCAAAATCTGGAGAAGTGCAGATTTTGGAGGATGGCTGTGTTTTGGTTTGAATATTGTTTTGGAATGTGCAACTAATTAGGATGATTCACATTAAAATGCGAGATGAACTGGATTTCTTCGTCCCTGTACTTGGAGAAAGTTGTTGGGACATACAAATGTAAGGGGAGCCTGTTGGATCAAGCTAATGGAATATCATGGGTGCTAACCAACAGGCAGCCTTCCCAATAAGCTCTTCAACCTCCAAGGGCCACCACTCCACAAACCTGCAAACCTGGGTTTCTGGCATTTCCACCAGGGAAAAATACACTTTTGTTCAGAGCAAAACGGGGGTGCTACCATTCTACATTTATCTTCCCGCCTCCCCCAGTTTCCACAAGGTCTTCACTGGCTAAGATTCCACAGAATGAGAAGTTTGAATAACCAGAAGCAGGGTGGAAAACTGTCACCTTAAGTCTCTTCATTCCTTTTAAATCCCCCAGCTCTGGAGCCGTGCAGAAATAACAAAAGCAAGAGCAATGGATGCAAAATGCTAACACAAAAAGCATTGTGAGCACTGCTCCATTGCCGGCTCATAGCTCTTTTAATAGCTAAGTCCCCGTGATGGACAGTTATCCAAGATAACAGGCAGGCTTCTTTTTACCTTGGAAACTGCTGCTCTGATTGACAGGGTATGTGTTGCCAACCACCAAGCTGTTGGGATCAATTATGATCTCTTTGTAGGCGCCAGCTGCCTTCAGGATTTCTCTCTTCCCGCCTCCTCCATCCAGGCGAAGAATGAACTCGTTCTCATTTCTCTCCAGGGAAACATGATGCCACTCTCCATTATCCACTTGGTAGGAGGGGAGGCTCACCGCAGCCGCTCCATCTCCCAGGTTGTAAGACACTGCTAAGAACCCCTGGGCCACCTTGCAGAAATCCAGGAATCGGTGTCAATCATTTTTTATTTATTTTTTATTTATTTGCATGCAATACAATAAGGCTCTGGGTAATTCTGAAGAAGAGAGCAAGGGCAGGGGGAAGAACTCCACAAATTAAACTACCGTGTGTGTTGCACATCTCCAAACCCAGAATCAGGCTAGAGAGGTCCCAATCCTTTCTCGTGTTGAGTTCAATGGGATGATCTCCCCGCAGGGTTGACACTGCATTATCACAGCATGTTGTTGTATAATGTGAGTTGACTAGGAGACACACACAAAGCACTAAAGGTTCATTTATTTTTTGCAAGGATAGGGAGTCTGTTTCAGGGGGTGGGGGGGGAGATGTTTTCTGGACTCCATCAGCTCTGACCACTGGCCATTCTGGCTGGAGCTGAATAGAGCTGGAACCCAGCAGCAGCAGCAGCAGCAGCAGCATCTGCAAGGCTACAGGTTCCCTACTCGATGTATCGTTCATCTATACACAATTCCATATGGACCAGCAGAGTCACTGGGACTGAAGGACCATGATGGGGTGGTTCGTGTTTCCTCTCCCATTCTAAGGGTAGCTTCTACTGGGGTGTGGTCTGTGACTTGAATGTTGCCTATGTTTGTTTTTCCAACCAGGGGGGGATCAGACCTGGTGCAAGCAGAATGCTATCTAATCTGGACATTCTGCTGTGGCGCCTGGATTGAAACGTGTGGTTGGTGTCTCCCAGATTTATTTCACCCCATATGCCATAAAGGCCTCTGTCTTTTAGCATTTTTAGCAGTTTGTAGGAGGCTCTAGTTGTTTGGGGTTTCCCTCGGATTAAGGTTGCCCATGGGGTTGTGGGGTGGCTGTCTTTCAGGGAGATGCCTCCCATATGAAGGCTGAAGTCACCTTCCAGGATTGCTTCTCCTTCGGAGAAGGAGATGAATTTATTCAGTGTCTTCGGGGTGAATTCTACCGTATTTGTTTTGAATTTGGGGGCATACATGGAGCCAATTGTCAGTTTGGTTTTGCCATCTAGTTTTCCTTTGGTGAAAATAAATCTGCCTCTCTTGTCTTTCAGTATTGTTGTGGCTTTAAAATTCAGGTCTCTATTGAGTATTAATGGCTCAGGAGTTTGCTTCCTTTGGGTGGATTGTGTACTTCCTGTAGGAAGGCAATTTGTAGTTTCATGGTGTTCACGTACGAGGTGATGCATTTTCTTTTGAAAGGGTTTCCCAACCCCTTTACATTTAGTGTAATTGCTTTTAAGCTAGCCATTCAGCAGAGTCACATTCAATAAAAATAACAGCAGTAGCAGCAGTTGTGCAGTCATATGAAAACATGGTGGATTCACAAAGTAATGACATCAGCAGAGGATTTTGAACACCAAGGACTCAGCTAAGTTGGAGGGAAGGGTTTAAAATGCATTATAACACTGTGGCACCAGATGGCGCAATAGAGTTCGATCCTTTGGCAACATGATTTCCCATTAGTCATACCTCTGGATACGAATGCTGTGGGTTGCGTACAACACGGGTTACGAATGCACCAAACCTGGAAGTAACGGAACGGGTTATTTCCGGGTTCGGCGGTTCACGCATGCGCAGAAGCGTCAAATGATGTCATGCGCAGAAGTACCGAATCATGACCCACGTGTGTGCAGAAGTGCTGATGCGGTTTGCGTACTGCTCCTGTTGCAAACGGGGCTCCGGAACGGATCCCGTTCCCAACCAGAGTTACCACTGTATGAGCTTTACAACGTGTTTTCCTGAAACTTTTTTTGATGTGTCTAGAGCCAGCCCAAATGTCTAAGAATGTGAACCACTTAGACATTCTGCAAATTTGCAGTTAAAATACACATCTTCTTGAAAATTCAGTTTGTTGCCTGGACAATGTACATTGACCAAGCAGTGCCCAGACATATGGTTCATTCGCCAATCCCTTCTTGAGCACTAATTTCCAGAGAAGTAGCCATGTTCATCTGCTGCAGTAAAGGCAACAAGGAGTCTTGCAGTATCTTAAAGAAAAACAAAGTTTAATACTATGATATATGTATTAGTCTTTAAGGTGCTACAAGATTCTTTGTTGGCTTTCTACATAATTTAAACTATCTCCATGTGTACATACTCCAACATCACTTGGAGACTATGTAGGTTGACCACACATTGTGCAAAAAAAACCAACAACAACCTGCTCATGCTATCAGTTTGAGCATATTCTCCGTGCCTTCTTGGGAATGTTGTATATTCACCAGTGTTTACACACATACCACACTAAATACAGTGGCACCTCTAATTACGAATAACTCTACTTACGAATGTTTCTACTTACGAATGGAGCTCCGTCCGCCATCTTGGATGCAGTTTAGATAGGATTTTTTCTACTTACGAATTTTTAGATAGGGTTGCTTCGACTTACGATTTTTTTCTCCCAATGCATTCCTATGGGATTCGACTTACAATTTTTTTCTACTTACGAATGTGCGTTCGGAACGCATTAAATTTGTAAGTAGAGGTACCACTGTAAATGTGAATCACTGTAAATATTCTCACTTGCTCTACAAGTAACTACAGCTGAAGTCTAGGGAACAGTTTCAGAGATGCCCTCCTCTTGCTTGGGTTCACTTATATTTTTCTGCAAAAATAGGACAGTCAAAACAGCTACCAAAAATGTCCCCTCACTTTCAGAAGCCCTGCACCACTGCATCAAACCATCATTTACTAGCAGAGCATGCAGAGGGGAGACCATCCAAATTATTCCATTAATGAGATAGTCACCTTAACCGCAGTGCTCATTATACAGGAATGAACTTTCCAATATCAGCAGAGGGAGCACAGGGTGTATTAGAATAATTTGATAGTTCCACTGACTGAGGACCAGTTCATATTGGCTACGTTCAGGCATCAAGATAAACTGTGCTTTAACATCATGAAAACAAGTCTTGGGCGCCCCCTCCTCTCCCCAGCCTTGGCCATGAGGAGTTACTGGTAGGAAGCATTTGTTGCTGAGTCTCATTGACTTCAGCTTAGCATTCCATTTGAATCCTACAACGTGGTTAACCTTAATGATGGTTTGTTAAAAACTTTTATCACCCGTGGTTTGAAGCTGGATTCTTTCAAGCAAATCATAGCTAAGAGTAAACCCATTTATCATATGCATACAGGAAGGTGCTTGCAGATATAGATACAGATACAGATACATACACACAGCATTCACAATGGAAAATAAGACCCCGAAGTATATCACAGAATGCCACCGTTAATTAAAAAATAGAAGTACAGTGGTACCTCCGGTTGCAGACAGGATCCATTCTGGAGCTCCAGTTGGATACCGAGGTTTCCGCAATCGGAGGTGCCCCTTCTGCGCACACACACGATGCGAAAAAGCGCTTCTGTGCATGCGGCGAAACCCAGAAAAACACTTACTGGTTTGCCACTGCGTATCCTGAAGGATACATAAGCGGTGAACACAAGAAGAGATACCACTGTAAAAGCTTTCAAAATCATTGTGACCACACCAGAGGGGAGTGGGAAACGTATGAGAGCCTGATGGTCGTCTTTGTTCATTCCCATGACAACAAACCACAGTGCATCGTGACATCTGAATACAGCTGCTCTCAATTTCCTCAACATAAGTTTTGTACACAGGTACAAGATTGTATGAAGAAAGTCTATCTGGAACAAGACTATAGATGCCAAGGGGTGGCAGCCCATCCCTATAATCACAGATGCTGAATAAAAAAATACATCTCCAGCTACGGAAATGTCTGCTGGTCCCCACCACCTTTATGGACCAGTTGACACTAACACTTCCTCATAAGATGGCAAACCAGCTTGCAGGAATTTAGGTGTGTCCTAAGGTTTGATAATGAGGACTCTACGGTACTTTAGAAACTATAGCAATTTCTATAAATTCACGTTTTACGGAACAGTATGGCTGTTCTGAATTTCTCTAGAAAGGAGTGTGTGGAGACGGAAAAATCAAGGGCACAGGTGGATTCTAAAGCAAGAAAGATGAGCACACTGCATCAGGAGAGAGAGACCTTTTCCATCTATGGCTCGCTGGTTCAGAAGAGAATTAACTCTGAACTGACATTGACCATCACTCCTCATTTACCTGCAGGGTGATGTGTTCATCCTTGTTGCGGGAAGACATGCTCAGGATGATACCGTTGGGCTCTCGCATCCTTATCATGGCTTCTGCTACTGTTCTACGGGCAGGTATGGAGACGGGAAGCTGATAGCATATGTGACTCCCAGGCCCAAATGAAGATTCTTCAGCAGCTGGAAGAATTGAGGAAGGAAAAGTGCTTTCTTATATACACACACAAACAGGAAGGTGCTTGCAGATATAGATACAGATATAGATACAGATACAGATACATACATACGCAGCATTCACATTGGAAAATGAGACCCTGAAGTGTATCACTAAAAGACTATATCAGCATTACATATTAAGTTCAGACTTGTAATTGGGGAGTAGCCTGGTTGTCTGCAGCAAGCAAAGACAACCTCTAGCTAAGCAGGCACAGCATTATGGCCACTGCATGAGAGCTGCTCCAAGAAAACCACACACAGAAAAAAAAATCAGAGTGCCCAGGCAGTAAAGAAAGTAAGTGGTCTCACCAGGTTCCAAAATCTCAGTTAAGAACATGCCCACTCTCGCAGCCAGTGGGCTCTTATGGTTGAAAGAAGTCGTAGTCCAGCAGCATATGGAGGACCAAAAGTTTCCCACCCCGATTTTAACCATGGCTCATGGTGGCCAGTCATAATGCCTAACCATGGTGAGGGGAGTATGGTGTGAAGGATTGGGGGCAGTGCAGGACCATGCAGGACCCTAGAATCCCTGTCCCTAGTCAATGGTCATTGTTGTATCAGCTACAAGGAACTCAGCAGCATGCACTGCAAAACATACACTGTGCTATCCCGTGCTATGGTCCATGGGGTCACGAAGAGTCGGACACGACTAAACGACTAAACAACAACAATCCCAACAATGCATGAGGATAACTTCACCTTTGTCACATTTGGAGCCATAGTAACCTGGCAGGCAGCGGCAGGTAAACGAGTCCCACTCGCCAAGGCATTGCCCATGGAGGCCACAGGGAGAGGAGCCCATCTTTTCACAGCTGCCATCTGTCCAGGTGCAGCCAGGAGAACTATTCAGAGACTCCGCTGGAGATTCAAGGTCATACACCTTTAAACAAAAAAGGAAAAAGCATCAAGGCTGCTTGCAAAAGGAGGAACTTTGAAATGGACTTCTGGCTTCCTGCCTTCCCAGAAAAATACAACTTCCCTGCCTTTTGAACACACTGGCTACCAAATCCCTGGTGTCACAAGTGCTACATGTAGTTACAGCCTCTAAAACAGGGGTGGCAAACCCTTTTGGTTGCAAGAGCAAAACTGATGGTCAGGCAACCCTCAGGCCACACACACACACACACACACACACACACACACACACACACCAGATATACAGTCTCACATGCTTTATCTGCTTGCATGTGCTTCCAACTCTAAAATTCTATTTTTCTATGATTCTACACATGCAATAGAGAGAAGTGGTGTAGAGAGAAGTGAGGGGCGGGTGAGGCTCATCAATCTGGGGAGCTAGCCAATTTAGAAGGAAAACTCTGATCCTAGACCTCTGCTGCCTTGTGGGATACCACCAGGAGAAGAAAAGGCTAAGGAGTGAACTCCAGAGGGGAGTCCCTAAGAGGGTTGGAATGCACCTTGTACACCTCCTTCCAGCAACTCCTGCAGCCAAGCTGGTGCCAAACGTATCGGTCTGCTTTCCTTTGGACCACATCAGTGAGACTGAGAGTGGGGTCTTGTCATCTGGGCAGCGCAGGAGCTCCATGCTCACTGCCCAGGCTTGCACCCTGGGGAGGTCACCTCAGTGATCACACTGAGGTCACACAGCAGCTTGATTCCCCCCACCCCTGCCAGGGGTGCACTCCATTTTTTCTTGAGACAAATGGATGCCAGTGATGCCACTTACGTGAGTGTCCAAAACAAAACTCCGGATACAGCCGGTAAAATGTTTGTGCCGCAACTGGGGGTACGAATATGGAACCGATTCTTTTACTCCGCCCAACTGGAGGACCTGGTTCATATTCAAGTACCTTCAAAACACAGATGTGCTAAATAAGAGATGAATGTTAGTATTATCAGGCCACTAAATATACACAGACAATAGCACAGAGTGGGTACACCAAGCACCGGGTTGTTGTTGTTTTTTAAAATGCTCCCAAAATAACGGAAGCTGTTATTCCTATTGCAAGGAAATAACTCCGCTGAGTCAAAAGCGTCTTGCAGTCAGAAGGAGTTTAGCAATATTAACTGATAACCACAGCAGGAAAGACATTGCAAATGTGTTCAGCAATTGACGAATATGTTGCATCTCTACATTGAAAAAAGCAGCAGCATAGCTTGGCCCTATGCTTGTTTATTCAGAACTCGATGAGCATCCCTTTGTTCACTCTAACAGAGAGTGGGGCTTTGTGCGCCATTCCAAGGAAATATGCACAAAAGCCACGGCACGATGCTCATGAGCCAAATGAGCACATCCACATCCCTAGCAGGTGCTTGAGAAGCAATGCAGCCTTCCTCTTGCCTGATGACAAGGAAAGTTACCTTTGGGCAGGTAAGGGGGAAGCAGAAGGGGCAGCAGCTACAAGTGCCTTTTCCTACTTATGTGGATGCCACCAGAACCCCAAGCCACATCTCCTCTTGCAGTATTGTTTCATTCCATTGTTCCTCCTGAAGAGGCCCTGCTGTCTCAGCAGGAACAGCATGTGCAGCATGACCTTCTTCCTGGGGAGGAAGGGTGTGGCTTAGAGTCCTCTCCAGCTCAAAGTGCTGATACAGCCGCCACCACTGCTGCTTTCCCCCTGCCCTAAGGTAAATTGCTGGGGAGCTCTGGTGCAGGAGAAAGGAGACGTAGCAGTGACTTTGCAGGATCAGGGTGAACCCAGCCCTATCTGCCCTGCTCGGAACAAGCTGCAATCAGGTGTGTGGTTCATACAAGAGCCCCACTGGATCCGGCCAATGGCCCATCTAGTTCAGCATCCTGTTCTCACTGCGGCTATCTGGATGCCCGTGGAAACCTGAAACCTGGACATGAGCACAAGAGAATTCTCCCCTCTTTTGGCTTCCAGCAACTGGTATTCAGAAGCATTGCTGCCTCTGGTTGTGGAAGCAAAGCATAGTCATCATGGCTAGTAGCCATCAATCTGCTCCTGGGAATTCAAGGAACAGTGCTGCCCTTCGCAAGCCACCCTCCCCCCTTGAATGTCTGCAGCTTCACTACACAGAATGGCACCCCCCTGTGCTCCTAGGGGCTTATTTCCAAGTTCACCTGCACAGGATGGGGGTCAAATAACCTGAAACTGCCCAGGATCCAGTAGGGCTCCATGTGCCTAATTCTGCACAGGAACGATTAAACCTACAGAAGCACCTGTAAATGATTTTAGTGACGTGATTCAGTGAACCTCTGCCTTCATCTTGACAAGCACTGTACTTTTATAGATATAAAGGTAAAGACATTCCAATTCTGGAAAGTAATGTAAAGGCTACCTCCTTGACTGTGGAACAAAGGCCACAACCTCACAGTTTGTTCGGTCCT
Source organism: Zootoca vivipara (assembly GCF_963506605.1). NCBI lineage: Eukaryota > Metazoa > Chordata > Lepidosauria > Squamata > Lacertidae > Zootoca > Zootoca vivipara. The sequence continues at coordinate 71,333,681 of NC_083281.1, forward strand.
CGGTCGACAACCATTTCCCTACCCCTTCTATCTCTGACACGACTGCAGCTCCACAATGATCTACGGTGAATCGAACATCCTGTGCCAAGGGGGAAAAAAGAAATGGAAAGATTCTCATGTGCAGCCTCAGGCTCTTCGAAGACGAAACTGGAAAACGAGGCGTAACAGGAGGAAATGAAAATAAAAGCGGCAAGCCTACAGAACGTCAACACTTAGCAATAGGCACAGAATCCAGATATAGATATACCGATTGCAGTTGGGCATCCTTGACACTCAGAACGGTTAAGAGCCTGCAGAATCAGGCCAAAGGGGGTCCATCTAGCTCAGTCAGGGGCATCATCTTGGGCCAATCACTTCCTCTCAGCTTAAACTACCTTATAGCATTGTTGTGATGATTTTTGAAAAGGCAGGAGGAATAACCATTTACGCTGCCCTGAGCTCCTAGGAACAAAATTGGGATATAAATGTAGCAAGAGTTGTTCAACAGTGGAACCGACTGCCTCAGAAGGTGATGCACTCTCCTTCATTGGAAGTTTATAAACAGAGGTTGGATGGCCACTTGTCAAGGGTACTTTAGTTGCGATTCCTGTATTGCACATGGTTGGACTAGATCAGGCATCCCCAAACTGCGGCCCTCCAGATGTTTTGGCCTACAACTCCCATGACCCCTAGCTAACAGGACCCGTAGTCAGGGAAGATGGGAATCGTAGTCCGAAACATCTGGAGGGCCAGAGTTTGGGGGTGACGGGACTAGATGGTCCTTGGGATCCCTTCCAACTCCGCAAGTTTGTGAGTCTAAAATAATTATGATAATTCCAATATTCACAATGTTCACCAAGTCTGCATAAATCAATTAAAATACTTTCTGGCTGCGGTAATGGGTTTCTTCCACTACTTCCTTTTCTTTCCTGGTGCATTCCTTTTATAAACCAGGAGCCTCAAAACCCATCAGGTGCTGCACGGGCAACTCACCTGCCGGCTGCTTCTCACTTCGAGACGGTGCCACCTTTTGTCCGTGAGGTTCACATAACTCGGCAGGTGCAGTTCCACAGTGCCCAGGCCATGGTTGACTTTCAGCACTGGAGTCCCGCCAGAAAGCTCTACAGTGAATGAGAAAGAAAAGCGCAGAGTTGGATTGGGACCCATGATGGCCGTGGGACGGAAGCAGGGAGGCAGCTTGCGTTGACTCTTAAGCCCCTGAATCTGGGCCAAAACGTGTCACTTGCAGTTACAAGAACCTTTCTTTTAAGAAATAGTAAATCCGAGACAGTGTCCTGTTCCCTTCCAAAATATGACAGGGGCTGCTACTTGTGGGTAAAAGCTAGGTCTTATTCAGATCTTATTCTATCCTTATTCAGGCTCAGCAGAAAGCACAGAGTCCAGAAGTCATGATTCCAAACTCCTGATGAAAATCCCTCCCTCCAAGCTGCTGTTGGACACAGGAGGGAGGTTGAGGTCCTCCCCTACCACCTGTAGAGACTTATAGCACTGTACAATCCAAAAACCTAGAAGTAAGTCAGACTGAAATCAATAGGGGGGAGTTAAGATTGCAGGGTTATTCCCGATTCTGCCTCCTCCCATTTGTATGGTCAACACTGCCACTTGTGAGACAACAACTATCATAACAGAGACGGGGGCAACATAAAACATCCCGTCACACTCTACATATTTCGACTTAGGGTGTGACTGGATTGCTGCTATTTTTGTGTGGGATTCAAGCACATACAAGCAAATTCAGGTTTCACAAGAACAGAATCATAGAACTGTGTAGAGTCGGAAGGGACCCCAAGGGACCCCCCTGAAAACCTGCCCACAGCTATCCCTGGGTTGGCTAAAACCACCAACATTCTGGTTAACAGCCAGACCCACTGCCCCACTGCTCCACAGGAGGTGCTTCTATGGTTAGCTGGTTGGGTGGTCTTACCCCCCAAAAGATCAGTCTTCTTTCAACAAGGGAAGTGACTGAAAGCAACTGAAAGTGTGAGGGAAATGCTAGCTTTCATGCAACACCATCTAACCACCCTGCAAATACATCCCAGTGAACGCTCATTATATATAGCCAACACCATCTAACATCCCTGCAAACAAGCCAGGATGAATTCTCAATAAACAGGGCATCTGGAAGCACCCTAACAATACCATGAAAAGAAGAGGGAAAGTGACTATCGTTTTCGTTCAATCTTCCCCTTCCCAAAAATAAACTTGCTACTTCCACCAAGCCATGTGAAAATAACATGAAGAAGTAAGGCTTCATTAATCATGCAACACCTGCCTCAAAATAATTTGAAATACTCAAAGCAATAGATGCTTCCCAGTGGGATCTTTTCGATAGAAGGTCTGCTTCGTTTTCCCTTTGATGACTTCAACTCAAGAGATGAGCCAGAAGCCACACTCAGAGAGCACTAAAAACACCCATCGCTACATCATTCAGCGCCCATCCCGTGGCCCTGCTTGCATGTCACAGTGAACCAGTTACCGTCAACTCGGGAGATTGCTTCCGCATCGCTTCTCCCCTAACACAAACAGGGAGAATAAACCGCATTGCTCATAGATACAGCAGAACGGGGAGTTGCGGTTTGTTTCACTCAAACAAACCATGACCAAGAAGCACCATCATGGTTAGTTTGAAACAAAACAAATTCCAATCCCCAGGTTGGTTGCAACGCTCAGTCAGAGTTCGTGGTTTGTTGCGCCCAGTTTTGTTTGGGGAGGAGCCAATTGGGAGCTCTTTGCACATTAACAGCAAACCATTCACTATGAGTAGCACCTTAAAGACCAACTAAGTTTTTATTTTGGTATGCACACGAAAGCTCATACCAAAATAAAAACTTAGTTGGTCTTTAAGGTGCTACTGAAAAAAAAATTTTTGTTTCAACTCAGACCAATACGGCTACCTACCTGTAACCATTCACTATGGTTTGCCATGATGTGCAAATGCAACCATTGTCTTTTTTTAAAGGACTGGCATACCATCAGGGGACATAAGCAACCCTGCTAAAGTGCATGTGCTAAACAAGTTCAGATTTGTCACACACACACACACACACACCCAAAAACTGTATCTCATACCAAAGGAACAGTGGCCTGGCTCACATGTCCCAGTAAACTATAGTTAAAATAAGCTAAGGTTTAATGTCAACAAGCAGCATGGTAATGCTGGGACTGCCTTTTGCAATAAAAAGGTACCCAAAGGCATATAAAAACCCCTATTTTAGCTTAAAATGTGTACAAATGTGCATTTCAAATTAAAATGTGTATTTTAGGGTAAAACACATTAAAAAAGAGATTATATTCTGCCGTTCAAAAGAAAAAAATCACAGAAAAGTGTGGAAAGAGGAGAGAATAGACCTAGAACATAAGGACATCTGACATGGACGGGAACTAGACTCTTGCATCCATGCCTGCTTCAATGGCACAGTACAGTGGTAACTTAGTTCTTGAAAACCAAGGCGCAGCTTCTGATCGGCTGCAGGAGCATACTGCACTCAACTGGAAGCTGCAGAAGCCACGTCGGACGTTCGGCTTCCGAAAAATGTTCACAAACGTCCGGGATTGCAGCGTTTGGGAGCCAATTTGTTTGGGAGCCAAGCCATTTGAGTACCAAGGTACCACTGTATACAACATCCACGGCTAACAAATGTGCAATTTTACACTGTTTTGTCGGGGTGGTGGTGGTGGTGGTGTTAAATGTGGTTTAGCTCTTAAAAAAAAAAAAACCAAGATACTGCCTAGCAATACTTCATCATTATCAAGTAAAACACCTGTCCTGAAATACCTTAACAACCTCCCAGGTAGCAAAGAATTGCGCCCTCTTTTTATATTAGTTTGTCATGGGCATGTATTTTGCAAGAAGAGCTGCAAATTCCATGTGTGTTTGCGTGGGTGTGTTGGCAAAGAAGCAGGGGCGGGAATTCTGCTCCTGCTGGGGACAGCAGGGGTGGCAATGCATGCAAAATTGTGGAACTGTGCCTTCCTCTGCTCAACTTTCCCTGCTTTTTTAAGCAGATACAATTTTTGGCCAGGAACATGTAGTAGGGTAAGGAAAGTGGGGCAGGCACACAATGTGGGAATCTGCCCTCCTCTCCAGGGAAATATATATTACTGGGCAGCCTATATAAAGGTAAAGGTCCCCTGACCTTCAGGTTCAGTCGTGTCCGACTCTAGGGTTGCGGCGCTCATCTCGCTCTATAGGCCGAGGGAGCCAGCGTTTGTCCGCAGACAGCTTCCGGGTCATGTGGACAGCATGACAAAGCTCAGGGCCGTCTTAAGCAGGTCGGGTGCCCTGGCGCCATGGTGCGCAGATCGCTCTGGAGCCCCGCCCCGTTTCTTCCCGCGGCTGGTGGGCGGGCGCAGTGCGCATCGTGTTTGCCGCGCAGCGCCCCCCTACCAACCCGCCGCCCTGGAGCCCCGCGCCACCCAACCTACCCCTGGAGCCGGCCCTGACAAAGCTGCTTCTGGCGAACCAGAGCAGCGCACGGAAACGCCGTTTACCTTCCTGCCAGAGCGGTCCCTATTTATCTATTTGCACTTTGATGTGCTTTCGAACTGCTAGGTGGGCAGGAGCTGGGACCGAGCAACAGGAGCTCACCCCGTTGCAGGGATTCGAACCGCCAACCTTCTGATCAGCAAGCCCTAGACTGTGGTTTAACCCACAGCGCCACCTAGTTAATAAATAAATAAATAAATCTTGACAGCTTACCATCATACAACCTGCTTGTCTGAATGAACTAAATAGCTGTGATAAACATCACTTGGGATTGTCACGATGATCTCCCCGCAGCCCCTGTAATTGTGTGTTTCTGTGGCCAGTGTGAGGTTCCACCAATCAAATGAAAATACCTATTGCAATGAAGTTTTCTGAGTTCCCGGGTCCCGAATCTGAGAGGGGGCCATTGTATAGCAAAAGCCCATCTGGAACATCGGTAATAAACTCAAGGGAGAGGGAGCTCTCAAAGCAAGGTCTGATGGGGCGGAACCAGGCATAGCCATTTCCATGGAAACTGTGCTTTGTCTGCTGGCAATCTGGTCCATGAAATGAAGCAGAACAATGGCACCTGAAACAAACAAAAGCAAAAGAGTAAACTTTTATTTATGAAGCATTCATTATTACTACTCACATGTACATGGCACTTTGCAAAGAATGACAAGGCAGGTCCCTGCCCCGAGGGACTTACAATCTAAAAAACAGACACAAGGCAGACAACAGAGGAAGGAGAGAGGGAAGGAGGTAGAGAGGACTGAAGGCTTAAAGAACAAGGATTTGTATGATTTTATATAATTTATTAACAATAGTACAGTGGTCTCCCTTCCATCTCAGTCACAGCAGCCACTATGGAGAAATTATATTAGCACTTTAGATTTCAGTATACCCTGTGGGTGTGAGCTTAATCTGAAATGTAAAAGGTTTCCCAGCTTTGTTTTGATGCCATGTGGATGGACTGCATACAAGGCTGAACATCCCATACATGCATTTGTCTCGGTAGGCAACACTTTATGTTCTTAGGCAATTGTTTTTAAAATGTTCAATAAAGTTTAAAAAAAAGGAAGGAAGGAAGGAAGGAAGGAAGGAAGGAAGGAAGGAAGGAAGGAAGGAAGGAAGGAAGGAAGGAAGGAAGGAAGGAGACCTCTCAAAAGGTCCATGCATTCCCCCCCCCCTCCCGTTTTAACACAGTAGTTTTATAGCTTGACTTCTTATAAGAGGAAAACAAGAGGGATGGGGAATGTGTGAAACAGAGTCTTTTCTCACCTGTAACCATTCAGCATGTCAATGCAAGTTCCTCCATTGAAACAGGGGTTGTGAGAGTACGAGCTACATGACCGGTGGACTCTCTCTCTAGCTGCACAGGTGCAGACGGCGCTGACGCTGGTTGTTATGGAGACAAGTGACACACTTCCGGTGTCCATCACTGTGGGGATGTCACTCACCGTGATGTAGTTCACGCACCCGCTGCTGCCGCTGCAGTCTGTCCTGTGGCATTCATCCACATCAACCTGAGAAACGTTCACTCCTAAAGCCAGCTGGATCTAAAGGGACAAACAGCCGCCACACTGCTCAGCAAAAAGGGCTTACCCAATCCTCCCAGTCAGTTTTCTGAGTCTACAACATAAACGGTTGTGGTCACTGAACACATGTCTTCATCGTTCTGACTGCAACACTTAGAATCGTAGATTTGTAGAGCTGGAAGGGGCCCATCCACCCAACACCCTGCAGTGCAGGAGATGCAGCTAAAGAAGCCCCGACAGAGGGTCACCTGACCTCCAATGAAATAAAACCTCCAATGAAGGGGAAACTACCATCTTCCAGGGGGAGTGCATTCCACTGTCTAATGGCTCAGAAAGGTCTTCCTAAGGTTTAGTCAGAATCTCCTTTCTTGTAATTTGAATCTAATGGTGGTAATGATGAGGATGATGATATTTATTATTATTTATACCACTCTGGGCAGCTCCCAACAGAATATTAAAAACACAATAAAACAGGGGCGGCCAACTACCAAGAGACTGCGATCTACTCACAGAGTTAAAAACTGGCAGTGATCTACACCCTTTTTGGGGGTTCAGCTCAAAGTTGTTGAGCTTTTATTAGGAAGGAGGAAGGCCCATTTTGGGGTAGTTTGGGTCAAAGTTGTTGAGTTTTTTTCAGGGAGGAGGTAAAATGTTGAGCTTTTTTAAGGGGAGCCACAGTTGTTCGGCTTCTTTGCGGGGAGCCAATGATCTACCAGTGATCTACCGCAGACGTCCAGTGATCTACCAGTAGATCACGATCTACCTGTTGGACATGCCTGCAATAAAACATCAAACAATGAAAACTTCCCTAAACAGGGTTGCCTTCTAAAAATCAGATAGTTGTTTATTTCCTTGATGGGAGGGTGTTCCACAGGGCGGGTGCCACTACCAAGAAGGCTCTCTGCCTGGTTCCCTATAATCTTACTTCTTGCAGCGAGGGAACCACCAGAAGGCCCTCGGCACTGGACCTCAGTGTCCGGGCAGAACGATGAGGGTGGAGGTGCTCCTTCAGGTATACTGGGCCGAGGCTGTTTCGGGCTTTAAAGGTCAGCACCAACACTTTGAATTGTGCTCGGAAACATACTGGGAGCCAATGTAGGTCTTTCAGAACCAGTGTTATATGGTCCCAGTCACCAGTTCAGCTGTCACATTCTGGATAAGTTGTAGTTTCCAGATCACCATCAAGGGTAGCCCCATATAGAGCACATTGTAGTAGTCAACACGGGAGATAACTAGAGCATGCACCACTCTGGTGAGACAGTCTGCAAGCAGGTAGGGTCTCAGCCTGCATACCAGAGGCCTCTCCTCTGGAGCAGCAAAAAAACCAAGCTGGTTCCATCTTCCATGTGACTTTTGGAAAGGCAACAGTTGTAGTAGAGCACATGCAGAAAAGCCCTGGATTCAATCCCTGGAATCTCCACTCCCATCAACCCAAGCCATCATGGCCAGTGATCAGGGATGTTGGGAGCTGTTTTCTAACACTGTCTGGAGGGCCGTAAGCTTCCAATCCCTACATGGACTAATTGTCTGAGCTGGAACAAGGCTAGCTTCCTACCTACACTCCAAAAATAATGTTTGCTCCATCGACAAGCCTTTCACCCCATGACAGGTTGCGATACATTTCTTCTGGAGTCAATGGGATTCTGCCTTGCGCCCTGAAAGGACTTGCACATCAGCCAACATCACATCAGCCCAGATGGCAGGCGGGTTGCAGCCTCACCTTGCTTTTGAAGGCAGCTACCTGTCCCAGCAGTTTCTCTGGCCTGTAATAGGAGGAGCCGTTTTCAACCACAAATCTCACATCAGTCTGTCTCCCGTCTATATTTGTCACGCTGAAAACAACGATGTCCTCAAGGCGGACCGAGAAGATGCCTGCCAGAAGATCCTTAAACTTGTCGTGCCTGCTCTCCTCAGGCTCATCCTTCCTTATGAACTCTTCTGCAGTCATGTCTGATATGAAGATGGGTGGTTTAAAAACAAAACCAGCTTATCGGTCTAAGAGTCTCAGGACATGCAGTTAACTACTTCATATTTGTTTATTTCACACACACACACACACACACACACACACACACACACACACTTAATTATTTCCATTTCTAAGCAGTGCACATTAAAACAATCCTCAGAAAACAGGACAATAAAAGAATAAAAATGTATTACAAAACCAACTATATTTAAAGCTATTTTTGCACTTCCTTCCCTTCTCCCAAGGAACTCGTGGCAATGTACATGGTTACTTCAAGCCCCATTTTATCCTTACAGGTTAGAGCAGGGTAGGCAAACTAAGGCCCGGGGACCAGATCCGGCCCAATCGCCTTCTAAATCTGGCCCGCGGACTGTCTGGGAATCAGCAAGTTTTTACATGAGTAGAATGTGCCCTTGTATTTAAAATGCATCTCTGGGTTACGGTAATTGTGGGGCCTGCCTGGTGTTTTTACATGAGTAGAATGTGTCCTTGTATTTAAAATGCATCTCTGGGTTAATTGTGGGGCATAGGAGTGCGTTCATTTTTTCTTTTCAAAATATAGTCCAGCCCCCCACAAGGTTTGAGGGACAGTGGACCGGCCCCCTGCTGAAAAGGTTTGCTGACCCCTGGGTTAAAGGGTCAACCTGGAGATTTGAACCAGGCTCTCCTTGCTCATAGCCCAGCGCTCTAACCATTACACCATACTGGCTTTCTCACTGGCTTCCACTGCAACCTGGCTAAGGTCCATTTCACATCTAGGAACATAGGAAGCTGCCTTATACCGAGTCAGACCACCTAGCTTAGTACTGCATACACTAACTGGCAGCAGCTCTCGGGGGGTTTCATACTGGAGTGTCTCCCAGCTCTTCCTGGAAATGCCAGAGACTCAACACGCACATAAGCTCTTTCTCTCTCTGCCGAAATAGCTCTTCCCGCTAGTTGCCTTTCTTTCATACATTATATGATCACAGACCCGTTAAAACAACAAAGAATGGGAACAAAACGGCTTCCTAATAGTACGCTTGTGAAGTGGTTCACAACAAATTCCTGTGCACATGTTGTTCAGTAAAAACTGTGTTTTTATTAACTCAATTATTACAAATTATGCAAAACGACCCCCAAAAAAGCCCCACATTAGGTAAAGAGCAAGCAGATGGCTGAAGGGAATCTTTGGTGAGGACCCACAGCTCTGGGGCAGATGTGTGGGGAAGTCTCAGGTCCAATCCCCAATGACCTCTCCAGTTAGGTCTGGGAAATACTGCATTTATGGAGAAGAAGTAGAAGAAGAGTTTGGATATGATATCCCGTTTTATCATTCCCCGAAGGAGTCTCAAAGCGGTTAACATTCTCCTTTCCCTTCCTCCCCCACAACAAACACTCTGTGAGGTGAGTGGGGCTGAGAGACTTCAGAGAAGTGTGACTAGCCCAAGGTCACCCAGCGGCTGCATGTGGAGGAGCGGAGACAGGAACCCAGTTCACCAGATTATGAGACTACCACTCTTAACAACTACACCACACTGGCTCTCTAAATGGGGAACCTCAAGCCCCCCATAACCCAAATACTGCCCTCTAGGTCTCTCTACCTGGCTCTTGGGATTTTGGGGCTCTCAGGATTCTCCCCAGCCACGCCCCTGTCCCCAGGCCTCACCCCTTGCCAACCCTCCCTCCTTGGCCTTTTCTCCTGGCCTGGATGGAGGACAAAGAGGGGTAGGTCTGAGTGCTTGTAGCAAATAGTCTACTGTGCAAAGGCAAAAAGTGGCATTTGTTGCTTCACCTCACGCCCTGCCCACCCCTAGCATGTGGACCCCAGGAGGAAATATGGGTCTTTCTGTCTATCTAAATAAGGTCCCTTAGCCTGGTAGGTGCAAGGCAGCTTCCTTAAACCTATGATCAATGTGTCTCAATTTTTTAAAAAAACAAACAAACACACTAGCAGACTAGGCTGTTCTGCCAATAGAATTCAGCCCCCTGATATCAGTAAGAGGTGAGATGTTTCTACGCACGATGGGAATCAAAACTCAGCCGACGAAACAAAACTAACCTGCCAGGCGTACGGTCGCCGAGTTCCGAATGGCTTCGTTTTCTATCTCTTTGACATGTATCTGCACAGTTGCCAGGACGTCAGGCCAGATACCATCTGACACTCTGATTTTAAACTCGTATGTTCCCTGAGGAGCATTATCCACCATAAGCAGAGAGCCAGTCCTTTGATTCAACCTGAAAGATCTTGAACCACAAAACACACACTCATGCTCTGCAATCCGTATAATGTCTCATGGGCAACACGCTTCATTCTCAAGGAGCACCCTTTTCACCCGGGCCAAGTTTATTTAAACATTCTGGGGGCATTTATTTAGCTGCGTTCTCTGATTCTTGTTAACACAGGAAGATTTAAGTGGAAGATGAGCCTTCCTGCACCTGATTTTGCTTCCACATCCTCTCTGTGGCTCAGCAGTGACCAATTCTGATGTAAATGTCTTCTTGACAAGGATTACTCTTGCAGAGGCAACCAGATGGGGGAGAAACTCCACTTCCTCAATGTAGATTTTACATTAACGTATCATCCACACACCCAAATTACATAACATCCACATGTCCGCTGCCCAGGGGAAGACTGGGGAACCTCAGAAGTCCGATGTGGCCCTCCATGCCTCTTTTTCTGGCCTACACTACACCCCTCACTAACCCTTGCTTTGCACCCTTCCCTGAGTGTATTTGCCTGACCGGAATTTGTCCTTGAATTCTGATAATGCCTCTCGTTTCCCTGAATGAAGGGCTGGGGAGAGAGAGAATTGAGAGGGTATACAGAAACTGGCCCCCTTTACAAAGGTAACATTTACGTTCCTTGCTCTTCCTATTTTTGCCCACTGGCAAGTTGCTCTGAAGGACCCTGTCCCTGGCCAAGCAGGGGTGAGCAAAGGGGGAAAGAAGTTGCTGTCACCACAGGCAAATTCAGAGACAGCAGGCAAGAGCCAGGAGACGGAATAGCACCAACAGGGCTTCTTTCTGGGGGCTGGCAACAGGCCTTTTACTGGGAGGTGGTCCTCAGCCGATGCCCTGCTGATGTCAGACCTGGCTTCCAGCAAAGGGCCAACATGCCTTCTTAAACACTCAAGGACATTCATTGAGATCACTGGTGGGTGTGGATCCACAAAGCATGTATTTGAGTGTTGAAGGATGCACATTTGTCATTCACACTTCTGCCAGCCTTGATGGGGGGGGGGGAGACACACGACTGCCGTGCAAAATGCTGGGATGCTATACATACGGTGCCCTGCATTAATCCTGCTTCACACCTTTGGTAAAGGGGGTCTCAGTATTTCATGGTGCAAATGCAGCTGCATCTGTGACACGACAGATTGTCCCAATTGTAACCCGCAATAAATGGCAAATGCAAGTTTAAGAGATTGCCATCTCCGTACCAAGCAATAATCCAGGCTTTATATATACAAAGCACACATAACAAAACGTAAGAAAATAATTACAGAAGCATAAATATTAAATATTGTTCTGCTTGACACAAATACAATCCTCACTTGTGCATTTTTCCTTCAGAGACAAATGTTTTATTGTCCCAGTCATCCTGGTCGGGTGCAAACACTTCCCCAAGCACCGTTGTCAACCATTTTCCTGTTGAGATAAATTATAATAAATCTGCATTAATTTTTCCCCTTTTTTCCGAGGAGCTTGATATCCCAGAGCATTTATTGCTGCATTTGTCATTTTTATTGCTGCTTGGCTTTCACAAAGGTTATGATCCAAGACGTTTCAAGTAATGCAGTAGCAAGTACTCTGATCTTTCATGTAAGTGCAGCTGGGAAGCTTGTCCACAAATACTGCATATATAGGATTGGGCACGCTTTGGTCTTAAATTAAATAAAATAAGATTTCTGTGCAGAGCTAACTCAAAACTCTTCCCCAGATAAAGCTGGTTTCTAATGCTTGAATATATTGCAAAGAGAGAGAGAGAGAACATTTGCATTCGTGGGTTTTGTCCCTCAAATGCAACTACCGGAAGAAAGTAAAGCAACAATGAAGAGTGCAGCTCTATAGCAACAGCTCTGCATACCGTCCCAGGTCCAGTCCCTGCTTTCTCAAATTTAAAAGGCTCAGCCCAAATCCTAGGAGAGGAACTGGTAGCAGGAGTAGATAGAAAGTTGGTCCAGCTCAGCAAAACCCCAATTTGAATGTTTACTATACACCCCATTCTCCCCATCTCTGAGATTTGACCAGCCACTGCAACACAACCTTTTCCATTCGTCTGCACTTCATGGCCCTTGAATCTAGCAGTGATGCATACCAGGCACTCCCAAACTCGGCCCTCCAGCTGTTTTGGGACTACAATTCCCATCATCCTTGACACTGGTCCTGTTATCTAGGGATGATGGGAGTTGTAGTCCCAAAACAGCTGGAATGCCGAGTTTGGGGATGCCTGATCCAGACCGTGATCAACTCCCGCCTGGAAACCTATGTCCCCACTGTGGACGGACGTGTGGATGGACTCAACTGTTAAAACCATGTTTATGGAAGACAATCTTACTCATCTACAAGTGATTGCTGAAGAAGAAGAAGGAGGAGGAGGAGGAGGAGGGGGAGGAGGAGGAGGAGGAGGAGGAGGAGGAGGAGGAGGAGAAGGAGAAGGAGAAGGAGAAGGAGAAGGAGAAGGAGAAGGAGAAGGAGAAGGAGAAGGAGAAGGAGAAGGAGAAGGAGAAGGAGAAGGAGAAGAAGAAGAAGAAGAAGAAGAAGAAGAAGAAGAAGAAGAAGAAGAAGAAGAAGAAGAAGAAGAAGAAGAAGAAGAAGAAGATCCAACACAAAGCCAGAGGCTGTATGGACAACAGAAGGGGAGCAGGGCTCAGAGCTGACTGCATAATATAGGGATACAAGTGCACCTGAAGTAGCTGGGCAGAAACCTCTCAGACTGCGGGGTCCTAGTGCCTGGACCCTCTCAGAATCCTCCAGCTAAGCACTAGGGTTGCCTGACTCAATAGAGGACAGGACTTCTGTGCCTTTAATTGCCCTGCTCTCTTTTGAGTCTGGAAACCTTAAAGAGAAACCAGCAGACCCTTTGTTTAATTTCCGTCTGCTAGTTTCTCTTTAAGGTTTACAGACGCAAAAGAGAGCAGGGCAATTAAAGGCGCAGAAGTCCTGTCCTCTATTGAGCCTGGCAACCCTAGCACCGGACCAGAACGCAAGACCGCATAACCATAAGCACTAGAAGCTTGTTCCTGTTTTAAAGTGGCGTTAACAGGCCTAAATGAGTTGTGGCCATTAACTTCAATGGGGAAACTCAAGAGTAGAAGTTAGCACTAGATACAACCCCAGAGATTCTAATTCGAGGGAAAGAATTCCTATGGATTTGCCAAACTTGATTTCATGTTGTTTAGGAAATCCCCTGCTGTTTCGCTGGTTCTAAATCAGAAAAAAATGTGGGGGGAAAGGGCATGGAAGAGTCCTTGCCTGAGGGAACTGGCTAATGAGGACAAAAGTAATATGAAAGCTAGCAGCTTGCTTTGTCTGATTGCCTAGGCAACACAGGAGGAGGCAGTTCTCTGTAACCTGTGTTCAGGACAACCACTTCTGCCTGCAGACTGCACAAATTACTTTGCAATATCAAATGCATGCAGGGTGACATTATTTCATTATTCTGAGTCACCTTGCTTGCTTGGGAGGAAGCCCAGTTGGATTGAACTGCATTTGTTTCTGAACTTCTGAAAGCTGCAGATCTTTGCCATCGACACAATGTTCACTTTTTTTAAAAAATGAAGTAAGCGTTTGGAGTGTTGCTCGCCTGCTCCACCCTTTAGCTCAGGCACCCCAAACTCGGCCCTCCAGATGTTTTGGGACTACAACTCCCATCATAACAGGACCAGTGGTCAGGAGTGATGGGAACAGTAGTCCCCAAACATCTGGATGGCTGAGTTTGGGGGTGCCTGCTTTAGCTGATCGCACATGGGGTTTGCTTGCTGTCTTGCAAATTGATACAAAGGGCCTTTTAAAGAAAAGAAATATATAAAATCTTTGCCTTTTCACACTGAGGATGTGCAGAATGCTTTCCATCTCTTCGGTTTATGATTTATAGAGAGAAGCATCATGGCTGCAAATAACAGAATCTTTCCTTAGATGGAAAGAGGCATCAAATCCCTTTCCAGGTTGAGAAACCGTCATTGAAAACCAGTTGTTCTTTTAATAGTACCTACTGTGGTGAGGAGAAGCAGCTAGGTTGCTGCAACTCAAATTTGCACCACCAGGACATTTTCAATTTCCCCATCTATCTCTCACCCTCAGTGATATAAGTCTGTTTCAGTCAGTCACTTATCTTTCTCATTCTCCCCATCCATCCACCCATTCACAAGTTCTTAGCAAGGATGACCCACAAGTTGAAATTTTCATTTGGCTACAGTCCTTCAGCTAGTTTGGACCAATCATTCCATGGCTGGTTAATAGTCCAAAACAGACAGCTAATATGTCATCCATTAGTCTATGTTGAGGAGGAAGCGCGATTCCTACCCACCCTACCCATTGCCTACCAAGCTTTGACCTGCACATATGTGATCAAACTGCTATAATGGCGGCCCCATTGAGTGGCAAAGTCCTTTTTCATTGTGGAAGCCATTTTTATTTTCCAAAAATGCACATAAAAATGGCGTCCACTTATCCTGTTGGAGCTCTGATTCTCCACTCCACTCTCTCTGAAAAGAACTACAAACTTCAAGCTGGGTAAAACGTTTCTGAATTCCTCATGGTCATTTCTGACCAGCCCTAGTGTAAACTGGCTCTCTGTTTAAGCTCCTCTGATTACAGGAGAGCAGATGGCGGATAAAGCATGTCAAGACGGCTGTACAAACATGCCCACAGTTTATGTGATACCCACCTCTGTGTACATAAACATAGATCACTTTATGGCCAGCGTCATGGCTGTTGTCATTTTCGTCACCAATAGTTATGGTCAGTATGTTTGTGGAACTCACAGGGGGACTCCCGCTATCGGTTATAATAATGGGGAGATGGAACAGCTTCTGCTTCTCTCTGTCAAAGGACCTCAGAGCAGTGATCGTTGCAGAATTATTTCCATTGTCAGTAAGAGAGAAATCCAAAGAATTCTGATAATCTGGTGGCAAGAAAAACATAAAAGGTGGCCCATTCTCATCACTGTCTGGGTCAAAAGCCCAAAGGAGAGGAGACCCAGGGCTCATGGAAACCAGCTGAGGCCCTGGCATATTTTCCCAGACCACAGGCATATATGGGGCCTCAAACCTTGGCCCGTTGTCATTGACATCCAGCAAGTCAACCAACACCGTAACACTTCCTGTTTGGGCAGGTAGGCCTTGATCAGAAGCCTGTATTATTAGACGGTACCCCTGAATGACCTCGCGATCCAGCGGTTTGGCCACAGTCACGTGGCCATCCTGGTCTATAGCAAATTGTCCGGCTGGATCAGAATCCACCTGGATGGAATATTCAGTATCCCCATTCAAACCAGAATCCTCGTCCGTGGCCGTCACGGTGATTATGGTGGTTCCCACTGGTATGTTTTCAAAGAAAGGGCTCAGCTGGACAAACTGAGAACTGAAAACCGGCTTGTGGTCGTTACGGTCTTCTACTTCGATCAAGCAAAAGGCAGTGCTGGAGAAATCTAGGTCTTCCACCTTGATTGTAAGGTTGAACCACCTTTCGTGGATTTGCTCATAATCCAAGGCCTTTTTCAGCCTGATGGTAGCATGGTGGCCTTCCTTGTGGCTTTCAATGTAAAACTTCTGTTCTGGATCCCCAGCAATAATGCTGAATGTCAAGTGAGCGTTTTCCCCGCTGTCTTCATCAATTGCCGACACTTCTAGAACCTCTGAGTTGACGGCGATGGTTTCGGGGATTACAGTATGCCAAACTTCCTGGGTGAAGTTAGGGATATGATCGTTTACATCTGCAACCCAGATGGTTGCTGTGCCTGTCCCTGCTAGTCCTCCACCATCTTTTGCTTCAACGGTAAGGAAATATTTTTCCATCTTTTCTCTGTCCAACATCCCTCCCGCCACATAGATGTTGCCAGTACTGGGATTGATTTTGAACAAGTCCATATCCAAGTCATTTTCCACACTCTCAATGATACGGTAAGTCAGAATTGCATTGAGACCCACATTCGGGTCATCCAAGTCTACAGCTGTCATCTCCATGACGAAGGTGTCTTCAGGTGAGCTTTCAAAGACACTCCCGTTGCAGTCACTGGGCATGCAGGTGAACATGGGGGCATTATCGTTTATATCCCAGATGTTTATAATCACATCTGCAAAGCCAGTAAGCCCTTCCCCTCCTTCATCCGTTGCCAGCACAACAAATCTCCAAAGGGCTCGCTCTTCCCGGTCCAACATTTTCTGGGAATAAATGCTGCCCGTGTTCTCATCAATAGCAAATACATCGTCTGCCCCATGTCCATGCAAGGAGTATCTCAGATCACCTCCATCCAAGATGCTATCAGGATCATTTGCTACAACCTATGGAGAACAAAGTTTAAGATGCATAGATCAAGTAACTACAGGTCATGAATTCAGCATCATATATCAACACGGAACAACAAATAAAAACGATGTACTATGTACAGGCTGAAAACAAACAGTATCCTTATCAAATGCTGGCAGCAGCATCTTTCAAACTGAAGCTGTTATCCTAAATAAGCATCCGGCGTTCAGATTGCATGTGGAGCACCAGCATATCTAAGAAGGTGAGAATCAGAGCCACATTATCGTCCCAAAACAACCTGATTCAAGTTTTATATTTAGGAAATTGGCAGGAATGGAATCCGTGCACGTCAACGGAATCAGTTTGTTAAGGTGCAACCTGTGCAAATGTCCAGATTTATCTGTTGGCAGGAGAAGAAATTGGCCATCATCCTACCTTTCTGTACTGGAAACAGGAAACCCCAGGTGCACAGCTGAGAACCCCAACCAAATTGCCACCAACAAACAGGCCAACTAAGGGCTGGTTCACTCCTGGAGGCAGCCACATTAAGCAAGCAGCAAAGCCACGAATCACTTTTGTGTTGCAGTTTCTAGCAGCATCACAGGCTGGTCTATGCATCACTGTTATCACCTTGTATCAGAGATGGGAACCTCAGACCCTCTCAAAGTTGCTGGACTACAACTTCCATCACCCCTGCCCATTGGCCATGCTGCCTGGGGCTGATGGGAGCTGGTGGTCCACACCTGCAAGCCCACAGGACTCCCAGCCCTGGGTACAGTGGATTTTGGTTTATTTTTTGTGGCTTTTATCATTGACTTACCTTGGGAATTGTTTTGTATTTTCAATATCGTTTAGGTACTTTGACTTGATAGCCACCTTGAGTTCCTTGGAAAGTTGGCGAGATAAAAGTTTACTTGTTTTTATTTTTTTAAAAAAAGCTTTTATCCCACCTGTTTTCAAAGCAGCTATCAAGTCAAAATACCAAACAGCATTGAAAACACAACTATAAGGCACCATGAGCACCGTGAGGTCCTTGGTTGAGCCCAGTTTGTGAACTGCTGCATCACAACCAGGCATCCTGTGCACTCCAAGGAGGAGTATCTGAAGAGTTGAAGTCAGGTATACACAGGTATTAAGGCCCTGGCTTCTGCACCTGGAACATGAGCAACTAAGTGGGGCTGTTATTTGGATGAGCCATTCCCAATATACCTGAAGAACGAAGACCGGAAGGCCATCCAGTTCCTCAATCACACTTCCGTAATATTCATTGAGAGAGAAAACAGGAGCTTCGTCGTTTTTATTCACGACATTGATGATTACAATGGCGTAATCCTCCCATTTTCCATCAGAAGCCAACAGGTGGAGTTCATACAACTGGGCTTCTTCGTAATCTAGTGACCGCGCAATGAAGACGACTCCTGTTTCTGGTTCAACATCAAACGCTCCTCCGGTGTTTCCGGCTGTTATCTGGTACCTTAACTTGGCATTAGTTCCTAAAAGTGGGGAAATGGAAAACATGCCTTCTGTAAAACCAGGATCGTGATGATGATGATGAAGATGGCGATGAGACACTCCTTTCTGCCTGACATTCTGCAAGGCAAGGGTAGCCAATGCGCTGCCCTCAGGGTGTTAGTGAACGGCAACACCCATCATGCCTGACCGTTGGGTACGCTGGCAGGCATTCATGGGACTTGTAGTCCAACAACATCTGGAAGGTAGCCTGCCATAAGGGCAGCATTCAGAAGCAAATTGCTTACTGCGGAAAAGTAGATCTAATCGCTGCATCGAAGCTCAAGTGCCCTGCCTGATCTTCCCACGGCTTCCTTGCTCTCTTTCCCGTACCAGAGATATGGCAAACCCGGAGTCCTCCTTCCCCAGCCCTAACTTTGTTTAATGTGCCTAAAGTAAATAATTATTTGCCCCAAGGCCTCGCGGGGGCTTCGTAAAGGAGGTGCTCAGCACCTGTCAAGCTCAAAACGAAATGTTGAGAGATAAAAGACCCCTTTCCCCCTTCCTGGAGCTGCCACAAGACGTTCCCGACGCTCCGGAAAAAATTAACTCATTAATATTTCAGGTGCCGCCTCCGGGAATCCCGAAGCTTTTACCTTCGTCTTCATCATTAGCGCTGACGGTGGTGACAGTTGATCCCACGTCTTGGTCCTCCTCCACATTAACTTCATAGACACTCTTGGTGAATATGGGCTTGTTGTCGTTGACGTCGCTGATAAAGATGCGCACGTAGGCGGTGTCTGGAGAGATGAGGAACAAGAGATTAAAATACTCAGCTGTGCCACTTCTGTCAGCTGCAATTCCTGAAACTGTCTCGCCTCACGTTAAATGAAGACGAATAGCGCAGACAATACAGCAACGGAGCCTTAGGGTTGTGGACAATTTAAAATACCAACATTACTCAAAAAAAGCGCGCTCGGATATCACATGAATGTCACATCCCATTTGTTTAAGCAGATAACATGTGAAGAACGGGTGCCTAATACGGGAACTGTAAATGTTTTGTCATCGCTTTCGTATCCTGAAAGTCGATAGTGCGGATTTTTAGCCCTTTGCTTCAGAACAGCTAAGTTCACCGGTGATCATATTTTAATTTCTTTATTTGTTTATATCCAACCTATCTCCCAGACCGGGCACTCGAATGAAAACCACATGGAATAAATCCAGAAAGCTAAAAAACATAAAAGGTGATTGTTTGAAAGCAATTAAACTCTAATAGAATTAAAAAGAAATCTATTAAAATTCAGATAATGAAAGCAGCACAGCTCCATTTAAAAGGACTCTCCTTTCAAAACAGTCAATTACACACACACACACACACACACACACCAAAAAAAGCCTGTTGGAATAAACAGAAGGAGAATGATGGAGCCAGTCTAGCTTCTCTAGGAAGGGAGTTCCAAAGTCGGAGCAGCCATCAAGAAGGTTTTCTCCCCCTCCCCCTCTGAGGGGGAGAGGACTGAGAGAAGGGCCTCCCCTAAAGATATCAGAGTCCAAACAGGTTTGTATGGGAGAATACAGATAGCCAGGGCCTAAGCCTTATAGAGCTTTACAGATAACTAATTTCTTTTCCTGTTCAAGTTGGGTTGAGGCTCAAAAACCAGGGAGCCAAGCAACCATCTCCTTGACCTACTTTCTGGTAGCCACCCTAGGAGTGGGGCCCTCATAGTACAGGACCTCCAATGCCCACCTCCTTGAGTCACTCCAGAAGAACACTATGTCCAATGGTGCCACAAGCCACAGACAGGGCAAGAAGAACCAGCAAAACTGTATTTCTCTTCCCCATCTCTCTCCTGACAAAGACCATTAGTCAGGGCAGCTGAGGTGCTGCTTCAGTGCCAAAACTTCTTTCGGAGAAACGAGGAACAAAAAGAAAAATGGATGCCACAAGTGTTTCCACCACTACACCTCACCGGTATTTGGCTGGCCGTGCTTTCCAGGGCGAGCTGATTCTGAGCCATCCGTGGACTTGACTTCTAAGAGGTATGACGCCTTCTTTTCCCTATCAAACATGGAGGCGGTATAGATGGAGCCCGTTTTCGAATCCAAGCGGAAGAACGTGTAGTCGCCACTGCGGTCAGGTAGCAGAGAATAAGTGATCTAAAGGTTGAGGGAGAGGAGGGCTACAATGAAAACCGGGCATTATTTTTGTCTTTACACTGGACACGTCCTGGGTAAGCAAAATATACCTGACAGAGCCACATGTACGCAAACACCCTAGTCCAAGCGTTTCCATGCACTTGACCTCAAGAACAAGGGGAGATGAGTGCACCATCTTATGCTCTTAGGAGAAATAATACCAAGCAATACAGCCACAGTGAGTCTTGAACCAAGGCTGGTATCAGCTACCCCTCATTGCAGCCATAGGTCGTCCAGGTACTGTCACTGGCACATTTTGCAGATTTAGTCTCCGAGTGCTCGATGTGATGGGCTTGTAAAGCTATTTCACACTTTGTATTTTTAGGTGTATACCTAGGATGTTTCGAGCGCACACAGGAAAACATGTGTGAACAACAGGGACAGATGGAAGAGAATTTCATTCAGTCTGCCTTTTTATGCCAGTGGACCTTATTAGCACCTTGCAGACTAATGTGTGGACTGGAATGTAGTTTGGAATGTAATTATTCTCCAAATTCTGCAATACATTTCTCAGCTTTAGAAATGTACCAAACTTCCCCCTCCCCCCCAAAAAAGAGTATTTTAGGATCACGTGTGTTTAGAATTTCATGCATTGAGATGATAAATAAATACTTATTTTATATAGAATATAAATCTTCACTCCGTTAAAAAAGGTATCATGGATTAATGCAGAAATGGGACAGAAAATATAGATGGATGCACCCATGCAAAAGCTGAAAATAAACTGGCCCACCTGCCCCCAGATACAATTACACCTGTCAGAGAGCTGTGCTTGGCTGTTGTTCCCCACTGAGAAAACCTGTGCAGAGACTCCACTGTTGTCTGATGCTGAATCTTGCAAGTTCCGGCTTACCTCACCATTCTGGCCCAAGTCGAGGTCAGTGGCAGAGACTTGGAAAACCAAAGTCCCGACTTCTGTTCCTTCCGTTACAGAAGCTTCGTAAATTGAGGAGGTGAAGAAAGGGACGTTGTCATTGACATCTAAGAATGTATTTAGAATTCAAGCAGTCAGACCATGTAATGTAACCATTTACATGCTTAAGGGGTTTTAAAAATTATATTGCTTTATCTAGGGGGTTTCACAAGCCAGAGTGCCTTGAGACCCAGGGTCTTATGCCCAATGGTTTGGAGGACTAGGAAGGTGTCATAGGCTTATGCAAATCTTCCATGCACCCACAGCCTCCCCCACTTCCTTTTTCACAGTAAAACAGAGTTTTCCGTTACATGTGAACCAGGCAAAGTATGGTTTACCCAGACCATGTTTTGCCTGGAAACTGTGGTTTGAAGGCTGCCGCCTGTGCTACCTTGCATTGACAACAGCCTTCCTGCACAGATGTGATCACAAACTAGGGTTTGTCGAGAAAGAGGAAGTGGGGAAGGGCATGAGGGTTGGGTTCAGGGAGAGCGCATGAGCCTGGGGTTTACTTACACAACACCCAGCTGTGGCATATTGAGGAGAATGGAAGCTGAGCATCACAGCAACTTAGCATTTTTCGTTGAAAGACAACCCAAAGAAAAAGCACAACTTTGGAAAAAAATGATCAGAACTTGTTCTGTCTTCTGAAGGGATTTCCACAGCTAGCAAGTACCCACCAAAACCTGTCTACATCAGCAATCTACCTTCTAGCACACCCAAGGTGGCGTTCCTGTACTTGGGGCAGTGCAATCAGAAGCAGGAATGAAAGGGGCTCTGCTCAGTAAGCGGTATGCTATTGCCATTTTGTCCCTGTTACCAGAACATTACCCACCTGTCACATTAACGTAGACGGTGGTGAATGCAGCGAGCGGCACCGAGGCCACATTCTGGGCCCGGACCCTCAACAAAAAGGACTTGGTGGTTTCATAGTCCAGAGGCTCAGCTATGAGGATGGATGCAGAGCCATCATCTCTGTTGGGAGTCAGGTAGAATCGGATTGGCATGTTGGTCTCCGGAACCAGCCCCTCTTCGAGATTGTATGTGATACGTGGGTCGCCAAGGGGGGACGTGGCTTTAATTGTCTGCACAATACAAAACCAGAGAAAGAAAAGGATCGCTTCAGCAGAAAGTGATCGTTTTCAGAAGATACACATTTAAAATGCTCACAGAAGCACATGCAGTTCTTTGTAGACAAAGAAACTTAAGCAAGCAAAGCTTAAAAGAGCCCATCGTGGATTTTAACCACATCTAATGTGACTTGACACTTATTTGCATGTTAAATCAGGCCAGCATAAATAATATTCTACCAGGAAGAGGAATGCGTGGCCCCTCCAGATGTTGTTGGGACTCCAGCTCCCATCATCCCTGACCACAAGTCATGCAGATGGGAGTTGGAGTCAAACAGCATCAGGGAGGTTCCCCATTCCTGGAATATACCATGCCCCTTTCTGCTGTTAGACAAATGGCACATCTGACCCAGCAGCAGCAGCAGCTCTGAATGGCAAAAGGTTGCTAAGTGGCCTAAGGTCACCCAGTAAGCTTCATAGTCAAGTGGGGATCTGAAGCCTGGTTTCCAGCACTCTAACCACTACACCACACTGGCTCTTTGCAGTGTGCTAATTTAAGATGCTAGTTACAAGAATTCTGCACAACTGTTTCCTTTAAAAAAGAAAGCCCAACTTACCACAATGGAAGTATCTCTTGTTGTATTCTCAGGAATGACGACTTCATAGCTGTCCCTCTCCCACTGAGGGGGCTGGTTCTTAGCACTGGTGATGGTAACTCTAAGCTCAACCTTGCTACTCCTGTTCCCTCCATCCATTGCTATGATTTGTTGAGTTATAAAGGATTTCTGGGCAAGGGAAGAAAAGGATTGCTTCAGCAGGGAGTGATTCTTTTTAAAGACAAAAATCGAAGCTATTCAGCTTTGTCGGTATCATGGCTATCATGTTTTATTTCTGCTCAGAACTTTCATCTTCCAAATAGCACCAGTGGCAGGGCCAAAGTACTCCTCGGTTTTTCTTATTTCCAGTGAAAAAGCAGCTGTTGCTTCCCCCGCCCCTGAAACCTCTGCATTTTCTCTCTCTCTCTCTCTGTGTGTGTGTGTGTGTGTGTGTGTGTACGAAGCACAGTATAAACGCTACATGGTTTTATATTTTATCCTCCCAGGTAAATGCTTGTAACATGGGTGGAGAACCTCAGATACGGGGCCCAAATATGTCTCTATAGTCACCTCTGACTAGCCCTTCGGAGTCTCCCCATGACAGACTCCCTCACCCATCCTGCTTTGCACCACAGCAGAATGTTTTTGCCTGCCTGGCATGTGCTATTTGCTTCCCTGGATGGAAGGAGGAAAGCGGGTGTAGAAGCTAGTCTACTGTACGAAGGTACTATAATATTAACATTCACTGCTCCACCTACTTTTTGCCTCCGGCCCCATCCACCACTGGCATGTGGCCCCCGGAATGTTGCCCAAAATGGAATGCAGCCCTTTGACTTCAAAAGGTTCTACACCTCTGGTTTGTATGATTGCAGCCTAGGTCTCTGTGACGCCTCCTGTGTTCCACTTTTCCAGCTTAACGTTCCACATGAAAAAGAATTCTGGAGCTCTCGCAAGCCTGCTCAGAACTTTTCGCTAGGTCCTAGTAAGAGTGTTGTGCTCCTGATATCAGTGTGTGTTTTAAATCACTACTGCTACAGGCATACAGGATACAGGCATTCTGTGCTCTTCAGTATTTATTGCGATGGGCTCCTTTTGCTTCTTGAGGATTTGAGCAACCAGGTAATTAAAGGCTCTCTGCACACAAGGGGCTTCCCCTCCAAATATAAAGGCAGAATGAGCAGCAACACCCTACAAATGTTTATCAGCAGTGGCCCCACGCAGCAGAACCCTCTCCTTTCTCGCAGGCATCAGCAGGAGGAGGCCTTGCGCAGCACTATTCAGCTCCAATGGCCACAGCTCCTCCTCTCTCGCATACTGAGGAGGAGCCTGCCTTTGATGCTAAAGAATATTGAGGGGGCTGATGACAACTCTCCCCGCCACCCTGAAGTTGCCGTTCCTGCCACCCACTGCCCCTTTTTATACTATGGATGTAGGTGTCAGTCAAATGAATAGTACTCCAGTTCAGTCCCAGTGACATCAATGGGAGATAAACAACTTCCGTGTTTCATCCCTGAAAAATCAAGTTCATGTATAGTACAACTGTCAATCTCCTACAGTAGCAGAGAAAGATTCAAAACCCACCACCATTGTCCGTTTAGAGCCTCGCAAGCACTCCAGAGCTTCCTGTGGGTAGGATGTTGTCTTTCCAATCCTTTTCTGGCAACCCACCAAATGTGCATGCCTGGTAGCTTCTACTTACCAAATAATCTACTTTTGGGGGGGGGGACCCTGCAACTGTTAAATCTGTATGTCACCATGGTAATCATAAGGACGATTTCATTCCCTTCATAGAAGTTCCTAAGATTCCTCGCTGCAGAACTTCAGAAGGTTTTGAATGACGGTAAACTTAAAAACCAACTCTCCCGGATATGACCTGTCAAAACTGTTTATTGCTTCTTTTCCCACCAAGGCACAACAAGAGTTATCAGTCTGACATGACAGCTGTGAATGGCTTTATGGTTAAAGTAATAATTCATTCAACAGGACGGGGAGGAGGAAGCGCCTCTCAACTGAAGTGCAGCCATCAGGGTGGCACTAATTTATGCCAGGAGAGAAAGGGAGCCACGATGCTGCACGTCTCCACAGTTGGCATCTTGCTCTACCTACCATCTGCAGATGCCGCCAGCTGACATCTGGCCACAGACCAAAGGCAACTCACAACGTACCTGCAACAAGGCTTGGTTGACATAAACCCAGCCTGTAGCAGGATTGACCTGGAAGTACTTCGTTTTCCCACCGGCTGCAGAATACGTGATGGAAGCGTTGGAGCCGTAGTCGTCGTCGTGGGCTGCAACGCGGAGGAAGCTCGTCCCAACACTCGTGTCTTCTCTCAGGAAGTCTAGGAAAGTGCATTTCATTAACTCAGTGGTGCAGAGTAAATGCTACAAGCCACCTGAGCTCAACGCTTATTTGCAGGCAACACTCTGCAGATTTTCTGTGATAAATAAAAGCAGCTGGTGCCCTGATTTTATTGCTTGCAGGCTCTGTTTTTATGTTCAGTGGCACATTTGCCTGCCCACAGGTTTGGGGGGGCAGAAGAAGGAGATACACAATAATGGGCAGACATCAGCACCGTTCCCCTGGAGGAGAAGAGCAGAGGTTAGGAGGGCTGGTTTGGATTGCCCTGCTATTCCTGTAGCAGAGGATTCTGCTCTGATATTGCTTTCCTATATATAATAGTCCTGAGTTAAGTAGGTAGATCGCAATAAGAAGAGAGGGGAGCAATTGCTGGAACCATCCAGGGACACCACCTCCCCCACACACACACACACACCTAGGACTCTTATAAGGCTAAAATGCTGCCTAAGTATTATTGTATTTTCTTTAACATTTTTGTTAAGGCAGGGACATGGATGGGTTTGTGTGGGGTTTTTTTAAAAAAACTTCTGAAATATTTCAAATTTGTATCGTTTGCATTTGCATCGTTGCATTTGTATGTAGCTGCTTATCCTCAGGAGCCTTTATGGGTGAAAAGCAGGACATTAAATAAAAGGTAACGTAACCAATCTAAAAAGGAAAAAGTGACAATTCATCTGTAGGAAGCGGGGGTGGGGGGACACGCATGAAAACCAAACCAGAAACACACACAAGAAATCTTAGACCTCGGGTAAGCTCGCAATCGGGGGGGACTGAAACGCTATCCAAGGATTCGCAATTACATTCATAATGAGTGTTTTCAAATCTGGGGCTGTTGTCGTTCACATCCGAGACCACAACGTTGATCTGGCAGATCCCAATGAGGGGCTCGGCCGCCTGGTCCGTGGCTGTCACAGTAATAGGATGCTCTCGCTGCTTCTCCCGGTCAAATATCTGAAGTGTTGTCAAGATGCCTGAAAATAAGAACACAAGCAGAAATAATTCAATACTGTGTATTTAACCAAGGACTGAGATGAGGGAAGAAGCAGGAGGGTTCACTGCCCGCTGTTTTTTTCTTGCAGAAAGAAGAATGTTAACAGAACTAAAACTCATCTACATCTGTAAATGTCATTTCCTCTCTGTTTCTCATTTCCGCACATCTATAAGTTCACTTGGCCACCTCATGAGAAGAGAAGACTCCCTGGAAAAGACCCTGATGTTGGAAAAGATTGAGGGCACTAGGAGAAGGGGACGACAGAGGACAAGATGGTTGGACAGTGTTCTCAAAGCTACGGACATGAGTTTGACCAAACTGCGGGAGGCAGTGCAAGACAGGAGTGCCTGGCGTGCTCTGGTCCATGGGGTCATGAAGAGTCGGACATGACTAAATGACTAAACAACATAAGTTCAGTTTGCCATATTTCCATATCAACTTGCTATTTTCTTTTTTTTAAAAAAAAGATACATGAAAATTCACTAGCATTTCAGTACAAATTTCTCCTAATGTGCACATTTTTGTTTGCAATGTTGCCTTATCTGCAATTTCGTCATCATCATAACATCATCATCATCATCATTATACCTGTTCTTCATCTTAAAAGGTACCAGGGCAGGTTAAAGTAATTTAAAAAATACAACATACAATTCTGTACACTGTTTTAACAAATGTAAGCATTTTATGTACACTTTTCCTGAACGTACACATTTCTGTACACATTCGCTTGGAGAGCTGCACCACAAAATTCAGAGAAGTGTGAATTTTAGAAAGCTACCTGCAGTTCAGTTCACATATTGTTACAGGAAGTGGGAACTGGGTAGGTCTGCATCAAAATCTGAACCGAAGTGAATTTCTCCCCCACCCCTGTCTACAACCCATCAGTGAGATACAGAGATGCAGCCTGCTCACCTGCAACTGAGCAGTAGTATCTTTAGGTAAATAGTAGACTATTGCAGGGCTGTCAGTCCAGTAGAAAAAATTCAAAACCCACAATGGGGCAATACCTTTATTGTCACCAACCTTTTTAACCTAAAGACAGTGACTAAACATAAACTTCAACATCAAATAATATCTGACCCCATCATTCCACTACCATCTGCCATGTGTAACCTTCCGAAGAACTAAAAACCTGCTCATTTTTGGGGGTGGCACATTGGTTGTTCACACAAAAGGCGCCAGCCTAAATCTGAATTTATCAAACCTACACTTTCCAAAACACAGACACCCTTCAAAATTGGCACTTATTTGAATTTTGCTAAGCAGTCCTCCAAGCAATGTTTACAAAAATGCATAGATCAAATAAATGTTTGTAGAGATAAGTAAGATAGTGAAAATTTACATACAAAACTGCATTATATTAGGGAAAATTTCTGGCAGCTTCATACAAAAACGTGTTTATTAGGAGAAATTCACACAAAAATGCTGAATAATTTACATGTAGATTTTTTTCCCTATGTGCAAATTGCTGCAGAAACTTATGGAAAGCTGGATTTTAAGACTGGAAAAATAAGGAGGTGAGAGAAGCAAAGTTGACAGATGCTTCCATTCCTGCCTGTCTGCGGATTTTTCAGTTTGATAACTTTATCCTTTAAAGGCGCAGTCACCTGGCACCTCTGTATTCTCACTAGGCCCAATGAAGCTGCAACACAGTGGCTTTACCTGTGTCAGGGTGGATGTTGAAAGCAGGGAGGGTGCCCTCTCTGTGCATCAAGCCATATTTCACTTGGCCATTGGACCCTTCATCTGCGTCTGTTGCCTCCACTTGCAACACAAAGGTTCCCACCGGCTGGTTTTCCATCACAGAGGCATGCTCACGATAATGCTGGCACTGGCAAAAATAATAACAGTGATAATAATGCAAAAACACACTTAAAGACAATTTGACATATACTGCAAAATCCAGAATATTGGCAATCAACTGCAATCACTCAACAAATAAGGGCCAAACTATCGTGATCTCAGCTGCATAGTTTTGTCCTTGAGCAGGAGACCTGATGCAGAAACCACAGGGACTTTTGAAAAGTATGGGAACTTTTTATTATTATTATTTTTTTGGTAAAGTAAACAGCAGGCACAGGGCTCCAGCCCTGCACCAGGGCCACCACAAGGTGTGAAAGAAACCTCTACCTGCTCCCCCCTCCCACCAATATAAAGTTCATTGGAGCTGCACTCTTAGCTCTTCGTGAATGCTGTGTGCCAAAACAGAAGGGGATTCGTAGTTGCTCTCTCCAAGTATTTGACATGATGCAAGGCAGCCTGTTTACCTTCTGAAACACAGGTTTGTTGTTATTGACATCATCCACATGCACAATGACCAAAGCAGTGCTTGTAAGAGAGTGAGGTCCACCAGAGGCGTTGTCATCTGTAGCCGTGATGTTAAGGACATACTCCGGACCCTGCAGCCTAGGAAGTGGGCTTGAGCGTAGACGGATTAACCCTGTGAAAGATTTCAAAGAGAGGACAGCTTGGAATCATGGAACTTGAAAGGCATAAGGGACCTTGGAGGTCCTTTAGTCGGGCCCCCTGCTCCATGGTGGGGGTCATGCAACTACAAACACCTTGACAGATGGGTGCCCAATGTCTACCCAAATGCCCCCCAGCAAAGGAGAGCCCACCACCTCCTGAGACAGGCCGTTTCACTGTCAGAAAACTCTTGCCGTTAGAGGGTGTCTCCTGCCGTTAAGCCGCAACCTGCTCTTTGCGATTCCCACCTCTTTGTTCCAATCCCACCCACTGGAGCAACAGAGTACAGTATTTTAAAATATGACAAATGTCTTTTGCTGTTGTAACTGCCGGTGAGGTCACAGGGTACTAGATTTGGGAAAGGCAGACCTGGGTTCAAATCTACGCTCAGCCATGAAGCTGCCGGAGTGACTCTGAGCCAGTCGCTCTCTTTTGCAGAAGTGTTGTCGGAAACCATGCGCTGAACAACCCAGATGAAGGGTAGGATATAAATCAATCCCAGAACACCTTTTATAGCTGGTTTGCCAAATGTTTGAATTTCAAAAACAGTAGCTTCATGCCATGCCAAAATTCCAAATGATTAGCTATATCAGGTCCAGCAGAATTATGCAATATAGTTCTTGGGGAACAAACCAACTCTAGCTGGAGAGGGTGAGGGAATAACTTGTTTGAATTCTCCCCTTGTGTTTTGAAAATACTTCCTTGCACAACTTCTAGCTGAACCCTATACTTGAAACACTAGCTTTCTATGTGCAGGGAAAAGTATTTACTTATATTATAATTCCATTGATTGATTGATTGATTGAACTAATGCCATTTTTAAACTGTAAAAAATAAAATAAGAAACCCAAAATATCTGCTGCCACTGCAGTTATCCCCCTTAAGTACTTCCACTATCCTAGAAACAAGCTGAACTGGTTTGTCCCAGTCCTTCCCCTAAAATTGTACCACCACCTTGTTTCAAACAGAGGGACAAAATGCTCACTACTGTTTGAATGAGTATGATTCGGGGGGGGGGGGGATGTCCCCAGATCCGAATCCTGCAGCAATTTTTTGGGTACTGTATATTGTATTTGCATTCTGACCCTCTGCCGGTCTTTAAAGAGCAAAGCTGACAGTTGCTCTGAGGAGCTTCTGTTCCACTGGGCCTTGGGCTGCAGCAACCTTATGGGTCATATGAGGGCTGGCAAAATCAGAAATACATCTTTAAAACAAGTTTGTTTTAAAAAGCAAAGCAAACTTCAGAAATTTTTAAAAAAAGCTGCAGTGAGCAGATGCCATTCATGCCTGTGCCAGCACCATCCCATCGTGTCTTTTATTTATCCGATGTAATAAGAAGTGTCATTTGCAAATGGACGGTTATGAAGATGACAAGTGCCACTCAGTTCCCCTTGCAAATGCCTTCGCCTTCACTGCTTGTGTTTTGACATGTGTCTTAGCTTCACCTTGGCATTTCAGGGTATCAAGCAAATTTTCATTGACAGCGCTATATTAAAATAAAACTGCCCAAGGAGACAGCATAGATTTTGGGGAGTTTGACCAAGCAGGGGGTACCAAAGTCAAAAGGCAACACAGAATAACACCTGTTACAGAAAAGATGGATATATGCTAAGGCAGGCATCCCCAAACTGTGGCCCTCCAGGTGTTTTGGCCTACAACTCCCATGATCCCTAGCTAACAGGACCAGTGGTCGGGGAAGATGGGAATTGTAGTCCAAAACATCTGGAGGGCCAAAGTTTGGGGATGCCTGTGCTAAGGCCATCTCCACAACAGCTAGAAAACTACAATTGGCAACCAAGCAAACTGTCCAACAGAGGAAATGTGTTAATCTCCTGCAAAAAATAATTGCTAAGGCACTTTGAGGACAAGCAGATTTAGCATGGCTTGAGATTTCATAAAATAAAACTTAACTCCAGTGGGTACAATTCTTCACCAGAAGAATTAATTCTTATTAATTGAAATACAGTACACATTTTTGTGCTTATTTTGCAGGCCAATCATGAGCCAATAATTCAGCATCAACTCATTTGTGGGGAAACATCTTATGGAAGTTAAAACAAAAAGTGAATTCTCGATTGGGTTTGGAACAAATCAATCCACAAGTTCATGCCACAGAGACCCCACCCAGCAGGAGATAGTGAGAAAGGCTCATCAGAACTGGCATGTCAAGGTTTTTGGGCTGGGATACAGCTGCACACACAGCAGTAGACAGGCTATGGATGTAAGAAGGAATTAGCTTCCATTCTGCCCCTTAATCACTGCATGCAGTACTGTCTCTGTTCTGCTGCAGTTCGACTACTAAATTTCATGGAATTAGTGATGTTACCATTATTCCAGTTCCAAAGGAAATGGAAGACAAAGTGCAGGGGGCAGGATGTCATCAGTGACATGCCCTTTGTGGACTGAAACCAACAACAGTCAATACCGAATGTATCCGCTGGATTGATTTCTGTTCCGGACATGGCTCAAATAAGCGGGAATGGGAAATTTCCACTCCCGTTCCTGGTTTTGTGGGAATTCTTTGGCACCCCTAATACAGGGAAATGGGGAACCACTGAAAAAGTTGCTCCCGGCATCCCAGGTCCTGCTGTAGATGAGCACTGTAACATCAAAGGACTACTGGGAATGATGATGATGCCATTTCCCACAGTTCCTGGTGTCATCTCTAATCTGAGATGAATTCTTTGCCGGGGGAGGGTGTTCTTCAACTCAAAATCTAGTGTTTAAATTCCACCCATCCCCAGTTTTGGAGTTTGACCCATCATCGATTCTGTTGTCTAGATCAGTTTCCTAATCTGCTGCCCCTCCAAATGTTATGAACTACAATTCACATCAGCCCCAGTCAATATGACCAACATATGGAGGGCACCCAGCTGAGGAAGGCCAGCCCCCCAAAAAGTGGTGTTGAGTTGCCAGATCTTTCAGAATAGGAGCACTATCCAGTACCAGTTTCTTGGTAGTAGAACTGCAGCGATTAAATGGCGTGAACATCAGTGGGATAGTTTGCATCACTGGCAGTTTTACCTGAACACCTGTGGCATTATGAGGCCGCTAAGTATTTGTAACATAAAACAAGCCATAAAGGGGTGCGGAAAGTTGTCATCTCTACAGGAAGATGTTTGAGTCAATTCCTTGTACCATCGTTTGATGGCATCTGTCTCCGGCTTCTGAAATATATTCAGATCTGGAGCATTAATATTGCAAAAGCACCAGTTGCATAAAAAATTAATTTTTTATGGTAAGTGAACCCCTAAGACGTATCAAAGATGAGAAGGACAGATCTGTGACATCTTATTTACTTCTCATTAGCTCCCTGGCTCAGGAGGGTGCAGAAAGGTAGGCGAAGAGTTTGATTGGAGTCACATCAGGAAAAGTCATCACTTACTCCAAGTAAGAACTACCACATTCTATCATTAAAATTTGCATTCTTGAACGCATTTTAATCTTAAGTACACATTTATATAAGCATTTTTATTTATTTATTTTTTAAGCCAAGAAGTGCATTGCAAAGTTCAGAGAAGCATTAACCAAAGAATAACTGCATTCCAATCCATACATTCATCTGGGAAGCAGATCAGGGGTAGGCAACCTAAAGCCCGTGGGCCGGATGCGGCCCAATTGCCTTCTCAATCTGGCCCATGCATCTCTGGTTAATTGTGGGGCCTGCCTGGTATTTTTACATGAGTAGAATGTGTGCTTTTATTTAAAATGCATCTCTGGATTATTTGTGGGGCATAGGAATTCATTCCTTATTATTTTTTCAAAATATAGTCCAGCCCACCACATGGTCTGAGGGACGGTGGACCGGCCTACAGCTGAAAAAGGTTGCTGACCCCTGCCTTAAATGCAAGGACCAAATGAAATCCTTGAGCAATGTAAGTCAAGAAGACACATATTCCTGCTTTCTGTTATAGGGAATGCTATGAGATCAGAGTCATGAAGAGCAGCAGAGAAACACTATGAATTCAACACAACTGCATGCAGATGAGAAGCAATACTCAACAGCAAGGAAACCAATGACCTGGATTCAATAGACATGATGTGCCTGTGTTTTAAACAAACATGAATAACCATAATAGCTTAGACACAAGCTCTGGCCCACCTCTGATCACACATGACACCTGGGTGCCAAAAATCTATATGGGAACCAAAGATCTAAGATGCAGAAATTACATAGTTACCTTTCTGAGGGTCAATAATGAAGTTTCCATTTTGATTCCCTCCAGTAATGCTGTAAGCAACACTATCTCCATCAGGGTCTATGGCATGAACCGTAGCTATGAGCGTGTTTGGACCTGCATCCTCCGAAACGAAACTCCGATAGCTGTCAAAGCACATAATGTTAAGTGTGGTTACTTGGAAACAGGGCTAAAGGGAATCAAATCTCAAGTGCTAAATGCAGTGGAAAGACAGTAAGAAAAGACATCCCCAATCACTTCCCCATTCAGGAAAAAAAAGGACACTATGCAAAAGAGAAGCGTGGCCCTCCAGGTGTTAAGAACCTAAGAAGGGCCTGCTGGATCAGGCCAGTGGCTCATTTAGTGCAGGATCCTGTTCTCACAGCTGCCTGGGGGAAACCAGCAAGCAGGATTGGAGCACAAGAGCTTGAGTCGTGTTGGATTTTAATTCCTGTCAACAACAGCCAGAATGGCTAATTGTCAGGAGTGATTGCTATCGTAGTCCAACAATATCTGGAGGGCTATGGGTTCTCCTATCCCTGATTTTTTTTAAAAAAAACCTCTGTCACAGGGCATCCTGCTGATATGTATGTATAATGTGCATATACATCCTTGTATTTAATAAGTCACCTGGTAGCCACAGGTGACCAAGACTTCTGTGAAGGCGAGTGAATGGGCTGGCAGAGGCTAGCTGCTGGTCTCTTAGCAGGCTAGCAACTTGGTTTGGCTTATTTACAAGGCTGATTTATTTGGGGGTACAGAGCATCACACACGACGCTTCCACTCCTATGATTTTCTCACCATGCTTTAAAACAGTGTTTCTCAACCTTTTTTGGGCCACGGCACACTTGTTCCGTGAAAAAAATCACAAGGCACACCACCATTAAAAAAGTTTAAAAAATTAACCCTGTGCCGCCCTATATTATAATTATGACTGTAAGAAACACTTGCCAAATATTGCTTTCCGGCGGGTGAGTGTTGTGTATTGGCGGCCGCCAGGCTCGTTTGCACTGAGCTTTGGGAAAGAGGAGGAGAAA
This sequence comes from Zootoca vivipara, assembly GCF_963506605.1. Lineage (NCBI taxonomy): Eukaryota > Metazoa > Chordata > Lepidosauria > Squamata > Lacertidae > Zootoca > Zootoca vivipara. The sequence continues at coordinate 71,367,361 of NC_083281.1, forward strand.
TATTGCTTTCCGGCGGGTTTGCGTTGTTTATTGGCGGCCGCCAGGCACGTGACAATGCAAATCGGCCTTCTCGTCGTCGTCGCCGCACGTCGCGGCACACCAGCCAGCGTCTCGCGGCACACTAGTGTGCCGCGGAACAGCGGTTGAGAAACGCTGCTTTAAAATACCTGATTGCCAACCTTGCTTTTTTAAAATATCCACGAGGCAACTTAACTAAAATCAAAACGTAAGGGCAACTAGAGCAGCAGAAACCATTTCACAGACAGAAGCACTTTTTGTGTTAAGAATTGTGTTGCATTTGAAGCAGCCGCAACAAATGCAGAGCCAGTGAAGCAACATCTTTTAAATCGCTCTCTCTCTCTCTCTCTGTGTGTGTGTGTGTTAAAATGAGAACTTTTTGCCCAAAACTTTTCACCTCATCTGCTCTGTACTTTGGTTACAAAGAATGGATTGAAATACTGCAGCACCTGTGTAGGGAACACTGTAAAATGCTTCCCGGTGGGTGACTGTTCAGCATTTTAAAGAAGTAATATCTTCTCTTCTGTGGTCTCCTCTGTTGCGCGGCCTTCCTCTGGGCCTCAGCCTGCTCTCTTGGAGCCCTAGCCACTGTGGAGTAGGCTTGGATTGGGCCTGGGCTCGGCCACATGTCCTTGCCCTCCTGGTGCTCTCCTACGTTTCCTCCTTAACGGCGGCGGCGGCGGCAGCACGGCAAGGTCGGGGCTCCCCTCTTTTTTCTTCTTTCTCTTTCTGTCTCTTCCATCTCCTTCTCCTCTCCTCCTTCTCCCTGTGTCAGCTCTGGGGTTTTCCCGGCCCTGGTGCGCCGCTGGGCAGTTGGCCGGGTGGCCAGGCGCTCTCACTCCCAGCTCAATTTGGGTCACGGGGGGGTCAGCAGTTCCCCCAGTTGACGCGCTGGCCACCCCTGGTTCCCCCTTGGCAGTGGCGGCGGCAGCGGCAGCCTCAGCAGCCTGGAGCTAGCTTGGCTCTGGCTGGCTTCAGGAGCTGCTCACTGTCGTGGCGCCCACTATTTTTTGCCTCACCGGAAGTCCCCATATACTGTGTCTTGTGCCGCTGAACCAATCAAGCAACATTCATTCCCTACTAATAAATCTACAACACTTAAAATATAAATCCGGGGACATTAAATGAAATCCGGGGACATTCCGGGGATGGATTTTGTCCAGGGACAGATTTGTAAATCCGGGGACTGTCCCCAAGAAACGGGGACATCTGGTAACCATATTTTAAGCCCTCATCCCCACCAAAGCAGGGTTAGCCAAGCCAGCCATGATTCAGCCACACTTCCTTGAAGATGGAATATGACGATCTTGAGCAGGGGTCAGCAACCTAAGGCCCATGGGCCGGAAAAGGCCCGCGGAGGTCGTTTGACTGGCCCATGAGCCCATAGCTGTCAAGTTTTCTCACGAGGAAGCCTATTCAGCATAAGGGAATTTTCCTTTAAAAAGGGAGAACTTGACAGCTATGCACGAGCCGCCCCCAAACCGAGCCTGCACAGCACGGTGCAGGGACTCACTTCCGTGGCGCCGAAAATCGCATCTGCGCAGACGCCGATCATCGCGGGGACGCGCACGGTCCGGCCCATGGAGGGATCTCCACAGGACTGATCTGGCCCAGGCAAAATAAACCTTGCTGACCCCTGATCTTGAGGAAGGGGTTGGCTTATAAGGGACCACATGAATCAATCCCAGTGGGAACAGACAGCTACTGTATTACTGGCAGCCCCAAAATTCCACACAATGACCTGGGGATGATCAAACACCATCAAGATGCTGCAATCATCACATGGAAACTCCGACATGATACTAATCAAACGACATCTGAAGCATTAATAACAACAACAAGAGGCGTATACTTACATTGTTTGTGAGAACCTGGGAACTTCATCATTGATGTTTGAGAGGCGGATCCTGACTGTCGCTGTCCCAGTTCTTGGGGGCTCTCCTTTATCTACCGCCATGATTACGAACTCATACAGGTGATTAGGGCGCTCGTAATCCAGCTCTGTGGCTGGGAAGATGGTGCCGTGACTGGAAATGCTGAACTCTGAGCTCAGGGTGTAATAGAGGATTTCCGCATTTTCTTCAGAATCACAGTCATGGGCTGACACTGTTGGGGCAAAGGATGGGGAGAGAGGGGACCTTTCAGGATTTTTTGCTTGCAAAAGCTTATATTCAAGGATTTAAAAACAAAAAATACAAAAGCAGAGTTCAGGCTACATCATGCTGGTTCTGCAAGCTCTGCGGACTGTAAGCTAGGTCTGGGACCTTTTATCAGACATGCTCCATGCTCAGCAATGTTGTCGTCCAAAGGCACAAAGGCCATGAGAGACAGTGTGGTGTAGTGGTTAGTGTCAGATTGAGAACTGGGAGAGACCAGGATTCAAATCCCCACTCAGCCAGGAAGCTCACTGGGTGGCCTTGGGCCAGTCATTGTCTCTCGGTCTAACCTACCTCACAGGGCTCTTGTGGAGGTTAAATGAGGTAGGGGGCAGAAAAAAAAACATGCATGGTGCCTTTCGTGTAAATAAATAACAACTGCATTGAGGTGGCAGCTGCCATATCCACAGCTGTGTGTTTCTTCCTATGTATGTGTGAAGCTGATGCAATATTCAGCCTTCAAGATGCAAGCCTGACAACAAAATGCGAAAATCTTTGGCAAACCTTGTAGAAGTGCAGTTGTTACTGTCACGGTTTCGGGGACGTTGTCTTTGGTGTAGATCGACTGCTGGAATTCTGGGGCACAATTGTTCACGTCTGTGATCACAACCCAAACCTAGAAAAAGGGCAAGGCAAGGGAGTGTTTAGCAGCACCAAATTGCATTGCGCAGCCACTGGACACAGTTCTCATTGGGTTGTTGTTGTTTTGGGTTTATTTTTTCGCTGTTTCACCTCCCCTCCTCTCTTAAGTTTGTTTGTATTTTGGCAAACCTCAGTATTCCCCCCCCCCAACTGCTGGCACCTCCCTATTGTACGTAAGCAATGCTGTCCTGGCTAAATCAGCTTGGGACACTGGAAACAGAGGGAATGACTGGAGCGGAGAATTGAATGTGCATTGCTGTTAAGGGTTGCTGACCTCAACAGTGCTGCTGAGCTGTCCCTGGTTTTCTCTTGCTTGAACCAGGAGGAGGTACTGGTGCTGACCATTCTCGTAATCCAGGTTTCGACTGAAGTAGATGTCCCCTGTCCCCTGGTTAATGCCGAACAGGCCATTCGGGTTAGTTAGGAGGCTGTAACTCAGGGACTTGTTTTGATGTGACAAAGCGGACACGGTCAGGAACCTGGAAAAGGTTAAAAGAAATCAACAATGAATAGTGCAAGAGGAAGCCGGTTTCCAACATTTCCATAGGACTCCACTCCACTTTGGAAACACCTGTTGGGAAGCAACGGACAAAATATTTAATATAATTAAATTAAAATTTTAATATAATTTAATATAATTATATAATTAAGGAACATCACATCGCATCTAGATCCACACTAAGCATCTGAACCACATCCAAAACACACTTAAAACACACAGCTTCCCCCTCCTGAAAAGAATCTTGGGAACTGTAGTTTTCCCCCTCGCGGGGCTACAGTTCCCAGCACCCTAAACAAACTACAATTCCCAGTATTCTTTGGGGAAAATGGTGTGCTTTAAATGTATGGTGTGAACCTACACTCAATATAACTAAGGAACAAAACCCAGGATGGAACTCCAAAAAGATGAAGAATCAGAGCTGTGCAAGGCAAGAGCAGCACCGATTGTCCCTGGCGGAGTTTACCAGGGATGGAGAACAGGCTTGGAATCATATAATCGTAGAGCTGGAAGGGACCACAAGGGTCATCTAGTCTAACCCCCTGCAATGCAGCAATCTCTTTGCCCAAAATGGGGCTCGTTCCCCAAAACTTATTGGTAACCTGAGGGACCTGCTCGTGGGGACCCTGCTGTGCTCAGGGCAAAGCGGCCATCCGGCCCTGACACTGGATAAGGACATAAGAAGAGCCTGCTGGATCAGGCCAATGACCCATCTATTCCATCATCCTGCTGCTTGCCTTCTATCACTGTGCCACTGAGAGCGTGCTCACTTATAGGTTATGCGTGTGGTACGGAAGCTATACTTCCCAGGATAGGATAGGGTTGTGCAGAATTATTAAACAGTGGAGAGCATTATTGGCTGCTCACTCTCCACCTTAGAACAAATCTATATCACCAGGTGCCACAGGAAAGCACTAGACATATCAAGAGATTCATCGCATCCTAGTCACCGTTTCTTCGAGCTCCTGCCATCAGGACGGAGATACAGAACAATGAAGGCGAGAACGAGCCGTCTCAAGAACAGCAATTTTGGCCTTAAATGGAAAGTTTGGACTTTGACGTCATCTTATTTTTACTTGCCATTTCTATTGTATTGTTTAATGTTTTGTAGTTATTTTAAATTCATGTGGAGTGCCTTATCTGAGTGGATGGAGCAGCCGAGTAATTTCGTTGTTCCCGCAGGGGGGCAATGACAATAAAGATTATCTTATCATCTTATCTTATCTTATCTTATCTTATCTTATCTGAAGGAGCGTCTCCACCCCCATCGTTCTGCCCAGACACTGAGGTCCAGCACTGAGGGCCTTCTGGTGGTTTCCTCGTTGTGAGAAGCCAAGTTGCAGGGAACCAGGCAGAGGGCCTTCTCAGTAGTGGCACCCGCCCTGTGGAACGCCCTCCCATCAGATGTCAAAGAGAGAAACAGCTACCAGATTTTTAGAAGACATCTGAAGGCAGCCCTGTTTAGGGAGGCTTTTAATGTTTAATAGGTTACTGTATTTTATTTTTTCTGTTGGAAGCCGCCCAGAGTGGCCGGGGAAGCCCAGCCAGATTATTATCTTTCACAACCAGACACCTGTGGGAAACCCACGAGTAGGACCTGAGCACAAGAGCCGTCTCCCCTCCTGCAGTTTCCAGCAACTGGTATTCAGAAGCATTGCTGCCTCCAGCTGTGTAGGCAGAGCATAGCCATCATGGCTAGTAGCCATCGAGAAAGCCCTCTCATCCATGAATGGAGGTACAGCCACTGAGCATCACACCTCCCTCTGAAGCATCTGAAAAGAGCACACTCGGCTGCTGCTGCTATCAGAGGGTGTTTTGTGCTGTCCTTGAGCTGGCAACAGAACTGTGAATTCTGTTGTATTACGGCTTGTCGTAATGTAATTGCTTTGCATTGTCTTCTATGCGGCTGGGGATGTATTGTGTCCCCCCCCCAATGCTCTTGAGCTCAATGTGTGCAGAAGATCAGGAAACAAAATGACTGGGAGGACGATGATTGAAAGCTTTCAAAAGCCATCAGGATTACTTGCTGGGAAACTGCATTAGGAATGCATTTTCGCAGCCTGCTTCATTGCAGCCTCGGTTATTTTCTTACGCATGACAGGCTGAACAATCATGGCAAAAAAAAATGGGTTTTCTTCTTGTTTTTCTTGATAACATACAAAAAAGAGAGAGACACATCATTGACTTGCAGCATAGTTCAGTTATTGTTGAAGAATTAAGTCTTCAGTTTGGCATTCAGTGCCAAATACATTGCCCTGCGTGCCATCTCTCTAGGGTGGTGGGGTGCGGGGAAATACTTTCAGATTTCTACACATTATAGAATCATAGAATCATAGAGTTGGAAGAGACCACAAGGGCCATCCAGTCCAACCCCCTGTCAAGCATGAAACACCATCAAAGCATTCTTGACATATGCCTGTCAAGCCTCTGCTTAAAGACCTCCAAAGAAGGAGACTCCACCACACTCCTTGGTAGCAAATTCCACTGTTGAACAGCTCTTACTGTCAGGAAGTTCTTCCTAATGTTTAGGTGGAATCTTCTTTCTTGTAGTTTGAATCCATTGCTCCGTGTCCGCTTCTCTGGAGCAGCAGGAAACAACCTTTCTCCCTCCTCTATATGACATCCTTTAATATATTTGAACATGGCTATCATATCACCCCTTAACCTTCTCTTCTCCAGGCTAAACATACCCAGCTCCCTAAGCTGTTCCTCATAAGGCATCGTTTCCAGGCCTTTGACCATTTTGGTTGCCCTCTTCTGGACACGTTCCAGCTTGTCAGTATCCTTCTTGAACTGCGGTGCCATTTCAACAGGTAAATAAGAAGCCTGCTGCTAACTAACCACTCCTAACAAGCATGTAGCAACAGCGGAAGTATATAAGTTTGGTCTTGGGCTCAATGTCAGCTCCTTGGAAGTTGTTGTGCAGGAAAGCAGCTGATCTATCCACCTCTCTTGGGTCTTCTGGGTCTTCCCCCAGGAACAAAGGGAGTGATCCCCTTTGGATTTTACTTCCCAGTCCATCCAGACTTGTGTCAAAGGGATGGGCGGGGAAACAAGGGAGGAACGGGTGGAGACATGGAGAGTGTAATCCCCCTGCAATCAATCCATTGGCGCTTGTGTCAAACGGTGCAGGGGGGGGCACTTCCAGGCAGAAAAGAGGGCACAGGTGGGCATACATAGAAAAAGAGAGATGGGTTGGCACAGAGCAACCCTGGAATGCTGCAAACTCTTCCCACCAGTGGTTCCGCCGCCATACACCATCCGCTCCAGACCACAATTGACCCTTTTCATAGGAGGTCAACAGACTTTCAACAGGGGGGAAAGGTTCCCTACCCCAATTAAATACAGTGGTGCCTCGCAAGACGAATTTAATTCGTTCCGCGAGTCAATTCGTTTTGTGAAAAATTCATCTTGCGAATCGCATTTCCCAAAGGAATGCATTGAAATTTCTTTTTTTGCCCATAGGAACGCATTAATTAAATTCCAATGGGAAACCGCAATTCGCAAGACGAATTTTTCAGAAAACGAATTCGTCTTGCAAGTCACCATCAGATCGCAAGACGCATTCGTCTTGCGAAAAATTCATCTTGCAGGGCATTCGTCTTGCGAGGTACCACTGTATTTGGGGCTTTTCAGTACAGCCAGAATCACCCGGAAGCATCCCATCAAAATTTAGTTTAATGCTGGTTTAATAAATGTATACACATTTCAGAAGCTGCAGACGTCCAGATGATCTTCCAGCAGATTTAGTCAAGGATCACATTCATCCCGCAAACACCACATGCTCACTGTGTGCCTAATGAAGAAGCACGACTGAAGAGCCGATCCCATGGTGGCCAATTTTTGGTTTTGCTTTCGAGGCAGCTTCAGCAAGAAAACATGGTTCTTAGAATGCAGGGGCAGTAAATCAGATAGTAAACCATTTAAGTTTAATCCGATAACACATGCACTAAATTATGACAGATTGTCAGATGAGCTCCGAAGTTCAGCAAAGTACATGGGAGTCTCCTAGACTTTAATGGGTCAAGCCCTACATCTGGCAGGATTATAATAGTTCTTATCCCGAAAAGAGGATGAGTTGCTATATAGTATATCACCTCACGTGAGCAGGCAAGTACAATCCGTCGGCTCAGTTCAACAGGGAGGCCTCCTAAAACCACCCAACCCATTTGCACCGACAAGGCGTCATTTGAAAGCCAGAGAAGTCCAATATGTTTTAATGTTTCCTTTTCTTTCAACAATTTATATACCGCTTTAATACTATAGCCTCTAAGCACTGTACAGTAGGGCTGAAACGATGCAATGAAGATGAAATCTGCTTAAACTAACCATAAAATCGGAATCCTGAAATCAAAAGGTCTTTTGTAGACTGCCGGAAGTTCAAAAGGGAGGCGAGGGGCCCTTCTGCTCTTACGCTGGAGGGGCTTCCATAGAAATTGGCCCACAATACTGAACCTACAGCTCCTGCGGGATACAAGTTGTGTGTCTGAACCAGGCACCCCCAACCTGCGGCCCTCCAGATGTTTTGGCCTACAACTCCCATGATCCCTAGCTAACAGGACCAGTGGTCAGGGATGCTATCGGGTGCTATCTGTAGTTTCGAGTGCCTTCTGGTGGGGGCCCTCTTGAGGTCAGGAGATTTACTAGACAACAATGGCTACGCTTCAATTATTTTATTCCCCACAGTCCCCTGGAAAAAGCATCATTTGGGGGCATTGTGGGAAATTAAAATGGCTGCTCAGCCAACAAGCATGAGAGGCTCAGGGTAGGCACTGGTACAAGCGGCACTTAGAATAATATAAATGTACTATTGGGAGGGGTACCAAGGATCATCTAGTCTAACCTTCTGCAACTTATCACAGCTCTGGGGCACAGCAGCTGCCTGGATGTGCCAACTACTGTATGTGTCTCTACTTCCAGTATTCATGTCTCCATCTGCCCCTTAGACATAGCTCAGTTCCAGCTACAACAAAATTATGGAACTTTATTAGCTTATTTTCAGTGCCGAGGTTTTCTGTTTGCACTATACAACCTTTTGATTAAACCAATCAACCTCCTGCTTGTGTTGTCTTCTGTAAGGAGTTCCCCAATTCCAGAGTAATTTAGGACTCATAATTTATTAACAAGCAGCACACATCAGCTGAACTTAAACTTTCTTTCTCGCTGATAAAGCTAACTGAAGAGGCCTGCTCTCAAAATGCCATTAAAGGTGCAGAATACATCCATCATCACAATTTTGGCACTCACCGTTCTCCCAGTGGCAGATTTTCAGGGACGTAAACGGAGTACGACGTGTTGGCAAACTGTGGCACTCGGCGTCCGGCGACTACAGACACTGAGGCAGGCGAACCCTGGCGCCCTGGTTTGTCAGCTGCCAGCACAGTCAGCAAATATTCCCTCTCCTTCACCAGAGACAAACCGGTTGTTTTGATCCAGCCAGTATCTTTTTCCACTTCAAATCTGTTCTCTCCACCTGCGAAGGAGCAAAAAAAAACACCAACCACATTCAGGACCGTGGTCAACAGGTCCATGTTTTGAAGTGGGTAACTGGTTTAACATTAAGCCCCCCTCCCAATGTTTTCGATCTATGGGGAAGCTCCTTTCGGAGGAAGGGGCTGGATAGGGACAAATAAATATATAACCACAGGAGCAATCTCCACCACTTAGCTGCAAATGTTCACTTGAAGGTTCTGACATGACCAGAAACTCAGCGTGGAAGGGGGGAAGAAATCAAGTTTCTTAACAGCTTGTAAGTGGCTCCTGGTTAGTTCAAGGAGGTAGATGGGAGTCAGCAGCAGATGGCATGGTGAGGCAAAGGCTGACATCCCAACAGATGAGTAGTGGCTTCTTTCCAGAAGGGGTGAGGTGGCAGCAAGGCTAGTGGGTCCAAATGTTCCTGCTGAGCCAATCTGCTGGGGTCCTTCCCAGAGAAGCTTGAGATGCATTTAACTACAGGTGAAACAGGTTGCACCTGGGACCTTCTGGATGCAAAGCATGTGCTCTACCACTGAGCTACAACTCCTCCCTCTCATTCACCCCTTAGTCTGCCGCTGCCTGCATCCATACTAACAATTAGTCTTGGGCAGGCTTCCTCAACCTTGGCCCTCTAGATGTTTTTTGCCTACAACTCCCATGATCCCTAGCTAGCAGGACTAGTGGTCAGGGATGATGGGAATTGTAGTCTCAAAACATCTGGAGGGCCAAGGTTGAGGAAGCCTGGTCCTGGGGGTGGCAGTGACGGTGAGCTTCCTCTTTCTCCTCTTAGTGCTGCCTTTGTAGAACTCAGCAGGAAATAGGGTTGCCAGACTCAATAGAGGACAGGACCTCTGTGCCTTTAATTGCCCTGCTCTCCTTTGAGTCCAGAAACCTTAAAGAGAAACCAGCAAACCCTTTGTTTAATTTCCAAGCAAAGGGTCTGCTGGTTTCTCTTTAAGGTTTCCAGACTCAAAAGAGAGCAGGACACAAAAGCCCTGTCCACTATTGAGTCTGGCGACCCTAGCAGGAAAGTGGAGAAAACTGGGCTTCCTGTTGCATCTGTCTGTCTTTGTTTCTGGCGCCACCTGCTGTTGGCCTCCCTGCTTTTTACACTTGCAGTCCTAATGCACACCAGTCTCCACTGTTTTTAAATAATAGTTAATTTGACCGGGTTTTGATCAAAAAAGGCCCTACCAAGTACAAAGTGAGACAGGAGGGGGGAAATACACAAATCCACACAGAAAGATTCCACCTGTGCTTTTAGAAGCTGCATTTACCTTCTACCAGAAAATATTCAACGGCTCCATTTTCATCTTCATCTTGATCCTTAGCCAAGAGCTTGTACACTTTCGTGCCTGCTGCAGCTTTAGGGGAAACAGTTGCTAGGTAAGGGAAAGGTTCCATGGCCCATTCAGGGACATTGTCGTTTACATCTGTTACTGTGAGGTCTAAATGCACCAGGTACCAATTCTTTCCTGTTGGTTAAGAGGGAAAAGTGTGTTAGCATGAATGGACTTTTCAAGGCAACAATAGTAGTGCTGCGAGGGGTTGGTTTTTTTTGGGGGGGGGAGTAGGCTGCATGCCAAGACCCTTCTAACCCCTGGATCCAGCAAGTGTTTAAATATAAGCCAGGCTAGCTTCCTGAGGGGGTGATCACCTGGGTCATGGGCCAGTAAGTGGAACAAAGGAATAGGCTTGAGACTGGAAAATGGGTGGGACCCCTTAGGCAGAAGGACAAATCCAGAGCTGAAATTTGCAGTGATGCGAGTCAAAAGAAAAGCAGGAAGCTGGAGAGAGAATCGGACCAATGCTTGGTTTCTGTCTGAATCCAAGGCTAAAGCTCTCTCTTTTGCAGTTTTCACATCTCTTCACATGTAGGTCATCTATCAAAGCATATACTATATTTTTCACTTGTTTGGTTAGCTTGTGTGACCTAACAACTGTTCGGTCGACTTTGGAGAGTTTCCTGCCATCTGTGCACAAGAAACTCATACCCTCTAATATTCCTCAGATCGAAATAGGGACTTTTCTCACTGACCCACCACTGACCCTTCTCGGCCCCACATTTTTTGTGTCTTTCCTCCCCCCTCTAGCATTTCCTGTCGGAAGAAGAGTGAGTGCCACCAGTACCACAACAACGGGACACAGCACACACACACCCTCCACCATCCTGAGAAATCTCCTTAATCCCATTATTATTTAATTTTCTTCTTTGGGAGCTTTATAAAAAGAAACACACACACACACACACACACACACACCAATAAATGAATTTTAGAAAAAAGATAAGATTAGACACAGAACCACAAAACCTATATATACTGTATATATAAAAATCAGGACTCCTTGCACTTTGCATCCACCAAGAGCCTTTAAGAGCAGCAGAAGCTGCTGGCCCTTTTCCCGCTCACTCTGATCTCTGTGGTGTCTCCTCGCTTGTGCGAAGAATCCATGGCAGTTTCTGCTGCTGCTGTGGAGATGGCCCCAACTGGGCTGGTGTACATTGTAAAGGAATTCTGGATGATTACGGCTGGTGTGTGGAGCACTGCGGTGTGTGGGGAAGCCCATTTGCGCCCTCCACAAGGGGGCCGTAATGTCTCAATTGGCCCTCGAGTTGAACAGAGACCTGCTAAAACGGCCTCCGCATCTGTTGCCATCTTGAATTATTTCTCAGCACGCTTGAAGTCTGCCGTTGCAGGAAACGTTCGAAATCTGGGGGCGCGATCTCTGCTGCTGCGTTCCGGACAAATGGTGTGCAATTGCAAGCATCCTATACAGAAAGAAGCACACTCTCGGCGCACTGAAAAGAACACCCCGCTCACTCATACGGAGTGCTCTAAATATAAACCTTTGTCAGATACCCTTTTATCTCGTAAACAGTATAATCTTCTTGTGGTACTCTTAATATCCCTGAAGCACCTCTAGAACAAGCAGTATAATACACTTGCTTTCCTTCTCAACTACCTTCCTGGTGCCGTGTTGGGGGGAGAAAAAGAACCTATGTGGCTGGGAAGTGTATTTTTCGTATATAGGAGTTTTACCCTTTACAGTAGATTTCCAGTGATACCATTAGAGTAGGACTTTGGAGAGGGTCAAAAATAATAATCATAACAGGGCATTTTGAAGTGCAGTAACACATAACCGTCTAAAAGGGTTATGTGCACTGAGAGACAGTGTGGTGTAGTGGTTAGAGGGAGAGACCCCCACTCAGCCAAGAAGCTCACTGGGTGACCTTGGGCCAGCCACTGTCTCTCAGCCTAACCTACTTCACAGGGTTGTTGTGACGACAAAATGGAGAGAGGGAAAAACATGTACGCCACCTTGAGCACTATGGAAGAAATGTAACAGGTGTAATAAATGAAGAGACAGGACAATGGAATCAAAAGTCTAAAACTAATTTCACCCACTGAATATCTCTGTTTGTCCTTCTGTTTACCCATCAGGGATCTGTACAATGTGCCACACGGTAAGAGGTCTGTCGGGATGTCTCACGACAAGGTAGCAAGTTTAGCATGTACTATCATAATCTGAGGTCTATAAACAACCAGTAAGTGGATTTCAGTTAGGAAAATTCCCTGGCACAGTGATTAACTATGCCAAGTTTCTGAGCATAGACTCCAAAGCATTAACCTTTTATAACCTTTAAGTACTTTCTGTCCTTTCTAAAAATAAGAGTGGAATCCTCAACCACCCACCACCCCACACCAGCAGCTACAGAGCTGAGTGAGGTTATGTCCATTGCACCACAATGAAACTGGTTTGTTTTTTTTACAAGTGTGAAGGTTAAACTTTGTTCAGACCGCAAAATCCATTTTAATCATTTTCCGTGGGGGGGGGGGGACTAGTACAAAGTTGGTCCAGCCATGCAAGAAAGCTCCATCCACTTTTGCACTACTCCACTCCTATGCAAGTGTAAATTTTGCTCCTGCAGCTTGTGAGCAGAGGCAGCCCATGTGGTTTCTTCCTGGTGTTTTGTACTACAGCTTGTGTGCGGGTCCTGCTGACAGGTTTTGTTGGGTTTATTGAATAATCAAAGTTGCTTTTGAGCCGGTCTAATGTCAATACTGTCTGTTTAAGAAAAACAGGTGCCGGTAATTTCTGTTTAATTGCTCACAGGCGTGGGCTCTACTCCATGTATATAAGGCTCTCTTGGAAAGCATTTTGTGCGGTAGTTGTGTGGGAGTATGGTGGGAGGTTTGGAGAGGTTGGAAGGGTTGGAATGGGGGTATGTAAGTTGCTGGGAGAGAGAGCGTTTATCTTTAGTTTAAAGTCTCTTCTGAGTCAGTTTGTTTTTCTGTTAGAGAAAGCCAACCTTTTGTTTTTCTTCTGTATACTTTAAATCAGGCACCCCCAAACTGCGGCCCTCCAGATGTTTTGGCCTACAACTCCCATGATCCCTAGCTAACAGCACCAGTGGTCAGGGATGATGGGAATTGTAGTCCAAAACATCTGGAGGGCCGAAGTTTGGGGGTGCCTGCTTTAAATGGTATATTGCTAGCCAGAGGTTTCATGCTAGGTTGGTCTTTAAACTCTTGGTGGTGTCTTTTAGACGTCAAGTTCTGTTTGCGTATTTTGTTTTTCTATAAACTCTGTGTGAAGCGTACTTTGAAGGGCCACTGGGAAACTGGGTTATATGATTTATGTTAGCACTCTTAATAGCCAGCGTTCCCCAACATTATTTCATAATAGGTTTCCCCAAAGGCATCTGGTTGGCCGCTGTGAGAACAGGATGCTGAACTGGATGAGCAATTGGTCTGATCCAGCAGACCTCTTCTTACGTTCTTAAGATGGTTTAACAAAATTGATGGGATGGCATCACCAGGCCCAATTCACATTGCTGTTTTGGGCGTTTAAAGGCTTTCATATGTCGTTGGACTAGTGTGCTGGAAGAACCCTATCTCTTACCCATACATTGAGATCTTCAGTTGAAGGCCCCACTACCACCTGAGGTTAGCCCAGGTTGTACTCCAAGTCTGTGTAAATAAATGCTATTTTATCTGCATTTACCTTGGCGTTAATTGATCATTGCTAATTCCCTCCCTATAAGCAAGAGTGTACTGGCACTGAGTAATTGGCAATAAATATAGAGTGCAATCATCATTCTGGCAAAACTTTCTGCAGATCAAGCTCAAAAAAAACCAAAAACAACTCTTCTCCGTGAATACATGTGCAAATAAGAAGAAAGGAAATCCTGGGAGCCTTCTCAGTGACAGCCCAGATGTGGAATGCACTACCCAGAAAGGTTCAGTTTCATGTCCTTTTTTCATCAGGCAAAAGCCTTAAAAATATAATTTTAGATGCATTTTGAAGACTGCTGTTTTATTCTGCTTTTACAATTGTGTGACTTCCCCCCTTTTTTGTTGTTGTTTTTACATTTTTGTCTTTTTGTAAACCATCCTGGGAATACGATTGAAGGGCGGCATGAAAACATTTATAAATTAATAAATAGCCTCTCCATTTATTTCAGCAGAGAGCGTGCTGAGGAGGTGGCCACATGCCGGAAAAGGGCCGGTGGGCAGCAGCAAAACATCAGCCTACCTAAGAAAATCCTCTTGCTCCACGTTTTTCTCCTGAAATCAATGGACACTGTAGACCCCTTCAGGAATTACATACAGTGGTGCCTTGACTTAGGAATTTAATCTGTTCCGAAGGCACCTTTGTAGGTCGAAAAAATTGTAAGTCGAAAAGCACCATTGGAAACGCAATTCCCCATAGGAATGCATTGGAAACGGAAAAATTCGTAAGTCGAAGCAACCCCATCTAAAAATCCGTAAGTCGAAGCAACCCCATCTAAAAATTCGTAAGTCAAAAAAACCTCCGCGGTTTCCGTTCGGATGTCGAGAAATTCATAAGCGTGCGGCCATTTCCCCCATTCGCAAGTCAAAAAATTCGGTTGTCAAGTCGTTCGTAAGTCGAGGTAAAACTGTACTCCTTAAGCAAACACTTGTGGGGGTGAGTACGGTTGTGTAAGCTCCAGCCTCCATCACTCACCCACCCACCCACCCACCCCCCACACCTTTCCAGTCAGCCTTGCAACAGGCCTGCACAAGTTGGAGGGTGATCTTCTGAGCCAGGGAGCCCCCACTTGCATGTTTTTAAAACTTGGGGGGGTTATGACATTATAGGTAGTCTTCATGAGCCCAGGAGGGGACCCTACCACTTCGAAAAGTCACCCCCTAATTCACAGAAGACAGCAACAGGGGTTGGAGCTATTTATGCATTTATAATAATTATTATTATTATTCATGCATTTAATTTATACCCCACCCTTCCTCCCGATGGAGACCAGAGCAGCAGACAGATACAGTTTAAAAACAAGAACGTTCTGAAAGAGTTAGAACATTCTAAAAACAATGACAGCTAAAAAAACAGTCTCCCATCCAGTGATCTTGGGGCTGCCAGGAACAGTCTTCTTCAGCCCCCAAATGCCTGGGTAAAGAAAAATGTTTTCATTTTTTTCCTGAAAGTTAATAATGTTGGGGACAGGCACATCACACTAGGGCAGGGATTCTACAAAACAGGGGAGCCACCACTGAAAAGACCCTGTCCTGGGTCAGCGGTAACTGGGCGGCCCCTGGGGGTGGCCCCACCACCAACAAGGTCTCACCTGTTCGTGAGGGTTCACTGTGGTTGGTACTGAGGAAGGCACTATTTCAGTTATTTGGGTCCCAAGCCATTTAGGACTTTGTATGCTAGCACCTATACCTTGGGCCTGGCAGTTCACTGGCAGCCAGTACAGGGCTTTCAGGACCAATGGCACAAGGTCCCTTCATGCTGCCCCTCTTAGCAACCTAGTAACTGCACTCTGCACTAGCTGCTGCCGCTGGACTGTCTTCAAGGGCACCCCCGTATAGAGCACATTACAGTAGTCCAAGCAAAAAAAAAAATTAACTAGGAGCATGGACAATTGAGGCCAGGCTATCCCGGTCCAGAAATGGCCTCAGCTAGCCCCCTTGTCCTCACTGCCTCCCTTGTATGTTTGCTTAACATGCCTCCATTAGTTTCAATAAGCAGATTGCAAACTGTGCACAGAGGGGAACAAATTATTGAGGATTTGCGAGCAATTTGGAGGGTGGGGAAGTCTCTGCAAAGCTCCTCAAGGTCTTGCAAGCTTTTCACGGAGCCTGCTCCCAAATCGCTGGCAGTTTTCAAAGTGAAGGGACAAGGCTGTTCTCCTTTTCCTAACACACAGTTTGCTGGCCTGTAAATCTGTGCTTTTAAATTGGCCAGCAGGCCATCCTGTCCCTCGTAAACCGAGGCACAATCACACTACACTCTTAAACCTGCTTATTTATTGCAATTGTTTATATATCCAGCCTTTCAGGATACGGATTTCTTCCAAGACAGCTTGCAAAAAAACAGTACACTACCATAGCTGCCAAGTTTTCCCTTTTCTCGCGAGGAAGCCAATTCAGCATAAGGGAAAATCCCTTTAAAAAAGGGATAACTTGGCAGCTATGCACTACATTTAAGACCACAAAAAAAGCATTATAACAAATATACATAGCTGCCAAGTTTTCCCTTTTCTCGCGAGGAAGCCTATTCAGCATAAGGGGAAATCCCTTTAAAAAGGGGATAACTTGGCAGCTATGAATATATAAATAAAATATTAAAGTGCCAAAGAAAAAAGTCATCACTGCCTTTCCCACAGGGCTGTTGGTGGTAGCATGGCTGGAGAAAACTACAGTGCCCAAGATTCTTTGGCTGGAGTGTTTTAAATGTATGGTGTATATGGAATTCCTCCCACCCTCCCCTATGTGGCAATGCTGAAGTGAGAAGCCTTTTAAAGAAGATCAAGCCAGATGGGTGCAGGATATGAACACCCTTCACACACTTGCAGATGTGCAGCTCTTTAATGAGAGATATGGTGTTACATCTGCCCATTTTATTGCATGAAAATTTATCTTCGATTGCATCAGTTGGAATGGGAAAATTGGGACATTGAAACTATGTACGCAAACATGTAGATAAAAAGGCAAAGGACCCCTGGACGGTTAAGTCCAGTCAAAGGCGACTTGGGGTTGCGGCTCTCATCTTGCTTTCAGGCCGAGGGAGATGGCTTTTGTCCACAGACAGCTTTCCGGGTCATGTGGCCAGCATGACTAAACCACTTCTGGCACAACAGAAAACAGAGTGCACAGAAATGCCATTTACCTTCCAGCCGCAGCAGTACCTATTTATCTACTTGCACTGGCATGCTTTAGAACTGCTGGGTTGGCAGGAGCTGGGACAGAGCAATGGGAGCTCACCCCATTGCGGGGATTCGAACCGCCTACCTTCTGATCAGCAAGCCCAAGAGGCTCAGTGGTTTAGACCACAGCACCACCCACATCCCTATGCAAACATGTAGAACACGCTAGCTAGAGACTCCTCAGTTGGCTGGCCCCTGCACCTAGAAAAGACTACGGCCACTTGCAAATACAGCCCCACTTCCCACAAACTATAACGGTGGCGTCTCTGACTTTCTCCTGAACCACCCGCCGCAGCTAAAAGAGTTGCAGTGCAGAGATTTAGACAGGGCTGCACATTTCTGTGCCGTGGCCTACAAACACGACCAGACAAGTTGTGGAAACAAATCTCACAGCGCCTGGCAAAGCATAAGCCGACATGGGCTTGCCAGAGGACTGAGGAAGCGATGAAGGGACTGACACGGACAATAATGTATAATGCATGCAGGCGAGGGCATGTGGAGGGATTTCCAAGCCACCCTTGCAGGGGAGAGAGGCTGCCTTACATTAAGCAGCACCAGCAGCTGTTCTGAAGGGTGTTCTCCGTTCATGCT
The DNA here is from genome assembly GCF_963506605.1 of Zootoca vivipara. Classification (NCBI taxonomy): domain Eukaryota; kingdom Metazoa; phylum Chordata; class Lepidosauria; order Squamata; family Lacertidae; genus Zootoca; species Zootoca vivipara. The sequence continues at coordinate 71,384,933 of NC_083281.1, forward strand.
GGTTAATTCAATTTGTGCTCTCAAATAATTAAAGCTCTTAAAAAAAAGAAGAAAAACTGCAGGGAAATCCTTAGAGACATCTGAGTTTGTGTGCAAAACTGGCCACTGCATCAGGTATAAAGGTGGAAAGCTGACCACGTCCAAATTAATTATTTGATTATTTGGTTAATTGGAACCAATGATTGAAAGAACGATCTTCCTCTCCGCACACAGGGGTCTGAAGCTGAAAGACAGAAAATGTAGCCTGCTTGCAGTCCCAAAGCATCTAACGGGAGAATGCCTTCTGCTCACTTTCTCCAAGATTTGGGAAGAGCTTGATAACATTCCAGAAACACAACTGGTAACTTCCTCTGGCGCTCCTTGTATCACATCACTACTGTTGTGAGCTCTGGCCTTCCGCCAAAGTCCACATCATTTTACTTGGGGGAGGGGAGGGGAGGAGTGGCCAGCATCCATTCCACACTGGGGTTCTTAAGCCAGCCCTGATATGCACAAACCATGTTGATATTGGGCGTGTGTGTGTGGAAATACATGCACAAGAGTAGCAAGGAAGAGAGCAGCAACTAGAAGTCTTGTTGGTAAAAGGATCCCCTGCAATAAGTGTTAAACAGGAGGTGTGTGGAAATGTACCCCAACATTATACAGTGGAACCTCGGGTTGCGGACATAATCCATGACAGGGGCATGTCCGCAACCCGCAGTGTTCATAACCTGTGCCGCCGCATCTGTGCACACGCATGACGCGATATGGCACTTCCGTGCATGCATGAAGCGCAATTTAGCACTTCTGCGCATGCGCAAGCGGCGGAACCTGGAAGTAACCCTTTCTGGTACTTCCAGGTTTCTCGCAGTCCGCAGTCCGCAACCTGAAAACACATAACCCGAAGCGTTTGTAACCCAAGGTACCACTGTATATTGACATTGCTCTGAACACACAATTCCCCTCTTGAAAACCCTACTCTCACTTCCTGTCTCCTCTTGGGCTCAGCACACACTCCTCATTCTCACCTTCAAAACCATCCACAGTCTTGTTGCGCGCGCGCGCACACACACACACACACACACACACACACCCCTTGTATCCCAATGCAAAGAGGGACATCAGAAGCCGCTTCATGTCTTTTCTATCACATACTACCTGATCCTATCCTTTTATCTTTTTTTTCCATTTTGATTTCATGTGTTTCTGTCTTGTTTTGCATTTAAATCCTGTTTATAATTTATTGCTGTAAGTTACTCGTGGAAACAAAGAATCACAAAGTTGGGAAGGTACCCCCAAGGGTCATCTAGTCCAGCCCCTTGCAATGCAGGAGTCTCAACTTAATAATCCCTGGCAGATGCTCATCCAACCATTGCTTAAAAACCTCCAATGAAGGAAAGTAGTCCATTCCCCCATCCAACAGCTCTTACTGTCAGAAAGTTCCTCCTAGGGAACTTTATGTTATGGGGCAGAATACAAAGTTCATTAATAAACAGATTAAATAAACTGGAGGTGCCTGGGATTGCATCTGCATCCTTCTGCATGCAAAGCAGGTGCTCTACCACTGCTCATGGCCTTGCCTTATTCAGCTCCACCTCCCAAAGGTCTCCACTTCCTTCAAACAGCTCCACTCTTCCTCATTTCTCACCTGTGTGATGCCATCTCACTCCTTCACTTGCTCCATTTCTCACCTTTTCCAAGATGTGCAAACTTAGCCTCCATAACATCCTCCAATTTTCCCCAACATCTGTTGCCCTTTGGATGTGGTTTGACTACAACTCTCATCAACCCTGCTCACTGGTTGAAGCTGATGGGAGTTGTGGTCCAGAACATCTGGCACCAGGTTGGGGGAGACTGCCCTAATCTAGCTAAACATATGAAGTACGTGCATATGAATTGAATTGGCATTTGACCTCTGTTTTCTCTGGCCACCATCTCCTTTGGTTCCCTCCGCTGTGTTGATTCATACATTGCAAGCAAACCGAGGGAAAGGCCTCTCCTCTTTGACACTATGCAGTGCTGGTGCTCTAACAGCAAAAAAACTACTTTAATAAAAGCAGTAGTAGCAATAATACTAGCCATGGAGGTCGCACTGCTGGTTCCACAAGCACCTTCTGTTCCCATTGCAGACCAGCCAGAGAAGAGCAAAGAGCAAAAAAGGTTCAGCAATGGTGAGGACTGCTGGGGCTAGCGATTGACTGGAAACAGATCCATCCACCCTGCTCAAAAGTCTTTGTGTGTGCAAGCCCTAGGGCTGGGCAATAGGACCAGTTTGAAGTCCATATCGCAATACGAGTTTCATAATTTTTGACCTGGCAATATATCACAAATCATGAGGGGTGTGAGTGTGTGCTATGCAAAAGATCCCAATGCGGGAAATACCATGAGGCCAGCCAATGCCTCTGCATGCAACGCTTCATCCTTATTTCAGACATTGTGATATATCAGTATATCGCGATATTTAGCTGGTGGTATATCATGATGTTGAAAACCAGAAATTGCCCAGCCCTAGCAAGCCCTGTCCTGCCCACCTAGCAGTTCGAAAGCACATCAAAGTGCAAGTAGATAAATAGGGACCGCTCCGGCGGGAAGGTAAACAGTGTTTCCGTGTGCTGCTCTGGTTCGCTAGAAGCAGCTTTGTCATGCTGGCCACATGACCCGGAAGCTGTCTGCGGACAAACGCCGGCTCCCTTGGCCTATAGAGCGAGATGAGTGCCACAACTCCAGAGTCATTCACGACTGGACCTGATGGTCAGGGGCCCCTTTACCTTTACCTTTTTAGCAAGCTCTGAAGGCATGCTTACCGATGGCAGTTGCTACATGATGCTAATCACACACCACAGCCTATTTTCGTTCATCTACCCACATATTGATATAGTTTATTTATTAGTGGGTTCCAAGTGCTTCAATTAGTGGGTTCCAAGTGCTAAACTCTAAATTGTATTTGTGTGTGTGTGTGTGTGAGAGAGAGAGAGAGAGAGAGAGAGAGAGAGAGAGAGAGAGAGAGAGAGAGAGAGAGAGAGAGGAGAATATGATGAAGCTCCCTCTTAGCTACCCAGCTGAGGAAGGTCAGAAGTCACCATTTGTTTGGAATTTATTCTGGTACATTGTTTTCAAGTGGCTTTTAAAGATGTCATCACTGGAGGAAAATAAGCCCCCTTTCACACTGGGGGAGAGAGGAACTTTATCAAACAAACAAGATTAAGCTTGAACCTTGAACTACAACACACAGACTTCGGGACTATGACGACAAAGTGTCAAATCAAAAAGGGTGTTTTTAGCCTACGGGGCATCATTTCCCCCCCCCCCATTCCTGCTCTCAAGGATCTTCAGGACCATGACGACTGCTAAGTTCTGCTGGCAGAAAGCTTGAGAGAGAGAAAAATGGAAATATTTTTTTAAAAAAAGAAAAAACAAGAGGAATTTGACCTTTAATTTCTGTTGCCAAAGGACAGAGATTTGTCATCTCCCACCCGCACCCGGTTTCTTTGCAACAAACAGAATGCTTGCTATGAATCTGAACGACTGGCACAAAGCATGCATGTTATGAGTTATTACTCTGGCTTGAAGGTCTATAATTATTGATGACAGCTGATCTTTCTTGTCCAAACTAATTTTGCTGCAGTGTTGGGATTCTCATACTGCTGCACAGCCTGGGTTCTGCAACAGACTCTCACCCACACAGAAAATACAGTGTCAGGTGGGAACTAGACAGGATAGTGAATGTGGCTCCTGCTGCAAGCGAACTACAGTCCTGGATCCCTACCTCACTGGTAACTTCCAGTAATATTTTGCATGACAAAATAAACCACGGAACTCTCTCCCACAAGGGAGCCATGATGGCCGCCAATGTGGGGTGGCTTTGAAAGAGGATTAGATAAATCCATGGAGGAGAGTAAGGCCATCAATGGCTACTAGCCGTGATGGCACTGCTCAGCCCCCAACATCTAGAGGCAGCAATGCTTCTGAGTATCAGTTGCTGAAAACCACAGGAAGAGAGAGTGCTGTTGTGCTCGGGTCCTGTTTGCAGGTTTCCCACTGAGGCATTTGGTCGACCACTGTGGGAACAGGATGCTGGACTAGATGAACCATTGCATGGGCGTACCCAGCGAGGGGCAGGGGGCAGCTGCCCCCCCCAGAAGCAAAACAACAACAACCGTATTTTACGGACCATAACCCACACTTTTCCCCTCCGAAAACTGAAGGGGAAAAGTCGCTGCAGGTTATGGAAATCAGGCTGTTTCTGTCCCCTCCGCGGCTGCAGCCAGCGACAGCAATGTGAGAGGGGGGAGGAGCAGCCTGAGCTGGGAGGGGGCAGACAGGAGCTCTATCCTTCCTTCATCCTTCCTTCCCCCCTCTTTCTTCCTTCCTTTTTTTTCTCTCTCTCCCCTCCCTCCCTTCTCTCTCTCTCTCTCACCCCTTCTTTCCTTCCTTCCTTCTTTCTTTCCTTCCTTCCTTCTCTCTCTCACCCACCCACCCACCCCTTCCTTCCTTCCTTCCTTCCTTCTCTCTCTCTTCCCCTCTCTTGCCCCCCCCCAGTTTTGATCCTGGGTATGCCCCTGAACCATTGGCCTGATCCAGTAGGCTCTTCTTATGCTTGAATATCACCAACACACGGCAACCATTTAAGCATAATTATATCACATCATGCACTACTCTGTGGCACTAAATCAACTTTTCCCACCCTGGCAATTGCTGCATCAGCTGTTTTAAGGGCAAGAAGAGAGAGCTGCTGCTTTCAGAAGCAGTCACATTTTCCTTGTATAGTTTCAGCCTCAGACGTACAAGTTCATCATAGAAATCTGCCTTATACCAGGTCAGATCCCAGTACAGAGCCCAGTTTTGTCTACTCTGACTGGCAGCAGCTCTCTAGGATCTGTTGCAGAGGCCTTCCCCATTACCCTGCTGCCTGGTTCTTGTAACTGGAGATGCCACAGGTTGAATCTGAGATCTTCAGTATGCATAACATTTCTATCTCCACCATTTTTTGATATCTCTTTGACATCTTCTCCAGTGTATGATTTTCAGTAAATGCATTTTCTTGCTCCTTATTAAGCTTTATGGCTTCAGAGACTCCCTGGTCCCCCATCCTTCATCAGTCAAGGCAACTCATTTTCCAAGAACAAAAAAATAGCCCTGCTGGATCAGGTGAATGGCCCATCTAGTCCAGCATCCTATCCTCACAGTGGCTAACAAGATGCCCCAATGGGAAGTCCATGAGCAAAACCCAAGCACAAGAGCAGTCGCTCGTCCTGTGGTTTCTAGAAACTGGCATGAAGCAAGTTATGAAGTAGTTTATATCTACTTTATCTCATGACAGTAGGCTACCATAGGAGTATTTATCAAGTTACAATGCACAAAAAGAGTATTTCCATACTAGCTAGACTATTTGGATTCTCCAAATCCATCATGCAAGTGTACCCAGCAGTAAGTCCAAACAAGGTTAATGAAACCTACTCTCAGGTACGTTTACACAGCATTTCAGATTAGTTCCAATCACTTTGGCAAAGCAAGTTTTTATTTGAATCACAGAGCCTAGGGCTTGCCGATCAGAAGGTCGGTGGTTCGAACCCCTGCGACGGGGTGAGCTCCCATTGCTCGGTCCCAGCTCCTGCCAACCTAGCAGTTCGAAAGCGTCTCAAAGTGCAAGTAGATAAATAGATACCGCTACAGTGGGAAGGTAAATGGCATTTCCGTGTGCTGCTCTGGTTTGCCAGAAGCGGCTTTGTCATGCTGGCCACATGACCTGGAAGCTGTACGCCGGCTCCCTCGGTCAATAACGCGTGATGAGCGCCGCAACCCCAGAGTCGGTCATGCCTGGACCTAATGGTCAGGGATCCCTTTACCTTTTTAACATGTTTAGATCACATCTTTCCTTGGACAGGCTCATGAACTCAACTCTGAGCAGTGGTTCAGTCTCTGAACCAAGGGGCAGTCAGATAGAGCAGGAGGACCAATGGCACAACCAATGGGCGTGCTGAACCCAGGCTCAGCTCCCAACCTCAGCCCATCAGCTGAGAGATCTTCAACCAGAGATCCTTGAACTGGGAGTCCCAAAGATAGCAAACCATGGACCACATTCTTCTAAGGGACCAACCCGCTGATGGGAGCCAACAGAGAGATGAACAAGTGATAAGCTCCAGGTCTGCTTCTGCAAAGCCTTCACTTCTCAGGAACAGGGTGGAATGGGGTGGGGGAGAAACACACAGGAGGAAAACATAAGGAATGGATGAGGAATCTGGGGTTCTTGAATTCCATCAACTCCATAAGGTCAGATATGATGGGAGCTGGGGTTCAACAGCAGCTGGAGAGCCACAGGTTTTCCGTCCCTGGTATAAGGGCTCAGTTGAGTCCAAAGCCAAGGGTTCCCAAACTGCAATCTGCAGATCACTAGAGTTCTGTGAACTTCAGGTGCTCCGTCACATATCTCTAAAAATGCAATCAAAAATCATACACATCTAGCACAGTGCATTACAATTTCTACAACAGGCAGAAAAACTGAGTGGTCTACCAAGACCCTCACTGAATTTCAAGTGGTTCATGGGCCAAAAAAAAAGGTGGGGAGAATCACTGCCCTCAGCATCAGAGCATTTGAGTACATTGGCTGCTTAGAACTATCCAAGGTCCTGAAACTCCTGCCTGACCTTATCTACCACCCTGGATAGATTCCCTGTAAATGGACCAACCCTCTCCACTTCCCTTGAGATCCTTTCCTAGGCCCCTGGGCTTTTTCTTGCTGTCAGATCAAGTAGCCGAAACCAGATACAGTACTAACTAACCCTCTCTCAGTCTTAAATCACTGACTCTTGGCCTCTGTGACAAGTTGCATCAACACTTGGGCCCCCTGTGTGACCAAGAGGCAGGAGAGCCACAGGAAATAGTACCGTGTTTACTCCACACCATAATGAAGCTATAAATCTACAGAGCAGTAGTTACTACAGTTTTACTACCGGAGCTAACAATGCCAAGAGCAAACAGGAACAAGAATAAATAATGTTTCTTATTAGTAGTAGGCTAATAAGAGGACCTTTAAGTAACAGGCAAGGCATGGATGAAGAGAAGCCACAGGCTTACAGTGAGTTAAGGGCAAATCAGAAAGAGTCCAGCTGCTGCATCAGACCAAGGCCTATCTAATCCAGCACCCCTGCTTCCTACAGCAGGATCCCTTTGGGAAGCACACAAGCAGGGCATGAGGGCGACAGCACTTTCCCACTGTTGCAACCCTGTGGCTGGCATTCAGAAGCCTCCAGTCTTGCAGGTAGCACATGGTCATCAGGACTAAGTGCCCTAGGCTAATTCATGCAACCTTTATACCCCACGTCATGCAGCTTGTATCAAACCAGAGTGCCCTGGGCATGCAAACCCTTGTTTGTTTGTTTGTTTGTTTATCTATTCATATCTCATCTTTCAATATAAAAACATTCTCAGGGTAGCAAACGGAATAAACCAAACAGGAAACAATAAACACAACAGTAATAAAACACCAATACATTTATAAATATAAATACTGAGCCAGGCAACAAGACGTATCTCATCAGAGTTCAAGAACAAATGTCAGCTGAGCAAAAACACTCAAGGAAAGGACGGAGCAAGGGCTATGAGGCGGTGTGGCCTAAGATGAGGGGGTGTGGCCTAAGATGAGGGGAAGTGGCTGTGAAGTCTGGGGAAGTCCCAAGAGGGTAATTCTTTCTCCACACAGCAAAGTGTCTTGGGGCCTGCTAGGAAGAAAAGGAAGAAAATAAGGGACCAGAATTCGTCCATTTCTGATAGCTTTGGCTGTTTTGTATCTAAGACAAAGGTAACGTTTTGGGAAGTTTTTTGGGGGGGGTGAGGGAATCATGACTGCAAATCAGCAACAAGTATTCCAATCATATAACTGATTAAACTCATCCAGGGTGGGGACGATGACTCTCTTTACTAGGTTAATTGCCGTTTCCACAGTCCCAGAGTTTAGAATTTGCCTCTAGGCATGTCAATGCACTATGACAAATTATTAAAGATGTTGTCTGTCTTCAAAAGCCAACGTATTTTCAGACTTCTGATTTCATTAGCCTTGTACCAGTCTAGCCTCCTCCAAAAAAAAAATTGCTATGAATGTTTCATAAAAAAGATTTCTTTTTATATATCAGGAATACTCAAAGTCATTATAAACATAAGCTTCTGTGTATCAATATAAATTAGGGGGGATGGCAGCCTCATTGATTTAATAGGGGAAAACTGACAACACAGAATATTTTACTCGAGTGAACATGTATTCATAATGAGAAACGACTAGCAGCCTCAAACGCAGCATTGCTCTGGAATGCAAAGAAACAACAAAAAAATCAGTGTGGCTCTGAAATCAGTGGTTAAAATCAGTGCGGCTTTAAAGGTTCCATCTGCCATCTTGATTCAAATGGTGCCCACTTGTATACAAACACAGACAAAAGCCTGCTCCTTGATCTCAAGAACTATCATGCAAAATTTGGTCACAATATCCTAAGAGGCATCTGAACAGACAAACAACTTTCCAAAATATACACAGCAAATAATGTCAGTCTACAAAAGCCAATGTATTTCCAGACTTCTGATTTCATTAGTCTTCTACCAGTTAAGCTTTCTACTCTCTTTTTTAATAAAAAAAATATGCTACAAGTGCTTTATAAAAGATTTTCTTTTATAAATCAGGAACACTCAAGTCACCATAAATAAAAGCTTCTGTGCATCAATATAAATTAGGGCAAAGTGACAATCTCACTGATTTTAATGGGGGGGAAACCTGACAATACAGAGTATTTTCCTTGAGTGGACATGTCTTCACAATTATAAACTATATTCCGCCTTCTTTTATTTAAGTGAGGGAAGAGGTATTGTATTACTTTGATTAAACAATAATGGCTGAGAAGTCAGGTCGATCCTGGCATTTTTAGGTCATTTCAATTGTTGTTGTTTTTATTTTAAGGATTATAAAGGCAACCTAAATCTTAAAAGTCTCCCAGTCAGCATTTCTAGCCAAATGTAACATTTACAGTACATCAACCAATTAAATAGAAGAACTTTACTTTTTTTGGTAGTATGTTATTGTCATCTGTCAACGTTCGTTCTTGCATCAACTATATGGAATAAAGAAGTTTTACGTAAAAGGTTTCCCTCAGACATCCCTGTCGAGTATATTTAATATGCATGCATAGCTGCAGTTTAGATTTTAAAATGTGATTAGTAAATGGCTCTCAGGTCTAACTATTTCATATGCTTTAACACATTTGGAAGTTGTTGTAGTGTGTGGCTCACAACGCCAAGGTCGCTGGTTTCATCCTCATTCGGCCACCTGCATATTCCTCCACTGCAGGGGGTTGGACTAGATGACTCTTGGTGGCCCTTCCAACTCTATGGTTCTATGAGTCTATGGATGTTTCCTCACTAGGCAAATGATGTTTCTTTCCACCATGATGGCTGGTAGCTACCAGCAACTCGGCAGAGCTGAGGAGTGGTGGGCTGAGACTAGAGTTATAATTACAATGGGGTGGGGGCAGAGGGAAAGATGTAAATATCTGAGAGACTGCCTCCTTCCCTACAGATCTTTGTGGGTGTTTGACAAATTCATGGAACTGAGGGTCACTGATGGCTAACGCTCGGCCTCTACAGTTGGAGCTAGCTGTGCTTCTGAATACCAGTTGCTGGAAACCACAGGGAGGAGGGGAGAGGCCTCTTGTGCTCATATCCTGCTTGCTGGTTTTGCACAGGCAACTGTTTGGCCACTGTGAGAACAGGATGCTGGATTTGATGGGCCATTGGCCTGATCCCTTAGGAGGCCATCTTGGTAGTTCCACCACCCTCAAGAGGTTCAGGTGTGTGTAACTGGGGAGAGGGCCTTCCCAGTGGCAGCCCCAAAGTTGTGGAGCTCCCTCCCCACAGGATGGGGCCTGGCAATCTCCAGCTTCTGGGGAACACTCTTTGCCCTGGCCTTTGACATGTGAGGTGTGTGTTTTGGGGACCCATCCTATTCCTGTGACTTGGTTCATCTGTTTAATACTGGATGTTAAATTTCTGTAACCCACCCTGGTATCAGCAGGTGAAGGGCAGGTAATAAACTTATGTCCCACTCCTTTCAAAAGTGGGGAGATTAAAAACAACAACAACAACTGTACAGTTGAACAAGCAAGGTCAATGCTTCTTAATAGACCAGCTGAGAGTCAGAGTCAAATAGCATGAGGAAAACTGCTTTCATGTCCAGGCAAATGATAAAACAAACAAATAAGAGTGATGCATGCGACTCACGGAAGTGGGGTAGGGGTGGGAGAAAGGACAAATACAGTATATAAGGGGAACTTTTGCTTGAATGTGAAAAGAGAGCAATCCACCAGGACTACTGCAATGAATGAGAAAGCAGGTTCTCCCCTTAAGGAGAGCATGGGTTGCGGGAGAGTTAACAAGACATTCCCTGGTCAGTAGGGGCGGGTCAGTTTGGTTGGCCACTGAGGGTTTGTTGCTGGGGAGAATGTTATGTTGCTAATTTTGCTTGACAGCCACAGCCTATATATGGGTGCAAGCAGCTTGCGCTTTCACTTTTGGGTGCTTGCAACGGATCTCCCGCCCGCCCTATATTTAGGGGTTTTTTGCTGCGCTTGACGTTGCTGTGCCTGTCATAGGGTCGTCCGTATTGATGCGAGGGCCTAGTAGGAATTTTGCCATCTGGCTGATTGGCTGGTGCCAGGTGGTTTTTGCCTACTACATAGCAAACTGTCACAACGTGTAAGGTTGGCGGTTAGGCATTGGTTCAAATTGGATGGTGGAGGGGTAAGGATTTGGCTGGGCCTGCCCCTCAAAATTGCTGCTGCCTTTAGAGGTATTCCGTTAAAGGAATCCTGGGGCTCCAGGTTTGTCCGTACCCCCACTAGGGGCTAGGACCGTGCATGAGCCTCGGGGAGCATCTGGGGGAGAGGTCATAGGGTGTGGTGCCCTGCCCCAGCCTCTCCTAGAGGGTGCTTACCTATCCTGACTTCCCCAGTATGCTAGGGGAGTCAGATCTGTCCCAGGCGGGGGACAGATGGCATGGGAACCAATGCCTAAGCAACCACTCACATTCAGTTGTATTTAAATAAAGTTGTGACCAAAATTAATGCCAAAAACCAAAACTTAATTTCTGTGTGAAGTGTGAATTATTTGGTGGGAAGTCTTGGTACCTCGGCACGCAAAGCTGCATGTGGATTCCAACAGCTACCAGTTCCTGCTCCAAAACCTTAAAAGGAAAACAATGTACACTTGTCAGCTGCAGAAATCCAGGCTGACAGTGACTGATTTTCGCTCTCAAGTCCCGTGCTCTGCTCATTCATAAAACATAAAGCCTTCCGAAGAAATAAAGGCAGGCCCTGCTCTTTTCCCGGGCAGCTTACCTTTTACTCGTCGTAGGTAAAATAATTCCACTTTGTCACGTCCCTGCTCTTTACTCTCCCATCTTGCTTTTGAAACCCGAAGTGCTTAAAAATAAACTAGAAGCTAAAAGCAAACGGGAAAATATTGCTAGACAGGAAAAACCCCAAATCCCAAACGTCTCAGAATTTAAAGGCAGCTCGCAGCGCCGAAAGTTTTCAGGCTTCAGGCAACGTTCAGTGAATCAGATACTGTGCTCATCTCCTTGCAGAGGCTCAGCTTAGAAGGGAGGGAAACAACTCACTGAAAAACTCACTGCTCATTATTTGCCCATTTAATCCAAAATCGTTACTCCCGGCAACAGGTCTCCATCACCTCCTACCCTAACCTTTTAGCTGCAGATGACTGAACCCAAGACCTTCTGGGTGGAAAGCATGTGCCCTGCCATGAAGCTTCAGCTCCTGTTCTCGGTTTACTACTGTAAAACAGGTAAGCAGGCCTATGGACTATACATAGGTCTGCCATTATGAGAAAAAAGACTCAATAAACCCTTTGGTCTGATCAAACAGGGCTTTCCTCAGGGGTCTCCTCTTTGCTTCCATCTCCACCGCCAAATGCAGCAGCAACAACCCCACCTCTGCAGATGCAGTAGAGCAACGATTCCCAAACGCACACAGCAAATGCAGGGTGGTTTCTACAACAACCCTTCAGTCCAGGCAAGGACGTGATGGTGAGGTCCAGCCAACATGGCCAGTATCCAACATGAATGGAGGATGCAGCCAAGAACACATCCTAGAATCTTCTGCAATGCTCATGGTGGGGGTTGCATGACAGATAAAAGGTAGTACCTTGGCAGGCGACTCCCTGGTAATTTAATGAGCTTTGATAGCTTAATGAGGGCGAGCTAAACCACCGTGGCTTTCTTTGCTTCTGTTAGCTGCAATGGTGGTGAACAAACTGATGGGTTATAGTTAGGAGCAGTAGCGACTTCTCCCAACCTGCTCAAGGCTGGCTTGCACGAGCAGAAAATGAAAAGGATTTGCCCATTTTTTTGTACAGTGGTACCTCGGTTTATGAACACAATTGGTTCCGGAAGTCTGTTCATAAACTGAAGCGTTCATAAACTGAAGCGAACTTTCCCATTGAAAGAAATGGAAAGTGGATTAATCTGTTCCAGATGGGTCCGCGGAGTACTCAACCTGAAGCATACATAACCCGAAGCATGGGTGTAATTGGTTCCGGAAGTCTGTTCATAAACTGAAGTGTTCATAAACTGAAGCGAACTTTCCCATTGAAAGTAAAGGAAAGTGAATTAATCCGTTCCAGATGGATCCGCGGCGTTCGTAAACCGAAAATTCGTAAACTGAGGTGTTCATAAACCAAGGTTCCCCTGTATTCGGTTACAGCAGGGTGGTCCAACACATGGCCAGAGGGCTGCATGAATTTCTCAAGGCTTTTTTTTTTTGTGGCCCTTAGCAACATTTCACACACACACACACACCACACTGCCCTTGTGTTGCCTTCCCAAAGCCAGGTAAGGAATGTGCTGGGCTTTGGGAAGGAGGCACAAACCTCTGGCAGGATCCTAGAGCCCTCCCATCTTCTTCTCAAAGCTGGGGAAGTGGCAACTAGGCTTTGGGGAGGAGGCATGAGGGCTTGGTGGGAAAAGCTGGACCACTCTGTGTTAGAGGTTCTTAAGCAGAGGCTGAACAGCACCCATCTTTCAGGGCTGCTTCAGTCGTGCATTTCCTGCATCGGCAGCAGGGTGGACTAGATCAGGGCCCCAGGATATTCCAGGGGGGGGGTATAGATGAAAATTATGTAAATGGGGGACCACAGCACAACGCTAAGAGACCACAGAGAGAAGTGAGAAGAAAATAAATCATGATTGGCTGGCTATCTGCTTGGCCAAACCCAAGCAGGTAAGGGGGAGGCCCACCAGGGGGCGGCCTAGTGCTTCTTTTTGCCACATGCATTTTCTTGGATTAGTCCTGGTTTGTACAATCACTGAGGCTCCTGTTTGGACCACTGCTTGTAGCTACTGCCAGTGCTGGGCCAGGTGGCAGCCTGGGCCTGATTCCACAAGGCAATCCACCCCAGCACCTAGCAGATCAGGGCCTTCGGATGTTTGTGAGAAAACGCAGGGTGCAATCCACCCCAGCGCCTAGCCGAGCAGGGTCATCTGGTGCTGCTGACTTGCATCTAGTAAATAACTAAATGTCTAGTCAGAAGAGAGCCACACTGAATTCAGTGGGCCTTACTCCCAGGTAATGGTGTGTGGGGCTATAGTGTTTTATCTAGGCTCCTCCGGGTGACAAGATCGTTTTGCACCAGATCAGTGAGGACCACTTGCTTTTTAAAATTCTCCCATATATACAGAACTCCCTGTGTGCCTTTTGTAGACCTTCTATTTTCCACGGACAGTCCTGGATTTACAATTTCTGAATTGATCCCGGAATGTCCCGCTTTTCCTTAGGCAAAGGTAAAGGTGCCCCTGACCATCAGGTCCAGTCGTGTCCGACTCTGGGGTTGCGGCACTCATCTCGCTCTATAGGCCAAGGGAGCCGGCGTTTGTCCGCAGACAGCTTCCGGGTCATGTGGCCAGCATGACAAAGCTGCTTCTGGCGAACCAGAGGAGCACATGGAAACGCCGTTTACCTTCCCGCCAGAGCGGTCCCTATTTATCTACTTGCACTTTGATGTGCTTTCGAACTGCTAGGTGGGCAGATGTCCCTATTTTCATTAGAGATATGTTAAAGGGTATGGAGTTATCCGACACCTGAGCCATCTGAAGGCAGCCTAGTATAGGGAAGTTTTTTTTAATGTTTAGTGTTTTTATATGTGTTGGAAGCTGGGGCAACCCAGTCAAAAGGGTATAAATAGTAAAATTATTATTATGGAATAGGACATCCCTATTGTGTAGCAATGCCCTCCGATCAGTGTAATAATGACACGTGACACAGAATTTAAAGGTTAATTGGGTGGTTCAGGCCACAACTTTATTAATATGCATGTTGAGCGGAATTGGCTTAGGCGTTGGAACCTATCAGACTAAATCCGACTCCAACCCGTGTGTTGAAGTCCGTGAGAAGTTAACCACCAGTAAGGAACCCGGCGATGCCGATCAACCGGAACTCCTTCTGTGGCCACCGTACGGGGCGTGCCTTACGGCCCTGGCGACTCCAGGCTCTGGACCAAGCCTCGCCCCCGGAATCCTTTAACGGAATTACTTCTCCAAATCTGGGCAGGTGATGACGCAATCTGCCCCTCCTCCATCTTATTGTTATGCAAATTTCCAACGCCTAACCGCCTAACCTAAGTTGTGACGACATGCTACGAGGTAGGCGAAAAACCCATCATGGCTAGCCCAGTATGGGAAAAGTCCTACCCGGTCCACTGACTAACCAGGCAACCGACCAGGTCCGCAGCAGCGCCCCCTATTCTCTTTTTAAGGGGCGGGTGGGCGGGTGCTTCTGTTCGCTCCGGCGAACTGGGAGAAAGAGAACGGGCCCTGGCCGCGCAAGGGGTTTAAACGCTGCGGCCCCGCCCCCTCATCCCTATTGGACAAGGGGGCGGATGACGCAGGCGGGAACTACCATTGCGTAGGGGCTGACACTGCAGCCCCCACACAATGGGCTCGTCGGGCTGCCCACAACTCCACCTCCGGCAAAGGCACAGAAGTGGCTTTTTCATCAGATAAATGTTGGAGGGTATACTTTTGGACTGTTATCTGTAGGTTTCACCCTCTGTGTCAAATAACTGGGGTCAAATAAGTGTTGTTTACTTTATATAATACATGGAAGATGGATCTCCTTCGGGAGGTTCTGGACTCTCCTTCCTTGGAGATTTCCAAGCAGGGGTTGGATGGCCACCTGGCATAGATGCTTTAGCTGAGTTACCTACATTGCAGTGGGTTGCACTAGAAAGATGACCCTTGGGGTCCCTTCCAGCTCTATGATTCTATGTTTTCCTGCTTGCTCCAACAGTATTTCATTATCTTCCTATCATTTTATGTAACTGTATTTTGTATAAATTATAAAAAAATTAAAAAACATGTTCTATTTACAAACAAAACTTTTAAATAGCTACCTTTCTACAGGTAGGACGGGGGGCACAGGAAGGAAACAAGGATGGGAAACACTGGACTAGATGGCCATGTGAGACCCCCCTCCACCTCTATCATTAAGATTTCTGGGGGTACCTGGATGTGTCTACAGGGAGGATGCAGGGAAGCACAATTGATATAAAAGGAGGGAAGAGGATACAGCAACCAGCAGCAGTAGAGAATCACAATGGCAAGGGTGGCCAGAGGTGGCAGTGGGAAAAGACAGAAGGAGAGCAGGCCAGCAAAACAGGATGTGGGATAACACCACATCCACACAATACATTTAAAACATGTGACTTCCCCCAAAGAAGTGTGGGAACCACAGTTTAAGGGTGCTCTGTGAGGGGTAAGCTATAGTTCCTGGGATTCGGGGGGGGGGGTTATGTGCTTTAAATAAATAGTGTGGGTGTGACCTTAAGGTACTTTGGGGAACCTTAAAAATTAAAGAATTCATTGTGGCACAAACATTTGTAGAGTCGACTTCATGCACCTGAAAGCTTGTGCACTATAAATCTGTTTAAGACTTGTTTTTGCTGCAAGTCGGCTAACATGGTTACTGCTTCCAAAGTTGTTCCAAAGCTTATTCCAAGGAGTGCCAAAGCCCAAACTGTTTGGCAAACTTCAAACTAATCTTCACGGGGAGGATGCAAATTTGAATGTTGCATGAGATACCCCTATTTGGAAAGCACTCAAATTTGTACCATCTGACACCCTGTGATGAAAAGCTGCAGCGCTAGCCAAATCCATTAGCACAACAAAAGTGTTACCCTCAAATAGGTTTCCCCCTCACAATTTCAACAGTTCCCAAAATATAAGACAGGGAATTAGTACAAGAATTGCCAAAAGCGAAATCATTAAAAAAATATTTGGCGGTGGTGCTAAGCATCCTCTTCCCCACATGCCAAAATTATTATTTTTTAAAAAAATAAATCTAATTTCTGTATCCCTTTCAAAGAAAATGGAGACAATTTTGTTTGGTAACACTGACTACATGATGCACAAATCCTTAGCACTTTAGAAAGACCCTGAAGAAGTCACAAATCATTGAGCAAACATTACAGGGCAGATTTGAGATCAAAGAAGGCTAATGGAAGAGGAGAGGGCAGGATAAGCTGCATTTTAACTATTTAGAAGTCATTTCAAGTGAAGCTAACATTGTATTACTGGTCTCACAACTTGCTTGCCCTCCCATTTGAAATGTTGCAAACCAGCTTTAGGAGCCAGGCAGACTATACCCATATGCTCTGCAATTTACATCTGTCACCAGATTAAACAGATTTGTGCTGAAATTTAGTTAGATCTGGAGGAAAAGCTGACGACTTCTGCAGAAATTAAATGTTTGTAAGAGGAAGAAAAAACAGCCAGCAGGTCTATAAAGCTTAGGTGCTCAAATGTAAACAGCTTCTCAAAGATGTTTATAATCTGACTGCCTGCAGTAAGAGATGTCCTATCTAAATCTCCTGTATGTGTAAAACTCTTTAAGGCAGCAAAGAGACAGCTTTGTTTTCTCAGCTTTCCACATACATATATTCACTTGCACTGAAAGTGAGCAACACACCAGAATGATAAACCACAAAAAGAAGAAATGTGTTTACAGATTTATTTATTTTTCTCCGAAGTGTTTTCTACCCTGCTCTGCAGCTGGAAAGAATACCAGGGAGGCTTAGGGGTCCTTAAAACAGGAGACGGTCCCTGCCTTGGAGCTTACAACCTAAGACGCAACATAAAAAGAAATGGGGAAGTTGGAGCAGCTGACAGAAGAGAAAACTAGAAGCAGGATCACAGCTAAGACTCGGCGGAAGGCTTGAGTACTGCCACTTGGGAAGGGAGATGGGTGTAATGGCTTAGCTGCAAAAATGCAGGACTGTAGCTCAAAGGTCAAGAGTGTGCCTTGCGTGCAGAAGTCCCAGGTTTAATTCCTGACATATCCAGTTGAATGGGCCACAGAGGAAAAGCTTCCCCCAAATTGGTGACCTTGAGATGCTCTGCACTGCATCTCCCATCAGCCCCAGCATCAGAAAGAACAGTGTTGCAACAACTGGGCAAATGTTTATCGAATAGGTTTTAATGCATAGTGTTGCTTTCTACACCTACAATGTTCCCTGTGGGCTACACAGGTGCACTGAAGAGACTGGAAACTGGAGACCCTAGAACCTGTTTCTCCACTTAGACCTACATTTGTGGAAGTGGTGGCAATACACCCAGAGCATGGTAGTGGACAACACCAGCACACCCTGCTGGACTCTGCTTCTTAAATCACCTGATCTGTGGATCCAGTGATGCTTCATCCTCTTCCTTCTCTCCTTCAACACTGCCTCTGTTTCTGGGTCAAGCTATGAACATTAAAGTCAGGACTTTAAAACATAAGAATGTAAGACAGCCTGCTGGATGAGGTCAAAGGGATCCACCTTGTCCAGCCTCCACTGTTCTCACAGTGGCCAGCCTGTGGGAAACCAGCAAGCAGGATCTGAGCACAAGAGCCTTCTTTCCCCTCCTGTGGCTTCCAGCAACTGGTATTCAGAAGCATTGCTGCCTCCAGCTGTTCAGAGCACAGCCATCATGGCCATTGACAGCCATCTCCTCCATTAATTTGCCCAAGCCACTTTGTCTAAGCCTTCTGGGTTATTGGCCGCCCTGTGGGAGCGAGTTCCACAGCTTAACTATGTACTGTGTGAAGAAGTAACACACAAAATAACTGAGGTTTGTTTTTGGCTGTGCTGTGATTTCCTACCATGGGAGATGGGACAGAAAATACTGCAGGGAGTTTCTGAATGAGAAGAAAACTACGAAGGCGGTGGTGGGAGCTTTAGTGAGCTACAGCTTTGGATTTCTGGGGGGGTGCCCCACCTTGCCCTGAACACAAGCCTCCCGTCAACAACCAACACGGCTAGCGTGGGGCTCTGGCCCCAGATTAAGCTCATAATCCTTTGCATTCATTAAAGTTAAAGACTTGATGTGATAAAATATTCAAATACCAGAGCTGGATTTCCTCCACAACATACACGGTGCTTAAGAGATACAAATATGTGCTTAAATAAAATATTGCAAGATTGGCGTTACCTATTCTGAAGAACATGCCAAACATCACCCCAAGCAAATCCCTTGGAAAGAAAAGGGGAAGGGGATGGAGCGGGGGAACGGGAGGGGATTACGAGGCTAATGCGGAGGGATGGAGGGAGGTCAGAGGAGCCTGAGATGACAGAGGATTAGAGGAGAAAGGATCTTCCCAGCATCCCATCCAGAGGTGGATGGAAATCAGGCTCCTTCTCAAAATGAAAATGTCAGGGCAAAGGCATCAATGCTCATTCCACAGCTAAAGCTCCTTCCACAGCCCTTCCATGGGCAAACTGATGAGTCATGCCAATCAAATACTGCCAGTAAGTAGCACAGATACATGCACTTTTACAGCTCCTCAAGGATCACCTCTCCCCATTTGAACCCTCCTGGACCCTGCAGTCATCATCCAGTCCTGTGCCCTGTTCTCACAGTGGCCGACCAGATGCCCCTGAAGACCACAAGCAAGCAGGACCTGAGCACAACTTTCCAGCTGTTAGCATGCAGGGGTCATATGCAGCAGCAAAACTTAACTTTAATAAAACCGCTTCTGTTGGTGGAATTGGAACCACAGGTACCACATAATACCTGTTCTGCATTTGCAAGAACTGAATCCTTTAGTGTGGCACTTTGGAACTCCCTGCCTATTGAGATCAAGCAATTGCCTTCGCTGTACTCTTTTCAGCGCCTGCTAAAAGCATTCTTGTTTAGATAAGCCTATCCAGATGCTTTAGAAAGTCGAGGTAGTATTTTTACTTTTTATGGCTGTGAATTTTTCTCGATTTTAGTGCTTTTATCTTTTTCTAAACCTCTTTGGGGTTTTGGGGTTTTTTTTAAACAATCAAGTGGTGTATACATTTTATGAAATAAATAAATAGTAAAATGAATCCTTGCTCGGAAGCACACCTTTAATTGAAAGGTATTCAAACTGAGCCTTGGTATATTAAAGGAAGCACATTCTTGATAAGAAAGAGCCTTATAGCCCTAGCTATAAGTAGCAAAATTTAGTTGCTAAATTGATGTAACCTAAGATTAACAGTACCATCATGCGAAAGGTTGGACTGGATGAATCCCAAGCCGGAATTAAGATTGCTGGAAGAAATATCAACAACCTTGATGGCAGAAAGTGAGGAGGAATTTAATGAGGGTGAAAGAGGAGAGCATAAAATATGGTCTGAAGCTCAACATCAAAAAAACTAAGATCATGGCCACTGGTCCCATCACCTCCTGGCAAATAGAAGGGGAAGAAATGGAGGCAGTGAGAGATTTTACTTTCTTGGGCTCCATGATCACAGCAGATGGTGACAGCAGTCACGAAATTAAAAGACGCCTGCTTCTTGGGAGAAAAGCAATGACAAACCTAGACAGCATCTTAAAAAGCAGAGACATCACCTTGCCGACAAAGGTCCATATAATTAAAGCTATGGTTTTCCCAGTAGTGATGTATGGAAGTGAGAGCTGGACCATAAAGAAGGTTGATCGCTGAAGAATTGATGCTTTTGAATTATGGTGCTGGAGGAGTCTCTTGAAGAGCAAACCTATCTACAGTCATACCTCGGTTTAAGTACGCTTCGGTTTGAGTACTTTCAGTTTAAGTACTCCGTGGACCCGTCTGGAATGGATTAATCCACTTTCCATTACTTTCAATGGGAAAGTTTGCTTCAGGTTAAGTACGCTTCAGGTTAAGTACAGACTTCCAGAACCAATTACACTCATACTTCGGGTTAAGTATGCTTCAGTTTAAGTACTCCGTGGACCCGTCTGGAACGGATTAATCCACTTTCCATTACTTTCAATGAGAAAGTTCGCTTCAGGTTAAGTACACTTCAGGTTAAGTACAGACTTTCGGAACCAATTGTGTACTTAAACCGAGGTACCACTGTATTCTGAAGGAAATCAGCCCTGAGTGCTCACTGGAAGGACAGATCCTGAAGCCGAGGCTCCAATACTTTGGCCACCTCATGAGAAGAGAAGACTCCCTGGAAAAGACCCTGATGCTGGGAAAGATTTGAGGGCACAAGGAGAAGGGGACAACAGAGGATGAGATGGTTGGACAGTGTTCTCGAAGCTACGAACATGAGTTTGACCAAACTGAGGGAGGGCAGTGGAAGACAGGAGTGCCTGGCGTGCTCTGGTCCATGGGGTCATGAAGAGTTGGACACGACTAAACAACAACAAAGATTTACCATTCTAAACATCAAAGACCATAGAGATAAAGGTTACAGGGGATAGTCTGGGAAGCTGGAAGTCCCCTGTTTTATCTGTCTTGGCCCATGCAAACCCCTTTCAGCAAGCTGAGTTGCATCCAAACTGCCAGTGGGAAGCCTGAGCGCAACGGCACTCTGCAGTTTCTTTCCCCACATTGCCTGGCATTCAGAGGTAGACTGTCCCTGGGCATGGAGGTTCTGCTGCTGTAAAGAGACCTCCCTAAGAAGTGGCCTGCTGGATCAGGCCAAGGGCTTTGCTATTCCTCCACTCTCGGTTTCCTGATAGACAGCCAGCTGCCCCAAAGGAGGGTCTGAGGGCTCAGCTGGCTATATGTAGCCCCACTCCTGAGCAAAGTTTGCAACAGAGGTAATTTAATCCCCCCCCCCCCCCGTTATCTTAAACCAGCCTAAATCCCGCTGGCTCCTTATACTTAGGATTGCTCTGTCTGTGGGTTGTACATCCAACCCCCTGAAGCAATTCCATCTGGCTCCTGGCAGTCCTTCTAAATTTTAATCAAAATGCAGTTCTCCAGGCAATTACACTCACAATAAAAAGAAAGTGGTTTTTGCAAAAGTTGTGTCCATGTATGTGTGTGTGTGCATGCAAGAGGGAGGGAGGGAGAGAGAGACTTTTACATCACGCTTGTAACATATACCTAATTTGCCCAGCCTTCTCTCCCCCTCCCCCCCCAAAAAAAAACCCACTTCTTTTTGATGTAGCAATTTATTTTGCTAGCAACAAAACAAGGGACTCATGGCCGCAGAGTAAACCAGTCAGTCTGAAAGCAGTTACTTCCAGGAACAAGCGTATTTCCCCCCTCCCTCTCCCCCCCCCCGGGTAATCTGCCATTCATTCTCTGCTGCGGCTCCTGCAGATGACACGGAACTGGCAGAAAACATTAAAGAAAACTGATTTGCTCTGGAGAGAAGCAAGACTGTGGATTAGAGGCACTTCAAGAAGCTTAAACCGCACTTTGAGTCAGACTGTAGGGAAATAAAGATGGCAGCGATAGAAGCCACCACTGGAAGAGAGAGAGAGAGAGAGAGAGAGAGAGATCTCTTCCTGACAACATTAAAGTCCTCATGCAGAATTATTTTGGGCACAGAGAACTGGAGACAAGGCATCGAGATACACCGCTCCAAGTTCTATTAAATAAAAATTAGAGCACATTCCAGGAAGGCACAATCCCCGCTGAATAGATTGTCTCATGCCAAGAACAGTCCCCAACACTTTGAAGACATCCATCTCAAAAAGATGGCTACACAACCAAAGAGGACTCGTTTCCCTTTGAAGTGTCTATATTTTATTCTTTACAGCAACAAGATGGGGAGAGGAGAGATATATGTAAGTAACAGTCCCCCAACAAAAGATACATGTCGCATTTTTGGGAAAGGGCCAACTCACTAGTGGGACAGTTGCTAGGAAAACAGGAAGCTGCCTTAGTCAGACCACTGGTCCATCTAACTTAATATTGCCTGGACTGGCTGGCAGCAGCTCTCCAGGGTTCTAGGCAGGATGTCTCTCCCAGCTTTACCTGGAGATGCTAGGAACATATGAAGGGTCCTTATACTCAGTCAGGCTTCTAGTCCATCTGGCTCAAGGTAGTCTGCGCACCTCTCCAGGATATCAGACAAGGTGCATCTCTCCCAGTCCTACGTGCAGATTCCATAAGGGGACTGAACCTGGAACCTTCTGCATGCAAAGCAGATGGTCTACCACTGAGCTACAACTCTTCCTTTGAGCCAATCAGGTGCAGCAGAATAAGAAGAGCTGGGAAAACGAAAACTGGAGGCCTTGTCAAAGCATGGCATCCAACACCAAAGCAACTCCAGATAGATATAGATATAGATATAGATATAGATATAGATATAGATATAGATACACACACACACACACACACACACACACACACACACACAGAGTGATGCCTCGCAAGACGAAATTAATTCATTCCGCAAGTCATTTTCATCTTGCGGTTTTCCAATTTAAACAAAGCAAAGCAAAAAAAAAAAAACGTCTTGCAAAGCACGGCCATAGAAAAAATTGTCTTGCAAGTCAACAAAAAGATTGCAAAACGCTTTCATCTTGCGAATTTTTCGTTGCGCGAGGCATTCGTCTTGCGAGGTACCACTGTAAATGTAAAAAGGGCATGTGGGTGGGTCTCCACTTTTCTCTGAAACCGCTTGACCGATTGCGTTCAAATTCGGATACAACGTCCCATGCGAATGTCCAAAGGATCTAAGAAAGTTTGCAAATACAAATGTCACACCTGGGCCACGTAAGACCCCCAAAAAACCTGTTCCAGAACACACCACTCAGCCAAAAGTGCATGCTCGGAAAAGAACCAGGTTGCAAACCAGTGCCCTCTAGCGGTGGCTACACTGGTACTGCACCTATAAAACCTTTCCTCTCAACAGCACCTTGGCCCCCATTTACTACCCCGAAAATAAGACATAGTGATAGGCGCAGCAGAACTGCCGGCCGCGGCAGGAATAGGAGGAGGAAAAAAAATAAGACATCCCCTGAAAATAAGCCATAGTGTGTGTGTGTTTTTTTAGAAAAAATAAATATAAGACGGTGTCTTATTTTCGGAGAAATACGGTACATACTAGGCCAAAGCATTTACAGACTAGGCTGAATGGAGGTACTGACTCGCCTGGGTGGGGGATGGGGGGAGGAGGAGATGGGATAGGTCAGGACATGGTGGGACCAGTCACAGGGATGAGCTGGGGGTGGGGGGAGGAGGGGGCGGGATACGTCATGGATCGGCACAGGGTGGGGGGAGTCACAGGGATGCGCCTGCGTAAACAGAACATGCGTAAAACAGGGGGGCTCTGAAGGTGAGGGGAGTCTGAAGGGGGACTCTGAGTCTCCATTTAACAGACTCAGCCACAGCAACGCGTGGCAGGGCCAGCTAGTATGGAATAAAGTTTTAAAAAATAGAATAAATGTGCAATAAAAATATGATTGCATGGCTCTATAAATTTTGGCACATTGTAGAAAGAGAAGCCTGGGTCAAAAAGAAAAAAATCAGGCGGGGGTGGACTGCTTTTTCTGTGGTTTTACTTTTATTATTTGTCCATCAGAAACACTTAAAACGTTAAGAACTTAGTGGGGGGAATCTTAAGAGATCATTTCTCCTTTGGCATAAGTAAAATGTGTGTGTGTGTGTGTGTGTGTGTGTGTGTGTGTGTGTGGTTTTCCTCACTCAAAACATGAAGTATGAAGCATTGAGCCTACTTCTGAGTAAACATGCACAGGATTTCTCTGTACATTTCATAGACAAGCCAAATTGTACAACTGTTTGTGTTATCTAAGTTACAAATGATGCATTTTATGTTGGCAAAGCAGGAAAGGAGGATTAGGTTTGTTAAGGAAGTAAAGGGTAAAGGGGACCCCTGACCATTAGGTCCAGTCGCAGATGACTCTGGGGTTGCGGCATTCATCTCGCTTTATTGGCTGAGGGAGCCGGCGTACAGCTTCCAGGTCATGTGGCCAGCATAACTAAGCCGCTTCTGGCGAACCAGAGCAGCACACAGAAACGCTGTTTACCTTCCCACTGTAGCAGTACCTATTTATCTACTTGCACTTTGACATGCGTTCGAACTGCTAGGTGGGTAGGAGCAGGGACCGAGCAACGGGAGCTCACTCTGTCGCAGGGATTCGAACCACTGACCTTCTGATCGGCAAGCCCTAGGCTCAGCGGTTTAGACTACAGCGCCACCCGTGTCCCTGTTAAGGAAGTAGTGCATATATATTCCAACTTCCCACAACATTTTCGTTTTTTGTCCTCTGGGAGAATAGCAGGAAACAAGACTTTTACCCCTTAAAATGTCAAAAAAAAATATCTGGAAGTATTACATTTCTATGCACATGAACACAGCAATTCTAAATTCCATCAGCTGCCACTTCCACATGGCTACATCTGATGGGAAGGCTGGACAGCAGAGCCCATTCCATTGGGCCGATTGCCAAACTGCCTCTAGGGCTGCCTTCCAGAAGCTCGTTCATTCCAAGTGCCTTCCCCAATCTACACACACTGCACCTCCAACAGTGCTCTCACTGCCAGGCGACCATGACATTATTAGAGAACCATTGCATTTAAACAACTCACCAGATCATCACAGGAAACTAGCAATTCTGTGCAGGAAGCAGAGTCTGTAAGGAATAAGGCTACCCCTTGCTTCAGGTTCATGACAACTGTTTTCCTCCAGAACTGCACTACATGTCCATGCTTAGGGTGCAATTCCACCCAATGGCTATGTCATAAGAAAAAGCAGGATGTGCTGAATGGGCACATCCATGCTCTGACACACAAACACAAATAATGCAGAAGAAACAGCTTTAAAGAAGCCACCTCGTTTCCTCGGGGCCATTACATCAGGGTTGGAGAGCCATATTCACCTGCAAAGGGCTGTACAGTGGTACCTCTAGTTACGAACTTAATTTGTTCTGGAGGTCTGTTCTTAACCTGAAACTGTTCTTAACTAGAGGCGTGCTTCTGCTAATGGGGCCTCTTGCTGCCACTGCGCCGCCAGCACACGATTTCCGTTCTCATCCTCGGGCAAAGTTCTCAACTCAAGGTAACTCTTCCAGGTTAGCAGAGTTTGTAACCTGAAGCGTTTGTAACTTGGAGCGTTTGTAACTTGAGGTACCACTGTATTCTAGTGGGCGTGGCCAGAGACAAAAGTAGGCAGAGCTGAGGACATGGACCTTGCATACAGGCAACATTTCAGCAACGCAGAAGCCAGAGAGCAAGCAAGAGGCATTATATCACAGTTTGAGAACAAATTCCAGGCAATATATGAACATGGAAAGGTTGTGTGGTGGGATTTCCTCCCACCCACCCGCATGATATTCATAACCAGAGCAGTATGTCACATGTAAGCCAGTCCCAAAAAAAAATCCCCACTGAATGCACTCTTGGATGCAAAAGGGGCAAGTTTTTCGGGGCACTCCAGATTTAATAGTCACACCCCATTTGGCAACCAGTGTGGCTTGGAGGGTTAGCGCTTTGAAGACTGGGGTTCCAATGTCACCACAGCCACAAAGCTCACTGCATGCCCTTAAGCCAGTCACTATCTCCCAACCTAACCTACGTTACAGGATTGTTGTAAGGATATAATTGGGGTGGCGGGGTGGGGAGAGAGCATTGAATCTGCTACTTGTCCCTTGGAAGAAACGTGGGATGTGAGAATAATAAGTACATTTGCAGTGAAACTTGGGACACTGTCGTTCTGCAGTAAGATGCAATTCTCTAGAACTAAAGTCGCAGGATTATTTTCGGGGGGAGGGGGCTGGAGAGGAGGCAGAGCTAAAGCAGTTAAAATTACCCAAACTCATAGTACAGAACTGCTTTCCTTAGTGCAGGGGGGTGGGAATCTTGTGGCCCTCCAGATGTTGTTGGAGTCCAACTCCCACCAGCCCCAGTCAGTAGTAAGGAACGAGGGGAGTTGTATTTCAGCAATACCTGGAGGGTCATAGGCTCCCCAGCTCCATCTTAGTAGTTCAGAACTACGAGTCTCTGCTTCCTTGCTGGCGGCTCAAACGAATTCATGCTATTTGGTGAGACAAACATTTTCCAAAAGCAGGAAATTTGTGGGCCGGCCCTACTGTTAGGCAGGACATCAGATGCTGGGAAGGGGTGGGCAGTATTCCCCTAAACTAGCCTGCTGGCCACAGGTGTTCCCTTAAGCAATTCCTCCTCAACCAGCCTGCTGTTATTAGATGCTGTGGAGGTTCTGTTGCCAGGGCCACCTCTACCTTAGGCAGCAAACTGTCTTGGAACAATCCTGGGAAGTTTAATAACTGCTGGTTGCTTTGGTAGTTCCAGAGAGGCATGATGCTAGATTTTCTTTTGTGAAAGATGTGACAGGCCTTGTTGGCCTTTCAAAACAGGTTCAAAGAAGCCCCACCTATTCTAACTGGACTCAAGGAGTTCAGGTTACTGCCTTAAAGCAGACTGGCTTTTTGCTGACAGGCAGAGAATTGCCATTAACCTGTGCAAAGGTGTTCCCATGATGGCTAGAGACATATTAGGAATTAGGAACATCTTAAGGGGTGAAGCTGGTTTGAGAAACGGCAGCATCACGCCATAGGACAAAATACAGGATAGATCTCCATTTTGGATAATGTTGTATGAACGTGGATTAAAAACCCAACTCTGGGAAAGCAGCAAATGCACAGACAAGGGGAGGTGTGAAGACAGTCTAAGTGTGTCATATGCATAATCCTAAATGCAAATGGACAGAGCTTCCTGGCCCACATCACTGAGCCAGTGTGGCATAGGTGAGACAGTGTGCAGTAGTGGTTAAGGTCAGGGATGGGGAACCTGTGGGGGCCCTCCAGATGTTGCCCCCATCCTTCCTGGCCATCCCACCATTGGCCCCACTGGTGGGAGTTCTGGTTATATACCACCTGAAGGGTCACAGGTTCCCCACCCCAGTCTAGGACCTGGAAGGCTCAGGGTTCAAACGCCATCACCTCAGGCCAGCCGCTGTCTCTCAACCTGATCCCACCTGTTGGGAGGACTAATTGGGGAGAACCATGCAGGCCACCTTAAAGGATAAACTGTGACCACCACATTATTAGGCCACAACAGCAGAGGAAGGGAAGGGCTGCTTCCCTCTCAGCCCCACACACCCTGCCACTCTACCTCTGCCCTGCCCTCAGCTCGGTGGTCGGTGAGATTTTGCACGGGCCATGAACTGCCCTCCTTTGATATGGAAGCCAAAGTGGGCTGAAGAGCTGGGCTCCAACGCAGCAAGCACATGAAGGCGGGAAGCTGCATCCCCTGGCGTGACTGCTGGGGGGTGGGGTTCTCGCTCTTTTTGCTCCGCTCCCCCTTCCCTTCGGAATTAGGCCCTTGTCCGCCCCGCCGTCGCCAGCGCCTACCTGTCCTGTCCTGGACGCGGCAGACGACCTCCCAGCGGGCGGCGGCCTCGCGGTCCAGGCCGCGGGCCAAGGTGAGTTCTCCGGTGTCGGCGTCCAGACGGACGGGGGCCTCCCCGGCGGGGGGAGACACGAGCTGGAAGCGGGGCGCGGCGAAGCGGGCGGCGGGACGGAGGCTGGCCAGGAGGGTGCCGGGCCGGGCATCCTCGGGCAGCGCCAACGCCAGCGGGGGATCCGGCAGGGGCAGGGCGCGTCGTCGCCGGAGCGGGGTGTCGTCTGGGGGCGGCAGCTGGACGGGCTCGGGCAGGACCTCGAGGTCGAGCGGGGCGCTGAGGAGGGCGGGCCGGCCACGGTCGCGGGCGAAGAGGCGGAGCCGGAGCGGGGCGCGCAGGTGGAGCAGGGAGCGGACCAGGACGACGCGCCCGCTGCGCGGCACCACGAAGAAGTGGGCGCTGGGCGGGCGGGCGAAGTAGCGCACCTCGGCGTTGGCGCCCGCGTCAGCGTCCTGGGCCCGCGCCTGCCACACCGGCGCCCGCAACGCCAGAGTCTCGGCTACGCGGAGCCGCCGCACCAACGACGCCGGCCCGAGGTTGGCGAAGCGGGGCGCGTTGTCGTTGGCGTCCAGCACGGCGATGCTGAGCGCGGCCAGCTCGGCAGGGGCGGCGCGGCGGTGGCAGCGCAGGGCCAGGCGCAGGGAGTAGTGCGGGCGGGCCTCGCGGTCCAGGGGCCGCCGGGTGCGCAGCCACACCTGTCCCGAGCGCGCCTGCAGCGCCGCCTGGAAGTGCCCGTGCGCCTCGCCCAGCAGCTCCAGCTGCCAGCGCCGCCCGCGCACCTTGGCGCACCATGGCTCCGGCCGCGCCAGCCGCGTCAGGGGGATACTCAGGCCGCCCACCCGCGTCCCCGCCGGCCAGTTCTCCGGCACGTGGCCGTGGAAGGACGGGCGGCGGCGCCTCGAAGACGACCCCGCTGCCTCCGCGATGCTGCCGGCCAGAGCCCAGCCCAGCAGTAGGAGCAGCAACGGCAGCCGCGGCAGCGAGGCCATGGCGAGGGAGAAGGACCCGCCTGTCTGCCGCCTAGCCCCCCGACGAACGGACGGCCGCCTCCAGCGCCGGCTCTACTGCGACTGCCGCGGCATGCTCCTTGGCGGCGGGCAAGCACGGGGGGGAAGGCGGGGCCAGCGCGCACGGACGGAGAGCCGGTTGGCTGGCGAGAGGGAAGAGCCTCCCGGGCTGGCCAATCTGCGCTCGAGAGAGAGGGCGGCAGGCGCCCAAGCTCCCGCGCTGCTCTCCGCACAGCGCCGCCCGCTCGCTCGCTTCGGGGTATCCCCGGCCGCTTGGGCGGGAGGGAGGTGGAGGGTGCCCTCTAGGCTCCGCCGGTGGAGGAAAAGCCTGAACGTCGCTTCGCTGGCTCCGACGGCTGGGACCAGGAAGGCACGGGTGAGGGGCGCGCCGTCCTGAGCTGGCTGCGCAATCCCAGGGACTTTGCCCCCAACGCAATTCTTTTCTTCCCCGGGAGAAGCGCTGCAAGCTGCTCAACGTTCAGCAAAAGTGGCGCAGTTTGCTCGTATCAGGCAGGAGCACACCTGCTTCGAAAAGGACATCAGACCTGCTGCGTTTGAGCCTTGGATACCTGCCCTGCTGGCTCCCCTCTCTTTGCGTGGGAAATCAGTGTGATGTTAGCGCCATAAGAAGCTACCTTATGGCAAGTGAGGCCACTGGTCCATCTAGCTCGACATTGTCTACACTGTCAGTGGCTTCTCCAAGTGTTCTAGGCAAGGGGTTCCAAGCCTTATCTGAGGATGCCACTGGGGATTATTATTTTATTATATTTATTGGTGTCTCTAGGTGACTTACAGTATATAAATAAACAGATACATTAAACAAAAAGAAAACAATGCAAAATCTGGAAGGCAATTGGATTTTTTTTAATGGATTGAATCAGGGATCGTCTTCATGCCAAGCAGATGCTCTGTCACTGAGTTACCACCCTTCCCCATAGTTTTGCATTTTGGGAATGTGTCTTATAAACCACCCTACTGGGTTTGTTACTGAAGGGTGAGGTTGAAATACCTTGCACTGCAATACCTATAACAACAATAAAACATAACTCCTAGCTTTCATGTACTTCTGGGTATCAGCCCTGTCAGTCACCCTGGATTATCAGCCCTGTCAGTCACCAGTCTCTGGATTCATGTCTTTTCAGAAGCAAATCCAATTGAGTTGAATGGGATTTACTCCCTCGTAAGAGTATGCAAATGCCATACAATTAATTTATCCCTGTTGCATAATGATAAATTTGCACGTCTCTGTAAATCTGCGTTTTTTCAGCATAGCCTTTTCCACAAGCACTTTCACCAGAGGTGGGCAAAGGCCAGGAGAGGTACAGTCTACGCAAATTCTTTTCTGTTTTTTTTAAAGCCTGTGGTTTTTCCTTTCCTTTTCAGCATATTCTGATTCCCTCTCCATGCTGCCCCTCCTTTCCTGCTTCAGAAAGCAAATAAATCCCATTCCTAGTTTCTAATAGGAATAATCCTCAAGCATGTCCAATTTAGCCCCTTCTCACTGCCACCTGGAGGCTGCTGCTGTCTTTACAGTGCAAACCAATGAGCCACACACACACACATACCCCCAAAAAACACACCCTCCTTTCCCTCTCTCAGCTCTGCAGAGGGGCAAAGGCTGTCCCTGTCCAAGAATGGTCATAGCTGGCAGCTAAGCCGTAGCTGGTCAGTGTCACTCCTATCCATTAAGGTTACCTGAGCCTCAAGAGACAAACTACACACCTGTTTCTTCGTGAGGCCCCCTTCCAAAGCAAGTCAACCTCCTCATCTCATCTCCTGCTCTTCTTCCTCTTCATTGCTAAAATCATTTGCTCGCCAAGCAGATTGCCAGTGCGCAAACAAGCATTGTAGCCTTCGACTCACCACCACTGCCATTGTCTGAGGCAGAGTGAGAGGCAGGTGAACAAGCAAGCAGGCTTAGGGAGCGCTTGCCAGTGGCGCCCCTGTTTGGGTCTTGCACCCTCAGCAACTGCCCGACCTTTCTGACCCTTGACACCAGCCCTGGTGCAAGCTGCTTTAGAGACCATTTTGTCAAAAGCTGAAGTGAATAAGCCACGTTCATTTCCCCCCTTGTGTTTGAAATCCTAACTAGCTCTTTTCCTCTGCTAGGCTTTGTAACAGAAAGACAGTCGGAAGCGTTCTGAGTTGTAAGTTCTGCCTTTTGTTTTAATTTCAGGACATCAGAGAAGTTCCAAAGAGCTTTTCATAAACCTGTTTTGTCTATTTTAATTGAAGCAGTTTAATCCTGAAGACGAGCCCGTGGTTGGCCTGTGTTGTGTTGTCTTGACTTGACGTCTTTGCTTATTTGCTGTACACATTAAACTCCCATCATACTCTTTTTAAAAAAAATCTTTCCTTAGATTTAAGTCCCTGCCTTTGTTTGGATTTTGATTTCCAAACCTGGCTCGTGTATCGGTTGTCTAAATAATAAGCGTGACTCTCTCGCATGGAGCTATTAATAAATCACAAACAGAATTTTATATAAAATATTACTGAAGTGTTCCTTTAATAATGTTCTTGGTTTCTTATCACAGAAGCAGCTTCATCTGATTCCCCAACTGCCTGGGAAGAAAGAAATGGTTACATAACATCAAAGCAGGTCTTTGAGAAGAGGGGGACACACCAGTCAAAAAAACACCTCTGAGGGCTCTCAGCCCCTCCCTCCTTTTCAAAGTCACCTTTAAGTTGAGATGCTGAACTTTTGATAGCAAGTTATTTTTGGAGAAGTTTTGCTCCTTTTCACTCTTGCTTGCAGCATCCGGAAATGTTTCCCGTCTATCTGCTTTATGCATTCATGTTCTGTGTCTATTTCAGGGGCGGGGAACCTCTGGCCAGTGGCAGACCTAGGGGTCTCAAATTTCAGCAGTGCCCTGTGCAGCACCAAAGTTCCTCACCCCTGCCTCTTGCTTTCCGTTCTACATCATACTTGCGGCACCCTCAAGGCTCTGCACCCAGTGCAGTTGAACCGCTTGCACTCCCCTAAATCCACCTCTGC
Source organism: Zootoca vivipara (assembly GCF_963506605.1). Lineage (NCBI taxonomy): Eukaryota > Metazoa > Chordata > Lepidosauria > Squamata > Lacertidae > Zootoca > Zootoca vivipara. The sequence goes on from NC_083281.1 coordinate 71,416,574, forward strand.
TCTGGCCCCACAGACCTCCCTCTCTGGCCCTTGGAACTCTGCCCAGGCCACATCCAGTCTGGTTCTGCTCTACAGCATAGGTGTTTTGCCTGACTGAGCTATGCCCTTAAAGACACATAAATGCTTGTTGCTGGTCTGGATGGAGGATGAAGATGTGTGTAGAAACTGGCCTTTGGCATTTGTTGCTCCACCCACTATTTTTCCAGGACCTCACAACTACATTTCCCCCGTTGTGCCAATGCACACTAACTCCCTCCCTACTTTACACGGGCCCTGTAAGGTAGGTCTGTTCTGTTTGTCTTCTGTTGCAGTGCCTGAGCATGAGATGGAGGGAGTGGTGCCCTGACTGTGAGTTGAAGCTGGACTCTTTGGCCAACTCCTCTCAGCTGGCCTCCACAGTTCTTGGAACACGGTTGCAGGATTTGGGGGGGGGCGCAGCAGCATATTGGCGACGTCACAGGCACTGGCTTATAGGTGCTTACCATGACTGGGTTTTTGACAATACATTGCTTAACCTTTCTTCCTCCTCCCACCCAGAGCTCCCTCAGGGACAGATGAATGTATGTGTATTTTCAGGGCAGCAAAGGTGCATTTAAGCTAAGTTCAGTGCACGTAAAAATGCTGCATTTGCCTCTGCCCTAAATTGTTGCTAGTGCAAATATTCTGGCGTAGCTGATTTGTGAATCTATCTGGCTGTAAGTATTACTCTAGCCCTAAACCATCCTAGCCCTTTTTCACTCTCCATTCTCCCTCCCACTGAGATTGCCAGATGCTTGCTATGACAAAGCCGCAAGGCCCTGTCATGAAAGATTAATTTAGGTCCCCAAATCATTGAATCTTTGTTCTTCATGAGTGACTTAGCAATTGATAATATTAAGACAGCTGTTAATTAACCATTAATCACATTCTTTCCCTGACACAGCATTTGTGTTTTTTTCCAGATCACATTTCATTTTTGCTTATATAATTAGGACGAAACACAAAGGGGGTAATTTCTACATGCACCTAAACAAAATTGCAGGTGTGCAATGAGGGCTTCCTTGTCAAGGGTAAAGAAGGGATGTCCCTCACCTGTCCTGGCCATTGTGCATCCTTGAATTCTGTCAGATGGCTCATGGCAAGCTGGCACAATATGATACAAGGCAAGACTTGCTTCTCCTTTGATCAAGAGCAGCACTTGCCTCCAGTTAGAACATGCAGTAAAGGGCATCTCTCCGTGATTTTGCAGCAGCATCAAGGATGAGTAGAAGTTGCAAATGGTGGTTTGGCAATGCATGTGCGCTGCGGCTCAGAGGCCATGTCGCTTAGCAAAGATGGAGCTTGATCCAGTGGTCATCCTTTCCATTTTTAATCCTTGCTGCTTCTTTAATTGTGGATCCATTTGAATGGTGGAGCAACAACAACAAAAATTACTTTTATGACATTCAAATATTAGCTGCTTGTTGTGTTTGGTTCTTTAAAAAAACACACCTTACACTCCATGGCTTTAGTTGGGAAATTCTAGGGGGGATTTTTGCCAGGGACTCACCGTGGCTGCAGCACCATGGAGAGCTCCAAGCGACTGACTTGCTTTAGCAAGGGCTGAGGGTGGAGTGGCGCCGTATGAGAGTCTGCAGCTTACCTTTCCCAAGTTCTACCACATTGGCCTAAAGCACAGGTGGGGGAGCTGTGGCCCTCCAGGTGTTGCAGGACCCCAGTTGCCAACAGCTCCAGCCAGCATGACCAGTGGTCTATATTCACACAGAGCTGCATCTTGCCCGCTCTGCAGTTTCAGAACGTAAGAAGAGCCAGCTGGATCAGGCCAAAAGGGGCCCATCTAGTCCAGCATCCTGTTCTCACAGTGGCTGAACAGATGCCTGTGGGAAACCTGTAAGCAGGATTTGAGCATAAGAGCACCCCCCCTTCCTGTAGTTTACAGCAACTGGTCTTCAGAAGCACTGCCATCTCCAACTGTGGAGGCAGAGCATAGCCATTCTGGCTTAGCAGCCATCAACAGCCTTCTCCTCCATGAATTTGCCTAACCCTCTTTTAAAGCCATCCAAGTAGTGGTCATCCCTGCCTCCTGTGGCGGTGAGTTCCATGGGTTCACAATGCTTCCATCATATCCTGAAGACACACTTCTTTCCTCATTCTTCTGATTTCAAATTGTTTTATCAGATTTTCATACTGCATATTTACACTGGCGTAAGTCGCTATGGAATCTGATGTAATAAATGCAATACAATAAGATACAACATTCTGGGCTGAAAGGAGGTTAGTGGCAAAGCTTAGCTCACCTCTGCAGTCAAGGGGGAGGAAGAACATGCCTGCTAAATCCAATGTTGATGGGCTCTGCCTGGTTTACTAATGCAAGCTTGCTGAGCGCTCTCTGCATCCTTTAAAACTGTTGTCGAAAAGCAGGAGAGAGTTACAGAGGGAGAGGTGGGGGAAAGAGAGAACCAAACTACATGTAAACTGGGTTAAGAGGAACCACGGGTGCAAGGGGGGGGGGGGACACAACAACACAAAATTCCTCCTTCAGAGTGCAGCAGCACTCCTGGATTTGCATTAAATGCCTCCGTTTCTCCAGAAGACCTGCTTTCAAAGAGATGACAAGAGAAGTCCATTAGAATCCCAGCTTAGGTATTTGAAGTCGGGAGCATTTGCACTCCAGCAGACTGATGTATTAGGGTCACGTTGTGACATTTCCACTAAACTGAGGGGGTGAAGAATCAAAACAACACCAGCATTTTTTTTAAAAAAATGTATTTTTTAAAAGTAGAAATGGGAATGGAGCAGGGGGGTGGATTTAGTACTGACGGAATTCGGGATGAAAGAATATATGTCCTAATATTGGTCTGGCAGACACAAAGCTGGGCCTCTTGAGTCCCACAGCACATTGCCCCAAAGAGGAGCAACCCCACCAAAACAGAAGAGGCGGATTTGCATAGAAGTGACTGAGGCTGCTTTATATGCATAGGTGCAAGCGAATCTGGAAAGGTATTACTAAGCATTGCATCCAACTAAGAGCAAACACAATGAAATTAGGGTAGTCATGTTCATTAACAGGACTACTCTTGAGCAGGGCTGACATTGGATATGACACTATAATTCTAACCAAAATGCAATACAACTCCCTAGGGCAACAAACTAGTAGCCATTGACAGCACTCTCCTCTTTTAAAGCCATCCAAGTTGGTGGCCATCACTGCCTCCTGTGGGAGGGAGTTCCACAGTTTAACTCTGCGCTGTGTGAAGAAGTGCTTTCTTTTGCCTGTTTTGAATCTGCTGACATCAGCTTTATTGGATGTCCACGAATTCCAGTGCTATAAGGAGGAAAAAACCCTCTTCCCTATCCACTTTCTCCATGCCACGCATAATTTTTATAAACTTATATTATGTCGCCGCTTCTCGCCTTTTCTCCAAACTAATATTCTTGCAGCTTCTTAACAAATATTTTTTATAGTCCCTTGCCCTAATCTAAAAGACAGGACACAAAAGGGGGAAAGGGGGTTGTGAGGGAGGAAGAAAAATGAAGATTGCCATGTTCTTGTAATATCAGCCGGAATGGGAACAGCTCAAGGAGGAGGGAGGAGGGAGGGAGGGAGGGAGGGCTGAGCTGAGCTGATAGAAAAGCCCTGGAGTCCATTGCTATTGCCCAATGGAACTGAATGGGAGAATGAACACTCCCCTCGAACTAATAAGTTTGACAACATCTAGATTGTACGTATTTCAGTGCTTCATTTTTACCTGCGTGATTGACAAAAACACCTTTTATGTCAGACTGCCATTCTCCTGGATTTCCAGCACCCTTGCAAATTACACTTGGACGTGTTTCAAGTCTTCCTTGAAGTTGAGGCTTGTCGAAATGACTATCCAGACTGGGTGGCAGAAGAAGCCATTAGAGGGTGTGCTAATTTGGGAAGGCACTTTTATATTTCCAATGTGAATTAGCATGTACATCACCCCAAGTGACACAGTGCCTATCACTGCAAAGATCTAAGTTTAGTGAATAATAGGGGCCCACCCATAACCCAAAAGTATCAGCGCTGCACTATGCAGCCTGTATTTTATGTCAGGTTCACATTCTTAAGTTTACTGTTCTAGCCAAAGGCCATGACAAACAAGTATCAGGCAACAGTATTAATAAAATAATACAGAGCATAAAAATCCATAACCTAAAAAAACACATTGCAGAGTTCCTGAACTTTAAAACAGTTTCCTTTATGCATCTCCGACAGCTCCAATTCTAATATTATTTTGCCTTTAAAAAATCCAGTTTGCCAACATCCATGATGTAAGTTACTAGAGACACCAACAAACTCAAATTCAGCTTGATCACAGATTAAACCTCCAAATCACCACAACAATTTATAGCAATTTTATCTAACTCCTTTTTCCAGATTTTTCTTTTCTTTCTTTCTTTTTGCAGCTGATGCATAGAGGGCATCAGTTACAATCCAGTGCTATTTTTCTAGAAAAAGAGGTACCGGGACATGTGGCAATGGTGCCCACCTGAGAGGTGCTGGAACTGAGTTCCAGTGAGCTCCAGCTGGAAAAAAAAGCCCTGTGCAAATCTATTCTTGTCACTCAAAAGAAACCAAGCCATTTCTGCCAGGGTGTGCCTGCTTTCTTGCTTGCATGCATGAACAAAGGTTTCAGAAAGCAGTCTCTTGAATCTCTATATAAGGGGCATGCTAACGGATAATAAGTGATTTCTTCCACCTGAGGTTGATCACAACCTGCCTGAGTATGGGACCATGTTGTAGCGGCCATCCAATACTGCAATGGGCACCACTTGGAAACACAGCCCAATAAAGGCAGTTCTTAAGGAAACTGGTGAGCATTTTGTCAGATAACTAGCTCTAAAATGCTCCGCTTTCCAGAGTGGATACCAAGGGGGAAATCTGGTGTTTCTAATTAGTTGTAGGTCCCTTGTGAATTCTACCCAGAAGAACCCATTCTTACTCAAAGTCAAAACAGAGCTCAGTTCTGGAAGTATTTTAAGTCTGGAATCAAACAGCTCCAGAGCAATAAAAACACTTGCTAATATTTTAATGGGGCTTAACCTCCCTTATTTGGAAGTTAGGAACATAAGTATTTTCAGAGGGGTGACATAGCACTTGAGCCAAATTACTGGTCTTCATTTTCTTTTAAAGTACACATTTTCCAAGGCTTGAAGCCAGTTGGGAGGGATGCTAAGGGGGGGGCAGGGACTATGACTGCATCCCAAGGAGGGGCCATATCTCAGTGGTGGAGGATGTACTTTGACTGCAAAAGGCACTGCAATCACATCTCCGATATCTACAGGTAAAAATGATTGGTAGTAGCAGGTGATTGGCAGTAGCAGGTGGACCCCCAGCTAGGGCTGGCTGCAGGTTTGGCATTTGGGAGGGGTTTGTGTCCCCTGGCAAGTGCACTGCTAGATACTTAAAAGACTTGAGACATAAACTCATCACACAAATCTGCACAATATTTGCAAATATATCTGTATGCTTACCCTAATTACAAACGTGTGTGTGTGTGTGTGTGTGTGTAGACAACTCAAAGAAAAACAAATATTACAAAAACATGTCTTCAGGATATGGCAGAAACAGTTAAGCTATGGAACTCGCTCCCACAGGAGGCAGTGATGGTCACCAACCTAGATGGCTTTAAAAGAGTAGACAAATACACGAAGGAGAATGAGGATAACAGCAGCTACTGGCCACGATGGCTATGCCTTCATGGTCCGAGGCAGCAATGCTTCTGAAAATCAGTTGCTGGAAACCACAGGATGAGAGTGCTCTTGTGCTCAAATCCTGCTGGGGGATTTCTTCTGCAGGGGCATCTGCTCAGCAACTATGAGAACAGGATGCTGGACTAGATGGGCCATTGACCTGATCCAGTAGGATCTTCTTATGTAAAATACAAGTGAGATTGTATTATTGCACGCCACCTGAATCTCTTGAGTGGTGCAAGATTCCAGGTGTTCCAGGCACTTACCCAGGGTCTGTGTTTCCTATTGGATATGAGGGACAGCAGGTTTATACAACAGATGTCAAAAAGGAAAACAACTACCAGACTTTTAGGAGACATCTGAAGGCAGCCCTGTTCAGGGAGGCTTTTAATGTTTAATAGATTATTGTGTTTTATTTTTCTGTTGGAAGCCGCCCAGAGTGGCTGGGGAGACCCGGCCAGATGGGCGGGGTATAAATAATAAATTATTATTATTATTATTATTATTATTATTATTATTATTATTATATGGTTTATTTACACATATATAAAACCTGAGCCTACGATGGAGGGGTTCACAGCATCAACACCCCTTTGGTGTGTCTAGAACCCACAAATCCACAACAGTATGTTCTGCTCATCCTTCCAGAACTGTTGCAGCAAGGATGACTAAAAAGTACCGAGGCAAAGTGCTTTGAACAGAAAAAGGAGGAGGGGGAAAACGCTGTATAAATGCTGAACACTAGGATGATTAACTTGAATCCTTGATGGTCGACAGCTCCCATATATGTGCTGGCGACGCTCGGTACATATGTCTCGCTGACCCACATGTGTTTCCAAGATATTAAACACAAGCTGCTCTTGATGAGCACTCCTACGGCGACAGAGAAGGAGCTAAACTATGGGATAAAGCAGCTTGGCTTTCATTCAAAGATGAAGCGGCTGCTCTAAATCTGTAATTCTGTCTGGGTGTTTGCAAGCAAGAGCAATTCAGCAGCACACACTTATCTGAGAAGCAGCAGAAATCATGGATTGTGTGCATCCCTTTCTCTATTTCTGTCCATAGCCCCATATCCTGCATCCTGCCTGCCATGGATGCTTTGGGAGATGACCAAGAGTCATACCAGAGCCACTTAAGAGCAGGCACTGCATGGTGTCTGTAATAGCACAGGGAGGCGTTGATCTCCAGCCTCTGAACGCATGATTAAGTCCAGCCTGGCCACCTCTTTGCTCCCCTCTACTCCAGATTTCCAAGCATCTGTTGAGAGGTGGTAATGCTGGGCTTAGCGGCAAGGTCAGAGGCCACAGATGACCAGCATTTCGTACAGTTGCAGGAGGCATATGGTGAGCTTGTACTGTAATTGGTTGCTGCAGGGATCCCAGTTGTCTGAATCTAGCTTTGTCAAGGCATATCTCTGTTGTTGTTGTTGTTGTTGTTGTTGTTGTTGTTAATAATAATAATAATCTCATCATCACCATGGTCAATATTAATTTTCTATCCTGCCTTCCTCCCAGAGCAGCCCAGATCTAAAAACACCAAACAATATAACTAAAGGTAAAGCAACAGGTTACGTGAAACTTTCAAAAACAGTTAAAGACACCTGAAATCATTGAGAGCATCTAAAGCACGTAAAACAGTCACATCTTCTTACAGCTGATAATTTCTAGATGATGGGGGAGCAGCATATTTCAGTCACTCAATGCCTGGGTGTAACGTTTTTAAATTCCTCCTGAAGGCAAGTAAAGAGGGAGCCACACACACACCTCTCTGGGTTAGGCACTCCTCAAAAGGGGAGCCACCACAAAGAAGTCCCAGTTGTGGGTCAGCACCCAGAGTCAATCTGAGACAGTTGATACTGGAGGAGGCACTCTTTTAAGTTCTTGGGTCCCAAGCTGTTAAGTTCTTGGGTCCGCAAATGATAACACCTTGAATTGGACCTGGTGGCTCACTGGCTAGCATTGCAGAGCTTTCAGGACTGGTAGCACATGGGAGCTTGAGAGAAGATACTCAGACACTTATCCAATACTCAATGTGCTGCATTCAAGCACAGTGGGTTAACTGTGCACTGTCCCCTCAAACACAGCTGAGCCTCCCCTCTCCCAATCCCTAAATATTGGATCACTTCCAGATTGAAGGGTCCATAGAGGAAGCCTTGTCTGAGAACCCTTAAAGTCCTGTTGCTGCGTTTATCTTTTAAAGCAGAGGTGAGAAGCCCAGCTATTGCTAGGCTCACATCTGTCCCAGTCAACATGGCCAATAGTCATGTGCAGTTCATAAGGCAGAAACAGTGACAAGCCTTAAAGTCCCATCTACTTAAGCAGGCATTCCCAGGCTCATGAAATCCATCACGCTCTGTTGTATTATTTGTTGATATTTAACTCCATGTTTTATTGATGACTCCTCTGTTTGTACTGCTGCATTTTTTGTTGTTGTTTGGTTTTAAATGTTGTATGTACACTTTTCTTTTTCAAATTATCTTACTGTGCTTTATGTAAACTGTCAACTGTCAAATACCAACAGTGCCCTTCAGCTCTCTATATTGGACAAACAGGCCAAACCCTATGCCAAAGAATAAATGGACATAAATTTGACATCAGGAATCACAAGACCAGAGAAACCAGTAGGAGAACACTTCAGTCTCCCAGGACATTCTGTACAAGATCTCAAAGTAGCTGTCTTATTACAAAAGAATTTCAGAAACAGACTGGAAAGAGAAGTTGCTGAATTGCAACTTATTGCCAAACTTAAAACCATGGAGAAACCTGGTCTGAATAGAGACATTGGATTCTTATCTCATTATACATGACAAAGCTATTTTTAGCCATCCCACCCTTTGCTTTTTCCTGTAAGACCAATTGCAGTCTTTAACAGTCGTCAACAGGTTTACCACTCCTATCAGCCAATCACCCATTCCCACCACCCTTCTGAGTAATACCCCTCCCCACCCTCTCACTATATATAAGGGTCTGGTGACTTCTGTTTCAGTGTATCTGAAGAAGTGTGCATGCACACGAAAGCTCATACCAATAACCAACTCAGTTGGTCTCTAAGGTGCTACTAGAAGGAATATTTTATTATGTAAACTGGTTAGGGATTTTGTATATTAAGTGGTATATGAATATGATGATACTGATACTGAATGAGGAAGCCTGTCAAGATGTTGGCCAAGATAGTTATATGGAGCCTCCATTTCCACGACCACTATACCTCTGAATGTCAAAAACGGGGAGCATCATAGGGTGAGTCTGAAAGCTGCTCTGTGTTGAGTTCATCAAGTTACGTATTGTCTGTATACAGACTGGATGCAGCTCTCTAGGCTTCAGAGTTCAGGCAGGAAGTAGCCTTTTTTCTGAGCCCTTCAGCGATGGCTGAAGGGCTGCTGAGTCTGTGTCCTGCTTGTTTGATGCTTCCTGGAGGCATCTGCCAGCCATGGCTGGGAAAGAGACTGCTGGAGAAGATGGACTGTCGGTCTGATCCAGCAGGGGCTCTTCTCCTGTGACATCTGTCTCCCAAAATCCGTCTCGCAGTTCTTCATTGGTGTTGACCTTCTTGTGACATTAAAAGCGATGTCCTTCAGAGGCTCCCAGATAATAGGCTCATTCAAGTCAAACTTGTTTAGATGCAATCTTTTAAATAAAGAAATAAAGTATGTAAGAAAGAAAGAAGGGGGGGGACAAATGCCAAGGAAGACACGCTGAGCCACAATTCTGGAACGGAACACTCAGATTACTGCGGCATTTTCAAGGAGAATCAAAGCATATGGTGGCATAATGGAGCATGAATTTACAGCGGCAAAGATGTACGCTACAGATTAAAGCTTCATCTGGGAGGACAGAACTGCTGTGCAGCAGAAAACTCCCAGCTCTTGCCTTTGCTCCTGCCTGTTGCCAGAGAGCAAAATAATGATTTTGGTAGAGTGAGGGCTCCCTCTGCTGGGAATAAGATTGTGCTCTTATTTATCCACCCCTCCCCAATCCTTTAAGAACACAGAAAGAGCCCAGAAGTTAGATCAGGTTGAAAGGGGCCCATCCAGTCCAGCATCCAGTTCTCACAGTGGCCAACCAGATGCCTGCGGGAAACCAGCAAGCAGGATCCAAGTACAAGGGCACTTCCCCCTCCTGTTGCTTCCAGCAACTAGGATTCAGAAGCATTTACTACTACCATCATCACCAGGTATCCCCAAACTGCGACCCTCCAGATGTTTTGGCCTACAACTCCCATGATCCCTAGCTAACAGCACCAGTGGTCGGGGAAGATGGGAATTGTAGTCCAAAACATCTGGAGGGCCGAAGTTTGGGGATGCCTGCCCATGACCAGTAACCATCTCTTAACCTGCCCTGCCCATCTAATGCAGCACCCAGGTCTGCAAGCAGGACCTGAGCACAACAGCCACTCTCCCCTCCAGGGGTTTCCACCAACTGGTGTTCAGAATCATGCTGACTCTGACAGCAGAGGTTGTTGTTTAGTCGTTTAGTCATGTCCAACTTCGTGGCCCCATGGACCAGAGCACACCAGGCACTCCTGTCTTCCACTGCCTCCTGCAGTTTGGTCAAACTCATGTTGGTACCTTCGAGAACACTGTCCAACCATCTCGTCCTCTGTCGTCTCCTTCTCTTAGTGCCCTCAATCTTTCCCAGCATCAGGGTCTTTTCCAGGGAGTCTTTTCTTCTCATGAGGTGGCCAAAGTATTGGAGCCTCGGCTTCAGGATCTGTCCTTCCAGTGAGCACTCAGGGCTGATTTCCTTCAGAATGGAGAGGTTTGATCTTCTTGCAGTCCATGGGACTATCAAGAGTCTCCTCCAGAACCATAATTCAACAGCATCAATTCTTCGGCAGTCAGCCTTCTTTATGGACCAGCTCTCACTTTCATACATCACTACTGGGAAAACCATAGCTTTAACTATACGGACCTTTGTTGGCAAGATGATGTCTCTGCTTTTTAAGATGCTGTCTGGGTTTGTCATTGCTTTTCTCCCAAGAAGCAGGCCTTTTAGAACACAGCCATTGTGGATCCTAGCCATAGAAAGCCTAATCCAATGTTCCCCAAACATGGGTCTTCATCTGTTTTTGGACTACAGTTCCCATCATCCCTGATCACTAGTCCTGCTAGGTAGGGATGATGGGAGTTGTAGTCCAAAAAAAACAGCGGGAGACTCAAGTTTGGGAAACACTGAATCCTTAGTAGCAATGAATGAAAATAAGAAAAAACCTGAAGCTGCATTTGGCTGAAGTGAGCTCATCTAGTCCAGTATCCTCTCCTCATAGTGGCCAATCAGGCGCCCACTATGGAAAGCCCATAAGCAGGATCCAAGTGCAAGAGCACTCTTCCCCTCTTTCTGGATCCCCAACAACTGACATTGAAAGGCAAAAAGCCTCCAACAAGAAATGTGCTTGTCCTATCAGTCTTAAGGGCTTAACTACACATGGGTGTGTGTGCTTGCACAGCTCCAAAAAAAAGAGGAAGTTCGTCAATAAAAAGGAGAGCTAATAATAGGACACAAATTTGTATAAAATTTACATATGTTTATACATTTTCTCTACGTCCCCCCGCTGTTGCAACTCAAGCTCTCGGGATTTCCCTCCTTCCTTCACTGGAGGTTTTTAAGGAAGAGGCTGTATGCCCATTTGCCAAGGATTATTGAGTTGGTGGTTCCTGCAGGGGGTTGAACTAAATGACCCTTAGGGGTCCCATCTAGCTCTTCACTTCTATGATTTTACGACATGCAGATGTCAGTTTGCATTTCTTTGTACAGAAAGTATTGATCTGATTTGTAGAGGTCTTTCCTATTCTAATTAATTCAAGAGGGTTCTGAAAGTTTCTCTGTAAAAGAAACAAGCAGAAGGTTCATGACGTTTGGGTTATACCTTCAGAGAAGCTGAGTACAGCTGGCTTGAACTGGTTCTCTTATCTCCTTCTGTCAAGGTCATGCTGACTATAATAATAGGCCAGGAGGAGACTGGGTTTCACTTTTCTCTTTCTGTCTTTTCTTCTGGTGTGGTGGTCTGTACATTATGCTTAGTTGTTAAGGTTTAGACTTATAATAAATTACTGTAAGTTAAAGTCAAGTCTGCTGCATCTGGATTTCTTATGGACAGTGCCAATCCTGAATGTATTGGATTTGTGACCATTATGCTCATTTGCCTTCAGTACCAGTAAAGCTCTGCTGGATGAAATATTAATTCTGGTCCATGGGGTCACGAAGAGTCGGACACGACTGAACGACTAAACAACAACATGATCTGTTTTGGGGGGATCCTGCAACGTGTTTAAGTTTTTACTCTGCTAACTATACGTCAGAGTTCTGCTCTGGATGAATATTGAGCAGAATTTCATGACCGTATTGGCAGAGTTACATCTTATCGGACTCAGTGGGCACTTAACGGTAACTTCTGAGTAGGCTCTGTAAACAAGCAGGCGAGCATTGATCGTTTGCTCACCAACTTTCTCTCTCTTAAGCTCAGAGCGCGAGACCCTCACTCTCAGGGTCGTGGGCGAAAGATTCCTGCGTGGCAGGGAGGTGGACTAGAAAAAACCCGCGTGGTCTGATTCTATTGATGGCTCTTGCTTTGGTCTGTTCGGCGCTCGGCTTCCTCTGCCTGTGCTATAATTCCAATCCTCTCGGTGCGTGATTGCGCTGGCCTTGCCTGCTCTTGCGCCGGCGCACTGACGCGAACTGGAGAGATTGAAGAGAGAAGCGGCCCCGCCCACGTTGCGCGTCATCGACGTCTCTTTCGTCTCTAGCCATGGCGGACGAGGATCTGGAGAAGCTGCGCAAGCAGAGGATGGCCGAGCTGCAAGCCAAGCACGGGGTGAGCGGAGCGGAGGGTGCCGGGCCTCGACCGTCTCCTCACACGCGGGCGGGCGTCGCCTTCGGCACTTCGCCCAGTCTCCTGACCCGCAGGCGAGGCCCCTCTGGCTGGCCGGCCAGCGGAAGGGCGGGCTTGGGCCTTTGGTTTTAATTGCATGGCGCTAGTCCTCACTGCGGGCTCAGGGCCACCTCAGGCGTGGGAGGCAAGGATGGAGGGGCGCAGAGACCACCCTGAGAGAAGTCAGAGAAAGAGACTCGTGTTTGTGTATTATGCACGTCTGTACACACACACACACATATGTTGGGATTATTTCCATAGCTATCAAGTTCTCCCTTTTTCTAAGGGAAATCCCCTTATGCTGAATAGGCTTCCTCGCGAGAAAGGGGAAAACTTCACAGCTGTGGATTATTTCTAATGCTACATAGAGTATCTACTCACTCAGGAACCCCATTGAGTTCAATGGAGCTTGACGCCCACGAAAGTGTATATACAGGGGTGGCAGCATATATATTATTTTCAGGGTTTCCACTTCTTTTTTCCCGCAATAAACCCAAAGCAGCTTACATCCAATATTTACACAAACATCTCCCTTTTAAAAAAATGAATGAAGTTAACCAGTTGAAAGAGAGAAAACAAGGACTGATGGTGGTGTCTGGTTTGGTTTTTTTGTGTTTACCCTATGTGGGCTTTGTCCTAGGTTTTATGCATGATTGTTGTCAACCCTAAGTCCGTCCGTCCCCCGTCCCCCCCACATCTTTATCTGTGTAACAGCCCTGGGAGAAGTAGGTTAGGCCCAAGGTGGCCCAGCTAGTGTCGTAGATGAGTGGGGATTTGAACCTGTGTCTCCATGGTTGTATTCTGACACTGGTTATGCCACACTGGCTCGGAGTGGGAGTGAGCAGGGGTTCTGTGATTCGGCCACTGTCTGGAAATAGGGCTCAGCGATTGTCAGTCCCAGCATCAAATGCAGCTCTTGGAAGGTTCTTAAATGACTTTGCTCCACTGCCCCACACCCAGTTGCCAACCTGGAGAAGGGGCTTGTGTAGAAAGCACTTATCAGTCATCCACCAAGGTGGGCCTGTCAAATCTAGCCATTGACTAGGAATCTAGAGCCAGCCTTTGCAAAAGCATTACTGGTACACAACATCTATTTTGCCAGCTCACCTGTTCTTATATGCCCATTTGTGGCATCAAAGGGAAAAAAGAAACACCTGCGAAGTTTTCTTGCCTGCAGGCTTGTATTAAGTAACTTGTCCATCTGTGGTGCTGAAGAATAGCTACTTTCCCACCTTGATTGGTAGATTTTATATTACCTGAAGGTTGCGTACTTCAACACCCTCAGAAGTTGACTCATCTTTTAGGATCTAGTGCCTTCTCCCTACCTAGGAGCAGTAATAGCTGTGGATTTATGAGTCTTTCTGTATGAGAACAGTCCTGGCCTTAGATGTGTACTTTAGCCTTTGTTTGTTTGTTTGCACTTCTTCAGTAGTGCTATGCTTTACTACTAAACTGGTTCTTATTTCTAACATTCCAGGATCCTTCCAGTGACATCGCACAGCAAGAAGCAAAACAGAGGTAACAGAGGGGATGAAAACAAAAGGCACCTTTTTGGTAGACTGATATACCTTTATTATGTCATGCACAGCAGCAAGGGAGAGGGCACCCCTTCACATCTTAGTTTTTTTGGCTAGTATGATTGTATCCTGTAACCAGTATTACCACATGACTGGAAGCATGTTGTGAGATACATCTACTGGGAGTCATCCAGATTCAGGTCTCTGCAGGTGTGATGGTGCAATAAAATTAACTTAATATAATTCAAAAAATTAATTTATAGGAAAAATGAAGGTGAAACAAATAAAAAGCAACAGGGGTATGGGCTGCCATGTTTGCATTTATTACTAAATTGTGATTTAGAGGCAGAAACAGAAGAGACACAGAACACTGGGACCAGTAGAGTTTTCCCTCTTTTTGTCATTCTCCTTAAAGAAGGTTGCTATCCTTTTTGTCTTTATTAGATCTTTACAATGCACATACTCTTCTAAACGGGTGTGTAATCTTCCTGCATCAAGATCCCACTGTTAAAACAAGTGAGAGTTTAACCTTCGTAGGGGTTTGGTACTGAGCCATGAATAACTTGTGGTCTGCCGCTGAAATGAATGTGTTTCAAGTTTCCATAGTTGGATTCTCTTTTCCAGATAATAATAAATGAATTTGCGCTCAAATTCCACAGTAAATTTCATAAGGATAGTAGTTTAAATGGTTTAAATATAATGGAGTACTAGCAATGTCTAAATATGAAACTTCTGGTTGTACTGCACTGTACTGCACATGTTCTGAAGCTGTAATTTACCTGCATAATTCTTGTATTACAGGGAATCAGAAATGAGGAATAACGTTTTGGCTCAGCTTTTGGATCAGGCAGCTCGTGCCAGATGTAAGCATCCATGGCGTATTCTGGCCAACTTCTAAAACCATTCTCTGAGTCCATCTTACTTAGATTGCACAGACTTATCTTTAAGGAAAAGAATACAGTGTTTTGGGTCCAGTACTAGGCACACTTATGTGGGAAGTAAGTTTCAATTCTGACTACATTTGCTTTTTCTGTTTTAAGGAGGATGCAGAGGAGACACCACTGGGATACTACTTTCTGAACTTATTGTTGATATATAGTTAATTATTCTAGAATGGTCATTAGTGAGGACTGCTGAGTTAAAAGCTGCTTCTGCAGAATACAGTAGTGGTATTCCTAAATGTATTGGTGGGTACTAAGCTAGGACTCTGGACTGGAGTTGACATCAAGAGGATGGCTGACTGTTCCCCTTTGCAGCTCTTGTCAGTTGCTCCTGGATCCTAAAGCACTGCAGTCTGAAGGCATTACTCTGGACTTTTCCCCTAGTCTAAAAGTTGAGTGGAATGGAACAATCAGAAATCAGGAAGGAAACATAAAGATCCTAATAAGCCATATTTGAACAAAGCAGTATACAGAGTTCCTTAAAATACACTTTTCCTTTTTCATAAGACCAGGCATAGATCAGTAATCCGTCTTAAAATAACAGTTCAAGGCCTTTTGCAGTACTGTGAATAATAAGTCTTGCCTGATTTTAGTAATCTGGTGGTGTTGTTTTTTAAAAAATTGCAAAATTTCTGTTTTCCTTTTTCAGTAAGTAATTTAGCGCTTGTGAAACCAGAAAAGGCAAAAGCGGTGGAGAATTACCTCATACAGATGGGCAGGTTTGGACAGTTAGGTGGGAAGGTAAGTGGAATCTCTGTCATGACTTCTTGATGAATCAAATATATAGGAAATAACTTTCATGAAATATAGATTTATAAATAAACGTTCAAAGGCAGGCATCACACAAAGCCGTGGTTTTGATTTAACCAGTTTATTGAACGCACCATGAATCACCTCACAGACTAGCAAACAAGCTGCCGCTTGTTTCTCTGACATTTGACTTGTTTTCCACCTGTTCCTGCTTTGTGTCTTTGTTGCCTGACAAAATGATGGTCAAGCAAGGGTTTGGATGTCATGCTAAACCACAGTGATAACAAGCCGTGGTTAGGAAGGCTACAAACAACCATGGCTTCACCTTGTGGTTTGTTAGTAGAAAGCAAACACTGTTTATTCTGCTGGCCTGAGTTTGCTGTTGCCTGATAACAGAATGCCAAATTAGATGGATCTCTGTCTCACTGGGCAAGATAATTCTTACACATCCTGCAAAACATTGATTTATAAGCTTTGAAAAGTTGTACTATTATAGGATAATTCTCTAGCCTCTTCACACTTGTTTCCAAATCGCTTTTTTTAGTCTTGTATAAAAAGTTGATGAATCGTTTTATGTGACATGAGGGATAGCAGATTACCAGTTAATGATGCTGTGGTGGTGATCTTTGCTGTTTAGTTTTGTCCTTCCACTGTCATGATGCTCTGGATGAAAGTGTTAACTGTATGTAGTGTTTAAATTGCTTGTATAGGGTGCATAGCTGCCAAGTTATCCCTTTTTTAAGGGAAATTCCCTTATGCCGAATAGGCTTCCTCGTGAGAAAAGGGAAAACTTGGCAGCTATGATAGGGTGTGTTCTTCTGTCCCCAGAGGGAGGTGACAAGGAAATGTGCAATAGAAGGCATTCCCACCAAATGAGTATCTGCTACATGAGATTGTTTTTTTACTTCCTAGGTAACTGAACAAGGGTTGATAGAAATACTTGAAAAAGTGAGTCAGCAAACTGACAAGAAAACAACAGTAAAGGTAGGGCATCTTAAAACAGGAGCCTGTTTGCCAATAGTAGAGTGGTCGCAGGATCACAGCATGGCCAGTATTTTTGTTAAAGGGTTACTACATCTGCATGCCTATTCCTGTATGAAGCTGACAAGCTTATACAGAGCAGAAAATCTGCATATGTACTTCAATGCTACTGCTTACAGTTTGGTGGGGTGGGAGTGGCCAGAAACGGAGCCTTGAACGCCTGGAAAAGTAGGCAGGTGACTTCATCTCTGAGTTTAGTGCTGTAGTGCTTCGCTCTAAGATGAGAGACAAAATATCCTTCTGTTTGTTCTTTAGAGAGCGCTCTAATCAGTCCAGGAGATAAAGCTGCCGGGGCCACTTCCTGCAGCTTGGTGGGAGGAGGTAGCCTACAAGCTGGCCCCTATCCCTTGATGTAAAGACTATAGTAATAGATTTGCTTGCATGCATCTTGAAAATACATCTAGCAGTGCAGCAAGGCAATGAGCAAAGACTTGGGTATTGATTTTTAGGCTGGGCAGGTGCGAGCTATGCAGCTGGCAAAACCTGGGAGCAGCTCTCTGCTTGCTCTTGTTCTCATAACACAAACAGGGAATTCTTCTGGCTGGAGGAAGAGCAGCTCTTGTTGATTATTAAACTTGTCCTCAAAGTTGTTTTCACCTACACTGTTTTCTCCATAGTTCAACAGAAGGAAAGTTTTGGATTCTGATGAGGAAGATTAATTGGTGAAATGCAAATCATCTGGCGTATGTCAAGGAAAGAATGCTGTGCCTGGCAGAAGCATAGATGAAAAGTTTACACCTTTTTTTCCCCCTGTACACATTTTTTTTAATATAAAGGGATGATCCTTGTGTTCTGTATAATAAAATTAAGTGAAATGGTTTTCTTAGACCGTTTTTATAGCAGAGGCCTGGGAAGTTATGGCTCACTCCCTGTCACTTGGACTTCATTTTTCCTTTGGACTCTGCTATGCCACTGGCACCTGTGGGCAGCATGCTTGTCGTACTTCAGTGGCAACAGGATGCATCGTAACCCAGCAGGGAATGAGAAAAGCTGCATTGCAAGCAGCCTGCTGGTTTTGTCAAAGTTAGTAGAGTTGCATGTGCAGGCTAAATAGTTCACAGGATACAAGATTTGATTTGAATATGTTAAGATTGGAGGCTGCTGTATAAACATGACATTCATGATCCTTTAACCACGGTTGAAGGATTCGGAGCAGCATGGAGTTTTCCCATCCATGTGCAAGCTTTCCCTCCCCTTTCTCCCGAGGATGGCAACTAGAATTTGCTCTTAGGGTTTTTTAAGCGGTTTGAGCGTCCTAATGGACAGCGAATCCCAGTCAGCGTGGTTTTGAAGCACTGGTCTTCAACTGGCACGTTGGGGCCTGATCTAAGGTAGATTGCAACAGGAGCACTACCACTGTACAGATAGGTTAGAAAATTAAGAAACTGGACCCCAGATGTGTGTGTTGGTCCCCAAATGTTGAAGGCTACTGGTTTAAACGTTAAAGGATCATGATGTAATGTGTGAGTTACATGTCATGTCCGCTTGGGTGTACTGGAACACTTGCAGCACCACTGAAGCAAAGTCAGAGGGGTTGGTTGTTGATCAGAATATGGTTTCATGATACAGTATCTTGCTGCATGATCTGTTGCATTGCATTGAAAATTAGATAAATCTTGGTTGGCACACAATGAAGCTTGAAATAATGTCTGCTTGGGAAATATTTCCCTCAAGAGATGTCTTTCCCCACCCCCTGCCATACATTAGCTAATAGCATAAGTCAGGATCCTTAAAGCCCTTTTAATTTCAACAGAAGACTTAAGCATGTGCTTAAATCTTTCGTATTAAAAATATTTAAGGGTTTAACAGCAGCTGGATTTTCTCTTAAATATCATTTCAACACAGAACTGTGTAGACCAGGTGATGAACTTTTGGCTCACCAGATGTCGCTAAACTGCAATTCCTGTCAACTCCAGCCATCTTGGCCAGTATCCAGAGATGATGGGAACTGTGGTTCAGCAACATCTCGCAGGCTAAAGGTTGGTAGCAGACAAAACCTATTTGTTCTTATCCAAACTGCCTCCGTTTCTCAGGCAGTTATTGAAACGGCTGCTTAATTCCCCTGGCCATCATGGTGCCATTGTGACTTCAGGTTGTGCCTTTTTGTTGAATGCAAAATGACATGGTTTTTGTATGTCTACTGTACCAACATCCCATGTAAGGCAGACTGTAAAAGGAGGAGGGGTTTGGCCCTCTTCTTCACTATGGAAGTGGAACATATATAGTAAGAGATTTGAAACATATTAAAATCTTTCCATAAAGAAACCTGATTTGTAGAGAGCAATTATTTGTCCGTTGTAATTGCATTAAAGACACTATAATTAGGGCACACTGATGCACTAATTGTTTACAGCTGTGGCTGTTCAAGTTGTAGCCAATAAATTTTGAGTGGCCAAATGCTTCTTTCTTTGGGATAAAGCAGGGAAGACACCATTTCCCGTGTCTCTGGGTGTTGTAAAGCACTAGGCACTGATTTTTTAAAAATACCAATACATGTTGCTCCCTGCCCCCTCTACAGAGTTAATACTGAAAACAATGCTCATATCAAACTTGATAACTTTTCACTATTGTATACAAGGGAACTTGTTTACAGTGGAGGCTTAGGATGACCCAGAATGCATTGCTTTTCTCCTGCTTCCAGAAGAAGCACCCACACTTTCGTGCAACTAGATCTGTGTTGCTAAAACTGGGACATGAGCAACAGGCTATAAAGTTTTCAGAAAATGCTTTATGGCAGCAGCTCCCATCAACCAGCAAGCTGCAATTCACGACTTACCATAAATAAAGAGTCCCACATTAGGAGCATAGATTAGTTAATTTTACTATTTCTTTCTCTCTCCCATCATTTGGCACAAGTCAAAGGCATGTAAGAAAACTAGGTGAACTCAGTTACTTAGTAGAAAAATATACTTTTCCTTGTCCTTCAGGAGCCCTCTAGCATTCTACCTTTTTATATACCTTGCACTAACATTCTGAACAGAGAAATATTAAACAATAAAAACCCAATGTATTGTTTACAAATATTACATAAAAACAAAATTGGAATTGACAAAAGTTATTGTGCTGTTCAAGTGATAATTCAATCCCTCTTAAAAATAAAAACAAAGAATGGAATGTTTACCAAAAGCTGACGCTCCATTACTAAAAGTGCCCCCATCTATCAATCTGGAAGTGTCTTTTCAAGTAAGGTCAACTAAGCAGCTCTTCCAAGACCCGGTGGATACAGATGTACTCTCCAGCTAGACTCATTGCATTTAGTGGAATTGTATTATTGTGCCATGCATATTTTCTATTTTAAACAGGGTAAGGTTGTAGTCTCGATACAAGTATTTGAGAATATGTTCACTTATGTGGGCTGCTACATAAAATAAAATGATTCAAAATCCAAGTCTCAACTCTGCTAGTCCTGCTCTCCTCCATAAGATGATGTACCCTTTGTTTATAAAACAGTGACTATAACCGCCCTCACTTCCAACTACCCATATATGGCCCATGTTTCAATAAAATAAATGAGAACCAAAGGATCTGTGCAATCTTGCCCTTTGTGTCAAACTATGCTGCCGGTGTGTGCAGTTCCTTTCAACAACTGGTGCAAACTAGCAGTGCAAAAATGGAAAGAAACAGCTATCTTTTCAAACTATAATTCTGTTGGCCTTGGAAGTCCCATAGGTATTCTGTTCCAAACTTACACCCCTTACAGTTATCTCTGATTTCAAGAGTTCAAGTACAGACTAATGTGTCTCATAGTTTTTGATATCTCAATATACATCTCAGTTGTGTGTGTGTTTAAAATGGATCACACCTGTTGGGTTTTGTGGATCCAACTGCAAATAAACAGCACTTCTGTCTCCAACTGCAAACTCTGTTGGTTGAGAGAGGAGAGGTTCCTCTTCCTGCCAGTCTTCACAATGCAGTTTTGAATGCCTTGTTCCTAAGGATTCTTTGATTCTTGAAGGGAGTGGAACTGACGCCAATTGGTGTTGCTGCTGCTGCTGCTGTTTTTGGTTTACAAACTTGCTTCCTTGCCAGTGTTTTTGAAAGCATCAATCATCGGAGCAGCCTTCCAGTGAAGAAACTTGGGGATCTCTGGATAAATTGTGGATGTCATCTGCATCTGAAAGGGCCACATTAACCGTGTGTCTCCGGTGCATTAGTTTACTTCTAAGAGGTGCTGTTGCCACATCAGACTCAACTTCATCCAGTGTGGGCTCCCCTCTGCTGCCGGAGTCAAGGATCTGCATCCTGCTTTGTTTTAAAGGATCCACGGGCTTTAGCTTGCTCTTATCAAAGCTCCTAATAGCTAACTTGAGGATTAAAACAAAACAAAAAAGCACCATTAATAAGTTTTATTTTTATCTGGCAAATAAATCTAAAGCAAATACCATTAAAAGTTCCTCCTCCTAATCAGCTGCTACCCTCCTGTAACTTCAGCCCAGTGGGTCAAGTCTGGCTTTCTGGGGAAGTAAAAAACAACTCTTTGCCTTCCTCTTTGTGAAAGCCTTTCAGGGATTTAAAGTGCTATCGTGCCTACACTCCCCCCTACCTCCGCCTCCAATATCTTTAACCACTATCTTTATTTTATTTTTCTCATCCCTGACCATCCTAATTGTCTTTTTCTGAACCAATTAATCTACTGGACCTCTCCACTAGATAACTAAAAATATAGGGGAGAAGGAATGGATCATTCAAATAAGAGGCATTCCATGTTGAGGAAGGGCCTATGGATGGCACACCTTAATTATGTCCTGCCCTTCCTCCCAAGGAGGTCATGGTGGGAGACATCGGGATTCTCCCATTTTTATCTTCATAACAGGCCAGGTGAGTGTGTATGACTGCTACCAACTCCGTAGCAAGTTGGGGTCTGAAATCAGGTCTCCCCAGCCATAGACTCTTGTCTATTATGCTGCATATCCAGCACATTTTTTCCCACCCCTTCCCCACCCTATGCCCTCCCTCCCTTTACCTTCCCCGTCAACTTCTCAACCGTTTCTGAGTTTTTCCCTTATTGTTCCTTCAATATTCTCTACATACTATTTTTCTTATTTACCTTAATTTTAATTTATTTAAACCTTAACTTTCTATTAATTTTTCATACTTTATGTATGTTATTGTTGTATCCTATCAAAATCCTTGATTGTTTGTAGAACTTTTAAATATCTGATATGAGATTTGGTTTTTCTAATATATCTTTTATTTAAGAATGGTTTCCAATTGTTATTTGAATCTTCGGATTTGATTCCTTTAATTTGTTCATACTTCAGTGCCAGATTATAATAATTATATAATTTTTGTTGCCAGTCTTCTTTTTCTGGGACATTTGTGGACTTCCAACTTTTCACGATCAATACTCTCGCAGCTGCCGTGGCATAGCTTATACAACATCTATCTTGCACTTTGACGTCATCTGGTATCACCAGATACCAGATATCCAGCACATTTGTAGAACTAACACCCCAAGAATCTCAGCCACCACTTACTTCAGTTTGCAATTTTTTTAAACCACTTTGAGGGTTTTTTCTACAACCAAGCGGTATATACATTTTATGAAATAAAAAAGTAAAAAAAAAATCAAGCCCTTCATTTCAAACCTGTCTTCCTACCTGGTGTAGTAATTCATCATTAAAGTTAGGGACACTTTTATCTCTCGTTATAGTTTTCCGCAAGTCTTTTGACCTAAAGACACAAACAAGGTTAACAGAAACTTGTTACATTTTGGTACAAGTCGCTTAGTACAGCAGTGTATCTCTGCCAGCCACTAGGTGGCAGTATTTCAATAACAAAACCTGCTCCGTTGCCTTTGCTGAAAATTCTTGACCTTCCTGGGGTATAAATGTCATGAGTTGTCCTTTGGCGTCTAAACGTACAAAGGTCAGAAGACAAGTCATTTAAATTTACCCTTAGGGACATCAGCCACTTTTCCATCAGTCTAAATTGGGGACAGCCAGCTTGCGTATTGGATTCTTTATTCTCCAGCCACTAATTGAGACGTCACAGAGTGTTGTACAACCTGACCTCTTTGCAGGTGCTCAGGCTCTTTAAACGAAGTCAGTCCTACCTAAGCAGTGAAGGTGTCACTGTTATGCACTTGGACATGGCTGGGACATCATGAGTTGGATTCAAAAGTGCCCTTCCATTAGGGGTCCAACAGAAGCTCCTTCGAGCTGATATGGAGGGAGGCAACTTTGGCAATTTCCCTTCAGAGGGATGGGGAACTTTTCTAAATAGAGCTGTGGAGGAGTGGCAGAGGAAAATCAGCAAAAATCACTTTGATCCACAGGATCGAAGCTCCCCATATTCGCAGAATGTCACTTCCCGTGGGGCACCTTTGGATGCGGCCCTATTTACTGAAAAACTTTTCTGTCTCCCTTTCCTTATTTTAGGATTCACTAACCAGGTGCCCTATGCAAAGGCTGGAACCAAAAGAGGACCACAAATGCTTTTCAGCCATCCTCTCTGCTGCAGCTCCCTGTGCCGTCTCTGAAAGTTGCCCCAAGTAGTAAAGACCTGACCAAGCCGCATTCTGTTAAGTGCCAAATGGTGTGTCATAAGGGGAAACTGGTTGCCAGCATTGAATAAGCCAATGTAATTGAACCAACTTCAAACCCTGGTTTGTTCTGATGCTAGTAACCATAGTTTTTTTCAGTTTGGACAAAAGGTGAAACAATAGTTAATTGAAGTACCTCCTAGTGTGTTGGCTTATACTACGGAAGGGCTAAATGAAAGGGCAAAAAGCCTGTTCCAGCTCCTGCTCAAATGAAGACCTCAAACTCAGGTTACGGTTTCCATCAAAATATGGAATGTTTAGATCGGCATGACATAGGCAAGCACTGTTCAAATGCATAGCAGGTGCTACATTGCTCTGCACAAGCAAAGGCATTGATCCACCAGTGACACTCCCCCTGCAACCCCGTTATAAAGGAAAGCAGGGAAAGTGGTGGGCACAGCAAGCCCAGTGAGCTTCATGGCCATCGAGTGGGGATTTGAACCCTGGCCTCCCAGGTCCTAGTTTGACACTAACCACACCAGATTGGCTTGGAAGACATCCTGCAGCTCCAGCCCAATTGAAGACTGCATGCAGTGTTACCTGATGCTTTGGCAGTCCTGGCAGGCAGTACTCGGAAGGCAGTTTTTGAAGCTTACTTGTTAAAGCGGTTGATTGACTGGACCAGCTGAAGACGCCGGGCGACGAGATCGTCTGCTATCTCGGGAGATTTAAAACTGACTGCAGGTTTAAGTAACGAAAGCAATTAAATTGGCATTCTTCTTTAGCAATCAAGTCCACACAATCCTGAATTAAGAATGAATGAAAGCCACCTTCAGCTTGGCATCATTGCTACAGCGGGTCGAGAATCCCAAGATCCGGTCTGCGGCTGAACTCAGGCATCGGGAAGAATGAGGAGGGAACTGAATCAGAAGAATGGACTGCACCACTTCAGGGGAGGGGAGATCAAACCTTCCTCCCTTATATGCAGGGAAGTTTGAATATGTGTTTAATAAAGGCATTCTCACCTGCAGCCAGGAGTGATGCCGTCCATTCTGCCAGTGCAGGTGATTTGACCACCTCATTCTGCTGCCTGCAGAACATGAAAATCACCCCAAACCCAGAAACTGGTTTTGTCTGACATAGCACCCTGTCTAGCATATGCTGCACTCCATACATTCACATGGCCATCTGCAAAACATACAGGCTGAGCAGAGGGCCATGAAGCAACCTATGTGGCCCCCGCATCACCACCCAGCCCACTCCCAAGCCTTTCAAAAACCCCTTCTTATGGCGAGGTCTCCTAGAATAAACTTCATGAGGATCAGCTCCTTAGTGCTGGCTGCAGAAAACAGCAGGTGCAAAAATATCCCTGTAGGGATTGAAATTACATTAGCAAGAATACTGGGCTGTTGTCAATCATTCCCACTTAGGGCAGGAAACAATCATCTTGGAGTAAACTGGATGGGGCTATAAAAGGAAAGACAGAGCCTTGCCCATCCCAGGTAACAACACCGGATCAGGGCTGGCTCCTGTTCTTTTTTTAAAAAGAAAGCTTAGAATTATTTAAGCTGCCAGTGACAATCTCTGCTTACACAATGGGAAAACAAAGGTATTTAGCTCTCCTAGGACTGACCTGACCCCAGGTGTTGGCACAAAGTGCATTAGGTAACATCTACCTGCATTAGGCAGGGATCAGGCACCTGATTTGCATCTCCAATAAGGAGGGCCAGGTGATGGCAAAGCTCTCCGGTTGAGACCCTAGGGCAAACTTGGCCCTCCAGCTGTTTTGGGACTACAGTTCCCATCATCCCATAGCTGCCAAGTTTTCCCTTTTCTCACGAGGAAGCCTATTCAGCATAAGGGAAAATCCCTTTAAAAAAGGGATAACTTGGCAGCTATGCATCATCCTTGACCACTGGTCCTGTTAGCTAGGGATGATGGGAGTTGTAGTCCAAAAACAGCTGGAGGGCCAAGTTTGGCCATCGCTGCCCTAGGGAGCTGCTGGCAGCCTCAGTAGACAATGGGAAAATAGCTAGCCCTGGCACATTCCTAGGTTCTTGTCCAAAAAAAACTGAGCAGAGTAGCCACAGCAGCCCTTTTGCCAGCACTGGGGAAAGGACATAGCCCAGTGGTAGAGAACATGCTTTGCATTAGAAGGTCCCAGATTCAATCCTGGTGTATTCAGTTAAAATGATCTGAAGTAGTGGGTGATGCCTTTTTCTACCTGAGACCCTGGAGCTACCGTAAATGGACCAATGGTCTGACTTGGTGTAGGGCAGCTTCCTACGTTCTGTTTTGTTTTGTTTTTTGTTTTTAAATTGTGTGAACCTTAAGTCCCAAGTTGGGCTGCGGTCTTTGCATTACCAAAGCTAAGGAGTTTGCCTGTATGTGCTAAGCCTACTGCAATCCAAAAAACAAAAAAAGCCACAGGGCTAGTCCACAGGATGTGAGGTGGTTTTTCTAGCTACCTGGCAAGTTGTAAACGTCTTTGCAGGCTTATCAGTGTTGAAGAAAGACATTTGAAGAAAGAAAAACAAGAAGCAAGCCTTTCAAACTACTCTCTCCACACCAGCTAGTGCAGTGGTTCCCAACAGGTGGTCCGGGGACCCCCAGGGGTCCGCGAGCTATGCCAGAGGGGTCCGCAAGATACTATTAGAATAAAAAAATATATTAAATATATTTCGTATGATAACAGATTTTTTGTTTTGGCCGCTTCCTGCATGAGCAGAGTCTAGTGCAAAACTAGAATTAGATGAGGCAGTAGTTCTGCTGTATGCCGTTAGGTGGCGCTTTACAAACACTACTGTTTTGCAAAGAGGCAGCGCGCACATTCTACTAACGCTCACCTCCCCAAGATGCTTTGCGCGCGTCGGCTTCATTTGTGCGCTACTGCGCAGGTACCCTGCCTTCTCCATTCCCCTCCCTCCTCCCTGGACTCTTATAAAAAGACTCTTAATTTGGCTCTCACTTTTTAATTTTAGGATTAGGAATTAATGGGGGTCCTTGTCACAATAGCGGCTCGATGAGGGTTCCTCGAGAAAATTTTGTTGGGAACCCCTGAGCTAGTGGAACAGAGGTTTACCCCCCATCATCACAGCTCCCTTTTAAAACCTGATTTTGGAAAAAAGCTCTTCAGAAAAATAACACATATATCAAGGCAACTAGAGAAGGCAGAGACCCTTTTCATCTGGCACAGCAGCAAACGAGCTTCCTTGCCCTGTTCAGCCCACCAGCCCTCCGCCTGCTTAGTAAGGTCAGCCTCCAGTGTGATTCGTTTCTGCTAGTCAAAATGCCACACTCACTTTTTTTTCTGCTCTTCCCAGCCACGTGAGCTCTGCAGTCAGTCTTTCTTCCCTCTTCTGAGGTTACTACGGCCCTCAGCAGCTCAAGGATACCCGATTTCTTTAAATTAGGTGGGACAAAAGGGGGAGGTAGTTTCTCACTTTAAAAATATTTTATTTAACTGCTGTATATTATACGAAGCTGCCCAACAGCACCGTTGTTTAGGTGGCTTACAGCGAAAAAATGATAAAATGCAATTAACTTATAATAAAATAACATATTTCTAGCATAAGAACTTCCAGCACAACGAATGAAAATGCCACTTAACAGTGGTTCGGAACACTGTAGAAACAGGTTTTTAAAGGGCTGGGGGTGTATAATAAAGAAGCAGGTACATTTTTCGAGCATCATGACTGTTCTGGATTCTTGGAATATTTTACTACAGTCAAACAATGGACGGACGATGGACAATATCTGACCAATCATTAATCAGCAAGCTAGTCCTACCAATTACCACACTCCTACTTTTGTTCTCTATGCCAGGGGGTCCACTTGAAAAATGTTGAAGGTCTTGCCAGACCTCTTCATGATTTTTTTGCCTGTTGTAGCAACTGGAATACACCATGCTAGACGCTGTATGTTTGTTTGTTTTTAATTGTGTCTTTACTGCTTTTTCATTTCCTATATTTTCTTGTATTACAATTTGGATTCCATAGAACTCAAAGGGCAAGTGTCCTTCACAGACACTCCCAAATCCACCAGACTAAAGCTGTGGTCCACGGACCACCATCAGGGAGCCCCTGATCTATGTCACTTGAGAAGTATAGCTTCAGGCTAAAGCTGGAGCCAATCACACACACCCCCCATTGAAATCTCTGGCTGATAATGCATCAGTCCATGAATGGCTGCCAGGCGGAGGCTGGTAGGCTTACTGTACTTGTGGGCTAGCAAGTTCCTCCTGTGGACAAATGGGCCACTTACAGGCTCAGCGTAGTCACGGGGCGTGCACTGTCTGTTGTTCCGAGCATGTGCTGATGCTCCGTGCTGCAGCAGGAGCCGTACCAAAGGCTCGTAGCTCCCGATCACAGCTTTATGGAGAGGTGTGTTGCCCTGGTTGTTGTACAGGTTAACCGAGGCCCCGTTCTGAAGGGAAAGAAAGGATGGCAAAGGATATGGAAGCGATGATACTGAAAGGAGGTCACACGGAAACAGCAAGTTCTCATACTTCTTTCAGTATTTCAGAATGGTACCGATTAGAAGGTTGTATCAACTTTTACTATGTTATCTGTCGGGGGTCTGTGGCAGAGGATATTTCCTGTCTCCCATCTGATCCTCTTAAACTTTAGATGGCAGGGATTGAATTTAGGACCTTCTGCATGAAACCCATCTGCTCCGTCACTACAGGACGGCCCCCCTCTCAAATTCTCCCTTTGTCTTATTTACATCCCACTTTTCATCCAAGAAGCTGAACATACATCTCCCTCCCGCCCCCATTTTATCCTCACATCATCCCTGTGAGGTTGGCTCAGAGTAAGGATTCATGGGTTAAATGTGATATTTGAATCTAGGTCTCAAGTCAGTCCACAATGGCTCTTCCAATATGGAAATATGTGTTTTAATGTAACAAATTGACAAGGACAGATCTCTCATTTCATGCTATCAACAGAAAGGCAATGATTGAGCAATCCATTCATCCCACTGTGCTTTCCATTGACAAGTAGCAGCCTGGTTCAGACAAAATGGGAAACCACTGAGTTTACCATTATGTGAATGAGCCTGCAGGAGCCATGAACTTGCCTTCTTCCTTTTCTTCCTCTTTGCTGCCACAAGGAGGAGATCGGCAGCTTTCACTTCTGCTTTTAAATAAACCACAGTCCCTGAACTTAGGAAAGTGTGGCTTGTTTCAAACTGGAGGCAAATGCTTCATTGCAGCTGCAATTGAAGGGGGGGGGGGCAAAGTTCTTCACACAACAGGAAACCACGGTTTCCCATTATGCCTGAACCTGACCAACGAGCTGAATCTAAAGATGCCCTTCCAGATTCAGAAGAAATGTGAAACTACATCTAAATGTACTAGGAAGCCTGGGGACTGCTATGTAATCCACTTTCCTCTGCACTAAATGCACCCATGCACAGCTCTTGCAGAAGCATTTGCATAGCTGCACTAGCATCTATTTTCCTTCCACTCTGAATCCGAACCCACTAAGCTCACATGATAAGGTGAGTTCATCTCCAGTAGACATTTAATATAACTAAGGGCAAGTTTATACAAATGAATGCCAACATGAGGCTTAGATTTCCCCCACAGTTCTCTTATGGAAGGGATGGAGAAGCTGTGGTCCTCCAGGCGTCTGTGGACTCCCATTCCCATCAACCCTAGTCAGCCTGGTCACTCAATGATGATGGGAGTTACAATCCAACACCATATGGAGGGCCATAGCTTACCCAATCATACTTTAGGGCAGTGGTTTTCAACCAGTGTGCCGCAGGCAACACTGGCTTCTTTCCTTCCCTCCCTCCTCTGATGTCTCTGCTTCCAAAGGTTTGCACAGCTGTTTATTGCAGCAGCCCTGGCTACAAGCTACCAGGGCTGTCCAGGGGGTGCCTCTGCCCTGTGGGGCAGTGTATGGAGGCACCTCTCTTTGGCAGGGGAGCAGCTTTGGCAGGGGGGCAGCTCAGAGACCGGGATGGCAGCTACCGCCGCCCAGAGGACTCCCAAGGAGAGGGGAGGAGGCTGAGGAAGGTGTTTGAAAAAGGGTAAGAGGCTGCCAGTTCTGTGGGCAAAGGGTGACATAACTGGGCTCCTGAGCCCTACAGGGGTGCTGCAGAAAGATGTTAGTTGGTCAAGGGAGCCATGGACCCCAAAAGGTTGAAAACCTCTGCTTTAGGGCAACCCATCCTTTGAAATGTACTCTCAAAATGCTGAAATTAAGAGCAGAGTGTGATGAAAAGTCCTTTGCTGTTCAGAATGTTGCCAGATCTGCCATCTCATGATTACTGAATATGAAAAATAAATACCACAGTGAAAAGAAAGAAAAAAAAGAAAAATACAGTGGTGCCTCGACTTACGAATTTAATCCGTTCTGAGGGCACCTTCGTAGGTCGAAAAATTTGTAAGTTGAAAAGCGCCACTGGAAACGTGATTTCCCATAGGAATGCATTGGAAATGGAAAAATTCGTAAGTCGAAGCAACCCTATCTAAAAATTCGTAAGTCGAAAAATCCCTATCTAAAACCGCCGCGGTTTCCTTTCAGATGTCGAGACATTTGTAAGCGTGTGGCCATTTGCCTCATTCGTAAGTCGAAAAATTCGGTTGTCGAGTCGTTCGTAAGTCGAGGTACCACTGCATGAAAACACCCAAAGGTCCCTTACCTCTAACAAAAAGGCCGCTACCTCTAGACAGCCATTCAAGCAGGCATAAATTAAAGGAGTGTTTCCATAAATGTCCTTTTTATTTTGTTTAGCTTTATACTCTATCAGACACTTTACCACCTATGGGAAAAGGAAATAAGGGTTATCATGGCAGCTCTGAACAGTTTCAACGCATGCAAAAACCAGAAGTAAAAGGGTTCAAGTCCCCTGCATTTTCTCAATCTTTCCTTCTTTAGATGAAACAAACTCACATTAATGCTTTGCAAAGCACAGGCACAAGCAAGATTATTATCGCCATGGTGAGTGCAGGTGCTCATCTTGTGCCCTGGCCCCACCCATACACAGCTATCAGGGACTTGGGCAAACCCCAAGGTGCGCAAAAGTGGAAACAAAATTGGGTGGGTGGAAGAGCCTTGCTGGATCAGGCCAAAGGGCACCCCTTTGTTCTCATGGTGACCAGATGCCTCCATTGGGAAGCCCGCAGGCAAAACTCAAGCAAAAGAGTGGTCTTCCCTCCTGAGGTTTCCAGCAACTGGTATTCAGAAGCATTTACTGCCTCCAACAGTGGAGGTATGCTGTGGAACATCCTGCCAGCAGAGATTCAGCAGGCACCTTGTCTGCAAGCTTTTAAATGCCTGCTGAAAACTCTTCTATTTCGCCAGGCGGAATATGCAAGCAATTAAGAATGCAATGGTCTTCTTTTAACTTTTTATGAGTTTACTGCAGGGGTCAGCAAACTTTTTCAGCAGGGGGCCAGTCCACTGTCCCTCAGACCTTGTGGGGGGCCGGACTATATTTTGAAAAAAAAATATGAACGAATTCCTATGCCCCACAAATAACCCAGAGATGCATTTTAAATAAAATGACTCATTCTACTCATGTAAAAACACCAGGCAGGCCCCACAAATAACCCAGATATGCATTTTAAATAAAAGGACACATTCTACTCATATAAAAACATGCTGATTCCCGGACCGTCCGGGGGCCGGATTGAGAAGGCGATTGGGCCGCATCCGGCCCCCGGGCCTTAGTTTGGGGACCCCTGGTTTACTGTATGTTTTTGTATTGTTGTAAGCCGCTGTGATATATTTTAATGATACAGTGGTATATAAATAAGGTCGAAGAGGAGACCTCCCTGCTGCAAGACCTCCAGTGCCAAGGGCCTTCTGGCGGCTCCCTTGCTGCGAGAAGCCAAGTTACAGGGAACCAGGCAGAGGGCCTTCTCGGTGGTGGTGCCCGCCCTGTGGAACGCCCTCCCATCAGATGTCAAAGATAAAAACAGCTACCAGATTTTTAGAAGACATCTGAAGGCAACCCTGTTTAGAGAGGCTTTTAATCTTTAATCAATTATTTCATTCTTCTGTTGGAAGCCGCCCAGAGTGGCTGGGGAAACCCAGCCAGATGGGCGGGGTATAAATAATAAATTACTATTATTATTACCGGTATTATTACCTGGAAGTGCCCGTTCTGGCTGGCGAGGTGGAGAGGTGTTGCATGGCGAGCGTCCTTTGCCTCGAGGTTGGCTCCGTGCTTCAGTAAGAGGGAGACCAAGTCCGCACGTCCATGGAGCGAGGCCACGTGCAGCGGTGTCAGGCCCTCTTGGTTTGTGATGTTCACTCCAAGGCCGTTGGAGGGAACTCGGAAGAGTTTCTATCGGGAGGAAGAAAGGGAAATTCCATCAGAGCCTTCTCAGCTGACTGACTCCCCACGTACCAGACAGAGAACAAGCAAGCAAACATCCCACGACAGCCACCGCCTGGAATTCAGCGCTGCTTTGGAAACTTCAGAGTGCTATTTGTGTGCTGAGATGATGCAAATGTATTGGAGTAAACTCACCATTATTATGAACAGTGATTTATTAAGTAGTAGTAGTAATATCAAGTGCCTAAAATTACTATGCACATTAAAAAAGAGCCCAAGCGAGACAGGACTTGCCCACAGGCTTACAATCTAAAACATCACAACCATTGCTGTATGATTTTCATAGCTTAGTTGGTAGAACATGAGACTCTTAATCTCAGGGTCAGGGGTTTGAGTCCCCACATTGGGCAAAAAGATTCCTGCACGGCAGCGGGTTTAACTAGATGACCCTTGGGGTACCTTCCAGTTCTATGATTCCATTTGGTTAGCAAGGGAGAAAGCAGCAGCTGGGAAATCGAGAGCAGAGGCCTTGTTACTTGTTTACTCTCCCACAGGCAAAGACTTCTGGAAGAGGAGTGCAATGCCAAGACAGGGAAACCATCCGCAGGGAGAGGAAGCAATGGCAGAGCATGCCTGGAGTGGCGTGCCTGGAGCAGCGTGCATGCCATGCGCCCAGGGGCATGGCCAGCTGCCCGTGGGGCAGGGCAACCCGAGGTAGGACGCTCCACAGGGCCTCCAAGGAGTGTGCCTGCCTCTTCTAACTCAGCCGCCCTACAGCTGAGGGGGCAGCGGGCGGACCATTTGGGAAGCATGGAGCCTGCACGCGCTCAAGCCGTTGCATCACTCCCAGGAGAGCTGTATGGCTCGGGCGCGCTGCAGGCACCGTGTGAATGCTGCCTGCCATTTTGTCACCCCCCTCAGTGGTGACACCCGGGCTGGATCGCCCCCATTACACCCCCTTCCTTTGCCCCTGAGAGGAAGGTGAGTTGAGGACATAAAGTGCAACATTCTCTCCCCCTCCCTGCCTCTTCCAGAGGAAAACAAGCTTCTCCTGAGCGGCTGCTCAATCCTTTCAGGAGTCTGATTACCCAGGAGAGCAGCTTCATCTCAGGAGGTCGTGAACTCTAATAAGGACAAGGAGCGGAGGATGTTTCAGAGCTGGACACAATGAATGACAGGCCTGGGCAGGAGGAAGACGGGCAGACCTTTTGCACAGGGCCACATCTGGAACACTGGCACAAGGGGTGGCAGAACTCCAGCTTCTCCATGCTGCTGCTGCCGGCTTCTTCGGGTTCCTCTAGATCGTCTTCCACCCATTCCAAAAGATAGCGCACCTGTTAAGAAACAAAGGGCGTTCTAGAGTCAGAATTGTAGGCCTTATTCTCACTGGGGCAGTTAGGGTGGCCAGTGTCCTACGTTACAGAGAACAGTGCTCTGTTAGAAAGGCTGACTGGTCAAACGCTGGTTTAAACAGGAGGAGCAGCCTGAGCAAGCAGACAGCTCAGCTGGCCACAGTCTCCCTCACTATGGTAAGATGGATTGTATTTCTATTCAAAATTGTGGTACAGTAATTAGGGGACCCAGGTGGCACTGTGGGTTAAACTACAGAGTCTAGGGCTTGCTGATCAGAAGGTTGGCGGTTCGAATCCCTGCAATGGGGTGAGCTCCCGTTGCTCGGTCCCAGCTCCTGCCCACCTAGCAGTTCGAAATCACATCAAAGTGCAAGTAGATAAATAGGGACTGCTCCGGCGGGAAGGTAAACGGCGTTTCCGTGTGCTGCTCTGGTTCGCCATGCTGGCCACATGACCCGGAAGCTGTCTGCGGACAAACGCTGGCTCCCTCGGCCTATAGAGCGAGATGAGCGGCGCAACCCCAGAGTCGGACACGACTGGACCTGATGGTCAGGGGCCCCTTTACCCTTAATTGTTTCTAAATCTGCATTAATAATCTATAACTTAGCATATGCATGTTTCATACAAATTAGTGTCCCCTTTTTTTAAAAAAAAGAGAATGTACCAGTATTTCTTTTCTTTTGGGGGGGGGGGGACCCTTGGGCTGGTAAACCCGACCCTAGGCTGAACTACCTCTGATGACAGAGAGACGCTCACATGAATGTGCCCTCGTGAAAAATAATCACTACACAAAGAAAACTACCATGTCATAGAGACAACCAAGCTTGAGCCCTTTCTCCCTGGATATCTCATTTTCTGTATGAAGTATTGTTGTTCATGGAGGAACATTGAAATTATGGCGCTCCCCCTGCCCTCGAGGCAGCGTTTTAATTCAAACATTGATATGCCGATTATTCTGGAAATTGGCATTTGTTAATTTTATTTCTCAGAGTATATTAAGCTCACCTTTCAGGTAGGGATGGGGAACCTGTGGCTCCCCAGGTGTTGTTGGACTACAACTCCCCTCAACCTTGCTGGCTGGGGTTGATAGGTCCAGTGACCTCTGCAGGTCCACTGGTTCCATCCTTCCACGCAGCCCTTGCTTTAGGCTGCTCTAGCCCAGGCTTCCTCAAACTCGGCCCTCCAGATGTTTTTGGCCTACAACTCCCATGATCCCTAGCTAGCAGGACCAGTGGTCGGGGGTGATGGGAATTGGGAGTCTCAAAACATCTGGAGGGCCGAGGTTGAGGAAGCCTGCCTAGCCCTTCTCAGGCATCTCGTATAGCACATTATAGACTGCATTGAAATTCACCAAAAAGAGATAGAAAAACTAGTATCTTAGAAAGCATAGAGAGAAACATTTCAAATAGGTCATCATAAAACAAATCATTGTGTTTCAAAAAACAAACAGCAATTAAAACCGGATAAGAAAAAGGCAATCTGGAATAGGTAATTGATAGAGACTTGTGCAGAAGAGACCAGGTAGGCACAATCCAGTGGGAATAGCATAACTAGAGCTGGGGGGCACCACTGAAAAGGCCCTGCCCTCTTGCTCCCTCCAGCCTACTTGACCTTACCGGTAGGCCTGTTATCACTTCAGCAGGACATTGTCCAAAGTCTCCTGCTATTTCCTCAGAAAGATAACTGGCAAATCGAATGAGACACGCAAGGAAACCTAACATTTCACTTCCCACAAGTCAACTGCAGACCAGTTTCCCAAGGAATGATGATGTAAATTAGAAATGACTTCCCCACACTTAATCGAGTCTTTGACGCTCACCTCTGCCCAAGGCCTCTCAAATCCTTTTAGCGTGGATTGCTGAAGATTAAATGGAGGGCTTTGGGCCGGAATATACCAAGGTGCTTCCTTGAACAGCTTTTATTCTACTTAAAAATAAAAACCCACCAACCTCAACCACAGTTAATTTTTAATCAAAGAAACAAGAACGCTGACTTTTCTCAAGAAAGAAAAGAGAATAGGTTTGTCATTTCTTGTCTTTCTGCTAAAAACCTCAATTGATGTTGGCATTCTTGAAGACACACTTGAATATAAGCACCCCCCTGGTCTCCTGACTTGAATCTTCTGCTTCAACTGATGTTATGGCGTTTTAATGGGCTCGTTCATTATACATTTTAAATAACAGATGTTTTAATGTTCTTGATGAATGTATTGTACTGTATATTTTAATTATTAATATTTTTTAATAGGCTGTTTTTATCCTTGTTATTTTGCTGCCGGCTTCCATTTGTTCGTGAACCACCCATGTATTTCTTCTTGAAAGAAAAGGTGGTATATAAATTATTATTATTATTTTAAAAAGTCATATAAAACTATAAAATCAGCAGGTAACAGAGACTAAGCAAGCAAAAAAGGGGCTGTAACCAGCCACCTCAAAACACCTGAGTAAACAGCTAGCCTTGGGTAAATCCATCGCAGCAGACAGGCAAGGATTCCACTCCACTTTCTTCCAAGGCAGATCCCAACAAAACAGCTAAGCTGGACAACACCGAGAGGACGCACAAAAGGAGGTGAAGTAAGACCTTTCCACCTCCCTCATTCCCACAGAGCAGGCCCAGTGGGGTGCTTTCACTTCTGCTCAGTTGTGTTCACTGCAAAACATCAGAAGTGTGCAATAACCCTCCCCATTCCATACTGAGACCAAGGCTCCAGTAAGGAATTGCCAGCCCTGTTAGTCAGACCTCCACCCCAAGAATTCAGGAATCCCTCAGATTATCCCAACAGGTCCCCCACCGGCCACCCCTGCTTCCCACAGGCAGATAAACAAGACTGATCATCCCCACAAACTCATTTCTTCAGCTCATACCTGCCAAGTCCTGGGCGGAAAAATCCGGGATCGGCAGCCCACGACACGCGTAAAACGCATAAAAGCGACTTCCGGCACCGGCACTGCCATTTTCCGGTGCCCATTGAAGGGCAAAGTGCCACCGGAAGTTGCGTCTACGCGTTTCCGAACACACGTAGAAGCGACTTCCGGCACCGGCATTTTCTGGTGCCCATATAAGGGCAAAGCGGCACCAGAAAAATGGCCGCCGGCAGAAGCAGATTTAAGGGAGAATAACGGGATAAAAACCTATACGGGAGACCGCCGGGAAACGGTAGGAAAAAAGGGGGTTTCCCGGCGAAAACGGGATACTTGGCAGCTATGCTTCAGCTGCAAGCATTTATCACCCAACATTGAGCAACAAAAAGTCTAGCAGACCACTGTACATTGTGTTGCATAAGATTATATTGTGGGCCTTTGGCCGTAATAACAATAAAGTTCAAAGTTCTAGCAGACCAATCATCAACTTGCCACAGCTTCCCAAAACATTCCCTCCTGAAGTTTCAAATCTGTGCCTTTCCAAAATTTAATCACGCTGTCTTGAATGTATCTGTTTCCAATGACAATGGATTAACGAAGGATTTTGGTCAAAAGGTTAAATGCATTTTAAAATAGGTGCACGTGTTAAGTATCTCATGGAGCTGCTGTAATCTGATCTCACCAAGTAACACACTCTTGAGTGCTTTCAGAGTAAGAAGCAGTGCAGTAAAATATGCAATTAGAAGGATGTTTCTTGCTGTGGAACTTGACTCTGCATAGCTTCTCACTCCCTAGAGATTATGATATATAGTAAAATATTATTCACCCTAAGGTCCCAAGGTGAGTTACAACATTAAAAACTTTTTAGAATAACTTGTAATCAGAGAAAAAAGGAGGGGTATATTTTTCAGACCCACAAGTGTCAAAAGCCAGGGTAAAGAGGCATTTTTCTCTGTACCCCTGGATGGGGTAATTGTGCCCCTGAAGGACCAGATGCACAGCCTGGGAGTCATTTTGGACTCACAGCTGTCCATGGAGGTACAGGTCAATTCTGTGTCCAGGACAGCTGTCTACCAGCTCCATCTGGTCCGCCGGCTGAGACCCTACCTGCCTGCGGACTGTCTCGCCAGAGTGGTGCATGCTCTAGTTATCTCCCGCTTGTACTACTGCAATGCGCTCTACGTGGGGCTACCTTTGAAGGTGACCCAGAAACCACAACTAATCCAGAATGCAGCAGCTAGACTGGGAGTGGCAGCCGACACCATATAACACCGGTCCTGAAAGACCTATATTGGCTCCCAGTACGTTTCTAAGCACAATTCAAAGTGTTGGTGCTGGCCTTTAAAGCCCTAAACGGCCTCAGCCCTGTATACCTAAAGGAGTGTCTACACCCCCATCGTTCAACCAGGACACTGAGGTCCAGCGCCGAGGGCCTTCTGGCGGTTCCCTCACTGCAAGAAGCGAAGTTACAGGAAACCAGGCAGAGGGCCTTCTCGGCAGTGGCGCTTGCCCTGGGGAATGCCCTCCCATCAGATGTCAAGGAAATAAACAACTATCTGACTTTTAGAAAACATCTGAAGGCACCCCTGTTTCTCAGGCAGGGTTCTTTCTCATCTCCTTACTACCTGGAAGTGCTAGGAGTCAAACCAGAGACCTTTTGAATGCAAGGCATGGGCTCCATGCCCATCACTGATTTATCCATTCAAACATTATGCCAAACCACGGTGAGCCCAATTCAAAGGCACAGCTTCCAGTGCTGACTTTGGAATGGCTTGGTATGATATCTGAATACAGCTCCACAAGACTTTTTTTCTTTTTTAAAAAAATAATGAAGAAATATTCAAACATACAATGGTATAATTTGCCTTACTGTCAACTGCTGCTTGTCACCATTTTAATAGGCTTCTGGAGAAAAGAATAGCAGGGCTCTTGCAGTTTTCAGTCATCACAAGAGACAGTAAATATTGCAAATTATAGGATGGAAGCAGCAAGGCTGCTGCCGCTGTATGAAAAATGAGGTATTACAAATCAAAACACACCCAGTTGCTTTTCATTTCTGTAAGTCATTATCCCCCCAAAAAAATGTGTTTGTTGACAGCTTTAAAACTGCCATGACTTTTTGTTCAAAGCTGATACTACTATTATAAAATGAGGAAAAAACATAGCCCAACTTCCCTCTTAGGACTACTCATGAGAAAAGTTACTCGTGGATATGAATATCTAAGAACATAACACAGGTATTGCATCTATGAAAGGCACATCTGGACTGAAATACTTGATTTAGATCAACCAAGAGAGGAAACTGGCAGCAGGATGGATGGATGGCTAAACACCCACCCACAAACGCATTCATGTGGAATCTACAACAAAATGTTGTTGTGTCAAGTTCAGGTTCTGTGCCCTTTTCCAGGACACTCCATTGCACTCTCTTTCCTCAACTTGCCAGTTCCCCTCCCAAACAGCCATCAAGAATCAGTCAGCATTTCATTGTCATTTAGCAAGTTCAGTCATTGGAGAAGGACTTCACTGTTGGAATATACTATATAGGCTTCTTTTTAATTCAAGTGCTTATGGAAAACTACAAAAGGCAAGACCCATCCTAAAAGAGCCATTCTCTTTTCTCACATGCAGAAGGGTAAGGATGCCAGCTACAATACAATTTCATAATCTAAAAACAAAGGACATATGCTTCTTGCTTCAGAGGTATTGTTATCACCCATATGCCAATTGAAAACTGATCAATTATACAACTAAAAATATCATGATTAATCCATCAGTATTTCTTTTGAGTTGCAGACCTTCCTTTTCCTCTTTGAAACACATAGAAATGTGGGGGGTGGAAAATCTATTCCCCCCCTCTCTGCCTCAGTTTATATTCAAAGGAAAAGCCACATTTGAAAAATACAAGCTACCTGCACAATGGTTGTGTGTTGGTAGCAAAGAACAGGATGGTGATGTTTGCAACACATCCAGGATAGAAGGTTAAGACATATTCCTTCTCCCTTGCATGCCAGTTTCCAACGAGAAGGGCATTTTTGATATGGGGGAGCATTCAACCATACGATTTTGCCACCTGCATTCTGAAGCCATTCAGTCCCAGCAGGGGACTTGCCACATGCTCTTCCTACACATGGATATACACTCTTAAATCAATACAGAATGCACTACGAGGAGTCTAGTGCCGTGCATTTAATTCTAATGCATTTTAGATGAAGACCCAGAGTGTTCAAAAGGAGGTGCAGCCTCCTCGAATCCTGGCATTTAAGGTCTCAGAGGAACCAAGACTGCCTCTCTGAGATGTTGAATATAATGTGCGTAAATGGCTGATTTGCTGCAACACAAGTGGCACCAAGCTTTTTAATCTCTTTTAATTAAAAGCACACACGCTGCTGCTGCAATGCATGGAAAAACATGAAGCTGCTTCAAAAACAAAGGGGAGGAAATGTGTTATGTACGCAGAAGTGTTCCCTTAAGTGCAAAGTTCCATTGCCAGCAGTCATTTAACTAAAGGGCATTGTGTTACTGCCCCTGTTCTAGCCCCCACTACAAATATAACAAACCCCTGTGATATGTTAGGGCTCTGCCCATCCTGTCAGGAATGAGAGGCAGGATCCACAGTCTTGTCTGACCCCCTGGTCCTCTGAGCTTTTCTCACCTGGGCATCAGAAACAGGGGGGAAGGAGTGAAAGGGTGCCCCGATTCTCCTACTTGCTCTCAGCAGCAGCAGACCGTTGCATGCTGCAATTGGCCCAATTCTGCCCAAGGCTTCCAGCCTTTCACGGGACCTCTGGGCTCTTCCTGCTAATGGGGTCATGTTTCCGTTGTCACAGCAATGATGCTTGTGGCACGGAGGTAGCTCCTTAAAGGAACTGAACCTGTTTGTTCCGCTCAGCAGGCTGTTTTGCTTTCCCAGCCCACTGAAGTTAACAGGTGGCTGACGCAGGAAGATATGGTCCAGGTTGGCCCCACAGGAGGATGCAATTTCCAGACACTCCCATTACGGGAATAAAAGCATGTCACTGTTTAGTCACCTTTAACAGCTGCACACTCTTACTGTTATGCTCTTGGAAATATCCACCTTATAGAGTTCCATCAATGCATGCAAACAGGGTAGCACAAAGCATAAGAGATCTTACCATTTCAAGGTCTCCATCAGCAACTGCTCTTAACAGTTTCTCCACCTATGTAATGAATACAGCCAGAAGAAAAAGAAGCGTTTAGTTGTACTACTAGGGTATTTGGGTTCTTTCAAGCTTGCTGATACTTCCTCTTGTGCCTACGTGTTGCTGTTTGGGCTACAAAGGCATCTACACCCAGAGAATCAGTTCGCCAAATAGGATGGAGGCCTCCCATCAAACTGCATGTGATGTGGCACTCCCATCCTTCCTCAGGCCAAACATCTCCGGAAGGGGTCTAGCACATGATCATTTTGTAAATTCGGCTCTTCTTTCCATCTTGCAAGCAGGAAACAGAGAGTGACCAAGTCTACCCAAGGGGGGCTCTGAATAAATCACAACTGAGCGACATGCATCCCCCAACCTCACTTGAGGCAGTTCCTGGTACCTTCTGAAGCTGCCCCATCCTTTCATCCCATGATAGTTGAGTTGATTACTCTTAGTTTCCTCCTTGCTTTTCCTGGCTTTTAAGGTGTTTTCCCCCTTCTTTCTATACAGTCTCAGAACAGGTGGGAGTTTTCCCCTGTAGGAAAAAAAGGGGCCAACTACTGCCATATATGTATGTATAGCACACTAAAGTCAGAAAGAAATTACTTCCACTTGCTTTCCAGAACAAATTCTTCTGCATGCTCATTTGAGAATAAACCATCAAACTCAGTAGGGTTTACTTCTGAGCAGACATGCATAGGATTGGGAATTCTAATCTGAGGTAGCCGCAGTGAAAAACAGAATAAAGGCTATCTTTATTCTAGATTAGTTAATCCAGAATACTTGTATCTGGCTCTGTCAATCATTGGCTCCAGCCACCAATGGCATGCGGCCTCTAACAGAGTAATGCCCCCACCCCAGAATGTGGGGGTGGGGGCATTAATCTGTAGACAGAAACAAAGATTGTCAAACTCTGACATCTTCACAGAAAACTAAGAATCTCCAGCAAAACAAAAACACAAAACCCCTCATTTTAAAGTTAGAGTCCATTCTTGGCTTAAAATGCAGGATCAGGCACAATTCCCACCCCCCAATCAGAAACCACTTTCTTACTCAATAAAATGCAAGTGCAACAAATTATGGCAAATGGGAGTGAACTGATTTTGGATTAAACGAAGAGGTC
The DNA here is from genome assembly GCF_963506605.1 of Zootoca vivipara. NCBI lineage: Eukaryota > Metazoa > Chordata > Lepidosauria > Squamata > Lacertidae > Zootoca > Zootoca vivipara. Next base: position 71,457,665 of record NC_083281.1, read on the forward strand.
GTGAGCTCCAGAAGCTAAAAGGTCTAAAATCCAGATAATCTCTTTCCCCTGACTTGAACTGAAGCCTCAGCCTCTTAAGGGTGACAAGTTCATATCTTAAAGGCGAAAAGAGGAGGAGAAGCAAAGCACAAAGGAAGCGATCCTCAGTCTCGCACTGAATGACCTTTTTTTACATGCATTACTTCTCATTTACAGAACAGCAGCTTTTGGCTGGTCTGTACCCACAACAGGAGAAGCCATTGTGACCTAAAGGTATCTCACATAGACAGATCAAAATTCAAAGGTAGTCCTGAGACAGGTAATGACGGGGACAGAGCATTAACGTTTTGCCTTACACTGGCTCAGACTCTCCATCCATTTAGCTCGGTATTCTCTATTCTGACCAGTAGTGGTTCTCCAGCATTTTCAGGAAAGAAATATTTCATGTCACCTGCCACCTGTTTCTTCGTTTAATATGGAGATGCCAGAGATTGGACCCAGTTCACTGTGCCCTCTGCACACTGTACCGGACCTCCAGCCCAACCTTTGCCAACCTGGCTCCCTCCAGTTGTTGTGGACTATAATTCCTATTTGCCCCAGCCAGCTGATGGGAGCTGTAATCCAAAACATTTGGGTTGGGGGGCACCTGGCTGGTGAAGGCTGCTCTAATCACTGCTACCAATGGCTGACTCTGGGATCTTCTGAAAGCAGAGTGATGGTGTCTTCCCACACTATCTCCAAAATCAGAGGCTGCATATAGTCATCATGGCTAGTAGCCACTGACAGATCTCACCCTCCTCCGTAAAATGTGCCTACTCCTCTTTTCAAAGCCGTCTAATCAAGTGGCCATCACATCTTGTTACACTGAATGTCAGAAAGTGTGACATGTGTGAAGTGGTACATCCTTTCGTTTGCCCTGAATTTCCTGCTAATCAGCTTCACGGGATGACCCCCAAGTCCCACTGTTATGAGCGGAGGAGAAAACAGGAATGCTCCTAGCCCCTTAGATTTCTACTGTGCTACACTCATTCCCCAATGCTTCATCAACTTACCTCTTTATAACTAGATTTTGCTTCTTCTTGTCTAGTTGTTGCTGAGGATAAACTGGAGATGGACGATAGTTGGCTGATGGAGTCCTCACCACCCTGAGAAGATCTGGCTGGGGACTAGTGGAACCAGCAGAGAGAGCAAAAGGAGGAAGAGTTGGCAGCGTCACAGTTATCACAACAGTTGATCAGCTGAATACCATTACGCTAAGGAAGGGTTTGCAGGTTACCTGAGAAGCACTCTGCCCTCTTTCAAATGCAAGGTAGTTCAGTTCCATTAAAGACAAAATCTGCAAGCAGAAAGATCAAACATTCATGAAGAGGCAAGTGGCAACTCCACCTCTCCAGAGAAATTTACTGATCAGAAGGCAAGCATGACATTAGCAAGGCATATAAAGGCAGATTAGAGAGCATCCCAATCAGGAAGATTCATCTTGCCTCTCAGGCACTTTGGGAGTAGAACTGCAACCCTCCCCTGTCAAAAACAAGCAAAAAGTATTTTCAAGAGTTCCTGGCTAGCCACTGTCCTTCCAATTAAGGACCAGGTAAAAAACACAATCAAACTGTTTGTTTTCTTAAAATAAAATAAAATTAAAGAGCAAATCAATTTAAGAGGGCCATACATACTGCATGGATGTCTTGGAGATAAAACAGTGGCATTTGTCCACCAAAAGCAAATGGAATTTTATTTTATTTTTAAATGCCCTGGCCAATATTGCCTCTTTGTCATTAAGCAATATTTTAAATCATGTAAGACATTTGGGGGGGTGTTTGTTTTTTAAAAAAGAAGTGGTATCTAAGAAGTACCGTAGAATTTAATGCGCACTGCACAGGAGTCTCTTTTATTCGGTTCTGAATAGTTGGGTTAGCTCCATTCTGAAGCAGCACTTCGATGATTCCTTGGTAACCCCAGCGAGCAGCTATGTGAAGAGGAGTGTCTCCTTTCTCATTGCCAATGTCTAATTTACAAGAGTGAACGTCGTAATAGACTAAAGCCTTGACACACTGGAAAGTTAAAACAAAGACAAAAGCTAAGATGGTGCACATCACTAAAGCAACGGAACTAGGGACAGAGGACAATTTTGTCACCATATCTTGCCAGACCAAATCATTCTTATACCACTCATCACTGTTTTTATACTGCATCTTAATGCTCTAGTTTATCCTGTAAATTTTCTGGGAACCGCTCTGAGAAAGCAAGTTGTTGGGCAGCCATACAAAAATAGTAAAATAAAATAAAATAAGCCACGACACACAAGTCACAGTTGTCTCTCTCAACCCTACCAGGAAATGCTGTTGGGGACTCAACCTGGAACCTTCTGCATGCAAAGGTGTTTCTACCACGCAGCCCACTGCTAATCTGCATATTACATTGCACAACTTGTATCTGACTAAATCATATACTAGACCCACATGAAATCAATGGACTTAAGTTTGCTGACTTATTTAGGTATGTTGATTTCAATGGGCTTATTTTGAGTGTGACTTAGTTGGATACAACCCCCTAACACTATGTGCATACTATGTGTAAATAACATCTGTATGTCATTCCTATAAACATGGAAGCCCAACAGCATAAGGCTACTCCCTTCTCCCAAACAGAAAAAAGGACAAGTGAACTGCCTTGTTATGACTATTTGAATGAGGGAACCTCATTTACTCCACAATCTGTAACCTCCTTTCATCCAAGAACAAATTGGCAGAATCAGGAAGGCCACACTGTCAAATATACAGGGCAGCACAATTTACCCCAGACATTGTTCCACAATTATTTATTTATTTATTTATTCATTTATTCATTCATTCATTCCTCGCCCATCTGGCTGGGCTTCCCCCACCCTCTGGGCGGCTTCCAGCAAATACCAAAATACATTAAAATATCACAGATTAAAAACTTCCCTAAACAGGGCTGCCTTTAGGTGTTTTCTAAATGTCAGGTAGTTGTTTATCTCTTTGACCTCCAATGGGAGGGCATTCCACAGGGCAGGCGCCACTAGGTAAGAGAGTGACACAGAGGAATGTTCCATGCATGACCCCAAAGCTCTAACAAAGTTTTTACAAAAGAAAGGACTGTCTCGACAGGCTTCTGTTTCTAACCCTTGAGGATCATTTTGAAAAGGCTGGAGGATTACAAGTTCAGAAATTAAATAAAAATGAAAGTGTGAGGCTGCATCCAGACTAAGTTAAGCCCCTTTGAAATCACTTTAAGTGCCCTTGTTTTCAATGGGGTGAAAGTCCACCTAACTGGTTATAGCAATGCCAGGTACCCTGAACATGTTGTTGCGAACTACTTACATCCTCATGGCCGTAAGTGCAAGCTAAATGCAGGGGTGTGTTGCCGTTATTGTCTTGTACTTCTGTACTCGCCTTATAGTGCAGGAGGAGAAGCTGAAAAGGGGAAAAAGGGGAAAAAAACAAGCTACATTTTTATGTGGCATTTGCACATTTTAGTAGCAGCTCTATTAAGTGGAAGAAGCTACTGTACAGTTAAGGCCATACAAATGTGTCAAATTGAGTTCCAAAAATTCTGTTTCTAACTTGTATATGTTTGGGATGAACTCTGATGGGTGAACTGTTATACTTGTTCACTTGATATGTTGTGAGCACCTTTGGGCACACTTTTGTGGGAAAGTGGCATACAAATAAGAGTTGATGATGATATAAAGTGCCGGTGGTGGTGGTGGGGAGAATAAATCCTACTGTGGCTCCTTTCAGTTTCTGTGCAAAATGAAAAACTCACATGCATCTCCTCTGCGTAGAAGCAGCCAAGCCTTAATGGCTTGAGAAATAATAATAATAAATGCCGTCCATCTCACTGGGTTACCACAGCCACTCTGGGTTGTTTCCAAAAAAGTATTAAAACACAAAAAACCTCAAACATTCTAAGAGCTCTCCGTACAAAAACCTCAAACATTCTAAGATCTCTCTCTCTCTCTGCCTTCAGATGTCTTCTAAAAGTCAGATAGATGTTCATTTCCTTGACATCTGATGCTGCTACCACTGTGGCCAAATTCCTGACCATATAAATAGTTCTTATCATGAGCTGCTTAAAACTAATTCAGAGTCATGCCCATTGCCCAAGCTGCTCGGATATTATTTCACTCACTAAACACTGTGATACAAAACAATACAAGGAAGGCTCAGGCTCCAGCGCTGTAGGAGAGACTTGCAGAGCAAAATGTGTCCTTGGGCTGAATTAATGCGTGATGTCAAATCTAATGAAGGATTCCTTCATTCCCAAGTATCAGTGCGGCTCTACTTCAAAGAGCTTGAAGCAGTAACATTTAGCACTGATCCAGCAAATTTCAAGCAATCAAATCACATTAATCAAAAATACATTCCTCTCAGCTGAGTACATACATACAGCACACAGCTCATAAAGTGGGCTTTACCCAAATCCTTTGACTTTTCACATGTTTCACCCACTCTTCTTCCATTGAGCTCTGCCCTGACAATTTTCTCACAATCCTGCCACGTAAATTGCACCAAGAGATCCTGACTTCCCTGAGGTCAACCAGGCAGCTTCATGGACAGGCAATGGATTTGAATCCAGCATTTCCTGGCCCAAGTCTAACACTTCAAGCCCAAAATCCCATGCACCTTCTCCCTCTCCCTCTCCCTCTCCCTCTCTCTCTCTCTGTGTGTGTGGGGGGGGAGATTTCATAATGTCTGAAACATTTTTCAGAGCCAAATCTGTCAGCATCAAATAGTCTACTCCAGAGGAAGCAGTGGAGGATTTCCACTTCATTCATGTTTTTGTTGCAGTTTAAAGAAATATTATAGAGCCTCCAGATGATCAGTATTTTGTGGGAGCTGATGGGAATTGAAGTCAGATAACATATGGAGAAGCCATATTGTTGCAAACTGTAGTGATATATTTTTATGATATAGCCGTGGGTAAATATTTTAGTATATATATTTTAAAAAACAGCATTTATGGGGGGAAATCCTCAAAAAGTCACCATTCTTGTCATCAGCAAATGGCCAAGCCATTGAGGGAGAGGCTTTTGCTTTCAATCTACAAGCAATACTGGACTGAAAAGGTACCCAAAATGTTATTATTATTGCGCAAGATTTGTGCTTACAGTAACATTCTGGTATCCTTTCTGACAGGCGAGGTGAAGTGGCGTTGATCCGTGATAATCCGTCGCATTGACGATGGCTCCTTTGGAGACTAGCAAGTCAATTAAAGATGCTTGCCCTGTGGGGAAAGGTATATAGCTTCTCAGACTCAAAATGTCAGCATCTCATAGCCAGAAAAGGAAGTGTCACCCTCTGGGTCAAACTGGGAACTGAACAATCCGCTGCCTCTCCTGGCACTTGCAGGCGCCATATGACAGGCAACTTAGCATTTGCTCATGGTGATAAGACGCCCCTCAGCTTGTTGGCACATTATGGTTCTAGGTCACAGCTTGGCAGGGGCCTTTCCAGCAATAATGAATGAATCGATCTTAACTCTGGAGATAACCAAAGCCATACAGACTTACAGCTAGTAAGTTAGGTCTGTATACTGCAGATTGGTGCCTGCAGAGCAAATGATCTCCTTGTGGCAAGATTTGTGCTGTGCAGATATTCAAATCCACTCCAGACCTAGAGTGGAATTCTAATAGCTTTCTAACTGTGCCCCAGAGAACCCAAAATCCTTGGAAGGTTACAGAAGTGGTAGTAGTAGTAGTTGTAGTAGTAGTTGTTGTTGTTGTTTTAAGGAAACGGCTTTATAACAAATCAAACTAGTAGCCCAGCACTGTCTTTTCTGACTAATAGTGGCTCTCAAGTAGAGGTGTTTCCATTCCCCCACTCACCAGCGGTTGAACTTAGGACTTCATGCATGCATAGCATGTGGTTCTGCCATGGACGAAAGGTCTCTTCTCCATGAAAAAATCAGGAATAGGGGACAAAAGCCAAGTGCGTTCTTCAATTGCAATTTGAAGTTATAAGTGTACAGTACGCTGGATGCATCATTAGGCTCATGCTCAGTTTATATGGGAGGGTCCCCAAGGCCTGGCTGCTGCTGTAGGTGAACCTTTGAGAACACCTGAGAATCCTGTGCAATGTGCCGGGTGAAGGGGGGTCTGTAACAGATGCTCAGGGCCTCCTCGGAAGACAATGGTTTGTAGAGAGTGGGGAATCAGAAAACTACTGCCATAGTCCATGAATGAAGAACTGCAGCGCTTACCACATATTGCAGCTATATGAAGCGGAGTGAATCCCCGGTCATCTCTAGAAAACGGTGTCACAATGGAAGGATCATTCAGCTTCCTTAAAGTAAAAAAAAGTCATCATTAAGAAACAGAACACAAGCAAGCAAAGGGCAGTGTATGTTTCACACAGCTGCCTTGTTTAAAACCACCAAAGAACATGGCTACAAGTGAGCTGCCTTGCATGGCTTTTCATAAGGTCACCAGCTGAATCTGGCCTCAACACTGAACTCACTAGCAACTGTTCTCTTTGCCTTAGTTCCTCCCACCTGTATAATGGAAATAATAATACCAATACAGGGAACCAGGCAGAGGGCCTTCTCGGTAGTGGCACCCACCCTGTGGAATGCCCTCCCACTAGAGGTCAAAGAGAACAACAATTACCAGACCTTTAGAAGGCATCTCAAGGCAGCCCTGTTTAGGGAAGCTTTTAATGTTTAATGGATTTCTGTATTTTAATGTTTGATGGATTTCTGTATTTTAGAATTTCTGTTTTGTTGGAAGCCGCCCAGAGTGGCTGGGGGAACCCGGCCAGATGGGCGGGGTATAAATAATAAATTATTATTATTATTATTATTATTATTATTATTATTATTATTATTATTATTATTATTATTATATCTACCTTACAGAGCTCTTGTAAGTTTACTGAATAGCTGCTGTGATGGTGGCAGACATCTTTTTTCCTGAGGATGTCACTGTGCCACGATGTAGTGCTGTTCCCAGGGAAATTTTGTCCAAGGAACGAGGCTGAAGCAGGAAAGCTACAGCCCGAGTAGCAAAGCTTTTTAGCTGTTAGAAAAGGTCAGGGGGGGGGGAATAAAGCTTTATAAGCCCCTTTGCTCGCCTTGCAGTTAAGGTGAGTAAAGAAGCAAACAACTTTAAATTCCCCTCTCTCACCGCCAAACATTTATGGTAGTTGATTGGCTGGAACATTGTCTGCCATCACCAAAGCAGAATGTAAACCTGGTTCACCTACCGCTTGGCAAACTGTTGCCTTGACTTTGCATCTAAATCGATAAATCATGGTTTGGGCTCCTCAGAGCAACATTGGAGAGGTTGAAAGCAGGACCGCTTTATTGGCTGTGCTGAGAAACCATGTCTAAGGAGCTCCCCCTGTTCCTCACTTGTCAACAGACTGAAGGAGAGGGGGAGTGGTTTGCCTTCAGAGGCTGCTGCTTGTGAGAGAATTCAGAGATTCTAAAGGGATTGGGGGAAGGAACCACACAAAGCATGGTTTGGAGTCTACACTGCAGTTAGCACAAACCATAGCTTAGGGTTATGTCTCAACCAACTCACTAGCAACATAGTTCCCAATTATGCTTTGAAAAAGCCTGGACACCTTTGAAAACACAACCCTTACCCAGAAACCAGCTTCTCACACTTATCACAGAAACAGAGTGGATGGCACATTTTTTGCACAGTGTCCTTATCGTTGTCCCCTTGGCTTAACAAGCGCTCTGCTTCTTCCTGGTTGCCTGAAGCAACATGCTGCAAAGAAGGGCAAAAGGTGAGACAGACACTGGCGACAAACTCAGAACCAAACAGATGGAGGAGGGATGGAGGAGGAGAAGGCAGCAGAAAGGTGAATATGAATTGGGGTGGATTCGGACATTACAGAAACTTAGATCTGCACACAGTAGGTCTGCCAGCATCATCTTCTGGAATGCAACATAGAAGCAGAACCATGGCCAATCCTAAAAAGGTGCCACAACTGGTAATATCAGATGCCTCTGAATAGTCCAGCAGAATCAACTGGATCACACTCCTTCTCTCTACATCATGGCAAAAATGGATGAGCCAATGTTATTTCAATCCTAAACCCTCTCCAGAAGCCAAAATGAAGCAGATCTAGATACCCCATATCATCCTGGAGCAGCTTGGTCACAGCCTACTTGATCACCTTGATCCTGGCAACCCTGAGATCATTGGTAAGTTTTGTTTTAAACTATTTTTAGACGTTTCTATTGTGTCTATTCTATTATGGTGCTGGAGGAGACTCTTGAGAGTCCCATGGACTGCAAGAAGATCAAACCTATCCATTCTTAAGGAAATCAGCCCTGAGTGCTCCCTGGAAGGACAGATCGTGAAGCTGAGGCTCCAATACTTTGGCTACCTCATGAGAAGAGAAGAATCCTTGGAAAAGACCCTGATGTTGGGAAAGATTGAGGGCACTAGGAGAAGGGGACGACAGAGGACAAGATGGTTGGACAGTGTTCTCGAAGCTACGAACATGAGTTTGACCAAACTGCAGGAGGCAGTGCAAGACAGGAGTGCCTGGCGTGCTATGGTCCATGGGGTCACGAAGAGTCGGACACGACTAAACGACTAAACAACAAACAACAACATTGTGTCGTTTTATTATTGACATGTTTGCCGCCCTGGGCTCATTAGGGAGGAAGGATAGGATATCAATTTAATAAAATAATATTGTCATCTAACCAGCCAGCATTTTCTCCCAACTCTTAAACATAATGTACATGCTCTGAGTGGACATGTTGTAGGCTGAGCAAAACCAACTACCTGGTCTGTTTGAACCATCAAAAATTGAAATATCCAATAAAAGCTAAACTAGGGAGGGGATTTGACATCTCCTTCACTCACTCTAAAACAAAAGCAAAATCATGGAAAGATTAAGATATATTTTAAGGGGGGTGGAACCTTCAAAACATTGAGTTGTTACAAGGGTTCTAAACTTTCTTAGAACGGAATGAAGTTTTCTGGCCATTTCTCAGAGCTGACATAATATTCATGCAATCCAAACCTGAAACAAGCAGTCTATCGGGGTGTTGGACATCTGAGACAGTAAATTCATTCTTTGTCTTAATAATAGCTTCTCACTAAATCCTTCAGATTCCTGTGAGGGGGAAAAGAACCTTCCATCAATTTATTCTTGACATAGCATACAACACTGAATTGATCAGTTCAACAAAGCAGTGTCTATTTTCAAGCCAAACTCAACGACTTAAAATTGATGCCCATGATCTGATTATTTCAAGTAAGATCTTTTCAATTATTTTGTTTGTTTAAAAGACCTATACCCTGCCTTTACATGTACAAAGAAAACCTAAAAAGAAAAACAATAACAACAATAATGTTAGAATGAAACTGAATTAAGGCCACGTAAAACCATCAATAAAATAACAAAGCAAAATCAGAAATATATTTAGAAGAGCAGAGATTGCAGTTTAATGTGAAACATGGCCATATAAACCAATGTTAAACTGGCTCCAGAAATTCACCAATGTTGACACCAAGGGGAGGGCTGGTGCCTAGAAAGCATGTATGAGAGTGGTTTTCTGCTTGATCTATAATAATATTAATTTTATTGTTTATATGCTTTCTAGGCAGCAGTCCATGTGGTTGTCCCCTTGCCCCATTATTTTCCCAGGGAAAATCTGCTCTTTAACAATAAATTGGAACAAATGGCAATCCGCAGAAAACCTGAATTGCCATTTGCTCCTACTGAGCACTAAAGAGCAGTTTTCCCCAGGGGGGAGCAGCAGGACAAGAGGAAGTGTGGATACAAGTGTCTCTGGGGAGAGTATTCCATAACAAGAACACCACTATAGTCACCACCCATCTAACCTCTGGTGCTTATCATGTTACTATATAATGCAACCATAAGAGGTAAAGGTACCCCTGACCATTAGATACAGTTGCTAACGACTCTGGGGTTGCGGCACTCATCTCGCTCTATAAGCCGAGGAAGCCAGTGTTTGTCCACAGACAGCTGCTGGGTCATGTGGCAAGCATGACTAAGCCTCTTCTGGCGAACCAGAGCAGCGCACAGAAATGCCATTTACCTTTCCGCTGGAGCGTGAGCTATTTATCTACTTGCACTTTTGATGTGCTTTCAAACTGCTAGATTGGCAGGAGCTGGGACCGAACAACAGGAGCTCACCCCATCGCGGGGATTTGAACCGCTGACCTTCTTATCGGCAAGCCCTAGGGTCTGTGGTTTCGATCACAGCGCCACCCGCGTCCCTAATGCAGCCATATTGTGCCATAATAAATGTTTATATTATGCCCATTTGAAGTACTTCCCAGTCCTCTCGAGAGACAAAAAAAAGTGTGGCAAAAGTGGTGTCTATAGCAATGTAATTTACAGGGAGATCGAGGTGCCAGCTTAACATTCCTGAGGAAAGTAGTTCCTGTGTTTTTAGGGCCCTGGAATCTTATGAGCCATTCCTGCCTCCCCTGTGTTCAGTTTAGTGGTACAAAGCACTGCTTGGCTTGGCTGTAAATTCATGTTGAAGGCACAGGTAACCTTTGACTTAAAGCTTTATGTCCAAATTAATGTGTCCCTTGAATACACAGCTCTAGTCAGTCCAACTTTCAAGTTTCTTATAGAGCTGGTGAAAATGGCACATGGGAAAGCAACATTGCCTGTTCTATAAAAGAGAAGGGTAAATGTAGGATAGACAGCACCTCAGCTTGTAAGTCATTGGGACATTTTGCAGCAATTCCTGGAAAGTTACCGTTAGCATGAAACGGGTGTCACAAACCAGATTATTTGTGCACTAATGCAAACAGAGCTATAGCACACATTTGAATCTGCGTATGTAAGGCAGTATGGTCCTCACTCACTTGGAGAATGCACCACCTCAAATTGTCTATGGGCAGAGATTTTGTTTTTAGTTGCCCTGCCATTTGAGTTATGGTGTGTGCCAAAAATTTCCAGCCAGAAAATCTGGTTTCTCTCCCACACCAACAAGGTCACCCCGCAAGGGTGTGATGCATACAACCTCCAAATACGGCAGCGACAGTGGTGTGCAAAACTGAATGAGTGTATAGTCCAAGCCCCATACAAATCAATAGTGGAGCGCATTCACACTGGCCCTATTTCATAGCTTTATCTGATGTGGTCCAATTACCATTGCTACGTCAGACCATCTCGGTATGACCAAATAGTCCTTTCTCACTTGATTACTTCCACTCACAAGGCTCTGGCCTCCAAAGGTAACTTATGGCATCTTGGGATAAGGCCTACTACGCTGATGGAGTAAGGTAACAAAAGGGCCATAAATTAGAATGTGGTTAAGGAATGACAAGAGCTGAGTGATAGAGCACATTTTGCATGCAGAAGATCCTGAGATTCAGTTGCTAGTAACAAAACCAGGGAGCTTGTGATGGTGAAGACCATTGAGAATACCTGCCAGTCAAAATGGACCACACTGGGCTAGAGGAACAACTAGCCTGAAATCTACTAGAGATTAGGACTAGACGGGACAGCAGGTTTAAGGAATAGCCCAGTTTCTTTTATACACATTTTGTATGATTAGAAAGGGACTCAGTGAAGGTAGTGCTTACCGGTATATTCTGAGCATAAACCTGTTTGTCTGCACTCATACTATGGTTTCCTGCTGCTTATTGTTTCAATTTCCAAAGCACCTTAGGTTTAGCCATTTTGAGTGGTTTTTCATCTTATAAAAGCAGAATATAATTGCCCCAAGCTAAATAGTTCCATGAACCTGGTGCCAACTCCCCTAACTATTTGCTGTGCTGGCTGGGCCTGATGGGAGTTGTTCAACAGGGCACCAGGTTAGCATCATATCAAACATACTGGTGATGTACACACAATTGGGACCTGCTATATGAGAGGCAATGTTTCCTTCCTCCAACAAGGGACACTCCTGTTCATGGTCCTAGCCAGTTCTTCCTTCCAAGCAGCACACTCCACTGCCCCGCCCCCCCCCCCCAATTTCTTCCTCCAACAAGCAGGTGAGGGACTCATACTGCTCCCCTCAGATTTGAGGGGACCCTGAGCAAATGGTCCTCTCTTGGACCACCTCTGCTGGTGATGGGCTCTAAGAGGTTTTACCTGGCTTTGGTACCAGCACTTGACAGCAGGATCTAACTACTCTTTTGTTTCCCACAATGCTGCAGAACAACATGACCTGGGACACAGTAGAAATTAAAAGGATGCCTTGATCACATCATCTGGCACTGTATGCCTAGGAAGAAGGAAAAAATAGGGGAGAAGGGCGGAGCAGGCATCAGCTGTGGGTTCTGCCAGGGTGATGGAACCCAATGCTCTGGATCCTGCACCAGGGCAGAGATACCTGTAATTTCAGGGATTCTGTACAGCTGTCACTGGGTTATTTAAAGCTTTATTTTAAATGCTTGTTGCTATTTGCTCTGGTAGAGGCTTCAATGTTTTCTTGATGGAGCCTTTATAATTTCAAGAGGAGCACTTCCAAGGCAGCGTATAATTTAAGAAATTGGAACAGGATAAATATTAGTGATTTAAACATTAATGTTGTAGGACTCCTGCTTGTTCTCCACAGCAAGCCATCCTTGTGCAATTGATGTAGTCAGAAGACACTGTCCTACAATATGATGCCACATGCTGAAGAGTAAGGGCGCATGGCTTCAGCTTTCCAAACAAGAGTCAAGTGCACCCGAGACCGCCACATTTATGCCTGGGATTATGCAACCCACATAAACTATTGTACATATGCCCCAGGTTTGCTGTAGCTCAGTAGCCAAGCCCCTGCTTGGCATGCAGAAGGCCCCAGATTCGATCCCCAGCAGCACCTGCAGGTAGGACTAGGAGGGATTCCCAAACCTGCCTGAAACCCCAGGGAGGCACTGCCAGTCCTTGAAGACAATGCTGGGCTAGGCAGACTGATGTTCTGACTCTGTATTAAGCCAATCAGTGTGCTTTTTAGCCATTGGAAGTGCTGCTGTTCCCATTGCCCACATGCCTGAATTCACAGCTTGCACACTGTAGCTCTAGGCTGCAGTGGGTACTGGGGAGGAAAGGCCCTGCTGGTGGCTTCTTTCAAAGGGATCTGCCAGGCAGTTTTTAAGAGGATTTTTTCCAAGTGTTAAGCGTGCTTCTCTCAACCCTTTCCTTTTTCACTATTGTGAAGGCGGCACGCTAGAGAGCAGTGTTGCAAGTTGCACTTCAGCAATAGGGATAAGCACTGACTGGTCTGCCTAGGACAATTTTCTATAAGTGCCTCAGAAAAAAGGCAACTGATGCCACAAAGAGTGACAGGAGCTGGGGGATTAACACTGTATCCAGCAGGCAGGGTACTGAACATCATGGCAGCATACATCTGTGAAGGAGGGCCATAGCTCAGCGGCAGAGCACATGCTTTGCATGGGATAGGAGGGCCCAGGTTCAATCCTAGCATCTCTTCATGGGGCTTGGGAAGACTCCCATCTCAAACCTAAGAGTTGCTATCGCACTGAAGCTAGATACACCAAACAGTAAAAGTGCTTTAAAAATCCCTACTGATGGCTTACCTAGGTACTTTCCTACCCCACTGAACTCCATTAGCAAATGGGAAAGAAGACCAGCTGCCCCCACCCCCAACCCTGCTTTCCATGTAACTGAACTGATTAGGTTTAAATGTGTGCCCGACACAGAGTCCAATTTGGGTCTAGAAATCCACAGTCAAGGTCTCTTAAATAATTTGCCTGCCACACACAGTAAAGCAGCATTCTTCAAACTCAAGTCTAAAATCTTGCACCAAGAGATGTCAGTGCAACATTAGAAGATTATCCTTCCATATGAAGAGTCTGACAGTAAAAAGTTACTGAAACCTAGCAGCACAAGGCAGCTTAGAAGCATCCAAGTATGTATTTAGGTAAAATTGTCAGCAATAAAAGGCAAACTGACATTAAGACAGAAAAGCAAAAAAAAATTGTTTCAAAGCAGCTTTACTTTAAAGAACACACACACATTTGTCATCCAAGTTCATTTATGCCTTTTATTTTACAAAACATAGCAAGTTGCTGTAATCTTAACATCTCTGCCCGAATCTTTTCTGGTGGGTAACTGATATTAAAGAGTTCAAACTTCCTTCAGACCAAAGACTGAAATATAAATGTGGGCTTTTATTTTTATTTTTATCCCCCTCCTCTTTTTGGACACAAACTTTTTTTTTTTTAACATAGGAGCTAGGAAGCAAGACTTGTGATACACATTTGCTTTTTTTTTTAACATAAAAAAGGAGTAGCCAAGTGCCACAAATCTGCTTAAAAGATTTTACCACTGAAAGAGCAGAGTGAAAAATGCTGTAAAACAATTTTAAAATGCAGATTTTGTGATGTGTGTCTCACAGTAGGGCCCCCACCCCTTCTATATCAAGCCCCACAGACAAAGCCATTAAGCAGCTACGGTAAGTTCCATTTCTTGGCAGCTGGATCAGGTGCAGGTTTCATTGTGGTACCAAGTTCAGCCTCCAGATCAGCCTCCAGATCAGAGCGGGAGCACCTAGTTTTGGAAGGTTAAAATAAAGTCCGAGGAAACTACACTGACCAAAGGATTTCTGCAGCATTTCCACCTGTTTCATAGCCACATCCATAGCCCACATTTAAACCAGTATCGTACCACTTTAATAATAAGGTCTCCCCAAAAAAATGCATCCTGGGAACTGTAGTTTGTTAAGAGTTCAGAGAGCTACAATTCCCAGAATTCCCTGGGAAGAAAGTTACTGTTAACCCACTACGGAAATTTCAGCTCTGGGGGGGAATAGGAGATCTCCTAAAAACTCCTGATACTTAACAACAGTTCCCAGAATTCCTTGGGGGAAGCCATGACATTTTAAAGTGACATAATAGTGCTTTCAATGCCTGGTGCAGATGTGGCCCACATTTATTGTGTGCATGTTCTGCTCTTGCAGGGCTCTTTGTGATCTCCCATCCCAATTCCTGGAGAGGGCAACAGCTACTTAGCTTCAGCAATGCTACAGATCTGTTTCCTGAATTTTGAAATGTTAAGCATGGTGGTGGTTTTTTTAGCTACAAAAGGGATCTAATTGTATCCCACTGCTATAATTTTGGGCATTGTCTATTCTAAACATGCCAACACTTGGAGACAAATGGTGGAGTGCATAGAAGAGCATGTGTGTGCTTATGCACAGACATTTCCTGCATCTTGTGCTTTATAGTTTGTGTCTACAGCTCATACTCTGTCCTTCAAATAAAGCTGCACAGAAGTCTACCAGGGCTGAAGGCTGTCCTTTTACAAGCCTCTGAGCAATGGCTCAAGTGCTTATGGAGACCTTTAAGCAATGTGTGCAGGCAAACAGCAAACTGTTGCAAATGAGATGTACGTCCAGAAGGCACTCATATTACAACCACAACTGCTGCACAATTGCAGTTAGCAAACCAGACTTTATGCTGCAACCCCTATTAAAGTGACTTACTGTTGGCCTGTCCGAGAGGTTTCCTTGACGGATGTATTCTATTGCAGCCTCAACTGAAGTCAGGCAGTATCCAAGTTCATCCTTTGCTGAGCTGCAAAACCTGAAGTTCTTGATGTAACTCAAGTTTGCCATCCTAGACAGAAAATAAAATAGTATATAAGGCTTCCAAGACATTACTCAAGAAGTGGAGATGATTGAGAAGGGTCACTTAGAATTGTATGCACATCTAATTGGTTCCTCAACTTCCAATCACTAATGCAAGATCAAAACATTTTCAAATACAAGTTTAATTTCTTCTTCTTTTAATATTTTTATTGAAAGTTCACAACGTAAGATACAATAAAAACCAGACTAATCTAAAAAAGTAAAAGACAAAATAAAAATAGGTATAAAAAACCCTCTCTCTTTCAAGTGTATCACATCCTTTATCCATATACAAAAAAGTAGACCTTCCCAGCTATCACCTGGGAACTTCTGTTTCCTCCCCCAGCCTCCGAACTTGGGAGATCCTTTCTACCCTATCTCCCACAGAAAGCACCTCATCATCCACAAGTTTAGTTTCTTCTTAGCAGGCTCAATGCTTGCAGGCACAATAAGCCATGAAGACAACATGTTATTAATCCACACTGTTTTTTTCTGCAGTTTGATCCTGCATACTTCCAATAACAGGATATGTTTTGATCTCTGATACTATTGAACTCCCAGCCTCAACAAAATCAGAAATGGCATTCTTGGATTGACTGTCAAAACTGACAAGCTATTAAAAAAGACTATAGGGATCAGGCTTATTACAGCTTTCCAGAATCATTCTGATGGGTACAATCATATTGGTGGGTTTTAGGAAGCAGGGGGTAGAAGAAAAAAACCAAATCAAAACATTTTGGCTTTATTTTCTGGCAGGTTACCACCACAAAAAACCATGCCATTTGTATTGCAAGGCCTGGAATGCAAGCTGGACAGTGCTTTGCTTCAAATAGACACACATTTACAAAAGGACAACATGTGCACATTCAAGACACGCAGATTAAAAAAAAAACATCAGCCCTGAGTTATAACTGACGTCCAAAAACATAAGCACATTTGTTAAATGCATGTAATCCCTGGAAATGGCACTTTGCTAATACAACAGGTCTGCTGTAAGCATTTACATTTTTAGTTCCCCTTTGCATCTTATCAAAGTAACAACCAAGGTCTATTTTGTGACAGATGTTAGTACCCTACACATTTTTCAGATCTGAGATTTCAGATTTGTGATACATGCTGTCCAAGCAAGGCAAGTGATTTCCAAAAGCAGCAAAATATTAGTCGATTGGAGAGTCTGAAACAGCTATGCAGTGTTATTATGCCCATTTCCAGGGCAATGCAATCATAGAATTGATTATATATATATGTTTGGTCACTGATTCAAACTACTATTTCAAGTCCAAAGCAAGTCACAATGTTTCTCACAGTTCTGCTATAAAACCTTAGAACACAAAAGTATCCAATTAACGCTTTGCTCAGGATACAGGACTGTACTGCAACGGTCATTTGCTAGTGAACGGCTACAGCTAATTTGCAGGTGGCTGTTTCCATTCTAGTAAAGACTTCAAATTGTCCCATAAACCAAATGTAGGTTGGTTTTAAGACTTGTCAGATCCTGCATCCAATTTATTTGGCGCGGGTTTGACTCCAATATTGGAACATGTGATTTCTTAAGTATGCACAGTTGGAAATGGAACCAAACACTTAAATCAGCTATGCAATCATCTGGATAAGTGGAGCTACCCAGAGTCACAAACCAGACCCCTTCGCGTCCTGAAACACAATCAATTGGGGGGGGGGGCAGCTGGCAACTGATGGCCATCTTGGCTTAAAGACTCCATGACTTCAAGCAATGCTGGAAACCTTTCAGCACTCTGCCTTGTTTAGCGCTCTTGCAGCAGAGAAATAATACTCAGGAGCAAAAGGAGACTTGTCACATACCAGTTTGGAATCTCCGTTTTCACAAGAAGGTACAGCAGGACTGAGAGAAGGTCATCTGCACACATGGTCTCCATGTTAACTGTAGTGGGGAGGAAAAAGTGGAGTCACATTTCTATGGTAGTGATAGTGCCTAAATGCTTGTAATTAGGGCTGCAGTGTTTAGAAAGCTTTCGGCAGACTAAAGGTGCTACCACCATGATTGATCAGCAGCAGTTTTTAAATGCAGAAGCTTCAGGCACACCTTGAAGGCATGCCCTTTGTGGGAAACAAAGAAATACAGCAGGCACTCCTAAACACAAGGAAGTTCCATTTAAAATTCTACGCAGATATAACCAGTTCCTTGAAGTCTTTTACTCATTTTCAAGCCATCTTTCTGGGTAAAAAGGAAGAAAAGACCAGCCCAACAAGGGCCAGGGACAATGGTCTAAGTAATGTCTGAATCATATATTCTATTCTAGCCCTTTCAAGCTGGGGAGTCTCAGAACAAGCCCTGCCATACAACCTGGAAAAGTATTTCAGATGCCTCAGTTCAAGGGAAAGCACTAATTTCTTTTCCAAGTGATAAGAAAAGATGTTGTTGTTGTTAACATTTGTATACCACTCTATCTGCAGATCACAGGGTGGTTCACAACATAATACAAAATGAGGGCACCAAATACATGATAAAACAAGAACAAACCAATAAACACCTGAAAACAAGCACCTGAATGTTACATTTCAAGGTTCTGCTCACATGCACCCATTTAAAAGCTTATGAAGGTGGCTTTTAAAAGCACAGAGAGGCGATCTATTGAAGCCATTATTACATTGCCATGGTTACAGACCTCTTTGGCTTGGAGACTGCATTATGATTTGAACCACTTTACGCAGACAGAGGAGCTTCTGTTGTGGGGAGGTGCACTTATTCAGCTGGCCCAGCTCTCGCTTCGCACGAGGAATGTTGAAGCTGTGAAGTGTGGTCAAAAGAAAGGAGTACTTAGCACATACACCAGACTTGAGCAGCAGCAACAGTGACTGTCGAAAAGTGGGCACCTATTTCAAACCATACCAACTTCTACCCCTACATTCAGCATAATTAAGGCTTGCCAAATGACCAGGGAGAAGAGAAGGTGGTCTGGCCTGTTCTGGTGACTTTTCATTCACAAAGCTGAGCAAATGAAGCTCTTTACGACAGAGATAAGACACTTTTGCCTACTATGATCTCCAGATCCACCTGCTCCTGAAGGCACAGATACAGGAAGTAAGCTGAGGAGTCAGCAACTCCAGCACAAACATATTGATAAAAAACTTGTGTTGCTTATCAACATACTAATAAGCTCCTGTGCACACATCCCAAGGGAGCAGTTCTACAAGCTCTCTTCCATATGCTGTTGCAGCAGAAGCATTATCCCTTGGGATCTGCCTACAGTCCAGTGTTACCATCAAGCCCTTCCAGTTACACATGCTGACAGCAGTACTCATCTTCTCCTTTTCCTACTTCTCCATTCAGTAGCACCAAGGGCATATGGGCGACAACCCACTTACCTGCATATTTGTTTTTGGTAAAGCGGCAAAGAGTACACAGATTCATAGCATGCAAAGAGCAAGATGCTCTGAGCAGCAGCCATATATCCCTTACCCAAGTTGTTGGTTTCCCCAGCCACCCCCCAAAAAAACCTGGTGGAGCTTTTAAGATTGCCATCTGCATGCAGCGCACCTGAATTCAGGCTTAATACCCAGGTCCTTCTGTTGCAGGTCTTGTAAGCTTCTTGTAATTTTGTTGAAAGCTGCATCCTGGTCAACAAATAATAAATGAAGCCATTTTAGAAACACAACAAGCTGCTCTCTTGGCTGTATCTTGAGACATTTGAAGATCAGGTACAGGGGAACTTTGGCCCTCCAGACATTGCTGAACTACAGCACCCAGCATTGGCTGTGCCTGCTGGGTATGATGGGAATTTTAGCAATAGGTGGAGGGCCGAAGAGGCCAACCAGTAGACGAGTACATAGAGCATAGGAAGCTGCCTCAGTATATCAGACTTGGTCCATCTAGCCCTATATTGTCTACTCCTGATTCTCCAGGTTTTCAGGCAGCTTCTACCTACACCTTTCTAACTGGAGATGCTAGGGATTGAACCTGGCATCTCCTACGTGCAAAAGAGGTGCTCTATCACCGAACTATGGTTAAGGACAATCAGATAGTCCAAGTGCTTTTCCTTTAAAATACATGTAAGCAACTGGTCAGAAATGTCTACATGCACCTTGAGGCAAAAGCCTTTTGATCAAAACGTACCCTTTCCATAAGTGCTATGATGAGCATCTTATATTCTGGCGCTGGAAAAGCAGGCATTTGAATGGCCAAGGGAAAGTGACACCTACCTCACTCGCCTCGATAGTCCCCACATATTTAAAGATCAGGTCATAAAGAGCATGGTGGATGTACATCTGAAACACAAATAAATAAATTGAACCAGAGATGCCCGTGTGTTTACGGAGTTCCCACTAACGAAGAACCCACTACTTACATCCACAGCTTGCTTCATCAGATTCATCTGAGGCTCCTGCTTGGCAAGCATCCTCTAAGGACACGAGAGAGAGAAAAGGCAGTGTTAACAGGCACTGCCTGGGGAAAGGGTAGAAAATTGTATTTAACACATACACACACAAACCATTTCTTACTCACAAGGTGCGAGTCTCTCAATAACTGCTGAATACATTTGGTGTAGAGGGCATTTACAGAATCCTGGAGATCAAAAAGGAGGACATTATGGAGCACAAAAGGCTGGGCTCAGATGTCACATTAAATCACAAGAGACTCAAGTTCACAAACTCCCACTTCCCCTGACCAGCATGGCTGCCAGGTGGGAGCTCAGGAGTTTTTGCTTAACAACAGCTTGTCGTGTTGTCCGAACTCTGGTTAACTCATGGTTTGTTTCACACAAAGCAACTTGCAAACCATGGCACAAGCAGCTGCGGCTAAGCAGAAACAGAACCAAAGCTTATGGACTCATTGAGGTCAAAGTAGAGGAACAGGGAGCACCTGAAGCTTGCTGCAGCTCACTCTTTGTGAGCTATGGTTCAGCGTGCCATCCTAACTGGGCCACTGCATCAACATGTCTAGGTAGAGGGCCCTTGCAGGGATGGGGGAGAAAGAACATTTTAGAAAGACATTAGGAAAGTCCAAGTTGCTTAACTGGATGGAGTGCCAGTGCATTCTTTGAGGAAGCACAGGTTCCAGATTAATCTTCCAAAGGTTTAGTTCATGTGGGTGCAGAGCACATTTGCATCAAGTAGGTTACAGTGCTCTATTTATTCTAGAGTTGCACTTGAGCCATTCTCATTATGAAGTAATCTAGCAGTGAGCAGTAACTAAGGCTGCAACTCAATTTTTAAAAAGGTATCTGAAATGGGTTAATCAACATTTTAGTTAATCTACATTGATTTGCATATAGCTACAGATTTGCATACAGATAAAAAAAACTTTTGAAGCAATATGTACTCTTTTTTTAGACTATGCGTACATGGCACAGAAGAGGCATTCTTCCTGCGTAAGAAATGGGAACATGTTTCTTGCAATAGGCATTTGCAACAGACTAAGGCAGGCTGAAAACAGGGATACTGACTATGTAGTGCCGCAGGATTTTCCTGTCATGATCCTTGAAAGTCCTGTGGAAAGAGGCAATGGCTTTATCAAACTTTTCAGCATGTCTGCCCAAGAACTCTCTCACATCTTCAACGTTTTTCAGGGAGTAAGAGCTTGACGGCGTTGAGGATTGTTCTGAAATGGAGGGCAGTTGTCAGTGCACAGAAAGATCTGCAGTTCCTCTTAGCATTAGCAGCAGTTCCTTATTTAATTATTTATTTATTTATTCATTCATTCATTGATTTATGATGCCAGATGCAAAAAATCATGGCAAGATTGCTGACCTCTTAACTCTTTTCCTGGCTTCTGAAGAGTCATTTCTTCCAGGAAATGATAATCAAGATGAAGATGCTTCATGCAAGCCTGCTAGGGTGATCTAGCTCTCATCCTTGTCGCCTTATGAAAAGCTTCTAACCTTGCCTTCTAGACCAAATAAGCTGTCTGCTCATGGTATATAAAGGCCCTGAAAGAAGGGTTATTGCCCAAGGCTGGCCCTACCATTAGGCAAAGTAGGGTAGATACGTCAGGCAGCAGAGGGTGGAGTAGCAGTGATAGCCACCTAGTCTGTTCCCTCTTGGGTACCTGCCATGTACCTCCTATTATAGTCTGCTGCCCCCTCCAGTGTGGTGGAAGACATTGCATTGTCATCAGTGTTGAAAAAGGGTTCAATTGCCAGTCCAATCCAATTATGTACATGGAGCGGAGCAGCAGAAGGGAGAATGGGACTCTCCTGCCATCTGCCTCAGGCAGCAAAATACCTAGAGTTGGCTTTGTTGAAGTCCAAGGGCTGGCTGAGAAGAGCACTACTACTCACCATCACTCTCATTTTTTTCTAGCGCATGAGCGATACAAAGGATGCTGAAGCTCTCTTCTCTCTCATTGTAGAATGTTTCCTCAAAGAGAACAGGCACTGAGCAACGAGGGCTGAAGCCAGCCCCAAGGATGATCAAGCTTCCTTGTATGAAGACTTCCTAAAGGGACAGGAGGAAGGGAAAGGCAAATGTAAAAAGATCAATATCAACGTGAACAGTACGCAAGCAGAACAATTATTTAGGAATAGTCGTTAGTCATGCAGATTTTGAGAAAGGCTGCTTATCCAAAGCAAGACAGGTGCAATCCAAAAGTTAAAACACACTACTCCGCTTTTGGTATTACAGAATTTATTTTTAAAGGTTTGATGAAAGGGCAAGATTGTCCATCAGTTTTAGAGTCAGAAGCCTTCTCTGTTTGAGCTCTTAAAGCATTACTGTTGTCTTCCTTTAGAATTCATTTATTCCACTGAGCTTCATGAGGCTTCAGAGTGGGCTGATGCCTCCACCACTCTCAATGGAAGACTGCACTAGATGCCTGTCCTTAAAACAATTTTTGTACCTTTCCATTTACAGTTTGAAAGTTTTCTTCCACAGACTTCAGAACATAAGAGTCAAACTGGCAAGCTGAGATGCTGCTGCTTGAAAGACTTCCTTTGCATGGAACTAGCACCTAAAGAAGTAGTAAACATGGAGTCAGGTACATGCACGCACGCACACACACACACAAAACGGATGAATCCTCAAAGTTTGCCAGACCACACTATTTTAAGATGCCAAGTTTTGAAATCAGGCAGTAATGTAGTTCAAATCAAGGAGCCATTACTCACTGGGAGGTGCTCTTCAATCACCACAAATGAGGACTGAGACCCTGACATATTGCAGTGGGCTGGGGGAAGGAATACCATATTGCAGGAGGCCACAAGAGCCACCACTTCGTTTTTCAAACCCTTAATACTTTGACGCAATGTTTTGTACCCCACCAAGTCCTACTCAGAGTAGACCTACTAAACTTGACAAGCCTAAGTTAATCATGTTCATTAACTTCAGTGGGTCCACTCTGTGCAGGAGTAGCATTGGACACTACCCAGTATTTCCTCCAAGGGCAGCCAGACACAAGTTCAGAGAAGAATGAATTGTAAACCGTCTAGAACTTTGTTGATTTGAAAATTTCAGATTCTCCATGTACAGTCACCAAAAGATATTGTCATAACAGGACTAACTCTTGTGGCAACCATTTAAAAGCACCTCACTGAGTGGTCTCTCTACAACTATGCACAGTTCCTCCACTTTTTCTTTTTAAACATATTTTAAAAAAATTTTTTACACAAAACCTATCAAGCAACACCCTCCTCCCATTCCTGAAGATGCCTCCACTTTTCTAATGCTCTTGTCATATGTGCAACATGTGTGGTCTGATGCTGCAAAAAGCAAGGAAACTTAATAGTATGCCACACCAAAGGTGTAGTTTCCCCATTTTTCCACATCTGTTAAATAGGCCCTCTGAACCCGAAGTCCAAACTCATTCCCTGCCAAGCTGTAGGACCCATTTTCTGAAGGCATCAAGTTTACTTACAATTCCGTGGAATTCTGCAACTTTCCTGCAGAGATCAGGACGCCGTTTCTGCATAGCTAGATAAAAAGGGTTCTTCAACAGGTCTTCATCATACACAGCCATATGGACTCCCCAAGTATCCAATTTAGAGACTTTCTAGAAAGCAGAGAGAGAGAGAGAGAGAGAGAGAGAGAGAGAGAGAGAGAGAGAGAGAGAGAGAGAGATCTCCGTGGTCAAAACCCAATTGCTACCATTAGTAACCAGAAGAAAAACAGACATAGACTGCAATCCTATAAGCACTTACATCAAAGAAACACCTATTGAACTCAATGGCACTTGCTTACATAGGATTGCACCACAATACCCCTCTCAACCATTTGCTCAACTATGTACCACTATTTCCATGTACACAATTATATAGAAGAGCAGGCATCCCCAAACAGCTGTTTTGGACTACAATTCCCATAATCCCTGACCACTGGTCCTCTTAGCTAGGGATCATGGGAGTTGTAGGCCATAACATCTGGAGGGCCACAGTTTGGGGGTGCCTGTAGAAGAGTATGAAAGAAAGTCAAATTATAGGGGGACTGGAGAAAAAGGTACATTTAGGTCCAACTCTACTACTAGGCAGAGTGAGGAGGCAACTGCTTCAGGCAGCAAATGCTGGGAGGCAGGGAATAACATGCAACCTGTATGTGCCAAGCAATCTGCCCTGTGCCCCCTCCAAGCTAAATGTTGCTGGCTTCAGGGGCAGTGGAGGCAGCTGCCCCATCACCAGTGTTGAAGAAGGTCAACCAACAGGTAGGTTTCTGCATATGGACAGGAACAAGTGCCACCCCAACCTTTTTTCCCCTCAAGCAGCAAAATGTCCTGGGTGTTTTCCACACTATGTGACAGGAGACCAGGGGTGTTTGTTTCTATGCCTTGGAATAGGTGCCACCATCCCAACTCAGTCCCTTGTAACACCAGACACCAGGGATCCACCAATCATTCAGTTTCCTCTTCCAAAAGGTCTTCTCAGTAGACACTGTTGTCCCCAGTTGGATTTTAAATTGTGTGTGTGTGTGTGTGTGTGTGTGTGTGTGTGTGTGTGTGTGTGTGCAATTGTCCTTTTGTTTTTATATTGTCCTTTTATTTTTATATATGCAGTTGTTTTACTACTTTTTACTGAATTGGAAATGATTCACAAATAAAATCATTAGTATTCTTACTCTTATTTATTAATTATTCACTGGCCCTTGATGGATCAAACAATTTAGACCAATTACTTTCCCATATTGCACCATAAAGGAAACACTAAGCTCTGCTTCAATATATAGCTGAAGGTTATGAAGTACGAAAAGGAAAGAAAGAAGACCACCATACCAGAGGACTGACTACAGCCTTTGTCTATGCTTCCACTATGTATACTCAAGTTTTAGTTTTTCTTCTTGCCAGGGTAGAGAAAGTTGCACAGTTCATGTTACACATATCTCCTGCTTATTATCAAGAACAGCCAGTTTGTGTTGAACCAAACTCTGGCACAGCATCAGCCCTCATACATACATACATACATACATTTTATTTGCATGCAACCTTTCCACACTTAAAACTATGCTCAAGGCAGTTTACAACATGAAAAAGTGCATACCATATTGGCCTGAATATAAGCCTCACTCCCCCCCCCCCAAATTCTGACCATGCAAAGTTAAAGTGCAGCTTATATTCGCAACCTTACGGTATGCCCCCTCCAATGTTAAAGGTGCAGATTATATTCAAAACAAAACAATGATCATAAACAATAAATAAAACGTTGAAAAGTATACAACCAAATTGAACAATTGCCACATATATAATAATAAAGATACAAAGTAAATATACAAAAAATTACATCAGTAACAGCAACAACAACTACTCCTAACAATACCCGAGCCCAATAGTTTGTTCGGCCCTCAGCTTTTGTAGCAGGCATCTCTCGTGGCCCCACCCTCCTAGACCAGGTGGGGAAAGGCCTACAAGGCAAGGAGCAGGTCTTCCAGGACTCACAACCAGGCCTTCAGTCGCAACTCATGTTCAACCCTTCCCAATCAATCTTGCCCACTTCAGAATCCATCCTAGAATCTCAAGTTTCCCATTCCCTCCATTTAAAAAACAAAACACCGGTAGGGTCTATTCATGATATTTTGCTTCTTTGGGTGAAAATTTAGCTTGCCAAATCCCACCACCACCTCACAAACAGGGACCACAGGTTTCTTTCCCATATAAGGGTCTCTAAGCAGCAGCACCTTTTCCCCATGCCATTCAGTTGTATGGCTCCTGTTTTAGAGGGAAGAGAAACCACCTACAACCAGGCTTAAAGATTTCTCAGCTGAGGCCCTCTCTCTGCCCCAGGGGTGGGAAACTGGATCCAATTGGCAGGCATTCCCCCACTCTCCATGGACCACTTGGACATGTGGGAGTGGCTGCCAGGCCTGTCAATCACGTGACATCAGGTGATCCAACTCTGAACCCAAGGATCAGGAGTGCACTCCAAGCATGCCCCACAATGCTCCCTTTGCAGTCCAAGCTTTAATTCAAGCCTCTCTTCCTTTCCAGTTGTAATCTGGTCCTTTTTGAATTTGGCACCTTTTCCTTGTTGCTGCAAACTCATAAAGTGCCTGCAACAGGGAAGGCACAATCAGAAGAGCACTTATTATTACTAAAGCTATTACCCATCATTCACCAGCAGGCCCCAGGCCAGATTACAACCATTTAAAATTTAGATTTCAGAATGGTTAAAATAGATTACAGCTACATAATAGGGTGAACCTTAAAACACATATCTCAGATGCCAAAGGTGAGGGCAAAGAGGCACATACTTAAGAGGAAACTCTTGATTCTTCCTTTACAATTTGACCCTAAGGGCTGATGTGTCCTGTCCCTGACAGTATCTCATCAGGTGATGGACAGGTGGGCATGACATGGTCCAAACCATGCAGGCCTAACTATGATTCCCCACTGCTACTCTACCCAGTGCATGAGGCTATGCTCTGGGACACAGCTGGAGCCTCTTGATAAAGCCTATTGATTGGGACAGGCCCATTTCAAGAAAATTTGGAGTTCAGAATCTCTGTATAGTCTTGAATAGATCAAGCAAAGATACCCAGTTTGCAGCTGCCAAGAGAAACCTGAAGGATGCCACTAACTAGTAAACACAACATAACCAAGCAGTACCAACAGCTACAATCATTCTAGGGGCAAAAGTGATTGGTGCTTTTTAATCATGAACGCTGCTGCTTAGTTATAAGTGTAGCATCTATAGCTCATGGCCAAATGCAGATGAGATCATAACGCAAATATACAGTGATATAAAGTAATTTTGATATTGACAGATGGTAGCTCTGATGGGCCAGAAGTAGTAGTTCCAAGTGATGGCAAGACAGCAGGCAATTCCCAGTACAGTATATGGGATTACACGCTGCAAGTGACAAGTCTAAACTTAGTAGCAACAGAACAGATACAAGCCAAGCCACACTAACAGTTGCTCCCAGAACTAGCTGGCAGACTACCGGTACATCTTCTCTCCAACACTTCATTCTTCCTTAGTTTACTTTATGCTGAGGGGAGTTGATGGACATACGGTACCCATTGTCAGCCTCCTGGTGACCCAGCAACCAATCAGAGCTGGTTAAAACAATTCAAAACTTGACAGTTAAAACTGTTAGATAGGTGTTGACAACCTGCAGAGACAGGGACCAGTTCTGATGGGGATTTTGGGTTATTTTGGCACTGCAAACTACTATGATTCCTAAAGAGTAAAAATCCTAGAAGGGGTAGTGAGAGTGTTCCCCCTGGGGTAGTAATACTTATAGCCATTCTAGATGGAAATAGTCTATCTTGAGAAAAGGTTCAAAGAAGAGTGCTGAATAATGTAGAATATGGAAAAACAGGGGAATATGTCAGGTGCAACCCTAGGCCCCCTATCTGCCCTGGAGTCACACTTAGCAGGTGTGTTGTGCTACCTTTAGCATTGCATTATGTCTTTTCTCAGAGTGGTTCAGGAAAACAGAGGGTTATCCCATTTTTACATTCAACACCACTCTCCAAAGTAGGATAGGCAGAGGGATTGCAATTAGCCCACGTTCATACAGGAAAATTTGAACTAGAGCCAATGCCATGCTAGACATTTAGAAGAAAACCACATGACACAACCACCAGAAAAGCATGTGGAAGAATCACTTGATTAAATCTCTTGCATATAAAAAGGCTCCCTCCTTATATAGGGAAGTACTAGCCTTGCCCTCTCCTCCTAGAACAATAACATGGGAGATTATGTATCCCTGAACCTATATTCTTATACCCCATCACTAGATTTTTTTAAAAACATGTGTTACTGGATGTGGTCATGTGCTGATACCACACAATATTACCCTGCTTGGCAAACAAACATTTCACAGCATGCCACAAGCCCACCTCTAAACAGGTTTAGCAATGCAGGACAATCAAGCATGTTTTCAAGAAATATTTCAAGGTCACTTGTGTGGATGAGTCATATTCTGACATTGTTAAGTTTATGGGGTGGCTAAAGCAGGGTCTGTTTTTGCATCTGTTAAACAGAGCATTTTCACAATGACTAAGGCAGTTAAACTAAACTTCAATGGATCCATTCTTTTACAGCCACAGCATCAAATGACTGGGGGGAAAGGAAAGGAAAACCTCATTTAAAGCAAGCAAATAATCTCAAGCACATCCCAAATTGATTGTAATATGCCGTATGTTTCATGTTATTTTTATTTCATTTGCTTTTTATTGTCATAGCTGCCAAGTTTTCCCTTTTCTCGCGAGGAAGCCTATTCAGCATAAAGGAATTTCCCTTAAAAAAGGGAGAACTTGGCAGCTATGTATTGTACAGTATTGTTTTTGTTTTGTATGATTAGTTATTTATGTATATATGTTTGTATGGGAAATTTGAAAAGATTTATTTTAAAAAGAAAAGAAAAAGTTCCCTGCCCAAGCTGTACATGGCTTTACAGCTTCTGGCCTACTACTCTTAATGGCCAGCTGATAAGAGCCAATTGCTATGAGATAGTCAATCATCCCTCCATTGTGTCTGAAGAGATAGCCAAAGATTCAAGGTGTGGTGACTCCACACACACCAGTTAATGGAAGGGACTGAGCAATAGTTTGGGCATAAATGAGGCAGAGCAGTCAGAATTAGCTAAATGCTAGAAGTATATTTGGGGTCTGGCCTCTTCTCTGGGGATTTGATATGGTGTAATATATCTTCTACTTCATGGGGTGTCTGCTCTTTCTCTGCATTCCTGTTCTACTTGTTTATTGTAGATTGAGCAAAGGAAATACAGTTAAGCGCTCCAATCCAGAGAAAGCTAAACTCAGGGCAAGCTACCCATAACTGCATTGCTTGGGGAAGTGGAGAGTCCATGCCACAAAGGCTGGGTATGCACTCCCATCTTCTCTTAATCCAATGCACGCCCACCGCTTATTTGGGAAGTCATGTACACACAATGTTGGCTCCAATCTATATCTATCTATCCTGTTGCACCCCGTGAAATTGAGAAAAAGAAGACCTAGCTGTATTTTAAGATGCCAATGTGTCTACAGTCAGTATTCTGGCTTCAGACCAATCTCCAACGCTCGCTCCCACCTTTTGAAAATCATTAAGTTCTAATTGTACTCACTTTTATTTGGCCCACTGTTGGTAGCCTTATCATCTATGAAGTCAGTCAGATACCCTCAGGAAATCCTCTACATTATTATATCATCATCATCATTATTTGACTAGCAGGAAGTGCCCGGTGCTGCCTGGGTATTTTTTTTTAAGAAACCTTTTTAAAAAATGGATAGTGCAATTTGTGAGTTTGGGCCTGTGACACCAAAAATCAGGTGCTGCCAATCCAAACTCATGTTTTGGTCCACCATCTTGATTCAAAATCAATGAAGACTGCTGTCCCCACCTTGGGATGGAACCCTTGTGCCAAGTTTAGCAACGATATCTCAAGAGGGGTCTGAATATATAGAGAAGAAACAGAAGACAAGACAAACCACTTTCCAAGATATATAGCAGATTGATTTACCACTTTAGTGGTTTACAAATATAAAACCAGTTTTAAAAGGATGGCCACGCATAATTAAAACATGCAATAAAACAATGTCATAAAACATCAAAACATTCATAATTAAAATGCAAAACAAACAAGGCCTTTAAAACAACCTATATATCTATATACACACACACTAACAATTAAGTATGGCTTCCTCCCCATTCCCCAAGCTAGTTAGGAAACTCACAGTATCAGGAAAGTGCCTTTTCCTCTCAGTGCAGTAAATGAGGACCACAGATCTATACAGCTAATATCTGATGAAGTTCATGCTGCCACTTAACTTACAAAACAGGCATGCAATAATGCAATTTGATAATTGAGCCACGGAGTTCAGAGTGCAGAGCTTGTGGTCTTCCAAAACAGACTATTTACAACAAGAAGTTGTAGTGTGGATGGAATGCTCTGGTCAGGACTCCAGCCACACTGCCATCTTCCAGAATACTCTGCTCCCTCTCCCTCTCCCTCTCCCTCACACACCCTGTTCAGCATTATGTGGTCAGTGAGGACACAATCTTCACTGGGCTGAGAGTTTGGGGGGGGTGCCCTTATCCCCCCACCCCCCAGAATAAGTTGGCTTAAGACACTGGTGAAGTTGCTGCTTTGACAAACTTCAAAAGCAGTGTTCATGTAAGCTTTTTCCGGGAAAGTCAGTTGATAAGATCTGGTGCTGATTTAAACGCCCAGCCACATGACTTATCAACGTTCTACTTAGAAACGCTCCATGCATAAGTTTTGGTAACTCAAAACTATGTGGTTTTGTTAACTGCATACAAGGAGTGCACTGGCTTCCAAGCAGCCACTGCTTTCTAACACACAAGCTTTTAGCATAATGCCTGCCTCTATCTTGGAAACAAAAGTAGTTAATCTAAGCAAAACAGCAAGTGGAACTCAACCTCTGTGTAGATAAAAACCCTCAACTGATATAAAGGTAGGGTACTAAACCCCAACATTTAACTTTAAATAAGGAGGGTGCATGCTAGTAAATGAAGAATTGGGCTTCTACTGGGATGTGAACTATACTATTCTTCACACACAAGTCGTCGTGTCCCCCACCCCACCCCCAGAATTTGTCAAAACTTAATAAAAATGCTTTATTACACTTGTTTCTTTTTATTATGCAAGGCATCTTGAAAATTACAAATAGAAATTTCACTTTGAGAACATGGCCTACATATCACTTAAGTCATCGTGTAGCCTATTCCCACCCACATTTACTCAGCAGCAGGTGCCTGCAGTGGAATTTATTCCTAAATGAGTGTGTCTAGAATTGCAGGCATGCAACCCAACATAAATGAATGCTTGTTCAGAGTCAGGCACCCACCAAGTTCAGTAGGGGGCTTACTCTGAGCAGATACTATGCATTGCCTCCTTTAAAATCCTATAATTATTGGAAATTAGATAAACTGAATTTAGTAGATCTCACATCAAAGCAGACAAGAGTAGGATTCTAGTCTCTTGAACACTAGCCTATGGGATGGTAAAGCCAGTCACAATGCAGTTCTATTACATACCTACACAGCAGGACGCTCCATTGGACTTACTCCCAGGTAAATTGGTATAGGGTTACTGTCTTAATTACTTCAATCAGGCAGTCTTTGCCTGCTAGAAGGATACTATGTCGTGGTGGGTATTTTGAAATAGGTGCTTTTAGCTACTTTACATCAAAGTTACCATCAATATCCTGTATTCCATCCAAAAAATTTAGGTTTACCCATGTATTTATGTGAATTTAAAGCATTTATGAACTGCTTAATGTTTCAAAATGTCCTAGGGATTCAAACATGCCCTTCTTCCACAGAGGAGTTACAGAGAAGCCCACACTGGAAAGACTGCAGACCACAACATCCTGTGTGGACAGAAAGTACCTGCATTGCAAGAACTCCTCTTTTCAAAACCTGGGCTGTGATCCTCCATAATTACTTGGGGGTAAGCCCCATAGAGCTCAGTGTGATTTGCTTCAAAGTAAAACATGCAGGATTGCACTGCTGCTCATTCTCCAGAAAGTCTCCAATTATAATCCCCATGGTTGACTTGGCTTAATATCTATTACCAGCAAGGGACGTTATCTAGCCAGAAACTCATTTGAAACACATCTTCAGCTGCCTATTTCTTCTCCAGTCAAAGATATTTCAGGCCACACACCAAACACTTTCCAGCAACTGCCTCAAGAGAAGCAATAAGCCCCTTACGCTTCTTCCCCTCTGAACTTTTCTACATCACCCTGCAACTTCACTCCTTTTGGAAAGCAGCACTTACTGAAAGGACACGTCCGAGCACCCCAACGCCCGAAAGGGAGGAAGCGGAAAGGAAGCAGCTCACGACACACGAGACATTGGGCAGCAGGGCCCCCAAGCTCCCTTCCAGCCGCCTGCCTCCAAGAAGCGCCCGCACTGGCCCAGGCTGAGGACCAAACCCCGCAGGAGAGGCCTGGAGGGAATCCGCTGCCCGGGACGCCTCTCGGCCGGCGCTCAAGCGCTTCAAGCTCCTGCCCCCCGGACTTCCTGGCTCACTTGCCTCCTGAGCCACAGAGTGCGACCAGGGCGCCTTGGCGGTCGCCCTCGCTCCCCGCCTTCCTGCGCCCCCGGCCCCCCTGCAGCCGCCCAGAGCCCTACCTCTTCCTCGCTAAGCCACCGAGGCGGGCACTTCCCAGCAGGCCAGCCAATCCGCCGGGCCGTTTCCACAGCCGCTTCGACCACGTCTGCTCAGTAAGCAGCCCGAGAAGGTGGAGCTTGGGGGTGGGGGGAAGGCTCACCGAAAAGCAGCAGCAGGAGCAGCCGGAAAAGCAGATGCGGCGTTCGACGGAGAGAAGAGGAAGAGCAGGAGCCCGGCGATGGTGGTGGCGGCGGCGGCGACTCTGAAAAGCTGGGCTGGGGGCCCCTGTGATTGACTCCAGAAGCTCCAGCTGTGCGCTATTTAAGGCCAGCAGCCCGGGCGGCTGCTTGGGAGCCCGAGCGCGCTTAAAGGGAGCCGGAACGGAGCTCAGCCTCACGAGTAAGGCACGAGACAGCGAGGGCGGCCAGCTAGCGCTCCTGACACCTGTCTTTCACCTCCTGCGGTGGCGTTTCCTAAGGATGCTGGGGAGCAACCAGCCCGGGGCGAGGCTCTTTCTCGCTTGCCCAAAATCCAGGCATTGCGCTGACTCCAGCAGGCGGTGAGCAGCGCGGGCTGTGGGCGATCGGGGGGCTCTGCCATGTGCGCGGGGCCCGGGGCTGAGCTTCGAAGGAGGGGCGGCGGGGGGAGGAGGAGCAGCGCGTAGGGCCGTGAGAAGCAGCGGCAGCCCGGCTGCCCCGGCCGGCCCGCGCCATGGCGAAGGATGAGTGCAAGGCGCTGCTGGACGCGCTGAGCAAAGTGACGGCCTGCTACCGGCACATGGTGCTGACCATCGGCGGCACCTCGGACTCGCAGAACCTGCGCGAGGAGCTCAAAAAGACCCGCCAGAAAGCCCAGGAACTGGCGGTGGCCAACCGCAACAAGCTTACGGCCGCCTTGCGGGACAAGACGGTGAGCAAAGAGGACAGGGCGGAATTCGAGCGGCTTTGGGTTCTCTTCTCCACCTGCTTGGAGATCCTGGAGACCGACATGCGGCGCGCCCTGGAGCTGGGGCAGGAGTTTCCCCTCAACGTACCTAAAAAGCCGCTCATCCAGACGGGGATGAGCGGCGGCACCTCCGGGGTGGCCGCCCGGGCCATGAGCGTCCAGAACATGAAATACGAGGCGGACAACAACATCGACGTGGTGGATTTGAAGGACCTGGAGAACGAGATCAACCAAGTAGGGGAGATGATGTACGAGATGGAGATGAAAGTCAGCGTCCCGCAATGGACGGTGGAGGCCAAGCAGGACCCTGGGGCGGAGCTCAAGTCCACAATCAGCGTGGGCGCCTCCTCCATCGGCATGATCGAGGTGGAGGAGAGCAAGGCCTTTTGCGATATCAGCAAAGTGCTGGCCGGCATCATCTTCACTGCCGTCCTTCTCATCGCCATCATCCTGGCTGTGTGTGTGGCAAAGCTCTCCTAAGGTGGGGGATGCCAGGTCCAGGAGAAGAGTTGGGCTTTTCTTGATAAGGGAGAAAAAGGAAAGGCGTTTGTCCCCCCCAGATTATGGTTTTCCAAGTAAAGGGGTGGAGGGAGGTGGAGAGTATGGGATGGGCTCCCTGTGCCGGAATGAGGGGCAGGGGATGTGTTCTGTTCAAGTCCTAAGCCTGAGGATTTGTGCGATATTCTAGCTTTAAAGAACAGTCCATCTAAGGTACGTGGCAGCATTACAACTCCCAGCCATAGTAGGGATTTGTTCGCTATTTATAGAAGATTATTCTCAGTAAGCAGAAAAAAAAGTATTGTTTGTGACTAGGTTCTATTGTTGGTCTATGTTTACAAACTGATTACAAATTGCACATGATTTGGAGATGGGAATTAATTCAGTGGCAAAATGGAGACACCTATAAATTTACATATAATTTCCTACAAACATAAATGATGTTGTGGTCCTGAGCTCAGGATTTGTTTTCTCTCTCTAAAAGAAGTATGCTTTTAGCCCTGTGTGCTAAGCCTGATAGTATTTTTTTTTGTGGAAGGGGGAATTTAGGACCAAATGGTTTAAGAGACCTGAACTTCTTTTGTTGTATAGGATCTAATTGCACTTTGGCACAGCGTACACTGTGAAAGGCAATCCAAATCTGCAGGAGAAAGATTAAGCACCATTTACAGAGACCTTAAGAAGCTCTGTGTTCAATTCACTGTTGCATAACATATTCTACCACTTATAGTTTGCTGTGGGGTAGGACCAGTTCAGCTGCTTTGTCTACTGTCAGTCAAGTTTAAATGCTACACTGCCTGTTCAGACCAAATCTTCCAGAAAGGATGCTGCATTATACCCCCCTTATATATATTTATAATTATACAGCATATGCGCACACATGCTGCATTATATTTAATGCATATATCACATACTCACAGTAGGATTTCCTTCCTAGTAGGTGCATTCATTGCTTTGAAATCATGTATGGATACACATACCTGAGCTGGGAGCAAGTCCCAGTGGATTCAGGATTTAATTCTGAGTAAATAAGATTGCACTGCACAACTCCTCTGGGGCTTTATGGTTTGTGCGTGGAAGCTGAACAGTGGTGTTTCTAAAACAGTGAAGCTAGAGTGCAGCAAGATCCCAAGTATGTTTACTCAGAAGTAAACTCTACTGAGTTAAATAAGACTTTCTCTCTGGTAAGTGGGCTTAGAATTGAAGCTTTAAATGCAGGCTCTGGCTATAATCCTGAGCATACTTATAAAGAAGATTCCATTTATTTCAGTGGGACTTTCATATAATGTGTTTCAGATTTGGGGTGTCAATGTCGCCTAAAAACAAGTCACTATCACTGATTTTTTTAATGCTGTAACAGGACGTTAAAACCTATGAATCTGCCTTGTGCAAAGTCAGACCATTAGTTCATCTAACACAGCATTATGCTTCTTTGCTCACTGGCAGTGGTTCTCCAGGGTTTCAGACAGGGGTCTTTCCCAGGCTTACCTGGAGATTCCAGAGAACCCTTTCCTGTGCTTGATCTCCGCTCTGATTCTATGGTGCAAAGAAGAGGCATGATCTCACGTTGACAGTCTGAAGTTTACACATGTACATCTCCTATTACTGTTAATGAGATTTACATATGTACCTGCCAGAGCCAAGAAGATTAGTATCAATCTTATAATCCTGACATACCCAAGACCTGGCACAAATGTGACTTGGATGGCAGCATTTGAGCACAGGGCTGTCGGAGCTAGACAGTGGAGCTAAACATTATGTAAAAGAGGGCATTGCTCCTCTTTTAAGCTGTCTGTGGAACAGTATCTTTAAAGGGGATGCATGAAGCATTCCTGTGCAAACAAGGCCCTATCTGAAATGGCTTTTAAAGCAGCATTTCATTTCAGTCACAGTGGATTGTCAAGAACAGTATACTCAACATGCAGTTCCACTCATTCAAACTACAAAGGTGTTACTGAACATTTCTAACCACTTTAGCAGCAATTAGCAGTTCCAGGCAACAAAGTTAAGCAACTGAAAGTGTGGTCCCATCCCTGTCTACTTAGCAGTAAGTGAGACTAACTTCTGAATAAACATGCTTAGGACTGTATTGCTCATGTGCACAAAACATGCTTCTCTACTTGCCCCTTGAATTAACTGAGTTAATTGAAGCGGTAAGAAGATTTACAGGTCAAGCTTCAACCTCTTCAAACTTTTAAGTGCACAAGTCGGTGAAAACATTAATCTGAACCCTTGGGTGTAACAAACCCATGAGTTACAATTGTCCAGTGTTAGATTTCCTAGCAATGGTGATATGTGTTTTGGATTGGCATTGTGATAGAGTGATATACTTTGCATGATAGGATGCCCTAAGTTACTTTACATGAGTTCCTAAAGAGCTACTTCCACTTTCTCTATACCAGTGATGGTGAACCTTTTTCAGCCCAAAGTTCACATTCCCTTCTGGGCAACTTTCTGGGGAGGATGTCTGGCCTCAGGAGAGTTCCAGTGGCTGAAAAGAGAGAGCTTGGGAGCACATTCGGGGCCCAGACCTGAGACCCCTGCTCTAGACAGGACTGATTTATATGGTCTGACACTATGGGCTAGCTCATTACATTTAAATCAAATGGCTAACTCAAGAGCATCCACCCACCCAGCAACTGCTACAGGGCTAACAAGAATATATTGTATGATTACTAAGAAGCAGGCAGCAGAATCTTATACCCTGACCCTAAGTCACTTGGGCTAAGAGCACGAGTCTGCTATTGACAAATCTGTTAAGTTTTATTAATAGAGCTATCCTGAATGTAATACTTGGAATTAGGTCCCATTAATTTCAAAGGATCTTCCATATGGCATGTTTAG
Source organism: Zootoca vivipara (assembly GCF_963506605.1). NCBI lineage: Eukaryota > Metazoa > Chordata > Lepidosauria > Squamata > Lacertidae > Zootoca > Zootoca vivipara. The sequence continues at coordinate 71,493,962 of NC_083281.1, forward strand.
GATTAGTATGCTTGTCTCATTAATGTCCTTGCAAACTGGATACATGCAGCCCAGTTCTCTGTATATTTACATGGAAGGTCATGATGGACTCAATGGATGTCGGCAAACCTAAAAACACTTGAAAGCTAGTCAACATTGGGATAAGTGGGACCTACCTGCAATAGGATCAGGCTGCACAGCTGCAATGCTTTTTGTACTTACTTGGAAGTAAAGTCCCATTGAGCATAGCTGGACTTTAACTTCTGAGCTAACATGCATAGGAGGCGGGGCTGCCAGTGAAAACCTATAGGTTCTGCCTTCACAAGCATATACTTACCGTAGGTATGTACCTAGCAAATCTATTAAGACTAATGATTTACTGACCATTCTTGAACTCTATGTGATGCCTACATCATACAGTACCCACATTAGTTTCCTTAGAATTTTAAGTTTACACTTATTTACCAGTACAGTACTTGTAAGCCAAAACTTAAAATTCTCTGCATACAGGTAGACCATATTTCAGATCAAATATACTCAAGACAGACTTCTGTCCTACAGGGATTTTATGGAAAAGAATGCCCTGTAAGTATGCACAAAATGAGAACCTAATTCCATAACTTGCTTCTCTTTAGGAATGAACCATTAATCTTCCTAAATATGTTATTTGAGTAAACTGGCTCAGGCTACCCATTAACAGCAGTCTTGTTAGTGAAATTTGTGCTGCATGTTTGCAGGCAGCACTGGACAGCAGGCCGTCAAACAAGTCTTGGTTCTGTAGAGGTTGCAACCAGGCAAGACTTCAAACCATGTTAACACATAAATAAATCCTCCTGTGTTCAATAAGCAAGACAGCAGCCTTAATTACTCAAGGTATCAAAAGTGTTTTGATATTTGATTGTAAATATGTGTTTAGTCCAAAAATGGAATTGAGAGGTGGAATTTGGATTTTATGTATTTGAGATGACAATGATGTCAAAATTGTGTACTCATATTGGTGCTAAAGTACCTCTGCATATGTAGATAGACTCAAACTGCTGCTATTGATCCCGTGTTTTGACCACTGTTTCACTTCAAACATTGTTCATGAGAGGTAGTGATGGCTGTCTTCACTGCTACAAGGGCTAGACCTTTTTCTTCAGTGTGGTTCACACACCTTGCACTTAAAGCTGGTCTGCAAATGGCAGCATTAAACTTCAGAGTGGGGGGTGCATCGTTGGATTGCAGCTAGCAGTATTTTAATCAGAAACAGATTGTATATTCTTTGCACACCAAGGGTTGTATTTTTTTCTGGAACAAACAGGAAATCCAGATGCATTAACTTTTTTTAGTTCCAACTTGGGTGCAGTCTTTTCTCTATCCATTTTTGTAAAAGTGTCAGGTTTATGAGATGTAAATCTATTATGCGGACATACAAGATTTGTTTTCCAAATGATCTAAGACACAGGATTGCCACTATCTAATTACCTAATGGGTCCACCATTAATCTTCCATGTACGCCCAGTGTAATCACATGCGCAATGTGACCTAGGCACAGCTGCCTGTCGCATGGTTTACTAAGCTGACCAGATGCAAAGGAGGTCAAGACTCTCATACCTTTAAATAGTGATATGGAAGAAGACATGTTGACAGGTTTAGCTTGCTAGGTAGAAATCAATGGAATAAAATATAACAGCTAAAATTCTATGGAAGTGTGAAAGATATGAGACACTGGAAGAACTTTCTGACAGTAAGAGCTGTTCAACAGTGGAATGGACTCCCTTGGAAGATTGCAGGCTCTCCTTTCTTAGAGGTTAATTAAGCAGGGGCTGGATGGTCATCTGTCATGGATGCTTTAGTTGAGATTCCTGCATTGCATGGGGTTGGAGTGGATGAGCATTGGGGTACCTTCTACAGTGCAATTCTATTATTCTGTGGTTAAACGACTTGGATGAAGGAATTGAGGGTATGCTCATTAAATTTGCGGATGACACCAAACTGGAAGGGGTAGCTAATGCCACAGAAGACAGAATTGGGATTAAAGCTGATTTTAACAGATTAGAGAACTGGGCCCAAACAAACAAAATGAATTTCAATAGGGACAAATGTAAGGTTCTACACTTGGGCAAGAAGAACCAACTCCACAAATATAAGATGGAGGGACACCTGGCTTGCCAGTGTTGTTGTTTAGTCGTTTAGTCGTGTCCGACTCTTCGTGACCCCATGGACCATAGCACGCCAGGCACTCCTATGGTCCATGGGGTCACGAAGAGTCGGACACGACTAAACGACTAAACAACAACACTGGCTTGCCAGGTGTATATGTGAAAAGGATCTAGGGGTCTCAGTAGAACCACAAGCTTAACATGAGTTAACCATCTGATGCAGCAGTAAAAAAAGCTAATGCTATTCTAGGCTACGTCAACAGACGTTTAGTGTCTAAATCAAGGGAAGTAATAGCACCACTATTCTGCCTTGGTCAGACCACACCTGGAGTACTGTCTCCAGTTCTGGGCACCACCATTTAAGAAGGATAATGAAAAGCTGGAACGAGTGCAGCAGAGGATGACCAAGATGATAAAGGGCCTGGAAACCAAGTCTTATGAGGAATGGTTGGGGGAGCTGGGTATATTTAGCATGGAAAAGAGGAGACATGAAGGCCATCTTCAAATATCTAAAGGGCTGTCACATGGATTAAGGAACAAGCTTGTTTTCTCCTCCAGAGTATAGGACCAGAACCAATAGATTTATGTTACAAGAAAGAAGATTCCAATTAAACATTAGGAATAACTTTCTGATGGTAAAAGCTCTTTGACGGTGGAACGGACTCCCTCCAGTGGTAAAATCTCCTTCATTGGAGGTTTCTTAGCACAAGTTGGATGGCCATCAGTCATGGATACTTTAGTCGAGATTCCTCAATTCAGGCTTCCTCAACCTTGGCCCTCCAGATGTTTTGAGACTACAATTCCCAGCATCCTTGACCACTGGTCATGCTAGCTAGGGATCATGGGAGCTGTAGGCCAAAAAAATCTGGATGGCCGAGGTTGAAGAAGCCTGCCTTAATTGCAGGGGCTGGAATAGATGACCCTCAGAGTCCCTTTCAACTCTACAATTCTACGATTTATATCTTAGCACTCGAGCCACTAGATTGTGATGTACTGAATATATTTTACACACAAAATCACATTAGCTCAGGTTGCACATAATGGTCATCTGAACAATTTCTTGGCACAAAAGTACAGTACAAGCATTTAGACTTCTAGAGGAGAGACTGCTGCCACTTTGCTCTTGGCCTGGTCTTCTGCAGCTGTGAGATAAGCCTTGGTTTAACCTAGTAAGTCATCTGACCCTGCGCTCATCGTTTGTCCCCTCCAGGCAAATCACAAGCTGTAAGCCAAACAAAACTTGGTTGCAGCTCATGGTTTCTTGGGAATGAAACAAACCACAACCCTTGGTTCAGGCAACATGCTACAGGACTGAAGAAGCAAAGCAGCCACAATCTCCATTTGGACCAAGCCATGGTTTGGCTTAAGTGTTATGTATAAACTGGATCACAAATTTAAAGCAGAAGCTTGGCTTTTATGCATACACACACACACTTCTAAAGGCCTGGTTATTTTCTTATGTTTACAGCCTTAGTAATTTTTAAGAATGTATATATTCACTGGAAAAGGCAGAGGGAGTCTTTTTTTTGTAAAATAAGATTTTTTTAAAATCAAACTTTGCTGTATTTTACAGAGTATGACAAAGTAATGTATTACGACCATGATGATAACCCAGTAATTATAAATACAGAGTGTGCAATATAAAAGGAAATAAGCACTTTTGATTTATAACATCCAGGTTTTACTTCAAAATGTTTTGTCGGGTTCATATTACAGAATTGTTTTAGTATGAATATGGAAGTGTTAAAATATTATAATGAGCTGGCATCATTCCATCTGAGCAAAAGTGTTGCTTTTGTGCTCAGGATAAAGCCTGTTGCTATTATTTATTTAAAATAAAGCCTGTTCTGTCAACTTGCCAGCCTGTTTGTGACAGTCATTTTTTCAAAAAAAAGGCAGATGCCCAAGCATAAGCTTATCAATCAAACTGAGTTACCCATACTGAATTGCCTACACACTCCAAATAACCCATTTCATTATTATATTGTGAAACACCACCACCACATTAGAGAGTTGTCGTAAACTTCCATAGTTATTTTACTGAGTGGTATCTCGCCTGCAAAGAATTTATTATTGTCCACATATATGCGTGTAAGGCTGAAGCACAAAACACTGTTTAAATATTATCAAATCAACTGCTTTATATATAATATACTGTAATGCAGTGGGAATTTGCTTACAGATGACTTTGTGAATTCAGTTTTATAGCGTGGCACCTAAGCTAATTCTCAGAAATATAACCACATTCACTTGGAAGTTCAATTTTGTTAAAGTGTCACTACCTTTAAAGTAATTAGACTTAGATGGTGGGGGTGTCAGCTTTTGAATTACTCCAGCACACTGACTCTTAGAACACTGGTGCCCTACATTCACCCCAAGATCCACAGCAACGAAAAATTTTGGAAATCTATAGAGAGGACAGAAAGAGAAAAATTCAATTACAATTTATGGTGATGAGCTGAAGCCAAGGGGTCTGCACCTGGAAAAATCAAGCACTGAATGCTGATCTTTGCTTGTTGAACTAAAGAACCTTAAAGGTTTCATCTGTTTTTCGCAGGTTAAAAATGAGCAAACCAAAATCAGTTGGAAAGATCCGGTAATGAAAAAAGAAATATTAAATTAAAATTCAAAACAACATAACCCGGAAGGCCATGTGTCACAGGATTGTTTCTATATATAAACAAAATCCAAGAGGTATTAAAGCTCCTAGCCTTCCGGCTAAAAATTAAGAGTGCAGAATAATAATTTGAATATAAATAAATGTTTGTGAAGCTCCTCATCAACATATTTACCCTTCACAGATTTTCATTATGTAAAAAGTCATTCAGGAAGACCAGTGGATTATAGTCCTCTAAATGCTTTCTCTCAATACGATTATGTTAGTCTTTTAATGCAGGCTGAGGTCTGAGTGGAATAGTAGGGCTACACGTGAGCATTCAGCTGCAGCCTACAGTACAACTGGGATTACTGAAGAATGACTGCTTTCTAAATCTTTTGTGAAATTGTGCATATGCCAAGTATCTGAATAGCATTAAAGCAAGGAATAAGAAGTCGGTCTATATGAAAGTAAATTGCACAGATGAGATGACAAAACTTCATGTTATAATTCCACCAGGTATATTTTGCACAGCTAAGCACTGCATAAAGACTAGGAATCTTAGTTTAAAACAAACAATGGTAACTTAAACATGCCAGCTATGGTTTGATGCTGGCTCATTTTGCAACTAACCATTTTCTATTTTAATCTGGATGACAAGCCCAAACTTCAGTTAACTGAGTTTGTATACAATGCACAACTATGGCTAGTTCTAAAGTGAAGTAAGACTTCACTTTCATTTATGTACAGAGAAGGGAGAAGGCTGTGAGGCTGTGTCTGAACTGGGCCTTATATTATTTTACTGCAGATTTGAAAGCAAGGCAGTTCTTTATGTAGACATTAATCTTTTTCTTACAACAAGTTATTTTCAAAGAAGGATAATGACAAATCAAATCAATCTGTATTTTCTTTATTTGGCAAAATCCATATCTGCTGGACGTGAACTCCGGGAAGCCTTTTTTTTCCCCCATGAATATTTCAACATTTAAAAGTAGCTATTAAATCAGAGCCCGTCATGTAACTTATTTATTTCTTCTACAGTTGGCAAGGAAAATAACATTAATACAAAAACCTTAAGAATGCAATGTGAATTTAAGATTTTAAAATAATTTCTTGACAGAAATCAAATTAAGAGAACAGTCTAGACTCTTAAAAAATGGCTACTTGTAATTAGGGTGCATATTAGACTTTAGAACATAGACTAGGTATATAATAGTTTCTAAATCTCCATTTCTAATGCACTCAGTGAAAGAGGAGGAAATAAAAACAATTTCACTTAGCTACTTCATAGCAGTTAAATGCTCACTAGCACTTTTCTGGAAAAGAAGGGAAATTAAATTACAGGAAATATAGTAACAGGTAAATCCATGAAGTCACTTACAGATGATCCCTTGTTTTGTATTAAGAATGGTTTTTATCCTTTAAGGACATTGGAAAAAACTTCACCTCAAAAATTAAAATATCTGCAAATATGTAAGTCATTTATATTATTAGGTTACTGTATATCTAATGCTAGTTATACCAAGAGTAGACCCAATTAATTCACATGACTAATTTCAATGGGTCTACTCTGCATAAAACCTAGCTTGGTACAGCCCATAATCAGCCAGTTACCAGAAAAACAATTACATAACTTTGTAACCTTTAAGAATTGGTACCTGAATTTGCTTGTTTTTCCCTTGTCATGTCTATTGGACTACAGGCCTATGGATAAGGACCATCTTATTTGTAACATTTCAGGCACTTCATGAATGGAAGAAAAATAGCAATAATAATATTGCAATAAAGAAAGACCAAATAATTCTCTACATTGTGGGTTGTATGTGATGCTAAGTTAAAGTCCCTTAGTACTGAAAGTACTGGTTCCACTGGCAACATGTTTTGTATTGTTGCACAACAAAATGCAGAAGCAGGTCGCTGCTAACTTTGCTGCACAACCCCACAAGTTGTGCAATGAGTTTCCTCTAGTACAACTGTTGCAAACTGGATTCTTCTGCTGTATAATATTAACATTCCAAAAAAGTGAAAGGGCGGACAGAGAACGTTGGATACAGCCCCATATCTATCATTTTTAAACGGGGCAATTTTATACTTGACTATTCATAGGTCAGCTCTACTGAGTTCACTGAAACTTACTAAAGAGTACTGCAGCCAGGAAATGATGAGAATATATTAATAAAAAATTAATGATAAACAGTTTGTATAGCGTATAAGAGAAAGAGTGAGCAGATGTCCAGTCTTGCGTGTGTGTCTGATTATAGTTATGCTGGTGTTTCATCCCAGTCCCCCCCCCCCCCGGCAAACATAATCAGCCAGCTGGCTGACCTCTGCTACTCTGCCAAGCTAGTATCAAAATGAACTTGCAGCCAAGCAGTTTGGTAGGCCAAAAGGCGCAAGAGCAGTTTACAGTTTTTCAGCATTCTTTTTTTATTTCTCAAGTGATTTCTATACCACTGTTCCACCCCCCAAAAAATCACACAGTGATTTACAACAGTAAGGTAATCTAAAAACACAAGAAACAGAAACATTAAAGTAATGATCCTAAGTTACACAATTAACCACATCATAAAAGTGTCTTAATCCATCAGTTTCCAAAAGTCTGAAAAAATGTGAGTTTCTACATGGCATCTAAAAAAACATAAGGTTGGAGAAACACACACTTCAGTCAAGAGGTCGTTCAACTGCAGAATCACCATTGCAAGGGCCCTTCCATGGGCCTCCACACAAACACACTTCATTTAATGCAGGGACCATGAGGTGAGCCTTTTCTGCTGATCCTAATGCATAGGCAGGTTGATATGGGAGAAGGCATTATCTCAGATATTTATGAACATGAATTAGTAAGCACTGAGAGGGATTTCAGAGTTTACACTCTCTACAAACTGGCATGGTCCAACTCAACAGTAAAAAAAAAATTAATAAAAAAATTGGTCCATTAGCCCCCACTACTGACAAAACATAGCAAATGCATTCTCCATTTCTCTGAACTATTTCCCATGGAAGGGAAGTACTGTCATAAAGTGTGGAGATGCAATTTTGGAATTCTGCATCCTGGCTTAATTGAAAGACAAATTAAAGGACACCAATCGTGGAAAAGCTACTGACTGCATCTCCTAAGAAGGCCACTACTTTCAGGATAATAGATTCTAGGGAAGTGGAAAGATAATCTTTTGGATTTTGACACAGAGACTTGCTTTCTCCTTGGCTATGGTGATCACTGGGCGGTCATGATCTCACTCTTTCCTCATCTAAGATCACCCCCCCCCCAATTGCTCTTTACTACTGAGGATGTCACATCCACTGGCTGCCGCAATCTCACTATCAGCCCCCTCTCCCACAGTCCCATCCAAAGGCTGCACTTGCTTAAAAACAAAACAAAACACAAGGCCAGGATAGAGAATGCCAAATGCATTGTGTATTCTGGACCTTCTTAGATGCATCTGTTGGCCTGCAGCCAAAAGCACTTTATGCTGCAATTCTGTGCAGTTAGCAACACTTAAGACCATTGATTTCAATGAGCTTAGGGGGTGAGATCAGGGAGCAGTGTACAATAATTTCAACTGCTACATTGATTGGATCAGCAAACCTTTTCAGCAGGGGGCCGGTCCACTGTCCCTCTGACCTTGTGGGGGGCCAGACTATATTTTGAAGGGGGGAAAAGAACGAATTTCTATGCCCCACAAATAACCCAGAGATGCATTTTAAATAAAAGCACAAATTCTACTCATGTAAAAACACCAGCCAGGCCCCACAAATAACCCAGGGATGCCTTTTAAATAAAAGGACACATTCTACTCATGTAAAAACACGCTGATTCCCGGACCGTCCATGGGCCGGATTTAGAAGGCGATTGGGCCGGATCCAGCCCCCGGGCCTTAGTTTGCCTACCCATAGATTGGATGGTAAAATTTCAAAGCTCTTACAGTAGCATCAAAATGTAGATATGATATTAATAATGTATAAATATATAAATGTATGTTTAGAATAATGGGAAGTGTGTGCACTTCAGGAAGCAGGCTGAGGCTCAATCAATACAGGCACACCACATGCTGCCTATACTTGTTGTATAAATTGTCTTTTGGACAGCTTGTCTGTAGATTCCCAGGATTCCCTAGAACTGGTTCCCAACTGGTGGGCCGTGGACCCCCGAGGTCCGCATAACCTACCCGGGGGTCCATGGTACCATTCACTTAACAAAAACCACTGAGATATAAAGAAATTCAAAAGTAGGGGGCGCATGGCTTGGCTTTTGAAAAACAGTACTTAGCTAATTGGGAGTATATGGATGTATACCCATGTAACAAACAAGTGTTAAACCAAACCAAGGCTCATAAGTAAACAACAACCCATGGCTTAAGATTTTGGATTGTTGGCAGTAAACAAATCATCGTAAAACTGATCGACATGGTTCACAGGTTGAATAAAACATGTGTGAACCAGGCTACTGAGTCACCTTCCCAGTGGACTATAGACAGCACTATAGAAAGGTCACTTGCCAAGCAAGGAAGCAGATAAGTCTGCACTTTCCAAGAGTCATTATATGTGTGCATGGAGTGCTCTAATTACGTGACACATGCTGATTCCGCCTCTGCTGTACTGCAGTACTTGAGAAGAGAGTAAACACGAGTCAGGAGGAGCAGTGAAGAAGCGGCAGAGAGCTACTGGAAGACAGTGTAGCGTGTGCCATGTGGTATGCCTTGCATAAGTTAGCCTGCTGGCTGCTGCCATCAGGTGTGGTAGCAGAGGATGCTGTCCCACCACTAGTACTGAAGTAAGTACATGGGATGAGGGTGGAGCATCCTCTTGTCTTTTGCCTCAGGAACCAAAAGATATTGGGTCAGTTCTACAAAGCTACCATTTACTCATCACTGTGGATTTGCAGACCTTATCTTGGTAGTTGTACATTATAGACCCAAACACCTTATTCCATCTCTACTGTTTCACATTCTGAATCTTATTTATCTATTTATTTATTTATTTATTTATTTATTTATTTATTTATTTATGGAGTAAAATGTTTAGATATTATATATCCCTCATGTGCGTATACATCTCAGACAGAAAATGTAAGTGTGTTTTATTCTATCAACAAGATTCCATTTGAAGCAAGATTTGTCAGAAGTGAGTCCCACAATGTTTTGTAAAACAATATACAATAAATCAGGGCTCCCAGACTACGGCCCGGGGGCCGGATGCGGCCCAAGTGGCCTGCCAATCCGGCCCACAACGACGCCCGATGACGCCCGCTCTTACGGTGCGCAGCGCAGCAGCGTTCTTCCGGGTCGGGAAAAAAGCGCAGAAAATCCTTTGTGCGCATGCGTATGGGCCTCTCCCGACCCGGAAGAGGTCATTTCTGGTGCACTTCCGGGTCGGGGGAGGCCCATACGCATGCGCACAACGGATTTTCGGCGCTTTTCCTACCCTGGAAGCGCGCCGCCGCGCCAGTAAGCGCTCGTGCGCATGCGCACGGGCGCACATTCCCCGCCGGCCGGCCCGCACAGGCGCGCGCTCCCCCGTCCTCCACGCGATTGGCGCGGTGGGAACCGGCCCAAACGCCGGTAAGTCTGGGGACCCCTGCAATAAATCATTGTCTGCAGAAGTACCGAGTGGGATTTTTCAGACAACTGAAAATTAATCTGAGTTTCTACAGCAGGGGTCCCCAAACTAAGGCCCGGGGGCCGGATGCGGCCCAATCACCTTCTAAATCCGGCCCACGGATGGTCCGGGAATCAGCATGTTTTTACACAAGTCGAATGTGTCCTTTTATTTAAAATGCATCTCTGGGTTATTTGTGGGGCCTGCCTGGTGTTTTTTTGTAAGTAGAATGTCCCCTTTTATTTAAAATGCATCTCTGGGTTATTTGTGGGGCATAGGAATTCGTTCATATTTTTTTTTCAAAATATAGTCCGGCCCCCCACAAGGTCTGAGGGACAGTGGACCGGCCCCTGCTGAAAAAGTTTGCTGACCCCTGTTCTACAGGGTGCGTTTCAGTTTAATGCTGGAGATTGCCCCTGCTACACACACAATTTGGAAATAAGGAGAATATTTGAGCTGCCTATTATTTTTAGCCCACCCTTCTACCAAGGATGTAAAGTCAGTCTCTTGTGGCTGTAGTCTAGCTAACAAAAAGTTATTGGCTTAGGGTCACTTAATGAACTTCATGATTTAGCAGGTATTTGAATCAAGATATCCCAGGTCCTCTATACAGGTAATTACCTCACTAGCTCTGATTATATATATATATATATATATATATATATATATATATATATATACTTTGAAAGAAATTAACCTTTCCCCTAAAGTTCTCAAGACAGTTACATACACTCCACCACTGTATCCTTACACCCACCCTGTGAGGTACGGTAGGTTATACTGATTGTGGGCAGTTGAATGAATAGAGATTAGATCCCAAGTCCCTTCAATTGAAATTCAGGCTGCAATCTCAAACACACACAGAGCGTAAGTCCCAGTTTACTTCTGACTCTGACCTTGGCTGCTTCCTTTTTGCTAATGCATTTCACAATGGTTAACTGGCACCTGTATTTTAACTCTCTGTGAGTTTTATTGTGCAGTTTTAAATTTTATTGCTGCAAGCAGCTTTGATATATTTTTAATGACGTAATGGTGTATAAATATTTTAATTTAATTTAATTTAAATAATTAAAAATGGGGGGGGGGCATATCTTTTACACTCATTTGTTTTCTTTGTCCCGGCCTGTCATTGTGAACCTTGTGTATATTTGCTTTCACACTTATCCCGTATACTTACCATGCTAACGCCATCTCTCTTTTTTCCGCTCTCTCCTTCCTTAGTTGTTCTTGGACTTCCACCTTCCTTAATGTGGCCACATACCCGTTGAGCGAAATATTTGTTTATTTATTACATTTTTATAACCCGCTCTTCATCCGAGGATCACAGGGCGGTTTACTGCATAAAAACACAAAATGCGGGACATAATAATTATAATAAAAATGCCACACGCAAACACATTTAGAAGGCCGAAGATCGTTTAACAGTCAAGGGGTATTAAAATAACAATACAAATACCAGTAGTTTAAACAACACTAATAGTCATTTCAAAAGCTAGACGCTGTTGCGGAGGGGGGGGGGGGGCGCCGTTCACTTTCCGAACGCCTGCCTGGCAGCCCTGAGGAGACACCGCGCCTCAAAAGGCGAGCCCGCAGGGTGGCGGCGGCAACAGGCCCGCCCTGAGGAGGCGGGAGAGGCGGGAACGTGAAGGCACCGGACTCACCCTTCCCGCCAGCCCCGGAGGCCAAGGCGCGCAACATGAGCTGGCGGTTGCGGCACTGGCGGGAGGCGGCGACGCTGCTGCTGGCGGCAGGCGGGCCGGGCGCGTCTCCCCCTCGGACCGCGGCGGCGGGCGGCTTCGACTACGAACTGCTCCTGCTGCGGCGGAGCCCGCGGAGCGCCTTCTTGCCCAGCGCCCACGTCTTCCCGGGCGGCGTGGCGGACGCGGCCGACTTCTCGTCCGACTGGCTGCAGCTGTTGCCGGGCGGGCCACGCTGCGGGCTGGGCTCGGTGCGAGGCCCGAGGGCGCCGCTCTTCGCCGCCGAGCGCCCGGAGCTGGGCTCGCCGCTGCCGGGAGACGTGGCCTTCCGCATCTGCGCCATCCGCGAGTCCTTCGAGGAAGCCGGAGTCCTCTTGGTGCTGCCTGGCCCGGTCGCTGATGCCGCTGCCAATGCGGGCCCGGCCCGCCTGCTGCCCGCCGAGCGCCTCCCGCCGGCCTCGGAGCTGGCTGAGTGGCGGCGGCGGGTGCAGCGGCAGCCCAGCACCTTCCTGCAGCTGTGCCGTCACCTGAGCTGTGTGCCCAACATCTGGGCGCTGCGCGAGTGGAGCAACTGGCTGACCCCCGTGGGCCGCGCGGGGCGAGGCGGCCGCCGCTACGACACCGCCTTTTACCTCTGCTGCCTCGGGCAGGCGCCGCCGGTCGCCTCGCACGACGACGGGGAGGTGACGGCCTGCCAGGTGAGCAGGACGGGTACGAAGTGCCGCCACCGCCGGCTGCGGGGCTGGCAGAGCCGAGGGTCCCGAAGGCGCGCCCTCCTCACACGCTTGCTTCAGACATGAGGCGATTTTTGTCATCATTTTTATTACTACTAGTATTGCTATTTTTCTAGAAAAAAGAGGTGCTGGAACTCACCACGGACGCCTTCCCTTGTTCTCTTATAATGGCGAAGGCGCCCACCTGAGAACTGCCAGAACTGAGTTCCTGTGGCTGGGGAAAAAGGCCTGACGACTACTACTATTGTTGTTATTTATTATTATTAGCCTGATTTTGGGGGGGGGGGCAAGGTGTGCCATCTTCACATGCACAATTCAGACATGAGAAGATTTATCATTTTTATTACTACTCTTATTGATTTATATTATTGATTTTTATTAGCCCAGTGGGGGAGAAAAGGTGTGTTGTCCTCACATGTTTGCTTCTGACACCAGGCTGCTGCTATTATTATTATTATTATTATTATTATTATTATTATTATTATTATTAGTGCGGGGGAGAAAGCATACTGTCTTCGGGCTGGAGGCATTGCATCTACACGAGGGAAACATTTACTTACAGTATTAGATTTTTGATGTTGCTCCACCACAGATGTCAAGACGCTGAACAGGATTCCCTCTTTATCCCCATTGTCCATTTTATCCTCACAACGACCCTGTGAGGTCTGCTAGGCTAGGAGATGGTTACTAACCAGTGGCCACTAGCCAGGAGAGTGCCAGTAAATTGAATGCCAGTTGCTGGAAGCCACAGGAGCGGAGAGTGCTCTTGTGCTCAGGTCCTGCTTTGGGGCTTCCCGTTAGGGACATCTCCTCAGCCGCTGTGAGAACAGGAGGCTGGACTCTGGATGGGCCCCCTTAGGCAGGTTTGGCTAAGGGATGCTTACTAGTCAGTGGCCACTAGCCATGAGGGTGGCAGTTTGCCTCTGGATACCAGGTGTCAGGAAGCAAAGGGCTGTTGTGGTCATGTGCTGCTTCTTGTGGCTTTTTCATTGGTATCTGGTTGGCCTCTGCAGGGACAGAATCTTGGGGTCAGATAAGCCTCTGCCTGATACAGCAGAACTCTCCTTCTTGGGACTAGCCCAAGATCACTCAGCAAGCTTCATAGCTGGTGGGAAGCTTGAATCCAGATCTTCCCAATCCTGCTCTCTAAATAGCACCCTGCTGGCTCCCTGGCATCAGCATTCCCTTCTCTCAGCTCACATAAAATTGGCATTCTCTTCTTTAGGCTGCAAGTCTCAGCATGCTTACCAGAATGCAAGACCTGCATAGCACAATGCGATTTATGCTCGGTCAAACAGTGATGAACATGTTCACAGTCTGAGCCCAGAGACTGGCAACAAGTTATGGAGAATGACCTTGGCCCACATCGCTTAAGACTACACCCTTCTGGTGTGTCCCGTGTAGGATGGGCAGGAGGATGCCAGGTTCAAGTCCTTGCTGAGCCCTGAAGCTCAGTAGGTGACCTTGGGCCAATCCTTGCATGTTTGGGGCAAATAGCAGCTAGAGAATGAATACTTTTTAGCAAGAAACAAGGAGCCTTAATCTAGATCAGAAGAAAGTTTCAAATTTGGTCTTCCTGGCTTTTATTTCTTCTTAACGCTGTGGATGGGTGACACCTGTCTTGAGAGCAGTACATGTGAAAAGGATCTAGGACTCTTGGTAGACCACAAACTTGACATGAGTCAACAGTGTGATGCAGCAGCTAAAAAAGCCAATGCAATTCTGGGCTGCATCAATAGGAGTATAGCATCTAGATCAGGCATAGGCAACCTTGGCTCTCCAGATGTTTTGGAACTACAACTCCCATGATCCCTAGCTAACAGGGCCAGTGGTCAGGGATCATGGGAGTTGTAGTTCCAAAACATCTGGAGAGCCAAGGTTGCCTATGCCTGATCTAGATCAAGGGAAGTAATAATACCACTGTATTCTGCCCTGGTCAGACTTCACCTGGAGTACTGTGTCCAGTTCTGGGCACCACAGTTCAAGAAGGATACTGACAAGCTGGAATGTGTCCAGAGGAGGGCAAAATGGTCAAAGGCCTGGAAACGATGCCTTATGAGGAACAGCTTAGGGAGCTGGGTATGTTTAGCCTGGAGAAGAGAAGGTTAAGGGGTGATATGATAGCCATGTTCAAATATATAAAAGGATGTCATATAGAGGGAGAAAGGTTGTTTTCTGCTGCTCCAGAGAAGCGGACACGGAGCAATGGATTCAAACTACAAGAAAGAAGATTCCACATAAACATTAGGAAGAACTTCCTGACAGTAAGAGCTGTTCGACAGTGGAATTTCCTGCCAATGAGTGTGGTGGAGTCTCCTTCTTGGAGGTCTTTAAGCAGAGGCTTGACAGCCATATGTCAGGAATGCTTTGGTGGTGTTTCCTGCTTGGCAGGGGGTTGGACTGGATGGCCCTTGTAGTCTCTTCCAACTCTATGATTCTATGTAATAGAAGCAAACTGTTTTAAGCATTTTTTGAAGAAGCACAAAAAATATGTTTTGTTTGGCTTTTGGCCTGACCTACCTCATAAGATTGTTGTGAGGGTAGTAATGGGGTGTGGAGACTGCTGCCTTGAGCTTTTTGGAAGAAAGATGAGATCAAGCTGGAGAATCCATAGTGCAGCCTAAATATCTTCTGCCCCTAAATATCTTCTGAGTGCTCCTTTGCTTTCCTGTAGACCTGAAGGCACAGACATCACATCTATTTGAGCATTTAGAATTGCTGCAAAATTATATTTTAGTGCAGAAACAATTCAGGTGATTCAGAATATTCCTTTCAATGGGAATTCACAAACTATGGAGATCAGCTTATTCCTCATTCTTTTTCAGTGGTCAACGCCCTTAGAAGCTGTTGAACTCTTTAAGTCCCAAGACATCTCGATAGCACCACCTCAGTTTTATGAATTCTGCAGACTCTGCAATTTCACATCACTTCATGATCTGCATAGGTTTGCCTCTGAACGAGCCTTAGAAGGATGTGAGCGTTGGATGCCTGTTCTGATGATTGCTTCAGATGGCCATATGCAGATTTTACCAGGTAGATGAAAATGGCATTTGGATTACCGGTAGTTATTTTAACAATGAAAAGTTTATTTTCATTCTTTGGGAAGAACAAGTACTTTCAAATTCCAGTGCATCTTATTAAGATGGTGTTTTGAAGAAGAATTGATTTATTTACAATTTCCCAATAAGGGATGTCTATTCTGAATTGTCTGGTATTAGCCACTAGTGTAATCTGTGGGTCTTGTCTATTATTAGGCTTAATGTTTGCTTCTTGAATGATGTTATAAATATTTCTATGTAATTCTGTGCATCTTTTCTCATAAGTGTGTGCTACTACGTTCAGTAGGGTTAACGGTACTTCCAAATAAGTGTGCATAGGGTTGCAGCCTTACTGTGCAATCCTTTGCATGTCAGTTAATTGCAGTTAGAATAGAGCTGTTGCACACTTCTGCACGACTAAGAAGTACCGTATATGCAAAAAGGAACCTTGATAGAGTATCTGCAGAACACAGGGTTATATGCATGGTCACAACACTGCTGAACCAAAAACAGAAAATTGACAATGTTACTTGTCTTAGGGTTTGCCAGCTATAAACTGGAGATGAATAATATACATTTATATTCCCCAGTAAAGCAAAGAGGCGGTTCTGGTTTCTCCTGATACTCCCCTCATCCAGTCTTTTTGTTTACCTGCTTATCTTGTTGGCATGATCTAAATACACACGAGGCATCCACTTTACTGAAGCTAAGCATTTCTGTAACCCTGCAGATACTCTATCAAGGTTCCTTTTTGCATATACTTCTTAGTCATGCAGAACTGTGCAACGGCTCTATTCTAACTGCAATTCAGGCAAACCAGGATTTTGGTTTCTTTGAATTAACTGTACTTAGAATAAACATGATTTCCCATTTTATAGGAAAGTGTTTTCTTCAAAACCATGGCCAGAAGCACCAAATTTCTTTTCTTCATCAATAGAGAGGATAGAATAGCCTAAGGCTACCTATCCTAGTACAGTGGTACCTCGGTTTATGAACACAATTGGTTCCGGAAGTCTGTTCATAAACTGAAGCGTTCATAAACTGAAGCGAACTTTCCCATCGAAAGTAATGGAAAGTGGATTAATCCGTTCCAGACGGTTCTGTGGAGCACTCAACCTGAAGCGTACTTAACCCGAAGCATGGGTGTAATTGGTTCCGGAAGTCTGTTCATAAACTGAAGCGTTCATAAACTGAAGCGTTCATAAACTGAAGCGAACTTTCCCATTGAAAGTAATGGAAAGTGAATTAATCCGTTCCAGATGGGTCCGTGGCATTCGTAAACCGAAAATTCGTAAACCGAGGTGTTCGTAAACCGAGGTTCCACTGTAATTGTAACTCTCAGTATAGCATTATGTCTGAACTGAGCATATTTGTATGTGCAGGCTGGGCCTTAAAGCTCTTCTTTCCCTATAAATTCATTGTTCATAATATATTCCTTGGCACAGATAGAACAAGAACCACTTTATTATTTCATTGGAATACTTGATTACTTGCATTCTTGTATGTCAAGAGAACCTTTATGAAAAATACTGTCACAAAACCAGTTTTGAATCTTACCAATCCATCCAACAGCAAAATAGCTAAAAAATCTCTAGAAGTACCTAAAATGAAGTTCACTGAAATACTGAATATTACATAAAAATTTAAGTTATACATAATGTTTTTTAGGTGATGAGCTATATCCAGAAGATCCCGATTTTACAGGAGAAAGAAAACCAGTGTTGATGACAGATAAAAAGACTGAAGATCTAATGAAAGGCGCCAGTAGACTTCACCGGATAGTGACACAAGACCATAATAATGTAAATATCTATGTGAATATCCAGCCCAAATATAAACACATCAATCCAATAACAATGGACTTTAAAAGGGGAAACAATGCAGATTGCAATAGTAAATTATAGTATTTTAAAAATAGTTTACATATTTTTATATCTACCAACGCAATGGCAGTTCTTGAATAAGCTGTCCTGGGAGCTTCACATCTTGATAAGCAACATGTATTTCAAACATAGCTGGAATTAATACATTCTTGTGCCACTTTATCTACATGCCACAAGCCTTATGTGAATGATTTAGGCTTTCATTTGTGTACCACAGTAATTATTTCCTTGGCTAAAATTTTGTGCAAATGTGCCAATTCTGGGGTGGACATCTGTCCGCTAAGAACTTGACCTTAATCTACACATTTATGGATTTAAGGCCCTGAAGAGGCAGTGGAGCAATAGTTACCCATGGCTACCATAGGCCATTTGTCAGTATTGGGATAAACTGTTCCTTTATAAATATAATTCAGTATCTTGAACTATTCTGCTTTTCTCATTAAAATGTGGAGACGCTATGGAAGTTTACTCAGAAGTGAAGCTCCCTATTTAGCTGGGATTCAAAATGACAGTTTAGGATTGCAGCCTTACATGAGCATAAGTTCTGTAAATTCAATCAATAATGATTATTTTTAAAATATTCAGAAGCTCTGCTTTTGGAAGGCACTTTTCTAGACACACTAATTTGCTAGTGCTGTCTAACAGCAGTAGAATTAATTCCATTGTATGGTTGGGTTTTCAGTTTTTATATTTCAGAATGTCAACTGATGTGCATTTAAATTAGCATTAAAATGTCAAATTGTAATTTATTCTTATAATTTGTTTTAAAAATAAATATTTATTTTTAGCAACATTGCTTTGGCTGTTTTCATCGTTGCTAAGATATACTGAGCCGTTACACATCTTGTTTTCTTTAAAATTAAGAAGATGCCCTATTAATAGTTTGTGTCAGGAGCTTTCTTATTTTTTAAAAAACATAAAGTTAAAAGTTGAAATTAAAGCCCTCCTGTTACATTTCACATGTGTCCAAACTGGAGCTTTTGAGCTGTGTCTGGCTCCTAACTAGTTTGAGGAATGAATAGAAAACTACTGAAAAAGTGTCCTCCATGTGTGCCGGTTACAAGGGGACCTTGGGTTTCCTCCATCCCATCTTCCAGCTGGAATTAAGAAACTTGAGATTTGATGCAGCGTAAGGGGAGGAAGTAACACAGACCAAGAGAAATGTCTGTCTCTTTAGTTTTATGTTTTGGGTGTTGGAATAGCTAAGCAAAAGATAACAAACTGCATCCAAAGCAGTTTTGCACAAATTGTCTTGCTATGTCTCTGTTGTACAAGAGGTATTACACAGAAGATTTATTGAACCATCTATATTTAATGTTCCAAGACATCACTGTGTATATAGGTTTGTGTTTTTTTAAGAGAAACTATTTGCCAATCACACAGAAATATTCATTAGGCTTAACTGAACCCTCTGACTATGCAGTATCTCTTAGAATGCTATTATATTAGCCGTATTTCAGGTTTGTTTTAAATATTTCACATCTGTTGTCAATACCAGGTATCACAAATAATATCAGTCAGTGTCCAGCCAGCTCTTGCTCTCAGAATGTCTTCTTAAAAAAAACACCCAAGCTCTCAGATCTCTTTGCAGCTGACGCATGACCATGGGAGTTACATTACAGAAATAGTACAGTATATAAAGTCATATTTGTATAGTCGGATCCATGGGCATAACCAGGAATTTTGTGGGGGGGGGAGGGCAAAACTTCAGATTTGTATTGGTTTGTATTGATTTAGGGGGGCAACCCCCCTGCTTCCCTTGGTTACACCCATGGCAAGATCAACTGCTTGGAACTTAGGACTTGCCCCCCAAGAAAGGCAGAGAGCTAGCTGCTCTGTGTTGAGACAGGGGTCTCCAAACAGCTCGACACTAGCAAACTACTCCCCCCCCCCAAAAATTGTGGGGAGTCGCGTGCTTTAGATGTGCACTAAGTGCGCCTTAAATGTATGATGAAGATCTGCATTAAGTTTATTTGGTGGCAGTACAGTTTGTTCCCTCACTTATACCTCTCTTAACAGGCTCCAAGTGGGGAGGCAGGAGGAAGGCAAAACCTAAAAGTATACAGTATATTTTGTTTCTCCACCATGCACCCTGGAGGTTGTGCAGGCTGAGCAAAAGCGGACATGCCTGATGATGGAGAATAACTTAAGATGTTTTACACATGGACACATTAGTACTGTACAGCACCATACATTTAAAGTACTGTACTTTGACCAGCCATGATTTCCTGCAAAGAATTGTGGGAGGCGTACTTGATAAGGATGCAGAGTATTGTTAGCAGGGATGGTCGATTCCATCCCTCTTATAATGGAGTTGTTTGTTACCAAACAACTTCTTCATTATAAGAGGGATGGAATCCCTTTTAAATACAGTACTATTTTTGTGAGTGGATAGTGTGTGCATGTGGATGTCTGTATATAAATAGACATACACATTCATTTCCCCCTTAAATTACAGTATTAACGGGTTTTTTTATTAAAAAAAACACCAATTGGACAAAAATTTGGTGTTCGTGTACACACAGACATACACACACACAATTTCTCCGCCTGATCAGTTTGTTTTAAAAATGTTAATTGTTGAGATGGAAGAAGATAAAGACCAGAGAAGAATGGCAGATTAACTTGATGGATTATGCCGAATTGGCAAAAATGACGGGAAGAATCAGAAATCAGGAAGACTTTCATAGAAGAAAAATTTTCATAAGGAATGAGGAAAATTTATAATTTATCTTAAAAATCATTGTAAACAGTTAAAACTGTTAGCAGGACTGGAATAACACTTGTAGTTCAATGGTGAATCTTGGACACAATGGAGATGTAAAAGATTTGGATTACTGTATCATAAAAGATGTAGGAGGAAATGATCAACAATAGGATCCACAAAGGGGAGGAGGGAAGTCCAGGAGATTCTTTGGAATCTTGTTTGGATATGCGATTGTAAAACTTTGACCTGAAAACCAAATAAACAAACTTTTTTTTTAATGTTAATTGTTCACACTAAAAATTAAGGGTTTTTGTTTTTTTAAAAACCGCGACAAAAACAAAATCGGCCGACCGTCGCTGACAAGTGCGCCGCCGCTGAGAAGCTGGGAGCGGTACTGAGCATGCGTGCGGCGCCGGCGGTTAAACGGTCACTTCAGAGCACGCGGAAAGGAAAAGGAAAGCTAACCGCCGTTAGAATAAGACGGGGAAAGGGCGGGACGAGACGAGACGAGACGAGGTGAGTTGCGGAGCGGGGCCCGAGGTTTGCATTTGAGGGCGCGGGGAGGTGCGAGCTGTGATAAAGCAGCCGCGGAGACGAGCTATTGGCCGGCCCAGTTGAGCGGACTCCTCTTCCTCAGAGGTGGGGGCAGCTTTCTCCCCACCCCACCACGCCGCGTCTGGTGGCGGTTTCGTATATTTTAATATACGGATACAGGTAGCTAGGCCACGTGCTCAGTTTATAAGCATCACAGGTGGTCACTTTCCTCCTCCTCCCCTTCCTTGACACCCTAATTTAGCCTAACTGACTTCCCCGCCTTTATTATTATTTAGCCCAGTGATGGCCAGACCTGGCCTTCCAGCTGTTTTGGGACTACAACTCCCATCATCCCTAGCTAACAGAACCAGTGGTCAGGGATGAATGGAATTGTAGTCCCAAAACAGCTGGCGGGCCAAGTTTGGCCATCATTGAATATATAAAAAAATATTATTTAAAAGGGGGCATGCTCACATGCTTAGAATAAAAAGATATGAAGGGATATAAATGATAAAGAGTGGGGGATATAAGACAAGAGGGATAGAGGAATATAGGGAAGACAGAATGCATGCAGAGAATATATGTAAGTGATCGATTATATTTACAAAATTTGAGTCGAAGTGAAAACAGAAGTCGAGAAAACAAAGGAGGGAAGTTTGTGGGGGAGGGGGGAAGGTGGCGAGGGGTAAGTAGAAGCAACCCTATCTAAAAATTCGTAAGTGGAAAAAATCCTATCTAAACCGCATCCAAGATAGCGGGCGGAGCTCCATTCGTAAGTAGAAACATTCGTAAGTAGAGTTATTCGTAAGTAGAGGTACCACTGTATCATTAAAGCAGTAGTATATATTTTTGCTACCTTTCCCTTTCTTCAGGGAAAGCAGGGCAGTGGACCGGGGTGATCCTCAACATGTTTTATGCTTATAATAACTGTATAAAGTAGATTAAGCTGTCTGTATTCCTTGCTCCAGAGAAAGCTGGCAAAGAGAAGCCTGTACTGCCCTTTTGGTTGGTTGGTTGATTGGTTGGCCTGTTTGTTTGTTTGTTTGTTTGTTCAACTGATTGCACACCTAGGCTCAACTTCTAGGGGAGTTGGAGCTATATTAGTTATTGGGCCACTGCATTTCTAAAAGGAAGAAAAGCACCTGGACTGTGGCCTGGTTTTTCTCAGGTTGAAAGTTACTTTTAAAGGAATGTCATTATGTAAAAGCAGTTTAAATTCTTATTTTGTTGTATTTTTCAGAGGTATAGATAAAGCGTGTGAATCTCTTTGATGTACAGTAATTGAAAAAGTAATTGAAGAAAGAAAATGTTTGAAGTGTTTATATTGAAGGTATTGTGGCTTTTTGACAAGTTTTAGCATATGAATGTTCATTTTGATGCTGTACTGTTTTTAATATTCAGTTTTTAATATTTGGTTGGAAGCCGCCCAGAGTGGCTGGGGAAACCCAGCCAGATGGGCGGGGTATAAATAATAATAAATAATAATAATAATAATAATATTTCTGAGCATAAACCTTGCAGTGTTTTCATAGGACTCTAACTGTGGCTTACTTATTCATTAGATTGAAAATCCATGGTGCTTTTGGGGCTACATAAAAGGAGGTGGAAGTATTGTAGAAAACGAAATGGAATATAAAGAACTTCAATCTGAAATGAATCTGTTCTATAATAAATTCCACAGATATGTGGATGATATCAAGCCATCGGTATTGGAAGAGGGCCAGGTAATTTTATGTACTTTATTTGCTTTACTGGATATGAATTTGAAGAGGGGGGAAGGGAGGTTAGTGTTGGGATATTAGGTCAGTGCTAGTCCTACTCAGAGGAGACCCATTGAAGGTAATGAACATGACTTCCTTTGGTTCATTAATTTCAGTAGTTCTATTATGAGTGAACCTCGTTGGCAACCTTTTGTGAAAGGACTGGATGACTTTAACAGCAATGCAGGACTCGGCTAAAATGATCATCCAGCCTCTGCTTATAATATTATATAGTATATTTTATTATATTTGGGTTTAGCTACTTTTGGAAGTTTTTCTAGATAGATTGTCATATTTCTGCCACCTTTGGGGCACTGTATGAAATATAAAGCATGAAATATATAGCACATTACATGTAGTTTTCCCCTATTGGTTTGATTCCATCAATTGTCTGCTAATCTCATGTAGAGTTTGTGTCAAATGAGAATGGATGTTTCTTTTTCAGGTTTGTGTTGTTTATTGTCAGGAAATGAAATCCTGGTGCAGAGCTGTTGTTAAATCAATCATACCATGTACAGATTATTACATTGCTGAGTGTTTCCTTGTGGATTATGCCAAGAGTGTCCCTGTGAAAACAGACCGGTATGTTCTAATTATACTAAGGGCAAAGGGTATACACAATGAGAGTACTGCAACCTGGGACTAGCAAGCCCTCTAGAACCTGGAAGGTATGATCAGAAGGTTAACGTCATGTTCTATCACACATGCCCACTGAGTTTGTGTGATCCTTCTGATAGACCAAAGTGTATGGAGTTGAAAATCCTACATTCAAATTTAATCTGAACCTATAACTTGCAGGCTGGTCCGAGGCAAGTTTGTCTTAATCTTTCTTCACATTCACTTCACTCAGTAAGCCCACAACTTACGCACATTTAACTTGTGCGCATTCAGCTTTAAGCACATGACAAAATAAAAATAAAAGGGGCGGAGTTCCAGGAAAAATGACTTTGGCAATCCTACTTGCCATTGAACCCAATTGGTTTTTACTATATGCGATTTTGGCTTTAGGTGCAATCCCTGGAAGGTAGCCCTGAGTAAGTTCCGGGCTTACTGTAACAACAGACAGACTACGTTGTCAGCCTATCAAGGACGACAAGCAATACTGTGTTATTTACAATTTGTGCTTTGTTTATAATAGGAGTGGCCATTGTGGTACCCTTGTAACGTTTTGGAATACAAGTTGCATTATTCCTGACCATTGGCCATGCTGGCTCTGGCTGGTAGAAATTGTAGTTCTGAACATCCTGACGGCACCACATTAGCTACCCCTAGCTTATAAAGTATTAATTAATGTTAAAGGGCTTGTTTTTCTGAAATTATGTTTTCAGGATTTGTGTTGCCTTGGAATCATTTATGAGATTACCCTACAGAGCAATAAAATTTAGACTGTATGGTACAAAACCGGTCACACTGCGTGTCGACTACTATAATGACATTGCTAAGACAGTGTAAGTACATTTTGCAAGGTATTATGTAAAAGCATTCTATATTATTTTGGGTTTCTGTAGGACAAGTATTAGGACTTGTAATTTGGGTGACCTTCAATGTAGCTACAAGGAGAGCCTGTGAAAATTTCCCATTTTATAATTCTAGGGCCCCATATTTCTTGGTATAAATGTCACTGAAGCAGACTTCATATCTTTCCAGTTTCTTTCATTCTCTGAGAAACATTTTGAAGTGAAAGAGTACTTCACAAATGTATAATATGTATTTATATGCTTATAACAGTGCCACAGTAAAGTAAGTCATGTGTGCTTTTTTGTAGCCCTGCCAACCGCTGGGATATAGCAGCTATCCACTACTTCCAAAATCTCCTGAATGGTAAGAAAACATAAGGAATAGCATATTATATAATTCCAAATGTATAGGCTAATCTGTTAAAATGCTTAGGTTTTTTAAAAATTCCACCGAGAGGCTGGGTTTGGAGACTGTAGCTGAGTTGCAGAACAGCTGACTATCTGCAGATGGTTCCATGTCCAGGTTCTAATATCTCCAGGCAAGGCTAAGGGAAATCCCTGTCTGAAACCCTGGAGAGCCACCAGTGAACCAGTCACTGGAGAAGGAGTTGGATGAGCCAACAGGTTGACTCAGTACAGTATAAGGCAGCTTTCAATGTCTTCTTTAGATAACTGTGTCTGAAGTAAAGACTATTAGTGTACTTAATGTTTGGTACAAATCAGAATAACAGGAAAGCAGCATTATTGGTAATTCATAGAATTGTAGAGTTGGAAGGGACCCAAGGGTCATCTCGTTCAACCCCCTGCAATGCAGGAATCACAGCTAAAGTATCCAGGACAGATGGCCATCCAACCTGTGTAAAAAAACGTATTAAAAATGATACCTACTTGCTGAAACTTAGCAGTTCACAAATTAATTGTTTAACAGGTTCAAAGCCCACTGGCCAGGCAGAATTGTCATAACCCCAGTGTCATTATTCTGATGTCACAACAGGGAGATCCTTTAATGCTGAATGGTAATAAACTTTTTGGAATTCAACCACGTTGTAATTACACACACATCATAGGATTTTAAAGTGTTATCTTGCCTGCAAATGTCTAGCAACTTGACTTACATATGTACAGAAATAAAATGTATCTATTTCTAGCTTCACTGGAGTAAAACTGATGAAATATTTTGAGATTCATTTCTAACGGGTTAACTATTCATTAATGGCTTCCCAAAACGTTTGCTTATTGCATTACCTTACTTCAGTCAAGGGGCTGCTTATACCTTTTGATTCTTTGGCAAGAGTGTAGAAAATCAGTTGTTGTAGCCTCCCTTCTGATATTTCATCCATTTGGCTTAATCAAGAAAGACCTACTGTGGGGAAATGTAGAAGTTAGAAGACCTAATTAATGCTCCATTTGTTTCTGTTTCTAGCAACCACCAAGGTGGAGGCCAAGTTATGTGCTGTTGAAGAAGACAGTTTTGATGTTGATCTCTATGTCACAATAAAGGAAGAAAAGGTAAGCCAGTCATCTTTACAATTCTGTTTGTGTATAGTACCGCATTTTAAAACATAAACCCAGTTTGCCAGGGTGAGTGGCTGCATCTGTCCCTCTCTACTAATGGGGAATAGCATTCTGCCACTCAGCTTCCCTTCTTATATGCACCTCTTTTGTATATGTTTTAAAAAGTAGATCCTTTAAAATGATAGATGGGGTTGTATAGGGTGATGACTTGCTTTTTTGATAGAAGGGGTTCCTGCCCGAAGCCTCCGAGGGTCCAAAGTTCATGGGAGCAAGGATGCTAGGACACAGGCAAAAAAATCACAAGCATTGGCAGGTAGACTAGAACCAGACCCGCAGTAGGTGGGTCAGTTCTGGATTCAGTTTTTTGGGTGAAAAAAGCTGTGCCCCTGTGGCTTAATAGAATTGCATGGTTTGCCCTTATGCCGCAGCTGATGGGGAGATTCTTTGTGCACTTGGCAGGCTACTTTAGGTGATAGTAGCTGCCTTATAAAACTATTTCAGGTATTTCCCAAATTATGTTAGTAATGTTTATCTCTGCCATTAGTAAAAATGTGTCCCCTTTGTGCTAAATCTTCACATGCATGAAACCTGTTTTCTTCCTAGATATGTGTGAATGATGATCTTGTTGCCAAAAAGTTTGCTTTCTATGAGGCACTGAACAGTACAACAATTAGTGCTGTGGAAGACCAGAAAAGAGAAACACCATTAAGCCTTGAGCCTCTTTCAGAGGAGATCAATCCTGCACTTGTTCTGTGGCCAATGTTGTTGCAAGCCAAGGAAACAAAGGCTTTTGAAACATGTGAGTATGACAGATCTGCTTCCCAAATGAATAGACGGGATGGAGAATAGTGGTGAGGGTGTTCAGCTCTTCCTCTCCTTGCTGCTTTTCCTCTACAGCTCCTATCCCACTTGTTCCCTCCATCCAGTCTGCACACATATTGGCATAGTACAGATCCATGGGGTGGGGCTTTGCTGTTCACCTGGCTTCTCAGTACTGGAACGGCTGTCATTCACCAGAGGAGGGGCATGGCAGTCAGTGCAGGTATAGCAGCAGAGCCAGTCAGATGCTCCTATCTGCCACCAACCTCACCTTGCCCCTGTCCCTCAGTAACTGGCAATGACCCTGAAGTTAGTAAGCAGCACCATCTTGTTGTGCTCCGCAGACTGTTACTGATAAAAGAACCTAAAAAAGAGGAAACCTCAACCAATACTTCTCAACCAATGAAAGCTTCGATGTGATTAATGTGACTGCTCAAAGGTGGCTGAATTTTTGATAAAGTGTTTGTTGAGATCTCTTTGATAACCACACAGACAGTTACTCCATCCTTCTACCTTTTGAAACTGTGTATGGAAACAAATGAGATTTGAAAAGTGAAGAACTTACATAAATTCCCAAATCTGGAAGATCTTCCGTCTTAATAATTTGGATTGCTGGTACTCCAGGGTTTGGCATACTGCCCTTCTTGAAAAAATATGTCATAAACAAAAATAGCTAAAGGAACTGCTCAAATGATTTATTTTTATTGTTATCTGTATGTCATAGTTTTATTTCTTATATGTGTCACCAGTATATGGAAATGTCTGGCACAACTAAGACTTCAGAGAACCGTTTTCCTCAATAATGATGGAATGTTACAGGTGGAAAATACTTTTATTTGTAAAAGGAATTTTGTATAAGTCAATACATTATTATCCCTTTGGAGCTACACTGTATATTTGTACTTTTGTCCTTCCAGGCTGTGACACTTTATGGTTTATATTTTTTATTATGTTTGCACTTTTTAACAAAACCAATAAAATACAAAGTAAAAGAAACTTACATAGCGAAGAAAACTCAAGCTTGATATGCTCATGTCTCAAATTGGCATTATTACACTTTAAGCGAATAATGGAACATACTACATTTTATTTCTTTTAGGTGCTTCTGCTTCTGATGATGTTAAAAAAACAACTTGCAATAATTTGCAGGAAACTGATTTAGCCAGTGAAGAAACAGAGTCTGTGAGTGATTGTAGCATTTTTCACAAGGGATTGAAATTGAAGATTTGTAAAATCCTTAAGAGAAAAGTGGCTTGCCTGAAAAGGGCAGCAAACACGAGTTATATATTATTTAATTAAAATTAAATATGTTATTTACTATTCAAGTAATACTTTGGAAAAGTTGGAACTGGCTCACTGCAGTGCTTTGAGCATTGCTTGAGGTATGTGGGTACAGATTCACCTGTATATGTTACTGCTCTTACACAGTGCTTGTGACATGACTGTTGGTAAGCATAGCTGCCAAGTTTTCCCTTTTCTCGCGAGGAAGCCTATTCAGCATAAGGGAAAATCCCTTTAAAAAAGGGATAACTTGGCAGCTATGTTGGTAAGTGGTTCGCCTTTCAACGTGCCCTACCACTTCCCAAATGCTTCCAGATTTGTTTTCGCTCTTGGGGAGGTGTCTGATTGTAATTAGGCTGGGGGCAGTCGGGGCAAAGAGTTAAGGCCCTCATTCTTCTCATGCCATTGTCCTGAACTGTGGACAAACCATACTTACAAGCCATGGTTTGTTGTTGATTTATAAACCTTGGCTTTACATTAATCACAGCTTAGTGTTTTGTGTGATCCCAGTCCTAGTTTTGCTACTCTGTTCTTAGTCACTTCATTCATAACTGGTGACCAACAAATCAGAAGCTCAGAAAAGCAGGTGGAGCTGGAGGAATACCTTTTAAAGTATTCTTGGTCATATGACCTGTCTATCTCGGTGGGGGGGGGGGCTTATCCCATGGTTGCCTTGGAGTCCTCCAAACACTAATCCAAGAAGGAGCAGTCACACCAAGTATTCAGTGCTTTCTTCTTTGACAAATTGTGTGTGTGTAGATAGGATGGTGAAGGTTAGTTGCAAATCAACTTCACAACTGAGCCGCATGGCTTTGAGATATTGCTACTGATGCTGCAATAGAGGGACAGAAGAGTAGCTTGCTAGAATCGCTTGTAGATGTATTTTGTGTTGTGGGTGAGAAAGGCTGTGTTTTACTGTGTTCCAAAGCAGTGCAATGTGCCTTACTCTCCATTCTAGTCCTGTAGTGAAGTAGCTCCAGCCAGAAACACGGAGGTGCCCTGTTTCCTAGGTCATAACTAACATAACCCTGGGATGTTTTTGTCTGCTTACTTAGGCTGTAATGGTGCCGGTTCCTCCTTTAAAACAAGGCATAACTGTTTCCTTGCAGGCGGATATACAAGCAGACAGGTTTGTTTTCACCTCTAAATCTTCTATTCTTATTCCCTTAGCAAGGGGCTGAACCTATATGTAAAATAAAAATAAACTTGCTGATTGACAATTTTAGAGCACAATTAATCTGTTTAAATGTACAGTCATACCTCAGTTTAAGTACGCCTCGGTTTGAGTACTTTCAGTTTAAGTACTCCGCGGACCTGTCTGGAACGGATAAATCCACTTTCCATTACTTTCAGTGGGAAAGTTCGCTTCAGGTTAAGTACGCTTCAGGTTAAGTACGGACTTCCAGAACCAATTACACTCATACCTCAGGTTAAGTACACTTCAGGTTGAGTACCCCGCGGACCTGTCTGGAACAGATTAATCCACTTTCCATTATTTTCAATGGGAAATTTCACTTCAGGTTAAGTACGCTTCAGTTTAAGTACTCCACGGACCATGTGGAATGGATTAATCCACTTTCCATTACTTTCAATGGGAAAGTTCGCTTCAGGTTAAGTACGCTTCAGGTTAAGAACAGACTTCCGGAACCAATTGTGTTTGTAAACCGAGGTACCACTGTAAGTAGTTTGACTCATTTGTTCACTTTCCTGCACGGGAATAAGGCATGTCTTCTACTGGCATATTTGTGAAGATAAGATAATTATCTTATTCAAGTTTATCATGTTTTTGTATAATAAGTGTCATGTAAGGACCCCCCCCCCCAAAAAAAATCCCCAGTTCACATATATTCCACATGCAGCCAGTATTTTTATAGTCATAAGTAAAGTTTTATCAAATGATTGTGTATTTCATTTTAGCACCTTATGTAAGGAAACTACTAAAACACAAGAACTGGAGAAAGATCTTTATGAGAAAAATATTGGTGTGAAGTAAGTTTTCTTTTATCTTCCTTTTGAACTTATACAAATACTACATAAATGGAAATGCTACCTTGAGCCTGAGTTTTTAAAAGTGTTTTTATTATAAAATGGCATAAGCTGCCATAGGCAGAAACCTCCTTCATCAGATGCTGAGTTGAAACATGAACATTTTGTTATATTAATAGGTCAGGCAAGAAGAAGCAAAGCAGATCTCCAATGTCTGCAATGTTTATAACTTTCACTCTTGTATATGGCTCATTACTTAGAGCCAGATTTAACTGAGTTGTCTCTAACTAAATTCTATCACTGAAAGTCAGGGACTGAGGTTTGTTGTACAGTGCTAATTAATTTCAGTGAGTCTGATCTGAGTACAACTTGGTTGAATACAATTCCTCATATTTTTGCTGGTGGTAGTCATCAGTCAAAATTTGTGCTTACTAGCAGCCCTGACCCTCCCATAGAGCTGATGTAACTAAGCACTGAGGCAATCAACAGATAGAGTGTCTGCTATGGGGAATGCAGTAAATGTTTTGGGTGAAATTGACTTGGTATCTGATGGATGTTTTTAATTGCTAAAAAGATATTCAAGATACTTAGTTTATCAAATCAAAACAAGCATTATTATTTGATACTAGCCTAGCGGTCTATTCCTTATGCTAAATATAGATTGGAGCAGCCCAGATGCAAATCCTTGCTCAGCCATGAAGCTCCCTGACTGATTGGCCAAGGTCATCACCTCTCAGCCAGCCATGATGCCTTTGCTCTATGTCCTCAGTTGGAGGCAGTAATGCTTCCGAATATCAGTTGCATACCTGCCAAGTCCTGGACGAAAAAATCCGGGATCGGCAGCTGCACGACACCGGAAGTTGCGTAGACACAACTTCCGGTGGCGTTTTGCCCTTCTATGGGCACCAGAAAATGGCGCCAGCGCCGGAGGTTGCTTCTACGCATGACCGGAAACACGTAAAAGCGACTTCCGGCACCAGCGCCACTATTTTCTGGTGCCCATAGAAGGGCAAAGCGCCACCGGAAGTTGCGTCTACGCATTTCCAGACATGCGGAGAAGTGACTTCTGCCGCCGGCCCCGCCATTTTCTGGTGCCCATAAAAGGGAAAAGCGGTAGCAGAAAAATGGCCGCCGGCAGGAGCGAATTTAAGGGAGAATAACGGGAGAATAACCAATACGGGAGACCGCCGGGAAACGGTAGGAAAAAAGGGGGTTTCCCAGCGAAAACGGGATACTTGGCAGCTGTGACCAGTTGCTGGAAATAACAGGAGAGGAGAGTGCTCTTATGCTCAAGTTTGGTTCCTTGATTTCACACAGGCATTTGGTTGGCGACTGTGGGAACAGGATGCTGGACTAAACGGGCCATTGTCCTGATCCAGCAAACTATGTTAAATGCCATCCTGATTTCTTTGGGAGAAGGGCTGAATAAAAGTGTAATAAATAAAAGCTGTTAAGTTGGCATGTGGTGACAAACTTTTTAAAAAAGCAAACATGTATATTTTCAGGCTTCTACAATTTTTAAATCCTTTGAAAGCTGTTGATGGACAAGATGAGACAAAGGTATTTCAATTAACTGTTGCTTTTGGCAGATCATAAACACTTTTGGACTGTTAGTGCCATTTGAATATATAAATGAGCTTTTATAATTTTGGTTTGTTTATCTAGTTTTTTGAATTGATACATGGTGTACCCACCACTTCAGAAATTGCTACACAGTCACCTATTTCACAAAGTTCTGGATGATCTCAAAACTGTCAACTAATAATGTGCTTTCCAGATTGGAACAGGAGGACTATTTGAAAATAGGAAGCAATTTGGGGTTATCTTAGAATTTGATAGCTGAAGATTGAATATCTTTTAGAGTCCTAATTATAGCACTGGTATTCATGAAATCTTAGTGATCCCATAAAAGGCATAAATTGTTTTGTGCTTTTTCCTAAACAAAAAAAAATATGAAACCATTTGCAGTGAGGGAGAACATTTTAATGCAAATCATCATGTATCCTGTCTGTTGCAAGACTTGTGATTGTTACCTTTAATTTTAGAAGTTACAAGTGAATACCGGTGCATTTCGTCCTGCTGTCCTTAATAAAAAAATGGAACCATGTTCATCTCTTGAAACAGCACCACTATTTCCAACTCTGAAAAAGGTAATATTCACTATACGATATAGAAAAGCATGGATTGTGTATTTTATTTAATACTGAAAGCTCTAAATTATTTTTTGAAATTGAGCATGCTCTAAAAATAGCACTTGTTTCTATTGCCATCTTCAGCATAATAGAATCCCAGTAATTCATTGAGGTCACCACAAAGCTGAATATCAATTTTGGAAGAGGATATGGAAGACCGAGGCAGCAATCCTACACACTTAACTGGAAGAAAGTCCCATTGAACATGATGGGGCTTGCTTTTGAGTAGGGATTGTCCTGTAGGATTGCCCTGGGAGTTTCAAATTGCTGCTTTACCATGAAGCCCACTAGATAGCTATGGGCAAGCACCTTGCACTAAGCAGCCTCACAGGATGACCAAGAGGATGAAATGGTTCAAAGTGACACATTGTAATGTGTCCTAATCCCTTAGATATGGCAATTTACTATCTCTGAACAACCAACATGAAGCTTTGCACAGCAGAGCAAGCTAGCTGTTGATACTCTGCCCACCCCGCCTTAATACATTTTATGCTGGTGGAAGTAATGCATTTTAAATACGATGCAGCCCATACCCAGAAATTGCATTGCTTATTGATTTTTACCCATTTGTTAGCAGTAGATCTGATGAGCAACTCAAAAAGGTTTAATTGGTAATTAAGGCTACAACTGTGTGCTCATTTGCACTCAGGTGCCGCTTGTTTCAGTGGAATTTGTTTGTTAGCTTGGCAGGGAATTGTTTTCCAAGACTATAAATAGTTACAACTGTATCTGCTTAAAACTTGGTCCTGACCATAGCTGGTGCTGCTCCAACCCCTGCCACCCCTTAATGCTGTATTGATTTCTCATATACAGAATATTCAATAACCCAGACTGTTTGAACCACATGCTGTACAGAAATATGTAGGCTGTCATCCAGTGAATCAGTATACATCTGTAATGGGTCACCTGTGCCCATACACAGGTGGTGATCTCCACGGAGATTCTGCAGGAAGCAACTCACATTGATCCCTTGTTAACAGGAAAGCTGTGACTCTGTATATAATGTACCTGCATTTGATCATCTCCCTAAGACCGACTCTTCTATTTTAAGCAAATACATAAATACAGTTGATGCATTTCCCCCCTTGGTAGGAACTTCTAAGGAATCAGTTCCCAGGACCTAATCATGTACAGTCTTATTCGTGGCCACCAATAGCTCGCGGATGTGATTCAGTTATTATCTCTCCTGAAAACGATCCACTGCTATATCTTCTGCCAATTATTACGTTTTTGCAGTCAAGAAGTTGCTATGTATCACTGCCAGCTCGGAGTGGTGTAAGTAGGATATTCCGTTTATGCCCAAATGCCTTCTTTGTTGAAACCAAGTCTTGGAACAGTGTAGGCTTGGATTAAGCAGTCAGAATGTGTGGTGCTTTCTGTGGTTGCTTTTTGGATGTGGGCTCTGCATTTGAATGTGCATCACTTCTGAATGGGACTATGTGAGGCAACAGACATCTCAGTTTCCAACCAAATAGTTAAGTCCATTGTAACCATGTCTTAAGGAGCCGCTTAGAAATGCAGGAAATATAGGGAAGGTGGGAATGCTGTAGCCTCTGATATGAATGTCTAAGCTAACCAGTTGCCTGCCTAGATAGTTCTATCTAGAGACCCTGAGCAGTAGATGTTTGAATGGGCTCAGCTCATCCAAAGCTAGCTGCAAGCAATAGAACATGAGATTAACTTTTTAAAAGTTGTGATAACATATTCTTCCTAAGGGATGGCTTAGAGTAAAGAGAAGGATCAAACTTTATCTGTATAAATGCCTCTAGTTTGGGGGGCAGGGGGTTGGCAGGGAGGGGGAACTAGAACCCAGCAGGCCTTCTTCAGGCATGTATATTTGGCATTAACTAAATATGTACGGGGGGGGGGGGCAATGAGAATGAGCATACTAGCTTTGTCCTGCCATTGTTCTCATTTCCCTCCATAAGCTGCAGAATGACTGACTGAAGTAGGGAGCTTCCATGAGAGCAATGGCAAAAGGTTTGTCTGGAGTCGGTGTGCTGATCCTTTATAGCAGGCTTCCTCAAACTCGGCCCTCCAGCTATTTTTGGCCTACAACTCCCATGATCCCTAGCTAGCATGACCAGGGATGATGGGAACTGTAGTCTCAAAACATCTGGAGGGCCGAGTTTGAGGAAGCCTTGCATGTTTCAATTAATAACCAATGTGCACACTTCATGAGGGTTATGTACAGCAATGTACAGCAAGCCATTTGGAGGGTTGAGTAAGCATGCAGCAAAGAGCAGGCCTGAATGAGAGAGAGGAGTTTTGTAGAAACAAGGCTGTTCAGAGTCTATACCACTGTGTGATTTCCCCACTCCCTTCATGGATTTTAAAAACCTTGGCTAGCTTGCATTATTTTGAGCAGTGGGTTCTCTTTTTTAAGAGATCTTCTGACTGATAAGCTTCTGATTCATGGAAGTGTTTCTGCTCTTAGTATGAATTGATGTCTTGTGTGTGTTCATAGCCAGTCGCATTAATCCTGTGCCCAAGACAGAAGAAAGCAGAACTGGTGTTTGAATTTCTAGAAACTTACAGCCATTGTTCCAGGCCTATTCACCCAATATTGCTCTTACTGGGAATGAATAAGGAAGAAATACAGAGCACAAGAATTCCAAGAGGATGTAAGCATATCATGATCATTAATGCTGAAAATGTGATTGAATAAATTTATCTGGATCATAAGGGAATAACAAAATAGAAAATGCAAATATGGTATAAAATCATACAGTAACATTAACTTATTAAAGTGGTCTGTCACAAGTGTGACTAAATCATTCCTATACAGTTTCAGTGCCACAGAGCGAAAATAAAAATAATGCTTTAAATTGGCAATTCACATGAACTATAAAATCCATATTAAGACAACCAATTAACTGCAGTTTTCCAGGACATGTATACTAGGCACCTGACTTGTGTTATGCAAAAAGAGAGAGGAGGGGAGAAGCTGAATTCATCATAGCTAATTGGATTTCACATTCTTAATTTGTACCTTGCTATGCAGATTTTTGTTCCAGTTGATAAAGCAAGTTAGGGGGTTATTACTTTCCAATTGTCTGTAGCCCTAGAAACAGGAAGCAGCTTTTTAATACAGAATTGGTACACCTAGCTTAGTATTGTCTACACCAGGGATCGGCAAGGTTTACCTTGCCTGGGCCAGTTCACTCCAGTGGAGATCCCTCCGTGGGCCAGATTGCGCGCTCGTGATTTCCGTTGTCTGCGTCCTGCGCAGATGCCATTTCCGGTGCCGCGGAAGCGAGCCACTGCGCTGCGCCGATTTAGCACAGCGCGCAGGGACTCACCAAACAGGCAGCTCAGTTTGGGGGCGGCTCATGGGCTGGTTAAACAACCCCCAAGAGCCGCTTGTGGCCCACTGACCTTAGGTTGCCTACCCCGGTCTACACCTACTAGCAGTGGCTCCCCAGAGTTTGATGCGAATCTTCTCAACCCACTTGGAGATGCCAGCTCTTGAACGTGGAACTTTTTGATAGCAAAACACCTACTTTGTCACTAAGCTATAGCACTTGGTGAGTACAAATCAATTCTAGGTAACATAACAGGAAAGCTTTCATAAACAAGAGAACAGGTTCTTTTTTCCCTTGGGTCATGAATTATTAGCTAGCATGGCTGTAACTGGGTTACAGGCTAGTAGTTTTTGATGGTACTTTATGCTTTTGTTGAGATTTCAACCAAATAATGTGGCAACTTCCTTACAGGTGAGGTCCTTATAACAACCCCATATACCCTACTGAGGTTGCTTGAATATCACAGCTTACTGTTCCTCAGGCTCTGCCATCTTGTGCTTGATGAAATTGACGTGCTGTTTGCTGAAGCCAGCATAGAAGTAAGTGTGGGTTTTTGCACATAAGATAAATGTGCTAAGATAATGTGAACTCAAAGAATATTATAAAAAAGATACAATCATAGTTGTCCCTAGCGCTGATTGTGCTCCCCCCCCCCCAAAAAATAGTAACTATACAGTAGTGCTTACATCAAATATACATTGCTAAAAAGTTCTTCCTGGTGGGCAACCAGGGATTGCCTGTGACTCAAAGACCTAGTTCCACCCAAAGCAGCTAGTTGATTAGTAAGTTAACTGTCTTCCCATCACCAATTCTGCCTGTAGTTTACCCATAGTATTACTTTTAGCAGATGGAAAAGATAATGTATATTAATTCCTGTTTTATAGATATTTAGTATTCTAGAATATTACAAAACAGCCTTGAACGTTGAAGAGAAAGAATCTGCACCTCAGCAGATCGTTGCTATCGGAAGGCACTGGAGCAAAAACATAGAACGCTTAACCAAAGAGTTCATGAATGATCCGTATGTTGTGATCACATCCATGGAAGAAGCTGCCATATATGGCAAAGTGCAACAGGTAAAATATTAGGGGCTTTATAGCTCTCTTATATTCTGTATTTGCTTTTGGATTGAAGACTAGGCTCTGCACAGTTTCACTAACTCTTGCAGGCACAAATTATAAGCATTGTGGCTTTTAAAATACTAAGTGGAATTTGGAGGTTGAGATTGGCTATGTACAGAACAAATCCAGTTGGTCAGACCTGTTAAGTAGCTGGAAACTTTAAGGGTTATAATAAGAGTAACTTCCTCAGTTCTGAGAATAGCATCAAGAATGGTTCCTATGAAACCTGCTGGTTTAGCTATGATGTGCAAAAATAGGAGGATAAGAACACTTATTATACATGTATGGTTTCTTGAGCAGGTTACTTGAAAGTAAGATTGAGAGGTGCTCATAATTTTTTCACAGAACAATTTCATGAATTTTCTATTCCAGAAGCGCTGATTAAACAAAAGGATAAATCAAACTATTGTGGAACCCCATCTTCATGTTAAATAGGGTTAATTCAGCATCTCCCTATAGAAAGTTGTATCCAGTGCTAGTCCTACTCAGAATAGATCTATTGACATTAATGGGCATGACTAATCTTGGTCCATCAGTTTCAGTGGGCCTATTTAGGTAACATTGTTGGATACAAGCCATGGGTATTTTTATTCCCTAACATAAGGGGGAAGCAGAAGTGAAATACTTGGCTTTTATAAAGAGTGATTTAATTTAACCTGACACATTTGAACTACATGTGACTCTAGGTGGTGCAGCTTTGCCTTGAGTGTGACCGAATCTCTACTTTACTTCAAACATTGGACTTTACTCCTACTAATGTTCAGAAAACATTGATTTTCACCAGTTCCACAGAAGAAACAGATATAATTTACAAGGTATTTCCCCCTAAACTATACAGTCCAGATTGTTTAGAAAGAAAGATTGTTTAGAAAGAAAGATTCTCCTCTTTTCTATCCAGGTTAATGGATAAATACATAGCTGAATAGGCAATAAGAGGGTGTTGCAAAAGGAAATGGTTTCATTTCTTATTTTATCATTTTCAAAGCTTTGCATAAGACATGTGAAGTGTTGTCATATGGGAATCTCAAAGCAGGAAAAGCTAGTCACTTCCAGAAAAGGACTGCTCTCCCCCCCCCCCCGGGTGAGATATACTCCAAATCTGATATCAGTAGTCTTAAGTGGCCAATTGGAGATTTTAGGCACTTGAGCAACTAATGACTTTGGACTTGCATTACTCAAAAATGCCAATATAAAAGAATTGTGGGGTGAAAACTCAGAACCCAAATATTCCTTTCTCAGCCGGGATGCAAAACCCCAGGTACTCCAGGTGACAATGTTTTGCTACATCAGCAGATAAGGGTGTTTTGTATGCAAGTCCAGCAGCAGGACTGATCACTGATTAAGGCACTGGCTGAGCTCCCACCCACATCGCTGCCACTCACTGGCCCTGGTCCTCCACAACAGGAGCCCAGATCAAACATGAGGGGCGGCAGGCAAGAGACGTTGACGGCGCCAGGACTGTCTGCCTATGGGGCTGCCTCACATGCTACACCCCTCTGTCCAGGCAGGCCCCAGGTACCTGGCCCAGGCAAAATCAAAAGCAGCAAACAGAAACAGCTGGGGTTCAAAGGGCAAAGATTGATAACAGCACCCCGAGTACCTTCACTCTCATGAATACAGCAAACAACTCTATTAAAAAAACCCTTTGCTTTTGAAGTTGTTACATTATTTTGTTTGCTAGAAATAAATATTGAACTTGAGGGGGCAATTCAACTAGCTTGAAAATGTGGCAGAATGGTGTGCCTGTGTCAGAGAGACAGAGACAAGGAAAATAATAGGCAGGAGATGGTTGCCCATGGCTTCTGAAACCACTGCTTGGAGTTTCAATCCTCCCCGCTTTGGCACTGTTGACAAATTATACTGATGAAATGAAAGCTTTGGCTAACTCGGATGGATTTTTGC
Organism: Zootoca vivipara; assembly: GCF_963506605.1. Taxonomy (NCBI): domain Eukaryota; kingdom Metazoa; phylum Chordata; class Lepidosauria; order Squamata; family Lacertidae; genus Zootoca; species Zootoca vivipara. The sequence goes on from NC_083281.1 coordinate 71,532,207, forward strand.
GTTGAAGGACTCTGCGCGCCATTGAGTTGTTCAAAATAAACCCCGTATCTCATCATTCTTTAATTTGAGATAAAAGCAACTAAGATTAAAAAATCTATGGTGATAGAAGTTTTCTTGCACTCAAGCTCTGCTTTGTCCAAGGCATGTAATCTTAGTTTGAAGGAATTAAAAAAAAAATAGGTAGGAGTTTGGCAACGAGATTCAAAAAATGCAGTTGCTGATAATGAGAGTTCACATGTCTGTTCAGTTGGTACCTTTTTGCAGCAGCCAGCAGGTGATAGTGGGGCTAAGAGGAAGGAGTTCAGAAGTGGAAGGGAAAGGAAAGGGGAAAGGAAAGAGGACAGGACCAAGGGGCCAGCCTTGGTTGTCTTGTGTTCTGAAACATCCCTGAAGGGAAGGACAAAAGTCCTGCTATGACTGATAAAGCCTTGCCTTGTTTGTGGAGTGTTCCCACAACAACCGAAGTCACTGTGTTGATTCCTTGCTGCAGGGGATGAATGTTTCTTCGGGCTGCAAGGCAGTAAGGCAGGCAACAGGGAAGGCACTGCTGGGTTGAAACAGCATAAATTGGTAACACAAGCAGTGCAGCACAGTTTACAGAGGCAGCATTTTGACTGCTGCTGATAGGTACAAGATCTTACCAAGGAATTGATATGCATTCCAAATGAATTGATTTGTGTCTCCTTATTTCACAAAAGGCCATGCATTTGTTTGATACTGTATATAAATGAATATAATCATCCAGGGACACTTTAGCCTTCATTTAAGGGCTAAATGAAACTGACCCTTTAGACAGTGATGGCCAAACTTAGCCCTCCAGCTGTTTTGGGACTACAACTCCCACCATCCCTAGCTAACAGGACCAGTGGTTAGGGATGATGGGAATTGTAGTCCCAAAACAGCTGGAGGACCAAGTTTGACCAAGTTTTAGAACGTAGAAAAAAAAGATTACTCATGACCAGGCTTTTAATTCTGAATGCAGCAGTGTTCAATTCAGTTTGTTTTTTTAAATCAGAGCATTGTTCAGTAATTATACATTTCTTTTGTAATCCACATTGTTTGAAACCATTCTCTTTTTTAATTAGGCAGTGGAGAGCACTTCAATATTTTGTTTGAAAATGCACCCAGACATCGAATTTCATTTTGATTATGTTTTAGAGCAATGGAACAAAAAATTTAGCTCTGGCACACATGTTGTACTAGGTAAATATATTGTTTTTCTCACATATGCTTACTCTAAAACCTTTGTCAGAACTATAGTGACTCAATCTCTTTCATTAAAATTTAATTAGATGTATCATTTGCTATATTATTATTAAACTGTTCAGATAATTATTGTCTCCCAAAGAGGCTCACATAAAGAAAAAAATAAAGGGGGGTGAGTTTTGCCATCAGGTTTACAAACTACAGTGTGCAATTCTGAGCACCCCACTTCAAGAAGCTATTGACAAATGAACATGTGCAGAGGATGACTGAGGGTCTGGAAACCAATTCTTATGAGAAGGGATATAATGGTCACCATCAAATATCTGAAGGATTGTCACATGGAAGATGGAGCAAGCTTGTTTTCTGCTGCTCCAGAAAGCAGGACCTAAACCAATAGATTCAAATGATGAGAGAGGAGTTTCTGACTATACATTAGGAAGAACTTTCTGCGTGTAAGAGCTGTTTGACAGTGGAATGGACTCCCTTGAAATGTAACTAGATGGCCCTTTGGTGCCTTCCAACTCTATGATTCTATGACTTTTGAAAGTGGTTGCCTCTCCTACCCTGAAGGTTTTACACAAGTAAAATAACCATCCGTCAGGTATTATTTAGCTGTGATTCCTGTGTTTCAGGGGGTTGGATTAGCTCACCCTTGGGGTCCCTGCCAACCCTACAATTCCATGATTCTATAAAAAAAGACAAGAGACACACTTGGGAAAGGGAGTGAAAGGAGAATAGGTAGAAGAGGGAATTCATTCTTCAAGGTTAGAGCAAAGTGCTGAGCTACAAGCATTTATATGCAATTTGGACCAGGCTGGTTTCCCTTTGCCTGATCGTCTTGCTTAAATCTCTGTTTATGTCTGGCTAGCTAACGGTTTCCTGTTGAGTAGAGTAGCAGCATTGGAAAAGACTTCCGGTTTGCCGCAGTTCAACTTTGGTCGCACGTTTCTTGGGCTCCAAGAGATGCGCACTCACTGAAGGGGTGAAACGGGGGTTGTAAGGATTCACGGCACCTCAGAAGATTCAGGAGGGCTTCCAGAACCTAGAAGGATTCGCTGTGGTGTCGGGGAGGTCTCCCAAAAGCGGACCGTGAGGTTCGGGAAGGGGACCACGGACGCCGGTAACAGTGTTCCCTCCCTCCGGTGAGAAAGCCTGATTTCGGTGTGACCCAGCGCCTGAACTTCCACAGAATAACGACGTGTTTAGATATCCGGTTTGTGTGATTAAACTCTGAAGACTCTGAAGAGCGGCAATAATGACCTGCCAAATTAATAACTTGGCTGGAAAAACTAACTGGAACAACTTCGTTTAGCCAAACAGTCGGGGAGCTGCACAAGTGAAAGGGGGGGTCAATCCCGAGGTATTTAGAAAATAGTACCCGAAGAAAACCAAGGTCAGGAAAGAATTATATTTACTGGCGTTTGGCAGTGTGAGCATAGATTAAAGCAATACTGGATAAGAAACAAAGAAATTGGAGTATGGAACATCCCCTCGTAACAGAAGTTTATTGAATGTTCACCAGTGTATAGGGGAGAAAGCCGAGAAGGAGGGAAGAAATGACAAGGTTTAAAGACTTTAACACTGCTCCAAAACCCAGCATTTGTGTCTGGCGCTTAACATACCTGCCAAGTTCCTCTCTGAAAAATAAAGGATCGGACCGGAAGTAGCGCTGCTGCCATTTTGGAACTGGGCGGAACATGCTCAGAAGTGACTTTTGATGCTGCTATGCCCAGTTCCAAAATGGCCGTCGCACCAGAAGTCGTGCTGCAGCCATTTTGGAACTGGGCAGAGCAGCATCAAAAGTCGCTTCTGAGCATGCTCCGCCCAGTTCCAAAATGGCCACCGCGCCAGAATAAACCGGGGGAAAACAAAAAAAATCCATTTTTTCGGCTGGGGACAGCTGGAAAAACGGGGGTTTCCCGGGGAATACGGGAGACTTGGCAGCTATGGGCGCTTAACCAGACCCTATGTAGAAAGGAACTGTTTAAATTTGCTGAATTTAACGTGGCAAGGTTGTTTTATGGGACCACCTGGTGAGATGAATGTGTTTGTGTGCCTACGCTGGTAGTTTCCCAAAAAAGGCTTCTTCATAGTTTTTCTTCCTAAATTGAGTGGGACTAAATATATTGAGTGGTAGTCTTTCTGAGCTAAGTATGGAGTTTGAAGATAAAGGGGTTACTTTAAAAAGAGAAATCCAAAGACGCTAAAGAGAACTTATTAGGGAAAACTGTTGAGTCACTGTTGCAAGTTGCTTCCTCTCTGGGAGCCACTGTTGTAAATTGCTCCCCCCTTCTGGGGGTGGGAATTGGATACTAACTTATGAGGAGAGAGATAAAGAGACAAAAGAGGGATAGAGAGGAAGAGACTAAGAGACAGAAAGAAGGAAACAACATATCGGAGGAAAGATACAGTGGAACGCTGACACCTAGAGGACAAAATTGGAACTCTTCAAATTGAGACGTCTCTTTTTTGGATTACTTTTCAGTATTCATAAATACCGCAAATAGACTTATGGGGGTATGGGAAAGATAATGGTGCTGATTGCTATATTATCGCTCTTCTTTTCTTTATCCTTTCTATTTGTTTTTACAATCGCTTTCTTTTGTTTTTCCTTCCTGTTTAAACTCTTTGCTGGTCTGTGTTCCCCTAGGTGAAAGGTGCCTTAATTTTGTTTCAGGTTTGCTGTCTGTCCTCTTCTGTCTGTTCTCTTCTGTTAATTATTATTATTATTATTACTTTTCATTTTTTTATTCCCCTCTTCCCTCCCTTTGTTTGTTTGTTTTTGTTTGTTTGTTGGATCACTTGACTGCCCCTCTCCAGTAAGATCATTTCCTATTGCCTACTAATACTCTTCAGTGGTTAAAATCTTAAATAATAAATATTTTAATTTTATAAGATATTTAAGTGTATAAATTAACTTGATGAGGGGGTGATTGTCAGATTATATCTACTAGGACAGTAAGAGGTGGAACAAACTGAACAATACAATTAGTTCATTAATTCAATTTGTTAAAACAATCACTGAAGCTAAGAAACTGGGTTTGATATGTCCAATATAAATAATCTACAAATTTAGCAACAACAATTTCTGCTACCAATCCTAGCAGAAGAAGCTCAACCCCGGGCTCAGATTTGAACATGGATATGAAAGAATTAATTTTGGGATTGAAAAGAGATATCTTAGAAATGAAGAAAGAGATGAATGAAAATGCTAGGACTACAGATCAAAAACTTGACAGGATGAGAATGAAAATTGATGAAAATGCTAAGATGGTAACAGATTTAACAGGAAAAATGAACGAGTTAGTGGTTAAAAATATGGAGATGTTAAAAACAGTACAAGAATTGAAGGACAGAACAATTAATTTGGAGTAGGGAGTGAGGAAGGTACAGAAAGAGAACAGAGAGCGGAAAGGAGAAACAGACAAAATAAAGAAAGAAATTGTAGAAATGAAAGAAACACATGTGGTAGTTTTAGATGCAATATCAATGATTGATATGCATAGAAGAGAGAAAATGTTAAGACTCAGATCAATACTGGAAGAGCCGGATGAACAGATAGACCAGAAAATAGTTTCAGAATTAGCGAAGTGCTCAAAATGGAAGAGCAAGAGATGGCACATAATATAGAGAGAATTTTTAGAATTAGATCCAGCGTTGCTAAAATGAATAATTGGCTGGGAGACTGCCTCGTAACTTTTGTAAATATGGAAATGAGAGATAAAATCCTACAAACTAGTAGTAAGAAAAAACTTAGACTTCACGAAACAGATATAATTATACACAAAATCATTCCATCCAGGCTTCTAAGAAAAAGAGATAAATACAAACCGTTACTGGAGGCTTTAAGAGGAAAATCAGTTGTACACAGATGGGAATTTCAAGAGGGAATTTCCTTTTTCTTTAAAGGAAATAGAAGATTTACTTCATGGGAAGAAGCAGATAAATTTTGAAGAGGGTATAGAGAGGAACTGGGAGGTAAAAAAACAGCTGGGTGGAGGAGCGGAGGATACAGGAAATCTTCCAGAAGCGGAGGAAGGCTAGGAATTGGGGTTAAGGAAAACATAAAAGTATAAATATATATTGTGTACATTTCATATTGACTGAGAGTAATCATATTTTAAAAGTTAATATTAATTTACAGATCGTTAAACTAATAAAGTAAACAACGGATGTAAAAATAACTTGGAATGTGAATGGCTTCAACGAGAAACTAAAATGAAATAACGGACCTCCAGAACGAATTAAGTTCATAACCTGAGATACCACTGTATCTTGCAAAGGTTTGCCCAGTTTCAGACTTGGGGCAACATGGTATCAAGCAGATTATAGCAATTTATGTAACATAAAACATAACATAAACTAAGGGTTAATCAGTTAACTAAAAAACGGAAATTATGATAGAAAAGTTCCTTGTCTGTCTACATCATTTTATGCTATTCCAAGTGCTTCTGATTGATGATTTTTATACAGCTTGCCACATTGGTGCTTTCTATCATTACCAGTATTGTCATTTTAAATAGGAGAGTGATTTGCAGGAGCCCTCCTAGAACTTGAAAATCTGATGATGAGAAGTATGTGTTGGTTAGGAGTGAAGTAATCATTTAGTGTTGGTTTGGGACTAAATGTTGGTTTTGCCTTGCAGCCAGCATCAATGGCTTTGAATGATTTTTTTTTTTTTGGTTTTGCTTTCCAGTTTTAACCGATGATTGCATAAAAACCCTAGGAATTACTGATGCAACTCGGGTCGTTCATTTCAGTTTTCCTGCATCTCCAAGAATTTTCGGTGCACGCTTATACAGCTTGTCTGATAACTTCCAAAACTCAGTTGGAAAGGTTTGTACAAACCAAATGAACTGTTTTGACTGTGGAAATTTCAAACAGAAAATCTCTCCTTGATTCCTGGCCCGCCCTTTATCCTAAGATTTTGCCTGTGATCTTCATTCCTCCAGCTCCACCACTCTTGCTCCTTCAATTTTTTTCTCAAAGCGATTTTCCTGTTGTCTTATTCCTCCTAACATTTTCTCCCAGAATACTCACCTGTTTTCCTCCAGGCCTATTTCTTCAGTGACATTAGATTAAACTGCTTTATTCCTAACTAAAATTAAATTTTAAGTATGCAAGTCTATCTGCTGGAATTTTGATCATGTTGTCATTTGCTTCCCTCCCTCTGCTGTCTGCCCCACTGTCAAAATTTTGGTTGCAAGGTTATTGGAGCAGGTACACCTCTTTTACTTCTGTTGTTGTTGTTAACACCCATTATAATACCTGATAATAAAAACTGAAGGCAAATGTTGCATTTTCTCTCCCTTGTGAAGATTTCGTCTCTGGAAAAAGAACAGCCAAATGCAAAATCTATCTTGCTGTTGACAGAAAAGAGTGCATCCCATGCTGTTGGAGTAATGCATTATTTAAAACGCACAGAAACCAACATTCCACCTGAATTATGCAACTTTACATCTGGAGTGCTGGAGGCCAAAGAAGACAGAAAGAAAGGAAGGCCTCTCTGTCGCTACCTTAAAGCATATGGAGTTTGCAAGTAAGAAAATACCTGTTAACATACTTTGGGGCTCACAGAAGTCTTTTTTCTGAATTTATTTCTCATGGTGAACCGGCATGCCCTAGTGTACAGTTTGGGAATTACAGCTCTTGAGTTTTGCGAGTCCTGCATTCTGCAATTTTTCCCTGCTTTCCATGGCAGTTATAGGGATGGTTGTCATTGGCTTCATTCTTGCAAGAAACCGTAAGCAAGGATCAGAAATAAATCATGGCTTTCCACGATCAGCCAGAGTACTTGTGCACAGATGCTCCTGCTCTGCCTTGCCTGCCTCTGGAAGAAACAAGCAGTGAGGCTTGGTTTAGCGTTGCCTGTGAGCTAATGCCCAGAGTCTGTTTCTCACCAAACAAATCACTATAAGTCAACCAAGGAGAGAAACATCCCATGAGTAGTGGGCCTTATGTAGTGTTAAGTGAAACCTCATAGTCTGTCTCTTCCAGATGCAGACAGGCGGGCTGGAGTGAAGTTCTTTCAGCATTGAGTACTGGCATACTGCACAGGAAACTGTGGTTTATTTCTGGCTAGGGCTTACTGTTAAGTACAAAGCAGGCCAACATATTCCATTTACAGGTGCCACCCCACTTAAGCATGATTGATTCACCCATGACTGCATATATGTGTGGCACCTGGAAATAAATAATTCAAACCCGGAAATCACGGGAGAGAGCTGGAGAGTCATCATGGCTCACAAGGAGACTTTCCCTGAAGCCCAAAGACAATGTCAGTGAGGATGGAGGAAGCCCAGAATAAACCAGAGGTGCAGCCGTGCTTTGTTTATGCTACTCAGCCTAATAGCTGGTGTGGGGGGGTAATGTTTTCCTGCACATCCCCCATCCTCCTGCCAGCCCTAAAGCTTCAATTCTAGTTGTGGATATTTTTGGATATGGTATTTTTGGTATAGATTGAAGAGAGAGTGACTTGGACTCCTGCAATGTGCTCTACATGGGGCTACCTTTAAAGGTAACCCGGAAACTACAATGCAGAATGCGGCAGCTAGACTGGTGAGTGGGAGTAGCTGCTGAGACTATATAACACCAGTCTTGAAAGACATACATTGGCTCCCAATACATTTCCGAGTACAGTTCCAAGTATTGGTGCTGACTTTTAAAGCCCTAAATGGCCTCAGTCCAGTATACCTGAAGGAGCGTCTCCACCCCTATCGTTCAGCCTGTACACTGAGATCCAGCTCCAAGGGCCTTCTGGCGGTTCCCTTGCTTCAAGAAGTGAAGTTACAGGGAACCAGGCAGAGGCCCTTCTTGGTAGTAGTGCCCGCCCTGTGAAACACCCTCCCATCAGATGTCAAGGAAATAAACAATTATCTTACTTTTAGAGGACATCTGAAGGCAGCCCTGTTTAGGGAAGTTTTTACTTGATGTTTTATCGTGTTTTAAATATTATGTTGGGAGCCACGCAGAGTGATTGGGGAAACCCAGCCAGATGGGTGGGGTATAAAAAATTTGTTTGTTTGCCTGTTTGTTTATAGGGTGCTTAGAGGGTATTCCCCACTTTACATGCTTTCACTTGTGCCAGGACCATAACCCCTGCGTAAGTGAGTCACCTGTATTCTTACCAGCCACCTGTATTATTGTCACCTTCCTGGCATTTGTTCTCTTAAAATACTGAACTCTTTTTTTATCATTATTCTGTCACAGGGATAAGAAACGCTGTCCAGATCGACATCGAGTTAGTTTACAAATAGATATGCTACAAAAGGTAACAAATGAAACTTTGCCTGCAACTGGAAATGTAACGGTAAGTTAGTAGATCAGCTTCGTTCTTGCATCTTAAACATGCTGTATCTATCTTCTGGTGGAAGAGAGTTCAGGCCCCAGAGCATGAAAGAATCAGAGCTCCAGATAATTTCTTTTGATCCTCTATGATCACAGATCTTCTGCCTGCCCAAACTTCATTTTACATAATAAAATGAATTTTCCTCCTCCACTGAAAATCTTTCACAGATTATTTCCCCCTCTCCCTTATAGCTGTGTATGCTGGCAAAAGTAAACAGCTTTCTTTCTGGAAACTGGAATGTGTTTCATAATAGGCAACACTGGGGAACTGGAGCCTTTTTAGTTACTGTAGGAAGGTAGCTTAGATTTCCCCCCAAATTTTTGGAGTACCTATGGTTGCAAGCTGCTATGTATAAATCAAAATAGATGTAGGCCTTGTCATCACTGTTGTAGTATATTACCCAAATTAGATGTGAATGTGGAAGATCTGTGTTGTTAACAATCCATCTGCTGCAATCAGACAAAAAATAGGGCAGAGCAGCGCTCAGTCTGATTTTAAGCTCCAGAGCAGAGTGCAACAGTCAGGGGGCTCAGACTCTCACAGCCCTCTTTCAAGATACTGTTCTCACTTGGGGAACCAATGCTGGAAGAGAGCCTGGCTGAGAGGTTTGTTGATTGGGGATACAGAGAAGGAAGCCTTGGGGGGATGCAGTCCCTCTCACTTCCTCCTTTTCTCCTTAAAATGGACCACTTTCTTTACTTGCATATTCTGTATAATTCTAGTAGGTTGGGATAAAACATACAGAGGTCCTTCACTTGCATGTTGTTTAGGTCTCAGAGACTCAGCTCATGTGGGAAAGAGAGGGAAGGGAAACAATAAAAGAAGAAGAAGTTTCTTAAAAGTGCCAGAAACGAGGCCAGAACACGAGAGAGGTGCACCCTCTACACATGCAAGGATGTGGCAAAACCTTTTGGAATGTTTATTACAAGATACGTTTTACATGTTGGTATGAGTTTTCTTGTTTGTTAGTATTGCAATCTGAAAAAGAAGAGTGCTGGAAGCAGGTGAATTTGAAACAAACATTTAAATCCAGTGACTTGGGGGTGTGCCTATTTGCTAAAGTTGCAGCACTCCTTTTCACATGTATTTTCCCTCTTTCAGATCCTCCCTCTTTTTATTGTGGATGCCACAAACTACTTTGGCCGCATTGTCAGTAAACAGAAAGATCCATATGCAGCTCTTGCAGATGAAATGAATGCATATTATAAAAAATCTAAGAATCTTGTCCCTGCTGACCCATTGGAGAAGCTAGCAATGTATGGATTACGTGAAGAAAACACTTTCCACAGGTAGAATGTTTCGCTTCTTCTGCAAACGAATTATGGTATAATCTAGCCTAGTGGTTTTCTATGCCAATAAAAGCCATTCAAACCCTAACAATGTTATCTGTACAACATAATTTGTAAATGTTCAATATTTTCCGGATGGATTGATTTATACAGGCTTGCTTGGATCCCCCACTACTTTCTTTATGGGTGCCCATGGGATCATCTGGGGAGCACGTAGCCTCAATATTGTTGTTGTTGTTTAGTCGTTTAGTCGTGTCCGACTCTTCGTGACCCCATGGACCATAGCACGCCAGGCACTCCTGTCTTGCACTGCCTCCCGCAATTTGGTCAAACTCATGTTCGTAGCTTCGAGAACACTGTCCAACCATCTTGTCCTCTGACGTCCCCTTCTCCTAGTGCCCTCAATCTTTCCCAACATCAGGGTCTTTTCCAAGGATTCTTCTCTTCTCATGAGGTGGCCAAAGTATTGGAGCCTCAGCTTCACGATCTGTCCTTCCAGGGAGCACTCAGGGCTGATTTCCTTAAGAATGGATAGGTTTGATCTTCTTGCAGTCCATGGGACTCTCAAGAGTCTCCTCCAGCACCATAATTCAAAAGCATCAATTCTTTGGCGATCAGCCTTCTTTATGGTCCAGCTCTCACTTCCATACATCACTTTCTTTAAAAATGTAAACACAAATAAACCTTTAAAGATAGATTTGTGCTGGAATGGCTGGTACAGGAAGAAGAACTGTGTGATCTGAATTCACTGATGTCATAGGCACTGTACAGTGGGTGCCTGTGAAGTCATGAAGTCTCATTAGCAGAACTCGCCAACAATGTTGGTGCTACAAGGAAGGGAGACTTGCATTTTATCAGCAGAACTGAACTGCAGTTTTAGTCCTAGATTTCTTGAAATCTGGAAGGAAGTTTACGAGTGTAGCATCACCTCTTAAAGATACAACTTCTATACAAACACATAAGAATTCTGTTGGTTTAACTTACCTTACATGTTGGAAATTTTTTAATTCCCTTTTCTTCCATTCTGTTACAGGGTTCAGGTGCTTGAAGTACCACCCAAAGAAGAAAACTGTGTATTTTATAGCATTCATATCAAGTATATAGATGAAGGCAGATTTGGTCAAGTTCAAAATTTTAAATTGCTTCACTTACCTGAACAATTCCAAGCTTTGCCCCCTCAAGCAGTGGAATTTATTGTTTGTCGAGTTAAACCTATTGATAATGAAGTGGAGTGGAATCCAAAAGTAAGTTTATTCCTTTTTCTTACCTTCACTTGTCTTATGGTACACAGAGCAGTCAGTGCCTAAACTTGTTTCAGTGATGGCCAGCTATTTTGTTGTTTTTTAAAAACAACTTTTTGCAGGTCACCTGTATTAAGAAAAACTATTGATATCTGAGGATTTTTCTTTTTTGTTAGGTTACGAGATTCATTAATCAGATGATCAGAGGGAAACCTCATGAAGCAAAAATAGTACTTGCTTTGGGGAACACAATTTGGGTGGATCCAGTGGTACGTAATACAAGATTAAATACTTTATCTAACTGCCTAATAAATTCCGAAGTGAACTTCTAAATCTCTTTTTTTATGTTGGTACTGAGGAGTCTCTTTCTTTCCTTCCTTCCTTCCTTCCTTCCTTCCTTCCTTCCTTCCTTCCTTCCTTCCTTCTTTCCTTCTTTCCTTCTTTCCTTCTTTCCTTCTTTCCTTCTTTTGAATATGGGATACTTGGAATGTGGTATGAGGTACTTGGTTTTCTCAAGTTTGCCACATTATACCACTTTGATTAGCACTTAAATCAGAGCCCCCAGTTTGGTGGTTGTATTATCAGTTGGTTTTCCTGGGATATTACAGATTTAAGGATTGTGAAAAGAATTATTCACTGAGGTTTGGTTTAGAAGTCTCCAGTACTGCCGTCTTAGTATTTTAACAATGGATAAACAGATTTTACAAATGGTTTGGAAAATCTTCCCAAACATTTGAGCTGCTAGTTTTTAGAGGAGGCATTATTGATACAGCACCCTTTTCACAGTGGATAACCTTGATTTTAAGAAGCATTTAGCCACCACATCTGTATTAGTGATGAAAACATTAATAATTTCTCTTGTGGGAGATTTCTGTATCCAGAAGCACAGAAATTTTTGCAGGAAATTTTTGCAATACTGAGATATTGAAATAGAACTGGGATTAGCTTTGCTCTCTTTATTTAAAGGGTGCAGAAAGGATCTCCCTTATAAGAATCTGATAAACCACCTCCTTGTGGCAGCACACATGCATCTGGGATTAGAAAGATGCAAACAGATGTACCATTCACAGGTGGTGTGATAGGGTATGGTACTTGGTTTTGACTGTGATGATCAGTAAGGATTGCAAAATCTTGCCAAAATTTCTGTGCTTTTGGACACAGAAATCTCTCACCAGAGACAGATCAACGTACCAATCTAAGCCATATCTAAGGGCTCAGCTCTAGTTGATAGTTGAAGCAGTGGGGGAGACTGAGGAAGGAAGGAAGATAAGCAGGTCAGTTTCATAGTCATAACTAGGAGGTTTGAGGGATGAAGGAGCTGCAAACTAGTGGTGTGAAAGCAAATACTACTTATTCATAATTAAATTTTAGGTTCGTGTCACCAGACTTCTAGATCTGAAAACATCTATTAATGAATATAATATTCGTTCTGAGATCCTGTCTACTGGAATGGGAATTGACAACCCAGAACACATCAGTGAACTCCAGAAGTTATATAGAGATGCTGAAACAGTTCAGGAGGAAAAGGACTTACCTGCATTGTAAGGGAGTGACTTTGATTTCTTCTTTTTAAATAATGAAGCTTTAAATTTTCAGCTAAAGAAGTGTTGTGTGTACTAAAATTAGAAGGTAACAGTTCAAGGACATATTGAGATCATAACAGAGGCTAAGGGATTGCATTAGCTGGTGTTCTGTTCTCCTTAGTTTTATAGCACTTACATTTTAAGAACATCTGTTTAGGTAGTTTTCAGGGGTGTTGCAGTATCATTCTCAAACTGGAGTTGATCTGTTTGAGCATTAGTTACTTGGTTTGATATTGGTTTTACTGTACTTTACAGTTTATGATGTGAGTCACCTTGGGAGGGCTATATAGTCCTTGAAACTAAGTTAGTAGGGCTTTTGCCCTTGGATACATATGTACAAACTACTCTCGCTATTCAGTGGTTGTTGAGCTTTCACCACAATTTCTCTGAGAGCTCTCCTTGTTTAATAGGTTCAGTTCCAAAACTTGTCTTGGTGTGGATCGTCTTGAGTGTCCAGGGTGGGTGTAGCTGGTTTCTAGTGTGCTGGAGTCTCAAATACCGTAGTTTCTAAGGCTGAGATTGACTAGAGAGAGAAGGAAGCTTCTCTCCTAGGTGAGTCCTTTCCCAAGTGTCTCTCTGGTAATTCCTTTTTAAACCAGAAGTTTGGGGCAGGCTGCATTTGAGCAGGTAAAGGCTGTTTAACCCTTTCCTCTTGTGTCATTTTCTAACTCAGAATCAGTGAACCCAAGCTTCTGTTGCACCCAAAGGTAAAAATCTTTGCACCAGAGGATTAAATACAATGAGGGGAGTATAGTTTTTGCGCTGGAAAATGACACAAGTAGAAAGTATTTCATCATCCTTCCTCATCACATCCTTTTTCCATGCAAATATTCTGCCCTAGCTAGAGGTTTAAAAAAGCAGGAAGAACTGCAGAACACGTTTAAGACTAAATGTGCCTTATATTGGCTGGAGACCAACATCACTCGGTGTCTGGACTGCTGCCCATACAATGAGTAAAATGTTCTTTTAAGCAAAGTGCACTGTAACATCTCTCACACCCCTTTTAGGATACATCCTCTGAAGTGTGGGGTGAGTGAGCAGGACACACCTCCTTCACAAAGCATCTTGGACCAGGCTACTCTCAATTCACAGGCCTCCAAAGAACAAGCCTTATCCAATGTGCAGAATGATGTGCAAGAGGGTGATATTATTACCAATCAGAGTTTTTCTCAAGAAACTTTACAAAATCATCCAGGTAAGTATTCTGCCTTGAAAGGATTTTTTTGATTGATTGATTGATTGCACGTGTGTGTTATCTCCAGATAACAGAAGGTGGCATATACGCTGACTTCCTTCTCGATTTATCCTCACAACAACTCTGTGAAGTAGCTTAGGCTGAGAGTTAGTGACTGGTTCAATGTCACCCAGGTGGCTTCATGGCTGAGCGGGGATTGAACCCTAGCTTGCCAGGTCCAACATCCATCCCCCTGGATAGCAAAAGGCGCCAATCAAAATTATCATTCCTGGGGGCAAAGCATCTGCTTCAAGCAATAGAGTTTTAGACTCTTCGGAAGTCCACTGTCAACCGCTCGTAAGGCACTATGAGGGTAAAATTGCTTACCCATGTAGCAATCTTGATGCCACATCACGAAGAGTCGGACAGGACTAAACAACTACTACAAATATTTACAGTATGTGTGTAATTTGTTTTGTCTTTCATTTAGATGAAATGACTGCAGCTAAGAAAGCAGATGAATGTCTACAGCCATCTCATGAATGGTATCAATTTTAATTGTTTTGTTTGGAGCTTATGTCATTCCCAGTCTCAATGCCTTGAGTGGGTAGCAATGTTTTTTCTTTGCTCTCCTTCCCTATCCCAGACCACCAAAGGTAGTTTCATGTCATTCTTTGAAGAAGTGCAGGCATGGACTTTGGCAAGCCTTAAAAGAAAGGGAACTCCAAAGTTTGGTGGGGGCAGCCTCTGTGAGTCCTTGTGGGTCCTTGAAGTACATAGTGTATTTCAGTAAAACGTTACCAAGGTTAGGCTCCTCTGGGCTTTCTAGGCTATCGCCACAAGCACCTGAAGATGGGCCATAGTGTTGGCACTATCTAAAGCAGGCATCCCCAAACCGGCCCTCCAGATGTTTTGGACTACAATTCCCATCTTCCCTGACCACTGGTCCTGTTAGCTAGGGTCATGGGACAACAACAACAACAACAACAATAATAATAATAATAATAATAATAATTAATAAATAATTTATTATTTACACCCCGCTCATCTGGCTGGACTTCCCCTGCCACTCTGGGCAGCTTCCAACAAACATTAAAATACATCAAATATCACAGATAAAAAACTTCCCTAAACAAGGCTGCCTTTAGGTATTTTCTAAATGTCAGGTAGTTGTTTATCTCTCTGACCTCTGATGGGAGGGTGTTCCACAGGGCGGGTGCCACTACCGAAAAAGCCCTCTGCCTGGTTCCCTGTAGCTTTGCTTCTCGCAGTGAGGGAACCGCCAGAAGGCCCTTGGCGCTGGACCTCAGTGTCCGGGCAGAATGATGGGGGTGGAGACGTTCCTTCAGGTATACTGGACTGAGGCCGTTTAGGGGTTTAAAGGTCAGCACCAACACTTTGAATTGTGCTCAGAAACGTACTGGGAGCCAAGTAGGCCAAAACATCTGGAGGGCCACAGTTTGGGGATGCCTGATCTAAAGTCACAGAGCTGCTGACAGCACCTCTATATCAAGCTTGTATAGTTCAGCTTTGAAAATATGAAGGCCTGAGTGTTGACAGCTGGTTTTCTGGAGGTATGCAGAAGGACTCTAGAAAGCAGTGGGTTAATGCGCCCACCACCCAGAGAGGCAGGGGCAGGTGAGTTGAAACTGAGTCCTGGGCAGCTCCAAAGTGTTGCCCCTCTAGCTCTTTTCCTGACCTTGTCTAGAAACAGTGTTCAAAACTCCCATTGTTCTAGGCGCATTTTATGACACACAATTTCATTAGCGCAAGCAGTTTCTGAGCTCTGGGCACAGTACTGTGCCGAAGATTTCAGATTAAAAGTGCAGAGCAGAAGGAAAGGAGGACCCTTTTCTGCCTCTCCACTTCGAGCTACTCTCTGAAGACTGGAGAAGAGACCCTCTTAAGAATATTGGGGGTGGGGTGGGCAGGGGAAGACTAGACGATGTGGAAAGTGAACATAATATTTTAGCTGCAGCTCATTCATTTTCAGTTTTGTATTGTTATAAATAAAAAAAAGCTCACTGTTGTTGTGCCCATAACCTAGGTTTATGGTGCCATTTAGCTCCTAGCTTTCATATCTGTTTTTAACACTGTCTAGAAAGGGAAGCCGCTTCTTTCACTTTAGCTCTCTCATCTATTTCATTGCTTAATTTCTCTGTTCTTTAACTTGTTCTGACAGTCTTTTTCTCTCCCATCTGCAGCTCTCATCTTCTTGTCCGTTTAAGATATCAAATGTCTTTTTTGTTATTCTGAATGCTTTTTCTTTTGTCAGTTTGAATCTTTCTCCCTCAGCTCTCCTAGGCACTGTTAGGGTTATTAATGGAAGCAAGGAAGCCCAAATCAGGGAACCAGACCACCAGTGGCCTGAGACAACTGTCAGGGCCTCCTCTCCCCACTTTCCCTGTGGCTGTCTAAGGACATGAGCCCCGGAAGAAGGCAGAAGCAAGTTTCAGGGAGCAAGTGCTGTCAGCTGGTCCTGGCAGGGAGCTATCAGTGCCCTAAGAGAACTGATGGAACAGCGCCACCTTCTCTGGGAGTCCTTAAGACCTTTGTATCCTGAGGTAGGGCAAGGAAACCCACGCCAAGCACCATCAACAGCTGAGAAGCCCATCAGTCAGAGAGGATTCCCCTGCACTATAGTTTATACCATTTCTTTGTTTTAGTACTTTTAAGTGGTAAACTGCCTTGGGTCTTGGCAGGAAATAATTGCAGTAAAAACATGGAACTGTTTTCTGGAGTCCTCCTGCACACTCTAGGAAAGAGCACGCACTGCATGTGAACCAATTGCCCAGCTTCTATATATGAGAAAAGTTTGGGATCTGTATGGTCTGTTATAGTTTTTTGTCAAGGAAGGGTATGTGTGAAAAACTAGCTTCAGCCATATTTCCATTGCAGAGCATCACCTTGAGGGGAGCCCCCTAATGGAACTCCCATCACCCCATCCCCGCCAATATACTTCTTCAAGCTCTTCTGTCTGATTTGCTCTTTTTCCTCTTGTAATGTTGATATTCTTTTCCACATGCGGGTTGAGTCCAACCACAGCAGTTAACCAGATGCTCCCGAGAAGCTCACAGGAAGGGCCCAATGGAGAAAGCCATCCTCAGCATTCCCAAGCTTCTGCTAATCAGAGGTAGGCTGCTTCTGAAGAGGATGTGCCTTTATTGGCTGTCACTTTTGGCATTATAAAGCCTTTTTACTAGATGTTGTGGAATCGAGCAGTAGCATTACATGGCTTGTCAACTGAATTACTTCCAGGATTTTGGAAATTCATATGTAGGAATTTGTATTTAAAAATCAAATCCATTTTAACCAGTTTTTCTTTTCTTTTTTTAGCTTCTATCCATCAATAAAATGGTTTGAAAAGCAGGATGTTGTTGTTCTGAAGGTAAAATTACAAAATATTACCAGCCATGACTGCAAGTTTTTCTCCCAGAGGATTGTTTTCAGGTAGATAGGAAATATTTTACAAAAAAAGGATTAAAAAATGATTTGTTTCTGTTTTGAAACTAATATTTTAAAATACTGTCAGTGCTTCCGTAGAAGACAGATTTTATTTGGCTGATATGGAGCTGCAGAAAAATATCATCAAAGAAAAATCAGCTTGTGATCTTAAGAATGGTGAACCTGTGATTACCCTTGCAAAAGAGAAGGCTGAACCTTGGTGCAACTTGCTGAAGCACAAAGTAGGTTGGACATTCAAAAGTGGGTTATGGAACTTAAAATATTGGCATGGTAGACTGAAGTATTCTGAAATGTTCCTTCCAACAGAATTCCCACGTCTCCTTTGATTTTGATTACTTGGATGATTCTGAAGAAAGAAGTCCCTTTTCTGCTGGTAAGCCACTAATTGCATTTTGTGTATACATTCCTCTTCAGTCATAGAGGTTATCCAGGAGTGGGCCATTTCAGAGGTAGGACTGCAAATTACTTCTTGCTTGGTCCCCTTCAGTGAGAGGAGCCACACACCCACCCACACACACCCACACTACTGTCTGCTTCAAAGCAGCAGGATTTTCACAGAACTTGGATTCTTTCTCTTTCATTGTCATGATACCAACTAGTTTAAACATTTCTGTCCCTGACACTGATGAGGGAAATGCCTGCTACAAATCTGTTGCATACTTTGTGGAGGGGAGAATCAGAGCTGGCCACAAGGAGGAGCCCTCCTGGGCTAGCATTGTAGGCAGTCAGCATCCTCCTTTTAGCTAGTATAAACCAATGTCTGATGACTCTTGTTCTTGCGGACAGGAAATGTGGAAAGGGAGCCTGTGCTTGGCAGGGATGTTTAGAGGGTGGATGTCTCTCTGTGCACTCTATAGGGCAGGAGCTAACTGGGATGCTGACACTGGGTTGCACTAAATGCATAGTGAACAGCTGCTGTGTCTGGTTTTTTTTTTTAAAAAAGCAAAGTATTCTTTTTTCAATCCTTTTCATAAGCTACTGGAATGAAAGGGTTAGAGAGAGTCTCTTATACCCATTCTCAATTATTTGACTTCTGATCTGCATTTTTCACACGTGTGTGTGTGTGTGTGTGTGTGTGTGTGTGTGTGTATGTGTATCACTGTGTCCTGTAAGGTTTTTCATTTAAAAAAAACACCCATTGGTGTTAAAGAGTCATAGCCTTGTTGGTGGGGAGACCATTTTTTGTCAGGATTTCATCTGGGGAGGAAAAGTTGAACCCTCCCCCTTTCCCCACACCCTAAAATTAGCCACCAGATGGCAGCCAGTATTGTTTGTCCTATAGCACCCAGAGCCATTAGGAACCAGGCAAGACCCTCTCTTCAAAGTGGCACGTTAAACTGCACTAAAATGCTGGGAACTAGCTTTTTAGATGTATACATAATGTGTTTTTTTCTTAAGCAGGCACAGGCCCCAAGAAAGTGCACCTGGTTTCTACAGAGGAGGAAGAGGAGGAGCACTCCTCAGATGACAGTGACACCGAGAGTGATTTGTCCATTTGTTAATTCTGGTTTGGAAATGGGGATTAAGAACCAGGCTGTCACATGAGAACCCGCAGCTTGGGTGGCATTTCCATAATGAAAGCATTTTAGCTTTTTGAACATCAGTAAAAGTTCTATGACCATGATTTTGAAGAGGGTTGTCATGGTGGGAGGGTGGGATGTTTGCTGTTCGACTTAACTGCCATAGACTGATCACATGTACAATTGATTTCAGTGAGTTTTAATTCAAGGTAAATTTGCTCTGAGTAGAAGAGTTGTGATTTTTGCTAAGTACCTAACCGTGAAACCAATGGAGGGAGGTGAAAATCCTCTCTCTGTGTGTGTGGCTATTCTTGGAGCCTGTTTCAAAAAGAAAGCACAGCTTCTGGCCTTTTCCTCACAAAACAAATTATCAAGCCTCATACAGATATTAGACAAAAGGAGTTAAGAGTAGAAACTGTCTGGGAAGCACCATTCAAGTTCTTAAATGTAACTTGGATTTCTTAGCCATTACAACCCTCAGAATATTTCCCCTCATGCTACCTTGGAATCTTTTCCTTCAGAATTTTTCCTGCGGCTTTATAATCCGTTGTAAAGCAAAGCAGTTGTGCACAGTGGTGATTATTGACTACAAAGGACATTATAACAGAATGGATGCTGGCAGAATGAAACTGTTTTTGGCAATAGAGTAATGTGCTTCTATGAAGCAATGAATTTCTGAGTTACACTTGGATATGTTTCATGAAGTACCATTTATTTAGGAAAGTGAATTGTGAACATTCAGCATGTTAACATCTAGATGAGGTTTCTGTAGTAGGTAGGAAAATGGAGAATAGGTTTTAATCCTTTCCAGCAACCTGTTTAAAATGACAATGTGCAAGCCAAAACCAGGCATTGTCCTTGCTTGTAATGGCCACATAAAGCATTTGTGTTTTCAGCCTCTGGCATCCATTGATACCAAGTGTTTGGTGTGATGTCATGTCCATGTTGTATTGCTAGAGACAAGTGTTCAGTCTAACAATATTTAGTTCTGATCTTAATTTCTTTTTAAAAATGTAGCCATCAAAACCAGTTTAATACTGGTGATGTACTAAGTGTACCCTTTGTTAGCTGTATCTTAAGGTGTAAAACTATAAGATGCTGACTGATCTGTGCAGAAAATATTTTTGTTTTCAGAATATGAGAACTAATTTGAAAGCTTAAAGTAGTTGATTAGAAAAATAGTTCTGGTTCTTTGATCAGTTTGTTTTGTGTGGAATTGTTTGGGCCAACACAGCTGATGCATTACATCTAATTTTTCCTGCTCTAATATGGTAGATAATGAAAGTTAAATCATATTATAGGTCTCCCTTGAACATCAATATTCAAATTGGTTAGTTAACTAGACACTATTTGTTTGAGTGCTCTCTTTCTGTACATTTTTATATTGGCACAAAGAGCTGTGGGTATGTGTAAGAAGAATTAGAATCAAAGGGTATACCTGTGTTGTTATCTGGATCCAGGAGCTGTGAGGGGCTGGTAGATCCACTTAATCAAAAGAACCAAAAATATAATACAGTGGACGCTTGGGGTTGTGAATGTGATCCGTGCGGAAGGCACATTCGCAACCTGCAGCGTTCACAACCCGCAGTGTTGTGTCTGCGCACGCGCGGATTGCGATTCAGCGCTTCTGTGCATGTGCCGAAACCCAGAAGTAACCTGTTTCAGTACTTCCGGGTTCGGCGGGGAGCGCAACCCGAAAAGACGCAACCTGAAGCGGCTGTAACCCGAGGTATGACTGTAAAGTACTGCTACAATAAATACAACTTTCCCTACCTGTTCGCATAGCAGTATAACAAAAAGTAAAGTGAAGGATGCCCAAATGACTGTCAGATGCACAGGCATAGTTATATATTATAGTCTCTTTGATATACTTATTACTAAGTTTATATGCTGCCCTGCATCCAAAGATCACAAGGCAGTATGCTTAACAAAATAATTGCCCTGTTGACATTAAATACAGTATTAGATAAATAGTACCTTTTAAGAGTATCCTCCAATGGGGAGCAGCATTCTGTCACTGAATTGACAGCCTCTCTGGAAGCTGCAGATATTAGTTGCAATGGGTTCTAACATACCCTCTAATGCCTGCATCCTATTTTCTAAATGCCCCTACTTTTTCCAGTTAAATATTCCCACTCCACATTGTCAAATGTGTAACAGTACAGTGCAACAACAGTTTACTCTATAAAATGAATATGGCAGCAATTGTTGAGCTTTCAGTGTTTCACATGATTGACCCAAATGATGTTATAACAGTTGGGCATCTCTGTATATCATACATGCAATTAGATCAGAGGTCTTTGAAAGTTGGATGTTGTGATAAACCCTTCTTAAGGCCATAATCCTATGCAAGCCATAGGAAAAAGTTCCATTGAGTTCAATGGGGAATACTCCCAGGTAAGTAGATAGAGGATTGCAGCCTTATTCAGGAGCTGTACTCAAGTAGGACCTGCTTCCAGCTAAATGTGTATAGGGCTGCACTGCCAGTGTTTTTCCAAGAGTTTGGTCTTTGCAACCTCCAAGACTGATTTTCATTTCCACAAACTGGGTCAAAGAAATTGCAGGGAAGGGGTGTTGAATCCCTTTGACAATTTTTTGCTGCAAATATGTATCTTCTGTAGGTAAAAGCAGGATGTCAGGGGAGAAATTTGAATTGGGCGGGGGGGGGCATGCTCCTCCTGTTTCTGTTTCTCCTGCCAGTCCACCTATCCAATGTGGGACCCTTGCTGCTCCTTTTATTTTGAAAATTAAGAAACTAGCAGTTTCATTTGCCATGTAAAATTTTGTTTGGTTTTTAGCATAGAACCAGGGGCAACACAGCCCTGCAGTTTCTCAGAATCCTCATACAGTGAGTTCTAATGAAAAGAATAATATGGTAATTGGTGATGGTTTAAGTACTTGGTATTTCATATGAATACTTATGGAAAAGGTTATTTATGCCTGTTAGAAAAGCAATAAAGAACACTCTTAAAACCAGCCTTTATGTCTTTGGAGTTGTAAGAAACTATTTATTTATTAAATAGAAAATGTAATAAAAATATACCAAAGGCATTTGCAACAAGTCACAAAACAGTAATGTTGGAACTTTGACTTTTCAGAGTGCACAAGGAATCTAGAGAAGGCCAAAGGAAGGGAGGGAAAGAGCATCTAGTGTTCCATTTACCAGCAGTTCATTCCATGTTTGCAGCAGTAAAAAATTCTAAATCTTTGGTTTTCCTGCACATCTTTCACAAAAGTAATTTTGAAAAGCAACAAACATGTCTGTTCCAAGATCGCTACCTGACTTTGAGATTATTTCCACTTACTTGCCTGCTATCTCAGTAATGAGACAGCTGAGCACTGCATGGAAAACCTTGCTTCCACATCCCAAACATATTGTGGAACCCTGACCCCAAACCAATGGTAAGAGGAATGGTGGTAGCCAAATCAAAGATGTAGCTTCTTGGATCCAGCCTACACAACCACAGCCAATTTTTACTTTTATTATCTGCCTAGTGGCAACTTTGTTTTAGAGGGGAAGACATTTTGCAAGTAGGGAAATTGGTGTGGCAAAAGTTCTTTTTTATGGATGTTGTGATAAATCCATTAAATCTTTAAGGTGGTACAAGGCTCCTTGATGTCTTTCCTTTGGAATTAGATTAAAAATGTTGCTTAAGCGTCTGTCTTTGCATGCACGCCTTTTCAAAAGATGTAGCTGTGCAGGATACTGAGGTAGAGACATGACAGCAGCAAACCAAGCTCAGGCTCCCTGAGTGCCAAAACAACCTTATATGGGCAACCAAGGATCTGCCTTTAAGCCTCATGCTGGACAGACTCTCCCCATCTAATACACAAACCATTGTGCCTGCAAAAATCTGCTCCAGTGTTGAGATACATCCCATCATCTGCTCATGTTTCATTGTGTCAAGGCAGAGGCATACTTTGAGAAGCCTCAGCCTAGTCCAGTGTATTACTTTTCTTGACCTCTTCAACCGCTGGAGTCAATATCATATGGATTATGTCTAGATCACATGTCTTTCTCCCTCCCAGATGTTCACCTGTCATTTCATTTGGGTTTCTACCCTTTATAAATCTGTAAGACATTTAATAGATGAGATTTCATCTTTGCGCTTCCATGTTTGTTTGCTGGTAGATGGCACTGTAATACTGCATGTTCCGTCCTTTCAGCTTGCTGAGAAAATAATGTAGAAATTCCATACCTGAAATCAAGTCCATGGCCTACAACTCCTCAGGTCTTTTCCCCCATACAGATATTTTCTTAAGATGTTGCAAATCCCTGAATTCAATGTGTTACAAAAACAAATGCATTTTACAGGGGAAAAGAACAGAACGGTGTCTTTTTCAGGACGCTTACTGTCTCACAAATGTCCCCTATCCTCAGCATTGAGACCAATAGTTGTGGACATGATGTATCATACCTGCTGAACTATTTCCAGGATCTAGCCTTTTGAATGATGGAAAAATTCAATGTTATTCAGAAACGTCTTCTGGTGGAACTACTTCCATAAGCATCTGAAGGTGCATAGTGATGGGCTCTGAAACACAGAAGTTGTTGAGGTCAGAAATGGCCTCATTTGCACTGTTAGTACCATTTCTTTTCCTAGATCAGCGTTTCTCAACCGCTGTTGCGCGGCACACTAGTGTGCCGCGACGTGCGGCGATGAGAAGGGCGATTTGCATTGTCACGTGCCTGGCGGCCGCCAATACACAGCACTAACCCGCCGGAAAGCAATATTTGGCAAGTGTTTCTTACAGTCATAATTATAATATAGGGCGGCACAGAGTTAAATTTTTTAACTTTTTTAATGGTGGTGTGCCTCGTGATTTTTTTCACGGAACAAGTGTGCCGTGGCCCAAAAAAGGTTGAGAAACACTGTCCTAGATCATTTCTCCTTTTGCACTTAACCACTTAGAAGCCTCAGTGTTGATTCCACAAGCCAGATTATGGGCTTTACTTTTCCTATAGCCAAATTACTGGTAACATGGATCTTGAAGTTGTTGAGGTCAGAAATGGCCTCATTTGCACTGTTAGTACCATTTCTTTTCCTAGATCATTTCCCCCTTTGCACTTAACCACTTAGAAGCCTCAGTGTTGATTCCACAAGCCAGATTATGGGCTTTACTTTTCCTATAGCCAAATTAACATGGCTTTTGGGAATATTCCAGAAATTACAGTCAAAACAAGTGCTTTATTGTGATGCTTTCCATTTCTTAAGTGTACCAGATGGTGTGTGCAGTGCTGAGCACATCATGTCTACCTAAAAACAATATATTTTCAATATTAGCATCTTGTTATTTCTGGAAACATCAAGAGGTCTATTCAAAATCAGTACAATGGTACCTCGGTTTAAGTACACAATTGGTTCCGGAGGTCTGTACTTAAACTGAAGCGTACTTAACCTGAAGCGAACTTTCCCATTGAAAGTAATGGAAAGTGGATTAATCCGTTCCAGACGGGTCCGCGGAGTACTCAACCTGAAGCGTACTTAAGCCAAAGTATGAGTGTAATTGGTTCTGGAAGTCCGTACTTAACCTGAAGCGAACTTTCCCATTGAATGTAATGGAAAGTGGATTAATCCGTTCCAGACAAGTCCGTGGAGCACTTAAACTGAAAGTACTCAAACCGAAGCGTACTTAAACCGAGGTATGGCTGTATACACAGTCTTATACTATTGGTGCTATGAGGGTAGAGTAGCATTTTGTTGTACTAGAACTCTGGTTGAATTGAATTATATTTACATGTTTATTTTTAACTCTGCAAACTATGGGCTGATATTAGATCACCGCTTTAACATGATGGAATTATAAGTGGTTGTTTGTTGGCATGGCGACTGGCAAAGTGAGGGCATCTCAGACCACATTTCAAATGGTTTCCAGGACATAATGAGCTGTAACCTTATCTAAGTGTCAGAGTCCACTCAAAATTCCAGTTGCCACAATCAAAAGGATCTATTTCCTGTGTATTTCCATCAAGTTTCAGTCTTTAAAGAAAAGATGGCTAGTGGTTAGGAAGAAGCAGGCACAGGAACGTCTAAAACTATATAGGGAGGCTTAAAAATTGTCTACCCTGAAGGAAGGTGGGAAATTCCAATTGGAATGTTTTTGTAACTGGAAACACTAGCACCCATGTGCCTGCAAAGGGCAAGTGGCCAGTGCAGAAACATGTGTACTGTGTAATCTCTAGCAAGTGATCTGAGGAGACCACGTACCCCATTCCCGGGTCTATGAGCCTGCCCTATTCACATACTGTAATTTCCTCTCTACTGCATCTCATGCACTCCACCTGTTCCTTTTTAAGAAGCTCTTTCCCTTTTGAATAAAAGAGCCACACCCAGATTATTTCATCACAAACACCTCTTCCCCCTGGGATGGAAATCAACCAGATACTCACTTGAGATTTTTTGAGCCCAGCTGAATTTGAAGTGGATGAAAAGTACATAAAAGACAAGTCCACTGATAATAAATAGAGCGCAATACAGATATGGCAGCTCAGGTGCAGTGATGATGGGTGCCAGAACCAGCACAATGGAAACAAACATCACAAGAATGGGGATGATAAGAGGTACCTGCAAGACAGAGCGGAGGGGTAATGTAATTGTGTGTGTTGAAGAATCCCAGATTGGAACGACCTAGCAAGGCCAAGGAATATTCTGGCTCAAGATTCTAATGCACTCCATTTTAACAACTTGGCTGTTGCATCAGGAACAGCATACAAATGTTACTTGCCAGGCCAAGAGAAGATCTGGTGGTTTTGGCAAGTCTTGCCACAGCCCAGGCATTCCACATCTTAATAGGCTTCTGCATGCTACCCAAGTCATCCTAGGCCAAGGGTCAGCCTACTTTTTCAGCAGGGGGCCTGTCCACTGTCATCCTGACCTTGTGGGGGGCAGGACTATATTTCGGGGGGAAATATGAACGAATTCCTATGCCCCACAAATAACCCAGAGATGCATTTTAAATAAAAGGACACATTCTACTCATGTAAAAACATGCTGATTCCCGGACCATCCGCGGGCTGGATTTAGAAGGTGATTGGGCCGCATCCAGCCCCTGGGCCTTAGTTTGGGGGACCCCTGTCCTAGGCTGTTTGGGGCTGGAAGCAGGCATTTTTAAAATGCTGGCTATCATGGCCTTACACAGGGCCTGTTTAAAGGACAGCTGTAGTTCAGTTTTCATACACTTTAGGGAAGTGTGAATTGGGCATTGTTTATTTACTGGATGTATTCGGCGCTTGCTACAAAAATGTCTCAAAGTGATTTAGAGTTATGAAAACATACATGATACAAAATTTAAAACACACCCAAAAGATAATTGACAAAAAGTACACATCCTGCAATCACATAAAAATGGCAAATCCTATCCCATCCTACTAAACATTGAATATGGATATCACCATATCTTGACACTCCAGTTAAGAGCCAAATGCCTGGGAAAAGGAACATCTTTGCCAAAATGCCTAAAAGTTGATAATGATGGTGCCAGGTGCATCTCTCTCTAAAATGAGCATCCCACAATTGGGAAACCATTGAAAAGGCCTGTTCTCATGTTGCTGTTTATTGAAGGGGGCACACAAAGAAGGCCCTCAGATAATATTAGGTATTGGTTAGGTATTGAAGTATTGAAGTCATGGGTAACGTAAGACTTTATACGTCAAGAGCAGCACTTTGAATTGGGCCAGGGAGCTAACACATCCTATGCACTTGAACCAGGACCAGCGCTCTAGGATCAGACCACCCACTCCCAGTCAATTCTGGCCACTGAATTCTGCACTAAGTGCAGTTTCTGAATGCTCTTCAAATATGGCACTACATAAAGTGTGTTGCAATAATCTAACCTAGAGGCAGCTCACGTGTTAACCTAATTTCTTCCCCAGCAGTAACAAAAGAAGCAGCACAAGAGGAACTGCCAAACCATCCTGAACACTGATGAGAATATCTTCTGGTGAGCTACTTACACGGATAGGCCTTTCAAGATCTTTTCTTGTAAAGCGCATGACAATGAGTCCCAGCATATTTAGACCATAGAATATCCAAACTGCAAAGCTAAAGTAGTTGATGAGGGTGTTGATGTCTCCGGGAATTATATAAATAATAGCTATTGCACCCTGAAAGCAGAAGAAATGCATTATGGAGAAGGCATTTTTAAAAAAACCTGCAGATTTCAGTGTTGGGTTTACAGTAAAGGCCTTTTCATAGAATGGCCAATACTAATTGTGGCTATGATAACTCTGTTGGAAAACTAATTCGGATATGCTTGCTTAGTCTCTCCAGTGACTTTAAATTTGCAGCCCTACTGCATGGTTGCTTCATTAAAATACAAGGCCTCCATGAAGACCCTTTTGCATACAGATGGGAAAGCCGTGTGCAGTCACATGGAATTTGGCCTCACGGGACTTGTGATGGCTGCCAACCTGGACCGGTTGGATATTAGACAAATTAATGGAGGATAAAACCATCATTGACTACTAGTCGTGACGGCTATGCCCTGCCTCCAGTAACAGAGAACAATGCTGAACTAGACAGGCCTTTGGTTTGATCCAGCAGGGGTCTTATGCTGTTCTTCTGACACTTCAGAAATCATACTTACATAAAAGATGATAGCAGGCACTGGAGTTAAGCGCTTAATGCTGATGTAAGAGAGCACCTTTAACATGTGTCCTTCACGGCCCACTACATAAGCAAGCCTGAGAAGGTAAATCATTTTCATTAGAGAAGCCATTGTGATGGACTGACCCAGAGCAAAGGATGGCAAGACTCCTGCACTTTTCATATTTTTGGTGTT
This sequence comes from Zootoca vivipara, assembly GCF_963506605.1. Taxonomy (NCBI): domain Eukaryota; kingdom Metazoa; phylum Chordata; class Lepidosauria; order Squamata; family Lacertidae; genus Zootoca; species Zootoca vivipara. The sequence continues at coordinate 71,559,814 of NC_083281.1, forward strand.
GCATTCAGAGAGCATTGCAGAATCTGTGTTTACCATGTCATGCAGTAATATGGGCCTATGGAGAGCGTATGAGGAACTAGTTGCAACGGCTGTGGCTTGAGTCCAATGTTAAAAGCATAAGAATCTGGGAAATGGAATGAGATCAGCACTACTGCCACATGCACTGTGACCAACAGGGTATGGGATTTCGCCCATCTGACATACTGCTGTGCTTCCAATAAATGTGAGTGGATGTGCAGGTGTGATGTTAAATTTAAGCTGCTCCCTCCCTCTATACCACCTTTCATTGCACCACCTGCCAGCAATTGAGCAAAGTTTAGTAGCTTGGAAATGTCAATGTGCCCCTGTCTCCTGAGTGCCCCAGGTTACTTTTAATGAGATGATGGTGCTCCTTTACATGATGTATCACCAAAACATTGAATTATTTATTCACATAATGCTGGGGCAGATTCCACCATGAGTTCCTTGAAAATGACTGGGTTAATTCAGAGGAAAATGAAGAATTCAGAGGCACATGTACTTCTAATGGGGCAGCTGTCTCCAACCTGACCTGATTTTAAGTGTCACCTGAGCATTTGCCTGTTGACAATTGTGATGCTCTTAACTGCAGGTCCATATAAGTGCAGAGGTCTTGCATTCTGGATTCTGAGCTGAGTGCACATAAGTCAACTTTAACCTAGGGCACACTGGAATTCCACATCAGAAAGTTTTGTTTTACCTGCTAGCAGTAAAGCATGTCCCATTGGCTGACCCGATGGCAGAAAAAGCCACAAAGAGAGGGACTATCCAGGAAGCAGGATAAAGAACCCTGTCTCCAAATGTCTGTGATGGAAGGAATTGAAATAATGCACATCTTTAAAACATAGAGGTCAACCAACTGGGCATGTGAAGATACAGCAGTAATTAAAGATACTTAATAAAAAGCTTGCACAACTTTTTAGAGAAGCAAATTTTCCCTTGTGTAACTTAAAAAAAACTACTTTCACTCTTGTTCTGCCGTTTGTATCAAACCATCCTCTTGTGAATTGCACAGAGGTGAAAAGCAACACATTTTTGTACTTCAACTCACCACAGCGACAGCTTGAGACTGCAGAAGTTCTGTTGATGTCATAACCGTGAAATAGGATATATTGATCAGAACGTAACAAACTGTGACCAGAGGGATTCCAATAACAATAGAGAGTGGTAGATTTCTAGATAATGTAAAGAGATATGCTATAAGTTAAGATTTTTGCATAAATTTGCATCTGAACAGTTCTAAAGGGGGAAATTGTCATATTTTAAATAATGAGCATTGTCTCTTATATGAGTCACAATAACACATCTTCTAAGATGACACCTGCCACCCTATGGTCCTGATTAACACCCCCACCCCAACTTCCAGCAATGATATTTGCACTGAGAACATAAGAACACAAGATGAGTGGACACACAAGCAGAACCAGAGGAGGAGTTTCCTTCCCAATGTGGAGAGTAGCTTGGGTGGGACTGTCAGCAGAACAAAGCAAATGGGGGAGGGAGGGGGGTTAAGGGGGGGAAGCACCAGCCCCCGCCCCATGGATGCTGTTCGTTAACAGTATAAAATACATGTATATTGCATCTGTACATTTGAACATTACATCTAGTTTGGCTTTAAACAGCTGTGTATTAAGACTTTAAAATTTCACTCTGTTGGTGGATGCAGGGCCAGCTCTACCACTAGGCAAAGTGAGGCAACTGCCTTGGGTGGCAGATGCTGGTGGCCAGAAGCTGTTCCTCCTGTGCCCCCAGGCATTTCCCTCCTGGTGGATGTGCTGCACAGCCTAAACTAGCTTTCTGTCGTTGGGTGGTTCTGAAGGGCACTGTCAGACTAAAACAGCTGGTCTAGTCAGCTTCTGCAGGTGGCAGCCATCTTGTCATTTGCATAAGGCAACAAAATGACTTGGAACAGATATATTCCCTCCTGACTGTATAGATGCAGTTCACTAACGTGGGCCTGGTTTCAGAAAACAGCTTATCAGATTTTGTTGTTGCTTTGTGAAACTTTTTGCGCACTGCCTTAGGAGGGCTGTACCCTGAATGGCAGGTTAGAAATCCTTGTTTCAATGGGACTGTGAGGGAGGAGGGAAAAGAAATGATGTTCTAGCAGCTGATGCACCATTTTTCTTACCTGTAAGGATCTTTAAGTTCCTCTGTGATATAATTGAGTTGATTCCTGGAAGGGGGGAGAAGTACCAAAACGTTACTTTGCATCCTGCACATTCCTGGGAGAAACCCCTCTTGAACCCAGTGGAATTTAATTTCCAAATAAAAGAGTTATGGGGTGTAAATCTTGATGTTAATACATATTTTTACTGAAATTGTAATTCCCTTTCAACCAACAACAACATCTTTATGAGACAATTCACAGAGCCAAGTAGAAAATTTCCTACTTTAATTTGTGTTCTGCATTTTGCACAGAAGCAAGTGCCCAATATGGCTTTCAACAGTAATAGCAAGTAACAATAAACAATCAGGAATATATGCATCTGTTCTGTGCAAAAATAATCCCTTGCACATCAAAACAGGCATTAGATCAGCCTTTGGCAGCCTGATGCCCTGCAATATAGCTATCCTGGACAAAGGGAAAGCTTCTCAATTAGGTTTCTCTCTTGCATGCTATTTTCTATGTGCAGGGGTCTATTTTGGGGGCTGAGTATGAAGGAACTGCCATCTGCCATCTGAAATACTACAGCCCAGACACAGCCTTACCACTTCAGGAAAAAATATGCCCTTAACAAATATGAGTCCTTCCTCATGGCATCCATTCACCTCCCATATGAGAAGCAACCGTCAATTAAGACAACACACACACATACCAACCTATGGAAAGATCTGGAGAGACCTACTCGATTAGAGATTTTATTTTTTTAAAAAATAAACTTTATTAAAAATTATATCAACACGAATAAAGAATAACACAAAAAACCACAAATACATAGATAAGACTATACAGTGGTACCTCGACTTACGAAGACGATCCGTTCCACGGCGCTCTTCATAAGTCAAGGTTTTTGGATGCCAAAGCGCCTGCCCTGCGCATGCACGGACCACATTTTTTCACTTCTGCGCATGCGCGGACCGCAGGCGCAGGGTGCGCATAGTGAAAAAGACTTCCGGGGTTGTCGACTTCGTAAGTCGAAACCTTCGGAAGTCGAAGCATTCGTATGTCGAGGTACCACTATACATCAATACAATAAAAGAAGAGATCACATACTTAACAACCTCCATCACCTTGATCTTTAATATTTAATACCTCTTCAATTACTACTCATAATTCCCCCCACCCCCTTTCTTCCACCCCTCCACCCCTACTTCCCTCACCTATGTGCTATATTATTGGTATTTGCCTATTCTGCTATGTTGCTTATTTTTAATCTTAATATACACCTTTTTTCATTATATTATCCGATAACTTTGCGATTCATAATCTACTCTATTTCCTATTGCCTACTTTCCCTTTCCCTCTTGCTTCATCTTTCTTTCTTCACTTTCTTATTCTTTATTTTCTTTCTTTCATATATAATTCTACGCTTTCCCATTCTTTATTAGCTTTCTGGATAGAGTCTCCTCTTACGAATACTGTTAATTTTGCCATTGTCATGAACTCACAAATTTTTGATCTCCATTCGATTAGAGATTTTATTATGCCTATCAACTGGCTCTAAGTCATGCACCCCCAACCTCATTTTGGGACTACAATTCCCATCATCCCTGACCACTGTTCCTGTTAGCTAGGGATGATGGGAGCTGTTGTCCCAAACAACTGGAGGGCCGAGGTTGGGGGTGCCTGCCTAAGTAGTGGTTCTAACCTTAAGATGCTGTTAACTCCTTTTTCTAACGACCTAAGACTAGCTGATACTGTTGGTGCCTTAAAAAGCCGTCTCACCTATTGGCCACCACTGCATCATGTGGTAGCTTCCACAAGTTTATGGTCTGCTTAGCTCTCCCCCACAAAAGTGGGTGGGCTGTCTCCTTTCATGCCTACCAGGAAGTCGCCATAGGTTTAGAATAAGTATTCCCCACCTTACACTATTTCCAGGTGTGATTCTTCAGCAAGACTTCAGGTCCCAGAGTTTCCATGCAATATCTTTGTTAAAGTGCAGTAAAGACAGATCAAAATAAGACATGAACTGTTATACTCTAACTGCTAATGACAATCATAAAATTATATTACCATCCACTATAGGCCCAGAGTCCATTATAAAATGCAAGACAAATGGCGCCCACAGAAAGCGGGGGGCCATCAAACGAATTGTTGAAGTTCTTTGTATTTCCTGGGGGAGGGAAAGTGAAACATATCATTTCTTGCAGCTGAGGAACTTGGCTCAAAGTCCGTGAAAACTCCTACCCACCCCGATAAATCTGTTTGCCTAAAATGCCACTGGACGCTTTGTGGTTTTGATATAATAGCCTCCAGATTCATTCCTTGGAGGAAAATAAGAGGGACATTGATCACTCACCACCCAACTGACCCTCCTTGACCCCTTCCCCATTTCTGTGGTCCACTCACCACTGAGCATTTCCTATCAGAAGAAGGGCACTTGCCCATAGATAATTTTGTGATAGATGTTAAAACATATTGAAATGGAATGTGACTTTTTAGAAACCTGAGACTTATCTTTAATGTATGTCATAAACAGGTTTTAATTAATTTACAAGGAAGGTAATATTAAAAATATCAACACACAGGTTCCCACCCACCCCCCAAAAAGAAAGCAAAGGAGTTGTATCTGTCCCAGTCAACTGCTGCAGATTAGATAGATAGATAGATAGATATTCTGCAATTAAGACTTCAACATAACATACCTTGGGCTAGAAGAACAATCCCACTTACAATGATAATTATGACAATCACCATTTTAGCCGCAGTGAAAAAGTTCTGCACGTAGCTCGCCCACTTCACACTCAGGGCATTCACCAGAGTAACTGTAACTAAGAGAAAGGAAAGGGGGGGAAGGTTCACAAGAAATGTCATAAATCAGACATCTCAATGAATAACCTTCTGTATCCCTGGAATCCGTCCTTTGCCTTCCCAGTTTCATTTTCCTGCCACTCAGAGTAGCCAATAATGGGCAAGATGGACAAATAATCTGACCAGCTGTGTGGTAGCTTCATATGTTCCTCTGCATTCGAGTGCTCAAACCCATTTCACTCATCATCATGTGCAAAGGAAACTATGCAGTGCAGCCCCATCTCGCTTTTCAGACCAAGCAAGCCGGCGTTTGTCCACAGACAACTTTTCCAGGTCATGTGGCCAGCCTGATTAAACTGCTTTTGGTGCAACTAGACACAGTGATGAGTGCCAGAGTGCACAGAAACGCAATTTACCTTCCCACCATTTACCTTATCTACTTGCCCTGGCGTTTTGGTATGCTTTCAAACTGCAAAGTTGGCAGGAGCCATATATAAGATGGGTTAGTGGTACTATTCCCAAGTTCCCAAAAAGGGAGAGGGGAGTTTGAAATTTGAACTAGGGACTTCTGGTTCCTAGCACAGTCTCTTCGCTTCCGTTGCGCACTAGCTGCCTCCAGCTTGTGCTAAATTAACCCACAAATTTGCAAACCAGTGTAAAGGAAGCCTATTCTTTGCCTATTCTTTCTATTCAGTGTATCTGAAGAAGTGTGCATGCACACGAAAGCTCATACCAAAATAAAAACTTAGTTGGTCTTTAAGGTGCTGCTGGAAGGAATTTTTTTTTATTCTTTGCCGTTATCTCTGTATGCATTTGGTTTTTGGTCGCTCACACTTCCAGCTACCTTTGTCTTCCTGATCAAAAGCCAAATACTCACAGAGGGCTGCTGTTGCCAGACACTTGATGACAACTGTGGGGGGATCACAACCCGGATAAAATGGAGCCGCTGTGTACTCAGCAAAGCTGAGGCAAATGATGGCAAAGGAACTGGGCAAGATGACGATGAGACATGCCCAGGAAAACAAATATGCAGGGATTGGGCCAAAGGCTTCCATGAGGTACGAATAGTCTCCTCCTGATTTTGGTATCATCGTGCCAAGTTCGGCAGAACACAGTGCCCCTAAAGAAAGAAGTGGGAGTTTTCAAAATAACCTTCCTCTACCACCACCACTGCCACAATCACCCATCTCCATTTCAATATGGCTTCTAGGGGGCTCTATATGCACCTGATCCTTCTAGCCTGTTTCAAGCCACCAGGGATCTTGTTCCTATTAAGTGCATAATTTTGTTATTGTATATGGAACTAGTCAACATTTCTCTCACCCAATGAGTGCTTCTGTTGTGAGAAGCTCATCTGGTCCCAACCAACTATAACTTTGAGTTGCTGGAGAAATGCTTTTTTCCCCCTTCCCTCCACAAGCACGATTGATTGTTTTCATTTATAAACACTGTGCTTGTCTTTTAGACAGTCCATGACATCATCAGCGGGTGCCTTGAGACTCAGGGAGCATCGATAAAAGAAAAGCCAGTAACAAAAAAGTTATTTTTAGAGTCAGTTATCACATACCGGTATTTATTACATTTATATTTATCTCTCATTCATCCTTTCCATTTTCTTCAATACATGCAAAAACCCTATGAGGTAAGTCAGGCTAAGAGATGGTGATCAGTCCAAGATTACACAGAGAACTTCATGGACGAGTGGAAATTCGAACCCTGAACACCCCCAGTCAAGTATAACCACCACAGCATATGGTTATCATATACTAAACATAGATCACTCAGTTTTTCATCACATGGTGATTTACAAGAGAGGCCAGATGAACAAAAGGAACCTGTACAGCTTCAAAATACAGTGGTACCTTGGTTCTCAAGCTTAATCCGTACCAGGAGTCCGTTCGACTCCCAACACCGTTCAAAAACCAAGCACGGCTTCCGATTGGCTGCAGGAACTTCCTGCACTCAAGCGGAAGCTGTGTCGGATGTTCGGCTTCTGAAAAATGTTCGCAAACCGGAACACTTACTTCCGGGTTTGCGGTGTCCGGGCCGATTTGTTCAGCAACTAAGCTGTTTGAGAACCAAGGTACCACTGTAATTATAACGTGTTAGCTTTGGTTAGCATTTCCCCCAAACAAATTGTTCACCTATATCTTAAATGGAAAACTAGCAAATGCAAATCCATCGTTGAAGGGCTAAACAAAATAACACATACTATACCAAGGAGCTTGTAATAAACTGGGGGGGGGGGGGATAAGTTGGAAAGAGCAGTAGCGATTTACCTAACGTAGCAAGCACTCCACAGGCTGTCCAGATGACTAAGCTGGGCCCAACTGCTCCAACGTTAGCCAGAACGCCCTTTGGAGAAACAAAGATCCCTGAACCGATCATTGTCCCAACAATGAGACAGATTCCACTGAGAAGGCCCACCTGGGAAAAGAAACTGAGGTTAGGTGAATTCAACCAGAGTGGTTATTTCAATCTTCTATAGGTAGTATCATGAGGGTGGAGATGGATGTGGGACAGGATCACTGAAGCAGATGTTAACCCAAGAATATGTCAGGAAGGGTCCACTCTTATTGCAGAAACACTGCTTTATACAACAGCTGCCGCCACATATCTTATGGGGAGCTTATTTTCCCAACAAACACATCCGTAGGATCTACAGTTTATTATTATTATTATTATTATTATTATTATTATTATTTGAACTTCTCAGTCACTTTTTAAATTAAAAGTGAAGTCAAAGTGACTTGGAATGTAACACAAGAATTAAAAGCAATATAAAACTACAATGGAATAAAGACTAAAAACTTTCAGAAGCCTGAGGTCAGAGTTACAGTCTGTTCTGGGAATGACGGTAAGCCGCTTTAGGAGCCTTTTTCATCTTGGAAGTGGGGTGAAAATGTTTACACACACACACACACACACATGTTGCCTTGGCAAGGGTAACAAGAATGTGGAGGAATAAGCGCTCAGTATTGACCATGACCATTTCTTCATATTCGGTGCCAAGGAAATAGTCTAGCCAAGGGGAAAAGTAATGAGTGTGAGGGGAACGCAAACAGGGTCTGCTGTGCTGAGACCTTCAGCGCCATTAACAGGTGAGGTGACAGCAGGAACAACTTGTGGTATAATGCCAAAATTAACCAGACATTCTGGGAAAAGAGGCTTTCCTTTTGTACTTCACTGAGCTGGGTGATTATCTCCACATTTAGCAAACAACACTCTATTAATTACAGTAACTCGGGTGTTAACACCACAGACCATTCATTTCCCATCAGGCCCAACCAGCGTAGCTGGAAATTGGGGGCAAATAACCTCTGAAGGGTCACGAGCTCCCCATTCCTGCCATAAACTATGCAGACCTATAAGCATCATGGGGCAGGTATCAGCCATAGGAGAGACACAATTTGGTTGAGGCCACCTGGTGTTATTCACTACCTCTGGGAGGTTAAGAATTTGTAGGGCTCTTTCCAATATAATATATTACAAGTCTTGCCTCTTTCTGTAGATTCATAGATTTGCTTTTCTTGATGGGCGTTTCATCAGGTTCTTGAGTTGAACTTCGTTTTCTGATGCCTTCTTCATCCATTTTGCTTACTTGATGCTGATGCCTATTATATTAGTGAATCCTGCAACCAGCACACAGTTAACTATGATTATATTATTCAAAAGTCTGTTTATCTTTTGACTTCAAAAAAGCAATGGGGGACCCATAGCGCTCTTACATAGTTAATTCAAAGTAATGGTGGGATGTGCTACCTCACTCCAAGTTGGCTTTGTAATGTTATAGCATAATCAAATCTAAGTATGGGACACTGTGATATCACCTCACTGGTCCTATGATCCCTGATTATCTAGATCACATAGCCAGCAAGAAGATCCCTGCGACGGGGTGAGCTCCCATTGCTTGGTCCCAGCTCCTGCCAACCTAGCAGTTCGAAAGCACGTCAAAAATGCAAGTAGATAAATAGGAACCGCTACAGCGGGAAGGTAAACGGCGTTTCCGTGTGCTGCTCTGGTTCGCCAGAAGTGGCTTTGTCATGCTGGCCACATGACCTGGAAGCTATACGCCGGCTCCCTCGGCCAATAATGCAAGATGAGCGCGCAACCCCAGAGTCGATCATGACCGGACCTAATGGTCAGGGGTCCCTTTACCTTTTATGAGTAATATAAAGGTGGCTTATCTGCCTTAATGGGAGCTCAAAGGTTGGAAATGAATTTGCTGTACACAACATGATTTGATTTTATGGATAACTTATTATCAGATGGTTTGTTGGCCACCAGTGATCAGATGACTTTGTTATCAGTTTGCTCATTTTATATTGCAAACTTTATAGCTGGTTCGATGGTTTAACATGGCAGTCACAACACAGGATGTGAGCAGGTTTCTTTGTTGGGCAGCCAATTCTCAAATCAAGAAAGGTGGCCGTTTTGTGGAAGCTGGAGGCGTTTGCAGGGCCTCTCTCACCTCTTGCTTGCTTATTTTTGGGAACCGTCATCACAAAGAGACAGAGAACGTGGGAAGAAAGTTGGCCTCAGTGATTATGCCTTTTGCTTGGGATTTAAAAAAAGTTCTGAAGAGGAGAGGGGGGGGGCTGCCTTGGGATAAGGATAGGAAAGGCAGGGGAAATTGCTTCTGCACATCCCTGGCTCTTTCCTCCAGTTGGTGTTGCTTCCTTCCCTGGGACTCAGCTAAACTCAAGTTGTTGAACATATATATATGGGGGGGGGGCTGCCAACTCCACATACGGTATTTGAAAGTGCAATCCTAAACATGTCCACTGAAAATCAACTCCTGTTGAATTCAGTGGGACTTACCCACAGGTAAATTAAATTAGGATTGCAAGCAGTGTGGTGTGTTTGAGCCCACAGATTCATTTGCAAACTAGGGGGACTGCCATAGCCACTTTGTACTGATGGCAAGCGTGCAAGAACCATCGCACACCTTCACACTTTCCCTTCATGGCCAGTGCTTAGGCTGGAAGGAAGTCTTAGTTTTCTTTAAGCCCAATTGGCGGCAGCGGGATGATCTTCTTGGAGAGTCCAGCTGGGGTGGCAAGTAGGGCAGTTCCCTCCCTGCTACAATAGTTTTAAGGAAGATAAGGAACATCACTCATCCCAGAAAAACAATAACAGCAACATTTGGAAGTGAGAGTGGTACTCACCGTGTTTGGTGTAGCTCTTGAGTCATCGAAACACCTTCCTTCACTTACCGGTATCTCCTCCTTCAGCAGACAATGCCCGCAACTGGAAAGCAGAATGCTGGGAAACAGCAGTCGCTTAAGTACAGAGGTTATAAACAAAGGTAATTATTAAACTAGAATGCTTCCAAGAAGCATTAAGAGCCCAATTAATTTATCAGCAAAAAAAGGCAGAGTTTTTGGTTCCATTTTGATGTCTCTCCACCCCCCACCCCCTGTGTCTTGCAGTTTGAACAAGCACCGAAGTATTTGACAGTGCGGCACTCATGGACCAAGGCGCCAACAAATTGCAGGTTGCCATGATTTTATAAAACATCAAGGTTTTTATAAAACATCACGATTAAAAAGAAAAAGAAAAACCCACTGAACTTTCGGAAGGGATCGTTGTGGGTTATTTTCTTTACAAGCTTCTTAATTAGCAAGCTTTCTAACAAAGGTTTTTAAAGCAATACATTGCTTACTTTAGCAAAAAGGGAAGAATTTAAAAAGGAAACAGACGAGCTCCTATCTACTTCAGACAATTGGCTGCCTGCCCACCTGCTCTCCTGTACTGCTTGTTTGGATGGACTGAACTTCTCTTGAACTTGCTAACAGGCTGAATGCAGTAAGAAAGAAGGAAAGAAAATCTCCCTTTGTTTCCAGCCTTCAGCACATTTGCAGACAAACAAACAAACTTAGTTAATTACTTTTCTGCACTTGGGGTTTAGAATGTATCTTATTCGATCCCTCCTTCACTATCACCCCTGATTATTGGCCATGCTAGCTGCAGCTGTTGGGAGTTGAGTCCAACAGTATGTGGAGGGTTGTCTAAGTTTCTCACCCCAGCCCTGGATTTTTAAAATGTCTCCAATGTTGACATTCACACACTTTTCTGAAGAGATGTTCAGAACTTCTACCTGTGTTTTAATTCGTCTTCTTTATCCGTGTGTCCAGAATTAAAGTTAAATAAAATAGGTTGGTGGCTGCCTAGTTCTTAGAGCTAGGGAACCTGAAAACGTATCGAGGACCAGGAGTTCCCCTTCACTCTCAGGCCAAATAGGTTTCTGTAGTGCTTCAGAAACCAACACACCTCAATTGAGCACAGCAAGAAAAGAGAGATGAGGGTGCACATCACCAGAAGCGATGCCTCTGTCATACTGTTACAAAAACAATTGTGCGGTGCAAAAATCACATAGGCTACATGAGCAAAGGGTTTGGTAATGGTCGTAGATTGCGCAAGAATTCAAAGCAGCTTGAAATGTTATAGCAACCAATAGGTATGTACACATGTTTGGCATATTAATTTCACACTGGGAAATTTGATTTGAATAAGTGAGTGAGATTGGTCTTTTCTCCCCTCTGTGATATAAATCGATTTATTTAAATTGCCTTCATTCAAATCAACCCACCCTAGATAACAAAACTAATCTGCTTTTGTGGTTGTTGCAAGGATGATAGAATTAAAGCATGCATAATGCTTCCAGTTACTGGTCTTCAGCTGGTGGGCCAGGACCCACTATGAAAATATGCAGTAAAGGATTAAGAAATGCATGTTTGCATTAAAAGCAGGGCCTGGGTCTGAAAAGGCTGAAGACTACTGCTCTAAACCATTCTCCCCAAACTAAGGCCCGGGGGCCAGATGCGGCCCAATCGCCTTCTAAATCCGGCCCGCGGACAGTCCGGGAATCACCATGTTTTTACAGTAGAATGTGTCCTTTTATTTAAAATCCATCTCTGGACTATTTGTGGGGCATAGGAATTTGTTCATATTTTTTTCCAAAATATAGTCCGGCCCCCCACAAGGTCTGAGGGACAGTGGACCGGCCCGCTGCTGAAAAAGTTTGCTGACCCCTGCTCTAAACCATTCTTCCCAAACATGGCGTCCTCCAGTTGGACTACAACTCCCCAAATCCCTGACCATCAGCCATGCTCTCTGGGACTGATGGAAGTTGTGGCTCAAAATAGCTGGAGAGTGACAGGTTGTGGAAGGGTGTTCTAAATTGCTACTACAGGTATGCTTAGCAGTATTACTGTTGTGTCCAGTCCTCATGGATGTTGAGATGCATTTGAATAAGATTTGCACGGGCTTTTGCACAATGTCCTAAAAGGCTTGGCTTTGCAAAGGTGAAATGTAAAAGGAATATTAGAGTCCCTATCTGTAGCTTAAGGACAATCTTAATTCATTCATATGCACTTTGGACTCCCTCCTAGGGCTAATCCTTGAGCATAATGAGAATGAAGTTCAACGTTCTGAGATAGGCACATGTTCAATGCAATGTTTCCTTATAACTCTATGGTCTATTGCAGGCAATTACATTAGTCAGGAATGAAATAAATAGTTCTTAAATACTAAATGACAACACACCCAGATTGTAGTAACTACCTGCTCTGGACCTACACAGTTGAGCTACAGAGGCAGCACCGATGCCAGCAAACACAGAGTCCAGCCAGTATCTTGCTAATCTCTCAAGGTAAAGTGCACAATGAGCTATTGCCAATCAGCATAATAATTTTTAAAAAGTTACCTCTGTGTAAGTCCTACACACAACGCATTGTTAAACCATTGAATTCGCTTCCACAAGATGCACTGATGGTCACCAATTTTGTTTCGGCATCGGACTAGGCAAAATATAAGGCTAATCGATGGCCACTAGTCATGGTGACTCTATATTATCTCCAACATCAGAGGCAACAGATTGGGGAAAAGAGTGATGTCCCATTGCAGGGGCGTACCCAGGATCAAAACTAGGGGGGGCAAGCCATGGTCGTTCAGGGGCGGGGCCAAGGCACGGGAGGGGAGGGGCCACGAAGTGGGAATGTGGGCGGGGCTACAGGGCCAGCGGGCCCGACGCCTCTGTGGCGGCGGCTGCAGCCTCTAAATGACCCCCCTAAACTCTCCCACACGAAATTTCCCTGCTCTGAAGTAGGGCCGTCTCTAGGCCCGGGTCCGGTGGCGCGGAGCGCCAGGGCGCCAGTTCACCAGGGGCGCCACTGCACCCACTGAGAGGCGCGGGGGAGGCCGCCCCAGGCCCGCCTCTCAGCTGTTCGGCGGCTTCAGGCTGCTTTCCGGAGGCGTGCGGGTCTGGGGCCGCCTCCGCCGTCGCAGGGGCATCACAACAGGGGGAGGGCAGCACCCCCTGGCCCAGGGCCGACCCTATGCCCAAGCTGGGTTGCATAGGGCTCCGGCCCTCCAGGCGGCAGCTGCGCTCGCCGCGCCAGGAAACGGGGCGGGTGGGGGCAGCAGAGGGATCCGTCACACCATTGTGCCAGGTATGCCTAAGACGGCCCTGCTCTGAAAACACCGCTCCCATCCATTTACGGCTAGCCACCTCCCTGAAAAAACCCTTTGGGCCCCGCTTTCCCTCCTCCAGGTCCCCCCGAAGCCTTGCCAGTTCCCACCCTATATATCTGGGATGGGGAAGGAGCTCAGAGGTCTGCTAGTCCTGGGGGGCCACCCCCCCATGGCCTGGGAGGATACTGGGGACCCCCCCGCCAAGCTCAGACCCTCAAAGAAGAAGAAGAAGCTGCCACCGCCGCCTCCCCATCGCAAGGGAGCAAAAGATGGGAAAGGTGGGGTGGCGCAGCGCAGGCGAGCCCCCCCCCCAGCTGCGACCCTACGGCGGCTGCAGTGGCTCCCCCGCCCTCAACGCCCCTCTCTCGGCAGGGGCAGCAAGGGAGAGCGGCTGGGGGGGGCACATTGCAAAGAAGGAAACAGCAGCCAATGCCCGGAGAGGGCAATGCACGCAGGGGGAGCGGAGAGCTGTGCTGCCCCCCAAGGCAGCTCCTTTCTTATTGCCGGGGGTGGGGGGCGGCGAGGAAGGGTCATTGCCGCTGGGCTACTCCTGCCGCCGGCAATCCAGTGCAAACGCTCCCACGCAGCTTCCTTGCAGCAGCCACGACCACCGCCCCCACTCCTCCTTTGCGGGCTTCTGCCCACCGAGGCTGAACTGGCTCCTGTTGGTGCACTTCCTCTCCCGGCCCAGGAGGAGTCTCAGTAGCAACTCCTAACTCAGAGGGGGTAGGGGGTGCGGAGGGGGGAAGGGGGCGATTCCCAGCCCGCGGCGCTGACGATCGCAGTACAGCCTACCGGGAGGCAGAGCGCGGCAGCAGCTGCAACCAATGCAGGGAGCCGCGTCTCCTTCGCTTGCCAGCCCAGCAGAACTCTTAGACAGGAGAGGTTGCCGCCCGGCAGGGCTTTCCATTGGGAGGCACGAAGGCTTTAGTGGGCAGGAATTGGTGCAAATGTAGGCAGGGCGGGCTGAGAGGAGGAGCCGCGGCCGAGGAGCCGCGGCACCAGCAGCGTTTCCTCCCCCCCTCCCCTCCCGTGTCAACAAGCGGGGCGCCTGCGCAGGGTATTTGCTTCCCTAGTCAGGTCCACGGTTTGGCCTTCTAGGGGGGGCATCTGCACCCCCTGCCCCATGCTGGGCACACCCATGTCCCATTGTTCTAGGTGCATTTTGCAACACAGAATTTCATTAGTGCAAGCATTTTCTGAGCTCTGGGCACAGTACTGCGCCTATGATTTAAGATTAACACTGTGGAATGGAAGGAAAGGAGGACCTTTTTCTGCCTCCCCACCTCCAGCTACACTCTGAAGACTGGAGAAGGGACTCTCTTAAGAATATTAGGGGGATAGGCAGGAGAAGATTACACCATGTGGAAAATGAACATAATATTTTAGCTGCAGTTCATTCATTTTCAGTTTTGTATTGTTATTTAAAAAATGCACCTAGACATTCAGTTGTTGCGCCCATAACCTAGGTTTAATGTGCCATTTACTGTTTCTAACACTGTCGAGAAGGGGAAGCTTCTTTCACTTAGCTCTCTCATCTGCTGCATACTCTGTGGAGGGGAGAATCAGAGCTGGCTGCAAGGAGGAGCCCTCCTGGGCTAGCATCGTAGGCAGTCAGCATCCTCCTTTTAGCTGGAGTGGTATAAACCAATGTCTGATGACTCTTGTTCTGGTGGACAGGAAATGTGGAAAGGGAGCCTGTGCTTGACAGGGATGTTTAGAGGGTGGATGTGTCTCTGTGCACTCTATAGGGCAGGAGCTCACTGGGATGCCGACACTGGGTTGCACTAAATGCATAGTAAACAGCTGCTATGTCTGGTTTATTTGTGGGTTGTTGTTGTTGTTTTTAAAGTGTTTGTTCTTTTTTCAATCCTTTTCATAAGCTACTGGAATGAAAGAAAATAAAAAAATCCTTCCATGAGCTTTCATGTGCATGCACACTTCAGATATCTGAAGAAGTGTGCATGCACACGAGAGCTTGTACCAATGACAAACTTAGTTGGTCTCTAAGGTGCTACTAGAAGGAATTTTTTTATTTTGTTTCGACTACGCCAGACCAACACATCTACCTACCTGTAACTGGAATGAAAGGGTTAGAGATAGTCTCTTATACCCCTGCGTTACAGGGAGTCCAGGTCCCATGCCATGCCCTTAGCTGGCCAATCCGGCTAGCTGGGGTGTGTGGTTTGTCACATTTAAGCACCCCCCCCCGGCACACCTGTTTGGCTCCTGCACACACAGATCTCGCTTACTTACCACGTGCTGTTTGTGGGTCCTTTGCTTTGTTCTAGCTTTGTTAATTTTGAAGCCCCTAAAAACCTTTGCTGCAATGCTGCGACAGGGACTTTCCTGCCAGGGATTGCTTGGTTTTCCTCGGCACGCTACTCGCATGTACAGGAATTTATTTCAACTTAACCCCTCTGGGTTCCGGCACTTGGAGCAAAGCAGGTTTCTGTGAGGAGGTTATTTCAACTTAACCCCTCTGACACACACACACAACAAAGACCACCACAGCCAACCACAAAGGAACAACTATATCCTAGGCCAACCCCAACATCTCTCACCATCAAAAGAAAACAAGTGAACAGTAGAGAACCTACACAAGCGGCGCTGACAACCCCCCCCACACACACCTATTAAGCGAAATAGAAACACTGTCACCCCACCCCACCCTCCCCCATCTACTTTCCTTCCCCTCTCCTCACCAATGTCTCAACAAATGAAACTGATATGTAAAAATGCTAAGAGAGACATTGCACATATCCATGTAAACCAAGAAAACCCTTAATAAAAATTATGTTTTTTAAAAAACAAAAACAACCCCTCTGGGTTCCGGCACTTGGAACAAAGCAGGTTTCTGTGAGAAGGTTTACTTTAGCAGAGTTAAACAATCCCCTTTATAAATTTATGCAGCAATCAGCTTGTTGCTGACTCGTCTGAGTTCTACTAATAAAGATGCCTTCCTGGTTAAAAATCCCTTTGAATCCCTCTTAAAGAACACACACACACAAATCTGATTCATGTTAATATAAAGCTATTTTACTCTCAGATTCATTCAGGTTTACAGAACTGTACCTGAAGGCAGGCTTAGGTTACATACCAAGCAAATAAACTATACCAGAGGGAAGTTGGTCCTGAGGTGACTTCAACTGAGCAGTTATCTTTCAAAACCACCTGCAACCGACAGACTGGTTGTCACAGCAACCAGTTAGAACATGGAGGCCGTTAGTCCTCTGTCGGAATGTTGCACTTGACTGCACCTTTACATCCCTCTGTTTCTACATTTGCAGCCGCCATGAGGGAAGTTTCACTGATGGGCTTATGCAGGCAGGGCTTTGGAGCGTTCCTGGAGACCCATTCAAAAGGGTCTTTCCTCTGCCGTTTTCCCCTAAACCTCGTTCCCTCCCGTCAGCCCCCTCCCTTGCCCTTACCTGTTTGTGTGCTGTGCTCCTTCCTGACAGGAGTGTGAGCCGAGTTCCTTAGGTTTCTTCAGTCCAGCTTCCCCCTCTGCTCCGAGTGCTTGTTTCCTGCCTCTTATCTTGCCCTTAAACTGTGGCATTTTGCTCCTTCTTGACTGGAGCTGGGCCGTGTTCCTTAGGGTTTTCAGCCCACCTTCCACCCCTGCTCCGAGCAGCTTCCTCCCTTGCCCCGAGTTGCTTGTGGGTTTGTTTGTTTGTTTGGTTGGTTTGTACGTTTGTATGTGTGTACGTTTCCGCTTTCCATCCTTCCCCTTTCTACCTGAGTTCACCTATTGGGCTTGGCTTGCCCCAGTGTGTGTTGGTTCTTCGTGCGTTCTCAGTTTCCTTCCTTGCTCCTTATTTCTTGAGTTTTTTCTGTTGGCCTTGACTTGCCCCAGTGGGTGTTTGCTTCCCTTCAGTTGGTGTGTGTTTTATTAAATGCTGGGGTGTCTGCTAAATCGGGTCCTCCCTGCAAGAGAGGGCACACGTTGCGGTGGGTCCCAGCAGACCAGGTCTAGGTGTTGGGGCGGGGCAATTGGTGCAGCCGCAACACCCTATTGGTGGTCCATCTGACGGGGTGCAATTGGGCTGAGGGCTTGCCAATCAGAGAGTCAGATGGACCAGTATTTAAGCGCTGCACTCATCGTAGAGATCCTCCTTCTCTGATTGAATTGCATCAGGGCTTTCGCTTGACCTTGCTATGCTGTCGTGTGTCGTCTGCCATTGTTGCAGGGGCACGGCAGGAATTTTCCCCACTTGGCTGATTGGCTGTTGCCATTTGGGTTTTGCCTGCCGTGTAGCAATTCATCACAACTTGTAAGGTTGGCAGATAGACTCTGGTTCATGCTGATAGGTGGGTATGATCCCTTACCACCCTATATATATCTATTCAGGTATTCCTCTTAAGGGAATCCAAGGACCGATGGTTGGTATTCCCCCAAGCAGGGTTGCCCTAATCCTAATTCTAGGCACATGTGGGGGAATCAGGGCCCAGCTGGCGTGCGCCAGTCGGGTAACCCTGTCCCAGGTATGTACCTGGCTGCTGACCCATGGTGTGCCCTGAGTCAGTGCTACCCTAGGTAGCTAGTTGAACCGGAGCAACCACTCACTTGATTTGTAATCAATAAAGTTGTGGCCTAAATTCTGCCAAAAACCAAACCAAAAATATGAGTCATGTCTGAAATTTATTTCTAGGCCTGGGATAGAGGGTCTCCACACGCAAAGGGCAGCTGCCTGGCTGAATAAGCTTCCCCACCTTCTATTCTAGATAGGGAAATCAATCGCTTCCATTTACTCTATCCTGCAGGGGTATCTTTTCTCCTTAAAGGGGCAGCTTGCATTTTAAATAGGCTCAGGGCTGGGGATCAGCTGTCTGGCGCTAAAGCCTCTTAGCTTTTTATGGTACCGGTACATAAGAGGGTAATTTTGCTAGGGTTTTTTGTTTTATTTTGTTTTGTCGTGATCCCTTGACTATTCTGGTATCAGCAGTAGGTCAATTCAGATTTCCTGAGTTACTCTCGGGTGTGTTGGGGCTGCTGTTTGTCTGTGCTTCCTCTGGTGAACAGTGTGTTGCTGGGGCAGCCATTTTGAGCACACCAGATGGTCAAGCTTTCCCAGCGACTATTTGGGATGGGACATGTGGCCTGTGTTTGTTTTTCTTGTTTCCGTGTTGCTTTGGGCACGTGCTTCCACACCCTCCTGTGCTACATGAGAAACTCTTTAATTGTAACTAATATTATATTTACAGGTAGGTAGCCGTGTTGGTCTGAGTCGAAGCAAAATAAAAAAATAAAAAAAATTCCTTCAGTAGCACCTTAAAGACCAACTAAGTTTATATTTTGGTATGAGCTTTCGTGTGCATGCACACTTCTTCAGATATCTGAAGAAGTGTGCATGCACACGAAAGCTCATACCAAAATATAAACTTAGTTGGTCTTTAAGGTGCTACTAATATTATATTATACTATTAGTGTGTGTCCTTTTCTTGGTAGTTCTTATTTAACCTTGTCATTGAATAATAATTATATATATACTGATATATACTGATATATATATACTGATATATACCGATATATATATATATATATATATATATATATATATATATATATATATATATATATATATATATAACACACACACACACACACACACACACACACACATACATACAAACAAACACACACACACCCTTACCGGTACCTCACTATTTAATAACATTATTTATAGGACATGCCCTTTGTTGTATAGCCCTGGGGGCTGAGTTTTGTTTACTGCTGTTTTGCTTGGTAGCCTCAAGCTACGGTTGTCCCCTCTGTACAGTTTTTGGTCATAGGTTCATTGTTATTACTGTATTAATATCAATGTTAGTTGCTGCTGCTTAAGGTATTTTGGTTTCTTAGGTTGGAGGCGGATTGCCCCCCTTCTTCAGGATTACCGGTAGTGCACAAGCGAACTGGGAAGGCCTGTGGGGCCGCATAGCCGCTTTACAGCATTGCTGCCAGGGTGTGCAGGTTTTCACCGAACAGTCCTATTGGCTACACGCTTCTGGTATTGCTTCAGGTAGCTGTTTATTCATCCTGATATTATCAGTACTAACCCTTCTCCACCGGGGCATAAAATACTGCAAATGATACCGAGTTGCTGCTTGTTGTGCATTAAGGTTTTGCGTTGCTGCCGGTCTGTGTAGGCAATACTGTGCTAGGTGGCCGCTTCTTGGTATGGCCATTGCTGATTCAAACCCATGCTTCCTGCTTCGGGCTGCCCTTTGCCTTAGGCAATATTGATTGGTCTGTCATTATTCTGCGAGGGCAGTTTAATTCGGGGGCTGCTAGCCAGTGCAGACGATAGTGACCCTGGTGGTTTTACATCCTGCTCAGTGCTTGGGCTTGTCATCTCCTTTTAGGTTTTGCCCCTAATTTTCCCTTGCCCCCAGTGTTGGGCGCCTGTTTGCCCAAACCTATTCACTCTCGGTTTCAAGTGGCGGGAAAGGCTCCTTGTTTGTGTGCTTTCCTGGCACTGGATAGTGTTTGCCTGGCCACTTGTTGGCTCCCTTAGCCCCTGCTGAGTGTTTGCTGGAATTTGCCTATAGGCTGGATTGAGGCTGTTTGGGGGATGCCATTTTAGCTGGGGTCACGTGGTCGCCCTGTGGCCGCCGTCTTGGATCTACCGCATGGTTTTGGTAGCTGTTTTCTCAACTCCACCACCACCACATCCAAGCAGCTGTTTTTGTTGCAATAACTAGTGGCTACAGCTGCTTACTCGTGAGCAAATATCTTGAAATAAGCATTAGGAACCAAGTATACACACACAGGCGCATACAAAAATACACACACACCATTTAGAGAATAAATAAATAAACCCCTTTCCTTCCATATTGCTCGATATATAGCATACACTGATAACAATAGTAATAAATTTTTAAAATACCCTTTCTCTACTATTGTTCTCTACATAGCACACACATACACACCATCAGGGGACCCGATTCCTATTGGTTGATTGTTGTAAGGAAACTGGTCAAGTTGTAAAGTTACTGTTAAGTAGCTACGGTATATGCAATTGGATCAGAAGTCTTTGGCTTAAAGTTGGATGTTGTGATAAACCCTTCTTAAGGCCATAATCCTATGCAAGCCATAGGAAAAAGTTCCATTGAGTTCAATGGGGAATACTCCCAGGTAAGTAGATAGAGGATTGCAGCCTTATTCAGGAGCTGTACTCAAGTAGGACCTGCTTCCAGCTAAATGTGTATAGGGCTGCACTGCCAGTGTTTTTCCAAGAGTTTGGTCTTTGCAACCTCCAAGACTGATTTTCATTTCCACAAACTGGGTCAAAGAAATTGCAGGGAAGGGGTGTTTAACCCCTTTGTCTCTGGCAATTTTTTGCTGCAAATATGTATCTTCTGTAGGTAAAAGCAGGATGTCAGGGGAGAAATTTGAATTGGGCGGGGGGGGGGGGACAAGCTCCTCCTGTTTCTGTTTCTCCTGCCAGTCCACCTATCCAATGTGGGACCCTTGCTGCTCCTTTTATTTTGAAAATTAAGAAACTAGCAGTTTCATCTGCCATGTAAAATTTTGTTTGGTTTTTAGCATAGAACCAGGGGGAACACAGCCCTGCAGTTTCTCAGAACCCTCATACAGGGAGTTCTAATGAAAAGAATAATATGGTGATTGGTGATGGTTTAAGTACTTGGCACTTCATATGAATACTTATGGAAAAAGTTATTTATGCCTGTTAGAAAAGCAATAAAGAACACTCTTAAAACCAGCCTTTATGTCTTTGAGTTTTAAGAAACTATTTATTAATTAAATAGAAAATGTAATAAAAATATACCAAAGGCATTTGCAACAAGTCACAAAAAAGTAATGCTTTGACTTTTCAGAGTGCACAAGGGATCTAGAGAAGGCCAGAGGAAGGGAGGGAGAGAGTAATGAGACAACAGCTAAGCACAGCATGGAAAACCTAGCTTGCACATCCCAAACAAACATATTGTGGAACCCTGATCCCAAACCAATGGTTAAGAGGAATGGTGGTAGCCAGATCCAAGATGTAGCTTCATGGATCCAGCCTACACAACCACAGCCCATTTTTACTTTTACTAACTTCCCAAGAGGTAGCTGTGTTAATCTGTAGCAGCAAAGAGGCTTTTGGCACTTTTAAAAGTCTAACATATTCTGTAATAAATCTGCTTGTATTTATTTAATTAAAATATATGTAACCCACTCTAGTCAAGGATTTCAGAGTGGGTACAACAATTAAAACAACAAATCCAACTGCACTGGAGAAAGTGGATAAACATTAAAACATGGGTGATAGTTACTACAAATTAAACCTGAGTAAATAAACAGGTTTTAGCCTGGCACACAAGTTGAAATCTGCCTAGTGGCAACTTTGTTTTGGAGGGGAAGACATTTTGCAAGTAGGGAAATTGGTGTGGCAAAAGTTCTTTAAGGATGTTGTGATAAATCCATTAAATCTTTAAGGTGCTACAAGTCTCCTTGTCTTTCCTTTGGAATTACGGTAGATTAAAAATGTTGCTTAAGCTTCTGTCTTTGCATGCACTCCTTCTCAAAAGATGCAGCTGTGCAGGATACTGAGGTAGAGACATGACAGCAGCAAACCAAGCTGAGGCTCCCTGAGTGCCAAAACAACCTTCCATGGGCAACCAAGGATCTGCCCTTAAGCCTCATGCTGGGAAGACTCTCCCCATCTAATACACAAACCATTGTGCCTGCAAAAAATCTGCTCCAGTGTTGAGATACTTCCCATCATCTGCTCATGTTTCATTGTGTCAAGGCAGAGGCATACTTTGAAAAGTCCAGTGTATTACTTTTCTTGACCTCTTCAACCGCTGGAGTCAATATCATATGGATTATGTCTAGATCACATGTCTTTCTCCCTCCCAGATGTTCACCTGCCATTTCATTTGGGTTTCTACCCTTTATAAATCTGTAAGACATTTAAGAGATGAGATTTCATCTTTGCGCTTCCATGTTTGTTTGCTGGTAGATGGCACTGTAATACTGCATGTTCCGTCCTTTCAGCTTGCTGAGAAAATAATGTGGAAATTCCATACCTGAAATCAAGTCCATGGCCTACAACTCCTCAGGTCTTTCTCCCCATACAGATATTTTCTTAAGATGTTGCAGATCCCTGAATTCAATGTGTTACAAAAATGAATGCATTTTACAGGGGGAAAGAACAGAACGGTGTCTTTTTCAGGACACTTACTGTCTCACAAATGTCCCCTATCCTCAGCATTGAGACCTATAGTTGTGGACATGATGTAGCATACCTGGTGAACCATTTCCAGGATCTAGCCTTTTTAATGATGGAAAAATTCAATGTTGTTCAGGAACGTCTTCTGGTGGAACTACTTCCATAAGCATCTGAAGGTGCATAGTGATGGGCTCTGAAACACAGAAGTTGTTGAGGTCAAAAATGGCCTCATTTGCACTGTTAGTACCATTTCTTTTCCTAGATCATTTCTCCTTTTGCACTTAACCACTTAGAAGCCTCAGTGTTGATTCCACAAGCCAGATTATGGGCTTTACTTTTCCTATAGCCAAATTAACATGGCTTTTGGGAATATTCCAGAAATTACAGTCAAAACAAGTGCTTTATTGTGATGCCTTCCATTTCTTAAGTGTACCAGATGGTGTCTGCAGTGCTGAGCACAGCATGTCAACTTAAAACCAATCTAAACAACATTTCCAGGACATAATGAGCTGTAACCTTTGCTAAGTGTCAGAGTCCACTCGAAAGACCAGTTGCCACAGTCAAAAGGATCTATTTCCTGTGTATTTCCATCAAGTTTCAGTCTTTAAAGAAAAGATGGCTAGTGGTTAGGAAGAAGCAGGCACAGGAACGTCTAAAACTCTATATAGGGAGGCTTAAAAATTGTCTACCCTGAAGGAAGGTGGGAAATTCCAATTGGAATGTTTTTGTAACTGGAAACACTAGCACCCATGTGCCTGCAAAGGGCAAGTGGCCAGTGCAGAAACATGCGTACTGTATGTAATCTCTAGCAAGTGATCTGAGTAGACCACATACCCCATTCCCGAGTTTGTGAGTCTGCTCTATTCACATAATTCCCTCTCTACTGCATCTCATGCACCCCACCTGTTCCTTTTTAAGAAGCTCTTTCCCTTTTGAATCAGAGTTAAAGAGCCACACCCACATTATTTCATCACAAACACCTCTTCCCCCTGGGATGGAAATCAACCAGATACTCACTTGAGACTTTTTGAGCCCAGCTGAATTTGAAGTGGATGAAAAGTACATAAAAGACAAGTCCACTGATAATAAATAGAGCGCAATACAGATATGGCAGCTCAGGTGCAGTGATGATGGGTGCCAGAACCAGCACAATGGAAACAAACATCACAAGGATGGGGATGATAAGAGGTACCTGCAAGACAGAGCGGAGGGGTGGGAATGCAATTGTGTGTGTTGAAGAATCCCAGATTGGAACGACCTAGCAAGGCCAAGGAATATTCTGGCTCAAGATTCTAATGCACTCCATTTTAACAACTTGGCTGTTGCATCAGGAACAGCATACAAATGTTACTTGCCAGGCCAAGAGAAGATCTGGTGGTTTTGGCAAGTCTTGCCACAGCCCAGGCATTCCACATCTTAATTGGCTTCTGCATGCTACCCAAGTCATGCTAGGCTGTTTGGGGCTGGAAGCAGGCATTTTTAAAATGCTAACTATCATGGCCTTACACAGGGCCTGTTTAAAGGACAGCTGTAGTTCAGTTTTCATACACTTTAGGGAAGTGTGAATTGGGCACTGTTTATTTATTGGATGTATTTGGTGTTTGCTACAAAAATGTCTCAAAGTGATTTAGAGTTATGAAAACATACATGATACAAAATTTAAAACACACCCAAAGATAATTGACAAAAAGTACCCATCCTGCAATCACATAAAAATGGCAAATCCTATCCCATCCTACTAAACATTGAATATGGATATCACCATATCCTGACACTCCAGTTAAGAGCCAAATGCCTGGGGAAAGGAACATCTTTGCAAAAATGCCTAAAAGTTGATAATGATGGTGCCAGCTGCATCTCCCTCTAAAATTAGCATTCCACAATTGGGAAACCACCATTGAAAAGGCCTGTTCTCATGTTGCTGTTTATTGAAGGGGGCACACAAAGAAGGCCCTCAGATATTTGTTAGGTATTGAAGTATTGAAGTCATGGGCAACATAAGACTTTATACGTCAAGAGCAGCACTTTGAATTGGGCCAGGGAGCTAACACATCCTATGCACTTGAACCAGTACCAGACCACCCACTCCCAGTCAATTCTGGCCACTGAATTCTGCACTAAGTGCAGTTTCTGAACGCTCTTCAAAGACGGCACTACATAGTGTTGCAATAATCTAACCTAATTTCTTCCCCAACTCTAGCAGTAACAAAATAAGCAGCACAAGAGGAACTGCCAAACCATCCTGAACACTGATGAGAATATCTTCTGGTGGGCTACTTACACGGATAGGCCTTTCAAGATCTTTTCTTGTAAAGCGCATGACAATGAGTCCCAGCACAGTTAGACCATAGAATATCCAAACTGCAAAGCTAAAGTAGTTGATGAGGGTGTTGATGTCTCCGGGAATTATATAAATAATAGCTATTGCACCCTGAAAGCAGAAGAAATGCATTACGGAGAAGGCATTTTTAAAAAACCTGCAGATTTCAGTGTTGGGTTTACAGTAAAGGCCTTTTCATAGAATGGCCAATACTACCAGTAATTGTGGCTATGATAACTCTGTTGGAAAACTAATTCGGATATGCTTGCTTAGTCTCTCCAGTGACTTTAAATTTGCAGCCCTACTGCATGGTTGCTTCATTATAATACAAGGCCTCCATGAAGACCCTTTTGCAAACAGATGGGAAAGCCGTGTGCAATCACAGAGCTTTCGAAAGAGTTTTAATTACAGTGCCAATTTGCTGAGTTGTATTTGTTTTTATTTAAAGATTTAAGATCTTATTTCAAAAGCAGGAGATGAAGGGGAGGGGGCATTATAGAGGTGTATGCAATTGTATTTTCCTCCCTCGCTGTATTACAACCCAGGGCCATCCAATGAAGCTGAATTTCGAGAGACGCAGACAAAAGGGCTTGTTTACACAGCGCATAATTAAAGTGTAGAATTTGGCCTCATGGGAGTTGTGATGGCTGCCAACTTGGACCGGTTGGATATTAGACAAATTAATGGAGGATAAAACCATCATTGACTACTAGTCGTGACGGCTATGCCCTGCTTCCAATAACAGAGAACAATGCTGGACTAGACAGGCCTTTGGTCTGATCCACCCGGGGTCTTATGGTGTTCTTCTGACTCTTCAGAAAACATACTTACATAAAAGATGATAGCAGGCGCCGGAGTTAAGCGCTTAATGCTGATGTAAGAGAGCACCTTTAACATGTGTCCTTCACGACCCGCTACATAAGCAAGCCTGAGAAGGTAAATCATTCTCGTTAGAGAAGCCATTGTGATGGGCTGACCCAGAGCAAAGGGTGACAAGACTCCTGCACTTTTCATATTTTTGGTGTTGCATTTAGAGAGCATTGCAGAATCTGTGTTTACCATGTCATGCAGTAATATGGGCCTATGGAGAGTGTATGAGGAACTAGTTGCAACGGCTGTGGCTTGAGTCCAATGTTAAAAGCATAAGAATCTGGGAAATGGAATGAGATCAGCACTACTGCCACATGCACTGTGACCAACAGGGTATGGGATTTCGCCCATCTGACATACTGCTGTGCTTCCAATAAATGTGAGCGAATGTGCAGGTGTGATGTTGAATTTAAGCTGCTCCCTCCCTCTATACCACCTTTCCTTACACCACCTGCCAGCAACTGAGCAAAGTTTAGTAGCTTGGAAATGTCAATGTGCCCCTGTCTCCTGAGTGCCCCAGGTTACTTTTAATGAGATGATGGTGCAGACATGGGAAGTACTCCTTTACATGATGTATCACCAACACATTGAATTATTTATTCACATAATGATGGGGCAGATTCCACCATGAGTTCCTTGAAAATGATGGGATTAATTCAGAGGGAAATGAAGAATTCAAAGGCACATAGGGTTGCCAGACTCAATAGAGGAGAGGACTTCTGTGCCTTTAATTGCCCTGCTCTCTTTGGAGTCTGGAAACCTTAAAGAGAAACCAGCAGACCCTTTGTTTAATTTCCGTCTGCTGGTTTCTCTTTAAGGTTTCCAGACTCAAAAGACAGCAGGGCAATTAAAGGCACAGAAGTCCTGTCCTCTATTGAGTCTGGCAACCCTAGAGGCACATGTACTTCTAATTTGCAGATGATTGGGGCAGCTGCCTCCAACCTGACCTTGCTTTTAAGTGTCACCTGAGCATTTGCCTGTTGACAATTGTGATGCTCTTAACGGCAGGTCCATATAAGTGCAGAGGTCTTGCATTCTGGGTTCTGAGCTGAGTGCACATAAGTCAACTTTAACCTAGGGCACACTGGAATTCCACATCAGAAAGTTTTGTTTTACCTGCCAGCAGTAAAGCAAGTCCCATTGGCTGCCCCGATGGTAGAAAAAGCCACAAAAAGAGGGACTATCCAGGAAGCAGGATAAAGAACCCTGTCTCCAAATGTCTGTGATGGAAGGAATTGAAATAATGCACATCTTTAAAACATAGAGGTCAACCAACTCAGCACATGAAGATACAGCAGTAATGAAAGATACTTAATAAATAGCTTGCACAACTTTTTAGAGAAGCAAATTTTCCCTTGTGTAACTTAAACCACTTTCACTCTTGTTCTGCCGTTTGTATCAATCCATCCTCTTGTGAATTGCACAGAGGTGAAAAACAACACATTTTTGTACTTCAACTCACCACAGCAACAGCTTGAGACTGCAGAAGTTCTGTTGATGTCATAACCGTGAAATAGGATATATTGATCAGAACGTAACAAACTGTGACCAGAGGGATTCCAATAACAATAGAGAGTGGTAGATTTCTAGATAATATAAAGAGATATGCTATCAGTTACACATCCAAGCTTTTACGCAATTAAAGGAATATTAGTTGATTTACCACGTAGGTTTCTGCATAAATTTGCATCTGAACAGTTCTAAAGGGGGAAATTATCAATTTTTAAATAATGAGCACTGTCTCTTATTTGAGTGACTATAACACATCTTCTAAGTCAAGACAACACCTGCCACCCTATGGTCCTGCTTAACACCCCCACCCCAACTTCCAGGAATGATATTTGCATTGAGAACATAAGAACATAAGATGAGTGGACACACAAGCAGAACCAGAGGAGGAGCTTCCTTCTCAATGCAAATAGCAGCTTGGGTGGGAGGGTAAGCAGGACACAGCAGTGGGGGAGGGAAGAGGATTAAGGGGAGGAAGCACCAGCCCCCGCCCCCATGGATGCTGTTCATTAACATTATAAAATACATGTATATTAATTGCATCTGTACATTGAATGCTACACCTAGTTTGGCTCTAAACAGTTATGTATTACGACCCTAAAATTTCACTGTGGTGGTGTTGGATGCAGGGCCAGCTCTACCAATAGGCAAAGTGAGGCAATTGCCTTGGGTGGCAGATGCTGGTGGCCAGAGGCAGTTCCTCCTGTGTTCCCAGACTTTTTCCTCCTGGTGGAAGATAGAGCTGGGTGTGCTGCACAGCCTCTCCCATCAAAACTAGCTTTCTGCCCGCGGGTGAAGGGCACTGTCAGACTAAAACAGCTAGACTAGTCAGCTTCCGCAGATGGCAACCATTCTTGCCCTTTGCCTCAGGCAACAAAATGACTTGGAACAGACATACCGTACTTTTCTGCGTATAAGACTAGGTTTTTTTTTACTTTAAAATAAGGTTAGAAATCTGGGGGCATCTTACACACGGATAGTGCATATGCCCATTTTCTAAATTTGGGGTCCCCAAAAGTAGGGGGGTGTCTTATACATGGGGGCATCTATCAGCTGATGCACCATTTTTCTTACCTATAAGGATCTTTAAGTTCTTCTGTGATATAATTGAGTTGATTCCTGGAAGGGGGGAGGGGGGAGAAGTACCAAAATGTTACTTTGCATCCTGCACATTCTTGGGGAAAAACCCCCTTGAACCCAGTGGAATTTAATTTCCAAATAAAAAAGGTATGGGATTTAAGTCTTGATGTCAATACATATTTTTTCTGAAATTAAAATTCCCTTTCAACCAACAACATATGTATGAGACATTTCACAGAGTCCTATTTTGATTTGTGTTCTGCATTTTGCACAGAGGCAAGTGCCCAATATGGCTTTCAACAGTGATAGCAAGTACCAATAAACCATCAGCAATATATGCACCTGTTCTGTGCAACAACAACAACAACAAAAATCCCTTACACATGAAAACATACATTAGATCAGCCTTTGGCAGCCTGATGCCCTGCATGCAGCTATCCTGGAGAAAAGGAAAAGCTTCTCAATTAGGTTTCTCTCTGGCATGCTATTTTCTATGTGCAGAGGTCTATTTTGGGGATTGAGTATGAAGGATCTGCCATCTGAAATACTACAGCCCAGACACAGCCTTACCACTTCAGGAAATAATATGCCCTTAACAAATATGAGCCCTTCTTCATTTTATAATACTTGGAATCCATTCACCTCCCATATGAAAAGCAACCATCAATGAAGACAACACACACACACACACACACACACACAGACCTACGGAAACATCTGGAGGGACCTACTGGATTAGTGATTTTATTATGCATATGAACTGGCTCTAAGTAGTGGTTCTAACCTTAAGATGCTGTTAACTCCTTTTTCTAACGACCTAAGAC
This sequence comes from Zootoca vivipara, assembly GCF_963506605.1. NCBI lineage: Eukaryota > Metazoa > Chordata > Lepidosauria > Squamata > Lacertidae > Zootoca > Zootoca vivipara. The sequence continues at coordinate 71,589,001 of NC_083281.1, forward strand.
TAGCTGATAGTGTTGGTGCCTTAAAAAGCCGTCTCACCTATTGGCCACCACTGCATCATGTGGTAGCAAGTTCCACAAGTTAATGGTCTGCTTAGCTCTCCCCCACAAAAGTGGGTGGGCTCTGTCCCCATTCATGACTACCAGGAAGTCACCATAGGTTTAGAACAGGGGTCAGCAAACTTTTTCAGCAGGGGGCCAGTCCACTGTCCCTCAGACCTTGTGGGGGGCCGGAATATATTTTAAAAAATAAAATGAACGAATTCCTAAACCCCACAAATAACTCAGAGATGCATTTTAAATAAAAGGACACATTCTACTCATGTAAAAACATGCTGATTCCCGGACCGTCCGCGGGCCGGATTTAGAAGGCAACTGGGCCTGATCCGTCCCCGGGGCCTTAGTTTGGGACCCCTGGTTTAGAATAAGTATTCCCCACCCTACACTATTTCCAGGTGTGATTCTTCAGCAAGACTTCAGGTGCATGAACTGCTATACTCTAACAGCTAAGGACAATCATAAAATTATATTACCATCCATCATAGGCCCAGAGTCCATTATAAAATGCAAGACAAATGGCGCCCACAGAAAGCGGGGGACCATCAAACGAATTGTTGAAGTTCTTTGTATTTCCTGGGGAAGGGAAAGTGAAATGCATCATTTCTTGCAGCTGAGGAACTTGGCTCAGAGTCCATGAAAACTCCCCCCCCCCCCGATAAATCTATTTGCCTAATAAGAGTGACATTGATCACTCACCACCCAACTGACCCTCCTCAACCCCTTCCCCATTTTTATGGTCCCCTCACCGCTGAGCATTTCCTATCAGAAGAAGGGCACTTGCCCATAGATTATTTTGTGACAGATGTTAAAACATATTGAAATGGAATGTGACTTTTTAGAAACCTGAGATTTATCTTTAATGTATGTCATGAACAGCTTTTAATTTATTTACATGGAAGGTGATATTAAAAATATCAACAAACAGGTTCCTACCCACCCCCCAAAAAGTAAGCAAAACCAACACAAAGCAGTTGTATCAATCCCAGTCAACTGCTGCAGATACACGATATAGATGATTGATAGATAGATAGATAGATAGATAGATAGATAGATAGATAGATAGATAGATACTGCAACTAAGACTTCAACATAACATACCTTGGGCCAGAAGAACAATCCCACTGACAATGATAATTATGACAATCACCATTTTAGCCGCAGTGAAAAAGTTTTGCACGTAGCTCGCCCACTTCACACTCAGGGCATTTACCAGAGTAATTGTAACTAAGAGAAAGGAAATGGTGGAAGGTTCACAAGAAATGTCATAAATCAGACACCTCAATGAATAAGCTTCTGTATCCCTTGCCTTCCCAGTTTCATTTTCCTGTCACTCAGAGTAGCCAATAATGGGCAAGATGGACAAATAATCTGACCAGCTGCGTGGTAGCTTCATATGTTCCTCTGCATACAAATTGTGCAAACCACTTCACTCATCATGTGCACTCTTTACAGGTAAGGTAAAGGACCCCTGAATGGTTAAGACCAGTCAAAGGCAAATATGGGCTGCAGCACTCATCTCACTTTCAGGCTGAGGGAACCAGTGTTTGTCCAGAGACAGCTTTTCCAGGTCATGTGGCCAGCCTGGCTAAACAGCTTATGGCGCAACAGGACACCGTGATGGAAACGAGAGCACACAGAAACGCCATTTACCTTCCTGCCACAGCAGTACCTATTTATCTACTTGCACTGGGGTGCTGGTATGCTTTCGAACTGCTACGTTGGCAGGAACCATATATAAGATGGGTTAGTGGTACCTCTAGTTAGGAACTTAATTCGTTCCGGAGGTCCATTCTTAACCTGAAACTGTTCTTAACTAGAGGCGTGCTTCTGCTAATGGGGCCTCTTGCTGCAGCTGTGCCGCTGGCACACGATTTCCATTCTCATCCTGGGGCAAAGTTCTCAACTCGAGGTAACTCCTCTAGGTTAGCGGAGTTTGTAAGCTGAAGCGTTTGTAACCTGAGGCATTTTTAACTCAAGGTACAGTACCACTATATTCCCAAGTTCCCAAAAGGGATAGGGGAGTTTGACCAAGGCTTCACATGGGCTCATGGCAGAGGAGAAATTTGAACCAGGGACCTGTGATACCTAGCAGAGTCTCTTTGCTTCTGCAGCTGCTGTGCAACAGAAATTTGCACCGGTGTAAAAGGAAGCCTATTCCTAGCTGTTATCTCTGTATGCATTTGGTTTAGGTCATTAACTCACCCTTCCAGCTACCTTTGTCTTCCCGATCAAAAGCCAAATACTCACCAAGGGCTGCTGTTGCCAGACACTTGATGACAACTGTGGGGGGGTCACAACCCGGATAAAACGGAGCCGCTGTGTACTCAGCAAAGCTGAGGCAAATGATGGCAAAGGAACTGGGCTTGATGACGATGAGACTTGCCCAGGAAAACAAATATGCAGGGATTGGGCCAAAGGCTTCCATGAGGTACGGATATTCTCCTCCTGATTTTGTTATCATTGTGCCAAGTTCAGCAAAACACAGTGCCCCTAAAGAAAGAAGTGGGAGTTTTCAAAATAACCTTCCTCTACCACCACCACTGCCACAATCACCCATCTCCATTTCAATATGGCTTCTAGAGGGCTCTATATGCACCTGGTCCTTCTAGCCTGTTTCAAGCCACCAGGGCTTGTTCCTTGTTCCTATTAAGTGCATAATTTTGTTATGGTATGTGGAACTAGTCAACATTTCTCTCACCCAATGAATGCTTCTGTTGTGAGAAGCTCATCTGGTCCCAAACCAACTATAATTTTGAGTTGCTGGAGAAATGCTTTTTCCCCCTTCCCCCCACAAGCACAATTGATTATTTTCAATTATAAACACTGCGCTTGTCTTTTAGACAGTCCATGACATCATCAGCGGGTGCCTTGGGACTCAGGGAGCATCGATAAAAGAAAAGCCAGTGACAAGAAAAGTTATTTTTAGAGTCAGTTATCACATATTTATTATGTTTATATTTATCTCGCATTCATCCTTTCCATTTTCTTCAATACATGCAAAAACCCTATGAGGTAAGTCAGGCTAAGAGATGGTGATCAGTCCAAGATTACACAGAGAACTTCATGGACGAGTGGAAATTTGAACCTTGAACACCCCCAGTCAAGTATAACCACCACAACATGCTAGCATATGGTTGTCATATACTAAACAAAGATCACTCAGTTTTTCATCACATGGTGATTTACAAGAGAGGCCAGATGAACAAAAGGAACCTGTACAGCTTCAAAATACAGTGGTACCTTGGTTCTCAAGCTTAATCCGTACCAGGAGTCCGTTCGACTCCCAACACCGTTCAAAAACCAAGCACGGCTTCCGATTGGCTGCAGGAGCTTCCTGCACTCAAGCGGAAGCTGTGTCGGATGTTCGGCTTCTGAAAAATGTTCGCAAACCGGAACACTTACTTCCGGGTTTGCGGTGTCCGGGCCGTTTTGTTCAGCAACTAAGCTGTTTGAGAACCAAGGTACCACTGTAATTATAACGTGTTAGCATTTCCCCCAAACAAATTGTTCACCTATATCTTATATGCTAATTTCAAATGCAAAACTAGCAAATGCAAATCCATCGTTGAAGGGCTAAACAAAATAACACATAGCAAGGAGTTTGTAATAAACTGGGAGCGGGGGGGGGGGAGAATAAGTTGGAAAGAGCAGTAGCGATTTACCTAACGTAGCAAGCACTCCACAGGCTGCCCAGATGACTAAGCAGGGCCCAACTGCTCCAACGTTAGCCAGAACGGACTTTGGAGAAACAAAGATCCCTGAACCAATCACTGTCCCAACAATGACACAGATTCCACTGAGAAGGCCCACCTGGGAAAAGAAATTGAGGTTAGGTGAATTCAACAGGAGTGTTAATTCAATCTTCTATAGGAAGAATAATGAGGGTGGAGATGGATGGGGGACAGGAACACTGAAGCAGATGTTAACCCAAGAATATGTCAGGAAGGGTCCACTCTTATTGCAGAAACACTGCTTTAAACAACAGGTACTGCCATGTATCTTAAAGGTAAGGTAAAGGGAACCCTGACAGTTAAGTCCAGTCGCGAACGACTCTGGGGTTGGGGCGCTCATCTCGCTTTACAGGTCGAGAGAGCCGGCGTTTGTCCACAGACAGTTTTTCCAGGTCATGTGGCCAGCATGACTAAGCCGCTTCTGGCGCAATGGAACACCAAAACCAGAGCAGTGCACGGAAACCTTCCTGCTGGAGCGGTACCTATTAATCTACTTGCACTTTTTGGCATGCTTTCAAACTGCTAGGTTGGCAGGAGCTGGAACCGAGCAATGGGAGCTCACCCCGTTGCGGGGGTTTGAACTGCCGACCTTCGGATCGGCAAGCCCAAGGCTCAGTGGTTTAGACCACAGCGCCACCCATATCCCGCCATGTATCTTAGGGGGAGCTTATTTTCCCAACACAGACACCTGTAGTTTATTATTATTATTATTATTATTAATTGTACTTCTTGTACTTCTTAGTCACTTTTTAAATTAAAAGTGAAGTCAAAGCGACTTGGAATATAACACAATAATTAAAATCAACATAAAACTAAAATGAAATAAAGACTAAAAACTTTCAGAAGCCTGAGGTCAGAGTTAAGGTCTGTTCTGGGAATGACCTTGGCAAACTGCTTTAGGAGCCTTTTTCAGCTTGGAAGTGGGGTGAAAATGTTTACACACACACACACACACACACACACACACACACACACATTACTTGTTGCCTTGGCAAGGGTAACAAGAATGTGGAGGAATAAGCGCTCAGTATTGACCATGACCATTTCTTCATATTTGGTGCCAAGGAAATAGTCTAGCCAAGGGGAAAAGTAATGAGTGTGAGGGGAGCGCAAACAGGGTCTGCTGTGCTGAGACTTTCAGCGCCATTAACAGGTGAGGTGACACCAGGAACAACTTGTAGTACAATGCAAACATTAACCAGACATTCTGGAAAAAGAGGCTTTCCTTTTGTACTTCACTGAGCTTCGTGATTATCCCCCCATTTAGCAAACAACACTCTACTAATTAACTCAGGTGTTGACATCACAGAGCATTTTACTTCCCCACTTGGGACATTGAAGCTGGACCTAAGTATACTACTCTGTTTTTACAACAGGGCATGTACCAAGTGCAATTGTGCCTCCTCTTGAGAGCGAGGATGTGTTTATGGACGAAATTCTAAGTGTGGATGGGCAAATCTGTCAAATTTAGTTTCTCCCCCAGTTTCTCATTTTTCCAGAATTAAATTCAGTTCTCCTTTACTACAGCAGCAAAAACAACGTACGAGGCAGCCGTTGCGAGTTACCAGTCTTTGCAGCCACAGCAAGTGCCATCATTCTCCAGCAGTTTGACTTCAACCCCAGAAGCACACCGGCATTGTCTCTCCAGACAGACGGATGCCAACCATGCACACTTCCCCCCAGTTTACACAATTTTGCAAACATTTGGTACCAGTATGAGAACCGAAATGCAAAATTCAGAGAAGTGTGAATTTTGAAGGATAACTGGTTCTATTCATGTCCTGGTTTGGGAACTGAGAATTAGGTAGGTCTGCATTCAAATGAAAGCTGGCCAAATTTCTACCTCATTCCTAATTCTAAGCCTATTTAGGCTCAGGGCAAAACAGCTAATTCCCATGTTTTGCACGGTGCACATTTTGCCGCAAATAAAATCCATTAAGGAGCTAAGCATACTTAAAACACATTTCTTTCATTGCTTTCAAAAATGCTGACTGTATTGTAGTGCCTCGAAGTGAATGCCATAAGCCAGGAATGGGGAATCAGATGTTCCTGGACTTCATTTCCCATCAGGCCCAACCAGCATAGCTGGAAATTGGGGGCCAATAACCTCTGAAGGGTCACAAGCTCCCCATTCCTGCCATAAACTATGCAGACCTATAAGCATCATGGGGCAGGTATCAGCCATAGGAGAGACACAATTTGGTTGAGGCCACCTGGCGCTATTCACTACCTCTGGGAGGTTAAGAACTTCTAGGGCTGTTTCCAATATAATATATTACAAGTCTTGCCTCTTTCTGTAGATTCATAGATTTGCTTTTCTTGATGGGCGTTTCATCAGGTTCTTGATTTGAACTTCGTTTTCTGATGCCTTCTTCATCCATTTTGCTTACTTGATGCTGATTAAAATTAATTATTATTAATTATTAAATTAGTGAATCCTGCAACCAGCACAAAGTAAACTATGATTATATTATTCAAAAGTCTGTTTACCTTTTGACTTCAAAAAAGCAACAGGGGACCCATAGCGCTCTTACATAGTTAATTCAAAGTAATGGTGGGATGTGCTAACTCACTCCAAGTTGGCTTTGTAATGTTATAGCATAATCAAATCTAAGTGTGGGACACTGTGATATCACCTCACTGGTCCTATGATCCCTGATTATCTAGATCACCTGTTTTTAATGCCTGCCAAGAGGGTGAACCAGTTATCTTTCGCTTCCACACTTACCTGTTATGGCTGATCCATTTAACTACTCTGGAATTTTGGTAATAATCAGTATTCAACTTAAGAGGTACAAATGCCAATGCCTTGGAGCACTCAATTTTTGGAAACGACAGTTTGCCATTTTCATGACGATTAGGAGAAATGTATGAGTAATATAAAGGTGGCTTATCTGCCTTGATGGGAGCTCAAAGGTTGAAAATGAATTTGCTGTACAAAACACGATTTGATAACTTATTATCAGATGGTTTGTTGGCCACCAGTGATCAGATGACTTTGTTATCAGTTTGCTCATTTTATATTGCAAACTTTATAGCTGGTTTGATGGTTTAACATAGCTATTTGGTTTCTGCAAGTCTATAATGTGTTTCCTTGTTTTGCACTTGCAAAAGGAGAAATGGACATAATAAACCCATTATGTGTTCTGAGGTCTTCCTCTCTTTGAATATATCTCCCTGTATAACAAAATAGGGCAGATGGAAGCGGTTTGAAGCACAGGGCCAGTGGGAGGAACAGACACATGTCTGTGTAAGATTTTTAGGCTTTTAGTGATGATGGGGGGCAGAAAGGAGGAATTGAGGAGGGGATGTGGTGGGAAAGTGGCTGGATTTAACAAGGGCATCTGCAGGACTGAGGAGGAGCAGCAAGAGGAAAGAAGGACGTTAATCTATGGCCTTGTAAAGCAGAATGATTATTGTCCCTTTTCTTTTCCTATTATTCTTTTCCCATTAGGTTATGTACTTTGTGTTTTATGCTGTAAATCTCTGTGATCTCTTGATGAAGGGCCACAAATGAATGAATGAATGAATGGTTTATCCTGGAGAAGAGAAGACCAAGGTTAAACTAGCAAGCCAGAGCAAAATAAAAAAATTCCTTCAGTAGCACCTTAAAGACCAACTAAGTTTTTATTTTGGTATGAGCTTTCGTGTGCATGCACACTTCTTCAGAACATGCACACGAAAGCTCATACCAAAATAAAAACTTAGTTGGTCTTTAAGGTGCTACTGAAGGATTTTTTTTATTTTGCTTCGACTCAGACCAACATGGCTCCCTACCTGTAACTAGCAAGCCAGAGGTTAAACTAACCCCTTTCCAGCCCGGGAGGAGCATTCGCACGACACACCAATACACTGCAGCCGACACACTAACGTGTCACGTGATACACAGTTTGGAAAGCTCTGCGCTAGAATATAACACAGAGGAGGAGCACAACACATTAAACTGACGGGGGAGAGGGCAGGGTTGTGGTCGCACACAGGCAGTCACAATGCAGGACGTGAGCAGCCAGTTCTCAAAACAAGAAAGGTGGCTGTTTTGCAGGAACTGGGGGCATTTGCAGGGCTTCTCTCACCTCTTCCTTGCTTATTTTTGGGAACCGTCATCACAAAGAGAACGTGGCCTGTGGTCTGAGCTATCATCATGATTTGAGAAAAAATCCTTGGGAAGAAAGGTGGCCTCAGTGATGATGCCTTTTGCCTGGGCTTTTAAAAAAAAATCTGAATAGAGAGGGAGGGAGGGAAGGAGGGAGGGAGGCCTGCCTTTGGATAAGGATAGGAAAGGCAGGGGGAATTGTTGCTGCACATCCCTGGCTCTCTCCTCCAGTTGGTGTTGCTTCCTTCCCTGGGACTCAGCTAGACTAAAGTTATTGAATATAGTATATTGAATACAGTACAGTATGTGTATGTATATGTATATGTGTATGTGTGTATATATATATATATATATATATATATATATATATATATATATAGGGGGCTGCCAACTCCCCTGTGGCATTTGAAAGTGCAGTCCTAAAAATGTCCACTCAGAAGCAACTCCTGTTGCATCCAGTGGGACAGGTAAATTAAATTAGGATTGCAGGCGGTGTGGTGCATTGGTTAGAGCAGTGCTTGCCACTATGCACTGATGGCAAGCGTGCAAGAGCGGGCGTGGCCATTGCACACCTGGGCACACCTTCACACTTTCCCTTCATGGCCAGTGCTTAGGCTGGAAGGAAGTCTTAGTTTTCTTTAAGCCCAATTGGCGGCAGAGGGGTGATCTTCTTATAAAGTCCAGCTGGGGTGGCAAGCAGGGCAGTTCCCTCCCTCCTACAATGATTTTAAGGAAGCTAAGGAACATCACTCACCCCAGAAAAAACAATGAATACAACACACTATTAGGATTTGGTGGGGGAAGTCTTCTAATGGAGTCAACAGAAGGCTCTCCCACCCCAAGTCTAATTGCAGTGGGAGAGCCTTCTATGGACTCCATTGGAGTAAATAAACCACACCCCTCATAGGCTGAGAAGACCGGGGTCCAAATCCACACCCAGCTATGAAGTTCCCTGGTTGACCTTGGGCAAGTTCCTAATTCACACACTAATCTTCCTCACAGGGGTTGTGTGGGGAGGAAGTAGGGACTGTGAGGGTCACGTATGTCACCTTAAGCTACTTGGAAGGAAGGTTAGATGTAAAAAACAAAGCAAACTGGGGAATTGTGGTTTAATCTTATAGACTATAAACCAGGATCAGAAGCAAGAGTGCTGTGCCTGAATTGTTTTGAACAGTAAATGAAGAAAGAACAGAACACTTGGCTGCCCTCTATGGATACACCGAGCAAATCAGTGACAGTTCTAGCAAGTCTATTCCAAATACACAAGAATCTACGGCAAATATTCATGCAAGTCTCTCTCTCTACATATATATAAGCTTCTAGGAGAATTTGGCACACTATTTCAGAAATTATTAAGGCAACCAACCCTGAGGACGGTATTATCTCCATATTGCGAATATGGGAGCCTGGAGGCTGAGATAAGACCACATCTGGTATGTTCATAGGATTGAGATTTGAAACAGGCACTCCCAGATTCACAGCAAGTCACTAGCATGCATGCATTTTTAAGCACACTATGCTATAGACATTACAAGGCGAGAGAACCGCATTTCAAAATTCCAAGGAGTGCAGAGGTATTGAATTTCAGTTTGCATGTTGTTCCAGAAAGCTCAAACTAAGCAGGTTCATTTTTAAACGCAGACCGAATCGATTTCCTCCCCCATCCTCCTTCCCAATGAAGTGTGCATGGGATTTCAGGCTTAGATTTCCATGGATGCTCTGAACTGTACAGACAAATTTCACTGGCAAAGTTCCACACCAGTTGTTAACTGTTTTTCACTTAGGAGACATTTCACCTGGAAGGAAAGCATGTCAACATCAATAACATCCCATAAATTTGCTGGAGTCAGGGGCAACTCTCATAATTATCCCTGTGGATCTTTTCACATTTTCAGTCTGGAAGCGAGAGTGGCACTCACCGTGTTTGGCGTAGCTCTTGAGTCATCAAAACACCTTCCTTCACTTATCTCCTCCTTCAGCAGACAATGCCCACGACTGGAAAGCAGAACGCTGGGAAACAGCAGTCACTTAAGTACAGAGGTTATAAACAAAGGTAATGATTAAACTAGAAAGCTTCCAAGAAGCATTAAGAGCCCAATTAATTTATCGGCAAAAAAAAAAGTTGTGTTTTTGGTTCCATTTTGATTGCCCCCCCCCCCCCCCCGCGTCTTGCAGTTTGCACAACCATCAAAATATTTGACACTGCAGCACTCACGGACCAAGGCGCCAGCAAATTGCAGGTTGCAGTGATTTTATAAAACATCAAGGTCTTCCTGCACGATTAAAAAGCAAAACCCAAACCCACTGAACTTGGGGAAGGGATCGTATGGCATTTCCCAAGAGTACAGCTGCTGCTCAGGGCAGACAGTGGCTTCTCAGAGACTTTGAGGCAGTATTGGAGAGTGGTCATTATCCGCATGGTACGCATTTGCCCAGGGCAGCCCCAAGACATTGTGCTGCCCAGAGGGAAGGACAACATAGCACAAAGGAACTGGATGAACTGGCAACCGGATTTTATTTCAGCCCTGGCAATGAGACAGCCTCCTCCTCCACCACCCTTCAGGGCAGCAGGCTGGCTTAACAAGGCAGGATGTCCAGGACACAGAGCTCTGTCCTCCGACACCTTGAGTCTGCCCTCTGTCTCCCAACACTGTCTCCCATCAGGTGGCTGCCGCATTATATCTGCTGGTAGGGCCTTTTTTGCACGTTCCTCCTGCATTTCATAGCTATTTGGCCCCGTTTACTATTTACTACACACACACTTTCCTTAACAAACAGTCCCTCACCTGCCGGCAGAAGAAAAAGGAGCTTGTGGCTGGGTATGGAGAACTAGTTTGGGCAGAATCAATCTGTTTTGGTGTGATTGCCTTGGGTGTGTGTGAGGTTGGCCCTTGGGAACATTTATTCTCCTCCGCCAATGGGATCAGGATATAATTTGAGACGAAATCTATATATTCAAAGTGAAGTGCATGGAACGGATGCCAATATATTACAATACTTTCCTTGCATTGTTGTAGTTTGTTTTTTCCTTAATTATTCCTTCACTATTCTTAGGGTTCAAACACACCTGGCAATGTTAGTCCTATGGCATAGATTATATGAGCCAGGAATGGCATGGTTAATGTTTGGTCTCCTTGGTATTTACAGCACAAGCATGCTCCTCTTTAGGCGTCCCTCTTTAGATCAGTCGCTGTGTTAACAGCATCTCAAAGCTGCTTCTCGAGACTCAAAGGAGTCCATCTAGCCACAGCTAGACTGCAGGAGTCATTTAAAAATATTGCTCCCTACCTCAAGGACACTCTTATCTCAGTTTCAACACTTCATTGCCTGTTTCCTGCCTTTAATCCCAGGTTACTGTTTGATGTACTGTAAAAGCCTCTTCCTTTTGCTAGCTGTGCTCTGAAATAACTACTAGACCATATCCAGGGGTTTCAGAGGAACAAACTAGGGGTGAGAGAAAAACTCTAATGTGAGCCCACTTATTTTGCACTTCCTGAACCAATACATGAACTAAAACCCAGGTATTATTATTTATTAAACACACACACACACACACACACACACACGTGTACGCCTGGATTTTGCAATGCAGACATCCAATCAGATGACACATGAAAAAGTATGTATTAGGCAAAAATCACATATTAAGAAGTGTATACAGTATTACCCACTTCATCATGGCTGTCTATGTTCTGGAATTCTCCAGGTGTCTTGGCCATCTAGCTGCCAAATAATCACCAGTCTTTCTGCTCATTTTGGAGTTGGGGAAGGGGGGTGAATCACTGCACAAGTGCCAGGACAATTACCTCCCCCTTCAACCCCTCTAGGGAGGCTTCATAAGGGGCAAGAGGCTATCTGCTCACCCTGTTCACCAGAGGGCAGTGCCATACTCGCTATGGCGAGCCTGACAAGCAGAATTGTTTGAGCCTGCTGGCAAACGAAAACATCAGACTCTCATATTTGCAACTCGTGTGTCCAGGTTAGTTCTAATCCATGGGATACTGGTGAGCAGCCAGCTTTTTAACTAGGAAATCTCCACGGCAGAATATAATGCTATTGCAAACGTGCAAAAAGGAAAAGCTATACAATATTTCACGATACATAAACAAACACTGCTCTGAGGCCTAAATTGAGTAGTAAAGACAATCTGTAACAAATTTCTGATGTATTGATGTGTTTCTTTGAATTTTAGCTCCTGGTGTTATACTGAATTTTTTTTTAAAAAATGATCTTATTCTGTTTAATGTACACCATTTAGAGACGTTGCATATTCATATGTACATTAAACTTATTAATGATATATTAATCAATGCTGTAATGTGGAACATGGCTGAAAATTGCCTGGGAGCTCAACACAAGGTGCCTTTTAGCAGTGGCTTGATGTGCTGGGAGATCTCTGCTCCTCCCGGGGGGGGGGGGGACAGATACAGTTGATAACCTCCAGGCACCAGGTTAACCTTATGCTTTAAAAAGTGTTTTCCCTTGCTCAATCCCTTCCTGCAGATAAACTTGGGAGAATCCCCCCTTCCTAGCTTTGCTCTGCAGGAGACAAAGCTTTCCAAGTTGCACTCTGCACATATTTGGCATTCTTGTTGTTCCTAATTCACCTTAGGCTGCAGATAAGTTTCAGAGGCAGCTGAAGATACCCAGGTTGGTTTTTCTTTACCTTAAAGTGGTCAGTGATGCTATGCAGGAACGGGGTTGGTTAATTGAAGTTCACAGGTGTATGTTTGCAGTTAGCTGCACACCTGTGGTCTCTTGGCTATTTGACTAATTAAAAGGGGAGTTTACTTTCTGCACTGGATGCAGGAAGGGATGTGATAGGATAATTGATTTGAAAACTGTATTTAAGTTGATTAAATCTTTTGTATGCTGCTGGTGGTGAGGAGGAGTGATGGCTTGCAGTTTTTTACTGTTGTCTTGAAAATTAAAACTAAGCAAAGATATTGCGGGCAGCCTTTTATGTCTACACTCCAGTCACTGTGCAAACACTGTGTTGGCGAAAAAGTCAAACAGTTGTTAAACTCCAACTCCTATCACCCCTGATTATTGGCCATGCTAGCTGCAGCTGTTGGGAGTTGAGTCCAACAGTATGTGGAGGGCTGTCTATAAGTTTCTCACCCCAGCCCTGGATTTTTAAAATGTCTTCAACGTTGACATTCACACACTTTTCTGAAGAGACGTTCAGAAATTCTACCTGTGTTTTAATTTGTCTTCTTTATCTGTGTGTCCAGAATTAAAGTTAAATAAAATAGGTTGGTGGTTGCCTAGTTCTCAGAGCTAGGGAAGCTGAAAACGTATCGAGGACCAGGGGTTCCCCATCACTCTCAGGCCAAATAGGTTTCTGTAGTGCTTCACACACCTCAATTGAGCACAGCAAGAAAAGAGAGATGAGTGTTGTGTATTGAGTCAAAGGATTTTATATCTGTATTATTATTGTCTGTATTTGCATTAAGATAAAGTAACTGCCTTTTGGTTCCAGAGGGTACAGCTACTATTGGCTCATTTAAGCTGCTGTATTTGGATCCTCTGTCTTATTGGTTTCCTCCAAAAGGCAGCACTGTGATTGCTTGATATTGTTCCCTCCAAAATGTATCCCTTCCTAGCTAGTCCCCTGTCCCTATAAATGTAGCTTTCCTCTCCTCAGTCTTCAGTCTTGTTCACTTTAATAAAGAGCTGTTACTAGAGAACTGTCTCCAGCATGTTATGTCAAGAGAGCTGAAATCACAAACCCCACGTCACAACAACTGGCGACGAAGGTGGGATCCGGAATGCTGAGGAGCGGTTAAACACAACCCTGCCTCAGAGTCCGGATTGCAGCTGAGAACAAGACTCACTGGCCAGCTGAGAAGACGACCCTGCCCGCTAGGACAATGGAGAGTCCAAGGGTATTGGAGCCCTTCCAGCCATCAGGGCCCCACACCTGGGAAGACTACGTCGAACGCTTCGAGTTCTTTGCAGTGGCTCAAGGGATCACCGATGCCAGCAAAAGAAGGGCCACATTCCTGAGCTACTGTGGGCCCGAGACCTTCAAGCTGGCCAAGGCATTACTTGCTCCAGCGAAGCTGAGTGAGACATCTCTCAAAGATATTCTTGCCTGCCTAACAAGCCACTTGGCGCCTACTGAGACCAAGATGGCCCGGCGGATGGAGTTCCATAAGAGGCAGCAGCATGCTGGGGAGTCTGTATCCACATTTCTGGCTGAACTCCGGAAGCTCGCTCAGCACTGCGGCTTCCAAAATCTGGAAGAGACTCTCCTGGATCGGTTTATTGGTGGTCTGAGCAGCAAGAAAGCCAGAAGACGCATCGTGGCTAAAGAAGAGGTTACCCTTGCTTCAGCCTTGAAGGAGGCCACCGCCACGGAGAATTATGAAAGAGAGGAGCTTGATGCCAGTCGCAAGGCCACTAAGCCACAGATAGAAGTTGCACATGCCATGGACGAGCTAGAGGCTACTCCGAGCCAGAGCCCAGTCCGTGGGGTCGAGTCGGTGCGTCAGGCCTGCACAGTGCACAGAGATCGCCGAGGCAGTTGCCCAGGTTGTGGCGGAAACCATGAAAGGAAGAGTTGTCGTTTCAGGGATGCTATCTGCCGGACGTGCGGAAAGACGGGTCACATCGCCAGGGTCTGTAGATCAGCGGCGTCGGGAGCGACAGGAGCACCTAGACTGGAGCATCGCAGACCGCCCACAGCAACTCGTTTTCTAAAGGACTGCCACTACGTAACGGAGATCAACGGGAGGGCCGTGCAGTTTCCAGCGCAAGGCAAGGCACACGTCAAGGTGAAGATTGAGGGTCAGCAGTGCGACATGGAGGTGGACTCCGGATCCGCATTCACCATCGTGTCGGACCAGACCGCGAAGACATTCTTCCCCAGGGGTAAGTTGCCCCCTCTGGAGCCCTTTCCGGCAACCTTGCAGTCGTACTCAGCAGGCCGCATCCATGTTATGGGAATGTGTGCCGTGAGAGTACAGTTCCGGGACAAACAGGCTGTACTCAAACTGGTGATTGCGAAGGGCAGTCGCCCCAGTCTCCTGGGCACTGACTGGTTCCCTGCCCTGGGACTGAGTATCTCAGGGCTTAATTCAATCCAAACCTGCCCTGAGATGAGCGAGGTATTATGCAAGGAATTTGCTGGTCTCTTTAATGGAAAACTGGGTTGTTATAAAGGGCCCCCAGTTGACTTCGAGTTGGACCCCGGGGTGGCTCCAATCCGACTCAAACCAAGGCGAGTGCCATTTGCACTGCAACCCAAGATCGAGGCAGAGCTGGATAAATTGGTCAAGCAGGGAGTTCTCTCACCCGTGGACTCTGCTAAGTGGGAGACTCCAATCGTCACACCCCTTAAAGCAAATGGGGAAGTCAGGATATGTGCAGATTACAAATGTACTATCAATAAGGCACTCAGGGGAAACTCATACCCCATTCCAGTCGTATCACATCTGTTGGCTAAACTGGCTGGGGGCAAGGTGTTCGCCAAAATTGACCTGGCACAAGCTTACCAACAGCTGCCAGTAACCCCACAATCAGCGGAAGCACAGACTATTGTCACACATAAAGGGGCGTTCAGAGTTAACAGATTACAGTTCGGAGTTTGTGTGGCCCCAGGGATTTTTCAAGGGCTCATGGAACGCCTGTTAAGAGGTCTGCCGGGGGTCTTGCCATTTTTTGATGATGTTTTGATTGCTGGAAAAGACCCACAGGAACTGGTTGCGCGTGTCCGTGCAGTGTTGCTCAAGTTCAAGGAGGTGGGGTTGCAACTGAAAAAAGAAAAATGCAGTTTTGGGGTGCCAACTGTGGATTTCTTGGGGTTTAAA
The DNA here is from genome assembly GCF_963506605.1 of Zootoca vivipara. Lineage (NCBI taxonomy): Eukaryota > Metazoa > Chordata > Lepidosauria > Squamata > Lacertidae > Zootoca > Zootoca vivipara. The sequence continues at coordinate 71,604,696 of NC_083281.1, forward strand.
ATTGATGCATCAGGCATCCACCCCACAGATGCTAAGATTAAGGCCATCATCGAGGCACCACGACCACAGAACAAGACGGAGTTGCAGTCATTCCTGGGACTTATTAACTTTTATCATTCGTTCTTACCCCAGAAAGCTTCGGTAGCTGAACCATTACATAGACTATTGCAGAAAAAGAATGTGTGGCGATGGGGGCGGGAGCAGCAGAAGGCTTTTGACTCCTTGCGAGGAATGCTGAGTAGCAGGAGCGTCCTTGCTCATTATGATGAGTCAAAGCCGCTGGTCCTGGCATGTGATGCCTCTCAATACGGTCTGGGGGCTGTGCTGAGTCATAGGGAACCGGATGGGTCGGAAAAGCCCATCTCTTTCTATTCCCGTACGTTGTCGCCCACAGAGCGCAACTATGCTCAAATTGATAAAGAGGCACTGGCTATTGTGTCCGGAATCAAAAGGTTCTATGATTATTTGTACGGTCGCCATTTCTCCATTGAAACGGACCACAAACCACTGTTAGGGTTGTTCAACCCAAACAAACAAACGCCACAAATTCTCTCCCCCAGAATGTTGCGTTGGTCAATATTCCTGAATGGGTTCCAGTACACCTTGACCCATGTGCCGGGGAAACAGTTGTGCCATGCTGATGCGCTGAGTCGATTGCCCCTTCCTGGCGGGAGCAATGAGGATCCTGCTCCGGCGGAGCACATTATGATGCTAGAAACACTTCCGGGGGCTCCTGTAACAGCTACGGATATAGCTGAGAAAACTAGGAAAGATGCTGTTCTCTCCCGTGTGCTCACTTGGGTGGGGAGGGGGTGGCCAGGTGGTCCGCATGAAGAAAAATTCAGGCCTTATGCGACAAGGCAGCACGAATTGTCCATGCATAAGGGTTGTCTCCTATGGGGAGATAGGGTGATCATCCCAGCACCACTGAGAAACAGGGTTCTTGAGACGCTTCACATGGGACACCCGGGAATGGTCAGGATGAAGTCGCTAGCCCGATGTTATGTGTGGTGGCCTGGAATGGACCAGAACATAGAACAATGGGTACGAACATGCAAGGCATGCCAAGAGGTGCGGCCAGAAGTGGCCAGAGCACCAGTCCACTGGTGGGAGCAGTCCAGGACTCCCTGGAGCCGGCTGCACATAGATTTTGCTGGGCCATTCCAAGGGAAGGTCTTTTTGGTTATCGTTGATGCATATTCCAAATGGTTAGAAGTGGCGATGGTCCCTAACATGGCATCAGCTGCCGTAATCAAGGTGTTGAGGCAGCTGTTTGCTACCCACGGGTTACCTGAGACCATTGTATCAGATAATGGGGCAGCTTTTGTATCCCAAGAATTCAGGGCATTCTTGGCTGATAACTTTATAAGAGGGGTCACATCCGCGCCCTTTCACCCATCCTCCAATGGGCAGGCTGAGCGCATGGTAAGAACAGCCAAAGAATCCATTGCGCGCTTAATGGAGGGTAACTGGTCGGCTCGCATTGCGCGAATGTTATTTTTGCAGCATGCGACGCCGTGTACTGCGACGGGCAAGTCGCCAGCCGAGCTGCTCTTAGGTAGAAGACTGGTAACGGTGCTGGATTATGTCCACCCAGATAAAATGCCAAACCGTAATTCAAGAGCAACCCCCCAGGCTGAGACTGACACAACAAGGTATCTCGCCCCTGAAGATCTGGTCTGGGTGAGGAACTATTCACGAGGTCCGCGGTGGGTGGCCGGTGTGATCACCCGGGCTAGTGGACCTGTGTCCTATTATGTGACCTTGGAAAATGGGCAAGTTTGGAAGAGACATATAGATCAGCTGAGGCGCCGGGCGCTCAGCAGGGAGGAGTCAGATAATTCATCCCTGGCTAATGACGCACAGCTGCAAGACCAGAGTGAAAATGGTCCAGAGGTACAGTCACCAGGGGCTTCAGCAAATGAACCAGGGTCTGCTAGTCCTCATGATGACGAGGTACAGGTCGGGGACCCTGAGATGTCTGGGACTCCATCTGTTCCTGATGAAACCCCTATAGCAGCCCCTCCACCACAGGTAACACCCAATCCAGAACCTGCAACACCTGTTGTCAGGAGATCAGGTAGAAGTTGTAGGACCCCACAGTACCTGAGGGATTACGTCTGCTGTGCTCACTAGGGGGGGAGGGGTGTTGTGTATTGAGTCAAAGGATTTTATATCTGTATTATTATTGTCTGTATTTGCATTAGGATAAAGTAACTGCCTTTTGGTTCCAGAGGGTACAGCTACTATTGGCTCATTTAAGCTGCTGTATTTGGATCCTCTGTCTTATTGGTTTCCTCCAAAAGGCAGCACTGTGATTGCTTGATATTGTTCCCTCCAAAATGTATCCCTTCCTAGCTAGTCCCCTGTCCCTATAAATGTAGCTTTCCTCTCCTCAGTCTTCAGTCTTGTTCACTTTAATAAAGAGCTGTTACTAGAGAACTGTCTCCAGCATGTTATGTCAAGAGAGCTGAAATCACAAACCCCACGTCACAACAATGAGGGTGCACATCACCAGAAGCGATGCCTCTGTCATACTGTTACAAATACAATTGAGCAGTGCAAAAATCACATAGGCTACATGAGCAAAGGGTTTGGTAATGGTCGTAGATTGTGCAAGAATTCAAAGCAGCTTGAAATGAATGTTTCAACTGTTATAGCAACCAATAGGTACGGTATGTACACATGTTTGGCATATTAATTTCACAATGGGAAATTTGATTTGAATAAGTGAGTGAGATTGGTCTTTTCTCCCCTCTGTGATATAAATTGATTTATTTAAATTGCCTTTATTCAAATCAACCCACCCTAGATAACAAAACTAATCTGCCTTTGTGGTTGTTGCAAGGATGATAAAATTAATGCGTGTATAATGCTTCCAGTTACTGGTCTTCAGCTGGTGGGCCAGGACCCACTATGAAAATATGCAGTAAAGGATTAAGAAATGCATGTTTGCATTAAAAGCAGGGCCTGGGTCTGAAAAGGCTGAAGACTACCGCTCTAAACCATTCTTCCCAAACATGGCGTCCTCCAGATGGACTACAACTCCCCAAATCCCTGACCATCAGCCATGCTCTCTGGGACTGATGGAATTGTGGCTCAAAATAGCTGGAGGGTGACAAGTTGTGGAAGGGTGTTCTAAATTGCTACTACAGGTATGCTTAGCAGTATTACTGTAGTGTCCAGTCCTCATGGGTGTTGAGATGCATTTGAATAAGATTTGCACGGGCTTTTGCACAATGTCCTAAAAGGCTTTGCTTTGCAAAGGTGAAATGTAAAAGGAATATTAGAGTCCCTATCTGTAGCTTAAGGACAATCTTCATTCATTCACATGCACTTTGGACTCCCTCCTAGGGCTAATCCTTGAGCATAATGAGAATGAAGTTCAACATTCTGAGATAGGCACAACATGTTCAATGCAATGTTTCCTTATAACTCTATGGTCTATTGCAGGCAATTACGTTAGTCAGGCATGGAATAAATAGTTCTTTAATACTAAATGACAACACACCCAGATTGTAGTAACTACCTGCTCTGGACCTACACAGTCGAGCTACAGAGGCAGCACCGATGCCAACAAACACAGAGTCCAGCCAGTATCTTGCTAATCTCTCAAGGTAAAGTGCACAATGAGCTATTGCCAATCAGCATAATAACTTTTAAAAACTTACTTCTGTGTAAGTCCTACACACAACACATTGTTAAACTATGGAATTCGCTTCCACAAGATGCACTGATGGTCACCAATTTAGTTTCGGCATCGGACTAGGCAAAAGATGAGGCTAATCCATGGCCACTAGTCATGGTGACTTTATATTACCTCCAGCATCAGAGGCAACAGCCTCAGAATCCCAGTCGCTGGAGAACACGATTGGAAAAGAGAGTGATCTCTCCTCACCTCCTGCTTGTGTGCTTCCCAAGTTGCGCCCTGTAGGAACGGAATAACTAGCTAGGCCTTTGGTCCTATCCAGCAGGACTCATCTTCTATGCTTTCTCGAATTTCCAGTCACTAACTAACTGCAAGTGGGCTTGGTGTCCCAAGTAGCGTGTGCTGCATCTTGGCTCTACTGTCTGAGCCATCTGCTTACAGGAAGGCCTGCAGCTCGGTGGTAAAGCATTTGCCTGGTATGCAGAAGGCCCTATGGCTTCTTCTGCTGTTGCTGCTGGGAGACCACCACTGTCTCTGCCCCCCTCCCTCACAAGCCACCTCTGCGCAGAGGACTGTCCTCCAACAGCCTTTCAAACAGAAGACACCTTCAAAGAAGACCATCCTCTGGCAGCGCTTCAAACAGCCACCTGTCCTTTGTAGAATAAGACATACAGGCCACCTTAGGGAATGAGTGGGATCACTTTAAGAGAACAGATTCGAGAGGGAGAGCTTGTTGGGCTCTTACAGCAGAAACGAAGAAGCAGAAAGTTGTGTGACACCTAAAAGAGAAGGTAGCATGGCAGATTTTTTTTTCATGGAGCAGAGCCTAGTTTGGCAGATGCTTTCAATGTTGTTCTCAGTTGGGAGATTCTGGAGCCAAAAAAAAACCATGCCCTACAAGAGATAGACATTTCTGTGCAAGAGATCAGGTATATATACAAAAACGAGCCCAGTTATCTCAAATGGTCTCTGTGCTTATTTTGTATACATTTCAGCTTTGCATCAATTTGTCGCAAGACTATTTAAAATTTAATTTAGCTCTCTGGGCCCTTCTATAGATATCTAGGTCAACTGAGGACAACAGATCATACTTCTGATGAATGAACAATATTCCAATCACCTCTGCCATTACAAAAAAGTGTGTTTTTTAAAAAAGACTTCACAACACTCCCATTTCAAGAGGGTAGGTGCAGAAGTTTTGATTAAAGTGCAAGGAGCAAAAGTCACAGCCCAGAAGGATATCATGGGAAATAAAGCAAGAGAAGAGGGTGTGAGCTAAAGTAGGGAGAGCTTTGGTAATAATACTCCCGTCATGTGATTAACAGATGCTTGCAGGAAGAGGTGCACGATTTGTTTATATTTATATAAACAGGTGTTTACAAAACAAAAATTGCGGTTTGCACCAGAATTACCCATTGTCTTCTCTGTCCTTTTGCTGTGTCATTGCTTTCTTCTTACAAGGGAGTACGAAACTAATGTTAAAACAATGCTCCCACCATTTAAAACAGGGCTGCGTTCTCTTCCGGACAACCTTAAGAGGGTCACATGCTAAAAGCTGCGGGGGGCAGGGTATAGGGGAAAGTGGGTGGAGCAGTCCATGCAAATTTTACTTTGTACAGTAGGTTCGTTTCTGCAACCCCCCCCCCCAGCCTATCAAGCGAAGCTAAAGGCATACGTCAGAATCCAAGGGCACATTCCAGCCCAACAAAAGCACTCCAGGGTGTGAAGCAGGACCAGTAAGGGGTGGAGCCTGGAAAGAGTTCAGAGAGAGAGAGAGAGAGAGTGAGTGAGAGAGAGAGAGAGAGAGAGAGAGAGAGAGAGAGAGCGCTGAAGGGCCACATATTTGGCCCCTGGGCCTGAGCTTTCCCACCCCTGGCCTAATGCTTCATGGGAAATCTAAGGTTTTAGAAGAGGCTTGAAAGAAGAGGAAGACTACCACATTTTAAATGATCTGGTACTGCTGCTTTTTACACTAAATTGTCCCAGATTATATGCACATGCAAAGCTATTTTACCCTGATTCAGGCCACCTGGCCAAATATTGCATACTCTGACCAGCTGCAGCTCTCCAGAAAATGCCTTTCCCATCACCAGCTACCAAACCCTTTTAAGCTAGAAATGCCAATGGCTGAACTGGGAACATTGGCACACAAAGCATATATTTATTGGAAGTATTTATAGCCCCCCCCTCATTTAATGTTCTCAATCCCAGAGCAGGGAATAAAGTAATAAAAACAAACAGGGGGAAAGCAACGGATGTACAAAAATTACAAAAACAGGACCAATGAATAACTGAAACATTATATCATGAGCAAAACTGCAGCAACAAAAATTAACCGTTTCAATTTAACCAAATACCTAGATAAAAACAAACACATTTGAGCAGATTATAGAACCAAGAGGTCTTAGCAATGGTTCCCACATGCTATTTTCCTTGTGGCAGCCCCCTCCCTCCCTCCCTCTTCCACTCTGTGCCAACTAACGCTCTGTGGTTTTTGAGTCGCTGGTACCTCGGGTTACAAACGCTTCAGGTTACAAACTCCGCTAACCCAGAAATAGTACCTCAGGTTAAGAATTTTACCTCAGGTTGGGAACAGAAATCGTGCTCTGGCAGCGTGGCGGCGGCAGCAAAAGGCCCCATTAGCTAAAGTGGTGCTTCAGGTTAAGAACAGTTTCAGGTTAAGAACGGACCTCCGGAACGAATTAAGTTCTTAACCTGAGGTACCACTGTATCCCCCTCCACCAATCCCTCCCTGTTCTCATCCTAAGTGCAACCCTACCCCAAGTGCAATAAACCATAGTGGGTGTTTCTGCCCCCCCCCCGGTCCTCGGGTTCAGCAAGGCTACTATTTGCAAGGTGGATTTCCTCCCAGTGCCTCCCACCCACCCCCCATTTTCACTTTTCTTTACCTGCTGACACAGGTAGACTTCAAGGTGTTGCAGTCTTGGGGAGTGTGCCTGTGTCACCACTCCTTAAATAGGGAAGCTGTCAGCTGTAAGTCAGTCAAAAGTCCACAGCTGGTGTTCCTCTCCTCTTCCTAGTCCTGAGAAAATTTATTGGGGGGGAGGGAGGGGCTACCAGGGAGAGATCTGCAAGTGGATTTGCTAGCCTTCCCCCCATCTCCTTGCCAGTCAGACTGTATTTAGGGTCCTCAAAGTGACTTAACAAAAATGAACTTTTTTATATAAAAAAGTATTAAAACCACCTAGAATGCAACAATAATATATACCAAAGAGCAGCTTCAACTCCACCCCACTGAAAAATAACCAGAATCTGGAGGCCGGGGTGAATAACATTATTTGCCTGGCACCTAAAAAGTGATAAGAGATGGTGCTTGGCCTGCCTCCCTGGAAAGTATGTTCTATAAATGGGGAGTCACCACTGAGAAGGCCTGTTCTCTTGTTGCCCACTTTCTGCACCTATCTCACACAGAAAGGGGCCTCAAATGAGTAATTATTCTTATTCTTATTCCTATTAATACCCTGCCCATCTGGCTGGGTTTCCCCAGCCACTCTTGACGGCTCCCAACAGAATATTAAAAACACGATAAAACATCAAACATTAAAAGCTTCCCTTCAGATGTCTTCTAAAAGTCAGATAGTTGTTTATTTCCTTGACATCTGATGGGAGGGTGTTCCACAGGGTGGGCGCCACTACCAAGAAGGCCCTCTGCCTGGTTCCCCATAACCTCGCTTCTTGCACTGAGGGAACCTCCAGACGGCCCTCGGTGCTGGACCTCAGTGTCTGGGCAGAACGATGGGGGTAGAGACGCTTCTTCGGGTATACTGGACCGAGGCTGTTTAGGGCTTTAAAGGTCAGCACCAACACTTTGAATTGTGTTTGGAAACGTACTGGGAGCCAATATAGGTCTTTCAGGACTGGTGTTATATGAGGGTTGGTTCATGTGAGGAGAGGGGTCTTCGTTTAAGGCTTTACAGGTCAAAACCAGCAAACTGTGCCCAGAAACTTACTTGGTAGCGAGGATTGCAGTGATATACCCAGAGATCTCTTTGGGTATGCCCTTGTACTCGTAGCCTGCCTTGACCTGGCTCACTGGGGAGGGGGGGGGGTGACAACCTCCTTCCCTCCAGCACAGGATAATGAGCAGTGGAAATAAAACAATTAATCCAATAAACAGTGGATGTCAGGAGAGAAGAACAAATCTCTTAGGGCAACAGAGTTATCTATCGCCTGTTTCTTGTCCTGAGGTTCAGACTCAGACTTGGGATGGGATTGCTAATTAGGTAATCTTGCACCCCCCCCCCTAATGCAAATTCCAGTCATGTCTCTGCCTTTTAATCCAGCAGGAGTTTTTAATTATGCATCAGAGGAAAGGCGGTCCTGCAATGCAGTCCCAGACTCCAGCTTGCTAATTGCAGCCTGTTCTCCCCTCATTTGTCACTGAGGCTTCAAAGGAAAACAAAGAAGCTGGTAATTTACCTTCTCCAGGCAAATGAGTGCAAAGCCCTGGGTGTTTTGTTTTTGCAGGCAGGGTTATTTGCTGCTGTTGTTTGGCTGCTGGCTTGCTTGCCCAGGGAGCTAAAGGGCTCATTCTCACCTTAAAGGTATAAATCAAGTTTTTTTTTAATTTTTAAAAAAAGGATTCACAAAAGACACTTGGCACTTGCCAGGCACCACATCTGCTTGCCACTCTCTTACTCAGCCTCCCCCGCATTTTTCTGCTTCTTTCTCAAGGGAAGAACTGGTGGGGATCTTTTTTTATTCAAGCCCTGAAACTCATCAGAGATGCTCTTTAACTGCTGAATTGGTAAGATTGATCAAATAAAAAGGTGTCCTTAATTAACCTGGCTGATTTGTAAATATGTATCTGTGTCTGAACGTCCGCCTATATATCGATCTGGGAGAGTGCTGCCCAGTTGTTCCCTAACAATTAATATACTGTAATTGAATAACTTTCAAGCAAAACATTATCCCATTATTTATTGCCCTCAGGCCCCCTCGCTTCACCATTGTGGTCGTAAGTAATCACATCCCCATTGCTGCTGTGCTGTTGAGGAACTAGATTCAGGGATGGTGGCGAAGTAAACCTTCTGAGGTTTTGACATCTTTCTGAAGATGCTGGTATAATCATTGCAGCAAGGATAGCTTAAATCAGGCACCCCCAGACTGCGGCCCTCCAGAGGTTTTGGCCTACAACTCCCATGATCCCTAGCTAAGAGGACCAGTGTTCAGGGATGGTGGGAATTGTAGTCCAAAACATGTGAAGGGCCAAAGTTTGGGGGTGCCTGGCTTAGCTGGTAGAACATGAGACTCTTAATTTCAGGGTCATGGGTTTGAGCCCCACATTGGGCAAAGAGATCTCTGCACTGGAGGTTGTTGGACTACATGACCCTTGAGGTCCCTTCCAATTCTGTGATTTGTTAAATCTATTACCCACATTTCGCCAGCACGTCCCAGGGCAGTTTGCAACAATTGTCTAAGCCAGAAATACACTTTCCTGGACGTGACTTCCATTAAACCCAATGAGACCTACTACTGATTAGACATGCAGGCCTTGCATGCAGGTCACAAATTCAATTCCCACTGGCATCTCCAGGTAAGGCTGGGGGAAGCCCCTGCCTGAAACCCTAGACCAGGCATGTCAAACCTGCGGCCCTCCAGATGTTTTGGCCTACAACTCCCATGATCCCTAGCTAGCAGGACCAGTGGTTGGGGAAGATGGGAATTGTAGTCCAAAACATCTGGAGGGCCACAGGTTTGACATGCCTGCCCTAGACGGCTACTTCCAGTCTGTGTGTAGACAGAACTGGGCTAGACAAGCTATATGATCTGGCTGGGTATAATAAAAATTTATGCATTGCTTGAGTGCAAAAAAGAAAAAGAAAAAAGAAGTAAAAAAGAAGCTGTAAGAGCAGATTATTTTTACCTAAACAATATCCCGACGGGAGTGGCTGAGACACCAGGCTCTCCATGGATTACGATCCACTTAAGAAGGAGGCGAGGGCGATGCAGAGAGAGTGGCCCCAAGCTCATCATTTGTTCTCACTCTCACATACCAAAGAAACAAGGAGATTCCACCTTCTTTTATTCCATTTCAGTTTCTCTTTCAGAGAGTCCCGGCTTGTAATCTGTTCTCCAGCATACATTTTAACCCAGAACACCACTGGATCCCTTGAGTGAGGGATGAAGTTCTGAAACAAGGACTGCGCCTACTTTTTTTGAAACAAGCTGAACACCACTCCAATCCTCCATCTCCCAACTACTGCTCTTCACTAACCCACACTTGCAGGCTACCGCGCTACTGTGAAATGTGCAAAACTTAAACCGAGCCCTTCAAGATGTACAAAGCAACCTGCCTCAGAAGTGAAGCAGAGCTAATAGGCAACACAAAAGAAAAAGGAAACATAAGTGACTTTCTCCTCCAGCACTGTAAAAACTTTGGAAGCCACAACTTTAAACAAAGCCAGTGTAACAGAATAGGGAGATGTGTATGTATGTGTGTGTGACTGTAATTGGGTTTTTGTTTTGTTTTTAAGGGAGGGCATTCAATTTTGTTGTACTATTTAAAGTACAATGACAATAAAGTATCTATCTAAAAACCAACCCACCATCAAAGCAATTTACCAAAAAAAAAAAAACCAATAAAATCAAGAAAAAATTGTAACGATACTTTAAAACACACAGAAGTTAAAATACTAAAACAGATAAAAATTACCTCCACTTTCTAAGCCTGTTTTTAGAAGGTGCCGAAGAGCACAGTGAAGGTGCCTGCTGGATACCAGTAGGCAAAGCAGTTGCAGAGTTTGGGTGCTGCCACATTAAACAACTGAGTTGTTACTAATGCAGAATGAGTATTATGTGTTGTCTCCCACACAGCCCTTGCATATTGCACTTGGAGGCAGGAACTGAGGGGCTGCCACCTGCATAAGGCCCCCCTAGTCTATGACTGGCAGAAGTGACTTTTGAACTGGACATTTCCCTGGATCGCAGCTCATGCTATTACACATTTAGTCCCTTCCACGCACATTGAAAACAAGAGCATTCTCTACCACTGGCCCTGAACATCTCCTTCAAGTACACTTTCGTGCCAGCTTTGTCCTTAATCAAACATGGCCAGTTATTAAATAACGTAATTATATTCCTCTGCCCTGGAACGGTCAAATAAATTATAATTCCCCACCCCTACCTAGGCCCTTATAGTTTGGCTTGCTCTTTAGGGCCAGTGGTAGAGAGTGGCCTCTTCAAAGCTAAGGAAGAGCAGCTGTTTGAAAAAGTACTTCAAAGCTAAAAAAAGTGCAACTTCCATGATCAAAGAGGATCCCTTTCTTGCATTTGCAGTTGGAGAACAGCCTGGCTGAGAGGTGACAAAGGATAGCACTTTAGAACTAATGGACAAATTAAAATGTAACAAGGTGCTGGGGCAGATGGCGTTCACCCAAGGGCTCTTAGAGGCCTAAAATGTGTAATTGTTCAACTATTAACTCAGACATGTAACTTTGTCTCTGAAATCAGTCTCCTTGCTGGTTGACTTGGTCCACGGAGCACCAGTCTTTTGTTGTTGTTGTTTTTTAAAAAAACAGCCAGGAAATTTCAGATCTGTCAACCTGACTTCTTTCAGGAGGTGAAAGTGACAGAAAGCTAGGATCAGGGTGAGAACTGTTAAAACACGCATAATAACCAGCTTTTTTGGGCTCGGCTCCTGCAAAGCAGCCTTGCCTCACCAACCTTTCAAGAGTTCTTTCAGAACTCCCCACGAAACATGTACCGTAGGTAGGGGTGATGTACTGCATGTGCCGATACCTGAAAGGGTTTTGTAAAATAAATGAATACAACCCCCTCTCGCGAAGGCTCCTATGAGAATCAGCGGTTTTGAGGCTAGAGGATGGGACTCACCTTCTGCATGGATCACCAACAAGCAAAAAGAGAGAGAAGGAAACGGAGGGAGGAATAAAGGTGGTATCCTCATAACAAAGGGAGGAAAACAGATCTCCAAAGATCTACCGTACATTACATACCAGCTCAGCTGGTTAGTTAGAGTATGGTGTAAGTTCAATCACTGTATGAGACAGCTGCATATGTCTGCATCCCACGGGGTTGGACTAGATGATCCTCAGGGTCCCTTCCGCCTCTAGAATTCTGATTCTATGAAACCATGATGATGATGATGATGATAAAACTAAGCCACTCAGTTGAATAAATCGTAGTTGATTAATCAAATGAGTTTCAATATATTACTGTAAATCAGCGGATGACCAAAAATACAATTTTGAAGGACAGGCTATGTTTATTAATTTAGAATACAGTGGTGCCTCGACTTACGAATTTAATCCATTCCAAAGGAACCTTCGTAGGTTGAAAAATTTGTAAGTCGAACCAACCCCATCTAAAAATTCGTAAGTCGAAAAAACCCTATCTAAAACCGCCGCGGTTTCCATTCGGATGTCGAGAAATTCGTAAGCGTGCGGCCATTTGCCCCATTCGTAAGTCGAAAAATTCGGATGTCAAGTCGTTCGTAAGTCAAGGTACCCCTGTACCTACATCCCAAGAGGCTCTCCGGATGGCATTTGGAAGATTTCCACAATGACAGAAAAGTCCCTATGGTGAGTGATGGGATCCTTCAGGTAACAATTCCCATCCTCACCTGACTTGGCTTTGCCCTTCAGCCTCCACCTCCTAGGCAGCAGGACCTTCTGGTGTCCTTTGAGGGAAGGGCATGAGGCTCAACAGCCTTTCATTGCTGCTAGTGGCCAGGCAATGGTTCTCAATGGTCTTCTCAGAGGTGAAGGGAGCAGCTGAAACTCACCCAGCGCAGGGTGGGTGTTGGTTTTAATCAGCCATGTGGCGGAAGAGAATTCTACATTAGAAGAGGCCTTCCTTTCTATATGAAAGTGAAGAGGGATGCCTTTTAAGATAATGCCTGGAATCTTATGGGTTTTTTAAAATAAATAAATAAATGTATTTTCAAAATAATGGGCCATATCACCTACATAGAACATAGCCAGACCCCCTAGCCCAATATTTGTCTACTCTGACGAGCATCCGCGGTGGCTCTGCGGAGCATCGGGTAGGGGATGCTCCCATCACTGCCTGAAGATGCTGCCAAAGGGGACTGAACATGGGACCATCTGCCCGCAGAGCACTTCTTGTGCTAGCGGACAGGTGAGCTTCATTGTTGCACGACAGAGGAATCCCAACCACACAACGGTGCCAGCGGAAACGTGTGCAACAGATCCACAATATGTTGTGCAACAAGGCGACCGCCCGCAACTTGTTTATGCAACAACGTTTCACTGGTGCAACAGATTTTGCCAGCAGAACAAGTATTTTAAGGGGCTTTAACTTATTTCAAGGGGCTTTAACTTAGGGACCCAGGTGGCGCTGTGGTTAAACCACTGAGCCTAGGGCTTGCTGATCAGAAGGTCGGCGGTTCGAATCCCTGTGACGGGGTGAGCTCCCGTTGCTTGGTCCCAGCTCCTGCCAACCTAGCAGTTCGAAAGCACGTCAAAATGCAAGTAGATAAATAGGAACCGCTACAGCGGGAAGGTAAACGGCGTTTCCATGTGCTGCTCTGGTTTGCCAGAAGCAGCTTTGTCATGCTGGCCACATGACCTGGAAGCTATACGCCGGCTCCCTCAGCCAATAATGCGAGATGAGCGCGCAACCCCAGAGTCGGTCACGACTGGACCTAATGGTCAGGGGTCCCTTTACCTTTACCTTTAACTTAGCACTACATGGGATACAGCCCAAAGTATTTATTGTAAAAATAAATAAATGGTTGTCAGGAATGTTTTTAGCCCATTAAAAAAGGCTTCTAACCAGTTAAATGGCACATCCCCAATTATTACTATATACATTTTTTGAGGAGATCAGGGCAACACACACACACACATATTGTCCCCTTTTATCCTTGCAACAGCCCTGAAGGAGAGGTTAGGATGAGAATGGGAGTGACTAGCCACAGCTATGCTCATAGCTGCCAAGTTCTCCCTATTTTTAAGGGAAATTCCCTTATGCTGAATAGGCTTCCTCGCGAGAAAAGGGAAAACTTGGCAGCTATGGCTATGCTTTGAGCTTTGTGGTGAAGCAAGGATTTGTATACTGAGGTCTTCCCCTCTCAGACACGATCCTTAGGTTAGCTAGCTAGTTAGCTATTTCTTACCTGCTCTTCACCATAAAGTCTGAGGATGGGTTACAACATAATCCTACAGTTATAAGCACAAGTAAAACAATTAAGCTGCTCCACTCAAAACAGAACTGGACAGATTTGACACAAGAGGCTGGGTCCCACAAAACAAAATAACTTCAGCTGTCAAAGGCCAGCGTAAAGAGGTTAGACCCCACCGACCCTTGTAACTTATTCACGAACAGTCAGGTCAGAGATTAGTGGTGAGGCAGCCAAGATGTATTTAGCCAGGGTATTTCTATCCCAACTTCTAATCTTACAAGTAGATTCCCAAGGGAGCATCCACATTGGAACAGAATTCATACACATCATCATATAAAATGTACACACACACACCCAAAAAACCCTAAACTATAACTAAAAGAACGAAATGCAGCCAAAAATCAGATTAATAACTAACAAGGGGTAGGCTGGGCTTCTTTCATAAGTCAGTCAAATATAGCAGATTCCTGCTCCAGGAGCTGTTCACTCCCATGGGCAGGAAAAGGAGCAGGGTTTTTTTTGTGTGTTTTTTTGGCAAATTCCCTCTTCTCTTCCTGCACCACCCACACTGTTCTGGAGGGCCTCTTTTTGAAGATAAAGGAAGCCCTCAACTTACTTTCATTTAACTTGTACATTTTCACACTCTTGGTAAAAAGAAAATTTAAAAGGGCGGGGTAGGCATCCAGGGAAAAAAGGCAATCACATCCACCACTGAATTCAATGTGTTTTGACTATACGTACGCGATTTTGGTTCTAGGCGTGATCTCAAAAATGCAACTCTGCGTAAGTTGCAGTCTTACTGTATGTCAAAGGAAGTGCTTGAGGGAAATGGAATCTGTCTGGTGTCTACTGAGGGCTGTTTCTTAAAGACGCATTTTGTATCATGTGATATCAGTTGCAACAGTGTGCGCACATATTGATAAATCATGGCTATCCAACTCAAAACACGTATATTTTGAAATGGAAAATCATTAAAAAGGAAAAAAAGTTTGTACCAATAATAAATGCATATAAAAGAAACCTTGGCTATTGGATCATGAGTACAAAACATTTTGCAAGAAATGGGCCAGATACCACAACATTATCCAGCTGGACCACAGAACAAGAATGGTTTTGAAGGCCCCAAGTGAGCATCAAGGAAGGCTGGCTGTATTGTCAAAGGATTTCTCACCTGTTCATCCTCATGTGAACCTGGCAACAGTTGAACCGTAAGCAGGGTCTCCCAATATCCTAAATCTCGGTGGAGAAAACAAACAGATTCCTTACTGTCTACAAATCCTCCATAAACTAGATTGAATTTACATTCAAGATGGTTAACTAAACAGGGTGAAGAGGTGGGAGTTCCAGGCAGTGGTTAGCTGAGCTATTCTGTTTAACAGGTGATCATCATCTCTGTAGGTGCCACCAATCAGTTTTAGTCTAGTTACTCCTTTACCTGCCATACACCTAGCATGATTAATATTGTATGTCATTCTCCGAGTGTGCCTCTCTATGTAACCAAAATAGCATGACCCATGCATGAAGGGGAGGTATCATCAGTTTGGGAGGAACCCCAAGGCTTGCAGAGATTTGTAGACAAGTTTGGAGGAGGTGGTGGAAATCCCTTTAAAAAACCCAATGAGGACTGAGCATACCTAGGGGCTACTGAATGCTGAGTGCCTTACAGGGTGGCGGGAGAGATAGAAGACGAGGGGAATGGAACGGGGTACAGTTGTACCTTGGTTCTCAAACAGAATGCATTTTGGGAGTCCCTTAGACTCCTGGAACAGTTCGAAAAACAAGGCGTGGCTTCCAATTGGCTGCAAGAGTGTCCTGCAGCCAACTGGAAGCCGCGGAAGCCATGCCGGACGTTCAGCTTCCAAAAACCGTTCAAAAACTGGAATACTCTTTCGGTTTTCGATCGGAAGCCGAAACGTACAAGTTCCAAGGCATCTGGCAACCTTGCTGTATTAAGGGATGGCTGGCTGGCACTCTGAGCAAAAGCATTGCAGTTTTTTGTTACAGGTCCCGCTGTAGGCTGCAAAATGCCAGGCTCTGAGGCCTGAACTAAAAGGCAACTGGACTGTGAAGAACATAAGAAGCAACAAAAAAAGGGGGGGCCTGTCTTTCTGAGAGCTGGAACAGAGACACTTGGATTGGTGCGTGCAATTTGTGGTACGTGTCTGTATACTGAATAAATGCCTAATTTTTGTTTCCTGTGGTAAACTACCATGGGAGACATGATGGATAAAAGCCAGCCTCTGACTGCAGTAAATGAAAGATCTGACTGCTCCAGTCCCACAGGACGAGAATGCCTGGCTTAGACGGTGTCTCATCGGTGTGTGTGTGTGGTGTGCGATGTGCAGCTCATTAAATCTGTGGCAGACGCAGCCTTAATGGAAAATTGACTTTTTTAAAGCTATCAAGTGGAGAGAAAAGGAGGAAGGTTACTTTTCTTCATAAGCTGCAGGGGCTTCCCAGCAGAAATATCCTCTAATCATTAATTCTGCTTGCATAATTAACTTTTGTTTTACATCTTGAGCTGTAGTGAAGATGTTGGCAGTTGCTCTTTATCATGAATCATCTTTAATCTCAAGTGGTGTCAGTGACTCTGAGATATTTTTTTGCTCTTTAAAGTCCAATTAACCACTTGAACAAATCAGTAGTTTAAGCGCATACAGCACTGCAAATCTGCTGGGGCTTTTTCATACATTTGTATTGATTTCAGTACAACTGAAGGACTAGCAGGCTCACCACTATGTATTACATGTCTTTAATAGTCATTGTTCTCTCTGAGGATCACAGCCTGACAATGACAGCTATGCAACCTCCCATCCTTTAAAATAAAACAATACTTTATTGCTACAAATTTAATGCTTAGGGGGTGGGATACATATTTGAGAAACAAGCAAAGGTCTTGATAGTACACAGCCAAGGTAATACAGTACTTATAAAATTGAACATTTATCCAAGTGTTGACCTTAATGTTGACATATAAAAACAATTAAGAAGTGGTTAGGAGAGGGAGGGCCTGCAAGTTTAAAGACAGAAAGCCATATCATTGATCAATTTTGGCATCTTGCTATGATTCAAGTGCATAAATTTCTATGGCCTGAAATGCACACTTGTATGTACAGTAACATGTCTCTCCCTCTCAATATTACCAAGTCTCTATTTTATCCTAATGGACAAAATGTGCAGCCATTGTCAAAAACCTAAATGAAACAAGAACCCAAAGCACTATTTATTTGGTTACTACACATTGGCATGTGTGTGGGAAGAGCTTAAGGCCATTTGGGCTTCATCTTAAACACACTCATGTCAGAGTTAAGTCCAATTGAAATCAACAGGGCTTATTTCTGAGTAGCCACACATAGGATTGTGCTGTCAATGCTGCGAACTATCAATTTTTGTGTGGCAGATGTTAAGGCAGTATCCACAAGCGATATGAAGATGTTCTGAAAATGGTGCCCTGGTTTCACAACTTTCTGCAGCAAGGAGTTAACCAGATGAGGTCCTGGCACGTGGGCTAATGATTTAGTGTTAACACTCTCTCTTAACAAGGTGCTCCATAAAAAACATGATTAGAAGGGAACACACAAGATGTAAGGGCAAACTATGGTGTGCAGAAAAGAGGAAGCAGGTACCTGAACCAGCATGCATGGTAAGGAGACAGAACGTGAACACAAGCACCAATGGATGTATACCATTTATAGGGGTGGTATTTAACTAAGTTAAATAGTCCCACTGAAAATTAACATGACCAAGTTAGGTCATCATTTGTCAATTGCACTTGCAGCTTGTATGTGTAAGGCACAGTTAAACATCTGTTTATGGTCTGTTGGTAAATAGGGATTGAGTTCTCAAAGACGGCAGCAAGCTCCAAGACGCTTGTGAGAATGACCTGGCAAAAAGCCAAAGAATCAAACTAAACTCTTGGGAAATGGCCCTCCGTCCCATTTGACCAATGTAAGACCACAGCCAATGCCATTGGATCATACATCATACTGTATTGATTTTAAAATGCTTTAGGCATGACAATTATCCAAAAGGGAAATATAAGATTTTTGGGGGGAAGGCTGTAACTTCAGAAGTTATGTGTCCGGGGGTGGGGAGAGATCCAAAAGCAGCTGTAGTCTCAAGAGCTTTTATTAGAACCAACTAAAATATAACCAGTACTAGGTGATCAGTGAGATTTTTTTTTAAAAAAAATCTCTCTCCCTGGTTCTAGGATAACTCTCCAGATAATACTGCTGTTTTAGGATATCATAGTTGAGGACCTTTCATATAAAACCATTCAAATGTATACATAAAAGCCAAACTCTAAGTTCTCCTGTGTTGGTTGTGTAGTGGCCTGTTTTTGTAAGAATGAAGGACAAATGCTTCAGACTAATTGGATGAAATGACGTTCCCATAAAAAGGCTTCTAAATAAGCAAAATTTAGTTTAATTTATTGAAATGATATTGTTCACCAGCCTCTCAGTCTTAAGGAGGATGGTTGCATATGAAATTAATCATTTGTCAGGGCAAAACACCGGGCCAGACCTTCTTGCATTCTTTGGAGTTTGGCAGCATCATTATCTTCTAAGACCTGAGGGTAGAGTTAGGAATCTCCAGACTGTCTCATTCCTTTTCATTCCTTTTCTTCTTCTTGGATTGGTTTGTTACCTTACCAACTACCCAAGTGACCAATAATGTTGTGTACATCTAGAAGATGTTTCCAGGATTAGTCACTACTTTATGTTCAGCTACATAAGCTGTTAGAGCTGCAGGTGGCACTGAGGTCTAAACCACTCCCACTGCTCAGTCCCAGCTCCTGCCAACCTAGCAGTTCGAAAGCATGCCAAAAAGTGCAAGTAGATTAATAGGTACTGCTCCGACGGCAAGGTAAACGGCATTCCCGTGCCCTGCTCTGGTGTCAGTGTTCTGTTGCACCAGAAGCAACTTAGTCATGCTGGCCATATGACCCGGAAAAACTGTCTGCGGAGCGGACAAACGCTGGCTCCCTCAGCCTGTAAAGCGAGATGAGCGCCACAACCCCAGAGTCGTCCGTGACTGGAATTAACTGTCAGGGGTCCCTTTACCTTTACATAAACTGTTACACCTGTGCACAGAAGTAGTCAACAGAGGGGCCATCAAAGCTTTCAATGTCCATTGGTAGCAAACAGACCTAAACATTACACACAAACCCCAATGGTATTTCCCTGCTATAAAGAAAAAGGAGCTATGGTAAGGGATGATTTGCAGCAGAGAAGGAAAGTATTTTTGTGTGCACTTAACTCTTCTCTGTCCATTGCTTCTCTGCTTCAAATTACCCTACCCAAGACCCTTCTCACCTCATGAGGTTCCCCAAACATTTCCAAGGATACACAATCATTTTCCCTGCCACTTCTCTCTCTCCCCCTCTCTTTCTGTTGTTTTAATATCTTTTTAACATACATTTATACTAAAGGAACTAATCTTTGCAAATAAAAATGCTTGATTATAGGCAATATACCATGTAACTGAAAATCTCTAAGCAATCTCCTGAACAGTAGTGGACTGATAAAATCTGGGAGAAAATTAATATGTATGAACCCACTCAGCAAGCAAAGAATTCCAATTTTTAAAATGATGTACTGGTCCCAAGTTTGTCTTTCCTTTTTGAAGCCCTTCAAGCTTCTGACCACAACTACTGATGCACATAATATCTCTGATGTATCAGGCATTGCAAGTTGCACATTCAAAACCTCAACAGTGATTCTTTCATCAAGGTTGGGTTTACTAGAACTGTCTCACAAGCTCTTCCATGATTTGCTAAGGTCGGGATGGGCAACTTGTGGCCCTTCAGATGTTGATGGACTCAAACTCCCATCAGCCCCAGGCGACAGAATCAATGATCCCTATGAGGGAGTTGGACTCCAACAACATACAGGTTCCCCATCCCTGTATTAAGGACCCTTAGAGAATTTCATTGTGATAATATTCTTGTTAATTCTTTTCTCCTAATTATTGATTGTGTGGTGTTCAGCTTTTTATTTCAAAAGAAAATTTCATATAGAAAAGAAAAAAGACATCACAAGCCAAGTCTCCCACTTTGTCTCCAGCTGCACTGAGAGATGGCCTCACACTACTAGAAATTCGGTTAAGCTCTTTGAAAAAAGGATTAGGTGTTAAAATGGGTGAGTCACTCTTTTTTCCTTTTGTCCCTCCCTTTATATAAGCTTGGCTAAATCAGGTCCAGGCCGGCAATAATGGCTCCCAATTCCAAATTTAGTGCAAATAGCTCTAAGCAGCAGCTTGGGCTGCATTATGGTTTTCTTTGGTTTGAAAAGCTAGATGGCTTATTAGCAAAAAAGGCTGATTTCAAGTTTCTATTTAAAAAAGAAAAACCCCAAACGTTGCAGCTTATAGCAGTGTGACCAGTATTTAAAAACGCAAATTCTGTGAACATTAAACAATGCAAATTTGAAAAAGAATTTGCATTCTTTTATTTCAACTGCATGGCTTTTTCAGGATATAGAGAGCTTTTTAATTATTATTATTATTCGGTCACAAACTGAGAAGAAAGTGGTGGAAATGAGATATATTGGGCTGCTTGCATTTGGTGAATTATAGTGCACTGCACTGTAATTTCTGGTGGGGGGGGGGCAGTAGTCTTGCTGCTGCAAGTGCAAACAGAGTAGAGAGATCAGTGGAGGCAACACAAGAATAGTGATGCACTTGCTACTTAGCACATCTCCCACAGAGGACTTATCCCTCCCATTTCCTTTTAACTGTTAACATCACTGGCAATGCAATACTAAACATGTTCACTTGGAAGCATGTCAATCTGTACTCAGCGAGGCTTATTTCCAAGGCAGGGTTCATAGTATTGCAGCCTGGGAGAAAAAGTCCCCAACGTTCCAATAGAGATAGCGGATAACATTTAAGCTGTAGGAATATGTGCCCCATCCTCATAATTAGGAGCCCCACGGGAACACATTTTCCTTTCTTAGGGTGTTTCCAGATGAACACCTCCCTCCTTAGATGACTCAGTCATTTGAACTTTCCAAGTGGCAAAGGATACCACACTTTTTGTGTATGAGCATCCTGTTAGGAGGCATGATATTGCTGCATGTGCAGTGAAGAGGGTACGATTCACTTAACCATCACCATCTTAAGAAACTCTGCCCCCCCCCCGTTCTTTTAAAAATCATGCTTCTGTCTCTGCCTAATGACATCATAACGTAGGTGCTTTAAAAAAACTTAAATGCACGAGCAGTACCAATTCCACAATGAACTCCCATCTGCAAGTTTTAGTATCTAGCAGAAAGTGTCGAAATGTGTTTGGTACTTTTTTAATTTTTGTAACTGTTAAGAGCTAGAAACATTTGGATTTTGAAGAATCTACCGGCCATATTTCTATGGTACAATGCAAATCCCTGCCATGGTGATTTCTAAAAGCCCCTAAATATTACCAAAGGGAATATCAGCCTCTTTTGAAAGATCAACTTGAATACAATGCCGACTCTATTCTGATTAAACTGCTTTGCTCTTCATGTTTGTTTGTTTCAGACCTATTCTCCTCTGAAAAACGAAGGTGTGTCTGTGTTTTTAACATGCAAGTTCCTGTTGACTCTGAGTTTTTGCAGGCAAGAGAAGCTCCACATCACAGTAGCTAAAACCGTACCCAACCAGCAGGTCTTTCTGAGAAACGTCAGCTAAATCTGATTCATAAGCTTTGACAGGACTCTGTGTGTTCCTCTTCTCTAGAGATTTATGCAAGAGTTCCTTCATCCTCCTGTTTTCTTTGGTGGTTGATTCCCAAATTATTTCAAGTTCACTTTCCACTTCCCTAGGAAGAAAAATGAAAATGGATTTGCTAGTTTCAGATGCTTTGCCTTTTTTGAGAGTATTTTTAAGGTGAACTACCCAGCCAGTACAGAAAGAACAATTAAATTTATTTTTGTACCTGGAATGTTGTCTAGAGAACACCATGTGCACAGAACAGAAAGAGTAATCAGAGGATCTCTGGCATATAATTCAATCAAATGTACTTGTTTAACCAGTTTTTATCGGTGTCTAGTTCTGAAAGCATCACAAAAGGTAACCCTAATATCCTGGGCCCCTTATTGGTGATGTCATGGTTCAAAACAGGACTACAAATTCTCCTCTAAGGCTGTTGTGGGTAGATCTGGCTGCCTGAGTCACACACAGTGGATTGGGACAGAGGATCTTTTCAGTTTCAGTCATTTTCACACTGCATTGTCCTTTCCACTACTTTAGGCTCATCCAATGTTGTGTTGGGAAAGTCCCCTGCTGAAAATCTTGGGCACCTGTGGCCAGTCAGAGTGGACAATGGTCTGGGCTCGATATAAGGCTGCTTCAGATGTCTGAACTATTTCATAGCTGCTTTAAATTGTTGATGAAAAGCCTCTTTCCTACAAAATACTGAGATGGAGTCATGCTTAGATAAGGTTAAGCTCAGTTTGAGGATGGCAGTACCCCCTGTAAGAGTGCTGGACCCATTCAGATGGCCCACCCTCGTGGATGGATGGAACTGGATGTGTTCCTAAATGCTCTGGGGGATTTTCCAATGGAGAAAGTGGTCGATCACCTGTATGTAAAAGCATTATGACACCAGTGGCTGCATTTTCAATCCCTTTCCTAACAATACCTAGCATGGGATTTGCCCTTTTATTTATGACACATTTTGTCAGCCGCTACCTTGAATTTCTCCTCTTACCCTTAATATTTTCTCATCCTACTGTTGGACATTCACAGCTTTATTTTTAACCTGTTAAACTCAAAGGAATTTAGGACTGTTTTCCAACTGGAAATAACTGATATCCGCAGTGGTACCTCATAGCATATTTCTGCAAATTTCATTGTGTTTCACACTTTGTACTGAATCCCCCCCCCCCCTGTGAAATACGTAACAGAAGTTGTGAATGTGGCTGAAGGGTGAGATATCAGGTCAAAAGCAACTGGTCAAAACAATCCTGTTTCCTGTGAAGGTTTTCTAGGTCACATTGCATTTCTTTGGCAGGAATCCCATCAGAAGGAGCTCAGCATGTGGCAATTTTTAGGAGTTAGTCTGGTCTCAAGAGTATTGCAATAATGTCCTTTGCAAGAAAAACAAAAATCCTCAACAACAGAAAATCTGAATCACAATAATAACATATGCCTATATGTTGCTCCCATAACTGAATATAGTAGAGATACAGCCCATGAAACCTCAAAGAGGTATTTTTTTTGCTGCAGAGCTTAGTAGACTTAGTAGACAGAGCTCTCTGTTCTGGTCCCATGATGGCCAGTCAGCTTAGAGATGGTCATGTCAACAAATGAGGCATGAATGACAGCCTTTATTTGTATCTCAAAAAGCCGCTCTGCTTCTAAGTATATTCCTTAATCAATCAGGGCAGGTTCCAGAACCTGTTAAGTGATTTGGTGCCATCTCCCTTCCTACTGGTGCCTGCACTTCCTGTGATTTTATCAGATCTGATTTTTGGTGGATCATCTTATGGTTAAAGAGAAAACATGTTCAATGCTCTTTTGGTCTTCAAATCTGTCTCTGCTCCATAAATCATTCAAGCAAACTTTCCCGCAAAGCAGTCAGAAATCTGTTTACGTCCTTTCCCAGCCTGTAAATCTTGCATTCGCTTGTCCTGGTTCAACCTCTTGGCCAAGGAATGTCCTAAGAGGGCAAGAGGGACCCATTTCAGCCTGTCACTATCTTGTGTTTTTTGACATCGTGATAAAGGGAGGAAGATGGCGAAAAAATAAGTTATGCAAATTAAGTATACAACTTATTCTGGGCACAGATTTTTAAGTTTTCTTGACAAA
The DNA here is from genome assembly GCF_963506605.1 of Zootoca vivipara. Classification (NCBI taxonomy): domain Eukaryota; kingdom Metazoa; phylum Chordata; class Lepidosauria; order Squamata; family Lacertidae; genus Zootoca; species Zootoca vivipara. The sequence continues at coordinate 71,628,257 of NC_083281.1, forward strand.
AAAAGGTCTACACAAGCTGCACCATTGTTGCATTTGCTCCATGTCCTGCTTAAGCTCTATATGTCAGAAACCAAATACACCATCAAGAACTTCACAGGACAGAGTTGTGTATTACTGTAATGCTGATCCAAACCACCTTGAGGTTTTTTCTACAATCAAGTGGCATATACATTTTTGAAATAAATAATGAATGTTAATTTTGTTGGGCTATAGGTTAGAACACATTTATTTCATTTAGTAAGGTATTGGTACTCCTCAATTTCTGTTCTACTGGGGGAACCTCCAAGGCATCCAACAACACTTTTTGTTTTTTATCAATTATATATATATATATATATATATATATATATACACACACACACACACACAAGCAGTAATAAAAATATTTTACTATGTTTTTATATATGCTGGGAAACTCAGCCAGATGGACGGGGTATAAATAATAAAATTATGATTATAAATTTATGATTATTATTTTAAAAGAATCTAATGAAATCAGAACAACATAAAAATATGAATCCCAAAAGAGAGCAAAAATTAAGTGTCTTATACCAATGTCCTGGAGTGTTGACATGCCATCAAAGGAGGAGACATCCGCACCTTTTGGTATAAGGAATTCCTGGGTTGCACACTGGGGAACACCCACCCAGGAGGGGGCAAGGTCGAGGGGAGGGGGAAATGCAGGGGAAATGCACTGGCAGGAATACCAGGTTCGCTCCCTCAGTACATTTGCCTCACACCTATCTCCCTGCTGCCTTGCCTGCCCTTCCTAGTAAGTAACAGCGACTCACCTGCCAAGAAGCAAGGGCAGCAGCAGCTCTGCCTCACCTTGCATGCCACTTCTGGGTGGGACACAGAGAAAGGTTTCCCTTCAAGGTCTCAAACAGTATATGATTTTAAAGATGATAACCAATACTTCCCATCAAGCTTGGAAGTGGATTGGGAGCCAATTCTTCTGGGTGCAGGGGTAAGCACACATGATCAAAAAGGCCGGCTCCAGTTAGGATGCTTTCCCTGCCATATTTTGCACCAGCTGCAGCTTTCAAAAGGCAGCCCCACAAAGGGTGTGCTGAAGCAGGAGACCAATCTGGCTGTGACTAAGGCAGGTGGGCCAGTGGCCAGAGATGTCTTCTCCAGGAAGCAGTGCAGACCAAACTGAGCAAGAACACGGCTGGCCACAGTAGCCACCTGGTGATAATCCAGGAGGGACACTGGATCCAGGAAATCTCTATGAACCTGATTCTTCAAGGGGAGTGCAAACCCATTCAAAACACACCTGCCTTTGCTTTTCTATTGGCCAAAGCACTTCCATCTTGAACTGAGTCTCAGTTTATTCTCCCACAGCCACCCCGTTCCTGATCTTAGGCACTGGTTCAGTCATTAAGTGGGCATTGGTACTGCCGTTTAGGAAAGGGAGCAAATAAGGCCTCATTTGAGGGAGCACTTTATCAGATATGGTGATGTATGGTGGTGTGAAATTTCACGTAACTCGAAGGATGAGCCTAAAAGTCTAAATTAACAGCTTCCCTCACCGAGGCCCCCAAAATTTGACATGTTTATTTCAAAGCTGCTTAACACAGTGGGGTTTTTTTGGTCTTTCTACTGCATTTGCAGCGATGACTGAAAAAGGCTGCTCTTTTCCTCACTCATTACATGTGTACTGAGCAAAACACAAATGCTGCTCCCGGTGGAGTGAAGGGCAAATGGGGGAGGCAGAGCAGACAAGGAAGACGGGGGGGGGGAGAGACATGAATCGAGTTTTCCCATGTTATCACTCATGATTTAAGGTGCTATTCCCCTCCCCTTTTTTTTACAGAATAAATGAGATTTAATGATCATGCTGTAGCATTTCTCAGATTGCTTCACTGTGAGTGGAGACAAAATGAGATTCCCCTAGGAGAAGCTCAAAACAAGAATGCCAGCTTTCAGGTTAAGGAGTGTCTTTCTAGCCTGGTGTCTTCAAACAAAATATCCTCTCCCCCTGCCCCCCACGTGCTCTTTGGAATAGAAAAGACACAGTCGTGTGCCTTAGGGATTCTTGAGTCTGCTTGTACAAGTGATATTCTGGAGAGTTGCTATAAAGCAAAAAATAATATCCTCAACATCCAAAAGTAAACACTGTCCCCCGAGCTTTCAAGCTCACTATCTTTCAGCTTTTTGGGAACCCACCTTTCAGTGTCAACCTCTGACCTGCAAATGATTAGCTGTCATTCCTGCATTGCAGGAAGTTGGACTAGATGACCCTTGGGAGTCCCTTCCAACTCTACCATTCAGTGATTCTAAGTTCAGCCTCTCTAGGGTTTTGCGCTCCATGACTTCACCTGTCATTGTTTCCCAAAGAAGTACTGGTATTACATTTAAAAGAAAGGAAATACTGCAAGACTCCTGCAAAGTGGGTGATTCATCTTGAAAACTGGATGGTTGGCTTCATCAGTTGTCGTGGCGAAATCTTACGCACAACACTTTAAGGGTTTTAATAAAATAAACATGCCATTCACACAGTCTATTACTTTCAGTTGGGTATAGTGCTGAGAATAAATGTGTCAGTGAAATTTCTATCTACTGGGAACAATTTTGCAGGCCACAAATTTTCTCCTTGAGCGGCGCTGGTGGAAATGAATCTGCATTAGGACATTATTTGCCCAGCACTGCCGATTCTGGTTGCCAAGCTACAGAAGATTAGTGATAAGAAACCCACCCCTAAGTCCTTGGTCTGCTTTTCTTCTGACTGGGGTAGGGGGTAGAGTGGGAGGAGGAGGAGAGAGATCCAGAACAACCTTTCAAATGGCAGCTTTGTTCAGGGACTAGCTGCACTACAAGACAAAATTATATTGAAAGCAGAATGCAACCAGAATGGAAGGAATCTGACTAAACTAAAGGAGCCCCACATTCAGGAAGTGTAGGGAAAACATATGCAAACCATTTTAGCTTCCTGAACTGTAACATTGCTTGTCTGCATAGCTAAGCTGACTTCCCATGGTCATTGGCCAGAATGATTAACCCAACTATACATCTGTCCCATCCAATACAGATGTTTAATAAAACTGGCCTAGAATAAGAGAGACATCACAGCAGGAAAGCATCTCTTTGAGGGCAAGGCAAAAGCTGCATTTGCCTTTCACCAGCTACAAGCACTGCTCATCTTCCAGAATGTCAGGAAAAACTTTCTGACAGTAAGAGCTGTTCGGCAGACTCCCTCGGGGGGTGGACTCTCCTTCCTTGGAGGTTTTTAAGCAAAGGTTGGATGGCGACCTGTCATGTATGATTTAGTTGAGATACCTGCATTGCAGGGGGTTGGACTAGATGACCCTCGGGGTCTCTTCCAACTCTACAATTATACGATTCAATGATTCTAAGACTTGGCAACCAACTGCAAAACACTCAGCAACTCTGCTGCTGTTGGTGACAATAACAAGGGACAAAGTGCTGCTGTTTAGAACTACTTCCCACAATTACATTTTCCTCTGCCACAGTGGACTGCTAAATCAAAGTGTGGGCAATTATTTTAGCTTTATGGAGTTGTATCCAACTGACTAAAAGCAGCCCCACTGAAGTTAAGGGACCCAAGTGAGTTGATGTCCATTCATTTCAATGTGTCTCCTCTGAGCAGAACAAATACTGGATACAACCCATTTTTATGTCAGTGCTTCATAAAACCTGATAAAAAAATCCTTCCAGTAGCACCTTAGAGACCAACTAAGTTTGTCATACGTATGAGCTTTCGTGTGCATGCACACTTCTTCAGATACATGCACACAAAAGCTCATACCTATGACAAACTTAGTTGGTCTCTAAGGTGCTACTGGAAGGATTATTTATTTATTTTATTTTGTTTTGACTGCAGACCAACAACAGCTACCTACCTGTAACTCATAAAACTTGGACAAGTATATTAATAGCCTTTCCTGTTTGAGGTGGGAAGCGTGAGGGGTGGGTGGGTGTGCTCTCTGGAATGAAAAATAAGAGAAGAGAAATGGTTCTATGGGGTTGACATATCTAACACTGCTCTAAGGGGGTGACATGTTGGTGAATGCCAGGACTAGAGATAAAAGAAGTGAGGATTATTTTATTAACATATTTATTATTTACAATTATACCCCACCTTTAGTCCAAGGAGCTCAAGGTGGTGTACAAAATTCCCCCCTCCTTCCATTTATCCTCATAACAACAATGGGGGGCTGAGAGGCAAGGACTGACCCCCAAGGTTTCATGACCAAGTGGGGGCTTTGAACCCTCCCAGGTCCAGCACTCTAACTGCTATACCACACTGCCTCTCACACTGGTAGACAGGTGTTCTCCCCTCCCAGATACATACATATTGTCAAGCTGTATGAAGCAATACAGGCTATATGCACACAATAGAGAGTTTATGTTAGATCAAAAGTATGGTTTGGAAGGTGGTGGTGGGAGGACCTCCCCTTTCACACACCTGAACCACAGGGAAACCTGGCTGTATTCACATCTTCAGCTCCCCAGATATGCAAGCAGTTCCAGGTTAGAGTATCTGGTCCCGTAGCATTGTTTGATGATAAGCTAGTGCTTACAAAACACATTTATTCAATCATTTATATGCTACCTTTCAGCCTTCAAAGGGACTCCTAAAGTGGCTTAAAAAGGTAAGGGGACCCCTGACCATTAGGTCCAGTCGTGACCGACTCTGGGGTTGCGGCGCTCATCTCGCGTTATTGGCCGAAGGAGCCGACATACAGCTTCCATGTGGCCAGCATGACAGAGCCGCTTCTGGCAAACCAGAGGAGCACACGGAAATGCCGTTTACCTTCCCGCTGTAGCGGCACCTATTTATCTACTTGCACTTTGTTGTGCTTTCGAACTGCTAGGTGGGCAGGAGCTGGGACTGAGCAACGGGACTTCACCCCGTCGCGGGGATTCGAACCGCCGACCTTCTGATCGGCAAGCCCTAGGCTCTGTGGTTTAACCCACAGCGCCACCCACTGTGGCTTAGGTCATTATTAAAAAGAAATGTTTTTAAAGCAACAAGAAGCACAGTCCGCCTGGAAGTTATTCCCAAGAGGAAGTTTTCCTTGCACCCTTTCTAAATAGACAGCTTGTTGGAGGATGCCATGTGGATTTCCTGTGCACAAGAAGCTGCTGTAGAGTTACACCAGATTCCAGCAGTGGGCTTTTGCAGAAAGAACTCAATTGCACAATGGCAAATTTAGCTGCACAAGAAAACCCACTTAAAAAAGAAGACTTTTTACAGTAAGGAAAGTGATAGTTAACAACCAATTGCTGGGGAGTCCTATGTCCTCTGCAGAAACAAATCAGGATGAATGGTCAATAAAGAGAGGGCATTGTATAACCTCCGTCCAAGCTTTCTGCAATCTGGAGGTGCCCTAAGACATGTGAATTGATACACCAGTCACTGCAGCACGGGGACTATCTACAGAGAGCACATACACACTTTGCCAAAAAATTCAGAAGTTATCTGACCATGCTATTTATCCTCTACTGGGAGAGTTGATAACTGACACAGATGGCATACAACTTGAGTTCCAGGCTGGATTATTTTATCTCACAATGGCTGAGAGGATCTGCAAAATAGCTGCCTAATTATCTGTCTCCTGTGTTGTTTCAGTGCTGGTACAAGGAACCATCTGTGAAACCTTCCCATCGCTAACACAAGAAGAAGCAAGAAGCAGGACTCCTTATAGGTTCTCTGGACACGGAGAATCATCTTCCAGCCAAGACCTATTCCACTGTTTATTTCCCTTTTTTTGTGATTAGAAACCTCCAGATCCACGAAATATTCATTTTGCCAAGTGCTCTTAACTGACTGCCCTCATTTCCTGTCTGTCAGAAAAATGTCAGCCTGGGACTTCATCAGTCCTCACTGGAAGACGTTATTAAATCAATGAGCATGTGACCAGTGATTCACTTTGGAGAGAATTATTGACAGCTCAGTTCAAGTTAATAGCTTCTGTGTGTTTGCTTCCCTTCAGCAAAAGGCAGTACAGCTGCCGGGAGGATTTTTAAGGTTGGCTGTCAGAGCTAGCAGGCAACGATTTCCTTCAAGGATTTGTAGGTCGGGGGGGGGGGCGGCTTAGGAAGGGAGAAGGAGGGAGGGAAGGATGGGGGAGCTAACAGAGTCAGTTGAGAGGAGGAGATTTTCAACCCAGCAGCTAGGCAGGGAAGTGAATAACAGCCAGAGCACGCCAGAGGGGGCTCTTAGGCAGAGCATGTCCTGCTCCTTTACCAGTAGGGGCTAATGGGTTTGTTTAAGGCTTTGGCTGACTTACCTTTTCTGCTGCAGCACGTCGTCGAGGGTTTCCTGCTTCTCTTGCAGCAGCCGCTGGAGGTGCCTCATCTCACGCTGGTACTGAGCAGCCTTTCCGGCAAATTCCTTCTCTTGCTCCGATGCTTTGAGGCTGATGTCTCCGAGCTTTCCGGCAGCCGTCTTTTTATACACCTGTGAGAGTTGGAGCAGAGCCCAGTTAGAATCAGCACTGGGGTTGCAAGCTGGCCGACGGACCTCAACTGGTGGGAAGATGGTTTTCTCCCACAGGGGCTTGATCCTGAAACCAGGGGTGCTTTGTTCAAAGAACAAATCGGGTAGGTTGGAAATGACCTGGTCCTTCCTTCAAGCATTTCTACTGCATGCACTTTCTACAGCATACAGCAAAAGGTGTCACTGCATAGGTCTACTGTGCTATTTTAATGCATCCTTTTGTAGAAAGGTTTTTATAAAACAGGTCTTAAATCCAAATATGTTTGACTCATCAGGAAGCCAAGTTGGACTTTAAGCACATGTTGCTTATAGACAAGTTTAATAATTTAGTTTTAATTGTCAATGTATCACTGTAAGGCTGGGAAGAGATGCTACTGGGTGGCATGTATGTTCATTAATCCTTTCATCTTGGAAAAACAACTCAGCTGCCTTGAAGCTGTGTATCTTTTCACTGAAGCACTGGAATGCAACACGTTTCTCCCTGCTTTTGCTGAGAAAATGCATTATTAAGAAAAGCAAGGCATTATTTAGAAAGCATTAGTTCTTTTTTGAAACAGTAAATTTTACTTCTGAACCACAAAATGGCTAAGCATGCAAAAAGCAATGCTAAGTGAACGTGAAGGAGGAAAAAAAAGGTTTCATCTTAGATAAAAAGTTTCATTCTGATGATTACTTTACATGAAACCTCTTATCCGCCTATATTTAAAAAGTCTCAGCTTTGTGGATACCTTGACTTTTTCTTCTAGAGGAGCCTGATGTTATTGCTATCCAATTTCAGATTTATTAGTGTGAAGATCAAAACTACACCCTTGCCCCAGGTCTTCATGGTCTGAAAATTTATCCAGCAGACTTGGAAAAGCACTTTTCCAATTCAAGTCTTTGTAATAAGAGTCATGTCTAAAACCAGAGCAGGAATTAAAAGGAAAACAAGTGGCCCGGGGAAAGAATTAAGCTGGGGTGATGTGGGAGTCCATCCGATAAAAATTCAAGCATGTTAATTTGCTTCAATATTTAAATGGATGGCTATGGTATATGGAAGCTTGTCTGCTTGTGTTAATGATAACGGTTTAGCACAAAGGGTACTGCAAAGGTACCCAACGGATTGCCTCCAGATGTTGCTGTACTACAACTCCCACCATCCCTGACCACTAGCCACACTGTTGGGGACTGATGGGATTTGGAGTCCAACAGCACCTGAAAGGACATTGGCTGTCCTGCAGAGCTGAGCACTGGGTGCTTGCCTGTCGGATGAACTCAGAACAACTATCACCTGAGATTTTAAGAAGCCTGAACTTTATGGGAGGGATCACAGCTCAGGGATAGAGTACATGCATTGTATCTGCAGAAGGTCTCAGGTCCAAGCTCTGGGGTCCCGTTTTAAAATGCAAGAAAGCAGGCGGTAGATAAGCCTTCTGCTTGAGACTCTAGAGAGTTGTTGCCAGTCAGAGTAGGCAGTACTGGACTAGATAGGTGAGTAGCAGGGCCTGGTAAACATCTGGAAATCTGGTTGTGACTCTGAACCAGTGTGCCACACTTTCCTTTTCACAGGATGTATCATATATATATATATATATATATATATATATATATATATATATATATATTCAATTTATTTTAAACTCATCCATTCTGACAGCAACGAACAACAAACTTATCTGCCCGATGGACATGTTTTGGTTATAGTATACACTGCCAGTTGTACTGTTTTATTGGTTTGGTTTTTTTTTTTAGTGTTTTCTTTCTTTATTACTTTATTGGCTGCCAATCTTACGCTGTGTCAGTTTGCTTCTTTGAAGTGTATAATATGGTTTTGACAGCTGTGATTTTTTCTTTTCTTTTAATGGTATAAAGGGCAGGGGGGAGAAAAGGCACTAATGAAAAATTAAAAAAGAACCCAAAAGGTGCACTAAAATATAGTTTATCCAGTCCAGTAAATTTCACTTCCAATCTTCCTTCAAGGGAACTGGTAAAACCCTACATATTTGCTATGTGCTCTATTGCAAAGTGATTCCAGTCCATATAATTTGTATATTCCTATTATCATTACATTTATATCTTGCTTTTACTTCAAGGACCTGAAGTGGTTCCCCCCCCCTTCCCCATTTTACCACTGCTACAATCCTGTAAGGTAGGTTAAGCTAAGAGGCAGTGGCCAGAACAGCTTCATGGCTGAGTGGGGATTTGAACCCTCATCTTCCATGTCCTAGTCCAACACTCTAACCACTACACCATGCTGTAGGTAATCCTGTAGGTAACTGATCCCCCCTTCCCAACGAAAAGTTCTATGAAACAGAACAAAGCTATTATCTCTTGGCTTAGGTTTCTCTTGCAGGCGAGAATGGAACTGAAGAAAACAAAGAATGCAGCCAGGTGGTTGCCTGGTTTCCTCCCTCCCAGACCCACTTTCAACTGTCGAGCTTGGCAAATATACCTAGCCCTTCAGAGAGTTGAAAGGTGCATCACAAGTGTATGCAGGATGGCACTCCCTAATGGAAACCTGCTATATTGGGGGTGGGGTGGGAGGTTGAATCATGCTCCCATTTTATCACCTAGACACAAGCAGCTGCGTAAAATCCTCTAAACCATAAATATAAATGAAATTGTACCTGGCCATTTCCCACATAAGAGCAAAACTTGGAAACAATGAAAAGAAAAAGCTACAAGCAAACTTCAAGAGAGGTTGCCATATTAATCAGTAGTAGCAAAAGCAGGAAAGAGACTAATCAATTTTTTAATGGATTAATTTTCCATTGAGTAGAATCTAGCACCACCACCTTTATTGGTATGCTACTTTGCTGCACTGGTGTGGCTCACGATATAACAAATTAAAACCAATCCTATTGGTCTTCAAGGTGCCACAACATCTTTGATGCTTTCTTTTACCAGTGAAGCGGATTCTTTGCTCTTCTTGAGTGGTACAGAAGAAAGGGAACATCCAGAGCTTCCCAAGAAAGATGTCTTCTGTTCCTTTTAAAATACTAAATTCACTGAGCAACAACGTAACTTGCTAACTATAGCTGCAGACAGGTTCATTTTGTTTTCTCTGTGTTAAGCTTGCTCAAGTGTAGGCAATTTGTCCCTGGGGAAGGGATTATCAGAGGAAGGTATTAGAACTGGAGATGGTCTTTTCTGACAATCTGCACACAAAGAGGACTGGAAGATAAGGGAGAAGACATTCTTCCTTTGGATAATTAGGAACATGACAGCTGAAGACTTCAAAAGGTCAATACCTGCAGTCTGAATTGTGTCTGGAAACTGACTGGTAATAAATGCAGTTGTTTCAAGACTAGCGTAGTATGAGACCTCAATCTTGGAAGGTATTCCGGCTGCTGCGTTTTGGACCACCTGAAGTTTATGGAAAGTCTTCAAGAAAGTGTCACAGAGCATATTGCAGCAATTTAATCAAGAGGCTACCGTGGCATCTTCTTGACCGTTCAGCAAGGCACACCTCCCACATCCAAATCTAGATCTGAGGGGTGTAGCCTTCAGCCAAGGACCCCGAAACCTTAGGTGCAAACATGCAGGTGATACATGGCAGGGGGGAAAGGCCAGGTTCCTAACATTTCAGGTAGCATGACTTAGTGCCATTCATTGGGTCTACTCTGAATAGAACAAGATGGGATAGACTAGTTCTACCCAATCCAGACCCTCGGTCTTAATACTGCTTGCCAATCTCAGAGACTGATGCTGCATAGCTCTGTTGCCTTTTGTGCCTGATGAGGACTTTGGGGTCTGAACACAGCTTGTGGTTCCCAGTTTAAATCCAGATCTCTGATAACAACTTTGCATTTGGTACTCTGTGTGGTGTGTGTGTGCTTGTGTGTGCACACACATGTGCATCTGTGGTGGGGGCCATAGTCAAAGGAAAAGTAGCAGGTAGGTAAAGGGCTCAGCATATTCCTCATGCCTGTTGCTTCTTCCTGTGCATCGCACCCTCAGGATGCCACTCTGATTTCTTCCGTATGTTTTTAAACTGCTCTTCGGCCGATAAGTCTCCTAGGGAGGCTTACATAAAACCAAGGAAAGCACAAAAAATGTGTGTCAATAAACACATCGCCAAGCAAGTCACTGTTACTGTGAAGAGCACCATGGCTATGAACTAAGTCAGGCATCCCCAAACTGCGGCCCTCCAGATGTTTTGGCCTACAACTCCCATGATCCCTAGCTAACAGGACCAGTGATCAGGGATGATGGGAATTGTAGTCCAAAACATCTGGAGGGCCGAAGTTTGGGGATGCCTGAACTAAGTCATTGCTTTTAAGTTCAGAGTTTCAGAGTTGGAAGGGTCCCAAAGGGTCATCTAATTCAACTCCCCCTGCAATGCATTTTGGAAAGTGACCGTCCAAGCAATATACTACACAAGGTAGTATTAAACACAAGATGGTACTTGCAGTGGTTGCTAGACTGGTTTACACTGGTCCCTGGAAATGAAAGGAAATGTGCCTTCCCCTGCCCAACGCTGTGAGGAGGATGCAATGAACCATTTAAATGCACCACTGGCCTTGCCCCCAGTTCAAAAGGTCCTTTCAGGCAACACATCAGACTTTTTCTAAGTAACGATGAAAATATTTTCCTAAACTCTCCTGCCATTTCCCCCACTACTCCTCCATGCCTCTCCAAGGAATGTCTTATGACATCGCTTTAAAAGAACAAAACAAAAAACCCTCTTGTTATAATTAACACAGGCAGGTTTGTCAACCTGAAACATTTCGTCTGCTTGCGAAGGCTGTCTATTCCTTTCATGTTTCATGTCTGCAACAGGAAAGGGACAAAATGAATTAGAGCATGCACAAGGGTCAGAGAGGGAGTGGGTGAGAGAATATTTGTTGGGAGGAATAGGGGAATAATTCCTGAACATACCTGATTTATGTCAGGGGCTTCAGTGGGCAGAGGTGGCTCAGCTCTAGCATACTACTTATCTAGAAGACCCACACCAGACGGTGGACAGGGAAAGTCCAGTAGTGTTCAACATCACCCATCATAGCATCCTTATGAAGCTGTCTTACTGGGATGGGACATCTAACTGGTTTGAATTGTTCCTGAAGGGCCAATCTCAGAAGGTGGTGCTGGGAGACTGCTGCTCCACCCATTGGTCTCTAACTTGTGGGTGACGGCAAGACTCTCCTATGCTATTTAGCGTCTACATGAATCACTGGGTGAGGCTGTCCAGAGACAAGGAGGAGGATATTGTCAGTATGCTAGTGACGCACAATTCTCTTTCCTTTCCATCTAAACCCAGGGTGGCTGAGGTTCTGACCCAGTACCTGAAATCAGCGATGAATTGGATGTAGGTGAGCAAACTGAAATTAATCCAGGTAAGACAGAGGTGGGAGAAGAGCTAATCTAGAATTAAGTGTAGTGTCTAATTTGGATGGAGTTGCAACCCCCCCCCCCAACCCAGTTAAGGATCAGGTTTGTAGCTTTGAAGAGCTGCCAGATGCCAAAGTGTGATAGCAGCCATGAAGACTTTTGAGTACTGTAGGCTAGTACCCTAGCTATGCCCTATTATCATGGACAAGACCTGTCAGCTGATCACACAAACCATGATTTGTAGGGGGAGGGCTGGTTTTGAGAGAAGTCAACTTGTCTTCTTCATCGCAATTCCTACATTGCAGGGAGTCAGCCTAGGCCAACCCTACAATTCTATGACGGCTTATTTTTCAACTTCCAATGAAAAACTTGTTATTTTCAGGGTGCTCTTGATTTAAGCAATAATGGAATAACATTCTGAGATGTTTGTTGGTTATCTTTCATACGATGAGATTACTTTGCTGTTCTCTGGCTTCTTGAATATTTGGTTTTGGCTTTTATTGTTTGTAAAGCTCAGCAGCAGCAGCAGCCACCACCACCAAACAATGTGTTTTATTATTGTTGAAGGCCTCCTTGGGGAGTCCCTGAGGGAAAGAGAGACTGAATACAAATATTTTACATTATTAACTGCTTACTTTGTTGACATGGAATTCAATCGACTTAAAAAGCATTCACACCTGCCATCCAGGTGAATATGTTAAAGTATTTCACAGCAGACAGAGAGAATTTGGTAGCTGAGGAACTTAATGCCTGCCATTTACACTCTTACTGCTTTCCAAGGAGCAATGCTTAAAGAGAAATTGTGTTTGGACATGCTGCTATCATAACTATTTTTGGGAAGAAGAATTGCATGCAAATGCACACACTCTGTTTCTAGCGTTAGACCCTGCTCTGCTCCACCATGTTTGTGAAAGAGTGCGCAGTGTGTACCCACCAGAGAGTAAGTCAGAAACCAAGACCAAGACCATTTAGCAGACCTGATGGTTAAGACAAAGATGCAAATGAAACTGTCTCCTAATAAAAATGTTGTTGTTGTTGTTGTTGTTAACCTTGCCTGTTCTCATTAAAATTCCATCACTGCTGCATGGCAACGTGAGGGTGATGAGCCAAGACTGAGCCAGCTCTGCTTATTAGGAAACGTGAACAGAAACAAATCCCCTTTTCAGGCAAAACAGACAAAACTGTGAAATGCACTGTCACACTTATTTACCCATCAAATCCTTAGAGTTTCACAACCACACATTCTTATTAATCAAAGAAATGCCATGGGAAACCTATATTCAATGGTGGTGTTTTTTCTCTAAAGGTTAAGTAATACCTTTGATCAATAATTTCAAATACACAGCACCACCAAATGAGCAACTATTAAGTTTCCCTCCCTCTGTAAGCTCAGAAAACAGACTGCAACATTACAAGAGCATCCGTGCATGATAAGAAGATTCGTCTCCAATGCAAATCAAACTCTAAATGCTTGTCAAGGTTGGATTGTAGCAACTGTTATACAAGTTTCTGAGTTACATCCTCAACTGAAAGCCAAACTTGCTTCATTCCCACGTTGATAAGCTGCAGTAACTAAATATTCCAGATGAGTAATTGCTCCTTAGTGTTAACAGATCAACCGTATGTAAGTTTGCACAGAAGCACTACTGAATTTAATGAGACTTACTCCCAAGAGCACACAGAATCTGAGTGTAGTGCAGATAGATACTTTCCCCCACAGGTGCCAGCCCAAGGCAGTTCAGAAAAGGAATTAGAAAACGGGAAGAGGGAGAACTAATCCTCGAGAGGGGCAGTAAATTTAGAGCAGAGGAATGGGGGCTGCTGGGTATACCTGCCCCAGGCCTTAGAATCATATCTAGTCCCTAATGGGAGAGATGGCATGATACAGTGGACACAATACTTCACTTGGAATGCAGACACATGGGTTCAAATCCTATAAGACCTCAAAGCTCACTGGGTAATATTGGGCTCCCTCAATGTAACTATGTGAGGTAGTTCTGTTCAGATATTCAAGAAAATGTCCAATACATTCTACAGTCTGTGGGGTGGAGAAAAAATTTCCTATAGAATGGAAAGTACAATATAAAACAAAACAAAACAAAACAGATTCAGTGGATATTTGGGGAAATTATACGAAACTGAAAACCAGAGAGTCCTAATCAGAAGTGGTAATTACATTTAACTACTGCTACCAGTTTTAACTATTGTAACCGTATTTGCTTTTTTCTGTCGGTAAAGAATATACTCTATGACAGGCTTCCCCAACCTGATGCCCTCAAAATGGTTTGGACTACAGCTCCCAATAACTCCAACCAACATGGTAAAATGTTGGGGATGATGGGAGTTTTTGACCAGGTTGGGAAAGGCTGCTCTAGGAACAACTACCAAAAGGGCATAATTTAAAGTTGAAACTCACTGCTATTATCTTTTACAGCCTGCCTAATTTAAAGATGAATTATTCTCAAACAGAGGGAGAAGAAAAAGTACCGAACGATGAGCTGGAATGCAAAATCTGTTACCAGAAGTTTAACATCCAGAGCCGCAAACCCAAAATCTTGGACTGCCTTCACAGAGTGTGTGCGAAATGCCTGACAAAAATCCTCCATGTGGGAGATGGCTCCCATTGCATTTGCTGCCCCTTCTGCCGCCACAAGACAGAGCTGCAGGAAGAGGAAGTGGAGGGCCTTCCTGACGACGCAAACATCATGTCCAAACTCATAACAAAAGACAAAACAGCATGGAGCTCGGACTGCAAAGAAGTTGTCCTGACGCCAAAGAACTTGGCTTCCTCCAGTCCTTCTCATGGGTCATCAAACTGTTTGGTGATTACCATCATGGAAGTACAGAGAGACTCCACAAGGACGCCAAGCCAGAACACCCTCTCGGATTACTACACAGATCACAGCCTTGACTCGGCATCTGTGAACTCTCACAGCCACCTGGATCAAGATCTTTTCTCTAAGCTCTGTAACCATGTCCCCAGAATACTGGTGTGGTTGCTTGGATTTTTCTATTTTGGTTCTTTGCCACTTGGAATCTATTTATTGGTGATTCAGAAAGTGACCCTTGGAATTGTCTGTGTCAGTCTCGTGCCATCCAGTCTAACTGTGTGCCTTGTGTATGGCTTCTGTCAATGTCTTTGCCAAGGAATGTGTGACTGTTCCTCTAGAAACTAATTTTTTTAAAAAACTGAATTTTGGATATTGGCACTATAGACCTTCAAATGTATAGGCTATTTAAAGCCTACTGTGGATTTTTTAAATATATATATATATATCAGTAGCCAAAAATGAGACATCTATATTTAGATGTTCCTAACATTCCATCCCACTCTCCCAACAGGTAGCCACACTTTAGTGTGACCAACGAACAAAACCCAGAGGGGTTAATGGCTTTGACAGAGTTCTCCAGGGCATAGCTGTAGGATCCCATAAGGGATATATCTGATAGAAGGCAAAATTCTTTGTCTCACTAGGGGCTATTTAGCTTCCATCACAATGTTCACAATCCTGACAGGGCCAAGCACCACTGAGAGGCCCCCAGGAGAATAGTGTCCCTCCCTCCCTCCACCTCCTAGAAGCTGTGGAGGCAAAAGAGTATTCCACCCCCAGCACTTTTTCCATCCCAAAAGTCCAGCTTTTGAGGGAAAAGAGATGAAGGTATTTCTTTTTTGCTTCCTCGGAGGCCGGAGACTAAATTTGGCTTATGAAAGAGGGGACAGCATTTGGAAGGAGAGATATGGCCTTGCTTCTTGTTCTGCTTCAACAAGGGCTTCAACAATGGACAGGAAGCGGAAGAAGAGGAAATTGAAGGTGAACAGCGGGACTGGGAAAGGACTGGCACTATCACGCTATCTCCCCTGTCAAACTAGATGATCCTGTAGCTAGGATGAAATAAAAATGCAGATCTGAAGAACAGACTAGGTGAAATGGTATTGCAAATCTATTCCTCAACCTGTCTAGAATTTGTGTATTTTGAGACGGGGATGCCAAATCAAACATGATGGAACTAGAGTGTGTATACTTATATAAAAGGCTATGAAGCTGGGATGGTCTGAAATAAGATCTGTTTTATTGCATGGATTCTCCTGTTCTGGAATAATGTTTCTTTACTTAAAACAGAGATTTGGCAACTTTTCTGCTGTTACATTTTTTTTAAGCCATTGTAATTACAGGTCGTAATTAGACAATTACAGGTGGGAAAGAAAAATGCTTTATTTTCTGAGTGAAACTCTTGAGGAAAACTTTCCTAACTGAGGCAATGTCAAGCTTTCGTACCTTGGTACCAGCAGCCTGTTACTTATTTTATGTGAAAGTAACCTCCACTAAGATCGGTGGGCATAATTCAGCAGTTGTAGGGTAAGCTTTAGACCCAAGGACCCAATGCCACCAGCAACTTAATCTGGCGCCCAGGAGCTGTGTACATCTGGAACGCCTCCTCCCTAAACTAGCAGCCTGTGAAGGGACCATGGGAGACCAAAGCAACTCTTAGCTGGGAACTCCAGACTAGGGTCTGCTGAAGCACACAGGATTCTCCTGATGGAAATGCATGCAAGATCTGGGTGGGTGCAGGCTGCGGCTCAGGGCTGTCAACAGGAGTCAGCATGTTGCTGGCTTTATAGGAGAAAGACACAGCTAGCTCTGGCCTGGGGGCTTTGTAAAGGATGGGATAAGGAAGCAGCAAACACCAGCACTGGGCCTCCTGAAACCTGAAACTGTGCACTTGTTATTTGGGTCAAATAGTTACTGTACTACCAAGTTTTTCCACCACCATCCCAGCCTCCTCAAAACCTCCAGGACAGGACCTGCTGGATCTATGACTCCAATAAGACTCATAACCTCATTCATATATACCAGTACCATCCCAAGATGCTCCTTTCTCCACAAAGCAGAGGTCCAGGTATGCTCCTGGGTTGACCAATACCTGGCATATGTAAGGACTGCATCAGGCAATGTGCTATGTACTTGGTAGCAAATAGGCTTTTAACCAAGAAATAATCATATCCAGTCATTGTTAGAGATCACTATTTTGTCAAACAAATAACCTGCCCACTTTTAACTCTGGCCCTGCCCAGCACTTGGAAGGTTGGCCACAAAAAATGTGGCCCTTAGGCTGGTGTATATGCCAAATAAAATACCCCTAAGGATTTGGGGGCACTAATACAAGAAAAAACAAATGACCCAGCCATGATCACAATAAAATAGCTTCCTCTTTCACACCTTGGATAAAGGCTAACTTTTTAAAGGTTTTCCTGACTTCTCAGCTCAAGGCAGTTTAATATACTCCAAACATTAGAAAACAATAAAAACTTGACAGTTGTGTAGCAACAGATAATTTAATAAAACAGTGAAACCATAACAACATAGCAGCAAGAGCATGTTGTTGTTTTTAGCTGGACCACCTCATGCTGCAAGCTGCCTTGTGCTGGTAGGGAAAGGAGGACCAAAATCCCAATTGAATTTTAAATGTTCAAGAGGCTTCCAGCTGGTGCAGGCTGAACACCTGTAAGTGTAGCTGCCCAAAGGACAGGAGGAAGGAGAATGTTTTTCCATCCTCTCTGCAAAAAGAGACACAAAGGGATCAAGTGAGTGCTGCATGAGGTGGCACTCCAAAGCCTCAGGGCTCCTCCCAACTGTCTCACTTCCTGGAGTGAAGGCACATGAAGCCCAACCTGTCTGGCCTTGTGTTGGGAGAGGCAGTCTCTAAGCTGCCCACAAAAGGCTAGATTTAGAGCAGAACTGCCGCAGTGAAATACGGGACTGATATGTCACAGGAACTGAACTTCATCCTATTACAAGTTGTACTTACGTGACTTAAATTCCCAGGGACTGGACTATTTGCTAGGGAGCCAACCATTTATTTAGTACACAGCTTTTCCACAGGACTAAATCATTTAGTTCCTTTATCTATACAATACTGATATGGCATCTGGGAACATGGGAAATTGCCTTACACCTAGCCATAATATTTGCCCCTGTGGCCCACTACTGTCTACTCTGGCAGCAGCTCTCCAGGGTTTCAGGCAGAGCGTCGTCTTTCCCACCACCTGCTACTGACACCAGGAATTGAAGTAGGGATTTCTTGCATGCAAAGCATGTGCAAAACCAAAGAACTATCTTATCACACTGCCACTTACCTGAAAGTAAGTCCCCCATAACATTGTGGCATTTGCTTTTGAGTAAAACGTACAGAGGATTGGGTTGTAAATCACCAAAAATTAAGGTGTGGCCATCTCACGGCTGTGGATCTTCCTCCTCCCCTTCCTGAGCATAAACCTTTTCTGAAAGCACCACAGGGTCTTTATATGCGGTCTTGCTTTCAGATGGCCTGAGTCAAGTTCTCAGGTACTGTTTTTCTGCACTGCACATTACAACAACATCTTTGGCCTTGGCTCACACATAATGTTAAGCCAGGGGAGGTAAACCTCCAGCTACCAGACCTAACAAGTCCCTTGCCTGCCCCAGGCCTCCCCACTTAGCCTGTGGCATAGTTTGACTCACAGTATGTTCATCTGTCCCACTCTCAATGTTAGGTACAGGCAGGTAAGCCTATGGGGCCAAACTGGGGCCAGAGTGGTGGTGGGGCAACAATGAGTGGTCAGAGGGAGAAGACTGGAAAGAGAAGGAGTCGGAAGCCAAAAAGGTAACAGGGCTTAGTGAGAGAGTGTGTGGCAGAGAGAAGTCCATAATCAGACGCAGAAGCCGAAGCAGGCGAGGGGGAAGAGGGAGGCCAAGAGGCAGAGATGAGTCAGGTTGGTGAAGAGTCATCGGTGTGTCCCCATCCTATTGAGAGAAGATTCCCCCCCCCCTATCCCAGAACCAGAAGAGGGCTGAAACAGCTGCAGGAGAGAGACAGGCTACACACAGGCACCATCTCTGACTGCTTGGGGAAAGCCCTCTCCAGGAAAAGCCCTGGACTTAAGATGGCTGGGGGAAACCAGAGACTTTCAGTCTTGGCAACTGATTGGTGGGGTAAGACCTACCGGGGATGAGCTGCTGTGCTCATTAGGCCTGACACTCAGCCAAATCTGGGAAGATTGTGGTTTTGCTAATGAAGAGTTAACCAACTTTGAACAGTGTGATTTACTGCCAGCTCGCTCTGTGACATTTATTTAGGAAAACAGTCTCAATAACATTGAAAGGCAGAGTATTAAACCAATTCTCCTTTTTCTTTAAAGGAAACAATTCTGGAAATTATAATGCAGTTCGTGCCTTTAATACTGGATGTGGCGCAAGTATATTTTGTTCAGGATAGGCTGCAGTAGGATCAGCCACATCCTTAGGCATCCAGCAGATGAGTCTGCTGCAATGAACTCCATGAAGTGCGATGGAGAGAAATGTGTCCCAAGCAACTTGAGGGCATCTGCTGTGGCACTGCAAATGCCTGCCACTCCCTTCCACTCACCTACCACACCTTTGAAGATATGGTATTCCCATTATTCCCTTCACAGTTTTCACTGCAGCAAACACAAGATGGCATGGCAGCAGCAGCAACTGTCACCCGGTCCCAGAATATCAGATCTTGTCCACTATAAACGAATGCCCAGAGTAATCGTACACAACACTGCACATGCGGATTGGGCCTTCACTGTTTTTCTCAAAAATAAATACTTAACTGGAGACACTTAGGAGTTGCAACAGCTCATTCATATTTATGAAGAATTACAGTATTTTGATTAGTGGAAAGCTACCCTCAGCTAGCATTTTTCTTCTAAGACTAAAAAAGAGAGAAACAAAAATTAGGCCAACTGCCAATTTCACTCCAGGGTGCTTGCTTTTAATCAAATATTTATCTTAAGGCTGGCTAGAAGAAAGAGAATGCAAAACAAGCCTGTGAAACCAAAAGGGCAAAAGTGCCTCAGCTTGACGCAGTTTGATGCTAAAAGGTTATGATGTTTATCATTACAGTAATTGTTCCAGAAAAATTAAACTGACATTCTTTTACAACAACATCTAGAGTACAAAACAACTGTTGTAGTTCTAATATGAAAACCTATAATTATTATTCCAATGCAATTTAAAAGCTGGTAACTGAAAAGACGTATTTATATCTATATTTTGTGTGTGAAAGGGATTTAAGATACATGCTCTAAATATACTTTCCAAATTAGCCTCCTACTGGCAAATACACACATGCAAAATATCCATATAATTGTTGGTACAATTAATTCTGAGCAGAACTGGAGCCCTGAAGAGAACGTAAACCAAACAGGTCATTCCCTAAAGGGTTCGGCTAGCAAATTATCACAAAACTGCTAATCATCCCTCAAATTACATGAGTTCAGGCCATTTTTAAAGTTTCAGTAAGAAGGTTACTGGGGGAAAAGCAACATGAAAGGGCAAACTGTCTCTACAACTTATTTGTGTGATTCCCAGAAGCATCTGGTTGGCCACGGAGGGAAGCCTAATGCAGGGTGAGTCTTTGGTCCGGTCCAGCAGTGCTCCTGATAAGGCAGAAGTGCTGCAAGTGGGTGGGTGGCTCTTAAGTTCAGAAATTATGTGGATGACCTGTTCAGGGAAGGGTTGCAATTTACCGTAATCTGAAGGAACAGGTTCAATATGGTAGTGCTCCAGGATTCCAGCACATCATTTGAGTCCCAAGTGGCTCATGGCTGGAGTGTGCTTATGCCCAGTTTAGGACTGCTTGTTAGCCACTGCCATTCTGGGGCCAGGATAGCCTGGCCAGAGTTGTTCGTGCTCTAGTGGCCTCCTGCCTGCAACATACTCTATGCGGAGCTCCTTTTCACATCTCTCTTTACTGCAGAACTTTAGAAAAAAAGGCCAAAGAATCAGGGATGAAACACCTGATAAAAGCAGAAATGAAACAAACCCCATTCTAACAGCATTTTACAGCTTTGTAGGTCAGATACATTTCCCCAGCACATGCTGTTACTGCAGAAATCCATGGCATGCATTAGCTAGAAGCAAAACTGCATGAGATAGTGGCTGTTGCAGCATTTTGAACCAAGGTACATATATATTACAGTACAATTTTTTTTAGAATGTAGTCACAAATAACAGAAGAACTGTAGTGTGCTTTAGATATATTGTCTGCAAACTCTACTCACCTTCACTTTCTCTTCTAACATCCCTAGGCGCATGTTTCCTTCTACTATTTTGTTGAGAACACCATCCTGCTGTCTTTCCAAGCAAGTAGTCTGGAGGAAAAAGGAGGGGGAAGGTGAGCTGGCAAAAGATTTTGCTGTTCTGAAATGTACCTATTCTACTGATATATTTATGTATATATCAATTACATTTCTGGACTGTCCTTTATCCCATAGGATCCCAGGGAAGTGATCACACGATAAAGTAATTAAAAGGATTACATTAAAACAGTTTGGCAACAAGCACCAGAATAACCATGCCCATTCACAGGCCACCCCCTCAAATGTTTCCCATCACTTGCTACCAGAGACCCTTTCAGCTGAAGATGCCAGGGAGTTGAGCCAGTCATCATTGGGAGGCAAAGCAGCTGCTCTACCACAGAACTGTGGCCCCTCTCTACTGAAAAACATTGTTCAGGAGGCATGTGAGCCTTAAAAGAAATGTTCAAATGTTTTGTGCCAGATTAATTAGTAGAAACTACAGAAATCATATGAAACCCACATGCAGGAAAAATGCATTACAGAATGAATACTTATCCGTTCTGGGAAAAAACACACACACTGAAATGCTGACTAGTTTTCCAAAATCAACCACTTTAGTAACAGATTTCAATCACAGTAATTATCTGAACAACCAAGAAGAGATATTACCTATAGATCTCTCATTATTGTTCAGTGAATTAATGGAAACATTCTACCTTCAGTTCACTGGTTTCAAAAGAATCATTTATTTATCATGCTGAGGGAAATCTAAATGCCAATGAACCACATCTGTGACTGCATTCTGCGCAAAGGTCTCCTGTATTATTTTAATCTTACATAAAACCTATGAAATGAATAAATAATAAAAATGGAAAACTGAGAAAAACAGGGCAGGAGGCACAGAAACATCCTATTTCTTGACTGCTCTTGTCATGAACCCATAGGTGAAGGGGATACTATATAATGGATTGTTTCAAATATAAACAATTTTTTCCAAACCAGGTGGTGGACCATCAGTTTATACAGTTTGCATTCCTCTCCTTGCTTCTTGTCAATTATCTTTTTAAAAGGCATTTTTAAATAAACACACATTTCTCAGTCTAAAATTGTGATTCATAGGGTCTGTTTGTAAATCACCTAGTGGTAGGCACTATAGATACAGAAAATATTATTTAGATCCAAGCAGGCAAATGGAACTACTGCATGCATGCCAGAAGTACCAGCTTAATTTCAATTATATGACTATTTGTTTGTGTGCTCCCCTACCCCTCACACAATGCTCATGAGGCTGCAGTTCACCTATTACATTAGTGTGTGTTTTACACCTTTTCTGACTTCCTTGGTGATGGCTATGGGAAGCAAGGTGGTGTGGAGGTCAAGTGGTTATTGAAGTCTAGACCAGCAACTTTGATGGTAAAGACATTTCAGCTTCCTGATTGGCAGGGAAATCCAAATGCCCTCTGTGCTGGGTCAATCAGGATTGGGCAGGTGTGTCCCTCCACCCAGCCCTTATGGCCTCTGCCAGCCTCCCCTATGCACATAGCTGCCAAGTTATCCCTTTTTTAAAGGGATTTTCCCTTATGCTGAATAGGCTTCCTCGCGAGAAAAGGGAAAACTTGGCAGCTATGCCTATGCAGTGATCCCACTTTCAGCCACTGAACAGGCTAGCAGGCAGAGGTGTCATTGCCAGAATCAGCAGCAGCCAGTGATAAGATCCAAAATGGGGCAGCTGGGGCTGGAGGAATTGTCTGAGCCAGCCTGAGATCCAATGGATCTGGATCCAGTCTCTCGGCAGTCATGGGAGGGTATTGGGCCCAACCACTGCACCAGCTCCAGGCTATTGCTGCCACCTGTCTGCCTCACCTGCCCTCCCCTCCCCTTCCCTCCCCTGCTCAGTAGATCTGTGAATGTGGCAGTGGCCCTGCCACTCTGTTAGGTTCCACCAGGCTGAAGCTGGGATTATGATTTCACCCTAAACCAAAACGCTCTGTGGTCTGCACTCCAGTGACACTCAGTTTGGCACCTGCCAATTTCAGGAAAATACTATGCAAAACTGCAACAAATTAGTCGGCTGCAATTCTCTGACAACCCCAAAATAAACACTTATTCAAAGAATAAGTGCCACCAAGTTGAATTGTGCTTACTCCCAGGTTCAACTCGGCATAAGATTATAGCCCTATGTGTATTTCAGCCTTTAGTGCTCCAAACACTGCCCCATTCATGATATAAACAAGGTTTTGAATTCCTTATGGTTATTTCATTTAACCAGAAGGGGCCACATATAGGCAAGGTTTTTTTAAAAAAAATTACCCAGTTTAAAAGACGATTACGTTCTTGAGTCATATTTTCTGTCAAGTTGACCAGGTCTGCTAGAATCCGGCGTGCTGCCATCTCCTCTTCCACTGCCTCTTCCAGCTGCTGCTTCAGAAGGCCTATTTTCTTCTGTGATCGTCTACAAGTTATTTTGTAAGGTAGAAAGAGTCTTTAGGAAGCAATTTAGGATCACAAATATTGTAATTCAACTCTGGTGCAATTCCACACCCACAATGACTTCAATTGAAATATACCAGCTTAAGCAATCACTTATAATGCAACCAATTATATTTTTAGATATTTAACGAATATTTACACCACTTGCAGAAAATCTGAATTATTATTACTATTACACATGACTGTTGTTTCAGTAACTCTGTGAGCTAGTGTTTGATTGCACACAGAGCATCTAGCACAAAGGGCTACTGAACACAGCTACAGTCATGTGTAACAAATTCATAAGTTGGAGCCCAGAACAATTTAGGCTATAACTGTGGGGGTCTGGCTCCTTCAGGCCCATTCTTTGAAATAATAGCTTCAAAGCACACTGCTCACTCTCACGAAACCAGTTTAAAATAAACTATGGTTTAACCTTAAGTTTGAATCAGGTGGGTTTGATGGTGTTTTCAAACCACCTCAACTATGAGGACTAACCCTCTTATTTCTTATTTAAAACAACAGCTGAGATTTAGTTTAAGGAACATTGGATTCATCTATACAAAGCTTGTTCCTTGTTTTTCACATTTTGAAAAGTTTAAATTAAAAACAAAGCAATATTCTGCTGTCCAATACAGGCCAGCCATTTGTTTTTTGTGCAGTCAGGCTACTGAATGTTCTTGTGCTTAGGAGGAAAAAACTAACCAAAAGGAGCACGGAAGAAAACAGGCAAACCTCTTTGTCTTCTGTGTCTTTTCCAGCTCAACCTCGAGAACTGTCTTTTCAGCTGCTAGGCCATTTTTCTCTAGAAGGAGGACTTTTTTTTCTGCTTGCAGAGATGTCATTTTCGCCATTAGCTGCTCTGACTCAGTCTCTCTCTTTTCCTGTTCTTGTTGCAACTGACTACGGAAAACAATGATGAAAACCAGGCATCAAATAAAAGTACTATTTCCTTTTTAGAAATGAATAATGAGAATTAACAGATCAGTGGAAAACTGCAATTACAACAAAATTATTCAATGAAAAGATTCTGTTCCAGTCTGAACAACATCCCCAAAGAACCACCTTTATGTCATATGGCCACAACTCAGACAGGATACAGTCAGATCAAGGACCAAAGCAGATGCTGAGTTAAATGCACCTTTGCATTCAGAGCAAATTTTTATCAATGTAAATATGCATCAAAAGGGGGAGCGAAGGCTGATAAATTATTAAATTGCAGCAGGTGTCAAAGCAGGAATTTAACACTTTACTTTCCTGCACCTATGGGAGATATCTTCCCAATACAAACAACGTCTTCCAAGGATTTCCTTAGGAACCCAGCAAGGAAAGAAAGAGTAAGGCCTCCCTACCATACTTTATATGATCCTGAAAACTATCAACTCCCATGTTCTGATGGTATTCACATATTTTAAAACTTGTACAGTAAAGGCAAAGGAACATTTAACTTCATATCCAGTTTGGCATTGAGGCTGCAATCCTATACCTACTTACCTGGGAGCAAACCCCATTTAATTCAATGGGACTTACTTCTAAGCATAGATGCCTAGGCTTGTGCTGTAATTTGGAGACATACACCCAGCAATTTCTGCTGCTTGACCACAATACCAGCATGGCCACTTCTTCATGCTTAAGGGGGGCATCACATTTGCAGTTGCAGAGTGCTCATTTTAAAAAGTACTGTGAGTACATACAGGAAAAAGGAGTCACAGTACAGATGAAATGGTGGCTACAGTGGACCACACAAGGATTGGGACCAGAGGCAAAGTATATGGAAACAGAACACCAATACATGAATTCCTCCCCTCTCCTTACAACTGGGCAGCATTTCCACCAATGCCTTGTTCTAAGGCAAAGGGAAGATGAACTACATATTGATCTAAAAAACTGAGTGGCATTCTGTGCTTGCACCACTATTTTCAAATATAGATGTGACATGGCAACTCTTCTAATGACTTTTTTTTTTAAAAGCAGGAGGACTACAATGCTCCTCCCTTCCCATGGTGAGCTTACTCTTCCAGAAGAAGAAGAAGAAGAAGAAGAAGAAGAAGAAGAAGAAGAAGAAGAAGAAGAAGAAGAAGAAGAAGAAGAAGAAGAAGAAGAAGAAGAAGAACAAGAAGAAGAAGAAGAAGAAAGAAGAAGAAGAAGAGGAGGAGGAGGAGGAGGAGGAGGAGGAGGAGGAGGAGTTTGGATTTGACATCCCGTTTTATCACTACGCGAAGCCACTACTCAAAGCGGCTAACATTCTCCAAGGTCACCCAGCAGCTGCATGCGGAGCAGCGGAGACGCGGACCCGGTTCCCCAGAATAGGAATCTACCGCTCTTAACCACTACACCACACTGGCTCTCCTGACAAGGGGAAGGGCCACAGTTCAGTGGCAGGTGGGCAAGTGAATTGCAGGGTATGCCACAGTGGCAGCTATGCCATATGGTATCACACCAGTGCAGTGGTAGAGCATGTTTTAGATACAAAAGGTTCCAGAATCAGCCCCCGACATTGGCAGGTGGGGCTGGAAAAGAAACCTTGGAAATTAGCTGCTAGCCAAAGTACAGCAAACAATACTGGGCAAGATGGACCATCTTACCCAGTATAAAGGCAGCTCTCTATGTTCCTGACTTGAGTCTGAAGGATGTTCACCGTAGCTGAGGCTAACCCAGTTCTTCCAGGTTTGATCAGAGTTTGAAGCTAGTAAAAAGTGTCTTTAACTTCAACCTTCATTACATTGTGCCTCAAGCTGTAGCAACTGACTACAAATAAACTTAAAACTGGCACAAATAAATTGGGAAAGTGAAAGCAAGTACTAAATATAAATAGCTACAACCATGCATGGAATCCTCCAAGAGGAGTTTCCTTTGATATTTACAGTTATCACACTCTTACCTTTTGAATTTATTGACCAAAGCCACATGCTCCTCCATTGTGATGTGATCTCCCACACTGGCTTTCAGCTGTTTGTATGCGGAACGCAGCTCTTCCATCTGCTTCTGACACTCTCTCAACTCTTCTTCTTGGCTCTGTCTCTTGGCTTCCAAAGTCATCAGCTGTTTTGTTAATTTAGAAACTTCAAAAGAGAAAACAAAACATTTGAGGTAAAGTCAGAAGCTGCCTTAGGAAATGAGAACAGAGTGCACACAGTTATTCACTTCTGACATTTTTAGTTCATCATGAAGCCTTCTCAGCTTGGTTCAGTGAGTTAATCTGAAGTATTATAATTAGTTATAAATGGTACTTTTCACAAGTTCTGAATGTCAATGGAGATTAGTTAAGCATATGAAAGATGTGTAAAATGGAAAGCTCATTGAAGCACTAAAGTCTCCAAGAGTTCTCCAACAGACTATATAACTCTCTGAAGGGCTAGTTCCTGTGACCAAATTCCTTTTATACGTACTGTTAATGAAAATCCTCTGTAAATTAATACAAATCTAAGTTTGATGCCATGTAATGTACTCTGATGCTCTGACCAGTGCCCAGCGATCATTTTACCGCATCTGAGACTTAAAACAATAAAAAGTTAAGTAATTAATAGTTAAGTACTGTAACTACTAATTAATAGTTTAGTACTGTGGTTAAACCACAGAGCCCAGGGCTTGCCGATCAGAAGGTTGGCGGTCCGAATCCCCGCGACGGGGTGAGCTCCCGTTACTCGGTCCCAGCTCCTGCCAACCTAGCAGTTCGAAAGCATGTCAAAGTGCAAGTAGATAAATAGGTAGCGCTCCGGCAGGAAGGTAAACGGTGTTTCCATGTGCTGCTCTGGTTCGCCAGAAGCGGTTTTGTCATGCTGGCCACATGACCTGGAAGCTGTACGCCGGCTCCCTCGGCCAATAAAGCGAGATGAGCGCCGCAACCCCAGAGTCGGTCACAACTGGACCTAATGGTCAGGGGTCCCTTTATTTTTACTGTAATATTACAGACCATAACAAATGCTCCAGCTCAGGTTCTATGATAATTACTGATTAGCAACATTCTCATTCTAAAAAGGCTTATGAAGTGCTTTATTTGGTGCTAATGCTAGCTTACACTTCTGCCCATTCGCAATAAGCAAACATCTCGGATCAACATAGTAGTCAAAAACAGTTATCAAGGTATTTTACCTTCTTCGGCATGTTGGCTGAGGTTGTCTTTTGCTTTTGCTTGTTGTATTTTAAGCTGTTCCACCAATACTGTATTTTCTTCTAATACTAGCTTGGCCTGGCTTTGCAGACACTGCCTGTAAATAATGATCAACTTGAAAGTGAAATGCCATTCAAACTTTTTCAAAAAGCATATTAACTATAAAAATAAACACATGTGGTCTGTTAGGCCAGGGCTTCCCATGGATGTCCTACACCTACATGGACATCCAAAGATGAGCCTATATCACTCTCACTTTGTGTTTGTTGTGGGAAACATCAGTGTAACACCAGCACCAGCAACTGTGTTTGCCGAGTAAAGTGTAGAGCTTACTGTTTCATATTCATGAAGTTTCTCTTCTGCTGTAGAGTTAGTACACACATATACATGTCATGCATTGGGTTGATGACAGATAATTTCTCAGAGATAATAGTGTTTTTCTGAAGGAAAATGTTTACGCTTGTAAAAACTATTTGAAAATACACATGGAAAGTTGTCTTTTTAAAAATGTGCATTTTGCTTAAAATTTATAATTATATTGATATTATATTATTATACTTAGTAGCCAAAACATCAAACAAGCTGGCTTGTCAAGAAAAACAAGCAAAAAGTGAAGCAGAAAGGGAGAATAAGAATAAAAATAATACATAAAATGATGTATGAAAGAGAAAAGACCACATAGCAAGAAACCTATAAAGTACGGAGAACAGATTAAAATGAAAATTATCATTTACATTGTCATTCCAAAAATTGTCATTCCAAAACAATTGTCATTCCAAAAAAAATTTTTTAATCTTATTATGTATTGCATTTCTCTCATATGTAAGATCATTTGCCAGGTTTTCCTTAACCAATCAGTTATAGTAGGGGTGTATTTTTCCATTTTTATGTAATACTGTACACTGTTTTGCTGTACACTGTTATGTTAATACAGTACACTGTTTTACTACACTGTTGGCAGTGTAGTATTGAGCTCTAAATCAGTATTAATGACTTCAGAATGAAGTATCAAAAGGAAAGTTGTTTTAGGGTTTCTTGGAAGATTATAGCCTGCACTTGTTTGTATAATATTCAGTACTTCAGTCTAGAAAGGTATCTTTTTACAACTCAAATATATACAGTCGTACCTCGGGTTACGACCACCTCGGTTTGCGAACAGTTCGGGTTATGAACTGCGCGAACCCGGAAGTGTTTTCGCCGCGCGCGCGATCGCACGATCTGCGCATGCGCGAAAATCGCGCTTTGCGCATGCGCAAAATGGCAGCGCCCATTGCGTTCGGTTTACGAACTATTCGGGTTACGAACTGCGTTCCGGAACGGATCGCGTTTGTAACCCGAGGTATTACTGTACATTAAACCCACATAATTATGTTACACCTCCAACAATGCATGTTTCAGCCAAAAATTTACTAATACAGAGTGGAGTTTAGCATCACTAGAAAATTATCTTAAGTCATTCTCTTTCAGGTTCACACTAATAAACATTTTTGAAATACTTTTAAATTCCCATACCCATTCTGCTTTGAGAACTTTGAAGCCAATATTTTGATTTTCATAGGATTTAATTTGTTACATTACTTATTAAATTGGTATACTACCCTATATACCCATAGATATCAGGGCTGTTCACAACATAAAATTACAATATAAGAAGCACAAAATACATAATAAAAATAGGAACAAAAGCAAACCAATAATCCCCTGTTCCACAAGTTTATCATAAGTATTTTTAAATATAATTCAAGTCTGTCATAAGTTTTTTTATATAAAAGAATAACAATAGTTTTTGAGACAACACACTTGCCATTCTTTGATGGTCACATTACTATTTTTACTTAGTTGCTCGTGTAACTGTTCGTTTTCCTTCACTACCTCTTCAACTCGTTCTTTAAAGATCTTCATGTCCTCCTGAAAGAGAAGCAGTAAAGAACAGATAAAATATTCACAACCTGTTTTAACTTCATGTTATTTTATGTTTTCCCTCTCAATAATATTTGCACGTGCTAATTATCCATTATTTGTTCATGCAAATGATCAAACAGCTGATCAAAATACCTACACTCATGATAGGGATTTGTAGAGCTATGAATTCACACCAGTTGCTCTGACTCTTAAGAAACATCTACATTTTACAGACACAAATGTGTGTTTCCCAGTCAGTATGCCTGCCAGTTACCTACAAACAATCCCAACTTTCAGACCGACATAAACTTGACTGGCACACTGACATTTTAAAATGTACATTTGAGAAACCTCAGGTGTACACCTAAAACATAATACACTTAAAATGTAATAAGCAAAGAGGCCTTTAGCAGAGGTTATGGAACAGGCCCCATATATCAAAGGCTCAACTTACTAAGGTCTAGTGCTCCCAAACAGCAGGTGATGTGTAAACCTGTGTCTGAAAAGTGGAAGCTCATACAATATAATGCTCCACCGGAGAAAACAAACTTCCTTCCACATAAATAGCAGAGTGTCTAGGAGAAGGGTTCTTGCCTAGTCTTTTTTGTGACATTATAGCTTTGTATTGCTTCAGCGGTAAGCATTCCATCATGTGATGTGAGCTCCCATCTGCAGGCTGAAGCGATTCAGTCCAGGCACATGTTTATGTCCCCATCCTCTGCTTGTGGGCACAAGGTCTGCTATGTGGGCAACCCATGGAGTCTAAGGAGATGGAGGACAGGAGGTCTCACTAGAAGGGAAATTCCATTATGTACCCTGAGGATGTACATTCCAAAGTATCGCTGAGTACTCTTTACAGTTAAATGACATGCATAGCATTATAGAAGCATATTTTTCTTGATGTTCTATACAGCTTAAACAATCTGTAAAGAAATCAATTTGCCAGCTTGCCTCATGTGCAAGAATCAGGTCTTCCTTTTCCTTCATTCTGTCTTCATATGCCAATAGAAGGGGAGATAAATATTTCATATCCAGCTAAAGGGAAAGAAAAGTCATTTCAGTTCACTGAAATGCATCTCAAAAACTATATAATTCAAAAAATATCTGTGTAATGACTCTTTGATTAGCTACTGCCTGGGTAAATCCAGTGGGTAAATCAAGATAGACAGAAGAAAAGGTTAACAATTTCTCTCTCCCCCCCCACCCCCAATACTACATTAACTAAAGGCTAAATAATAAGCAGATAATAAGAGGAGGAAATAGAGAGGGTGGAAAATAATTTTGCGTCAGCTGGAAAAGGCTAGCTGCAAATAAACAGAGGTAAAATGGTCACCCGTTGCCAGTTACACAAAGTACTGAAGCATCCATCTGTTTGTTTGTTAGAGAACTTGCTAAGAAATTCATTTAGCATCCTATTTTAAAACAAGCCTCCACAAAGCAAAGCAAGTTATGGCCACAAACTTTTAAAATTCAATTATCTGTAGTATTTACATAAGTATCCCTGAAGAACATAATTCCTGTCTGAAATAGTGGATCTTTTAAGGACAATAATTCTGTCACATTTTTGCACACAGATTGTATCTCCCTGCCTCCTTTTCAATGTACTTTGTTCAGTCATTTGCACACAGTGGTTAAACAATTTCCCCATAATGGATTGCATAAATTCACATTACTTTTCTACAGTATTCCCCTAAACCAGGCATGTCCAACTGGTCGATCGCGATCTACCTGGTCAATCACGTACTCCTGATTCCCCTCCCCAAATAAAGAAGCTCAACAACTTTGGGTCTCTCTCCCTCAAAAAAGCTCATCCAATGGGTAGATCACTTCGGGGGTTTTTATAGTGGGAGTAGATCACAGTCTTGGGATTTGGACATGCCTGCCCTAAACAACCACCAAGTTACAGCTTATACTGATATCTATAGAGTGCACACTAAAAGCCACAGCAGATGCAGAAATATTCTGCCACCAAGGCACAAAACCCTGGTTCTTCATGACTTTTACACAGGATGACACCAAAACTACCATCCAGTCATTAAATACACCTGAGGACTTGGAGGTCACCTATGATTTGCTGGTGCTTTGAGGGAAAATGAGAGTGACAGATGGCTGCAGTCTTTGGTTGCACTTTCCAGTGCTCAGAAGGGACAAGGAACAGAGAGCTTTATGAGTGACAGACTGTCTTTGTGGTTACTGAGAGACAACATGTTGGCTTAGGGCCATGTTACACAGGGAAACCCTCCTACACATATGATCACGTTTGCATAGAAAAAAATCAGGCACCCCCCACCCCAGCCCATGAAAACAGTTTCACAGGAAAACACATTTCTTTTTACGATATCTCTGGAATGCCCTCTCCAAAGAAATTTGTACGGCCCCCTTTTGCTTGGCCTTTAGGGAAACTCTTCTTAAATCTGATGTACATCTGAATTATTTTATTGTTATTATATTGAAGAACCACACTTCTGTTAACTGCTTTTACTGTTAATTTAAATCTTGAATTTTAGCATTTTATTTCATTGGGAGGGTATGCACTCTGAGAAGCAGGCTAGAAATCCATTTAACATTGGTAATGCCTCCAACAGTGTGTGTCAAAGCCACAAAAGTGTAACAGCTGAATAATAATAATAATAATAATAATAATAATAATAATAATAATAATAATAATAATGGCGGCATGGAGAGAAGTTGGGGGAAAGCTTTCAGCTGCTAAATTTATGTGTGTAGGGCTGCTACCAAGGAACAGGGCCAGAACTAGTTAAAAAGTGGGGAGGGGGGCAATCCGAACACAGCTTCTTCTCTGCAATAAAAAACAAATATCTGTCAGCTCCCTTTCAACTCTGCCTAATCCAGGGATGGTGGGGAAGCCCGCCTGCTCCAAAGCTTCACCACAGCCTGGGTCCTTGGAGCAAAGCATAAACAGAAGAGGGAGGGCCTCCTGGCCTCATAGCAGGAAGCGCACAAGGCTCTTTTGCAAAGCCTGCCTAATGGTAGGGGTGGGAGGAGCAACTCCTAGGAGGACACCCCCCTCCACTGTGGGTAAGAGGAGAGGGGAGGCCAGACCATTTACAGTGGTGCCTCGCTAGACGAATATAATTCGTTCCGACGGTCAATTCGTCTAACGAAAAATTCGTCTTGCGAGGCACCGTTTCCCATAGGAACGCATTAAAAGTTAATTAATGCGTTCCTATGGGCTCCGGGGACTGGCGGCAGTGGCGGTGCTTGCTCGCTTGGCTCCCTGGAAGGCAGGGAGACAGGCGGCAACAGCCCCACAGCTCTCCTTGCTGTCTGCGGTGAGGGGAGAGGAACAAACGGGGAGAAAGCAGCCCTTTCTCCTCCTTCGTTCCTCTCCTCCCGCCGCCCGACAGATCCGGGCTTTGGCTCTGTCAGGCGGCGGGAGGGAAGAATGGAGGACCCATCGGATCCTCCGTTCTTCCCTCCCCCCGCCCACAGATCCAGCCTTTGGCTCTGTCGGGCAGCGGGAGGGAAGAACGGAGGACCCATAGGATCCTCCGTTCCTCCCCCCCCGACAGATCCAAAGTGCGGCGGTGCGGTGTGAAAGCGAAAAGCCCCCGCACCGCTGCACTTCGGCTCTCGGGGACGGAGCCGAAGTGCGGCAGTGCGGGGGCTGCTTTCCCCCAGCCGCCTGGCACACAGCTGCTTGCCTTCGCAGCCCCTGCACTGCTGCTCTTCGGCTCTGAACCCCGGAGCCGAAGTGTGGCGGTGTGGGGGTGTTTTGCCGCCTGCCTTCCCCAAGCCAAGGAGAAGGCAGGCGGCAAAAAGCCCTGGCAATTTTTCGCTGCACGCTGGACTTCGCAGTCGGAGGTTTGTTTTTCTATGGCCACGCTTCGCAAGACGAAGTGGCGGCCATAGAAAACCTTGTCGTCTTGGGAGGCAACCTCCGATCGCAAAATCCATTCATCTAGCGAAAAATTCGTCTTACAGGGCATTCGTTAAGCGAGGCACCACTGTAATTTTATATTGTTTCCAGGGAAGGCTGTCAGCTGTTATAGCCTATGATAGCGGGTCACTCTGAGGCTCCTGTGCAGATATTTTCACAGGATTACAACATGATCCTGGAACATAGCAACTGAGCTAGGATTCTTGCAAGCAGAAGCAGGACAAAAATAATTAAGCAACCAGACCAACTACTTCAATCCAGCTCCCCGCACCCCAGTCTCAACTGGAAAAAGAAATGAAGACTATTTTATTCCAGCAGGCCTTTGGGAACAGACTGGAGTTGTTGTTGTTTTTTAAGGAAAAGGCTTTTAATAGTGCTGTGCTGTTTTTATCATCTGTATTTTAAAAGAATCAAAACAATATAAAAAACAAACCTATTAGTGTTAAATTACTTTTTTATATTTTTAAAATATTTTTTAGCTTTTTGTATTTTATCTCTGTGTTTTTTAATATGTGTAAACATAAATAAATATAATATTGATGGTGATGATCCGGACTCTTCCAAGGGCTTGCGCTCCTTTGGAAAAGGGGGAGGAGATATTTAAAATGTACTGTAATAAAGTAGTAAGTAACATCACCTTCAAACAGCCATCAAAGATTCCTTTAATAAACACTGATGACCTGATGCTTAATGCTAACTATTAGAGTAAAATAAGGTGCCATCCTAATCCCATGTACCTGAAAGTAAGTTCTGATGAATTCAACAGGCTTACTTCTAAGTAGACATGACTAGACTTATTCTAACTCACTGAGTACCATCAGTTTTTATTCAATGGAACATAAAAGTGAAATAAGGTGTCTGGGAACTGCAGTCATATTACAACTATAGATGGCTCTCATGTCACCAAGGAAACAAGAAATAAAATTGTTCTACACACTTTAGAAGTACCGTATATACTGGCGTATAAGACGGCTTTTGAACCCAGGAATTTTTTTTCAAAAGTTGGGGGCCCGTCTTATACGCCGGGTCCAAGAATCTGCGGTCATCGCATACGGTGGGGGGAGCTCAAAAACGGCCGCATCCCCACTGTATGCAGTGACCATATGAACGCAAAGAAGCGCGCTCGGGAGGGGGCTGCTCCCCGCCAGGGAGAATGGCTCCCTCATGGCTTTGTGACCTGGATCAGCGCAGAGATACAGTTTTGTGTATTTCATTGGTGTCAAGCTGCTGCCTCTTCTCTTTTTGTCAGCGCAAAGCAAAGGGATCTCTCCGTCTCTCTCTCTCTCCGCTCTCTCTTTCACTGCTGCTCAGTGTTTTTCGCTGGCTGTGTGAGCCTCCGATGTCTCTGCCCCTCTATCGCTATCCTCTCTATGGTTTCTTTCCCCCCTTTTGCTCGATGTCTCTGCCTCCCTCTCTCCCTCTCCCTCTCCCTGGCTTCTATTCCCCTTTTGCTCACTGAGCCAGCCTCGTTGTCTCTCTCTCCGCTCTCTCTTTCACTGCTGCTCAGCGTCTTTCGCTGGCTGTGTGAGCCTCCGATGTCTCTGCCCCTCTATCACTATCCTCTCTATGGTTTCTTTCCCCCCCTTTTGCTCAATGTCTCTGCCTCCCTCTCCCTGGCTTCTATTCCCCTTTTGCTCACTGAGCCAGCCTCGTTGTCTCTCTCTCCGCTCTCTCTTTCACTGCTGCTCAGCGTCTTTCGCTGGCTGTGTGAGCCTCCGTTGTCTCTGCCCCTCTATCGCTATCCTCTCTATGGTTTCTTTCCCCCCTTTTGCTCGATGTCTCTGCCTCTCTCTCTCCCTCTCCCTCTCCCTGGCTTCTATTCCCCTTTTGCTCACTGAGCCAGCCTCGTTGTCTCTCTCTCCGCTCTCTCTTTCACTGCTGCTCAGCGTCTTTCGCTGGCTGTGTGAGCCTCCGTTGTCTCTGCCTCTCTATCGCTATCCTCTCTATGGTTTCTTTCCCCCCTTTTGCTCGATGTCTCTGCTTCTCTATCTCTCCTCTCTCTGGCTTCTTTCCCCCTCTCAATAACTAAGCAAGCAAACAAACAAACAAACCACCATTTCCCCGGCTGCAGACTTGAGTGCTGGAGAAGACAGCCTCCCCTCCCCTCCCCGCCAAAAAAGGGCTGGAGTACATCCCAAATTCTATATTTTAACTTGAAAAGTAAGGGGTCGTCTTATACGCCCAGTCGCCTTATACGCCAGCATATACGGTATCTAGCACTAAACTACTGAAACTAAGAAATAGTGGTTTGCTACATACCAGCCATGGGGGTATTGGTTTTTTCATTGGCAGGCTTCCAATTTTTAGACTCTAAAATAAGAAAAACATAAGTTACACATTAATATTGAGATCTGTAACATTTTGTATCAGAGGTTTGTTTAAAAGAAAAATATTTATTTTTGTTCATCCCGCAAATTGGATGCAAAAATTGAACATGGTGCTTCCAAAACAGTTTGACATTTACTTGCTAAAAACACACACCAATAGTTACAACAAGCCACTTTTTCAGGTTGCATTGACATGGCAAATTATGGTTAATCAAATATGGAAGTGAAAAGTTCTGAACTTCACCTCACGTTGTGCTCAGAAGCAGGAAGTGCACAAGTGCAAGGCCCACCTGGGCTAATTCTCCTCATGCTATACTATGGTTTAGCACAACTAGGATGCTCCCTGGTAAAGATGCTTATTTTGCAACTGTAACAAATGAGGAAAAGCTCTCAGTCACTAATGTTGGAACAGTACTATTCTTTTCTTCCTAAGAAGCTTAATAGAAAACATTACCTCATTTGGTGAAATTGGTCTGTATTTAGTCTGGTAGCGACTCAATTCTGCATTTAGACGATGAATAGTCATTTTCAGACTGTCATTTTCATCCACCAGTTCCTGAGCCTGTTGTCTTAATAAAATCAATTCTGCAAGATCCTCTGCATAACAGAAAATTGTAAAACATTAAAGTGCATTGCAGTTATAGAAAATCTTGCTGATTATCCAAACATCCAGTGCTTTTTTTCAGGGGGTACTCAAGGGTTTCTAAAGGTGTTATAATTGCACCACATTATGTCATTACAAAGCATACTTTGCCTGCAGAAATTCCCCAGATCAATTCAGTGAGAGTGGACAATGTTTGGTGAGATGGCAAGGAGACTTTATTAGTATAATAAAGTTTGCTATGTTTGATGCAGACTCCTACAAGCCTAATAAATTTAATAGAAACATGCACACACAAGATAGATAGTATTGATTGTTTTTTTAAAACAACCTTTCAGATTAACATTTCTGCAATATAAATACAGTGGAACCTCGGTTTACGAACACAATTGGTTCCAGAAGTCTGTTCATAAACCGAAGTGTTCGTAAACCGAAGTGAACTTTCCCATTGAAAGTAATGGGAAGTTGATTAATCCGTTCTAGACGAGGAAAAACACCCCCTAGAACGGATTAACCGCTTTGCTCCGATGCCTTCGCGGAGGCTGGGGAGCGTTTCCGCGACTGGGCTGCAGCCGCGAAAGCGGTCCCCGGCCTCCGCAAAGATATCGGAGCAAAGCCCCAGCCTCCGGAAGGCATCGGAGCTGGGACTTCGCTCCGATGCCTTTGCGGAGGCGGTCCCCGGCCTCCGCAAAGGCATCTGAGCGAAGTCCCGGCTCCGATGCCTTCCGGAGGCCGGGGAGCGTTTCCACGACTGGGCTGTGCAGCCGCGAAAGCAGTCCCCGGCTACCGGAAGCCGGGGACCGCTTTCGCGGCTGCACAGCCCAGTCGCGGAAACGCTCCCCGGCCTCCGGAAGGCATCGGAGCGAAGTCCCGGCTCCAATGCCTTCCGGAGCCAGGGGAGCGTCGCGAAAGTGCTCCCCGGCCTCCGCAAAGACATCGGAGCGAAGTCGCTCCGATGCCTTTGCGGAGGCCGGGGAGCACTTTCGCGACTGGGCTGTGCAGCTGCGAAAGCGGTCCCTGGCTTCCGGTTGCCGGGGACCGCTTTCGCGGCTGCACAGGCCAGTCGCGGAAACGCTCCCCGGCCTCCGGAAGGCATCGGAGCCGGGACTTCGCTCAGATGCCTTTGCGGAGGCCGGGGAGAGTCGCGAAAGCGGTCCCCGGCCTCTGCAAAGGCATCGGAGCGAAGTCCCGGCTCCAATGCCTTCCGGAGGCTGGGGCTTTGCTCTGATGCCTTTGCGGAGGCCGGGGACCGCTTTCGCGGCTCCCCAGCCTCCGCAAAGGCATCGGAGCGAAGCCCAGCCTCCCCAAAGGTATCCGACGCTCCGATGCCTTTGGGGAGGTTTGGCCTTCGCTCCGATGCCTTCGGGGAGGCCAGGCCTTCGCTGCGGGCCTCCAGGAGGCATCGGAGCGAAGGCCCGGCCTCCCCGAAGGCATCGGACACTCAGTAGACCTCCGGCACCTCGGTTTACTAACTTCCGGGTTAGGATAGTTCGTAAACCGAAAGTTCGTAAACCGAGGTGTTCGTAAACCGAGGTACCACTGTACATACTTACATGCATTTAACTTGTGCACATTCAGCTTTAAATGTGTCAATAAAAATAAAAAATAAAAAGGGGTGGAAAGGGAGCAAGTTTCTAAGGGAAATGACTTTGTTAATCCCACCCACCATTGAACCCAATGGGTTTTGACAATACACAATCCTGTCTTTAGGTGCAATCTCCGGAACCTGTGGGCTTACTTTACTAAACC
This sequence comes from Zootoca vivipara, assembly GCF_963506605.1. NCBI lineage: Eukaryota > Metazoa > Chordata > Lepidosauria > Squamata > Lacertidae > Zootoca > Zootoca vivipara. The sequence continues at coordinate 71,666,178 of NC_083281.1, forward strand.
TTAGAAACAAATGGAACACAGTACAAAGCCATACCCATTATAAATACCACTTGATGGCTATGTTTCTATTTTTAAAGGGATGTTTCCTTCATATCTTTCTTTAGCATAGAATAGGATCAATGCCAACCCAAATAAACTTCCTTGATCTTTCATCATATGCTTCCAAGGGTCCTGTCCTGCAAAGACTTGCTTCACAGGTCAGATCTGTGTGCATCTGAATATCAAGAACACTTTCAGCAAAATCTACATGGAAGGGAACCAGCTGAGGGCTCTTGCTGTGGGATTAAAAGGAAGTCCATCCCACTCACCCACAGCAGGCACATGAGAAGTTCAGCATGCACTGTGAAACCAGAAGGAACAGATGAGCTGCCTGGTGGTAAAATTCCACAAGGCCAGAACAAGGCCCTTCCAGCCTATGCTCAAAATCTTGCATGTAGATATAATATACACGTGTACAGCTGAATATACACATGCGGGAATAGACACTTTAGGACAAATTTTATAACTTTCCCGTTAATCAGGTTATGGATCCCTAGGTAAAAAAAAAAGCCTGCTAGCTTAAACTTTTGTAACTTGTGCATTCAAGTAGTCAGTACTGAACTAGACATTTTTACATGACTGAGGATTAAATGCTTTCCCCAATACAGTCGTACCTTGGTTCTCGAATGCCTTGGTAGTTTGGCTCCTGCACCCCGAAAACCCAGACGTGTTCCTGTTTTTGAACGTTCTTTGAAAGCCGAACGTCTAACGTGGCTTCTGCAGCTTCCGATTGAGTGCAAGAAGCTCCTGCAGCCAATCGGAAGCCACGCCTTGGTTTTCAAACAGTTCCAGGAGTCAAGCAGACTCCCGGAATGGATTAGGTTCGACAACCAAGGTACCACTGTACTTTGGTACTATGATATCATATACTTCATTTTAAACTTCAATAATTACTTAAATGGGACGCGGGTGGCACTGTGGGTTAAACCACAGAGCCTAGGGCTTGCTGATCAGAGGGTCGGTGGTTCGAATCCCCGCAACGGGGTGAGCTCCCATTGCTTGGTCCCTGCTCTTACCAACCTAGCAGTTCAAAAGCATGAAGTGCAAGTAGATAAATAGGTACTGCTCCGGCGAGAAGGTAAACGACATTTCCGTGCACTGCTCTGGTTTGCCAGAAGTGGCTTAGTCATGCTGGCCACGTGACCCAGAAGCTGTATGCCAGCTCCTTCGGCCAGTAAAGTGAGATGAGCGCCGCAACCCCAGTAGTCCGCGACTGGACTTAAATGGTCAGGAGTCCCTTTACCTTTAATTACTTAAATAATATACTATCTGAAAATCAAGTAAATTATATGCTGTCAGCCTTCAAAAGTTATTTCAATTCTGTGTTGGGATACATTAAACAACAACAAACACAGAGGCAATAGTTCAAGACTATCCCAGGAGATGAAAAATGAGAAGTACAGTATTATTCTCCCAAACACTTACGTACAAACAACAGTCACTCCTACCTTCACTGTGTGAATTTGGTGCAGTTTCTTTAAATCTTCTATTTTCTTTTTCTAGTTTCTTTATTTCTAACTGGAGTTTCTTCATTTGCTGTTTTGTTGCCTCAAGTTCGGAAAGCACAGCCTGATTTGCATTGTTCAAATGCCAATTTTCTTCTTTCAGTTTCTGGAACTTTTCTCTAGGGAGGGCCATCGGTCCCTGCATTCTGCAGACTGAAATGGAAGAGAATACTCATTAGACACACCAAAAACCCAAGCCACTCAACCATAGGCTGCAGTCCTAAACTCATTTAGACATAAAGAGGCATCATGGATTTGAGAACCATTCATTTCAAAGTGAATGCCGACTACAAATTCAAGATCTCCCCAGATCATTATTATCCTAAACATTTCAGCTTCCATTTTGCTTTTGACTGCAAGGGGGGGGATATGTAGCTGTGTTTTCTGAACAGTGTAATTTAAAAACAAAACACTCCAATAAACTATACAACTTGAACCAGACACCAGTGAAAACAACATCAGAACAAACTAGTAGAGACCAAGGTCTAAGAAGCACTCAAGCATGCTTTTGAAACTGGAAAGCCTGGAGAAATAAAAACATCTTAATACCACAAAAATACCACAACAAAGGTGACAGTTGAGGGCATTCTACAACTGAAGCATCAGCTCTGAAAAAACCCTCCTCTTAGTAGTCACCTGCCTTACCCTCATTGGTGGAGAAGGGGGGAAAAGGAAGTCTGAAGGTGATTCTGAGTTTGGGGCAGGTATATGTTTCAAAAGTACAGCACAAACGTTAAGAAAGTACATTAATATTTTTGAAACCTTTAGTCTAGTGAACTGAAGGCTAACAAAACATTAATTGTTGTAGAATTGTTTTCCCAGGGAAAAGCCATATTGAATTTATTAAATTAACTTTTTAAAAAAATCTTAAGTCAGCCACAATCCTGCACCTCCTCTGATGTTTTGAAGTCACAAAGAGGCTGGCCCTTCTGCAGAACTACTACTTCCCCCCATTCCACCAAAGCATACCCTGTAATTTGATGGGATATTACACAATGGGCTAGCATGAAGAATCGGGGTTTTGTCAGCAGGAAAAGCCCAAGGTAGAAATTTGCTTTCTATACAACCAAGCTCTTCAGTTATCAGAAAACATGCCAGGAAAGAAAAAATATTTTTTTCTAAATCCAGAACTATCATAATTCCTGCTGGAAAATAAGACATGAGAATTTCACATGAAGCAAAGTGTTATCCTTTGCTATAGAAATACATAGGAGAGGTTTGAACATAATATTAATGGTTTAGTGTTAAAAGGATAAGCCACAAATTGCATTGGGCACACAATCTTCCCCCTTTTTCATGGTACAGCCATGAGGATCTCGGAAGCTTCCTCTTCAAATTAACCACAGTTTAGCATTTTGTCCTAACCCAGACAAACAATGGTTAATCTTAACCAGTTAGTGAAAACAAGCGAGCTTCATAAACTATGGTTTGTCTGGGATCAAGTGATAGGAAAGCTGCAGTTAATCTAAAACAGCAGCAAAAACTCCAAACTCTTCCTCGCAGCTTATAGAGAATCCAGCACAACCCATTTATACCAACCTTAAAAAACAACAACCCAGAGTTCAATACCTGGAGTCAGTGGAGGCTTTTCATTCAGTGTATCTTCAGTTGTGCTTTTTTCTACCTAGCAGGGAAACAAAATAATTTGATCTCATTTCCTGCGAGAACCCTTCTATTCTTTTAAAAAAAACACCCTGCAGGGACTCCAGAAAGAATAGAAAATAGACTAAACATTTAAAAACCAATTCCTGCAGTTACAATTTCAATTTTATTAAAATGTTTTCTATTAACAACAACAATGTAAGAAAATTACAAGTACTGTAATGGACAGCATTTGGAAAGAAGAAAGATAACCTTGGCTTGTAAGTTGTTATGCAAAAGTAATTCTTTAAACCTTCTTTAAACTTATCATTCTTCGTCGGTTTCTGGATATTTCCTGCCAAAGTTAGTTGAATCCATATTGTCAGGGTAGGTACAAATGCCCAGATTCAAATATCCACTTGCCAGTTACCAACACCCAGGCTGACCTAAACTGCAGTGTGGTTGTGAGGATAAAAAGGGAGGTAGAGCCAGGTATGCTGCCCCAAGCTTCCTGGAAGAAGGTAGGATGAAAATAAATAGATAAGGCAGAAAGATCCTTAAATGCACTTAAGTATCTTGATATGAATCCTACCTGAAAACTCACTCCAGAGGGTTCAATTTCTGTAATACAAGACAGAAGGTAATAAATATGAAGTAGTTCAAAACAGAAAAGGAGAACTACAGTTGATCAGATTTTTAAAAATTCTCATCACTGAATCACAAGATTATACCATTTCCCGCTTTTCTAAATTGGTTTTTATTAAAGATTTTCTGAAGTTACCAAAGTAATCCATCCCTTTTTATCATATTACCGTTTGGCTGAGAGATGCGAGACCTTTTGTATGCCTCATCCATCATTCTACTTGTCAAGTTAGAAACCAAACAAGGGCTCCACTTCTTTTTTCAGGAGGGCTGGAGAAGAGGCAATTCATGGTGTAATATGGTTATGCCCCTTGGATACTGAGGTATCAGAGTAAGAGTTGAGAGCAGCCAAAACATGGAATGAGAGGGAATCTATTGCAGGGGGAGGAAATGGAGTGCAGAGGAAGAGGGAATTGACCTTATGGCTTACAGTAAGGATCCTGGATGTGAGATGGTCTTAGGGTTCAGGAGATGACCCCCTGGGATTTAAAAAGTCCCTCCATATACTATACGCATGAATGTTTCAGAAGCGGAAAGGAAACAGCACTGGCTTTCCCTGTTTTTGTCCTGCAGTGGGTGTGTTGCCATTACAGAGCTACAAAATGTGCAGGTTTGGGGTTAGTAGTCCATTAGAGTTATAAAGCAAAGTAGGAGAAAACAAGGCAGAGGAAGAATATTTTAAAAGGTGTCCTTTATCCCTTTCCGGCTCCTGAAACTCTCTTCATTCCATCCACCAGAGTCCTGAACAGTACAAGGCTTCTCTTCTGAGTTGGATGGCACCCTGAACAGGCCCACTCCTCATACATGTGGGGAAATGCTACAGCATTTTGACACAAGTCGCACTTGTTCATTGATACTTTTGGAACATGAACTACCACGATAATGATTTTTTAAAGTGACGTTTCCCATCATTTCATCTCAAAGCAGAAAAATGACATTACCTTCCACCTGAACATTTGGACGAATGAGGCAAGTAGGTTCACAGAGAAAAGAATCATCTTCACCATCAACACTAGAAGATACTGGGGGATTTTCCTAAGTAAAAATATTGCAATACAATTTATAAAACCACAGTCCATCTTATGCACAACCTGCATGTTTGCTACATGAACATATTTTACTCACTGAAATTACTATCAACCCTCAACAGCTACTTTTCTTTTTCCCAGATGGTGGTAGCCTGAAACTACCACCATCTGGGAGGACCAGTATGCTTTCCCTAGTGAAGTGGGGACCCCGGACCCATTGGCTAGAAACAGCCTGCAGCCAGATTTTATCCAGTCCTCTAGGAGCAGCTGAGAGGTAAAAAGGCTTTGATGTTGCAAAGTCTACAGTTGAATATCCTTTCTCTACAAGAAAATCACCTATAAGAAGATCAAAGAAGGAAATGCCTCAGTAGAAGGGGAGATTCATGTTACTTGCAAGTATGCAAAAAGTTGTGTATGCATTTTACAATTGCACACAATAAGTTTTCAAGGTTACTACTGCTTTCCAAAGTTTGAGGCTTCAAGCAGCTGGGAGGAAGGGCTTGCAGTTTAGGTCTGCAAAGAAGTTATTCCTATTTTTCAGCTAGTATTATGGGGTTATTTTTGCTTTTGGCACAGTCAGAGCATATAAAAGTCATGGGAGGGCTCTTTTTAATAAGAAATGCCACCAGCAAAGTTGCACATAGGCTGCATTGCCTAGCATGGCTTCTGTCTCTTGCTCATGCTAGGACAAAACAAAAACCAAGCCCATATTAAGTATGCCATGTGGCTAAAGCAATCTGAGTTGTTTATTTTTACTAACTGATGTAATCTATATAAACTTGCAGATGCACTAATCATTTTGAAGAAACAGTACTTTGTCTAAATCTATCTGCCTAAAAACAATCTTTCTCACAGCATGTTTTCTGATAAATGGGAAGCTGTACCTAGTATCAATGAAACCTAATCTCCACTCTGGCTAATCTCCACTAATCTGGCTTCTGCCCATGGTGCAGAACCCCTGACTGTCAAAACACATGTGCCTCACTAATGAAGGAGAACCTGTTTGTCACCTGAAAAGCAATCCAAGGAGATGCAGGGCAACTGCTGTTGAAATCATGTTCCACAGCGGGCCTCATTTGACAAGTCCCACTGCCTTCCCCATGAAAGAGGAGGAATGCCTCTCCTAAAATGACACCTGCAGTTCTTAACAAGTACTTGTCATAAAAATATGTGTCAGTATGCTGCTCATTTTAGCTAGGTGACCTTTTTTAGTTAACCTGATTAATCCACTGACCCAAGCCAAAGGAAGCACTTATCCATTTCATATAAATAAAGCATGGGAAATTGTAGCAGGAAACAGTATGAGACCAGCCTTGCTGAGCCAAATTATATCACTTCAGAATGCAGGGAGGGGGGACACTACTTCATATCAAAATCTCTATGGGCATAGGGAACCACCCTGTTAGAGATAAGGCTATGCTAGAACCTTCTGCTCTGTCTTGTTAGGTTTCTGCATTCAGGGAAGCATCTAGTTGCCACCTGCACTTTGAAGTGGGAGAGAGTCAGAAGGGTTGAGTCACAATATTTTTCTGAACATGTCACTCATCCTTTAGTCTGCACTCCTGAACTTTATCTCAAAGTCTTCTTATTTATTGCTGTGGAACTAATGTGCAGTGAAAGATTTCAAAACTGTTGGCCTTTCTGCTTTTCTCTGCCTCACCTAAGGACATTTTCTGCCTCCTTACACAAACACTGTTTTCTTGAAACCCCCCCCCTTTCTTTCCCCTCCAATGCTTTTCCATCCATTAAATTTTTAATTTCATTTGGTACAACACTCTAACTTGCTGTAACGATAGACAATTAAGCGGTTTGCTCCCTCAGATGCAAGCAATACAAATTGACACCACAAAGGGGGAAAATCAATGGGAATCTGAGGCAGAGACTTTCATTATTTTGTAGAAATGGTCTTGCCAGACTAGTTTCAAAAATAGCTTTTACAACCAAGTAAAACAGTGAGTGCTGAGCAGATATTTCAGCTGGTCTGGCTGCAAAGTGAACAGCTCCCTGAAGTTTGGATACCAAGTATGATGCACAGCCTGCTCATAAATTCTGCTGCTACATTACACATGTCCTCCCAAGATCATTTGGGAACTATTTGATGAAGGAATAGCTCCAGGCATCCATACAAAGGGCTGCCTCAGCCACAATACCATTTTTAATTACTAACAAGTTGGTACCAAAAATTTGAAACTGTCTAGCTTTAAGATAAAAAGCTGGGATCAGGAAACACATACAGTGTGAAGGAAAATGGCATCACTGTCAATGATACATGTAACAATAAAGGAACTGATAACAATATAACATTTGCAAATGTGATTAAAATAATTTATGATTTTTACAACTGTATTCTGAGAGCTGGCAGAAGCAGACACTCCAATGCTTACCTGTTTAATTTTGTGTGGAACAGCATAGCAAGCCTCGCTGATAATGTTTACTTTTTTATCAATAACCTGATGGTTTGGATCTGGTTCCTTTTCTGTGTCTGAAGGATATGTATCCATGTCCTGATCCTCACAACAACTGCCTGATACTTCCAAAGACTGCCCAGTGCTTCTGTCATCACCATTGCTCTTCCAGTTGTGACTGCTGGCAGAAAATGCATTAATGGATATGAGTCACATACCCTCTCAAGTCTCCAAAACCTTGGGGTCCCTTCCTACTCTTTAATTCTATGATTTAATGAGTCTTGGGTATGTGTGATTTCCATACCCTTCTTCTCATGTCCTGAAGATCAAAAGCATCTGATTTGGATTTTAAATTACCCACAATTCCATAAGGTGTCCCAACTGTAAACAAACTGTCATTTGTTTAAACTATGGTTTCAGATCCTAGCTTGTTCTCAAACCATAGCTTAAACAAATCACAAATGGAAAATAGATGCTTTCTATTTTCTTCCTCGGAAAGCAAGAGAGATAGAGGAGAGGGTGAGAATCCAACACTCACACAGACAGGCACATTCATGGTTCTTATTATGTCGGAAGTGGGGTATAAAATCTTGGACTCTTTAACCAGAGGAAATAAAGGTTCCATTACAACTTTTCCAACAGTTCTCATCAATACATGCATTATATCCTACCGCATTCGCAGCTCGGTGACAGTGGCATATGGCTCAATATTATTTTCTTGATCTTGCAAGTAACTGGCATCACTCTCAGAAAGAGATCGATGACGTGGCTGAGGGATGGCAATGGTCCGTCCAGTAAGGGTTGTCACAAGAATAGCTGCGGCCAGAGCGGATCTGGAAAATAAAAATAAATAAATACTGAAGTGTTTACAATGGCTTAGAACATTTCATCTCATTTGTGACAGGAATAACCTAAATGTTATTGCATACAGTATAAGCAACAGAAACTGCAAAACAAAGATGGTGGGCAAACTGCCACCTTTCCTTTCCATTATTGGTAACATACCTTGAATCATTAGGAGCTTAAAATGTAAAGCCCTATTTTGCAATCAGTTGTGGACCGAATTAAGTCTTCAAGGTAATATCACGTGCCTCCTTCTTATCAACTATGGGAAGAAAGGAGCCTTGCACACACTGGCTAGTTTTTTCAGGAAGCTATGCTTGTGCATCTGTGGGGCGCTAAATCACAGGATCAGGCCATCTCCTCACCTTTCTTTCTTTCTTTCTTTCCTTACCTTGAAGAACAAAATGTGAACAGAATGAACCTCTTAAGCCTTTTCTGGACTGCACCACTTCACCCTGCAGGCAGGATGCTGTGTATCTGAATACTGGCTCACAATTTTCTTTGTGAAGGAAAGGATTGCTTTTTTATGTTGAAGAACATTCAAGCATGAAACCTGTGTCTGAAGGACTACAGTCCAAGGAAAGCTCCACCAACACTTGATTCTCCTACATGCCTACTCAGAAATAAGTCTTACTGAACTCAACAGGACTTACTTTCAGCCCTGATTGTATAAATTTGCCAGAAGATGCTGCTTTGTTGTGAGCGTGATTTTGAAAAGGTAAAAAAGGGAGGAAGAAAAGTGAGATTAAAAAATAACCAGAAAGCAAAATGAAGAAACAGTGATTCTTTTAAAAGTCAAAATAAAAGGTTAATAATGTTTTTAAGGGATTGTATTTTACATCACTCCATTTTTCTGGGCTAAATTAATTTAAAAAACAAACATTTCATTACTATTATTTGTCAGATAAACAGTAATAATCTTTGTAAGTGATCTCTTGCAAACACTGATTCAAATGTAATTTTATATAGAGCTGCAACGTTATTAAGAAATTTTAACTTAGTCCCACAACTGTAATCTGCCCCCTTCTAAGGTAATAGAAAACAATGCTGCAGTCTTTATTAAAGTATTAGTGAATGGTCTTCAACCATTTCCACTGTGATCAGTACAAGCACACCAGTGTAAAGCATACGTCAACTAGTTCTTGCAAAAGAAGGAAGGAGAGTAAAAAAAAGAGTCATATTTGTGCTGCTAATTGGACTGTTCTGATCGTTGCTTTTTTGTCACTCAACATATTTTTTAGGCATCATTGCCAATTTAAAATTAATTTATAATTAACATGTTCAAATGGTTAAATGACTTCAAAGCTGCAACCCTACATATTATTGGAATGTATTAGATTTATGTTACAGCTGCAAGCAAGAGAGAGGCATGCATTTTAAATATATATCTATATATATTCTATGCAATGACTGGTAATCAAGAGATGAAAAACATTAAGACCTACCTGGGCCTTTCTGGAGAAGGGTTTGGACTACGAGGGGGAGGGGTGCGGGGGACGGCAGCTTTAGGTGCTATGGTAGCTGCAGGGATCAGGCCATGAGCTATATGTTTCTAGACAATTTAAAATAAAGTTAGTTGGCAATGACTGACCAAACACAATGGAGAAACACAAAACTAAGTATGCACAATGACTAGAAACAACACAAAAGGGAAGAGCAATTACATGCAAACTAATGTATGTATTGGATCCAGGGACATAGCACTAAATAACAGGAGCATTCAATATTGCAGCATGGCAACTGAACAATGAAGTACAAAATACATGTATTTGGAACAAATGTTGCAGTCCTGTCTGTATTTACAGTACTTGGAAGAAAGTTCCTTTGAAAATAGTGGTACTTAACTGCTAAGTAAATATGCAAAGAATTGCACTATTAGGTCTCATTAATTTTATACTTTTAAGTATGTGCATAGAATCCAAAGAGGATTTGGTGCACCTAGTTATATATATAATTTTACTTCATTTTTAAAAAGAATACCACTATGCTATATTACAAATTGGTTTGAAACTCCTCTTGGGAAACTACTATGAAAGGAAAACAAGCCTGAAATCTTCTGGGGTGAACAAAACTGGCTGGAGAGTTCATTAGATCCTTAGAGACAGAGCACTTGACATGTTTCATATGAAATATTTAACCACCTGAAATCCATGCTGCTGAGTACAGCTGCTGGATTTAAATGTTTGTTTGTTTGTTTTTCAGGATAGCAACTAAAGCTTTCATTTATTGAAAGGAGACAGCCACTTCTAACTAGCAGGGCAGTGAGCTATAGGCATTTCTATTTTTGAAGGCCATTTACAGAAGCATATTCTGTTCCCTGCGCCCGCTCCCATAAAACTGCAAAATTATACAGCCTTACATCAAATACTTCTGAGTAAGTATGCACAAGAATAGGGCTCACTTGCATGTTAAAATAAACCATAGTTATTGCTACTGTATTATATTTATTACCCACCCTTCACCAGAAGCAATATAAAATACAGTATTAAAAGCAACTTAAAACAAATTGCAGTCACTACTAGGTTGTGTCTTAGGAAGCTATATCTCAAAAGTCAAACATCTGGGTAAAGAGTTGTGTCTTTAGTATACCATGAAAGTTGTGCCATGAAGGTGCCAGACATACCGTACCTCTGTGGGGAGGAAATTTGACAGCTTATGGGCTGACACAGATAATGCGCTCTCCCCAGTTACACACAACCTTGAACCTCTGAGTGTGATGGAACTACCAAGAGAACCTCTGGGGTGGTGGAACTACCAAGATGAGCCCCTCTTAACACCTGAGAGGGTCTGTACCTTAGTGGTCTTTCAGATATTTGTGGGCTATGTTGTTTAGGGCTTTTAAACACTAGCGTGATAACCTTAAACTGGGATGGAAGCAACCTGGCAACCAGTGCAGCTCTTTTAAAACAGGAGTTATACGAGTTCTAAACAGGACCCCATCCAGTAATTTGGCTACTCCTATTTGGAACAGTTTAAGTTTCTGAGTTGTTTTCAACGGCAGCCCCATGCAGGGCACATTGTATTAAGGCAGTCTGGAAGATATCAGAACATGGACTACAGTGGTGCCACAACAGGACAATTCCCATGGTCCTCCTGATAATATACTGTGAACATTATGTGTCTTGCCCATTTTGCTTCCCCCAGATAACATGCAACAGATATAAACCCACAATTCCTGGCAACTGATGCAATACTGGTCAAATATTCAAAAAGTTGCAATTAACGCCACAAAGCAGTTATCTGTGGTGTGTACTTTGCACCCTGTGTTGCTAGTTTCTTATGCTGGATTGCTTATTAATATTGTTATAGATCTGGGGAAATCCCCCTGGCCTAAACCCTAGGAATGAATAAATATTACGATTCTGTAACAATATTTTTAAAATAAAAACATTGAATTTTTTTCAGTTCACTATTCATAGGAAGCACATATATTTATATGCATGGCTCTTCAGGCATGGTAAAGTTAACACCAGCAATGTTCAGTTGTATATTGATCTTGGATGAACAAGATTAAACAGAATGATTGTCCTGAAAATGCTGCAACAACAGTCACAGCTTGACACGGATGTCCACTCAGTGTGGGGAAGGAGCCATCCAACTTGCAGTATCGCTTTGCATGCAGGAAGTCCTCCGGGGGGACTCTCCAGTTAAGCGGAGCCCGAAGCAGCAAAGACTGGGGGGTAACTTTGCCTGAGTCCCTGAAGCACCACCACAAGTCACAGAAGGCAATGGTGGACGAGGTGGCTTCAATATACATGACTCTACGTAAAGAAACTTCATGCCTAAAAAATTTACACTATTCGCATGAGAATGTCCTTTTCTAGAGCAAAATGTCTTGTTTCTAGACTTATTTTTAGGTTACTGGCATGTCCCGAAGACGCAGAACAGGGACATGACTAAGTATGCAAGGCTTTCCTCTTCTCTCCCGCTTCTGGCAAGTTTTCCAGTGGGACGCCGAGAGTGGCAGTGGAAGAGTTTCTCGGTCGCCATGACAACCGGCGCCCCTGACAAGATACGGGGGGAGGAGGCACTGGGGGTAGTTTCCCTTCCCCGAACCACCACCACGACCCCGGCCCTGATACTCACGAACTGGCCCCTCCGGCCGCTCCTGAAGCGAAGCGCCATGTGTGCGGAAGAGGGTTGAGCAGCGTACGCAGAAAAGGACGGCGAGAGAGAGTCTTCGCCCCCGCCGCCGCCGCCCCGCCTGGGAGCGGGGAGAAAGAAGCGATTCCGCCCGGGCAGCAGAGACGCTTCCCCTCTCGCAACCACGCCGGAACAAGCCGCGCAGCGATTGGCCACGGCCTTCCACTTCCACCAATCGCCGCTCGCTTTACTGCTACCGCCTTCCCCTTAGCAACCGGGCAGCCGTTGAAAGAGAAGCACCGCCCACTCCTTTCGTCGCTCGCTCGCGCGCACCTTTTCGTTTTGTGTTTTGATCGGCGGGGAGGGGAAAGGGCGGAGCTTTGAGTTACGATTGGCTGGTTGGCCCGGTGTCCGTCAGGCGCAGAACGCGCGCTCTGCTCAAAGTTGGGGCGCGTTTGTCTGTCTTTCTCTCTCTGGAAGCGGAGCTGGCGGGGATTGGGTGGGTTTTGCAGGGAGAAGGGAAGGTTCTTTAACTTCACCCCACCCACCCTCATTTATTGCATGGTAGTAGCCTTTGCAGAAAGCAACCTCTAAGGAGCACTAGGTGCCAGTGAGGGAGAAGGAAGGGCACCAGGAAAGGAGGCAGAAGCCGGACAAGCACACCCAGGGAGGCGGCAGCAGCTGAGGCTCCCCTGCTTTCTGGCTTCGCATAGGCATCTGGTTGGCCACTGCAACCGTAAGGAAGCCAGGCTGTATGGCCTGATGCAGCAGTTTCCTGCCTTCTTCCTAACGTGTGGCTGTTGCTGGGTGGGCGCCTGTATTTTCAGCCCTGTGCGTGGCGTGATCTCTCTCCTGCCTTAAAGCAAGGGTCTCCCAACCAGGGCTGGATTTAGATTTGAGGCCCTAAGCTACTGAAGGTAATGGGACCCTATATATTTCCAGCTGTCCTTTGTCAAGAACAAATTGTCGCTGTTTTTTGTGTTGAATATATGCTACATGGTAATTTATGGACCTAATAGGTACCTAAAGCCATTTGCACATAATACCTAAGTGCAAACGGCTTTAGATGCAAATGGCAGACGGGGCCCATTATTTACATCAGGCATCCCCAAACTAACCCTCCAGATGTTTTGGGACTACAACTCCCATCATCCCTAGCTAACAGGACCAGTGGTCAGGGATGATGGGAATTGTAGTCCCAAAAATCTGGATGGCCGAGTTTGGGGATGCCTGATTTACACCATAGGAGCCTACACGACACAAAACCCTGTTGCTGTATGTAGGTTTTATTTTATTTGTTTTTCATCGTACATTTTGGCATTGTACATCTAGTTTTTTTCCCTTTAATTTTTTTGGGGATCCCCAAGAGAGTGGGATCCTAAGCTATAGCTTGATTAGCTCATATGTAAATTCGGCACTGGTCCCGACCTTTACTGGACAAGTAGGGTGCACATTTTGAAAAATGGCAGCATGGTTCGGAGGGAGTGGGAGAGGAGAATAGTCACAGGACAGCTGCTATGAGGTATGTGGCCTAACAACACAGCCACCATGTAGGAGGGAGGCCATGGCATCATACAAATTTGGAGAAAGCGCAGTCATGGTGAAGCTTTTCATATAGCTGTATTTCCATATTTTAAAAACTGCTCGACCTGACAAATTTCTGGCTAGAATATAAGAAAGTGTGTTGAAGGGAGGTTAAAAGCAGCAGCTCTTGAGAAATAACATGGATACTAATTGCAGCTCAGACCTCTCTCATAAGCAGACAGGAACAGCCAGGTTTCCTACTCTCACAAAATCAATTGGAGGGGTACCTGCACATTTGCTTTGTAACTTACTTTCTGTGGCGCCGGTGGTGGGGGCTAGATACTATTTTTTAAAAAGAAAACAACATCTGGAACCTCTGCTTGGTGGTGCCAATAAATGCCATTGTAGGCACTTGGGTTGGTGACCCTTGGTTTACACATTCCTATTTTTTGTGTCCAAAATTGTGCTATGCAGGGCTTTACAAATGGAGTATATACCAGAAAGAAATAAAAACCTCTGGCAGGTGATTTGTTTATTAACCCAATAGCCCAGTGCAGATATGCAATGTTTCTGCATCTCGTGAATAATTCCTTGTTGCCTTATTTTTCCTGTGTGTTGTGTTTTATGACAGGTGTTTACAAAACGAAGGAGGTCAGTGATGGCAAATGAAGGCACTCCTGTTCGACTAGGAGCCGTTAGTGTCCCTTATGGGCATGTGATTGGCCATGAAAAATGGAAAGGCTCTCTGGTTGCTCAGGGGATACAAGGTAAATGTATCAATAGAAAACATAACATTTGTGAAAATGTAATTAAAATACAAGCTCTGGATAGGGAGTTAGAATATAATGTTTTAAGCCAGATTTTTAAAGTCAGTTTTGATCTTTTGTGAAGTGCACTTGCCATGAGAGGCTATAGCACTAAATATAAGTGGGAGTAAGTTTTATTGAAATTAATGGAACTTTTTATAAATAAATATTAATATCGAATAAGTAAACAAGGTTTCACCTGAATTCATATTGGATACTCTGTTATCCCGTTACTAAAATCTTCTTGTATCTCTTATTTCAAGGAAAAGTTAAACTAATTCTAGAAGATGGCCTGGGAGTCGTAGACTTCCATCTTTCAAACAGATCCTGTGTCCTTTATATTTCTGAAGCAGACCTGGTTGCAGGAAATGGCTTCAAAAGGAGACTTGTTCGCTTTAGAAACGTAAGTGCTGCCTGAAATAGCTGGTGTTCGCCTGACTCCCCATTTATAGAACTTCCATCAACAAGAATGTCAGGGCAATTTTAACACAGTTCAAGGATAGAGACCTCTCTTCTACTCTTCGCACACTGATGGTACTATATCTGATGCTAAATATAGCTAGAAAACAACCCTTTCATGTAGTTTTATCTTTATCTGTCTTGTTTCAGAAAACCTGGGGTTCGTCCCCGGGATTGCTATCTTCATTTTCTGTTTTAATTTTATTCTCACCTTTTAAAAACTGCCTGATACACATATTATTAGTAGGGGAAGCTTTTCACATTATCTCCATACCAGGAAATGCCTTATCTTTTTGATTTCTTCATAACCTGAGATAGCGCGTTAGCCACTGTAAGAAACAAGATGCTGAGTATGACACAGTGGTCATTGATGGTGTTGGGTGTATCAGGCTCAGGAGCAGAACTTGAATTAGAACAGAAGTGGCAGCCATCGTCTTTTAAATAAGTTCAACCTTTAGGATGATAAATAAAAGCTTGTCAGCAGCCAGGTCCCCCTCATCCCTGCTGAGCAAAGATGGAACATGAACAGAAGCAGAGGCTTGATTAGAAACTGAACATACAGATCAAAGCACATTTCCATGTCACTTTGGATACCACTAATAGCTTTGTTCCATCTAATTCTTCTTTACTGTTTAAGGCTTGCAATCTCCAAGGAATTGTTATAGTTGAAAAAACCCAAATAAGCAATCAGTATTTTCCAGCAGTGCAAAAATTTGTTGTCCTGGAACTTGGGATGACGTTACTTCCAGTGGCAAGCCAAGAAGAGGCAGCACAGCTTATTATCCAGCTGGTAAGTCCCTTCAGGAGCTGTTTATACTGCCAAATGAGTGGAATTGTGCACATGTCAGGCATATTACGTTGGACATGGGTAGCAAATGGGGAATGAAATGAAGAGGGAACAGATAATTAAACAATTAGACTGTGAGAACTTAGAAAAGGATGCTGTGATTACTAAGACCAACATGGGTTCCTCGAAAACAAGTCATGCCAGATGAATCTCATTTCTTCTTTTGATAGAGCTTGGTGAGTCGGGGGGATGCTGTGGACCTAGTGTATCTTAATTTCAGTCAAGACTTTTGACAAAGTCCTTGGAGAGAAGCTGGTAATAATGAATTTCAGTAGGGACAAATGTAAGTTTCTGCACTTAGACAAGAAGAACCAGCTGTACAAACATAAGACAGAGGATCCATGACTTTCCAGTAGTACATGTGAAAAGGATCTTGAGGTCTTAGTAGACCACAAGCTTAACATGAGTCAACAGTGTGATGCTGCAGCAAACAGTGTATAGTGTCCGATCAAAGGAAGTAATAGTACCACTCTCTTCTGCCTTGGTCAGGCCACACCTGGAGTACTGTGTCCAATTCTGGGCACAACTGGAGAAGCATATTGACAAGCTGGAATGTGTGCGGAGGAAAGCAACCAAAATAATAAAGGGTCTGGAAACCAAGTCTTATGAGGAACAGTTGAGGGAATTGGATATGTTTAGTCTGGTAAAGATCTACAAATATTTAAAGGGCTTTCACATGGAGGGATGGAGCAAGCTTGTTTTCTCCGGCTCTAGAGGCTAGGACCCGAACCAATGAATTTAAGTTACAATAAAGGAGGTTCTGATTAAACATCAGGAATACCTTTCCAACATTAAGAGTTATTCAACAGTGGAACGGACTCACGAGAGATTGTGGAAGAGGTTTTTAAGCAATAGTCATTTGTTATGTGTGATCTAGTTGAGATTCCTGCATTGCAAGGAGTTGGAATAGATGACCCTTGGAGTCCCTTCCAATTCTATGATTTTATGCCACCTTTAATATTGTGTATCTGTTTCTATTGAGGCTCTACAGTGTGTTTACAATGCTGGTGATCTTTGCTTTTTAATTTTATTCATTTTCTCAGTCAGCAGAGGAGCAGAGCATACAGAAAAAGGGTTAACTCCTTTTCTAGAAGGCAGGATCAACACTACTACAGTACTAGGGAGAGGCGGGAAACATGTAACAGAATGAAATGATTAACACTAAAAGCCACTAGAGGGTGCTCAGACTCTCCTTGTTGTCTGTTCCAGGTGCAGGAGCAAACTAAAGATCAAGCCAGCAACCCCTTTTTGGCTAAGAAATGTCCCCAGCTCTTAGAGGCTTCTGTATTCCAAACAGTTCAGCAGATTCCGGGAGTTGGGAAAACAAAAGCTTTGCTTCTCCTGGAACGGTTTCAAAACCTCCACCAGCTTTGCAATGCATCCGTCCAGGAGCTTGAGCAAGTAGTTGGACACGCTCTAGCCCAACAAATCCATGCGTTTTTTGCACAGGCAAAGTAACCTCACCTGGTTGAGAAGGTGGAAGTGAACCATGTACACCACCTCAAGCTCCTTGCTCAAAGGACAAAGGTGGGTTATAAACATAGTAAAAACCTCCATGTAGCCTGCATGCCTGTCCTGAACAGCGTCACAAACACATTTTGGATTTGGATAGTGGCCTTGCTTGTTACTGCCATGGCAGACAGTTGTCAACTTTTGTCTGAAGTTACCTGATGTAAGCCTTGTATCTGTAACACATAAGTAGCACGGCCAGGATTCTAAGAACTGCAGCTGGTCCCACGTGCCTAAGGAGGCTTTATATCATTTTTCAAATATCAACTTCCATTTCCCATAACAAGCTTCCCCTGGAATTGTGGGGGGTTCACAAAAGCAGTTTGCAGGTCAAAAGAGCAAATGAGATTACAAAAATTCCACCTGGAGCAGCTATTTGGATCTTGGCTACTTTTCCTTGGACAAATCAAAGCACTCACTTAAAATAAAACTCTCCTAGTATAGGATGAAATGCCCTGAACGTTGGGGTTAGGGTTAGACGGAGAAGCGCTCTGCTCACAAATGCTTAAGTGAGTTCTCAATTATTTTTGGCTGCCATTCACGCACCCTTTTTGCAAGAAGCTTCGGTTTTGTTTATTTTGTAATGACTGGGGGGAAACCACTGACGGGGTCCAAGCCTCTGGAGAGTGAAGTACTGCCTGGCCTGACTTTTGCAAACATGAAGCCAGCAGTCGAGCTGCCGTTTTCTGCAATAGGGACAAGCGACTTAAGAAGAACCATTGCTGTGGTTGCCTCAGATGACTCATCAGATCAAGGCTCCTGCTGTCACAATTGCCTGGGGAAATATATTCTCGCAAGTGGTGCTATGAAACGGCCCCCCCCCCAGTTGATCGCAAGTCTGTGAAGCCTTATTTATTGCTGTTGCATCAGCTTTCATCCTCACCTGCCCTGACCAGCTGCCAGGTTGCTTTCGCGTACCTCATCTTGTTTCAGGTGACATGTTTGCAAGCCGGCTGTTTTGGTGCAACCTGAAGATCACTTTTCTGCCAGGCACCTGGGATGCTGCCAACCTGAAACACGTAGGAGTGTCAGAGTTTAAAAGGGTGCCTGACTCAGACTTCCTCACCTGCCGGTGGCGTGCCTTTCGGTGGAGTCATGTTTTCCTGAAACTCAAAGGTTATAACCAGGCCCTTCCGGGCAAGGCTCCCAGCCTGCTGTTTGGTTCTCTTCAGAGAAGTGGACGCCTGGGAGGACAAATGGAAAGTTATGCATCTCTCTTGACTTTTTTTACTGCCTGCAGTTCCATTTTAAAGACATCCCCTGTGGATGTTCCTGCATTTTGGCTATGGATGAGTCCACTAATTTGGTTCCTGTCCCTTGCACAGTATTTGCCATTACAAGCACTCAATTCTAGACAAGCAAAAAAAAAAGTTGTTTTGTTAATTAATTGTGTTTTCCAATTAGAGGTCCTTTGTTGATGGAAGGCATCTAGTAGCTGAATGGGGGAAGGATGCAGTTTTCAGTTATTCTTCCTGTGTGGCCTCCAGATCTGCTCCAGGAGGTCCCCCAACCCTCTGGAGCAGATACTTTGGGGTTGGGTGCTCCCATGTCTTCATCACAGGGACACAAATTGGACAAACTCTTAGTCTATAGGCTGCCGACACAGTCTGTCTCCTCTAACAAGTTAACTGATTCAGTTCAGTATTGCTTTTCATCACTTTTGAGGGTCTTTTGGTTAACTTGAAAATTTCACTAAAATGGCTTACTTTTTTTTTGCTATTTTCACTTACACCTTTAGTTCCACCTCATCTAAAACCAAGTCTCAATACATGTGACTGTACTTGTTCATTCTCTCTCCTCCTATTACACTCCCCCCAATGCCCCCCCAATTGATATTTGGACGAAGACCCTTATGTAATTCTTTAAAATATGGTGTATGGCTTTTATGAATAAAAATAAAATAATCACTAAATGTTTTGCAAGTTCTAGGCACAAGAACCACAGGTGATCTGTTCTAAATTTCATTGATTTAATCTGAAGGAAATAATTTCTATGAACTATAGGGATTTTTGTGGTTGTTGATCTGTGATTCTACTGCTGTATTGAAAGAAATGTGGGAAGTGGACTTGGGGAAAACAATCCTTGAAGGGTCCTCAAAGGCCATGTGGGACAAAGACCCATAGAGGTCCATCTCAGCTAGGTCTGGGAATCTGCGGAAAGTGGCCCTGAGGTGGCCCTTGACTCCTCTTAAACTGGGGAACATGGGGACGCTTCCAAATCCAGAACCTTTTAGTGGGATTGCTGTTTGTTTGGGACCTTCTACCACACATGGTGCCTATTTCCAGATGTGAAGCCATTCAGACCAGAATTTTCCAAGAGATTTCTGGCATTGTCTCACATCATTCCATCCTCCCCTTAAATCTGCTCTGCAACCTATTCTCAGAGCAGCTGCAACTATTGGAAATACAGCCTGCATTTCATGTTTGAAGTTTAAAAGTATGATATTTTAGAGAAACGGATGCAACAGAATAAACTTGGTTGAGGAGTCTTCAGAGCGGATACCTTTATTGAATCTTGGTGGCTTCTCTTACAGTATGCTATCAAGGACAATAGCACCAGTCGCCCTTCCCAGGGGTAAGTTAGTGGAACAATGGATATGACTTGGCTTTGTACATTAAGCTATAGAAGTCAGAGGGTTCTGTGCACACAGATCTCTCTTGACATCTTCTATCCAGGCAAGCAAGTGGTATTATCGCAGTTGAAGTCCATGTTCTAGCCAGGCAAAAGCAATCCAGGTAAGGGGAGGAGGAGGGTTGGGGAGAGGTGTAGATGTGGGGGCAGAATGCTGAGAGCCAGAGAGGCCTGAGATTCCCTATGCCTGCTTTCCATGGTGAAGCAGCTGCTCCAACTTCACTGTTTTAATGTTGCACTAGCACCTTCTAAACCAAGCCTTCTGTTAGGTGTAGCAGAGCACTACAGGTGGGCTCTTGGGGTTATCATTCAAACATCAGTGCTAGGAAGTTCTCTGGGGGTTCAAAAGCAACCTTTTGCAATCCAAAGTGCTGAGACATGCAGAAGCAGGAAGGACATTCAAGTTTCTTGCCATCAGGTCTTCTCATGAGTCATCAGAAGGGCAAAATCATTAAGGCAGTCTTGTCTTGCACTGAAAGATAACAAAGGTGCCCTCAGGCACACAGACTTCTCCAGGAAGTTCAGCTGTGGTCATTAAAGAGAAAAAAGTTTTGTCTATGACTAAAGCCTTAGGGATTTAGGACATAGATCAATGATCAGATACTTTCCCAGCAAACTTGATTGATACAGTATGTGTTACATGTTGAATCATGGATGAACTAGACCTTGCCCTACAAACACTCAGTGACAAATACGTCAGTTTTCTAGGTGCCACAGGGCTTTGATTGCTTTCGATGTTGGCAGAATAACATTTGGAATGCAAGTATCTATTTTGTAAACGTACATTGCATGTATCTCTGCAACCCTGGAGATTTTTTAAAAAGTATTTCTGAATGCCTGCCTTCTAGAATGTTTATTTTTTATATAAAAACAACAACAAACCACACATACATCTAGCATTGTAATTAATCATTGGGGTGTTGTGGCTTTGGTTAGTTTAATCTGAGCTGCAAAGCAAGGGGTTCTCTTTGCTGCCTCCATTTAAGCAACTGACCGGCAGCAGCTCAGCCCATGGCTTCAGTCTGCGACTCTTTTCAAGTCCTATTAGGACATGGATTGGGCCTTCCATTGTGGCCAGTAGTTAAGAGAGGAGTTGAGTTGTGGGCCAGCAACATCTTGAATGCTGCAGGCTCCCCATTGCTTGCGAAGAGAAGCCAGGATCAAACCGGATAACTTCTGAACGCAGATCTCATGTGTGCTATTACTGAGCTGCAACTTTTTTGCTGCGGTGCTTCTGGGGCAATTTAGGAGCCCTCCTGGGGCCTCCCTGTGAACTCCTCACTGAAGTGTGGGTGCGCATACTAATCTCTCAAACAGTGGAGGTTGTAGGATGAAAATAATTTAATCACAGTTGTTGCGAAACATTACTGTAGTTCAAATACAAAGAGGCTGTATTTCCATAGCAATGCAATTTTATGGGGATGCAGATTCCCATATTCTACAGATATGAGTTACTGGAGCCTCAAATATAATGATTAGATTGCCATTGGTACGGTAGTTAGGACTTCTTGCAAAAGCAGGAAAAGTGGTGGCTGTGTTGGTGTTATTTGATTGTCTGAAGTATATGCCTTCTTTCTGGTGTTTCTTTTCCCACTTGTATATTTTTCTGCTTTCTGTCTACTTAGATGCCTTCATTTATTGTTCTCCAGTCTATATGTCCAGTTAATTATTTTAAATGGTTGGCCTGTTCCATTAGATTAAGGAAACCAAGAACATGAGTAATTAAGTGCAAGGGCTGTTCCTGCTAATGAAGTTAAAGTCTTACTTCCTAATCTATCAAAATCTTTATCACAATTTGTGAAACAGCTATGCTGCTCCTTTTTCACATAGTGGGGTTATGAAGATTTTAAACCCAAAGTATTATTTATTTAAGTAAGGATCTGGACACATAAGGCTAACCTGTAACTCTTAACACATCCTAGTGATCTTGGAAAGGCTTTGGAGAAGCAGCAGATCTGAGAATGAATTGTAGCACTAGGCAAAATAATAATAATAGCCAGGAGGGCTGTGTGACATTTCTTTTGCTTCTGTGTCCCTGTCTTGATATGGAGTGAAAATATGCAAGGGGGAAGTGGAGCAAGAATGCTTGAACAAAACTATTTCCCTATTATGCAAGAGGGGACACAGGAGAGTGGGTGAAAGAAGGGAATTTGACTTGGAGGAAGCATGTTCCCCTGTTTTCATACATTTCCACCACCACCTCACCCTGATCCTTTATTGGCTCTTGCAGCTTAAAGAAGAGGGAGTCTTAGCTCAGTGGCTGTGCACCTATTCCTTATGCTTAAGGTCCCAGGTTAGGAACAGGGGAAACTGCTTTAAACTGAGTCAGAGGAGCAGTCAATCTAGCTTGGTATTATCTACACTAAGTGGGAGCAGCTCTCCAGGGTTTCAGGCAGGGGTCTCACCCAACCATACCTGCAAAGCAGATGCTCTGCCAAATCTGGCATCTCCCTTTAAAAGGACCAGGCAACAGGCGATGGGAAATACCTCTGCCAGAGACCCTAGAGAGGTGCTATTAATCATGGAAGATGATATTGAGCTAGATTGAAGAACAGCAACTGTGCAACATTGTAAAATTAACACAATATATCCAAATATACCATACAGTTTTTCAACAATTTAGAAAGCAAAATGATATATTAAAAAAGTAGAAATGCAAGTATTATACTGTCTGTGTTGCTATATGTAATATAATGACATAATCGGAAGATTCGCTGCATGACTTGCTACACATATTTTATTAATGGACAGATTGATTCCACAGTGTTAATTCAGATATTGCACAACAACAAAAAACAATAGCAGCAGCTGCTATTTATGATTTTTCCTTTCACAGAAGGATCATTATGAAGCAAGTTGTTTTAAATCTGCATTCTAAACAAATGTCAACAGTCAATCAGAATTGAAACTGTATCATACTGTTCATATTCAAATGAAAAATAGGTTGTTCCTCAGCAGAATTCACCTGCAGGACTCATTCTTAAATAAAATCTTTTAAAATTTATATATTTACACCCTACCATGTATTAACACAAAAGCCTAAGAAGAATCATGAGTTAATACAAAGTTAGTGGTCCAGACTTTCCAAAAACTTTCCACTTGAATTTCAAATCAGCAGAAGCAA
This sequence comes from Zootoca vivipara, assembly GCF_963506605.1. Classification (NCBI taxonomy): domain Eukaryota; kingdom Metazoa; phylum Chordata; class Lepidosauria; order Squamata; family Lacertidae; genus Zootoca; species Zootoca vivipara. The sequence goes on from NC_083281.1 coordinate 71,689,204, forward strand.
TCTCAACTCCAGCACAACCCAAAGCAGGAGCTCAGATGGAGTTAGGATTTCATCCACTTAATCTGTATTGACCAAACATTGTAAGATCTACCCTGTAGACAATATTTCAGTCTAACACAACCGTGTTAGCAACCTGCAACTTTACAATGAACAGAAGTTATAGCAGCAATGAAACACAAAATTACGGGGTGGGGAAGAGATCACATTTACCAGCTGGCTGAGTTCCTAAGTCACTGATGAATCCCTACATTTCTCTTTAAGGCACTGTTAATTACACTGGAAGCACTTTGGAATATTACTCCAAATACAGTGGCACTATGGAAGCTGCAGCTTGGGGTAGGGGCTGTGACCTTCCAGATGTTGCGGCCTACTAACTGGTTCTGATGCTGGATTCCAACACAATCTGGAAGATCACTAGCTCTGCTGTAACTGAACTATACATTTTTACAATGGTGTGAGCTTGATTCAGGCCAAAAGCGATTTTTTTTATTGCCCCTCCCTATCTTTAACATCTGTAGCAATATATAACCCAGATAGTCTTAAAAAGCCACCACAAATTGCCATATTTACAGTTATTATTATTCGGCTTCACAGAGTTAAAGAACCTACGTACAGCATATCATGCAATTCTGAAATATTAGGACTGCTAAACCTTTTTGGTGAAAGGTATACTCATTGCCCTCTGCACATTACATAGCAGCACCATGGAAGATGCATTGCTGTGGGTCTATCCTGTGGTGGCGCTGTAATGTTGGACTCCAACCACATCTGGAGGGCCAGAGGTCCCCCACCACTGGTTTAAATTCATGTAACTTCATGGAAGGGAGGGCTATCAATGGTTGCTAGCCACAACAGATATGCTCTGCCCTCCACAGTTGGAGGCAGCAATGCTTCTGATTGCCAGTTGCTAGAAACCACAGGAGGGGAGAAGCCTCTTGTGTTTGAATCCTGCTTGCTGGTTTCCCACAAGCAACTGTGAGAACAGGATGCTGGACCAGATGGGCCATTGGCCTGATCCAGCAGGCTTTTATTCAGTTATGTTCATAACTGAGACCATCTCCCAAGTTTGAGGGGACCTTTGACAAAGTGTTCTCAGATGAGTCCCCCTCCTAAAGTGACAAGCCCTAGAAGTGGCTGGTGCACTCACTCTCATTGGCACTGGACTGCTGCCATTTTTGTTTCCCACAATGCTCTGAACCTTTGGGGCATTGTAGAGTGCAAATGGCAGCTCAGCAGCTGCCCTGAACTGACAGGAGCAGTGGTTTTAAATGGTGGCCCAGGGAAGGAAGGCAACAGCAGGGGCTACTGTGGCACAGGAATGCCAAGGGCACCAAGCCTGGGTGGAGTCAGTAATGTTGGTTCCTTGGGGCCTTTGAGAATTTCATGCAGCACTGCTGGTGAAGCCACAAAAAGCTGCTCCCTTAAGCCACAAAGGGCACCAAAGTGACTTGATGTTCTTCATCAGTGGGATGAGGAGTATTCAGTCGCTCTTTGTCAAGGCCTTGACACCATGCAAACCTTCAAAAAAGCAGTTTAAATTATGTTTGGCTCTTTCTGGGTGTGATATTTTTAATCCTTAATATTAACTTAAACAAGGGATGGGGGAACCTGCTGCACCCCTGGTATTTGGAGGCCCTCCAGCTGTTTCCACCAGCTTGGCCAGTGATTAGGGATTATGGTCAGAGATTATCTGGAGGGCCACAGGCTCCCACCACATCAGTCTCCTCTGTAATCTTTGCTGGACTTCAATGGCTCCAATGTACAGCGACAGGAGAGCTGCCCCTAACCCTGGCATTTTTGCAAGCAATTTTCCTTTGTCTGCCAGTCTAAAGGGTACATTCAATCAGCCTTTGTTTAAAATTGCTGTTCATCACCGGTATCATGTCATGAACTTGTCCCTGCTATATACAATGACATTTTTTAAAAAAATCCTTCATAAGTCTTTGAAGCATATACTGCATGCTATAAACAACTTTGTCTATAGTTTTGCAGCACAAATAATAACTAGGACAGAAACCCAGACAGGAATCTCACATGTAGTCTGGCAGCAACATACGTCATTTTCTTTTCAAGCGAAAGGACTCCCAAATCTCTCCTGATGACAATGCTGTGCTTCTCCAACAATGGCAGCGCAGGATCCTTAAAAACCATGTAGGGTGGGGCCAAATATGAGCTGGCAGTGCCATAACTCTGGGCTTACTCCAGATTCACAAAAGGGCCACATTTCAGATTTATGGCACATGCATTCAGGGAACCTTTCCAGCAAGAAGAAGCCTCTCTTTTCAAGTCCTAGTACAAGGAGCTGTCCGTACTCAGGAGTGTGAAAGGCGAGACAAGTTTCTTCTTGGTTGGGGTGCTTCCAGGCACAGCGGAAGGCAGGCAGAGTGTACTGGCTGCTTTTTTTCTGTTCTTCGTTCCCCAACTCAAAAAGGAAAGTTTAGGAGCCACCTTCTTGGTCTTATCTATTTTATCTTCTTCCATAGCCAAACAAATCAGAGAGTATGTTTTCTGCATTCCCGCAGAATAAGTTGCACTTTTGTTATGCTAGGAGGGAAAGAGCATTAAAAATATTAATAATCAGTCATCCACGATGCGTCAACATTTGGAAGACAACAAAGGGCATGCAGTGTGTGAACCATTTGCTGAGACAGACTTTGCCATTCTTCAGCATTAATTATATTCCATGATGGACACAGGCCAATCTAGACCACTGAACTTTGCTTGTTAGGTTTGGAAAGGCTCATACGGGGAAGCACGTTTTTGTAAGAAGGCAATTTGTCCAGGGCTGCCTGCTTTTGAAAAGGGCTGTATGCTTACCATTAAATCCCTGAAACATATACTTGGACAGATCATTAGCAGCAACTTTGGAAAAATAAAAATTTAATACTAGTCTAGTTAGCATGGAGACTGTGGAGAAAAGGTGAAATCCTTTCCCTAGTTCCTAGATTTAGAAAACATCCAAAACCAACACAAAGTCAACAGAATAGAAGAAAAAAAACTTTAGAGGGAAACAACCATAGCTCCTCGCCCAGACAGCATATTCAGTGGGCATGGAATGCTGTCAGGCATTTTTTTGTGGGAGAGCAAGAAGGAGAATGGAATGGAGTATCCTTAGAAAGGGAATGGCTGCCTAGTGCCTTGAACAAGAGCACTCCATGTGGCAACGTTTTGTTGTAGATTACCAGCTCATATTTGAGAGTTAACTCTTTACTTACCATAGACACTGTGTTATCTTGGCAGCTGATGACCTGGATCTCAATCTCCTGCCTGCTGACGTTTCTCAGTTTTTCCAAGACCTCACTCACTCCCAGCCATTTGCAATCCACGCCTTCAATGGAAACGACACAGTCTCCTTCTTTCAGACCTGCCAACTTAGGATCATTGGGTGCATCTTAGTATCAGCTGAGATTGGGCAGAAAGTAACACGGGCCCCTCTGGACATCCTTTTTATTGCGTATATCTTTGATGCTTCATGATGCTATCAGGAAAGCCATACACAATCCTATTTTCAATTCTGTTTGCGCATGCAAATCTTTTGGGGCTTCATTTCATTACAGATTCTGTAATTTCCTGATAAAATTCTGTGTCAAATATAACAAATTTTCTGGGTTTTTTGTTTGGTCCTCCAGACAGCAATAATGTGGTAGCATTGGAGAAGTATTGCAGAACTGCTGAAGCAGGTTAAGTCCACTACTACCGTAGTGCATCATTATTGTGTCAAAAAGATGTCGCAGAAGATACCAGAAGAAAAGCACCTGTCCAGAGGGGCCCCAGGTCACATCCTCTGGAAATATTTCCTCCTCTTCCCATATATGGCAAGCAGGATGTGAGTGGTCAGGTGCTGCCTAACCCAGAGAATGCTGCCTCTCACAGTGAAGGACAAGCATAATTAAAGTCACAGGTATGCAATCCTATGTACATGTAAACTGGGAAGGAAGCCCCGTTGAAGAGAGTAAACATGCCCAGGACCACACTGCTAAATCTGCACAAAAGAGACTGACCCTACCTTCTCTTCTGGGAGCAGGCATGGCTCAATGGGAAGAGCACATGCTTGGCATGCAGAAGAACTTTAGTTCAATCTCCAGCTAAAAGAATTCAAAGCAGTGGAGCCAGGAAGGGTATGCCCGAGATGCTGTATCCGGGGCAGGAAACACGTGACCCTCAACATCATCTTACTCTCTGAGCACTGCAGGCCCACTCTTGCACCACCAATCAGAGTGGGTAACAGTGGGCTGACTCATTCTAAAAGCAGCTTCGTAAGACCGTACGACTCGGGGATGCTATTTCTTCACATGGTTTCCTTTTTGAACACCTAGCCTTTTCTCTCCACCTGCTGCTCTTTCTCTTTCCATTTCTGACCCCCTTCCAAGGCTGTGTCCCAACTTCACCTTGTCCATACCTGACATAGAATCTGCCCCTATTGATCCACCCACTTCACAGGCCTGCTGTTGTGAGCAAGACCTCAAGGTACAGGAGAACAGATTTTTGATATTTTTTTTTGCCTCAGGCCTTCCTACCCCTGCTGTAAGGGGAAACCGAACAACTGTGCAAGAGAGGGAAGGTTCAGCTTTTGCTAATATTTAACTCTGAAAATTTCACTGAAATTAACGCGATACCCTCTACACCAAACGTGAAGCTTTCCCACAGAGCCCTGTAAAGCCAGTGGAAGGCAGCATAGGGAGAGTCCTACTTACTGATGCAGGGCAATCTGGATCCAGGCAGTAAACGTGCACTGGGGGGCCTCCTTTCAGGGTAAAGCCCAGACCCTCCGCTTCACACTGGAAACGGACAGTGCGAGGAGCAGTCCACCTCTGCTTCGCTGAAAAGACTGTCAGCGGACCCTGAAAGAGGAAGAGCAGTACGGTCCATTATCCTCGGTGATCTGCAAATGTTAATGTGAGGCATAGGAACTCTCCACTGCATGTGGGGTGGGGGCAATGGTGGGTGGTGCCCATTGAGACTGGTGGGCAGAAGGCAGGGAGCCCAACACTAGGTGGCGCCAGAGCCAACTCATTCTAGTCTTGCCAACAGCCTCCTCCTTGCTGCTGAGTTCTATGAGGGCAACACTGAGACTGAGGAGGAGAAAAGCTGGCAGGCAAGACCACCCCCTGGCCCTGTTAAGTCAAGTCAGAAGCAGGGCAGTCTCGAGCAGGTCGGGCGCCCTGGCGCTGAGGCGCAGAGATCGCTCCAGCGCCCTCGCAGCGCGCAGTATGGCTTCCGCGCGGCTTTGCCGCACAGCGCCCCACCTGCCAGCCCAGCACCCTGGCGCCCCGCACCACCGGGACTATACCTAGAGCCGGCCCTGGTCAGAAGGCAGGCAGGTGCAGGCTGGCTGAGGGTACACTGAAGCTGGTGGGGCATTGCTTCACTAGCCCCAGTGGAACAGCCTTCACTACACATGGTCACCCTCCCTCTTTTTCTCCCCTCTTTCATATTACCTAGAAATGTCCTTGCAATTTTTATGACATTTATGCCGCCCCGAGCTCTTTTGGGAGGATGGGCAGGATATATATTTAATAAATAAAATCTAAATAATCTTTTATTAGGCCTGGTACAGATGTATGGCCATTTGATCAATTAGGTCCAATGTTACGCATTCTCCCGACCGGTTTGCTAAACCATATAGTTAACATTAACAATAATGAATAAGCCATAGTTAAAGCTGTGGATGTACCAGTTCCCGGAAACTGAAAGTGGGGAGAGTGCTGTTGCGCTCAGGTCCTTATTTCAGGCTTTCCAAAGTTGGCCACTGTGAGAACCAAATGCTGGACCGGATGAGCCTTTGGCCAGATCCAGCAGGTTCTTTTATGTTTTTGAGAGGAAGGTGTACACAAGGCCAAGGGCAGCAGGAGAGGAGCGCTCAAGCCTGAGGGGTGTTCCTAATGTCTTAACAATAGGCACCAGGAAATGCTCTGTCTGCATCAGACTGTCAGTGAGTATCCAAGAGAAAAAGCAAATTTTACTTTTTACCCCTCTTAATCCAAGTGGTTCGTGGTGGTGTGCATGTAAACACAAATAGCTTAATCCACATTAATAACACACACAAATCTATAGTTCAGACTAAACAGACATGTACCTCAACCCACCTGACAGTCAACAGATCCTGACTAGGTCTGGCTAAGCTGGTATAAGCCTGACTTGGGACGAGGATGCGCCTCATCTGAACAGAAAGCTAATTCTGTATTCAGATCACAGAAGTACAGTCTCCATTGCTAGTCGCAAGGAGTTTAATGTATGCAATTTGAAAAGCTTCCCTTAATGAGCTCTATTAACTGCAGACTCGTAGTGAATTTCCCTTTAACGAGAAAAGGAATTTGCTTTCATTAGAAGCAAAATTACAGAGGGGCACCCGAGCAAACAGGAACAGGCAACGTTGCTTCATACATACCAGCCTCTCAAAGAAGTCTTTGACTTTGACCTTGGAGAACAGAGGAGCAACCGCTTCTATTTTATGGTCTGCCTTAGCTATAAGAAAACCAAACAAAACTTAGTATTATTATTTTTTTATCCCACATTTTTGGCAAGGAGTGCAGAGCAGCACACAAGGCCCCGATTAAGCCTCCCCCTTGTCAGGAAGACAGAACAGCTTCTGGACGTCGCTACAGGTCTTCATATACAAAATCAGCCAGGCACAGGAACAGTTTTTTCCCTTGTGCCAATAAATTGATAAATTTGTAGACGTGTAGCTGAAGGGGAGGTCAATTATGGGTGGGTTCCTTTCCTTATTTGTATTGTGAGTGGAACAGTGTGTGTATGTTTACATTGCAATGTAGCCGAAACAAATTCCAAGTATGTTGGAAAATGTACTTGGCCAACAATAAATTATTCTTATTCTTATTCTACAAGAAGCAAGGCTACCTGGGAGCTTGGGAGCTCCCTTCCACAGAAGGCTTGTTTCGTTCCCTTCCTCACAACGTTGAGGCATTTATTTATTATCTACAGTATTAGAGGTCACCCAATAACAAAGCCATTTATAATGAAGCTGAAAACAATGGCTTTTCCTATCATATTGTTGGGAATTATCCCTTTCTTTTAGTATTTTTTTTTGGTTGTTTTCAAAACAAGCTTGGGTTTCTTTTGATCAGTTTTTTTGAACTGAGATTGTGATAAAGTTTTTCTAAACCACCCTGGTGCCATTTATTTGAAAAGCAGTACAATACGTAAACTAACAAAATTAAGCGAGATGGGTAGCGGGTCGATATGCATTTTTTGGATGGTAGGTTGATTGTTGTTGTAAGTTTGATGTGGATTTTCAATTTTGTTGTTCTGCATGGGACAATGACAATAAAGAGGTATCGTATCGTATCAAAATTAGTATGCCAACAACTTCCCCCTCCCCCTGCTTAGTGGGTCCTGGGCTGACACAAGATTTGGACAATGCCCTTCTCAGCCAGTAGTTCAAGAGCTAAAGCTCCTGCTTGCTGCTGCTGCTGCTGCTGCTGATTTAAATCCTGCCTTTTTCCGTGACAGGGATTTCAGATAAAATAGAAACAGTATATGGAAGGGATTCGGTTCTGGGGCACCCCAGACTATAAAGGACTTACGGAGGATATCTGGAGCCTGCAGCAAACTCGAAAAGTCATCTTCATGCTCCTGCTGTGAATATTTGAGAAGGGACCGCTTGTGGGCAACTGACAGGATTTCCTGGAGCACCTCAATATTCCGGAGCTTTTTGCACAAGCCACAAACCTTCAAGGCTTCTTCATGATGAGCAATGGCTCTCCGCAGGTGGGCCTTTGCTGGGAAAAGCAAAAATACAGGACCATAACACAAGGGTTAGCTCCGAAAATATTTCTCCCCGCTGCCCGCCACTTCATGTTCCGTAAATGTCAATGTAGATTGGCCCCATCACAACCAGAAGCCTAGCTGTTGTGGTCAAACACCCAACTCCCAGAATCCTTAGCAAAACTGAACAAGCTTTGCAGAAGACATTTCAAAGACCGGCATGCAATCGTAAGGATTGTTTCAGTGAGGGCAGGAACATGGCATCTTCTGAAATTTAAATGCCTGACTTGCCACAGCAAAGCAGGTACACACACACACAGACATGCCTGGATTCACTCTTGCCACCTGTATGGAACAGCAAAAGTGTTTGAGGCACTGTGCAAGAGCCAGATATGGGAGTCCTGTGTGCATATGGGGCTTGAGAGCTTAGCCATCTCAGATGCTCCCGTCACAGGAGCATTTGCAACAGAGGAGCCCCTTTTAAATCATTACTTCCTATGGAAATAGGTTACCTGCTACGGTATCTTCAGGCAAGGGTAAGGGTAAGGCATAACACATGGCATCCTATCACTATCTCACCTGAAAACATCTAACATCTACTGCTCTTTCTTCAGCCTGCAGATATACGGTTATGAATGCTGTCCAATTTTTTATTTATTTAATTTTTGCATCTACATCCCACCTTTCCTTCAAAAGGTTAGAAATCAATTAAATTCCAGGCAAATTCTTCTTTGTGCTCCTAGGTGGGGAACGCTGCCCCTGGGGCATCTCAGTGCTTGGGGAAATGGGGGACACAGGTAACATTCCCTTTTGTGACTCACAAGCGGACATGAGGATCTGGCTAGCATAATCGGGTTCCTCTTCTGTCCCTCCACACCTTCAGTCATCAACCTCCCCACCGAAGGCCATGTGGACAAGTCTTACTGAGAATGGGTGGGGTGGCTGTATCAAATTGCACCAGTTTGGGGAGGCATGGGAAGGTGGCTGGAGCAAAGAGCAGAATCTGCCTGCATGTCTGGCTGTTCAGTCCCTGATTTTTGGTTCTAAACCAGGGTTAGTGAAAGCCCTGGTTTGAGGCAATGTCTGGACTGAGCCAAGATAAGGGAGTTTGCCCTCACCAAGTTGTTTCCGCTGAACTCGGTCCCGCAAAACGGCCAAGGGGGTCAGACCTTCCGGCATGTGGTCATACAGCTGGGAAAAAGCCTTTTCCTGTTGATCTTCATCATCATTCTGGTGCACTGGAATGGTGTAAACAAATGCACATGAAAGAGAGGATAAATACAGGTTTAATTTCATTTCCGTCTGGTGGAGATGCCTCAAGGTCTGCTAAGTGAAGGTGTGGCCTGAAAACATGAACAACAATCTCTAAAACCTGTTTAAGTTGACTACTCTTTACATTATTTTGGATTCTTCATAGGCTTGTTTTGCTGACAGATGGCTGAATGTCATGGCATGCTCACCAAGGCTACTTTACTCAGAATGTCTAAAAAAAAGCACACCTTTCGTCTTCAAACCTGTTTGCAAACATCACCAGCTAATTGCAGAATAACAAGGAAATAGAGGGCAGCGGAACTTGAGTGCAATTTTATTGTTTAGTTTAAGATTTACTGCCATATGTAGCAGATTTTTAGATCAAGTATGGAGAATGTTCCCAGCCAGAGGGCCACATTCCCCCTTGTCCAAAGGTCCAGGGGCCACATACCAGCTGGCGTATGGCGAGGATCAAACACACAAAGTTTACAGAGCACCATTTTTTGAAATTAGACAGAGGAGAAGAAATGACAGAGCACAAAAGGATAATTTCTCTGGCATAAGGTGCATATTAAGATATACAAATAATATACTCTTCTTAAGCTGGACCATTAGGGTATCTTTTTACTCACCCTATATAAATTGGTAGGTGGTACCAGTGAATCATCACCAGCCAAGCTTAGCAACTGGCAGGTTTTTTTTAGTGATGTAATTTGCATACATGATATAATAATAGTTGCCTCCTCCTCAAGACTGCATGCGCTGGCTAAGTAATTCCTCCCATTTCTTTCATCAAGCTGTCCAAAACTGCATCAAGCAAGCATCTGGTTGGCCACCATGAGAACAGGATGCTGCACTTGATGAACCATTGGCCTGATCCAACAGGCTAGTGTTATGCTCTTAAGTTCATAAACAGACAAGGAAACCAATTGTCAAGATGGGGAATGCCAAAGTTATTAAGAGGCTGTGTCCATGTTTTTGGGGGGGCGGGGGGGGGTGTTGTTGTTTTCTGGACAAGGGTGATATGATCCTCAGACAACAACTCGACTCCATCCCTACCACACACACATGAATGCAGTTTGGAAGAATTAAAAAGAGGCTTTTATTTTGCTGATCAAAATATCCTACATTTCACCCATGAAGAAACAGGGACATTATTGCATTCAAATGCCTGCTGTAACCAAGTATAAGCACCTGTAACTAATTTTATTTTATTCATTTATTCGTACATAAATACATGAATTTATTTCTCATCCAAATGCATAAGCATCATTAAGGTTAGCTTCCAGCAATTAAAAACGCAATCATAATAGCAAACGGATTCTTACTACAAAATGCGAGAGAGGCCCAGCATGCTGTGCTTCAAAGCTACTGATTCCCTGGTGAGGCAAAAGCCCAGGCATCCCCAAACTTCGGCCCTCCAGATGTTTTGGCCTACAACTCCCATGATCCCTAGCTAACAGGACCAGTGGTTGGGGAAGATGGGAATTGTAGTCCAAAACATCTGGAGGGCCGAAGTTTGGGGATGCCTGCAAAAGCCTAATGAAACAAAAAGGACTTTCACTAGCCAGCAGAAGATCATCAAATAAGCTTTGCGGGACAAGGTGTACCACAATATTGGCACAGTCACTGAGAAGCCCCCACCCCCTCTGTCTCTCTCCCCTTCCCAACAACCATGTCTCTGCCTTTGGTGGGAGACAAAGTAGAGCTTCCTCCTTGATCAGGGAAACCATATTTTGTGCAGTGTGTCATAAAGAGACTAGTCTTCCCCACCCTTGTGACTTCCTGGTGTTTTTGACTACCACTCCCATCAGCCCCAGCCAGCATGGCCAGGGGTGATGTCAACTGTAGTCCAAAAGAACTGGGGGGCATCAGGCGCAGGAATGCTGGCTTAAGAGTGTCCAAGACGTCTGCTGGGCTACCTCATAAGAACATAAGAGCGTGCTAGATCAAGAAAATGGCCCATCTAGTGCAACATCCTGTTCCCACAGAGGCTAAACAGTTACCTGTGGGAAACCAGCAAGCAGGATTCGAGCACAAGAGGAACATTCTCTTCTCCTGTGGTTTTCAACAACTGGTATTCAGAAGCATTGCTACCTCCAACTGTGGAGGCAGAGAACAGTCATCATGGCTAGCAGCCATCAATAGCCTTCTCCTCCTCCATTAATTTGTTTAATCCTCTTTTAAAGCCATCCAAGTTGGTGGCCATCACTGCCTCATATAGGAGCAAGTTCCATAGTTTAACACACACACACAAGTCTAACACCCGTTCCTCCCATGTTTCTTGGCTTGCGCCATTTGCTGAAACAAAGCACTCTGGGTAGGTAAAGAAGCGAATGAATACAAAACCTGACTTACGTTGGTGGTCACTCAAAATTGTTGCAACAAAATAATGTGCCAACGCTCTGAAATGGTCCGACTTGACTTGAGCCAGTTTTGACCAGGAATAAGGGATGTTCTCCTTGACTGGTGCTTGACTCATTGCTGTGTTAACAAGCATGTATGTTTCTCCAACCTGAAAACAAAAGCACAGTCTGTGGGTAATGCCAACCATTTGCGGATAGTCAATAGAGTGTGCACACCTAGGAGGATTTGTAGGCTGGAAAGGTAGAAATTAGGAAGGATTCAAAACAAAAACTGTGAACCATTAGTGTTTTCTCCGCATGCACTCACCACGTGAGTGTGGAAGCTGAATGGCTGAAGCAAGAAGGCTAACTTTAAATGAAACAGGAAAAGAAACAGTCTATGGCCTTCTCACTGGATGAAATCTGCTGTGGACCCTGAGAAGCACAAGCAGAGTTACACTCAAGCTTTCTTGCCCTTTCCTTCCTGATGAGGTTTGGAGGATCCTCAAGAGCAATGTGTGATGTTGTGTGCATGTACAGCAGGAAATCCATGGGAATTGGTTAGTGCACCCCACCCCCTGGCCTAAGCATAAATCCCTTCAGCTACTGCAGGAGCATCTCTGGATGTTGCCTGTTGGGACCAGGGAAGTCCCACCCAGGAATGCCTTAAGATCCAGGATGGCTTGGGAGTAACAGCCACTGTGGTACTATACAATCCACTATTCTTTCTCAGAGTCAAAACTTTGCCTCTTGTCCTGCCTTCTTAAAACACCAGGTTTTGCACAGGAAACGGCTTCATACCAAGTCCATCTGCCATGACAAATAACACCTCTTCAGGGTCTCTGTCAGAGGTCTTGCCCATTGCCTGTTGCCTGATCTTTTAATTTGGGGGGGGGGGGCGGGAAGAACCCCATGCCTGAGTGGAGTTGAAATGTGGCCCTCTGGGGCACTTTATCTAGCCTCTGGGGTTCTCCTTTGGTTACGCCCCCTTCACCAGCCCTGCTCTGCGCCTTCCTCAAGTGCTTTTTCTTGGCTGGAACGCATCCTGCAACTACAATAACGCCTTTGTTTGCCTTAGATGAAGGATGGACGTGTGTGTCTCTCTGTGTGTAGAAACCTCTGACTTTTGCAAAGCCTGTAATGTAGACAACCATACAAAGGAAAAAGTCACACCCCTTGTTCCACCCACTTTGGCCTCTGGCCCCAACCACCACTGACATGTGGCCCCCAGAAGGTTACCCAGGAGAGAATAAGGCACTGAAGTAGAGGACAGAACCAGATATCTTCTCCATGCAAAGCATGTGCTCTGTTACTGAACCTTGAACCCACACTATCCACATTCTTTCATTACCAGCCAGGGAGTTTTACCCCCTCCCCTTTTAAGTAAATAGTAGAAAGTTATTTGTTTTCTAATGAATGTAAAATTTCACATTCTTAGTGTAATCTGGATTTTCTTGACTATGAAAGGGCACTGTCTGAGTCCTTCATTCTGTGGAAAATACTGTGTAGAAACTGTACATTTAAAGCACATAAGCACCTTCCATCCCTTCAAACAATTCTGGGCACTGCAGTTTCCCTCTCACAGAATTTCAATTCCCCAGCAACCCTTCACAAACTACAGTCCCCAGAATTCTTTGTGGGAAAGAAAGTGCTTTGAATGTGCTTCAGTAATCTACCTGCTATAATGGGGGCTGCATAATTGGTAGGCAAATCTTTCAGTTGCCTTAATGAGAAGAACTGTTGGCAGATGGCTAATTTAATAAACATGCACTTGTTTCTGAATAGCTAGATTAAAATCTGGGTTTAGGTCCTGCTTGCAACCATGCCACTGGCACTTAGCATTCATAGCTGCCAAGTTTTCGCTTTTCTCGCGAGGAAGCCTATTCAGCATAAGGGAAAATCCCTGTAAAAAAGGGATAACTTGGCAGCTATGAGCATTTGCAAGCCAAAGTCTGCAGAGGCAGCATTAAGTCACGTGCTCCATGACCTTCATTGGCCGCTGCGAACTGAGGCACTTTATTTGCTCACCAGGTTATGCAGTTTGGACATCAAATCCAATTTCTCTCAGGCGCAATTCATGCATTTCCTGGAAACCTTCCTCTGCCCTTTTGGAATTCTGAGGAGGAGCCTTCTTTTTCTGAGAATCCTAAGGTAGGCAGGGTGAGATTCACAGCTGGAATGTGCATGCTCAACTCCCTCCATACCCCACTCTTTTAAAAGTTTGGCTGGCAGTAGAACAATTGTTTGCAAGTCAATTCCAGCAGTGGGAGAAATGGGAAGCAGGACCCATTCCACCAGCACCGATGGACCCCATCAGACTCTTCCTGTCCTTGAACTGTCCCCATTCCAATTCCATTTCATTATAAGAAATACTATAAAACTTTTAAAAATTGTGCCTGAGCTTGCCTTTTCCTCTTCCCTCCCCATTTCCTCTTCCTTCTGCATCACATCTTTTTTACATTGCAAGCCTGTGGGGAAGAACTGCCTTGTTTTTAATTGACTGTATGTAAGTTGCTCTGAGAGTAACTTTCCAGGAGAGGGGCTGTCTGCTTTGCATGCAGGAGGTTCCAGTTTGGTTCCAGGCAGATCCAGATAGGGGACATTCCCAGCCCTATCTGCAACCCTGGAAAGCTGCTGCCAGCCGGTGTGGACAATACTGAGTTAGATGGACCAATGTGATGACTCTATGTGTGTTCCTGTTTCCATTTTTTAAAAAAAGGTTTTCCATTCATATTGACATAAGATTATATGAAAGTTCTACAGTTATGATTCTACGATGGCTAGTTCAGATATGCCATAGTCAAATAATAAAAACATGCCTACATGAACAGGACCTTCACCTTGTCACTTACCTTTGCCACTTCCTGGGCCATTTTCACAAGCGTGAAAAATTCGTTTTGTATTCCAGGAAGGCAAATCTGCTCAAAGTCACATTCCTGAGCCTGAGCCAACATCATCTTGACCAGCACACTCAGCATGGCAGGGCTCATGTCGTAACTTGGGGTGTGAGTAAAAGTCTCTTTTAGGTAATTTAAAACTCCTGAAATGGGGAGGGGAGGGAACAAAAAAATGTTAGTAGTGATACAATGTTTATAAGATATCATGATTACTGGCTAACAAAATATAGAGTTTAAATTAAAGCTGTAACAGCAGCTACTTCGGCTGTGTGTGTGGTGGACACACTAAAGTATTCAGGTGTGGGGAACCTTTGGCCCGCCAACTGTTGCTTAACTACAACTCCTAGAGGCCCCAGCAAGCATGACCAATGGCCAGGGGTGATAGGAGTTGTAGTTCAGCAACAACTGGAGGGCCAAAAAGTTTCCCATACCTGCATTAGATAGCCAAGAACTCAGTATGCATTTTCTGAAGCAGGCCAGACTTTTCTCTCCAACACAGGTATTCAACAAGTGGGTGGGGCTGCTTTTGCCCTTGCAGTTCTGAAATTAAACTGCATGGGCACAAGGTCCAGAACAGCACGTGGATGTCCAGTGGCCCATTGGCACTGACCTGGAGCCCTGAGTGGCTCTTGGCAATCTACTGATTACTCAAAGGTTCAGGAAAGGGCAACAAAATGATCAAAAGGGTGGAGTGACTCCCTTATGAGGAAAGGTTACAGCATTTGGGGCTTTCTAGTTTAGAGAAAAGGCGAGTTAAGAGGCGACATGATAGGAGTTTATAAAATTATGCATGGAGTGAAGAAAGTGGATAGAAAAAAAAGTTTTCTCCCTCTCTCATGACACTAGAACTTGTGGACATCCCATGAAGCTGAATGTTGGAAGATTCAGGACAGATAAAAAAATGACTTCTTCATGCAGTGCACAGTTCAACTAAGGAACTTGTTCCCATAGGAGCTGGTGATGGCCACTGACGTGTAGGTGGGTTCTCACAAGGTAAGACACAGTGATAACAGCAAGAACCTTTATTTAACTAACAGAACTGGACAACAGGGGCAAAGCAACTGCTTGTATACATTTCTGAAGGCCTGGACCACTCCCAATGTGATTGGCTGTCTAAACTTCCAATCTGTGAATCATGACTAAGAGTTTAAGGGCCAATGGCTGAGGTCCAAATCCTGGAATGTTCTGTGATTGGATATCATATATCGAATCAGAACACAGGAGCTCAGAATAGTTAGTCTAGACTCAAGCTCAGGCAAACACAGACCACCACTAAATACATAACGGCCACCAACTTAGATGGCTTTAATTTTATTATTATTAAAGATCATTGGACGACAGAGGACAAGATGGTTGGACAGTGTTCTCGAAACTACCAACATGAGTTTGACCAAACTGCGGGAGGCAGTGCAAGACAGGAGTGCCTGGCGTGCTATGGTCCATGGGGTCACGAAGAGTTGGACACGACTAAACAACTAAACAACAACAACAATCATTAGCCAAATTCAATGCCTACTAGCCATCATGGCTATGCTCCAACTCCAGAGACAGAGGTAGCAATGCTTTGGAATCCCAGTTGCCGGAAGCCACAGGAGGGGAAGCAGCTCTTGTGCTCAGGTCCTGCTTACAGGCTTCCCATGGGGGCCAATGTGAGAACAGGTGGTTGGATTAGAAGAGCCACTGACCTGTTCCAGCAGGCGATTCTTATGTTCTTAGAGCACCACACATAGTTCTATGCACACCTCTTTTTGGCCCAATTCACTCTTTACTTGCTCCACCCCTAGCATCATATATGACATCAGTTGGGCAGGTGGGTGAGTCTTGGCCAAAACTGCCTCAAAGGCCAAATGCGGAGGCCTGGTGGACCTAATTAGGCTCATGGGCTGGAGGCATAGCTGCCAAGTTTTCCCTTTTCTCGCGAGGAAGCCTATTCAGCATAAGGGAAAATCCCTTAAAAAAATGGATAACTTGGCAGCTATGGCTGGAGGTTCCCCACCACAGAGTTAGACTGTGTGCACACTATATGTTTAAAACACCTTTCCCTCAAATAATTATGGGCACTGTAGTTTGTTACAGGTTTCTGTAACTCTGTGAGTGCCCAGAATTATTTAAAGATGCTTCGAGTGTGCTTTAAAGGTACAGTATGCACAAAGCCCCAAGAGTGCAGGACTACTACCAAGGAGACCCAGGTTCCAATCTTACTCTGCCACGCATCTTGCTGTGTGATTTTGGGCCAATCACCCACTCTCACTCTGGCCTACCTTACAGGGTTGTTGTGAGGATAAAAGAGTGGCAGTGAAGAGGAACACCGCAAGTGCTACCTGAGTTCCTTGGAGGAAATGTGGGATAAAAACAATTGACAGTAACACTGAAATGGCATGGCAGTTAGGAGAGGGGCGAAAAAGAGCAGAGACATTTGAGGGTCTGAGGAGGAAGAGAAATCCCTGAGTGACTGAGCCAGGCCACTCCCTCGAGCAGAGTCTGGAGCCGAGCCAGAGCTCTGCCATAGCAGCAAGCGAGCCAAAATGAAGTTAGACGACAAACTATCCTTTTGGAAAATTAAAACAAACATTTACTGTAGTATAAGTACTAAAGTAATACTTGCATGCTGGTGCTGAAATCTAATCTCAAAAATGCACCTTACCCAACCAGTTCGTCAAGTTTCAGAAGCAAGTTTTTAATTGCCCAATAGGACAGAGAATGGAGCATTGCATTATTTGGTTCTGTGAATTCCCCCATCCCCCACTCAAGGGGGTTACTGACATTATGGTGGAGCTTTTGTTAGTTTTAAATTTCCTGCTTCCATTGTCATATGAAAAGCAGTCTTGGGTGGGGCAATCTTTTATTAAATGCTCCATTTATAATACGTTTTGCCTTAAAAGCAGCTGTAATAGATTCTGGAAGCAAAGGTTCTTCTCAACTTCTCACAGAAATAGCTGTCAGATTTAGATTTTAAAAATGCCAAACCCTCAATTTCTTAACAGATCCACGGACTAAAGTCCACAGCAGCTTGTCTTGGTTTAGTTCATCTTTACATCATAAGAACTTCAGCCGTGACCTTTTTTTTTTCCTTCCGTCTCTTAAGTACATATATGTATGCACAGGGTTGTGTTTATAGACGAAAGCCATAGCAACAATCTTCCCTCTGTCCACAAAGAACTACGTGTACGGTTATGAATGATAACGCATTGTGCACAATGCTATGTGGTCACGCCCCACAGGTACAATGAAAAGCATTTTGCTGGAAAGGCACATCTTTGAAGCAGACAGATTTAGGCTGGGTGCCCATCTCAGAATAATCTCAGCTGGGTCTGTGTGTAGTTTGATTGTATTCAAGGGTCTGGGAGGCAGAATCCTGCTCCGGGGGGCGCAGATTCTGTGCCGAGTACAAATTATGCAAAATAGACAAGTGGGGCCTGCAACAAAATGTTGCAGTGTGTAGCTTGCAGGTGCTGTTCAGAAATTAGGCCATTCCAATTCATTCCATTCCTCCCATTGCCAGCCAGCCAGCATTCCGTGACCACAGATAACACTTAGTCCTTGTTGGGTTGTACTTAGAGGTGTCGGTCACACACATACACACACCCCAAAAAAACCCACAACTTTTTTGGACTTCTGAAAATCTTGGCTTTCTCCCAAGTCTTCTGACATTTCCCTCTCATGAACAGATGGTACAATTTTGGAAAATTGTCCTGCCAGGCTTAGCTAGGCCTTGGGAGGAAGGGCTACCAACCCCTTTGGGTCTTTTTTCTTCCACCATGTGAACCCAAACAGTACAGATGTCTAAGCTGGATGCTTGAAGCTTAGACCACGTGGCTTTAGCAAGCCATCTTTGTATTTCTATACAAGTAATATAGAAAGTCTTATCATTGTGTAAGTTAAACTGTCTGTCTTTTCTTGCTGCTGTATGTAAAAGCACATGAATCTGACCTTTGGATAATTTGTAAGTAAACCATTTTTAACTTACCAAATGTATGGTCTCTATATCTATGCTAAGAGAAGTGGGTAACTTTGGAAGCAACTTACAAGGGAATATTTTAATGGTCCAACAGCCTACGTATATTTCCACACTTATTTTGCTGCATGTTTTATGATTTTAAAATCTCTGCTGGGACTCTCTCACCAAAGAGTACTTGTCCCAAACCTGGATCTGGGCATCCAGGGGATTCTCCTTGTATTTCTCCATATTCTATTTTTTCCTTTAACTAAACCAAATTAAAACCAGGAAAAATAAACCTTAGGGCACAGAAAATGCCCTCAGTCTCCTGTGACCACCACTGCAAGGAAATACAAACCAAGGTATGTGCCGAGACCCCTGAACGTCTCACCCGTCAGAGATTGGTGTGCACAATATAGGATGCCATTGCACTTAGGGTGGGGATAATTTAAAGTGTGGATCATTGGAGACACAGGAAGCTACCTTACCCCAAATCAGACCCTTGGCCTCTCCAGCTCAGTACTGCAGTGACTGGCAGCAGCTCCCTATGGTTTTAGCCAAGAGACTTTCCCAGCCCTACCTGAAGATGCTGCCAGGGACTGAACCTAGGACCTTCTGCATGCAAAACAAGTGCTCTGCCACCAAGTTACAGGCAGCCCTTCCTTTGGAGTATAAGCTGCAATAAATTATATACCAGCCAGTGCAATGCCTACGTTAGGGAAGGAGAGGAGAAAGACCACATTATGAGACTAAAAAAAAGCTGTTAATAATGGACCACAGTCTCTAAGGCCTTGAAACTACAGCTCATTAATTGTTAACCATAATATTCACTTTGGGTTGCATCCAAAGTTAGAAAGGAAACCCACGAAAATGGCTGAGCATAACTAACACTGTCACTTCATTTCAATGGGTCTACTCCGGAATAAAATTTAGGCTGCATACACACCACACGTTTAAAACACGCACATGCACACACAGAGAGAAAGAGAGAGAGACAGAGAGAGACAGACAGACAGACAGACAAAATACCGGTACTGGGAATTGTAGTTTACCCCTCACAGAGCTATGATTCCTAGGGTTTGGGGGGGGCAGGGGTTATCAATATATGCTGTGTATGTAGCTAAATCGGATACAACCCTTAGTCTCAACTAAATGAGTTACTTGGGCAGTTTTATATTTAACTACAGTGGAACCTCGGTTTATGAACACCTCGGTTTATGAATTTTCGGTTTATGAACGCCGCGGACCCATCTGGAACGGATTAATTCACTTTCCATTACTTTTAATGGGAAAGTTCGCTTCAGTTTATGAACGCTTCAGTTTATGAACAGACTTCCGGAACCAATTACACCCATGTTTCAGTTTATGAACGCTTCAGTTTAAGTACTTCACGGACCCGTCTGGAACGGATTAATCCACTTTCCATTACTTTCAATGGAAAAGTTCGCTTCAGTTTATGAACGGTTACTCCGCGGATCGTCTGGAACGGATTAATCCATTTTCCATTACTTTCAATGGGAAAGTTCGCTTCAGTTTATGAATGCTTCAGTTTATGAACAGACTTCCGGAACCAATTGTGTTCATAAACCGAGGTACCACTGTAGTCTCATTCAGCCCGTTAAGAAAACGGGCGCTAGAGGTGCGACGGGGCCGCGGCCTTCCCTCCCTTTCTGCGCTCGGCCACGGGGCGCGCCGGGAACGCAATTAAACAAAGCGCTCTCCCGTCGTGTCCCGCGGCCGAGCGCAGAGAGGGAGGGAAGGCCGCGGCCCCGCCGCTCCTCCCACGGGCCAGGTAGGGTTGTCAGGAGGAGGAGGAGGCGGACCCGAGGCCGCCATCTTGGTCCGCCGCCGCAGGGGAACGGAGGGCAGAGGGTTGAGGGGGGGAGAGAGTGCGCACGTGTGTACGTCCCACCTCTTCGTCCAGACCCTGTGTCCGTGGGGCACATGCGCATTAGCGCGGACACAGGGACACAGGGACTGGACGCAGAGACACAGGGACTTTATTATATAGGATGGGACTAAACTTGAAAAGTGAATATTTTAATTATTATTGTTTTAAGCGTGTGCCCCTCTCATGCTAAAAACCTGTTTAATCCTGGGTCTCTTTTGAGGGCAAATACATTGCAATTAAATGAAGGCTGTGTACACACTACATCTTTAGGTACATTTGAAGCACATTCTTTCCCTCAAAGAATTCTGGGCACTGTCATTGGTAAAGGACTGCTGAGAATTGTAGCTCTGGGAGGATGAACTACAGTGCCCAGAAATCTCTACGGGAAAGAACACGCTTTGGATGTGCCTGACAGGTACAGTGTGCACACACAAGCTCATGTGAAACGTGTAAGGCTCTATGCATGCAAAAGAGAAGCAACTGGATCAAGCCACTATCCCAAGGTGTTTGGAGAACCAACATACAACTCTTCCCTACCTGCTGCATTCTGAAAAGCCTCAATGGCCTTTTGAAGCCCAGCCTGCGTCTGCTGATGGCACCTTGTGCCAATCTGGGTGTAGAGAGCTCCGATGTTGAACAGAACACTAGCTTTTTCCAGCAACAGGTTCTTCTGGCAGACAGGAACACCAGTGAAAGAGTCATACCTTCAGCAAAAACAGAAACAAAACCGAATATGTATGTAATTAAGAAGGGTGGTGTGGTGGTGGTGAGGGGATTAGGACAAAGAACAATTTTAAGACCCACTCCCAACCCTCTTAGCTACAGTTAAGCATCTGACAAGCATTACATTTGCACCAGCTCATTGATGGGCTCTTTTTTACTTTAACTAAGAGTCAACAATGCTCATAATCCAGGGCACGTAACACACATTAATTGCTGAGCTTTGTCAACTAGAAAGCACATTTCTTTTTGCTCTCTTAAAAGCAGCACACCCCTTCCTTGCAATGCTTGACTGGATCGCTAAGAGCTTTTTTGGCCAAATGGGAGGCTTTGCATTTTGCCTCCAGAAACACAGGGCTGCAATCCATCAGGTCAAATTTCAAACCCACAAAGCTGCGCTCCCAATGCATTAGAACCAACACTAACAACATTCTAAATGGAACTTACCAGGTAAATAAAATCCCCAGGTGTCTGCTGGGTGAAAAAAATCTATTCTCTACAAAGCCGAGCTGAACAAAATAGCTCATCAACATCTCAACTCCCGATTCATCTCTGCTGGGGGTACGGCAGGCCTTAGAATACAAAACATACATTCACCATGGTATGTCATCAACATGTGCCAGGTAAATGGATTTTACACCGTCACATTAGTACAGAGTTCTGAACATATTTTCATAGGTCACAGCTCACTTCGTCATGCCCAAAGTGGCTTCTTAAATGATTTACAATGACTACATTTACAAAAGTGAGGTCAAAGTGAAGGCAAATGAAAACAAAGCATTGCTACACTGTTAGGCAGTGTACAAATGAACACAAGATCCAGGCAGTGGGGGTATCCAAATTCCAATTATTCACTAGTAATAAACTAATGGATAGCAAGCGAACACCTAAAATATGGCAATTACTTTTTTGTAGTGAGCCCATTTCTCCCGGCACCTAGAGAATCATAGAGGTGGAAGGGACCCCAAGGATCATCTATCCAACCCCCTGCAATGCAGGAATTACAGCTACCATGTCCACAGTTTATACAGGTACAGGTTTTGTGTTTTTTTTGGAGCATCTAGTTCAAGTTCCTATGTGGCCAATGTTCCTTTGGGGAGATGCCTAGGGCCAGTCTTGCATCTAAATCGTTTTTTTTTTTTAAGTTCTCATCTACAGGTGTGTGTTTTTTTAAAAAAACACACAACACTTGAAATCCAAGTCCATTTTCTAAACAGACTTAACTTACTTGTCTTAAGTCCATAAGATCAGCAATTTCATTTTCGTATTCAGAACCTTCTTCACTGTAGTGTTCCAGGATAAAGTCCTGGAAATGATAAAGGAGACATGGTACAGTTCAAATCCTGAATTTCTTCACCATGGCTGCACAAGTATTTTAAAGAAAAACTTTGACAATGCTATCAATAAGTAATGAAGAGCTCACCTAATCATGTAGCCCTGAACTGACATGTGCATTTGCCAAAAAATAACTAACCTTAAGCAAGTAGAGTCCTTGACTCTGTATGAAGCCTAAATCCTCACCTAATTTTTAGAAAAGCCCCAAGCCTTGAGGGCTGGTTTATAACATTGAAGGTTGGCCATTGAATGACATTTGTTCAGCATCTCTTAGTAAAGAGCATAGCACATTCTAAGAGACAAAAAATCCAGAGAAGCTCATGTCACACACACACACTCTGAAAATTGAAATTGCTGCTTAAAGGCTATGACCACCACTATGCAAAAGATGAGCCAGTTTCCAATTTTGTATGTGAAGCATGCGACTAGACAGTATGCACACCTTGGGTGGAGGAAGTGGACCGAGAATTTCTCTCTCTCTTCTGTCGCACTAGAATTCTGGGCCATCCAACAAAATCAACACCACAAAACTAATTAGCAGAACTGACTGCCACAAGGCATGATGTCTGCTAGCTTTGCCTGAAGACAGGAATGATCAAACTGAATGGAATGAGGGGGCACATACAGATCCGGTTCCCCTCTCCAGTACAGAACCTTCACATTTAGAAGCAGTCTACCCTTGAATAGCAGTTGCTGAGGAGCAACATCAGGACTGTGTTTTGACCTTGATGACCTGCTTGTTGAGATGCCATGTGGCGGGTCACTATGAGGAAAAGGATGGGTGGCCCTTTTTTCTGATCTAGCAAGACTCTTCTTACACTCTTGGGTATTCTATAAATTGTTTCATGTCCACTTTGCTCCTCTGAGATTAAAAGGCTGACTATTCACCACTGGCCAGGTTAAAAGGGAGCAAACTCAACTTCAAACCTTAGAAATGTTTGCTGGGAAGATCAGTCTGTTGCCTAATTCTGACATTTCTCTGGCAAAGACAGGGTTTCCTGCACACACACACCTGTTTCATAATCCCATTCAGGGCACAAGAATACTATTGGAAATGGACTATGCATTTTAAAATGAAAGGGGGCAGGGGGTAAATTAGCAGAATAAACCTAGATGTGCACAGCATTGCGGGAGGGTCGGTTCATTTGGAGTGAGACAGAATGGCCATGGACAGGGGCAGAGAACCTGATTTCATTCATGGTGTAAATATTTGCCCAGCTCCCCAGTGCCCCAGACAGAATCTTGATAAATCTTTCTCTGTCCTTCTCTGTCTCACTTTCCTGTTTCAAAAGGGGGGGTTGTTCATGTGATTCATTTACTGCACAGAAGCAGCAACAGCACTTGAAACAAAGTCTATTAAAAGTCACAACTGCCTGCCTGAGCCAAAGCCTGCTCTCCATTCAGATTTCTGTGGACATTTATTTGGTGTTTTACTTGTACCAAGAAAATTTAAAACCAGAGCTCTTCAGTCTTGTGTGTGATTGGCTCAAAAGAAGGCATCTGGGAATTACTTTGGGCAGACAGGGAATTTTTATACCACCAATTCAGTGGAGCAAGGCAATACACACACATAAAAGCAGATCAGTAGATCAGTCTAGGAAAGAGAACCATAAAACCTCACAACCATCTTGCAGTAAAGCAAGTAAAACCTGTCTACCTCTTGCTAAAAACTACAGGCCAACAAACCAGCCTTGGTCAACTCAGAACTCTGGGGCCCTTATCTAGGTTATTACACTGCAGGGCTACCAATGGCCTCCAACATGTGACACTCACCGCCCTCACCCCAACCTCATAGTGCCTGCATTCAGATTTCAGCACCCGCAGTCCCTTCATTCCTACCTAGGGTTGCCAGACTCAATAGAGGACAGAACTTCTGTGCCTTTAATTACCCTGCTCTCTTTTGAGTCTGGAAACCTTAAAGAGAAACCAGCAGACCCTTTGTTTAATTTCCAGGCAAAGGGTCTGCTGGTTTCTCTTTAAGGTTTCCAGACTCAAAAGAGAGCAGGGTAATTAAAGGCACAGAAGTCCTGTCCTCTATTGAGTCTGGCAACCCTATTCCTACCTTTGCATGATCCTGGCAAACAAGCTTCTGCCAAGAAGTCTTCCATTAAATGTCGCCCAAACCAACAAGTTAAGAGCTTTGAAACAAGATCCCTCCTCTTCAGAGAGGGGGGAATTTGCGGGCGGGACCCGCTCTACGCAGTGAGCAGGGGGCGGTTCCCGCCCCCCTGCTCCACCTTTACCTGCCGCGCTCAGGGCTGGCCAATAGGGCCAGCTGGGGGGGGCGGAGCTAACAGGTCTTTAAATTAGCGCGGCAGGCTCCAGATCGCCCCTTTTCGCCCCTGCACCACATCGGATCTCCCACCCACCCGCCCTTTAGGTCGTCCCTTAGTCAGGTTCATTTTGACCTTGCTATGGACTTCGGTTGGTCGCCTTTGGGTCGCCTTTGGTGGCCCAAAGGGTCCGGGTAGGAGTTTTTTCTCCAATTGGCTAATTGGCACCGGCCTCTTGGTTTTTTCGCCTACCTCGTAGCAATTCGTCACAACTTCTTCGGTATTTGGCGGTAGGCATTGGAATATGGAGTTGTCTGGTGTGTTCGAGGACTGGTTGTGGCCATCATCCAACCCTCCTCTTATAGGGGTATCCCCTTAAAGGGATCCGGCGGTCGTGGATCCCGTCCGACGCCCTGCTGGTGGCTAGGGCCATGGCACAACCCCGGTGGCACCAGGGTGAGCTTTCAGTTGTATTTGCATCAACAGGCTCCTCCCTTGGGGTGTTAACCTGATATGACCCCCCCCCCGCCAAGCGGGGCGGAGTCACGCTTGCTAGCGAGTCCAATGCCTAAGCCAATACCTCTCACTTGCTTTAACCAATAAAGTTGTGGCCTTATTCTACCCATCAACCTTAATACCACGTGTCACTGTGTCTTTATTTATTGCGGGGGGCGGGTCCTCGAACCGCAAGTCAGGATATTAAGGCTACTTTAAACCATAGCGTAGCATCCTGGCTCATCCCAAAGCTGTTAACTACAATTTTGGAAACAATGGGTTGTAACCAATGAAATTCTACTTAAAGTAAACCCACTGGGCACTAGCACAATGAGAGTCCTCCCCCTGTGTGTGCCTTTCACCATCCCCAGATCTACTCCAGAGATTTGGGGGAAGCCCCGGAACAGGTTTACAGAGGACATACAGGGAGAAGAGAGGGATAGATTGCTCCATTGTGCATGGATAAATCCTTTCACTAATGGAACAATCTGCTTAATGCTACGTTGATCGCAACCCATTGAAATTTATGGACCCAAGTTAGTATTGTGCAAATAACATTGGATATCACCCAGTGGCAAACTATAGTTCATGGATGACGTCTGGGTTTGCCAGATCATGCAATGGAACTGATTGTGCAGCCAAAAGGGTTTTCTATGGTTCAGCTTAGTAAAGCAAAATATGATTGTCTGACCATTGACCCAAGTCCTGTTCCTCATGCTGCTTTCATTTACTCTGCAACAGCCAGTCTTGAGTTGTTTTAAAAACCAAGGAAGGGGTTTGTTCTTTCACGTAAATATATCTTCAAATTGCACAAGTGCCCACAATCTGTTATCAGCTGTGTAAAATGAGCCTCCCCAGTCTGGGGACTGGCAGGCTGTGCATTTTGTGGTGTATAAATGCTCATGCATGTGGACTTGCACATCTCTGCAGGAGAGTAAATCCAGCATCTCACAGTAACATTTGATAAGGGTAGGAAAGGCCCCTATGGGCAAAGCATCTCTCCATATTCCTAAAGAAATGGTTCTTCGCTAGTGCCTCCACCGCAATCTCTAGACACAATGGGACTAGCACAGTAGAAGAACCACAAAGAAGTGTGCAATTTTAATGTTATGACAGCATGAATGAGACATTATTGTTTTTCTCAAAAGACGAAGTAATGCCTGGCCCATATTTGTAATCTGCTCTTGGAATTTAAAGCATGCAACTTTTTTTTTAATTCTCTTAACCATAAGAGCTAGAAATAATCTAGGTGGGAGTGATAAATTTAGAAGATTTTTCTTAACAATGAAACCCTGAGATTCACCGTCGAATCAAGGTTTTTATTGTGAATCTAAACCAACTTTTGTGGCTTGTAAATTTCTCTTGAAACATTTCCCTGGGGAGCAAATTAAGTCATAATGAGAATTTGAATCTGTCTTATCACCCCAACATCTGCAGTGTATACTTTTTCCTTGCTTAGTAGAAACGCTACCTTCAAAGGAACTGCGAAGTCAACGTCTTTGGTCTCTTTCAAGCCAAGTGGTATCAGAGGAATGCTAAAAGCCTCCCTGTGTTAAAAAAAGAAGAAGATTAAGATCAAATTTCCCCTCCCCCAACTTTTCAAAAACCGCAAATTGGTGTAGGAAAGTGGTTGTTCTATGAACCTCTATATAGTATCCATAAGTGTAGACTAGCTTGTTTGACACCTATACCCCAATAGGTTCAATTGCATCATTTAAAAAGCAAGCAAACCAAAAAGTGGCTTGCAAACTCTTCCTTCACCCTCACAACAAACTCCTTTCCATTTCAAAGAGGAGGAAGTGGAGATGAAAGTTGAAGTGACTTGCCCAAGGCCATGCAATGAGTTAAACATAGGCAGACATTCATAGGCAGACATAGGCCGCTGACCTCTCTTAAGGTTGACCTCCTGGTTGACCTTTTATGAGCCTGAGACCACACTTACTAAATGGGGGGACTGCTGTGGGCACCACCCACTCCATGCCACCAAGCACACATGCCACTCAACCTATTCTAATGGTGAACAGAACACTTCTTTCAAAGCCTAGTTTCAGCAAGGAAAGGGGACCAAGTAAGGCCTCTATGGACACCTATGGGTGTATGTATGTGCATCACCAGTTCTGTTGTTGTCACCAACTCAGCTCCTGAATCTGATTGCAGTGGGTGGGTGGGTGGGGGGCAGCATTTCAAGGCAGGGTGAGCCCACTAGAGCCAGCACTGACATTGACAAGGGAGGAGGGCGACATTGTTACCTGCTCCACTCCTGAATCTGATCTGGGAAGAGAGCTTAAGGGAGGGGGGCGGCTGCTCTTTATCAAGAGATAAAGCCACTGACTGGAGGTTGCTTCTTCTGCCTCTTTATGGTCTTCCATTAAAGAGGGCTCTTTATGGCTACTGTCCATGATAGCTATTGCTCTGCTTCCACAGTTGGAGGCAGCAAGGCTTCCGAATGCTGGTTGCTGGAAACCACAGGAGGGAAGAGGGCTCTTGTGCTCAGGTCCTGCTTGCTGGTTTTCCATAGGCAACTGTTTGGCCACCATGGGAACAGGATGCTGAACGAAATGGGCTATTGGCCTGATCCAGCAGGCTCTCATGCTCTTATGTGTGCCATGGCTCCATGGCTTTCTAGATTGTGAACCTGAGGACAGGAACCATCTTAACACTGTTTTCTTAAGCCACTCAAACAGTCTTTTTTGTTAAAGTATGGAGTATAAATGCTGCAAATGCAATGCAATGCAATGCAATACAAATGTGTTGTTCAACTCTAGCATAGGGAAGGGCTCCATGAAAGAGTGCAGGCCTTCTTTTAAATACAACCCCTCAGCATTTTCACATAAAAAATGCAAAGTCTGCCAAAGTAGTTTAAGGCTCCCTTCCTCCCAGCCTTCCTTCCCCTCATCACTGATGTACAAATAAACAACCTGATGCAGAACGGGTTACAAAACCATTCATTGTTATTCACAGGCATACCACTCTCAGAGAAATCAAAACCAAATCCCTGGCATTAACCACGACATTAAAACGAACCCTTTGCTTGTTGATTCGAGGCATTCCCCTCTGATCCATCTTTATTAAGTTTGCCATGTTTGTGCACAAATTTCCATGGGCACCTGTGTTCCTGCCAGCTCTAAGATGAATGCAGGGTGGAATTCAATCTCTCATTGAAATGCCAACCTCATGGTGGGAGAAATAATAAACTTCTCAATTTTGACTGGCAGCACACACAGCCTTTTCCAAAATGTCCCTTAAATCTATGCTAAAGTGTGGGCTGTTAAGATCAAGCAAAGCAACAACAACAACAACAACAACAGCATGGGGGCGGTGCACAACAGAGCTACAGTATATTGTCTTTTAAAAGCAGGCTGGGATATAAGTTTGTGACAGTGCCGACAATGGGCTTGAGGTTTCAGAGAATTAAAATGTATACCCCTGAGAGGAATATTTATTTATTTATTTATTTATTTAAGAGAGAAAGAAATTATTAAATGAGAGGGACAAATAACTATGAAAAGGGAAAGAACGGAACAGCAAAGCCTGGCATTAAATGTTTCACTGCAAATCAGCGCCCCACTTTGCCTGCTGGCTTTGTGCAGCTTAATACCAAGAGGAGAAGTTAGTTCTGGCCTTCTCTGCCACTCCCCATTCAAGTCACCTCTTCGAAGGCATTTCTGAGGATTAGGGATCAGAATTAATTGCTTTTAATACCTTTCCCAAGGAGGAAGGTAAATACCCGCTGTAATCTCCTCAGTCAACAGCCAGACCAAACTGAATATTTTCGCCTCTCTCCTGTGCAGCTTTGTTCTCTGCATTTTTTCCCCTCTGTCAGACAAATATTTGTTTTGTGTTTTTTGTTTTTTTTTTACTCACAGGTAACATACTTGTCTGGGGAACAATACTACAATAGCTCCTCCCCCACTCACTCTGTGTTCCGGTAAACCTCAACAGAGATGTTGAGTCCTTCCAGCTCCTCCTTAAGGATCTGCAGGTCTGAGTTGACGAAGCTGAGTTCCAGCAGCACCTGCTCGCGCACCTTGTTGCTGGTTGTCGCCCTGCCAGGAAGAAAAAGGCATACACATCAGAAGAGCCAGCTGGATCAGGCCAGTGGCCCATACAGTCCAGCATCCTGTTCTCACAGAGGCCAACCAGATGCCCCAAAGGGAAGCAGGACCCGGACACAAGAGCACTTTCCCCTCCTGTGGCTTCCTGCAGCTGGTATTCAAAAGCATTGCTGCATCCTATTGTGGAGGAAGTGCTTAGCCATTGTTGATAGCCTTAACCTCCCTCAATGAATGTGTCCAACCCTCTTTTAAAGCCATCTAGGCTGGTGGCCATCATTGCCTCCTGTGGGAGCTAGTTACATAGTTTAACTATGCGCTGCACCTTTGAGAACGCTTTGAGGACAGCCTCTTTATTGTATAATGGGCCTTACCGGCATTCTCTACATTTCTGAGATTTCCCCCTTAATAATAGACATGAAAAAACTCTGGTTTCAGAATTGATATGGCCCACTGCCAAACGAAAAGAATGTGGAGTGGCTTTCAAGACAACATTCATGGCACAGATACTATTGTTGTGATTGTTAAGCCGAAGAAGACAAACAAAGCAATAGGCCTGCCTAACAATTCCACTGCAGTTTTTAATGGCAATGGTTTCCATTGACCCATAGCACTGTAGCCAAGGCCCACAAATGCAGTTGACAGGTCGCCAAGTGTTGGTGAGTGGCAGAGAGAACTTATAATTTATCCCTCACTTCTTTTTTTAAAGCTGTCGCTAGGGTTTGCCCAAGACATTTTGCTACCTGAGGTAAAAAGGTCAAGATAGTAGCTGCCCACACAACTCTACCAGACCAGCTGTTGAACTCTGGTGAGAGGACTGTACCCTTCGCTGAATGTGACGGCAGCAGGCTAGAGTTTAGAGAGTACAGGGCAAGCCACACAGCACAAACAGCTTAGCCCTCCATCAAAATGAAATGGTCAGGGGCCCCCAGGAAGAGCAGCTCTCTGCTGTCCCTGCCCTTCCACCTGGGGCAGCTGCTTCATTCTCTAAAGGTAGGGCCTTAGTAAAGGTTTACTTCTTTCAAAATGGTGCCAGGCTGGGCTTTGTGCAGGGACACAGCATGGAACAGGGGAGTTGCTAGCAACAAAGGTTGCGCACACACACCATACTTTAAAGCACATTTCCGCCCTCAAATAATTCCAGGCATTGTAGTTTGTTAAGAGTTGCTACAAATTTAACTCTGTGAGGGGTAAGCTACAATGACCAGAATTATTTGAGGGCGGAAATGTGCTTTGAATGTGCTTGAAAGGCATAGCATGTACACAGCCAAATCTAGGCTTAACATGCCCAGCTAAAATCTGCAAACTCCTCACCTTCTCCAAGCAGGACTAGCTCAGATTTTTGCTTTGGTTTCAGCTTCAAAACTCTGAACTAGATCCCTTTTAATAAAAGGGGGGGTTCATTTTAACCTTTTGTCCAGGCTTTTGATGGACTATAATAATGTTGCTTTTGCTGCTTGTGTGTTGTCAAAGCTTTCTGAGGTTGTCTGGGGCAAGGACTGTTTTGCCTATTTTAAATTAATTACATAGGTTTTTGTATGAATGTGTCAACATTATAATGTATTTTATGCATGCTTATGTTATTAAAATGTGCTGCAAGTTCTTTGGAAATTGCTGAGTAACAAGCAACAAACAAGGCCAACAAACACCAACAGAAAACAGCAACATGCACAGCTTTCAGATGTCTGCTTGGATCCCAAGTTAACTTAAGAAAGTTTGGGGAAGGAATGTCTCCCCACCCCACTTCTGTGCCACTTTGTTTGGGAGGGTCCCTATGCCTGATCCCAATTTGCTCAGCAAATGAGGGCCCCCAAACCTCCAGTCAGGTTGCATGAAGAAGGAACGGACGAGAAACTTTCCTTCTGCAAATTTTCTTAAGTTATCTTAGAACCCAAGCCATTAGATTTATGAAATGAATTGTTTGAAATATTGGAATCATGTTGTGTATTGAGCTATCCTAGCTGCTCCCTACTGCTGAAAAATATGTTTATTCAATTAACTATTATGGCATCAAAAGATAGTTATGAAATTATCCATTACTGTGTTTGTTAGAAATGCTGATGTTTTATCTGTTTAAGATTGCTTTTTCATTATTTCTGTTACGCAGTTTGGAGTAAACCCTGAGTGAGTTGTTTTAAATGGAAAGGCAGTACACAAATAAATATGATTTCTTTTAAATACAGTACTGCAAAACAAAACATGTGTAAAGAAAAGCAAGGGAGAGCTTTTAGAGCAGACAAATTTCCGATAGATGAAAGGCTAAAAATACTACAATGAGTCTACATGCAGGATTATTCCTAGCTGCAATTTCTTCAGTGAGATGTTGGGAGTCGCTGGGCTGCTGGCTGGGATTCAGAGGCTGCTCCTGTTGGACAGAACAAAGGCTGCATTCTGGGGCTGTGGGCAGAGGGAGGAGGGAAGTCGTGGGAACATACCGGAGGAGGTTTTCAGCGCCAGCTCTCATCCTCACCGCCTTCAGTATCTGCTGGTTGAGAACTGCTCTTTGGTTCTGCAGTTTGCTCCGTCCAGTCTCCGCAAGAGGGTTGCACCCCTGGATTACAGAAGCACACATCGTTTATCAAAAGTGGATGAGCAAAGAACTAAAGAATGAATGGACACCTCCCTAAGCAGATAACACTGATCTCCACATTTTTAAAAAATAAAAAAAACATATATGTCATCCAACACAGTGTTTCCCAATCCTCTTACTAATGTGGAAGCAACGAGGAGTTGCATCTTTGACCCAAGCCAAGATCTCTCTACAGCCTTTGCCAATAGCTTCTGTCCTTTATAAATATTCTACAAATACTTATGTGACTCCAAGCATGCCTCACACCAGGCATCCCCAAACTTTGGCCCTCCAGATGTTTTGGACTACAATTCCCATCTTCCCCAACCACTGGTCCTGTTAGCTAGGGATCATGGGAGTTGTAGGCCAAAACATCTGGAGGGTCGCAGTTTGGGGGTGCCTGCCTCACACAGTAACCAGTGGAACCTGCAACAAAATGCTGCAGCATGTGGTGCTTGTGATCAGGACACTCCGTTTCCATCATCTCGCCCTCCTGGTTTTCTTTTTCCAAACCCTCCAACAGTCAGCCCTCACTGAGCTGTTTGGGGTTTCTATTTCCCCCCTTAGAAGTTGTTTTTCCCCACATATTTATTTCATACCTCTGCAAACCTTGGGGTTCCTACAAGTCTGCTGATATTGATACTAAAGAAGGCTCTGCCCCCAGTCCCTGCCAATCGCACCCGTCTTGGCAATAGAATACATTGGAAGAGGAAGGCAGTTGGTGGGCAGGTTCAAGCAATAGGAGGTCATTAGTATTAATATTATTAAGATTTATATCCCACCCTTCATCCCAAAAGTTTTCAGAACAATGAGCACCAATCCATTTAAATAAAACAAAAGGCTAGCAAATAGAAATTTGAAATCTCTTTCCAGTACTGGCTTTCCAGATGGTTGAAAACATGGCTGATTATATGAGGGCTTCATAAGGACTTATGGGGTGTGTTTTCCTTCAACGTTCAATTACAAAATATTGATTAGATTAAAAAGAAAAGTCTTGCTTGCATTCCTGGTGCAATCTCACAAAGAAAACCAGAAGGCATTCCACTTCTTCTATATTGATAAGCAGAAGTGTTTTCATTTTTGTGGTCAAAATCCTCTTACAGGTGGATAAGAAGTTCAAATATTATTATGACCGCAGAACAAAGTTAAAAGGGTTTGTTTAAGAGCAAACCCAGTCATGGGAGCAAGGACTCGAAACCAAGAAAAGGCTGGTAACTGATACTGTACTTGTTTCAAGTTTTAGGGGCCTTGTTTGGACCAGTTTGAGAGGATCCATAGCAAAAGTTCTCCAGTTGGGCTTCCAACTGTGGGTCTAACTTGGCAGCATCAGACAAACTATTTAATTTCCCATAAAGCCTCAGAGTGACACTACATTGCAAATATTGCAAGAAAGATTGGCTGAGGACTGTCCTGTTGGAACTCCCGAAACAGGTAGAGATTCAGCAAGAATCATTCCTGCCTTCCTTTAGATGTCTCCTAAAAATGCTATTATTCAAGGAGGCCTTTGCAATGTTGATTTCTTCTTACCAGCTATTATTATGTTGCCACTGGTGTTTTATTATCATTTTGTATGCTTGTATTTTTTTATGAAAGTGCAGTTTATAAATATTTACATAAAAATAATATTGTCTAGAGTGGATGGGCAACCTTGTCTCTTGGTGAGTCTGCTTCCTTTCCACAGAGCTGGAGTTAGCTGAAATTAATAACACCCATGATATACTATTAGCTATAGTGTTTCAGGAAAAAAATGGACATTTCTTTGAACTAGGATAACCTGGCTACCAGCATTGCACAGGATTGTTGCTTGTTGCAATTTCTTGGATTAGTACCTAGGATAACACTCTCACAAGACTGGTGGGTTGCTTAGGCACCTTGTCTTCATAACTTGTTCAGCATTCAAAGCCTTAAGTCTAAATCATGTCTTTGTTTAACCCAATGACAAAATAATTGCTTAATCACTAACACATCCTGCAACAGATTTTTCTCCAGGAAACGCAGTGTTCTAAACCTCTACACGAAGTCCAATTTCAGCAAATGCTGGGGCTCTCAGAAGAAACATATATCATAGGTGCTGAGACTAAAAGCATCACCTGATGTTCTTCATTCATTAATGGAACTAATTCATTCTGTGATGTTGATGAAGTCTGAAAAGCACACCCACCAACACTGAAAATATGAAAAGAGGAGCAAGCCACTAACACCTCCATCATAATTACAAGTGATTACTGCCTAATTCCAAATTATGCATTTGCTACATTTGGATGTCGTGCAAAAACATAGCATGCATCTATGGGCAACAAAACAAGTTGTGGTTAATTTAAATCTAAAGCAGAAGCAGAAGTTTTCAAAGTCCTCTTCACAGCTGGGCTGCAGGTGGGAGAGAAATACGGTACATGAGCTTATTGTGGCTCATTCTCATTACATGAAACTATGGCTTTTCCATTGCCTAATCTCAAGTCTGTATTTATTTGCTCTAAGCATAACAGCATGCCCTGCACTATTCTCAAAACCAGTAAAATAATTGGTCATTTAGTTGCCTGCCAGTTCAAACTGAGCTTCACCTTAAAGTTCACATGTGTGTGTATGCACACATTAGACACACAGATACATCCATGCCCTTAATTCAGAGAGGTGGATTCAGACTTAGTCAATTGGATACAACACAGAGATGTTAACTTCCACAGACCTGAAGCATGTCAAATGTCACAACTCACACTAACCGGATATCAAGAGATGTGCCCGTAAAGGGGGGGAAACAGTAGCAGAGTTTTCCCAGGGACATGTTAGAGAAAACAGGGGCTGTCCCTGACCAATAGGGACGGTTGGAGTATGTATGCAAATTGGCCCAAGAACTTGCATAATCATCTCTAGGAAGCTTCATGTTTGCCAAACTGACCGAACAACATGTCATCGTGAATTAATCTCTTGTTACTGATGAGCTTTGCTCTCTGAAACCAAGTACAAGGGAGAATGGAAATGCAAAATCTGTGGGCCTGCTTGAGGCGCACCTTCCAGGGGGGAAATCTCAACCCAATAAAAATCTCAAGTTTACATGCTCAGGCCTTGCCCTGTAGGGAGAAAAGCAACATTGAATCCAAGCTCTGCTGTATGTATTTCAACATAGGTAAAGGAGCACAGCTCACTGGCAGAGTGATTCCCAAGTGAACCCCCAACATCTCTAGCCAAAGAAGGATCAGTGTGAGCAGGGCCAGCCCTACCATGAACAATGTGAAGCTACATAGCTCAGGCAGCAGGCTGGGAGGCACAGCGGCTTGTGTTCCTCCATCCCTCCATTCAGCATATGCTGCTGCTGCCTACCCAGCTCACCTGTCCACTAGCTGCGAAGCAAAGTAGTGATGTGGGCACTCCAGGTCTTGCTTAGCACCTGTGCCAGTTTTCTGTAATAGCAGCAAACTACTATTTAACATTATATGAAAAGGGGGGGAGCAGTTTGCCACCATCACGGTGATGGCACCGGAACGTTCCTGGTGACCTTTCCCACAATGCCTCAGAGGAAAGGGTAATCAGAGTTTAATCACTAGGTGGCACTTGGCTTAGAATTCAGGCATGTCAAACATGCGGCCCTCCAGATGTTTTGGACTACAATTCCCCTCTTCCCCAACCACTGGTCCTGCTAGCTAGGGATCATGGGAGTTGTAGGCCAAAACATCTGGAGGGCCGCATGTTTGACATGCCTGGCTTAGATGCATCTGGGAGGAGTAAGGATCTCCCTGTGTCTATAGCCCTCTAGATCAGGGGTAGGCAACCTAGGTCGTTTAACTGGCCCATGAGCCGCCCCCCAACCAAGTCACCCGCTCAGCAAGCCCCCGCACACTGTGCTAAATCAGCGTGGTGTGACACGGCACGGGGTCTCTGCGGCAGTGGAAATCGCGTATGTGCATGCACAGATGTCAGAAATCGTGTCTGCACAGACACCGGAAATTGGGGGGGGGCAATCCAGCCCATGGAGGGATCTCCGCTGGAGTGAACTGGCCCAGGCAAGGTAAACCTTGCTGACCCCTGCTCTAGATGTTGTGGAACAACAACAACAACAACAACAACCATATATGACCATTTGCCAGGCTGCCTGGCACTGAGAGGCACTGGCCTTCCCACAATACCTGGAGGGCCACAGATTCCTCAACCCTGATATAGATCCCATATTTATTGTAAGAATGGATATATACTGGAATTCTAGCAGCCCAAAATACTTAAAAGCTGTCCTTAAGATTCTTATTCTGCAAACAGGGGCAGGAGGAAAGAGTCTAGCTGTTGTGGAACTGATTTCACCTGGGGACAGAGAAAGACATAAACCACCAGTATTCACATATTTATTTCTCAAGTGTACAGATTGCTTCATAGCGCAATAAGCTGACCCTGCTTAGGCAATAACCCACTCTTAACTGCATAACGTGATAATTGATGGTGCTGCTAGCAAATCTGGAAAAGCAAAAGATGTAACACCTTGCACTTATACAAAACAGAAGCCAGATATACCCATCCACTTCCACACAGACTCTCCAATAAACACTGACAGTGTTGGATTTTGAAATTGGAAGCTGCAGTTGTGACATCATTAACAAAGCTCTGATCGCTTATTCAGCGGAAGAGGTATAGTACTGAATGTATTCAGTGTTGCCAGTGGATGAGATATTTCAAATGATGTCATGATAAACTGACAACTGATAAGCTGAGATGCATGTTAATGGCAAAAGAGAAGTTGAAACAGAGTTGAATCTGGGTGTGCCTCAATGGTTAAAGTGAGGCATTCTGCTCCACCCTGTGTTACTGTCCTACCTCCAGAGCAAACAAACACTGACACAGCAAATACTCCCAAATACAAAAAGGTTTCCTCAGACAAGGAGCTCCATTAACCCCTTTGCTTGTATCCTCTACATTCCCATGTCAGTCACTCAAGGAAACCGATGAAAGGAATTGATTCTTCATGCAACATATCACCAGAGTGATACTACTCCACTACCCCAAAATGTGGCAATTGCCACTAGCTTGGATGGCTTTTAAGAAACAGAAGGATCCAACAGTTTTATGGGAGGCAGGAGACTGTTCATTCAACCATAGGAATGGCTACATAGCGAGGCAGTGGACTCTCCCTTCCTGGGTGTCATCAGAGATTGGAAAGCTTCTCTATGGTTGGTCCAGCTATAGAGCTCCTACATTCAGCATACAGCTGGGATAACGCCCTGCAGGGCACCCTCCAACTCTACTGTTCATTCTGTGGGGCTTCTGTACATGGGGTGGTGCTGGTGGGCCACCAGTCTTTCACCTCAGGCAAAAAAAATAAATCCTGGGCCCAAGAGAGCATCTGTCTGGCCATTGTTTGAAACAAGAATGCTGAATTAGATGGACCTCAGTCTGAGCCAGCAAGACAATTTATTCCTATCACAGAATGGTGTCAACATAATAGGGAACCTCTGTGTACAAGTAGAAGTGGGGTGAATGGCTATTTAAAAACCAGCAGTTAATATATAACCACCTTCTGTGTGTACTCAGCACATAACAGTTACATAAATCTGAGACATATTTGTGACAGCCAGAAGGTGGATCATAGCATGGAGGCTATGGTCCATGGGGTCACGAAGAGTCGGACACGACTAAACGACTAAACAAGCATGGAGGCCTGAGGCAAACTTGCCAACACAAGCTTTTAGGAAAGTAGCTTGACTGGGCCTTTCAATCAATCACCAGAGGCAATGCAGGAATACCTCCAGGTTCCCAGGCTGGGAAAAGTTTGTAATCGGTAAAATGGTTTGCATATGCACACTTTTATCAGGCTGCCGCTATTGACATGAAATTAGACAAGCAGAGAGCCCTTAAGCAAAGAAAGGGGGAACCAATGGTGGGACCTGTTAGATTAGGGATGGGGAACCTGTGGCTCTCAAGATGCTCTTGGACTCCCAACTCCCAGCAGCCCCAGCAGCTGACCTAGCCAATGGGATGCTGGGAGCTGTAATCCATTAACATCTGGAGGGCTACAAGTTACCCGTTCCTGCCTTAGATAAAAAGTGTGAAAACTCCACCAGACTGTGTAAATAAAAATTGGCAAGTACGCTGACATTAGCCTTTTGCCCAGACTTCCTGTATTTACATCTTTAAAGGCATGGGTGGGTGTTCAAAAAGATAGAGGTCCATTTAAGATCTTCCTCTTTCTGTATAATCATTGACAAGGGCAAGGACAGAAAGTTCTCTCTCCTTTTCAAACGGTGAAAGCGGGCAAACAAATGCATTCCTAAAATGAAGCTGGGTCATTTCCGTTTGGGCTTCCGCACCACCTGCAGCAGCTCAACCTACACTAAAGCACCTGTTCCCTGTAGCATTTCTACCCTGGATCACTTCAATATTTTAGACTGCTCCACACATTGTATATATGAAGGGGTCCTGACATAGTTACTAGGGACAATGATCACACTGCTGACCTCACCTCTGAGTCACATGGCTTCCTTTGGCTCACCTCTGATGTCCACGCATTGGTCATGGATACCAGGAGGAGGAAAGCCAATGCATGCACACCTCTCTATAAGATTTCGTGAAAGCTGGTTGTTTGATTGCACAGGGTCCAGCTTCCAAGATAATCTATGGGTGTAGGCTTTCCCTCTGCGTCTGTCAGATGCTGGGAAGGGGCGAAGCAGGGGCAGTGGGTGCCGTTGCGTCCTGCTCATGGGCTTTCCAAAAAGATATGGCCAGTTGCTGTTGGAAAGAGAAATGTTGGAGCATACAAGCCTGGGGGGGGGTGTCAGTGCAACATGGCTCTTCTTGAATTCCACTGTGAGAAAGGTCACTAGGACTACTGCTTCACAGATAATAAAATAAAATAGTGAATGATTTGTCATAGGCCACCCCGAGTATGTCACACACAATTCACCAGAAATCTTTGCTTTTTAACTTGTAGAACTATGCACCTTTCTCTCTCCGTCTCTTTCTTACATGAGATTGTTTTGCCAGCAGTATCTGGTTGATACTCTGCTCTATAAGTGTTAGTATGATCACTTGCCAGCTGTTTCAACTGAGCAATGCAAATAAGAAAGTCAAACAGAATTTGAGCAAAGCTTGTTTTCCTTTATGCAGGTTTTCTTTTTCTTCTAAATGTGGGGAATGCACTCAACGTTTCATTCCCACCCATTGGCACATGCACTGTCCACGTGAGGATGAAGACTGGTCACAAATGTTCATAGCCCTTTCATTCTCCAGAGTCAATTTCTCACTTGCCTGCATCTAAATATATAGCTGCATACTTAGTAATAAGGAAGTCACCAGCTCCAGCTTATTGCTGATGAGTGTGTTTGCACATCACGGTGAGCTACTGTTCATGCCTGTGATTAATCATTCAGCTATCTGCTCCAACAAGCGCAGGGCTGCAATGAATGGCACCTCTTGCCTACATTTGCCAATGCTTGAAAGTTAATGCAAGATAAGAAAATGACTACACATGATTTACTGTAAGAGGCAGGTTGGGATGTTTTTTTCCAGACATCAGGATTGCTTCTGCTGGATATGAAAAGACTCTGCCCAATCCACAGCAAGAACACCACCTCTGCCATTTGCATCACTTCAGTTGGCATATACATGATTCTAATGATATGCAAACAAATCAGCCTAGATTACTTTTCAACATGATCCTTGCTAACGATTATGTATGCAGCTGAGTGGCAAAAGCAAGGCTTTGAATGAGGTTCAGCTGACTGGCAGTTATGACAACTGCCATTTAGCTTTGACAGTTGTCAGCCACGATGATCATGTCAGGTGAATGACAGGCAGATAGCCTCAATGTTGTCTGGGTGTGAGAGATAAGGATCTGGCCCACAGATGTGATCCTGTTCCCACCCCTGCTGTAGGGCATGAAAAAAATCAGATGAAAATTGAAAATGTTAAAATTTGAATTTTTCCAGAAAACCCACATCAAATCTCTGTGGCTGAGCAGGGATTTGAACTTGGGTCTTCGTAGTTAAATGCTCCAATACAGCACATGGTGGCTAGAATGTTGTCCCCAGGTTCCACAACTCTCATGAAGAAATAGCAGAGATTGAATATGCGAAGATGGTGAAACTCTGCCTCTGCCTCCCCCAATTACTAGAAAATAACATCTGCCCAGGGCTGAGGTTGGATACATTTTCCTACAGGGGAATGTCCCAGCTTCTGCCAACCTAGCAGTTTGAAAGCACACTAGGGCTAGTAGATAAATAGGTATCACTGTGGTAGGATGGTAAACAGTGTTTCCGTGCACTCTGGTTTCCATCATGGTGTCCCGTTGCACCAGAAGCGGTTTAGTCATACTGGCCACATGACCTGGAAAGATGCTCCCTCGGCCTTAAGCAAGATGAGCGTCGCATCCCATAGTCGCCTTTGAGTGGACTTAACCATCCAGGGGTCATTTACAGTACCTTTACCTTTACCTACATCTTCCTAGACCGAAGTGCTTTCTATGCAGGAATTCTGATGTTTGTACCACTATTTAAAATGGAAATTGTTCCCTATCTATATATTATTAGGTCTGATGATATGTTACATAGAATAATTGTAAATGGACAGAGAGTTCAGTCAAGCACACTTGGCAGCACTTACATAACTTTCTGATGAGGCACCTGATGAAACCTGTTGGGAGCTCACAAAATGAGCTGCCAGAGTTTCAGAAGTGCCCTAAATTTAACCTGGGTAATCTGATATGCAGGGAGAGGTTTACAAACCTTTTAAGTACTCACCTGGGGCTAGCTGCTGTATTGTCAGGCTCTTAGCCAGCTGAAAAATGCCCTAATCTAAAATGCCTTATCGTGTTTCCTTTTGAATAGCTTTCCCTTTACAAGCCTGGGGCCAGCAGTTCCCTTTATTAGCTGCTTTTAGCTAAAGTTAACTCAAGTTTCAGACCAGCTTCACAACCCATCAGAGTTAGGAGAATGTTTGAGGGGAAGGGGTGTTCGCACTGTGATCAAGTTTGCAAGCCGTTTTACGGAAGCTATAGTTGTGATCCACATCGTTTATTTATAACCCATCTTTCTTCCATGGAGCTCATCCTGGCATTGACCAAACCTGACCCAGACTTGCTTAACCTCAAAGTGGAGGCTGCATCATGGAGTTTCAAACATCCCCCGACTGGGACACAAGAAGCCACCTTTTACAGAGTCTAATAATTTGTCCACGTTTCCCAGTAACATCTCCTCTGACTGGCAGCAGTTCTTCATACAGGGTCTTCCCCCCCCCCCCATACACACAATAAACCTGACCAGTTTAAGTGGAGATGCCAGGGATCGAACCTGTGTGTCTCTGCATGCAAAGTTAGTGCTCTACCCCTGACCTACAGTTGCATCTCCTGGGCTCAGCTTTAAGCCCAAGTGTCCCTGCTGAAACGGCTTGTGGATCCCACTGCATGAGGGCTAGTCTAGAAATGTAGGCTGCAATGCTTTAAAAAAAAAAAAACTGCTTGCACTAAAGAAATCTTTACTTTAGTTCGCTAAACCACCCACTTGGTTTGGTCTGGAAACTGCAGACATGCTTTAGTAAAAAATTAATCTGACCTGGCTTCTGGAAATCCCTGCCAAGTTTATTTTCTGCAAGAGGTGGTGGTGGAGACAATTTTACATTTTTAAAGAGGCTGTGATTCCCATCTAAAAGTACAAGAGTAGCAAAGGGCAGAGGTCACTTCTGTATCAGATTCTGATAATTAGAACAGTCTCCAAAATGGGAGGAATACACCATGCCATCCAATCTGTTAAAGAGGTTGCTTACTACTTGTTTTCTTTCTTAGATGTACCTAGTGCTGGAATGTACCAAATTAGTACCTAACTCTGCAGCCATCTATCAAGTTGTACCTATTTGGATGGCATAATAACAGCTTCCTTGTTTTATAATAGGATTGAATAAATCCTACTCTATAATGAGTTTCTACCTTCTGAAAAATTGAGGGCAATAGATTTGTCTCTCTCTCACACACAGTTTTGAAATATAAAACTATGGGCTCTCTAGTAAAGGTAAAGGGGCCCCTGACCATCAGGTCCAGTCGTGTCCGACTCTGGGGTTGCGGTGCTCATCTCGCTCTACAGACCGAGGGAGCCGGCATTTGTCCGCAGACAGCTTCCGGGTCATGTGGCCAGCATGACAAAGCTGCTTCTGGCAACCAGAGCAGCGCACGGAAACGCCGTTTACCTTCCCGCCGGAGCGGTCCCTATTGATCTACTTGCACTTTGATGTGCTTTTGAACTGCTAGGTGGGCAGGAGCTGCAACGGGAGCTCACACCGTTGCAGGGATTCGAACCGCTGACCTTCTGATCAGCAAGCCCTAGACTCTGTGGTTTAACCCACAGCGCCACCTGGGTCCCTTTTATAAAAAGGCTCTCTAGGCATTAGAAAAAAATACATTACGAAGCTAAAAGTTGCAGTCCTATGTACACTTAAAAACTGGGAGTAATATAGTTTGTTAATTTT
This sequence comes from Zootoca vivipara, assembly GCF_963506605.1. NCBI lineage: Eukaryota > Metazoa > Chordata > Lepidosauria > Squamata > Lacertidae > Zootoca > Zootoca vivipara. Next base: position 71,731,125 of record NC_083281.1, read on the forward strand.
ATTGTGATAAAATAATAATAATAATAATAATAATAATAATAATAATTTATACCTCACCCATCTGGCTGGGTTTCCCCAGCCACTCTGGGCAGCTTCCAGCACATATAAAAACATCAAACATCAAACATTAAAAACTTCCCAACCAATAAAAACTGGGAGTAGGTACTTTTGAGTTCAATGTGAATAACTTCCACATAAAGACAAGCACTAACAAAAATAGAAGGCAGGATTTGGTTGGATACAAACAAATAATTTTTTCATTGGTAAATGTTAGCAGTTACTTGTGTAAGGGTATAGCCAGGATTTTTGTTAGGTGGGACAGAGCTTTTGGTTGGGGGCGGGGAGAACGTCAGTTTGCTATGTATTTTTATTGAATTTTATTTATTGGGGGGCAGGGCCCTTCCCTGTCCCCCCTTGGCTATGCCTATGTACTTGTGGCTACAATCCTATATATGTTTACTTGTGAGAAAGCCTCACTGAACACAGTGGTACTTATTTTTGAGTAAACATATGTAGGACTGTGTCTCTCTGTATTTCCTCTGATAAGAGCTAACAGCTGTTCCCACCATAAAAGTTCCCTGCTGGGGACATCTGTCCCTGTTGAATTTTTGTATGTATGTCCAGACACTACTGTATTATGGACAAGGTAGCCCTGCTAGGCAAAATGGTAGCAACTCTAAAGATTATTCACGCTCCTTCTAGAAGGCAGCAATGTCTCCAACAATTCCAGCAACTGCTAATTGCCCTCTCACCGTCATTTATGTTTCCATAAGATAACTACTGTTATTATCAACTTGCTCTAGGCAGATAAGCAAATACATTCAACCACACAATGAAACAGCTATTCAAATCCCCCAAAGACTCCCCACCCCACCTGTTATGCTTAGCTTTTACTAGGAGAAAAAAAACACCCTTCAAAAAGCCAAATCAAAGTTTTGACCATACTGGACCATAACCGCCTCCCCTGGCTTTCCAAATTCCTGGCGGAGCCAAGGGTTCTTCAGGTCATAAAGTATAGATCGGGGTGGCAGGCAGATTCAATCGCGCTGCGCCTTGCCTACGGAGCGGCGGCGGGAGGGGGGGGCGTGCGCTGCCTGCCACCCACCCATCTGTCCGCAGGTCAGGTCGCCGCGATGCTTTTGCCTCGACTTACCTTTCGAAAGTAGCAGTCTCCCCTCTGGTCCGCCGCCCGGCAGCCCGAGGGCAACAACGCGTCCGTCATAGCCAGAGCAGCAAAGTCCGGGGTAATTCCCACCTCGCCCTGCGATAAGAGACTAGAGTCGCTGCGCTTGCCTTGCTCGCGGAGTCTGGCTCGTCGGCGCGGCGCGGCGCACCGTCCAGTCGATGAATGTCTGAGAGAGCCCGGATCCCTGCTGCACTCTCGATCCCCTCGCCTTCCGTCGCTCCTCCTCCTCCTCTACCTGGGGAAGCCCACGGGAGATCGGGGTGGGGTGAGGGAGGGAGAGACCGCCTCCTCGGATCTCCTGTGTATTTGTGGAGCCAGGCGGAGTCCGCTCCTAGCAACGGCGCTATCAGGACAGCTGAGCCAACCCTTCGGAGAGTCAATAGAGACACCTCGGGGTGTGCAGGGAGCGGCAGCTTTTCTTCTCTCCCTAACAGCAGGCAGAGGGAGGCTCCTCAGCTGATGCGCCAAGGAGAGTTTTTACCGAAAGTGACGCTGATTCAAGCAGCCGATCTGCCATGGAAAACTTAGGGGGAAACACCAGCCAGCAACTCGATTCCGCAACTCCCCAAGCAACACTGTTTGTGTCCTCCTGAAGTCTTCTGAAGAACCAGGTTGCCTCCAGACTGTCAGTATTTTGCAGGAGGGAGTCAAGCACGTGCTGGATATTTAGGCGGGCACAGTTAGAGTGAATGGCAGTGCCCCCTCACCTTGGAGTAAAAAAATCCACTTTTTAAAAAATAGTGATGTTTTACAGCTTGGAAAGTGATGAGGAAAGGCACTGAAAAGTGTAAGATGAATGAATGAGGAACAGGGAGGTGAGGCGTGGTATAAACACTCTACAGGCAAATCAGGAGGAAGGCTCCTTGTCCAATAACTCCATGCAAACAAATCAGAACAGACGCTCAATAAAGGCCCAGAGATAGACTAATAATCTGTGTGTAGGTCTTGTGCAAGCAAATGAATGCAAAATAAAAAAGGTCCCCTGGAGGAAAACACCCCCCCCCCCATGTCTGTGTGTGCAAGGAAAAACTCTCTGAAGATTTGCTTGCATCTGAAGGGGATGTCCACAATGCCATCCCCAATGCCTGTGAAGATAACACTAACAGTGGTGGGACCTGCCTAGCTGTCAAAGGTGGGCTGTGGCATCAGCCAGAGGGGATGAACCAGGAGAGGGCAACCAGCAACTGCACAATAAGCCAGGAGCCAGGGCCAGAGCAAGTCAAGAACAGCACATGCACCAAAACTTACCAACCAGACCAAAGACTGTTTATGTATGCCACTGTGGCGGCAAGAACATTAATAGCCCCAAAGAGGAAATCACAAGAGATACCTTAGATAGCAGAGTGGCAAATGAAAATGCTAGACTGTATGGAAATGGCCAAACTGACCTACAGAATCCGAGACCAGGACGATACGAGATTTCGAAAAGAGTGGTGTAAATGTGTAGAATACGTAAAAGACAACTATAAATATATGGAGACACTAGCCTAGCGGGATTGAAATAAACCTTACATCCCTGATGTTAAATAAAATTTAGGAAATACGCGATTGGGATGGAGTAATTTACCTGCTGAGGGGAGGAGGGAAGTCAAAGCTTGACAAAGCTACTTGCTGTACAGTTGTCAATTATGTTTTGTATGAAGTTGAACAATTGGAAAAAGAAAATAATAAAAATTTACTGTTAAAAAAACCCAAAAACTTACCAACCAAAGCAATCAAGGCTGGCAAAGTTCAGTAAAACCAGTGTGGACAGATACAGTCAGTCGGGGGTTGGAGTGCCTTTTCCTGAGGAGCTGCCCACAGATCCAGCCAATTGAGGGTTTTTTCTTTTTAGAACAAAGTGTTTTATGGGTTGTTTTTTAATCACACAATAAGCAAATGTGTCAATTTATTCCTACTCTCTGCTTCCTGCCACTTAACCAATTCCTGATCCACAAACGGATGTATCCTCTTTATTTCTTGACTGTGCTAAGCTTACTCTGGTCTGGATTATTTGGTGAGGTATTTTGTTGAAAATAGTTTTGGCATCACCTGTTGCCAAGTTCCTTGGTTGTGAATTCATGCGGAAAGAGTTCTCCATATACAGTACACTTTTTGTTGTTATTTGGTCCAGTTTTTTGTAGAATGAATCATTTTATGAGTAGACAGCTACAATCATTGAAGAACATTAATTCTTAAATTAATTCAGAGCAAGCTTTGCATCTTTGGCATGGGTAGGCAATAGCAAGTGGCAGCTGTGTGAATCAAAGGAAAACAATTAGTTGCCAGGAAACTCTTCCCTGCTGGAAGCTTTCCTCTCCCTGGTGTTTTAGAGCTGCTTCTTTTGTCATCATTTTGTCTCTATTTCTGGAGAAGAATTTTATTTCTATTGCTTCACTTTAACTTCTGCAACACAAGAGATAATGTGGTCACTATGGCTCATTACCCTTCCCTCTTTCATGACTGAGTCATTCTCCATAGCGTGGGGAGCAGCTTCAAAATGCTGTTCATTCACAAAAAAAGGTCTCAGGATGAATTGCAACAGACTTACACCCAGCATTCTTGAACACCCAGTTGTGTTCCGGTCAGTGGGAAGTACACAGTGATAGTCTATAAAAATAGAAAGGCACGTAAGAAGGCTTTTACAACAACCATGGCAAAGATGACAAGTGCTATTTTTGTAGTGTTATTATTGGAAAAACCCAAGCCTACTATTCTAAAAAGCTGTGAATTTAATTTTCTATTCATTTTAAAATAACATCAAGGCAGAGCCGTAGCTACAGGGGTGGGGGGTGGGGTAGCCAGTGGGCTTCAAGAGTACTTCAACAAGTTGGGCTTCAAGAGTACTTCAACACAGAACCCATGGCCTGTACACCGCCTTGTTGCACAGGAGGAGGGAACAAGGTCAAAATTTGTTGCCCCACCCCCACCCCATGCTGCTTTCCCAAAGCCAGGTAAGGTGCCAGATTTTAGAAAGGAGGCACGAGGCTCTGGCAGAATTATAGAGCCCTACCACCTTCTTCCTAATGCTGGGAAAGCACTAACTAGGCTTTGGGAAGGAGACTGGAGGATCCTGTCAGAGCCCTCATGCCTCCTCAAATGCTCCGGTGGGCTGAAACAAAAGGCCTTGAGGTGGGCCTTGGGCCACATGTTGGACCGCCCTGTTTAAATGTAGCACATCAGAATCAAAAGGCCATATAGAAATTAAATCAGTCAATAAGTGTGCACAGGACTGCCTAAATTAGTTGCTACTGGGCACAAGAATTATTGATTATAGTGGTTCCTAAACTCCCCCCACCCCCATGAACTACTTGAAAATCATTGAGACATAATGTGCTCATGGCAGAAATTTGCTATTTTTGGCAAAAGCATTATTAGTCATCTGTGATAAATGTTTTCATCTAACAGACTAGGCAGGAGATAGATGATAGATAGATGGATGGATGATATTTTCTGTGGGTAGAACCCTCGTAATCTCAAGGGTCAAGGGTTCGAGCTCCACGCTGGGCAAAAGATTCCTGCATTGCAGGGGGTTGGACTAAATGCCCCTGATAGTCCCTTCCAACTCTATTATTCTATGATTCTATATATACAGTATCTGGTATGTTTGATCAATCCCAGCTTGTTTATCTTAACTATTATAAAGCTCTAGGTGGGGTGAGTGTGTTGTCAATTGTAAAAAGATTTATGTGTGTGTGATGCTAGTGACAAATGCACAACTCTAGTTCTAAAGGTCAGGCAGAAATTTTTATGGGTTGTCCAGCTAATATGGCAATCTGATGAGTGAGTTAGGATGACTACGGTATGTTGATAAGAACTTTTCTCTTAAGGCTGTCAACGTGTTCCTAGGCTGAAGATAAATGGATAGAAAAAAGATTATTATTTATTGAATTCATATATATATATTGAATTCATATACCGCCCTAACCCTGGAGGTCTCAGATACTTTCTTTTGCACTGAATAAAATATACTCTTTTTGGTTTGTTAAAGTGAATATTCAAAAATTAAAATAAAATTTGACAGTGATTAGTAGAATGAGAAAAAAGACAGAAAGGCCTCTTCAATTTTATCCACAAAACAACCTTGCGTGGTAGCTTAGGCTGAAAAGGGCTGACTGACACAAGCTCATCCAGTTTTGTGGCCAATCATGAATTTGAATACAGATCTCCTGTTACGTACGCTAACAACACTAAATGTACACTATTTATTTTTGTATTTATCCCATTCCATTCATAAATCACTTATTATATAATATCTCAAAGTAATAATAAAAAACTACAAATTAAAACCATCAAAATAATTCCAATTACTGTAAAAAAAATCATAACCAATACAGATACAGGTTGGGATAAAAATATCCACTTAAAAGTCTTGTTGAATAAGAAATGTCTTCAACAGGCACCAAAAAGACACCAGATATGGTTTCTGTCTGATACATATCAGGAGGAAGTTCCAAAGGGGAGGTACCACCACACTAAGAACATGATTCCTATGTCTACAGAGTGGACCTCCTGGTGCAATGGTATCTGCAGAAGGCTTTCTCCTGTGAAGTGCAGTTAGGCATACAAGGGGTGATATGATCTTTTAAGTACTGTATTTAAACAATAAAACACTTCCAATGAACTAGTACATACATTTGAATTGAATTTCTATATGGAATCTATTCTCCAAATTTATTTTGTTTTTTCAGCCTTAAGTCATTTATTTGCACTCAACCTGAGGGATGTAGTTTTTTGCATTCAAATTCTGTTGGTTGGAGACATCTTTAGAACTTGTTGAGTTTTTACTGTTGTTATACTTCATGCCAACTTTGTGCATGGACACAAAACTATAAATTCAATTAACAACAACAACCACTTTCCTTCAATAATTCTGAAGTTATGCTTGAGTATGTTTTATATTTTACCTTTAAAGATTAAAGGCAGCCAGAGGGAAAAGAGCAGTGACAACCTCCTTTTTTAAAAACAAAACAAAACATTTTTATTAATTTTCCAATAAAAACAGCCAATCAACATATAATCATAATCCAATTAAAAACAACAAACTAAAACAAAAAAAGACCAAATTGTAATTCCAATTATTAACCCCCCCGGACTTCCCATAGTCTGGACCTTGAAGAACCTTCCATATCTCGTTCCTGCCTCCTTCAGTGACATCATCCTTGATGCAATGTCTTATAGTCCTGAAAGTTTATATCATAATAACTGTATTAGTCTTTAAGGTGCCCCAAGTTGGATCACATCCATGTCATACATTTGAATCCTGGAAACTGACCAATGTCACTGAGCTGCAGTTCCCTGGACTCTTAATGAACTGCACTTTCCAGGATTCTCTGGAAGAAGCCATGACTGTAAAAAGTGGCACAAGAGTGCTCCTACTCTACTTACTGCATCAAAATGAGGGCAACCCTTCTGGCAACCCTTCGATATTGATGATAAGTCCTTGACTGACCTCTTCTGGCCAATGTATGACAGGTTTTAGAAACGTGTTCTTCAGACATGCCTCATAACTTTTAAAACCGGGGTGGGGAAAATCACACATACACATATAAACCAGCCAACTAAGGATCAGATGCATGCATCGTGCATCTGGCAAAGTAGACTCTTAACCCAAGAAAGCTTATGCTACAATAAATCTGGTAGCCTTCAAATCTGAAGCACATTATTTCAATCAAAGAGTTCAGGGCACTGTAGTTTATCTGTCATAATGAGACATTTCTCAACAAACCTTCACAAATCACAGTGCCCAGAACTATTCGAGGGCAAGAAATTTACTTTGAACGTGATTTAAAGACGACAGAAATACAAGTGGAGTCCATTCTGTGGAACCTTTGTTGTAGGATGGAGCCCAAGGTGCATCCTAGGTGCCTAACAGTTGAAGTCTGTTAAGTCAGGTTAAAGTGTTGGACTAAGACCTTGGAAGACCAGGATTCAAATTCCTACTCAGCCATGAAGCTCACTAGGTGTCGTTGGGCCAGTCATGGCTTCCCAGTATAATGATCTATTATCTCACAGGGTTGTTGCAAGGATTAAATGAGAGGGAGAACTTCCTTGAGTTCCTTAGAGAAAAAGTGAGATAAAAACGCAACAACTACTAATAGTAACAATAACAATAGCTGAGGAACTGATAGACTGTTATCGACTTGTTTTTAGCATTACTATTCATTTCCACGGTTATATCGACGGAAATTTTTAGCATTGCAATTTGCATTACCGGTATAATTCTGTCTTCCCGTTATATCGACGTGTTTTAACAGAAGACGCTCCTGTTTCCCTCGGACTTTTTTTTTTTTTTGAGGTGCTTATTTTCCAAGAGTCCAGGACCTACCTTTTATCCTTGTTATTATTATTACCTTATGATGGGAAGTTGTTCCCAGCTGTTTTCAATATTGTGTTTTGACGTTGCAACCTGCCTTGGGGCACCTTAGAGTGAGGAGGGGGGTAAAATAAAACAAGGAAAGAAAAGAAAAATCCGTGCTATTGTCCGTCGTTATAAAAGGGTCCATTAAATGGCATGCTGGCTGGCGTTGTGGTGGTTGTGTAGTCGCTATGGCGTTTTGTGCAACCGCCGCCGATGAGCCGACGGTCGGTCAGTGTGGGGTTTTGCCTTTCACCTCAGGGGAGCAGCAGGAGATCCGCCCGAGGCGTGTCAGGCTGAGGCGCTGAGCTCGAAGGCGCCGCCCCGCGGAGGGAGGCCGAGGAAGAGGCGGCACCGAGGCTCCTCCGCTCCTTTAGAGGCCCGGCAAGATGGCGGCGGGCGAGAGCAGCAGCAGCGGCGGCGGCGACGAGGAAGAGGCAGAGCTGGTGAGCTTCGGCACGCCGTTGGAGCCCCTGGAGGAGGGTGAGTCGGAGGCCAGGCCCACCTCCCTCCGCTTCTTCTCGGGGCCTCGCTGAGGGGAGAGCGCCGCCCGTGCTGGGGACCTCGCGCCCCGCAGTCCACTGGGGAGAGGGAGGCGTGGGGGGTGCTGCTTGTGCTCCTCTTGGGGGAAAGGTCCCAGGTAAAGGGGTTCAGGCAGGCTGGAGGCTGGGGGTGGTGCTTATTGGCTATGGGGGACGGACCCTCTCCCTGCCTACCGGTAGATGGATGTGCCAGCCCTTTTATTTCGGGGGTGGGGTACACACCTCCAGATGCTGCTGGGCTCCAGACTCCATCGCACCCGATCTTTTTGATCATGGGGGTAGCCAATTGGGGGGGGCGGTGGGGGGCAGTCCTTAAATCCTCGTATTTAAAAGCATTAAAAATATTTAAGAAACTGAGGTTCTTCCCCCCCAAACAGAAGCCTCCCCTTGTAGTATCCTCTTTTTGGTGGTATTTTTACATTTTAAAGGAAATGTCTATGATCCCCCCCCCAAAAAAAGCTCAGCCATTTTTGGGGCGATCTCACAAAGAAAGCTCAAACACTTTATAACACACACACCCCCTAACAAAAATGCCCATGTCTTTGCTGGTGATGACTGCTGGGGCTGAAGGGCGATGGACACATGGAATTGTAGGGCTGGAAGGTATCCCCAAGGGCCAGCTAGTCCAACCCCCTGCAATGCAGGAATCGCAGCTCAAGAACCCCTGACAGATGGCCTCCCAACATCCACTTTAAAATCTGCAATGAAAGAGAGTTGTTGTTGTTATTCGTAGGATTGTACAATTATAGAATTGGAAGGGATCACAAGGGTCATCTAGTCCAACCACCTGCGACGCAGGAACCATAGCTCAAGAACCCCCTGACAGGTGGGCATTCAAGGTCTGCTTAAAAGCCTCCGAAGGAAGGTCCACTACCTTCTGAAAGTTCTTCCTAATGTTTAGTCTCCCTGTATGTTCCCACAGTTCACCGTATTTCCTACCTTTTGATCATATTGGTTAGTGCAGTGCCGGCTCTACGTAGACCCCCGGTGGCGCAGGGCACCATGGCGCCGGCCCGCCAGGAGGGCGCCGCGAGCTGCGCCTGGCCGGCTGGCCGGCCGGTCTGCGCAGCTGCGCGCGGCGCCCACCTGCCCACCGCGCTGGGAAACGGGGCGGGAGGGCGCCGGAGAGATCCGGCGCACCATGGCGACAGGGGCGCTTAAGACGGCACTGGGTTAGTGAGCCTGTTTGTTGCTGCTCAACATAGGGTTGGTTGACTTTCTTGTCTCATCATGTGTATGTGAATTTGGGAGGGGAGCTAACGATACCCTCTGTGTATAAACCAGGAGAGGAATGGCTTCTAGGCTCTTTCTCCCCTGCGTCTGCCGTGATAAATTGGCATTGCTGGGCAGGGTGCGAACTAGTTTTCATAGTGGAATAAACCCATATGCCTCCTTAAACCTTTCATTCACTGTTCTGATTAATTTATGCTTCTTAAAACAATAATTGCAGGTGAGCGAATTAAGAAACCAGTTCCTCTCCAAGAGCAGACTGTCAAAGATGAGAAGGGACGGTACAAACGTTTCCATGGAGCATTTAGTGGTGGTTTCTCTGCTGGCTACTTTAACACAGTGGGCTCAAAAGAAGGTGGGTAATTACTGTCTAAAATTTATTTGTCTCTGTTCACTGTAGAAATCACTATGGAACAAAGTGAGGATGGTAATTGCAACAGTATGAAGGACCCAAGTCATTTGGGCTCTCATAAAGTAAAACTAACATCTTGAATTGGGTCCAAATGTCTTAGGGGGCAGTGTAAATGCTAGCTTATTAACACTGCATAATTACAGTGCCATACTTTGCATGCTTACTCAGAGGTTGGCACCACTGATTTCACTGGCACTTACAAGTGAGTGTGCAGAGGATTACAGACTTAGGGTAACATTATGTAATTTTAAACAGAACTTTCCATTATGAAACATTTTGGTAGTGTTTTAAGTACTCATGTCTTATAAGAATGAATTTGTATTGTCATTAAAGGATGGGCACCGTCAACCTTTGTATCATCGCGTCAAAACAGAGCAGAAAAATCAGTTCGGGGGCCAGAAGATTTTATGGATGAAGAGGTAAATTTGCAAATAATGCATTTTAAATAAATAAATAAATAAATAACTCTCATAATCCTTTGAAGTTCCAGGTGGATTGGGGGGTGGTGGTGTCTGTGTTCTGGTTGTTAATTAATCTTAAGTATATATATGTGTACTGTTTATTCTGCAATGCACATAAATATGAAGTATGTTTTGCCAAGAAAAAATACATTTTATGTTGCAGTGAAGCTGCTCTTTGTTTGTTTGTTTTCATTTCAAGATATATTTTTTAATATGTGGATTTGAGAAGGAATCCTTTCTAATTTGATTCATTTCTTCTTACTTTCTCCCCTTGCTCCAAAGGATCTTGGTGAACATGGGATAGCACCAAAGGAAATTTCAATTACAGATGCATTTGCTTCCAAAAGCAAAGATAAAATAAAACAGAAGGCCAAACAACTTGCAGGAGTTGTTGGCCCGATCCCTGGAGCCACTGTGTTGGATGAATTTATAGCACCTGCAAAGTAAGTACCTATTACGGAAAATTGTGTTAATGAGTAAAAGGCAATACAACTGATAATGTGTTAAAATTGGGGAAGGGGGCATACCGGTAGACTTGGCAACACTAGCTTTTCCTCCTCAGACTTCACTGATGCGAAAACTTGGCCTGTGTTTTGCTTGATGTTTGCAGGTATTGTTTACACAAGGTTTTTAGCATATGGGGTTACAAAAACTATTTAATAAATTTCCTTTTCAGAATAACCATTGGTATTGACTTGTTGCGAAAAATGGGCTGGAAAGAAGGACAAGGAGTTGGGCCCAGAGTAAAGAGGAAACCACGAAAGCAGAAGCCTGGTATAGTCCATGAACTGTTTTGTATTGTATCACTCAACAACATAAAAATGTGGTCTGTCTATTCCAGCCTACTAGAAAGTTGTTTGTATGATCCCCATTTATTTATTTGTTGCACTTATATGCCATCTTTCCTCCAGAGAGCTCAAGGTGGTTCTCCCTTCCCCTGTGAGTTAGATTAGGCTGAGAAATTGTGACTGGCCCGAGGTCAGACCTTGGCATGAATCCTCATGGCGAGTGAGAATTTAAACCCTGGTGCAACACTCAAACCTTTTACACCAAACTGGCTCCTATATTCCATTCTATAGCAACCTTACTTCAGTGGAGCCACAGCAGTGTAGATTCTGGGCACATTGCCCTTTGCATAGTCATGATAATGAAGAATGATAGAAATATAACCTTGTGTCTTCATACTTGGTTGCAGAGCCTGAAGTGAAAATATATGGCTGTGCTTTGCCCCCTGGATCTGAGGAGTCAGAGGTATTGCTTGTGCAACACTTTACTTTGGGTGGGGGCCACTGTTTTTTGTTTTATCTGCAGTTGTGCAAAGCACACAAAGGATTATTTCCAATGATATCAACATTCTTCTTAAACTGTTACTCCAATTTTCTAGATCACTATTACTGACTGTAGACGTTTACTACATGGCATAGCTAACAAAAAAGAAGTCTCAGCCCCCAAAAGCTTGCAAATGTAACAACTCACAATGGGGCAGAGCAAGGGATCCTGGAGCCACATGAGTTTATTGGCCTAATTTCAAAAGCCTTCCACAAGTGGTCAGTTTAGATGAGAGTTATCTATCTCTGCAGCCTTTTGGATGAGGAGGAATGGGATTGGGGAGAGAGCAAAGGCCCCCCTTTGTTCTGGCCTGTCCCTCCACTGGATTGAGCTCTGCAGTCAGCCTGTGGCTTCTGGACACAAAACTGTTGTCCCCTGCAGCAGAGGAAGGATTGAGGCAAGGTTTTCTTGGGATGAATGCAAGCAAGGTCTTTTTGCTGACCTCCGTAACAATGTTTTGTTACAAAGTGTGCTAATTTCCTAAAGGAAGAAGAGGATGAATATCGCCCAGAAAATGTGACGTTTGCACCCAAGGATGTAGTGCCTGTAGACCTGACTCCTAAAGATAACGTCCATGGACTTGGGTACAAAGGCTTGGATCCCACCAAAGCCTTATTTGGCTCTTCAGAAGAACACATCGACCTTTTTAACCCCAGTGCTGAAAACTCAAATCTTGGAGATCTGCGCCACAGTAAAGGGCGGAAGCTTGGCATTTCAGGCCAGGTAAAATGCTGCTGGTTGAAAAAAAATTCACCCTTGTGGCTATGAAGATAGATGGGCTTGTAAGTGAATGGATGATCCCTGTTAAAATGTTTAAAGCTAAAAGAGGATTTCCATGGGCTGTTTCAGTGCCCAGCCTAACTTACTATTGACCACTGATTAGGAGAGGGGGGGGCAGGGGAGTCAACTTCCATTGCTTACTCAGTTCAGCTTACCTTGCTGCATAATTTGAGTTAAATTCTGTGTAGAGGGTATGTGGGTTTGTGCATGTGTACAGTGTACCCAGCCTTCTGTGTCATGACATCAATGTCACCGCTTGTCTTGTGCAGTTAATTTGCAGGGCCAATGTTGTGGGCAGCTGCCAAGTTCGTGTGTTGACACACTGCTGTACATAAAGTATGCTCACTCAGCTGCACTAGTAGCCGCCCCCACTTGCATCTGGGCCTGGATGGCAGCAACAGTGGGACTAGGTCAGGCATCTCTTCCTCCACGCCCTTCTGCCTGCCTGCTGCCCTTGGAAACGACCCCTCATCTTCCCTCCCCTTCCTGAGAAGTTGAGGGAAGCTGCCGTTGACCTGCTAGTAGTATGTGAGCTAACAGCGGTGGGAGGCAGGAACAGCTGCTGTGAAGGGAGAGGATAGAACCAGCAGCTGCCACTCATTTTGTAGGCAATGGCTGGGAGGAGCAGAAGCTTTCGCTGCTTGCTCATCGCCCCCATCCAAGCCCTCCTAACAGTGATGGTGGTTCCCCCACCTACCCACCTGAGTGAACAGCAATGGCAGCTAGGAGCAAAGAGTATCATCCCTCGCTTGCCTGTCTTTTCCTGCTTGAAACTGATGGCTGTTGCTACGGTAGCAGCAGCCATCGCTGTCTGCCCTCTCCCGAGGAAGGAAGATTCCCTCTTTGATTTTGTTGCACCTACATGGAGTGGGATTTGGGTACTCACTCACTGGCACATTGCCAGGCCCCTTCTCCCAAAAAACCTGGAGCCAGTCATGCTTGTTGATGAAAAATTTCAAAGTACATTTAAAGCAGAACAGAAATTTTGCTGTTTGTAGAATTCTAGTAAATGTCTGTATGCTACGTGAAAGCTGGTCCACATCTTTATTTCCATTTCTGTGAGTTCTTAAGTGGTTTCTCAGAAACAAGATCCATGACTGTTATAAAAGGCACATGGTTCATGTAAAAATATCAGGAAATAAGTAGCACCTTGGTACATCCGTCAGGCAGACTTATCCATAGTTGTAATCATTCTGTGTTATATTGTTTTCCTTAGGCTTTTGGTGTAGGAGCTTTAGAAGATGAAGACGACGACATTTATGCTACTGAATCACTTTCTAAATATGATACTGTTCTAAAAGATGAGGAACCCGGAGATGGGTTGTATGGATGGACAGCGCCTAAGCAATATAGAAGCAAGCAGGGTATGAATCTGGAATTTCTGGAGCCCCAAAATCCTGTTCATCTGAAACTTTCTAGAGGGAGGGTATTGTAGAGGAGGTTGCCATATATTGCCCAGCTCTGCTCCCATTTGGTTTTGCTTTGAAACCACTTATGGATTCTAATTTTGTTCATAGGAACAGAGAGAGAACATAAGTACATTGGGAAAATTTTGGATGGTTTCTCACCAGCATCTAAGTCTGTAACTTCTCAAAAGGTGCGTAAATTAATTTATTTTCCCCCTGAACAAGACATTTCATAAGACAGCTCCCTTTCCCTACATACCTGCAGATTTTTGCTCAAATTGGTATGGGGGAGGAGATCAGGAGATATGTTAATGGTTTATGGCAGGAAACTCTGGTGGTATCAATTCCTTTATCTGTTAAATTGCCAACAAGATTAATTATTTTTCATTTTCAAAATCCACAGCACAAAAAACCCAAAAAACATTTTTGTCAAAATTTAACAGGATCAATTCATTCTTGCTTGCTTAACCCAAACAGGCATCTTACTAATTCTGTTTAAAAGTTAGGAGGATCTCTCCAATGCACCTTACGTCAAGTTTTCACAAACTCTCTATAGATACCTTGGTTCCTTAATACTTCATCCTTTCTCTACCCTAAAAGTAAGGCAGGGAAGATGTAATTGGTTGGAACTTCACTGCCCTGATTTGATCCTGGCAACTGAGATTGTATAGCCTGGGGAAATGACATAGAAGATTGATCTTCCAGTGCTTAAGTAGCATAGTTCTAGGCACAATTTACCTTGCCATATAATGGAATGTGGCATTTTTGCAGAGGTTGACAAGATTATGAAAAAAGAGAAGCTGTGGATGTATTAGGGCAACTTGGTGGCATGTGATGCCAAATGATGGTGTTTGATGGTTTGTGGCTACCAGGGATTTTATTTACAGTTGAAATATTGCAGAATGAGCAGGACCTAATTCTGTGTACTGGTTTGTACACCTGATTCAGTCTTAAATTTGGTCAGTGTCCTGTGATTGATAGCGACATTGTATATATTTAAAGCTTAAGTAATCTAAATGAGACTATGTCTACAAAATATTTAGTGTGCTGTGTTGTGTTGCTTTTCCTTTACAAGATTTATCCTCCTCCTGACCTGCCAAGGGATTACAGACCAGTCCATTACTTTCGGCCTGTGCTAAAAGTTAGCAGTGAAAACTCTCATTTAGTGCAGACATTAGCAGAATCCACTGGGAAACTTGAGAGTGATGCAGCACAGCAAAGCAGACACCAGAAGACTGCTGCTCAGCGGAGGGAGTTGTTGGGCGAGAAGTGTCTGGAAGGTACCCAGGATGCTGTATATTTCCTTGCATTTCGCATGTTTCTATTGTAGGTTCCTTTTGCTTTGACCATTTTAAGGTTTTTTTATTGGCAATTTTTTTTATTAAAGGCATTCATTTCTTAAGTTTACAGCTGTCCTCTCCTTACTGAACATTGATTAACCCAGTGGCTTAATGGGTAATCATACATAACAATCACAGATATTCTGGGCTGTATTAAGTCTGGTCCCTGTGTGTGTGTGTGTGTGCGTGCACGTGTGTGCGTGCACGCACGCACACATATGTACCTATGCTTCATGTTTTCAGACTTCACATACATTTTTACTCAGCAGGTTCACAGGCTCTTCACTGTTGGAAGCTCACTGAGAAAGTCAGTGCACCCCCTTGTTTGTTTTTTCTTGACTATAGGCAAAAGTTGAAGGCCTAAATTTGAAGGCCATCTTGCTTGTCAAGTTAGGATGCTATTTTAGCCAGTTCCTTCCCAAGGACAATTCAAAGTGTCGGCAAATATATTTAAAGCACTGTACTGTTTAGATTCTTACAAGAAAAGTTTTCCTTGTTGTCCTATTTTTACACTGTAATGTTTCTTTCTTAGGTCCAGCGACTTCTGTTCTGGAATATTTGTCAGATAAAGACAAAGAAAGAATCCGAGAAGCGAAACAGGCAGCAGAGCAGCAAGTGAAAGCTCCAGCGCTCCAGCCTCAGGGGCCCTTGCCTGACAGATCCCAGGTGCCTGTGTTACCTGTTACTCCACAGAGGTGGCAATTGGTGTTAGGAACCCAGTTGGCCACCACTGGATCTAGTGACTTCAAACCATTTGCAAAAAATCCAGAAAAACAAAAGAGATACGAAAATTACATAGAAGGCCTTAAAGATGGAAAGAAAGGTAATTGGCAAGATCGCATGCAGCTCTTCTTCCCTATCATGAAATAGGTTTTACATCCGGATCTAAATGTTGTGCTTGTGATAAGCAGAGGGGTAACAGAAGTTCAAAAAGTGCGAAGGAGAGGCAGGGTGTCAAACTGCTACTAATAAACAGAAATTTACTATGATGTTGACTATTGGTATGTCTCATACATTTTGACGCCATCTTCAGGAGCAAGTAAATCTTATGTGATGTCATTGCACAGTTGTGTGATAGTGTTTCACTTAGAATTTGTATTTTGATGCAACAGTACAATTTTCTGTTTTCTAGAACCAGATTGATGCTTTGGCTGTTCATGGCTTTTTAGTGCTTCTGTTGAGGCCATTGTCTCGTAGTTTTCCTTTTTGTTTATGCTTTTTTGTGTACCATTTATCGGTGTGAACAACTTGATTGAGTTAGAAACGCACTTCCCTTTGTATGTGTGTTTTACAAGGGTCATTTGTTTTTGTGTTTTTAGTTTTATGGGCTCCAATTCACTCCTCCTCTATCTTCCTATAGATGTGCTAGAAAGCTGCTTAGATCACAGTATGACCGAGTGGGAGCGTGGAAGAGAGCAAGATGAGTTTTCCCGTGCTGCCTTGCTCTACAAGCCCTCCAGCTCTGTTTTGGCCTCAAGGTTTACCACTGCAAAGCATGAAGACGACACAGAAAAAGTTGAAGTTCCTCGTGATGAAGAGGTCTGTTCTGCTTCAGTCCTTCAGTAACCAGTGAATTGTGATGACTTGTATTCACCTGCACAAAGCTCCTCTGTTTAAGATCATTCCCAAAGTTTTGTTTTTCATAAATTTCAATTTTAAATTGTGTTTGGAAGCGACTAAATTCAGAGTCAGTGTACATTTACTGTAGCTAGTACATTATTTCCCCTCCAGCACTCTAGATACTAATCCCTTTGTGATTATTTTAGACAGCTGTCAGTGACAAAGAGGCTGCTGCAAAGATGAAGATGTTTGGCAAGCTGACAAGAGAGTCGTTTGAGTGGCACCCGGACAAATTATTGTGCAAAAGGTTTAATGTTCCTGATCCCTATTCAGAGTAAGTTGCTTGAGTTTCTAAATAGCATTGAATAGCTGAAGAAGAGATGATTAGATATGAAAAAAGCTAATTTTAGAAAATGTAGATTCCGTATGAAAACCTTCTTTAGGCCCTCTTAGTCACATTGTTAATTTTAGTCTTGATTATTGTCAATAAGTTATTTTCCACAAATTTCTATAATTATGCTTCACTTGTAAATGGCTTGCTTGTTTCTCATTTTGTATGATCTTATTTCTGTGTGATAGCAAAAAGTTAAAGAAACTTTATATGAAAACTCTCTTTTTTTACTTTTTCACCAGGTCATGTGTTGTTGGACTGCCCAAAGTGAAACGTGACAAGTATTCTGTGTTCAACTTCTTGACAGTATCAGACTCGACATCAAGCATGTTGAGCCAACCCACAAAAGCAGGAATGCAAGAAAATAATGCTTCAAACAGTAAGTGGTCCATTTTGTTATCACTTGGGAGTAAAAGATTCAGAACACTAAAATACTTGAGGCATTTTAAAATAGTAAGCTATCTTTTAAGGAACAACAAAGGGGAATCAAACAGGACAGATGCAGAATGCCAAGCACCTGGTGCACGAATAGTAAAAGAAAAACAACAACCTCCAACTGCTATTTAAATATCAAATATGCTTTAAAATGTAAGCAGTAATGATAAAATCAATATAAGTAGAAAACTAAAGAAATCTGGGAATTTTGTTTGTATCTTTTAAGAGCCAAAGAAACCATCTAGATGGGATGTATCTGACAAAGAGAAGAAGAAAAATGATGCCATTAGTGAGTTCATTAGTGTGGCTAGATCAAAGGTTATACTGGAGGCACAGTCGCCAGCACTGATTGAAGCAAAGGACAAAAACAGAAGTACTAGAGCTGTTTCTAACAAGGTACAGTAGCGCCAGAGTTTTGATGCTTTCATTGTACATATTCTTAACATGGATCTTCCTTGTGAATAAGTGGGGATGCAGGCAAGTGGTCAAATGATTGTACACACAGCTTTTAGGGTACAGTCGTACCTCGGGTTGCGAACACCTCGGGTTACGAACAACTCAGGTTACGAACTGCGCAAACCCGGAAGTATTTTCGCCGTGCGTGCGCAGAAGCAGCGCGCACGATTTGCGCATGCGCAAAATGGCGGTTCGGGTTACGAACTTTTCGGGTTACGAACTGCGACCCGGAACGGATCGAGTTCGTAACCCGAGGTACCACTGATTTTCACTGATTTTGTCACTAATTTTCCCTTTGTATTCTGCCCAGCATAGGCAGAAATGTGCTACAAATGTACTACAACTAGTTGTAGACTGTTGTAATACAGGAGTAGATTCTTCTTTAAAATGAAAGGTCAAGAGAGCACGAGACTGAAGGAAGCACAGACTTAGCAAGAGCAAGCAACAGCCACCCTCATCCAAAGGCCAAGCAGTTAAGAGAGCTATAGCTGGAATTTGAATGAATTGAATTGGTGGCCCCAATTTGCTCTAAACAAGACTGAGCATTGAACTGTCTCTCCAGATGAGAGCAATTCATCTAGAAGACCCAGGGGCTTAAGCACTTCTCATGAGTATCTAACATAAATCTTACAATAAGCATTTTATTTCTGCCATTTTTGCCAGATTAACATTGTGTGGAGCAGAGCAGAGCAGTGGTCTGTGGTCATCATGGCTCTGTAGTCTGTTGATCTTTAGAAAACCTGTGTTTGCTATTCACATTCATAATGGGGCATTTAAAGCAAAATATGTTAAGTAAACCTCTTTCCTTTTGGTTCTCTTGTGCAGACACTAAGTGAAAGTACTGGTCAGAATGAAGAAACAGAAGTAGAAGAAGAAAGCAGGCCATCAATGGATTTATTTAAGGCCATCTTTGCCAGCTCCTCAGATGAAAAATCATCTGAAGAAGAGAGTGACGGAGAAGAGCAAACAATACCAATGACAGAACCAGATTCTGAAAGTCTGAAGCCTTGTGATGTGCCAAGTGCTCCTTCACTTGATGAACAAGGTAAAAATCAGTGGCTAGTTCAGGACGGCTTCAAACTGCTTTGGTGCTATGGTAGTGAGCCATGTACTCCCTTTTCTAATGCATAGTGCTTCAGGTAGTTTCACTTTGATGCAAGCTATAGTTTGCCACTATGTCCATATGGGGGCTTGTGCTTTCCTTCGTAACCAGGATTGAAAACCATGGTTTGAACTTAATTGTATCATACTGATTTGGAGGGCAAGTGCAGGCTGTAGTTTGCTGTCACATCCTAGCAAGTTTAGGCTTCTGCAAAAAAGGAAGCAACTGGTGGAGCGTGAGAAGAGGGACACACAGGGATGGTTTTGTGTTGCGTATTATGTTTGAATCAGCCCTAAGTGTCTGAAGAACTCTTGTATGTTTTTGAGACCTTGGTGAAATCTTGACACTTTCTGATATACCCTGTAAGTAGAAGTGGAGATAGGAAAGTTTACTGGACCAACAGTACATTAATTGTCGATAGAAACCCTTAAAGTCCCTTTAACTAAGAGAAAAGGCACTGAGGTGGCACAAGCTCATAGAAATATATTATAAGAACCTTTTCTACCTTATCATTTTCTACCCACCACCCTTCTGAGTGATACCCCCTCCCCACCCCACCCCCTCCCCATCCCTTCTCCACATGAGCGCCTGGGGACTCCTATTTCAGTGTATCTGAAGAAGTGTGCATGCACACGAAAGCTCATACCAAAATAAAAACTTAGTTGGTCTTTAAGGTGCTACTGAAGGAATTTATTTTATTTTACCTTATCATTGTCAGAGATGAGATTCTGAATGGACCAACAAATCAAGGGCTATATGTTCAGCTTAGCATGGTGATTCTTGTTGTGGTATTATACAGTACTTGAGACATTATTATCAAAGCACCACTTAATCCTTTTTTTAATTGTGCTTTTTCAGTTAAAGAAAGTGAAGTAACCACACCCAAGCTTTCCGTTACCTTAACTCCACCCCCAATGGACGTAGTTGATCCAGGAGAGGAATTTGGACCAAGATTGCCACCAGCTGCTGCTTCTGGTAAATACAGTTCAGCATAATGTGTGAATTCTGCAGAGCACTTTGTATGAATTGCAATTATGTGGTTTGTCTAAGTGTATATTTTTAAAAGTTTGCATACAGAAATATTGAGGACTTTCTTTATGGAGTTAAACGTGAAGGCAAACTAGTTGTGTAGACAATTTTGAGCTTGTATTAACATCATGCCTATCAAAAGGATTTTTGGTGGAGTCACAAAATGTCATCACAGTATTAAGGGATTTCCCTCCCTATTCAACTTCTTCCATCATGAGAGCATGCAGTATCCTGTGAATGAAACACATTTAAGATCCTTTATTATTTAAGTGCACCTGGATCTCCCTGTAGTATAGCTGGGAATGGGGGAGAGATCACTTTGTTTTTAGGGGAAATGTGTTATGTTATTAAATAGGGCCTTTCTTGCCTGGGAATTTCCTTACCTCACAAGTATTTTTCTCACTAGAAAATGTTTGTTTACTTTTTAAGAATGGAACAAACTTTGTTTCTGTCTTTTTTGAGAAATATTTGAAAGTTGATTGAAAATACTATCATTGAACCACAGACTCCTGAGCAAGGGAAATTTGAAATCTGCTTATCCTGCTGAGGCCCTGCGCAGATTCCAGAATCAGTAGATGTGGGAGAAGACAGAACTTTTTTTCAGTATCTAAGCCTATAGTTTGTATGACGATATAAAAGCTTTAGTTTAGTAGGATGTCAAGTTCTTTAAAAGGACTTCAAAAACTAAACGTTGACATTCCTTGAGTATTTTTGATGTTTCTTGATCAGGGAAGATCAGGAAGTGTGTGTGCATGCACACGAAAGCTCATACCAATGACAAACTTAGTTGGTCTCTAAGGTGCTACTGGAATGAATTTTTTTTTATTTTGTTTAGGCACTTCCTCTTTATGTGCTTTGATTTTAGACACTCCTTTGAGGCATGAAGAAATCCAGCTTACAAGTTCTCCTGAAGCCGCTAAGAAAGCAAAACCTAAAAAGAGCAGAGAAAAACACAAGACCAAGAGAGAACACAAACACAAAAAGGAGAAGGTGACTTTTCAATTTGACTTTTTGGGTGTAGAAACTGAGATTTATGGAAAACCATAGAAAATGCATACAGTATAATAATTTTCATATGGAGATGCCGTGCAGCTCTCTCCACTGAACAGAATTGCACTGGTCAGTCCCTCCTCCTCCTCCTGCAAATGTTTTATCGTTGGGGCTTCAGCTTTTATTCATAAACCTTCCCTGCATGGATCTAGTCTGAGCAGCTTGTGATGTGCAGATTATAGAAATAGCGCTTAAGTTGGTTGGATTCTGCACAAGTCAGTTCCTGTACAAGCATGAAGTTCTGACCCTATGTAAATTCTGTGCTTGGTGTTGACATGCCTGCATGTCCATAAGGACTGGAGGCTTGGAATAACCGAGGGTGTTAAATGTAGTTATTTATTAGTAACTTCAGAGTGAGGGGGACTCTTCAGCTACATTTTGGCTAACACCTTCCTAAGAGTAAAACCCACTGAAGTTGATAGGGCTCATTTTCTGACAAACATCATCAAGCTAACCTTATTGAGCTTCTTCCAGCTTTTATCTTGGAATAGCCGTTGTGTCATATCATACATGCTCATACTATAAAAGTTCGGGTTTTTTTCAGTTTTGGATTTCTCTTTGTAAGGTGCATCATCTCAGTCCTCGAACTTGTTTTGCAGAAAAAGAAACACAAGAAAAGCAGGCACAAGGGCAAACGCAAGAATAAGAAATCGGAGGAAAACAGTGACTCGGAGAAAAACAGTGGCTCAGACACAGCCGATAGCAGCAACAGTGAGGAAGAGACCACAGAAATCCCACCACAGGAAATTCTCAGAAGGTAAAGAGGTGAAGGGCTGATTTTCCTGTGGGGGGTGGGATCCTCCGGTGGGTTGTCCCTCCCACATGCTCCACCAGTTCCTTCCTTCCTGGCCCCCCTGTGCAGGTCAAGTGACAGAGAATGCTACCCCCCATATTGTACTGAACAAGCTTTGGTCTTTTTTCATCAAAGGTTTAAAAAATCCCTTAGGAAGAAAACATTTTGTAGTGGGGGAGGAAATAATCAACTCTTTTCTCCTCTCCCCACGTAGCCTCCCAATCGCCCTTTGCCTAGTTCCAAATGCTTGTTTCCAAGGGATAAGGCTCTAGATTTTTCAACAGTTTACTGTTTTGGGTTTTTGGGGTAAACTTTCTTGGACAACTTAGCTGAGTCTTACCAAGGCTCGTTGTTTCTTTATTATGCTTCCTTTAGAAAAAGTGCTTTAATATCTCAAAGGTTAAGAAATCTGTCCCAGTGGGTTGTATTTTAAGTTGCTTCCGAAGAAATTGTGCAATATAGCCTACATTGTCCTTTGCATAGCTTACCTATGGCTCTAGTCATTTCAGAATTTACTAAAAGAAAGTTTTAGAATTTTTTGGAGTGTTTTTTCAAGTTTCTTACCTGTAAGGTAAGAAATGCACTATCAACTTGCAGAATATACATGCCTCAGAAAAATTCTCCTAAAACAGGTCAGCAATCAGAAGGAAAGGAACCCTACTGGAAACTCACAATGGTAAATTATAATGTCCATAACAGAACACTTGACTTTAATATGAGTACCTGCATCCCTGTATTTTATGGTCTGGACACTAAAAGCTGTCAAGGAAACAACTACCAGAGGAAAGGGAAAATTGAGACTTTGAGACTGTTAATCAGGCTGTTGAGAAACTCTTAATGACTTCAGCATTAGCACTTGTCTTGGGCATTTTGTTGTTGTTGTTTAGTCGTTTAGTCGTGTCCGACTCTTCGTGACCCCATGGACCAGAGCACGCCAGGCACTCCTGTCTTCCACTGCCTCCCGCAGTTTGGTCAAACTCATGTTCGTAGCTTCGAGAACACTGTCCAACCATCTCGTCCTCTGTCGTCCCCTTCTCCTAGTGCCCTCCATCTTTCCCAACATCAATGTCTTTTCCAAGGATTCTTCTCTTCTCATGAGGTGGCCAAAGTATTGGAGCCTCAGCTTCACGATCTGTCCTTCCAGTGAGCACTCAGGGCTGATTTCCTTAAGAATGGATAGGTTTGATCTTCTTGCAGTCCATGGGACTCTCAAGAGTCTCCTCCAGCACCATAATTCAAAAGCATCAATTCTTCGGCGATCAGCCTTCTTGATGGTCCAGCTCTCACTTCCATACATCACTACTGGGGAAACCATAGCTTGAACTATACGGACCTTTGTCGGCAAGGTGATGTCTCTGCTTTTTAAGATGCTGTCTAGGTTTGTCATTGCTTTTCTCCCAAGAAGCAGGCGTCTTTTAATTTCGTGACTGCTGTCACCATCTGCAGTGATCAAGGAGCCCAAGAAAGTAAAATCTCTCACTGCCTCCATTTCTTCCCCTTCTATTTGCCAGGAGGTGATGGGACCAGTGGCCATGATCTTGGTTTTTTTGATGTTGAGCTTCAGACCATATTTTGCGCTCTCCTCTTTCACCCTCATTAAAAGGTTCTTTAATTCCTCCTCGCTTTCTGCCATCAAGGTTGTGTCATCTGC
Source organism: Zootoca vivipara (assembly GCF_963506605.1). Classification (NCBI taxonomy): domain Eukaryota; kingdom Metazoa; phylum Chordata; class Lepidosauria; order Squamata; family Lacertidae; genus Zootoca; species Zootoca vivipara. The sequence goes on from NC_083281.1 coordinate 71,754,615, forward strand.
ATATCTGAGGTTGTTGATATTTCTTCCGGCAATCTTAATTCCGGCTTGGGATTCATCTAGTCCAGCCTTTTGCATGATGAATTCTGCATATAATTTAAATAAGCAGGGAGACAATATACAACCTTGTCGTACTCCTTTCCCAATTTTGAACCAATCAGTTGTTCCATATCCAGTTCTAACTGTAGCTTCTTGTCCCACATAGAGATTTCTCAGGAGACAGATGAGGTGATCAGGCACTCCCATTTCTTTAAGAACTTGCCATAGTTTGCTGTGGTCGACACAGTCAAAGGCTTTTGCATAGTCAATGAAGCAGAAGTAGACGTTTTTCTGGAACTCTCTAGCTTTCTCCATAATCCAGCGCATGTTTGCTATTTGGTCTCTTCTTGGGCATTTAGCATCTATAATTTTAGTTAGCAACAATATCACTGACCTGGTTCTCTTTTCCCTGGAGTACCTTATTTTAAGATTTAGCACATCACTGACAGTCATATCAAACAGTGTTTTGCCCATGATGAGCCAGACGAAGATATTGTCTAAATTGGGATAGATCTATTTGAGCTACTTTATCTAAAGGGAGTGTAAGAAATAACCAAGTAGTTGCTGTTTGCTTCCCGAGTTGTTCAACAAAGTTTACAGCACTATCCTAGGCATGTCTACTCAGGAGCAATTACCACCAAGTTCCGTAGGTCTTAGTCCCAGGAATTCTAGCGTTCTACATCTAATTTCATCTTAATCACTGGGGCATAGTTCAGTTAAAACATGTTTATTTTTTCCAGCATATATATTTGCCCATCTTCTTCCATAGATCACTACAAAAATTTGATATTAAATTGAAAGTCTGCTTGTCTAAATTTAATTTCCCGTAGCTATGATCTTGTTCCATTTCACATTCAATAAAAATGGAATGTGTGTGATTAAGAGAAACCTTTATCAGGTCTGGAAAAATCAATACCACAGTTTGTCTCCTTCCATCATTCAGAGGTTTTATTGGCAGTTAGTGTTTGCCCTATTCCAAGGAAAATCTCCCTGGATCAGATGTCTGACTCATTTTTCAGTCTGTGCATCTCGTTGCTTACCTCATTCACTAATATTGGACCACAATAAGGGGTGTGTGTTCATGCTTTCAGAGAACAGCTAGTTTAAGTGGTGACTTTTTGTCAAATTTATTTATTGGGGAACAGTAGCAGGTGTATTTTTCGTTGCTTAGCTCAGAATATACCTGGAGTTGTTTGGATTGCTGGTCAAATCAATATTTTGAAGACTCTGTTTGGATTAAAGTAGCTCGTATAAAAATGGATTATAATGGTTCAATTCTGGATGTTTATTTCCATTATTTACTTATTCAGTCCTTCCCATTTGCTTTCTTCTAGGCTGAAACATCTTCCACTTGTGAAGCGATAGTTTGGATTTTTAAACATCTTTTGGTCTCAAAATGGATCTCCTCTATGATGGCAGATCAACAGTGCAAAGCATATTTGAATGTTCTGTAAATACTGTATTTATGTTGGCTTTGATAGCATAAAAACCCTACAATTTGAATTCATGATTTCAGAGTTAAAAATAAAAGGAAATGTGGTTTATGCTAGAGAAACTTGTTCAACTTTATTGTAATATGAAAAGGAATAATGAAAATAATGCATTTTAAAGAGGATGAGCATGAAGAAATTTTAATAAAGTAAATTTACGGACTTATGCCTAATGTCACAATCATTTTTCAAGCCTGAAGTATAAATATGAGAATATTGTAAAGCAGTAATATTCACCAACAGCTGCCTTTTTTGAAATCTTTGGCCACTGAAGTAGTATAGCAGTGTTCTGTTATTGTTATGAGGGAAATCAGTCTTTCCTTTAAAAATAACTATTTTGGGGGCCCACTCTAAACAAAAACTCATGACGATGAGTCTTGTGACTAGCTTTCTTTAGACCAGGGTTTTTTGTTCTTATTCAGGGTTTTCATGCTTGCTTATGCATTGTGCCCCTGCAGGCACAATGGTTTAAAAGGCTGAAAAAAATTGTTTGCAATTAAGAGACAAGTTCAGTTGGTTGGAAGAGGGAGAGAGCCGGCAAAGGTGAACTTGATTTCTTGTGCTAGCCCATCTTTCCCAGGAAACATTTCTTTGAGGACTGGAGCTTGCTACATAATCCAACAACCCTTATTTGCAGAAGAAATGCTCCACTAGTTATCATTATTCCTGTTTTTCTGATGTTTAGGTGTGTGGGTGCCATCATTCATGTACAGGAGAAAAGTATCAGGAGACTCAAGAGATCCCATGGTGCAGAAAACCTGGAGGAGGAGGAAACCACTAAAAGTGGGGGCGGGGGGGGGGAGGATGGCCCAAGGAGGACTGAGCAGCATGCTCAATAGCTGCAGAAAGCATCCTCGATGTGGGAGGGGAGAAATGGAATGACCTGCACCATGGGAGCATCTGCTTTCAAGTGTCAGATATAAGTCGTCCATATTGATAGTTGCTTTTGTACCATAATAGAAATTCTATGGGATTTAGAGGGAGGTTTTATGGAAGGATGGGAAGGTTCAGTACTCTATAACCACTACAGCACATTAGAGAGTGGAGGGAGAAAGCTGAGCTTCCAATGTATGAGCCCCACACAACATATACCCCACACATCCAGAAAAGTGTTTTCTGTTAAATGGCACTGAATTGCATCCAGCCCAATACTTTTCCTTCAGCACAAGGCCTTGTCAAATGCCTGTCCCTACAATATTGCTCTGTACAGTCATACCTCGGGTTGCAAATGTGATCCGTGCGGGAGGGACGTTCGCAACCCGCAGCGTTTGCAGCCTGAAGCACTGTGTCTGCACACGCGTGTGATGTCATTTTGTGTCTCTGCGCATGCGCGAGCGTCAAAACCCGGAAGTAATCCATTCTGGTACTTCTGGGTTTGGCACGGGCCGCAACCTGAAAACACGCAACCTGCAGCGGTCGTAACCTGACGTATGACTGTACTATGGAGCATTCCAGGTTTGCCAAATATCCCTTATACTGATGACAAAACATAAGCATTGGACAGCCTTAAGAGGAAAAATGTGCTAGACCTGGGGCTCTTGCGGATACGGTACTACCATTCAAAACTAATATAGTTGTGGTTTGTTGTATTTTTAAAAAACCTTTTAGTTTGAGTACATTTCCAGTACATATGGAGAATATGGCAAAGTTCTCATTTCTCCAGTCTACTCACCACTGACTATATTGCAGTCTCTTCGTCCTGTTTTGAATCCTACCTTATCGTAGGGTCCTCTCAAAATGGGAAACAAGGCTATATCAGAATGTGTAACTTTTTCCAGTATGATGTTCCTGTCACCCAGGAGCAGCTTCATCTGGACTTTGGTGACCTGGACGCAGGATGGATGCAAGTATATCAGATAGACCAGGGCTGTCTAGCAGGTCGATCACGATCTACTGGTTGATCACGGGATGCCCGTGGTTGATCCTGGTTGATTTTGGGACCCTCAGCTAATAACCAAAAAGGCTCCCTAAAAAAAGCTAAACAACTCTTGCTCCCTAAAAAAAAGCTTAAAAACCTTGGTCAATCCAATGGGTAGATCACTGCCAGTTTTTTTTATAGTGGGAGTAGATCACAGTCTCTTGGAAGTTGGACTGATATGCCATCTGTGGTCAGATCCACACACCTGTGCCCAGGCCACTAGACCTCTAGCAAGATTGGGAGGCTCTCTTCTTAAATATGGGGTTCGAAAACCGCCTAGTTCACAGAAATAAAGGGTTTTAGCTGTACAAAAATATATGGGAAGGTAAGACAGTAGGATAAAATATGGATGGAGAAAACCATTGAAATCTATTTCAGTCCATACTAGGGAAGCAGTGTTAAAACTTTGGCATAGAGCCCCAGTTCAAATGCCTTGTCTTCTGTCTAAGGTGGCCCCTTGAATGTGGTACATACTTATTTTATGTGGTACATACTTATTTTCACTTTATAATAATTTTACTGTTTTATCTATTTTTGTAAACCCCTTTAATTTTTTTGCATCCAAGCAGCGTATCAATTTCACGAAATAAATAAATACAATGATGGTGGAATAATAGGAGCGATTTAGATGAGGCTGCAGTTGGCCCTTCTCTCCATCTTCAAAGGAAATAACCAAGATGTTCTGTTTCAATATATTTTGCTTTTCTTTAGTGGTACCGTAGCTGCCTGAGTTGACCATTGTGCAAAAATTAAAAACTTTACAAAACGTGGACCTCCTGGTATAGTACAAAAAGTGTGGAATATGGCTCTCCCTGAAAAGCTTGTGTTCTGTCTTCCTACATTATCGATGTGGACTTTTTCTGTTCTTTCCCCCTTTTATATATATCAAAATTAAATTTAAAAACATTTAAACAGAACACACGCCTCTACATCAATGAGAGCTAAATAAAAACACCCGCATTTTAAAAAAGTTTAGGTTCAGATGTGATTCAAAACTTTGTTTAAAGGGACTCTGATGGCATGGGGGGGGGCAGGCCAGAACGTCAGTTTGCTATGTATTTTTATTGATTTAGTGGGGGCAGCGAGGCCCATGGCTGGGTGTGTGATTACGGTATGTGATGATTGTGTGACCCAAATAAAACCCTCAGCTCGCTGCTGCGGGTTCCTGCCATAAAATCTGCAGCTCCGTTTTTGTTGTGTTTTGTGTATCAAACATAAGTCTTTGTCGCATGACCCACCCACCTACCTCCAAGTCAACGCCATTGAACTCAGCGGGACTTGCTTCTTAGTAGACGTGCCTAAGATTGTGCTGCAAATAACCATTGCAGAGGGGTCAAACACTTAATTTTATTTTTTTGGGGGGTGGGGGTGGATGGGTTGTTGTCTATCACCTTAATAGTTTCCTTCTAGCCTTCCCAGAAAATGCTCTTGATTTTGATACCGGTATGTGTGTGTACGCACGTGCGTTGTACTTTACTGTACTCAAAATACAGTACAGTACCTGGTTTTGTTTTGTTTTAAAATAATAATCATGGATTATTATTCTTAAAGAAACTCGCGCTGGGGCGTCAAGGAGAGTGCCCAAGGCTTGTGCAGAGTACAAATTCCTGGTTTGTTTTCAGAGTGCAAACTCTGCCCCCATAAGCGGCGCTGAGCCTTTTCCCGGGAGGAAGCCGAGAAGCGCTCCGTGACCTCGGAATCCGGGCGTCCCGCTTCGCATCAGGCCTAGAGGGGAGGCGGCGGGGGAAAGGCGGCTCTTTCCCCGACGGCGGAGAGGAGGCAGGGGCTGGCGGGAGAAGCCGCGAGCCAGGCCGGTTGCTAAGCGTTTGGGACGCCGCCGCCGGCGGAGGAGCAGGAGGGAAAGCGACCCCCGGAGTAGCTGCCTCCGCCGTCAGGGAAAGGAGGGGAGTATTCTCGCCCTTGGAGATGGCGCCTCCGCCGATGGTCTACCCGGACGACCCCCTGGCCATCGAGACCCGCTCGCCGCAGTCCTGGGAGGGGGACCATGAGAAGTTGGCCAAGGTGGGGTGGCGGAGGCGAAGCGGGTGGGTCGAGTTGTAAGGATTTATTTCTGTGATTAACATCGACTTCTCGTTCCTGCGAGAAGCGGTGCATCATTGGGTGGTATGGTATTATTAGTCCTGTTGTAAGGGTAGGCCCCTCTTAAATTAGTCCTGCTGATTAATTTCAATGGATCTAAATTATCATGGGCGTAGGCAGGGAGGGGCAGCTGTCCCCCCCCCATCAATAAAAATACAGAGCAAACTGAGATTTTGTACTCCCAACAAAAGGCCTTCCCCCCAAAAATAATCCTGGCTATGCCCATAGATCTAATTCTGAGCAGGACTGCAGACCCTCCAGGTGTCCCTATTTTCCAGGGACATCCCTGATTTAGAGAAGTAGGTCCTGTTTCTGATTTGATCCCGGAATGTCCCGCTTTACCTTAAGACATCCCTATTTTCATTGGAGAAAAGTTGGAGGGTATGGCGTTATCTGAACCCCCATGCCGTCTGAAGGCAATCCTGTATAGAGAAGGGTTTTTTTTTAATGTTTAATTATATTTGTATATATGTTGGAAGCTGCCCAGAGTGGCTGGGGCAACCCAGTATGATGGTGTGTGTGGGGGTATAAATAGTAAAATTATCATAATGGAATGCAACATCCTTATTTTCATCGAAGAAATGTTGGTACTCACCTGATAAGGAAATCTCTTAAAAGTCGCTCAGTGCAATTCTAACCATGTCTGCTCAGGAGACTACCTCTTTGGCGATCACTCATAGCAGAGTAAGATTGTCTTCCATAAACACGGTTTTAACAGTGATTCTGTAAGTGACTATGGAGGCCAATTCTGAATCCACACATCCTTCCACAGTGGGGACATTGGTTTCCGGACGGGAGTTGATCACGGTTGCCAAGCGTGCCTTCCTCTTAGCACGTTTCTCCCTTGCGTCTTGAGTTCAAGTGTCTTCAAAGCCCATGACACCTTTGGTAAAGGCTGTTCTCCAAGTGGAGCGCTCGCAGGCCAGTGTTTCCCAATTGTCAGTGTTTATACTACATTTTTAAAGATTTGCCTTGAGACAGTCTTTAAACCTCTTTTGTTAACCACCAGCATTACGTTTTCCATTTTTAAGTCCGGAACAGAGTACTGTAGTTGCTTTGGAAGAGGATCAACAGGCATCCGCACAACATGACCAGTCCAACGAAGTTGATGTTGAAGAATCAGTACTTCAACACTGGTGATCTTTGCTTCTTCCAGTACACTGATACTAGTTCGCCTGTCTTCCCAAGTGATATGTAAAAATTTTCGGAGACACCTTTGATGGAATCTTTCAAGGAGTTGGAGTTGGCTTTTATAAGTGGTCCATGTTTCACAAGCATATAGTAAGGTTGGCAGTACAATAGCTTTGTAAACAAGTATTTTGGTTTCCCTGCGAATGTCCCGGTTTTCAAAACTCTGCGCTTCAATCGGGAGAAAGCCGCACTCGCAGAGCTCAGACGATGCTGGATTTCGGCATCAATATTGGCCCTTGTGGAAAGGTAGGAGGTAGGAGAAGTGATCGATATTTTCCAACGTTACACCATTGAGTTGGATTTGTGGTGCTGCAGAGGGGTTATTTTGTACTTGTTGATGCAGCACTTTGGTTTTTTGGATGTTGAGTGATAGGCCAAGCTTTTTGTAAGCTTCTGCAAATATATTTAGGGTGGTTTGGAGGTCATCCTCTGAGCGTGCGCACACTACGTTGTCATCAGCATACTGAAGCTCTATGACGGAAGTTACGATAACCTTACTCTTTGCTTTCAGCCTGTTCAGATTGAAGAGCTTTCCATCTGTTCGTTATATGATTTCTACTCCGGTGGGGAGTTTCCCTTCGACAAAGTGTAGGATCATGGCAATGAAAATAATGAATGGAGTTGGGACAGTAACACAACCCTGTTTAACACCTGATCCCACTGTGAATAGTTCACTTTGAGAGCCATTTTTATCTGCGATTGTTGCTGTCATATTATCATGGAGGAGCCGAATGATGTTTACAAATTTATCTGGGCAGCCAATTTTCAGAAGGACAGTCCACAGGGCATTACGATTTACAGCGTTGAAAGCCTTAGGTCAATAAACGCCATATACAGGGGTTTATTGGAGTAATAATAATAATAGACGTAAGCCCTATTGCATTCAATAGGCTTTACTCCCCGGGAAATGGGATTAGGATTGCAGTCCTGGTTAATAATATTAGAGGTGTCATGTAGCGCTTTTCTTCAGACCCAGATAAAAATGTTGTTAGGAAGCCAGGGGCAACCACTTCACACAGCCATCAGCAGCCACAAGGAACCAATTCACATGTGGAGAGATTTAAAATAGACTCCAATGAGCCATTTGCCCAGGATTCATGTAAATTGGCTTCAGTGGACGTGCAAGAGAGAAACTGACAGAACAGAAGGTATTTCTAATCACACTTTGTACAGCCCTGTTCTTGACTGGTGAATCTACAAAAAAAAAAAAAAAACAATGACAGAAGATAACATGAGATACTCTGTTCTTTCACAGATTCATTTTAAAATTTTAAAAGGACATTCAGCAGCTGTGACCTCCTGTCAATTCTGTTTTGATGAAACAAAAGTTCTTTCAGGCTGTTATGACAGCACAGTGAAACTCTGGGTAAGCTTGTTACAGACCTGAAGCAAGAAACCTAATTGATCATATTGCTCTGAAGTCTAAACCGTAGTTTATTGTATTAGCACAAAGGTTAAGTGAATCATTGTTGAAAGTGCCAAACATACACTGTCTCTAAGGTCGGAGTCCTTTGTACACTCACCTTGGAGTAAGTCCCACTATACTCAATGGAATTTATTTCTGAAAGGACGTATATCAGATTGAACTGGAAACTATTGGACACAATTTTACTTCCCAAATTAAAGTGGTAACTTTCCCACTGCTTGCACAATGAACACTTGGTCTGCAGAGCTCATTTTTGTAGGGTGTGGTGATGGTTCAGTATATAATACGTTTTTTAAAAGAGTAGAAAGGTTAGAAGCTATAAATAATATAAATGGAAATGCGGGGAAAACATTCCACTTTTGCATTGTGGGTACCTCTGAACCTGAGACACTAGGCAGAGAATAAGAACACAATTTATGCCCTGTGTGGTTGCATTTGACTTCAAATAGCCCAAAACAGTCCTTTTTGAAGAGATAAATGTATCATGCGGCTTCATGTGTATCATGTGGCTTCATCAGGTAAACAGACGTAATTGATTTATCGGATACAAGTTCTGCGGGCAGCTTATAAGCAGAACTATTTCGAATAATTAAGTGGGGGGGGAATACGTGCTATGAATTAGCCTTCATTAAGTGTCTTTTTCAGTCTGAACACACTACTTAATAACCAAGTTTATCTTTATTTCTTGAAGGATATTGCCGGTGCTGTCTGTGTTCAGACCTTTGAGGGTGAGCACACTGGGCCCATTTCTGAATGCTGTCTGAGTCCTGATAATAAAAGGTGATAACACTGTTGTATTTTATATATTAATTAGTATGCCACGGAACTAATTATATTCAGCAAGTGGGTTTATAGGAGCAGGGAAAAGAATGATGACAAAACAGATGGTCAATGCAATCCTGCCTTAGAAAGCCAGTAGGAAAAATTATTACCACGACTGTCTTGTTATATATATCTTATAAAATGCTTGAATATTTTTTATTAAAAATAAATAAACAGAATAATTAGATTTAAAGTCAGTGTTGATATAGTATTACTACCACATGTAACGAAGTCCACAAAAGCTTATGCCATATTATACAGGTGAAACTTGGGAAATTAGAATATTATCAAAAAGTGCATTTATTTCAGTAATGCAACATTTTTTATTTTTTATTATTTTTACAAATGCTTTCTTCTGGAAATTCCACAGTAATAAAACAAATAGTTACAAAAATACAAAAATAAACATCACTATTACATTTCATTAATTACATTCCATTTATAATTGTCCCGCCTAACGACAAATAATTACAATTACAACAAATAAAGGCTTGACATATCTTGCTTTGCATGTCATGCTTCTATCATGTATATTGGTTTCACCTTTTAAGTTGCATTACTGAAATAAATGCACTTTTCGACGATATTCTAATTTTCCGAGTTTCACCTGTATATGCCAGTCTTTAAGGTGCCACAAAACTTGTTGTATTTGCTGTAAGCGAAGGGACTAAGACAAATATTCCTTGGGAGAGAGTATTGCCACTGAGTCTGGCTGCTGCAATGTGGAGGAGCCAAAAGAGAAGCATATATCCTCAGTGATACTCTATGAGTTAATATTGGGACAAATGGAAGATGGAAGGGTGGCTGGGGTCTCACCAGACACCATCATCATGCCACTTGAAGAGATCAGATGCATTCGGTGAGCACTGCATCTGATATGAGAAGAAAATTCTGTGTGAAGATGTACAGTTTTACAGAGTCATCTTCAAGGGATGGATATAAGCTAATCCTCCTTTTGCTCCCACATTTATTTTGCCACATTGCTGGATTTAAGATGTCGGTGCAACTTTTGTCAGAACTGAGTGGAGAGCCAGCTAAGAAGCATGAGGGGTTTCTATAAACCACTGCTTTATTTCTTGTAACTCTTTCCATTAAAAGACAACAGCGATGCAAATCAGTACAATATATTCAATTAAATCAATGCTTTCGCATTATGGCTAATTAATTTAGAAGAGACATTAGCTATCCAAAGTGGTTATAGATAAGAGGAAAGCAAACAAGCATGATAACAAAACCATCTTCATGCCACGTTGTTGTTGTTGTTGTTTAGTCGTTTAGTCGTGTCCGACTCTTCGTGACCCCATGGACCATAGCACGCCAGGCACTCCTGTCTTGCACTGCCTCCCGCAGTTTGGTCAAACTCATGTTCGTAGCTTCGAGAACACTGTCCAACCATCTCGTCCTCTGTCGTCCCCTTCTCCTAGTGCCCTCCATCTTTCCCAACATCAGGGTCTTTTCCAAGGATTCTTCTCTTCTCATGAGGTGGCCAAAGTATTGGAGCCTCAGCTTCACGATCTGTCCTTCCAGGGAGCACTCAGGGCTGATTTCCTTAAGAATGGATAGGTTTGATCTTCTAGCAGTCCATGGGACTCTCAAGAGTCTCCTCCAGCACCATAATTCAAAAGCATCAATTCTTCGACGATCAGCCTTCTTTATGGTCCAGCTCTCACTTCCATACATCACTACTGGGAAAACCATAGCTTTAACTATACGGACCTTTGTCGGCAAAGTGATGTCTCTGCTTTTTAAGATGCTGTCTAGGTTTGTCATTGCTTTTCTCCCAAGAAGCAGGCGTCTTTTAATTTCGTGACTGCTGTCACCATCTGCAGTGATCAAGGAGCCCAAGAAAGTAAAATCTCTCACTGCCTCCATTTCTTCCCCTTCTATTTGCCAGGAGGTGATGGGACCAGTGGCCATGATCTTGGTTTTTTTGATGTTGAGCTTCAGACCATATTTTGCGCTCTCCTCTTTCACCCTCATTAAAAGGTTCTTTAATTCCTCCTCGCTTTCTGCCATCAAGGTTGTGTCATCTGCATATCTGAGGTTGTTGATATTTCTTCCGGCAATCTTAATTCCGGCTTGGGATTCATCTAATCCAGCCTTTCGCATGATGAATTCTGCATATAAGTTAAATAAGCAGGGAGACAATATACAACCTTGTCGTACTCCTTTCCCAATTTTGAACCAATCAGTTGTTCCATATCCAGTTCTAACTGTAGCTTCTTGTCCCACATAAAGATTTCTCAGGAGACAGATGAGGTGATCAGGCACTCCCATTTCTTTAAGAACTTGCCATAGTTTGCTGTGGTCGACACAGTCAAAGGCTTTTGCATAGTCAATGAAGCAGAAGTAGACGTTTTTCTGGAACTCTCTAGCCTTCTCCATAATCCAGCGCATGTTTGCTATTTGGTCTCTGGTTCCTCTGCCCTTTCGAAATCCAGCTTGCACTTCTGGGAGTTCTCGGTCCACATACTGCCTAAGCCTGCCTTGTAGAATTTTAAGCATAACCTTGCTAGCGTGTGAAATGAGCGCAATTGTGCGGTAGTTGGAGCATTCTTTGGCACTGCCCTTCTTTGGAATTGGGATGTAGACTGATCTTCTCCAATCCTCTGGCCATTGCTGAGTTTTCCAAACTTGCTGGCATATTGGGTGTAGCACCTTAACAGCATCATCTTTTAAAATTTTAAATAGTTCAGCTGGAATATCATCATTTCCACTGGCCTTGTTATTAGCAGTGCTTTCTAAGGCCCATTTGACTTCACTCTCCAAGATGTCTGGCTCAAGGTCAGCAACCACACTACCTGGGGTGTACGAGACCTCCATATCTTTCTGGTATAATTCCTCTGTGTATTCCTGCCACCTCTTCTTGATGTCTTCTGCTTCTGTTAGGTCCTTACCACTTTTGTCCTTGATTATGGTAATCTTTGTACGAAATGTTCCTTTCATATCTCCAATTTTCTTGAACAGATCTCTGGTTTTCCCCATTCTATTGTTTTCCTCTATTTCTTTGCATTGCTCATTTAAGAAGACCCTCTTGTCTCTCCTTGCTGTTTTTTGGAAATCTGCATTCAGTTTCCTGTATCTTTCCCTATCTCCCTTGCATTTTGCTTGCCTCCTCTCCTCCGCTATTTGTAAGGCCTCGTTGGATAGCCATTTTGCTTTCTTGCATTTCCTTTTCCTTGGGATGGTTTTCGTTGCTGCCTCCTGTATAATGTTACGAGCCTCCATCCATAGTTCTTCAGGCACTCTGTCCACCAAATCTAAATCCTTAAACCTGTTCCTCACTTCCACTGTGTATTCATAAGGGATTTGATTCAGATTGTATCTTACTGGCCCAGTGCTTTTTCCTACTTTCTTCAGTTTAAGCTGGAATTTTGCTATAAGAAGCTGATGATCTGAGTTACAGTCAGCTCCAGGTCTTGTTTTTGCTGACTGTATAGAGCTTCTCCATCTTTGGCTGCAGAGAATATAATCAATCTGATTTCGATGCTGCCCATTTGGTGATATCCATGTGTAGAGTCGTCTCTTGTGTTGTTGGAAGAGAGTGTTTGTGATGACCAGCTTGTTCTCTTGACAGAACTCTATTAGCCTTTGCCCTGCTTCATTTTGAACTCCAAGGCCAAACTTGCCAGTTGTTCCTTTTATCTCTTGATTCCCTACTTTAGCATTCCAATCCCCTGTAATGAGAAGAACATCCTTCTTTGGTGTCATTTCTAGAAGTTGTTGTAGGTCTTCATAGAATTGGTCAATTTCACTTTCTTCAGCACCGGTAGTTGGTGCATAAACTTGGATTACTGTGATGTTAAAAGGTCTGCCTTGGATTCGTATCGAGATCATTCTGTCATTTTTGAGATTGCATCCCATTACAGCTTTTGCCACTCTTTTGTTGACTATGAGGGCCACTCCATTTCTGCTACAGGATTCTTGCCCACAGTAGTAGATATGATAGTCACCCGAACTGAATTCGCCCATTCCCTTCCATTTTAGTTCACTGATGCCCAGGATGTCGATATTTATTCTTGTCATCTCATTTTTGACCACATCCAGCTTACCTCCACTCATGGTTCTTACATTCCAGGTTCCTATGCAATATTTTTCTTTACAGCATCGGACTTTCCTTTCGCTTCCAGGCATATCCGCAACTGAGCATCCTTTCGGCTTTGGCCCAGCCGCTTCATCAGCTCTGAATCTACTTGTACTTGTCCTCCGCTCTTCCTCAGTAGCATGTTGGACGCCTTCCGACCTGAGGGGCTCATCTTCCAGCGCCATAACTTTTATATGCCTGTTGTCTTTGTCCATGGAGTTTTCTTGGGAGGGATACTGGAGTGGCTTGCCAGTTCCTTCTCCAGGTGGATCACGTTTAGTCAAAACTCTCCACTATGACCTGTCCATCTTGGGTGGCCCTGCATGGCATAGCTCATAGCTTCTCCGAGTTATTCAAGCCCCTTCGCCACGACAAGGCATTGATCCATGAAGGGGTCATCTTAACTCAGGCTCAGCTTGTGGGTTATTTTCTCTTCAATGAGCAGTAGCCCAGGTTTGTTCTTGGCTTAGCAGTCATGGGTTGTTGGGGGAAAACAAGCAGCCCAGGTTCAGATGACAGGACAATGCAAAGTTCTTGATTTGTTTCAGCACAGTCAGGAGCAAAGCTGGGATTCTTGAGCATGCTGGGCATTGGCGTGAAATTGCAGTTAAACATTAGGTATGGTTTAACGTGGCATGACGTTAAACCATACCTAATGTTTAACTGCAATTTCACGCCAATGCCCAGCATGCTCAAGAATCCCAGCTTTGCTCCTGACTGTGCTGAAACAAATCAAGAACTTTGCATTGTCCTGTCATCTGAACCTGGGCTGCTTGTTTTCCCCAACAACCCATGACTGCTAAGCCAAGAACAAACCTGGGCTACTGCTCATTGAAGAGAAAATAACCCACAAGCTGAGCCTGAGTTCAGATGACGCATCAAGTCGAGACTTGTGGTTTTTTTGCTCATGGCGTAGAGTGGCCAGGAGACTTTTAAGCTACATGAACCAGCTCACTGCTCATTCGTCTTGCACCAGAGCTAAAGGTCTTTTATAGTTTAACAGGATGCGCAGACCAGACCACTGCATTAGTTGTCAAAATACTGAAAGGCCATTAGGATAACAGTGCTTACATTCTGGATTAGTCAAGAGAAATTGTTATTTTGGTCTAATGGAAGGTGCTGAAAAATCAACCGTGGGAGGCAAATATAGATACTTACCCATCTTGGGATAAATATAATTGAATATCTTTGTTGTATAATGGACCTTAGTGCTTTTTTTTATTATTTACTTTTTTTTACTGCTGCGTCAATGACAGAGCAGTTACCAAGCAACATCAGCTGCCGGAAAATGCACAGGAAAGCTAGCCCCAGAAAACCTCATATTCAGAATAGCACGCAAATTCTAAATCGAGTACAATGACAGCTCAATCCTGTGGTCTCAGTACACCAAGCATCCATCACTCCATCGTTGGGATTCTGTACACAGCCATCAGCAGCAGAGGCAACATTTCAACAGTCACCATAGCAACAAAAGCCACAATAGCAACAACAACAACAACATTGCAGCGACTGCATCTCTGGCAATCCTGCCCCGTTTCCCAACCCCACATTAGCCATGCAGGGGTCGTGGGGGGGGGGGAGGCGACAGCTGGATGACCCCCATGATATAAGGCAGGATGTGGTGAAGCTTGAATGTCTTCCCACCTAGTCTATGCACAGAAAAGCAGGCAACCAGCACGAGACGCAGTTGCTTCTCCGCTGTGTTGCAGTTGGAAGGAGGGCAGCTGCCACAGACTCCAGGGCTGTCTGACACGGGTACAAATTGACTGGCAGCGCAAACGCAAGCCGTCTGCAGCAGCCAGCCTTTTGCCAAGCAGGCCGACGGGGAAGAAAGGAGGGCTGTTCCAGTCGCAACCCTCAGCCAGCTTCAGAGCACAATAGGTGGGAAACCAAGCATGGGAAATGCAAGGTCTACCTAGGAGAAAGTTCAAGACCTGCTGTGGCCCAAATCCTTCCTCAAAGCACTCATCACCAGGTCATGCCAACCACAGCCATTATGCTGGGTGTCTGTGCGAACAGAGTATTTTATATTCTTGGCAAGAGGAGATGGTTGCATAGTCAAGGAAGAGCAGAAATGCCTACACAGTGGTACCTCGCAAGATGGAATGCCTCGCAAGACAAAAAACTCGGAAGACGAAAGGGGTTCGCGATTTTTTTGGTGACTCGCAAGACGAATTTTTCTATGGCTGTGCTTCGCAAGACGAATAGGAATGCATAAATTAAATTTCAATGCATTCCTATGGGAAGCTGCGCTTCGCAAGATGAAATTTTCGCAATACGAAACGACTCGCGGAACGACTCTGGGGCTATCCATTAACTTCAGTGGGAGAGATTTAATGTATGGTGCTTCTGTTCTAAGCAAGCATTCCCCGGGGGGAAGGAACAAGGCCCCAGAGAACATAGGATTCCTCCTAAGTTACATTCCTCCTGGCTCTGCTCCTTAATTGCTATAGGGGCAGATATTTTTGTTGCCACTTTAAAAGTGGGCTGTGCTGGCACAGGGATTTTGAGAAACAATTCCATCCTACCCAGTGGCCACAACTAAGTCACATGATTTCTCTCTCTCTTAAATATCTTATAAGCCGAGTGAGCGGTTTGTATTTTCCTGCTTCCCAGGGTTTTCTGCTTCCTCCATAAGCAGATCACATAAAAGAGAGAGCCAGTTGATTTGCAAATGTGGAACATCCCAGTTTCCAGTTTGAGTGTAACTCTAATGAACAAAATGGAGCTATAGTATTTGAAGACATATCTATAGTGTCATTTCTCTTGTACTGTACTGAGGGCTTATCCATGCTTCCTCCTTTCCCGCTGCTTTCCCCCAGGAGAAACAGCTCTTTAGCAGTCAATCGGAGCAAACACAATTTGGGTTTTCTCCAGATTGACATTTGCTCCTATTTTGCACTAAAGAGCAGGTTTTCCCTGCAAGGGGGAAACCGCTTGGACCCCTGCCTAGAAAGCCCAAGTTAAGTGGAAAACCATTCCAACTCATGCTTTTGAGGCAGGGAACAAGCAGAAGTGTGGACGAGCACTAAATATTATATATGATGGAGGATGAATCTTTCCAGAATATGGGAGTGGAGCATAAAGCACATTCGTAAGCTATTTGTTATTGCTATCTTAAAAATAATAATAATAATAATAATAATAATTAGCATGAATCAAACGTTTTTGCTGTCTTTGAACATGTAAATGTGTTTAATGTTTTAGGTTGATAACAGCATCATATGATAAAAGTCTAAGGGTCTGGGATACTGAAACAGGGAAAGTGCTTGTATGTATTGCTTTTTAAAATTTTTAAACCCCCTATTTAATCACTAGAAACTAAACTTCCATTTTACTCAAATGTTTATCCTTGCAAACACATGCAGTCATTTGGAATGGGGGAATAGTTTGGTGAAGCTTCTTGCAGTGAAAATTGGTGGTAGTGGGGTTATAGTTTTTTATTATTATTATGTTTTGCATTTTGTGTTTTTATGTTGTCAACCGGCCTGTGATCTTCAGATAAAGGTTGGTATATAAATTTAGTAAATAACAATAATACAGTAATCTCAATGGTTGTCTGCTCCAAATCAACCCCTCCCAAAATGACTGATTTTCTGTTGGAATTTGTACCTGCCCTTCAAACAGATTCCAAGGATAAGCTTACAAAAATCAGAAATATAATTTTAAAAATTGAGCATACACTCAGAAACTGCATGAAAGCAGCAGCCAGTGAGAAAGCGCCTTAGACTGAAAGTCCTGGGGAAACAGAAAGGTCTTTGGCACCAACCAGCATGACATATCTGAATGGGTGTCAGTGGGGGGCCTTCCGTAAGAATGGGTTATATTCATTTGTGTGTAATGTTTGGTTCCACCCTAATGGTCTAATTCAATTGGTACAGTTTTTGATCATGTAATTTAAAAACCAAAGCAATAAAAAAAAATTATAGCAAAATATAAGCGTGCGCTGCATTTCATGTTTTTACCGTATATATGATTTCTGGCTCTGACCAGGATTAAGCTTTCAGAAGTTACTTACTGTTCCTATTAAACAGGATTGGATGTGTGTGTGAACCATAGCCTTATCTCAGAATGTTCTGGGGCATAAATACAAAGTGTGACCGGAAAGTTTGGTGAATGGTCACAGAAATTGGACATATTCGAACATACACACCTTACAACCCTTCAAAGTAGGCCCCCTCTGATACAATGCACTGTTGATGTTTGTAGAACTGTTGGAGAAGTCCTCTTTTCATACTGCTTTCAGTTCCCTTGTCACAGCAGCTTGGACATCTTTGATGGTTTGCCGACCTTCATGGAAACACTTAAACCACTCACACACTGTCTTTCAAGTTGCAGCTTCATCTCCGTACACAATTTTGAGCATTTCGTGGGTTTCCAATGCCGGTTGTATGTTCAAATATTTCTCGCTGCATGAAGCAAAATAATAATAATAATAATAATAATAATAATAATAATAATAATAATAATAATACCGTATTTTACGGACCATAACCCGCACTTTTTCCCTCTGAAAACTGAAGGGGAAAAGTCACTGCGGGTCCTCCGTGGCTGCAGCCAGCGACAGGAACGTGGGGAGAGCGAGAAGCAGCCTGAAATCGGGCTGTTTTCGCCCCCTCCGGGCTGCAGCCAGTGACAGGAACGTGGGAGGGGGGAGGAGCAGCCTGAGCTGGGGGCGGGGGCGGACGGGAGCTCCATCCTTCCTTCTCCCCTCTTTCTTTCTTTCTTTTTCTCTCTCCCTCCCTCCTCTCTCTCTCTCTCTCTCACCACCCCTTCCTTCCTTCCTTCCTTCCTTCCTTCCTTCCTTCCTTCCTTCCTTCCTTCCTTCCTTCCTTCCTTCCTTCCTTCCTTCTCTTTCTCCCTCTCACCCACCCCTTCCTTCCTTCCTTCCTTCCTTCCTTCCTTCCTTCCTCCCTCCCTCCCTCCCTCCCTTCCTTTCTTCCTTCTCTCTCTCTTCCCCTCTCTTGCCCCCCCCCCCTAGTTTTGATCCTGGGTACACCCGTCTCGCTGTCCGATTTCTGTGACCGTTCACTGAACTTTCCGATCACACCTTGTATAAATGCTTAGAAGTGAGTTAAATATTCTTTTTTAAAAACCTGTGAGCATGATCCAGTCTGCCCTCTGCACACTGCCAGGTACATGGTGGGAGTGTCACCTTGGTCTCAGTCTCAAGTAACTTGAGCTGCACCTGGGCTCATGTGCGTATAGGTTTGGTTCTTGGCTGATCGTTAACCCTAAAAGCATAACCTCAAGGGCTTCTCTTCTCTTCCCCAGTGGACTCTAGAGCAGGATGGCCTTCTGACTTCATGCCACGTTTCTCACGATGGCAAATACATCGCCTCCAGTTCCGATTTGGAAAATTCTTTATTCATTTGTGGTTTAGAAGATGCGAAAAAGGTGGCATATGTCAGAGGTAACATTTTTAAAACTCCCAGACATACACATGCCACACACTTCAGTGGGACGTGTACAGGATACAATTCTGTTTGGTTGTGCCCCTGCCCGTTTGCATATTGGTACATGTTTACCTGGATCTAGAGTATATATGGATTTCTTACGTATCACCCTAGAAGGAGCATGTCTTTGTACATACTGTTTAATACATTGTTAAATATTTTCGTTCTGCTCTACTGCTTTGTTGTAGATACACTGCACAGCTGAAAGCTTCAGTGACCCTATTTACGTGGCTTATCATGACAACTAATGTACATATGGTTATAAATGGCAAGCATTGTTTGACAAGTACCCAATGAAATTGTGTGCGTGTATACCTTGTTGCATTCACCCCATTCTCTGCAAGATACTCCACAGGTGTCTGCTTACCTAGGGTCTGGTTTCCTTTAAATGAAGGCCAATGGATATACTGTGGTATCTTTTGAATATATGGTTTTATATATGGGTGGCGTTGTAAGGACGCGGGTGGCGCTGTGGATTAAACCACATACCCTAGGGCTTGCCGATCAGAAGGTCGGCGGTTCGAATCCCCGCGACGGGGTGAGCTCCCGTTGCTCAGTCCCAGCTCCTGCCAACCTAGCAGTTGGAAAGCACGTCAAAGTGCAAGTAGATAAATAGGAACCGCTACAGCGGGAAGGTAAACGGCGTTTCCGGTGCTGCTCTGGTTCACCAGAAGCGGCTTTGTCATGCTGGCCACATGACCTGGAAGCTGT
The DNA here is from genome assembly GCF_963506605.1 of Zootoca vivipara. Taxonomy (NCBI): domain Eukaryota; kingdom Metazoa; phylum Chordata; class Lepidosauria; order Squamata; family Lacertidae; genus Zootoca; species Zootoca vivipara. The sequence goes on from NC_083281.1 coordinate 71,773,849, forward strand.
ACACTGGCTCCCTCGGCCAATAATGTGAGATGAGCGCGCAACCCCAGAGTCAGTCACGACTGGACCTAATGGTCAGGGGTCCCTTTACCTTTACCTATATGATCTAAGCATAGAATGGAGAGGCTCGCAGCATGAACACCCCAACAGATGGGGAAGCCCCAAGTCACAGCTTTTGGGTCCAGCACAGAGCAAGACATGTCTCTGCAGTCTCTAGCTTCCAGTGTCTGCCAAAATTCACACATGCGCAGCCCCACTCCCCCCTTAGCCTATTGTTCCCCATCCTAGGATGACATCAAGTCAGGTGAGTTGGGGAAAGGCCCCTCCATTTGTCTCTATGGCAACCTCTTCGGACATGTAAATAGCAGTACTTAAGGCTATACCTTAACAATGGAACTAGTCTACCAGTTTACCCGGTTTCCTCTTGTAGATTGTAACCTCGCGCAGGATCACAGTTTTGGAAGGGACCAATGGATATCATCCAGACTGACTCCCCCCCCCAAAAAAAAAACCCTATAACAATACATACACCACACATATCTCCTAAGGATTCCTTTGGCACAAATTTGAGCCAATTGAATTAACAGAGTGTATTCTAAGGCTAGTTTTTGATGTGTAAAATTGCTAAGAGTTGAATAAATTGGGAATCAAGTGGTGGGTGGGTGGGTAAACTGACTAAAATAAATAAATCAAGTCAGTATTGCTGTCACTACTTCAGCGTTATTAAACTGGCATTTTGCCCCATACTTAGATGGTTAGTAGTTGTGTGTGCAAGTGTTTCAGTTCCTGCTGTGTTTTGCATCTATAGAGATTTACATTAAAATAAAAAAAAAAACATAACAATAAGCTGAAACTCAGATGTGAGTAACCATAAGACTAGCTGCTAGCTCTTAACTTTGTCCAAAGTGCTTGCAGCCTGTTACTTGGAGTGTTTCTTTCTTTCAGAGTATCACAGAAGCACAGTGAGAAGATGTCGTTTTGATCCTCAGAACCAACGAATAGCTACAGTGTCATCTGACATGTCTTTGAAATTCTGGGATATTATAGCACAGTCTGCCACAGTCACAATTGAAGGGTAAAAGAAGCAGTGAAACAGCTACCAATGTGGCTCTCATGAAGTCTGCTTCCTATTAGTGCAGGCATCCCCAAACTGCGGCCCTCCAGATGTTTTGGCCTACAACTCCCATGATCCCTAGCTAAGAGGAACAGTGGTCAGGGATGATGGGAATTGTAGTCCAAAACATCTGGAGGGCCGAAGTTTGGGGGTGCCTGTATTAGTGTAAAATCCGTAGCAGTTACATGGGTAATGTGGCCACTTCCACTAAACTAGGTGTTTAGTTTGGAACCGCCTTTTTCACTCTCATTTTATGGGAGGCCCATCCACATAATAGTCACCCTCCTGTGTTTTCCCACTCTTGAGTGCTGAGAGTTCAGCTTTTCAAAAGATTTTTATGTGCTCTTCGAGCAGTATTGTTTTGATTTTGGCAGTGATGTATCAGGCAGCTGAACCTACCACAGCTCAGTATATCCACACTATCCGGGTTTTTTTTTAATGCTTTTCCAGATATAATTTAAAAAATATATTAACAAAATGGTCCTTTAATGAAAGAGTTGTTTATTTCATTAATTTCATAGCTCTTTTTCTTTTTTTGGAGCCAAACCGTTTTTTTTTAAGAAAGAAAGAAAAACAGGAGTCCATTTTTAAAAGTATGTCTGTTTGCACGCAAAACATCCTTTGCCCCAACTCATATTTTCTCCTTATCTGCCATGTCCAGACGGGTGTTACTTTTACTTGTACTTCACAGGTGATTCTCCAAAGGTAGCCTTTGGAGGGCATTGTGTGCCTGGGACAAAAAGCATTTGCAGCTATGAGGCTAGCCAGAAAGAGCAGCAACTGACCAGTAACTGGGTTTTTTCTGCAGTACCGGGGCTGAGGTCAAATAGTGTGCCCTACAGAAGAGTCAACACTATAAATTTGATGGTATCCTGCTGCAGTGACCTGCACGTCTTTTTCAGGGCACACACCAATGCAATTGCAGATTGCCGTTTCTCCTTGGATGGCCATTATTTGTGCACAGCAGGTTGGGATGAAGTCATAAAGTTATGGGATATCAGGACTGGGGAGTTCCGTTCTCATGGACCCATTATTTTGGATCAGGGCCACATTGGAATAGTTGGCTGCTGTGATATTAGTAAGGATGGTGAGTAATGTGAAATGGCATATAATGGCACCTTCTACGCAAATGTATAAATGTGAAAGAAAAGTGTGTTTATTTCAGATGAGTCACAGGGGTCATGCTCAAACCACTAATTAAGTTCTCAACTTTCAGAATGAAATGATTTTCCGTTTTGATTATATGGTTGCTCATTTAATTGAGGTAGACTGAACTTGATGACTTAGATTGCTGTTCAGACAGCCTTCTAGAACACTCCTTAATTGATAAGCTCATTAAGGTCTACTGTTAGGTGAACATGTCTGAGCAGAGAAATAAAATGTCAAGCTCTATGATGCTGTGTCAGCCCCTGCTTGTTCTATTCAAACCTCTGCCACTGTTTAAAATAGCCACTTCCACCCTATCAGTATGCTTCCATCCTCACTTTATTCAAACTCCTGCCATTGTTTTAAACCACCACTTTCCGTCTTCTTGCTCTGATGCCATTACCGCAGTTGTTTTGCAACATACATTCACTTTTGCTCCCCTCCCCTACCATGACTTCCTGCGAATCCAGGCCTAGAAATCTCCCAGTGGGAGTTGCGTGATGACATTTTTACATTTTTATTATATAGAAAGATATGGCTTAGTATTCTTAATGCAGTATTTCAGTTGTATTAAATGTCAAAGTTTCATTCACTTTTTCCTGCATGAATGAATCTTAGTTTATTTAATAACAAAGCACAAGCCAGTCACCTGACATAATTTTATATTTCAGCATCGCTTGTGGTGTCTGGAGGTTATGACAAAACAATTGTTATCTGGGACTCACGAGAGGCATATAAAAAGATATGTTTAAAGGTACTGTGTAATCATTTGCCTGGGCAAAGGAGGACTTAATTTTGCTTCTGTAGACGTTAGCGGTGAAACTCCAATTGACTATGCAAGATTAGTTCCTAAATTAGAGATTTATTTTTTTAATGGTCTTTCTATACGAATAATTCAATTGGTGTCTCTCTTTTTCTCCATCTCGTCATGTTTTATATTCCAGTAACAATGTTTTAAGCCCTGACAATTTCTCTGCTTTTATAGCTGATCCATTGGGCAGTGCCCACATATCTCCTGATATTCAGAAACCATATTCTGCACATTCCCACCTCTGGCACTAAGCCATTGAGTTGTAGTTGCTAGGAAACTAAACCATAATTCCTAGGGTGGCTCATGATCAAGCATCACAGTTTTTTGAACAGCAATTGTGTGCCCAATATTTTCACTTGTAGGTAACCATAACAATGTGAGGCCTGTATATTCAATAATGCTTGAGGTTGGTTAAGGGTCCCCAGCCTCTTTTGAGGCCGTGGGCACAGTTCAAAATTTGAGAAACTCTTGCGGACAGGGCAGGGCTGGCTCACCCATGAGGCAAGGTGAGGCAACTGCCTCGGGTTGCCGGATCCGCAAGGACAGTAGATCCCCTGTGATGCCCCTTTGATTCTGACTTCAACCCTTGGATAAAGATGCTTTGACACTTCCCCCTGTGCTTGATGTCAATATCCACTCCTTCCTTGTTCCTGGTGTAGATCTTTAATCCTCACTTCTTCCCTGGTGGCGGGGGGGGGGGGGAGGGAGGAGTGCCAGTTTGCAATTTGCCTCAGGTGTCCAAATGTTTTGGGCCGCCCCTGAGGCAGGGCACCACCGCAACAGAAATGGCTGCCCTGCAGGCTGGCTGGCCACAAAAGGGAAATAACTTGCCCAGGGAACTGAGTTGCAAGGCAGAGGTTGGGTCTGAGCCCCAAGTGCCAAAACGTATTTGCCTCCAGAAGGCGATTCAACTTTGTGGAAGGAAAAGTGATGGTGCTCAGAGAACTCCCCCCCCCCACCCTGAAAGCACGCACAGACGAAAGACACAAATCCCACACAGAAAACAAAATGTAACACAGGTGTCTCTCTCACGCACACACCGAAACCCCCAATTGCTTTACTCCCGACTCCCAAGCTTCCTAGGCAGTGGCATGATCCCAAATATTTTCTTTTTAAAAAAGGCAGCCTCCTACCTTCTCCCTTCCCTTTCCTGTCAGTGTTTCTCAGCACCACATGGGAGTGGAAGCTTCACTTTCTGGCCAATATAGAAACAAAACAAATGTGCAGGGCTAAACCCCGACACCCATGGGTGCCATAGGAGGGAACGGTGGCAATGTCTGTGGAGACCCCTTTCTTGTAGGGCTGCTCCCTTCTCATAAAGGACAGAATGACAAATGCATCCGCCGGAAAAGGGAAACGGAACCGTAGTTCTTCCATAACAGTAATTAAAACTATTCACTATGAAGTTCCGTGGAAGATAGTATATTTAAACTACTATACTAAAATTGTATGTAAGTGCTTAAGAAAGAACACAAAGTATTGATTAGATTATGCCAGAAACAGATGGGTTTTCCCCCCTCAGAGGGTCACAAAAGACTCACACCTCAAAGATCTTGAATGTAGAATACATCTTATAATGCACCTCTAAGCAGTTTTCATCGGTGACGTTCACAACAGAAAAAGGCCTTCAGTAGTATTGAAATAAAATAACAACAGAACTAATAGTGCAATCATAAGCATGCTTACTCAGAGGCATGTTGCGCTTAGTTCAGTAGGACTTGGCTCTCTACAAATGTCTTAAGGGTGAACTAGATCCCATTTTTGTGTAATCGGAAAACTTTCTTTGCAGGGTCATGCAGGTTGGGTGACAGACATTGCTTTGAGTAGCAACAAGAAGCGGCTTGTATCTGCCTCAAAGGTATCATCAGTAAGCTTAGTGAAATAATTGGAAACATAGTTCAGTGGCTGTCTTCCTCCCAATCCCAACTGCTTCCATCGATACCTCATTGTGATACTTCAGTCCCAAAAGGTTTTTTGTGGGCCCCTCAAAACCCTGACAGATTTGTCCTAAAAAAATGAGAAAACCTTGAAGACTATTCTCGTGGGTCTCCTGCTATGAGTCTGTGGTGCCAAAAAATATGTGTAACACACACCCACACCTCGATCCCCTCCATTTTAAATATTTTAAAATTGGTCACACCCACTTTTGTATTTCAGTCACGCCTACATTGGCATGCAGCCCCCAAAGGTGTGGCCCTTGGCCTGAAAATGGTTATCCACCCCTGCTGTAAATTGATAGAAACCCTTCCGTTGTTTCAGGATTGTACTTTGAGAGTTTGGGACATTGCAGATGCCCATGAAATCCCTGTGGTGGTCCAAGCCATTAGAACAAGAGGCTCCAAGTTAGCAAAGGTCAGTCTGTTATTCATCTCCTGGATGTAACTACCCTACAAGAATGTTTCCATCTGTTTTATGTCCATATGCTGCCTCATTTTCCTTTTAGCAAACCCCAACCTCAGAATCCTATGAGCTATAAAGCCCATTCTGCGAGCCACAGGTGCATTTCACAGCCTTTGGATCAAAGAATGTTGAAGGGCAGAACATCATTTAAGTCAGGGATGAAATCTGGAACTCGTTTTGAATGTCACACCTGAATATCGGAAACCATCATAAAGGAGAACACCTGAGTAGCAGGAAGCTGCATATCCCATGGTGCATAGCACCCTTCCCTGGCCTGGTGCTTCCAGATGTTTCGGACTATAACTCCCAGCAGCCAGCTGGTGCTTTCCCCACATCCTTTCCGGACAGGAACAAGAGCTACCAGCATGACATTCCTATGGTAGCAAAAAAAAATTGGGGGGGGGGAAAGGTAGGCAGCCTTGCATATGTATGTGTCAGGGTACATCGTCGTCCCTGCACAGACTGACTGCAGTGTATCTCAAATGCAGGATGCAATACGGTTGCCAAAACAATGGATTGATTCCAGATGGAATTGCAATCTTATCTTACTTCTGAGCACACATGGTTTAGGATTGAGTTGTAAGGCTACAATCCTGTTCTTTCCTGGAAGTAAGCAGCATTAAAGACAATCATCAAAGATTGCACTGCAATCAAGAAATTAAGTCATTTTTATCTTGCCCCGCTCATTTTAATGGGACCTATGGTAAGTGAACCCAATATGGTCTGTTACCTAGTAAAATGCTACTAAAAAATTAGGAGCACGTGTTAAATGTCTCTTATAGAGTGATTTCTGCTAAGCATTCCTCAGCATTTGCAAAAATGGGTCTGCATGTCAGTTTGTTCTTAGGATGGAAATTCCTCTTGTTTGAACCACTGATACGTTATTTTTTTTCTATATAAAAAAATCTAGTGTGAAGAATGTAAGAAGTCTTTCCTGCTCTTCCACAATGATGAAGACAAAGTAGAAATCAATTGTGTTTTCTGTCGACTGGCAAGTTACAAAGAAAGTGTCCTGCCAGATCCCCCTCCATTGCCTCCATTGCCTCCTGATTTTTAAAGGAATCAGCAAGAGGCCATTGCTGGTAATTTTTTAAGTGATAAAAGTTATTTGCCTGCATATACAGAACTCGGAACTGGTTTTTTTTAGTCTTTAATTACATACTGAGATTCCTACGGAATAGAGTCATTTGAAGGATCCACTGTGTCCTGCTGGTTGACAAGCATAAAATAAAAAAATCTGTACTGCCAAGTGGATTTATACAACTTCTAGTTCCATTGTGGTCCTCTCTTGAGCGCAATTGAAAAAGTTACCCAGTAATGTGAGAGGAAAGTCGTATGAATCTCAATCTAGTGCGGAACAATTAAGCAACATGTGCACCATTAAGCAACACAAGTCTAGCTGAGAGGTGGAACTTGCAGTATTCAAAATTCTGAAATCCACATTGGAGCAATACCTTTATTAGGGCAATCAAAATGCCACAAAATAGTGTGCAAGCCATGAAGCTTCAATCTGATCAAAGCCTCGAAAAGGAAAGTGGAGATTTTCACCAGTTGCAGACCCCATGAATTTCAACATCAACCAAGTTTTTTCCTCCTCTCCACCTTAGGTTATATTCTAGCCTGATTTAATATTATTTATTATTTTATTTAACAGGATTTATATGCTGTTTAATCATACATAACCTCTAAGCAGTTTACATAGAATATGAAATGTTCATTAAAAATACTGATAAAATCAAACATTAAAAAAGCAAGTTGACCAGAAATTTATCAAAATACATAAAAGTACATCTTAAAACTATTTCTGGAAGACTTACCTAAACAAAAAGCCTTTAGCAGGTGCCAGAAATAATACAGCAAAGGTGTCTGCTAATATAAACGGGCAGGAAGCTCCAGAGACTAGTTGCTGCCACACTGAATCAATTCCTTGGAACTGAAGAGTTCTGGGGAACTTGAAAGTGTGACCACAATTTTTTGACATTTTGGTTGGCCTAATAAAAATATTGCCCCAATACAGGTTTTGGAATTTTTCTTGTGGACCAAGATGGCTACTTCTACGTTTTGAATCTTTGAAGTGTGTTCATATTTGGTTGCATTTGCAAATGTAGATACACATGTGTGTATAAATGTAGACCACCAGTTTTAAGGAACACGGGAACAAACCACTTTTCTGAATAATGCTTTTTGTAGGGTAGGGTAGGGAGCGCTGGGGATGAGTTTATGGAACTCTGATGGCCCAAAAAAGTTTGAGAACCACTGATAGATGCTGCTACAATCAGGGCTGCGTCAGGATCTGCAGTGGCACTGGCAGCAGATCCCAATGCAGACTTTTGTCCCCTTTTGTTCTGAGGGAATTGGGTACGTTTGGCCTGGAGACCAACAGGAGATCCGATAGCCCTTTTCACATAATTTGAGGGCTGTCACATGGAAGATGGAGCAAGCTTGTTTTCTCCTGTTCTGGAGGGTAGGACCGGAAACAATGGATTCAAATTACAAGAATAAAGATTCCAACAAACATTAGGAAGAGTTGTTTGGCAGTGGAACGGATTCCCTCGGGAGGTGTTGGACGCTCCTTCCTTAGAGGTTTTTAAGCAGAGGTTGGACGGCCATCTGCCACAGTTGAGATTCCGGCATTGCAGGGGGTTGGACTAGATGACTCTTGGGACCCCTTCTAACTGTATGATTCTATGTAGATCTGCACTTACTCCTTCCCTGGCGGGGAAGGGTTGCCATTTTGTGGTTTGCCTCAGGTGTCAAAATATCTTTGGCAGACGCTGGCTACAATCCACCCTCTCTGCTCAGAAGCACAGGCCCATGGGGTGCTGAGACCCCCAGTCCTTCCAGCAACAGCCTCCTCCCTGTGGCCTTTCCTTGTTGTGATGGCCTCCTTAGTCTCTGTGCAAGGCTGTTTGTGTGTGTGTGTGTGTGGGGGGTGTTAAGGAAGGGGGTCTTGAGCATTCCCTCCCCTCTGTCCCACCTAAGTTTGATCCCCAGCAAGTTTTCTGCACACACCTCACTCCTTAGCTCAGTTGGTAGAGCACGAGACTCTTCATTTCAGGGTTGTGGGTCTGAACCACATGTTGGGCAAAAGGAGTCCTACATTGCAGAGGGTTTGACTGGGTGACCCTAGTGGTCTACAATGGCTCTCCTAGCCATAGGAGCCAACTCCCCCAATAAAATATTTGAGGGGCCCCTCCCCCCCAAAAAAGTTAATGGGCATCGCCAAATATGTTGTGAGCGCTGCATCATGCGATCGATTGTGTGGGGCGGGAATTATCTGCCCACCCCCCAAAATATTTTTTTCCCCAAGTTGGCACTGCTGATTCTAGCAGAATCAACCCTCGGAGAACTGCGATGCCGCTGAAGGTCCTATGCAAGCTTACCCACGTCTACTCAGAGTAAGCTCCGCTGGAGTTCAGCGGGTCCCGCACCCTGGGAAATTGCATCTTTGCAAGGGGCTTCTCTCAGTCAAAGCTGAGCTGAATGGCAAGCCATCAACACCCCACCCCCAAATATATAAAAATCCCGATGCCGGTCCATGTTCCTTAGGAAGTGCGGTGGGTGGTAATGTAGAAGAACGTCTTCCGTCCACGTGCGGATCCAGCCACGGCTGCATCTCCCGCAGGCAGGCCGCTTCCTCCTCCTCCTCCCCGCTCCCTCCCGGAGGTACATGAAGGCTGCTCCGCTGCTCACCCTACCGGCCGGCGCCGTGGCTTAGTTGGTTAAAGCGCCTGTCTAGTAAACAGGAGATCCTGGGTTCGAATCCCAGCGGTGCCTGCAGAGGAGTAGCCTCTGTTTTGCCTGCGCCTGCAGGAGGTGGCCCTTTTTTTATGCCCACCCGCCCTGCTCGGCTAGAGAAAGAGCGAGAGAGGCGCGCTCGGATCCTCCGCCTCCTTCGCTTCAGGTGCTGCTTAAAGGTTTTGCTTTTGCTGCTGCGCGCCACTTTGCAAGAGGCTCATGGCCAGACGCCCGCTTTGCAGGATGCCCGATGCCCTTCCTAGGCGCCCTTAAGAGCAGCCCCCACGCCACAGCAGCCCCTCCGCGGATCGACGCGCGGGGTGGGGGTGGGGAGCGAACGGTGAACCCACAGCCGAGCCCTTTGTGATTGCAATCGAGAGTAAATGTACACCTTTTTTGCAAAAATGGGTTATCATAACAAGAGAGAGAAATAATCTTACGTGTGGCAGTAGTCTGACATCTTGCAGAAAATACGTTTTAATTTTTTTAGACACGGAAGTGTGTTTGTTGCCTGCACCTTTTAGACTTGAACTGCCGATTTCTCTCTCTGTGTGTTTCTCCTTCCTTTAAACAGGGCCACTTTTTAACTATGCCAGGCACAGGGGAAAACACCCTTCAGCTCCTGTGGATGACCCTCTTTAATCTTTAATGTTTAATATTATTTCATGCTTCCTTCCTTGTTGTTTAACATGTTGAAGAGGATGCTCAGCAGATGCCCACTGGTGACACACGATTCTTAAAACAGACACACACAGAGCAACTTGACAAAGTATGGTATGTTTTCCAGAATCCTGCTTAATCCCACCACGCAGACTTTGAAGGGAAGAGTGTTTGTCACATCATTCTACATTCATTCATCTATTTATAGTCATGCGTTTGTGTAGTTGTCCAGATTAATCCGGAACCACTGCTGTCCCTGCTTATTTCCTTGCCGTCATCAGTACAGGCGAAAACTCGCAGAGGGGCATACATCAATATGTGCCAGGAAATGCTTTATCAAGTCGATTAATCCAACCCAAAGGGTCGATCCAGTTTAGGCTACAATCCTTCCTAAACACCCTCACTAGGGAGGAACTCCCATCGGACTCAGTGAAATTCACTTTGGACAGTGGTCAGAAAGTGTCACTGGGACTTTCACAAGCAAAGCTCAGTGATGGTGGAGGTTTGTCCCTTGGTGAGGTTTACAGACTTTATCCTGGCCTCTTCCCCCATCCTCCCATTCAGAGCCTCCAGAGCTGCCCATTTCCTCCTCATTATGCCAAAGATGGATACTTGCACTGACTGGACTTTGTGTCACCATAACACTGTCCTCCCCTGTACTATCATTACTTAGAAACATGGACATAGCCAGGCCTTTTGTTAGGGGGGGGGACAGAACCTCACCGCCGCCACCGCTCTCGGCCCTCCTTCTCTGCCTTCCATGCCTGACCCACTGCACACCACTTCCCCACCACCACTACCACTGAAGCACCAACAACTCAGGGGCTGCCCAGGCTCATGGAGAAAGGAGATAGAAACCTTGGAGGAAGGGGAAACGTGGTGGTTGAGGTCAAGGCGGCGGCCGCCCCTCTGCCACTGCCATCGCTGCAGCATCAACGTCCTGACTTGTAGTATTTATTTATTTATTTATTATTTAAAGTGTCCGTGGGTTCATTGAAAAAATTATGGTAACCTTACTTTAAAGGTCAGCACCAACACTTTAAATTGTGCCCGGAAATGTACTGGGAGCCAATGAAGGTCTTTAAGACCAGTGTTATGTGGTCCCAGTGGCCACTCCCAGTCACCAGTCTAGCTGCCGCATTCTGGATTAGTTGTAATTTCCGAGTCACCTTCAAAGGTAGCCCCACGTAGAGCACATTGCAGTAGTCCAAGTCGGAGATCACTAGAGCATGCAGCACTCTGGCGAGACAGACTGTAGCTAGGTAGGGTCTCAGCCTGCATACCAGATGGAGCTGGTAGACAGCTGCCCTGGACACAGAATTGACCTTCGGCTCCATGGACACAGAATTGACCTTCGGCTCCATGGACAGCTGTGAGTCCAAAATGACCCCCAGGCTGTGCACCTGGTCCTTCAGAGGCACAGTTACCCCATTCAGGACCAGGGATGAAACCTTGGAGTATGTAATCCCACCCCAGGACTGTGTGATGAAAGGTAGAATGTAAATGCTAACAACAACAACAACAACAACAACAACAACAACAACAACAACAACAACAACAACATGCACTGGAAAAGTCCACAGGTGCTTTGTGAAGTATAGTATAGATACTTGAAGCAGAAATTTTGCCTGTGGGACTTCAATATTCCTGGAATATTCTGGCACTTTTCCTGCCTACAGAGCACCTCACAGGAGCAATACTCCACTTCTGGAGTATGTTCTCTATTTTGGGCATATTTAAAATGGCTTTGCAAGCATTTTCAAAATGGACTTTAATTTCCTTTGTTAAGAAGCCAAAGATCAATTGGTTGGGAACGTGTATAAAGAACAAAGCGATGGGGAAGAAGAGGGGAAAACATTAGGACAACCCATCTTCTCAGAGAGTTGATGTTTGGCAGAAGGAAATACTGTGCAATTCAGGGACTCTTCCAAAGTCAAATGGTGTACTGGTATGTCACGTAAAATTAAAACAGGTAGAAAGAACAAAGTCACTAAATCTCTTAGAAGCTTGGCTGTCACATGTATGGGACTCCATTCCTATGGACAAATTAATGGCCTTATAACAAGAGCACTGTACTGGAAATAAAAATTGCAACTTTTACGCAACATGGCATCCTTTTATGGAATAGCACTAGCTATTAAGCATAGCTTCCATCACTAGCATCACACGGAACATTGTGATGCTTTCATCTGACTACTGTACATTCAATGGACCACAACTGGGATCGCTTCATGTTATATTTCCTATATTTCCCTTCTCTCTCTCTCTCTCTCTCTCCCTCCCTCTCTCTCTCTCTCCCCCCCCCCTCTCTCTCTCTCTCTCTCTCACACACACACACACACACACACACCCCAAGAACAAGCCATGGCTAGATTTTATATGGCTTGTAAGTAAGTGGGGAGAGATTTGCAACTAAATAAATTACAGTCTGTATTCTATTAACTATTAAAAGGCTTGGAAGTAGGCATAGAAAACAATAAAAAGCAGCCTCTTAAAGTAGATCATTTAATACTGTCATGTTATGACTTTTGAATCAGGGTAATAATAAAAGCCACAATATAAATCAGTTGTCGGAGTAAGGAATGACAGGGAAGCGGGGAGATGCTTGTGCATTATTATTCCAGCTGTTGGGTTGTTTGGAAGTGAAAACAGCACTTGGGGAACTCCTCAGAGAGCTGAAGGGCAAGGAGTGGATGTGAGGGCAAGATTTATATACCTTAAAATGAGCCTACCTTATTAAGGCCCCATCTGCACTATACATTTAAAGCAGTATTACCCCACTTTAAACAGTCATGGCTTCCCCCAAAGGATCCTGCAAATTGTAGTTTGTTAAGCGTGCTGAGAGTTGTCAGAAGAACCCCCTTCCCTTCACATAATTACATTTCCCTGGGAAATTAGGAGTCAATGGTTAAACCACTCCGATAATGGTTCATATGGGAAGAGGTGGTCCTTGACATACTGCGGTCTTGAGCCATTACAGGCTGTATAGGTCAAAACCAACACTCTTTGAATTGGGCCTGTAAACTAATTGGCAGCCAGCGCAGTCAGCCCAAGATTGGTGTTACCGTATATGCTTAAACTATCTTGCCATGGTGAGCAAGTCATTCCTGCAACCATTGAGGGAATACAGTAAGCCTGCATGTGTCTCAAGCCAAAATCATTTATGGTCAAAACCCATTGGGTTCAATGGCAGGTGGGACTGTCAACATCATTTTCCCCAGAACCCCACCTCTTTTTCTTTTTTAAAAAATTGCTACACACACAGGTTAAATGCATGTAAATGGTGGGCTTAAAATACTTCTGTCTGAATTAATGCTTTCCTGTCCAATCTCTCAACATTATATCTGTTCTGAATTTTAGATTGGTTGGTTGGTTTTTACTGGACTCTGTCTTCTGTTGCTTTATTGTAGCTTTGGAGGTATTTGTTTTATTATTTCAAGGCCTTGGGCAGCGGCCACCAGTAATGTGTAGTTCTGCTCTTTCTTCCAAGTAAATTTTTAGGTTGGAGGTGTCAAGTAACTCAACATGCCCATAGTAAATGATGGTTGTGTACTCAACATACTGTACATTCAAAGCACATTTCACTCCCTACCCCCAGAAAAGAATCCTGAGAATTGTAGTTTGTTAAGGGGAAGGGAAATTGTAGCTCTCTGAGTGGGTAAACTACTGTTCCTGGATTCTTTTTTTGATGGGCATGTGCTTTAAATGTATGGTGTGTATCCTTTATCCAACTGTGATCTTAGGGGAACTGGGAAATCTAAACGGGCCTGCAAATATATATTGATAATCTTAACAATACGCACTTTATACAAGGAGTTTAACAAGATTGATTTGCGCTGCCTTGGTAACAATTAGCGAAGGCTACTGAAACCTTTCAAGAGAGAAATGATTTTTTTCTAAACAATTGATCTAAAGTAATTGCTAATATAAAGCAGGCCTGCCACAATATAAAATGCTTGGCTAGGTGGTGGAACATTGCTTAATTTCTAGCAAAAGGGATTGTGGGGTTCAGTCTCCACTAGCCTGTCTAGTAACAACACCGTCTGATCGAGTAGCTCGTCTCTCTGATTCCTGCTCTATGGAGACTCTGCATTGTATGCAGCTAAATTATGCTCACATTAACCCCACTGAAATTAATGGACTTGTGTTTGTCATGTCCATTAATTCAAGTGGATTTACCATGAGTATGAATAACTTTGGATACAACCCTCTGTACAATGCCCTCTGTACCTGTTCAATAGGGCTTTCACTTATTTTCACTTAATATCTTCCAGAGTCAAACCTTGAAAGCACTGAAAACAAAGGCCAATGAGCCCCTGTATAAAATAAACCTTGCAGTGGTATAACCAGAATAGTTCATGAGAAGGAACAGTATTGCAGATTTAGGAGTTGCCTTTTGCAGCCTGGATGGGTTGGAACGATAAATTGCTACTGGTAAGTGCAAGATCAAGTGTCAGTTCAGAGGCGCTGTAGAGATCTGTTGCCTGTTGTGGGGACTTCGGCTAAACTTCAGTGCTTTCAAATAAAAACACACGTGACATTATCTTTTGAAGACCAATTCTTTAGGACAAAACACAGAATAAGAGACCTTTCGCCCAAACAGTAGTGGTAGTACCGAATCACTGACATGCTATTTACCAACCTATACCATCCATTGTTTGTTTCATTACTTTTACTAAAAAAAACCAATTGGATGTTCAGCCACCCTTGTTTAAACTGCTAAGTGTGAATTAACACAATGTTCTTCCTGTTACTTGTACCATGCACAGATAATTAAAGCATTAGAGAGAAACCAAGTCGTTAATGGCAACGTTTAACCCTGATTTATTTCACAATTGATGGTGGTGGTGTAGCTGTTGTATACAGAGGAACCCACAGCAGTTGTTCATCCTGCAGGAACAACAAGATGCTGCTACTAACAGCTCATTATCATATATTCACAATTTGTCAGGGAGCCTGCTGTAAGCATCCACTCTGCATGTGAGGAAAATCACCCAAGGAGGCTCCAACTTTAAGGTACTACTGCTGCAAATCTCTGGGCTAGTGGGTGGCAGAGCAACCTACAGCTTTAGGGCTCTTATCATGGGAAGTGGAAAACCACCAGCAGACCAGTCACCAATAGAAGAATCACCCCATTCTTTCATTGCATGAACCCTCAGCGAGGGCCAGCTGCCCAATAAGGTAGATGGGGCACTGCCCCACCAACTTCAGGCTGCCCTCAGCCAGCCCCCCACTTGCCTACCTTCTTATTCACAAGGAGCCCAGGGAGTGGAATAGCTCATCTGATTCTTCCTCCTAAGGGTATGTTCACATAACCACTAACTCCATATCCACTAGTTTTTGAAGCCACATTCACACAGTGTTAGCCACAATTCACATACCGTAGATCCCATAGTTTCTTATCAAATACTGTATTTGATGCATTTCTCCCTAAAACAGCTTCAATTCTACTAGAAAACTGGATATGGAGTGTGAGCAGTGATGTGAGCATTAGAGACAGGGGGGTCACATAAGGAAGGCACTCATAGCTCCACAATTCATATTATTCCACTGTATGTTAAAAACATAAAACTAAGTCAGAAGGTACGCAGAATACTTTTCTCATGGCGGGTGGGAATGTTAGACTTCTTGAAAGCATTGCTCAAAATATGTTCTCATATTTTTGTTGCTAGTATTTTTTATAATTTATGGGCAAACCCTCATGAGCACAATTTCTGCAACACATGCAGTAAAAGAAAGCGAAATAGAATGGTGCTGAGGCAAAGGGAGTTAGGGATTATGGCAGTAATTTAAGGCTGATCCTTATCATGCGCAGGCACATATTGCTTGTCTGACTCCGCAGTGTCATTAGATTCTCCCCCTCAAATTCCACTAGATTTCTTTTTCCGTTAATCCCAGTTTACACCTCTTTTATTGAATTCATTTCCCTGGGATTTATGAGGGGTTTTTTTTTAAGTGCAATCAGAGTCTTAGGACTCTTGCAAACTTTGACACAATTTCTCTTCTTGATGGATAATTAAGGAATCATTGGCATACAATGGGTTTGGCATATAAAAAAAGTACATACCCGCCAGCATTTCCTGGCTCAAAAGAAGGACATGCTTGTTGCAAAATCTGCTCTACCAAAGAATCATTTTGCGAAACTTCAGTTTTACATGTCATTTAAGTCGTTTTCACAATTTACGGTTAGGTGCTGTATTTGTGTTTACTTCGCAACAGCCTGTTCGCCACCGATTTAAAAGCCAAAATGGGTAATGTTTCATTTGTTTAAAGTGAGCCTTGAAAAATGCAGTTGTTCTGCAGTGGCCTAATTTACACATAGCGCTGAGACAAAACAATGGCTTAGTGCACAAAAGCAAAAGTGTGTTCTCAGAGCAAAGGGGAGTAAAACGTACTTTCAATGTGCAACCAGCCTTTCCCTATGCACTCCGGTTGTTCCCGGCTAATACTGTAGAGCTGGAAAAGGGCACCCCAGATGATTTAAAAAGTAGCTGCAACTTGCCTACTAAGGAGAAAGGTTCTCGTATTTGTTGCTTTTTAGTTTAGAGAAAATGAGAATAATAGGGTATATGACAAAAGCATATAAAATTATGCATGGTGCAGAGAATGTGGACAGGGAGCTTTCCTTCCTCTGTCATAATATAGGAACTGCGGGCCAGACAATGAATGATGGAAGTTTCAGGACCGCACATAGCTAAATTGTGGATTTCTCTCCCACAAGATGTAGTGATGGTCACCAAAGTCATGGAGGTTAAGCCTATCAATGGCTACTAGCCACATTGGCTGCATTCTGCCTCCACTGTGGAGGCAGTAAATGCCTCTGAATGACAGTTGCTGGGAATCACAATTGAGGAGAGTTGCTGATTTTGAACTCAGGTCCTGCTTGCGGGTTTCTCTTTGGGGTATCTGGACCGTCACTGTGAGAACAGGATGCTGGACTCGATGTGCCCCCCTTGGCCTGATCCAATAGGGCTCTTGTGTCATTTTATGCCCTTTCCACCACCTTAAGTCCCAAGTCTTAGGAGCGCCACAAGCCATGGCAAAGAGCCAAGAGAAGGGCATCATCTTCATGTCCTGTTATGTGAAAGCCAGAGGTGCCTGTCTGGTTATTTGGAAATGGGATGCCGGATCAGACAGATCTTGGTTTGTTCCAGCCAGGCGACCTTAGTGTTCTTACGTTCTTGGCAGCCGACCTCACATGAACCACAGCAGACGACAGTGTGAGAAATTATCAGGTCATAAATGTTTTTGCCTCATACATAATTCAGCAGCATGAATTGATCCGGCTAAAATCAATATACGAACGATCACAATATTTCAGTGGTGTTTTTAAGTGAGCTTCAGTGCATGGTGAACAATTTCTCTTAGAAGAAAATATTGTTTTTGAAAACAGAAAGGGGGCAAATAAAGCTAAATAACCTATCTTTTACTGCAAATTTGTAGCTTTCCCTGCTGCTATGGATCATAATTTAAAACGACTGCTCAAAAACCCATCAGCTACATGTTTACCATCATGGGGCTATAAAATCTTTAAAGAGATTTGGCTGGTTAGAGTAGGAAATGGGTAGATTTCAGTGGAGTGATTTATTGAGCTATTTAAAAAAAGAGAGAAACGCATAACCTGTACTTTGAAGTAATGACGTCACAGCATTAAAAAACGAAGCGATGTTATATTTGGGATGCGAGGAGCCCAAAGAATTCACTTTTCTTGCCATATGGGGGTCAGTCAGGGAGCCCCTTTCCCAAAGCGATGCAACGAGGGGGACTGGCTGTGACCCTCACGAAGCGAGGCACGAGGGGAACTTTGTCCACGCTCAGAGGCAACTTTTCTCTCTCTTTTTTAATACTAAAAACATGACCTCGCAAGCCCTCGAGTGAGCCCCGGTTTTAAAACAAGAGCAAGCGCTGGGGGGGGGGTCTTCATCCGTCCCGGCCCGTCCCCTCACAGACGGCGGTTGCTGGGGGAAGCAGGCGGCGGCGGAGCCCCTCGTGGCGGCGGCGGAGGAGGAGGCCCTGCCAGGCCTGGCGCTCCGCTGCGCTCCCCCTTCCTTCCAGCCCAGGGCGGCCCTGCCCTCCGCCTGCCCCTCAGAGCCGGCGCGTCACGCGGGGCTGGGCCTCGGAAACGGCGGCGTCCTCTCTTCCTCCTCCTGCCTGCTTCCTCGCAGCCGCTGCGGGACGAGCTGCCCAAGCGAGGAGGCCATGGAAAGGCGACGGCGGGATGCTCCCTCGCAGCCACCGCCGCTGCCGCCGCCGTCGCTCGGGGCCAACGCCGCCTCATCCTCCTCCCCGAGCTCGGCTGTGGCGGCGGCGGCGCTGTGAGGGGGCGAAGTGGCGGCAGCGGCGGCGACCGGAGGCTCAACGCACCTCCCCGGGCGAAGAGACCCACCGCCATGGACGCGGCGCCCTCCTCCTCGTCGTCGTCCGCGGAGCTCCGGGCACCCGGCGCGCTGGGGCCGCTTGCTGCCCTCTGCCTGGGTGAGTCCGGGCCGGGCGGGACATAGCCGCCACGGCGGGGAGGAAAGGAAGCGCCGTCGCTACTGCTTGTTATTGTGGCTCCAGGCGGGATGCGGGAGAAGGTGCCGTTGGCTCTGTTTCTGCTGAGGGGCGGCCAGGTGAGGGACCAGGGCGCCAGAGGCCCGGCGGAGATGCTCCTTCGCTGGTGTGGCGGCTGGCGGGAGAGAGCGGAGCATCCTCCTGGCCCGCCGCGACCTGGAGCAAGCAGGTGGGCAGCTGCTCCGGGGGCCCACGGTGGGAGACCCCAGCCCACCCTACCTCTGGCTGATTTCCCACACTCATCCAGCTCCCTGTCTCCTGCACCGACGGGCAGCAGCGAAGGGTCATTCCTACCAGCTACCCGTCCCTGGAGGTGCTGCGGGCGGGGACTGAACCGGGGGGCCTTCTGCAGGCAAAGCCAGGTGCCGAGTTGTGGCCTGTGCATCCGATGCCCAGTGCAACCCCCTCCCCACAAGGATGCCCGCTGGTGGCAGCGGGAGAGGCTCTGTAAGAGAGGGCGATCCGCAGACAAGAACTGACCGCGAGGCTCCTCTCTTACACACCTGGCAGCACATGGAGAGAAATGTAGAAATGTGTTGGGGTGCAGGCCGTTTGATCCAACTTGCTCGAAAGTATATACGTATGCCCAGCCGGGACACACACATACTGGCATGTAGGGCCCCAGCCCCGACTTGTGAGTTTTCCTTCATGCGAGGGCACTGCAGAATGAAGTGACATCAGCTCTGTTTGCTCAAGGGAGTGCACTTTTTCTCTCCCTGCACTCAGGTTATGCTCTGCATGGAAATGCTCGGTAAAACCGTGGCCTGTGATTGCATTAAGGACATAAGTTGTTTGGACCCGGTGGTTATTGAGGATCTTTTTTCCTGTCTCTGTCGCTGTAGCTAGAGGCAGCAGGGGTTTTTTTGTTTTCGTTTCGTTTTGTGGTTTTTTTTTTTTTTGCAAAGTTACTAGCCTGTATTCAGAAAGGCAAGCCTGGAGTGGTGTTGGTGGCTCACTTCCATTTTACAAACAAGTTAGTGCAGTTTGCACTGACAGCCTTCTTTGATTTGTTGCTGTTAACACGTTAATGGATTCCACCCCTGTGTTGAGACTTGGAGAGGAAGATTCCTGCTAGGGTTGTGAACGTTTTTTGAATAAACACCAAGATCATTTGCACAGACTAATGATACATAGGAGCAATACTTGTTTTTCATATGTATGGGAAATGATTTCAGGATAGAAATGGTTTACTAGTTTACAGGAGGGAGTTCTTTATAAAGGCATCAGAAGGCAATAATGCAACTATAATGTAGCACCAGTCTTATGCCCGGTTACTGGGAGTGAGCCCCATTGAACCTAGTGAGACTTACTTTTGAGTAGACACATCAACTGTGGTTTAGAATGTGATTTTTTTTCCCACTGGGGGGGCGGCGGCAAGGGAATTGAACAATCTGCTTGACAGAAAGTCATGCAGTTTGTCACAAACAAAATTTGGTGGTAGATGCAAGAACCTAAAAATAAGGTTTATGGCTCCCATGCTTATATGAGAAACTACAAACCCTGCTCTTCTTGCGCCCCTGGGCTCTTGAATGTGTCTGAACTCTGCAATGCTGTACATTTGAACTGTGACTCTTAATGGGCACAGCTTGCCACATGCAGAGTTTCTGTACAGAGTATATTTTCTCTGCTGTTCTTTAAGAGAAGCCACTGTGTTGACGGATATTTCTTTAAGAGAAGCCACTGTGTTGACAGATATGCTTTGACACGGCTCTGAACATTTGACCAGATTTGGTATGGATGCATCCTTATGTTGGTCCCTGCATTTGGCAAGGAGCTCCTCATCCATGCAAGATTGAATAGGTGGCATTTAGCCAGCGAGCATTCTCATCCGGATCATAGTTGTTCAATATTGTCAGGATGAAAAATTTGATTTGTTGCTGCTTTCCCTGTGTTCAGCCTCTCGCTTTCCTACCTGTCTACAGCAATCTTTCCCTTTTCACTTTCACAGCAGGTTTTAACTCGCTAAATGCAGATAGAGTGTATGAGCAGCCTCTGATATCACTTTTGCACAACCCCCTTGTCTTTGCAAAGGCATTCAAGTAGCAAGTTCCCAACTCTTATTTCATCCTCTTATTCCTCCAAGATAAAGATGCATTAGGATGAAATAAATCGATAAAACTTACTCCTGGGTAATTAGAGTCACCTAATCATTTTATGGAGATTCAGGTGGCGCTGTGGGTTAAACCACAGAGCCTAGGGCTTGCTGGTCAGAAGGTTGGCGGTTCGAATCCCCGCGACGGGGTGAGCTCCCGTTGCTCAGTCCCAGCTCCTGCCAACCTAGCAGTTCAAAAGCACGTCAAAGTGCAAGTAGATAAATAGGTACCACTACAGCGGGAAGGTAAACAGCATTTCCGTGTGCTGCTCTGGTTCGCCAAAAGCAGCTTTGTCATGCTGGCCACATGACCTGAAAGCTGTACAGCGGCTCCCTCGGCCAATAACGCGAGATGAGTGCCGCAACCCCAGAGTCAGTCACGACTGGTCAGGAGTCCCTTTACCTTTACCTTTACCCTTTAATCAATTTATGCCTCCTGCTTTTCTGTTGGTAAAGGAGGACTAAATACACACACCCCCCCAATGGTGAGATATGGGGTGGGGTAGAAGAGCTAGAAAAGTTAACAAAGAGCTGATACCTGAAAGAAGATTGGCTGGATTTTAAAAGCCTTTTGAAAGGAGCCTAATGCCTGGGATATGCAGACCGCCTGCTGACTGGCATGGTTTGCAAGAGGGGAGCACTAGCATAAGCAGAAGTCTGAAAATCCTGGCTCTATTGCAACATGAGACCTGGCCAGAGTAGCGCACACCTTAGTCATATCTAGATTGGATTATTTGTGTTCTACATGGAGCAACCTTTGAAGTGTATTTGGAAACATCAATTTGTCCAGAATGCATCAGCAAAGGGGTCAGTCAGTGGGACCATATTATACCAGTCGTGTTTCAGTCTTCAGTTTGTTTCCAGGCACAATTCAGCATCTTGGTGATAACACTTGAAGTTGAAGACCTAAATGGCTTGGACCCAGGGTACCCGAGGGACCTCTGCCTCCTGTGCCAACCTGCCAATACATTATGATCAAGTGGAGAGAGGTCTTTCTTTGTGTCTCACCTATGATGAAAGTGTAGTTTGTTGAGACAAGAGATGGGGCCTTCTTGGGGGCTGCACCAATAATATGGAGCATCTTGCCCCATGGAACTCAGGTGCTTGACCCCCCCCCCCTCCTGTCTTCTGCCAGCTGGTAAATACTTTAAAAAACCAAACAAAATTTCTGGCAAGCTTTTTGCCTTGCCAGGCAAATCATGTTTTGTTTTGCCATTTTCCTGAAGACACTGTTTTGCTTGCTATGTCATCCTCTATGTTACGTTTTGTCTGAGATTGTTCTATTTTGGTGTTGTGGTGTTTGATTGCTGTAAGCTGCCTTGAATAATGCAGCTCACAGCTTTAGAAGTGTAAGGCAGAACTAACTAGTGTGTGGAGTTCCGTAATGTGGATTTGCTTTTTTGAAAGCGAAGGGCATGTATAGTATTCTCTGGTCTGTCAGTCCTTGGAATAAAGGATGTGAAACACCCTGCCTGTTCCATGGTATTAGATCAAGAATTTCCACTATTACAGCTGTTTTCGTAAACGGAAGAGGCCCCTCTGGATATTTCTTCATAACTGCTGTCCGTGGCAAGCTGACTTCCTTTATTCAAAGTAGAAATTGAGATTTCTGAGACATCTGTCAACAACCAACAACATAGGCATAACTATCTTGAAGTGGGGGAGGCCTTCTGCTTAAGACTGTTCAGGTGGCTGTCCACCCACAAGCTGGGAATCCCACTAACATGTTTTTAAGTTGGCGGGTGATAGAGTCATGGCTGTGGCAGGCTCCACAGTTGTGGAACTCCCTCCTTCTAGTGATTAGTCTTTATTCTTCCCTACCTCATCTTTGAAAAGGGCTGTACCTAGAGCTTTAGTTGTGATTTCTTTTTATTACATGAAACACAGAGTGCTGTTCTACTTCTGTCATCCTCCCCACCACCCAGCCTCCCTCCCATTGGAAGTTTGAAATTAAGTCAGCATGCTCAGTTCAGGCATCAAAGTCTCCGTTCTTCCTCCTCATCTCATGTGTAGCTTCTCTTTCCTGGTTTGTTCTAATCATAGTTTGTTCAATCTAAGCAAGACTTGCTTTCAAACCATGATCAATCACCATGAACCAGGTGTCAGGAGAAGAGAAGGCCCGAGCAAGAATGGCAGATCTAATTAGACAGCAGTATCTAAGAATGAGGTGGGCCTCTCACATTGAGTGGCCTCCTGGCCCAAAGGTTTATTGACCCCAGAAATCAGCATAAGCTGTGAAACTAGTGGAATAATTATTCAGGCTCAGCACGTGTATTAAATGTGTAATAAAATAATATTCTGGTCATTGTTCATAAAGATACAGGGAGCAGAAGAAGAAGTTTGGATTTGATATCCCGCTTTATCACTACCCGGAGGAGTCTCAAAGCGGCTAACAATCTCCTTTCCCCTTCTCCCCCACAACAGACACCCTGTGAGGTGGGTGCGGCTGAGAGACTAGCACAAGGTCACCCAGCAGCTGCATGTGGAGGAGCGGAGACGCGAACCCGGTTCCCCAGATTAGAAGTCTCCGCTCTTAACCACTACACCACACTGAAGCTGCCTTCCTCTTCATCTGCTTTTCTACCTGGTCTCCAGGCAATTCTATAGCTTCAGTCCCTCCCTGCCTCCATTTCTTTTGTTAGATGGGACAGGATATTTGTCAGGTTCCCTTCTTGTAAAAATCAACTGTTGATACTACAGAGCAATCGTTTTAAAAAGCACCAACCACATTTACTGTCCTTGCATTGTCCTAGTGGTCAGCAGCCGGGATAGCAGAACGTTTTGTAACAACAAGAAAAAACGATACCTCAGTGACAATCCACAGCCCAGTTATTCGCATCAATGTGATGTCTACAGTCAGTCTGTTGTGGATATAAATTGTGGCTGTTCCTGCAAAATGTGAAACTTTTGGATGGAGGCGCAAGGGCAGAGAGTAGCTGTATAGCCTATGAGTAGCATCAAACTCTTTCTGTAATACTGATCTGTTGCCTACCACATATGATGTTGTCTTGCTTAGGTTGAACAAGACACTCTGACTCCAGCTGCTTTGGTCCGAGACTAGAAAGAATGTATTGATGGTGTTGTATCTGAATGATTTTTATTGAAAGTAGACCCATTGATATTAATGGACTTATGTTCATTTCAGTTGGTCTACTCTGAGTACGGCCCGCATTGGATACAGCTCATATTTTCAGAGCACTGCACATACGTGATATCAGTGAACTTTCCAATAGCTCTATAAAGTAGATCAGTACTAGTATCTCATTATTACAGGTGGAGGGTTCAGCTGAGAGAACAGTGGCCCAGATGGCTACTTACTTGTTTGTGTGTTTGCTGCAGAAACAACCCAGCCTCATAGCACTTGAGCTGTGACACTTTACCCATGCTCAGTTGATCCCTAGAGTCTACGTTATAAACATCCACAGCATGATCTTAGGTATTTTTGCTCAGAATAAAATCTGACTGTGTCCAATGATGCTTGCTGCCTACTATATGTGCTTAGGATTGCAGCTGGAGGCAGGGTTATTTGGTTTTGATTTTGATTATATACCGGTATTTTGTGCCTTTATATTGCAATTTTATCCTGTGAGTCGCCCTGAGGCATGTGGGTATAGGACGGTATACAAATTAAATTTTATAACAACAACAGCTTCTGTGCCATTTTTCCTGTTCTATAAAAGAAAAAGAAAAGAAAACAATTAGGTTCTCTCATACTTTAAATATTATACACACAAGGCATCGTAAAGAAAATGTAGACTCTGACTGAGCTATAAGCTAACCCCGGTGCTTGTTGGAAGAACATACCTTCTCTGAATGTGTTTTGCCATTAATAATTTTGTTAATTACTTATTGCCTCCACTACAATCTGTAACAAATAAAAAAATATTTTTTTTCTGTTTTGAAAACAGTCAACCTCTTCTTGTCTGGGAAAATTGAAAGTGCTGTCACTTCATTAGGTAAGATACCTCTGTTTTCTATTAGCATTTGAGCTTCATTTTCTTACTGATAGAAAACACTTCCTGTAAAGAATCATTTTGAGAAGAAGGTGTTTTTTAAGAATAATTTTAAAACAATGTAAATGCTCTCTTATACTACTGAGATACTTTTGGCTGAAAGACTAGTCCAGATCTCCCCACATCATCCTCATAAAAATTCACGCAGCAAATTCAGATTGTGAATGGCACAGTTTTATCCTGTTGGTTTCTATGCCACTGTAAAGGAGAGAAATTCATCTAAATTAATTGCTGTCATTCTGGACCAATTTTATATGCAGTAAATGTTGCCCAGACTATTCCAAAACCTAATTTTCATTGTAGATAGATGAACACTCTCACTTTACACTGTGCATTTATTGGCTTGAGTGTTAGTGGGAGCAGGAAGGAGGGGATGTGAGAGTAGGAAAAAAATATGACAGCATTGGAGAGACAATGTTGCATGTAGTGGTTAGGCAGCTCTGGACCAGGACTTTCCCAGCTTCAAATCTCCCCTTGCCTTGGGCCATTCATTCTTTCTCAGCCTCATGTACTTCAAAACAGCTTTATTATGAGCATAAGATGGCGGGGGAGATATATTTGCTGCAATTAGAAAGGGCAGACGGAAGTGCAGTAAAAAATGAGCTTCCAGAATGGACAAATTCTCTAGTACAGCAGGACTTGTTTTATTTTTTGGAGATTATGTTGTGTTGAAAGCAGCAGTAGTTGTAGTACCGGTAGTAGTTGTGGCTGCAGTTCTTTATACCGGCGGCCTAAGCAGGACCAGCATGGATCCTAATTTGTCCCATGAGGCCATTTCCCCCATGCTGCTGCACACAGGTAAAGATGTGGCTGTAGTGGCTATGACGTCAGGTGGCTGACACATGGATGGCCCCGCTCATCTGTTGAAGTGGCCAACCAAGGGCAAGGGAGCCCATGGGCTGGGTCCTCTTCTTCACTCCTGCTCTGCAAACTTATCTGTCAGTAAAATCCATTTAACTAATTGAGGCCTACTTCTGTGTAGAGATGAATGGGTTTGTGGGTTTGTGCTGTATGTAAAGCATGCTAGTAAATTTTATCTGAAGAATGGACTACAACTTCACTTTATAAATTCCATAGCACAGTTCAGTACAACTTGCGATCCACCCATCAGGAAGGCTGGTTCTCACTAACCAAGCGCCACAGCGTGACTGCAGTTTGACAACCCCTTTTCACTTTGCAGTTTTGCAACCCCAAGCAGGTAGCAAAATTAGAGATTTGTTGAGCTCCTGGTGGGGTTCAGCCCTACACAGCAAGGGATTTGCATTTGGTCCCGTCAGCTCCTGCAACTTGTGACTCATTATCGTGGGAACATGCAACAGCAGCTGTGTGCTCAAAGCAAAAATCCCACTTAGCGTGCTCTCTTTATAAAGTTACTGTACTTGAAATCCAAAAAGCAACAATAGGGCAACAAATCCATAAGCCTTGCTTTCTCTGAGAACACTTTTCAAACCTACTTATAGAAATTGTGATGTTTTAAAAAAAGTGCCTGTTTGGGAGAGGAGGAAAACCAAGCATTTTCAGGACAATAGGTCTTGAAAACGATGTATTATTTACTTGGCTTTGGGTATGGATTTCCTGTGGTTGCTGGTCGATTTGTTCCCTTTTTCCTTTTGGGCAGATCTGTTCAGTTCCTTATCAAATCCCTTTTGCCAGGCTCATTTAGGACTATTGATGTTCTCACAGGAGATGCCCGTTGAACTGTATTTAACCCAGAAGACCAGATAGTTTAACAAAGCAGAAGGAGCAGGAAAGAGTAATGGAAATATTTATGACAATAACTTTTAGAGACCAGGGAAAGCTATTGTGACAAAAAAAAAGTATTTAACATTTAACATTTTGTTGTGGCTTTTGACAGCTGCTTGCAGTGGAAAACTGGAACAGCATACTGAACGGCGTGGGGTCATCTACAGCCATTCCTGGCCACTCCACTATCCTCCAGCCACCAACTGCAGCTGGTACATTCAAGGTGATCGAGGAGATGTGATAACTATTAGGTACTACTAGTGAAAATGTTTTAATTGTCTTCCTCTGCTGAAATAAATTCTCAGATCCAGACCAGTTGGCTAACATAAGCTTGGTCTAAAGGAACTTTATCCTTCACGTTGTCCGTGGTGGTGAAAAAGCCATTTTTAGTCTCACAATAGGCTAGGCTGAGTATTGCCAACACTGACTGGCAGTAATGGCTCTCCAGGGTTTCAGCAATGGATCTCCAGGGTTTCAGGCAGGAGGCAACTGATCCTGCCTGAAGATGCTGCCAGGGATTGAACCTGGCACTTTTTGCATGCCCAGCTGGTGCTCCAACACTGAGCTGCGGCCCCTATCCAGTCTACGTGCTACTTGGGAGTCATGGGGGTGAGCTGCCTGGCCGTCTTCCACCTAATTTTGCTGCCTCTTGTTAGGAAGGTGGCACACAAGGAGAATCATTGTTTTCCTGAAGGAAAGAGCATATTAATTTATTTGCGTCATTTCTCTTCAGATATATTGTAAATTGCTTTGAGGTCTGAGCAGGTACAGTGGTGCCTCGCAAGATGAATTTAATTCATCAGTGTCCTGATCCAGCTACAGGGCTCTTCTGATGCTCATGTCCATCTTCCCAGAGTTGTCAGCCTTCTTCCATGTCACCTGCTACCTGACTCTTAGCTGGAGTTGCCAGGATTGAACCTGGGACTACCTGCAGGCACAGATTGTCTCCTCCCTTGAGCTATGGGTTTTCCTCTCTGCCACAAACTTCTTTTGCAATTTCATTTCAAATTTATTTATTCTTTATTTCATATTTGTGCACCACTTAACTGTAAAGAAAACACACCTCAAAGCATGTTACAAAAAGATAAAACAATAAAACCGAGAAAAGTGTAGGGAGGGGCGTGTATTGTCATTTTGGCAGCCCAGGACCTCCATACACACTGCCTAGGCTTGTGCCCCAGAGAATAGTTTAAAACTACCAAAAGTTAAAATCTAAGACAGCTTTAAATTCACAACTTTCTAAAAAATCTGGGTAGGCTCGCCTAAACAGGGATGGTTTTTTAGCAGACGCCAAAAAGAGTCCAGTGAAGGCTCCTGCTTGATATTAATAGGCAGGGAGTTCCAGAGTGTGGGTGCTGCCACACTAAATGGTTGAGTTCTTACAAATGTGGAACTAGTATTATGCGGCAACTGTAGTAGTGCCAATTCTGCCAATCAAAGTGGTTGAGTGGGCATGTGGGGTAAGTTGGTCTATTAGGCAAACTAGCCCCAAGTTGTTGAGGGCTTTATATACTAATGCATCTTGCATCCCCAACCTATTCATTTCATCAGAGCCTGCAGGCAGAACTTCCTGATAAATTGTGCCCTAGCCCACCTTTAGCAGGCAAAGACATTGTCTGACCTGCATTTGATATCTGTTCCCATGGCCTTCAGGGAGGGACAAATACACCAAGCCTTGCAATTCAGCTCCGTTGTGCCTGGCATTGGGTAATACATCATGCCAGCAACTGAGGAGGGAATACAACGGAGGCTCTCTAACTTCCCACCTCCTTGTTCTAAGGAGTTGGGCAGAATGTTTTTAATGAGCCAATTAAGGCTTCAGCTGTGTTCACAGCCTGCCCTTATTTAGAGAAAGTCACAAACAATCGTGGCTTCTCTTGTTTTAATTGGCTGCTATGGTTGCTTTGCTGTTGGCAGCCATAATTATTTGCGCTGGACTTCCAATGTATTTGCTAGCAGGGGAGGCAAATTAGATTTCCAGCATTTGCTGATTTTGAAATGCTTGATTTAGCACTGGAAGCTTTAATCAAGATGTTATTGACTGATTAATCAAGAACAGTTTTAGTTGATTAATTGATGGGAGCCATTTTAATTGACTGGCCTGCATCCTAAAGGCAACTTTTGCAAATCTGCTAGCATTTTTATTGCTGCACCACTAGGAGGAGGAGAGTTGGTGTTCCAATCTGGCAGAGGTGACCTCTCAGCAAAGTGTCACGTTGACGGTCGCTGTTCCTTTTCATGGGAAGCTGTCTCAAAGCCTGCCTTCAAAGACATTCTGAAGTAATACCTGCATTGAAGGTTTCAGTGAAATCAGTAAATTTTTTAATGTTCCCCTCTTGCATTTCCATAGCTGCCAAGTTATCCCTTTTTTAAAGGGATTTTCCCTTATGCTGAATAGGTTTCCTCACGAGAAAAGGGAAAACTTGGCAGCTATGCATTTCTTTAGTGCATTCCTCTAAAATGGTGGTCTCCCTCCATTTCTCTAAAAAGAAATCAGTCTCCCTTCATCTGTGCTCCCTTCTCCCGTTTTCCTCCTCTTGTCAGTTTTAAGAACTTCGATTTGGAGGACTCTCCCAAGTGTTCAACAGACTGGCTGATGATCGGTCCTCCTGCCAAGGGAGAAGAATACAAAGCATGTGGATCCTTCATCCCACCTCCTTTCATCTCTGCCAGGGATCACGTCTGGATATTTTTCCACTCTGATCCATCAAGTTCAGGGCAGGCTCAGGGATTTCGCCTTTCGTATATCCGAGGTAAAAGTTCTCTCTAGTTTGAATGGCTATGTTGATTATTGCTTTGCATTTATCTTATTTTCAACATTTCTATCTGAGGTTTATCACTATTTATCCTCTATTAGGCTGAGACTGAGGTGTAGCCAGTCTCAGCCTAATAGAGGTCTTTGTATCCCAAGTCCTCACACACTTTCCGCTGTACCACACTGGCTCTGGATCTAGGCAGGAGGAGGGCTTTTTCAGTGGTGGTGCCTGAACGATGGCAGAGCCCAATAGGGTTGCCTGCTTTTGCACTGGCTCTTGAGATTGTTTTATTCCAGCTGGCATTTTCCAGCTGAGCCTTTGACACGCTCCTGTTGGCGTGGTTTTTTATTTTTCTGCTTTATGGTGCAGCTTTACTGCTGTTTGTTTTATTCTTTGTTTTGTTTTTGATTTTCTTGGGAGTTTATATTTCCATTGTACGCTGCCTTGATTTAACCACAAAATAGGGATCAAATAAATAAAACAACCTCCAGTCTGCTTCTAATGGTGACAGACTTGCACCTTTAGGTACAAGTGTGATTTTAAAGAACCAAAGAGTCTTGGAGTGGCAGAGGCTGAGTCCTCCCCCTGCCTGAAGTTTTTTCGCTCTCTTGTTTTCAACCAGCTGCCTCTACCAGGAGGGATAGCTCCACCTGGAAGGACAGTGTGTGTACAGGCAAGGAAGCAAAAGGGGCAGGGCTCGGGGGGGGGGGCACCAGCCATTTTTCTGCAACAGTAAAAAGAGGGGGAAATAGGATTACACTGCACATGGTGCCCCACCCAAAAAAGCTTTGCAGATCCTCCTCCCTCCTTCACATAACTGCTTCTCCTGTTGAAAATAACCCTGATGTGATATGTTCTCTTGGCATTCCGTGGGGGACTTGTCCTAAGTGGCAACAAGGCTCTTGTGATTTCCAGTGCTAGGAGCCATCGCTCTAGGCTTCTAGCATTTGTATGCTGGAAGGGAGCTCTTGAAAGCAGCTGAAGCCTCAGAAGTTCTCCCTCTACAGATACCCTGTGGCAAATGAGCTGGAGCCTGTAGTTCTAAGAAGGATTCTCATTTGCCTTAATTGCACGGCACTCAGAAGCACTTCTCTGAGTCTCTTTACAGAAACAGCCATGCTTTTGGCAAGGGAGTCTTCCCCCCTTCACACACACTCTTTATTGGAGAGAAGAAAGGAAAGAGTGTGATCTAGTTCTGCCTTTGCAAGGGGAAGTTAGAACTGTTGGCACTTTAAATCTGAGATCTTTTCTTTTGAGTCCCAGCTCTTTTTTGCTCCCCTAATTTGAGAGTCATTTGTACTCCTCCCACATTGTTCCTGTAAGAAAAAAGGGCCTCCTCTCTCTTCCCTCTTGCCTTTGTAGAACAGCTTTAGCTTCTCCCTGACCTGCTTTGCCCATCTAGGATACCCCTTTTTGTTTGCCTACAGGCTGCTGTTCTCTCAGGTTTTTGTCTTTGAACCTTAACTGGGACGGGGCGGGGGGCTACTTGAAAACTTTTCACAGCTCCCCAATCCCAGGTATTTGGGGGCTTTCTAGTTTGGGCAGAAAGGTCAGTAAGAAGTAACCTTCCCTCCATATTACAGCTGCTCCCCCCCATAGTGGTGGAAATCACAGCTAGTGGTAGTTAGCTCTTTTTTCAGAATTTGGATAGAGGTAGGTGTGGCCAAGGTGGCCAACAGACAGCCAGTCACAGGTGTGCGCATGTGCATGTAAACAAATCCACACACTTAGACACAAAGGCAGGTGCACAAGCAGGCAGGCAGATAACATTCCATGACAATGAAGCTGCTATGGAGAGGAAAAGCAGGGAGAGGGAATCCCCTTCCATCCCTTTGGAAAGGGCATCTCCTCCTTCTGAAGTCATGCCATTGCAGTGGAGCTACTGAAAACCCAGATGAGTTGTGGGGGAGAGATTGTGTGCAGCTGGTGGGGAAGTTCGTCCTTGGCGAGAGAGAATTTTATACTTGTGTTGGCATAACAATATTTCAGAGTCCTCAAGAGCTGCTGCTTCCAAAGCTTGATTGTCGTCCATGCTGGATTCATGTTTCAGGCACAGCATGGAGCAAGAAGTGCCCAGAGAAGTTTCCTAATGCTTGTCTCTCACTTCACAGGGAAAATGGGCCAGGCCAATTGCCAGTCTGATGAATTCCGCTGTCTGAATGGCAAATGCATTCCCGGCACTTGGAAATGCAATTCCATGGATGAGTGCGGCGATAACTCAGATGAGAAAAATTGCACTGTTCCCCCAACCGAGCCCCAGTCCAGCATCTGCCCTTCAGGAACCTTCCAGTGCAGTGTGGCCCATTCCACCAAGTGTTTGTTGAACGAGCTGAAATGCAATACAGTTAAAGAATGCAGCGATGGTTCCGACGAAGAGAACTGCCCCGACCTTTCATGCGGCAAAAGGCTGGGCAACTTTTACGGGTCTTTCGCCTCTCCTGACTTCTTTCGCTCAGACCACAGCCGGGCGGACCTCCTCTGCACATGGCATGTGGACACCCAGGACAACCGCCATGTTCTCCTGCAGCTTGACCTGCAGCTCGGTTACAATGACTATGTGAAGGTGTACGATGGGCTGGAGGAGAGAGGCGACAAGCTCATGCAGACCCTTTCATATCGCAACAACAGGCACTCAGTGAGCCTGGAGTCCTCCAAGGGGCAGCTGACCATATCATACCATGCCTGGTCCAAGAGCACTGGGCATGGGTTCAATGCCACCTACCAGGTGAAGGGCTACTGCCTACCTTGGGAGCACCCGTGTGGCAACGATGAGGGGTGCTACACCGACAGGCAGCGCTGCGATGGCTGGTGGCACTGCCCCAACGGTAAGGACGAGGAGAGCTGCCCGGCCTGCCAGAAGAATGAGTACCCATGCGAGGGGAACAGTGGGCTGTGCTATTCGCTGCTCGACCGCTGCAACAACCAGAAGAACTGCCCGGACGGCTCGGATGAGAAGAACTGCTTCACCTGCCAACCGGGCAACTTCCACTGCGGCACCAACCTGTGCATCTTTGAGACGTGGCGCTGCGATGGGCAGGAGGATTGCCAGGATGGGAGCGATGAACACAACTGCCTGGTGATCGTGCCCAGGAAAGTCATCACGGCGGCTCTCATCGGGAGCCTGGTCTGCGGGCTGCTGCTGGTGATCGCCTTGGGCTGCGCCTTCAAGCTCTACTCCTTGAGGACCAGGGAATACAGGTGAAAAGGATCAGCTTTGCTTCCCCCCCCCAACCCATTTTGTTAGGAGGGCTTTTCATTTCCTTTCTGGGCAGGATACGGTAACATAGACGCCCAGTTGAATCTTGGAAAGTAAATTTACAATCATGTGGTATAATTGTTAAGACCCTAACATAACACTATTGTTTACATTAACTGCAATAGCTCCCCAGAGTTTCAGACAGGAGACTTGCATCACCCTACTTTGAGGTACTAGGAATTAAGCCTAAGGCCTTTTGCTTCCAGTACCTGTGCTTCCCTGCTGAGTGGCAGTCCCTCCCCCTCTTCAGATCTCAGGGGAAAATAGGGTTTCCTGCTACAGGAATGAGCCATGGTGAACCTTGAGCTCTCTCCCCATTCCTCCTCTTTAATGCCAGGGGCAGATTGGAAGCACCCACAGGCCCCTCTGACTTTTGGATTTGAGGCACAGGGAGTCCTGAAACCACAGTTTCCCAGTTTGGACATTGCAAACCATACAGGAGGTCTTCTCTGCAGTCAGCCAGCCAGCCAAGAAGCAGAGAGAAAGAGCACTTGAGCTTGTTGCTTGTGCCCAGGAACATTGCTTCTGAACCCAGCCCTGATATGTTTCATGCATAGCACAAGAAGTCTCATTCTGTCAAACTGACAGTATGGCGGTGCAGGACTGGGGAGCCATCCTCCTGGCATTGGCATTAATGCTGCTTATCTGGAGGGGGCAAGATGGGATGGTGGCTAGGTTGGAGCCGCGCAGGTGCCCCAGTGGGTGCCCCAGTTTGATGGCGGTAGTGCACTGCATGTCCTTAAGCCAAGAAAGGCTCCGGTTGCAGCCCTAGTCAAGTGTGTGTGATAGCCTTTGTTACTTCTACTTTGGGCAATGACAGTCTCAGAAAAGATGCCCACCTAGTCTATTCTAATCCAGCCAGCTTTTCTCTTCTCTCCCTCCCTCCCCACCCCGATTCCAGGGCATTTGAAACCCAGATGACCCGTCTTGAGGCGGAGTTTGTGAGGCGTGAAGCTCCCCCTTCTTATGGGCAACTGATCGCACAGGGCCTGATCCCACCCGTGGAAGACTTCCCTGTTTACAACGCATCACAAGTAAATGACTCTGTCTGTAGTCATCTATCCCAGTGTTTCTCAACCAGTGTGCCTCCAGATGTTTTGGGACTACAACTCCCATCATCCCTAGTTAGCAAGACCAGTGGTCAGGAATGATGGGAGTTGTAGTCCCAAAACATCTGGAGGCACACTGGTTGAGAAACACTGATCTATCCATTATTGCAACCCAAGTAGAGTCTGGATCTGAAAATGCCTTGCTTTGTACTAACAATGCAGTCACTTTTTGACTGAGCTAGAAAGCATTTCTCCTGCGTTCTGTGGTACTCCTTCAGAGTGAGCTCTGCGCAACAGAAACAAAGTTTTGTATTTGTTGAGGGAAAGTACAGTAGAACCTCGGTTTTTGAGCATCTCACAAGTCGAACGATTCAGAACTTGAACGCCAAAAACCTAGAAGTAATCGCTTCTGTTTTTGAACGCACCTCGGAAGTTGAACAGCTTTCACTGTGTGTTTTTCCATTTTTTTCAATGGATTTTGCTGACTGCCCATTGATCCTCGGTTTTCAAATGTTTCGGAAGTCAAACAGTCTTCCAGAATGGATTATGTTCCAAAACAGAGGTTCCACTGTATTATGTTTTGCAAACATTTTTATATGAAAAGTAGGGATGAATATGACACTCCCCCCAGGTCTAAATGCATTGAGATTCGTTCTGTTCCTCTCAATGTTCTTCAGATGTTTTGTTTTGGATGACATTTCTCTGACATGTCCTATCAAAACACAAACAGGACTGCAGCTTGCTCGCAACATCGAGAACCTGAATGATTGAGGTGCCTGTTGGTTATTTGCATAAATTGTTGACATCAGGATTACAAAATGACACACCCAAGCAATCAGCCAGCATCAGCCAGCCAACTAATTTTGTATTTTGCAGACAGGTATTTTAATTGTGAGAAGGGGATGATTCCCCCCCCCAATCTCACAGGCCTGATCTTTCTAAGATACCTATTGGTTGCTGTTTATAGTGAGGAAAAGATTACCGATAGTACAAGGCCAAGTGATGTGTTTTAAAGCAACATGCAGCCTTGCCCTTAATGTTTGATTACACGTCAATACAGTTTTAATGCATTAAAGTACTGCAGGGATGGGGAACATCTGTGGCCCTCCAGATGTTGAGAGTGCAGCTTCTGCAACTCCAAACTATTGGGCATGCTGGCTGGGACTGATGGTAGCTGAAACTGAACAGGGCCACAGGTAACCCCACCCTAAAGTACTGTAGTATTGCTAAACCCATGTGTTTATCCTTGTGAGATGGATTTGGCAAAGGTGAGCTTTGAAAATAGATTTGGTGTTTGTTTGCCAGAACCTTGTCAGGAAAGAGAAAATAAATTCACTTTTTGCTATGATATTTTCACCACTTTTTACCTAGAAAATCATGGGGATACTTGTATACACAAATCCCCCCTCCCAAAGCAGTGATTGGATTTTGTTTTGTATTTGCATTTCCCCCAGCCCTGGCAAATGCATCCAGCCTCTACAGCGTGATCCTATTATGGTCAAAGCTCTGTATTTAGTTACACAAGCAGGCAGATCTGCTTTATGTTTCTGGTTTGGGCTTTTTTGGGGGCTTTTCGTGCATCAGCCTTTTGCACTGCTGGAGGCTGAAACAGAGGTGACCATTGGCGCTGGATAATCCCAATAATCCCCTGCATTTGTGAGGTCAGGAGGTTCAAGAGGAAAGAAGAGATTGGGGAGAGGTTGCTGTGTCGTGGGCTGAGAGGTTCCTCTGGCTTCCTTTCTGAGGATGGCTTCCTTCCCGTCTTATGACACTGGCCAGGATGTTAGTGTATTATCTTTGAATGAAAGCTAGGAAGGCAAAAAAGAACCCACTCTGTTTGTCTTCACAGGCCTCTGTCCTGCAGAACATCCGAACGGCCATGAGGAGGCAGATGCGTCGCCATTCGTCCAGGAGGAGCTCATCCCGCCGGCGCTTGGGCAGGTTGTGGAACAGATTCTTCCACCGGCCGCGGGTGAGAGCTCAAATCCCGCTGCTGAACCCCACCCACACTTCCCAGACAGTGCTAGGGGATGGAATCATCAATCGCACAGATGGCACGGCCCCCCAGAGCCCCCCAGCTTCTCCCGAGGGAACTAATGTTGAAATGGGGAGCTGCAGCCCAAACCGGGGACTCCTGGAATCTGAAAACAGCCATTTGCCTTCAGAGACAGAAGCTGCAGAATCGCCCCCCTCAGACGTTCTGTCAAACATTTGCACAGCAGCTCTCTCAGAGTCGGAGGACGGACACGACAAGCCTTCGGGCACTGAAGACCCTCCCAGCGGTGAGATCAGACAGACCAGCAAGGCTGATTCAGGGAAAACATTCAGAGACCCTTTGTTGGAAAGGGTGGCAGAAACGCACCAGGGTGGGGGTTCATCGTCTAGCAGGACTGTTGCTGAGTGCAGAAGCTCCAGCAGGAATAATTTGCTGAGTGAAGAGCCATGCCGGCTCCCTTTTAAAAAGTGGGAGTCGATATACTCTGACAGCCCCATGAATGTCCCTATTCAGGGGGACGGCCGACACTGTTGTTGCCCCCAGTCATATCGCGAAGAGCCTTTGGGCATTCGCCCAGCTTGTTGCCATTCCATGGAAGTGCCAATCCTCGAATCCCCTCCCCCTCTCTCAGACGTTACCCCCAGCGATGATGAGTCTTTACTGGTCTGCTAATCGGATTGTGCTGGGCTCTTTCAGGGGCCCCCGGGGACACCTTTCATTAAATTGTGGTGCACGCCACCCACCACCAACATAACCACTTCTGTTGCAGCACAGAAGTGGGATCTGCAGCTGATGAGAGTGTGTTCACACGATCATGCTTTTCTTCTTTAAAAACAAAACAAACAAAAAAAACCATTTACTTGTATAACGTGTTATACGTACAAGACACAGTTATTCTTCCCAAAGGGCTTGCAGTTTGGACTGTCTTGCCATCTCCTTTGGTATCTGCATACAGATTTCTGACTAGCAGGCTACAGTCATTAAAATATACCAGTTGTCAGTTTTGGCACCTCCATTTGTGTGTGTGGGTGGGTGGGTGGGTGGCATAAGTGTTTTGTAGCCATCATCAGATGCACAAAACACCTGGCAGATGCAATATGTTCCTGGTATGGGAAATGCAGGTGGGGGAAAGTTCTGTGCCGTCAGGTTAGAGCAGGGAACTGTTAAATCTCAATTCATCGGTCTGTATCGGCTGTGCTTCTTCCATTGCTTATAATGACATATGCTGGGAGGTCTCCCTGGTGCCCTCGCTTCACAATCCGTGTGTGGTTACCAGGGAGAAACTGACCCAGGGGGGTTCCTGCACAGGTACACAGGTGTAACTCTGGAAAGCCGCTGTGTCTGTGAGAAGAAGGAAATATGTGGCTCTGCAACGGCCTACCATAGGGACCCCCCCTGGCTACTGTTTTCCCCAGCTGACCTTGATCTGTGGGTGGGTGAACACACAACACCCGCCCCAGCAGATCTGCCTTTGCAATTTGACGCTTCCCTAAATCCGCTTGTTCCTTCTGTTTGTAAAAGGCGCTTTCCCCCTCCGCTTTCCGAGATAAAAGTCAGCTTATAGCTTCTCATTCAT
Organism: Zootoca vivipara; assembly: GCF_963506605.1. Taxonomy (NCBI): domain Eukaryota; kingdom Metazoa; phylum Chordata; class Lepidosauria; order Squamata; family Lacertidae; genus Zootoca; species Zootoca vivipara. The sequence goes on from NC_083281.1 coordinate 71,810,749, forward strand.
ATGCTGGAGGGGATTCATCCAGCAGGCAAAGCTAGGCACCAGGCACAAGTAATTATGACGGACTACTCAACTGGAGAGATCCAATTATTGGTGATTTAGAATATTTGTCTAAATTAAAGCTATATTTACAGAGCCCCGGGGTAAATCGTTTAACAGGAAACCAAAGGCAGGGAGCATCACATTCCTTTCCTTTCGTGCCTCCCCACCCCCTTTTGAAACAAGAACAAAAAAACTACATCCACTCATTTGTTTGCTCTCTTCGTTACGGTGCCCATAGCGATCGAGAAATGCCAGTGGCAGCCAAAGGTTCCGTATCCTTCATTCACAGAAAATAATTGCATTTTCCGGTTGCTGTGCCACTGTAACAACAAAGCAGCCAGGTTTTGATTATACTGTAGTGGGATTATAGCAAATGCTGACTTCAGTAGGAGTTTTATGTTGACTTAAGTTGGAACAGTTTTACAAGGGTATTTGTTGAGCTGTTTATTGTAGGTTTGTGAACCCCTTTTACCTACCCCCATCCCAAGTTTCCAATGTTAGCAGAGTGCTGAGTGCATAGAACTGTGAATTGGGAGGTGCTTTTTACCAGAACTGGGTAACCTTTGGACCTCAGGGGTTATACATTTCCCATCACTGGGCAGGCTGACCGGGGCTGAAGGGAGTTGGAGGCCAGCAACAAACAGCTGGAGGGTCACAGGGTCCATATCCCTGCTTTATTATTACTATTATTTATTTATTTATCTATTTATTAAATTCACATACTGCCCTGAGAATTATACTGAGCAAGCTGCAAGCAGGTTTTCCATGGTTTTCAAAGGGAGTTCCAGAGAACTGTTCAGTTCCTCAGATACTGGTGAGAACATAAATAGTGGTGTAATAGCTTTCCTGAAAGCCCATGGAGGTTCAGGCACAATGAGAAGTCCTGGTTTCTTGCTGTATAAAGGAGCCTTGGGCTTGTTCACACTCCCTATACCATGCACTAAAGGAGCATCCACGTGTGGTTTCAAAAACAAGCATGGCTCAATGCTACTTCTGAGCTCGGAACAGTAGCTTGCCAAACCCTCCTTAGTGAGCAAACCTGGATCTGAAACCACATCTTGATTCCGCTTTGTTCTCTGCAACTAGAATTGTCATGGCTGCAGTCCCTGCGCTGCTGTATGTGTTGCAGTTCCATGGTAATTGATGGGATCTGAGTGCACTTGCTGGGCACTGGTCTGCATCCAGCATAGCCATTAGTAGCCGCTTCTCAGAGTGCTGATTGCTTTTTAATGACGTAACCAAATGTTTCTCTGGCATTCTGTCACTTAAAAATACCTTTTCATGTTTGTGTGTGTGTTTTGAAGTTTAAGGGCAGTGAGAAGCAGTGATAACACAATCAGGTATACAGAGTGTGGTTCATGGTGCCTAGCGATACTCTCTATTTCTTTAACCCCCTTAGAGTCAAATTAAAATTTCTTGGTTTTGGCTGGACCGAAGTGGTTGTGTGCCTTAAGCGGGGATGGTATAAATTAGAGTGTGCTGCATCAGCAAAATACTTTTTTTGGTTGTGAACTTTAGAGACATCATCTGTCGTCGTCCCCCGCCCTTTTGCAAATTACCAAGGAAATTAAAATGTTTCAACTATCTTTCTGTCAAAGCAAAAAGTAATTAAATTAACCTAACATTGTCTTTCCTTTGTGAGACGGGTTGCACAAGACCCATCAATGGTACTTGAACCATCCCTTCCTCTTACTAGTGAATGTAGGAGCCAAATGGCGAACTATGGCCCCTTACAAACAAGGAGGACGTGTCAGCTTGGTTGGAGGACCTTCGAGGATTGCAGAGGTAGAAATATATTTTCTTTTTAAAAAAACACACAACAACCTTAGGGGACTCCCCTTAAAAAAATTCCCAGTGAGAACTGTGCATGCTCCATAGTCCTAGTCAATTCAAAATGCAGACAATGAAACTGGGAATGGGTGGTGGAATGAAGTGTCCTGGAGAAAGCATAGCTGGCTGGGAGCCTGAATAGGAATGTTTCTGTTGGGAGGTGAGGATGAACTGCAACATTTTGTGGAGGGTCCCACTTGTTTAGTTTGCAGTATCTGGAAAGTTCTGAATTCAAAATCTTGCAGGCGATAGCATCTCTTGGCAGAACTAGCAGAACATTACTCATTTATTTAAAGTTAATATCATCGAGAAGATTTCTCGGAGCTTTTCCAAAAGATTTTTTTTGGGGGGGGGGGAATAGTTTGAACAGGGCCAATTCCTGTAATAAAGCTTGTGCAAATGCTGAGTCAGAATTGCACTGTCCGGGCATGATTTGTGCTTCAAAGGGGAGGAGGAGACATGACTTGTGTGAGTCGGGGAAAGCGATCAGCTTTGCATGTTTCCTCTTGCTTGGCCTATTTTATCCTGAATCTGTACTTTGATTGTTCTAGTAATGAAGGTGGCGGAGGAGACTGAAGCCCCATCCTTTGACTACTACTGTATATATCTATATACCAAAAAGTCCTCTGGATCCTGATATTTAATTAGGTGTTCTCCCCACATTTTCAAATGTATCTTCAAACGTAAGGGCTAGAAATTTAGAGTCGTTAGTGTTGCTGCTGATTTTAAATGAAAGCTCTGAGGTTCTTAGAAAGTACAGAATTCTGCAGCTAATGTCACATTCTGCGTTTGATTTTCTGCATCTGTGTTGATACGCAGGCCTGTCTATATTCTGGACAGAGGTGGGTAGAATTGCTGCAAGGACAGCCCTTTGCTACTAAAACAGATTAGGCGAGTTGCACATTCAGGGCTGGAGAGGGAGACTCTGCAACCTCCAGAGGACAAGTTTCCGAAAGCCATCAACAGATGGCGAGTGCTTTATCACTGTTGACAACATTGCACACATTTGTGATAAACACAAGCCACTCTCTACGCTCTTCAGCAACAAAGAGGACTTGCTGCTTAAAATACAGCACTGACAGCTTGGCAGTTAGTACACAAGATCACAATTCGGCAATGTTTGCCTAGTTGTTTACTGCCCATCATTTAGTAAACTGCAGAAAAACATGTCTAGTGCTAACATGTTTATCCAAAACACACTCGATGCAGATATTTTCACAGGCATTTTAGTGGCGTTTTTCTTCTTTTTAATTAGCAAATAGGCATGAGGAAGCCAGTTCTGAGACGTGGAAGTGGCGAGCCATGCAAAGCAACGCCCCAAGCTCTTGACATCACTTGGTAGTGCTGAGCATGCAGCGTGGGTGGTCTTTGCTGTGGCTGTGAAGTAATTCCCCTCCTGCTCAAGAAGACTTGATTGGATTTTCTCCCCCTCCCTAGGCAGCATCTGTTAACATTTTCAGCCTTAGGACTGTCAGTCCAGCACCTCCCTTTGGTAGCCAGGGCCATCCTTTTCCATCTGGCCAGATCAGTTCTGCTGAGGTCAATCCAAGAATAGGATGACTTGGCCTGCTTTGTTGTTGTTGTTGTTGTTTAGTCGTTTAGTCATGTCCGACTCTTCGTGACCCCATGGACCAGAGCACGCCAAGCACTCCTGTCTTCCACTGCCTCCCGCAGTTTGGTCAGACGCATGTTGGTGGCTTCGAGAACACTGTCCAACCATCTCATCCTCTGTCGTCCCCTTCTCCATGTGCCCTCCATCTTTCCCAACATCAGGGTCTTTTCCAGGGAGTCTTCTCTTCTCATGAGGTGGCCAAAGTATTGGAGCCTCAGCTTCATGATCTGTCCTTCCAGTGAGCACTCAGGGCTGGTTTCCTTCAGAATGGATAGGTTTGATCTTCTTGCAGTCCATGGGACTCTCAAGAATCTCCTCCAGCACCATGCCTGCTTTGGGATTGTGCTATTTCCCCATCTTTCCCTGCTTTGAACTCTGTGCTCCTTCACCCAGGAGTAAGCAATGGCTTGGTGGTAGGAGGGACGGTTTTATCTCTCTGTGCTAGGGGTTGTGCAGCTGACAGAAGTAAGCTTGGAGCTATTGACACAGCAATATTTTAAGACATACTCAGGGCTCTCTGAATAATCTACAGGGTTGGTGGTGGGGATATAAAATTTTACCTAGCCCAATCGATGAGAGATGGCAAGTGGGTTTTTCTGACCCGTATAAATGATGCAAAGTTGCAGGTGCTTCCTTTGGGCATGAAGCCCTCCCCTCTGAGGACTCACTTTCCTTGGCTTCTAAAGAGGTCAACTTAATGAAAACACAATAAAAAAGCTTTGTCTGTTTATGCTGAAACCTAAAGATTTGCTCTTTCAAAAACGAGACTTGAGGATCTTTAAGAATACAGTGGTACCTTGGTTTACGAACTTAATCCATTTCACAAGTCCGTTCTTAAACCAAAGCGTTCTTAACAACAACAACAACAACAACAACAACAACAACAACAACAACAACAACAACAACTTATTATTTGTACCCCGCCCATCTGGCTGGGTTTCCCCAGCCACTCTGGGCGGCTTCCAACAAAGATTAAAATACGTACATTAAAATGTCTTAACCAAGGCGTGCTTTCCCATAGCAGCAGGGGACTCAATTTACAAATGGAACACACTCAACAGAAAACAAAACATGTTCTGCTTCCAAGGCAAAGTTCACAAACAAACACCTACCTCCAGGTTTGCAGCATTCTTAATCCAGGTTGTTCATAAACTAAGCTGTTCTTACGCTGTACTTGATTTTTGCCTCATGGCATTTATTTATTTATTTATTTTGCCTAGTGCCCCATTCCAAACTGATGGAGCTTCACAGAGAAAGCTCCAAGGAGAAATGAAGTTTCTTCTGGAAGAACTACCTGAAGAGGAAGGTGGATGAGGGCATCAGACATGGGTTTCTCAAGAAATGGGAAGGAAAAAGAGGATCCCAGATTTGGCAGTTTTAAAAGTTTTTGTAGATTAGTCCTCAGAACGATCCAGAGGCGACCCATTCACATGTTGGCAAGTTCAATAAAAGCAAAACCCTTCCCCCATTTATGATCATGCAGAAAACCTTTCAGTCTTCAAAATGCTTAGCAGTTTATATGTATTTTCACTTCTGATTTGGCAAAAGTGATGTCACCATGTGGGACATGTTTCATGTGATTTGTATTGCTCTGTGTCTGGATCATGCCAGGAAACCCTCATGGGTGATCAGGGTTCAGAACTTTAGCTGCCTGGTTCACTCATTTGACAAGTCAAAGGGTACCAACTTCACCTACAATCACCCCCAGTCAAAGTGCATCTTCATCATCTTCATAATATCATGATGAGCCATATGTCACGGATGCTTCAGGTGACCAAATCTGTTGAACACTGAAGGCACAAAACCTGAAGCTCCCTCTGGGTAGGAAGAGGAAATACAGATGGCGGGAAAGATTCTGTACTTTTGCAGGAAATGTTGGAATGAATACAAAAGTTACTGGATCAGACGTACTGCAACAGCTCCATACCTGTGCTTCCCTTATGGTGCTGCTAAATGATGCTGTAACCATACCAACCATTTTCCCGCTTGGCAGCTTGTGGGATCTGCTAATCAGAAGGACCTTTTCCTCTTGTCCTGTTACTCCAGTTTAAGAAAAGGCTATCAGGTGGCACCTAGTGAAAGAGACCTTTCAATCCAAGGCCCCATTTGCACTATAAATTTAAAGCAGTCTCATACCATTTTAAATGGCTGTGGTTTCGCCCAAAGAACCCTGGGAACTGTAGTTTGTTAAGGGTGCTGAGAGTTGTTAGGAGACGCCCATTCCCCTCCCAGAGCCACAGTTCCCAGAGTCTCCTGGGAAGAGGGGTGGACAGTTTAAAAACCCCTTTGGGAATACTTTTCTGGGGTCCCTGCTCTTTCACCCTCTGGGCCTTCATTGTTGAATCAAGTGATGATGGGTGGTCTTTTCAACAAGCCCTCAATCTGCATATGTTCAGGGGGGATATAGGTTTTAGGTTGAGAGTCATAAGTTAATGGAAATAACCCAATGCCCTGGATGAACCTTCTTTTGTGGAAGGAAGGGTTTCAAGTCAATGGGGGCAGGGTTTGTGTGTATAATACATTCCCTTGTCCATAAAAAAATAAAGTGATAGAGCCATCATGTAGTTCTGCATTGTCAGTCAAAGCTGTTTTCAACAAATTGCACTACTTCACATCACTTCCTTAAATGTGTTATTTTCTCATGGTGAAACTTTCCAGAAGTTCTTTAAAACTACCGGAATAAGCAACGATAGTCAGGATTTTACATATCGGGCCTGAATGTAAATATATCACTTGACAAAAATACACCACTAGGAAGAAACAAGCCAGCTCATTTTATTTTATTTTATTTTTTACTCTTTTTTTTCTTCTTTTTTCTTTTTAGGAAAAAGAGCTAGGTGCTATTAACGGTCCACTATAGCTGCTGAAAAGGTGTATCTCATTTTATACATTTTACTATTGGATTTCTAAAAAAAAAAAGTCAAGATTTTTCTTTTTTCAAAAATAATAATAATCATGTAAACAAAAACAACAACAAAAATCTACTTCTCGTGTGTAAAATATATCGTTATTTCTTCAAGGTCTTTTCTCTTCCTGGAGGGGTGAGTGAGTGAAAGGTAGATCATCCTCTTCCGTAGAACCCCCTTGCGGGTAGACTACAAAACACACCTTCTGGCCCCAGTGCGTCAAGGACTCTGGAAAAGAGGAAGTCGTCAAGCAGTTAGTTTATTTGTAGCCAGAACATCCACCAGTCAGTGGCTCAATCTAGCTCAGTCACAGAGGTCCCACTTTTCCTGCAGAAGGTTTAGTGGCCACTGGCACCTCCACTTAAAAGCAGGGGTGGGGAGCCTGTCCCTTGAAATGTCCTGGGAATCCAGCTCCCAACAGTCCTCCTGGATTAGGCCAATGGCCCATCTAGTCCAACATCCTGTTCTCAGAAGTGGCCAGCCAGATGCCTGAGGGGAGCTAGCAAGCAGGATTCCAGCACAAGAGCCCCCCCCACTCCTGTGGTTTCCAGCAACTGGTATTCAGAAGCATTCCTGCCTCCAACTGCGGAGGCAGAGCAGAGCCATTCTGGCAAGTATCCATCAATAACTCTCTCGGTGAATTTGTCTAATCCTCTCTTAAAGCCATCCACGTAGGTGGCAGTCACTGCCTCCTGTGGCAGTGAGTTCCACAGTTTAACACTGTGCTATGTAAAGAAGTCCTTTCTTTGATCTGCCCTGAATCTTCCAGCTTTTCAGCTTCATTGCATGTGTCCACAAGTTCTCGTGTTATGAGAGAGAGGGAGGAAAACGTTTTTCTTGCCACTTTCTCTACTCCGCACATAACTTTTATAAGCTCCTATTGTGCTGCCTCTTACTTGCCTTTAAACTAAAAAGTCCCATTCAGTATGGCCAGTAATCAAAGAGATTATGGGCACTATGATGTTCAGAGGCCCACAGGTGCCTATTCATCCCTGAGTTAGGAAGATCAGGTAGCAGGTGAGGTGAGAGACCTTGTCCCCAAACTCCCTGGAGAGTAGCTGGCCAGTCAGAGGAAGAATAGAAGAAGCTACCTGATGTGTAGCCACGCCATTGATCCATCTAGCTTAGCACTGTCTACACTGACTGGCAGCAGTGGCATTCCAGGGTTTCAGGTAGGAGTCTGTTCTCAGCCTTACCCAAAGATGTTGCCATTTGGGATTAAACTTGGGGCCTTGCTCTGCTCTGCCATTGAGCCACGACCCTTCCTGCCTCCCCACCACCCACAACATGATGCGAGATGGGGCAGAAAAACCGAATGTTGCCTATTGCATGAACAGACCTTGAGTTGGCCCTTGTGACCACATGGGTGGGATGATGGGCTTTGGAAAGCCCCCAGATTCAAATCTCTCTGCCCTCACTGCACACATTCGGAAGTAGGCTGTTGAAATCTGTGACTACCCCTGAACCCGGCGACATTTTCTCCGTACATCATCAATGTCCTTTATCCCGTCTCTATGGTGACCACAGCTTTTACTCCCCATAGCGGCATCCTCCCGCAGGTTCCCCGCTTACCTAGTATCCTATTTACACACTTTGGTTTGTTTTTCCAGTATATTCCAATAAAAAACACTGGCACTCCAGTTAGTATGATAATCAGTCCAACTCCACAGACTACTGGCTCAGAATATAAACTGAAGATCAAGAGAAAGGCCCAAAATGTCAGGTAAGTGATTGGAACCAGGAGATTAACCTGAGAGGGGAAAAAAAGATGGCAAGTGTACAGAAGCCTGGCATTTCCTCCCAATTTCCTTTGCCCTGTACGCATCAAAGGTGTGGTGATAGATTGAGAGGCAGCGTGGTGTAGCGGTTAGAGTGTTGGGCTAAGTTGTGGAGTCCTGGGTTCATATCTCCCACTTGGCCATGAATCTCATTGGGGTGACCTTCGTCCATGGGCCAGTCACTGCCTCACCACCAAATAGGCTGTCTTGAGCTCATTTGAGGAAAACGGATCTAAATGAATTATTACTGTTGGAGAACAATTTTATTGCAATTTTTCACCCACCTTTCACACTAGGGTCCCAGGGTAGGTTACAACAATTTAAACACAAATATCAAAAACAATTTAAAACAACTTAAATAGGTAATACTAATAATATGTAATATGTAATAATAATGTTTGTAATAATAATAATCAGTAATAATAGTTATTAACTGATTGAGGAGGCCCGGTTTCAAATCCTCTCTCAGACATGAAACTCACTCAGTTATTCCTGTTCTTTCATTTAAAAATTAATAAATATGTTGTCTTGTTTGCTGCTTTTAGAAAAGTATTTAAGGATTTTGATAGTGGGTTGCTTTCAAACTTGGACTGAGGGCCACCTTCAGAGTTATAAAAATGAAAGGAAGGGTAAAAAATATGTTAAATACACAATATATATTCACAATGTAACTCAAGAGAACCCTCGGAACTACCCAACCATTTCCCAGAAATACACACCTGTGTGTTGCCACCCTGCTAGTTTGACATGATGGGACTGATTTTCTTTGTTGTGACTTAACACAATAAAAGGTGAACTGAATAGGGTGCCGATTCTCCTTTTCCCAGAATGCTGAACAAGCATTGGAGAAACCTGCAAAACTGGTTTGTGCCAGGACTGCAAAAATTGAAAGCGTGTCCTTTACAGGAATCGACCAACGCACCTACATGCATAGGTGCCACCTCCCACTGTCACAAAAGCTACTATAGCTCATGGGATACTCCTACCGTTCTCCCAGGAGATGCCCCTCATCATCATGGTACCCTCCCCGTGTCCCCATTCTTGCCTTTGCTGCGCTAGTACGGTATTTGGAGGAATCTGGAAGAATATGGAAGCTGCAGCGGCAGAGCACAACCCCCTTCTCCTGCCCAATTCTCCCTCTGGTGAATGAAGGGCCTTTCTGGGCAATCTGTTTCCTGATCAACCACCCAGATCTGCTGGCACAAAGCTTACGCGGAAGTCAAACCGTGTCCGACCTTTCTTGGGCATCCATTATCATTTGTTTGTGGGGCACTTTTGGCCTGGGCTGCCCGTGGGTTATTTGTATGCCTCCCTGTCAATCATTTGCGCAGCCCAATCTTTCCAGGGTGTTTCTCCATCACTTTCCTGGCTGCAAACAGTCTGGGTTTTTTTGAAGTGGATTTTCAGCTCTAGGGCAGCAGGGCCCTTTAACCAGTGGTAGCTGGTGCCCCTTGTAGTGGGGCAGAGGGAAGAGGAGTGGCCAAAACCTAGTTTTCTCCCCTCCCTCCTCCTCCCACCTGGGTTCTACAAGAGCAACACGGAGAAGGAGGAGGAGAAAGAGAAAACTAGCAGGTGATGCCACCCCCTGGAATGGAGGAAGTGAGGCTGAGGTTGGACTGGGCAGTGCCCCACTTGCCATCATGGACCAAACTCCACTGCCTTTCAGCCGCTGTGATGCTGCAAACCAAATCCTTCTGTCTTCGTTCAAGCCCCTCCCTCCAAAGCAGTGACAGTATGGAGATCACCCCCTGGGCTGGTGGCGGATGAGGGGACTGTTTTGCGTGGTTGTGGCTGTTGACAGGACATTTATGCCCTCAGCAGAAGATGGCCTGCAAGGAAAGCCCCCCGCCCTTTCGCCCCTTCTTCAGGCGCATTGTGGGAAGTGAGCATCATCCGCAAGCCTACCAAACCCCTAAAGAAGCAAGGGAGGGTGCATACGGAGAGCCCCAATATTTTTCACCTTGATGGGTCTGAAGATTTTGGGCTTCTTCCAGCGCAGCACAATCAAACCGATTATTGTCACTCCATAGCAGAGGTAGTTGATAAAGGACACATAATTGATCAGTGTGTAGGTGTCCCCAACAAGCATGATGACCACCGTGGCAAGACACTGGGGAAAGAAGAAGAAATGGAAATGGAAGCATTACTGGAAGAAAAGCAAGGAAACCTTCTCATTTCTATGTTTGTTTGTTTTATTGCGACTCCCTGGACAGGGCATATTTTTCCCATCAGCCCTGAGGCTCTTCTGTATTGTGTACACACTGTATATTAAAAGCATGCCTGAAAAGTGTGCAGCCCCAAGAATCTTGGGTATTGTAGTTGGCTTGAGCTATTATTATACTATGGTTCCCAGGAATTTTGGGTGGTGGGGAATGTGCTTTAAATGTGTACTCAGCAATTCTCTCAGAAGTTCGATAAGCCTTTTTTGGGGGGGGGGCACTAAGTGAAGGCCTCAGGGGAGGATGGGATATAAATTCAATAAGGAATAATGATTCTAAGGAGTATTTTTATTTATTTATTTTAGATTTATTGCTTTTATTAAGTTTTTTTATGCTGGGATTTTTCTGCTATGTCAGGCATCCACAAACTTTGGCCCTCCAGATGTTTTGGACTACAATTCCCATCTTCCCCAACCACTGGTCCTGTTAGCTAGGGATCATGGGAGTTGTAGGCCAAAACATCTGGAGGACCGCAGTTTGGGGATGCCTGTGCTATGTTGTGCTGTGATTTCATTGTAAGACTCATGCCTTCCGACCTGGAGAGCTGCACTTAAAACTTTAAACCTCAACAGGGTCTGGCTGGGTTTCTGGCTGGGTTTTACATCCTATTGTGGGATGTAATCCACTGGGAGAAGTCAAGTACATCATTCCTTGTTTTTGCTAGAATGGACATGCAAAGGAATGTTTGGTCCAGCCAGTCAAAACTTCCTGTTCCTCCTGGCCTGGAGCATCCTTCTGTGCATGTGACTAGTAGGTGGGCGTGACCTTTCCAGACCTGGTAAAAGGCCAAGTCACACTGCCACCTTTCTCTCTTCTGCTTCCCTTTTCGTCCTGCAAACGTCCTGAACTGCTAGCCTGCAGTCACTAGGTCAACTCCCATATGGGGTAAACTTATTTGTACATGTCTGTAACTTTAAGCCTAAAGCCTGCCTTCAGGGATTGCACTGTGCTCTGCCTGATCGTGAGTAAAACTACTTTTTGTTACTTATGAATAAGCCTGTGGTCTCTTTATTCTCTTAGAAGGGATTCGAGGGGTCTTTAGCAGGAATAACAGAATATATCTCGATCTGGACAAGCCAGATTGAAATGCTTATTGTCTTCCGTTTGCCAATGACAAACGGAACCGACTCATGCTTGTTTTGTCCTGACCTGCTAAGACCTATGAAGGCCACCCTGAGACTGAGGAAGCCGACAGGTGGTGTGACCCCATCGACCAATTCATGTTTATCGGAGGGCTATCGGTGGCTACTAGCCCCAACGGCTATGCTCTGCCTCCACAGCTGGAGGCAACAAAGCTTCTGAATGTTGATTGCTGGAAACCACAGGAGGAGAGAGTCCTCTTGAGCTCTGGCCCTGCTTGCTGGTTTCCCACAGGCAACTGTTTGGAGAAGTTGCAGGACTAGACGGGCCATCAGTCTGATCCAGAAGATTCTTGTTATGTGATTGCAAGAAGGGGAGCAGGCAGGCAGGGGTCAAAGGGAGGCAGCTCTCCATCCTCCTTTCAGGCAAGCAAGAGGCATGACAGCTGCCAAGGGTGACTTCCCACCAGGCAAAAGCATGTAAGCAAGGCAAGAGGTGTGACCAGGGGAGAGACAGCGTTGCATAGCCTAGTGAGAGGCCTGGAGGGCTGCATAGTCCTCAGCCAGAGGTTCCTGAACCCTTCTTAAGAGGCTTGCTATGAAACAGACACACACACCTCTTAACATGCACTCTGCCCCCCATGCTTCTCACTGGGATGCTCTCAGAGGTATCTGTAAGCCACAAAAGCTGGTATTGGCGGAATAGTGAAGCATCTTGGCATTTTATGCTTGTAAACCCCTGAGCAGCCTATTTGGGCACAGAGTCGTATGTAAAGGAGAAATACCCACACAGACAAGAAGGGCTGGGATCGGGGTGCAGTGTTGGACGTGGATCATGGACAACAAGCTGGGCAAATGTCCTTCTCGGGCTCCGGAGAAACACAGTCTAGAAGGAAGAATAAAACTGGTTAGTGGGATCAGGAGATCATCAACTGCATGCAGAGAGCAGCGCCTGTTCTTCCGGCTACTGAAAGGCTTGACATCAAACAGAGATGGCTCAACAAGGGGAATAATAATAATAATAATAATAATAATAATAATAATAATAATGGGCTGACCTCAAACTGACCTCAAAGGGACTAACTTCTGTTTCTCGAAGTAAGTAGAGAAAAAGACGGTAAGAAAACAGAAACCGCCCTGAGACCTGCCGGTATAGGATGGTATATAACAGGCACCCCCAAACTGCAGCCCTCCAGATGTTTTGGCCTACAGCTCCCATGATCCCTCGCTAACAGGACCAGTGGTCGGGGAAGATGAGAATTGTCGTCCAAAACATCTGGAGGGCCGAAGGTTGGGGATGCCTGGTATATAACTTCAATCAATCAATCAATCAATATTCCACCTGTTGATGCATTTGGGGGATTTGCATGTAAACATGCAGCACACCCAGATGACCTGTTTATTGACCATTGATCCTGATTTCCCTGCACAAAGTTTGTGGGGAGGTGAGACCACGTTGGCCATTCGTTGAGGATTCATCCTGATTGGTTTTTGCTTGAGGTTTAACAACACTGTGTCAGGGCTGTGTTACATTAGCTAGTTCCCAGGATGGTTTAACCATCAATCCCTCTTCCCAGGGCACTCTTGAGAACTGTAGTTCCCTGAGGGAAACGGGGTCGGGGTCCTAACAACTCAGCACCCACAACAAATGACACTTCCCGGGATTTTTTGGCAGAAGCCATGTCTGTTGAAAGTGGCCTTGGTATAAGGCAGCTTTCAATGTTCTAATGTTCCTGTCGGGGGGGGGGGGGTTAATGGAGTGGTTTAGGGCAAACTGCAAATTATTCACCTAATTTTTACCTCACAGACTTAACCCCATATACACCACCACGAGTGATATGGAGGAAGGCCAGGGCACAACTAAGATGAGTGAATAAATCTGTCAAAAGTGACCCATGACAAAGACTCAGAGCTAGCCGAGAAAGCAAATGGTTTCCCCTCACCCATTCTGGAAAAAGAAACAAAATCGTACTTCGTCTAACCTTGATGAGGTAAAAAGGTATCCGTTTATTCCTCCAAATGTAGACAGAGCCACAGAGACGGGCATAACCCACGAAAAATAGCCCAGTAACTTTTCACCAAATGTCTAAAGCAACAAAAGGCAGAGAAACTGAAACATAATACCACACGGCACAGAGCAGGAATAATTGTAATTAAAAAAAGGGGAGGGGAAGGAAAGGAAAGGAAAGGTCCAGGGGCGCTTTTACTTACTACCGCCACAGCGTTGGAAGACAAGAGCTCTTGGGGTGACATGGCAGTGAAGTAGGCGATATTGGTGAAGGTGTAGACAAAGGTCACCAATGGGATGGAGATGAAGATGGCACGAGGTAGATTCCTGGCATTCGAGAAAGGAGGAGGGGGCAACAAAAAGCATTAACAGGCGCACATAATGCGGAGAGCGCCGATCCGCACTGGATCTCTTTCAGCACAGACAGCGGGATGAGGTCAGCAGGGCAAAATCTAACCTAAAACCTGTAGGAAAAACTTTCTGACGGTGAGAGCTGTTCAACAGTGGAATGGACTCCCTCAGAAGGTGGTGGAGTTTCTCCGTTGTTGGAGTTTTTCATGCAGAGGCTGAGTGGGTGTCCATCTGTTGGGGATTATTTGAGCTGTGGTTCCTGCCTTGCAGAGGGTTGGACTAGAGGATCTCGACAGGCCCCTTCCAACTGTACAATTTTGGGATCCTGCGAGTGGATCAAGGCTGAGTACACATGGCGTTTTATTCTACCATTGGTGGGGACTGAGTATTTGACGGTTCCCCCCCCCTCCCTACATAGTCCGCACAGGATCTAGGTCGATTGTGTATTTTTGGCGCCATGGAAAGTGCTCGCTGATAAACTGTGTTTCATTCCAAAAATAAAATAAAAGCTCACTGCAGATTCTGCATTACCTGGAAACAGATGCAGGCAGTCCTAGCAATGCGTATTTACACCTTCCCAATAATGTTGTGGGTGGACATATACCAAGTTTGCAATCCCCACTTCTGTCTTTACTCGCCTGGAGAAGCAAAGGGCATTGGGTAACCTGGTCAAGGGGTTCGTTTTGCAAATGTGTGTCAAGCAGCCATGTCCACCCTTGTGGATGGAAGGATCTGGAATCTGGAACTGAAAGCAGCACAAACCGTTCCAGGTTTAGAAGAACTACATTTTTGTGCTGCAAACAGGCTAGTGTGCCCACAGCCTCATTCATTCTTTATGACTTCGCTCAGAATCTCATTCTAGTGCTGCTATGAAACTGAGCCAGGGGCTTTTGCTAGTCACAGGCAAGCTATGGCTTTTTTAAAAAAAAGCAGGGGAGAAATGGGGCCTCAAAAAACGCAGCACAACCAAAAAGCAGGGCGCACAAATATTATAAACATGCAAATGGTACATCAATGCAAAAGATGGGAACAGAAAATATTCTCATGCAGGGATGCCAGCTGACACCAAAGGAAGCCATGAACACTCCAAGGGCAGGATACACCCCCCGAGCCAGTCCTTGGATAAATTGGGCCCTGGGTGAGGGCTGCTGGGGTCAGGTTTGCAGTATCGCCAAATTGTGTGGCTTCTGCAGGATTTCAAAACCTTGCAGAGTTAGCGGAAGGGCTGTAGCTCAGTGGTAGAGCATCTGCTTTGCATGCAGAATGTCCCGGGTGCCATCCCCAAGGGCATCTGTCCAGGGAGGGCTAGGAGAGACCCCTGCCTGAAACCCCGGACAGTCTTTGCTGACAGTCAGTGTAGACAACACTGAGGTAGATGGAGCAATGGACTGACTCAGTGTAAGGCAGCTCCGGATATTCCTAGAGGTGCCTATGAAAAGGACCTGGAGTAGACCCACTGATATGAAAAGACCTAAGTTAGCCACGCTCATTAATTTCAATGGGTCTCTCTCTCTCTCTCTTTTCAGACATGTGCAGAAAGGCAGGTGCTAAGAGACAACGCAGCTGGTTTTCCTTCTAACCCCAGGTGAGACAGGAAGTGAAATACTTGCCTGCGAGGATCAACTAATTCCTCCGTCACATAATTTAGGAAGTTCCACCCACTGAATGCAAAGGAGCCCTGAAGAAAGGCTAGCGCCAAATGCCCCACCGAAGGGGTCATCCAGAAATTGAAGGCATTGCTTGGCAAGAGTTCTTCATAGTTTCCTACAAGCGGGGCGTAATGCAAAAGTTAATTCAGACATGCATCTCAGCACCCAGCCACCCCCTGATGCAGCCAATATGTTAGAAGAGCAGGGGGACATGTCTCAGGAAGAAGCAGAATCCTCCTCTGGACAGGGCCAGCCTCAGCTTTTTTTGCGGTCCGAGATGGAAAGGCAAGGTTGCCCCCTTGCATAGTCAGCCTGTCAGCCTCCCCTCACTCCAATGACCTACTGCACAGGCTGGAAACACTTTGCATTCTTAATTTCTGCGTGCCAGTAAAGAAAGCCAGCAAATCTGCTCAAAGAAACAGGGAAGGACAATCTTTCAGTATAGCTGCATGACATATTTATAAAAAAGTTTAGTTATCCAGGCTTCCCTAAATAATCCTACCATTAGGTAGAGGGAGCAGCATTGTGGGGCTCAGTCAGAGGGCTGAATCCCTCTCAAAAAAAACCCGCTCCTCAGGGCTACCTGGAGAAGAGGGGTGGATGGGACACCAGTTTACTTCTTTGGTACAGTTCCAGGCAGGGGGAAAATACATTAACAAGTTGAACCCTGTGCTCATCATCTGAAGCCCTTTTCCATGGGCCGCCTCTGAGGGAGGTGTGGAGGGTGGCAACATGAGAAAGGGCCTTCTCTGTGGTGGCTCCCCATTTATGGAACACTCTGTCCAGGGAGGCAGGCCAGGTGCCATCCTTCTCTCTCTTTAGGTGCCAGGCAAAATACGTTCTTATTCACCCCGGCCTTCAGACCTTAAGATTCAGCTTATTTTTCATTGGGATGGGGTGGAGTTGGAGCTGCTGAGATATTATATATATATATATATATATATATATATATATATATATATATATATATATATATATCTGTGTGTGTGTGTTACTGATGCATTTTAGGTTGTTTTGTTTTTACACCTGTTTTTAATATTGGTTTTTGCAGGTTGCTTCGAGTTCACCATTCTGGAAAAAGTGAAATAGGGGCAATGACATGGGTGGCGCTGTGGGTTAAACCACAGAGCCTAGGGCTTGCCGATCAGAAGGTCAGCAGTTCGAATCCCCGCAACGGGGTGAGCTCCCGTTGCTCAGTCCCAGCTCCTGCCAACCTAGCAGTTCGAAAGCATGTCAAAGTGCAAGTAGATAAATAGGTACCGCTCCAGCAGGAAGGTAAACGGCATTTCCGTGCGCAGCCCTGGTTTCGCCAGAAGCGGCTTTGTCATGCTGGCCACATGACCCGGAAGCTGTATGCCGGCTCCCTCGGCCAATAAAGCGAGATGAGCGCCGCAACCCCAGAGTCGTCCGCGACTGGACCTAATGGTCAGGGGTCCCTTTACCTTTACCTTTTACAACATCAACCCTCTGCCCCGTCAGAGTGTGTGGGCTCCGTTTGCTAAGAAGGGCTTGATTCTGCTCAATGACATTCTCTCGATGTCATCCTGACGTTCATGGTTCCTGCATTAAATACCTTTGAAGATCTGTATGAAGCCCACAACAATGATCAGGCCCAAGGCGAGGAGTTTCCCTGCAGTGAAGATATCCTGGATGCGGGTGGCCCATCGGACGCTGGAGCCGTTCACCCACGTCAAGAGTGCTGGAGAGCAGGAAACACAATTCCATCCAGAGAGAGGTTTGTGCCAAACGCATCAAAGATCAAACCCTTTTATTTGAGCTTCTTATTTTTGGAAGAAGACAGAAAACACCTAGACATCTAAAATGGGCTATACAGTGGAACCTCGGTTTTCAAATGTAATCCATCCCAGAAGAACGGAAGCATTCACTTCTGGGTTGTCGGTGTTCGGCTTCCGAATTGTTCGGCTTCCGAAGCGTTCAACAACCAAGGTTTCACTGTACCACCGGCACCAACTCCATTTTATTTGTTTGTTTTTAAGAGGGAGAAGGGTTGGAAAAACCAGAGGATGAGGCTGAGGATCCAAAAGGCAGCCTGGCCTTTATTGAATGAGTATAGTGTTTATGTACCCCTCTCACTCCCATTATCATTATCATCATCCCACCTTTTCTCCAGACTGGGACTCAAGGTGGCTTACCGATCAAAATACAAAAGCACAGATGGAATAGAAAAATGCTGAACATGGTTTTTTTTTAAAAAGTTAATCACTGAAAAGTAATTAAACACCAATGAAACTAAAACGGCATCAGCCCTTTCTTGGTTGAGGGTGTCTGTGCTGGAGAGTGCCCCTTTCGGCAAATGCCGCTGGAAGCCCAAGGAAAAGGTTGCTGATAAATACTCACATAAACACACCATGGAAAGGACTCTGGAGGCATTATAGGGAGGGATACAGTTGGGAAACACTGGCTGGAGGACATAGTTTGAAAAAGTCAGGGAGATCACAGCCAAGCTGGTGGGGTACATGATGAGGACTGCGCTCCATAGGAGGAGAAACCTGAAGCCAAGAGAAAAGGAGAGAAAAGAAGAATCTCCAGTTAAATGAGATGGTGCAAAGAGCCACATTGGGCTACCAACTCCTCCAGACCGATGGAAACGATGCCTTATGAGGAACGGCTTAGGGAGCTGGGTATGTTTAGCCTGGAGAAGAGAAGGTTAAGAGGTGATATGATAGCCATGTTCAAATATACCCTGTTTCTCATATTTTAAGACATACCCATAAAATAAGCCATAGCAGGATTTTTAAGCATTCAAGGAATATAAGACATACCCCGAAAATAAGACATAGTGATAGGCGCAGCAGCAATGCCGGCCGCGGCAGGAGGAGAAGGAAAAAAATAAGACATCCCTTGAAAATAAGCCATAGTGTGTTTTTTTGAGGAAAAAATAAATATAAGACATGTCTTATAATATGAGAAACACGGTATAAAAGGATGTCATATGGAAGAGGGTGAAAGGTTGTTTTCTGCTGCTCCAGAGAAGCGGACACGGAGCAATGGATTCAAACTACAAGAAAGAAGATTCCACCTAAACATTAGGAAGAACTTCCTGACAGTAAGAGCTGTTCGGCAGTGGAATTTGCTGCCAAGGAGTGTGGTAGAGTCTCCTTCTTTGGAGGTCTTTAAGCAGAGGCTTGACAGCCATATGTCAGGAATGCTTTGATGGTGTTTCCTGCTCGGCAGGGGGTTGGACTGGATGGCCCTTGTGGTCTCTTCCAACTCTATGAATCTATGATCCAAGATGATCCTGACTGGCTTGCAGCAGCTTCCCTGAAGGTCAGGAATGATGCAGCCATCGCCTGGAGTTCCTCTCCAGTTCTCATTCTTGCAGACTTAAATTCAGTCCATTCCACATCAGTTTGCTGATCCATTTTCTTTATTCAAAAATTTATGAGCCTTTTAGTGTAAATTTCTCCTAGTAAACACATTTTTGAGTGCAGTTTTGCCACTTGCATGCCACTTTAGAAATGAATTTCCCCAATATAAAGCATTGGGTATGAATCGATGCACTCCCATGCACATACCCCCATCCCCAAATACACACATTAATGTGTGCTTTGCTGGGCAGGAGAACTGTGCCACAACATTTAGGGAAGTGCAAATTTTGAAGGTAACTGCCTTTCAGTTCATGGCCTGGCTCAAGAAGAATCTGGTGCGAATCAGGTGCTTTCTCGTTAAATTACAAATCAAATTGATTTCCTCCCCCACCCCTATGTGGAGGTCAGATTGTTAGCGGTCTTTACTTCACATTTGCTCTGCTGTGTTTATGGCGTAGTTACATGACGCAGAGCACCCACCTGCATTTGTTTGACATTTACACATCTCCCTTGCCAGATGTTCCTTCATCTCACACTTTCCATGCATTTCCCCATCACATTGCAAGCTGCAAAGGTCCGCTGCTGTTGTTGCTGTTTAAAAAGTGTATTTGTTACGGAAGGGCAACAGAGTGCCTTAATCCGCTTTAATCTCACAAACGGAAAGTTCTGACATGCATTCAAATCCCTCCCACAAAATTTTGAGAGTCTGGAAGCACCCTGGATAAAGGCGCACTCTGATTCTCATAACAACAATCACAATCAGAAAATTGGGGAGAGGGCAGCTAAGCTGCATGATATTCCTCCACACAGATTTTGCTGCCCCACCCGCCAAGGGCAGAGAGGGACCAGCAGCAAAGCTCTGAGGAATACCTCCCCGCCGCCGCCCTCAATGAGTTGGCAATGGCTTTATCTTAAGGAGAAGTGCTTTCTGAAGCTCCCTTGCCCCTCAGCCTGCCAGGCTGGCAAGGCTTTGCGGTGCTTCTCCTTAAGGCAGGCATATACAAAGTCCAGCCTGGTGCCTAATCCGGCCCTTGTGGCAGTTAAAAAGGTCAACAACTTTGGTTGGCCCTCATGCATGTTCACTTCATCAAATCTGGCCCTCTTTGGAAAAAGTTTGGACACCCCTGCCTTAAGGGAAGCCCTTGCAGAGCCTCATGCCCCACCCCCAACCGCATTGTAGGGACAGCAGGAGGCATTTTGCCTCAGGTGCCAAAATGTCTTGAGCCGCTCCTGACTACAAGTCCCAGAATCCTCCAGTCAGAAAATTAGACTCACCTTTTCTAAGTGGCAGCAATTGCAAGCCAATAATCATGGAACACCTCCTTCATAAAGTTTGTTCTTGGCATAAGCTTTTGTATGCATGCACACTTCTTCAGATACCATGGAAGCTTATACCAAGAACAAACGTAGTCTGTCTCTAAAGTTCTACTGGACAATTTTTTAATTGTTTATTTTATATATTTCAAGTTTTAGTATTATTGAAGGATTTAAAGAAAGGGGGAAACTGGCTCCCCCCTGGGCCAAATCTGCTTATGATGCAACCCCTGCTAATCTTCCTTTCCCCTTCATTTTTAGAAATAAAAACATAAAATAAATAAAAATAAGATTAGGCAGGAATATGAGAGTCATTATTGGAGCTGGGTGGTTTCATAAAACAGCTATTAAATGTGCAGGTTAATTAACTTCTGGTCAGAACAAGATTCTAAAGGTTATTTTTTATTGGCCAGGAAATGTTTAAATGGAAAGGGTTCCGGAAAAGTGACCACCTTTTAGTTTTTATATTAACGTTTTTGCTATTCCTGCAGGATTTCCTGCATTGGTAGGTGCTTGGACTAAATGCCACTGTGGAAAAGGTCCCAGGTTCAATCCCAGGGATGGACAACCCACAGGGATGCCCCCCCCCCCCGCTCCACCACTGGAAGGTGGAGCCTGAGACAACAGGGGGCAGAGCAACAGATGCAGGCCATTTTGTATATGCAGTGGTACCTCAGGTTAAGAACGTAATTCGTTCCGGAGGTCCGTTCTTAACCTGAAACTGTTCTTTACCTGAGGCACCACTTTAGCTAATGGGGCCTCCTGCTGCTGCCGCCATGCCGCCGGAGCACGATTTCTGTTCTCTTCCTGAAGCAAAGTTCTTAACCTGAGGTACTATTTCTGGGTTAGTGGCGTCTGTAACCTGAAGTGTATGTAACCTGGAGCGTATGTAACCTGAGGTACTACTGTAAGTCCACATTTCACCCACGCATACGAGCCAACCCCTAAGGACCAAGCTCCCTTTGCCCCCCTGATAAAATATTTGAGGGGGCTGCCCCCCCAATTGCTAGGCATTCCCACGGTGTTCCAATGGTGCCAGAATTATTAGGATTTCCTGCATTGGTAGGTGCTTGGACTAAATGGCTTCTGAGGCGCCTCCAATTCTAGGATTCTATTTGTTAGTGGCAATTCTTATAATCTCTGCCCATTGGAACTCATTGTCCCCTGTTTTTGCCTTTTGGATTTGCATCCTTAAAGATTTGCCCATTCTTCAGACTCTTCTCCCAGGTCTGCAGAAGTTAAATCTCCATGACTTGGAGGGTGGTTGATCCCAAGGCACAAGGGGACACCACCTTAATAGACTGGAGAAGTGGGCCAAAAATAACAAAAAGGAATTTCAACAGGGGGAAATGTAAGCTTCTACACTTAGGCAGGAAGAACCAGGTGTACCTGGTCTGCCAGTAGCACATGTGAAAAGGATCTAGGGATGTTAGTAGACGACAAGCTCAACATGAGTCAGCAGTGTGATGCAGCAGCAAAAAAAAGCTAATGCTGTTCTAGGCAGCATCAACAGAATTATAGTGTTCCGAACAAGGGAAGTAATAGTATTGCTCTGTTCTGCCATGGTCAGATCACACCCGGAGTAATGTTTCCAGTTCTGGGTGCCAAAATTAAGAAGGATATTGACAAGCTGGAATGTGTACAGAGGAAGGTGTGCACCGAGAAAGGTGTCTGGAAACTAAGACTGATGAAGAAAGGTTGAGCGAGTTGGGTATGTTTAGCTTGGTAAAGAGGAGGCTGTTATTGTGCTCGGATCCTGTAAATAAATCTGTACAACTGGGAAAGCATGAAAGAGGAACGTGTATCTCCTTTATGGAATTAACTGCCACAAAATCTGTTTTCCACCCCACTTTTTCTATTCCCATCCCAGCAAAATTGGGTGGAAAAACCCCAGATGTGTTCCCTGCCCCAACACAGTTTCCCCAGTCTTCCCCCAGTCCTTCACATTTCTGTGCTCATCCCAAGGGCAAGTGATGCCCTCCTCGTGCCAGATCCAGCTCTCTCAAAAACTACTGTCCCTTTTTAGCCTCAATAAAAACAGCCTTGTGGAGACAGGGCAAGGTTAACACGATCTCCCTGTTGAGTTATTGCTGGCCTGAGGGTGGAGCTGATGCCTTTGTCAGCCTAAACTTTTAAGAAACAACGCGGAGAGCTTTGCCGCTTTTTATATCTCCACGTACGACTCGTTGTTTTAGTACTTTCTTACATGCAATAAATATCAATTCCTGGGAGGCGACTGGCCCTGAAAATGATCAGGAGTTGCTGGCTTCCTTCTAGTTGCCTTTGTCCTTACAAAATCTTCACGGCCTGCTTTACAGTCTTTGCAAAAGGCAGACTGCCTCCTGGTATCCTATGCAATTAGGATTGCACCTGCTCTTTGCCAGAGCAGATATTGCTGGGGGGGGGGGGAATCTGTCTGTATGCAGGTGCTCCCCTCCCCTCAGCAACATTGCATCAGCATTTCAGGCTGTAACAAGAAACTCCCTAGCCAGTTCATTCAAACACCAAAGTAAGGATGCTTGCCTCTGAACGTGAAATAGGGTGTTTGGAAGAGGATTGTGCCAAGAACGGCTGCTCAGGCCTCCATGACAACAAGGGAAATCGTGCAGCCTCAGGGAAGCTGGCGCAGCACAGTGTGGTGGTTAGAAGCCAGGAAGTCCTGGGTTCAAATCCAGAACTCAGTGGGAAAGCAATGATGCTTTGCATGCCAGAGGAATTTATAAAAAAATAATAATTCATTTTTATTGTTGATATTATTTTATAAGTTAAGGGACTTTTTGCTTAATTTGATATTTTACAGAGATAGTTATTTTATATATTGTGACTTGCTGTTATTTTTATTGATTACAGTTCACTGGATTTATCGTGATTGCTGAGAGTGAATTTCTGTTTCATTATTATTTGCTTATATTTTGAGAGTCGGTTTTATTGTGTACCAATATTTTCTAATGGATTTTTGAATATTGCCTTATTTGATATAAGCCAGGGGTCAGCAAACTTTTCCATCAGGAGACCGGTTGGTCCACTGTCCCTTGTGGGGTGCCGGACTATATTTCGAAAAATATAAACACCCTGCAAGCCAGTCCTGCAGCTGCCTCTGGACCTGGAGGAGAAACTCTGCACACACTCAGGAGCTCGTCTCGGCGCCTATCATGATGCCCATGGCACAGCCCAGACACGCTGCCTGCCTGCCGGCCTCTCTGTCCATGGCCGCGCTGGGTTTACCTCAGCCACGGGCGGCAATGTTTCGGATTGGCTGCAGGATCTTCCTGCCCAGAAGCAGTGCTAGCGTCGCAGAAGTCAGTCCCCAAGCGGAGAGGCATCCGCAGCGTGCGGGGACTGACTTGAGTGGGCGGCAGGGTCCGTGGGCCAGATTTATGAGCCTGGGGGGCTGCCTCCAGCCCCCAGGCCTTAGTTTGCCTACCCCTGATATATGCTGTTTCTTTTGAAGTCAGATTTTTATTATGACTTTATTGTATCGGATCAGATTGTTATAAGATGTGTGATCTTTGTTGTATATTTTGTTGTCTCTTCAGGAAGTAAACACAATGTGTATATTGAAAGGCAGTATACAAATTACAGTCATACCTCGGTTTAAGTGCGCCTCGGTTTGAGTACTTTCAGTTTAAGTACTCCGCGAACCCATCTGGAACGGATTAATCCACTTTCCATTACTTTCAATGGGTAAGTTCGCTTCAAGTTAAGTATGCTTCAGGTTAAGTACAGACTTCCGGAACCAATTGTGTACTTAAAACCGAGGTACCACTGTAAAAGTAAAATGAAATGAAGACCTCGGGTTTGATCCCTGGCATCTTTCAAGTTTATAAAAATGGATCTGCTCTTCTGTTTTATTACCGGTAGGATGTCTTATACAGCATGGCTGAACTCTCTGATTCCCCAGCTGATAAGCAGAAAGCTTCAATCCTGCTCCCTATAGAGGCCTGCTTTCCCCACAGGGCAGAGCAGCACTCAACAGGATTAAGCCTCACCCCACCCATCAGCTGACATCATCCAGTGATGTCAGTTGATTGACAGGTAGGCGTGGTTTGGGGGGAAATAGAGCACCTGGTGGGTCAAGGACTGACCCATTGGCTCTAGCTCCCTTGCTCCCTTTTTAGAGCAAAATATGGCCAGCTCCCTAGGCATCCTCAGCGCTGTCTCTACCACAGTCAATTGCTCAGAGGGGCAAGGAGCATGTGCCAATATAGCCCCCCTTGCAAGGTTGCTGTGAGGATGCCGTGAGACCCAAAAGATTAAGCGTCATGTTGCTAAAGCGCCACTTACCCAGCTAATTCACCGAAAATCTCGGAGACGTAGGAATAATCCCCTCCAGACTTCGGGATGGTGACTCCTAACTCGGCGTAGCACAGCGACCCGAGGGCTGCAATCCCCCCGCCGAGCACCCAGATGATGAGGGCAAGCCCCACGGACCCCGTGTGCTCCAGGACTCCTTTGGGGGAAATGAAGATGCCGGAGCCGATAATGTTACCTGGGAGGAGCAGAAGGCGTAGGAGAAGATGAATTAATATATAGGCATATCTTCTCATCTCACTACTCTAGTATGCCCCCAATAACAACAACAGTAATAACTTGAAGAGGAGAATTTGGATAGTACTTGGCAGAGGGTTTTTTCTCCAGCTACACCAAAGCCATAGGAAGCTGCCTTCTACCCAATCAGACCATTTAGCACGGCCAGGCCATCCACCATCCATGAGACAGGCTGAAGCAGCTGCCTCAGGTGGCAGAATCCAAGGGGCATCTCCCCCCCCCACACACACACCCCATTTCCGGATGAGCAAGGAGAAGGAGCTGAGGCTGCCTTTGGGTTCTGGTATGAGATCTTGCGAGAGCCTCATGAAATATTGCAAGAGTCCCACGAGATCTTGCAGGGGTAGCACAAGATCCCACAAAGCTCTCGTGAGATCTTTCCAAAACCCAGAAGCCGTGACCCCAATAAGCAAGGCTTTGGTGGAGGCAGTAAGGAAGGGGTGGTGGCGGTGAGTATCTGGTGTTTGTGCAGGGCTGCACCTTCCCATTTCAGCAAAACAGGGTGGACAAAGCTCAGCATTGTCACCTTCGTCACCATCGATCATATTTATATGCTGCTTAATGTTCAAAATCCCTAAGCGGTTTACAAAACAACAACAACCACCACCCCACAGTAAGATAATATACATACCACATTTAAAACTCCGAATGCAAAGTGATGCCTCAGCAAAAGCCATCAATAAAGCAGTAAATAATAAAACAGAACAATGTGGCGACCAGTTTAAATAGATGGGTCTTTAGGAGGCGTTTGATGATGATGAAAGCTTGCCGCTGTTTCTGCCTCATGAACAGCACATGTAAGGGTGACTGAGCATTGGCCATGCTGGCTGGTGCAAATGAGAGTCTAGCAAAAGCTAGACTTGTCAACAGTGACTGGCAGCAATTCTCTAGGTTTTCAGACAGCTTTACCTGGAGATGCTGACGACTGAACCTGGGGAACTTCTGCCTGCAAAGCATCTGCTGCACTGGTGAGCTACGGCCCATCTCACTCTAGTACTTTGGACTCTGACACCCATCAGCTCCAGTCAGAATAGGACCCAGCCCTATAATTTGCCACTCCCTAAGCTGGACTGACACCAAAATCTGCCATAAAGGAAAGCCCTAAGCAGACAATAGCTATTGAGACAACTATTGGATGCTTTTCAAAGAAGATCCCAGGATCATTTGCTTGGCGCTCAGGCGCTCAGTAAAAGGCACGGGATTTAAGAAATTGTTTTCATGACTGCTGTGAGTAAGACAGTCAATGAATGCCGCTCTAAGAGGAGAACTTTCTCAGAATGACAAAGAAAGGAGGTGTTGGGAAGAGGTGGAAGAACTTTAATCTCGCAGCCAAATGGCTTTTCTGGCGAAGGTTTTAATCCGGACAGGGAAAGTCTAATTAATATTCAGAAGAACCTTCTCCAAAGGAAGACAGTCAACCTGGGCGGAATGCTAAACTAGGCTGAGGAAACCTGGAACCAGGACAGCTATGCTAATAGGTTGGACCCTGCGCAACGAGGGGAGGGCAGCAGGGTCAGGGCCTGCCTTTCAAGAGCGATGGGTTACGTAAGGAGACTCTCAGAGGGAGCAAGTAGATTCCCCAGACCCAAACCGCGGCTTGGAGCAAAACGCAACTGTGCTATAATCAAGCACATACGGTACATGCATCAATCCACACCCACACAGAGATACACAGCATTTCTAAATGAATAGAATTGTAGAGTTGGAAAGGACCCAAAGAGTCATCTAGTCCAGGCAAGTCCAACAGGTAGACTGTGATCTACCAGTAGATCACTGGACGTCTGTGGTAGATCACTGGTAGATCACTGGTTCCCCCCATAGAGGCTCAACAACTTTGACCTGAACCCTAAAAAAGGGGGTAGATCACTGCCAGTTTTTAACTTTGTGAGTAGATCGCAGTCACTTGGGAGTTGGCCACCCCTGATTCTAGTCCAGTGCAGGAATCACAGCTAAATAAATACATCAAGATTTTGTGTTGCACAGGAGCCCAGGGTGGCAACAACAGCGTAGTAAAACAATGCCATTAAAACACACTAAAAACAGTTACAAACATCTAAAAACATCAAAAGAAGAGTTAACATGCCCTGGCAGCAAAGAATTTTGAAGTTGCCAGGAGCAGCATCTTTCAGGCATCCATTGTCTGGGTGACCGGTGAAGGTTTAAAAATTCCTTGTGTGTGTTAAGAATGAAGGGGGTGAGGTGCACCTCTCGCAGAAGGGGAACAGCCACCGAGAAAACGCCGCCATGGCTCTGTGCCAACCAGGCAGGACCTAACAGTGCCACCAACAGGGTAATTTTCACAGGTCGGGGTGTTTAGTTTACATTTCCTCAACTTCCAGATCAGCCGCTGTGCCGCTCTCCTGCTGCAGCAAAGTGTCAAGGAGTCTTGTGCCACTCAGAAGCCTACGAAGCCACCCAGCTGTTTGTATTTAAGATGTCACAAGACGCTTTCTTGTCTGTACCCTTTACTTCAGTAACCCTTTCTGCCACATTATTGAAAAGCAGGCCAGGAATACTGTTTTTTCCTTTTTTCTGCTGACTTGATGGGACTGAAACAATCAATGTGATCTGCTTTTGACCACTTGGCGAGTCAACTGAACACAGACTCACCCTTCTTAAATTTCGCAATCCTGTTTTAATGGGAATACACGCAAAATATACTGTAGAAAGGGTGTGTGATCTACCGTCAGATCTTTGCTTTCGTTGTGACTTGCAGGGTCTCTCTTTCTGAAGAAATATCCCAGAGAGAGAAATTGTAATTGTGATGATGACTTTTATCATTTATTTTGTTGCTTGGGCTTTATTGCTTCCTTTTGTTTTATTTTTATTTGTTATTTTATCTGATTCTTTTTTTTTGTTTGTTATGCAATTATTTATTGAATAATTATACAATTATAAAATTATTCCATCACAATTACAAAATAAAGCCTTTATAAATTACAGATTTCCCGAGTTCTTACTTCTTATTTCCTTTTTCACAAATTGTTCAGATTGAGTCTATTGAAAAAAAAGAAACCTTTAACCTTTAAGCTCTTCATGCTATACAGCATACATAACATAAATCCATACCATATATGACTGATTACATCGATACTGTTGACTTCCTGTCACTTTCCGCCATGCGACTCATCTAAGTTACCCATGTACCATCATTCCTCATCGTATTCTTATTATTTCTTTTGTACACAATAAAGCCAATCATACCCATTTATCTAATTCTTTGCTATAAGCCAATCATTCCAAGGCTGCCATGAAGATTACGTCATTATTATCATTTTCTTGCATATATTTTCTAAATTTTTCCCACTTTTCCACAAACGACTGTTTAGATTTTCCCCTTAAATTATCGGTAAGTTGAGCCATTTCCACAAATTCTAGCAACTTAATTTGCCACTCTCCAACTGTGGGAGTTTTATCCCCTTTCCAGTTGGCAGCTATCAGCAAGCGGGCTGCTGCCGTGGCATACAGGAAGATCTCTCTATAGTTTACTGGGAGGTCTTTACTGAAAATTCCGAGGAGGAATGCCTCTGGTTTTTCTACGAAGGTTTTTTTTTAAAGATCTTTTTCATTTCCTCGTATATTTTATTCCAAAATTCTTTTATTTTACAGCAGCCCCACCACATATGTAGCATGTCTCCTCTTGTCTCCCCACACCTCCAACATACATCTGCTATACTTTTGTACATTTTAGATAGTTTGGAAGCCATGAGGCACCACCGGTACATCATTTTGTATTTTAACTGATTCTAGCTTTTATTTATGATGATTGATATACATAGTATTTTCAATATTGGCATGTGTGAATGTCTGATCTGTTGAGATATATTAGTTCCGTTTTTGCACCAGAGTACCCCAAAACCATTTACAGAGATTGATGGAGGCATCTAGTTTTGAGAGATATTTTGGCCTTTGGCCATACGCAAGAAATGTTTCACTCAATTCATGCAACTTTCTTAGGATTCCTTGTTTACTTCCACATATGTGTATATATGGGGGTGGGGGAGAGGAATCCACCATGTGGACCATAATATATGGATATGGGGCACCCACATCCCATGTAACATTCATGGCAGTTGTGTGATCTGGGAGCACCTACTGAGAGCATCTCAGAAGTGGCAACAGAATTTTCAGCCCAGGTCAGCGTTTGGTGTGGGCCTCGGCCACAATGGTCAACCCCACAGCTGAAATCCCCTCCATATCCCCCTTTCACTTCTGGGTTAAGAACAGGGTGCTAAGCAGAATCGGCCAGGGGGCCAGGTTTGGCTCAAGGACAGCTAGCTGCTGATCCCTAACTTAGGTTATAGACAGAAGCAAGGATGGGGAGAGGCAGAAATCACCAGCCCGAAATGAGCAGATGCGTGAGGCTTCATCTCCATCTGGTGGCCCTAGAATGAAAACCAGCCCCCTGGGCTTACACAAGAATCTTTGAAGAGGAACGTTGGGAATTCACTTGCCAAGCTTTTTTTCTTTTTTCTTTTTCACACTGGAAAATTTCTCAAGGCAAGGGAATTCTCTGCCATCTAAGAGAATGTCTGCGGGAGAGCTTTTCACTTCGACCGCTCTTGTTGATGTGAGTGAAACAACAACAACAACAACAACAACAACAACAACAACAACAACAACAACAACATTTATACCCCGCCCATCTGGCTGGGTTTCCCCAGCCACTTTGGGCGGCTTCCTACAGAATATTAAAATGCAATAATCTATTAAACATTAGAAGCTTTCCTAAACAGGGCTGCCTTCAGATGTCTTCTAAAAGCTTGGCAGTTGTTTTTCTCTTTGACATCTGGTGGGAGGGAGATTGGTGGGTACTGGGAGCCAATGTAGGTCTTTCAAGACCGGTGTTATGTGGTTTCGGTGGCCGCTCCCACTCACCAGTCTAGCTGCCGCATTCTGGATTAGTTGTAGTTTCCGGGTCACCTTCAAAGGTAGCCCCATGTAGAGCGCATTGCAGTAGTCCAAGCTCTCTTGATAACTAGAGCATGCGAGACAGTCTGCAGGCAGGTAGGGTCTCAGCCTGCGTACCAGATGGAGCTGATAGACAGCTGCCCTGGACACAGAATTGACCTGCGCCTCCATGGACATGAATGAAAGTGAACCGGGAGGGGGAACACTAAAACGTAATTAGCTGATGCATTAGCTGATGGTTGGCGCTTTGTGGAGCCCCCTGCACCAGCTTTCCTAAGATCCAGCTGTCACCTGATCACCGCACCTTGCAAAGCCCTACGCAGGGCGCTCCATGAGACTCGACGATCATCAGCGCTGGCAGAGCTTGCTCAGGGCTCTGTGCCCCCCTGCTTTCAGCTCAGACAACATCTTACCCTGATCCACACCCATATATAATGGCATCAGGTGGGAGGGCAAGAGGTTCCACAAAACCGTCACAGAAGAAGAGTGCATAGTTAAACTATGGAACTCCCTTCCGCAGGAAGCAGTGATGGTCACCAACTTAGATGGCTTTAACAGAGCATTAGACAAATCCATGGAGGAGAGGGCTATCAATAGCTACTAGCCATGACGGCTATGCTCTTCCTCCATAGCTGGAGGCAGAAAGCTTCTGAACATCAGCTGCTGGAAACCACAGGGCTCTTGTGCTTGCTGGTTTCCCACAGGCATTTGTTTGGGCCACTGTGAGGATAGGATGCTGGACTAGATGGGCCATTGGCCTGATCCAGCATTCTATTCTTATGAGAGTCCCAAGGGGAAGGTGGAGAGGCCTGCGGGCGCAGTTGTTAGACCATCCAGAGAGCTGCTATGCTTAATCCATTTGCTGGCCACGAAAGGATGGAGAAATGCGGCAAAAATGAACTAAAGCAACACACACACACACACACCCAACACTGCAGACACGCCGTCAGCATCCTTGGCAACACTACAACTGCCCACCAATCTCAGGCAGTTACCGCCATTGCTCTGCCAACAGCAGTCCTGAGCAGAGAGCAAACCAAAGGTGCTCTAAACTGTAGTTATTTCCCGTATGCCTGTAAAACTCATACCATGGTTTGGAGTCTGAACTGTGGTTAGTATAAACTCTGGTTTGGCATGATGTCTAAACTGAGCCTTCATCTTCATTTGCCCACTCACTGAAAGAAGTATCAGAGAGGGATGATCTTAATAACAGGATGTGATAAATGAATGAACTTCCCAGTGTCTTAAAATGCGGCAGCCATGTTCTCCTCAGTGCGCCAGGCTGGGGGGCGGGTGCGGGTGAAGAAATAGGCAAACCCAGTAGCTGTGTACCCTCGATGCTAAAGAAAAGCCTTTTTGTTCCTAACAACTTTGAGAAATTCAGCCACAAATCGTTCAAGAGCCGTTCATTCATGTGAAAACACGAGCCCTGTAGCCCTGCCAAAGTGGAGGAGAACTGAGGTGATCCGCTCCAGAATTCCTAGTCACGCAAGTACACCCATTTAGCCTTGGTGGCACTGTTAATCTATGACACACGCAGTGTGTTTCGGGGTGTGCTCTTATGCCAGGGAAAATAAAAGAGAATCTATAGTTTCCAGCAGGATAGAAGTGCCATTTCACTCTCGCGAACTCAGTGAACAACTGCAGCTTCCCTCAAAACGCACAACACGCAATACAAAGGAGAATTAAAATCTCCCTAGCCAGGAGTGGTGTCCATCACGTTGTGCGCTTTTAAAGCACTTTAGCCAACTCTCTGATTAGGTTAAAGTAAGGGAACATGATTGGCAGCCGCCCTCTTCTCCTGGACTCCTGTGGGAAAACACTCTTGGATAATGTGCTAATGAAGGATTATAATGCTGTTTTTCAAATAGGACCACTCTCTCCTCGTAACCTTCTTTTTCATTTCTTGCTTTGATCTTTTCTCTTTACCGTTGTTATTGCTTGTTGTATATTAGAAATGAAAGCAGGAAAAATGACATAAAACCCGCAACTATCTAATCTACATTCAGAGGCTTAAAGGTAAAGGTAAAGGTAAAGGGGCTCCTGACCATCAGGTCCAGTCATGTCCGACTCTGGGGTTGCGGCGCTCATCTCGCTCTATAGGCCGAGGGAGCCGCCGTTTGTCCGCAGACAGCTTCCGGGTCATGTGGCCAGCATGACAAAGCTGCTTCTGGCGAACCAGAGCAGTGCACGGAAACGCCATTTACCTTCCCGCCGGAGCGGTACCTATTTATCTACTTGCACTTTGATGTGCTTTCGAACTGCTAGGTGGGCAGGAGCTGGGACCGAGCAACAGGAGCTCACCCCATTGCAGGGATTCGAACCGCCGACCTTCTGATCAGCAAGCCCTAGACTCTGTGGTTTAACCCACAGTGCCACCTGGGTCCCTTAAACATGACATTAACCCATATCTTCCTTCAAGAAAAGCATCCAAGGGTGACCCTGGCAGGCATCTCTTGTAGGATGCTGCACCTCATGCCTGCAGTGTTATTTCAGTTTTATTGCACTTTCCAAATTACATTGTTGGCATAAAAATGCCAGTCTGTAACCCCCCCCATTTAATCCAGATTTACCCTTTCCGGGGGAAATCAGATAAATAAATAAAAACCTGTTCCCAGTGACCCATTTGCAATATCTGAACAACCCTCATGTAGAACATTAACCCTGTCTGGAAGCTCCCTCAAGATCCTGCAGCATCTTAAAGGCAATGTCTTTATTGTGGACACCTTCCCAAGCCGGTGCCCTCACGATGCTTCAGACTACTGCTCCTGACATGTGAAGAGCTGCCACTTCTGGATGGGGACTGTAGTGTGAGCCTGGGGAGGGGGGCACACTAATGTCTTGTTGTACTACCCAAAGCATCCTGAGATGGGAAAGATATTTGACACATTTTGCATTTAAAGGAGAACCTACATAGCCCATGCTTTCCGAAACAATCCATGGACTGAATTGCAACCTCCATCCTTTCAAATCTGCACACCTCCGAATTTCTCAGTTGTACTTTTCTGGCCAAGTCATGCGCACAAGAATGTGCATGCATGTCTGAATCAAGTGTGCAGAGAAAATGAATGTCACTCTGTCTGTTTATGTTTGAATAAACTCTGATCAGGGATGGGAAATCAATGCCCACCCCACATGTTGTTGGGCTACAGCTAGACTGGTGACTGGGAGCAGCTGCCAAGACCACATAACACCAGTCTTGAAAGATCTACATTGGCTCCCAGTACGTTTCCGAGCACAATTCAAAGTGTTGGTGCTGACCTTTAAAGCCCTAAATGTCTCCACCTCCATCGTTCTGCCCGGACACTGAGGTCCAGTACCCGAGGGCCTTCTAGCTGTTCCCTCGCTGCGAGAAGCCAAGTTGCAGGGAACCAGGCAGAGGGCCTTCTCGGTGGTGGCGCCTGCCCTGTGGAACGCCCTCCCATCAGATGTCAAAGAGAAAAACAGCTACCAGATTTGTAGAAGTCATCTGAAGGCAGCCCTGTTCAAGGAGGCTTTTAATGTTTAATAGATTAATGTATTTTATTTTTCTGTTGGAAGCCGCCCAGAGTGGCTGGGGAAACCCAGCCGGATGGGCGGGGTATAAACAATAAATGTAGAATCATAAGGTGGAACTATACACAGGAGGTGGGAGGAACACTATGAATAAGTCAGAAATTAGATTGTTATAACAATTTTTTTAAAAAAAAACCCTACAGAAAATCACATATAAAAAGTTCCTTCTCTCTGGCGCCATCTGGTGTTACATGTTTATAGCGCGTTCAAATCATTGGTTTTTTTTACTAATGTAGCTGAGTCCATAGAGTTGGAAGGGTCAGAGGGTCATCTAGTCCAACCGACCCTTTTGCCCAATGTGGGGCTTGAACCCACAAACCTGAGATTAAGAGTGCCATGCTTTAGCAACTGAGCTATCATGTCACACACACACCAGCTTTATACATCAACTCCTCTCTCTCTCTCTCTCTCTCTCTCTCTCTCTCTCTCTCTCTCTCTCTCTCTCTCTCTCTCTCTGTGTGTGTGTGTGTGTGTGTGTACAATACTGGTAGTTGAACAGCATTAACACAATCAGCCAAGAACCCCAGCAAATAGAAAGAACAGTGACTCCTAAAATACCCGAAGATCTAAAGAGAGCAGCATTAATATAACACAAAAAAGAGAAAAATGTTCGGATAATAACCTCCTCTTGAACAGCTGCATTTTAACCAAGCACGTCAAAGTACCAAGACTTGACATATCTCACCTGGAACAGCATTCCACAAGGGTGGCCACTTTCACATTGCCGAAAGAGAAATTGTATCACCATAAAATTTGCACGCTCTATTTTATAGGTATAGATGCAAATTGCCATCATTTTTTTTTAAAAAAAGGAATGTGTTCTGTTTCATCATGGGGGGCTGGAGGAGACTGTGGCCTGGGGGCCCTGTGTCAGTGCCTGCTCAGTCCACTCTCCAGGTGGCAACTTCCTGCCCGTCTTCCTTGAACTATTTCACAGGCCAATCTCATTGTTCCTTCTATTTACCAAACCCTCCAAGTGTCCCTATTTTCCAGGGACGTCCCTGATTTAGAAAAGCCATCCTGGTTTCTGATTTGATCCTGGAATGTCCCGCTTCTCCTTAGGATGTCCCTATTTTCATTGGAGAAATGTTGGAGGGTATGGTATGGAGTTATCCAAACAACCAAGCTGTCTGAAGGCAATCCTGTATAGGGAAGGTTTTTTTTTTTTTTAAAGTTTAATGTTTTCTCATGTTTGTATATATGTTGGAAGCTGCCCAGAGAGGCTGGGGCAACCCAGTCAGGTGGAAGGGGTATAAACAGTAAAATTATCATTTATGGAATGGGACGTCCCTATTTTCATCAGAGAAATGTTGGAGGGTATGCTTTACTCTTAAGGTTAGTTACAGGTAGGTAGCCGTGTTGGTCTGAGTCGAAGCAAAATAAAAAAAATCCTTCAGTAGCACCTTAAAGACCAACTAAGTTTTTATTTTGGTATGAGCTTTCGTGTGCATGCACACTTCTTCAGATCCTGAAGAAGTGTGCATGCACACGAAAGCTCATACCAAAATAAAAACTTAGTTGGTCTTTAAGGTGCTACTGAAGGAATTTTCTTAAGGTTAGGATCATTTTGAAACAATGGCAGTAAGGGAAACAGGCACCCAACTCTGCCGCAAGCGAAGAAAGGGTCAGTCCTCTAATTTCTAATGTATGTCCTTTTTCTGGCAATGCCTTATGGGAAAGCAAAGGGCAGCCATTAGAAACTAGAGGATGAAAGAGGACGCATATAGTCTAATTTGCATGCATAGATGTAAATGGAGAAATAATTGCTCTAATTTAAACAGAAATACAATACATTTCACTGTAAATGGGGAGGATGGTGACCAGGACGAGCTGGGAGCCTGCTCAGTCTGTGGTCCAAATTTGTTGAGGGACAATTTCAAGGGTCTCTCACCTGCCTCCAGAAACCGACCTTGAACCAAGCTGCTCTTCCAAGAGAGGAGGCCTCCTTCAGCCGAGGCCGAGGCCTGCTGTGTTGGGCATGATATCCCACTGGCTTCGGTGTGCCCAGGACCGGAGCCTTGGACTGGGGCTGGATTGTGCCCATAGTTCAACCCCAGGCTCATTAAATTTGATGAGGGCACCCAGGTTTACTCTGAGGGCCGAGTGGCCGAAACAAAACAAACTTTACATAAGCCCATCTTTGCTTTGCTACCGGGCATTGAACTAAGCAGGCCCCGGTTCAGCGCCCAGGGGTCTAATTGAGAAGGGATAATTCCCTGTGCCTTACGTAACATGCCATGTCCTCTTGGCGGCAACAAGGACTGGCGATGAGCAAATGGAGGAACAACACTGAAATCCAAACAGGAGAATTTGGTCTTTTCAGGGTCAATGTGGATGGAGCATATGCTTTGCATGCAGAAGCTTCGATCCCCAGCAGCATGCCCAGCTAGACCTGGGAGAGACACCCTGCCTGAAACCCAGGGAGGTGGGGGGGTGGTGGCTGCTGCCAGTCAGAGTACACAATACTAAGCTAGATAGACCAAGAGTCTGACTCAGTATAAGGCATTTGAATGGTGGCTTATTATGTAATCCCACAGTTGGGGGGAGCACTGATGCAGTGGGGAGCCCACCAGGACTGGAATTGGCCTGCAGGATGGGGTGAAGGAAGTCCAGAAGAACAGAACATAGTTTTACTGGGTCAAAACAGTAGAGCAGATTCTCACTGACTCCAACTCTTATGTTCCTCACACAGGTTCTTTGCAGGAGCAAAACATGGGACAAGAGAGGGTGTTATTTTGCTTGCGGGTTTTCCCCCCTTTTCTTTTCTTTTTTGCTTGAACTATAATTCCAGCATTCCTCCTGGATTTTACTGGGGTAGGAATTTCTAATCGCATTATGTTATGACCAAACTTTAAAGATTTTTAAAAATTGGTTTTAAGATTCATTTATTTTTAATACAAAAACGTTATTCTTTAAACTGCCACTGAGTTGTAAAGAAGTTATTTGGCTGCAGGGCAGAAATGCATTTTCTTTATTAATAACACACACACACACACCTACAACTGAGCCTTTAAGGATTTCGCTGATGTGATTTTTATGTAGAAGTTTTCTGAAAACAAAAGCTTGGAAAGGTGGCACAGTATGAGAAATCCACACATTCCCCTCCCCCACCTCCGCAGTCCTACAGTATTGCAAGGCATCACCTCATGATTCAGGCTGATCAACCTGTTGCCCCTGCTGAGGATTATAATGAAATGCCTTGGAACTGAAGAACCCGGAACCCCAGATATAGAAGAGCAAAACTACTCCTGGGCCAGTATCTTTCAGGTGGGGGCCCGCTGGAGAGCACAGGGGCCCACAGACCACATTACAGTGAGCCTCAGTGCTACAATCTACCTAGCTCTTGACTGCCTTTGGGTTGGACCAATGCCTCGTGTGCTGAGGGAAGGCAGCTCAGAGTCAGGAAGGGATGACCTCTTTCTCCAAGGTGAGGGGACCAGGTGAACTGCAGTGCAAGCTTAGAAAGAGGCAGAAGGTTAATATTGTTTTAAATGGTGAAAGGAGAACAGAAAGGAACGGGCTAAAACAGGGAAGCTGTTACGGGAGGAAGTGCAAGTAAAAGGAAGGATTAAAGAAACGGGCAATTGGAGGAGGAGACAGAAGTTTGCTGTGAACGGGAGAAGAAATTACAAGAGATGAGGAAAAGAAAAGAAGTTTGACAAGCCTGGAAGAGGAGGGGGAAGCGATCAAAGTAAAAGCCCCCTGTGTTCAGAGCCTCTAGGTCAGCAAATCCCTCCTATAATGGGGAGAAGAGTCAACATTCTTCCAGAGCTAATGTCTGTATTGGAACTGAGGAGAGATGAAGAAGGAGCCCCTTGTGAGAAGGAAAATGAGGTGGCAGAGAATTTACCAGTGGTACAGAAAAGGATCTCTTAGCAGTGAAAAGATGCACAACTCACCTGCGTTAAGTGACCTGTGGTCTGCGCTTTGCTTACAAAGGGAAGATGCACCTTCCTGAGCAAGGTGAGCCCCAGCATTCCTTGCAAGAATCCCAGCAAGCACTAGGTCACTGGCTCCCAAAATTGGTGGCACCACGCCCTGGGGGCAATGGGGGCACTGGGAGCAGCAGTGACAAATCACCACCAGAATTCAAAAAGCTGGTATCGCTGGATCAAGTTCCTCAGTTTCATTGAATTAATCAAACTGAAGAGTTTTAAATGGATTTGGAACAAATGTGCAATTATTCGTTACTGTTTTGAATTAATGGTGCCATTATGTTCCTTAGCAGGTCATGCAAACCATTCTTGTGAATAATGCTTTTTTAAAATATGAGGTAGGTGGCCCAGGGGGTGAGTTTATGGAACGGGGAGGACAGGGTCCACCAAAAGTTTGAGAACCATTGCGCTTAAGGTGGTCTCCTAGCAGAGCATAATTTACCTTCTGCCTGACCTTGTTGTACCCATTTATTTCAACAAGGCCCAGGAACTATGGCTGTCTTTGGCAGCTGGGCATCCTATTCAGTGTTCCGTTCCATGCTTGTCTGTTCTGGTTTTTTCCTCCCTTCAGACAAAACTTCCTCCCAGTCCTCTGCCTTTCTTCCCTTCTTGACATCCTGCTCCTTCTGTCTTGCCAGTGTGAGGTGATGCGGCTTGCATTTCATTAGGTGAAATCGAAGCCTCGCACAGCCAGACGGAGGAGAAGAATCTCCTCGCCACACTCCGGAGTGTTACGCAAGGGAGCTCAATCGGCAAAAGCAAATCTGCGCAGCAGGAGAGGGAATCTGGGCTCCAAGAAGAAACAAACAAACAAACAAACAATACCAGCAGAGCCCCACCCCCTTCCAGATCTGGTGTCAGGTGTCTGCCAAGAAGAGTCCCTTGGACTCACTGAGGGGGAACAACTTGCCCAAAGGCCCTCCGAAAACTGGAGCTGACCCCGAAGACTTTGCAGATGAAATGAGGTGCAGCCCTCTTCACCCCAACTCTCAGGCTAACCATCACTTCCAAGAGGTTTATTCATGGCTACTAGCCACAATGGTTCACAGAAGAAGGCAGAAATGCTTCTGTATACCCGTTGCTGGAAACCCCAGAAAAAGAGAGGGCTCTTGTGCTCCAATCCTGCTTGCTGGTTTCCCAGAAGAGGCATCTGGTTGGCCACTGTGAGAACAGGATGCTGGACTAGATGGACCAGTGATCTGATTGACCAGTGGGCTCTTATTATTGTTGTTCCTACGTTCTTGGCACTGCAAAAGGTTCTTTCTCTGCCGGATGAATGTTAAAACTCATTATGGTGTATTATAGTAGAGGAAATTGCTTGCAAAAAGGTATACATTGGTAAACTGTGTACAAAAAGATGTCTATCATGACACAACCCCCAATTGTCCCTATTTTCCAGGGACAGTCCCAGATTTACAAAAGTCGTCCTGGTTTCTCATTTGATCCCAGAATGTCCCCCTTTTCCTTAGAACAGGCATGTCCAAAGTCCGTTTCAGGGGCCTAATCTGGCCTGCCGGTCAGTTTAATCTGGGGTATTATATCCTGGGGTAAAATCCTGAAAAAAACCTCAACAACTTCAATCCTAAAAAAGGGTCAACAACTTTGGTCGGCCCTCATGGCCCTTCACTTCAGCAAATCTGGCCCTCTTTGAAAAAAGTTTGGACACCCCTTAGAATGTCCCTATTTTCACCAGAGAAATGTTGGAGGGTAAGGAGTTATGCGACTCCTGAGCCAAGGAGATAAGCTTTAGACGACATCTGAAGGCAGCCCTGTATAGGGAAGTTTTTTTTTAATGTTTAATGTTTTTATACAGGTTGGAAGCCGCCCAGAGGGGTTGGAGCAACCCATTCAGATGGGTGGGGTAAAAATAATAAAATTATTTATTATTAGTACTAGTATTATGGAATAGGGCGTCCCTATTTTCATCAGAGAGATACTGTCCCAAAACATGGTGGCGTCTTTTATATAAGAGAAAGGAAGAAACCTTTCAGGCTAATAGCTGTGCAGGCTCAGCAGCAAAGCTGATCTATCCCCACAGGGCCCCCTGCATTTTTGAACCTTTTGCAGTATATTCATTTGCAATATTAATGTGTTGCTAAGGTAGCGAGTTCCTTTCGCAGCAAAGCGCAGCGCTGAAACCTCTTGGAACTTGTGGGCTCTTAGCAAAGCTGCCCCAACTGTGAATGCACATATTTAATTATAAAAAAAGCATATTGAAACTAGTGGCATCTCGCAGTTCCATCCCCCTTTATAAATTTGCTGGGCATGATCCAGCCAAAGCTAAGCACCTGTAAGTCCCATTGATGTCAGTGGAAAAGCTTTAAGCAAGGGTTTCATCCCCCATTGAAATATGAATGGGGCCCAAAAGATAATGGAGGTGATCCCAGAGTCTGGACATTGAAAGCATGAGACAGCCAAGCTCAGCTAGTATGAGCCTGACTATGGC
The DNA here is from genome assembly GCF_963506605.1 of Zootoca vivipara. Classification (NCBI taxonomy): domain Eukaryota; kingdom Metazoa; phylum Chordata; class Lepidosauria; order Squamata; family Lacertidae; genus Zootoca; species Zootoca vivipara. The sequence goes on from NC_083281.1 coordinate 71,850,258, forward strand.
CTGGATAGCAGACTTGTCTCAAAAACGCTGTGTATGCCTCCTCAAGTTCTCTAAAGAAAAGGCAGGATGGATAGAAATGAAATAAACCAGCAGTTCTTAACTTTATCTTGATCATGTCCACTCTTTTAAATTTGGCAGCTACCTGGTCTCACTGGCGGAGGAACAGGGGTGCGGGGGGAGCGCACCACCCCCGGCGGCATGACCCTGGTGGAGCCATCATGGCTGCCCCCCGCAGGCGGTGTGCCATGCCCCCGGGACACATGCCACGCCCCCAGGATGTGCGCCAGCCATGCCCCCGCCTGCTCTCTGCCCCTGCTCCCCCTGCCAGAGCTTGAAGCTCCACCACTGCCTGTTCTGATCCCAATACATTTTATGCAATGAAATCACAGCATTCATTAAGAAGCTTCTTACTTCCTATTCTCATTTCCTGAATTCCCATGAGCATCATAACAAAGATTCTGCAAAAAAGAAAGCTGAATCCTGTATAATTTGTGTGTGTTTCTTCCCTAATTTTTCATGCCGTTCAGTGGCTCATTTCAGACATCATACCAAACAATGGTTTGTACTAGCCACAATTTAGAACCCAAACCATGGCTTGAGTTTCCAAACAGAGGCAAACCATGGTTTACCCTTGTCTGCTTTCAGTTTTCATCTGCCTGGCATTCCCATCTTCAGGTGCAGAGAAATGGTTGCAACTGTGGTCTGTCAATTTAAGCATCATGCCGACAAATGGCTAGCGCAAACCACAAGGTCTAAACCTTCTTCACACAATGGTTTTCAATTCTGGTTTCGTGGCCAAAGCAAACTGTCACCTGTCAATGAAGGCTGCACACTAAACCACAGCTAAACCTTCCTTAATCAAGGTTTGGTGTGAGGTCCAAAACTGAGTCAGAGAGCTGGAAGATATGAGCTCTGAGTTTAGCTGGAAAGGAGACCCATCCACAAATGCCCAGTTGCTTCCTTAGATTTTGTTGCTTGCTGCAGGAAGATTCGTTTCTGGGGTGCTCTGCCTTGTTAGTATAAATCAAATATTACAAGACAGCTCCAGTTGTGATACCTCCAGACTAAGGAAAGGAGAAGGTGTTCTTTTCTACCTTACTGCCCATTCACTGCAGGCAGCGCTGCTTCCATTCTGACACAGTTCGGCTTCCACACAAAAAATAAAAAAATAAATAAAAATGTTACTCGCTGTCTGCTGTGGCAAAATTATGTAACTGACGCAATTAATTACATATATGATATTAGCTGCATCGTCATTAAGTGTGTCTACCCCGTGCTCTTGATTACAAAGGAAACACAATGCAAATAGGAAGGAATCGCACTCGGTGATGTATCATTTGCACACTGATAGAAACAACAGCCACGTTCGCTGGATTGATTTCCATCCAGGACACTTGGTATAAGTGCCCTGCTCCCGCAGGGCGGGGGGCGGGGGGACATCCCGTTATGTCCAAACCAGGGATCATAGTTTGTTGCTCCCTTGCAAGGCACATTCCGTCAGCTGGCAACAAACCTTTACTCAAGGTTGGCCAGCGATTGTGGCCTGTGAGGGAGAAACAAACCACAGTCCCTGGGTTTGATTCAATGGGGAGCCAAGGCACAATGGTTGGTTCATCCCACTCGCGCCAAAGGAAGAGCAAAGTAGATGCCATCTGGCAGCAGGGGCTAGCTTGCTGCTTCTTTACAAGAAATAACAATTTTTCAGGAAGTCTGGCTTCCTGTTACCTGTGAATGCAGCCAGTGAGGGCTTCCGCACTGCTTTAAGGGAAACCTGGAGTTTTTAGGAAATGCAATTCTGCAGCTAAAACCGCATTCAGCATGTTTTCTGTACTTCCAAGAAACACACAGCCCTGCCTCCTTCCTCACCCAGCAGTGAGCCTTATGCAATAATCTGGCCTTGTCTTGAACTTCTGGCGTACTGTATATGGATTTCACCCTGAAAAATTTGCAGGAGCAAACAATGTACAACTATTATATTGTAACCAAGTAAATGCAAACGATAAGCCCTCAATTCCTGAAAGCACCCAAGGATGTTGCAGTCTCCACGTGGTGACAATTTGCATTCCAGAGGAGAGGAGGCCAGAAAGTAACACTTGCAAGGGCAGCCATGGTGGGTAACAACAGCTTAGCAGCTCAGATGCCTACACATTGCACCCAGGAAAGTCTAGTCCAAAATCTCACGGTTCAGAAATTGTGAACATTTGTAACATAAAATCGTGATCTAAAGGGCTAGCCTTCATCTCTTAATTTCCTGGCACAAGCAAAGCGGCCTTTGCACCAGTTTTTGTATGCGTGACTTGTTTTGTTGTTTACATCTTATATCTGGTGCGTATGCAAGGAGATTAAAGCTACCTTCTGATATAATAGCAAACCATGCATGTGGCACAAAGAATCAGCTCCCACGTAGGAACGGCTGCGGGCAGGATTTCTGCTTTGCAGGCGGTTGGACTAGATGACCCTCGGGGTCCCTTCCAACTCTACAGTTTATGACTCTTTCAGGTTTGCAGTTCCCTTCATTGCTTCTCCCTTGTGTCACATGCGAGGGGTTGTCATGAGAAAAATTTGCAGTTAGCATCCGAGCACAGCAAACAATGGCTTGCTAAGGCCGTTGTGTGCCTTTAAACTAGGACCACAAACTAGGACCAGAGGGGTGTGAGTGTCAAACTGGTCCTTTTCATGCTAATTTGTTAGTCTTCAAGGCAAAGGTCACACCCGCTGCATTCAGATGTAGTAACAAACCATTGTTGCGAGACAGGCAAGTGCAAACCATAGTTTGCCTGTTTGGATAAGGGGAGGAGGCAGGCAGGTGGACGTGAGCCTCAGACTCAGGCTTGCTTGTTGTGCTAAAACTAGGGTGTGGTCCAACTGCAGCAAATATATTATATTTTCCCATCTTTCCTAACCTCCATGACAATTTATTTATTTATCTGTTGCATTTACATCCTTCCGTTTCCTCCAAGGAGCTCATGATGGCATATATTGTCCTCCTCCTCATTTAATCTCCACAACAACCCTGCAAGGTAGGTTAGGTTAGGCTGAGAGGCAGTGACTGGCCCCTGAGGTCACATCAAGTGAGCTTCACAGCTGCGGAGAGATTTGAAGCCTGATCTCCTGGGTTCAACACTCTAACCACCACACCACATTTGCATTCAGTGTTAGAACGGGGCCCCAGGTGTGTGCACTCCCTTTCATTTCAGCATCTATAAAGGAGAATATTGCCCTGTGTTGCCTCTTACTTCTTTCCTGAATCCCTGAAAAATGGGCAAGTGAGATTGAAGCACAGAACATGATGCTGAACGTGTATACAGTGGTACCTCTACTTACGAATAACTCTACTTACGAATGTTTCTACTTACGAATGGAGCTCCGTCCGCCATCTTGGATGCGGTTTAGATAGGATTTTTTCTACTTACGATTTTTTAGATAGGGTTGCTTCTACTCACGAATTTTTTCTCCCAATGCATTCCTATGGGATTCGACTTACAATTTTTTTCGACTTACAAATGTGCGTTCGGAACGCATTAAATTCGTAAGTAGAGGTACCACTGTACTGACTTTGAGCCTGATGTCCCAGCGCTCAAGGCAGGGAGCACACTGGGTTGTATTTGTGTTTTCTGCCCAGCCCCAACTTGCAAAAGGAGTTGCAGGGATCAAGGTGGTGTTTGAACTTGAAAGACAATGTGGTATAGTGGTTAGGGCATTGGGCGAGGACCTGGTGAAAACTAGGGTTCAAATCGCCCCACAGGTGCCCTTTGGCTAGTCATTCTTTCTCAGCCTAACCTACTTCACAGGGTTACTGGCATGTACTATGGAGAGGGGCCACTTTGAGCTCCTTGGTGGATTATAAAAGCAATTAAGTAAAAGTAATGACGTGTAAATGAATAAATAAATTGCGGTCTTATCCTCTCAACAAGAGCAGCAAATTTATTTCCAGTTTCTCAGTGCTTGGCAGAGCTATCATGCTATGAATAATTTACAAGCCTAACCTACCTCGCAGGGTTGTTTTGGGGATTAAAGGAGGAAGGGGATAGCCGTAAGTTCCTTGGAGAAAAATGTGGTGTATATATGCAATGAATAAATAAACGTAATAAATGAGCAGAATGCAAAGCAACCAAGTTATCCTGAAGGCCGCACTTATAAAAGGTCAGAACTGGCCAGTGAAAAAAGGTCAGCTCATTGAGGAGTTGTCCATTCAATATTGATGCATATTTTCATTATTGGAATCTATAGCCAAAACATTAGGACATACCGTAATCTTTTCATCACGTGTTTAATATTCTTGTACTATTTAAGCATAACACACAAACATGGAATGGCTGTCACTCAGTGACAGAGCACCTGCTATTCACCTAAATTCAATTCCCAATAGCAGTATCACCAGGCGGGGCTGGGAGACAGCCCCTGCTGAGACCCTGGAGAGCCATTGCTGCCAGTCAGTGTAGACAATACTGAGCTAGATGGATCAATGGTCTGACTCAGTGTAAGGCATATTCCTACATTTCATGCTCCAACCCAAGAAAGAAAAATATAGGGATGCTTTCACCCCAAAATAGAGTGACACTACACAAGAAAAGGGACTTCAAAATAGCTTCGTCTCCATTAGAAGTAGTGGATGTTGGATGTGGAAGACATGTTAAGAGGTTGCTGTATGCAAAGCAAAACTACAGTACTTTGAATATGGAATCAAGTATGGAATCAAAAGCAGGGATAAGGAAGCTTCAGCTGCCTTTGCCAATCTAGTGCTGTCCAGATGTTTTGGACTACAACTCCCATCAGCCCCAGCCATCCATAAAATTGTAAAATGGAGCGTGATTTGTACAGAGCAGGGGGGAGAGGATTGCAGGGGTTGGTACAACAAAGAATCCTGAAAAGCGGGGAAGCCAGTCACTTGGAGGGACCCCCATGTGCATACCACGGGGTTCATAGGGATGCTCTCACAATCCCTATGAACATTCACTGAACAAGCGAAAAGAGCTCATGCTCTGGCATGTACAGGCAAATCACGGTGTACTGGCAGACCAGCATCACCAAATAGGCTTGGCAGGGTGTTTGTGTGTCTTCAAACCATGGTTTGTGATAATGATGGTTTAGCTTAATGTCATAAAAACAGAAGAAGAGCCTGCTGGGTTGTGCTAATGGCCCATCTAGTCCAGCATCCTGTTCTCGCAGTGGCTGAACTGTGGGAAACGAGCAAACGAGTTTCGAGCACAAGAGGCCTCTCCCTTCCTGTGATTTCCAGCAACCGAATCTCCCCAACACTCAGATGTGTGAATTGGCAAACCAAAATTATGGTGGTTATTTCCCCTCCAAGAGGCTTGCCTGTGTCAGAGGAACGAAATTGCTGAGCGGATGGAGAATCAAAGCAGGCAAGGAGCTCTCAACCATGTCTGTTTGGAACCTCAAGTCACGGTTTGCTTGGGTTCTAAACTACGGTTAGAGCAAACTATGGTTTAGTGTGATATATGAACTGAGTCACGTGTTGCATTAAAATATTCGATCTGAGCTAGATTTTCACTGCATTGCACAAGTGATGGCGAGTTCACACAGCTGTAAGTTGTCCTAGAAAAATGCTCTTGAAAGTACTGGTAGTCTAGATTGTTATGCTGTTTGTTGTCAATGTTTTCTTTTATGAACAAACTTTTTAAAAAATGCAGAAATCCATGTCTCAATGGATCCCTTTTTTTTGAAAAAAAATGTAAAACAATCTTAAAATGAAGGGGTGAGTATGTCAGTATTATTATTCCCATTTTGCTGTGTGTGTGTGGAGAGGGATGTGAAACTGAGAGATTCTGACATGCACTGAGTCACCCCCGAAGACTAAGTCCATATTTGAGGCACAATTCAGCTCAGAGCCTTGCTGGGCTACACAGCTTACGCTTGTAACCACTATGCTCTGTCGAGCTCTCAAGAAAAACGCCTCTGTCAGAAAAGATGCCTGGCTTCCCTGCGACAGAAAGGTAACAAATTGTGCTCTTATTTATTCCTTCGGTTGCCTCAATTAAATAGTAAGCCAGGAAGCAGGGTTTGTCGGATTTCCCTCTCTCTTTTCTGACGTGCCTGCTAATAATATTGTTATTCGAATCAAAGCATTGTAGTGATGGAAGGGACCCCATGGGTCATCTAGTCCAACCCCCTGCAATCCAGGAATGAAAAACAAAAGCATCCGTGGCAGGCAGCCACCTTTATTAATCATAATACTAATATCACACACACCTCCACACATTACCTTAGGTTGCCCTCGGTTTCCCCCATGCAAAATATCTCCATGCCCTGACACAGCAGTGTTAACTATATTTTGAATGAACAACAAAAAAGGGGGTCATAATTAATATTCCCAGGACTGAATGCCATTGTGTCCCACAAAGAGGAAGAGGAAAGTGACATGGGCAGGTCAACCTGTTCCTCGCCATTAGACACCACTTCATTATTCCCCTGAATATGTTGGTGGCTACTCCTCTCTCCCTCCCTCCCTCCCTCCCCCCCTTGGTTTTGTACCCAGGATGAGGGTCTTTGATGTTGGACGAAGATCAGCTGTGGCAGGAAGGCACATGGATGGACAAGAAAAATGGTTTTCTGTGTCCTCCGGGGAGTCAATTAGGAAAATGGTGATGTATGTTGGTTTGTTTTCCCCCTTTCCCCTTGCCAGGAAACTCTTAATTAGAGCTCCTTGTTCTTTTCCTTTCTGTGTGGCTCGTTTTGGGACCTCAGAGGTGAGCTGCTAGTCAGGAAGGCTTTCACGAGGATGTCTTTCAAGGGAGCAGCAGCAGCTCCTTGGTGGGGCACACAATTCATCAGTAAAAAGTCCCAGGTTCAATCCCTGGCTTCTGCCATTACCTTCTCCCCCCCTCCTTAAAAGGGGAGGGATCAGGTAGCAAGAGATAGGAAAGACTCTCCACCTGCATTTTAGTTCAAACTTTTCAGCACAGGCACTGTTTAGTCTGCAGTTTTGACTGACGTACAGATTTTTGCAAGCAACACCCCCTCTTAGAATGCATCTTTATACTGTAATTTATTTTCACAGCCTGACTGTGTTTTGGTTCTCACGTGGGTTTCCTAGATATGCTGTTAAATGCAAACTGAATCAAAATCTCTGCCCCATCCCTATCTCTGCTAGAAACCCTGGGAAGCTCCTGTCACTCAAAGAGATGACAGTGATGGTGATGATTACTATTCCTGCTAGCCACAGTCTTGTTGTGAATTTCCCTCTGTCGGATGATGCAGAAGCCCTGCTTTCCCTAAGCTGCTGCTTAAAAGCTTTTGGTCCTAATGGGAGCAAAAAAGGACGTTTTAAGAAAAAGGACGTTTTAAGGACGACAGGATATGCTAAAGACTCGGAGACTTGACAGACCCTGAACAACATCCAGCCTATGCAGTCCACAACAGGGGGCAATTCAGCTGTCAACCCATGTGAAGCAATCACATGACCCAGACCACACTCTCCTGGGGCTGCATGTTACAGGTAGGGTTCCAAATGACCAAGGCCTGGATTGTTCCTGGGTCTCTTCTGCTTTTAACAGTATGGTATATCATCACCAGTGGATAATCTGAGAAATGAGACACTGGAACTTCTCACAGCACAGAGGGAGACACCAGCTTTACTCCAGATGTTTCATGGCATGTGAATGAATGTTGCGTTTACACAACTCTCCCTTACACACTCTGACATCTTTCCTTCCCACTGTGTGGTGAACCATAGAGTGCCACATATGACCCGGAAAAACTATGGTTTGCAGAAAACATGAGTTTTCCCACAAACCATGCAATGTCTACTTTCGATGTATCAGAAAACAGAGCTTTGCTGCCGACACAAGCCCTATGAGGGCTCAATTCAGAACACACCCACAGAACTTAGTAAAGGTAAAGGTAAAGGGACCCCTGACCATTAGGTCCAGTCGTGACCGACTCTGGGGTTGCGGCGGGAGCCAGTGTGGTGTAGTGGTTAAGAGCGGTAGACTCGTAATCTGGGGAACCGGGTTCCTGTCTCCGCTCCTCCACATGCAGCTGCTGGGTGACCTTGTGCTAGTCACACTTGTTTGAAGTCTCCCAGCCCCACCCACCTCACAGGGTGTCTGTTGTGGGGGAGGAGGGGAAAGGAGAATGTTAGCCGCTTTGAGACTCCTTCAGGTAGTGATAAAGCGGGATATCAAATCCAAACTCTTCTTCTCGCGTTATTGGCCAAGGGAGCCGGCGTACAGCTTCCGAGTCATGTGGCCAGCATGACAAAGCCACTTCTGGCGAACCAGAGCAGCACACGGAAATGCCGTTTACCTTCCCGCTATTTATCTACTTGCACTTTGACATGCTTTCGAACTGCTAGGTTGGCAGGAGCTGGGACCAAGCAACGGGAGCTCATCCCGTCGTGGGGATTTGAACCACCGACCTTCTGATCGGCAAGCCCTAGGCTCTGTGGTTTAACCCACAGCGCCACCCGTGTCGCTGAACTTATGCATCCTCAAAGAGCGGGAAGGCATTGCCACAACAGAGAGCAAAACGGGCCTACTTGCATAAATTTTTCATATACTCTGGAGCAGGGCCTTTTCAGTGGCAGCACCCCAGTTCTGCAGCTCCCTCCCCTTGGAGGCATGAGGGGCCACAGCACTGATAGGCTTCTAGCACATAGCAAAGACTCCTTTGGTCTCCTGAACTTTCAGAGGACATGTTTGGTTTAAATTCCACTTTTTTGCCCCTTAGGCTCTGACCGAGCAGGAACGGTAGGCCCACCTGTCAGAGATCTTAATCAGTATCACCCATCACTTTGCAAACGCCTGGGAGAGACTCCTTGCCCGAAACTCTGGAGAGCTGCTGCCAGCCAGTATAGACAATACTGCACTAGATGGACCAACAGTCTTGACTCAGTGTAAGGCAGCTTCCTATCTCTCTCCCCCCCCCCCAGTTTCCCCCCAAAGAGCCCTATGAGGCAGGTTGGGCTGAGAGAGAGCGACTGGCCCTTGATGTCCCCCAGTGAGCAGGGCTCTGAGCATGGGTCTCCCTGGTCCTAATGCACGACTCTTATCCATTACACCACACTGTCCTTGTTGCAAGCTCAGGAGGCTCGAAGCCATTGCAGAGACTTTGGGATCGGGGGGGGGGGCTTGCTCCCTTCTCCACGCTCTGGGCCCAAACCCATAATGGACCAGCTTCATCTTGGATGCAGCTGCTCCTGGGGTGAAAACAAACCCACACAGACTGATCCCCATCCAGTCTTTGGCCACAGGTGGAAAGGACCAAGCTAACTGGCTGAATTATGGAATCATAGCATTGTAGAGATGGATGGGACCCTGAGGATTATTTAGTCCAACGGCCTGAAATACCAGTACAGGAATCACAACTAATGCATCCCTGACTAATGGCCACCCGACCTCTATTTAAAAACCTGCAACAAAGGAGTCCGTTCCACTGTCAAACAGCTCATACTAGCAGAAAGTTCTCTTTAAGGTTTTGTCACAATCTGCTTTCTAGTCATTGGAATCCATTCATGGTCCTACCCTCTGGAGCAGCAGAAAACAAGCTTGCTCCATCTTCCATGTTTGAAGAAGGCTATCATGCCACCCTCTCTGCCTCTTCTTTTCCAGGCTAAACATATCCAACATCCTCAACTGTCCCTCATAAGGCTTGGTTTCCAGACCCTTTTATCCTTTGCTTAGCGGGAAGAAGGTCCCTGGCCAGAGTTGTGGAAAGAGAAGAAGAAGAGGAGGAGGAGTTTGGATTTGATATCCCACTTTATCACTACCCTAAGGAGTCTCAAAGCGGCTAACATTCTCCTTTCCCTTCCTCCCCCACAACAAACCCTCTGTGAGGAGAGTGGGGCTGAGAGACTTCAGAGAAGTGTGATGAGCCCAAGGTCACCCAGCAGCTGCATGTGGAGGAGCGAGGCGTGTGAACCCGGTTCCCCAGATTATGAGTCTACCGCTCTTAACCACTACACCACACATGACTGAGACCCCAGAAAAAGTCACTGCCAGTCAGAGTGGACAATACTGTGCTGGAATCTTGTTAAAGCAGAAAGGGGTCAAACCATCACAAGAGGTGTTGGAATTTTGGGAGGCTGGATAGTTACAGTGGAATGGTCTCAGGGGTGGGGATGCACGTTTTTTATTTATTATTATTATTACTTTGTAAAAATAAAAATAAAAATAAAAGTCATGAAAAAAATCTGTACTGGAATCTGACCTGAGACGAAGCTGCTTCCGATGTCCGATGTTTGGCTTTGGACCTCCTGCAAGCTCAGGAGGCTCAAAGCCATTGCAAAGAGTTGGGGGGGGCAGAGATACGAAGCTGCTTTACACTGAGTCAAGACTGTTGGTCCATCTAGTGCAGTATTGTCTATACTGGCTGGCAGCAGCTCTCCAGAGTTTCGGGCAAGGAGTCTCTCCCAGGCGTTCCTGGATATATGTTCCAACCATATAGACTTGCATTGACCCGGCTCCAGTACACTCCCACCACTGCTGCATGAAGCTGAAGACCCATGGGGGCTAGGCACAATCCATAGACAATCTGTATTGAGGAATACTCCTGGTGCATTTGTTTCCCCTCAAACCAGCTTCCGTCCAGTTTGAAAACACACACTGTGGTTAAGCTGAGGTGCGTACAGTTTGGACAGTTGTTGAGCATGTGCAGATGATGGCTTCCTTGAATAGGAGTTTGTGGGGGTTGTTGCAGGCATGGGGAAAGGAGTCAGGTAATGTGCATCAAAGGAAGATTCTCTGGTGCGCAAAGGAGACTTGAAGTGCAGGGCAGGGGGAGGGAAAAGGACTTTGCTGTGTTTTAAGTTGCTGGGGTGGATATAGCTTAACTGCTGGTTTGAAAAGGAGTTTGGACCTAAGCTGAGAGTACTCACCAGAGAGCCTGGCATGGTGCCCCCAGAGCCCTTTGGACTGGCTCTCTCTTGGATCCCAGCACCTAGTGGATGAAGAATTGAGGGGGGCTGGGGTGGAAAGGACCTCTCTCCTCCTCGTCCCATTCTTCAAAGGCCCCCACTTGCAAAGGAGCCAACTCCTAGGGGCCGAGGTCCCTTCTGCTTCCCACAATATAATATTTGAGGAGGCCAGGGGTCCCCCAAAGTTGATAGGCATTGTCATTCAAACGGGGTTTCTGATCGATTATGTGGGGCAGGTCACTCAGACATTTACCGGTGCCTGGGCCCCCCAATATTTTAACCAAGTTAGCACTCCCGCCCACTTCTCCAGTAGTACTGAATTATATTAAAATGGCAGGATTTGAATAGATTTAAAATTACAAGCTGTGGTGTTTTGTTTTTAAATCTGTTTTGATGCACATACTAGAAGAGAAGCCTTTCTAACTTAAGTTGGGGGGTGGGACAAGTTCACTTTGGGATCCTGGTGTATTTCTTGAAGTCCTGTCCTATCTTTTGGATTTGGTAGAGGGAGGTGCCTGGCATCTCAACAGAAGCAGCTGGATTTTCCCTCCTCTGGGACACCAAAGTTCCCACAACGGCCAGCATCCCTCAGGGCCAAACCACAGCTTAAAGAGAATGCAAAAATTCAGGATTATTTTTATATTTTAAAAAGCAAATAGCTGGAGGTGTGTGGTGATTAATATGATCAGGGCACACATGGAGGGAGGATTTAACCCTTTTCTTCCCTGCTGTGGTCCTGGGCCGTGTGTGTGTGTGTGTGTAATGCTGAATGTGGCATTTGCTTTTGGGATGGGATGGGGGATTTCTTCTTAATGCATGTGGACCAGTAATGCACATTAGTGGGGGACACTTGCTCACAGGTGATAAAAGTGTACAGGACAATGTCATCATTCTACTGGTCACTCGGACACTTTCAAAACCGGATCTTTGTGCATTCCAAAGAGGCAGTGTGGCATAGTAGTTAGAGTGTCAGACTTACTAAGGCCAAGGAGACGTGGGTTCAAATCACAAGGAAGCTCACTCTTCCAAACTCAGCCTGAAGTCTTCTCCTCCCTCCCTCTCAAACCAACCAGAAAGGGCTGTTGGGAGGACAGCATTTGGGGGGGGGGCGGAGGTAGAGAAACAGAACCGGGGATCCCACCCTGAGCTTTTGGGAAGCCAAGCTGGACAAAAACCACAATCCATACGGACGGCAAAGCAGCGATTCACACGTGCCCACCAACAAGGTCCCCTGGTAGGCTACAGGTGCCGCCCGCGTTTGCCGAGAAGCTGATGCCCGGGACCCCCGTGAACATCCTCCGCGGAAGCTTGGCACTGCCACCGACGTGGAAGCTCGGATCCGGTCCCCATTCCCACCCCACAACAGAGGAGAAACGAAGGGCAGAAGAGCAGCACCCGATCCCTGCTTTGCAGGGCGCGATCCTCCGACAACCCCCCCAGCCAAACTCCCACTTTTTGAGCCAAGATCTCAAGGGGGGCAGAGTCTCGAGGAGCCCCCGTTCCTCCCGCACAGACTTTCCTGGGAGTTTCTGCCCCACGCCCCCTTCCCCGGGAGGCGACCCCCTCCCTCTGCCCCCACCCCAACTCTGACCTATGATGATAGCACAGGCGCTGACCAGCCCGATCTCCTTCTTGAGGGCGACCTTCTCGGCGCCGCCGGCGGGGCTGCTCGGGGGGGCGGCGCCCTCCGCCCGGCTGCCGCTCCCTCCGCCGCCGCCGCCCTGCTGGGGGGTCTTCCCGGGGGGCTGCGGCTCCTGCCGGGCGGGAGGGGCCGGCTGCTGCTGCTGCGCCGCGATGCTCTTGCGGAGGCTCCGCTGCTGGTTCTCCCCGGCCATCGCCTCGCCTCCCCCGCCGCCACCGCCGCCGGAGCCCTCCGCTCTGCTCTGCAGCCCAGCTGCCGGGGAGGGGGCAACGGGGAGCGGGAGGGACGGACGGAGGCGCATGCGCCGTGCGAGGAGAGGAGCCCGGGGCGCACGAGGTGGTTCGGTCCGGGGATAGCGGGGGGCGGGGGACTGGAGGTCGTGTTGTGTGTAACCCCCACCCCCCTCCAATTTCCAAGTTTGCGCGTCGAGAGAGAGAGAGAGAGAGAGAGAAGGATGGACGCGTGTAGACACATTCACACGCACACGCGGACCAGGGAGGCGTGTCTGCCTGCAGAGACGCTTTTGGGGGGGACTGCACGAGCAGCAGGGACAGGCGAAGCAGGGGGCAGGGGGGGGCGCTCGGCTCCGCTTTGATCCCCTCCTTCCACCGGCCTCGGCATCCCTCGCCAGCCCGGGATCAGCCAGGCAAAGGGCCCCTAGGGAAGCGCCCAGGGAAGCCCCGTCAGGCGCTGCTGGACTCTGGCTCCCCTCAGCTCCAACCATTGGTCCTGCTGGCCTTAGGCTGGAGGAAGTTGGACTGGACTCGTGCCCGTTGGGCTTTTTCCTTGGCGGAATCACTTTCTATGTGTGGCCGGGGTGGGGAACCTCCAGAAGGGAATTGCTGCCACGGGCATTAGGGGGGTGTAGATTTTAATGAGCTAAATCGAGTGGAAGATTATGAGTCGGGAGAACGGTGTAGGAACTTGACAATATATCTTTCGGTTGCTATTTTGTTAATATTGTTTTATAGATTATAAATGCTGCGTTGATTGGTTAAACATATAAATAATATGCACTATTGCTTTAAACTGGATGTTTGGCTTATTTTTTTCAGTTGTTGCTTTGTTAACAGTGCTTTTTTATAGATTGCAATTATTTGGAGGATGACTGTGGCAATCCATTCAGACTGGTGGGATACAAAAAAATTAATAATAATAATAATAATAATAATAATTCTATAGGATTCCTGGTGTATTTGTGATGTTCTATTATGTTGTAATGTTTCTGTTCTCGTTTGTAAGCCGCATTGGGATTCATTTGGATGGAAAGGGGCATAGAAATGTAATGAATCATATTGATCAAATCTCTCTCGCACGCAATCATCGAGGAGCAAAATAAAAACTCTCAAAAGCTGATCTTGGGAGCTGTCGGAAAATGAGATTTTGTTTCATTACAGAGACAAACCCCCGAGGAAAACCCACCCACGCATCTTCTCTCGTGGCACCATAAAGACCAGCAAATGACACGCTTTTGTCACTTCAAACCCACCTGAACCCCGTAGAGCGGGCTGGAGCGCACAAACGCTTCTCCCCGGGTTGCCTCTCAGCTGGGTGAGCGCTAGACTGAAGATCTAAAGGTCCCTGCTTCAACCCCAAGCTTTAGGGGTTGGACTCAGGGTCCCTTCCAACTCTACCATTCTATTACTGTATTCTGTTCCTCTTGTCCCTCCCGGAAGGGATGGGACTTGGTCGGAGCAACCTTCGCGCAAAGCAGTGCGGACGCGGACCTGATTCGGCTTTAACCTCAGCGCGCCAGCCTTCCCGAGCACCTGCCCCCAAATCTCGCAGAGCCTTTTCTTGGGGGGGGGGGGAGTCTGCAGTTCTGGAGGGGATTTTTTTTTAATATCCCTGTGAATCGGGAGAGGTTGACTTGATAACTCACGTTCTTCTGCATTGCTGCATACCAAAGTTTTTTTTTCTTGAATCCTGTTAGCAAAAATTTCCCGGGACGATCATGGGGACCATTTGACGCTTTTTCTCTTTTTTGAGGGGGGGGGGCGGGGAAAACTAAACATTCTGCTGGTTCCAGGGACGCAACTCAAGCAGACTTGTCATTTTCCTTTCTGTTCCTGCAGTTCTGCAGCAGGAGACTGTCGCTTGTCATTTTATTGTTACAGGTCTCTCTGTTTTGTTTCGTTTGGTGTTATTTGATATTTATTCACTTGATTTATTTCATTAAATCTATACACCGCTTGAGTATAAAGAAACAGTAACCCACCACCCTAAACAAAAGTTTACAAAAGGAATAAACAATGAAATCAAATAAAGATTTGCAACAATAGTTTAAAACATACAAAAAGTTAAAATGATAAAACAGGTTGAAATTCGCATCTACTTTCTAAGCGTCTGGCTAGGCATGTCGGAACACGAATGTTTTCAGCAGGGACCAAAATATATCTGGGGCCTGGGCAAAGTTTCTTTTTTGAATACTGGTCGTTGGAGCTTAATTGATTGCGTGGTTGGCTGATTGATTGATTGATTAGCTTCTGCCACGACACGCTTGTTAGGCTTTTAAGGTGTCACGAGACGCACACACACACACTCACTCTCTCCCCCTCCCCCTCCCTCAGCTGCAAGGGACTTTTGTCACAAAAGAGCAAATTTCTCCTGGCAACCTTTAGCACTAACATCCTGGGGGATGAGCGCACTCTTCTGCTACGGGTGAAAATCACAGCCCCTTCCCAGGATGTCTGGTCCTACGGAGGCCCACTGGGTGCAATGGGGCTTCCTCGCTTGGGCTGTGGACACCTGGCCGCTTCCTCGGCCTGCTGCCGGTACTTGAAGTCGAGGGCCCGCGAGGTTAGTCGCGATCCATGCAGATCCAGTGGCCGCTTGAGAAATTCTCCCCGTCTGACGCGCTTCCCCTCCAACTGGAAATCCGCCGGGCGCCGTCCCTTGCGGAGATGTGTCCGCTTGAGATGTGTCCCTTGCGCACGCGCAGATGACAGCTTTCTCCACACGGGAGTTTACAGGAAACAAATCAGAGGGTGGGCATTGCGGGAAGCCTTCCCAAAAAACTGGGCTCAGCGAAGGGGAGAGGCGGCTTGGAATGGGGCAGACTGCTTTTTTGGTTAGCCTCTGCTTTTGCAAAGTTCAGTTTTGATAGGCAAGACTGTAAATGAATCCAATTTAGTCCCCTCCCCAGCCCTCCTTGCCCCATTGCAACTGCCCACCCCATGCTCTCCCTGGGCCTGATCTGCCTCCCAGCTGGAATGGGGGATCTTCAAAAGTCAGCTGAACAGGGAGCCCCAGGGAGGAGGAGGAGGAGGAGAAAGGTCAGGGGGCTGTCAGGATTGTCAATGGGGAGAAGGGCTTTGTGGAGAGAGAAAATATTGTCCCCACAGCCAATACTGGCTGAGCAGGCCCCCTACATTTGAGGCATCTCCAAAAAAGAACCCTGGGAATTGTAGTTGGTTAAAGGTGCTATGAGGGGTAAACAACAGTTCTCGGGATTCCTTGAGAGAAGCAGCTTGCTTTAAATGAAGGGTGTATAAGAAATTATAAAAAATAAATAAAGTTATCTGCTGCCACCGACTTGCCAAGAAGAAAGGGAGAAATGTCAGCCTCCCCTCCTAGCCTGTTGCTTTCCTGAATAAGCAACCTGCCCCTGCCCCCATCCTGCCTCTGCCAGCAGTAAATTCCTCTATTATTTGTAGAAAAATAAGCTCTTAAGTGGTTTAGCCTGATTACTAAGCAATGTCAGTAGGCAACCCGAAACAAGCTTTCATGTGGACTAGCAACCGGGTCATGTTAAAGAGGAGGTTTAATTTATTTCGGCTAGCTTTTCCACAGTTGAGAAATAGTTTAGGATTTAATTGCTGATGCTGGTGCTGACTGGATTTGTGTTTTTTTTTAATCTGTTTTAAATTATTGGGTTATTTTTAAAATTGCTTTATCTTTATTTTTTTCCTGAGATTATGTACTGAGAGTGTGATTGTAAGTTGTCTTGAGTACCTTGGAAAAAGACTTCAGGGGGATTCAACACTAGATGATGGTTTTTCTTGGGTACCTGAATGGTACCCCCCCCTCTAAACAGAAACATTCACAATAGCAACATCTCATTGCGGAACACCACTTTCCCCTCTACTTTGGATGGGCAGATCTGCATGTGATGCCCCCCCCCAAAAAAAACCAAGTGGGAGATATTAGCAAGTTTGCAGAAGTACAAAAAAAAATCTCAAAAACCCTCAAAAAACCCTTTAAGAATGTAAGAAGAGCATGCTGGATTATTTGGCGACTGCTTTCTACTCTCCATTCAGAGAACTGTCCATTTATTCCTAACCTTTGCTTCCTGCCACTTAACCAATTCCTGATCCACAAGAGGACCTCTTCTCTTATTCCTTGACTGTGAAGTATACTCAGGAGTCTTTGGTGAGGTACTTTGTCAAAAACATTTCGAAACTTCAAGAACACCATGTCAGCCCGATCATATCTATCTATATGCTTGTTGACACTCTCCAAGAATTCTAATAGTTTTGCGAGGCAGGGCTTTCCTTTGCAGAAGCCGTGCTGAATTTGTTTCAGCAGGGCTTGTTCTTCTGTATGCTTGATTATTTTATCTTTAGCAATGCTTTCCACCAATAAGGGCTGAGAATGCTCTGGGGCCACAGAATCCTGGCTGATTGGTCCATGACAGGTGTGTGTGTGTGTGTGTGTGTGTGTGTGTGTTAGAAGAACAGGACAGCAGAATGGAGCATCCTGGTGGATGGTAGAACAGGAATCTTTTCTTGCAGGACCAGATGGGCTGGGTGTAAATAATAATAATAATCACCACCATCATAATAGCAAGCCATACTCAGAAACTGGGCACCCTTAACATGCCTGCACCCCTCACAGCACGCTGCCCCAACCCCTCTCTAAGATGCACATCATCACAAAGGCACCAAACTTAAATAAGAAGAGTCTCTGGATCAGGCCAATGGCTCATCTAGTCCAGCATCCTGTTCTCACAGTGGCCAACTAGATGACCATGAGAAACCAGCAAGCAAGACTCAAGCACAAGAGCCCTCTCCCCTTCGTGTGGTTTCCATCAGAAGCATTGCTGTCTCTGGAGGCAGAGCATAGCCATCATGGCTAGTAGCCACTGTGTGAATTGATCAAATCCTCTTTTAAAGCCATCCAAACCATTTAAGCGTCAGACACTTAAATACTACTGAATTCCCAGGCAAAAAAAGAGAAAGCATTTTGACCTGACATCTACATGCAGAGAGTGCAGGTGTGGAAGAAGTTCCGAAATTCAACATCACAAGTTGCAAGAAATATGATTCCGACTAACTTTCTGATAGTGAGAGCTGTTTGACTGTGGAACAGGCTCCCACGGAAGGTGGTGGACCCGTCTTCATTGAAGGTTTTTAAGCATCTGCCATGGATGCTTTAGTTGTGATTCCTGAATTGCATGGGGTTGAATTTGATGACTCTCGGGGTCCCTTCCAGCTCAACAGTTCTATGATTCTAGGGCTTGGTGCCTTCTTGGATTGGGCTGAACAGTCTTCCATCCTGCCTTTAGCAAGGCCATATGCTCAGTTAATATTTTAGATCATTTTATTTTTTGAAAAAAAGAAAGAAAGGGGAAAGACCAGCATTCAGAAGGGAGAGAGAGAGAGAGAGAGAGAGAGAGAGAGAGAGAGAGAGAGAGAGAGAGAGAGAGAGAGAGAGAGAGAGAGCAGCTGCTCTCCTAAGTCAACTCTCCAGAGCAACGACTTCCTCTGGGCAGCCAAGTCCAGGCAGCCTGTGTTCCCCTTGAATGACGAAATGTTAGTAAGCAAAAAAGCCAGAGTTCTTTGCCGAGAGGGGACAGCCCCATGGCAACTGAACAGAATGGTGGGGGCAGGGGGTTGGCCCAGGGGCTCCTTTCCCAAAAAGGCTGCTGCTGGTTGCTCTTTTGAGCCTGGCTTTCCTTTCCTTCACGCGTTGAAATGTACAGAAATGCATATTACATACATAAACAGCTTTTTTGCGGCCAGCTTGTTTAATTATTAAGTCGAGTCCCCTGTTGTTTGCCGTTTCTCAGTGACTAAGGACATGATCGGACGGACTCTGCTGGGTCGCAGGAAGTTGCCTTTGTTCCAATCCAGGTCACCTCAGTACTACCTACACAGACTGGCAGCAGCTCCCCATAGACTGAGCCTCTGCATGCCAGGGCTAGTCCAGGCTGAGTCTGGGCTGGGAGCTGGAAGGAGACAGATAATTTTCTCTCTGTGCTGAATCTAGTGCTACAGCTTTGGGGACCCCCTGGAACTCTAATGGGGGAAGCAAGATCAGTTTGGGTGATAGTACTGTGAGCCCCTCCATCCTAGGCTCAGGTCATATATATGCATGTAAATAAAACCAAATAATGTAGTCTCAAGACATCACAGTCTCCACTGCCCCTCATTCCAAGGAAGGTGAACGCTGGGTAAGTGCAGGAGTCTCTTGCTGCTTAGAGATTTGGGTGACACATAAGAATAATAAATGTGTCTTCTAAATATAGCCAATGGCTTCGGCCTTTCCTGACCCCCTTCTGCACCCCTGATCTGAAGCTCTTCTCCTATTCCTATGTTTAGCTGTGGTGATTTTATGTTGCAAATCATTCTGAGACCTGCAGGTATAGGGCAGTATAATAATAATAAATAATAATAATAATAATAATAATAATAATAATAATAATAATGCAATGGGTGGGACTGGATGACCCTTGAGGATCCCTTCCAGCCCTACAGTTCTGTGATTCTCTACTCAGACTGCTACATGAGACAAACATATTATCTTTTTTTTAATAATAATTTTTATTACAGTTTTTCAAAATACAAAAAAGAAAAGCACAAAAAGAAAACACTACAACAATAACAAAACACAAAAATTAAAAACAAAAGATCAGATTACTTATTCTTTTTTTTCTCTTCACATTGTATATAGGGACCCCCTCGGGTTCCCTTCCCCTGTGGTTCTTTAGCAGACTTATACTTTAGCAATCTCTATTCCATTTTAATCACCTTATATAATCTTATTTTATCGTTTCACTTAACATATTCATAAATTCCACAGTTTATTTTCAGCCTAATTCTGATCCTAATATGTCACTTTTGCATATTTTTTTAAAATATAACTTAAAGTCTTCCCATTCTTCTTCTGTCGCTTCCTCCCCCCGGTTGCGGATTCTTCCGGTCATCTCAGCCAGTTCCATAAACTCCATCATCTTCATGACAAACATATTCTAGTCCCTTGTTTTACCCCACCACCCTCCTTTGCAGCCTTCTCCTGCATCTTATTTTCTCATGTATCTGTGTCGCTGTTTGTTTTCAAACGAAGGCGAAGGATAATGTAACACACAGCCCATAAATCTGAAGAAGGCCTGCTGGTGAATCTCGCTTCAAACCAAAAGATCTCTGGAAACCGCCAAGGTCAGGGTAGCGGGGCAATAGCCACGTGACGCATCCTGGCCAGGCTCACCCATCCCACTTGGACAAACCGCAACTCTGCTGCATGACTGTGTGGACCTGTGGCTCCTGGAGGGGACCTTGGCTAGTGGATTGTTTTCCCCTCGACAGTTTGCTTTGCTGCTGTCCCATGTTTGAACTGCCCAACCTGGCTTCTGTGTTGCCTTCCAGAAGTTCTCGGACTCCAACTCCCATCAGCCTCAGCCAGTGCACCCAATGCTCAGGGCTGATGGGATTTGTAGTCCAGCAACATCTGAGGGCCGGGAGATCCCCAGCCCTGTTTCACGGCTTGCCATTTCCCCAGGGGAATTATTATAATTGTTTGGATTTCTTAACTGCCCTTCAGCATAATTGACACCACTGGCTGCCAGTTAGCTATCGGGCTAAGTTTAAGCTGGTGGCTTTAGTGCATAAAGCCCTATACAGCTTGGGGCCAGGGAACCTGAAATATCACCTCACCTGTTATATATCCAGTTATATACCACACTCCACAGCCGAGGGCCTCCTGCAGGCACCTCTCATCAGGAGGTTCCTTCCAAACAGTGCAGGTATTGAGCTTTTAGTGTTGTGAGACCTCTGCCCTCTGGAATGTCTTCTGCTTGAATCTTCTTCTTATTCTTTGGAGATCATTTGTAGAAGAGTAAGATTGTCTTCCATGAACATGGTCTTAACAGTGACTATGGAAGCCAATTCTGGATCCACACGTCCTTCCACAGTGGGGACATAAAATTCTGGGTGGGAGTTGATCACGGTGAGGGTTTGCCAAGCATACCTTCCTCTTAGTGTGTTTCTCCCTTTCATCCTGAATTCAAGCTAGTAGAGACTGTTCTCCAACTGGAGCGCTTGCAGGCCAGTGTTTCCCAGTTGTCAGTGTTTATACTACATTTTTTTAAATATTTGCCTTGAGAGAGTCTTTAAACCTCTTTTGTTGGATGGAATCTTTCAAGGAGTTGGAGATGGCATTTATAAGCTTGAATATTATACATGTGCTGTCTCTGTTCTCTTTTTGGCACCAAGCAAGTCCTTCCTTTTCCAAGAAGCCTCTTTCCCACCTGTATGGGGGATTCTTTTAAAAGTGCTTTTTATTGTTTCATTGCTTGTTGTTTGCTGCTCCTTTGGCAGGCAGGACGGGATGTGAATGTAACAAATAAATAAATAAGGTCCCTGGGCTGGTGGTGACAACCATATACAAATGCAATGTAAGTAAGACAATTTACAATCAGAAGAGTAGGGTGTGTCCTCTAAATCACAAACACACTTAGCCAAATTACAGTTTAGCTGGGCATGGCAGCAGAATGACCAGGGAGGAGTAAAGTGGCTTTTGTTACTATCTCATGGCCAGTTGGCAACACTATCCTCATTTTTGGTAAATTTATTTCTGGTCACCTGATTCATAAAGCATAAATCCACGTGACTTGTAAAAATAAAAGCAATGGTAAGAACATCATTAATTTGCACAGTTTGAAAGCACCAGTGCAAAGCCAGAGGGAACCTTGCATGGTCTGCAACCACGCAGGCTGTCTAATTCATTGTGCCTGGGAAGGGTGCTCCATAATCTGGGTGCCAGCACAGGAAAGACACTGTTTCCAGTAGATGCCCCTCCCCATTGGAGGCTGGTCCATTAGGATGAAGGTGGTACCATGTAATCGAGATGCTCAGGGTTTGCTCAGGAGATCTCAGCACGACCCACCCCACAGCAGCTGTATTCATAGAGACATAGAAATGTAGACTTGGAAGAAACCATGAGATTCATCTAGTCCAATCCCCTGCAATGCAGGAATCTTTCACCCAACATGGGGCTTGAACCCACAACTCTTGAGATTAAGAGTCACATGTCTGAGCTATTGGGAGGTCTGGCCTTGGTTTCCCAGCTCCCTGGAACACAGTCCTGTTCACTCCCCAACTTTTCCATTTAGCAGGGTGCTCAGTCAGTCCCACTTGCTTCCAGAAGGGGAGAAAACAAGCCTGAGAATTCATTTTATAGCCCTGCTGCTATAGAGGCAGCTTGGCAGAATTAATACATGGCATCATAGTGACACCTCGTGGTAGAACCAGTGAAGTGTCAGGTCTAACACTTTTTTTAATGCATTATTGTATTTAAATTGAACTCAGGGGGATCCTCCACCTGCCAGCCTTTCAGATAACACATGACTTTTAAAAACTTGTTACTGTATTGACTTTATTTTTCAGTTTCTGAAATTACACAAAATTAACAATCCCCATATAATGCCCCCTGCAAGAAACATTCCATGGACACACAATGTAAATACTGCAGTCAAACATGAAGCAAGTTTGTAAATAGTTTAGAGTTTATTACATTGGTTAAGTAGCTTCTACTCTCGGTCTTAGCAGGCTGTCCCAGAGTGAGCTGGGGGTAGCTGGTGTTGAGGAGGCCACATTGTCCCTTTCTGGTGTTCTGAATAAACATTGTCCCTTTCTGGTGTTCTGAATAAACATAGCAGTACTTAAAGCAGTCCTCTATTGGAGGAAAAGTCTGGTTTAAACCTCCCTCAAAGAATCCTGGGAACTTTAGTTTGTCAAGGGGACTGGGAACTGTAGCTCTGTGAGGGGTAAGCTGTTTTATGCTGAGTCAATCCATCAGTCTATCTAGCCCAGTATTGTCTCTACCCTGACTGTCTGGGGTTCTTCACAGACCCAGCCTAAGATCGCTGAACTCCTTCAGTCCATCGGCCTTTCCTCCTTTCCTCACCTCATTTGTCCTCCTCATCTGCCAACCAAACTCTCCCAGCTTTCTCTCTCCACACTGACAGGGTGATAATGCTGCTGTTCAGAAACTAATTCTTCCTCGTCCCCATGGCAATAAGCAGGTTTAAAACAGCAGCTGGGAGGGCGGCTCAGTGCCTAGCTGCGCTGGATTCCTGGCACTGGGAATCAAGGCGGGTGGGGCTGCATATGTCTACAATGTTTGCATGATGGGGTACTCATTTGGCCCTCCGAGGCTGTTTTCCTCAAGTCATTCCCATCCTGCCCTACACCTGGCATCAGGTAAAGATGAGGCTCCATCAGCTGATTGGCAGACCCTGCCAAGCTCTCTTCCTTTGCCCAGGTGCTTTGCTTCCAGACCCTTCCTGCAAAGAGAAGACCTGGTTGAAATGGCCCATGGGGGCTGAGCGACCTCAGGATCTGGTCTGCCAGCTGGAGAAAGGTTTCCCACAGGGATGTTTCTCAGGACAACAGGAAGGGAGAGTTCCACAATCAATATTACACCCACAAAAAGCGAATAGGGGCGCTTTTCTCCCTCTGTCATCACACACCAGCCATGACAGCTATGCTCTGTTTCCAAAAGCAACTACTAAAGCAACTACTCTATTCCGAACTTAAAAATGGAAAGTGTAATGCTGGTGGTCAACAAAAGAGGTTTAAAGACTCTCAAGGTAAATCTAAAAAAAATTGTAGTGTAAACACAGACAACTGGGAAACAACGGTCTGCGAGTGCTCCAATTGGAGAGCAGCTTTTACCAAAGGTGTCATGAGCTTTGAAGATGCTCAAACTCAGGACAAAAGGGAGAAACATGCAAAGAGGAAGTCACGCTTGGCAAACCGTCACCATGATCAACTTCCGCCCGGAAACCTATGTCCTCACTGTGGAAGGACGTGTGGATCCAGAACTGGCCTCCACAGTCACTTATGGACTCACCGTTAAAACCGTGTTTATGGAAGACAATCTTACTCGGCTATGAGTGATAGCCAGAGACAGCATTGCTTCTGAGTAACAGTTGATGGAAGCAACAGGAGGAGAGAGTGCTTGTGCTTGTGGATTTCCCTTTGGTGGCCTCTGATTGGACCACTGTGAGACCAGGATGTTGGAACTAGACGGGTCCCCTTTGGCATCTACAGGGCATCTTCTTATGTTCTTAGAAAATGACTCTTTTTTGGAGAGTTGCCTGCCTACCCCATGTGGGAGCATCCACAGGAAGGTGGCCATTTCAGCAGCCAGTGGGGAAGTCCATGGTTTGGTCAACTGACCAGGGAGAAAAAGCCTGTCTCTTTAAAGCAGTTTGATCCTTAGAAATCAGCAGGTGGAACTTCTGAGGGCCTGGAGCTAAATGGGATCACCTGCTAACTTCTGCAGATCCAACTGTGGGTTAAAGGGACAGCAACAGGGCCTGGCTTAAAAGTTGGTGTGAGCCATGCCCATTGCATTGTGAAGTTCCTGGGTTCAACCCCTGGCATCTCCAGGTGAGAGTGGAAAAGATGGACCAAGAGCCTGACTTGCAATAAGGCACCTTGCTGTGTCATGGGCACCCATTCCCCCTCCTCCTCTCCCAGCTGTACATGCTGAGTTGTAAGCAGGTATATTAAGTGTGCATGCTACAGGCACAAATCCCCGTTTAATTGCTTGCTTGCGTGTGCTGTCTAAGCTCTGGCTCCATAAAGTATAACAAGAAATCAAAGGAAATGCTTTTTAAAAAGGATCCTTTCTTTAGTAATGCTTCTCGCCCCCACATCCCACTTTTTAATTTTGAAGATCAGGCTTTTAAATCTTGCCTAGTGCTTTCCAAAAAGGAGTCCTTTGGAAACCACAAAGGTCTGATTTAATAATACCGTATCCGTATACATGACTAGCTGGCCCTGCCACGCGTTACTGTGGCTCAGTCTGTTAAATTGAGACAGAGTCCCCCTTCAGACTCCCTTCACCTTCAGAGTCCCCCTATTTACGTGTGTTCTGTTTACGCAGGCACATCCCTGTGACTCCCCCTTCCTGTCCTGACCCATGACCTATCACGCCCCCTCTTCCCCCACCCCCACCGGCTCATCCCTGTGACTGGTCCCACCATGAGTGGTGTGTTCTGGAACAGGGGTTTGGGGGGGTCTTATGTGGCCCAGGTGTGACATTTGTATTTGCAAACTTTCTAAGATCCTTCAGACATTTGCATGGGACATTGTGTCCGAATTTGAACGCAATCGGTCAAGTTGTTTCGGAGAAAAGTGGAGACCTACCCACATGTCCTTTTTACATATATATATATTCATTCTGATCAGCATCTTTTAACACAGTATCCATATACTAGCAGTACTTAAAGCAGTCCTCTATTGGAGGACAAGTCTGGTTTAAACCTCCCTCAAAGAATCCTGGGAACTTTAGTTTGTCAAGGGGACTGGGAACTGTAGCTCTGTGAGGGGTAAGCTACCACAGCCAAGATTCTTTTGGAGCATTGTGGGCTTTAAATGTGCTCTTAAGGTATGGTGTGTGTATACACCCAGATTCATAACCTGGGCCTGAATTCACATCCTTTTCTGTTAAGAGGGGGGAATACTGTGCCCGACCCCTACTAACCCCTACCAGGCTTTCTCTTCCTGCTAATAAAGCTCAGAGCCTGGCCTAGTGCAGGTGACTGATGTTTTCCTGCATTAATCCTGAGAACTCCTTATGAAGATGGATGCACAGCCCCAGCTACTGCCTGTCCCCCTAGTTGCAAATTGCCAGTGATTTTCAATTTCCCTCTTATCTCTCTTTTGCTTTTCCTCCCCCCTCTCGCTTGACACCTCTGCCTAAGCAAAGCATGGCTGCAGCACACACTCCATTTGCAAGGGGGTTGCAAGCTCCCTCTCTCTCTCTCTCTCTTTCTCTGTGTGACATGTTGCAAATTGCCTCCTGTGAGGGTGCTGGAGAGACAGCTGGATGTGAAGAGGCTTGGGGAGGAGAAGGAGGGGGAATTAGAAAACCTCAAAACGAATGTTATTCATGCTTACTTAGCAACATTTGTTCCCTGCCTTTCTCCTAGTGCACTTGGCTCGTCCACACAGTTTACAGTGTGCTTGCAGCTTTCTGCGTTCCCATTTAACTTGCACAGGCCACATGAAGTTACTATTAAACAACACAAATCTCGATGGTGTCAGCACCTAGTTAGGAAATCTTCCCAGCAGCACCACCTTGGAACTGTTTCCCCAGCGCTGTGTTGTAAAAATTTGCGGAGCTACACGGTCCTAGGAATAAGTGGATCCTTGACCCAGGTAGAGTCCAGGTATCCTGGCAGGCAGACAAATTTAAGCGTCTCCTGCCCACCAAATAACAGAGACCAAACCAGGACGTACGAAGCAAGGCACTTTTATTTTCGCTGTTGCAACAGGGTCCTTCCTCTCACGCAGGAGAACAAGGAAGGAACCCCAAACAAAGGTGTCCTGCCCTTAAAAAGAAATTTGAAATTGGTTTCAGCCCACCCCCCAGAAGCATCACCCATATGTCACAGAAGGGGTGTAGCCCAAGACCGCCCTCCCTAGATTCATCATAGGTACATCATGAAAGGGGAGGTCTGGTGGCAGTAATCTGAGCATCCTGGACCCTGCCCCCTGCCCCCAAAACCTAATCAACAAAAAAGAGATATATTTACATTTCCCTGTTTCCCAGCCAAGTTAATCACACCCTTTTGTCTGGCACCCAGGTATCAGGATGCCAGGGATTATCACTTTAATTCCCGAGACAATGAGAAGGTTCCCCCCACCCCCCTTCTTCCTTGCAGAGGAACACCTGGTCAGAGAGAGAGTCAAAATGGTGTCAGTCAGGCCTGTCTTCCTGTGCTGCTTCAGACATGTTTCTGTACATTCATGTACATGTTATATATATATATATATATATATATATATATATATATATATATATATATATATATGACCTTAAATTTCTTATAACAGCTGCAATAAGTTTAGGGGCCCAGGAGTGGCACATTCTGAGCAAAATTTGGCCACCCACAAACTTGCTCTATGGGGCATAGTCATAGGGTAGCGGGGCAGGCAGTTGCCCCCCCTTC
This sequence comes from Zootoca vivipara, assembly GCF_963506605.1. Lineage (NCBI taxonomy): Eukaryota > Metazoa > Chordata > Lepidosauria > Squamata > Lacertidae > Zootoca > Zootoca vivipara. Next base: position 71,876,961 of record NC_083281.1, read on the forward strand.
AAGTAAATAATTAAAAATACTTAACTGACCAATCACATCACAGATAGCTCAGTACTGCCCCCCAATAAATCCTGAATACCAGCACCTCCAGATTCTGCTGCTTCTATACCAGGGTTAATGGTCACAACTCCCTCACCCGCTCCTGCGGTATCATGGGAACTGTAGCTTGGCAAGATGTTGCGAGAGGGGGAAAATATTCTTTGTGAAGCATATCTACCATAATGCACATGCTTCCCATCTGGCGGGGGGGGGGGCAGGACACTGTCCCAGCAACCTTAATAAACTACAGTCCCCAGGATTCTTAGATGGGGGCCAAAGAAAGTGCTTTCAATGGAAGCAGCCTCAGTCCCTGGGCTGAATGGCCTGAGGTAGCTCTGCAGAGTGGGGGGGGGGCAGTCCCACGGCCTAGAGAACCGGGGGGGGCTCCTGCTTATTCCCTTGGCGCCCCAAGAGGTTTCTCCACGCAGTCCCACGACCACCACCTAGGGCAGCTACTCTTCTTCGGTGGTGGTGGTAGGGTCTTGCAGTTTCGCGCATGCGCTGCGGAAGAGCTAGACCAGGGGCGCCCACCTCCCCCACCATTTCCTTGCGCGGGGGGAGGGGAGGGGACTGGAGCATGCAAGGCGCCCCCCTGCAAGGCAATAGCCCTCTGGTTGCTCAAGAAGCAGAGGCGTGTGTATATGTGGGAGCTCAGCCCCTCCCCTCCCACAACGCCCCCCCCCCGCCGGATGGCGGAGATGGTTCGCTCCCTCCTGCTCCTCTTCTTCGTCTCCCCCTCCGCACCAGGGCAGATGGTACGTTCCTCCGGCCGACATTCAGGCTGGGGAGGTAGGCAGATAGAGACCCTCCTTTCTTTAGCCAAGAGCGCTTAGGCTGTTGCTGCTGCTGCAACCACCTTGTTGGGAGCTCGTAGGAGAGAGAAAGGCATCCCTTCCTCGCTGCTGGGCCGGCCGGCCGCGGGGCTCCCCTCCTCTTCCTCCCCTCCCCCCCTTGGGGGTGGCATGACCCTCTTCGGCAGCCGGGAAGTGGGCTGGCGCTGTGAGTACCGCTCGTGTGTGTGTGTCCCTCCCCCGTCCATAACCCCCGCCTCACCCCCGGGCTGCGTGCTTGGGAGTGGGGGGGGGGGAAGTCGCCGCTGTCGCCCTCCTCTCAAAAAGGGGGCCAGGAAGGGGGGGGAGGGCTCCACCGCCAGGAAGCAATGAAAGAGGAAGGGGGACGCGGGGGGGGGGAAGAGGAGGATATATCCGCTGGGTCCCCATCAAAAGCCCCACGCCGCCTCCTTTGATTTCGCTGCGCAGGAGGGGCGCGCGCGCGCGCCCTTTCCCTTCCATTTGCTTTGCGCCTCTTGCTTGCAGAACGAAGCGAGGGGGGTCGCTTCTGGATCCTTCAGAGAGACATCTTTACTGGGCCCAACTCTGGGTGGGAAGAAAGTTGGATGAGGATTGATAAGAGCTCTCTCTTTAAAAAAGAAAGAAAGAGAAATTGGCATGTCTATTTTATTTTTTTGAGGCCTGCCGTGGAGCAGCACAAGAGCTGGCTAGGGCAACTTGGAGGGGTCTCGGGGTGGGGCTTCTAGGAAGCCCTCCCCAGGCGGGGACCTGCCTGGGGACCAGGCGCTGATGCACTGTAGGCCTCGATGGCCTATCCTGAGAGTCTGCCTCATCAGATTTTGGTAAACTTTCGCTTGCCAGACCAAGAGAAAGCATCCTTACCTTGGGATGAGTAAGCCGGGACCCCTCCCCACATTTCTCTCTGTGCCTTGCAGGAAAGGGGGCTCAAGATGCCCGAGGGCTCCAGCTCAACTTCCCTGATGCTGGGCCTTTGATGGTGTCCTGGAATTGGAGGTGCCCAGGCCCAAGGAGCACATGCCCAGCCTCAGAGGCTTGGCAGAGTCCTGTAGCAGGCAGGGATTCTGCCTCTGTGGCTCGTGCACAGTGGCAAAAAAAAAATATGTAAACACTTAACATGGTGTTCTAACTAATTTTTCAACTTGGTTAGAGTATTAAGATGCAGTTGAGCAGGCAAGTATTTTTATTCCCGGCTGTCCTGCCAAGTAAAGGACAATAATGAGACACCGCTCTGATTTGCCTTGTAGACAGATTGTATAAATGAGTGGGGGGCATCTCTTTGGCCACCCCCCCATGCTGGGACACTGCCTTTGCTGACACCATTAAGTTGCTTTAATTGTTTTTAATACTGTATAGTTTTTAGTGCTGTAAGCTACTCTGACACCCTAGGGTGAGTAATAAATAAATTAATAACATAATAATAATAATAATGCATTTCAGTTCCTTGTATCTACAGTACAGAGGCTACTCTTGTCTGTACACGGACCTGAAAAATCTAAGCTGGCTTATATCCCTGTGAGATGCTGTAAGGATCTGCCCTGCCGGATGGGGTTAGTCTTGGACTTTGTTAGGAGGTCCCTTCTGGAGTGACAGCGGCCTCCACCCAGCCTGCCCCCTCCTGGGCTTCTGGCCTCCTTGCCCTGGGGTTTCTCTCTCATGGTCTTCCTCTTTCTCTAGATCTCGACATGGCCCGGGAGCCTAAACTGAGCCACGCCAGGCCAAGCCAGAAGAGGCAACACAGCGGAAGCCTGTACCCGTGAGTCTTTTGTCACCACGGATTGGATCCGGCTGTGCAATGTCCAGTTTACTGTGTCTAGGCAGGGAAGGGCAATCTGTGTGGCCCTCCAGGAGTCGTTGGACTCCGGCTCCCATCAGCCCCTGCCAGCAAGGTCAATACTCGGGGTGATGGGAGTTGTACCAGCTGCTTATGACCTGGTCATGGTGCCCACCCCCTCCAGAGGAGGAAGAGAAGGAAATGGCCCTGAGAATCTCTTTCTCCAACCCACTCACTGCCTGGGTTGAGTTCCAGGGCACCCCCTGGCATGGAATTCCTGGTTGCTGGTGGTGAACGATTTATTTTTATTTATTTGCACTTGTTGCCTTCATGTTCCACCTTCCCCCGTCCCAAGATGTTTAAGATGGTGTACATAATTCTCCCCAACCTCCTTTAATCCCCCACAACAACCCTGCGAGGTAGATTAAGCGGAGAGACGGTGACTGGTCCCCGTGGTCACCTGGTGAGCGTCATGACCGAGTGGGGATTTGAGCGCTGATGCCCTTCTCAAGCCTCCTCTGCTGGGTGGTGACAAGCTGCCGTTTAAAATTCCCCGCAGTGTCCAGACATGATGTTGGGACGTTGTGGGCAATTCAAAAAAGCCTCTGCTTGGTCTAGAGTGGCTGCTTGGCTCCCATCAAGAGGCGTTGCTGCTGCTTTTTGCACCCAGAGTTGCTGGCAGGTGGTTTTTGCCACAGCTACTCATGCTCTGGTAACTGAAAGTTTCCAGCTACCACTTATCCTCTGGCCAGGAAATGTGCTGCTTGCTATATTTCTGTGCCTCTTGCAACTAGGCTCCAGTTGCCCTCAGGTGGACTGCTTTTTCCCTTCATTAGCTCATGACACACAAAGCTGGAGCAGTGCTAGGAAGGGGGAACATGGAAGCCCAAGGGATAGGTGCAGGCTTGACTACTGCAGTAAGTGATAAGTGGGGCTGCTCTTGCAAACTGTTCGGAAGCTTCCGCTGGTCCCGAATGGGGCAATCAAATAGTTAGCCAGAACTAAGTGCGGGAATCGTATTTATAGCTTTGCTTCAACTCTCAGTTTTCTCTCAGGTAGGCTCCAGCGGGAGGGTTTTTTCCACTGTGGTTGTGGAACCCCTCCCCCAAAAGCCACTAACCTGGCCTGGCTGCTTTTCTGCTTTCTTTTCGATGCCACCCTGTTTCACCCTCTTTATAAGAACCAGCTAAGTTTCATGGGCTGCGTTCAGTTTCCTATTTTGCAGGGCTGTAGAGAGAGGGACGAGCACTGTGATCTTCTATCGCCGCTTTGCTTCATCCTGCTAGATCCTCACGTGGAGGGTATTCTGCTGCCAAGAAAACAGCTTATAACCCTGGGATTAGGCAGAAGGGTGTTTTTTGGGGGGGGTTTCTTTTTTGCATTTATTTATTTATATGGCTGGTAATGGAAATTGTTTGGTTGTAGCTGTTGAGAAGAGGAAGCCGTGGGGTTGGGGTTGGGGGGAGGCAGTGACTGCAAGACTCTTTCCCCGTCCTCTTAGATTCTGGTGGGATCCGGTGCTGGCTATCCAGCCATAATCTCTGCCTGATCTCCCCATGTGAAGGAGCTGTGGCAGGAACAGCGTCCTCTTGTAGGTAGGACAGAACCGGCTCCAGGGCAAAGGCAAGACAGAACAGGAGGTTAGGGGTGCTCCCAGACAGGGATGGGGTTGGTTTTTATCATTAATTTAGAACAATTGCTAGCCTGCTTCATAGCCCTGAGAGGCTCTCTGTGCATCTTAACGCAAAAAAAAAAAAAAATTGCGAGTGGGCTGTTGAGATATCTCAGATGAGTTGCTAGCAGCAGGATTTGTTGTGATGATTGGATTTCCCCTGCAGAGAGGGTAAATGGGTGGGGGATAAGAGATGGTGTTTTGATGCCAACGTTGTTGTGCAGATGCTGCAGAAATAAATCAAAAACACCTGTCTGGAAGCAGACTCTGGGAACGGTTGGGTGCCCACTTACGCATTGCCAAAGCTGAGGAAGCCTAGCCCTGAGAAAGAGAAAGAAAGAAAGAGAGAGAGAGAGACAGAGAGAGACAGAGAGAGACCCCTCTGCCTGATCCTAACACCTGAGAGGGTCTGTAGGGAAGGAGGCAAGCTTTCATATATTTGGGGCCTTAGCCGTTCAGGGTTTTAAACACCAGTGTGAGCTCCTTGAATTGGCCATGGAAATGAACTGGCAATTATAACAGGAGTTGCGTCTGTTCTAAGTGGAACCCCAGCCAGTAATTTTGCCACTGCATTTTGGATCATTTGAAGCTTCTGAGTTATCTTCAAGGGCAGCTCCATGGAGAGCACCTTGTAGCATGGCAGTCAGGAAGTTACCAGAACATGGACTACTGTGGTCAAGGTGTCTTTGTCCAAAACCAGCAAACCGGATGGAGCAGGTAAAAGGCACTCCTATTTATTTATTTTTTATAAATACAATCCTAGTCAATGAAGTCATCCAAGCCTCCGGCGAGAAGGCCAAATCCAGGAGCACCCCCAAGCTATTGACCTGTTCCTTCTAGGGGATTGCTGCCCACTAGGGCAGCTTTTCTCTCCATCTCTTGGACTCAAAAATTCAGGATACATAACAACTCTGTCTCTCAGTGAGTTGTTTTGATGGAGGAGGTTTTCCAGTTTTAAGTGTAACTGCTATAAATCCTGGGAATTGTCATTTAACTGAGGGTGTAAAGGACAGTTTCTTAGTAAGCCCAAGCTCCCCTCACTGATGCTGACCCCTGTCCTGGAGCCCTTGCACAGGGTGGCTGCAAGCGGCCATCTTAAATTTCCCACAGTGCCACAGAACATCCGCCATAAGGCTGCTTTGGGACACAGTTGGAAATTTTAAAATGGTGGCTGCCTGGTACCGATTAGCTTGTGTGCTGGGCGACACTGCTCTGGGGAACCGTGTCCTCAAGATGTTCCTAGGGGGAATCAATGGGGTCTGGAGGAGAGCAAACGCTGGAGGGAACTGAGGTGATTCCATCCCCCCAGGATTGTGGCCTTGCAGGCCTGTGGTCACAGGAGCAAGAACCAGCGTTGCTGAACCCACAGATGGAAACTTGGAAAACAAAAGGACTGAACAAAGCCTCCCAAAATAACTTGGAGGGGCAAACAATAGCTGCTACGCAACAGCTTTTCCCAAATTCCTGGCTTCGGCTCCCCTTGTTGCTGCCAACGTGCCGTCTCGCCGTGCCTTTAAAAGGAGGGGTGTTGCTATTGCCGGCTGGTGTGAGCCATTCTTCAGTCCTTCTGAAACCCTATAGCTCCCTTTGTCCTGTAGCCCAGGGGAATAGGCCCCGGGAGCTGAGCACCCTCCCTGGTTCACAGGCCTTCTCCTCCACCATTTGGCCCCTGTCTGGGTTTGGCACTGGCTGAGTTCCAGGATCTGCCCTGTTGCATACAAAGAGCCTGTGAGAGAGGAGAGGAGAGACCGCAGGAAAGCAATAGGTTTTATTATGGCCTGAGCCTTTGGAAACCTTCATCAGGCATCCTCCTTCATCACTTAGGTTCTTGCCCATCAGAGCTCAGGCCACGCTAAGTGTCTCTTGTGTATGATACACACTTTCCTGCCTTTTCTTCAACGCTCTTCTAGAAATCTGGTCTGCTGGAGCCAGAGGAAGAAGGGCTGTGATGCCGAAAGAAAACCCTGTGCCATAAGCCAGGGTCTGTGTATTCTGCCTAAAGATCACAACACACACAAGGAAAGCTGCATTCTGTGGCCTGTGTGAAATTAGGCATGCAAATGTGCAGGTTTATTTTGCACAAGTTCTTACGATTCTGCTAGTTACGGGGAAGAGACGACCAGCTGCCCCTTCTGCTCTGGAATTTTTGGGGGGGCGTTCCTTGTAAAACAAGTTTTTAAAAAAATTTAAATCTGCAAAACATGGGTCAAGTAACAGCAACCAGAGGACTTCAGTGTTGGAGACTTGCAGGGCTGGCTATACAATAAGATGACCACCAAGGCACCCCAGGAGAACTTCTCCCCATTCCCTGCCCCATTCTTCAGTGAGCAGTCCCAGAAGAAAATAATGGGGGCCAGAACTGTCTTGATATTTCCCTAGGCATTTTTTAAAATACCTCTGTATGTGTAGAATCATAGGATAGAAAGAGTCCTTTTGCCACACCGGGCATGTAGCTGCAGCATTCTTGACCAATAATAATGATGATGATAATATTTTTATTATTTATACCCCACCCATCTGGATGGGTTGGCCCAGCCACGCTGGGCAGCTTCCAACACATATAAAAGCATAATAAAACGTCAAACATTAAAAACTTCCTGATATAGGGCTGCCTTCAGGTGTCTTTTAAAAGTTGTGTAGTCCTTTATCTCCTTGACATCTGATGGGAGGGCGTTCTACAGGAAGGGTGCCACTGCCAAGAAGGCCCTCTGCCTGGTTCCCTGTAACTTCACTTCCTGCAGTGAGGGGAACGATGGCTGTCTACCTTCAGTATCTCTAACGAAGGAGGAACCCACGAGTCGTGTTCACCTTGTGTGGTTGGGCCCGAAGAGTGGGTGGGTGGGGCAAGGCAGGTAAGAATCCACCACCCCCTGCCAGCTTCCAGAGCCAGTTTGGCCAATGCCAGAGCCCCTGCTTTAGCAGATGGACAAGCCATCACCCCTGGGACACGGTCGCTGCTGTGGCAGTTTCTGAGTGGACAGGCAGAGAAAAGCTGCATAAAACAATCTCCTTCTGGCATCAAGTCAGCCGCTACAGAGATTGACGGTGCAGATGCACAGTAAGGGGGAGGCTTCTGGGAGGAAGCAGAGCGGAATCCCCCCCCCATTATTCTGCAAAACATTCCTGGCGCATGTCTGGCAACTTGGTTCCCATGCACTCCCTTGTGGGATGGCTCTGTAGATAGAATTCGACACGCACACACACACCTGAATGCCAGAGGGAGTTGGAAATAAGGGGGTCTCACCCCCCACCCGCCCCCTTGATTCTGGACCCTTTCCTGGTCCAGAAGTGGATTTGTGCAGGGTTTCCACTTGGGCAAAGTCTCTTGTGTGGGAGAAGCTGGGCAGGAATGCTGGGCCAGGGTGAGGGCAGTGAAATGGAAGATTCCCGCTCCGTCCAGGGGGGCAGGGACGGCCTAGCTGGTTTCCTGGGAAACAGAGCCACAGACATACACCGTTTGGGACTCGTGTGCCTTTTAATAGTCGAGTCGTGAAGAGGGAATGTTGGCAGGTGCAGCTTGCCATGCAGTGCAGAGGAAAAGACACACACACACACACCGTTAAAAAAATGTCATGCAGGAGATGAAAGAGCCCAGAGCCCAAAGGGGCTTGGCCGCAGCGTGCATTTCCCGTTCTTTCGCTTGCTCATGTGGCATGAGATTTATTACAGGCGCATCAGCGCCTTGCTTCAGGGGAGGCGTTCCTGCTGACAGCCTTTCCCCCCCCCCCTCCACCCCTTTCCATTTGAACCTGAAGGGTATGCAGCTGGCACACAGAATCCACCACCCCTGAAATGTAACATCAAGAATCTCTGATGGAAGATCAGCAGGGGGTGGAGGGTTGGAGTCCGGGCTGATTCTTCCACTCTGGATAGAGCGAGTTTCTCGCTGAAAGAACCTCGACCCACCCAATCTCAGTCCCCACACTTTGGCCAAAGCGCAGGCCGGGTGTTGTCAAACTACAACTCCGATCAGCGGTCAGGGGGTTTGGGAGCTGGAGCCTCCTCTCGGGGTGGTGGTGGGGGACACACACCGCCTAGTGTTCCCTGCTTAGGGGTCCCGGAGGAAGTTCTTGCCCCTTCCAGTGTCTGGAAGAGGCTCCTGGGCCTGTTTCCTCCCCATAGGCCAGCAGAGCTCATAGCCAAAAGGGAGGTTCTGGGTGCTTAAGGTTGCCCTACCTTCAACTCTCCACTTCCATTTTTAAAAGAAATGAAATCTCCCCTGGTTCTTTAACTCGTGGGAACAGAAGGAAAATCCTGCAGGCTGGATTCTACTGGAATAAAAGGAGTAAACCAGCCCCTACCTTCCAGAGACCACAAACGCTCTGGGAAAAAAGGATAAGTGGCAGGCACTTGCTTTCAAGTGGCATAAATATACGTTTTAATATAGAATATAATTACGTAGCATTTGACATATTGCAATAACTGTTTAGGTCTGGTTGTTTTGCATTCATCCCTCTGCGCCCCCCGGCCTTTCTGGCTACCTCCTCCAGTGCTCAAATTATTGGAGAAAAGGCGGAGTGACTTAAGGAAACCTGCAAACTCAACCCCCTCTCCCATGCCGATCCCTTCAGTTTTAGCCAAATCATGCCTCCCGCAGTACTTCTCTGGAACAGTAGCAGAGAGAGCAGCCAAAAGGGACAGAATCATAGGATTGTAGAGTTGGAAAGTTTCCCCAAGGCTCATCTAGTCCTATCCCTTACAATCCAGGAATCACAACTGAAGTCAAGGTGGTGTGTGTGTGTGTGTGTGTGTGTGTGTGTGTGTGTTGTGGCACCCCTGCAACTAAAGCATTACTAACCTTTCTCCTCTTTAGTCTCAGGCGCACCAGGGCCAGTATAAACTGGGGAATGAATATACACTTGAATGCCTAAAATCTGCACAGGGGAGCTTGCACCACGCATGATTTGGCATGCTAAATATGCTACCGCATATACACTACTGTCACGCTGACGAGTTACAAAACCCAGATTTCCTTCCCGTTTTGCAGCCTTCCTTTATTCAAGCCAAAGCACCAGAGGAATCGATAGGGCTGCCTCCTGTGGCGGGTCAACATTTGAGATGCGTGTGGCAACGCAAGTCTTGTTTCCAACAAAAATTGTTGCAAGGCGCCTTGCTGATGGCAGAAAGGCAGTGTAGAGATGGAGGGGCAGCTTGGTACAGTGGTTAGACTGGGGGGGTGGGGGGTGAGGTGCCTGTGGCCCTTCAGGCGGCACAGGAGCTCCCAACTCCCATCATTTTTAGCTATGGGCCTTGTTGGCTGGGGCTGATAAGAGCTGGAGCCCAGGGATATCTGCCCCCCCCCAGGCTTCCCATTTCTGGGCCAGGAGTGTTGGACCTGGACTGGGATGACCCAGTGTCGGCTCCCCCCAGCCATGAAGCTCCTTGGGTGATTTTGTGCTGGCCTACCTTTCAGGGGTGGGACCCAGGTGGCGCTGTGGGCTAAACCACTGAGCCTAGGGCTTGCTGATCAGAAGGTTGGCGGTTCGAATCCCTGTGACGGGGTGAGCTCCCGTTGCTTGGTCCCAGCTCCTGCCAACCTAGCAGTTCGAAAGCACATCAAAATGCAAGTAGATAAACAGGAACCGCTATAGCGGGAAGGTAAACCGTGTTTCCATGTGCTGCTCTGGTTTTCCAGAAGCGGCTTTGTCATGCTGGCCACATGACCTGGAAGCTATACGCCGGCTCCCTTGGCCAATAATGCGAGATGAGCGTGCAACCCCAGAGTCGGTCACGACTGGACCTAATGGTCAGGGGTCCCTTTACCTTTACCTTTCAGGGCAGTTGCGATGACAAGGTGGTGGAGGAGGAGGAGGGAGGGAGGGTGGGATACAAAGGAATGAAACAGAAATAAATTAAAAAACAGTTGCGCCAAAGGCAATTTTCCATGCGCCTGTCTCATGGTGCAGCTGAGGATGTTGGGAAGCATGAAATGGCACAGAATTACCTTTTCTTCTCTTGTCTGCAGCAGCACCTGTGACCTGGACTATGAGCTCTATAAAGAGGATTTGCCCTACAGGTGTGTTTTGGGGCTTTGCTCTCCCTCCCTCATTGTCTGCCCATCAACAGAACGAGTGGGAGTGGGTTTCCCCCCACCATATCCTTGGACCTCAGCAAAAAAAAAAAAACCACACACATTTGAGCTGTGGTTTCAAGGGGATTCTGCAACTGACCCTCTTGCTCTCGTTTCCTGCAGGGTCTACGAGTACCAGAAGATTCCTCCGCTCATCACTCACATCCCGGTCAAGGCTAGGAGAAGCCACTTGGGGGCCGGGGGCAAGGCCAGCTTGGGTCCCCACGCGGGGCTGAGGGGCAGCAGCGGCTCCACGGCAGGCCGAACGAAGTGTAAGCGCTTTGGGGCAGAGAGGGCCTGGTGTCCCAGGTGCCATGGGCACTCTTTCGACAGTGAATGAGCCTGTCAAAGAATGTTTGCAGTCCAGGCTCTCTGAGGGACGGGAAAGCAGTCTGTTTGGATGTGACTAAAACCCCACACTTATGAGCACCCGGGTGGCCTGTGGGCTAGGAAGAGGGTCTAAAAGGGAGCAAAGCTGACGAGCAGGGAGTCTCATGGAAGGGTGTAAAGCAGGCAGTGAACTGGGAAACAGTAGTCAGGGAGATGGGGAAAGAAAGGAATTTCACATGATGTTTTGAACTCACCAGCCAGTCTTTGGGGTACAGGTTCTATTGTTTTATTTCCATTTATCTCGTCCTGATGTGTTTCTCGCAGAAACATGTTACTATATTGGCCTGAATATAAGCCACACTTCCCCCCCCCCCAAATTCCGACCATGAAAAGTTAAAGTGTGGCTTAAATTCGCGACTTTACAAAAACCGGCTTTTACGAGACTTCCGGTGAGGCAAGGTGGCGGGCGCCATGGCAGCATAAGACACAATTTTAAGGGAGCAGCTTATATTTGGGTATTCTCTCTCCCCCCCCCCCGGCTTCTTTGTGGGTACAGCTTATATTTGGGCCAACACGGTACTTCATTTGGGCTCCGAGTTCAAAAACCAGCAACGCTTCAGATGGAATTTTGTATCCATGCATGTGCCAAGGCCCTTTTGATTTGTAAATATGAGCTCCTTGCCCACCACAGCTTCCATGAGCTAAGGAGAGCAGCCAGCTGACGGCGGTTTTGATCCACGCACTTGGACACAACTTGTAGCCTCCCCCCCCCCCCACAGCCTCCCAGTGACAGAACCAGTGAAGAGCTGGTGTGAACCCCTCCCCACCCACGTAGGTTTCTACGGGGTGCCAGTAAAGCGGTTTAGGCCGCTCACGCTGTCTTTCCCTTCCAGTGCGAGCAGAGGAGCTGCACTCCATCAAGGGAGAGCTAAGTCAGATTAAAGCCCAGGTGGACAGCTTGCTGGAGAGCGTCGACCGGATGGACCAGCGACGGGAGCAGCCCACAGGTGAGGAGGCACGCGAGAGTCGAGGAGCTGTGAGGATGAACAGCAGCATTTTGTTGCAGGTCTTAGGCACAAGCATACATGCACACAAAGCAAAGATCAGATCTTCTGGTCACAAAACTTGACTAGAAATTCTAAATCCTAGCTTCCTTGACTACAGCAGGTTTGTGGGCTGGAGCATCATTAGGATTCCTGCCTGCCTGAAAACTCATTGAGCCGCAGGACCTGGCCCAGTGGAGCAGACTGCACCTGCCTTGTGGCAGCATAGCAAACCTAGGCTCAGTGCTCAGGGGGACTGCCTGGGAGCACCACAAACGGCACCCAGCGCCAGGAAAAAGGTGGTGTGGAAAAGTGTGGTGAATGGGTAAGGGGGTGTAAGGTGGCCTGCTTCTCTGTTTTGTCTCATCCCTCAGGCTCCAAGGAGGTCAAGAAGAAAGCAGCCGCCAGCACAGAGGCCTCCTACTCAGCAGGGGAGACCACCCGGAGGAAGGAGAACCCCGTGCAGGATGGCCGGGCTGCTCTGCCGGAGGTGGACAGTGCAGAGGAGAGCACAGACACTGAAGAGGCGGTGAGTGGCAGCGCCGAGGGCGGAATAGCAAGAAGGGGAGCAACTGTGAGGCTGCAGGTCTCTCCCTCCCTCTTCAGTGGAAATTCGGGAACGCAATGTGATTTTTTTGGTGATACCATGCAGACACAGTACTGCATTTTATTGCTACAGCATTGCAAGCCGCACCTGTCCAGAGCGTCAATGGTCAAGGTGATACCTTATGCAGAAAAAGCTACCAGGGTCTCTCGGGATTGTCCATTGCAAGAGCCCACTGAACCTTCCCCCTCTGCCTTTTTGTGCAAAGCAAGGCTGCACCGTTTCCTAAGCTTTTCTGCCTTACCTGCATCTGCGCCATTAAGCAAGCTTTGCATCTCATTATGTGCCCCAAGACAGAGACACACACACCTTCCAAGCTTTGGGGCGGGAGAGCTGGTAGGAGCTCTCTCAGGCTATTGGAAGTCCACTAACTCCACAAGTTGCACAAAGGTCAGGTCACGGCCATCATCAAATGTTGAGTATTTGAATGGTTTTGGTTTGATCAATGTTGTGTTTGTCATGTGACGAGGAGGGACTGTGCCTATCATAGAGGCAAGATGGCCAGAGGGGCATAGGGAAGACTTGTAGAGCAAACACCAGGGGCCCAAATTCTTCACAGGGGTTTAGCAACCATTCCTGCTTTTCTTAGGGAAACGCTGGGAATTTTAGCCCCCCAAGATGAATAGGAATATTGACTCTCAGCACCCTTATCAAACTGCAGTTCCCAGGATTATTTGGTGGGGAGCTGTGCCTGTCGAAAGTGCTTCAACTCTGCTTTAAGTATGCAGTGCAGATTGGGGCTGAGGATTCAACAGAGAAAATGCAGAGTTATACCTCAGGGACGAGGCTGACAAAGCCTCTTCTTTCATTGCAGGCAAGGAACCACACGTTGGACCTGGAAGGCAGCCAGTAAGAAGACCTGGAGTGCCCCCAACCCCTTTGCCCGGCGTTTCCTTCCTGTGTTTTGTATTCCTTCCGATGCCTCTGGCTGGTGCTGCGTCCGGCGTCAGTTCCCCGCCGTCAGGGCTGGTGCAGAGGCCGAGAGGCCCACCACGGTCTCCCTCGCACCTTTTCCTGGCCTGGCAGAGAGAGACTCCTGTGACGCGTTCGAGGGAGAAGCAGCTTGGTGTTCTTTGTTGTGAAAATTAAAATATGCCAATGTGGGAGACGGGTGGGCAAAGCAGGCAGTGCCAACTTCGCACTTGCCCAGCTCAGCATTAAACAAAAAATAAAGCAGTCGCCATCTCCTACTGATAACGATGTGTTGCTTGCTGTCCTGTCTTAGTTACAGATTCACCATGTGCCAGACCAGGTTGATTGCTGCCTTTTATCATTTCTGAGCCTGATGTGTCTGCTCAGAAGTACATCCCATGAGCTTCAGTGGGGCTTCCTCCCAGGTATGTGGGCAAAGCAGCACAGCCCGAGTCCACAGCCCCCCAGATGTTGCTGGACTACAACCCCCATCATCCCTGACCATTGCCCAATCTGGCTTAGGGCTGAGGAGTTGTAGTCTGAAACTACAAAGCCACCAGGTTAGGAAAGGCTGCTCTAGACCCAGAAGAGAAACCCTGTGAGATCAGACACAAAGCCCATCCAATCCACGGGTGGGAACTCTCTGGTGTCCCAGATGTTGATCTCCCAGCTTCCATCAGCCTGGACCCACATACCTAATGGTCTCCAGAAGAATTCCCATTGCAGGTCTAATCCAGCATCCTGTTTGCCATAGAAGCTGGTTGGGTACTTCTGGAAAGCCCAGGTGACAACCAAAGCCGCCTCCTGCTGCAGTTTTCCCAGCAGGGACCGATGTTCAGAGGCATCCATGTGGTCCCTTGGACCCTGGAGGTGGCATGCAGCCATTGTGCCTAGTCGCCACTGGTAGGCTTTTCCTCCATATAGGACTTAATCCCTTCTAAAGGTGTTTGCGTTTTTGGCTCCCAGCTGCACAACCTGAAGTAGGGCTTCGCTTTCTGACTGTGCTTCGCATCCACTGACCCTGATTTCTATTACTACGATGATCCAGGGAGGGGGAACAAATATTCTGCAAAACCATAAATGTCCCCTGTGTAGATGGCTAGCTGCTTCTTTATTGTACCACTGGACAACCAAAGGCAGGAGTGATTACTGCAAGTACATTTTGCAAATATTTTTGAACTGGTCTGAAACTTGGCAACTGGTCGGCTTTCTCAGTCTTCTATAATAGCATTGGGCATGTGTGTTGCCTGTGAGCTTCGTAGAGGAGCTGTTCTGAGTTCAGACCATCTTCTTAAGAGATGGCACGTCCCCAGAGTGGTCTAGGAAACCCATCCACAAGATGCATGGTTTTATAATGTACTCAACCCAGTAACCATCTTTTCAGGACATTGTTGCACCGGACCAGCAAAAGATACGCATGTGACCTCACTTTAAACCTAAATATACCGGTGCTTATGTCAGTGCCAGGGTTTATTTCTGGCTATGCTAACCTGAACCCTAATCTAGTTTTGTGGGCACCTTTTGTGCTATTCCAGATTTTACAGAGTAGCTCATTTTCACGCTTCCTTTTCCCTGTTTACTCCATTCGTTGACACTCTGGTAAATTCTGGAGTCCATACACACACACACTACAGTAGTAGACTTCAACTGGTGGCCTGGGACCCAATGCTGAGTTACGGTCTGATCTAAACCTGATCACAGCAGCAGCGTTGTTTAGTCGTTCAGTCGTGTCCGACTCTTCGTGACCCCATGGACCATAGCACGCCAGGCACTCCTGTCTTGCACTGCCTCCCGCAGTTTGGTCAAACTCATGTTCGTAGCTTCGAGAACACTGTCCAACCATCTTGTCCTCTGTCGTCCCCTTCTCCTAGTGCCCTCAATCTTTCTCAACATCACGGTCTTTTCCAAGGATTCTTCTCTTCTCATGAGGTGGCCAAAGTATTGGAGCCTCAGCTTCACGATCTGTCCTTCCAGGGAGCACTCAGGGCTGATTTCCTTAAGAATGGAGAGGTTTGATCTTCTTGCAGTCCATGGGACTCTCAAGAGTCTCCTCCAGCACTCTTGAGAGGAGCACTCCGAGAAGGAGCAGCAGCGTTGCCACCGTGCAAATACATGGCAAGAAAACAAAACATGGGCTCTCAAATGTGTTTGGCTTAAAAGTGGGTTACTGAACTTGAAACTGTTGAAGACAACTGCATCAATTCCACAGTGAGAGTAAGAAGGAGAAGACATGAAAACAAAAAAAGCCTTAAGTTATGCAAAATAGTGTGTTTTAATTATAAAAAGAGACTTTATTACAAGTATAAACTTTTCTCCATGAAGAACAGGTTCTCAAGCCTTGCATATCACAAGATGCTAGTAGGTGCTAGTAAATCTGACCCAAGTATTAATGAGTCCATGTGCTGGAAGTGGCCACTGCAACTTGTTGCCAAATTAGCTAATCACACTCCATCTGCCTTGACCCCATTACCAGTTACTGGCTCACTTCCATCACCCCTGCAGGAAGAAACCATTTCAATCTTTTGGCTGACCTTTTAACAAGGGAGGTCACACACAATTTATTATGCCACCGGTCTGCAGAAGGAGATTTTACATAATGAAGATTAGCAGATGAGATGATGGGACTTGTAGTCCCAATAATATCTGAGGACACAAAAGTTGAAAAACACTGGAGTAATTTCAGCAACAAACATTTAGCCAATACAAAAAAAAACAACTTGCTGTATTTCCTAAGAAAACGCTGATTTTTAATTTTTTGTTTCTGTTTTAAAGCAAGGAGTTTCAGTGAAGTGGGGAGGAATGCAGAGAATGAGGTTGCCTTATTGACAATTGCCGCAATGCAAAGCACACTGATTTGGAAGGAAAATTCCTTTGAAATGAGGGTAACTTTCCAAGAAAGGAGGTGAAGAAGCAGGATGTGTGGATTAACCCATTTTGTTCCTTGACATTTTCAAAGTGTAGTATTTTTAAACTTTGGAATTTTGAAAGCAAACATAGCCGCCAACAACACAGGACTAATGAACTGGACTATCCCAAACTGATAGCAATTTGAAAACTCAGACCACGGTAGAACTTTGGATTCAACCAGCAGCAAATAACCCTTTTTGTTTTTCCTGAGACTCAGACTGTGGACATGCACCCACATATCATATATTCACAACATTTAAAGCACATTTTTTTCTCCCAAATCCCAGGAACTGGGTGAAAACTACACAGAGCAATAATTCCCGGCACGTTTAATAAGCTAGCTTTCTATGCCGGACGGTGGTGCGGTAGACTTTCGGAAGTGTCTCTCCCTCTCCGTCAAAGTTTCCCTCGCAAAGAGCGCGGAGCTGCAGAGATGGTCTCTTGTGGATGTGGCCTGCCCTCCAGGGAAAAAGGGGTCGGCTCGCCTTCCCTGGATCGCGACTGGGCCCTCCGTGGTTGCGGTTCCTCGCCAGGAGGCCAGGCAACTTCACTCAGGTCGGGTAAACCACGTTCAGATCCCGGATCCAAAACCACGACGCAGCCGAAGTCCAGAGAGACGCAGCCCGACAAGCTCCCGGATTTCAGGCGGTGGCGGCGGGAGGCTGGGCCGCGTCTGTGTCGGTCGGCGCTTGGGTGCCCGGCGCGGGTCGGCGCTTGGCAGCGCGCAGGAGGCTCTGTCGAAGCAGGGGGTAGAGGCGCTGGCATCCGTCGAGGCCGAGGCGCACGGCGTGCGCCCAGCTGTCGGGGGGCCCTCCCTCGCCGCTGCCTAGCAGCCCGGAGACCTGGTTGAGCGAGGGCAGGAGCGCCACGGTGAGGCGGGCGTCGGCGGCGCGCTCCTCGGGCTCGCTGGGCTGCAGGCGCCACTCTCCGCCCGCCGGGCCCGGGGCCCGGCACAGCGCGCACGCCGCCACCAGGTCATAGAGCTCCACGCCGGCGTCGGCCAGGGCCAGGCCCGCGGCGCACAGCGCGGCCGCCAGCGCCGAGCCGCCGTCCTGCAGCAGCAACGCGCTCACCTCCAGCTGCGCCCGCGGGTAGCGCGCCAGGCGCACGGCCGGCTCCAGTGCCTCCTGCAGCGCCAGCGCCAGCTCGGGCTCCCGCTCGTTGGGGCGGATGCGTGCCCCGCGCCCCGAGAAGGGCGCCCGTCGGAACTCGCACACCAGCCGCCCGCGGGGTTCGCCCGGAGCAGCCGCGCCCGCCCCACCGCCGGCTTCGCGCGGCCCGGCCACGGAGCACAGCACTTTGGTGCCGCCGTGGAGCTCCACGTAGGCCGAGCCCTTGGCCTGGCTCAGCAGACCCGCGCGGGCGAAAAGCGGCTGCAGCGCTGACGAGTCGCGGGTCGGAACCTCCGACGACTCGACGGGCGCGAAGAGCAGCGGCGTCTGGGACTCCTCCGGTCCCGGCACCCGGCGATGGTCCAGCGGCATGGTTTCGTCGGCTGCTGGCGCGCCGCGCTCCGGAAGGGGAAGAGGAAAATGTTCGAGGGAGGGGCAGGCGGAGGGAGCAGCAACTTCGCTTCCGAGCCGCTCGGGCGGTTTAGCGCCGAAAGAGCGCCGTGGCGGAGAGGGGACCTGCAGCCCCCGCCTCGCAGACGAGTCGAGGCAGGGAGAGTGCCTCGATTCCCGTACCCCACCAACTGTGGATCATCCTGCCTTGAGAAGGAAGCTTCCGGGCTCCCCGGTGGAGTCCAGCTCATCTTGGCTCCAGCCAGAAGAGCCGGTGGCCAGGGTGGAGGGAATTGTGCCCCAGCGCTATCCATGATTAAAGAGCCGTTTTGTATCAATTTTTTTAGTTTGGCAAAGAAATGAGCAGATTCAGGGCTCCTACAGTTTCTGATGGGTTGGATGGAAGCTGCGCGTGCCTTGGTTTTGGGGCGTCGCTCACACCGTGCTCTCCCTCTCCAACTGGCAACAGAGTTTTTACAGCAACAAACTCAGGATTTGCAGCTCAGAGTTCCTAGCATTTCTGACCAGCTGCGTACAGTTCTCCCCACTGTGTATCGCTGCTTACAAAGGCGCATCTTAGAAGTGGGACTCTAATTTATACAACAATAAATCTGCTTTAAGTATTTTAACAGCTTCTTTTTAAGCTTTCTAGGTTGTTTCACATTTGTTGACGCTCAGCAGCCTCGCTCACTATTAGGGAAATATCAGAGCTGGTTGCATACAGGCTTAAAGCAAGGTGCAGTTATGCTTTTTCTGCCTTTCTTCAGGGAAGAGGAAGGATGTGGGTGGGGAGCCTCCAATCTAAACTGAGCCCTCACTTATGCTCTGGACTAGCAGAAGCCACCAACCTGCATTTCAGCCTCCAAGATGTACATGACATTGCAAGTACCAGAGCACCACTCTGTGCAGCTTTACCCAGGACAGAGAAAGGTATTGTCACCACAGAAGCTCATGAGCAACTGGGCACAGCTGACCTCGCTGTCTTGGTCTAAGACCCCAAACTGCTTGGGCCGAGTCACCCACTGCCCCGACAGCCACATTGCTCTCCTCTTCTGGCCCAGATCAACGAGATGAGCGCTATGCACTATTTTATGAAGTCATGCCCTCTGTTACATTCTATTGGTGAATGGCAATCCCATTTTGGAGCTATGTCTTGCTATGGAACGGCCAAGCTGTCCCTACATCCCAGCTGCTACCATGGAACGTTTAGCCTTTTTTCTAGCGAGCAAACAGTACTTTTACACTGTGGGCCTGCTGCTCCTGTGTGTGTGGATGTATCAACCATTTCCAAAATTTATTATCCCTCTGTAATATGTTGTGCCACTGAGGATTTGTTCTTGCCATGTCAATGAGGCTGGAAATGGTTAATGCCAGGATGGCATTCATTCATCTGGCTTCCATGAGGCCAAATAAAACCTGGCGCTCATAACTCCATCCTACTCCCATGGCCAGGTGATCTCTGCTCCGTTAAAGTTTGCTTTCAGAAAAGATTTTGGCTTAGCATTATATATGAAGGGGGAATTGTAAATTACGATGAACAATAATTAAGCTCACAAGTTGGCTTCTTTAGCAACAAACCATCGTTTGCTGTAACCCACAACCCACATTTTGCACATAATGGTGAGCTGAGGTTCTCTGAAAGCAAGATATAAGCCAGGAGAAGAGGGGCAGGATGGCCCAAGCCCCATTTTGCTTGGGCTCAAGTGAGCTACTGGCTCAAGTATCCCTCTGGCACAACCGAGAAGGAATTTGCAGGTCTCCACTACCCCTTTTGGTTAACCACAGCCTACTGTGTCATCCAAACCAGTGACTGCAATTGGCAATAATGGAGGGGTTGATTTCCCCAAGCCAGCTTCTGAAGCAAGCAGCAACCATGTGGGAGGAAGGGGTGGGGTGAGCACCTGAGTGTGAGGCTGGCTAAGGCATGTTCCTGCTTACGCACTTCACACTAAACCGTGGTTTAGTGTAACCATTCTTTGGTTCCATAGCAACAAATTCACTTAAACACACATCTGTTCATTTATTCAGCACTGAACCTATTCTGATCAGAAGTCCTCATGCCAGGGCAAGTCTGCCCAGGTAAGGCTTTGCTACAACAGAGATTAACACTACGAACCGAAGCAAGGGTTACCCAGTTACAACGAAAGAGATTATAGCAGCCTTGATTGCTCACCCCCTGCACATGCTCACGTTACAGCAAATGCTTCAAGTGCTTGAGCATGGACGGAGGTGGCTGTGCAGAGCCCCATTCAAACGGTGCAACAGGAGCAGCACTGCAGAATTAAACTTTAGAATGTTAGGAAGCATCTACGTGTCCCAATGGCTGTGTGCAAAAAAGGAGGACACTCAGTTGGCAGCAGGCCCCTTGAGGCAGCTCAGTTATATCACCGTGATACAAGATCAGAACTTGTGCAGTCATGGGCTCTGGTGTCCTGTGATCAAGTCATCACCTTACAGGGCCACCTTGTTTGGTTAGTGCCCGAGAGGCTGAATTTAGAAGGACAATAATGTGCAGTCTTTGTCTCCACAGACATAACGCTAATGTAGAACTCCTAACCTATTGGCCAAGCAGCTCCCTTTTTGAGTTTGCTCCACAAGCTGGGGATCAGTTCTTCAGCTCACCCAGCTTGAGCTTGGCAAAGTCTGTTGCCAGCTTCAGGGCTTCTTCAAGGCAGTCAGTGTTCTTGCCTGTGGCCTGGGCAGAGAGGTCTTTCCCGCCCCCCCTGCCGTCCATCAGCCCAGACACCTGTTGCACCCATTCGCTGGCCTTGAGCCCTTTGCCAACGACCTCCTAAAAAAAAACAGAGACAGCCTGCATTAGAGTTCTGCACCTCTTGGTTCTGAGAGCTGTCAAGAATATACAAGATCCTGTGATGCTGTCAAGAATATACAAGATCCTGTGATGCTGTGCGTGGAGGGTGTCATTCTCATGTGGGCCCCAGAACTGAACAACTAAACAGCGTGTCCAGATAAGGGTAAACCAGGATAACGAGGGGTCTAGAAACCAAGTCTCATAAGGGAAGAGTTGGGGACTCTCCAATGACAAGGCTTCCAAAGTGCTTTGGATCGAGGTGAGCTGTCTTCTGAAGTGCCAACTTGGAGTACAAACTGAATTTTCTGGTTGGTGCACACTCCTTACTACAAAGCTTACAGACAAGAGGCCGGATTCTATAGGAGTAGGAAAGCTTCTGTATTTAACACCCTCCAAGGACAAAGAATATTGAGACCAGAGGTGAGGAACCTTTCTATTTCTCCTCTAAAGGCTCAGGGGGAAGTGGCTGGGATTGGGAGGCTCCTCACAGTTGAAGCAGAGCCTATTCCTCCAGCTACCCAAATACATCCACTGAAATTAATGAGCATGACCAAGTTTAGCCTATTAATTTCAGTGGAGCTACTCTGAGTAAAGCTTAGATGAATACCACCTTCTGCCTGGTCAGTTGGTACCCCAAGAGTGCTGAATCCCCACTCCCATCCCCAACCCACCGCGGGTCTACCTGAGGGACTTGGCATAAGCAGGTGATCTTGCTGGCTTCATTATCCACGGTGAACAGCATGGCTGCTGTCTGAGGTGAATGAGTCTTCAACAGCTTCAGAGATTCATTAAGTGCCTGCAGAAAGACACAAGTGTGGTTACAGAGAGCACGCGCTATGCACAGCCACATCCAGTTCTCAGATCTTTGGGGAATTTGCAGTAGATCAGCAATTCCCAGTGGTTTGACAGGAGCAACTTGCTTGCAGCCACAGCAAGTTGCGCAGATTCCCTCCTTGCCCAATGCACCTCCGCCTCCTGTGCAAAGGGCAACGAGAAGGGATTTGGGGGATACCTTTGCAGAAGCACCACTCTCCATTTCCAGAATGACCAGTGGCTGGTTGGGGTGAGCCTCGATGAGCTGCTTCGTCTTGTCCAGAACCTGAAGGAACAAAGAGAGATCAGGCTGCCTGTCAGGCTCAGGAACGCTGGTGATGGGAGTGGGGAAGAAAGGGAAAGCTCCTCTCAAATGCAAAGGGATGTTTCTTTCGTGTTGCAGAGAACAGAAAAACATAAGCAGCGTGTCAGGCATAAGGATGCAGGTGTGTGGAAATGCACACATTGCTCTTTGGCCAAGGCAAATACTCAAAGAGTGGCTGGCAGCAACTGAAATCTGGCAAAAAGATCTGCTGTGTTTGGACTATGCAGCAGATGTATGAGAGTTGGGTGGGTGGGTGGACCTCACAGTCTGCTCTGGTGGTCCAGGCTCTTCCCTCCAGAGAGAGGGAAAAGAAGCTGCAGGTGGGCTTAAGCAGTGGCTGGAGGCTAAAGTCACACAACAGATAGGAGCAGCCACATTTCCCTTTTAAAACAGTCTTAGCGAAGGGGCCCCCCTTTCCTGATCACTGCTTGCATGTGCTTTCAAAAAGGAAACACTGCCATTTCCACACCCCTTTGCCGATGACAGTGGGATGGGAGAACTCACTCGTTTCTGGATGTCTGCTTTGCAGGCACGGTCGAGGTCGTCCATCACCTTCTTCAGGGCTTTGAGGGCCTCTCGGAGTTCGTCTTTCTGCCACTGGGGAATGACGGAGACGGCCAGCACCTGCAACCAGAAGGCGGCACTGAAGCTACAGCCTACGTTTCACATAGGACAAATAATTTGTTGTGTTCCCAGCATGTTCGGTGCGGGTCCAGATGCCTTCCACATTTAAGAACAAAAGGAGAGCCTGCTGGAATGGGCCAGTGGCCTATCTAGTCCAGCATCCTGTTAGCAGTGCTCAGGTGACCCCACCTCTCCCCTCCCCCTGCTCTCGTACCTCGCCAAGGTCTGCGATCTCGCGCTGGACTTCTTTGTTGGGGGCGGTCTGCACCTTCACCTTGTCTTCCAGGTCAGAGAGTAGCTTTTTAAGGATGTCCACTTTCCTCAGTGCCTTGGGAAGAGAAAGGGGGTTCAGGATTTTGAGGTGGCATTGGAAAGAAACGGTGGCTTTTACTCTCCCACAACCATAGCAGGGTGACTGTGGTGTGTGCCCTGTGGTGTATTCTTGGGGCCAGACGGAGAAGGCTGCACAGCTGTACATAAGTGTCCAGGCCTGCAGGTCCCCAGCCCAGATGTTATTCCCTCCATCTCACCCACAGCTTGATCATTGCCCACTGCACCTGCTCACCCCCTACTCACCTTGTGTGCTTCTGCTCCGGTGACAGCCACTATGCGCCGGATGCCCTTGGCAATTGCTTCCTCGGACACAATGACAAAGTGACCGGCGTGAGCAGAATTCTGCAAGTGCCTGTGAAAATATCAGAGACTGAGAAATGCCACGGACATTTACAAGCATCTCCCGAGTAGGCAACTGAGGGAGCTTGACTTCAGAGAGAGGGGGGAAGATATGGGGATTTTGTTCTGGAAGGAGCGAGGCAGCCTCAGCTTTGGGTACAGGCCAAGATCCCTTTCGGCCAACCCTTTGCTGCGTGGAGTGGCAAGGAGAACAAGCAACAGGCACTCCCATGGGTCCACCATTTGGCAGGGCAGCTCTCTTGCTATGGATCTGAAACTCTCCTCCGTCCCAAGCCCTCCTGCCGGACTTACGTTCCCCCGCAGAACTCGACCGACGTCAGGGCACCTGCACCACTGGAGGGATCGGCCAGCATATCCTCGATGGGGATGCCGATTGAGACCACGCGCACGGGGTCAGGGTATGTCTCGTCAAACACTGCGCGGAGGCCCTGGATGGCTTTGGCAGCTGCCAGGGGACAATCTTTGGCATACACCACCTGGGGGACAGACCACGGGGAAGTTAAGGGCAAGGAAGAGCACAGGAAGAGTCTTGCTGGATCAGACTGCAGGCTAGTCTAAAACAAACATATGCACAGGTAAAAAGCAGGGGAAGAGTAAATGAAGCATGTGGGGATAATACTGTTACACCTCATAGGATTGCTGTAAGGATCGATGAGAGAATATAATGGGAAAATCAGAAGAGAAATGCTGTATTTTATTATTATGGCATTTGTTCTGTTGCAGAAAAGGGAATGGAAGAGCCCAGGCCACAAGTGAGAAGGAGCATTCTTTGGAAATGCCTGTTGTCGTGGCCTCTTGTCAAAGATTTGGAGGCTTCAAGAGCAGGACCTGCATGTTCTCAGCACCTCAAAGCAGCGGTGGGGAACCCTTTTCAGCCAGGGGGCTGCACTGACTTCTAGCAATCTTCCAGAGGCCACAAGGCAGCAGTGGGTGGGTCCAGAGGAAAGAATGGGCAGTGCAATGAACACAAATTTTACCTCCTCTCTACCCAGGGGAGCAGGAGTCCTGGTCACAGCACGAAGAACCATTTCAGCCAAGTGAGGACACCCCAAGAGGGGGCAAAGCAGGGCTGGGGAGGGTCCCAAAGGCCAGCTAGGGAGGTCTAGAGGGCTGCATTTTGTCCCTGGGCCCAAGGTTTCCTACCCATGAGACAGATGAACACGCACGCACCAGCCGTACCAAGTTCTCCTCCTACCTTGGCTTCCTGAATCATCTGATTCGCAATTTCTTCCGCCTTCTTGATTTCCTGGGTGGACATGGCTCCCTTGGCTGTGAAATCAAAGCGCAGCCTGTCTGGAGCCACCAAGGAGCCTCGCTGGTCGGCCTCGCCCAGCACAGCTCGTAAGGCAAAGTTGAGGATGTGGGTGGCTGTGTGGTTGCTCATGATGGGCCGCCGCCTGGGCTGTGGGGTGAGAGGAGGAGACGGAAGTGAACAGAGAAGGGAGGAGGAAAGAGGAGGCCGTTCCCCCTCCTCCCTCTGCACTAGTGGCCAAAAGCAGCGGGGACCAGATTGTGGCCCACCCACCAGCTTTGTTCAGGGCTGTGGATTTGTGGAAGAAGATGGGAGGCGGCCCACTCAACATTTGCATTCAATATCCAGGCTGGTTTTTATTGCTTCTTTTGTTTCTTATATTTTATTTCATTGCACCACAATTTGAATTCTAAGGAATGCAATAAAACTCAGTGTGTAAGAAGCAATAAGAATGTAATGAATGACTGAATGCATAGAAAGAGTGGGATTCTAGTCTGAAACACCTTTGACATCAAATGCACGAGCCACTCACCTCATCGACGTACAGCCGTACAGTGTCTCCCACCTTCAGGCTCCCATAGACGGTGCCCACGTGCAACACGTAACCTCCGCGCACTTGGACATTCTTCACCGTGAACTCTGTCTTCTGAAAAAACCAAAGGTAGACAAGAGCCGATGATGGGCAAAGGGAGTAATGGGAGACCAAGGCCAGGGAAGGGTGGCAGAAACGCACTGGATTTTAAATAAAAAAAATTCCTTCAGTAGCACCTTAAAGACCAACTAAGTTTTTATTTTGGTATGAGCTTTCGTGTGCATGCACACTTCTTCAGATACAGTGAAATCCTCAGTGTATCTGAAGTGTATCTTCAGTGTATCTGAAATCTTCACTGTATCTGAAGAAGTGTGCATGCACACGAAAGCTCATACCAAAATAAAAACTTAGTTGGTCTTTAAGGTGCTACTGAAGGAATTTTTTTTATTTTACTTCGATCCAGACCAACACGGCTACCTACCTGTAACCTGGATTTTAAATGCTTATGATCGTGCTGCTTCTCCAACACAAGTCTACAAACCGACTCACGAAAGTAAAAAACATCAGTGACATTTTAAAAAAAATCATGTGAAAACTTACTATGCTTATAAAAGTGTAAAAGAAAAAGAAAACAGATGCAAAAATGAAAACAACAATCAACCAAAGAGCAGACATTGTTTTCAAAAGGGGAAAGAGCAGAAGCTGCACTTGTAAACACCAGAAATCCTGGTGAAGATGCTCTTGCCTCGGCATCTAGAGGACTGCGTTGGCGACCTGACACGCTTGGAGTGCATTCAACACATTAAGTGCCGACACATAGATGGATCTCTCCATGGTCACCACCCTCTCTATCTCAAACAACTGACACAGACTTTCCAGACCAGGCAGGTTTACCAAGGGACACAGATATAGGGAAGGTTGGAGTGCTAGATTCCAGATCGCACTGCGATCCTCTGCCACTATTCTGGGGCAAAATAAGGCAACATGCCACCAATTTCAAAAGCCCCCAAAGCCCTTCCCACCACGAGACTCCGAACCCCAAGGCTCCCAAGCAGGCTGGCGAGCCCAACGTACATCCTCACTGCCTTCATCCTCCTTGACAAGGTAGCCTTCGTCGTATGTCTGCCCGCCCTGCTCAGCGTAGAAACAGGTGTGGTCCAAGACAACCCCGCACTCTTGGCCCGTTGACACCTCCTCCACAAAGGCCTTCTCCCGGCGGAGGGCTTTGACAGTGGCCACCGCACTACTGAACTCTGCACGTCAGAAAAGAAAAGTGGGAGTTAGCAAAGCAAGAGCCCCTTGCCTGTACCATGACCCTTCCCCTTATAAACAGTCACAAAATTAAACAGAGAAGAAAATTCTGAACCGAAATCTCCTAATGTCAACTTACCCACAAAAAAATTTAATAACAAAAAAAACCCCTATCGTTTCCACAGCAAGCTTTTTGGTTCACATTCCTCAATTACTAATGCGTTTTAGGTATAAAAAGTATTGACAAGCGAGTTCCTTCTAACATGTTCCAACCCATCAAGAAAACAATGTGCTGGACGAGAGGGAGCTACTTAGAACCCACCATAACTGCCACTGGGGTCCGATGTGTAGTTGTATTTCAGAGAGTCATCTGTGGCCTCCAAGCCCCTGGACCGGAGTTCTTCAATGGCGTAGATGTCCAGCATGATGAGGTCTTCATCGCCACCTCCCTTGCCCTGAGACTTGAGCTGGGAATGTAAGCAAATCGAGGGTGAAAAGCAGGCCAAGAAGCCCTCGGCATAAAAGCAACCACCTCAGGTACGGGCAACCTGTGGGCCTCCAGATGTTATTCAACACCAATACCCATCAGCCCCAGCCAACATGGGCAGCTGTCAGGAATAACAAAGATCTGGAGGGCACACAGTTGGGGAAGGCTGAGCCCAAAGCTGCCTACCTTGGCAGGCAGCTGCCTTCCTCAAGGTCCCAGGCAAAGATCTCAGGCAGCCTTTTTATCCAAGCAATGTCCTGCCACCCTTCCAATTCCTGGCTTTTGAGGATATGAATTGCATGCTACAAATGCTGCTATCACCCGCCCTTTCCTGTGCAAAGCTGACCAATGGAAGCTGGAGTAGAAGGTGGTAATAAGCAGGAATAGAAGTGCCTTGTGTGGAGTGACTAAGAAATCAAAGAGCCAACTGGACAACCAAAACCCAATGCAACTGAGTGGACCGATGCCTGCCTGCCTGGCTCTGCTTGTGCCTCTAGCTGTCTACATATGATGTTTATCTTCATCAATACATATACTGTGCTCAGTTGGCGATGGCCAAGCCCTACCTGGGCAGACTTCCTCTCCTCCTCAAAACCCTCCATGTCCACCTTCAAGCCTTTCTCTTCTGCAATGAGGCCGGTCAGATCCACAGGGAAACCGTAAGTATCATAGAGCAGCCATGCAGTGTCTCCTGGAGGAGGAAAAGGATTGCAGAAGAGTTAAACCCACAGCACAGCTTCTGATCAGCTCATGCTCCCTGTTGTGGGGTTTCTGCAGGTCTCCTTACTAGGGAAATGATTCTCTCCCATTAACCCGCTCCTTGCAAACACACAGGGCTAGGGGAAACAGGCAAAGCCTTGCCCTCACTTCGCCCCCAAGGGAAAGGAGGGTTGTCCTCTTGTGGCCTGGCCCAGCTCTGTACTGTAAGCGGGACCTGTTTCTCTCCATCCTTCAAACCACCAGCTTCTACTTAAGGCTCAATTCATCACAAAGCTTGCAGTGAGAAACTGGTATTCTCCTCCTGCCCCACCCAATTGGACCGGCCAATGAGTTGACTTTCCCCAAGCGGCAGGCGGCTTGGCTCACTTCCTCGCATCAAAGCCATTTCCACGCAGGGGTTGCTGGCCTTGGGCCATACCAGGAATAGTCTTGCAGTCTCCCAAGCTCTGAATCTTCCTGTCGAGGATGCGGCGCCCTCTGTTCAGCGTCTTCAGGAACTGCACCTCCTCTTCGTTGATGACGTCTTTCACCATCTCAGGGTCTTTCTTCAGCTCAGGGAAGGCATCGCCCTGAGAGTAACAGGCGCTGTTAGCTAAGCGAAAGCAGCTCCCTGGCTCTCTCCCTCCCTCCCAAAACCTGGAAGCTTCAAGAGCAAAGGAAAGGGGACAGGACTACAGATTTACCAGGGACTGCACCACCACGTCTACCAGGCCAGCAAAGAATCCCTTGGGGGCGTTGAGTTTCTCGTGGGCGTAGCGCACAGCACGTCGGAGGATGCGCCTCAGAACATACCTATCCAAGGGGAGCAGAAGGCAGAGGCTGGAATTAGTGGCGCCCTACACTCTGGAAAACACATCAGGGACCCCCAACTTTTCACACCACAAAGGACACTTCCCACTCATCCTGGGCCTCTAACCCTTGTTTCTCAAACCTGGGTCCCAGCTGTTGTAGGACCACAACTCCCATCATCCATGGCCACTGGTCCTGCTAGCTAGGGATGATTGTATTTGTAGTCCAACAGCCAGGGGAGCCAAGTTTGAGAAACACAATGTGAATCCACACATAAACTAGGATCCCGTCCTTCCTGATAAGACCAAGGGCTCCTAACACATCGTTTTGTCATCTTCAGACAACCAACCCATATCAGGGTAACCCCATTCCCACAAGACAACAGGCCAGATTCGGGGTCCCAGGTCAGACAATGTGGCAACAGAAGGGAATGGATGGGGGCTAAAGATGCGGAAAGGGAGGGCAGCCGCTTCTCGCATTGACCACTCAAGGCAGTTTTCCCAATCTGCCTATTGGCAGGGTCGGTCCTGACCATGACTTTCAACCCTAATCAGCTTAGCCACAGATGCTACATCCTTTCTTACCCAGCCCCTCACCACAAAAGCTCCACACAGCCCACTCTCTCACCCCCTGCCGGTGTTATCAGGCCTTCCACCGTCTGAAAGGGCCACTGTGATGGTTCGGGCGTGGTCAGCCAGGACACGATAGGCCATGTCTATGCCATCAGCATCTTCCTCCCCGACCCGCCCAGTGTAGGGCCTGCAGCCAGTGCCCTACAAGGAAGAAGGCATGTAGGTGACATCCAAGAGATGGGAGAGAAATGAAATGGTTAAGGAATCAGAGCAGGTCTAGGAGATTACAGGCATTACGGGTTTTTCTTCTAAGCTGCTCTGACCCTTTGCTTATTACAGTTCTCGCCTCATAATCAAGCTTCTCTGGGCAATGAAATTAAAAGTACACGTCCGACAGAACCCCATGTCAAATAGCAGCATAAAAATTCTTTTTATAAAACCCCAAACCACCAATATCAGGGCAGAGATTAAAACAAATGCAGCCACAATCATATAATCTCACAGAGAGCTACAAAATCATCCTCTCTGAGCAGCAGTGGGAGATCTCTAACCCACAAGGCTAGAGTTGGCCCATGAGGTTGCTTTGGCCAAGCCACACCCACCTGAGACCTGGCATCAAATGAAGACAGGTAAAGAGATGCATCCCTGCAGAGCGCCGGGTTTGCAGGCACCACTGATCAGCTGAATGCCTCCTGTCACCTGCTGCCACTGTGATGCCAGGTGACTGACCCTGCCCACCTGTCAAGTTTGGGGGCAGGAGAGGTAAGGCTCCAGCCCACCAGCCAGATCCAGATCCTCAGTTCAGTTACAGAGCTAAAACATACAATGTAATGCCACCAGGAACTGGAGAAATTGAGGTGTTAGTATAAATTTTAGAAGATCTGCGTATATTAAAAAAAGACGTTTGTCCCGGGTCAGTCAGCCACACATGAGAACAGAGGAAAGCTACCAGGAGGCAGATAAGAAAATGCTGCAAGTTGTGAAATTCAGTGGGAGGAAGGTGAATGTTGTTATGTCCCTGAGCCAGGAGGACCTCAGGGCACTGACAGACACTCCATTTCGAGAGAATCCACATATTGACAGATTTTCTCGCAGTACATCTGGGCAGATACCTTCTGGATAGCTTCAAAGTAGGGCACGAAGAGATCTGTGTCGTAGTTGGACATCTTGTTCTGAAGCACCGACACCAACCTCTCCAGGCCCATGCCCGTGTCAATGCTCTTCTTGGGAAGAGGTTTCAGGGTCCCATCAGCCTCTCTGGTACAGGAGAGAGGAAGAAAAACGCTCCATGATTCACCCAGAATAATGCAAACAGAGGGCTGGTTCAGAACCTTAATAAGCAGAGAGGTGAATGAGCCTATCGCCTGCACTCTCATCCCATTCACTCAAGCATGGAAATGGATCAAAGCATCTCCGCTGATGACTGTTTCCCATTTCACCCAAACCAGGAATTTACTCTTAAGAGCTCTGGAACAAACCTGGAGATCAACCCAAGCTCAAACCACGTCTTCATATCCAGGCTTGTTCCAAAGTTGCTCATCATAGTTCTCCTGGTTTGGATGAAGAGGTCTACAACCAATTAAAGTAACAAAAAGTACAGCCCAAATGGGAGCTTCCCTGGTTTCGGAGCATCCTGTCACAGCCTATGCAGAAAATAGCAACACAGAACCCTCCCTCACACAACCAACAAGTATATGGTTGCCCTACTGTAATGAATGAGGAGAGGCTGTTTTTTCATATAATATTTATATATTATTTTAGGATCTGTCCCTAGCATCTGCTGTTTTTGCTGAAAAGATCACGACAAAATTCTTAGGACTGAAAGGTGAGGAATAAATAGCCACTATCCAGGCCATTCATTATGTTCAACACCTAAATCTGTGAAGACAGGAAAGTTTCCTCACTGGATGTGGAGTCCAGCATTACCTGCAAAGCAGGGGGAGAGGTAACACACCACAGGTGAAAGGCATCAAAGGGAAAGAGGAAGCTGCCTTGAACAGAGTCAGATCACTGGTCCATCAAGCTCATCTTGTTTCTGGTGACTGGCGGTGGCTCTCCGGGATTTTTTTTGGCAACCCCACCTGGTCCCAGGATTGAACCTGGGACCTTTTGTAAGAAAAGCACCTGCTCTGCTACTGCACTGCCACCATGCTACAGGAAAGGAAAACAATTCTTGCAGCACCTGTTGTACTGTATGAACACCAGGTTCCAAATCTCCAGCACGTTGGGATCATCTTGATTGACGAGATGGGCGGCATCCCGGCCTCCAATTCGATCGTAGTGCATCTCGCTGCAAGGTCCACATGGCCCAGTGTCTCCCATTTCCCAGAAGTTATCCTTCATGCTGCCCGGAAGAATCCTACTCTCTGCCAAACTGCAAAGAAGGAAATGGCCAGTAATGCAAGGAATTCCACAAGTTACAGATTCCTTGAACAGGCAACATGGAGGAGCCATTTGAACTCTGACTTACTCAGGTAACGTCATCTGAAAAAGTATCACTGTCAGCTTCATCACGTTAATGAACCTTCAACTCTGGCTGCATGTGGAGGCCACACTAAACTATGGCTTAGCAAGATGCAAACAAGCCTAGCCTTCTCCCAGACTCATGCCCCCACTCCTTGGTCAAAAAGAAAACCCCCCACTTTTGACTGACCAGAGTTTGTTGTGTCTGAACCTTGAAAACTATGGTTAATCTTAACTATTATTTTAAAATCATGGTTTCTGAAGTTGCCTTGTTTAAACTAGCCACAGTTAAGATTAACCCACAGTTGTAGGTCCAGACAACATGCCAAGCTGCAGCTAATCTGAAGTGAAGGTGAAAGCTTCCAAACCCCTCCTCCAGGCCACATGGGGAAAGATTAGGCTCATTCGCAACCTTGCTCAAAGGTAAGCATGAAGTCCAAACATAGCCATTGACTAGAAGAGAGAAGCATAGATGCATGGAACTGTCGAGTTGGAAGCGGACCCAAGGGTCCTCTGGTCCAAGTCCCTGCAATGCAGGTATCTCAGCTAAAGAATCCTGGACAGATAGTCATCCAACCTGTTGAACAGCTCTTACTGTCAGAAAGTTATTCTTAACCTTTGATTTGATTCCATTGGCTCGGTTCTCTCCCCCCCCCCTTTCTGGAGTAACAGAAAGGCAGCTTGCTCCATCTTCTAAATGACAGCCCTTCAGATATTTGAAGATGGCTCTCATGTCACTTCTCAGTCTCCTCGTCTTCAGGTTAAACATACCCAGCTCCCTCAACCATTCCTCATAAGGCTCATTTTCCAAACCCTGTATCATATTGGTTGCCCTTGAAATTCAGGTCATGGCAACGCTTGGAGACATCAAAAGGCATTTTATAAACAGGATTTCTGGATTTCTGCTTGATTTCTTTGCCCCCTTTGTTTTTTTGTGGAAGACACCAAAGAAATCCTGGGATCATCCTGATGGCCATTCTCCTGCCATTCAGGGAGTGGGTGGCGAGTGCAATTCCCAGTCTTCAAGGCACATAAAGGCAGCTTCTTCCTGCATCCTTTGGATGTCCCAAACTCACCCTAGATCCAGCCAGATTTGCTTGCAATCCAAGTCTGGTTGCAGACCAGCGGCTTCATTCCCACCAAAGTATGTGACATATAGCCTCTCAATAGGGATGCCAAACTCTTTGGTGAGCAGGTCCAGGGCAAACTTGCAAGCCAGCTCCTGAGTGGAAGAAGAAAACAGGGCTGGGAAGGTCTTGACATGGAGAATGACATAATAACTTCTTTGACGAGTTTCAGATACGAGCCTTAAATTCTACAGCATCCACTGCCAGCCAGAACACCGAATCAGTGATGCTCCTGTTCTTACAGTGGCCAATCAGATGCTTGTAGGAAACCAGCAGGTTTCAGGCACCACTTCTGATTGTAGGTTGGCGACACACATGGCAATATTCCTCCACTGAAAATATTCTCTATTAAAGAGGCAAGTTGTTAGCCTAGCATTCATCCTGATGTGCTAGTTTTCTATGCACAAGGATTGTTTCCCCCCTTTCATGTGGAAGTATTCAATCATGTATCTAAGCATACACCTAGATCCTGAAGTAATACAGCCCAGATACTGACCACACCAGAGAAAAGAACTTGCAGCTGCTGTGCAGGAGACTGAGGGTGGGTAGGGTGAGCTGGCCAGGATTTCTAAGGGGAAGGAGACCACTGGAAGGGCAGCATCTATGCACTGCAGTTCCCTGTCTACCCCCAATTCTTACCTTCTTCCTCTCACTGGCCACCACCCACTCATTAAGGCCCAACCTTTTTCTTAGCCCTCTGCTACTCCAACTGTTACCAAACCATTCCTAATTTGTCATAACAAACATTTCAACCAGCATAACCTCTAGATGTACCGGTATGATCTGCCAGCAGCAGCAGCAGCAGCAGCAGCAGCAGCAGCAGCAGCAGCAGCAGCAGCAGCAGCAGCGTGTGAATGGCTTTAATTTTAAAATACAGTGGTACCTCTACTTACAAATAACTCTACTTACGAATGTTTTTACTTACGAATGGAGCTCCGTCCGCCATCTTGGATGCAGTTTAGATAGGATTTTTTCTACTTACGAATTTTTAGATAGGGTTGCTTCTACTTACGATTTTTTTCTCCCAATGCATTCCTATGGGATTCAACTTACAATTTTTTTCGACTTGCGAATGTGCATTCGGAACGCATTACATTCGTAAGTAGAGGTACCACTGTATGTGCATTTGCTAAGCATTTTACCAGCTGGTTACCTGCATTTGTACAGGCAAAGGCCACCGGCAATGCCCTCACCTTGAAATAATCTCCGAAAGACCAGGAGCCCAGCATCTCAAAGAAAGTGTGGTGGTAGACGTCCTTGCCAACGTCGTCCAGGTCATTGTGCTTCCCGCCAGCCCGGATGCACTTCTGAGTGTTGGCTGCTCGGGTCAGCTTTGCCATGGGGTGAGAGGGGTCGATTGTGTTGAGGAAGATGGGCTTGAACTGGGAGAGAAGGAAGAAGAAGAAGAAGAAGACTGCCTTCAGCTCAGCCTCTAGGCAGAAGAGGGACTTCAGGCAAACGTGCCAACAGGGACCCAAGAGATCAAATGACACTTCTGTCTGCTTCAAACCTACAGCTGATCAGTGCCATTGGTCAACGCCCCTAGTCCTAGGCATGTAAGAGGGAGTGGGTGGCGCTGTGGTCTAAACCACTGAGCCTCTTGAGCTTGCCGACTGGAAGGTCGGCGATACGAATCTGTGTGACAGACGGAACTCCCATTGCTCTGTATCAGCTCCTACCAACCTAGCAGTCTGAAAGCATACCAGCGAGAATAGATAAATAGATACTGCTGCAGCAGGGAGGTAAACGGCGTTACTGTGCGCTCTGGCACTCTTTACAGTGTCCCATTGCGCCAGAGGTCATGCCAGCCACATGACCTGGAAAGGCTGCCTGCAGTCAAAAGCCGGTTCCCTCGACCTGCACCCCATAATCTAGTTTGACTGGACTAGTTTGACATAACTGTCTAGGGGTCTTTTACCTTTACCTAAGACAGGGGAGGAAACTTTCTCCAAACAATTTGTAATTCTACAAACGTTTGTCGTGTCTGACCTGATTCATGCCGGCGTTGGCAAAGAGCAGAGTCGGGTCATCCATGGGGATGGTGGCTGAGGAGTGCACATAGGTGTGCTGGTTCTCCACAAAGAAGTTGATGAACCGTTGGCGGATCTCGCTGGCTGTTAACGTCACCTCCATCTTGGGATCACCACTCACACTGGGGAGAACAAAAAAAGGGGGTGGGGAGAGAAAGCAGTTCAAGGCAATGCTGAAAATCCTATATAAAACACCAGCTGGAGCAGCTCAAGTTAGAATTCAGATCTCAGCAGTTGCCGCCAAGGCATAGCTGCCAAGTTATCCCTTTTTTTTAAGGGATTTTCCCTTATGCGGAATAGGCTTCCTCGTGAGAAAAGGGAAAACTTGGCAGCTATGCGCCAAGGACATCCTCCAATGGCTTCTGGCTAGAGGGTGCAACCCTGACACAATTCAAGGCAGCCTGGCCATCAGTCACCAGGCAGCTTGGTTCCTAGCTACCCTGGAAGAGGGGAGGTTTTTCCCATGTTAATCTCTAAGGTCAACTAAAAGCCCTCACATCACAGCTTAGTCCAGCCTCAGGCAGTGCTACTTATGAATTTACATAGGCCTCATCTGCAGTATACATTTAAAATAGTCTTATATTAGCAACACATGACTTCTCTCAAAGAATTCTGGGAACTGCAGTTTGTTAAGGGTGCTAAGAGTCACTTGATCCATCTTCCCCTCACAACAATCACCAGAGTAGTTTAACAATGTGCCCCTCTTCCCAGAGAACTCTGGGAAATGTAGTTCTGTGAGGGGAATGTGGTCCAAGATCTCTCAACACCCTTAATGAACTACAGCTCCCAGGATCATTCGGGGGGGGGGGGAAGCCATGACTGTTATAAGACATCACTTTAAATGTTGTTTTGTTTGTTGTTTTGTTTTGCAAAAAAGGCCATTAACGTACTGTCCATTCCCTATTTTCTTTGTAAAAACCACTATGGGAGAGCAGTTCTCCAGCCCAGAGAACAAAAAACAGCAATTGGCCTATGGCGGCTGCAAGGCCTTGGTAAGGCAGCCCCTTCTACGCAGGCACCCCTGGCTGCTCCTTGCGCCCTTTTGCCACATTCATAATGCTGCCACCACACATCTGACTTCTGTGTAGCAAGAGGGCCAGAAAGAAGCACAGCAACTATGGGGAAGGGAATAGCTATCTGGAAGAAGGACAGAGAAAACAGATCTCACCCTTGATCTCTGCTGCAATCTGGCAAATGCAAGCAAAGCTAAACACCTCTCCAGGCTATCCCAGAACCACCCACAAGGTGCCTGCGGAACTCACATAAAGGCCTGCGCTTGGAGGGGAAGGTGAATTCCTAGCCAGGCTTATCAGCTAAATCATACTACAGAGTTGGAAAATTCCTTCCAATACTACAACCAGGCATGACCAAAACTCACCCATAAAATCCTTCTACAGAAGCACATCAGCACTGCCCTATCTCTGTGAGGCAAACTACTACCCTACTTCCCATTCTTACAGGGAACCCTTGAAGGAAAATAAGAGAGACCAGAGCCTACACAAATGGCCCCAACCACAGTGGACCACCAGACAGATGCCAGAATAAAAAACCTTAATTTACCGGGTGAATACAGATGACCAGGCGCCCTGCATCAAAATCTAACCGCAGCACCACCGCGTCAAAACTCGGCAACCTAGTTGCCTCTATTGGCATATCAAGCAGCAAGGTGGATCCTGACGTCCCACCCCCTCCCTAGAGATCTGACCAGGTGCACAAGTGCAGCTGGACTCCTCTTGCTGGGTTGGCAGGAGAAGGGAAGTGGGACAGCTTGCCAAAGGGTAGGTGTGTCAGAGGCGATGCCCTGGTGACTTTTTGCCTTTTTGGCAAAGGCTGCCTTTGCCAACCGGGTGCTGGGGCCGATGGGAGTTGTAGTCTAAAAAAAGAAATCTGGAGGGTCAGTTAGCAAAAACCAGACAAATGCATAATTTCTCTCGCTCTGTTTGTATGTG
This sequence comes from Zootoca vivipara, assembly GCF_963506605.1. NCBI lineage: Eukaryota > Metazoa > Chordata > Lepidosauria > Squamata > Lacertidae > Zootoca > Zootoca vivipara. The sequence goes on from NC_083281.1 coordinate 71,913,062, forward strand.
TGTGTGTGTGTGTGTGTGTGTGTGTGTATACACCCACCAACCCACCCACACCCTCCACTCTGACACCACAGAATGAATGAAGTCACTGCTGGCTTCAGAGACCCCGTCTCACGGGCCAGGCAGCTGTGCCTCAACTCAGGGCTGTCACCCCACGCCAGAACCATGAACCAGACTCCCAGAATCCCCCGCGGCTGTGGCCCTCAGGCAGCCCCAGAAGACGCAGCAGGCGGCGGGCAGCGCGGCCTTCCAAAAAGCGAAGGATGAGAAAGACCCCTCAGCCCCCACTCCTTCTTCAGCCCCACTTCCAGCCCAAACGCCTCCGTACCTTTCCTGCCGCTCTCCAGTCAACCTTTCCACGCGGAACCGGAGCGACACTCTTCCACTGCACACCCAAACCTTCTGCGGGTTTCCCCTCCCTTAACCCCGCCCACCCCGTCGGCCAATGAGGCTCAATAGCCGGTCTGCGGGTGCTCAACGCGGCTGCCCGTCAACGTCACGAAGCGCGGCGCTAGCGAGGCGCGGGGGCTGATGCAACGGCTCTGAAACCGCAGTCACGTGGCTCCCCGGGAAAGGGCTGAAGGCGGCGAGGAGGCCGCCATTGTGGGCAGGGCGGACCCTGAGGGGTGTGAGCGAGGGGGTGTAAAGCAAGACGTCGCTGGTGGAGGCTGTTCCTTCTGCGTCTCCTGCCTGATATTTAGGAAGGCGAAGAGTCGGACACGACTAAACGACTAAACAGCAACAAACATGTCTGAGTGGATCTTTCTCCTCCTCTCCTCTGCACCCTCCAAATCATCTCTGCAGGGTTGAGAGACCTCCCAGAGAAGATTTTGGGAGTGCACAGGGGCAGGAGGGCTGCTGGTCCCTTCCAACTCTACACTTCTGTGTGATTCCTATTGTGTGTTGTGCAAAGGTAGGGCAGGTCCACGAGAGCATCCCAAATGGTCCGTTGGTTCTCTTCAGAGCACTACTGAGGTGTATCATGCTCACCAGAGGGCGTCCTTGCCCTGTTTGAATAAAGCAGGAGAAAGCAGAATTTCTAGCATAAGCCCCCCAGACTGTTGAGATGGGCATCAGGTACCCAAGTGGCGTTGGCACTTCCTCATTCATATGCTTTAAAACGTTTGTTGACTTTGGGTAGGAGATGTTTTGAAATCCCTTCTGCGTGCAAAAAAAACTGTCCAAATTTGATTTTGGGGGCAACTGCCTCCCCCTGTTCTTTTCCTCTGATTCCAGTTGTTCACCAGAATAAGAACAGAATGTGGTTGCTTCATGCCCAGCCTGGCCCTTCAGATTCAGATCTCAGCCTGGGACTGATCCACCCAGCACGTTTCATGCACTTGCAGCAGTGTAGGGCAGGACGTCTTTGCTAGCTCTCTTCATGACCTGGGTTGGTCCTTGCTCCTGCAGAAAGCCTGTGTGTATCAGGCAATTCTTTGCTGATTGGAATGCACAGTGGGAGAAAAGTTTCAGTGCTAAATGAGTGTTTGGACATGGAGGATGCCTCCATTGTGGAATGCAAAACACAAAAGCTTCAAGGCTTCACCTTGGGAATGACAGAAGGCCTTTGGGAGGAGAGGAATCTCTGGTCTTTCTTGGATTCACTAGTTACAGGTAGGTAGCCGTGACATAAGGGTCCGGTGACTTCTGTTTCAGTGTATCTGAAGAAAGCTCATACCTATGACAAACTTAGTTGGTCTCTAAGGTGCTACTGGAAGGATTTTTTTTTTTTTTTTTTGGATTCACTGTGAGGGTCGGTGCTCACCAGCCCTTCACTTCTAATGGAAATCCATTTGCTTTAGGACCACCATTTCCGGACAGAAAACATACACAGCTGGCTATGAAAGGAGAACAATCTTTAGACAGCGAGAGACTCTGGGATCATCCACACTTCCCTTTGCCCCACAATTTCTTCTGTTTGGTTTATAGGCAGGGGTCTGAGAGGTTTTTCTTTTGTCCCACTGCTTTCCTTGGGGAGACCCATGATTTACCGCTGAATCAGAACAAAGTCAAGCCGTAGAAAACCCAGTTGATGCTAATTCCCATTCAGCAATAAACCACAGGTTTTCCTGGGGAAAGCTGTGGGACAAAGGAAAAACCTCTCAGACAAATCTGAGGGACAGTGTGGTTGAGCCCTGTGTGCCATCAGGAGTACATGCCTGCTTTCTATCTATGGCGTGTTCTATTTATTTGTTTATTCACTTCATAAAATTTATGCACCACTTGATTGTAAAAAACCTCAAAGCAGTTTACAATGAAAATAAAACATTAAAATTATCAGTAAAAACTACCCTTCCAAAAATGTCAATAAATAAATAAATCAGCAATAAACTAAAAAACATGCATCAACATTCTACATGCCTGGACAGGCTTACCTAAGCAAAAAATTTTCAGCAGGTGCCGAAAAGTGTACTGTGAAAGCTCCTGTCTCGTGTCAATAGGCATGGAGTTCCAGAGTATAATGGAGCTCTGCATGTGCTCAGATACGTCAGGGGCTTTGGCAGTCCTGTTGCTCTCCCAAATATACTTTTCCTATAGCCTACTGTTGTCAAGCCTCAGAACGTTGCATAAAATATATGGGCAAATATTAAGAAATGGGTCCTCAAATAGATGTTTAGCTCCAAAGTGGGTTCTGGGTCTGAAAAGGTTGAAGATACCTGGTCTATACATTTTCTTATTACAAACAAAATAGATCTGAAGGAGGACTGAAGAGGGCTCTAGGGTTATATTTAAACAGCAAATGCCACAGTCCCCCTGCTGACAGTAATTCACTTCAAATGCTTGCAGTTTTTCATTGGCTTTCAGTTTTAGATAGGGCACAGGCTGATGATCAGTTTTCCTCTTGTTTGCTGGAAAGATCAACCATTGAGGATTTTCTCTCTTGCTCTAGAGCAGCCAAGGGCATCAACAGCCACGGCAAAGCTTTGCTCCCTTTGCTTTATCTCAGCAGATTCAAGTGGGAGAAGAATTTATATGGAGAATGTGAAGAGGCCATGTTAAGTTTTCATGTGACCATGGATAATCCTGGCATCTGTTTTTGCAAACTTTTCAGATTGTTTGTTCTTGTAAGTTAATGAAAGAGATGAATTGTTACGATGTAGGCCTTAGTTAGCTAAGCAGGCAACAGACTCCTTAAGTTTTCAAACAAATAAAAGCGAAAGACAATGGGAACCTGTGGCCCTTCTGACCTTGCTCAATGCCCAGTGCTATCTTCCTAGAAAAAGAGGTGCCGGAAATCACCATCAACACCTCTCTTGTTCTCTTAGAATGGCAATGGAGAGGTGCCGGAGCCCAGAACCCACCTGAAAGGAGCCAGAACTGAGTTTCTGTGAGTTCCCCTTGAAAAAAAGCACCGCCAGCTCCCATTATCTCTGACGGTTGGGAGTCCAAGAGCCTCTGGAGGGCCACATGGTTCCTATCGTGGAGTTGGAAGGCTGCAACAGCGCATTCTAGCACATGCAGAATGTAAACAAGTCAAAGGACTTTGGTTCAGGCCTAACCTTCCTGGTTTCTGCAGGTAGGCAAACGGCAGGAAACGGCTGTGGAATTTTGCTCTTGCTCAGCCTTGGCTTTCTCCTCTGCTTCTTCCTTGTGACCAAACAGAGTTTGCACATAAAAGCGGGACCTCCCCTTGACCCACCCACCCACCCACCAAGGGCGCCTGCTGGCCAGCTGAAAAACCGCTGGCATGTCCTGTATGTGGCTTAATGTCTTCAGCTCTCTTCTGATTCCACCCAGCTATTTCTGTCCCACACATCAACATTCCTTCTCTCCCTCCCTCGCTTCCAGTGGAAACTGCAAGCAGACGCCACCAACTTAGATGGCTTTAAAAGAGGACTACCACCGGTAGGTGCATTCATGGCGGAACAAGGCTAACAGGGACTGCTAGCCAGGATGGCTATGCTGTGCCTGCAGAGTTGGAGGCAGCAATTCTTCTGAATACCAGTTGCAGGAAATCTCAGGAGGGAGAGAGGCCCCTTGGGCTCAAATCCTGCTGGCCTCTGTGACACTGAATAAGATGGGCCATTGGGCTCTTCTGATGGTCTGATGGAACACACACGCTTCTTGAAGGAAGCACAGTGTACCTTAAACACACAGCCAGACTTTGACTTGAATAAGAAGACACACACCCATTTCTCTAGATAGGACAAAGGAAGGAAGAAAAAAAGTCTTGCCTGGTAGGAGTGGGGAGAAGATCATTTCAAAAGATGGCAATCCAGGGGTGCGAAATAGCTTTCGCCTGCATGCAGTTCTGCCTTTTGTGCAGCTGGTTATAGGACTGGCCTCTTTAAAAGTAACTGCTTTGGTGCATCCTTGGTCCCCTCTCGGCTGCCGCACTAAGTGGGAGGGTGGTGGCAACAACTACTGGAGATTGGCAACACCGCAGGGCTGTTGTGTTGCAGCTGAGCAGCGAAGGGAGTGGGAGAAGCTTCTCTTAGGCTTCTGCTCTTTGTCACACACCCCAGTTCTTGTTTCCCTTGCCTTCTGCCCCCTCTCCCCTCTGTGTTGCTCCGTAAAAGCACGCACCTCCCTCTGTGAAGCAGAGCGTTTCCTTCTCTTCTGCGAAGGTTGGGCTTTAGAAAAAGCACTCATATAGCAACACTGCCTCCCTAGAAAGGGGGAAATGGAAGCCTTTGATCCACAAAAACCACCACTCTAGCCCTGATGGGTGAAAGACTACAAACCTAAATCCCTCCCCTGAGGGCCACCCCACCCCTCAGCCTTCAAGGCCTGAGCCCAGATCCTGCAAAAAGGTGTGAAGAGTCAAGTCCTGCGGAGATCTGGCAGTGCCATCTTCCATGTGTTGTGCAGTGACTAGTGATGTACAGGGTCTTCTTCCATCGTGGCTGTTTCTGCATTACAGCAAAGTCCTGATGGCAGGAAGTCACCTGCTTGCCCCTGAGCTACAAGGGGAGCCTCCGCACAAAAATGTGAGGCCATCAAGAACTATTTTTATTTGCCCCCGCAACCCCAAAAAGGCATCCCAACTAGCATTTATTGATTTGAATATGTATATTGATGCTCTCCAGCAACTATGTTTCTTCTTAACCCTCAGCTGTTCCACTGTTCCTCCCGTATCTGTGGTGTCTCTTGTACACATTGAGCCACCCGCACAGAGTCTCTGCCGCTTCTGCTGTCTGCCCCAGAGATCAATGCCAAGCGAGTTTGAGGCAGCCGTAGCCCCGAGGGTGGAATCTCAGGGCTCGATGCCATTTCCAGTTTCCGGTTCAGTAAGGAGCCTCGCTCTCTATCTCGGGAGCCGGCATGTGGTGCAGAAATAATTTTTCCGTTTATTTTTAACTTGCTCGGTAAGCGTGTATGCGTGTGTCTGTGTCCTTCTGTTTTGCAGCATTTGGTTTCCACTAGCAGAAGCTGTGGGGGCCTTGGGGCAAGCGGCCAACCTCACAAGGGGCTCCTCCTCTTTCTCCCAGGAGACCTGGCCGTCCACAGGGCATCCGCCCCGTGCCTCGGCCAACCTCTGACTTGGATTGCAGGTTGGATTGCAGGTGGCAGTTACTGTATGTAACCCTCCTCAGACAACATCAGGTAGTTTTGCACCAGGGAAGCCAAGCAGATTATGGAAGGAAGAAAAATGTGAGACCAAAAGCAAGCCAGGCAAACACTAGAGCTAGTGATAAAGTTATACTCTCCATGCCTTCTGCCACATGACTCAGGGTGCAGAGTAATGTACAGGTATCAGTCTTGGGGGTGGCAGAAGGAGTATGGCCAGAGAATTCATGGGTGAGCAAATATTTGAGTCTGACTCCAATACCAATATCTCCTATGCACCCACGAAAGGCCTCAGAAAATCTCCCCTCCACAACCTGCAATGCAATACAGTACAAGACAATTTCTCTTCCTGTTCAGCCCTTGCTTCCTCAGATCCCTTCCTGCGTCCAGCCTCCTTGAACATAACTGTTGTCTTCAAATTATTGGTAAGTAGTCATTCTTTGGGACCCAGGTGGCGCTGTGGGTTAAACCACAGAGTCTAGGGCTTGCTGATCAGAAGGTCGGCGGTTCGAATCCCTGCAACGGGGTGAGCTCCCGTTGCTTGGGCCCAGCTCCTGCCCACCTAGCAGTTCAAAAGCACATCAAAGTGCAAGTAGATAATTAGGGACCGCTCCGGCGGGAAGGTAAACGACGTTTCCGTGCATTGCTCTGGTTCGCCAGAAGCAGCTTTGTCATGCTGGCCACATGACCCGGAAACTGTCTGCGGACAAACGCCGGCTCCCTCGGCCTATAGAGCGAGATGAGCGCCGCAACCCCAGAGTCGGACACGACTGGACCTAATGGTCAGGGGCCCCTTTACCTTTTATGTTTTTAGTCATTCTTTGGGTGTTCTCAAAACGTCTTTCAGTTGAACATTTATAGGCCATCGTTCTACATTACACAACGCGTTCCAGAACTACTACTTAGTTTAATTATGGTGGATTTTAATGTGATGGCAGAGAAGGAAGTGTGGCAGCATGGACCCCTTCCAAACTGAGGCTGGACAGTTTAGGAGGTGCTAAGCATTTGCACAACTGGACTGCTGAAGTGTCTGCTGTTCATTTGCAAAAGGAACCACCTCCTAGGCCATCCCCACGTGACCTCTTAGGCTCTGCCCAGGTGCCCAGCCAGGTCTAGGCATCACCAGCCCCCACTGGATGCTGGGAATCGGAGTCCAGAGCGGTCTGGAGGGTGTCACATTGGCTCCCCCTGGCTTAGAATAAACGTAGCAATGGAAATGTTTGCCAGCAAATTCTGGTGCTGCATGCCCCTCCCTCACTTGGGCCCTGGCACTGCTCCTGCCTTGGCCAGAAGCAAAAACGGACCAAGGGCTTTGTTCTGCTGGAAGGTCCAGCAGGGAAGGGGTCAAGGCCCTTCTGCCTCGGAACTACTATTCCCTTTCCCCAACGCTGCTGCTGCCACCCTGTGCCTGGCATTTCAAGTGGGCAGGGCGGGGAGGGAGGGGGGGAGACAGACAGCCTTTGCTTGTTCTCCTCTCCCTCCAGCCCTCTCCCAGCTTTTCTTCTTCCTGGGCCTCCTTCAGCAGGCGGGAAATAAAAGGTTTTCTGTTCCCTCTATGCTAATAAGCCTGGATGTCTGTGCCACAAGTTGCCTTTCGCTCTCTCTTTCTGCCTGACCTCTGGGAAACGTCCATGGCAAGGAAGGAGAAAGTGGAAATTCGCTGCACACCAAATGGCTGCTTAGAATCGCAGAATGCTAGAGTTGGAAAGGGTCCCCAAGGGGTCATCTAGTCCAGCCCTTGCAATGCTTAGACGTATTTCCCGGCGTTTCTCCACCTTGACAGTGCATCTGTCAGGGGCTCCTTCCAGGCACTGCTGTACCCAACCACAGTTCACTGCAGGCCAGGAAGGAGGTAGGAGTAACTTGCTGGCAGAAGCCCCCTCACCTATTGCTCCCCATCCTGACTCCAGGGAACAGCAGAGCTGTGGGGCAGAGGAAGGAGGGCCCCCACCTGCCTCCTGAGGGACTTAATGGCTCAGTCCCATCAGCCAAGTGCAAAAGGACCCTTGGCACTAGCCAAGTTGCTGGCATAGAGCCCTGCAGGGCAGGCCGCTGCTTCAGCGTAGGACGTATTGCACCCTTTCTTTAAAAAAAAAATAATGCAAATAAATTACTTGGCGAAACTCTGCTACTCCTATGTTTATTATTTTGATATGTTTCTAGCCCACCTCCTCCCCAAGCTGGGATTCAAGGTGGCTTACAACATTTAAAAACATCAATTATAGAATACAGGGTAACTAGTTAGAAACAATAATTGAAATGCTTCCGTGGGAATACCATTTGCCCCAATGGCAGCCCAGTGACCAGAGCCTGCTTCTGATGGCGGGCAAAAGGAAAACCCATTTATTAATTTTTTTTACAATTGAACTAAGGCCACTGTTTATTTGAACTGCTCTAGTAGGAATTGTCTGTAAGACCCAAATGTCTTTGCAAATTCTCCTGTTGCATTTCCAGAGTGTGGAAGATGTTCCTTAAATACGGGACTAATCCTGGAGTGTGAGCTAGTCAGGAGGACGATGGGGGCATTTTCACACATGGAAGAGGAGTGGGTGGTAAAGTATTTTGATCGCTGCTCCGTTCAGGAGACGCAACGTCTCTTGGTTCATAAGATTTGCCCCCTCCTGTTTTTACCCTCACAGCAACCCTGCGAAGCAGGCTGTGCTGAGAGGCATCGTGGTGTCTGAAGCGGAGCATGCCCAGTCACAAGCAGAAAAAGGAAATGCTTTACTGAACGAGTGAGCAGTTTCCTGGATACCAGAGGCTCTTCGGCTGTGATTCCTGCATTGCAGGGGTAGGGTTGGACTAGATGACCCCCAGGGGTCCCTTCCAGTTCTACAAGTCTGCAGTTCTATGAAATTCCACTTCATTCCCTCGTCCCCTTCCTCCAGCTACATTAAACACAATAACAATTGCGTCCTCGGACGGGACAGCAGCCTGGGAGCTGTCTGCACGTGTTCAGAGGTCCACAACTCTGGGCTTGGAATCGCGTTGCTCGCTCTGGTATGCAGGCTTGGATTTCAGATACTTGGCATGCACGCAGCTGCCTCTTGACTCCTCTATTCTTCTCCCTCCCCTGCCTCACAGCAGCCGGACTGGTGCATTTAAAGAGAGAGGAAGGAAAGCCTTTAAAAAAAAAAAAACTCCTGTAATGTTTGGGGAATTTCAATTGGCATCCCAGGCCTTTTTCCAGCCAACAGAATAACGGTGCAGCTGGGTTTGAATTGCAGGGAACGCCTCCCTGCCTGTTTCCCAGCTCCTGCCGCAGCTGCTCCTCCAGGCAGACAGACAGAGGGGCTGGCTGGCATTCCTGGATCTGATGGGGACAGCTCTCCCCTGGGGCCAGAGAGAGGCCCCTGGCTCCTAGCTGCTGACCCCCCCCCCGCCCGATCCCGGAGCGCCCCCATCATGCCGTGGCTGGATTTCTTCTGGGCTTGCTTCAAGAGGCCGAAGGTAAGGGAGCTCCCCCTTCAAAACCTCTCTGAGGCTTTCGCCACGGGTGACAGCTGCCGGGACACTTTCGATTGCCAAGGTCTCCGCTTTGGTTCAATTTCCTCTGCAGCACATTGCCCTGCTCTGCCCGGCTCCTGTTGTTGCATGTTAGGCAGGGAACCAGCCGGCAGCTAAGTTACCTTTTAAAAAAGGCATTTGACACAGCAGCAGCAGCAGCAGCAGCAACAACAACACCCGTCAGGTTTTAAGATTCTCAAATGCTGCAACTAAAACATCTCAAACTACGGTTGCCGGAATTAAGCAACATATATATGATGCTTTTGAGTGGCCTTTGGCTAAGGCAGTGATGGCAAACCTTTTATAGATGAAGTGCCAACTGCAACCCAAAACCCACTTATTTATCGCAAAATGCCAACATGGCAATTTAACCTGAATGCTGAGGTTTTAGTTTAGAAAAAACAACTCATATATTAACATATTTTGTCTTAAAAGAAAAACACAACGACAGAGCTTTCAGTGATACAAACAACTTGTAAAAGTTTGCATTAATTTGATCCAAACTAAGTAAGGAAAGCAATCTCATGTGCTTTCATTGACTTAAAATTATTTGGCAGAGAATTCCACACTTTAAGGATTCCCCGCTTTTAAGCTCCAACCTGAGCAAGCAAGTGTTCTCAGCATGGCCCTCTGAGCACGTGCAGAGCGGTGCTCCCCCATCACGCTGCCGTTTCCTGAAAGGGCCCCGGGGGCTGCCCCATGTGCTAGCCCCACTCCCTCGCCCAGCCCCAACTGGCCCGTACGGAGGGTGTCCGACATAGCCGTAGGCTGTGTAAACCCTCAACCTCACAGCAGCAGGAGGAGGAAGGTGGCTGGTCAGAACTCTTGGCAGCAGCATGCCTCTGAGCGCGTGCAGAGCAGAGGGTCCCCAAGGGAAAACTGTAGTTCAGATGCACTGGGCAATGTCTGCTGTCTGAGGGCTGAGCCTGCTGGCAACAGCAACATATGAGACTGAATGCTTAGTACCCAGCAGAGAAACCTTAGATCATCAATGCACAGGTTGCAAATGATCTGTGCTATTGTTTGGGGGAAGGAAGAAACCTGCACCCCGAATCTCTCCAACGGAGAAAACGGACAAAATAAAGACAATAGATTTTATTTTTTGGAGGTGGTGGAGAAAATAGGTGTAGCTCGACTGCATGAGACTGTGGGTTACAGTTGCAGGGGGCAGGAGAGGCTATCTGCAGTGGGTGCCCCCAGGGTTTTGGCTTGAACAGAGTCCCACATGCTGTGCTCATACACTGAGCTTTAGTTCTGTATGTCCAGCCTGCATGGACTGAGTTCCTATGAACATGTGATGAAAACACACACACACACCCTGCTTCCTTGCAAAGGGGGGGGGGGTTCAGAGGTCAGCCAGAGCTGCAGCATGCAACTGGTTAGGGATCAAGAGGCTGTTTGGGGGCTTTGCCACAAAGAGCCTCCCAAGCCAACAGTTATTTGCTTGCACAAGGCCATTCCAGCGGCTTCTTTAAAAAGAAAACCCACAAATTGTACAGTTGTTACTCAGTTGCTGCGGCGGATCCCCACAATGAGAGTGAGCTGCTAGTTCCAAGGTAGACAAGTTCTCCTATTTCCTGGGAAAGCTCAGTTGGTAGCTCAGCATGAGAATCTCAGGATCATGGCTTTGAGCCCCACATTGGCCAAAATATTCCTGCAATGCAGGGAGTTGGACTAGATGACCCTCGTGGCTCTTCTCCGGTTCTACAAATTCTGCTATCCTGTGCAGTGCTGGCACCGAGCTATTTTCCACCTTTGGCAAGGCTATTTTGTGTGGTAGGCAAGGCTAACTACTTGCGCGCACCCCTAAAAAAAAGATTGCTTACTTCCATTTTCAAAAACAGGTGTCTTGTAGAAATGATAAAATTGTTCAAAATATAAATAAAAGCAAATCATAATAAGATATAACAAAAAAACAAATCTGTATAAAACAGTGCCCCTCAAAGTGGTCTGCACCCTAGGCAGCTGCTCAGCTGGCTTAAGGATAGCAGGGGCCCTGCTTCTGTGTGTGAAATGCAAGTGCCCTGTCTCCCCAATGCAAAGTTTCACCTGCTGGATGTGATCAGCTCTCAGGCTGCAATCCCAGGCACACCAGCTTGCTGCAAGTCAAACCAGTATTTTTATTGTTGGTACTTATGTCTGGATCCTTCTGTTGTGTCCTTTCGCCCTAAGGTCCCGCGATGGGTTGCAACATTGAAACACAACATTTAAATCTATAAATCAGCTTGTGCACATGTTCGTCCAGGGACCCATGCTCCACTATATTTTAAGCACCTGGGCCTTTCTCTGGACAATGTCATCTCTTTGTTAGAGTTTAATAGTGTGCCAGGGTGGTCCCTGTCCTCCTCACATACTAAGGGAGAAGAGAGAGAAAAATAGAAGGAACAGAAGAGGGAGAGCCCAGGGGCCGTCATGTCGGAGGAGGCAGCTGTGGAGTGTTGCATGAGATGTCAGAGGGCAGGAATGTCTGCAGGAAATTTATCCCATTTGCTGGAGGGTGAAACCCACCCAAACCAAATCACAATCCCTAGGAGCAAGGCTCATTAGGCTGGGGAGAGGCTGCCCCGAAGGTCGCTTGCATTTAATATTCCTCGTACACCCTCTGTAGGAGTCCTCCCCAGAGTCTCAAGGGACCTCGGAGAAGAAGTTTAGGAATGTCCCATTCTCATGAATTTCACTTTCCCACAGGCCTTTGGGGATCCTCTTTCCTGTCTCAAGCTCAGGGGCTTAAGGAAGAGGGACTGGGACACTGGCCTCTAGTTGTTGTGAATCTGTAGGGGTTTGTTTGTTTTAAAGGGGGATAGAAGACTCAAAGGCAGGTCTGGAAAAACTCAGAAATCAGCCCAGCTTTGAGAGTTCCAACCAGGTGGAACACACAGCATGTTGTGGGGAGAGGGACTCACTCCAGTCTCCAGCAAGTTCTTTCAGCTCCTACAGAAGTCTTTGCCACCCTGATATACACCTCCAGGTGTTTTGAACTCCCATCGGCCCTATCCAGCATGCTGCCATGCCAGCTGGGGCTCCTGGGACATCTGCTCCGAAAGGTCTGGAGCCTGTGATCCTGTGTCTGTTGAGCTGAGAACCTACAAGAGCAAACTTGTTGAGCTACCCAGACCCGGACTTCAATTGTACTCAGAGCTGCCTGTGATGAAAGTGTTCTGTAGCCCAGTTTCAAAACGGTTCCTTCCAATTGCTTATTCCAGCGTTTCTCAACCGCTGTTCCGCGGCACACTAGTGTGCCGCGAGACGCTGGCTGGTGTGCCGCGACGTGCGGCGACGAGAAGGGCGATTTGCATTGTCACGTGCCTGGCGGCCGCCAATATACAACACTGACCCGCCGGAAAGCAATATTTCTCCTCCTCTTTCCCAAAGCTCAGTGCAAACGAGCCTGGCGGCACAGATAATATAGGGCGGCACAGAGTTAAATTTTTTAAACTTTTTTAGTGGTGGTGTGCCTCGTGATTTTTTTCACGGAACAAGTGTGCCGTGGCCCAAAAAAGGTTGAGAAACACTGGCTTATCCCCCTGTTCTTCGATGGCCCTTTTGAAGTCCTGAGTTTTCAGTAGGACAAGCGAAGGTCGCTACGAACCTGCTCCTGATTAGGAAGATGGCGGAGGCTCTTCCTCATCATATATATTTAACTGACCTTTCTACACAAATAGCCCAACCATTGTTTTGGATCTATTATTACCCAAAGGCACTACCATTAGCCACTGGTGTGACCCCTGCACGCCCATGCCCCCCCCCCAAATACTGCATCACGGTCAGGATCATTAAAAAAACCCCAAACATATCTGAAGAAGTGTGCATGCTTGCACACGAAAGCTCATGCCATTGACAAACTTAGTTGGTCTCTAAGGTGCTACTGGAAGGATTTTTTTGTAAAAACAGTTCTGGAAATTTGGTTGGGATCTTTGTCTATGGCCAAGGTTCCCATGAATAAGGCTTCCAGGGGTTTCAGGGTTTGCATGGGATGTATATAGAGAGGTGTGTGGGTTGAATAACTTACCTTTATTGTTATGTGTTATTTTTTTCAGTGTTTCACATCACTGGACCGGAGGAGGGATGTGGGTGAGTTGCAGTGACCTCTGTCTTCATTCAGTCTTTCATTTGTTGCTGGGACATTTGTTGCATACCACAGGCAGAATACGCAAAATTCTATGCATCCCAGAGAACCCAGATCAGGGCTGTGTGAGCCTCGGAGCCCTAATCAATCAATCAATCAATCATTTATTGTGTTTGACTAAAAGCCACGACAAATTCCATGACAGACCCAGCAAGTCAGTTAAAACCCGCACTCGCTATTCCTCCCCTTCTTCTTCTTCTTCTTCTTCTTCTTCTTCTTCTTCTTCTTCTTCTTCTTCTTCTTCTTCATCTTCATCTTCATCTTCATCTTCATCTTCTTCATAATTGTTTAAACCAATTCATGAACCAAGAACTTATACATTGACCACTAATAATGAAATGTAAGTTGTAGATATTTTTTCCACATTTCTTATGCTATTTTTGTGATATATGACATGAGAAAACTTGGTATACTTATTTGTATAACATTATTCTTGTTTATAAAACCCAATAAAAAACCCTAAAAAACTAAAACTAAAAGAAATCCAGAGATATACATCCATTTCCAGTCAGTCAAATTAATGAATCGCCTGTACCATGGTAGCCAAGTCTGCCCCTGCCCAGATTCAGGGTCAAGAAAAGCTGAATTGCAGCGTCAAATAGCAAATCGTAACATCCGTTTGCTTATTCTGCACAATTTACTTAACTTCCAATATCCTTGGAGGAGGCCCAAAAGTCACGTGGGGGGGGGTGAATAAAAAAAGTGGTGGGATGAGGAATCCTGAGGGAATCCAAAGGGGTAAGGGGGCTAAAATGCCAAAGGCATGGGGCACCTGTCACTTTTGACTTTGATGAAAGCTGTCCATGCTATACTCCTAGTGGTTGTCAAGTCCCCACTGACTTCTGAGGTGTTTTTCTTCAGTGTCATAAGGACTAGAAACCTGTTGAATTAAAAATAGATTGGCAGTCCCATGACAGTAGTACTGAATTTCTGTGCTTGATGCCAATTTCCTGATGGCATGTGGCATGGCACCGTCAGGGAGGGGAGCCCAACTTTTCTTCATCTTCAGGGTGTGTGGTCACTTGTTCCTCTGTATTTTTGATGTTGTGTGTGTCTTGTTGACGTAGGTAGAGAAAGAAAGGAATCCAGTTACACCAAAGTATATACAGGTGTTTTTGTTTTTTTGGCAAAAGCTTCATTTCCACCTCACCCTTGTGCTCCTGAACAGCTTCTCTTACGTGGGAACCCGACCTTGCAGTGTGCCATATATATTGAAATGTCATGTTCTGAAAATGCCTCCTGTTTTGTGAGTGAGAGAAGAGTGCAGCAATTAAAAATATATACACATGCTTAAAAGAAGCATTTTATTTCGAAACCAGTATTTCAAAGCATTCCTTCTCCCCCTTCTGCTACAAAGAGTTTACTGATTTCTTCACACCAAGCTCCCTGCATGTAATAATAATAATAATAATTTATTATTTATACCCCGCCCATCTGGCTGGGTTTCCCCAGCCACTCTGGGCGGCTTCCAACAGAAATATAAAACACAGTAATCTATTAAACATTAAAAGCCTCCCTGAACAGGGCTGCCTTCAGATGTCTTCTAAAAGTCTGGTAGTTGTTTTCCTCTTTGATATCTGTTGGCAGGGCGTTCCACAGGGCAGGCGCCACCACCGAGAAGGCCCTCTGCCTAGTTCCCTGCAACTTAGCTTCTCGCAATGAGGGAACCACCAAAAGGCCCTCGGTGCTGGACCTCAGTGTCCGGGCAGAATGATGGAGGTGGAGACGCTCCTTCAGGTATACTGGACCGAGGCCATTTAGGGCTTTAAAGGTCAGCACCAACACTTTGAATTGTGCTCGGAAACGTACTGGGAGCCAATGTAGTTCTTTCAAGACTGGTGTTATGTGGTCTTGGCGGCCGCTCCCAGTCACCAGTCTAGCTGCCACATTCTGTAAGCTTTGCAAGGTTGTTGCAATGGGCCAGCAGGATGATCTGAGAGTCTACATTGCTTCCCCCGCCCAAAGCCTTCCTCCTCTGTTCTGCAATCAGCCATTTCGTGATGAAAGATACAATTGCTATCTGTTAATCATACATGAGTATATTCACTTACATGAGGCTCCCAAAAATTGGGGTGTCAGAGAGAAGGGCTGACTGGAGGCTCTTGTTGCCTTCCCATATTTGGGTATGAGTTCATTTCAGCCAGCTTGCAAATAGCCACTGGCCTGGTTGTCTGTGGCAAGTAGGAATTGCAGCTGAAGTCTCAATAGCAGCGACACAGAGGCGTAGCAAGCCCAGGTGGTACCCAGTGCGGAATTTTTTTTGGTCACCCCCCCCCAATGGATCTGGCTCTGGCGAAAAGTGAAAAACATGAATTGCAAAAAAACCCGAGAGCTTACAGAAGAAAACCGACTTCAGATATGAAATCAGCATTGAAAGAACGTATAAGAACAGTTGAAAAATCTCATGCAACAGAAAATTTTTAAAAAAATGTTCCCCAGTGGGGGGTGCCGAGTGTAACCCCCCCTCCAGGGTGGCACCCGGGGCGACCCGCCCCCATCGCCCCCCTTGCTATGCCACTGCAGTGACACACAACAGGGTTCATGAAACTGCCTCCATGCCGCTTCTCATTTCCCTCTTTGGACATTTGCAAGGACCTGGTGGGTGCTGGCAGGGGTGTCTGCTTTGCAGAGCAGAGGACGCTGTGAAAATCTGGCTTCTTTACCCAGAAGAGGGTGCTATTTCTCCACTCTCCTCGGCCCCTTTCTCAGGCCATGACCTCCTGACCTGCCTAAGCAGTTCCCATTCAGGTCCAAAGGCTGCTCACTTCTCTCTTGTGACGCTAACCAAACTTCCCATCTATTGTTTCTGGGGTAAACAAGAAGCAAAGGATCTCGAAGCGAACACAGCTGGCTGGTGCTATGCCCCAGACGGAGTTAGCTCTAGCGAACAATGGCTTTGGCGGCTTCAGTGAGCAAATTTACTCCCATCGCTCCCAATGTGCCATTTGCCGTGTTAGCTATTGAAAAGGGGATGAAAACTGGCACGATCGTGGGGTGTTCAGCAGTTGTGGCAATTCCTGGGCAAGACAACTTTGCAAAATGAGAGGAGCCAGATTGCTCCCAGGGCTCCTTGAAGTAATATTTGTGACTAGCCAGGGGTGTGCCCAGCGCTGCTGCTTGTCAATTAAAACGACTCATTACATTATCATCGAACTTCACTCTCGATTTGTAATTGGATTTGGTGCTTTAATGAACGATGAATTCTTTAATGAACCTTGAATTCTTGGGAGAGAGTCGTCAAGTTGTAGAGTTGGAAGGAACACCAATGCTCATCCAGTCCAACCCTCCTACAATGCCTTATAAAGGGGATGGTGGTGATGAATGAATGAATGAATGAATGAATGAATGAATGAATGAATGGGTTTATAATTATCATATATGTATCATCATCTGTGAATCATGTCAGGCCTCTTTAGGGAAGGAGCTTCAAAGCAGGGAGTGCCACAGCCGAGAAGGCTAAAGCATTCATATCCCAGAGAATTGTATTCCTCCCTTTCCGAAGAGAGAGAATGAAGAGAGAGGCAGGGGCATAACTAGCTGCTCCGGCACCTGGAGTGGAGGGGGTGGGACGATCCACGCATGGGGGGGCATGGCAATCTGCCCAGGGGGGCGGCACGGCATGCTCCCCACAGAGTCCGCCTGGTGGATGCAAGCCCCACGCTGCTGTTTTGGGCAGCACGGGGCCCCGAGCCACTGCGTCACTCCCAGGAGAGACGCGTAGCTCGGGTGCGCTGCAGGCCAGGCCCCACAGTAAGTGCCACCCCCTGTGGTGTGCCATTTTGTCACCCCCTTCAAGGATGACACCCGGGGTGAACCGCACCCCTGCACTCCCTTTCCTATGCCCCTGAGGGAGGGAGGCAATGTATCTGCTTGGACCTTTGAAACAGCCTTTGGCTGGGGGTGACGACGAGGTGCTTTCCATGTGTTTTTTGGAATCCCAACAGGCCCCAGCCGGGAATAATCAATGGCCAGGGATGAGGGGGAATTGTTGTTTAATGATACCTCCAGGTCGCCAGGTTGGTAACACAGAAGCGCACACACATCCACACATCTAAAAAAAATGTTTAGGGGTACTTTCATTTTGACTCCAGGAAATCACCATTTTATAGTTCAAATCGGGGGAAATAAATACAGTAAATGGACACAAGTACAAAGATTCACAAAATGTTTAGGGGTATGTGTACCCCTGTGTCCCCCCCCCCAGGAAAAAAAAAAGCACTACACACATCTTTGACATTTTACCAAAGCAACTCTGTGGACACAGATGACAGCAGAATGCTGTTAATAGTTTTGTTGGGGGTTCCAAAGTCTGGTTTTCAGATACACACAAAAATATAAATCTATTATGTGTGAGCATTCTGTATGTGGGAGCGTTCATTGTGGCCTGTTGAATTACTCCATGAAAGTGAGACCTAGATGTCTTATTTATTTGTTATTATTACAATCACAGACAACAAAGTGCAATCTGACAAAGGGTTTGGAAGAGAGACTGGCCCCCTTAGATGGCAGTCTGATTGATAGGTGAGGCTCAGGAGGTGGGGGTTGGACTAGATGACACTTGGGATCCCTTCCAACTTAATGTTCTGTGATTTGATGACAAGGAAGGGGTTCTTTCTTGCTGTGTACTGAAAAGCTCAGCAATTTACTGGAATTGAAAATAAACTGATTTGGTTTGCAAATACTTGGAGCTCAGGGGCTGCCACTTCTCTCACACACACACAAACAGGAGTGATCAGAGGGAATCTCCCGTCTTGGTTCATTTCTGCAGTCGAACTTGTGATCTCTCTGCCTCTGAGTCATTCTGGGGTGCTTCACGCCCGGCATCGTTGCTGAAAATAAACCTTCCAGCACCAGTCTCGTCTGCCCTCAAGAAAAGCAAAAACCAAAACCAAAACCCCAACACCCCAATCTTGGCCAGACAGATTTTTTCCCACTGTGTCTGGACAAGGTTTACAGGATATATCCCAGGCTTGACTATTTGGACCTGGACTTTCTGTCCTACTGACTCTGGGCTATAGCTGGGGGTGCAGTGGGGCTCCATCCTGCTTATATTTAACACCTTGGAGGGTTTTGCATTTGGGAACCAAGAGACTCTACAGAGTTTCTTTGAGTTCTGATGGCGAAGGGGAAATCAGTGGCTGGTTTCTCCTCATCTTCCAGGGTATCGATTTCAAATCTTGGCTGCTTCTCTGATCTCCCCAAAGCTCTTTGCAGTTTTCCTCTTATCAGTCCTCACCATACTCTGCCTTCCTTGATATCATTGCACCTTTGGGAGCTGAAGTGAGCCACATCAGTGCCATTTGCTTTTTGATCCTTCTCCACAAGAACTTACATTAGATAATGCTGGAGGTGGTGAAGGGCAGTGGCAAAAGTTCCTTTCATTGTATATAAAGCAACCAAGGTTCCTTTCTAATAAAAATAAGCCAGAAGCTCTTTGGTTTGTGAATGGTATTACATTTGTAGCTCAGCTTTCTTCCGTCATGGAACCCAGACGCAGTGCATGTGGTTCCTATCCATAAGAACATCAGAAGAGGCTGCTGGATCAGGCCGATGGCCCATCTAGTCCAGCATCCTGTTCTCACAATGGCTGAACAGTTGCCTGCGGGAAAGCAGCAAGCAGGACCCAAGCACAAGAGGCCTCTCCCCTCCTGTGGTTCATAGCTGCCAAGTCTCCCGCTGAAAAATGCGGGATCAGCAGCGGCGCGGCACCGGAAGTCGCTTCTAAGCATGTCTGGACATACGTAGAAGCAACTTCTGGTGCTGCCGCTGCCCGATTTCTGGTGCCCAGATATGGGCAGAGCGGTACCCGAAATGGAGCCTTCCTGGCAGGCAGGAAATCTGGGGGATTTCCAGGATTTTTTTCTATTCAGGATAACAGCGGGAAACGGATTAAAATCCGGGGGTTTCCCGTGAAAAACGGGAGACTTGGCAGGTATGCTATGGTTTCCAGCAACTGGTATTGAGAAACATTGCTGGCTCCAGCTGTATAGGCAGAGCATAGCCATCACGGCTAGTAGCCATCGAGATAGCCCTCTCTTCCATTAATTTGTCTAATCTTCTTTTAAAGCCACCGAGGTTGGTGGCCATTACTTCCTCCCCACAAAGAGGGCTGGGAAAGTTCCCCATCAGAAATCCTGGAGGACTGTTGCCAATCAGTGTGGACAATTCTGAGACAAGTGGACTAATGGTTGAACTCGGGAAAAGGAGGAAATTTCCAGAGGACCCAGTGTGGAATTCTTTCAGGAAATTTTAAGTCAACTAGCACTTTTCAGAGTTATTGTAGTTGTCAGAAGTGGCCTTAGGGTCTTGGGTGGCACTGTGGTCTAAACCACTGAGCCTCTTGTGCTTGCCGATCAGAAGGCAGTTCGAATCCCTGCGACGGAGTGAGCTCCTGTTGCTCTGTCCCAGCTCCTGCCAACCTAGCAGTTCGAAAGCATGCCAGTGCAAGTAGATAAATAAGTAACACTGCAGTAGGAAGGTAAACAGCGTTTCCATGCACTCTGGCTTTCGTCATAGTGTTCTGTTGTGCCAGAAGCGGTTTAGTCATGCTGGCCACATGACCCGGAAAGCTGTCTGTGGACAAACTCCGGCTTCCTTGGCCTGAAAGCAAGATGAGTGCTGCAACCCCATAGTCGCCTTTGACTGGTCTTAGTCAGGGGTCCTTTACCTTTACCTTACTATGAGGCATGTTGAAATGGTGAATCTGTGAGTGTGCATATGTGGGCATTTGGGCTGCGGCCCACAGGAAACTGCCTGGAATAAGTCCATCTTAAAGGGTCAAAGTTCATTCTGCTCCATGGTGGATTGTGTCCTGCCTCGATCAATGTCTGGCAGAGATGAAGGAGTGCTTGGATTTCCCACCTAAGGTTCGGAAAGGTCTTTGGCCATCTTGATACGAACAAATTCACAAGGCAGGGATACGTCACGGCACTCCGCATGAGCGTAAAAATAAAATGCAAGCTTTTAAAATGTGTGACTTAAACTTCAAACTTTCCAGCGCGTGGTTACAGGAAAACCCTTGTGTCGAAATAAGAAGTGCAGTCAGACAGTTACACAACATCTCCTTTCTTCTCCTCTCGGGAGAGTCTGAATTTTCATGCCTTCCCCAGCTGTGAAAGTTTCCACTCGCCTCTGAAGCCCCGTCCACCCCCCACCCAGCCAGCCATGATTTCCGGCCCCATCCCGCTCCTAAACACAGAATAGTCATCCAGCTCTAGGAAGGCCTCCTGCTTGCTTGAGCATCCCGGCAGAAGCTTTGAGCACAGCGACCCTTGATGGTTTGCAGAGAGGCATGCATTCAAAATCTGGACCGCAGGCAGATGTCAAAAGCGCCTCGCATTCTCTATCCATACCAACTCTGCCCACATTTTGCAGCGGGTATGAATTATACGCATTGAACATTTGTGCCTGGATTGATTTATAGAGCTTCTGCAAGCAGGGAGGGGAACTGTGAGAAGAGGATGCTGGACTAGTTGGGCCCCCTTTGGCCTGATCCAGCAAGCTCTTCTTAGGTTTTTAACGGAATCGCCTTCTCCACCATGGGAGGAAATCTGATTTAATCTTCCTGCTACTGGACAGATTTTCTCCCCTGCCACAAAATCATGAAAACAGAGAACACAACACTGTGCTTCCTCTGAACTGTGCCCAGGACTGTGAAATACACACAACCGGATCACAAAGTGCGCATCTGTGTACCTTGTGGGCACAGGGACCTCCTTTGCAGCACATTCACAATCCCTGGAGGAGGAGGAGCTATAAGAAGGTGGCAGTTTGTGGGGGGGGGCTGAGGCCTCCTGGGGTTTCCTGGCTCAGGTGCTGCACTTGTCACATGAGTTAACCCTCTCCCCTGAAGCAAGAAAAGCCCCCCCCCCAAGGCACCACAAACCAGCTCCAATCTTCTTGTTGTTCAGCAATTTGGAAAATAGCTTCCAGAGTCCTAAGTAAGGCAGGAAATCCACTGCAGGCTCCAAACATCCTCCTGAGGATTAGGAGGAAGTTTTGGTGTGCAAGGCAGGCAGGACTTAACCCTTTCCCAACCCATCCCTTCTCCCCTATAAATACTCTCCCTCTACCATCACCGTTTTTAAACCATGCTCAGAAAATAAATGTGGATCTTGTTGAGGTGGGAATGGCATTAGAGGGGGGAATTGAAGTGGGTGAGGGATGGGTGGGTGAAGCATCCCTCTTTCATGCCAACCCTTCCCCATTAGTGCCTTCCTCCCCCATCGCCATTATCCTTGCAGATGTGTATTGGTGAAGGTGTACCACTCCCCCAAAGAACATAGACTGAACGTAGACCAGTGTGCCTGAAGCTTTGCCTCTTCTCCCATTTGACCCCCACAAAAGCCCTGTAAGGTAGGTAGGCTGAGGAAGAGTAACTGGCCCAAAGTAACCCAAATAGGGATTTGAAGCTGGGTCCCCTCTGTCCTAGCCTGGTGCTCTAACCACTGTACCTCACCTTCATCCTGCTGGTCTAGTAACAGGAATTCAGAGCAGCTCCAACCAAGAACAGATGAGAATGCGTGAAATGACAGCCTGCATACTAAGAGCCAACAGATTAAAGCCAACAATTGTAAAAGCAACAATGGAATTTTTTTTTTTTTTACAAAATAGCAGCACAACTAAATATTAAAAGTTTGTGGAAATAAAAGTCAAGAGAAAGGAAACTGGGCCAAAGTGGCAGGTCCAGGGCCTTGGTAGTGGTGGCCCCACCATCATGAAAGCCCTGCCCCTTATTTTCATTGCCTTAACTGGTTGTGCCATTGGTCCTCCAGAGCCAGAGGATGGATGGATGAAGTTTACTTTCCCACAAAGCAGCTTACAGCATAATTCAAAACACTGGAACTACAGAGCATTAGTAAGTTCTAAAATTGCCTAATTTTTAGACAAATTAATTTAATATTACAAAAAACTATATAGGTTTAAGTACATATATACAATGCAAAACAAGTGTTGATCACTAATAAAGTTTCTGGCACTGCATTTAAGCCAGAAATCAGCATCAGTCTGGAAGCGGGCTAAGCGCCCCCCTCCCTGTCTGGCCTCACCTGTTGGACGGCAGCCCTGCCATCCTCGGAGCAGCTCGGCAGATGCTCGGAAAGGGGCCGCGGCTGCCCCCTAGTGGCGTTTCCGAGAAGGCTCTTCGAAGCAGGCTTCCCCGACGTGGCGATTTGCTGGTGTCTTTGGCGCCCGGTTGTGGGGGGAAGAGCTTTGAAAGCTGAGTTTCCCCGACCCTGCCGGTGCCTTTCCTCTCCCTTCCGAGCCCGGGGGAGCCCCAGCGGGTTCTGCTTTCCCGGCGAGGGCGTGGCCGTCGGGGAGGAGCCTGCCCTGCTCTGGATCTCCCTCGCCGAGGCGGCGCAGAGGCGCAGACGGAGGATGGAGCGGCCGGGCGCAGCGAGAGGCTCCCGACGGCGCGCCCTGTCCGGAGGCGGAGGCAGGACCGGCGGGCGCTCCTTCTCGCGGCTGCTGCGGGCGCGCAGAGCGGGCGTCGGGGCCGGCGGAGGGTCCCGAGGAAAGCCAGGTAAGCGCCCGCCCGCCCGCTCGCGGTCCAGGATTGGGCACCTTTCAGCCTCTACGTTTCCCGCTACTCTTGTCTTTGGTTCCGCTTTACGCGGTTGGACTGATTTACTTGCTCCATTGCATTTACAGGTCCCCCAAGTTGATGGGCATTGCCATTCAAAGGGCGAGCCTGTGCCGAGTCATGTGATTGATTAGGGGGTGGCTCACTTGCCACCTCTTAATATTTTATTCAGGTTGGCACCCCTACCTCCAAGGATCTCCAGGCGGCCTATGTGGTTCTCCCCCACCTCGTTTAATCCTCACAACAACCCTGTGAGGTAGGTTAGACTATGTAACTGACTTGTCCAAGCCACATCCTGCCTCTCGCCTTCCCTTCTAAGTCATTGTTTCTGTGCCCACCATAGCTGTCAAGTTCTCCCTTTTTTTTTAAGGGAAATTCCCTTATGCTGAATAGGCTTCCTCGCGAGAAAAGGGAAAACTTGACAGCTATGGTGCCCACTGAGGCACCCTCTTGCCTCTGCTTAGTGTTGGCAAACCAATCACATTCCCCTCAATCCGCCTCTGGCCTAAGGTCACCCAGTGAGCTTCATGGATGAGCGTGGGGATTTGAACCTTGGTCTCCTGGTCCTAGGTTCTAACCTAGGGGTCAGCAAGGTTTACCTCGCCTGAGCTGGTTCACTCCAGCAGATATCCCTCCGTGGCCCGCGTTTTCCGGTGTCTGCGCAGATGCGATTTCCGGTGCCGTGGAAGTGAGTCCCCATGCCACGCTGCATCGGTTTAGCGCATTGTGCGGGGACTCGCCAAGCAGGCGGCTCGGTTTGGGGGCGTCTCATGGGCCGGTTAAACAACCCCCGTGGGCTGCTTGTGGCCCATGGGCCTTAGGTTGCTGACCCCTGCTCTAACCTATGGGTAGGCAAACTAAGGCCCAGGGGTCGGATCTGGCCCAATCGCCTTCTAAATCTGGCCCATGGACGGTCCGGGAATCAGTGTGTTTTTACATGAGTAGAATGTGTGCTTTTATTTAAAATGCATCTTTGGGTTATTTGTGGGGCATAGGAATTCGTTCATCACCCCCCCAAAAAAAATATATTGTCCGGCTCCCCACAAGGTCTGAGGGACAGTGGGCTGTCCCCCTGCTGAAAAAGTTTGCTGACCCCTGCACTAACCAGTACACCGCACTGACTTTTTATGGTCAAGGGGACCAGGGTGCCTCTTTATAGAGAGCTGGCCGGTAGGTGGGACACAGTCCTCCAGGCAGCAGAGGCTGTTGAATAATGACTTCAGACGGAAGCCACCTTGGGGAATGCTCAGCTGCTGAAAGAGCTCTCCGCAAAGTGAAAGCCAGCAGCTCAGGGAGAGAGGCTGGAAACCAACTCCCACAGGGCCGTCTCAAGCATGTCGGGCGCCCTGGCGCCGTGGTGCGGAGATTGCTCCGGCGCCCCTGCCCTGGTGTGCGGGCGCACCCTGTGGAATGCCCTCCCACCAGAGGTCAAAGAGAACAACAATTACCAGACCTTTAGAAGGCATCTCAAGGCAGCCCTGTTTAGGGAAGCTTTTAATGTTTGATGGATTTCTGTATTTTAATATTTTGTTGGAAGACAAAGTGGTTGGGGGAACCCGGCCAGATGGGCGGGGTATGAATAATAAATTATTATTATTATTATTATTATTATTATTATTATTATTATTATTATTCCGCTTGGCTTTGTCGCGAGGCGCCCCCCTGCCGGCCCGGCACCCTGGCGCCCTGCGCCACCCAGCCTACCCCTAGAGCCGGCCCTGAACTCCCAGTTACTTGCAGGGAGCTGGAGGTTTTTAATCTCTGAACACAGAGAGGATTAAAAAACACAACCATCTGAATTCCGAAGCAGTACCTTCCATTATTCCCGCCTCCCATTCTATTGCCGGCATCTCCCAGGAAGAGGGTCCTGGACAGCCAATGCTTGTTGGTGTAGAAAGCTTGATGGACCAAAGGTCAGATTCAGTATAAGGCAGGCTTCTGTATCGGCATGCAGAGGAGAGGGTTGAGGTGGAGCAGGTTCCCTAGTGGTGTCATAGCACTGGGAACTGACATAGAATCATAGGATTGTAGAACTTGAAGGGACCTCAAGGGACATCTAGACTAACTCCCTGCAATGAGGTTCAATGAACTGAGTGTGGGGAGAGTGGCAGTTCTAGAAGGGAGGACCTCAGGGTCACAGGCAGCGTGGCAGTTTAGGATAAACCTAAGTTGGCTGCCACCCCATGTGTGAAAAAGCTGCACCCCTGGAATGAATTATATTTCCTTCAGCTCCTATGAAACCTCTGTGTGAATGGTAAAGTGGGATGAATCTTCCGTAGGGCAGGAGCTCCCACTGCAGATGTCCCTGTAGGAAAAGCCCCACTCGTAAGATCGACATCACATGCCAGCTTCTAACCGGGATTTGTGCCAGTTCTTACGCCTATGATGCCTGAGTCATCTCTTCAAGGGGGAAGCCCTGATAAACTCCCTAGCAGAACTTCCCCAAAGGAAGGAGTTTACCAGCAGGCTTCCCCAACCAGGTGCCCTCCAGCGCAGCACAGCTGACTGGGCTGATGGGAGTTTGTGGTTCATAAGTAGGCTATCTGCTGAGTGCAGTTTGCCTTCTGAAACAGCAAAGCCTGCTGCCCCAAACTGCTTGTGGCCATGGAAACCACCCCCCTCAATCAATGCTCAGTAAAGAGCAGATATAATCTGTCTCCCACTTTCTGCCAACTTTCTGCGAGCAAACTAGGGTGAGTGCTCAATAAATGCATCATATGGAGGAAGCCCGGGTCCCTGGTAGCTCAGTTGGTAGATCAGGAGACTCAGGGTTGCAGGTTCGAGACCCACATTGGGCAAAAGATTCCTCCATTGCAGGGGGTTGGACTAGATAACCCTCGTGGTCCCTTCCAACTCTATAATTCTGTGCCTCTGTCTTAGAGCCACCTACACAGTCTTTTCCCTCAAAGAAATCAGGGCACTGTAATTTACAAATCTCTCACTAATTCCCAGCAACCTTTAAGAAATTAAAGCTTGTTTAAATGTTAACCTTCTGGCCACTCATAGAAGACCCCAGGAAAAAGACTCGGCTGTCCCCCCCACCCCACAATTGCTTGAATTGTAGCCCTTCTTAGAGACCATTGTTTCAGGAAAAATGCCTGCTTCCTGTGCTACAATGTGACATAGTTTTTGTTTGCTTGTTTTTCAATGCATCTTACCAAAAGGCACAGGGTTAAAACTGCAGGTGCTGGCATTTTTCTGCACAGAAGAAAAGCTTGAAGGTCTGGGAGGGCCCTGCTTTTATTCTCTGTCTCACCCTGCTTTGCTTCCCCAGTGACTCCTGCCTATAAAGTGAAGGGGTTCCTTTCAACTCCTGAAGGTATGGATTAGCCCGGAATACAGGGATTCTTCAGCTGCGCTGCTTGAATTGCTGGGGGGCTGGACTAGATGACCCTTGGGTCCCCTCCATGAGAAGATGAGTTGATGACAGTCAGGGGGGTGGTTCAGACTGGGGCGGTGGCTGCACACAGGAAGCTGTGATGCAAGCTAGCTAGTGTGGAGGCAAGTTCATTGTACAAGGAGCAGTTGATTCTTGTCTCCTAGTTTTGAACCCCCACCTCTGTCTCTGTGAAAAAAGGGCCCCATTCCTACATCGGCTGACCAGGGTCCCTCTCCCTGTGTTCTGTCACACACTTGCCTGGGCTGCCGTTCCCCAGCGCTGTGTTACAAGCTATTAATACCCCCCTGCGCGTGGGCCCGGCTCAATGCTGCCCATTCATCACGCTGGCTGAGGCAAGCTGTTGGCATGTGGGCGATTCTGCCTCCTCCCGGCCCCTCCTGCCAGCAGCACCCCAGTGGTTGGTCTCCTTCGGGGCAGAGATAGAAGCGTGAGTGTTTCGCCCTCGGTCATGCTGGCCGGCTGCCTCTCCAGCGCCTCATTTCAAGAAGGATACTGACAAGCTGGAACGTGTCCAGAGGAGGGCAACCAAAATGGCCAAAGGCCTGTAAACAATGCCTTATGAGGAACGGCTTAGGGAGCTGGGCATGTTCAGCCTGGAGAAGAGAAGGTTGAGGGGTGATATGATAGCCATGTTCAAATATATTAAAGGATGCCATATAGAGGAGGGAGAAAGGTTGTTTTCTACTGCTCCAGAGAAGCGGACACGGAGCAATGGATTCAAACTACAAGAAAGAAGCTTCCACCTAAACATTAGGAAGAACTTCCTGACAGTAAGAGCTGTTCGACAGTGGAATTTGCTGCCAAGGAGTGTGGTGGAGTCTCCTTCTTTGGAGGTCTTTAAGCAGAGGCTTGACAGCCATATGTCAAGAATGCTTTGATGGTGTTTCCTGCTTGGCAGGGGGTTGGACTGGATGGCCCTTGTGGTCTCTTCCAACTCTATGATTCATTCAGTTTTGTACGTTTAGGGCCTGGGAAATATTTCCTGCTTCCAACCCACCCACCCAACCCCCAAGTTCTTTGGTTCCTTGTTTTGGATGAGGAAAGGAAAGGAAAAGTCTTGAAAGCCTCACTGACGCCCAATGTTTCCCCTCTGGAATACAGGGAAATGGAGTCGAGGGTCAGCGTCAGCGCTCCCTGACCTGCCACACTCCAAATGTTTTGTCTGGGGGCTGATGGGAGTTGTAGTCCAAAGAGAAGCACCAGGTGGGCGAAGCATGCCTCAGGCCTTGCGGTGCCCTGTAGCAGTTAAAGTATCACACCTGGAAGAGACGAAGGATCTAATCCCCACCTGGCCACAAAGCTGCCTGGGTGTGACTTTGGGGGCCAATTGCTGTCTCTCAGCCTAACTGACCTTGAAGGTTTGTTGTGGGAATTAAATGAGGAGACAGAGAAATACGTACACCACCTTGAGCTCCTTGGTGAATAGGGCGGTGTATAAATGCAGTAATAATAAGAATAAGAATAAGTCCAGTGGCTACAAGGGGCTTGTTCACAGATAGCTCAGTCAGTAAAGCATGAGTTGTGGGTTCAAGTCCCATAGTGGGTGAAAGATTCCTGCATTGCAGGGGGTTGGACTAGATCAGGCATCCCCAAACTTCGGCCCTCCTCCAGATGTTTTGGACTACATTTCCCATCATCCCTGACCACTGGTCCTGTTAGCTAGGGATCATGGGAGTTGTAGGCCAAAACATCTGGAGGAGGGCTGAAGTTTGGGGATGCCTGGACGAGATGATGCTCGTGGTCCCTTCAGATTCTATGTGTTTAATATTAAAATTACCTGTGTCAATGACATTAATGCAATGTGCTCTGCATGGGGCTGCCCTTGAGCCTGGTCCAGAAGCTCTAGCTGGGGCAGAATGAGGCAGCCAGGCTGCTGATGGGGGCATCTGGCCAAGAACATAGGACAAGTGACAGCAATGAGAAGCCGAGCCTTTAGTGTCCCCAGCCCAGGCCTGCGGAACTCTCTGCCGATAGAGAGATGCATTCTATGCCAACTTTTAAACGCCTGCTAAAAAGTTTTCTATTCTGTTAGTGTATGCTGGCAATTAAGAGTACATCCTTCTGCAATGGTTCCTTGCTGTTTGTTTTAAACAAAAGGTCTTTCACACACACACACACACACACACACACACACACACACACACACACGTTACCTCCTAACTATGCCGCTGAAGAAAGGTAATCCGTTTTATGGAAGAAAAAGAACATGCCCAGAGACCCTTTATTGAATCTACAACATTCACCATCTCCAATAGAAAAGTGGCCACCCCTATTCCAGATGGGAGGCATTGTGTTTAGGTTCAAAGGGGCTTAATCATTGCCAGTTTCCTGAGGTAAATAGGCTGCCCCTCCCCCCTGGCAATAGTTCATAGGGAAAACCCATAAGTGCACCTTCCATGTATGCTTTGGGGAGGGGGCGAGATTCAAATTGTTGTGGAAAAATGGGTGTAGCCAGAATTTTTGTTGGGGTGGGTGGGCAGGACATCTGTGTGTGTGTTTGGGGGGGGGGGTCAGAACTGACATGAATGGCCAGTTAGTAAGTATTCCTATTGTTTTACTTGATCTAGAGGGCCCTGGTTGGAAACAGTGAAATAGTGCCCAGTCCTGATCCAGTTTGGGCTCCCCCACAAGCACATTTTGTGGGGGGGCGGTAGTTAGGGGTGATGGGGGGTAGGCATGGACGTACGCAGGGGGAACAGCTGCCCCCCGAAGCAGGGCCATAGGCGAGCTAGGCAGCTGCCTAGGGCGCCGTCACGGAGGGGCGCTGCCAGCCTGCCCCCCGCCCGCCGCTTGCACTATGGCCAGGACCCTGGCGGAGCACGCAACCGTGGACGAGAGCGGCGCTGCCGGCGGGGCTGGTGGGCAGAGGTGGAGGCGGAGCACAGCCCGGCGGAGTGCGAGTTCGACGTTCCCGCCCACCGCGCCGCACCCTCCCTCCAGCTCCCCGTTGTGCCCTCCGGCAAGGCCAAGCATGGCGGGGAACCAGAGAGTGGAGGGCGCGGCGGGGCAGGCGGGAACGCTGAACTCACGCTCCGCTGGGCTGTGCTCCGCCTCCCGCCTCTGCAGATACTCTTTGCTGGCATTCGTGGACCTGGCCTGGACATGCAGTTGTAGCGCAGTTTCTCTCACACTGCAAAGATATGCGGAATTCTCCCCAGTGCAACTCTGGCTCCGGCTAAGCCGCCCTGCAACAAGGGGCAAGGAAAGCGTACATGAGCACGTGCTTGGGGAAAAGGGCTGAAGAGAGACCTGGTTGCTAACCCACCTGAGCCAGGACTGCAGAATGCAGTGAACGGTGGAAAGGAAAGAGCCAATCGCCTGCATGAAAATGACAAGGAACTGCCAACATTCCCCACCCACCACTATTGGAGTGACTCATAGATGGAGGGGCCAATGGGGTGTTCCTGTGCTGTTGTCTTGCCACACAATGGACCCACTCCCTGTCCTGGAGTTTTGCTTTTGCCTGAACTGACCCCCGCAAGGACTATTTCAGGGCACAAGTGGTAGGATTTGACTCAGTTCACTCTAGTCTGGCTGGGGCAGCCAGCTCAGGGAAATGGGGTCCTCTGGGCCCTGGGCCCCTTGCCCATACCAGTGCCTGGCATACTGTTTGAATGGGCAACTCAAGGAGGGAAGGGAGGAGGGAGGGGTGGGCATCTGGGCCACCTGGGCTTGGGCTGTCTAATTGTTGAAGTGTGCAAATGTGAGCGGAGTCAGTTTCACCTGGGCTCCGTAGCCCTGCCCACGTTCCCACTTTGTGGCCCCTCCCCTCCTGTGCCTTGGCCCTGCCTCTCCCCCCCCCCCAGTTTTGATCCTGGGTACGCCCCTGGGGGGTAAGTCAAATCGCAGTTGTCCCGAAGTCACTCCACGTTTTACTCTTTCTCTCCCTGGAGAAAGCAGGCGTTGCAGATGGTCAGGCTGTGAGGCTTAATGCCCAATTTAGGTTGTGTTGCAACAAAGCCAGCTATTTTCAAGTGTATTTGCACAGACAATTCCAGCACCTTCACCACGACCCTTTGGCCCACAAGGAGGATGCCGGGGGGGGGGGGAGGCTGGATGTGGCTTTGGTTTTGCCCAGCGGCAGAGGAGGAGGAGGAGATGGTGGCAAGGCAGGAAGAGGATGCGGCTGCATTGTTGTTAAGCAGCTGAGCTCAGTGCAGGGTTATGGTTAGGAAGCCACTGACACAGAGAGGTTGTTCCTGAGCATGCCATCCATGTCGCTTCTCATGGAGACTTCAATAGCGGGGAGCCTCCTTTCAGTTCACTTCCCGGCTTTCAGTTCATTGACTTGGTTGGGTTTCACCACATCCAGCTGCATTACATGTGGCATAGAATCCTTGAAATGTAGAGCTGGGGGGGACCCCAAGAATCATCTAGTCTGACCCCCCTACAACACAGGAATGCAGCAATATGTATATATTTACATGGCAAAATTTGTGGACTCTGTCAGTGCCATCCTGTGCACATTTAATGCAGTGAGCTCAAAGGGACTTGCTGCCTTGTAAATAGTACCCAGCTCTACCTCTCTTTCAACTCAGAACCAGTGAAGGCAGTGAAGGTCCTGTGTGAGTGCCTGGAGGCGGTTGGAGGTTGGATGGCAGCTAACAGATGGAGGTTGAATCCTGACAAGACAGAAGTACTGTTGGTGGGGGACAGGAGACGGACAGGTGTGGAGGACTCCCTGGTCCTGAATGGGGTAACTGAGCCCCTGAAGGACCAGGTGCGCAGCCTGGGAGTCATTTTGGACTCACAGCTGTCCATGGAGGCGCAGGTCAATTCTGTATCCAGGGCAGCTGTTTATCAGCTCCATCTGGTACGCAGGCTGAGACCCTACCTGCCTGCGGACTGTCTCGCCAGAGTGGTGCATGCTCTAGTTATCTCTTGCTTAGACTACTGCAATGCGCTCTACGTGGGGCTACCTTTGAAGGTACCAGGAAACTACAATTAATGCAGAATGTGGCAGCTAGACTGGTGACTGGGAGCAGCCGCCGAGACCACATAACACCGGTCTTGAAAGACCTACATTGGTTCCCAGTACGTTTCCGAGCACAATTCAAAGTGTTGGTGCTGACCTTTAAAGCCCTAAACGGCCTCAGTCCAGTATACCTGAAGGAGCGTCTCCACCTCCATCATTCTGCCCGGACACTGAGGTCCAGTGCCAAGGGCCTTCTGGCAGTTCCCTCGCTGTGAGAAGCCAAGTTACAGGGAACCAGGCAGAGGGCCTTCTCGGTGGTGGCACCTGCCCTGTGGAACGCCCTCCCATCAGATGTCAAGGAGAAAAACAACTACCAGTCTTTTACAGGACATTTGAAGGCAGCCCTGTTTAGGGAAGCTTTTAATGTTTAATAAATTATTGTATTTTAATATTTCTGTTGGAAGCCGCCCAGAGTGGCTGGGGAAATAATAAACAAATAACAACAACAACAACAATGTTGCATGCTTCCCCAGGGTTCTGTTTCCTTGGAGGGGAAGGACAAAGGAGACTGTAGCATAGGATGGAAAAGCTCACAGAGTTAACACCCCAATAGGTTTTGCCTCCTCATTCAGTTCCCAGGGAAGTCCCAAGCCCAGCACAGAACAAGAAAAGCCTCTGTGTCCCCAGCTTATAGCACAATCCATCTCTCCCCCCCTTCTCTGTCATACCAACTCTTACACAGTCCCCCTTTCCCTATTGACTGCTGGCATCCTGCCAGGTGAGGTGGGAAAAGGCCCAGCCATGTGTCTCTTTGGCAACAGAGGTAACTCTCTGGACATGTAAATGGCAAGGACCTAACTAGTCACCTTTAGCAAAGACACTAGACTAGCTGGTTCAGCAGCTTCTCCCCCTAGATTCTAAACCTCACCGAGTTTATTAATATTTTGAGAAAATTGAGAAATCTTATGTCGGCTTGCATTTTGCCATGAAAATTGTGCATCATGTTTTGTGAGGGGCTTGAAGGTTTTTGTTGAATAAGCAGTTTATAACTCTTGTTGATAGGATAAATAAGAGCGCTGCTGGATGAAACCTACTCTGTCCAGCTTTCTGAGGTCTTCTCTTTAATCTGTACCATATTTTTCGACTTGCCTTTTTTGTGGGTACCCTGGTTTAGGGTGGAAAACTTGGCTTAGAGTTGCTTCAACGACGGTGCGGCTTTGAAGAGGGAAGCATCGAAACTGGGCTTGCGTGAAGACCCTGCGCTTCCTTCTAACCATGTCCTGGGTGTGGTGTATTAGAGAAACCAAGGAGCTTTGAAATGCTTTGCAACTTTTGCTGATGGCTTCCTCTTGGTCAGTGCTGGTGCGACAGGTCGTCTGCTGGGAGAGGGAACCGCCCCGTGTGATGGTTGGAAAGGAGGTTGGGAGGTTTCTTGGATTGCTCTTTGCCATTTGGCAGGTGAGAAAACACAGCTGCGGAGCTGGCAAGTGGGGCATCAGGGATCAAAGTCTTTCTGGGGTGTGTTCACGATTAAACCGAGAGGGTCCCACACGAAGCAGTTGCGATTTCTGGACCTTCGAATCCAGGCTTGTGCGCATGTTTCAGATTAAGGGTGGGTTGGGTTGAAGGGATGGTTGTGTTCTCAGTCTTAAAGGGTTTCATGTTGTTTCATATTGTTGGAGAGTGAGTAATGGGGGAACAGGGGCAAAACTAACTGTTGAAACACTTTTCAGTAGGTAGCATTTGAGCTGGCAAATCTGGGTGATAAAGCAGACACTCTCTCTCTCTCTCTCTCTCTCTCTCTCTCTCTCTCTCACACACACACACACACACACACACACAGAGAGAGAGAGAGAGAGAGAGAGAGAGAGAGAGAGAGAGAGAGAGAGAGAGAGAGAGAGAGATGTTTGCAGGACAGAATAAAGTTGTTTATTGTAGGATATGCATAACTTGGATGGATAAGGTTTCTAGGTATAGCCTAACTTTCTGATGTTGGAAGGAGCTTATATAGCCCAAACGTTCCTGCCCTTTGACAAAATGGAGAGCGCTGCCAGACTTGAGGAAGTCCGGAGGTTTGCGGAGGTGTGGAAAATCTGTCAGCCCCAAGCAGAGGGGTGCCAGAGGGAATGCAGCCCACTTTTGAAGGCAGGAGGGGTGTGCAAAACCCAGCCACCTTTTTATTAATAGAGGCGGAAATGCTTGGATGTGGTGGATCTTCGAGCAGCTTCTAGTCAAAGGTGATGCTTGATGGGAAGCAACCGCCCTCAGCTTCCACAACTCTCTTCCCTAGCCGCTGCAGCCCCCACAGTACCTGTTTGCAGGTACTGAAGTATTTTGGGAACGGGGCAGGGTGGGGATCTGGAGCTGAATGAAGGGGTGTCTTGTTTCAGACCAGATGTGCTGAGTTGCCCCCAGTCTTGGGGGGGGGGCTGCCCCGCATGCATGACATCACACATGGGCGCCCCCAACCTGGCCAGGCACACTCGGCTCACCATTCCCCACACGACGAACCACCTTCCTGAAAGGTGCCCTGGTGTGTCCTTTTGAGGATTGTCACAAAGTTGAAAATATTGGAGGGACTGCCCCCCTGGCCCCCCTAGATGACACCCCTGTTTGGGGCCAAAATAGCAGTGCTCTGGTGGCTGACAAGCAAAGCTGCCTTTCAGTATGAGAGATAGAATCAGAAAATTGTAGGGTTGGAAGGGACCCCCAAGGGTCATCCAGTCCAACCCCCTGCAATGCAGGAATTGCAGCTTAAGATTCCCTGAGAGATGCGCGCATTCAGCCTTTCCAAGGAAGGGGGATCCATCACCTTCTGAGGTAGTAGAACATGTGCAGACAGATGCACCACTTTAGGCCACAAAGCCCCACAATCTTCGAGTTCTCAAGAAATTCTCAATTACCCTGAGAATTGAGGAAGAAACTTGTTCTCAGAGGAAGAAAACATTTCAAGGAAACTGAAGGTAGATTTTGGCATGGTAATAATGTAACTCTCCAAAGTGGATCATGTTCCTTTGAGCCACATGAATCCTTGTTTTTAAACCCACAGTTAACTCTTTTCGCTGTGGTGGGCAGAGGCAACATGAGCTCCCCCCAAAGAAACCTCTCAGCCAGATGTAAGGGATATACTTAAACCCACATATAGAGTATGTACAGGACTTTTCTTGCCCATGGCAGCCATTTTTTTGCTGGGACCTTTGGAACTTTTATCAAAACAGGAGTGGGCACCTCAATTTTTTTTTAAAAAACTGAAAAAGTACTGCACACAGTATACATACATAGACACATAGATCATTCACAATGGATATATACAACCCACACAAAGACAGCGTCCACACAGAACCATAGAATCGTCGAGTTGGAAGGGATCCCAAGGGTCATCTAGTCCAACCCCCTGCAAGGCAGCACATGGCAGCATTGTCAACCATTTTCCCGGCTCGTATTCCCCCCCCCCATTCAATCTGGATGACCCTTTCAGTGGATAATCCGATGAAAGAAAGAACCCCTGTTCCCCACAAAGCTCATTTGCAATCCCTCGCACGGGCTTCTGCGTTGACTGTTTTGTGATGTTTTGTCAAGGGTTAAGGGGAAAGCCCAGCTGTTTGGCAGGCTTTCCTCTTGCTTCAGCGATTGGCCAGGAGCCTCAGGGGGCGGGCCCAAGGAGGCAGCTCCAGCAGTTTGGCCACCTGTGCCTGGAGGAGCCCTCTTTTGCAATTGACAACGGCCAAGGAGCAGCAGCTGCTTTTTGCTGCTGCTCTGGAGCTGGCAACAAAGTATGTGCGTGCAAGTTTGTGTGTGTGTGTAAGTATAACTCTGGGGGCATGCTGCCTCCGGCCTTTGCCCTACCCCAGCAGAGGAAGCGACTGAATCTCCCAAGGATTTTTGACAGCCAAGGAGTTTCCTCCTGGTACCCCAGGTGCAGTTTTTCAACACGGGACATGGAGCAAGGCAACTTGAGGTAAATAGTCACTGCGGCAAAATGCTCTCCCATGCTGTCAGTTCAGTGGTGAAACTATCTGTCTGTCTGTCTCCCTCTCTCCCTTGGTCTTTCGCTTTTTGGCTCTGAAGAGTCATAACTTTCCCCGAGGAGCGCCTGACGCTCACATGATGATGACCTGGCAATCCTGTTTTCACTTCATCGACTTGACCTGCCTGAACAGAAAAACGGTGTCTGTGTGGGTCTGGTTATGTGCCCCATTCCGAGGCCGTTCTCTCCTAGGAGACGTTACTGGCTTGGGTGCATGGCAAAGGAAGACTTCTCTGCTTGTACAAAGGTTTCATAGCCATTCTAAACTGTTGCAGGAGCTCCTGCTGCCGTTGCTGCTCTTCCTTGTCTTTTGCTACAGGAGCACTGTGTGTGTGTGTGTGTGTGTATTATGTGATTATGGAAGTCCTTGGGTTGCGTCTTGCTTGTTTTGTGATGCAGGAAAGATTGAGTAACATGCACACAGCTCCCTTCCAGCCTCTTGGGGTGGTGGGCGCTGAGCAGGTGGGCCCTTTTGTAAGGGACCGGCAAACTGTGTGGGCGAGATCCCCAGCGGGATCCGCACTGGAGGTGTGGTCCTGATCCGTGCACATGGCACAAAAGAAGTCAGTGGCGGCATCAAACACACACAGTTCAATCCACGCTGGTTGGCCCCTGCTCTTTGAGGCCATAGAATCATAGAACTGTAGTGTGGAAGGGATACCCAAGGGCCATGTAGTCTAGCCCCTTTGCAATGCAGGAGTCACAGCTAAAGAATCCCTAACAGATGACCCTCCAGCCTCTGTCAAAAAAAAACAGAGAGATTCGACCACCTTCCAAGGTTGTCCATTCCACTGTCAAACAACTCTTGTTGAAATGGCCAGGGTCCACTGTGTTGGCAGGTGCTGTGTTTCAGTCTAAAAATTCAGATACCGGTACTTATTTCTCATATTTTACCGTAATTCGCAGTCCGTCCTGTCTCCAGGCCTCTGGGTCTATTGTACCCCAAAATAACACATGGCATAACTATGAGCTCTCTTGAGTTTCAGGACATCCATATGGAAAACGTTGAGTAATGGGCGGGGAAAATATGGAAACCCAGAGTGCTATTTATCGCTAGCCCTGTTCAGAGTAGACCTGTTGAAGTTAATGGATGTGACTGAGTTAGGATCCCTAATTTGATTAGGTCTACATAGAGTAGGTCTTGGCTGACTACAACCCCAGGTTTGGTGTCTGAATTGAAGAATGGATGATTAGAATTATTGCCCTCCTCCCCCCCAAAATAGATGCAAATATCTGGCTATAGTTATGTCTGTACTTTTTGTAGCTTCTCACTTATTGAGAGAGATGGCTGAGCTTGCCCCCACTTGCTGAGGGCCAAAATAATTTGGTTCATTTCCTGAGGCTTGGAAGACAAGCCTCTCTCCCCGAAACACCCTCCTCCCCTTCCCTTGAGGCCTTACCTGGTCAGGTGGGCAAGGTGACCTGCTCAGTCTGCTCTCCAGGTGCTAACTATTGATGGGCAGGATCAAGGCCCCTGCTCCTTTATCTTGGGTTGGAGAGAAGTTCTAATAAAGGACTCCTTCAAATACAGGAGTCCTTGAAATATGGAGGGATGGAGAGAGTCCCCTACGAAGAAAACGTGTTTGGGACTTTTTATTTCCGATAAAAAGGCGAGAAAGAAGTGATTAAGATACAAGTTTCTAAAAGGGATGCGGGTGGCGCTGTGGGTTAAACCACAGAGCCTAGGGCTTGCCGGTCAGAAGGTCGGCGGTTCGAATCCCCGTGACGGGGTGAGCTACCATTGCTCGGTCCCAGCTCCTGCCAACCTAGCAGTTCCAAAGCACGTCAAAGTGCAAGTAGATAAATAGGTACCGCTACAGCGGGAAGGTAAACGGTGTTTCCGTGTGCTGCTCTGGTTCGCCAGAAGCGGCTTTGCAATGCTGGCCACATGACCTGGAAGCTGTACGCCGGCTCCCTCGGCCAATAAAGCGAGATGAGTGCCGCAACCCCAGAGTCGGTCATGACTGGACCTAATGGTCAGGGGTCCCTTTACCTTTATACACTGAAGCATGGCATGGAGAAAGTGAATAGAGAGACAAATAAACTCTCCCTCTCTCAGGACACTTGAACTTGTGGCTATCCAATGGAGCCGAATGTTGGAAGATTCAGGACAGAGAAAAGAAAGGACTTCTTTATGCAACACGTAGTTAAACTATGGAACTTGCTCCTGCAAGAGGCAGTGATGGCCACCAACCTAGGCAGCTTTAAAAGAGGACTGGGCAGATTAATGGAGGAGAGAGAGCTATCCATAGCTATGCTCTGCCTCCAAGGTCAGAGGCAGCAATGCTTCTGGATACCAGTTGCTGGAAACTGCAGGAGGGGAGAGTGCCACTCTTGTGCTTGGCTCGGGCTTGTTGCTCTCCATGCATGTTGCTGCTACTCCTCCCATTGCTCTGTGCCCTTTTGAGGACGGGGGGAGAGTGTTAGGAACAGGACGGGTCTTGAATATTGGAGATTGTTGGTGATGAGAGAATCCGTGAATTCTCCTCTGGCTCGGATTTCAACCTGAGCCGGGGAAGAACCTTCAGACTTTGAAAGCTCTCCCCTGGGATTTTTAAGAAGCCCCAGAATTATTTCCCCAGGCTGGCTTGGAAGAGCTTCACCTACATCTATACTTCCTGGCTTTGGGGGATATGCCTTTCCCTGGCTTCTGGTTAGCTGAGGAACCACTGTGCATTGTGGGGTATTCCTGGAAAGATTCCCCAGTGCGCAGTCGGCTCCTGTGGAGCGCTGGCCTAGTCTGTTGGGCCTCTTCACTGCCCTGCCTAGTTGAGATGGGGCTGCCCACTTCCTCAGGGCTTGGCTTTGGAGGGGCTGAGCAAGCGAGTGGTGGCGGTGGGGCACCTGCCTCCTATGGAAACTTGGCTGCTGTTGCTGGTCTTTCCTTAAAGATCCCCCCAATACATTTCAAAGGAAGCTCTAATTGGGGAAAGCATTGTAGTGACTGCAGTAGGTGACATTGCCTCTGGAGGAGATAATGGACAGTGGTGGTTTACCGGTAGTGCCAGACTGGGACCTAGGAGACCAAATCCCTGCCTGGCCATGAAGCTCCGACCGGTTACTGCCTCTCAGTCTAATCTACATCACAGGGTTGTTGTGAAATGAGGAGAGGAAGCTGCATATGTCACCTTGAGCTTCTTGGAGGAAAAGAATTAGCTAGGAATGCAATAAATAAACAAAGGAGTAGGAATTGATTCCAATATAAATAGGATTAAATGTCTTCCCTCTCCCCATTATATTTCTCCTAATCTCTTTAGTGCTACTTTAGGAGCACATTAGGCCAACATAATCCGCATTAACAATTTTCCGTTGCAATTCCTTGTTGCTGAAGTTTGGACATATGATTCTGGAGGGTTGGATGAGAGCACCCATTGCCTGTTCTTTGTGGCAGTCAGAGGCATTGGTGGCCAGGGCCCAAATCCACCTCTCCTTTCTGTGGAAAGGGTGCTAGGGGTCACCAGAGTGAGTTCTGGATTGGAGCTCCTTTATTTCTTGAACGGACTAAGTCCTGGCACGTGTGAATCGGTAAAGATGATAACAATGCCTGCTCTTCCTCACCAGCGAGGGACCACTGCGAGGCCCTGCACATTTCAGTATTTGTAGGAAAGCCAACTGGGTAACATGAGGCAACTTCTGCATCGCCCTGTGCCTTCCCTTGAGAAGTCAAGCAAACCTGGGTTCTCCCTGTGCCATTTAAAGCAAAGGAGTCCCTTCTTTCCCCCTTGAGGCAACAACTGGGGAACTGGGTTAGCAGCAAGGCAGAGATAGTACTGCAGTGCATGGAAAAAGCCCTCTCGGAGATGCGAGTTTGGAGGGCTATGTTTTGCATGGAGTAAGAATCCATTAACCTTTGCACACAGTTCCGGCGCATTCCCTGGCATTCGGAACATGGCCGTTCAGGGAGGCCACATTCCAGGAAAGTCAGGGGTCCCCCCCCTCCAGCCCAGTTAATAATTGAGCTACAATGACCCTCCTTGCACCGTGTCTCCCTGAAAGTCACCTCTGTATATGCCTCACGCTTGCTGGCACTTGGGGCTCCCGAAGTTTCAAAGTAAAGGAGACCTTTGTTTCTTTGCTCGCTCTGCCCTGAGAGGGATCTCGCCAGTCTCAAGACCCCATTTGAATGTGCCTTGTTTGGCAGCGCTCCTAAAGGAGTTGATCTGATGAAATAGCTGGACGACCTGGAACTGGACAGAGTCTGGACAGAAGCAGAACTGGTAGACTTAAACTACAGGAACCCCAGTCTTTGAGTGGTGAGAGATTCTGGGATGCCTGTGATTTCCCCAGGGGTTACTTTCCTGGGAATGAAGGTCTGCGAAGACTTTGGTGTCTTTAGGAACTACGGTTTTATTTATGCACATGAACAACCTGAGCAGAGGATGGAGAGGGGTTCTTGGCATTAACCCCCCAGCATTTCTCCCCACAACCTTCCCTTAGGTTGCCAAGGGAGCCCCAGACTCAGCTTTGGGTTCAGCGCAGAACAATATAAACCTCTGTGTCTCTGGCTTCCAGCATCAGCCAAAAAACTCTCTCTCTCTCTCACACACACACACGCACACACACACACACTTGGCCTGTTGCTCCCCATCCTAGGGTGACTGGTGGGACTCAGCCAGCTGGGCAACCTCTTTCTATATGTAAATGGAGGTACTTAAACTGGCCAGCTAAAGGACTGGTTTTGCTGGTTTCCTCTTGCATTTTCTACCCTCACCCACACAGAAGCATAGGTTTTTGGAAGGGATCCCTGGGTGTTATCCAGACTGACCCCCCCACACCTATAACAGAACATAGATCTAGGTTAAATGTGGGGTGGGGGACTTGATAATGACATAATCTCTGCAGCTCCCTGCAGAGATTATTTCATTGCCAAGTTCTCCACACACACACGCACACCAGTTTTAGGATCCAGATTTGGGATGATTCAAGATAAGGCTCTCCCATAACCCCCTGTCCAGTGGCTGTGCTGTTGGAGGCTGATGGGAGTTGGTAGCCTCAAACATCGGTGGGGGGGGCAGATTGGGGAAACGTCGATGGCGGACATGGAGGCATGGATGAGAGAAAGATGGAATGAGACTGAATGTCTTGACACGCATTGGGGAAAGGCCAGGTCTTGCCAATCTTTCTTCCCAGAATCCTCTCTGCCTAAAGGATGGAGGTCATAGAATCATAGAATTCTACAGTTGGAAAGGGACCCAAAGGCCCCCGTGAGGCAGCAATCACAAATGTGTCCTGAGAAAAATGCCACCATTTGGATGAGTTGAGAACGGCCTTTGGGGCTGCCGCGTGGGCTCCTTTTCCTTTTGGAGTGATGGCGACCGGAGTGTAGCATTGGAGTTGTGAAAGCAGAATGGCTTTCCAATTCCTTGAACTGCCTCTCTGGCGTCCTCTCCAGCTACTGCCACCGACTGTTGTGTCAGCTGCTGGTTGGTTGGCACATGGGCAGGTCTGTCCCATCTGTTTGCTTCCGTGGGGGGGGGAACGGGGAGGGGGCGACGGTTCTTTCCTGCTCATTTGCTGATCATAGAAGCTCAGCTATGAGCCCGGAGATAATCCCTCCATTCCGAACGAACCAGCTTTGCATGGGAAACTGGAGAAGATTCTGTTCTGCTCAGTGTCCCTCATTTTGGAGTGAGCCCAGGCCTGGTTTATCTTGGCCGAGCACTTAATAAGTGACATATTACCCTGCCAGCGTGTGCCCGGGAACATTTACGGAGCGTACAGCAACGGCACTGTTTGACTATCCATTTTAACGGTTGCTTATCAGGAAACGGCACTTGTCATCTGGTGCCAGAAGCGGTCTTGTACACACTTCCACAGATCTGTAACATCGAAGAGAGTGACTCAGTTGCTTCCCCTCCGCCCCCCAAAAAGAGACAGAAAATGAGGAATAAATAAATCCTTCTTCTGGTTTTCTGAAGATAACATTCCCATTGCCATGCCAGGAACAAAACGTAGTATTGGGTTGGATCATTTCCCCACAACATTGGGGAATAATTTAATAACAATTTAAGGTGTTTCTGTTAGAAATGGGCGTCCTCTTTTGAGACATACGTTACGTTTGGGGAAAGGGGCTTCCAGTCTCTGCTCGTCTCCTTCCCTCAACCTGCTCCATTAATCTGCTTTCCGCTTGCTGAGATAAACGGCAGGAAATCCCTAGAGGCCACCTTAACCGAACCTCTGAGCTGTACAGGAAAAACATCCTGGATGAAGCTGTGGAGTCTCTGCTCGCAATTAAGCCAGTTGGGTTCTGCATTTTATCCAGATCCAGATGTTCTCTCCGTTGACGAAACCTCTGGTGCACGTAGGAGGCACCAGCCGAAACATAATACTCATGTGAACTTTGGAAATAAGCTCTCCCTGCATCAGGAGGGCATGTAGAAGGAAGGCTTGGTAATTTTGCCCCGGGGCAAGCAGCCCACTTCCTACCTTGGACTGGGGGCAGCTGTGGTTGGCCTCCTCTCCTGCCCAAAGTGAATTGGCAGGCCTGAGCTGGGGTACCCGATCCGTATTCAAATGCAGCCTTTAACATTATCTGTTCTGCGTGCATGTTAATGGAGACATCCGTCACTAGACATTAAAGGTGGTGGAACCTCCTTCATTGGAGGTTTTTAAAGAGGTTGGAAAACCATCTGTCAGGAAGTTGTTGTTTGTTTATTCATTTATCCACCCCACCTTCTCCCCAGACTGGGGTTGAAAGTGGCTTACACAAGTTGAAAACTCGTGCAGATAAAATACAGAAAGCTGGAAAAAAAGATAATTAAAAAAATAATTAAACTATAACACCCTGGAGTACTGTGTCCAGTTCTGGGCACCACAGTTCAAGAAGGATACTGACAAGCTGGAACGTGTCCAGAGGAGGGCAACCAAAATGGTCAAAGGCCTGGAAACGATGCCTTATGAGGAACGGCTTAGGGAGCTGGGCATGTTTAGCCTGGAGAAGAGAAGGTTAAGGGGTGATATGATAGCCATGTTCAAATATATTAAAGGATGCCATATAGAGGAGGGAGAAAGGTTGTTTTCTGCTGCTGCAGAGAAGCAGACACGGAGCAATGGATTCATACTACAAGAAAGAAGATTCCACCTAAACCAGGGGTCCCCAGACTTACCGGGCTTCGGGCCGGAGGGCAGGGGAGTGCGCGCGCAGCGGGCCGGAGGGCGGG
The DNA here is from genome assembly GCF_963506605.1 of Zootoca vivipara. Classification (NCBI taxonomy): domain Eukaryota; kingdom Metazoa; phylum Chordata; class Lepidosauria; order Squamata; family Lacertidae; genus Zootoca; species Zootoca vivipara. Next base: position 71,955,285 of record NC_083281.1, read on the forward strand.
GGAGTGCGCGCCCGTGCGCATGCGCACACGCACACGATCGGGAAAAAAATCACCGAAAATCGCTTGTGCGCATGCGTATGGGCCTCCCCCGACCCGGAAGTGCATTGGAAATGACCTCTTCTGGGGTCATACGCATGCGCACAAAGGATTTTCGGCGATTTTTTGCCGATTTTGAAGATCGTCGCCGCGCCGCACGCCGTAAAAGCGGGCGGCGGCAGCGGGCGGCGGGGGTCGTCGCGGGCCGGATTGGGAGGCCAATTGGGCCGCATCCGGCCCGGGGGCCGTAGTCTGGGGACCCCTGACCTAAACATTAGGAAGAACTTCCTGACAGTAAGAGCTGTTTGGCAGTGGAATTTGCTGCCAAGGAGTGTGGTGGAGTCTCCTTCTTTGGAGGTCTTTAAGCAGAGGCTTGACAGCCATCTGTCAGGAATGCTTTGATGGTGTTTCCTACTTGGCAGGGGGTTGGACTGGATGGCCCTTGTGGTCTCTTCCAACTCTATGATTCTATGAAGTATAAAAAACTATTATTTAGCTGTGATTCCAGCATCAAAGGGGGTTGGGCTAGAGAACTCCTGGGGTCCCGGAGAATTTTTTGTTTTTTTGCATTTATATACCACCTGTTTCTCCAAGGAGTTTGAGGTGGCATACATACACATGGTTCTCCCCTCCTTGTTTTGTTGTTGTTGTTTAGTCGTGTCCGACTCTTCATTACCCCATGGACCAGAGCACGCCAGGCCTTCCTTGTTTAATCCCCACAATAACCCTGTGAGGTAGGTTAGGCTGAGAGAAGATAGTGACTAGCCCCCAAAGCTGCATGCAGTGAGCTTCATGGCCGAGTGGGGATTTGAACCCTAGTCTTCCCCCCCACGTTTCAGGGCTCCCCCACACTTCTGCTCGTCCTGCCAAAAAAACCGCTCAGCCCTATGCCTAGAAAATGCAAGAGAAGTAGTGGGAGTGTGGAGCCACTGGCTCATAAGTTGACCCTTCCCTCCCTCCATACTCAGGTCTGGTACATCTTTTTTTAAAAAAGAAAGGTTGCTGTCTGTTGAAAGGTTGGTTTTGAGAGCTCTGCAGCTGCCCCCCTCACCCCAGCCGCCTGCTTTTCCTCTTCGCCTGCGGAAGCGAACTTTGTCACAGAGAGACTGCTGTCTTGCTTCGTTCAACTCTGCGTCCTATTTGAAAGGGGGGCAGTGACAGGAACAGCGCTTTAAGGCTCTGTGGCTTCCTCTCCTTGGAGTTTCCCTGACCTTTTGTGCTACAGGTCCCCCTCTTGCTCTTTGGACATCTGAACCTTGGGAGGTGCCTGGAATTCATTCTCTCTCTCTCTCTCTCCACCCCCCTTCTAACCCAGACTGCGTGGCGAGAATCCTAGGAGTAGAACAATCAACAAACGCAGCAAGTTATTCAGGTTGAACTTAATTAACCCATATGTGGGGTAATTTATTTTATTTATTGCATCCCTCCTTTTCCACCCCCCTCCAAGGAGCTCAAGGTGTCTTGCATTGCCCTCCACCTCCTTAATTACACCCCCCCCACAACAACAACCCTGCGAGGTAAGCTAGGCTGAGAGGCATTGGCTAGCCCAAGGTGAGCCAAGGGGGAATTTGAACCCTGTTCTCCCAGGTCCTAGCCAATACTACAGCATCCTGGCTCTCTTAAATCATGTGTCCTGGTACCCACTTTTTTTGAGGACCAGGTAAAGAAGATTTCAGTCTGCCTGCTGGCGTTCTGATTTCAGGGTTTTATCTGCTGCTGCTTTTAATACTTTAGCTTAAGTTTATATTCTCTTTGTCTATCACCATTGCCTTACTATTGTCTTTGATGCTTTAATGTTTTCCTGTTTTTGCAGAGGAAATGTTCTGACTGGATCTTGAAAGATATCTTTCTTCCTGTCTCCCATAATCTGACATGATGTTACTTTTACCCCCACCATGAAATTCAGAGAGGGGGCAGGAAAAACCCCGGGTGTACTCATGTTTCGTCACTCTTAAAAAAATTTTTTTTTAAGGAATCTACTGTGAAACTGCTTTGAACAATTTTTATTTTTTTTAAAAGAGAGATGGTAAACTCTGGAATGTTTAACAACAGAATTCACTTCCACAGGAGGCAATGGTGACCAACAAGCTAGATGGCTTGAAAGTAGGATTAGACAACTCCAGGGAGGCGAGTAAAGCTGTCTAGTCTACTAGCCGCAATGGCTATGCTCTCGTTCCATGCTCAGAAGCAGCAAGGCTTCTGAAGGCCAGTTGCTGGAAGCCACAGGAGGGGGAGAGTGTTTTTGTGCTCAAATCCTGCTTGCGGGTTTTCCATTGGGGGTATCTGGTTGGCCACTGTGAGAACAGGATGCTGGACTAGATGGCCTGGCCACTGGCCTGATCCAGCAAGGCTCCTCTTATTTATTTTTATTTTTTGTAAGTTGTTTTCAGTTTCCTTCTGAGGGGAAAAGGTAAAAGTAAAGGGACCCCTGACCATTAGGTCCAGTCGTGACCGACTCTGGGGTTGTGGCACTCATCTCGCATTATTGGCCGAGGGAGCTGGCATACAGCTTCCGGGTCATGTGGCCAGCATGACAAAGCCGCTTCTGGTGAACCAGAGCAGCACACAGAAACAGTGTTTGCCTTCCCACTGTAGTGGTACCTATTTATCTACTTGCACTTTGACGTGCTTTTGAACTGCTAGGTTGGCAGGAGCTGGGACCGAGCAACGGGAGCTCACCCCCAGGGGAAAGCAACCAATAAATATAATAAGAATTATACCCGTGTACAGAACATTTGTGATGAACGAAAACGTCATGGGAGTGTTTACATAACAATCATGAGTAAATCAATGTTCAGGCCACTTCTTTATTGAAATTATCACTTGCCCGGGAGATGGGATGTGTCCGCAGCCAGGCTTTTTGGAAACCCCACCCAACAAACCGTACCCTAAAGCACATTGTTAATTTCAGACATCTTTGTTCTGAAGATTGTAATAGCACAGAACTGGAGGGGAAACTCAGAATTAGCCGTTCTGGCAAAGGAAATAGCCCAGTTGTCCAGTTTCGGTGGAATGGTCATGTTAAGAGGTTGGAAGGTACATTGCAGAGCGTTGTTCTTCTATTCATTTTCGTAAGCAAAAATGTAGTAACTTTGAGGTTAATCCTGTTTTCCGTTTCCCTTCTCCCAACTGGTTCCACGAGCATTTGCAGGACACAAGGGGTTAAGGCAGGATGGAGCAGAGTAGCTTCTTTCATGAGCTGAGATGGTTCATTTCCTTGCCTTCTTCAGGATTCAGGGAGGTGCTGGTTTCTTTAAAGGCATTTCCTGTAGGCAAGTTTATATTTGGCATAGCGCTGGAAGCGGAAGAGGGCTGGGACCAAAGTGGCGGGCTTGGAACAGAGCGAACCAGATTTTCCTTAATGTCACCACAGATTCCCTCAAAGAAATCTGCACTCCTTGACTTGTGTCAATTCCCTCGTGGAAGGAAGAAAGTCGTGCAAACTGTCCCTATGTGGATACTTTATAAACTGCTTCTGTTTTTTCTTCTTCTTCTTTTTAATTGGGCTAACAACAACAGAAATACGCATCAGGCTGGTACAATAAAAATAGGCTGAGTATACTTTTAAACATAGTATGGAATAAAACCCATTACCTTTCATGGGTGGGATGCGTATTAAAGGGGAATAATATCATATATTATTGAATCCACCAAATCTATTGATAAGCAGAGGGAGGTGACAAACTGTGTCACCTACTGCCTTAAAACTACAGCATCCACTGTGCCTCAGGCAGGTTACAAAATGACCAGGTAGACAAAGAAAACATAAACATGTCTAAAAACTTGCGATGAGAAAATGGGAAGCGGCAGGCTCCCTCAGAAGGTGGTGGACTCTCCTTCATGGGAGATTTTTAAGCAGAGGCTGGGTGGTCATCTTTAGCTGTGATTCTTTAGCTGTGATTCCTTCATTGAAGGAGATTGGGCTCAATGACTCCAGTGGCCCCTTCCAACACCAGGATTCCACGATTTCCTTGTGTGAGACGTCGAAATGCCCGAACTTACAACTGTGTTGCTTTCTGTTATTGTGACTTTTTCACATCGGAAGAAGCGAGTTACGAAACCGGGCTTATCCAAACACATCTTGTTTGAAGATAGTATTTCATCTCACACAGGCGGTTTTCCTGACCCCTTGTCAATGGCTTCCATTGTTTCATTTTTGGCTTTGTTTCTTGTAGGTGAGGAAAGGTGGAAATCTGGTATAAACACACACACACACACGGCCTTGGAGATGCGAGAATTCTGGACAAATTTATTTGGGTTTGAGATCTGGCTAGCAGAGGAGAAGTGAGAAGTGAAGTGCCTTAATTTTGTGCCCCTCTGTTTTGGATAATAACCCTTGGCAAAACATGTTTTCTAATATTCTCCCAGTGCTGTGCTTTCTGCCTTTGAGAAAATGGAAAAGGGGTGGGGATCGAGGATCAAGAGGAAACAATTCTGGGGGCACCTCTCTCCCATTCTGGCCCCTTGGGCCAAGGGACCTGCAAGGTCAGCACATCCTGGGATCGTTTTTAGGTAAGCCAAAGATGGAGCAGCATAGAGCCCAAAGGAAGAGAGATGGACTACATTATAGTTGGCTAGCGAGATTGATGGGTGATAGAAAATAGATGGGTGATAGAAAAGAAACCCAAACACTCCATGATACCCAAATTTTGCAATTTGCCCTCGGGAAAGAATCTTGTGTATCTGAAGTTGATACATAGGAAATAAAGTCCTACCAAACATTGCAGAAATGTTCCGGATCTTCTCTGCCTTAAGAAACCACTAATTTGTGGGTTATTTTCCCAGTGAGAGCCAGAGCTCACACATTTTTGTCCTGCAGAGAAAGAGATGCATGCTGTGTAATGTCTTCCATTTTTGAGCTGTACAGGTTTGTGTTGCTGCTGGCATCCAGGTGAGGTATATTGCAGGGGGTTGGTCTAGATGACACTTGAGGGCCCCTTCCAACCTTAGAAGTATAGGATTCATTAAATAAATAAATAATTAATTAAAAAAATTGTCTAGTAGCACCTTAGAGGCCAACTAAGTTTGTTCTGGGTATAAGCTTCCGTGTGCATGCACACTTCTTCAGAACTTCTTATTTTGTCCCTTCAAACTCTACATTTTTATTTTTCTACGATTCGCAGGAGGCTTTTAAACAGAAGCCATCTAGTCCAAGCCCCTGCAATGCAGCAACCACAGCTAAAGAATCCTTGACAGATGGAAACCCAACCTCCTTTTGAAAAACCCCAGCGAAAGAGAGTCTACCACCATAATAATATTGACTAGTCAGATAATAATGGTCTAAATATTGCCAGGTTTCTTGTGGTGCATTCTGGGTAAGAGAAAAGTTATAGAACAAGCTGAGTGTGATGGGAGTTTCAGTCCAGATATGTCTTCACCCGATTTCATATTTTTTTCTTCAAAAATTCCTGTGTTCACTTGTTCAACTTCAGTTTTGATAAGAAGCCATTTCCTCCCTTATTCGTATTCCTGCGTTGCAGAGGGTTGGACTAGATGAGCCTTGGGGGATCTATGAAAGAAAGAAGGGAACCTTCAGAGCAGAATCTTGCTTCTGGCAAGGTGGCCTGCAGCTGTTGATCTTCAGGTCCCCTGGAAAGCTCCTCAGATTTGCCACAGCCTTTCCACGTGGTTACCTGACCAGAAGCAACCTCTCATTCATGTGAACCTGAAAATCCCACTTAAGTTGGGGTTATGGGGTGGGTGAGCATTTCACTAAACAACCATAGGAATTTGGTGCTTAACCTCTGGAGGTCACACCTGAAAGCAGTGACCCTGTAGCCAACTCCTACGGAAAAGGGATTAAAAACTTTCTCTAGAGTCAACTGAACTTCGTGTCATGATGGGGGAGGGCAAAGGAAGCTGGTATTGCGGTCTCTTCACCCCTGGCTGCTTTTTTCCCACCCCCTCTGGGGAATTTTTTTTAAAGCTTTCCAGCTTATTTAAGATGCCTATTCCACCTGTTCCACTGGTACTGTGAGTTTGGGCAAATTAACGGTGACTTCCTTCTTGTTGTTGATGTTGTTGACATCATCATAAAGTTGTTTGTTAGCAGTGGGCAATCTTTTTTCCCCGGCTTAGCAAAGTGGGCCCCTTGGGCCAAATATGTCACAGGTGAGCGAATCTGGCAACTTGTCCGTCACCGACATCACAAGGTTTCTCAGGGTCTGGAAGTCGTGAAGCACCAAATCTGAAGGGATGGAGGGAAGTTGGTTAAATCCTGCTGTGTTGGCTGCATTGACCGGGCAGTGTCAACTAGGTATGGTTTGGGGGAAGCAACCTCGCAGGCTAAACTGGAGGGCCAAGATTGGACCACAGGTTAGATGTGACTCACCCCTCTTCTAGTGTAATTGCTAGAAATTGAAGGCATGTTCAGGCATTCACCTAAGCACCAGTCTTTCTAGTTCAGGGAAGGTCTTTTTTTTTTTTTACTTTCGCCGGGTGCTAGTAAACAAACGTATGAGACACAGGAATCTAAGTATATTGGGTACAACAGTGTTTTCCAAGCTTGGGTCTCCAGCTGTTTTGGGACTACAACTCCCATCATCCCTAGCTAGCAGGACCAGTGGTCAGGGATGATGGGAATTGTTGTTCAAGTTACAGCGGGGCTGTAAGCTAAAACTGTCACATTTTGCGTGGGGGGGGGGGCGTGCGTGCAGTATGAGTGAATGGTAAAGTGCCTTAACTTTCCCCTTAAATGGAAGTGTATAAATTTCAGAACAGAAAATGTGCTTTTGACATTCGAAAAAGGAATAAAATAACAGCATTCTCTCTTTTCCTCTTCCAGCATCACTCCAAGGATTTTTATGCCTCTCACTGCAGAGGGTTGGGCTAGGTGTCCCTTAGGGTGTCCGTTCCAACCCTACAATTCTATGATCCTTTTTGGCATGTCCAGTGTTTATAAGCTTGGTTTTTATAAATGACACATATCCCAGTCCTCCAATTGGCTGGGTCTGGGTTGGAGAGGAGGAGATGCTTTCTCTGGGTGCCCCTCGTAGCAAAACGCTGCAAAGCACAGACAAGCCCAGATCCATGCATACCAGTAAAATTCCTGCAGCTTGATCATGTTTGCACAACACCATTTTGTGGCGTCTTCAGGATTGCACAACTCTTCTCCTCACCGAATGAATGAAGGTGGGGAGGAAAGATTGCCTGTTGCCTTTGAGGGCAATTTCTGAATGGGAGAGCTAAGCACAATAGTCACCCCTTGGAAAACTCTGGATTTCAATTTCCCTTTTGCAAAAGGATGCGTCCCCCTCGCAGGATTGCCACCTTTTGTCCCTCAGGAGGGTTCTTCTGCCTTTTTGCAGCTATGCCCCATGTGCTGTGGGTTCCTAGGCAAAACCCAAGCAGTCCAGGAAATGAGCTGAAACTTTGCTGCATTTCTTTCCTTCTTTCTTCTTGTTGTTGTTGTTGTTTAGTCGTTTAGTCGTGTCCGACTCTTCGTGACCCCATGGACCACAGCACGCCAGGCACTCCTGTCTTGCACTGCCTCCCGCAGTTTGGTCAAACTCCTTCTTTCTTATCCTATCTTTAATGCTTCCTGCTGCCTGACCTGTTCATCGGTTATCTTAGCTCGTTAAAAACATTGCACATTGGAAAAATATGTGTCTTATTGTGAATATCAGTGCTTATAAAACCCAAACAGAGGGAAACTGCACTGTTGTTTTTTTTAAAGGCACAATCTCTCTCTTTTCACCCCTCTTCAAAAACAATGGAAGCAAAACAAGCTTCCTGCTCTGGGAATTTTGCTTTTTTACCCTTCTGTAAATTTTAATCAATGGATTAAGTTAGCTAAATCTCATCAGGTGAAGCGAGGTCAGGTTGCAGCTCAACGTGATTTCCTTTCTAGCCAGTGGAAATATTTGTAGGACCACCAACAGAGCCCCCACTTTCGGGAAGAGGCCAGGAAGGTGGAGGCAGCCCAGTCAAAGGAGGGGATGGGTTCCTTTCAGGAGGTCAGGCGTTCTGCAGGCACTTCGTGGCATTTGGCTGCTTCTTGCTGTGTTCAAAGAACTTTGGACCTGCTCAGAGACACACACTGCCTGTAGGGATAACATTTCTGAAAAATCTGGCAACCTTAGCCTCCTATACAGCGTAGCAGAAAGAGGTCCACCTCAATGGAAGATAAATAAGGATTAAAACCTCTGAGGGGAGAGATTGCAGTTGAGGAATAAGCTATCAGTTAAGGGGAGTTTGGCCTTTCTGCAGAAGCTACAAGCCTTTGTTTCTTCCCCAGACCCCTCTTTAGGGAAAAGCTGGCCTGAATCATGCTTTGCAGGGGAAAGTGAGGAATTCTCGGCTGGCAAATTGCCATGCCAGGTTGCGTATTGCTCCTCAGTTTCAGGGCTTATCCACACTTGCCTTTCCTCAGATCTTTCCACGAACAGTCTGCGCTCCATTTCCAAGCATCCCTTTCCTTCCCCCTCTGGAGCATCCCTCCCCTGCAAAAACCAACCACCATCCTGCTCTTTAAAGCTCAATCGGAACAAACAGCAATCAGAGACCTGCTAAAGCTACTTGGTGACTTGGAGGGCCACAGAGAAACCCTAGGCAGCTCGTTGGACAGTCTCCTTCCATCCAGACAGCCCCTGACTGTCAGTTCAGCAATGCTGCCTGAGGCCAATTGCTCTCTGCATCCTGTTTTGAAATCTTCCCTACATTCCTGGCAAAGATACGTCTGTGTACAAAGGACGTCTCTTTTCGGGACCCCATGACATGCTTTGGAAACCATTTCTGACATGCCTGCTTGTCACTGTGTGGGGGGAGAGGAGGTCACGGGTGCTTATCTCCTGGCATTGCAGCTGCTTAACAGTCTTAAGGACAGAGAGGGTTTGGCACTAGCTGCTTCTCTGTTGTTGTTGTTGTTGTTGTTGTTGTTGTCCGTCCTCCTACAGACATCATTTCCACACCTTCTTAATCTGGTAAGGGCATTTTATGTCATAGTATCACAGAATTGTAGAGTTGGAGGGGGTCCCCCAAGAGTCATCTAGTCCATCCCCCTGCAGTGTGGGAATCACAGCTAAAGAATCCCTGACAGATGGCCATCCAACCTCTGAGGAATTCTGTTCCACTGTCGAGCAGCTCTTACCTTCAGAAAGTTCTTCCTAATGTTTCATGGGTTATCTCCTTTCTTGAAATTTGAATCCATTGGTTTGGGTCCTCTTCTCAGGATCATTGGAAAACAAGCTTCCTCCCATCTTCCATGTGAAAGCCCTTCAGATATTTGAAGGTGGCTCTTATCACCTCTCAGTCTCCGCTGGAGATGCCAAGCAAATTTCCACCCATGGGGACTGTTAGCTCACAGAGGGGAACTCCCAGGTTGTCCTAGAATCATAGAATGGCAGCATTGGAAGGTAACCCAGAGGTCATCCAGTCCAACCCCCTGCAAGACAGTCTGCTCCATTGTCAACCAAGTGCCTAAGACCACCGAGAGTCTCTTGCAGCTCTCCCTCTTTGCTGTGCTCGCTGTTACCAGCTCTCCCTACCCTTCCTTGGATGAAGCAGGGCTTGCACCTGAGTAAACACACACGAGGCTGGGCTCTAAATCTGCTCTTTTGGGTCCTTGCAACGCCTTCCATACACATCCCGTCCCTCTCTTCTGAATCCCCCTGCTCTTACATATTTGCAGAGGAGAGTTGTTTCAGGATCCTGAGCTTTCCTCAAATTCTGGGTGACCGGAATTCCTCCAGGGAGACAACCACCCTCCCGTTTCACGGGAAACATTGCAGCCTCATCTTCTGGCGCCACAGGAGCCCTGAGCAACAGGAAGGTCCACCCAGGAGCGAGTGGGAGGGAGGCTTTTCCTGTGGAGAGCTAGGTTGAATGCAAAAAGTGGGGAGGAGGATGGGACCCCAAGGAGCTGAAACACCCACTCCGTCCCTCTGCAAAGAAATAGGTGCCTTTCAGGTGCCAAAGCGAGGAAGAATCTTGGCCTTGAAAACATTGAGGACCAGGACAAATTCTGCGTTGACAGGTGAAACCCAGGCTATTCTGAGGGAGCATCTTGGAAGGAAGGAGACGCACCTGTCAGGGATTCTTTCGCCTTGATTCCTGCATTGCAGGGGCTTGCACTAGATCACCTTTGGGGATCCCTCCCAACACTACACTTCTATGAGAGGAATCCGGTTTGGTCTGAGATTTTTTTTCTTTTTGAAAGAAAATCGACTCCGTTTGCACACACCCGACGAATACATGGATCAGAAGAGAATTACCCTACAGATATTGCACTTCTCCAAAGTGGGTGGTGACAGGTCTCAGCTCAAAAAAACATACCAAAATGTGTAATGTTCTAAAATGAAGCACATTTAGAAATGCCTGCATGGAGATGAAATACACAAGTTATTTTTTTCATACTTTTTTAAAGATGCAAATTAATGTGGAAACAGGATAGCAGGGACTTGTTGTCAGTAAACACAGGCAGGATTGAGACAGTCTGGGTAAACCACCAGTCCAAACCACAGGACCCACGTGCTGCTTGCATGATGTTTTCCATACCAGGAGTGGATCTGGATGTTTGGCTGCAGTGGATGCTTGTAGGTTGCAGAGAGTCTGCTTGCTTCTCCATCTTGGCCAGTTTAGAATAATTGAATTGTAGAGTTGGAAGGGTCCCCAAGGGCTCATCTAGTCCAACCACCAGCAATGCAGGAATCGAAGAGTTGTTGTTTAGTCGTTTAATCATGTCCGACTCTTCGTGACCCCATGGAGCAGAGCACGCCAGGCACTCCTGTCTTCCACTGCCTTCCGCAGTTTGGTCAGACTCATGTTGGTAGCTTCAAGAACACTGTCCAACCATCTCATCCTCTGTCGTCCTCTTCTCCTTGTGCCCTCAATCTTTCCCAGCATCAGGGTCTTTTCCAGGGAGTCTTCTCTTCTCATGAGGTGGCCAAAGTATTGGAGCCTCAGCTTCAGGATCTGTTCTTCCAGTGAGCACTCAGGGCTGATTTCCTTAAGAATGGATAGGTTTGATCTTCTTGCAGTCCATGGGACTCTCAAGAGTCTCCTCCACCACCATAATTCAAAAGCATCAATTCTTCGGCGATCAGCCTTCTTTATGGTCCAGCTCTCACTTCCATACATCACTACTGGGAAAACCATAGCTTTAACTATATGGACCTTTGTAGGCAAGGTGATGTCTCTGCTATTTAAGATGCTGTCTAGGTTTGTCATTGCTTTTCTCCCAAGAAGCAGGCGTCTTTTAATTTCGTGACTGCTGTCACCATCTGCAGTGATCATGGAACCCAAGAAAGTAAAATCTCTCACTACCTCCATTTCTTCCCCAGTAGTTAACCAGAAAGGAACTTATTGGTTTGACCAGTTAAAGTCTATTCTGTTGGGTCAACAGCCCTGGGGCACCAGGTTGTGCATTCCTCACCTGGCAAACGCTCCAAATGACAGGAAAGGAGATTCTGACTAAACATCAGGAGGAACTTTCTAACAGTAAGGGTTGTTTGAAAGTGGAGTGGAACTTCCTCGGGAGCTGGTGGACTCTCTTTCCTTGGCGGTTCTCAAGCAGGAGTTGGATGGATTCTTCACCAGTGCTTCCTGCAATGCTGTGGGTTGGACCTTTCTATGGTCCTGCGATTCTGTGATGCTATGGGGTGATGGCTGTTCTGCTTCTGGGCACAATGCAAAGTGCTGGTTCTTTTACAGATCGTGGAAGGAAGGCCTGAAAGCTAAACTTCTATAAACATCGTTGTGGCTTCTTCATTTCAAGGCGCTTGACTCGATGACCCTTGGGCGTACCTTCCCCCTCTCTGATCCTGCGATTCATTGGAGGCTTTCAAACAGAAGCTGGGTGGCCACTTCCCAGGGATTGGTTGTCATTCCTGCATTGCAGGGGGATTGGGCTGGATGGGCTTCCAACAGTTCAATTCTATGGTTTTGCGACTCCAACCTGGACCCAGTCGTAGGAGCTAATAATTCCAAAACCGACAGTCGGGGTTCATCCAGCTGCTCAAGCAGCCTAAGCCTGGTCCCGTGGGGTGGGGTTCTGTGATCCGAGAGGAATTGCTGGAGGGCTTGCTTAGAAGCCAGCATCCCTTGTTTGGGACCCAGGCAGCTGCCTTCCACCTGCAGACTGACCCCAGAGAGAGAGGGAGGGAGGGAGGGAGGGAGGGTGTCTTCTTTTTCTATGCTCTCCGCAACACCCACAACGCTGTTGCTGCCTTGCATTGCGATTCTGTGAGATCATATTTGGCGCATGCTGTTCACTCTTCCTGTGTGGGTGGAAGTTCCAGGCAGAGTCCTTGGTTTGCTGGTGCTGAGGCCCCAGGGCAGGACAGCACTGCCGATGGATAAATGCTGCAGTCATGTGTGCAGGATGGGATGGTCCGGACTGTTCCCAAGCCTTGCGGAGAGACATCCTTCTGAGTGTGGCCTCTTCCGTCCTCCTCAAGGCCTTTTATTTGTTGAACATGCCCATCTGCTGGGCACAGATGGCTGTGCTCTGCTATCCACAGTTGGAGGCAACGATGGTTCTGAATCCCGGTTGCTGGAAACTGCAAGAGGGCAGAGTGGCTCTTGAACTCGAATACCCGCCTGCGGGTTTCCCCACAGGCTAACTGAGAACAGGATGCTGGACTAGATGGGCCTGATCCTGCAGGGCTCTTTTTATGTTTCATTAATAGGTCTCAGGTTGTTTGCTGTGGCAAAGCCAGATGGGGAAACTTCCGTTGTAGGGTCCTAGAATTGTAGAGGGGGGTGGGGGACAGATGAGTGGGGAGGCAAGCACACAGGGGCTGTCCCCAAGCCATGGCATGTTGTGTGGTTGAGCAGTAACATCTGAGTTGTGTCTCCATGCCTCCTTGCTTTGTCAAGTTTTTCTAAATGCCCACCTTGACCATGGCATATGCCGGCATTGTTCTTGTGTCTTTATTTGCTTTAAATAGTAAAAATAGGCAGTCCTGTTCAATTTGTAAAATAATAGAGAGGAGGAGGGAGGGAAAGTTAGAACTGTAGAGTTGCAAGGGACCCCTGAGGGTCATATAGTTTAACCGCCCCTGCAGTGCAGGAATCACAAATTTGAAAACATTCCTGCATACCCAGGCATTGGTTAGGTGCCTATCAAGCTACTCTGTTTTACTTCAGTACAACCTCAGTCCAGAGCATTTGACAATGGAAACTAATAAGTTTAAATATATATATACGCAATAAATGACCCCCTTTGGTCCAACCCCCTGCAATGCAGAAATCGCAACTGAAGCATCCATGACAGATGGCCATCCAACCTCTGCTTAAACCCCCCCCCCCCCATTGATCCTTCCTAGCCTTTTGCCTGGGAAACATATGTGTGCCTAGTTTTGGGGGTGTCCCCTTTTTGCCGTCTTTCCCCCACTGCCTTGATTTTGGGATCAGTGGTGTGTCAGGGGAGGCTTTTTGGATTACATTGAGGCTAGAAGTTAAGACCTAGTAAGCAAGTTTTACTAGAATTACCAACCTCCCTCTCTGGGAAAATAATTTGATGCATATCCTACTTTCTCACAATTGTGTTCATGGAATTCTTGAGCTACGATCCCTGCATTGCAAGGGGTTGGACCAGATGACCCTCGGGGTGGGGGGTTGCAAAACAGCTTTCAGGCAGATGCAGTATCAATTCGGGACAGTTTTGCAACAACATTGCAATCTTTGCTTAGCAATATAAGCAACCAAATATAAACAACAACCAGGAACGGAAGACTTACTGTACTAGCAACATATTGAAGTAGCTGTGACAATGTGATCAAATGCAAACAGCAATACAACAAGCATGGAGACCACAACCCAACATGCAGAGGGGAACTAAATGCAGAGAATTGCTCCCTTGATGACGGCTTGTCTATGTGAGGCTCCCCCTGCACTTGATTCATGAGCTGCGGTTAGTAGAGGATGCTGCAGCACAATTGGTGACAGGAGGGAAGCCTTGGCAGCACAAACCACCTGTGCTCAGGGATCTACACCGGTTGCTGATTGGCTTCTGGGCCAAGTTCAAGGTGTTCCTGCTAAAACCCTGAACAACTTAGGATCAGTTTACCTGCAAGATTCCCCGTACAACCACTCAGCCGCTTTGATCAGCAGAATTGGTGCTGTTGCAGCTGCCACATGATCCCCGTTCCAAACTTGCAATTCCTCGATATTTTAGTGTAGCGGCACCTAAACTTTGGAACTCCCTGCCCATTGATGCCAGGCAGGCGCCTTCTCTGTACTCTTTTCGGCACCTGCTAAATTTTTGTTTTGTTTTGTTTAGGCAAGCCTACCCAGATGTTTAGATAGCTTGTGTGAGTTTTAATCTGTTTTTAGTCTGCTGTTATTTCAAAAGTCTGAAATTATTGTTGGCAACTCTCCTAATTGATAATTTGATTGTTTCATCTATTTTTGTAAACTGCTTTGAGTGGTTTTTTTTGTTTTTTGTAGTTGCAGCAAGACTAGAGGTAACTCAGAAGGACAATTAAATGGCATTTTGGAACCTGTTTACATCGGAATTCCCATACATCCATTCAATTTGTTTTGTTCTAATATTGTACAGGATCAATAACATTTGCTGGAATCTCAGTACTGCCTTGCAGTGGGTTGGACTAGATGGTCCTTTGCGGGGGGGGTGTCCCTTCCAATGCAACAAATTTTACAATTCCTTGAACAGTGTGCTTTGTGATGGGGGAAAGGGTCCGAATCCTGGACGGTTCCTTCGGAGATAACAGATCTCTTGCTGTTTCTTGGCTTGGACCACTTCTTGATGCTGATGTCCAGAGAAGCATTTTTCACTTGCCCCACCCTGCATTAGAATGCTTTGATTTTTTTACTTATTATTTTATTTGCGTGTGCAGCTATGGTACGAAAACAAACCCTGTTCCGACCGGCCAGAGGGAAAGGCAGATTTCTTCCTCCTTTCCTGCCCCCTTCCCCGTCCCTCATCCATTGCTTTGTGGAACAGCAGGAAGGAAGTTCACATTTCCATTGCTGATGTGAAGCAGAGTTCATCAGGATCCCAGGGCACGTCTAAGCAACACACCCTGTTTTCCTTGCTGCTCTGGAATGGCTGCCTGGCTCGCCTTGCAGAGATCCCAGCCTTGCCTCTTTCCAGAAGCCAGCAAGAGAGCTCTCGCCTGGGTCAGTGTCTGCATGGATCCCAAGAGGCCATGCAGCGAGTTGATCAGGCCTACAAAGCTTCAGCTGTTGTATCCTGGGGATCCGTTCACCTTCAGGGGTGATCATGAACCTCCAGGATGCTCTGAAAGGAATGACAGAAGCCCTTTTGTGGCTTCCTTGCTGACTTCTTCCCAATGCTCTTTGTGGATAACAGATCTCTTGCTGTTTCTTCCTTTGGTGAAAGTGTGTGCTATGTATGGAGGGGTGGCAGACTAGTCCTTTGCAAAGGGATGATATCTGTGTGGTGGAATTCACTGGGTCAAGTCCTTGTTTTGCAAGTGAAAAGAGGAACTGATGTCCGAACAGTGGGAAAAAATGGGGGTGGCCAGCTCTCTTCTCCAGCTAGTACTCAGTTTGTACATATATCTTCCTGGGGTGGGAGGAACAGACTCCTAGAATCATAGAATGCTAGAGTTGAAATGGATCCCAAGGATCATCTAAGGCAACCTCCTGCTATACAGGAATCTCAGCTAAAGCATCCATCACAGAGGGTCATCCAACTTCTGCTTAAAAACCTCTAAGGAAGGAGAGTCCATCCTTTCCACTGTCGAACAGCTCTTACTGTCAGGAAGTTCTTTCTGATGTTTGGTTGGATTCTCCTTCCTTGTAACTTGGAGCAATTGGTTCCATCTTCCAGGTGACAGCCCTTTAGATATTTGAAGATGGCTATCATATGTCCTCTCTTCATCCTTTTATCCAGGCCAAACATTCCCAACTTCCTCAATTGTTCCTTATCCAAATCCTTGGTATCCAAAGCCTTGCTCATCTTAGTTGCCCTTCTTTGCACACCTCCCAGCTTGTCAGTATCCTCCTTAAACTGCATACCTGCCAAGTTGCTGTCAGAGAAATAAGGGACCGGGCGGAAATAGCAGACCGGAAGTAGCGCTGCCGCCATTTTGGAACTGAGCAAAGCAGCATCAAAAGTCGCTTCTGAGCATGCTCCGCCCAGTTCCAAAATGGCCGTCGCACCAGAATAAACCGGGGGAAAACAAAAAAAAAATCTGTTTTTACGGCTAGGAACAGCTGGAAAAACGGGGATTTCCTGGGGGAAATGGGAGACTTGGCGGCTATGTTAAACTGTGGTGCCCAGAACTGGGCACAGAACTCCAGGTGGAGTCTGACCAAGACTGCTATGACTTCCCTCAATCGAGACACTAGACTTCCATTGATGCAACCTAGAATTGCAAGCTACCCTATTCCCCTCACAGAGCTGTGTTTCCCACAGAGGTTCAACGATTGATTTTTCTTCCGAGGGAACTCTGGGAATCGCAGCTCTGTGAAGGGAATGGGGGTCTCCTGGTAACTCTCAGCACCTTGAACAAACTACAGTTCTCAGGGTATTTTAGGGGGAAGCCGCGATGGTTTAAAGTGGTACCATAGCGTTTCAAATGTTTGGTTCCTTGTTTTTACTGGAGACATCTGTCCGCAGCTCCTCCTCAGATCTGTCCGTTTGCTCTCTTACAGAGGCTGAGGCTGCCAAGGCCTGTGACTGGCTGCGAGCGGCTGGCTTTCCTCAGTATGCCCAGCTCTACGAAGGTAAGAGAATCAGGACTTGCATGCAATTCCTTTGGGATGAAGTGGGGAAGGGGAGGCCCAGCCAGACACCCAGACTGGTCCACCCATGAATATTCAACCACCACCACTGTGACTGTCTGGTTGGCTGGTCCACCTCTCTTGCTGTGCTTATTTAAGATCCACCCTCCCTAGATTTCCAGGTGAGGTCCCTCCTCAGATGGCTGCCAGTAAGATATTATAGAATCACAGAATAGTATAATTGGGGAGGACCAGCCTAACCTGCTTCAGTGTAGGAATCGCAGCTAAAGAATCCCAGACAGATGGCCACCCATCCTCTGTATGAAAACTTCAAGCGAAGGACAGTCCTCCACTATCCAAGGGGAGTGTGTTCCACTGTCGGGGCAGCTCTTCCCATCGGAAACCTCTTCCAAAGCTGCTGCAGCCACCACATTGGTCTCCATCTGAGACTGACTGAGCCAAAGGAAGCGTCAGGCAATGTCTGCCATGAGAAACTCTTTTACATGAAGTTTGGGGGAAGAAATGTAGGAAACCTCCCATTCCGGCTGTGTTTGTTTTGCTGCCCGCCACCCTGTGGAGCATGCAGCCACTTCATCTCAGAGGGGTTCTTTCCCTCTTCTTCTCTGGGAACCACCCTAGTGTCCCCACTTTAAACCCAGATGGGAGTTTTGAGGGGTTTGTCCATGTCTTCCACATCCACCCAAAGGGCCAGCTGGGCTTCTGTTTTTCTCCTGCAGTGGATGTTTGGTGCCCACAGAGACAGAACCTAGCAGTCCTCCTCTCAGAGGTTCCTGATGGCCATCTGAGTTGGACTCCTGCCCCCTCCCTGACAAGACATCCTCTTGCTCACTTCCTGGCTGGCATTGAGGAAGGTGATTCTGTCAAAGATAGGGGATCTTGGCCATCTTTTCACTGCAAGTTTTCAAGCACTTGGGGATTCTGGGCTCATGCATGCTTCCTTTTGTGCTGTGTTTCTAGTGTCCAAGTGGTTTTTGTTGTTGTCCTGGCGCTTTCCCTGGGAAAACCCACATTTTTACAGCTGAAACAGAGCAAACGGCAGTCTGTGGAAAACCCGGTTGCCATTTACTCCAATTCAGCAGCAAAACGCAGGTTTTCTCGGGGAAAGTGCTGGGACAAAAAATAAAAATAAAAAATGCCCAGACACAGACCTGGAACCTCCAGACCTGTGCCTAGACAGCGTGGAGGAAAAGTAAATATGCACGAGCCTTCTGATTGACAGCAAGAATCATAGAAGGGAAAACAGAGAGGTAATATGAGAGCCATCTTGAAATATCTGAAGGGCTGTCCCACGGGAGATGGTGCAAGCTTGTTTTCTGCTGCTCCAGGGAGCAGGAGCAGAACCAATGGTTTACAGTGACAAGGAAGGAGATTCCAACTAAACCTCAGGAAGAACTTTCTGACAGGAAGAGCTCTTCCACAGCCACTTGGATTCTTCCTGCATGCCATATACTTTACAAAGCAAACCATACACAGTGCAGGGTCTCCGGGCTTCCTTTTGTTTCCTGTCCGCACATGGCATGGGAGAGCCAGACAAAAGCCTGAGCTCTGCCTTAGCTGGAGGACAGGAGAGTTACGGGGCCAGGACAATCGGAGGAAGCCCCCAGCAGCAAAGCGCAGCCAGCCATTGTGCGGGTCGGATACCTCCCCTCCCAGCACGTCCGCGCAAGACAAGACTGGCTGATAGTTTTTCAGGCTGCCTGTTTGTGAGGGTGGGGTGCATATGGGCCTGTTTTTGTTTGGTTTTTTAGAATTGGGGAGGTCCTTAGGTGCTTGAAGGCTTCTTTTGGGATGTGTGCATTCTCCTGATGAGAACAAGCTTTGTTTTGAAAACAAGGAACTACCCACAATACTAGCCCTTCATGTAGGAATAACAGAAAAATAGAATTTTAGAGTTGGAAGGTACATCAAGGGTCATCTAGTCCAAGCCCCTGCCATGGGGGAACTTGAAAGCCAGGGGGGGAATCTGAGGGAAGACCGCTTGGCTGGAGAAAAACAGGACCAAGTAGAGCTTCATGGGGTCTGAGAGGCACCATGTCACTCCCCAGACCTCCCAGTGGCTACTATTTCCTTCGCTCTTGCTCTGCATGCATTTATTTCTCAATTAAACAAAAGCTGCACACCTCTTAATGGCAAATATGCGGTTTGCAAACAAAGGATTCGTTTAAATCACACATACACACGTACAAAACACCAGTTTAAATTTTGGAGTTCATGGAGCCCCTAGTCTTCAGTACCAGTTGCTCTCTTATGTCCTTTGGCAGCATTAAGGACTAGAAACTTGCCTTGTAGTAAATGAAAGCTGAGATTTGCAGGGTGCTGAACGCCAGTTTCTAAGCCAGTGTGGTATGATTCCTAAATTGCAAAGTGCTGCTTGCAGAAAGTGAGAGCGGGCTGGTGAATTCAAGTTAGGATGGAGCCTAGAAGTGACAACAGAGAGGGCATTTGGCAGGGCAGCAGAAATACGGGTGTCCCTTCTTCCACCACTGACACCACTGTGGACAACTGGCTTCTCCTCCAGCACCTTCAAGCAGCCGTCCATCTTCTCGACCAAACTCTTCTCTCCTCCTTCTCATCCTCAGAATCCCTCTTCCCTCTCGACATTGCCTCTGTGAAGAAGGACCACAGCTTCTTGGACCAGGATTCCCTCAAATCCCTCTGCAGGTTAAAAAAATAAAATAAAAATGGTCACTGTTACCAAAAGATTGAAATGGAAGGAAATAGGGAAGCATGTTGTTGTGGTCAGAGGGTGGCGTTTGAGAGGGCAGCTCAGCCAGGCTCAGGGGATGTGGAGATCTGACCTTTCCTGGTCCTGTCAAGCAGCTGACTCTCAACTGGCTTAGTGAGGTGGGGAGGGTGATCCTGGGACCTGGCCTGTCCTCTCTGCCAAGCCCATTTGGGTCTGGGGAAATATTTTGCTTGACGGGCAGACCACTGCTTCTGGGGCTGATGAATCAAAACTTGCTCCTCGGTCCAGAGCACCTTGCTGCTCAGTATAAGGCTGGTTGGGGTGGGTTTATTTTTTTTGGGGGGGGGTGCCAGCTCTGACACGCTGCCATGACTGGGATAAGCCCAGAGGGTGGAGATGCTGCAGGATGTGAGCTTGACTGAGCTCTGGAAGTTGACGTCACAGATGAGGACACGTACAGGAAACCCAAAGCCGTGGCTAAATTGAAGAGCCGTTCTGGTTAGGCAGTAGAGCAGACTCCCTCGGAAGGTGCCGGACCCTCCTTCGCTGCAGGTTTTTAAGCAGAGTTTGGATGGCCATCTCTCAGGGATTCTGTAGCAGTGATTCCTGCATTCCAGGGATGACCCTTGGGGTCCAATCCAACTCTACAATTCTGTGAAGTTATAGCTTTGTAGAAAAATTAAGGGATGGGTCACAGAGGGAGTTAATAATAATAATAATAATAATAATAATAATAATAATAATAATAATATATTATTATTTATACCCCGCCCATCTGGCTGGGTTTCCCCAGCCACTCTGGGCGGCTTCCAACCGAATATTAAAAACAGTACAGCATCAAACATTAAAAACTTCCCTAAACAGGGCCGTCTTCAGTTGTCTTCTAAAAGTAAAATAGTTACTTATTGCCTTGACATCTGCTGGGAGGGCGTTCCACAGGGCGGGTGCCACTACCGAGAAGGCCCTCTGTCTGGTTCCCTGCAACTTGGCTTCTCGCAACGAGGGAACCGCCAGAAGGCCCTCGGTGCTGGATCTCAGTGTTCGGGCTGAATGGTGGGGGTGGAGACGCTCCTGCAGGTATACAGGACCGAGGCCATTTGCTCCCTCAGAGGCTTTTTGACTCCTAAAGCCCCCTTGTTTTGGGTCCCCCCCGCCACGCCTGCTGCTCCTTCCCTCTTGTGCTTCGCTGGGACCATTTGGGCAACATTAGGATTCCCAGGTGGCGCTGTGGGTTAAACCACAGAGTCTAGGGCTTGCTGGTCAGAAGGTCGGCGGTTCGAATCCCTGCAACAGGGTGAGCTCCCATTGCTCGGTCCCAGCTCCTGCCCACCTAGCAGTTCGAAAGCACATCAAAGTGCAAGTAGATAAATAGGGACTGCTCTGGTGGGAAGGTAAACGGTGTTTCCGTGCGCTGCTCTGGTTTGCCAGAAAGAGCTTTGTCATGCTGGCCACATGACCCGGAAACTGTCTGCGGACCAACGCCGGCTCCCTATAGAGCGAGATGAGCACCGCAACCCCAGAGTCGGACACAACTTGATCTGATGGTCAGGGGCCCCTTTACCTTTACCTAGGATTCCTGTGTTAACTTTAATCCACATAAACCAGGTTCCTTGACGAGATTATTGCCCTGCACTTAATGCCACAAGTCGGTTTGCACTTTCACATTCCAAACCTACCGCAATGCTCCCCCTTTCAGTAAATTTATTATCAACTTGTCTGGCTTTTAAAAATTGTAATGGCTACTGCTGCTATTGGTACTATTTTAATCTCCCCTCCCCGATTTGCTGCGGTCTTGCATGCTTATTCTATTGTCAACGTTGTTCCGATGCTCTGGCCTGTTTTAATTTTGACCAGGCAGCTCTTGGGCTTTGCCAGAATAAACAGCCCACCATCTCAAAATACAAATAAGTAGCATGTGTGTTAACCAGCTTGGGAAGTTGGGGTGGGGCTTTTCAGAGGCCTAAGGCCTGGCCCAATGCCCTTGACTGATACCTTTTAGTCTGGTAACCCCTTAGAAGGAATACATGGTTCTTGCATTGCAGGGGGTTGGACTGGATGACCCTTGGAGGTCCCTTCCAACTTGCATGATTCTGTGCTCACCGTGTGTCTGTGTTGGGGGCCAGGCTTTAATCTCATTGCCAGCTGGCTCCACACTCCAGGAACTTTCTGTTAGGGGGCAGGAGGCTGGGGGGGGGGCACTTCTGTGGACTCAGGTCGCAGTTGCTGGCGTGAGATGAAAGTCGCCGGCATGTTTGAGCAGCTGGAAGTGCCTCGCTGGGGCTGCTGAGCCACACATGTTGGTTGCTTAGTGCCCATAGCTCCCCCTCTATTGGCACCCCCACCCACAGCATCCCTGGAGAGAGCCGTGTATGGTCACTTTATCCCCAGCTGTTTGCGGGACAAGTGACGGTGCCCCGAAACAAGAGCCGCTTGTTTTTAAATAGCCTGACTGGCGGCAGCTGGGACGGGACGGCCGAGCCAGACAAAAGCCCCTCTCCTTTGCTTCTTGCAGGAGACTCGTGACACTGAACTCGTGTGCCTCGATGAAGCTGGAGGTCCACTTTCAGCGGAAACAGGTAAGCCTGGGCCCTCGGATGGGGAGGCTGGAAGGGGCCCAAGGGAATCGAACCTGGACCCTGGGGGAGGAAGCTCAAGCAGACCTAACACAGCAGAAAGCAGGTCTCAGTCAGGTTTTCTCTCTCCCTGCCACCCAAATGGATTCATTAAAGGTTTCTAAACAACACAGAACAGACCCTGTGGTTCCTGCATTGCAGGGGGTTGGACTAGATGACCCCTTGGCCCCTTCCAGCTTTTCTGAACATGCTACAGTCTACTTAGTACAGTCAGTGTGGTGTAGGTATTAGAGTTGAGGACCTGGGAGAGACTAGGGCTCCAATTCCTCACTTGGCCACAAAGCGCACAGGTTGACTTGGCTTGGCCTTTCTCCAAAGGAGTGTTGTGGGGCTCAAATGGGGAGGGAGAAGAGCAACCAGTTTGTAGCGGTCAGAGTGTCAGACCAGCGACCTGGGAGACCGCGCACGGTCGTTGTTGGGTTTAAATGAAGAGGAGAACCACATGCTCTCCACCTTCAGCTCCTTGGAGAAAGCAACGGGTTAGAAAATTGAAATAAAATTAATCTCAATAACTGAGGGATTATTTCCTGTGCTTGCTTTAGAATGATGACTCGGGAGACGAGGACTTCTGCGCCATCAGCGACCGGTGGGCTTTCCAGAGAGACAGCCGTAGGTGGTCCCGAATCGGCTCCGACGATTTCCTCTCCCGCAGCCCGGAGGCAGCCTCCGCCATGAGGAAGCTGCCCAGCCAGGAGAGCATCCTCACTGACCTGAGTGCGGAGCTGGAGGCCTCCTCTCTCCACAGCGACCCCAGCACAGGCGAGTGCCCTGCTCTCCCTGACCCATCCTCCGCTCGGGATTCTCCGACCTTGACCCTGTCCACCCCCAGCTTGGAGGACCCCTCTACCACTGACCAGTCCCAGGACATGAGCGGGACCAGCAAGGGGGACGCCAGGAAACGCCGGACTCGGAGCTTCCTCAGGAGGATCGAGTCCCTCAGGAGAAAGGACAAGGAGAAGCTGGACTCTGCCAAAGCCCCAAAAGAGGAGGGGGCAGATGCCGAGTCCTGGTGGAGCTCCTCGAAAGACCCAAGAAGCAGGGTGCCGCCCTCTTCCTGCGGCAGCAAAACGCTTCCCTCACGAGGCCGCCGGGCCAACGGGGCCTTGGGCTCAGCTGGGGAGCGACCCAAACATGGCAGCATTTACCTGGAGGACTACGAGGCAGGCCGGGGCAAGGGCACCCCCTGGGATGCTGGCGGATTGGGCCACCACGACCTGTTCGAAAGGGACTATTTGGTCCACATCCCCAGAGACTACAAGCCGGGCACTTTCCCCAAGTCTCTCTCCATCGAAAGCCTGTGCCCGCTCGAGAGCGGGTGTTTGCCAGACTGGAAATCTAGCGGCCCGGCTTCGGGCCTCTCGCCAGGCGGGGTTGGAACGGGCAGCAGGACAGGCGAGGCCATGGAGTGCAGGCCGAGGCGGCCCTCGTGTGGCTCCACAGGCAGCTGCACCAGCCTCTATGACAATGTGCCCGAGCCCAGCAGTGTCACGGACGACCTGTTTGGCCTGGACAGGGACGTCATCTACGAGAACCTAGATGAGATCCTGGAGCATGTTTGGGGGCTGCAGAGGAAGGTGGAGCTGTGGTCTGAGGCCATCCAGCTGGACCCGGAGGGTGGAAGCATTGGAGGCGGGGAGGAGACGGACTCTGGAGGGGAGCCCGCCACCCCAAACTTTGAGGAGCGCTCCGTGTCGGACATTGGCACATCGGCCAGCGACTTTGACAGCACGGCCAACTCCCTGAACGAGGCAGAGGACCTGGGAATGAGGGAGCGGAGAGACTCCGGGGTGGGCGCCTCCCTCACCAGGCCTTGCAGGTAGGGGGTCAAGGATTTGTCGAGGTGGGTGGGGCCCCCAGGGTCATCCAGACCAACCCGCTGCAACTTGGTTAGACAAGAACCAGAAGATCACACCATGCTTCTATGGGAAAACAGTGCAGCAAACTGGATGTTTTGAGGAGAGCCAGAGTAGTAGGATCCTGGAATTGTTGGGTTGGAAGGGATCCCAAGGGTCATCTAGTCCAACCCCCTGCAAGGTGGGAATTGCAGCTCAAGAATCCCTTGCAGTCAGGATGTTGGGAGGCACTTCCTTGTATTTCCTGGAATTTGTCCCTCTATTCCTCCCTCTTTCTACCCAACAATTGTTTTGCAGGATCTCCTTGCAGGTTGCAATCCTGCTCTGTGCGCCTGGAGTTTTGCTTTACACAATTTTTGAGTTTTCTGGAGTCAGGATGCCCATCACACGTAACAAGTGCAGGATACACATGTGGAATTGTCAGCCCTTTTTTTCTTTTGATTTGTCATGGGACTGAACTCGGACTCCTAGGATTTTCCATTTTTATTTTTAAATTGGCATTTGGCAAATGTGGTCAGTGCTGCCCGTGAGGAGAGAAGCAGCTGTTGGAAATGCAGTGGATGATAACCGTAGTAATAACAACCTTTATATAATATGGGTTGCAGGGGGTTGGGCTAGATGATCCACGGGGTCCCTTACAACTCCACAATCCTAGGTTTCTACGGTGCACGAGCCTTTGCAGGGTCCTTATGGACTGGTACCATGGGTGGGTTGTGCATCAGTTTTGAAGGTGGTTCCAGGCACCCTGTGGGAAAGCCCAGGAGCAATTACAGAAGCCAGCGAGTTCTTTTTAGTCAACTAAACCCATGGCGGGAAAATGTCCCCAACTCAGGTTGGACGTTTGGTGCCCTCTAGCGAACTGAAATGGAAATAGCACCCCTGTGAATTTTGGTACCATTTAGATGTCTGCATCTTTGTGATGGCACCCCCAGAAATATAACAACTAAAGTTTGCTATTTCTCCTTTGCTGCATCTTCCCTTCAAAATAGCTAGACGCCCCTTTTCTTTTTATGAATTCATTTCTAATTAGGCTTCTGCTCTTTGTGGATGGAGGATTCGACTTTTTGCCTTCTGCACACTCCTAAGTTGGACTGAGGGTGACCCATGGGGTCCCTTCCAACTCTTTGATTCTAATCGTGCCACTCTATTCTGCAGTGGTCAGACCCCACCTCTAGTCCTGTGTCCTGTTCTGGGCGCCACGGTTGGAGCTGAGCTGAGGGTCCGCTTTTGAGTGGCAGGTGGCAAAGCTGGTTGAGGCTGAGATTTATCTCAGTGAGATAAATCAGTGACGTCTGTTCTTCCTCCCCACCCAGGAAGCTTCGCTGGCACAGCTTCCAGAACTCCCACCGACCCAGCCTGAACTCGGCTTCCTTGGAGATCAACCGCCAATCCGCCGCCCAGCTCAACCTCCTCCAAAAATGCTCCCTGCTTCGCCTCACAGCCATCATGGAGAAATACTCTGTCCCTCACAAGCAGAGCTGGTCATGGTGAGTCGGCAGAGAGATTCTGCCAAGGGACGTTGTGGTCTGAAATATCCATTAGAAGGTGGGGAAAGGAAAGGGAAAGGAGGGAGTGTTTGGCCCCGAGCATGGGGGTTAGAATAGATGATCCTTGGGGTACCTTCCTGCACTAGAATTCTAGGATCCTGTATAGTATGTGTAACGGAGGGGTCGGGCAGAAGCCGACCACCTCCCTTACAGCAAGGTGCCTGGAAGGAGGGGGGCTCCAGTGAGATAGAGGAAGACAGAGAGAAGCTGGGAAGCAGAGGGCGCCGGGGCTCTGACAGCATCAGAGAGTCAGTTCTGCTGCCAAGGCCAGCAGGCAGGGAGGGGAAAGAGAGTTTGGGCAAGCCAAGGGGCGTCCCTTTCAAGTTCCTACCAGAACTCAGAAGGTTTGCATCACGCAAGCGCAGGGAAAGGAGAGGTGGAGCTCCAAGACTGTTATGCTGGCAAAGATCCCGGAAACAGGCATTGGGTGAATCTGGAGACAGTAGCTAGACGTGATGATATGAGGCTCTGCTGCACTGTAAACAATATGCACAATAAAAATCCAAAAGACACGGAGGTCTGAGGTGTCGTTACTCTGGAGTAGCCAGTAACCCTCCTGTGACAGTATGTATATATATCTTTAGTTGACTACCGGTATCTTCAAGGGTGCTTCTTCAAGGGCACTGCCCTCATTGGGCTAAATAAATTGACACACCCCTGAGGCCTCTGTTATCCATTCCCTCTCTGCCATGTGTGTGGCAGAGCAGATTATTAATGCAGAAACATAGAATCAGGGAATTGTTGTGTTGCAAGAGACCCCCACCCCCGGCCATTTAGTCCAGCCCCCTGCACTGCAAGAATGGCAGCTAAAGAATCCCCAACAGATGGCCATCGAACCTCTGCTCAAAAAGTGTCCCGCAACTTCCTTTACATATTGTGGGAGAGGGTAAGTGTTTGTAAATGCTGGTGGGGCTTGGGGTGTGCATTTCTGTTGGGGGACAGATTGCAGTGGCAGAAAAATGAAGGGAAATAGACATTTGGGGGGGCAGGGGGAGGCAGTGTGGAACTTCCCAGTAAATTTATGCTCTTACTAGGGAGAGAAGAGGACAGGCCTTTATTACCTGGAGCAGAAGGTGGGAGGAGCAGCATTTTACTCCGGGAAATAAGGCAGGAATGTGCTAATAAAAACTGCCACCTGCCAGGGATGCTTTAGCTGTGATTCCTGCATTGCAGGGGGTTGGACCAGACAGGGCCGGCTCTAGGGGTAGGCTGGGTGGTGCGGGGCGCCAGGGCGTCGGATCGGCAGGGGGGCGCTGCACGGCGAAGCTGCACGGAAACCACACTGCACCCGCCCACCAGCCGCGGGAAGAAGCGGGGCGGGGCAGGGGCGCCGGAGCGATTGAGCGATCCGCGCACCACGGCGCCAGGGCGCCCAACCCGCTTAAGACGGCCCTGGGACCAGATGAGCCTTGAGTTGGTGCCTTCCAACTGTATGAACAACAAAGCAGAGAGCCCTGGGGACTCCCCTTCCTAGTCCATCCTTCTGATGCCAAGCTGCTGTATTCTTCCCTGCATTTGTTCAGTTTGTTTTAACCATAGGGTGGGGTTGTGTGTGTGTGTGTGTGTGTGTGTGTGTGCGCGCGCGCCAGGGGAGAAGAAGAGCTGGGCCGAATCCTGTTCATGCTGGGCAGGCAGCCCCTGGAGACACCCCCCCCCCCATCTCCTCTGCTTTCCTTTGACAGAATGGGGCAGGCATTCCCAGCAATGGCCCACAATCCCTTTATTTATTTTTCTATAGTATTTTCAATTAATTGAGCCATACAGCCCAAATAACAAAACTAAAGCTTCACAAAACAAAACACGTAAAAATGAAACCGAACTGAACCAAGGTCAGCAAATGGGATGCAAGAGAAAATGATAAAAGCTGGTTATCTGGATATTTGCAATTCCCTATTGAGCACCACCACCCCTTCTTTCCTCCGGCAGGGCGGTCCCGAAGTTCATGAAGAGGAGCAAGACCCCCAACTACAGGGACAAGAGCGTCTTTGGGGTCCCACCACTCGTCCACGTCCAGAGGACTGGACAACCGCTGCCCCAGAGCA
Organism: Zootoca vivipara; assembly: GCF_963506605.1. Lineage (NCBI taxonomy): Eukaryota > Metazoa > Chordata > Lepidosauria > Squamata > Lacertidae > Zootoca > Zootoca vivipara. The sequence goes on from NC_083281.1 coordinate 71,982,756, forward strand.
TTCAGCAGGCAATGCGCTACATTCGCAGCCAGTGTCTGGACCAGGTGAGGGGACCTCGGCAGGCTCAGCCGGGCTTTGCCTCAGCCACAGCCCCTCTGAAGTCTTGGGGTGACAGCAACCTGCCCCTGCGAGGGTCTGGTCTCCTGCAGCAGCCTTTGCCAACATATTCTCCTCTGGCTGCCTCAGATGGCAACACCCGCCAGCTCCATCCGGCAGGGCTGTTAGAACCATAGAATTGTAGGGCTGGGAGGGACCCAAAGGGTCATCCATTCCTGCCTCCCAGAGCTACAATTCCCAGAGTTCCCTGGGAAGAGGGATTGGCTGTCAAACCCCTCTGGGAAATGCAGCTCTGCCAGAATTATTACTTCTAAAAAGTGAGAACGCCATCCAACGATACACAGTTAAGGCCACATCTCTGGCAGGATAATGTAGTTATGGGGAGACAGGGTCTCTTTATAATGCCCTGGACTTGGAGCAAGGAGGTGCAGGGGGTTGTAGACCCATTTGGATTACTTGGAGCCTTGTAATACTGACATTTAGATATGGAAATTTGCTACGTTAGGTCCTAGACATCCCTTTTATTCCACGGTGTTGGCGATGATGCCTGGCATGTCATAAAATTCTACTCGGTATTGATCCAGAGTAGATTCCAATGTACAGTTAGCAAAGTAAAAACTTGAAGACATTGCAGGATTCCCCAAAAAAATAGACCAGAGGCAATTGTATTTCATCCAGCAGAGCTTGACTGCTACTGAAGGCAAATGAGCATAATGGTCACAAATCCAATACATTCAGGATTGCCACTGTCCATAAGAAATCCAGGTGCGGCAGACTTAATTTAAACTTACAATAACTTATAAGAGGACTAAACCTTAGCACTAAGCATTGTGTGTACAGAACACCACACCAGAAGGAAAAGAGATAGAAAGTGAAACCCAGGCTCCTTCTGGACTTTTATAGTCAGCCTGCCTTGAACAGAAGAGATGAGAGAACCATTTTAAGAAGCTGTACTCAGCTTCTCTGAAGGAATAACCCAAACATCATGAACCTTCTGTTTCTTTCTTTCACACAGAGAAGCTTCCAGAACCCTCTTGAATTAATTAGAATAGTAAAGATCTCTACACATCAGATCAATACTTTCTGTACTAAGAAATGCAAACTGCCATGACGTTCCATTTTAAAAAGCAGTTTTTAAACTGGAGGCCCCACAAATCAAACCTCCGCTGCAGAGTCCTGGTCTCTGGACACTCTGTGAGAATGTCTGGGAATCACAGAACTGCAGGACTAGAAGAGTCTTACTCTGCAAAGTCAGCGTGGCCAACATTTGGACTCCACACAAGAGAAGCCCTCAGAGCTCTTTGGCCTCAAGGGTTCTTGCATTTTCCTTTGTATGATCTTTCCCTCTCTCCTTCTCTGGGGTCTCCGAGCAGGTCGGCATTTTCCGTAAGTCTGGGGTCAAGTCCCGGATCCAGGCCCTGAGGCACATGAACGAAGCTTCCCCGGACCATGTGAGCTACGAGGGCCAGTCAGCCTACGACGTGGCCGACCTGCTCAAGCAGTACTTCCGCGACCTTCCAGAGCCCGTCTTCACCAGGAAGCTGATGGAGACATTTCTGCAGATTTACCAGTGTGAGTGGAGGAAGGGTTCTGGTTTTGTTTTGTTTTGTTTTTATGAACTTACTGGCAGGGGGGGGGGGGGACGGATGAGGAATTAGTTTATTTGTTTTATCTATACACCACCTTTGTCTCCAAAAAGCACAAGGTGACATACATGGTTATCTTTTCTATGTTTTTAGCTTTCTGTATTTACAGTATCTTTGTTGTTTTAATTTGCGTAAGCTATCTTGAGTCCTGGTCTGGGGAAAAGGAGGGATACAAAAATAAAATAAAATACAATAGTAGTAGTAGTAAATAAACAATCCTTTTGGAGCATCCCAGCATGACAGAAGAAGGCAGGAATTGCTTTGCATATTTTCCAGGAGGTAAATCATAAGGTTGACATCCAGCTGAGATGATGTGGGATATATATATATATGTATATGTGTGTGTATATATATATATATATATATATATATATATATATATATATATATATATATGTGTGTGTGTGTGTGTGTGTGTGTGTGTGTGTGTGTGTGTGTGTATGTATGTGTGTATATATATATATATATATATATATATATATATATATATATATATGACATGAGTGGCGCTGTGGTCTAAACCACAGAGCCTGTGGCTTGCTGATCAGAAGGTTGGCAGTTCGAATCCCCACAACGGGGTGGACAAACACCGGCTCCCTCGGCCTATAGAGCGAGATGAGCGCACAACCCCAGTCATCCGCAACTGTACCTAACGGTTAGGGGTACCTTTACCATATTTTTCAAAAATACAAATCCAATCTTTCCCAATAAATATGCATATTTTGACTTCCCCCACCGCTTTTGCCGTTTCTTATATTTTAACATTTGTAACACTGCATTTCCTTCATTATTCCAATTATTAATTACTCCCTAGTTTTCCTTTAGCATTAATTTTGACTGTTTGTTTTAAGTTAATCCTGCTAATGAATTTATATGTGTACAGTAACATTTCAAATAAGCCACAAATTTCTTTGATAATGCCCCCCTCCCCGTAGGTTTTGCCATTTCAGCATTAGTTTAGTCTGCCACTCCTCCTTGGTTGGTACAGAATCTTCTTTCCATCTCTGAGCAGAAATCATCATGGCTATGGTCCTGGCTATGGTCCAGTCTGGCAAGTTATTTGGCCCTCGATGACGAGAAACAGGACCAAGTGGGCCAGGGGCGTAGGTGATCTGGGTTATGGATTTTGGAATGGGGTTTGGGGATCCAGCCTTGACATCGTCCTCTTCCTCCCCCTCCTTCCAGTTGTGCCAAAGGACCAGCGTCTGCCAACAGTGCAGGCAGCCATTGCGCTGATGCCTGACGAGAACCGGGAGGTGCTGCAGACACTGCTCTACTTCCTGAGCGATGTGGCCTCCGCCCAGGAGAACCAGATGACGGCCGGGAACCTGGCGGTCTGCCTGGCCCCCTCTGTTTTCCACCTCAACGTCTCCAGGAAGGAGAGCACTTCTCCCAGGTGAGGTGGTGGGCACCTGGCTGCGGGCACCACCTAAGACAGACTCGGGATCACCAACAGCAGGTTGCGAGGTTCTGCGACACCCGAGGCCATGGGGGACCCCATAAAGGCTCTCTCTCTCCTGTGCAGTGGTGAGCCATGGTTCTTGCATCGGAGGGGGTTGGGATGGATGACCCTTGAGGGTCCCTTCCAACTCTACAGTTCTGTGATTCTGCAAACTTTGCCCACAGCTCCTTCCCCCTGAGCATGTCCCCAGCACCTAGGCTCCCTGTTGATTGTCACGCATCTGAGATGGAACAGCCTCCCTCCATGGAAGGGCCGCTGCTGCTGGGAATCCTGGGTGCCCCCCTCGTGGCGCACAGAAAGGTTTTGGCCGATTTGTGGCAGTCGTGCAAGAGTTTCATGGGCCGAGCCTTTTTAAAAGAAGGAGGGGCAGGTTGTTCTTCGTCTTGGTCACCAGGTGGTTAGAAAACAGTACCTAAGGGGTTTTTATTAAATAGGGTTACCCTATTTCAAAAAGCGAAAATCCTGACTCAAAGGTTTTTGAGCCTTTTTAGCTCAACAAAAGGAAGTTTCGGAGCTATTTTTAAGGAAATTCGCCAAAAATACAACACTTCTGACATGGATTACCTTACGCCCAGGTTTCCTCAGACATTTTTACCAATATTTGGAAATTCCACCCGGAAGCTATTTCCAACTAGTGAATCCCAGATATGTTCAGAAAATTCTGGACGTGACGGTGTGACAGCCCTATATTAAAAATAATTTAAAAATTCATGCTGACTCCCCACCTTCCATTTTCATGGTTGGAGGAGGCTTGCTTGCTTGCTTTGGCGTGGTGGCAGCCTGGGAGAGGGTGATCTGGCCTTTGCTCAGGGTGGGCAATGCATGGTGGCCAAACGTTTACCTCAAAGCTCTTTCCCCTTGTCTCCTGTCTCCTCTCCCTCCTCACCCTGGTCAGGATGATTCACAAGCGAGCCACGGTGGGCAAACCCGACCACAAGGACCTGAATGAAAACATGGCCGCCACCCAAGGCCTCTCCCACATGATCACGGAGTGCAAGAAACTATTTCAGGTACTGGTGCTTGGCTCAGTTTTCTTGTTGTTGCTATTCTAACTTCTCAATTAGCACTTTATCTTTGAAGAGGGTAACCGAAATTTGCATGATAAAGACTGACTGTGCACCTGCTTCTAGCGGCTGGAATGACCATCCCTCCATTTTGGAGAAACTTAGACAGGGTCAATCGTACTACAGTGGTACCTCGCAGGACGAATTTAATTCGTTCTGCGAGTCAATTCGTTTTGTGAAAAATTCGCCTTGTGAATCGCGGTTTCCCATAGGAATGCATTGCAATTTCCTTCTTTGCCCATAGGAACGCATTAATTAAATTTCAATGCATTCCTATGGGAAACCGCGATTTGCAAGATGAATTTTTCGCAAAACTAATTCGTCTTGCGAGTCACCTTCAGATCGCAAGACCCATTCGTCTTGCAAAAAATTCGTCTCGCAGGGCATTCGTCTTGCGAGGTACCACTGTATTTGACACACTAAAGTGTGGGATAGTGCCCTGTCGGGGGCGGGGAGGGGGTACAGCTAGCCAATAAGCTGAGAGCCCTTTGGGGCCAGAGGGGGGGGGGAAGGACGGTTTTGTACTTGTTTGGTCTGACTTTATTTCATTCGTAAGCAAGGAGGAACATGGCCCAGGATCCCCTTTGGACTACAAACGAGTTTGGCTGCTATTGTGACCCAGGGCATTTGAATACTTAAATTGCTTTCCCTTGATATAATAGGCAGCTCCATGCTTTGTAACCCTGTCTTGTTTAAGCCTTATGCCTATTGCTATAAATAGTTACGGTCGCTACATTCCACGCACTCACATGCCTGTGGTTTGTTTATTTTGGCTTCATTTTGTACCTGTTTTTCATTCGGCGGTAATTGTGTATGGACTATGTTTATTGTCATCAGATCCTGTTTGATAACACTGCATTTTGCAGAATTTTGTAGGATCTGTTTTTGGAAAATTAATAATAACAGTAATAATAATAGTAGTAGGAGTAGGAGTAATCATAATACTATTTAAGAACATCAGAAGAACCATGCTGGATTAGGTCAGTGGCCCATCTCTTCCACCATCCTGTTTTCACAGTGGCCTGGAGCAAAATTTACCCGGCTCCTAAAATGTCCCAGATCTGCTGCATTTACTCTAATTAGATCAGCCCTCCATTCCCCTCCCTAGCTTCCTTTGGCCTATATGGGACAGATTCAGACAACCATTGCGCACCCAGCATGATTCCCCAGGGGATTCCTGTTTTTGCAGGGAATCCAGTCTCTTTCCGCATCTGCTAACAGCCATGGATTTGCCTCTCCAGATCCCCCAGGACGTGATGCTCCAGCTTTGCAACTCCTACTTGGCAGCGGACACCCAGCCTCTCTCCTTCTCTGAGCTGATGGGCCGGAACCTGCAAGGGGAAGGGCGGGATTCCCGGGTTGAGTTGGAAGTCAGTATCCAAAGCCTACTCAAGGAGTCCTTCGATCGCTTCAAGGGGTGGCTTGGCATGCCTGGACCCCTCAACACGGAGATCTCCTGCAAGAAGGTAAGGGGAGATGGGAGGCTGGACGCTCCTTCGTTGCAGGTTTGCAAACAGAGGTGCAACCTGGAGTCCTTGAGCTGAGATGCCCGCCTTGCAGGGGGTTGGGCTGGATGACCCTCAGGGTCCCTTCCAACGCCGCGATTCCATGATTCTACAAAAGGACACCTTGCCTCCCTGTCTGCTCAGGTGGGGGATGGGCACCCCCTGCGCCTGTGGAAGGTGTCCACGGAAGTGGAGGCGCCCCCTCAGGCGGTGCTTCAGCGGGTGCTCCGGGAACGGTGCCTGTGGGACGAAGACCTCCTGCAGGAGAAAGTGATGGAGGCCCTGGACCACAACACGGAGGTCTACCACTACGTGACGGACAGCATGGCGCCCCACCCACGGCGAGACTTCCTCGTCCTCCGGTGAGAGCCAGGAAATATCAGTGCATCTCACTTGCCCCATTTCCAGCAGCTGTTCGCTAGCCAACCCACCCACCCCCCACCCCACCCCGGTCAGAAGCACCGCTGCCTCTGGACACAGAGGAAACCCTCTTTTAAAGCCATCTAGGTTAGCGGACATCCCTGCCTCCTGTAGGAGCGAGTTCTGTAGTTTAACAATTGCGCTGCGCAAAGAAATTTTTCTTTCTCTTTTCTCTAGCCTGAACCTTCCAACATTCAGCTTAATTGAATGTCCCTGAGTTCTAGTGTTATGCGGTCCCACACCTACTTCTATAAACTTCTATCATGTCGCCTTTTGCTCGTGTTTCTTCTAAACTGAAAAGTCCCAACCTTTCCTCTCAGGGGATTTCCTCCACCACCACCACCCTTGATCATTTTGGTTGCTCTTTTCTGAACCTTTTCCCACTCTAGCAATATCCTTTTTGTTTTTAAATTCATTTTTATTAAAGATTTTCTTCTCAATCTTTAATAAAAACGAATTTAAAAACAAAAAGGATATTGCAAAGTTGGAAAAGGTTCAGAAAAGAGCAACCAAAATGATCAAAGGGATGATACAGCCTGAACTACACCTGGGATTCCAAATGTGATTGCACCATACATTAGATTTGTATCATGATATTGGCAGTTTTCTTTTCCATTCCTGCCCTATTGATCCACAGCCTGACTGTTTCTGCTCACCCGTTTTGTTTTGTTTTTCCTTTGCAGTAAATGGCGCTCGGACCTGCCCCGAGGAGGCTGCCTCCTTGTGTCCTTATCCCTGGACCATAAGACGTTGCCCCTGGAAGGTGGGGTCAGGGCAGTGGTCCTGACCTCCCAGTACTTGATGGAGCCCTGTGGGATGGGGCGCTCCAGAGTGACCCATATCTGCCGCGCAGATCTCAGGTGAGCTGTCTGCCCAAGCCTATAAAATCATAGAATTATAGAGTTGAAGGGTACTGTCAGAGGCGTGCGGCTACTCGCGAGTAAAGATGCTCCACTCCGTCTTCCTTTTTAAGGTTTTATTATGCATACTATTTACAGTGCAAAGAACTCAGCAAACATGACTGCCTAGTCCAGGCATCCCCAAACTGCGGCCCTCCAGATGTTTTGGCCTACAACTCCCATGATCCCTAGCTAACAGGACCAGTGGTCAGGGACAATGGGAATTGTAGTCCAAAACTTCTGGAGGGCCGAAGTTTGGGGATGCCTGGCCTAGTCCGTGTCAGAACCCCACAATGGCTTCTTCCGGGTTTTCTTCCAACATAAAAGCCTCGGCACCCCAAAGCGCCGCCCTCTAGCCCTACAGGTGGCCGCTCACCTCAATTCTGGCATTGGAGGGAACGGCCTTCCCTCCAGCTGTTCTGCGCTCTCTGGCTTTCCCAGCTCCTCCTCCCCTGCTCCTCTCCCATGGCGCTGCTGGGGCTCTTTCATCTGCGACAGCCCTGAAGCCCCCTGTATGTGTGTCCCCTGACAGATACCCTCAAAGGTCCTCTAGTCCAACCCTCTGCAATGCAGGAATCTCAGTTAAAACATCCCTGGCAGATGGCCATCTGACCTCTGCTTAAAAACCCCCAACTAACAAAGCAATTGAAATGTCCCCTGCACTTTCACTACTTGGGCTTGGAATCCTGTCTGCTCATGATTATACTAAAGATGGCCTCTTAGCCTTTCTGTTGACTGCTGCTCATATGGACATAGCCAGATGTTGGAAAATTAGCGATGGGCTGAACATTGATTCGTGGTATAAGAGAGTATGGTCAATAGCATTGGCTGAGAAACTAACATGCCAAGTGAGAGCGGCAAAGGGCAAACACAGTCCATATTCCTTTTATAACTTATGGCAAATGTTTATTGAATACATCAATAGTTCAGACTGTGGCAGGAATCCGTCCATGTGGCGTGATCTCTAAGAGTAGTCCAATGAAACTTTAACGCATGGCATGATATAAAAGTCTGCAATTTTATCAGGACAAGTTACTTGTTGTTTACTATTGTGACAATTGTTTTGTCAAAGCTTATCTTCTGTACCATGAAAATAAACAAAAGCAGTTTTTGTTTTTTGTTTTTTTTTGTAACCCTCCAACGAAGGAGAGCCCTCCACCAAGTCCGTTCCACTGTCCAACAGCTAAAGCCCTTGCAGATTGCCCGGGTATCTCCCTACTCCTCCTGAGACTTTGATGGAGTCTCAGTATCAATGAACAGGGAATTCCGCTTGTGCAGCGTGGAAGATGCCCCCCCCCCTGCTAACCTGCTGCTCTTTTGTCTTTCCAGGGGACGGTCTCCAGACTGGTACAACAAAGTTTTTGGCCGCCTCTGCGCCATGGAGCTGGCCAGGATCCGAGACTCTTTCCCGGCACTTGACCCAAGTGGTCCAGAGACAAAGATCTGAAGGGGGCTTCTGGCACTCTTGGAGGCTCTTGGAACGTGGGGTGGCTTCAGCCTTCGCTAGAGGGGAGGAGCTTTTCCAGGTGCCTGAACACCTGCGAACTGAGCAGCTTCTACCCCTCTTGTCCAGAAACGTCAGCTCTTCAAGGCTCAGCTGCCCCGGGGAGCAGAAAGGTCTCCGCTCGTGACGGCGCCCTTTCCTGGTTGAGCAGCGTGCTTCATGTCTGGGAAGCCATCTTGGATGTTCCTTCCTAAAGCCTCTGAGGGGCTGTCCATCCGTCCACCCACTCCCCACACCACCAATGGATCCAGCATTCAGATACCCATTTAGCTGTGATTCCTGCATTGCAGGGGGTTGGATTGGATGACCCTCGGGGTCCCTTCCAACTCAATTCCAGGGGAAAGGAGAAGAGCTGGGCCACAGGGGGGGGGGAGTTGGGCAAGGAGTATCTCCATCGGCAAATCTTCTAAGGTTGTGGGCTGGCAAGGAGGTCTACCACCGGCCGAAGGAAGATAGTCCTAGGCTAGGTGGACCCAACCGTCTGATCCAGCTAAATAAACTAGTTCTGGGTTGGATTTGATGACCCTCGAGGTCCCTTCTTCCAACTCTACAGTTCTGTGATTCTATGACGGCAGGATTGACGGAGATGGCGTGCAGAGGGATGCCAGAGGAGGGCAAAGTTGTCTACACAAGTCAGGGGGATGACGCTGCAGGGAGCGGGGGAGGTTAGTTGGTGGTCAAGTGTGTGTAGGAGGCATTATTGCAGGATGAACAGCCGTGTTGTAGCACATGGGGGGCAAGAGTGTATGTACATGTGTAGGAGAGGGAGAGAGGGAGCCAGAAAAACATTATTTTATTCCCATTTGCTGCCATCATTCCTGCATTGCAGGGGGTTGTGCTTAAGATGACCCTCTGGGTCCTTTCCAACCCTATGATTCTTTATCACATGAGTGGCACAGAACTGGCAACTGAGTCCAAGTGTTTCTACCTTTGCATGGGAATCCTTTCACTTAACATGACAAAGAGCCCATTGGCTCAGATATATTTGATGCTATTCTTGGCAAAAAACAAAGGGCGGTGGATGCAGATGAGTGTGACCAAAGCCTGGGGTCTTGCGTCCTCTGAGGACTCGTGTCTTGCTCTTGAATGCCAACTACATGATTCCATGGGGGGGGGGAAGAGACTTCACTGCATCCTCCATCAGATGGCTGTGGTCCTCTGATCTTTCACAATTAATAGTTTGACATTGGCTAACCTTGGCCTGTAATTAACTCAGTTTTTATTTTTCTTCCCGTAACCGGGGGTCCAACTGACTAGGCAGCATTCCAGCTGGAAGGCATGAGAACTTTTCCAATTTTTTTTAGAGATCTAACTGTGTCTGTTTGCAGGTGATCAATTCAACGGCTCTTGTCAACTCTTGCACTGCAGAGGATAAGACGAGGGGACTTTGGGGGGATCCTTCCAACTCTTACAATCCTATGATTCTATAAATCATTGGAGGTTTTTAAAACTGAGGTTGAATGGCCCACTGTCAGGGATTCTTTAGCTGTGATTCCTGCGGAAGGGGGGGTCAGACTAGATGACACTTTGGGATACCTTCCAACTCTACAATCTTTGGATTCTGTGAACTCAAATAGAAATAACTGATGTAGCATTTGTGGGGGTATTTTTTTGTCTTACTAATACCTTGGGGGGCTGTTATTTCTCTAATCAATTTTTCCTTTCGCACCTATAAATATTGTACAGTTGTAATATTTAATATATAACTTGAGTGGGAGAGCATTTGGACAGAGGTGTGTGTGTGTGTGCGTGCGTGCGAGAGGAAAAAGCGTATTTTGTATTTAACGTTTTTTTGTACTAAAGCCGTTGCGGGGTGTCAAGAGGAGAGAGGAAACTTCCTGTCTCTGTGTAATAAATAAAGTACTAACCTGGTCACTGGCTGCTGATGAATATGATTATTACAACACCTAAAAGACAGTGTTACAAACAAAATTACAGAAATAAGGCTGGTCCTAAAAAATATAAATCCCAAATGTCGGAAACCAGGGTAAAGCCATGCATTTGCTAGAAACTGTTCAATGTAGGCACACCTCTGCAGGGAAGGATTTCAAGAGCTTATGGGCCACCACAGGGAAGGCCCTTTCCCACCCTACACCCTGCCAAGATGTAATATCAGAGCCTTCGTCTATAACAGCCATCCCCAAACTTCGTCCCTCCAGATGTTTTGGACTGCAATTCCCATCATCCCTGACCACGGGTCCTGTTAGCTAGGGATCATGGGAGTTGTAGGCCAAAACATCTGGAGGGCCGCAGTTTGTGGATGCCTGGTCTATAATCTTTGAGAATTCTTGGAGGAAAGGTCCCTGAGGACTGGAAGTGGGCCATCTGCAAAAGGGGGGCGGGAAGAGAAGACCCAGGCAACTGCCAGATGGTCAGCTTGGTGGTGATAGAAAGGTAATAGAACATAATTAAACAGTCATTCTGTGAATGCTTAGAAAAGAATGCTGTGACTACTAAGAACCAAGCATAGGTTTTGAGTTACAAGCTTGGTAGATCAGGGGAATGCTGTGGACGTAATGTATCTTGATTTCAATACTTAGAATACCATGGTATTCTTGCAGAAAAGGTGGTAAAATGTGGGCTGGACAATGCTACTGCTATGGGAATTTGCAGCTGGTTAACTGACCAAACCCAAAGAGCGCTCACTAACGGTTCCTCGCCATCCTGGGACAGGTGGGGTGCCACAGGGTTCTGTCCCAGGCCTTGTGTTCTTCAATATCTTTGTAAATGACTTGAAGGACTTTGCAGATGACGCCATGGGAGAGGTAGCTTAATGGGCCAAGGTTCTGACTCGGAACACAGCCATTTTATAGGTAGACCCCCCTACTGTTCATGTTAATAAACAGATTAATAAATAAATAATGGTTTATTGCTGCCCGCCCCACATTTCCAGCAATAGATAATCTTGGATTTAGTCCTTGGGGCGAGGAGAAGCACTCAGACGCCAACACATCAATTTTGCAAATTATGATGCGGCTCGTGTGGAGCGTCCCTTTGACATCAAAACGTGAACTTTGAAATGCAGAGATTTCAAAAATTCCGATCAATAAATGCTGCTGACTGTGGAATCCACGCAGAAAAACCACACACAACCCCCCACATTTCCGCTCTGGTCCTCTTTCCCACGGGAGAGATTGCCCCCTCAAAGCAATCCCCTGCGTCAAGCCTGCATCCGGTTTGCCTGCTTCTCGGGCTTTCCTACTTCGGCTTCTTGCCGCCTATACATGGAGGGGTGACTTCTTTGCACAAGACGTAGGGGTAACGGTGGTATTTCTTGTTGTACGTCTTGGCATGCCTTCGGAAGCAGACGGACGCACGCCGGTCGCATTCGCATGCCAGGATGGCACAGTGGGAATTGTTTCTGTACTCTGCAGAGGCAAAAGCAGCGAGGAGACGTCAGACTCGCAGCATGCAAAGCTTCCTTTTGACTGGAACCTCATATGAGAATTCCCTTTGTACCGTAGGCCGGTGTCTAAACACATTCACACACACACACACACCCTCTCCATCCTCCACCCAGGCAAGCAACAAGTATTGACAGAGTTTGAGGACATTTTTTTGGCCAAGCTAAACTTCTCCAGGAGGACAAGAAGCAAAGCCAGGTAAAGTTCAGCTCAGGGAAAGTTCGGCAGGCCTGATCAAGACCACCAGAAATAAATGGGGGGCATATCTAGAGACAATTCTGTGGAATGGTTCTGTGAATGGCCTCCTAAAGGGAAGGTGGGCAAAGGAAAATAAACCCAAATTCTTCTGTCCTCCACTCACCACAGATAATATCGTCATTGATGATCAGGTATCTGTAGTGATCAATATATGGGTGGCACTGCAGGCTGTGTAGACCCTGATAGCAGCAGTCATGTTTATAGCAGCACCTGGGGGGGGGGAGAAAAGGGGGGGAGAATGCAGGGGGAGGAAGGCCTGCTGGCAGGAAGCCCCGTTGAGATTTTGAGAATGGTGGTGTCCTCCCTCCCTCCCTCCACTGAGCTGCTAACCTTTCATTTAAAAATAAAATAAAATATTGTTATTACTATATTTATTTACATCCCACAGTTTACCAGACAGGCACTCAAGGTGGCTTAGACCTAAAATAGAAAATGGCTAAAAGCTAGAGGGAAAAGCAATAATTAAAAAAAACAATTAAGCAGTTAATAGAAATGTGTGTTACAGGTAGGTAGCCGTGTTGGTCTGACGTGGTCAAAACAAACAAACAAACAAAAATTACTTCCAGTAGCACCTTAGAGACCAACTAAGTTGGTCATAGGTATGAGCTTTTGTGTGCATGCACACTTCTTCAGATACATTCAGAAATGTGTGTGTTAGAGAACTACCCGTGTTTCTCACATTTTAAGACACCGTCTTATATTTATTTTACTCAATAAAATATGCCTATGGCTTATTTTGGGGGGGGGGGTGTCTTTTTTTTTTACTAACCGGTAAGTTGCTGCTGCTGCTGCTGCTGCTCAAGCGCCGACAAAGCGCCCAGCAGCGCGCGCCACATGGAGCCCCGAGCCACTGGTACAGAGCACTGCTGGGTCCCACTGGCTCGGGGTGCTCCGCGTGGCGCTGCTGGGCACTTTGTCGGCGCTTCAGCGGGGCGCGCTGTTGGGTCCCGCTGGCTCAGGACTCCACGTGGTGCGTGCTGTGGGCCCCGCTGAAGCGCCGACAAAGCGCCCAGCAGCGCCACGCGGAGCACCCCGAGCCAGCGGGACCCGCTGAAGCGCCGACAAAGCGCCCGGCAGTGCTGTGCAGAGCGCCCCGAGCCGCAGGAGGAGGATTCAAAGTGCTACAGAGCACTGCTGGGTCCCGCTGGCTCGGGGTGGTCCGCATGGCGCTGCTGGGCGCTTTGTCGGCGCTTCAGCGGGGCCCACAGCACGCACCGCGTGGAGTCCTGAGCCAGCGGGACCCAGCAGCGCGCCCTGCTGAAGCGCCGACAAAGTGCCCAGCAGCGCCACACGGAGCACCCCGAGCCAGCGGGACCCAGCAGTGCTCTGTAGCACTTTGAATCTCCTCCTCCTCCTGTGGATCGGGGTGCTCTGTGCGGCACTGCCGGGCACTTTGTCGGTGCTTCAGCTGGGTCCCGCTGCCTTGGGGCTCCACACGGCGCGCGCTGCTGGGTGTTTTGGCGAGGCCCTCCAGAACTGCACTTAGCACTATGGCTTATTTTGGGGGTATGTCTTGTATTTTTTCAATGCATGAAAATCGTGCCATGGCTTATTTTATAGGCACGTCTTAAAATGTGAAAAACACGGTATTAAATCATGCAGATAGCTACACTGAAAACAGCAGAGCACCAGCCCTTTCCTTAAAAACAGTCTAAACATGGAAAAGAAAGCTGCCAATATCATGATACAAATCTTTGTACACACTGATATAGAACTCAGCTACACTAGTACCGGTACAAAAAGAGTGTTTTAAATGCGTTATAACACTGTGACACCAGGTGGCGATGTAGCGTTCAGTCTTGAGTGGCCCTCAGCCCTGAGGTTTCCCCAGCCCTGTCCTAACAGAGGGAACTAGGTTTGAGCTGGTTAATCAGCCCTCTTCTTCACCCACGTACGCTGACAGCATCACAGGGAGAGATGTGTTGTTGACGCTCGCTGGTTTCTGGCGCACCAGACCCCACCTACCAGGAATATCTGGCATCACCTGGGTGGGCTCCTGTGAGCAAAGCCGCCGCCCCCCACCCCGTCTGGCTGAGTGAGGCTCGTGGTGGCTTTGTGGAGGCCCAGGGAGTCACGCCGGCCAACTCACATGTCCGTCTGGTCCCTCGGCTTCCCTCTCCCGCCCTTTCCGCAGTAGCACCCGTACCCGTTGAAGGTGATGAGGGCGTTTTTGTGGGTAATCCTCTCGATCATCACCTTGAAGTTGAGCAGGCTGCCGTGGATGACGGACAGAGCTGGGAAGGGGACAAGCAGCAGCAGCAGGAGGAAAACAGGCGGGGGTCCCCTGTCATGGTCCACATTTTGGAGTGAGAAAGTGCAAAAAGCCCACCTCGGCCAGGATCTGGTCCAGGGACAGGAGAGCAGTTCAATGCCATCCACATGTCATGGCAGGTGCCCCTATTTCCAAAGCAATGCTCAAATCGAAACACGGATAGCCTTCGAAATTTGCACTTAGCTGGATTTTGCAACGTATCTCACCCGCTCGTGATCCAGCGGATCCCAGGCTGGCTCAGCCCCTCCATTTCCCCACCTATGGAGCAGCGCCTTCTGCCAGTAGGGACCCCCCTGGGGGCACCTCTGCCCGCCCACCCACATTTGGCAGGTAGGAAGGGGTTGCTGGCTGCACCAGTGGATGGATGTCTCAGCCGCTGACAGGATCAAACCCTTTCCAGCACAAGATGGGCTGGGATGGCTCTCTTTCTTTCTTTCTTTCTTTCTTTCTTTCTTTCTTTCTTTCTTTCTTTCTTTCTTTCTTTCTTTCTTTCTTTCTTTCTTTGTTTCTTTTTACTTAAATGATTTCTAGCCCACTGTTCAACCAAAGATGGTATCTGGGTGGGGTCCAATCAGATCAATGGATACTGCCCAGTTTACTGGAGGGTTGCTGTCTGTCAGTGCTGACAATACCGATCCGGAGGGGGACCAAGGGCCTGACTCAGCACAAGGCAGCTTGCTGAGAAAAAGGGGCATCTGGTAGCAAAAGTAAGTGAGGAGCTTTTTAGCACTTACCACCCGCCCCCAGGATAGCAATCAGGAGAAGTCGCCTCATTGTCTGAGGAAAACCAGAAGCGGAAAAAGGAAGAAGTAATTCCCACATCAGCTGATAACCTGAGGAACAAAACCACGGATTCATCACATTAAGAATCGTAACATCACTTTACATTTTGCGAACTGTCACAAAAATAGTTTCCGTTTTTGACTTCCTCTCTAGCCCCCACCCTGCTTTGCCACTGGCCTTGTCCATTTTGACCAGGGAAAGGTGGCCGAAAAAGGTAGTTCTCAGGCTGGAAAAGGGCTCCTTGCTTTGAAACAGCCACCCTTGCCCTGGTGCCCTCCAGATGTTTATTATTATTTGCTACATATCTGCTAGCCCCAAAGTAACTTACCTTAAAGCCAGGTAGTCCGTGTTGTTGGACTACAACTCCCATAGTCTTTGGGCTGGGGCTGATGGGAGTTGTAGTCCAACAGTGCCTGGCGATCACGAGTTTGGGGAAGGGCTGGTCTAAGAGGGCTGGGCCTTTCATAAAACTAGAACTCCTATATGTGTCACATGTCTCAACATTTGGGCAGCAATCTTGGGGTCTCTGCACCAAAATTTCACTCTCTGGAGGTTTCTCTGTGAACTAGAGATCCTCACTTGATATACTTCAGATGCTGGGGGGTTGGGGGAGGGATTTCAGGAGTGTCTCTGCAGATGATCTGAATAACCAGGCAGGTTTAAGAGAAGAGGCTACCCTTCAGATATCCAAGGGTGCAGAAATTAAATGGATTTAAATGCCTTTAGAAGTGCTTTGAATTCAGCCTGGAAATTAGAAAGAAATTTGACGTATGGAGGAAATTAAAATTATCATTTATGGGTAGAATTTCAGTTATTAAGATGTGCGTGGTACCCAAAATGAATTTCCTTTTCCAAAACCTCCCTTTGCTGGGAACCGAGAAGTACTTTAGTGATTGGAAAAGAGACATCGCGGAATTCATTTGGAACGGGAAAAACCCCCGGATAAAATATAAGATTTTAATAGATCATAAGGATAGAGGGGGATATGGCCTCCCAGATTTGGAAATTTATCACAACTCAGCGGCATTAGCCTGGATCAAAGAATGGGTAGAGTTAAAGAATTTTGATGTATTAGATTTAGAAGGTGATGGGCTAGGACACGGCTGGCATTATTATATGATGAAAGATAGAGTAGATAAGAGGAACATTTTTATGTTCCATATTATTAGAAAGTCATTACTGAAAGTTTGGATAAAATATAGGAGATTTTTCGAACCAAAAACGCCCTGATGGCTTTCCCCAGCCGAGTTATTGGCAGTAAGGAGACGCAACATGGACGGTACCTGGCCTACATACCGTATGCTCCTGGAGGAAAAAGAAGGAGCAGTGAAATTAAAAGAATATATAGAAGTAAAGCATTATTTAAATACGTGGCTGGATTATTTTCAAATTAATCAGAGGTTACAAGTGGATAAGAAAGTGGGATTTGAAAAAAGTAAGTCAAATTTGGAAGAAATTT
Source organism: Zootoca vivipara (assembly GCF_963506605.1). Lineage (NCBI taxonomy): Eukaryota > Metazoa > Chordata > Lepidosauria > Squamata > Lacertidae > Zootoca > Zootoca vivipara. Next base: position 71,999,489 of record NC_083281.1, read on the forward strand.
TAATTGAAAACAAAGGAAATTACATATCAAAATTATACCAGATATTATTAAAATGGGAAACAGAAGAGGAACTAACAAAAAATTACATGATCAAATGGAGCCAGGACCTGGGGAAGACAATCAGCATACAAAAATGGGAACAATTATGGAAAAGAGATTCGAGATTTACTCCTAATTACGATTTGATAAAGAATTTATACAAAATGCAAAATCAATGGCATTTAACGCCGGCCAAACTAGCTAAAATGTACCCAAGTGTAAGTAACATCTGCTGGAGATGCCGTAAAGAAATAGGGACATATGTTCATGTATGGTGGAGTTGTGATCTTATCAAGGAATTCTGGGAGTTAATTTATAAAGAATTGAAGAAAATTTTGAAATACTCTTTTAAAAAACAACCAGAAATCTTCCTGCTAGGAATGTTAGGAGAGGACATAAAACCTATAGACAGATGTGTAGTGAGTTACGCGGTGACCTCAGCAAGACTCTTAGTGGCAAGAGCATGGAAATCCCAAGAAATCCCAAAAAAGGAGGATTGGCTACAAAAATTAATATCATACTATAATGTAGCAAGAAAACATGAAATATTGAAAGAAGCAAATTTGGAGGACAATGTAAGGAAATGGGAATCACTTACCGTTTATTTCAGTATATATATAGACAAACCGTCTCTCCTCTCTGATGCAACAGAGCTCTAGGAATATGAAGAAAGTAAATTAACTATATAGATATATACATATATAGATATCATTGACATTGTAATATTATTATTATTAGTATTATTAGTATTATTATTATTGTTAAGTGAAAGTTATAAAAAAGAAGTAAGTACCTACTGTATAAAACTGTATAAAACGGTGTGTGCGATTGAAAACAACTATAATATGGATAAGTCTAATTTAGGTTGTGAAGGAACAGGGGTAGGGGTAGGATCAGGGGTGGGGGGAGGGGAAGGGGATTTTGTTTGTATTCGGTATTTTGTTGTTGTGTCTTGTTTTTGCCTTGTTGGTTGTTTTTTTTAATTGTTGTATATGTACAAATTATTAATAAACTTTATTTTATTTTTTTAAAAAAAGAATTCAGCCTGGAAACCAGTCAGAAGCCGGTGCGATTGTTTCAACAGCAGAGTGATACGCTCCTTTCACAGACCCTTCAAAATTCCCTATTTTCCTGGGATGTCCCTGAGTTAGAGAAGCTGTCCCAGTTTCTGATTTGATCCCAGAATGTCCCACTTTTCCTTAGGATGTCCCTATTTTCATGGGAGAAATGTTGAAGGATATGGAGTTATCCGACCCCTCAGCATAGCTGCCAAGTACCCCGTATTTCCCAGGAAACTCCGTTTTTCCTTACCGTTTCAGCTCCTCTCCCATTAATCTCCCTTATTTTGGCTCCTGTCAGTGGCCATTTTTCTGGTGTCACTTTGCCCATCGAGGGGCACCGAAAATGGCCGGTGCCGGCACCGGAAGTTGCGTCTATGCACTTCCGGACATGCGTAGGTGCGACTTCCGGCGCCAGCCATTTTTGGTGCCCATCGATGGGCAAAGCAACACCGGAAGTTGCGTCTACGCACTTCCGGACATGCGTAGAAGTTACTTTCGGCGCTAGCGCCGCCCATTTTTGGTGCCCATAGATGGGCAAAGTGACACCGGAAGTTGCGTCTACGCAACTTCCGGTGTCGCGTGGCTGCTGATCCCGGATTTCTCCGCGAGAGACTTGGCAGGTATGCCCCTGAGCCATCTGAAGACAATCCTGCATATGGCAGGTTTTGTTTTTTGTTTAAAAAAAGATTAATGTTTTATTATATGTTGGAAGCTGCCCGGAGTGGCTGGGACAACCCAGCAAGATGCGTGGGGTATAAATAGTAAAATTATCGTTATGGAATGTTCCTCTTCAACCAGGCCTTGGGCTGATTAATATTCTACAGCCTTTTGAATGTGTCTGTGGCAAGGGTGGGGTTGTTATTTTGCCATTTTGTTTTACTTATTTACCCGTTTTTATCCTGTATTTTCATCCGAGAAATGTTGGAGGATATGCTGTCACATTCTGGGCCAGTGGAAGATTCCAGGCACTTTTCCAGAGCAGCCCCAAAGAGAACACTTTGCAACAGAGGTCCAGGGCCTCCCCAAAGCAGCAGGGTTGGCTGATAACAGTTAGAAGTAATGCACATTTCCAGCTAAAGAACGGAGAAGTAATTTTTAACCCAGAGTCTAATATTACCTAACTTCACCATGGCACCGTGATAGGCCAGATATAACATAAACAATGGGCCGGCCATATTTGCAGATGCAAAGAACAGACACCAAGGCACGCTCATGCCATACATTTAAAACACTGTGATACCACTTTATGTCATGGCTTCTCCCAAAGAATTCTGGGAGCTGCAGTTTGGGAAGGATGCTGAGAATTGTTAGGAGATTCCTGTTCCCTTCACAGAACTACAGTTTCCAGAAAGGTTTAACAGTCAATCTCTCTTCCCAGAGAACAGCACCCACATTGTGCTCTTGATTTCTTTCAGACCCAATTTGTAGCAACCTCCAATAAATGTGCCAGGGACATTCCTATATAAAAGTACCGTTATAAATACAGTATATAATTGCAAAGCAGCACTATTTCCCACTGGAGCAGAGCATTAACAAACACCACATGAGAAACTGAAAGTTCTGGATTTGCATACAATTAAGCCCCTAGTCATCACAAATCCCCCTAAAACAACAACAACTACTAGGAGGAAGCTTCTACACTTGATCTTAGCCAAAAGGCTGAGAAGCTTCAAGGAGGAACCTTCAAGGAGGAAGATACTAAGATGTACAATGTACGGGACTTTCCTCAAAGAGGACTTATTTCTGGAATGGGCATAACTGTCAGAGTAAGCATTAAATGTCTTCTGAGAAATGTCAACTTAATTCTGGTTAGTACTCCATGAACGCACAACAGCACAAACTGATTCCCCCTGTCCCAGGTATGATGGACACCTATTACTGGTCAGCTCCCAGCTTCTTTCTGTCCTGTAGAAAAGTTCATCTGAGTGGAACTTCTGAGACCAAGAACCATGGCACATGGAGTCAAGAGAGTGATACATTGCCCACCGCTGGCCATTAGATCTCATGCTTTCCTTTTAGAATCTAACACAATTGTGATGCTTAGAGCCATGGAATCCACAGAGCAGAGCGGGGAAGGAAGGGGAAAGAAGAGAATAAGGAGAAGGTCTTGCCACTCAACATTTCTCAGATGGAGGATGGGACATCCCCCACACCTGAGTCCCAGTCTCACTCCAAGAACTCAGGATCAGAAGACTCACAAGTTATCCCATTCAGAGAAAATCACTTTCTGAGGACTGATTATGTGGATCCTTAATCATCATCAGGTTCTAGAGATGACTCCCCTATAGCATCTCCTGTTCCACAGCCATGCAGTAAACATGAACTGTGGAGTAAATTCCAGGCCTTTTAAGGATTGCAGACCTTCAAGAGCCGAGCCATTGGAAGTGAAGGCCCTGCCAGCCGCCTTTGCTGCGACAACATCTTCTCATAGCTCATGAGGTCTTTGCTAGACCTTTGCCAAGACAACATCTTCCATAGCTCAGCCAGCAGGGCCACCGGTGGCTGTCCAGGGTCCTGATTTGTCTTGCATTGGCAATCGCTACGACTTTCTGAGCGAACTGCAGCAGAAGAGGAGAGAAATGGGGATGTGCATGCAACATTCTAATTCTCATGCTGTAGCGTAACACCCTTTCCGCATTCTTAATCCTTCTGATGACTTTTCCCACCCACACACCCCAAAAAAACCTGAGTAATTGATACTCAAACCAGGGTTACAAGATGACACCCAAAAATCCAACTTTGTCTGATCCCCTGAGAAGACATATTGACAGTACACATTTGGCCTTGCTGAGATTTATCTGTTGCCATTCTGCTTGTGCTTTTAGGTAAGAAATATACCCCAGAGGGTCTTCCGCAGGGATGTTCTGTGCACTTGTTCTGTCATTCACAAACTGCATGACTTTCTCACTTCTGGCACAGTGTTGATACCCCGGCATCCATTGATACTCTTGTCGCCATTCTCTGGAAATGGAGCTTGTGCAATGCCTGCATTCCTCAGCTGGGTATTGGTACCTAATTTCCTTGTCTCTTTAGAATTGCCTTGAGACCGATGTGATTCTTACACACTGTAAGCATTCTTACATACTGTATCTGTACTTGGTTTTCCAGCTGCACAGTCACGGATAGGAAAGTGCTCCAGAAGGTCACAACCACAGCCCGAAAGATTATTGGCCATCCTCTCCCATCTCTGGAAGAACTATACAATTCCCATTGCCTTAAAAAAGCAAATTTTACAGGATTAATATCATCCTGGATATAGTCTTTTTGCACCATTGCCTTTGGGCAAGAGATACAGAACAATTAAATCAAGAATGAATAGATTAAAAAACAGTCTCTATCCAAGAGCTATAGCCATCTTAAATGCTGTAACTAAATAATATGATCCTGGGGAATTGTGGTGGGTGTGTGGGTGTGTGGCTGTAATTGTGTTTTTGTTTTGTTTTTTATGGGGTGGCATTCAATTTTGTTGTACTATGTTCAAAGACAATAAAGTATCTATTCTATTCTATTCTATTCTATTCTTTGAATCTGCTGAAATCCTGCAATTCCTCTCTTGCTTTTGTAGTCTTTTCCTGAGGCATTTGCTTCCTTTCACCCTCATCGATCACACCTGTAGTACGGTACAAGTTGCGGCAGCAAGCTTCCTGGTGCCCTCCATGGTCGAAATCTGCTTGAAAATGAAGTCATCTAGATGCATGGTTAGAGTCATAGGCTTGAACGCTGTACTCTTCATTCCTTGAAATAAGCCTTACTGGAAGCATTTGCTGGTTACCTCTAGTTCCAGGAACAATGTTTATTTCTTCTACCATGAGAGTGAAAGCATTACCCCTGTACCAGCAAGAAAACATACTTCATTGCTTTCTTCTTCTGTTTTTGCATTTTCTTTAGGATGAAGCCCTCCAATTACTTATCTCCAGTCAGGGCCAGATTTAGGTTTGATGAGGCCCTAAGCTACTGAAGGTAATGGGGCCTTTATATGTCCAGCTGTCCTTTGTCAACAACAAATTGTTGCTGTTTTTTGTGTGTTGAATATATCCTATGTGGTAATTTATGGACCTAACTGGTACATAGCTGCCAAGTTTCCCCTTTTCTCGCGAGGAAGCCTATTCAGCATAATGGAATTTCCCTTAAAAAAGGGATAACTTGGCAGCTATGAACTGGTATCTAACCAGTGATATTTTAAGGAGCAGGCTAGCAGGCGGGGTCCATTACTTATATCATAGGAGCCTACCAACACAAAACACTTGCTGTATGTAGGTTTTATTTTTATTTATTTTTATCTTCTATTTTGGAAATGTACATCCAGGTGTTTTTTTTTCTTTAATTTTTTTGGGGAAGAGAGTGGGGCCCTAAGCTATAGCTTGTTTAGCTTATACATAAATCCGGCACTGTCTCTAGTGCTGTTTTTCTAGAAAAAGAAGTGCCAGAACTCACCAAGAATGCTTCCCTTGTCCACCTGAGAGGTGCCGGAACTGAGTTCTGGTGAATTCCAGCTGAAAAGACGCCCTGCTTATCTCACAATTTGTTGGCATTGCCCTTTCCCTCAGTTTACTCACATCAACAGTGATGGCTTTTCAGCAGTGACTTTACATTTCTTATATCATGTGCTTTCACAACCAGCGCTGTGCTGCTTCAGAAGAAGTGACAAGTTAGGTGACGCTGGCCTCGAAGATGAGGTCATTTTGCCATCAGGTTCACCAGGTGTGTGCAATGTCATTCCTGATGTCGCAATCAGGCAAATTTGGCAAACACTGATTTTCATTCAAAACCTTATCACACTCGTTCAGGTATTCGGACAGGAATGGAAACTTTGTGAATGTTTGGATGCATGCTGACATGAGGGACTCGGGAGATGTCTACAACAACCTCCTTAAGTTGTTGTGAGCCGTCATGTTCCCAGCCAACATTATTTTCTATTTATGTTATTATTTATTAAATTTATAAACCACCCTATACCCACAGGTCTCAGGGCGGTTCACGGGATAAAATCACAACACCGTATTTGATTGTCTCTGTGTCATGTTATTCAGACAGCACACTGCACACTGGATAGATTTTTTTTGGAGTCTGGACTTCAAGCAACAGCATTATACAAATGTATCTGTCCAAATTATTCTCCCTTGCCACCCCTATCAACCCTGCTAACCGATCTTCCTGTGGCATCAATGCTCAGACTTGGAATCTTGGTAGTGCCCAAGTACTGCTGGTAAACCTTGAACTGTGCAGAGCTGTGTCACATGATTACACACAGGTAATCATATGACACTTGCTGTATAATACCCTGATCTGGCTATATGTCCAGTAGCAAGCACTGCATCTTCATGCAGATAAGTTCCCTTCATAGCTTTGCACTTTGTCACTTGCAGGACATTTGTAGAAGACAGTTGACTGCGGTGCTAGGGTGCAAAGATCCTCCCGGCGCCCCACCCCCGGTTGCCCAATCCCAGGCGCGCAGGAGGGCAGAGCCGACCGGCTGCCTCAGCATCTCACTGGCTCGGTCGCCCCCGAACTCGTGGCGCAGAGTCGCCCGCAGCAGAAGAGCCTGCCGCGGCTCTCCAGCCGATGGGCGGGCTCTTCCCCGAACTCCACTCTCGGGCCCCGGACTCTCAGCCTGGCGCCCCTGAGAGCCCGGCAATCAGGTGCCCCACACCCCTTCCACCTATGGGTAAGACAGCCCTGGTTTGGGGGTTTACTTATGGCCCCCGGTTTGAGTGTCAATTGCTCAGTATGGGAGGGCGGCACAAAATGTGGGGTTTGTGGTGCAAAACTCGCACAAAACTTTGGCATCAGTTTGGAGGGAATCCAAAATTTCAGCGTCACACAATAATGAAGCTCAGCAACCTGATCTCACAGTGGCTAACTTGTAGGGAACCTGTAAGCAAGACCCAAGCACACAATAGCCCTTTCCCTTCCTGTGGCTCCCCGCAACTGGTATTCAGAAACTGTGGAGTCAGCGCTAGCCATTCTGGCTAGTGGCTATCTATAGCCTTATCCTCCCTTCATGAAATTGCTCAATCTGTTGTTGGCCATCGCTTTTAAAGCTGCGCTCAGCTGTGATGATATCAAAATGTCTGACCAGCAGATGACCTTTTTTTCTTCTTCTTAAGAAAACTGCATGTGAGGAATTGTGAGTTATGATAGTTTAAAAAGAAGCATGAAAATTATGAAAGAGAATCTGAAAATTACCGTATTTCAGGGAAGCCCTAACAAGAATAACTTCTGTATAACAATCCCTAATGGGGCGGAGTTTCCTCCGGTGACATGTAAATGTGTGTGTGTGTGCATGTATATATTCACCCTTGATCACCAAGCAGAAGTTATCTGCAGCCTCTGAATTTTTCCCTGCCACACACAGAAAAGGTAAGTAGAGAGAGTGAGGGGAAAGAGGGAGAGAGAGAGAGAGAGAACAGGCACAGCTCCAGATTGTGAAGTTGCCCTAGTGAGAAGGAGAGGCTGCCACATTGTGGCTTCTTCTATCAAGAAGCCAATTGTTGCTGGTGTTACTTACTCATACAGGTAACACCTGCTATTTGGGAATGACTTTGCTGCCTTTGTTTTGTTTGTTCATCACTGCTCCTGTAAAAGGAACGTCAGATCAAGAGGTTTGAATTTCTTTTTCAGGGCCACACATGGCAAAGACAACTCTGTCTGCAGTGGTGGCGTTGCTATTGGCATGTGGTGAGTGGGTGGGGGTGGGTGGGTGGGTGGGGAATCCACGTACTTACATTTTAGTCTCTCCCTTACGTCACTCCACTCAGATCAATGGCAAGCACACAGATAGAGAAACTTAAGAAGCTGTCCTTACGCTGTTGAGTTGGACTTGGAAAGCGCCCCCTGGTTTCAGATAATGGTATGCCCCAAACCTACCTGGAGGATGAACCTGGGATGTTTTACAGGCAAACCAGGTGTTCTGCCCCTGAGCTAGGGAGGCACTTGAAGCTGTCCATGTTCCATCTAACACCCTGTTGTCCACGGCAATGTTCTTCCGCCTTGTGTCCTCGATGTTGCTGGACTACAACTCCCGTCATCCCCAGACACCTTAAGCCAATGATCAGGGATGATGGGCATTGTAGTGTTGGTGGCAAGGATAATAAAGGCATATAAAAATGAGAGTTCTCTGGGTGCCAAGATCCAGGTCTGATGAGGGAACCCCAGCAGAAATTTAAAATCACAAAATATGCAGCATATAAAGCATGGAAATATAAGTTGTTGGACCTTTAAAAGTTCCAAAATGTCCTTCTTCCCACATCAGAGGAATAGATTGCACACTTCGTAAGTTAAAAATGGTTTTACTTACAAACTCTTCAAAGAGGTTCGTGTGTTTTTCAATGTATCAGTCAGAAAGGTTGCACAGGCAGTAAGACTTGGCTTATTTCCAAAGTGGTGAAAGTTCCTAAATCGTTTGGTATAGAAACTCAGGAATGGCTGATGAGAGCCATGTGGTTTGAGCTGGAGCAACCAGCTTAGATTGAAGCTCTTAATATGTTGAGCTTCTCAGGTAGTCTGAGGTACAACTATGAAAGACAACACTTTATGTTGAGATAGATGATAGATAGATAGATAGATAGATAGATAGATAGATAGATAGATGATAGATAGATAGATAGATAGATAGATAGATAGATAGATAGATAGATAGAAAGACAGACAGACATAGGTCCTCCCAGCTGATTCCTTTATATTTTTAAAAGTTCCTCTCCTTCAGCCTCCTTTACCAAAAGTGTTTGCTTTGTAAATACCCTAGTGATTTGAGGTTTTCCCCCTCTGACTGTTTTCAAGGTGCAATCGGAGTAGGTGGCAATCTCATCCAACTTGCTAAGATGATCAAACAAATGACTGGAAAAGATGCCATACCAGAATACATGGCCTACGGGTGTTATTGTGGATGGGGAGGCAAAGGCATGCCAAAGGATCAAACTGACTGGTAAGCTAATAAATAGTCCACGTGAACCTTCAGGGAACATGAGAATATGCTTCCTACAGAGCCAGACCCTCGGTCCATTGACCCAACCTCCGTGGCTCTCCAGGGTTTCAGGCAGAAGTCGAGGTCAGACCTACCTGGAGATGTCAGGATTTGAACCTGGGACCTTTTACATACAGAGCATGTGCTCTTCCACCGAGCTGTGGCCCAGAGCGGCTTAACCACCAATCCCACTTCCAAGGGAACTGTATTCGGTAGGTTTTTTTGAAGGGGATAGGGACCTCCTAACAACTCTCATCCTCCTTAGCAAACTATACCTCCCAGGATGCTTTTGGGGGGGAAGCCATGAGTCTTTAAAGTGGTATGATACTGCTTTTAATGTATAGTACAGATGGGGCCACATGGGGGTATCCTTGCTGCCCTGCCTACCTGCAACTCACTTTTCCTTTCAGGGGTGTGGCCCTCCAAGCCCCTCTTTCTGGCCCTGAGGACTCTCCATCCCCTCCTTGAGTTCTTTTGCCTGGCTGGAATGTGTCCTTGAACTGATAAATCTCTCCTGCTTTGCCTGGTTGGAGGCTGGAGGGATGTGAATGGGGGTGTGGGAACCGTTATCTTTTGCATAGCTGAAAGGTAGCCCCAGCTGCTTTTCCTTCTGGCCCCACCCACCACTTGCATGTGGCCCTTGGAAAGTTTCCCATGAGGAAATCTGGCTCTCGGGAAACGAAAAGGGTTACCTGTCCTTGTTTTACACTGTATCACTTTGCTCTTCTTCCTTATTCTCAGGTGCTGCCGTAACCATGACTGTTGCTACAAGAGAGTGGATGAGCAAGGATGTGACTCCAAACTTGCCACCTATTCTTACACCTACAAGTCTGGGAACATCATCTGTGGTGAGCTGACCTTTGCAGAGCGAAACCGATGCCTTTGGGTTCTGCCCCACCTGCTCCACCCCGCTGTCCATATCTCTTGCCCAATGGGTCCCAAGAGCCCAACACCCAGCTGGCTATTGGGCGCTTGGGAACTGTAGGGCAAGGGGCGTTGCTTTGGGAAGCACCAAGCACAGGACTGGCAAGGTGCTTCTTTCTCTCCTCCCCCAACAAGCCTGCCTCCTCCTCATTGGCTGATGACTGTGGGTGTGAAACCCTATTGCTTTGGCTGCATGCACCTGTCCCCTATTCTGCCCAGCCAACCCAGAATTCACCCTCCCCCTTATGCCTATCAGCTGACATCAGATGGTTGTGGTTTGGGGGAAATGGCCTTGATATAATCAAACTGGAGACACACACTATATGGTGGGACGAGATTGATATAGAAGAACAAGTCTTGCCGAAGCAGAGCCAGCGTGGCTTCTGAAAGTCCTGCCCAGAAGCATGTAGGCAGAGGTGACCCAGCTTCGCCTGGGCAACGCTATGCCAGGGGCACAGTAGGAAATTAAGAGTGCCTAGGCTCAGCTGTCTGGTGATGCTGCCACCTTCACCATCAGATAAGTCCACCAGAGGACCACCAATTGATAATGGGGGGGGGCCCACCAGGTGCCACATTGAGGACCAGCTCCATATCGGCAGTGGCATCGCAAGGGGGGCAGGGGGGGCAGTCCGCTCCAGGTGCCATGTCTGGGGGGGGGGTTGACAAGAAGGCACCCCGCGGGGTGCTCACCCTGCCGGCCCCGGGTGCAGTGGCACGAGAAGCCATTGCCCCGCCGCAGCCGCATGTGGAGGACCCTCCATTCGCTGCTGCAGCCGCAAACAGAGGATCCCGCCACCATCCATACGGTGCTCGAATGGCGCCGGCGGCAAACCGCTATGTACAATGCATGTGCAGTGTTGCACGCGTGTGCTGTATGTAGCGACGCTGCACATGCACCCTACATAGCAATGCCACACATGCGTCGTACGTAGCGACACCACACATGCGTCGTACATAGCGGTGCAATGCATGCGCAGCCGGCGTTTTCCCCCGCCCCAGGTGTCAGTTAGCCTTCGTTTGCCCCTGCACATCGGGGCAGAGGGGAGAAAGACAACTCACGTTTGTGGAATGCTCTCCCTAGGAAGGTTCACCCGGCACCTTCATTATACACCTTTAGGCGCCGGGTGAAAACATTCCTCTTTAACCAGGCCTTTGGCTGATTGACATCCAATGCCCTTTTAAAATGTGTTGTGTAAGTGGGGATTATTGGGTTGTCTTTGTTTCTGTTTTTATTATGTATTTTCTGTTTTTCATATTGTGGTTTTATGCTGTGAACCATTCTGAGACCTTTGGGCATAGGGCAGGAAACAAATTATAATAATAGGTAGTACTACTTCTGGCTGGTTTAGGAGACTGTAAGTTACAGACTCCCTCTTAGTTCCAGAATTTCCAGAACCTTAGTTCCAGAATTTCTTCCTTAGCCCAAAAAACTATTTTGTTGTGTTGTCAGGAAACGAACCCTGGTATGGGAAATGGATTTCAGATGTTTCAATCCAGTGTGACCGCCTGACCTGTGAATGCGACCAAAAGTTTGTGCAGTGCCTGAAAAAGAACTTAAAGACGTACCAGAAGAAGTACAGCTATTTCCCCAACTTTTTGTGCGTTGGCCATCCTCCTCTGTGTCCTGTTGAGCCAAGAATGAGGTAGAGTAGGAAGACAGTAGGGAGGACAGAGTTTGTATGGAATACAAAATTCAGTTCTGGCTTTGCATTTCCCTAAGGAAGACCTGGACAGAAATGCAGCTGCAACATCGAAAAGCTCCCTTCTTTCAACTTTGCAACACTTTTCTCCAATAAAAAAAAAGCAAGTTCCGCTCGCCACTTTTCTGCATGAAGCAAAAATGTTCCTCTTCAGCCAGGCCTTGGGTTCATTAATATTCTACAGCCTTTTGAATGTGTCTGTGGCAAGGGTGGGGCTGTTGTTTTGCCGTTTTGTTTTACTTATTTACCCGTTTTTATCCTGTATTTTATTCTGTGAACTGCACTGAGATCTTATGATGAAGGGTGGTATATAAATCAAATAAATTACTGAATACAAATAAGCTTGTGGTCTCCCCCCCCCCCACCCTGAAAATGAAAGTAAAATCATGAAAATTCATCTGCACTTTTAGAGCATCTTGCCCTCAACATACACATTTTTGTGGCCAATTTTCCCTAATAGAAGGCATGTTCTTTTCACTAATATCAGCTTATTCCGTCGACTCTGTCACCTGGGGGCAGCCATTTCATCTGGCTGCCTCAGTGGGAGATAGGGGAATCAGAAGGCTCATTCCATCAGTTTTGCCAAAAGCCCAGTTCTATAAGAAGAAGAAGAGTTTGGATTTGATACCCCGCTTTATCACTACCCGAAGGAGTATCAAAGTGGCTAAAATTCTCCTTTCCCTTCCTCCCCCACAACGAACTTTGTGAGGTGAGTGGGGCTGAGGGACTTCAGAGAAGTGTGACTAGCCCAAGGTCACCCAGGAGCTGCATGTGGAGGAGCGGAGACGCGAACCCGGTTCCCCAGATTAGGAGTCTACCGCTCTTAGCCACTACACCACACTGGCTCTCTATAAGGCCCCTCCTGACCCCTGTTAAACCTCCAAAATATCCTGCTGTACTTGCGCTCCACATCTGCATTGATGCTTTCTTTCCTGGTATCTTCTCCCTCTCTTCTCTTCCTTATTTTCCTTCTGTATTCCTCCCCTCTCCGGTTTTCTTATCATTTTAAAGTGTCAATAACAATTATATGGGGCAGTGGGAACCCAAATGCTGTACATAAAATAAATATAAGTAATATTAGCATTGCTCGGCACACTTTCCTCTTATATACGAAATATGTTCTTCTCCTCTGCTGGCCTGTTAAGGACATTCAGAGCAACACATGAAACGTGGTTAACTTCTGCCACAGTCAGTGAGCTCAGCTTGGCGCCTCCCTCCTACCTCAGATTTGTGCCCCAGCCAGCTGCTGGGTGCTGGTAATGCAGAGGTAGACTTTTTCACCAGTGCCGCCAGCCAGGGCAGGCCTTAGAGGTGAGTCAGCTGGGGCAAGAAGCTCAGAGAGGAAGGAAGCACCAAGATGAGTTCAGTGGCTGGGGGGATGATATTTTTTATGTACTGTCAGCAGTGAGCTAGGGGGACGAGAAGAAAGTGCTTGTACTGAGCTGAGGGGAGGGGCACTAAACATGGATTGAGAGTGGGCACTGAGCTGAGGAGTTCAAGATAAATGTTGGGGCATGAAAGGGTCTGAAGAAGAAGACCAGGTGGTGGCTTCATCCCAGGTGGAGAGGTGGAAATGGGTGCTTAGTCGTGGCAGGGGGAGGAAGATGCAGGAGGCTATCATGGGAGGGGGGTGGTTCTGTGGAAGCAGGGGTTGCACCAAAGGAGGGGAGAGGAGGGGGCATGGATGTGGGGTGCAGGTGAAAACAGGGGTACAAAGGGGTAGAAGTGGAGGTGGCAATGGGGCTGGGAAGGTGAAAAGCAATCTGAGTGTTTCTAAGGGGGTGGAAAAGATTAGGGAGTTAATGTTAACTTCCAAGCGGGTGGGGGTGGGGAAGGGTTTGGTGAGTGGGGCAAACAAGGGGGCAGCCCCCAGTCTATTTGCTTCAAAAACCCAACCTTGTCTGAACCAGATTGGCAAAACCATCCAAGGAGGCTAATTCTGCGAGTCCCACCGCAGGGGCGAGCAAGCTCGTTTTGTTTCTGCTTTCCATATTCCTCCTATTAAGCTCCAGGTTAGGGACGTGGGTGGCGCTGTGATCTAAACCACAGAGCCTAGGTGAAATATAACACTAGGGCTTGCTGATCGGAAGGTCGGTGGTTCGAATCCCCGCAACGGGGTGAACTCCCGTTGCTTGGTCCCTACTCCTGACAACCTAGCAGTTCGAAAGCACATCCAAGTGCAAGTAGATAAATAAGTACCGCTCCAGCGGGAAGGTAAACGTCATTTCCGTGCGCTGCTCTGGTTCGCCAGAAGCAGCTTAGTCATGCTGGCCACATGACCTGGAAGCTGTCTGTGGACATACGCCGGCTCCCTCGGCCTATAGAGCGAGATGAGCGCCACAGCCCCAGAGTCGTCCGTGACTGGACCAACGGTCAGGGGTACCTTTACCTTTATCTTTTTAAGCTCCAGCACCAACATTTCCTGCACAACTTGGTGACAAGATCCTTCTAATAACAGTACAAATGTCCACTCCATGCTGGAAAAAGTGACCACTCAGGTTGCGAAAGGATGGCAGATACCGGTGGTGACCTTTTCTGTTTTTCATCGTTCTTCTAGAATTACACCAGGGAGCCCCAGAGGCAAGATCTGGTGTCTTACTAGCTGGGGAAGGAACTGGCTAGAGAGGTTTAGGCATGTTAGTCAAGTCAAGGAGCAACTTCCTTTCTCACCTCGTTACTGGATATGGGGAAGTGGGATTTTCCCCTCACTAACCGTTTAAACTCTCCAACGGACTATAAATCCCAGTTGTCACATTTCCGAGGGGAGAAGGACAACCAAATCACAAGGAAGAAAGGGAGCCAGGTGTGATATCAACCCCCCAAGAAGTTTTACGAGGAGGCTAAGCAAAGTAAGTACCACTGCCGTTGTTTTTTCTTAACGAATTGTTTCGTGCTGCACAACACCAAGCCATCAGTTTTAGAAGGAGGTTGGACAAATTCAAGGGAGAAAAGGCTCTCAATGGCTGTCAGCCATGATGGCGCTATTCTGGCTCCACTGTCAAAGGCAGCAATGCTTCTGAATTTCAGTTTCTGGGAAATGCAAGTGTGGATCCAGCCATGTCCTTGCTGGGATATTTCACCCCTGAAAAGCAGCACAGCATTTTGGCTAATCTACTCTTATTTACATAAAATACACTCGGAGCATTGCAACATGGCTCCCCCTCTCTCTAGCATCAGGCAGCAAAGAAAAAGAACAAAGGACAATAGTCCCACTTCAGGGGGAACACAGTAACACAAACATCCTGTCTTCGTCACTTCCCACTCTGTGGAATGAAAACATATACCGTCATGTGCTAGACAACAATCCCATGACACCAGACACAGGGAATGAATCTCCAACACCCTGTGCCTCTTCTTATTCCTCAACACTGCTTGACCTTTGTCCATACCTCTGCCCCCCCCACTTCTCAATTCTGCCACCCCCCAGCCTCTCTGGGCCTCGGCCAGACTTGCCACCCCATCTCTGACCTTCTGCTTCCATGCCTAATCAGGCCCCTCTTTTTGGGGCTGATCTGCTCTTTTAGACATCTAATGTTGCTATGCTGTCCTTGTATCATTGTCCGATACAGAAATCCATGCCACAGGTGATTGTGAGGCAAAAGGAGGGTGGGGAGGAGAGGACATGCTGGCATTGTTGCTAACAAGCCAGACTCACATTTTATCCAGCCAGCTTCTTAGTTGCAGACGTGTCCATTAAGAAGGAATGGGCCAAATCTCAGGGGTTGACTGCCAGCCTTCCAACCCCACTTCCCCTTCAAGCCAATACAACCCTTGGCATTTTATTGTGTTTAGGAAGAACTGTTTGTGTTGTTGAGCCATCTTTGGGGTGGTGGCTGATATAGAAAGGTGGAATACGGATCCTCTAAACCAGGCATCCCCAAACTTCGGCCCTCCAGGTGTTTTGGACTACAATTCCCATCATCCCTGACCACTGGTCCTGTTAGCTAGGGATCATGGGAGTTGTAGGACAAAACATCTGGAGGGGCGCAGTTTGAGGATGCCTGCTCTAAACAAATTGAATAACTGTACCACCTCTCCTTTAGGTCTTTATCAAAGGAAGATGAAGATATTATGGGGATCAATGCTGTTGCTGGTTTGCGGTAAGTGGAATCATAGAACAGGGTGGGAAAGGGACCCAAGGGTCATCTAGTCCAACCCCCTGAAATGCAGGAATCTAAAAGTAACAGGGAGAGGAGAGATTAAATTATGTTTAATTTAAGGGGGCACACTTTTTTTAAAAAAAGTGCCCCCTTCAAACTTAATGAAGCCTACTTCTGAGGAAACCTTCATAATTTTTGGGAATTCTAATCTGAGCAAACGAAGTCAAAATTGAAGCAGGTTGGTCTTCTTAATAAATTAACCCAGTACACATTTGCTTTTCTGGCTATGATCAGCTGTGGCTTCACCTACGCCCCCCCCCCCCGCATGTGGCTCCCAGCAGATTATCTCTGAGAGGATACAGCCCCCAATGTCTCCCACTTCTGATATGTATCAAATCCCAAAATGTATTAAAAATGTTACTTCTTCACACAAAGTATAATTTATTTATGGATACCACCACCACAAGATGTAGCGATAGCCGCTAGCACAGACCAATTTATTAACGAGGAGAGGTGGATCAATATTTGCTAAAGTATTTGCTCCATTTTCAGGAGCACTGTACCACCCTATACAGTGGAACCTCGGTTTATGAACACCTCGGTTTATGAATTTTCAGGTTATGAACGCCGCGGACCCATCTGGAACGGATTAATTCATTTTCCATTACTTTCAATGGGAAAGTTTGCTTCAGTTTATGAACGCTTCAGTTTATGAACAGACTTCCGGAACCAATTACACCCATGCTTCAGTTTATGAACGCTTCAGTTTAAGTACTCCGCGGACCCGTCTGGAACGGATTAATCCACTTTCCATTACTTTCAATGGGAAAGTTTGCTTCAGTTTATGAACGCTTACTCCGCGGACTGTCTGGAACGGATTAATTCACTTTCCATTACTTTCAATGGGAAAGTTCGCTTCAGTTTATGAACACTTCAGTTTATGAACAGACTTCCGGAACCAATTGTGTTCATAAACCGAGGTACCACTGTACTGTTTGCCAGAGGGGAGATGTGGAGAAGCACAACAGCAGCTAGGACAGATCCCATTCCCTAATAAGCTAAGCACCTGACGCCCTGTCCGTTTCTTTGCAGGAGTTTTGGTAGTAAATGGGAACCTCGTTCAGTTTGGAAGAATGATCCGAAAGCTCACTGGGAAAACGTCTTTCCCCCACTACACCACGTACGGGTGTTACTGCGGGGTGGGTGGCAAAGGCAGACCACGAGACGACACCGACCGGTAAATCAATGGCTTGTGGGTTGTTGTTTTACATAACTGATCACCTCATATCAAAGAGGTGCTGTGCTGGAAAGGATTTGTTGGTGTGGAGTCACTTGTTTTAGCCAGTCGGGGGGGGGTTTGAATCGGTTCACCACACTGGGGGCTTTCATTTCATTGATTTGCCTTTTAGAATAGAATAGAATAGTAATTTATTCGCCAAGTACTTACATACTTGGAATTTGCTTTGGCTAATTTTACAATGTAAACGTACTTAATACAAAATGTCTGTTAAATATCTGTGTGAAGATCGGAGTGTGCAGAACACTATTTCAAGCATAGAGGAGCTACTCCGACTGCGCCTGGAGCTTTTGCCTTCTGTCCCTGTAGTGACTTCAGAACAGGTTGAGGTGGTTGTTGGTGCCTCTGGCGCCGAGTGAATTGCTCTAGTTGATAATGCTTGACTTTGCTATAAAACTGATTCAGGTCGTTTGCCAATTTTTTACTCCGGAGCAGAAGAATATGTTCTATTATATTCGGAAAAAGAAGACGTTCTCTTATATTCAGAAATGTTCTGTAAATTCTTCCAAAGAGTAGCCGAGACATGTTTGAGAATTGAATCCGAATCATAGGTTTGTTTTGCCACTATAATCTCCTTTGTCAGTGCGCTCCTAGCTTGGTTGTACAAATTTCTGTCTCCTTTCCTCGAACCCTCCTCTTTAGCATATCGGAGTTTCCTTGAGTTTTCTTGGTTAATAAGGTGCAGATATAATGGATGATTTTATTGTCAAGTGTGTGAAGATTTGAGAGGTATATAGATGGTAAAGCCGATCTCATTCCTCGCCTTTGTAGCTTAATCAAAGCGCTAGCACTTTTTTGACGCCGTATCCAGATCCTGCAAGGAGCTACAACTCCTTCATCCTAAACATCTTTGCAATTTTCCTTAAAATTGGAGCGTAAGTACACGAACAGGCTGCGCTGATGTTTAAAATCTCAACCCTGGAAAATGCAATCCGGGGTGGTTAGCCAGAAGCCATAGGGAGTGATAATAATATTTTAAAAAAACAAAACCCTTTCACTCTAACAATTCCGTTAGGCAGTTAGGCAGTGGCCTCTTTACTGGCTTTAACGGCTCACTCCTTAGCAGTCCTTATCTCCAATCCTTGTCTACAACACTGTCATAAGAGGCAGCAAGAGCCATAAAACTGTAAACTCCTAAACTCTTAAAACAATAAAACAGCACTTTTAATAAGGATATCCCACTGGGTTATCCTCAGAAACATGCCCCCCCCCCGCCAGATAGGCAGAAGGTTCTGAAACGGGAAGTTTTGAAACAAGAAGTCAAAAGGTAGCCCATGACCACATTCACACCATACATGTAAAGCTCTGTGAGACCACTTCAAACAGTCATGGTTACCGCAAAGAATTATGGGAACTGTAGTTTGTCGCTGAGAGTCGTTAGGAGACACCCCTATTCCCCTCGCAAAGCTACAGTTCCCAGCTTTCTCTGGGAAGAAGAAATTATTGTTAAACTACTCTGGGAATGTTAGTTCTGGGAGAGGAGTAACTCTCGGCACCCTTAGCTCCCACCTACAGCTCCCAGAATTCTTTATTGCCCCTGGTAATGGGGCAATAAGAGAACAACATGGGGACCCCCTTTAATCCCTGATTGTTGCCATTTGATAAACTCATGGGTGTAAAATAGTACCATTGTTTTAATTGTCAGTGCAACTGATGCGCGTACCTTATACCTATTTTGTTATTAAGCTGTGTATAAATCATCAAATAATAATAAAAAGAGCACCTTTAGCTCCCTCAGGAGGGGTAAACAGCGTAGATTTGTCTAAAGGAGATTTCTCTTCCTTCTCCACAGCTGCTGCCTGGCCCATGATTGCTGCTACGAAAAGTTGAGTGACTGTAACACCAACACTGACATATACAACTATTCCATCGACGACGGAGTTATTACTTGCGGTAAGTAGCGACAGGAGGGAAATTTGGTTGCATCCCTTCGCGTTTGGAGGACAGGCAATTCATACATACCGTGAACTAAAGGCTATTGTGGGCCAGCCCACTTCACTAATGAAGAGGCAGGAGATCCATTGAAATTTGCAGTCCTCCGACAGATGGCCATCCTACCTCTGTTTAAAATTAATCATAGTAACAGTAGAGTTGGAAGGGACCCCAAAGGTCCTCTAGTTCAGCCCCCTGCAAAGCATGACTCACAGCTAAAGAATCATAGAATCCATAGCTGCCAAGTTTTCCCTTTTCTCACGAGGAAGCCTATTCAGCATAAGGGAATATCCCTTAAAAAAAGGGATAACTTGGCAGCTATGGTAGAATCGTAGGCTTGGAAGGGATCCCCAGTGGTCATCCAGCCCAACCCCCCACCATGTAGGAAACACAGCTAAAGAAACTCTGAGAGATGGCCATCCAACCTCTGCTTAAAAACCTCCAATGAAGGAGAATCCACTACCTTCCAAGGGAGTCCGTTCTCCACTGTCAAACAGTAAGATTTTGCATCCCAAATTCTACCCTGGCATCTCTTAGTACAGCTGAGAGCCTCCTGCTGGACATGCCACTGGGGACCTTCTGCATGCAAAGCAACTGCCCTACCACTGAGCTATGGCCTTCTCCGTGTTCCTTGTTGGTAGCTGCCTAAACCACATTGCCACAGAATCACTGACTTAGTTGATCACATTTTTTTCCTCCAAGCAGCTCCCTGCATCTTCCTACCAACCCTATAAGGTCAATTACTCCGAGAGAGCAGTTCCTCTGCAGGGAGGGGACATAGCTCAGCTACAGAGCACCTGCCTTGCATTCAGAAGGTCCCAGCTGGCTTCTCAAGGTAGGGTTCAGAGAGACTCTTGCCTGCGCTTCCAGAGAGCTGCTGCCAGCCAGTGTAGACAATACCCTGCTAAATGGACCAGTGGTCTGACTCAGCATAAGGTAGCTTGCTATGTTCCTACACATTAAGGAGGAGGCGTGGCTCAGTGGCAGGGCACAAGGTCCCAGGTTCAATCCCTGACATCTCCAGGTAGGGCTGGAAAAGGCTCCCTGTTCAAAGCCATGTAGAGCTGCTGCCAGTCAGTGTAGACAATATTAAGCTAGGTGGGCAAATTGTTTGGCTCTGTATAAGGCAGCTTGCTAGGAGCCACAGATGCAGCCCTCAGCTGTTTGCAGGAAGGGCAGGATGACGACATGACAGACACAGCTCCATCTGTTCTCTCAACAGGTGAAGGAAGCAGCTGCGAAAAGCAGATCTGTGAATGTGACAAAACAGCAGCCGTCTGTCTGCGGGACCACCTGGACACTTACGATAAGAAGTATCGCTTTTACTCCGACAAGAACTGCCAGGAAGGGCCGATGACGTGCTGAGCTCAGCCCCTGCAGGCCCCAAGCCTCCTCTTCAAAAATAAAAAAAATGAACCTTGCAGTCATTGTGCGACGTTGTCCTTTCGTTGGGAGTTTGGGGGGCAACTCAGCTTGATTTACGGAGCCCAGTTTGCGGAGGGAGGATGCTCTCTCCTTTTGAGAGTCGCACAGCAACCACTCTCATCCCCATCGCTCAGCACATGGCGATCCCGACCCCAAAGACAGCTTCCCTCTTTGCGTTCGGTCACAAGTGACCCTATCAATAGACTCCATTGTGCAGAACAGGTCCTCCAGAACAGGTCCTCCAGAGTTTCGAACAGGTCCTCCAGGAAATGTGAGCTCCTATCATACCGCTTTGTGCCTCTTGACTGATCAGGACATCCGGAAAGCAAGACAATACATCAATCCTGGGCTAAAAGGGCTTGTGAGCCTTTAGTGAAAAGCAGTAACTGAGCGGTGGAGCATCTGCTTTGCATGCAGAAGGTCTCTGGTCCAATCCCCAGAGGCATCTCCAAGCAGGGATGGGAGAGAAAAGCTGCAGAGTCACTGCCAGTCTGTGTAGACAATAATGAGCCAGAGGGAACAATGGTCTGAGTTGGCACAAAGCAGTTTCCTGTGGCCCTATGTACCGTATATTCCGCGTAGAAGGCGACTGGGCGTATAAGACGGCCCCCCACTTTTCAAGTTAAAATATAGAGTTTGGGACATACTCTATATTTTATGTACTTGCAGCCGCGGACAAGCCCCGGCTGACCCTCTGGCAAGCCAGCGGCTCATGTGCAACAGCACCGGCAAAGCTGCTCCTCTCCCTTCCTCCCTAGCTCGCTGTAAAGTGGCTCCTCCGTCTCCCTTCCTCCCGGCAAAGCGGTCCCCACCCCCCAGCAGAAGTACCTGCAAAGCTGCTCCTCTCCCTCCTCCCCGGCTCGCTGTCAAACCTCAATGTGTCTCAATCTCCCTTTCCTCTGTGTTTTTGGGGACTCGCTGAGCGGCGCCGGAATCACGTCTGTGGCTCCGCAGAAGCGATTTCTGGCACTGCGGACATGTTGGATATGGGCAGCGCAGCACCAGAAATTGCTTCTGTGGAGCCGCGGACGCGATTCCGGCGACGCTCGGCGAGTCCCCGCACTGGTTTAGCGCAGCGCGTGGGGGACTTGCCGAGCAGGCAGCTCGGTTCACGGACTGGTGGGGCAGTACTCGGCGTATAAGACGACCCCCGACTTTGGAGAAGATTTTCGGGGGTTAGAAAGTCGTCTTATACGCCGGAATATACGGTAACTGGGATCCTGATGCCCAACAGCTCCTTCCTTATTCCTGTGGGACGTGTTGGGTTGAGGACTAAGCTGGGTGGACCAATGGTCTGACTTCGGTAAAGGTCACAAAATGGACACTGTGGGATGTGTGGCATACCCTCCAACATTACTCCAATAAAAAATAGGAATGTCCTAAATAATAATAATAATAATAATAATAATAATAATAATAATAATAATAATACCCTGCACATCTGACTGGGTTGCCCTAGCCACTTCCAACATATATAAAAACATCATTAAACATTAAAAAAACCTTCCCTATACAGGGCTGCTTTCAGATGTTTTCTAAAGGTTGTATAGTTACAGTACTTATCTCCTTGGGCATAACTCCAGAGCCTCCAACATTTCTCCGATGAAAATAGGGACGTCCGAAGGAAAAGAGGGACATTCCGGGATCAAATAAAAAACCAGGACCCCTTCTGTAAATCCGGGACTGCCCCTGGAAAATAGGGACACTTGGAGGGTCTGGCAAAAGGGCTGCCACATCTAAAAAAGGGACAAGACCCCAAAATAGGGCGTGCAAAATGGGGAACAGGGCCTACACATCAGCTCCTAATGGATAGAGAGAAACTCTTTGCCCCTCTTCCCTGTTCACAATGGAGTGTCCCTATCCTAGCATCTGCTGAAACATGAGCATGTTTAATAGGCCATGTTCAAAGCTGGAGATGCTAAGCTAAGTCAATGCAAAGAGGAACTGAGCAGGAAGGGCAAACAGCACATCATGGAGGTTTGAGGGAATATTTATGGAGACCTTTTGTGGGAGCCGCAAGAGGTCCTGGCTGGCACACACACACCTGCAGGTGCCAGGTTGGCAACCCCCGGATCTTCCCAGTAGGCTTTGTGGATCATAGCATGAGTGGCAGAAAGAGGCAGCAACAAGAGTGAAAGCTTGTCTCAAGAGAAGCGTCCTCAAGTGCAGGAAGACCGCAGGGAGCAAAGCAATAGCACACCTTGCCTTGCATTCTGCAGATTCTTTTGGCGCAGTGTTTTAGCAGCCCCTTTACACAGGACAGCATGTGGGGATCGTTGAAACACCACCCCAAAAGAATCTTGATGCAACATTCGTAACGCTGTGCAATTGCACCAAGGTTCCTTTGGGGCAGTGTGTTATGCATCAGTTACACACACTGAATACAGGTCTGGCCCTACCATTGGGCAGAAGGCAGTGGTGAACTCCATTGACAGGGAGCGGCAGTGAAGCATGTGTGAGCCCTGTGGCCTGCCTTGCAGGAGCAGAAGAAAACACTATCCCATCACCAGTGTTTAAGTAAGATACTTGTCCAGCCAGGTTCTTTACACATCATTCTTTTTTTTAATTCAGTTTTACACTATACATTTGAATTCAAACAATAAAAAAAAAACATAAACATATAAGATTCCCTGAATCCTTAAACTTCCCTCCACCCCTCCATGGTTTCCACAATCAATCTACTGCATCATATAATTTCTCCATTTTTCTTTCTTTAAAAATCCATTTTTACCTTCGTTTTTAATACATTACAAGTGTTACTAAAATGCTGCCAAATTTTTTAATCGTTTGCAGTGTTCTCTTAGGTAACTTGCAAATTTTTCCCATTCCTTATTAAAGTTGACTGGGAAAATCAGAAACCAGGAAGATAGAATCTTTACACATAATTCACGTCAGGCACCAAATGGCAGATTCAGAGAGGAGGAGGAGGGAGGTCAGCGTCTTAAAAATGCACCAGCGGAGCCAGTTCTTGCACTCCTTGCTAGTGTGTTGCAGTGCGCTGTCCTCCTCGCCGCCTCAGTCCTCCTCCTCCTGTTAAGCAGCAGTGACACACCTGGTGGGAATCTGGCATAGAGCCTCTGCTGCACTCAGGGAACTGAACCTCGTCTTAGGTAGGCTGCAACGGAATGATCAGGAACACTTCTCAACCCATGTTGAAGTGTGTGAGTACACCCCAGCAGGCCCCAGAAGACTCTTAGCTGGGTCCTCCGAGATCTCCTTCTTGGGGGAAGACCAAGCCACCTAAAAAAGGGGCTTCACCACATCTCTCACCACCGTAGCTGTGACAAGTGTCCCTGGAATTTGGGGGACTAGTTTGCCTCTATGGATGGGCCAGTCCTGGGAACGCCTTCATGTACTCAAGGGCCCTTAGTGAGAACTGTCAATATTGATATATCCTTTCTTAAGGCTAAGGAGTGAACTGGCACAGAACAATAGCCTGAGTGTATGTGTGTAAGAGTACATGTGTATATACGGTATATATATGGTATACTGTAGCTTGCAACTTCCTGACTTCTTCTGTCCTATTCCAAGGAACATTCATTTCATTCTACTGATTTGGACAAACCGTGCAAAGATGGGGTGTTCGTTTGGGGTCCTCCTGCTTCTCCTGTGCGGTAAGTGCATGTTCAAGACAGTTGCATGTCTAAAGAATGCCATATCTAAATTTTCTAATACCTCAGTGCAGAATAAGAGTTTCGTTGGTCTGTTTTAACATTTTAGCAACCAAGATTCATGCCTGTTATTTTCTTTTCAAAATTATTTTTATTAATATTTTACAAGAAGTTATAGCATAATCAAAAGTTCAAATTACATTTTACATTTTCCCAATCTTTTTTGAAGTCATTGTTGTCCTTATCTTTGAGTCCCTCAGTTAGCTTTGCCATTTCAGCATATTCCATCAGCTTTTATAGCCATTGCTCTTTCACGCATGTTATTTTCAAGGATAGGCACTGTATTTGCAATGACCTGAACTGTCCCTCGTGTGTGCTATTATTCTGTAGATTTTAGCAAGTAGCTAGACTGTAGACCAGCATTCCTGAAACTGTAGGGCTTCTCCGCATTATAGGATGAAGACATGAACCTAAAAGGAACCTGGGAGGGTTGATGAAAGAAAAGTTACAGGAAGAAAATGCAAATTAAATGTATGGGGGTCGGGGAGAAGAATTGACAGAAGATCAGTAAAAAGTATTTTCGGGGTGGAAAACCTGAAATGAAAAATCCTTCTACAACCAGATCATCCAATGGTGAAGGCAAATGAGAATAGTTCCAGAGCTAATGTCTGTGCTTAGTTTGATGAAAGCTGAACTATGGAACTCCCTGACTCAAGAAAATCACTGTGGCGTAGGTGATGCGTGACTTTTGAGCTTGTGTGTATGCTATTTCCAAAACAGGGTTAAGATAGGGATGTTGCTCATTGGCAGCTGATGAGACAAAAACATCACCCCAAAACCCTTTCGATGCCATTTTGTGACTGGCAAGCCTTTGTCGTTTTAAGCTCCCTTAGGTGGGCCAGATGTTCTGCAAAGCTCTGCTTTCAATCCATGCAAAGTTCAGGCTGAGCAAGGCAACGAAACAGGAGCACTGGGATTTTCCTTCCCTATGAGGAAAGGTTGCAGCGTTTGGGACTTCTGAGTTCAGAGACAAAGCGAGTGGTACATGACATGATAGAAGCGTATACAATTTTGCATGGCAAGGGGAAAGTGGATAGAGAAAAGTTTTCCTCCTTCTCTCCTAACACCAGAAAGGTGGAGCGGAAAGTTGGAGGATTTGGGACACAGAGAAGAAAGTTCTTAATGCAGGGCAGTGTTAAACCACGGAACTCCCTCCAACAGGAAGCAGTCTTGGCCACCAGCTTGGATGTCAGTTTCCCGCTGAGGCATCTGCCTGGCCACTGTAAGGGCTGGATGCTGGTTAGATTTGGCTAAATGTTCTTCTTAGGTTCTCAGGCAGGCTTCTTGCTTTCAGCTCCCTCCTTAGGAAGCAGCAACCTGATCCAGTTTGCAAATATGGTCCGCCGGCTGACTGGGAGGCTGCCCTCTCTCTTTTACAATGGGTACGGATGTTACTGTGGACTTGGAGGATCCAGAAACCCCATGGATGAAACTGACTGGTGAGCAGGACTCTCGCTGAAAACAAAGGGTGAGGGAGAAATAGGATCCCGTTCTTCGCATTTAAAGGCAACCCCCCCTAATTTGCACTCCCTGAAGCGAAACACAAACTGAAATGCAGCTGTTTTGAAATTTGCACTTTGACCAAATTTGCAGTGCCGCCCTTCATACTAGTAATGCATTCAAATATGCATATGGGCGGGGGGGGGGAGTATACATCTATATATATATAAATGTAAACTGGCCATGTCTGTTAGTATCCACTTTTCACCAAAACCGCTTGACCGATTGCGTTCAAATTTTGACGCAATGTTGCATGTGAATATGAGAGCAAGCCCACACTGTTTTCAAAGACAGATGTCACACCTGTGCCAGGTAAAATGCAAAAAAAAACCCATGGTTAAAAACACACCACTCAGACGAAAATGCATTCTGGGAATAGAACCAGGTTGGAAACCAGCGCCCTCTAGCAGCGGCTACATTGGTACTGCACCTATAAAACATTCCAACTCAACAGCACCTCGGCTCCCGTTTACATACTAGGCCGAATGGAGGTACAGTGGTGCCTCGCTTAACGAATGCCCTGCTTAACGAAATTTCCGCTTAACAAAAGGTTTTTTCTAGCGGAGATTGCCTCGCTAGACAAATGCGTTTTACGAAAAATTCGTCTAGCGAATCGTGGTTTCCCATAGGAAAGCAATGAAATTCAATTAATGCGTTCCTATGGGCAAAATAAAAAAATAAAAATAAATTCAATGCATTCCTGTGGGATTTGCTAGACGAATTTTTCGTTATAAGAAAAGACCTGTGGAATGAATTAAATTCGTCTAGCGAGGCACCACTGTACTGACTTGCCTGGATGGGGGTTGGGGGGAGGATGGGACGGACGGGATAGCTCAGGACACGGTGGGACCAGTCACAGGGCTGAGCCAGGGGGTTGGGGGAAGAGGGGTCGTGATACATCATGGGTCAGGACAGGGTGGGGGGAATCACAGAGATAAGCCGGGGGTGGGGGGGCAGGATACATCATGGATCGGCACAGGGTGGGGGGAATCACATGGATGAGCCACAGCAATGCATGGCCAGGCCAGCTAGTGTGTGTGTGTGTGTGTGTGTGTGTGTTTGGAAATAGCATACCAAAATGCATCATATGTGGGGAAACTGCTTTGCAAGAATGGAAAGCCCCATCACTTAGTTGCAGTCCTGAGTTCGAGCATCTTCAAAGTCCATGACACCTTTGGTAAAGGCTGTTCTCCAACTGGAGCGCTCACAGACCAGTGTTTCCCAATTGCTGGAGCATGTGGCGCTGTGGTCTAAACCACTGAGCCTCTTGGGCTTGTTGATCTGTGCGATGGGGTGAGCTCCCGTTGCTCTGCCCTAGCTTCTGCCAACCTAGCCAGTTCAAAAACACACCCATGCAGGTAGATAAATAGGTTTTGCTGCGTTTTGGTGTGCTCTGGCTTCTGTCACCAGTAGTGGTTTAGTCATGCTGGCCACATGACCCAGAAAGCTGTCTGTGGACAAATGCCAGCTCTCTTGGCCTGAAAAGCAAGATGAGTGGCACACCTGCAACATCCTCTGTGAAAATCAGTCTGGATTATGGGAGCATCAACCAGACTGATCCCAGCCCCCAAAACCCCCTACAACGTGAATAACAGAGAATGTATCTAATCTCTCTCTTAATTGTCTTCCTTTCTGCCTGAAGTAATCGACTTGATCTGTGCTGCTTCCAGGTGCTGCCATACCCATGATTGTTGCTATGGAAAGATGGAAAAACTGGGTTGCCATCCTAAACTAGAGCTTTATACCTACTTAGTCGGGAACAGCGGAATCGTGTGTGGTATGTGTGAACATGGGAGTATGTTTGGGGTGGCCGCAGATACTTGGATGAGAGCTAGAGATGGGTGAGAAAACCAATTCACTCCCCAGTGGGCTTCTCTGCCGGCTGTTGGAAGCTGACTCCCGAGCTGAAAAGGGTTCCCCACCTCCCTACTTCAAGGAAAGGTGTGGCAAAGAATTAGGAAGTTAACTAAATAAGGTAACTAAAGCAAGCAAACAAAAAGCAAACATGCATGCACTAAGTCAATAAGGATGTGGGGGCTTTTCAGTGTTTTACAAGTATGGGCAGAAATCATGGGTATGTCTAAAGTGCAATTGTCACAGACTAGCTGGACGCAGAGGAATGGTGGGAGGTACCAGCTGGGGAACCCCCAGGGGAAGAAAGCTCAGAGCCAGGGGATTGGTGGTGGGATGATGATGAGTTGTCAGAGGAAGTCGGAAGAAGACTGGGAAGAGGAAGTGTCAAAAACTGAAGAGGTAACAGGCCTTAGTGAGCAGGGGGAGTCTGTGGCAGAGAGCAGTCCAGAATCAGAGCTAAAAGCTGCAGCAGGAGAAGGGGATGAGGGAGGCCAAGAGGCAGAGAGGAGACAGGTTGGTGAAGAAGCACAGGTGTTTCCTCCTGCTGCTGCGACAAGTTCCTCTCCCCACTGATCTCCCAGGACTAG
Organism: Zootoca vivipara; assembly: GCF_963506605.1. Lineage (NCBI taxonomy): Eukaryota > Metazoa > Chordata > Lepidosauria > Squamata > Lacertidae > Zootoca > Zootoca vivipara. The sequence goes on from NC_083281.1 coordinate 72,027,542, forward strand.
GAGAGGCACAAAATGGGAGGAGCAAAGGCAGGCATGCCAGCATAGACTGAGATTGCTTGGGGGGGAAACCCTGGAGAGGAGGAGACTTAGGCAGTTGTGGATGGCAGGGACTTTCAATCTCCACAACCGCCTCATGGGGGCGAGACCTGCTGCTGTGCTCGTTAGGCCTGGCATCCCTGTGCAGATCCTGATTTTCTAACTTTTTTTGCTGCGTGTTATTTACTGCTGGCTCACTCCTAACAGCAATGAGCTCTTGGCTCTCTGGGGAAAGGTTTGTTAAGGCCAAGGGGGCGCAGCTGGAAACGGTAAGAGATGCAAAGAGACAAGTGGATAAGCCCTGCTCCTGGGATGTGTGGATCTATCTCAACTTTTGGCTTTTTTTGTCTTCCAGGTGGAAAGACAATGTGCCAGAGGATGACCTGCGAGTGTGATAAAGTAGCCAGCTTCTGTTTCCGAAAAGCCGCCTATCACATCAAATATGTCTTTTACCTAAACATTCTATGTAGAGGCGCCACGCCTCCTTGCTAGGATCCTGGAAAGGCTGCTTTCTCAACTGCCTTCCTGAAAGTGTTGCAGTTAAACATAACCTCTTGCTCCTCTTGCCCAATGTTTATTTCACCCATCATTTCTTGGAGTCAACCCTGCAGTGCCAGTGTCATCACCTGACACACTTGAGATGCCGTGGGGGCCTCAACAACTGGGCAGGCCGCACCACTCCTACCTCTCCTGGGCCTCCAGCACCTGGCAACTTGGTCTGGGAGGCACTCGCCATTTTTATTTCCCACAATGCCCTTAAGTGTCGTGTCACTCCAGGGCATTGTTGGAAATTTCTAGGACAGCTTCTCCACCTCAAGTGAGGCCCCCTCAGACTTGGAATTGACCCTACCACATGATGTGACCTCAACCCCAAACTCGTTTTTTTCAAGTGACTTAATGGTGAATTGTTTCTTCTTAGAAATGCTTTGTAAGCCATCCTGAGATCTATTCTGGATGATGGGCAGTTGAGAAGCTGCAGACATGAGTAAATAAAAACAAGGAACATGGAATTCATGGTCTCCTCCATTATTTCCCAAACTGCAACAGAGTATTTGGGGGGTGAACAAAGCTGCAATGGAATCTCAGCTCGTCTGACACATACAGAAGAATGAGGTTTGGAGGACTGAGCTACACTACTTTGAATTGCAGTTGGGAGGTACCATTTTTGAATGCTCCCCACATTAATCAAAAAGAAAAGAGCAAGTAGAGAAGAGGTTCAGCACAATGAAGAGCAAGGTAGGGCTTTAGGGCTACTAGCCACAATGACTATACCAGGCATCCCCAAACTTCGGCCCTCCAGATGTTTTGGACTACAATTCCCATCATCCCTGACCACTGGTCTTGTTAGCTAGGGATCATGGGAGTTGTAGGCCAAAACATCTGGAGGGCCGCAGTTTGGGGATGCCTGGACTATACTGTACTCTGCCTCCACAGGTGAAGGCAGTTTTACCACTGTTTGTCACATGTAACCCGTGAAGGAATGGACAGTAGCCAAGCAGTTCCCATGAGAACCAAAAAGTATCCAGCTAGAGACTCCAGTGCAAGCAGATGAAGAGCAGGCACTACTGACAAGTGGAGATCTGTGATCCCAAAGTGGGCATTAAGCAGCATGAATACTCGTGGGATTTACTGCCCTGCCTCAAAAGCTCAGCAAATGTTAAGACCAAATATTTATCAAGCCCAAACAGGTTAAATAAAGGATCTGCCCCCAGGAGGAAAGATATGCGCCAAACTGTAGGCAGTGAATATTATTTCTAGAGCCCTGAAATGTTTGCTCCATTTGACTGAGTTCATCAGATGTTTGCAGGCAAGGTTAGTTCAGTGCAATGTTGATCTTGTCTTATGATTTTGTAAACAGATCCCAAATTTACTCTCAAGAAGCTATGATATTTTGCTCGTCCTTCAAAAGGACATATCGTTTGTAAATTCTTGCATTTGGGTTGGCATTGGAATTTGATAAATCTCAAATTATACTGCAAGCTTTGCTAAACTGCCTGATGTGTCCAACACATTTTGCTTGGGGAACACAAAGGCCTTGCTGTCCCTGTTCTTCCAAGATATGGATCACACACTCTGCTATCTTCAGGATTACCCAGAGGCAAATCACTCCACTACATGTGGCAAGTGTGTGTGTGTGTGGTTTAGTGGCTAGAGTGCCAGACCAGGACACCAGGGTTCAATCCTCACTCAGCCGTGAAACTCCCTGAATGACCTCAGGTCAGGTCACTCTCTCTCCACAGGAGTGTCATGAGAATAAAGTGAGGGAGGGGGAATCATGTGGGTCATAATCATATAGGAGGAAAGGGGAGATATACATGTAATATGAAATAAGAATACAATCAAAGAGAGTATTAGGGCTTTGACAATGTTAAGCCTCTGCATGGAAAATTCTTCCCAGACCACTCAGCAGCCGTCTGCTTTTCTGCACCACATAAAACTCTTGATTCTTATTCCTGCCTATGGTGCTTTAACTGCTTCTATTGCTGGTTTTTAGTGCTGCTTTCCCTTAGTTCAGTTTTTTGTTTTTTTGCCCCTTGAACTTTCCTGCAGAGGCAAGTGTTTCTTGTGCCAATGGCGGTCGGGGGGCCAGAAGCAAAAGTGGGTGAAAATACAGTGGGCATACAATTTGTGCATGCTGGGGAAAGCAGTGGCTTGTGCAATCCTGAATGCCAGCGCAGGACCTGCTCTTTGGCTGTGGGCCACTGCCAGGAAGAACCACAGGCCAGTGAAAGGGAAAGGTGGCTGTTTTAACTGGTTGATAGTGTCAACAAGGCCAACTTTATTTTGATAACCACAAAGATACGGAACTTTTATCCCCTCCATTAGCCACCAAACATATTTACAACCTTAAACCTGGATCTCTGCTATGGCTCTCTTTTCCAGAATGAAGAGGACTGTCATTACTTGATGTCACCGAGAGGAAAAGTTCTTGGGGTTGCTGAACAGCTGTCCAGATTGTTGGCACTATAGAACTAACTGTAAGGAGAACCTTCACCAAACTGCACTGTCCGCATAGCCTGGTGAGAGGCATGATTGACAGTTCTGGCAACAGCTTCCGTTATAAGGGCAGGGGCAACCACTTGCCTTTGTCTTGGGCAAATTGCTGCCCTCCAGGTATATTGGACTAACAGTTCCCAAGTGGCCAAGGCTGCACTAGCAGCTTACATCATGCCACTCCCAGCGGTCCTAAGCTTTCCCTCTGCCCTTTTTTAGTTGAATGGCATTTTTAGTATGAGTTGCCTAAATTCACCCTTTGGCTTATAAGTACCACAAGCACCAGAATCCTGTTTCCAAACCACCATCAGGCAAGTGTCACATTTTCCAACTGTTTGCAGCACTAGGATAAAAAAGTTGCTTCCATCCAAATTTTGCCTTCCTAAACAACCCATTGAGGCACACTAAAGCCACTCTTTATGGCAACTGCAGAGTATACATATTGAAATCACACAAACCCTGTTCCACTCCAGTCAGCCTAGGAACTGGTCAGAGATGACAAGGATTGGAATCCAAAAGCTGCTGGTGGGATTGCGGGCAGGGGGTAACTTCCCCTTCGCTGCAATATCTGCTGAATTAGCCTTTAAACCCCCCCAAAAAAACTATAATAGAACTCTCTAGGGAGGAAAACGTTTTTTTAGCAAACAAAATTAAGGAACAAGTGTCCCTTGGAAGTTTGCCAGTATAATTTCTTGGGTCTATAAATTTAACATGATAAAGAAGCAATTCTTTGAGTACCAAGTGTCTTTGGATGAAGGCCATGACATTCACAAGGAAACAAAGCTGCCAATGTTCAAGATGAAAGTACACTTTGGGTCAGCCTTGTTTGCATCACATACTACCATAGTAAGCTGGCAAGGATGGGGTTTGTCCATTTCCTCCCCATTGTCAGTGAAGTGGCCACAGTTGAAATCCAACTTAGGTAGCGCTGCTCAGCCACTTCATACTCTGATTTGCCCACCCCCACAGGAGGAGCCCATCTCCCTGCATAAGTGGGGCAGGACTAAGAATCCCATAAGGGCAGGCACAAGATGAGATCTGGCCCTTCCCCTACAAGTCTGTAATGGTGGACAGCTACCCAACCAGTGCTGTGACACAATTGTGGCCTATTCCTGCTAGGGGTGCAAGTGAGTAATTGATCAAACAAACCCTGCCGCAGATAGGGAAAGTTTCTCTACACTATCGGCCTGTCTGTATAGAATTTGTTACTATGCACACAACCCACAACCCACCACACACACACCCAGACACAAGCCACCATCATTTCCGTAGGCTAAAGTGCACGATTGATCATTGTCTAGAATTTAACAATATTGCCATGGGGATTGGGATTGGGGGGGGGGGGGAAGCAACAATCTAACAGGGTCAGTACCAACTTTGGTAGATAAGTTTTCACTTTGGGATGTAAGTCAGAAGCAGTTTTCTTTTTTCCCTGCTGACTTTGCCAAAAAGAAGATGTGTTCCTGAGCAAAGAAACCCTTTAACCCTCCTGCAGGCGGGGGTCACTGAAAATAAGATAAATTGGGAAGTGGCCATGGAAGATTCGGGAGCAAATTCCATGAGCTCTGCAGCGAGAGGATCCATGATTGGGGATTCCACCCCTAAGGCCTCTGTTGTCCAGGCTCCAGCACAGGAACTGCTCAGCCATCCCACACCAGTGTTCTTGTGCACAACTGAAGAATTGTTTAACTGTCAGTTAAACAGCATAGCAGACACCCCTGTTCACAAAGACAGACAGGGGTGAAGTGTTTGCTCTGAAGAAGGTACTTTTGGGATGCAAAGTTCAGCGGCCAGAGTTTCATTTCCCCACGCACATCAGAAATAGGGAAACACCATTAAGTCAGATGTTGAGAGCTGCAATGGTCTTCACCAGGGTGACCTGCGACTCAGACTCCATGGCGTTTTTATTATTGTCTGAGAGGTTGCTCTTGCCTCCTAGGACTTTCTGCCGGTGTCTGTCTTCCTGCCTTCGCTTCTTCTCCAGCCGCTGTTGCTTCTTCTCCTGCCTGTTGGACACCTGCCAAAGGGGAGAATTAGCAAAGCAGTGAAGGAGGAGGACTGTGATTTAGAGGGATCCCCTAGGTAGCAGAGTCTGAGGGTGCAGGTGTCAGAAGATGGTGGGAACCAAGGCCTAAACAAAGGGGACATCAAGAAAGGGATGGACTTTGCCATTGTCATGGAGGAGGAGGAGGAGGAGAGTTGCAGCACAACAAGCAAAAAACAAAATGACAGGAGCTGCTTCAATCATTCTGTGGGAACTAGGGCTGTGCAACAGCTTTGGCTAAATTCAGAACTGAATCAGGCCAATTTCTTCCCTATTCAGATTGGACGTAAGAAGCAACAAATTGCTGCAGAGCAAATTAGGCTGTCCCAGATCAATTCATGGCAATTTGTGCTGATCGGTAGCTCAACACAGCACTCAGAAAGCCAGAGTTTCCCAACTGTTGCATTTATTAATTATAACGCCATGTAAAAAGAACACCAGGGTTGGGAGCTGGAGGAAAGTTAGAATGCTATGAACAGGTCCAGACCGGGATCCTATCTGGATTCACAAATTGGGACTATAAATCAGATCAGTGTGTCTAGGGTATGGGATAGTAGGAATTAAAGGAATGACTGATTTGGCAAGACTGCAGTTTTAAAGATCAGCCTTTCCCAATCTAATGCCCTGCAGGCAGTTTTGAGTACAATTCCCACCAGCTCTGGGGCTGATGGAGTCATGAACCTGGAGCACACAAGGTTGGGGAAGGCTGTTTTGGATGAAGCATATGCATTGAAGAGATTTTAAAAAAAGTGATACCACCACAATCCTGAGGGGAGTGTCTGCACAAGGAGTTGGGATGGCAATGCTGGAAGGACAAGTTGGGAGAGAGCAGATCTCAGAATTTCTGCCTGGGATGTGATTCTGACACCATCCAGGCAGATTCCTCTGTGGAATCCCCAATTAAAAGTACCACTGCAAGGTGGGGGGAAAACCCAGGGCTCCCACAGAACTCCCCCCTCCCCCTTCCCTTCAAGATACCTTTGGTGCCTGCTTTTTACTGGCTTGGTTTGCTTCCAGCGAGCTCATTTGGAGCTTGTTGTTTTCTATTTCCTGGCTCCCAAAAATCCTACTGCCACTTCCATTTTCTTCCCACAGGGCTGGCCTGGGATGCAGTTTCAGTCGGTTTGTTTCCTGGGCTTCTTGGGCTTTCTCAGCATCTAGGAGAGGGACAGTGATTTGTCAGAGACCCATCCTGGGCCAAGGGGGTGGACTAGATTGCCCTTGGGGTCCCTCCCCATTCCACAATACTGATTCTAGAAGATGCAGTGGAGTGGGCCATTATTGTGGAGTGGCAGAGGGAAGGAAAGGGTAGCAAGGGAGAACCTGCAAACAGAAGGCTTAAGCCAGCCTGTCTCCCATCCATCCATTCCTTCCTGCAAGTGGTTTCCCTCCAGGTGGGTTTATTTCCTGGTCGTGTAGCTGCCTGAAACAGGGTGTCTGTAAATGGGAAGCAGCAAGGAGGTGGGAGAGGTAAGCACATACCCCAACCCCTACCTGCCAGAGGAGGTAGTGGCAGACACCAACTTGGGCAGCTCTAGACAAGTAGGGCTATCAGTAGCTACTAGCCAGGATGGCTACATTCTCCCTCCACTATCAGAGGCAGCAATAGCAGCCATTGCTGGAAACCACAAGAGGGGAGAGTGCTCCTGCTTGCCAGTTTCCCACAGTCATCTGGTTGGCCCCTGTGAGAACAGGATGGTGGACTAGACAGAGGTGGATTTAGAACAGTGTGACCAGTACTGCTACACTGGGGATCAAGCCTAGGGGGCACTGCAGAGGTCGCAACTATGATGTAGTGCATGGATAGCAAACTAAGGCCTGGGGGCCGGATCCGGCCCAATCGCCTTCTAAATCCGGCCCACGGACGTTCCAGGAATCAGCGTGTTTTTACATGAGTAAAATGTGTGCTTTTATTTAAAATGCATCTCTGAGTTATTTGTGGGGCATAGGAATTTGTTCATGCCCCCCCCAAAAAAATATAGTCCGGCCCACCAGGTCTGAGGGACAGTGGACCTGCTGAAAAGGTTTGGTGACCCCTGATGTAGAGAATTTAACAGAAAGGAAGATGAGAGGCAGGAGGCACGAAATTTTGGCCTCACACAGGGCACCGCTGAAATTTGAAAGATCAAAGTCCACCCCCAGACAAGATGGACTCCCTTTGGTCTCATCCAGCACTCAGGCTCTTCTTATGTCCTTATCCCTCCATATCTATTCCATCTCTGAAGTGGCAGGGCATGTTTGACAGGTGAGATTCATGCACCTGCCTCATAATTCTCCTTTAGGAAGATGCTGCGCACACAATGGAAGACTGTGGGCCAGGAACACTTAATTGCAGCCTCTGGAAGGCTCTTAGAATCATAGAATTGTAGAGTTGGAAGGGACGCCAAGGGCCATCAAATCCAAACTCCTGTAATGCAGGATTTTGGGGGGGTGGGGTGGGGGTGGAGTTCCGCTTCCATGTTGCTTCCCTTCTTTATTTCAAAAGGGCTGCTGTACTGTAATTGGTAATTGTGTGGCAAGAGCAACCCACTACTCACGGAGCCTTTTCACTTCATTTATCTGACACACAACAAATATTGCAGAGTCGATATTGTAGTCCTCCGTTTCAAGGATCCGGATGATTAATTCAGCATCCTAAAAAGCAAACAAGGTGTGCTGGATAGACAGTGAATTTTACCGTTGTACAGCAGGCTCGTTTTTGCACATAGCCCTCTGTATTATCCACCCAGGCAACCAATAGGCATTCTCAGAGTTCAAGAACATATTCTAGCAGGAAGAAACACTTAAGGAGGGAACGACGTATGGCAGATGAGGGCTGCAGCTTGGGGAGAGGGGGCTTAGGCTAGAGCCAACTAGGGGCACATTTGGCTCCTGGGGCTGAGGTTCCACCCCTGTCTTACAGCAAGAGAAGGGAATCTGTGGACCTCCAGACACTGTCAAGGGACAACTTTGATCATCCCTGACTACTGGGACTGATGGGAGCGCAATTCCATTATCATCACCATCTGGGGGCCTTGGGCTTCCCCACCCCCTCACTGCCTGAGAGGCACCTCTACCAGCATTTCCCCAAGCAAAGGAATGGCACAGGCTCACCAGGCAGCCGGTTGCATTCCTCACTTTCTGGACAGCATCCTCAATTTCGTCTTGGACTTCCTCTTCTGATTCTGCTTCCTGCTTCTCTTTTTTATTACATTCGTTTCTGCACAACATCTGGAATGACAGGAAGGCATTGCAATATGTCATCCTATGTCATTGGGGTGCGGGGGGCATGGGTGGGTAGTGTGAGCAAGGCCTGTCATTTATTCCACTGAAAGCATTTATAGGCCACTAATCAAACAAAATGGTTGGGAAAATATGGCTTACAAAATGGTTTATAAAAATACACAAATAAAAAAATTGTTTAATTTTTTTGTGTAAACCAGAATTGTAAACCAAAATTGTTTACAAAAATATACACAAATAAATGAACCCTGTGCCTTTCCCATGTAATCGGTCTCTCAGCAGGCAGACAGGAGACCACCCAGGTGGGAAAGAGCCATGCACAGCTGCTCAAGGGCTCCCCAGAGGCTTCTGCACATGGGAGTGTATGCGAGTGAGAGAAAGAGAAAGAGAAAGAGAAAAAGAGAAAGAGAAAGAGAAAGAGAAAGAGAGAGAGAGAGAGAGAGAGAAAGAAAGAAAGAAAGAAAGAAAGAAAGAAAGAAAGAAAGAAAGCGAGAGAGAGAGAAAGAAAGAGAGAGAGAGAAAGAAAGAAAGAAAGAAAGAAAGAAAGAAAGAAAGAAAGAAAGAAAGAGAGAACGTGAGTGTCAGTGAGTGTGTGTCTTCCACAATTTCAGTTGCAAGCCAGAATTATTCCCACCTGCCCAGCAGTTTCTGGAAGGAAAAATCACCAGGAAACAGGCTAAATGATCAGAAGATGGTTGCAGCACTGCGTGAAACTGAGCAGCCACACGCTTCAGGATCAATTCACCTTTGACAGTGGGTCAGAGTATCTGGCACCTGCTATCAGAGATCCTTTTTTAGCTTGAGTTGCTAGGAACTACACCTGCTCCTTCTGCATGCCAAGCAAGTACTCCACAGCTGAGCTAGGCATCCCTCCTAAACTCTTATCTTACCCAGCTTGGATAATTAAATCATAGGCTCCCACCCACTGCTTGATCTATTCCACAACATCTGGTTTAATAGGGTAGGAAATCTGTTAAAATGCATTAATTTGCTTTTATATCCTCTCTGAATTGCCAAGCCAAGCATCCACTGATCAGAAAAAAGAGAAAGCCCCATCCCGGTAGCATCTCCAGAGAATACCTAGCAGGGCCCAGAACCAACCTCCGTCTGCAACCGGGCAGGAGCCTCAGAGTTGTCATTAATCTTCCGGACGCTGTCATAGTGCTCTCCATATCGATATGCAATGTGCAGCTCTCGAGCATTGCTTTTGTCTGTTCCACGAATCTGAGAAAGAAGAATGGGTCGGGGCAGATGCATGATGAGAGACTGGTGCAAGTGGGGCTTTAAATCTGGATGCTTTCAAGAGCATTCAACTTCCTCAAAAAGAAGCAATGCCTTCACTAAAGCAAGTGCCTGCCATTTCCAGTGTGGATTCATGTGATTTATTGGTTCTACAGTTTCCATCTATCTAGCTCAGTGAAGGCGAGGGTTAGGGTTAGGGTTAGCCTCTCATAACTCTACCAAGAAGAACTCCCTTCTGCCAATTCCCCCATCCAGCACCTAGATCCTTAGCAAGGATGCATTTCACGGGTCAGCTCTGTCAGAAATACCAATAAAAGGAAAGCCCAAATTTGGACAGCCCAGCTTACAAGTATGGCAGAGGATTTCAAGACCAAGGGAAATATGAATGGTGACATTATTACAATGTAATATTTGTAACATTTTGTACCAGCTGCAATTCCAAACAAGTTGTCATAGACAATGTGGGGTGCATTGAAATAATCTAACCTAGATACCTATTTTGCATAAGAAAGGGACTGCCCCCCTCGCCAAATTTGGAAAATTATTGTAAGCTGTATTGCAACAGAAGGAAAATTATGCTTAACCGGTGTAATGGCACATTATTGTTCAATGACAAATTTAGTGTTTTGAGGCTTACCTGCCACAGAGGGGCATTGAGCTGGTGGATGACAACATTGACTTGATTGTTCTTCGCAAAGGCTACAATGGCATCGTTGCCAGCAAAAGTTCCAGGCTGTGCCAAATTGGAAACTGGAAAAAATAAGAAGAGAGGAGGAGGAGAAATGAAATGTACATTGAAGGAGAAAAAAGCAAATAAAAGAAAAATGCTACACAGATAAGTCAATGGCAATAGCACAGAACAAAATACCCTTTGACAAGGACAAGTGAAGTTGCCAAAGGGACATTCACTTGGAGTAATACCAGGCAACCAAGACCTGCAGGATCTCATTCAGATCTTGATTGGGTACATGGAGATGTTTTATCTATAAACCTGTGTCACTGACAACATTCACTCCCAATTTAAAGCAAACACTTTAAAGCAAAAACTGAAACAGTTTAGGACTATGTGTGGAAATATAAATGGTTCTCCTATAATGATACAATGTGAATGTAGGCTGAGACTTATTCTGATGCAATGCATTGGAGTACACACATTTTTTCTTCCAAAGGCCTCCAAGTGTTGGTATGTATTGTATAGTGTTGCCATATTTCAAAAAGTAAAACCCCAGAGAGATATTGCGCTTCTAGCTTTTTTTAGACAAACCCCAAAGTTGTTGATTTTTTTTTTTTACAAAAACGCCAAAAAACCAACATTTTTTGACTGACTTGCCAGGACAAACCACCGCCTTTCGGAAATTCCCCCCTTACATCAATTCTGCCTTTGAGATCCCCGGAATTATTGCAGCCCTAGTATTGTACATAAGTCCCACAATTCAAACAGGCTTCCTTAACTTGCCATCTTCCAGATGTTTTGGACTAAATTCCCAGTGACCCCAGACAGCAACTGTGGAAATTATAATCCAAATATCTGGAAAGTGGCACAGTGAGTAAGGCTGAGTTAGACAAACATTTTAAATACAGTAGCTCAACAGCAACAACAGTAGTAGCACAGCAGGGCAAGACAAACATAAGAGCACAACAGGAGAATATATATTAACCTAGAAGCCTGAGAAAATAAAAACAGACATGTCCTGGACAACCTTTCTAGGTTTTGAATGTGACCTCAACATACAGACCCTGATGCCAAGCCATAAAGCAGGAGTGCCTAACTCCCATCAGGCCCAAGCAAGTCAGGGATGCCAGGAATTGCAGTCCAGCACCCTCTGAGGGTCACAGGATAACCACCCCTGCAATGAAAAGCTTTAAATATAAGCACCAGCACTTTGAACAGAGCTTAGAACCAGTGCAATACATATTCTCACTGGCTGATCCCACTTAGCAGCCTGTATTTTGGACGAACAGCACTCAAAGGTAGCAGTAGGCACAACTTCCGCCTCTCACAAAGGGCACCCACCATGCTTCTCAAAAGGAACATCATCCTCCACAAAAGGCTCAAAGTCCTCCCGTTGCTTTATCATATAGTCCACAGTTTCCTGGCGGTGTTTGAGGTGGTCTCGGGAGTGACCTTCAAGCTGGTCTCCAAGAGCCCGGAACAAGCAATTCCTGTGGGAAGACATAATGCCCAATTGTGTTTGTCTGAAGGAGATTTGTCAAAAGGTGGTGGAGTAACATCATGGTCCTTGGTTTGTTAACAATTCAGGACTGAACCAACACATGTCCATAAGAAGCTGCCTTACCCTGAGTTAGGCCACTTTACACTCATAGGCAGCAGCAGGTCTCCAGAATTTTCAACAGGGGTCTCCCTTAGCTCTACCTGAAGATGCCAGTATTGATCCTGGGACCTTCTGCATGCAAAGCAGGTGTCATGGTCTTACTAAGCTTTTTTGTCAAATCACACTATACACGGTTTTCCTTCCAGTACAATACAAATTTGGATGTCTGTCTAACCAAGCATATGTCCCTGATCCTCACATTTCCTTTTATATGTTTATAATCATCATACTGCTTTTTTTAAGGATCCCAAAAAGAACTTAAACTTAAGAACTGATACCTGGGTTTGCTTATTTCCTCCTCTATCCCAATCAGTTTTTCTTTTGTGCTGCACCCTGTGCTTTTTTTCTTTAAAAATGTTTAGGAGTACTCTCATTTTGACTCAAGAAAACCACCATTTTCTAGTTCAAATTGGGGAAATAAATACAGTAAATGGACAAAAGTACAAAGATTCATAAAAAGTTTAGGGTTGTGTGTCCCCCTGTGTCCCCCCCAGAAAAAAGCAGTGGCAGCACCTTTTTAGACTGCCAGCCTGAGAGCAGGGGAAGTCTTTTCTTTTCTTTTAGACTTTTTAGAGAATTCTGTAAGCTATTCTTGCGAGCCTTTTGGGGGGGGGCTGAAAAACAGGAGAAAGGTTTTTTGCATAAATAAATAAGGGAGAAATGGATAAAGATGGCAGGCCTTAGGGAAGTAGCAGGGAGTAGAATTCTGCTTCCTTTTCCAACTTCCTCTTTTAATGCAGCTAAAGGAAACAAGGAAATTCAACAGCAGCTTTTTTCCCACAACTTCCTACCATGGAGAGAAGGAAAGCTTTACATCCCAGACTATCTTGAGCATGATAAAAGCAGCATGATTTAAATGCCTTTGAGCATGATCTAAATGCCTTTTAAAAACGCCAGAAAATAAGCTGCCAATGCTAAAGAAATATAATGGGAACGGGGTCTTGGCTCAGAACGTTTGCTGGGCCGTATGGGCGGAGCCACTGAGAGTGGGCGGAGTTTGCTTCTAGACATCAAAGTTGAGGGACGTGGCTTGGAACCCTCGAGCGCAGAGGGCGGTTGTGGGCGGGGCGTGCGAGTTGTGGGCGGGTGTAGTTTAGATCTCTCTCGCGCGCAGGAGCCGTTGCGGTGGGCGGAGCTTCAAAGCTGAGGGGCGGGGCATGGCTCACCCGTCGCCCGGCACCTCCCTGAGTCGCAGCCCGAGCGCCTGCAGCTGCCCGGCCAGGCCTCCCTCGCCCTCAGCCTGGGGTCGGTTCCGCCTTTCGCGCGCCAGCGCCCTCCGAGCCGCTCGCTCGTCCCGTTTCCGCTCCGTCTCTGCCTTCCCCGGCCGGGCCTTCGCCGCTTGTTTGCGAGACATCGTCGCGGGAGAGCCGGAAAACCGGCTCCTGTCAGTCGGCGGCGAGCGCGGTTCTCGTTACTGCGCCTGCGCGTCACGCCCACTTCCGCCTGACGCGGAAGCAACTAAGAAGTGGGGATCATAGAGAAATGAGTTGCAGAGCCGTCATCTGACTCCTGGATCATAGAGAACAGGACCGGAGCGGTCACCCGGCCTCCTGGAAGCCAGTTGCGACCTTAAAAGGGGCATGTACGGTATTTCATGGGAATCATGTGTTGCTCCCCAATCAATCTCATGTTCAGTTTATCACCCTGACCTCTGTACTTTATTTATTGCCTTGTTTTCTTATTAGCTCCTGCTGACGTTAATAAAATTTGCCCAGTTTCAGGATTACTCCTCCTGGTTCTTTCCAGTCGATTTTTAGTTCTGGGTGTCTCAAAAGACAGTGGGAGATATGTGGAATAAGGATACAGTGTCAGAATGAAAAGCAGTTGTAGAACAATATAGTGGGGGTGGTTTTAACGTGCTGTAAAAAACCCACTATTTTCTTGTTCACCCCTGTGAGGGGCACATACTCCAGTTGATTGTGACCAGGTAGCCTCCAGACTAGATTATTGCCACGTCTTATGCCATAGCTGCCAAGTTATCCCTTTTTTACAGGGATTTTCCCTTATGCTGAATAGGCTTCCTCGCGAGAAAAGGGAAAACTTGGCAGCTATGCTTATGCATGTGGCTCTTTTGAAGATCCCAGAAAAAAATTATTTCAAAGTACAACTGCTAGGCTGCTAATTAGGGGAGTGGACAAATGGATCACGTCTCATCAGTCCTTTAACAACTGGACTGGCTGCTGACCTTTTTTTAATGAGTACAATACAAGGTGCTGCTGCTAATCTTTGAAAGCCTAAACAGCATAAGTCATATAATCTAATTAACAGATCATCAGTAAAATTATTTATTATTATTTATTGAATTTATATACCACCCTATACCCACCCACAGGTCTCAGGGCAGTTCACAGGATAAAATCAGAATATAAAACCACTAAGTAGGCTCCGTAATCAAAATAAAAACAACCCAATAACTCATAATGTTAAAATGTTGTTCATATGGGTTGAAAGAGTTTCCTTCAGGATTCAGCTCTCTGCTCCCAGGGTCTCCAGAAGTTAAATATCTGAACAGGAAATTGGCATATGAACATAGCCTGCTGGATCGGGCCTATGGCCAATCTGCTCCAGCATCCTTTTTCCACAGTGGCCAACTAGACCAAGGAGAAGCCTTTGCAAGGCCTCACCAGGGGACAGAAAGGGAGATTCAGCGAATACTTTTCCTTGAGGAGAAACCCTTGCAGAGGTTTAACCCCACTCTTATCACGGAGGCAGCAAGGGGCATTCTCAGGCATCGAAGCATCTCTGGCTGCCCCTGTATGCACACACTTAGAAATAAGTTCCATCAAATTCAAAGGGGCTTGTCCCCATGGGTGGGTGGGGAGGTCTGGTAGCTTAGACCCTACTGTCTAGCCTCTACTTTTGTCCTGGATTGTGACTGAGGCCGGCAAAAATCTGTCAATTTTTTTTTCTTGGTTTCTCACTTTTCCACTCTTAAACTCAGCACTCATCATTTCTCAGTTTGCAAATTTAAAAAACTAGTCCTCATGAAAACTCAGCAGCATTTTTGTGCCTATTTCTCCTGTATGCAATCTTGACTAACATACATACTTTTGCAAAACAATTTCCCCTTCTATAAAAGGTTGTATGCTATTATATTAATGTGCACTAGGGCGATAACTTTTTCATTTTTTTCTCAAAAATTATTTCCTGTAGCGCAAATGGATGAACCTTTGCCTATTAATGACTAAAATGAGGTATATTCCATTGAAATATTTAAAAAAGGTTACACACAAACCGTTTTTCATTTTTTTGTATGCCGTTTTACCATTTCATAAAATTGTATTAACAATTCTATATATATTCGTATCAAATTTGGACACAACACCACATTCCACAATGGGGAGTGTTCTTAGCAACATAGGGCATACAAATGTCACACCTGCGCAAGGTAAAAGCCCCTTTTGGGGACCTCAAAACTCAGCCAGCAGACCCTGCCGGGCATGCTGGGAAAAGAACCTACAAGAGAGGTAGCAAAACATCGTCCTCTAGCGGCGTCTATACTGTTACTGCAGCTAAAAAAAGCTTCCTGGTGTGTTTGATGACCCTATATAATGTTGTATATATGTGACTCTAAACCTCGGGTTCAATTTTATATCTGCTTACAGTGATTTCAAAAATGGTCAAAAAATTGATGAATAAAAAAACTTAAATCATTTTGTGCGTGAGGTTTTTTTTAAATCAAATCTCTTTGAAAGTAAGATTTTATCTAATCTTTAATGAAAGCTCATTTTTTACCCTAGCATGTGCATCTCTTGGCTGGAGAACTGCTTTGCAAAATGTAGAGAATACACATTTCAGAGGACTGAGTATGTTTCAAAAAGTGCAAATTAGATTTCCTTATAAATGTAGACCAAATTGAATTCCTCCACCCCTAATTGTGGCCCATGATGCACCTTATATATACTTCAATCAAAAATATCCACTTCAATAGCATTTCCATGCGCTCTGGCTTCTGTCATGGTGTTCCGTTGAGCCAGAAGTGGTTTAGTCATGCTGGCCACATGACCCAGAAAGCTGTCTGTGGATAAACGCTGGCTCCCTCGGCCTGAAAGCGAGATGAGCGCCACAACCCCATAGCCACCTTTGACTGGACTTAACCATCCAAGGGTCCTTTACCCCCCCCCCTTTTAACCTTATTTCAATATTTCTTACTTACCTTTTACAAATACAGTACCTGTGGATTTAGGCATAGGAGAAAACAGACCAGATATGTATACTTTGTAGTTAAACGAAGATATTAAGATTTATTAAAGATTATTATTAATACTACATAAGATTATACTTGCTGGTAAGTAAATCTGGTTCAAACATCAGATGCAATGTGTTATTGCTGCCTTAAGTAGATGCTACAGCAATGCTGGTGTTGCTTTAAGAAGATGGCTAGGTGTCTGCTGCTGTTCCTTTTCAGCCAGGAATGGAAAATATTTGGCCCTTCGAATGATTTTGGAATCCAAATCCCAACAGCCCCAGCCAGCATGGCCAGGGCTCAATGGAGTCCATCAGTCCAGAGGAGCGCACGTACTGCTATGCAATAACTAGGTACCATTCCCAACTCTACCTGAGTTAATTCAAATATGCTTGGAGGGCTTCACTTGAAGACTGGCAGGCTTCCCTGAGGTCACCACCAGGAGTCTTCATTTTGGTCAGGAGCTTCTTCAGATGACTTGCCTAACAGCTGATTCATTGGGCTCCACTCTTCCCAAACCTATAACAGGAGACCCCCTCTCCTCTCTCTCAGACCTTCCTGGCTTCAGGCTCCTCTGCTTGCCTCTTCCAGAGTCTTCTTAAGTCCCTCGCTGAACTTCTTCACAGCCTTCACAGTTCAAGTGACCTCCAAATGGCACTGATCCTGGCCTTATATTCCCTGCAGCTGGTAGCCCACAACCAATCAACTTGCTTCCGATACACGTCCAAGCCCCCTATTGGCTTAAAATCCCAATGGGCTTGAACGGAATGACCACCAGAAGACCAATCATAGCTGACCACCTTGGGATGCTGTTGCTCTGCATACAAAAGCTGGAACCTGCCAGCACCATGGCAACAGTGAGCAACTGTGGCAGTTTAACTGCCATTCGAGAGGCACCCAGCAGGCCTTGTGTACCAGCTTTCCCCAGTCTGGTGCCCTCCAGATGTTCTGGACTATCAGCCCCAGCCAGCGCAGCACAGCTGAAAGGAGTTTGCAACCCAAACCATCTCACACATCATGTGCCTGTTTTTAAGAACATAAGAAGGGACTCTGCTGGATCAGACCCATTTCACTCAGCATCCTTTTCACATAGTAGCCAACCAGATGCCCATTAAGGGAAGCCTGCAAGGATGGCATGAGTGTAATTCCCAGCAGCCTCTGGCAATGGAGGGGGAACACAGCCATTGGTAGCCTTAATCCTCCATGAATTTGGCTGGTGCTCTGTTATTTCTCATAAAATCTACATGCCTGGCATGCTATGGTCCATGGGGTCACGAAGAGTCGGACATGACTAAACGACTAAACAACAACAACAACCTCTTAATTGTAAAAACAAAGTGGTGTACGAGAAGAATAAAATAATAAGATTATCAGTCCAAAAGTTAAAAACGGAACATTCAAAAATACCATCACCAATGAGCTAAAAACAGATTAAAACACATTTCAACATTCTAGGTATCTGGGTAGACTTGTCTAACCAAAAATGTTTTAGCAGGAGCTGAAAAGAGTACAGTGAAGGCTCCTGCTTGATGTCAATAGGCAGGGAGTTCCAAAATGTAGGTTTTGCCGTGCTAAATGATTTCTTGCAAAGGTAAAACAAGCATTAGGTGGCACCTGTGACAATGCCAGTTCTGTAGATCAAAATGGTCGAATGGGCTTATATGGAGTAAGGCAATCACACGGGTCAAGTGGGCCCAGGTTAAAGCCATCCATGTCGGTGACCATCCCTACCTCTTGTGGAAGAAGGTTCCATAGTTTAATAACTGCAGTGCAGGGAACTTTCAGGCGACAGAGGTGATGTGACTCACTCTCTTTCTCCAGGACGGGAGAGAACCACAGAGGCTGCTGCACCTCCACTTTGGGTTGAAGCAAAGTACCCCAGCTAAGGCCAGTCCCCAGCCCATGGCGATGCAGATGGCCCACTTCAGCAGCCCCCCATCCAAGATGGGTAGAATGAGGGCCACGAGCAGGGCTAAGAGCAGGAGAAGGAAGACCAGCCTCTTGGCAGCCACCCTGACATTATCGCTGCTGCTGCCGCCGCCATCATCTGGGTTGACATGGAAAGTGCCACGAGCCAGTGGCTTCCCTCTCCGAGCATCCAGAGGAAAGAGACCCTCTGCATTCCAGCCAGGGTTTGGCAAAGGCTCAAGAACGGCTTCCTCCTTATCGCGGAGGCTTCTGATAAGGCCCCCAAAGACGGAGGTGGCTTTTCGGCAGATGGGGCAAACAATTTCCCATGTCTTCCCGTTGTTCCTCAGGATAAGCTTCAGGCAGACGGCGCAGAAGACATGCTGGCAAGCCAGAAGTTTTGGCAGTCTGCTAAGACTGTACTGGTTAAAGCAGATGACACAGTCTGTGTCTGCGGCTGGGACTGCAGAGGAGCATCCAAGGTCCACTTTCTCTGCAGGGCTGTCTGGAGGAGGGAAAGAGTTTGGCGGGTTCGCATCCAGAGCCGGTTGATTTGAGGCATCTAGGTCGGGTTGTCCCACAGGAGAGGTTGGGCCCTCTGAGCCTGAAATTCCAACCATGCATCCTACATCACCTGTATTTTGCATTTCTTCTTCAGGGGGATCTGTGTTTTGCATTCCTTCCGCTGTTTTCCGAGATTTGCCCTGGAATGTTCCTTCTTTAGCTCGCCCAGGAGAGGAACTTTCTCTTTCCAACAAGCATCTGCAGGGAGGAATGAGATCTTGCTGCGCTCATCTCTGGCTTCACAGTAACTGCTGCAGTTTCCACTGCCCCTTAAAAGGGGGGAAAAAAGAATTATGATGCTTTACTGGTATTGATATGAGTGATTATTAGTGAGTTAACTTTCAGCCACGTTGACGTCAGGAAAATAATGCCAAGAAGGGTGTTAATCAGTAACGCCACACAGCTCCCTGGGTTCCTGGTGCTTGGCAATAACACCAAACTATTCTGCCCTTGATTCTCCCAGTCATCAAAATATGTAATGTCCATATCAGTGGCCACCAATATTTTATTATTCTCTGATGTGTAAGTGCTTTATGGCTCTTATCTAGCATGCACACACAGGAATCACGATAGGCTGGATCCTATCGCACCCTCCAAGCTCCATAGCTAAGAAACAGTGGGGACACACAAACTACAAAGATTGCTTCCTCCTTGGCTCGTATCCGTGCTGGTTGGTGACCACTGGGCCTGGTGGGGCTTCCAAGGGCGCCTCTGGAAGCGGCGCCAGTTTGCTCTGGGTTGCTTGCAAAGATACTGTGGACACCTAAGGAACGCAGCAATACGGTTGCTTAGCATCTGACTGGTCACAACCCGGTGAGGTAGGGTAGGTTGAGAGGCTCCGCCTCCTAGATGTCCAACACCCACCCCCACTAGAGACAAGGGTGAAGGGTAGGACTTGTCGGCCACAGCCATGTTTGTGATTGGCTTTGCTGTCCACAGCTGTGATTGGCCAGCAGATGAGAGGGGCAGAAGAAAAAACCCTCAAGTAGTCTTTGAACGATACAAAACTCATGCATGTATCAGGAGTGGGGTGGAGCATCCTGCTTGGGATGTTGGTGGGGAATCTCAGGGTCAAGGGCCAAATGTGACCTTCAGGTCTCTCTCTCTCTGGCCCTCAGACCTCTTGTCAGGCCACACCCCCTCACCAGCTTTCTTTAACATGGTCTGTGAGTGTTTTTGCCTGGCTGGAATGTGTCCTTGAACCCTGTGCTAAGGCTTGCCTGGATGGCAAGTGTGTGTGGAAAGTAGCCTACCGCATGGAGGTAAAATTTGCATCCAGTGCTCTGCTCCCTTTTGTCTCTGGGTCCAGAAAGGAATGTGATTCTCGGGCTGAAAAGGGTTCTTTATCCCAGCTTAAGCCACCCATTTCTCTCTCTCTCTCTCCAGCAGGTGCCATGTGCCATTTTCACCTTGCTGGAGGACTTTCAAAACAGAGGCTCCTGACTGCTACTGTGCTTATCTCCGATGCGATATTTCTGCATGCAATTTTTTCCATTAATGTTTAAGCGAGAATAGTTGGCTGATGATAAAAGGTGCAGTGGATCAAACGGAAGTGTGAAGATCCCTGGGGCTGGGCGAGGGGGTGGGGAACTCCTGGTGGGGGGGAACAATCAATCTTCGGGGACCTGCCTTTCCCCCCCCTTCTGCAAAAAGAGATCCAGGAGAATGGAGAGGCTCACACTCTCCCTAGTTTCTCTCTCTCTGCTGTTTCTGTTTCCAAGCCAAGTGAGAGAATGAAATGAAGACATTGGTGCCAGTTTTGCCGCAAGTTTCTACCTCATCCTGTCTTCTGCAAGAAAGACACCCTGAGGTGTCTGATCTGATGTCGGGTGGGCAAGCTTTTTTCTGTGGAGCACCATTTTGCTTTGGGGGTACTCTGTCAGGGTCCGCGTGCTGGCAGCAGGATAGGCTGAAGCCACTTGGCAGAGACAGAAGAACCAATCTATATGGTCACCATTTCTTTGAGCTCCTGCCATCGGGACGGAGATATAGAACAATGCAGGCAAGAACGAGCCGTCTCAGGAACAGTTTCTTCTCTAGAGCGATTTTGGCCTTAAATGGAAAGCCTGGACTTTGAAGTCATCTTATTTTACTTGTTATTTTGTAAAAAAATTCCTTCAGTAGCACCTTAAAGACCAACTAAGTTTTTATTTTGGTATGAGCTTTTGTGTGCATGCACACTTTTAATTAGGTTTTGTAATTTTGGATTATGCGAAATGCTTTATCTGAGTGGATGTAGCAACCGAGTAATTTCGTTGTTCCTGCAAGGGGACAATGACAATAAAGATATCTTTATACAGTATAGCCAACTGTACTGTACTACAGTACTCACTTTCTGCCACCCATTTTCCTCTCTCTCCTGCCAGTTATCTCGCTTCATCTGCCATCCAGTGGTCACTTTGAGAATTACACAGCATTGATTGAAAGAACAAGGACTTCTGAAATTGAGAAGGCCCCCGTTTTGAGTCTCCAACCTTCTAAGGAACTTGGGGCATGGCCTTTTGTTTTGGATATGATTTTCATTCTGTTTGATTCCCCCCCCTTAAAAGTCTGAAACATCTTAGCCATGTCTTCATATCTTATTTAGAACCAATTAAGGACTAGGAAATGAACAGCAAAGAAACAAGGGTAATAGAGGCTCACATATGTCTTAACAATCTCTTGGAATTAAAAAAAAATGTGTATAATAAGGAGGGACCTGTGGAATAAGACAATAAAATCACCAGTAAAGATAGTGTTATAGAAAAAATAGGGGGATTGGCTAAGTCCATGATCAGTCAGGAATGAATTGATGGAGGCAAGATCCATAGAAAGCAACACAGATCTTTATTTTTCTGTTGCAACAGAGTTCCCTCTCCTCATTGCAAGGAGGTAGGAGAGACTCAGAACAATGGTGCACAAACACATCTAAAGGCTTTTGAAATTGCCCACCCTGTAGCCCAAGACCACCCCCCCAAAAAAAATACATCATACATACATCACAGAAGGAGGTGATCTCCAGCAGAATTTAGAGTGTTGCTTCTCTCCTGTCTGCCAGGATACCTGATAATGCCTTACTTGATTGCATTTTCTTGGGCAGCCTGGCCATTCCTTTGAGATGGTAAATACTTTCGTTCCTGAATCTCTTACAGATATTGATAGTTTGCTCAGCCTAACAGATCCTTGCCAGGCTGTATTTGCAGGGAGGTGTAAGCCCCTACAGTCCAAAGACAATTGGAAAGATTTTCCCATTTCCTTCCTCCTTGCAGAGAAATATTTGAGGTCACTTTGGGAGAGTCAAAATGGCTTCAGGATTGCTCTCCTGTACCATTTCAGACATGTGGTTTATATACTTCTATATGTGTGTTTGCGTTATACATTTATGAACATTTATTCTGTATTTGAGACCGTAGAATGATTATAGCAACAGATAAAAGCAGCCATTTAACACACTTTTTTAAAAAACAAACATGAAATCAACGATATTCTAAAGAAAGATTACAACACATGTCAACAGTCTACATGTCTAGCTAGGCTTGACTATGGAGTGTATATGGAGTAAGGCAATTTCACAGGCAAAGTGATCCCATGTTTACCATGTTGCTGAGGGCTTACAGGTACTAACAATCTGAACTTGAGTGACAAAGCCTTGCCCCAGCAGAGGAAAACACTCACTTTTGCCAGCATTCAGCTCCCAGATCGATCATAATTCACTCGTCCATTGACAGCTTTGCTGTATTTTTTGCTCCTTAAGACGCACCTGACAAAAAGACGCACCTAATTTTTAGAGAAGGGGGAAAGCCCTGGTTTTTTTTGGATCAGCTCGAAGTTGTTGAGCTTACCTTGCAAAGGGGAAAAAAATCGTGTTTTTATGGGTTCAACTCATAGTTCTGCAGCTTCTTTAGGAAAGGGAGCCATTTCTAGTTTCCAGACAATCTAATCAGCCAGTCACATGTCAGCTGGGGAAACACAACAATGGAGGCCTGGGCAAGGGGGCGGGCCAGGAAGGGAGCTAGCTTCTCTTATCTCCCTCCTTGATCTCTTGCAATCAGCTGCTGAGCGGGTTCCTTTAAACACCCTCCTTCCCTTGTTAGCCTTTAGCTCTTTCTAAAAAAAAAAACCAAGCACGATCTGCTTTTCGCCCCTGGGCAATTGGCTCCAGGGACCATGCATTCGCTCCATAAGACGCAGACATAGCCTCCTATTTTCCAGGAGGGAAAAAGTGTGTCTTATGGTGCAAAAAATGCAGTAAAGCTTGTCATTTTGTTTGCTCTCAAGAATATCCAATTTCTGGAAAAGCTCTGCCACTCTCTTGTGGAGGGGCACTCCAAAGCAGTTACTCAATATGTGCTTCTTTGCATTTGGTTAAGAACAGGGGCTCTACCAGATGGACAGCAGCCTGTCCTCCACCAGAATAGAAAGGGTTCCCCCTAGCACATGTGAACATCATTCCCTCATATCATTGCATTTAGGAAGGGCTTACTCCCTGAATGTGAGAGCTTTGTCAACATACACAGACAGGCTCTGAACAAGCAAAGTAACATTTGAAGCTGGGCAACTGGTAAATTTTCTAGCATTTTGGATTTTTTTAAAAAAAAGAACAGTTCCACTCAAAATTCCTTTTTACAATTTGCAACAAAGCCTGGCTGATCGCGACGCTGTAGATTTTCAAAGGAAATTCATGAAACTAGTTTGTTTGGATGCAACATGTGGATTATAAATGAAAAAAATTGGGGGAAAGGTATCCCAAAGCAATAGAAATTGGGTGTGTGTGTTGCATTTCTAAATTTCCAAGATGCACTGGTCATGCTGTGCCATCTTCTTGGCTTGTCTGCTGGGCTTCTGCTGTTGCCTCCTCAAATAACCCCCTTTCCTCCCAATTCAGTATCAGCAGCCACCAGGAGTTTCTTTCAGCTCCACATTAAAGGTTGCTATCAAGGCATGAGATAAAGCAACCTCCTTCTCCAACTGCTGAATATGCATTTAAAAAGACCAGTTGATACTTTGTTGTTAAGAGCTAGGGAAACTCTTCCAGAGTGCTAGAACTCATTGGCAAGTATGAGCCCCATTTGAAAAAAAGCTATTTCCAAAATCATCAACAATGACCCCCCACCCCAAGCCTACAATGTGTGCAGCCGTGCTGAACCTGCACAAACCAAATGATGCAGTATGCCAAGGGGAGGCTAGCTTGCTTGAGGATTAAGAGAGTTGACAGTTTCCCAATATAGGGAATCACCTCACATACCAACACCTGGATACAACAAAGATGCACCTGAAGCTGGCAAGTTTGCACCAAGCCCAAGTCTTCAAGAAGTGAAAAGGCTTGGTTTAAGTATGTCCAAAAAGCCCCGACATCTCAAATCCCTTGTTAATTCAGCCCCATTTATCTGTGTTCTGATTTGTAGCAGGTTTTCTCCCCCAGAAACCCCAACCCCAAATTTTACAGAGCCTTTTGTATTAATACCCAACTAGGCCTTTATCCCAGGTGGTTTAATTTCTGCACTATGAGTACACCAGACTCACAACACATTAATGTCTGGTTTTTTGAGAAAACATGCCCTCCTCTGAGCTTCTGAAACGATATATGTGGAGAGGGTGGGGAGGATCAGTTAAATCAAAAACACACGACACCGGGCAATTCTTAAGACCTTTATTAAGAGATGCTTGCAGTTTGGCTTGAAAAAATCAGGTGTATATTTCATACAAATTAAAAATGAGGTTCTTAAAAATCCGAACTGACCAGATATGAAACAATTTAAAAACCTTTAAAGGTGTATTGAGAAAAAACAGGCCTTTAAAAAACATGTTTGTCACTCCAAAAAGGAGACCACTTTAGGTAAAAATAATAAAAATCCCATGCTGCATAGATAATGCAGAGAGTTCGAGTTATCTGGTCAACAGCAAAAAGCAAGCACTTAAGGTCTTCAGTTCCAATTCTTCTGCTCATTTCTTATTGCTGGAATTTCATATTCTCTTTAAAATTTCATATTCTCTCTTCTTTGATGACTAAACTGCAAAGAGAAAAACAAGAAGTCGCCTTACCATACTGGGTAAAACCCAAACCCCACAAGCGTAGGTCCACAGATGGCTTCTGGGCTCCACTCAGACATCACCACCACATAGTGCAACATCTCAGCTAAACAACCAAACCTAGGCATCATGCATAACACTCTTTGGACTACAGGTGAAACTCGGAAAATTAGAATATCGTCGAAAAGTGCATTTATTTCAGTAACGCAACTTAAAAGGTGAAACCAATATATGAGATAGATGCATGACATGCAGAGCAAGATATGTCAAGCCTTTATTTGATGTAATTGTAAGTATTTGTCGTTAGGCGGGTCCATTATAAATGGAATGTAATTAATGAAATGTAATAGCGATGTTTCTTTTTGTATTATTGTAACTATTTGTTTTATTACTGTGGAATTTCCAAAAGAAAGCATTTGTAAAAATAAAAAATTAAAAAAAAAGATAAGTTGCATTACTGAAATAAATACACTTTTCAATTATATTCTAATTTTCCGAGTTTCACCTGTACAATGGGGAACTTAAAGGGTGGCATGCTCCTCCAGCACTGTAGTACTCCTTGTGCATATAAAAGGAGACTGCCTGGGAGCAAAGTTCTAACCTACCCATCTTGCCAGGCTAATTTTCTATGTGCAGGATTTTTGTTCTAACTGGCGAAGAATGCAATCATGCCATTCTCCACTTGAAGGCTATAGTGGTTCAATCCAGACTCAATTTAATGCCCTTAACTGTGGAGTGACAGAAACTAGGGCTGTGATTCAGCCTGAGTCAGGACATGTGGTTTGGCAGCTCTCCAAGGGCCAGGATCCAGGAGTCTTAACCCACTACTGACTGCTTCTTAGAAGCCTCATTTGGACTCAGTACCATCTAAACATGAACTCAAGAAAGTTGCTTGAAGGAAATCCTGTTAAAGCCTTTGGGATGGACTTCCAAACATTTATTTCAAAGAGCTTGTGTAAGGATTATCTTGTAAGCTTTCCTAAAAAGACCACAAGCTATCCAATGGGAGTGCCCCCAAGAGTTTCTGGCTGATTTCCCATAAATTTTGTCTTCCCATGTTTGACCTCTAGAAAACTAGTGGGAAGGCCTGCAACTGTCACCTGTTGTGAGTACCACTGGATGCTGCTTGGGCCTTGCCAATTCAAAACACTTCAGCTCAGCTGTAGGATGTCCTTTCTGTGGTCTCTCACCCTTCCCAATTTCACTCAAAACCTGTCAAGGTGAAAACTGTTCTACGTGTTGTGGGCAAAAATTTATGACTTTGCCTGACCATACACACAGTTCTTCTAGTCTTCACAGAGCAGTGAGGCCCCTTCCGGGCTATTCACTTAACCTCTGCTTGACCAAGGTTTCTAAAAGTCCAACTCAGATATTCACAATTTAGACTGCATTTGGTTCCTTTCACATGGCATCTTAAAACAGCTGGGGGGATCACTACCACCCCAAGCCCCTTTTTGTTTTGCTTACTACCCAAGGAACTCAAAATCTCGTTTACACCTTTGTGTACAGTGGTTGGTCCTAAAGGCTTTCTCATGAGCTGTATTCTGTTTTTATCACCACCTCCAATTCATTTAGCAGGTTTCAAGCGCTTAGCTAAGGGCAACGTCAACATTCCTGCCAGCTGCCTACAAAACAGGGCTCTGGACCCATTTTTCCTCTCTCCTGGTGGGAATTGCAGCCCACGTACCCGGATGATGGTAGAGATGGTAAGCCGGCGTTTACTCAGCCCCGCCCTGCTCGGCCTCGGGAGCGGACGTATTCTCAGCTGATGGTTCGGCTGCCTTTGTCTCTTTGCCATCTTGTGGTTTAGGGTTTTCTGGGCGTCTGCGTCGGTAATTGAAGTTACGGCGGTACCGACGTTGAGATGGCTGCTGACCCTGGGCCTCATCACCCTGGTTCTCTTTGTCTTCTTCATTGCCTTCCTCCCTGGGCTGTCGTTGGCGGGGAGGACCCCTGAAAAGTGCAGCAAAGCTGTGAGCATCTTACTCCCACTTCTAGGGGCAAAAGCATTTAAAGCGCTTGAGGGCGGGACATGCTCTCTGAGGAAACTCACCTGCGATAGCGTGGTCTGTAACCCCGATACACATTCTGTCTGACAGATCTGCCTTGTTCTCCTGCACCCTGGTTGTCAGCACCCTGGAAGATGGAAGAGGTGATAAGATGGGTTGTGGTTTGCCTTTAGGAAAAACCCCGCCCTAGACAAACTGCAGTAAAAAAGCAATTCATTTTAATATGTAACGAATTCTGAATTTGACTCACAGCAAGATTAAACTGATTATTGTTTTAGGGTCAACTCAATTTAATAGAAATAAAGCTGTATTACATGGCTTCACTGGGAGGAAAGAAAAATGCCAAAATGTTGTGACTTTCTGGTTTGGCAGATATAACTTAAGAAAACAGAGACCACCTGAATTTCAAACAGGCCAGCACACAAAAGGCAGGTCTACTGGCTTCCGATCTGGCAAGGACCCCATTATTCAGGCTAGAGCTTCATGTTTACAAACCTGGCTCTCAATAAATTGTCTGTTAGTAAAAATTACCTCCACTATCTCGCCTTGCACAGGAGCATTGGAATACTGTGGCCGCCGGCCGTAGGGCCGACGCATGTAGTAAGGTGGATACCGCCTCCTGCGGTAGGGGCGGCGCTGTTGGGATTGGCCTTCCGGGAGGCTCTCTGACCCCTCGTTCTTTTCCCCACTCTCACTGTTTTGGTAATTTTGCTGGTAGTTGCGTGGAGGACCTCGACGCCGTGGATATCGTCTGTACTGGTTACGGTCTGCTGCATATTTACTGCCTTGCACTGGAACGCCACCAGGACCTGTAACGTTGGCTGCCTCTGCTCCCTAAAAATAACCATCAAGAGACAACATGAGCAAGTGTCAGTTGTGCCAGCACAAGCACAGAGAAACCTCCCCGTTGCACCCCAGACAGAAGGAAGCGGCTGGCCTTCACTTGCTCAGCAGCTGAGATCCAAAGAGCAGGAAAGCCCCGGAGTCAGTCCAGGACAGTCACCTCACCTTTTCTCCTTCAACCACATCGAACTCCACAGTCTCTCCATCTCCTACACTGCGAAGGTACTTCCTGGGGTTATTCTTCTTTATAGCAGTCTAATGAAAGAACATTTCAGATTTAGACTTGTAGACATGTTGTGAACTGCCCTGAGATCTATGGGTGGTTCACAAATTTAATAAATAATAAATTTAAAAAGTACAAGTTTTCTAGATTAGTGATATACCCATGAAAGACCAACAGCAGATGTATATCCTGAAAGATTGAACATATAGAAGGAGCCATAAAATGTGTGGTAGGTCCCCTCCCAGCAAACTGTCCAGGGTAACATTGGGAGTAACTATGTGCCACACAGACTTTGCAGTCATGCCAGAGATTCATAGGAAGTACATTCTTGTTTACTAGGTCCCTTTTCTAGCCCTAATTTTCTATCCCAAAGACGTTAACAAGAAAAAAATTAACTAAAGTGATTCTGGAGTTTCCTTCCAGAAGTCCACGTAATTTGGGGCAATCAGTTTAAAATCTCACATGAGTGCCATAAGCTAGTCTTTCTCTAACTAATAGAGCAAATTCTGTCCTTTTTGAGTGGCAGAAGCCTTAATTCTCAGCCACTCATGTGATCACACTCTATTAAACTGACCTTCATAGTTTTGCTTACCAAACACTTTTCAGTGTCAATAGTAACAGCTGCACTAGGAGCAAAGTTAAATAGTGCTGACAGCATATTCCTGGTACCCTGCTTCTGAATAAGCAAGCACCTCTAACCCCACTTGCAACTAACAACCCTAATGTCCAATTCTTAAGAAACAGAACTATATCAGGGGAAAGCACAAGTTGTTTCTCATAGGGCTTTCATCCACTTAGGCCTCCCAGCAAGGAAGCCATCAGACAACCCAGGGAAGAGACATTTATCCACCACCAAGAAACAGATGGAAATGTATCCCAAATAGGAATAAAAGAATCACAGAATCATATAGTTGGAAGGGACCCCAAGGGTCATCAAGTCCAAACCCCTGCAATGGAGGACCTTCCTTAATCAGACACCATAGAATGATACATGCTTTTTGGAACTGAATTAAGAGTCCTTGAATTAAGAATAAGACATTTGTCTATAGCTCCTTCCATTCCTCCTAAACAAAAACTGAGCACTAAATCATATTAATTTAACAACTGAATCAAAGCCAAAAATTAGTTACTACCCCCCAGCCACTCTCATCAAGTTCAAAATGTTCCTCCCGGCCTTTTCTGGGGGAAAGGCCAGTAGGGAAAGCAATTGATTGGCTGCTGCTATTGGAAGGGCTCTGTGCACCTTCTAGCAGTGATGACTGCCCCTCGACTGCTGGTCTTTCCCATGGAAAAGTTTGGCAAGGAAGAGATGAAGGCACCCTGAGAATCTTTCAGCAGCTAGCTCTAACACTCCCCCACCAAACATTCCTGCTTCATAGCAGGAAATGCTGCCGTTTGCTGGGGCTTTCCTGATTTGGAACCCACAGCCTTCCTCTGCGTGGGGAGAGCCATAAAAGCAGTGGGACAATCTCTGCCCAGCTTCAAAGCTGGGAGGGTGGCTCTCTGCTGAACAATGGATGGCCTCACACTTGCTACTGCAGCTAGAGCAGGAGTCACCAACCTAAGGCCCATGGGCTGGAAGTGGCCTGTGGAGGTCGTTTGACCGGCCCCCAAGCCGCGCCACCCGCTTGCTGCACTAAACCGGTGCAGTGCGGGGACTTGTTTCCACGGTGCTGGAAATCATGTCTGCGCATGCGCAGATGCCAAAAATCATGTGTCAACAATTGCGGTCGCGCACGGTCACGCGATCTGGCCCACGGAGGGATATCCACGGGACTGATCTGGCCCAGACAAGATAAACCTTGCCAACCCCTGAACTAGAGGAAACCTGTGCAGTGAGCAATGTTTTCTTCTCTTTTTTCACTCTGCTTTGCCCCACCCCCAGAAAAATATTCATATTTGACAAATTATCGCCCTGGTTCTTTGTTTACACAGAAAAGTATCCTTAAGGAGCAGGATTCAACTAAATGGTCCTGCTACCTGAAGGACTTCTGCTTGCATAATGGGGCTTCCTCTCACTCTCCCCATACTCTTGAAATTGGCTTCGGAAGGGAGACTCCTAGAACAGAGGAGGAGAAGGGGATTGTTCTGTCTGGCAAACTGAAAAGCATTTGCTGAACAGAACAGCTGCTGCAGTGCTACACTGAATTCTCCCCAATGTGCCTGGCAGAGGCACCCAAGCAGCACCATTAATTTTTCAAGTGGAGACCAGGTCATATAAATGACAGTCACTGGTGTACAGGAAAAAGCAGGAGTCCCCAAAAAGGTTGGCACCCAACCAATATGAAGTCCCCAAAAGCCTGTGAGTGCAAGGATAGTTGATAAAAACAAATAATACTTTTGCTATTTTTTATAAAAAACTTAACAGTACCTAATAACCAAATTAGACAGAACAAAAAGCAGGCATAAGCCATTGTGGGACTTGTGGGACGCAAAAGCAAAGGTAAGGTAGCAAAGGGATAAAGACCAACCGAGGACAAGCAGGACATGGGTGGGCTGCAGGGAAGTCCTGACCACTTAGGCACTGCAGGCAAAGAACAGAGGGAAGAAAACCACAATGAAGAGAGAAGGGGCATGAGATGCCAGGTAGGCAAACAGGCACAGTGTGTTGAATATTCATAGGCTCTTGTGTTTTGGCTACCTTATGTCAACTGGCTTCCCCTACCACACTTCATAACTTCAGTCCTGAGGCAACACTGACTTCTCCCAAGAGCAACAGAACTGATACATTTCCACCCCTTTCAGCTAATGCACAAAGTGTATCATTTCATCAAAATCCAGCATATCTTGTTGTACAAAGAAACAGTCTCACCTGGTGGACAAACACATCTTCCTTGGTGTCATTCCTGTAAAACAAGGAGTTTCATATTCAGAAAACATGACACAAAAACCCAGCATTTTCCAGGAAGGAGTGGCACTCAATTTTGGACAGAAGCCAGCCTGTAGCATTGGGGGACTGCCAAGGAACAACACATATCACTCCTCACTCCACACCCATGACTTTCTTGTTCTAAAAATACTGGGAGTGTATTAACTTGGAAGTTTCATATTTCTTTTTGCGGACTCTTGCAATTCTGGCTACAATGATCAAGCAGGTGTAAGTTGAAAGTTTGCCAAAATGCCTTTTTGGACAAATGACAGACCTTTCCTGCAGAAACATTTTCATTAATATTTGATTTACAAACACTCTCACACTGGAACACAAACATTAAAGGAATATTCCAATATATGCCATATTATTTTATTTTTACTAAATAGGAATTATTCTACTTTCTCAGTAGAGATTAAAAGAACAACAAAATAAAAGCAGGTAGGGTTTCTACATGTCTCAAAGCACCAAATATAGTCATCAACCCTTCCCCAATCACGTAGTCACAGAGCTGGACAGGAGGGATTACAGGATGTAAACACAGTCACTGCCAGAAGACTTCCCTACCACACTGTATTGCAACAGCAGAATGAGCTAGGTGGAGTTTATGACTGGACACGGGTGGGGCTACAAGTAGGACAAAGATTTTCAAGCGTGATGTGGATAAATACAATCACTTTGTACAGAGAGTGATTTCTGATCAGGTTTTCAACTACACAAGGAAGTCAGATGCCAACATTAATTCACAGAATTACAGAATTGTAGAGTTGGAAGGGACACCAATGATCCTGTAGTCCAACCACCTGCAATGGGGAATCACAACTAAAACATCCTTGACAGATGCTTAAAAACCTCCAATGAAGGAAAGTCTACCACCTTCTGAGGAAGCCTGTTCCACTGTCAAACAACCCTTCCTAATGTTTAGTTGGAAACTCCTTTCTTGTAACTTGAACCCATTGTTTCCAGTCCTACCCTTTGGAGCAGAAGGAAACAAGCCTGCTCCGTTTTCCATGTGACAGCACTTTAGAAATTTGAAGATTGCTATAATCCCTCTCAGTCTCCTCTTTACCAGGCTAAACACACCCAACTTCCTAAACCTGGACATAGTATTCCAGGTGTGGTCTAACCAAGGCAGAATAGAGCAGTACTAGTACTTCCCTTGATCTGGACATTGGGTATCTACTGATTCAGCCTAGAGCAGAACCAGCTTTTTTTTTCTGCCGCTGCTGCATCACATTGGTGATTCATGTTAAGACCCCTAGATCCTTTTCACAAGTGGCTGGGTATAAGTAATAAATTATTATTACTATTATAAAAAATATAATAAACACTATTGGAAAGCCAGAAGTAACCCCATCTTATATTTGTGCACCTAGTTATTCCTGCCTAAGTGCAGAACCTTACATTAGTCCCTATTGAAATTCATTTTTTAGTTTTTGCCCAGTTTTCCAATCTGATAACCCTGATTCTACCTTCTGCAGTATTAGTTACCCTTCCCAGTTTGGTGTCATCTGCAAATTTGATGAGCATCCCCTCAATACCTTTATCCATATTGTTTATGAAGATGTTGAGCAATACTGGTCCCAGGACAGAACCCTGTGGCACCCCACTTTTTACAGGATAATGAGGAACCATTAGTGAGCACTCATTTGATTTGGCCCGTCAACCAGGAGCTGTCTCATTTCAACTGCCATTTCCTGAAATATCTCATAGTGCCTTTAAGACCTGTGTATGTCCGCTTTTGCCACACTGCACATGTAATATCATGGCCCTGCCAAGTCATATTCAGAAGTACATGACTTATGGGGCCTATCAATATCTAGCAAGGCCCATTTCAGTCCTGCCTACTAAGATCCTCAAACTGATTGGCCTGAGGTAAACCAGACCCAC
This sequence comes from Zootoca vivipara, assembly GCF_963506605.1. Classification (NCBI taxonomy): domain Eukaryota; kingdom Metazoa; phylum Chordata; class Lepidosauria; order Squamata; family Lacertidae; genus Zootoca; species Zootoca vivipara. The sequence continues at coordinate 72,059,914 of NC_083281.1, forward strand.
CTGTATAGAGGCCAAACATACTAGAACAGGGGTCCCCAGACTTACCGGCGTTTAGGCCGGTTCCCACCGCGCCGATCGTGCGGCGGGCGGGGGAGTGCGCGCCCGTGCGCATGCGCACGGGCGCTTACTGGCGTGGCAGCGCGCTTCCAGGGTAGGAAAAGCGCCGAAAATCCGTTGTGCGCATGCGCGTGGGCCTCCCCCGACCTGGAAGTGCACCAGAAATGACTTCTTCCAGGTCGGGAGAGGCCCATACGCATGCGCACAAAGGATTTTCGGCGCTTTTTTCCCAACCCGGAAGAGCGCTGCCGCGCTGTGCGCCGTAAGAGCGGGCGGCGTCGCAGGCCGGATTGGCAGGCTAATTGGGCCGCATCCGGCCCCCGGGCCGTAGTCTGGGGACCCCTGTACTAGAATAACCACTGTTTCATACATGACTGTTAGTGCTGCCAGCTGTAGTGATGTGGAGAAATGTCCCCAAAGGCAGCAACAGCCCCCCTGCCTCTGCACTTAATTGCAGCCATGGCATAAGAAAAAGCAAGAGGAAAACTAATCCAATTCCATATAAACTGAAGTCACACTAATCTGAGGCCTTAATACAGATCATATGGCAGGCAATGCAGCAGGGCACCTACACGTCTCAAAGTGGACAATCTGCCAGAAGGCACATGTATGGCAGAGGTGGAGGAACCATTTAAGCTTTTTATTGTTTTTTAATTACCTACATGCTTTTCATTTGACGTATATTTTAGAGAAGCCCCAGGGGCATTTCTCTGGCTTAGGCATAATGACCAGGAATCTAATTAACATAGTTTACTCATACCTCATTTGAAAAACAACCCAAGGTAGACCCAACCCAAGGCAGACAGCTAGCAGCACTTTATTTTAAGTGTGTATGTTATACACACAGTCTGTAAGAACATCTGTAGATAAAAATCAACTACCCTGTATGGTTTGCTGTGTGCTGCTTTGGCCAATGTTCAGAGGCAAATTAGCAGGAAATGTAAGTAAAAGATGGCTATTATCACTGGGGACAGTCCTCACCATCTTTGGACTTGCCTTCTCACTCTCTCTCATTTCTGATTTCCTTATTGAGACTGAGGGACCCCAAAAGGAACAAAACCACCATGTGGTATTTACTAGCCTTCAGGGAAGGAGTATAATCATTTCCTAAATCTGGCTGTCTCTGTTACAGTGTGCATGTTGAGTCATGCTCAGTTTAGCTCTAGCACTCTAGAAGTTTTGCTGTCCCAACTGCTCTCTCTCTCTCATAGTCCACCTCCCTTTTCATACTTCTTGGCTCACATTTGATTTATCATGCCCAGTCTTCCTCTATCTTACATGTTGGAAGGACAGAAGTTACAAAGAACTGCCAAGGTACCATATTAAAGAAGCCATCTGTGAGTAAACATTAATGTCTACACATACAGATACCAAACCAGTGGTGGCCAAACTTGGCCCTCCAGCTGTTTTTGGACTACAACTCCCATAATCCCAAGCAAACAGGACCACTGGTCAGGGATGAAGGGAATTGTAGTCCAAAAACAGCTGGAGAGCCAAGTTTGGCCACCACTGTACTAAACCAATCCACTGAGATATACAAGCAAAGAAGCTGAAGCAGAGTGGAATCAGTATCATTAAGGCCTGTGCACAAATCTAGCTCAGCCTTCATCCATCTGCTTTTGAACTACAAATTTCATCAACCCCAGGCAGCATGGTGCCATGACATGAGTTATAATCCAAACAGCTGGAGGGCATCAAGCTGGGAAAACCTAATCTAGCTTGATACTCAGAGGACAGCTTTAGAGTGAAAATGCGTATTTCACTAGCCTAAATCAGCTTTCAAAAAACGATCACATCCAGCCCCTTCTCACCTGTTGATGAAGCCATAGCCGTTCCTTACGTTGAACCATTTCACTGTCCCCAAAACCTTCGTTGCTACAAAAAAGAAAGAAAGAGTGACTGCAAGTTAAGATGTATGCTCCCCATGCTCCTCTCACTCTCTCTCTCTCTCACACACACACACAATGAGGGGCCATTCAAAAAGGTCTGAGACACATATAGATGTTTATCACTGGACTGCAACATCATGGCTGCTGCTCTCATGGACCAAAAGATGAACTTTCCTGATGCCATGGGTCACACATGAGTAAAGAGGCTTGTTGCCTTAGCCATGAGGTCAGTTTTATGGCCTCAGGCAAGGTACCCTCAACCCTCTCACCTGCAACAAGGGGTCTTTATTGAGACAATTTTGTACTGCATTTGCACACGCACATATATACTGCAATTACATATGTGTGTGTGTGTGTACGTACACACTATATATGTGTGTTTATAATTAAAAACTAATTAATAATTAAAACATAGAATTTATAATTAAAATATGATGTATTTCAATCTATTTGAAAACATGAAAGGAAATGAAGACAAGACACCATCAATATTTAAAAAAACTTCACAAAACATGCAGCCTGTTCCTATGCATTTACTACACTATACCTTTCAATAAGATATATATATATATATATATATATATATATATATATATATATATATATATGTATAATTTAAACAAACTTTAACCGCTTTTCTTAATGCTTTAAATTGCAGGAATGAAACTTCAAAACTGACTCCTATGGGCCTTGTGACATCCCAAAGTCCTGAATAATCAAGTGATGAGCAATCAAATCATGTGCACATTTCTGTAAATTTGCCAACTAGCCCCCAAAAATAACAGCAGCAAAGCAGAGACTGGCCTGCTCTTGTGCACTGAACAGTCATTTGATACGTGGAAAACAGATGCAGCTTTTCACAAGGAAAGGAGCATGATCCACCTGCAGACCAAGTGGCTATTTAAAAATGGACAAATAAAGGGGAAGGGGAGACTCAAAAGATGGCAACCTGTTAATGGACAGTGGCATGGGAAATGCTGTCATTGGTGGTTTTGTGTAAAAAGGAAAAAAATGGATGTAGCTGAGCACATACTTTAGCATGCAAAAGGTCAAAGAATTAATCTCAAGCATCTACAGCTAGGGCAGAAAAAGATTCCATTTTGAAACCAGGCAGAGCTGCTGTCAGTCAGCAGATTAATATTGAGCTCAGTGTTACTCAGTATAAAGGAGTTGTTCCTACTCACACTTCAATGGCAAAACACACCTTTTGAAGCTGGAAGGTCTCATGTTCAAACTCCAGCATCTCCAGGTGAGGCTGGGAACATCTACTGCCCAAAACCCTGGAGACCTGCTGCCAGTCAGTGTAGGCCATTCTGAACTGCATGACCTAAAAGTCTGACATGGCAAGAGGCAGCTTATTGTATCCCTATAACCCTCAGCCTGAATCTACTCCACATCCCTGATTAAGGTAATTTTTTTAAATATTAAAACTGGCACCCCAGTAAATAAAACAAGCAAATTTAATTAAAACTTGCAATAATAAACTATCAAGTATTTATGTACACAACACACTCCCCTCAACTGTCACACCGTGGTAACCATTCCAGCAGTGGGAAAACTGAGCAGCAGAGTTCACTCCATCAGCTCTGCTGTGACATGCCAGTGGCACCATGCCTCCTCTCCCCTCAACTGTCACCTAGGGGCAGCCATTCCATTAGGCTGTACCAGTGGGAAGAACAGGAAGCAGGGTTCATTCCATTAGCTTTGCTGGAGGTCCAGCTTCCTCAAACACCTCCTGCCCCGGAATTGGTGCCTAAATTTAGATTTCTCCCCTTCCCTTGTGTATCATGATTTTTTTCAAAACAGTAAGCCTGCGGGGCTGGGACTGCCTTGATTTGATTGTAAGCAGCTCTGGAAGTATTTTTGGCCCAGGAGCATGCTTTAAAAATGTACCAAAAATTCAAGTATATGAAACATCACAGCTAATGCTCACAGAACAATCTGCGGCTAACAGATAACCGGGATTAATGGAGAGCAGGGAGGGAGGGCTCCCCCACTGCAATCACACAAAGGCTGCGCGCGTGGCGGACATCTTGCGCCGTCTTCTCGGCCACGCCCCCTCCCACAGGCTCGCACGAGCCGCTTCCCTTCTCTTTCCCCACCAACATTTCCTCCGCGCAGGCGCGCTAAGGAGAGGGAGCGCGAGGCAAGGCGCCTCAACGGCCGGGGCACGCGCTCGGACCTGAAGGGAGGAGGGGGGGTCTTATTAGAATATGAAGAACTGGGGGAGGAATAAAAAGCTTCAACGCGGCCAGCCAATCCAGGAGGGGAGAGCGGAACGGAGGCGGAGACAAGAAAAGGCACGCGCGCGAGCAACCAGCCTACCCTCAGCCAATCAACGAGGCGGCAACTGGAACGTGAGTGAGGAGTCGGGAGGGGGGAGAGCAGGGGATAAAAAGCGCGCGCCAGAGAGGAAGGGGGAAAGAAGCCCACTGAGCTAGCCCAGGCTGTCAGTCGCTCAGCCGCGCCCCCGTTAGTACACGCGCGCGCCCGCAGGCCCCGCCCACCCTACCCTCCTCTTTCGCTCCCTCTTTCCCCCGCCCGTCGTCCCTCACACGCTCCTTCCCTCCCTCTTTTTTTCCGAGCCCCCAGCCTCACCGATGACCTTCTTGTCCCCGCCGGCGGGGGGCGCCGCCGAGCCCAGGCCGCCGCCGTTGGATCCGTTGCCGCCGCCACCGCCTCCTCCGCTGCAGCCGCCGTTCCCGGGCTTGGCGTCCGGAGCGACGACGATGGCGGTTGTGGGGGACGGGGGTGTGGGCGCCGCTAGGGGGGCCGCCGCAGGCGCCGCCGCCGCTGGTAGAGGGACGGCTGTGGCTGTGGCGGCTGCGGCGGTGGGCGACTGGGTCTCGGCCTCGCTGCTCATGGCGGCGCCGGTGTCTGTCGGCGGACGGTGGTGGTGACTGGCTTTCGCAGCAGCGCCGCCTCCCGCGCGGTGTTGATGGTGACTCGGGGGCCGGCCGTTGGGGGGGGGGCTGCTCCCTTGCTCCGGGCTTGCTGGGCTCCGCTCTCCGCTCCCGATACCGATCGAACTGGCCACAATGGCGGCGCGCACTCGCTAGCCACCCCGCAGGCGCCGCCCACCGTGCTGCGCCTATTGGGCGTAGGGTTCCGTCAGTCAGTTGCCGCGCGTAGCGATTGGGGTGTCGAGGCGCGCCTGAACGTTCGGGCCTATTACATAGGCCCCGGGAGCCCGTCTGTCATAAGCTCCGCACGGCCATTTGCTGGGCTCCAGTCCTCTTTTCCCCCTCCTCTTCTGAAAAAAGACTAGATAGGTTGTGACATGCGCTTGCTTGCCTCGCACAGTATGCCAGTAGATGGGTTTCGGGTGGTGATTGGGCGAGAGCGCTCCCTTTCCCTGCCCCTCCCTTTTGGGGAAAGGCACAGCCAGGAAGTGCCCTTTCCTAACCCTACATGGGGACCATGTGGCCGAGGGAACCTATGTTCCCTTGCCTTGTGGGGCCGCTGCCGCCCTTCCCCGATCAAGGCCTATACATTATCTGCCCATGCGCCCTCCTGACCACGTTTACTCAGAAGTCGCATGTGGTTTAGTGAGACTTGCTCCCAAGTAAGTGTGCACAAGATCGTAGCCTCCTGTCGCTCCGTGTGTTTACTCAGCCTTCGTTATTTTCACTGGGGCTTGCCTCTCGGGTAAATGTAGCAGAGCAGCGGTGGAGAACCGGTTTCGAAGACTAAAGGCTTCCTTCCCTCGCGGGCCAGCACCTGAGGGCCGCGTGGCAGGGGTGGGCGGAGCCGGGGCAATAGTGGGTGGAGCAACAGGTGCGACTCTTACCTTTGTATGGGAGGCTATTTCCCGTCAGATATTTCCCTTCCTGATCCCACCCACGCATTGATCGCCCCAGCTATTCTATTCTATGCTATTCTAGAGCGTGCAGAAGTCTCCGAAAATGGTGTGGAGCCAGGATGGTGAAAAGGGCATGGGCAGAGTCCCAAGAACCAGGTAGTTGATAGCTACGATCCGCCTTTCAGGACCTGTGATTCTACACCCCAGAGCCTTAGGGCAGCTCCACATTAAACATTTTAAATATATTCAATGCACATAGGTTTTCTCGTGCTTTTCTGGGGGGATGCAGGGGTATGTATACCCCTAAACATTTTGTGAATCTAAGTTTGGCTTCATTGAGGGGCAGTATTTTAATATGGGTAGGAAAATGAGAGTACCCCTAAAAAGTTTTTAATTAAAAAAAGCACTGGTTTTCTCAAAGACCTTACAGAAGTCTAGTTTTCCTCTCATTTCCAGCACCCTTAATTCCCAGGATTTTTGGGGGAAACCATGTGCTTTAATTGTATACTGCGGATCTGCCCTTAGTCAGTGGATAATAATAATTTTATTATTTGTACCCCAGCGCCTCTGATGGGCTTGTCCCAGCCACTCTGGGAGGCTTCCAGCAAATATAACATAGCACCAGACCTTAAAAACTTCTCTATACAGGGTTGCCTTCAGATGTCTTCTAAAAGTTGTATACTGTACGTAGTTCTTTATCTCCTTGACATCTGATGGGAGGGCATTCCACAGGGAGGGCACCACTGCGGAGAAGGCCCTCTGCCTGGTTCCCTGTAACTTCTCTTCTCACGATGAGGGAACCACCAGAAGGATTGCTATTACTCTTCTAACTTGGAAGCAAACCCTGTTTTCAATGGAGTTTTCTCATGCACCCAAAGCAGAATTACCTAAATGTAGTTCTTAATTGCGGGTATACTTGCATAGGACTGCCGCATGCAGAGGAAATTGGCTTTATTTTCCCTAATGTGAGTGTTCTATTGCAATTCAGTAAGGCTTGGAGCCTGATGCACACTTACCTGGGAGGGAGGCCCACTTACCTCAGTGGAATTGACTAGTTAGTAGATAGTCATGCATAGCATTACACTGTAAACCAGGCATCCCCAAACTTCAGTCCTCCAGATGTTTTGGACTACAATTCCCATCATCTCTGACCACTGGTCCTCTTAGCTAGGGATCATGGGAGTTTGTAGACCAAAACATCTGGAGGGCCGCAGTTAGGGGATGCCTGCTGTAAACCAACTCACTCCAGAACCTGAAAGACTTCCTCAGTTTTCTTTTACCTATCTGTCTATGATCACTTAGGAACATAGGAACCTGGCTTATATACAGTTAGAATATTCATGCTATCTACAGTGAAAGTGAGTTTCCAGGGTTTCAGGCAAGATATGTCTCTTAGCTCTGCCTGGGGTGATAGGGTATTGAACCCATTACCTTCTGCATGTAGAGCAGATGCTGGACCACTGTGACCCCCACAACAAGAAGAAGGGGACTGGCAGTGTTCTCAAGCTCTGACCCAGCCTTAATGAGAAAACAGATGGGTTGGTTTGTTCAGCCTTACACCAAGGCCTTTAGCTTCCTGTTAGAAACCAGAATTTTGTATAATTAATGACACACAAAGCACCCCTATGTAGTTTTTAATCAGAAATAAGTCCAGCTGTTCATGTATGATTTGAATCTGGTTCCCCAAGGTCCTGTTCTTTACTAACAATCCTTGTATATGCCTGGGAACTTTTTGTCCATCCTCGTTTGAACAAACCAAGGAAACTTTGCCAAAGCGAATTCCAGCTTCCCCCATTCACTCCGAAGCCCCTGTGAATTTGATGGCTTTGAAATAAGCATGGTTTCAATTCATTCAACCCTCTTACTCAGACCACATGTCCAACCCACATCACTCATCTTCCCAGGCACCAGCTCTACTAGTTCTTACCTTGAAAGCTCTCCCCAACTTTTTCTATCTGCTTTTATTTTCTTTTAAATGTTTGTTTGAGACTTTTACTCCTCCAGCTCTGCCACCCTCAGGCCATGCGATGTGAACAGCACACTGGGCAGGTCCATGGATGACCACAAACAGGAAGCAAGTAAGAGTTGGCAAAAGCATTTCTGTAATCTAGGAGTGCTAGCTCTAATCCCTCTCTCCTGGTCTGCCAGAATTGCCATTAGGATGTTATAGGCACACAGATTAGCAGAAAGTTATAGACCGCTTTTGTGGTGTATTGTGCGATTTCTCAAAAGGGACACTTTAGATCTGTATCTGTTCGCTCTATTACTTCCTCTCCCCCAGTAACCCATTAGCCTCTGCTTGAAAATCGAGAGGTAGACATATTTTTTTTATATAAAGTGGGGGGAGATGCAAAAGGCATTTGCAACTGTGGCAGCTTAGCTACTGCCCCTGCCAAAGCTGTTGCCTCCCTCCAATTATTTTGCTGACTTTTATGCTGTTCCTTCAGTTTATTGCTTATTTCAACCTATCGCTATACTTTATCCTTTTTGGTTTGTTGGGCAATTTAGGAGATGCTTTTAATAAGTAAATAAAAGTTTTGTGCAATGCTAATTCTACTCAGAGTATACACACTTAAATTATCAAACATGACTTAGGCCAATTTCTTTCACTGAGAAAATTAGATATAACCCATTATTCCTGCTACACCCACACGAGGAGAACGCCATGTTGTGTTGCTGTATACTCCTTGCTCTGCTCTTCTGGGGAGAGGCAGTGTCCAAATGTCCAAACCACTTCCTGGGCATTGTGTTTGCTATCTGCTGAGGATTGTATCCAATTCCGGCCCTACTCAGGGTAGGACCACAGGAGTTAATGAACACAATAACTTGAGTCCACCAATTTCAGCAGGTCTCCTGTCAGAGTAGGACATCATTAGATACACCCTTAAGATTGAGCCACAGGTGCTTAATGAATCACACAAGGTTTCTCAACTGGATTTTTTCCTTCCTATTTCTCTGAGTAAAAAACGGACTGCCACGCCTAAAAATAAAAAGACATATACTTATCATATATACTGAGAACAAACTTGATTCTCTGCATGCCATTTCTTCTGTAGCCAAAACAGCACCACCAATGCAGAACAGAGGGAGCAGCAGAGCTTGAGTGAACCCAGTGGTTTGCCAAAATAAATTTCATGGGGCAAAAGCTTTTTTGGGTGGGAGGGGAGAGAACTCGACCCAGTGAGGAATAAGAATACTCAGTGGGCCAGAAGACTAATTGTTGGAGGGTGGGACAGAAAACGGGGGAGGGGGAATGGAATGGAGAGTTCAGGAAGAATCCTGGTGGAATCCTGAACAGGAGACATGGTGCACTACAATGTTTTATTGTAAGCCTCACTTGCAATTGACCCAAGTCTAGATTCCCTGGGATGACTCACTCGATTGACTTTGCTGATGTCAGAAGAAATTGGCCCCTGATAACTTTTCCCGTTTGGAAATTCCTTGTGCATTCCAATGGAACAACAAACACTTAACCAAATTCCTTTATTTACAATGGGGGGAGAAAATTAGTTTGGAATGTGGGGTAGATGAGGCACCACAGGAAAAACATGGAACAATCAGGAGGTGATGGTGATCCAAGATGGAAAGAGACTAACCTGGAATCAGGAAGAGGCAAAGAGTCAGTCACCATCACAGCTCTAACACAGTGTACCAGAAACAGCACATTCCAGCCCAAATAAGATGCTTTGTGAATGGATCTTGGCAATGCCACTAGAGGTCCGTGTGGGGTTGCAGCACCCAGAGATATTAGTGATCCACTCAACTATGTAGGTGGGGAGCTCACAGGATTGGTAAACTTTTTTTTCCAGCTGGAGGGTCACATTCTCCCTTGTCCAACCCTACGTGGGACTTCATGCCATTGGTGGATGTGGTCACACCTCCTGTAGGGGCTGGTGATTGCCAAAGCCTAAGAAGGGTCTTAAAGAGGATGGATTTTGTGCCAAGGCAACTCACATAATGCAGTATATCAGTGTTGTCAGCAGACAAACCTAATTTCCTTTTGATTAATATTTTCTGCATTTATTGTACTTATTTATTTAGCAATGTGTTGTGGGAACATGGAGGCTCTTAAGGAGTGTAGCCTCCACTCTTGACCACTGTAAATATTTATTCAGCAACTGGTCTGGGTTGGAGACTCCACCAGGCTAAAACAGGATTTCAAAACCAGATGAACAAAGCATTCACTTTCAAAATGTTACGTGATAATTACATACCTGTCTCTAGTTTGAATGAATGTTAAGATTCTTACAAAGCTGAATTCTGCACTTTTATGGAGCACAGCATACACTAAGGTTTCATTCAACCGAAGTCAGATTCAGAAGTAGACCCACTGAAATCGATGGGCATGATTAACTTACCAGTAAGTTTGACTATTTGATGTGGTCTACTTTGAGTCTGACTTAGTTGCAGGGAACTAGGCAGAGGGCCTTCTCGGTGGTGGCACCTGCCCTGTGGAATGCCCTCCCAACAGATGTCAAAGAGGAAAACTACCAGACTTTTCTTAGAAGACATCTGAAGGCAGCCCTGTTCAGGGAGGCTTTTAATGTTTAATAGATTACTGTGTTTTATTTTTCTGTTGGAAGCCGCCCAGAGTGGCTGGGGAAACCCAGCCAGATGGGCGGGGTATAAATAAATTCTTATTATTATTATTATTATTATTAGTAGTAGTAGTATTGGCTGAATACAACCTTTGGCATATGCTGTATTCTATAAAAGGAAAGAATTCAGCTTCCTAAAAATCTTTATAATTTTTTACTCAAGCTAGAGATAGATAGGCAATAACTTATCCACCCTCCCCAGCTTCATTGGGCCAGCTTGCGGCTATCTCAGCTATGGAGATGGGTACCTACCTTGAGAGTCGTCTTCCCCTACATCTCACCGCATTGGGCAATCACCACTGGCAGCTTGGGCTTGTTATTTGGACCGGTGGGCACGTTCTGAGGAGGGAGCAAAAGGCAGCATTATGAGGAGACTCTCAGCCCTTGCTGGGAAGAGCCATTATATGCTTTCCCCACCCCTTAGCAAGCCATTTTCAAGATAATTTTTCTCATCTAAGATTGGTTGGTGTCCTCAGGACCCTATTTTTCTACTGGCAACCCTGCAACCCACAAAGTTGTGTCTCACAAACTGATGGAGTTCATTCTCAGTTTTGAACTGAAGAGCTGCCTGCCACTTTGAATGATGTAAAGCAGCACCCCCATTTACAGTTAGCGGATCAGAATAGTCAGAAAGGCAGCAGAAGTCAAGCCTGATCACTCAAGCCCAGGGTAGTCAACATCTTCATGTGCTTTACATTCTGCCACAATAAGGACTAGAATCTTAACTTAGATTCCTAAGCTGCCCAATTCTGCATGGTAACCAGACTGCTGACTTGTGCACCGAACCTGCAAATTAGCACAATAGTCACTTCTCCAGCTAAAATACTTACTTCAATTTTTCTCATGACAAGCAGCCCGTCAACTATTTTACCTGCCAGGTTAAAAAAAGAGAGAGGATGATCTTAGTTTTTCAGGTAATTCCAACTCATCATCAGCAAAACTAAGGTCAAACAATGCAAGAGGGGACAGTGTGTAAAAACAGATATGGCCTTGCTTGACCATGGAGATCTGCAGGGGAATCTTCTAGGGGTTCCCCATGGCTCAGACACATGACTCATATCTACAGTACTATGATCTGTGCTTTTGGTATTGTAGGACTGATTCTGTGGAACTCCTGACTGAGACCCCCTTCCTTTTAAACTTCAGATGACCGATAAAGACCTTTCTGTTTCAGCCAGCATATAAGTGAACTCTCCTGTTTTTATTATTGATTCTAACTACTTCATTTCCTTTGTAACTTTATTGTATGCTGCTTAGAAGCTATGTTTTACAGGCTGAATAAGTTGCTTAGATAAATAGAGAAGGAATCATTCAAAAGCAGATTGCAATATGGGGATGGGTGATGGATTTGGGTTGTTTTTTGGGGGAGGGAACTAAGAGAATTCCCACAGGCCCTCCCAAGGCCATGGACACACCTAAAGGAGCTTTTCTGATCTTGGTCCTTGCCCAGATTGGAACTAAGAGCATAAGAACATAAGAAGAGCCCGCGGCCCATCAAGTCCAGCATCCTGTTCTCAGAGTGGCCAATCAGATGCCTCTTCTGGGAACGCTGCAAGCAGGACTGAAGCACAAGAGCACTCTAGTCCCTTCCTGTGGCATCCAGCAACTGTATTCAGAAGCATTACAATCTCTGCCCCCTGGGTCAGACCACAGCCATCTATAACCCTCTCCCCTCCATGAATTTGTCCATTCCTGTTTAAAGCCATCACTGCTTCCTGGGAGAGAGAGAGTTCCACAGTTTAGTTATGCTCTGCGTGAAGGTAAGACTTTAAAAAAATTGTCCTGACTACTCACCAAAGACTACATGCTTCCCATCCAGCCAGTCACACTTGGAGCAGGTGATGAAGAACTGGCAGCCGTTGGTGCTAGGGCCACTATTTGCCTAGCGGGGGGGAAATCCACATAAATCATGGAAGGCAAAGGCCCACACTCAGCCTCGCTCTGCCACAGCTGGTCTGGTGCACAGGATCCCAAAGGAACAAATAAATAAAAGGTGGTCCTAATACCACCCTACTGATATGTCAACTAGCACAGTAGCTCTGATCTGGGCAGAGAAATGAAAATCATTTCTTTTCAGGGTGAATAAGCTAAAAGCAGATTAAAACATATACCTGGACATGCCTGACTAAACCATAATGCTTTTAGCAGGTGCTACACCAGGCCTTTATGATGGCAGGAAAGATCAAAAGTACTCTGAGCCCCTGCTGAATGACCGCAGTTTCAGACAGGTTATGAAAAAATTCTGTTTCTTAAAAACTGTTTAGTGAGTATTGTGCAATATATTTGGTTATCTGTATTATTATGTACATTGTAATGTGTTTGGCAGAGGAAATATTTTCTCTGGTCAACTGAAAGTTAAACTAACTGTCACTGGGGGACCTTAACTGACAGTTGGGGAGGGGCTGGAGATAGAACTCTCAGTATGCAACTGAAAGATAGAAGAGATGTATACTCTGATTGGTGGTTGCTGGCTTAGAATTTTTAGACTGGCAATGTGATTGGCTGGGGCTAGACTGGGAGGGGCCAGAAGAAGGAATATAAGGCTGGATGCTAGTTAGCCAGAGGCAGTCTGCGCTGGACATCCAGAGGAAGAAGATAGCAGAGGTTGAGGACTGAGGAAGAGCAGAGAAGACCTGAAAGGAAGGTGGAAGGGCTTGGCGGTCAAAGGGTAGCTGAGGTAGCCAAGTGACTTGACTAGCCAAGACGGGAACATAAACAGATCTGGGATTCAGCAGGGCTGGAAACAGAAGCTTGAATCAAAGTTTGAGGTGGAGTAAAATAGAAGGTCTGTCTGTCAAAAGTTTTATTAGGATTCCTTAAAGCTGCCTTGGTTTAGTCATAGTACTATAAAATAAGCTGCTGATATTAAGTATATACACATTTGAATACACAGTAACTACATAAACCTGTGCATGACATCATACATTTTAGTACCTTGTCAAATACAGTCGTACCTCAGAAGTTGAACGGGATCTGTTCCGGAAGTCCGTTCAACTTCCAAAAGGTTTGGAAACCAACACGCAGCTTCCAGTTAGCTGCAGGAAGCTCCTGCAGCCAAGTGGAAGCTGTGCCAGACGTTTGTGTTCCAAAGAACGTCCGCAAACCGGAACACTCACTTCTGGGTTTGCGGCATTTGGGAGCCAAAACATTCGACTCACAAGGCACGACTGCATTTGACAAATATATTAACGATATGATTGGCTTTGCCTGACGCTTAAATCTCACAGGGTTATTGGTCAGTAAAAGGTGTAAGTTATACTAAATGGTGTTAGCAGTACAGGTTTAGGAAAACCATTAGAGTGGGAGTTGGGTTTTCTTGTCATTAAGAAAATTATCACCATGGGGTTCAATGCATGTGCAACTCTCACATGCCGCAAACTGATGGCTCTTAAGGGCCAGGAGAGACTGCTACCTTTGCACATGGGCAAGAGCAACCCCAGCTGCACCCTAGTTCCAAATGTAGCCAAGTTGCTTCCAAGTTTAACTGAAACATGAAGTGGTGGATGTAGGGCTTATCCCAGTCTATCCTTACAGTCACCCTGCAAGGTAGGGTGTGTGAGTGGCTCAAGGTAATTCAACAAGCATCATGCCCAAGTAGGGAGCTGAAGTCCAACATTTAAACACTGTATCTGCATGGGGTACTCCATGCCAAAAACACTTGACATCCCGCTGCTTTTAATAGGCACACCAAATGGCAGGCCAACCCCATCCTTTGATAGGGGTCAGAAAAGGGAGCCTGAAGTCAAATTAAATTGCTGGACCACAATCATTTTCTCCAGGCTACTTACCATGGACAGCAGGCCAGGAGCAGAGTGTTTCAGCTTGAAGTTTTCATCTGCAAAGGGACCCCGGTAGATGCTTGCCACTCCGGTGCCATCTCCCTGTTTTAGAAAGTGGCCATGCACTCAGTTCCACAGCTGAAGTTTTATCGAGAGTGAGTAATGTTCTCATTTATTGTTTATTCTGGATGCTGACAAGTGCCTCTTGATAAAACCAGCCACATAATTAGTACACTTGCGGAAATGTGTTTTGGGAACCTCTTTCCCTGAACATGGTCCTCCTCTCTTCTTTCCTTCAAATCTGCCCTTAAAAAACAGACTTTCTCCAAGTGGCCTTTGGCTCATCCTCTTAAATCTTTGTTTCCAGGAGCAACATAGTTTTGCAATACAAGTGTAAAGGCACATTTTTGGGCTGCCCAGATCTGTCTCCTGACACTTTGGCCACACTCATTTTTATCTTTTGACTATGTCCGCATTTACATGTGGCCCTAGGGCAGTTGGCCACTGCTTAATGTGGCCCTCAGTCTGAAAAAGGTTAGCCTGCCCTTATTTACATAGATTGTATGTAATAGCAATAATAAATAGCTAATTGAGGAGTTTTGGGTATGGTCTAAATTAAAGTGCTGTGGGCTGATTATTTATTGAATTTATATACTATCTGTCAAGGCACCTAAGTAAGTTTTAAGGTACTAAAGCAAATAATACAGCATTTAAAGTTGGCTGTGGGGGCAATTGAATGTTGTCTGTGCCTGCCTCCCTTGACTTCCTCTTCCCTCTTATTTTACAACTGAAGTGTCCTGTGCAACTTCAAGCCTTGTCTATTCAGGCACCAATTCAAGTCTGCCAAAACGTATCAGACTACCTATTTTGTGAAGTTTAAGGGCAGTTACACAAAACTTTCTACAGCCTCAGTTAGCTTTTCTTGGGCACCCACCACAAAATTATATTTGGTTGGGCAAAACATGGCTTAGGGTGAACATGCAGACTCCCAGAGGAGCTCACAGCTGCTTTGCTCCTCCTCTGGCCCTGCTTCTGTGGTTTGGCTCAGCATATTGCCTGAACTTGGGTTCATGGTTTGCCTTGCTCCCAACAAGCAACAGGTTGTAACCAAAGGTAAGATTCCAAGAGGAAGCACTGCAATGTCCTTCCCCTTGATGACAACAAAGCAGAATTAAAAAAATGGAGCACTTACATTTACAAAATCGCCTCCTTGGATCATGAAGTCCTTAATGACCCTGAAAAAGTGGGAGAAATAAATAAATAAATTGTAGGCTAGACAGACAAAACATTTATTATTTAACACACAGCTGGGAAGCTTGCCAGTTGGCTGTGTGTTCTTCAGTGGCCTTGTAACCAGCCAAAGAGCAAAATTGCACCCACAGGGCCTCCTGCTGATCATTGCTAGCATTGGAGTAGATGTTAAATCTACTCAGAGCAGATCCACTGAAATCCATGGTCATAACCATTTCTGTTAATTTCAGTGTGTTTACTCTTGAGTAGGACTGATGTTGGCTACAACAGACACTTATTGTTTTTAACGAAGAAATGGGAAGAAGCTATTTCTGTGGCTGTTCCCAAATCCTGCTAAGCCTTGTTTTCTGTATCAAGAGTGGGTGACATAGCTGCCAAGTTATCCCTTTTTTTAAGGGATTTTCCCTTATGCTGAATAGGCTTCCTCGTGAGAAAAGGGAAAACTTGGCAGCTATGGTGGGTGATCCAAGACAAGCTCTTGAGAAACCCTTCAAGGCTTGCCCCTTGAGCAACGCTTCCCAAACATTGGGTTGTTGCCATGCATTGAAAGCTTCACTTTAAGAGTCAGGAGTGTACCTGTGAAAAGTGCTGCCTTTGTAGCCGATAGGAACTCCATCTTTCCTAGAATACAAAGATACAGATATGGTGAAGTTGTGCAGCCTCTGACCACAGGAACTACCCCACCCCAGTCCTCAAAGCATTCACATCTGCAGTGGGTCTTGAATTGGTGACCTGAAAGATCTCAGACGTGGTTTCAGTTGTGCACCAAAGAAGTTGGCCAAAGAAGTGGATTGCCATAGGCCGCCCAGCTCCAAAAGGTCAAGGCAGGTCATGTGCCACTTTCTGACTCTCAACAGATGTGTCTGGGTAATCTGGCTACATATGGAAAGCAATCATAGAAGCCAGCTTGGGCAAAATGAGAGGCTGGCTTTCTGAAAGATGGGCAGAAAGTGTCCTCCTCCCACTTCAGCCTAGTGCAAGTCTGCTTTGATTAAACCAAGAGGTCAAGTGCTCTTTTTACACCTGTCTGCACAACGCAGGTGAAGGGCAAGAGAAAATACCACCCAGAGAGGCATCAGCCTTCTAATTATATTTAGGACTTATTAGACAAACACTCATCAACACACAAGGGACTCAGACTGCAGAAATAAGAACTTGTGGCTTAAATTGAATGGGGAAAGTGTTAGGTGGAAATCAAGGCACAGTATTTTTGCAATCCAGGAACTCATCAAAATCCCAGTTTTCAAACCTACAAATTTCCAGTTCTCAAGGAAAGTATACACCAAAGAAATTGCTGATTCATGGCCACTGTAAAATAAACTCCCATGTCACTCTCTGAGCCTTTCCTTTTGCACTCCAGGTGAGAAGAAAACAAAGCTCCAAACAACAACCAAGTACATCTCCAGAACCAAAGAAATGTTGTACACAAGCAGAGATGAGGCATTTGCAAAGCTAGGTAGGTTATTCTTTGGGGGTTTTGGTTCTTCTTCCATGGAGACAAGCCACCATTTGATCTTTAAAATGGTTTTTCTCCTTGATGTTGTGTACTGCTGCAGTGCAAAGTGCAGCCACCTCTGTGGTTCTCCTAAGGATATGTATCACAGCTTTAGAACCCAGCCAGGGATGCAGATTTTCCTGCTTGCTCAAATGCTTATTTTTTTTACACCGAGACAACGTACCTGAATTCACCTGTGCAAAACTGCCTGAAAAGAAGAAGAAATCTACAAGTTAGTTCTACTTACAGGGATGTTCTTTTTTAGGTCCACAAATTTAAGTACTCCTGAATACTGGAATAACTGTTAAGATGGAATTCAGTGTTAAGTTGGAATTCTAGAATTCACAGTGATTGCTAGAAAAGCAACTTAAAACTTAAATTATTTGTGTTACAAAATAGTATATACCAAGTAGGAAGGGAACAAGAACAATCTTAAGTTCAGTGCTGAGCAAATATTTTTTGGTTCGTGGGCTTCTATGAAAAAGACAGAGAAAAACTATTATGTTATCCCTCCATGGTATGCCATATTCTATCAAAGAGGATGGAGGTTTGCTCTGCATTTAGAGAAAGACTTTTAGTCCAATACAGTGATATCTTGGTTCTCAAACGCCTTGGTACTCAAACGCCTTGGCTCCCAAATGCCGAAAACCCAGAAGTAAGTGTTCCAATTTTTGAACGTTTTTCGGAAGCCGAACGTCCGATGTGGCTGTCAGCTGTTGTTTCCAGGGCACCTGCACCAATCAGAAGCTGTGTCTTGGTTTTCGAACATTTCGGAAGTCGAACGGACTCCCAGAACGGATTAAGTTTGGCACTTTTGTTTTTGCTATTTATTTTGTGCTTTTGAGGTTTTTTCAGTTACTGGTTGATTGATTGATTGATTGTGTGATTGCGGAAATGGATAAATGCCCCCTATCCAAACAATGACTATCATCAGTGCAGGTAAGGAAAAAAGTTAATTTTAATTTTTATCATCTACAATACTATCTTATTTATTCCGGACTTCCGGAACGTATTAAGTTTGAGAACCAAGGTACCATTGTACACGAATAACAGATTATCTAGTCTTTTTCTCTTTCCACTCATTGCTTTTTTGCACCATGTGACAGATAGCCTGGGAAAGAGATGAAGAAAACACAGAAGTCTTCCCAAATCTAGTGCTCTTGTAGTTTTGAACTACAAGTCCCATCAGACCTCCGCATATAGGTATATAAATTCAATAAATAATAATAATAATCAGCCCAGGTCAGCATGTCTAAAGGCTGGCAATGATGGAAGGTGCAGTCCAAAATACCTGGAAGGCACCAGACGGGAAATACTGTGCCAGAATGGCATAAGGAATAATATTTTTTCACATGCACTGGATGAACCAATTTGAGAAAGGGAGGGGAGGGTATTTATCTGGAGATGGTGAAGACTAGATTCAGCCAGCGAGTGCCAGTTGCTGACCTCTGATCAAATCCAACCCTACAGGCAAGAACTAGCTGTATGGTGAGAGAAGACAGTCCCCAATCAAGGTTTATTGCTGTCTTAATATAGACCTGCTTAAGGGCACATTTTGCCATGACAGGTTTTCTGCCAGGATGGAGAGAGCAAGCCTGTAAAACCAGTGGTTGCATTGTTTACTAGACTCTACTTAAATTCTAGTCAACATGAAAATGCTGGGGAAATCCAAAGTGCCAAGTCACTATGATAACCAGTGACTACTTGAGCAAATTATTAGTCATTGGATCACAATGAGTAAGTTTTTGAAGGGCTTCCCATTTCATGAATCTGAGAGTTGACAAAAGCATAAAATAAGGAAGCTTTGCTATAGGAAACCTGTGGCACTCTTAATGTTACTGGATTACAAGTACCACCAGCCTGCAACCAGTATGGCCAATAGCCACGGATGATGTAAGTTGTAGTCAAATGAAATTTAGAGTGCCACATAATCCACACAAGTCTCTGGGTTTCCAACTGTCTTTAAGAGAAGGATGCCTTCAGTGGACTTCCTGAGTGGGCCCATCTGCTGCCTCCTCACCTTTGTTAATTCATGCAGTTGCCCCTTCATCTGATGTCTCACCTAAAACCAAGACTGTGCAACTGCCTAGGAAGGGAAAACACCTGAAGGATGGTCTCCTGTCTCCTCACCACTCCCCTGCGGACTGGAGACTGCAGTCACAGTATGGAGGGGCCACAGGAAAAGCAGGCCCAGGAGGCTTTAGGATTGGCAGTGGGGTCCCTGCAGGTACAGGGCAAGGCCAATCCGTAGCGCCAGTCCTAAGAGCAACCCAGAGTTGTGACTGGTCACCAGCCGACCCAGCTCAGGGCAAGGAGCATCAGAGGAGCTTCTGCTTTTTCTAATTCAGCATTTCTTGTTTTTTTAAGTTCCCACACAAAACAAGACCAGATTTTCTAAGCGACCCCACTTGGCTAACCCCATTTCTGTGTCTGACATCTAGGGTTCCCCCTGCCGATTTCGACAGAAAAGGGGATTTTAAAAGAAAAGAAGCCACGTGGGCCCAGCACAGCTTCCCGCGCGCATATGGGCCAAGACGCGTCGCTCTAGGCCTGCAACTCATTACCCACCGCTACCATCACTGGCATAACAGGGCTGCCGGAAGCAAAGGAGGCCGGGAGACTATGCGGCATGAGGCCCAGAGGTGTCGCTCTCGCCACGCATCTTTATGGCATGCCGCATTGTCTTGTCACACAGAAACACACTACCAATCCTCCGCCGAGTTTTCTCCTCAGGCTTACCTGAAGTTCTCCGCCGTCTTGGGTACCACGTCGGCGAAGAGCTCCACTTTCATGCGGCCGACCTCCTGGGCATGGGCAGAACCGTCAGAGCCTCCTCTTCCTCCAGCTCGCACGCCCCCTCCCTCCGCCCCCGCGCCCAGACCATCCCCCCCTTCAGCCTCCCCCGAGCGAGTCTTACCTGGCCGCCTATTGTGACATCAAAAAACACCACAGGGTTGTTAGGATTGGAAGCCAACACCGCCATGGCGACCACCTCTCACCCGGAACTGGAAACTCTGCTCCCTTCGCGGTTCACGGAGAGGCACCCGGTTGGAAAATACCTCACATCCGGTTATTTGCCGGAAATTTTAAATGATCACTGAGTAAAAGCTGACTCGCGAGCTTTGTTCGGGTTTCCTGTCTACCGTTGCGCTTCTATTCGTTCGAAGCTTCGACGGAGGATTTCTGTTTTTTTTTTTCCTAGAGATGAGTGGGCTGACCTGTTGCCCTCCGTATGGCGCTGGAAACCAACTCTTTATCAACCCCTTGCTAGCGCGGACAGCAGTCGAGGTTGATGGGAGTTGTAGTCCAGCAGCGGCAAGGCAACCACGGGGTGGGCGGGGTGAGCCTTGCTCTGTAGGTAAGAGACGCTGTTCCACCCGTTTAAGGAGGTGTGGTGAGAAGAGTTTTCATTCCCCCCCACCCACTGGAAGTCTATTAACTTTGACTACCCAATTAATTAAATTTGTATATAGTACCGTCCTATACCCGCAGGTCTTGGGGCGGTTCACGGGATAAAATCACAACAAGGCAGCTTCCTCTGTTGGCATAGAGCCACGTGGCAAATATATATGTGTGGCATTTTAAGTGAGGCGAGGGAAACATGATGTTGGTGCATCTGTTTTACACTAATAGACCTTCAGAGATTAAAGATGGAAAAAATGAAGATGTTGGGTGTGAGCACAACAGAAGGAAATGTAGTGTTCATGAACTTTGAAGAATGTTGCCATTGACTGATGAACTGATAGTGATAGTTACAACATTGCCCTTGTGATCTACAATCTACATGGTATTGTTGGATCTTCAAAATCTTAATTCAAAATGCTCAAAAGTAGTGCTTTAAATGGGGGCTTCTGAAGATTCATGCAGGCGATGTCATTGTGATATTGGGTGATGCACATTTGGACTGTCAAACCTGGCCTGTGAGGGCTGGGGAACATAAACACCTGGCTTGCCAGGCTAGAAAGTTTCCCCAACCCTGTCCTACCTCAACAAATCCATCTTAAAAACAAGAAAATGGAATTCCTCCAGTTTTGAAAGCAACAGGAAAAGCATTGAAAATATGGGATGAATGTGTAACTATCCAGGAGGCAAGTAAGT
The DNA here is from genome assembly GCF_963506605.1 of Zootoca vivipara. Lineage (NCBI taxonomy): Eukaryota > Metazoa > Chordata > Lepidosauria > Squamata > Lacertidae > Zootoca > Zootoca vivipara. The sequence goes on from NC_083281.1 coordinate 72,080,883, forward strand.
ACTAACCTGCATAAGCTTTGTGAAAGCCAGTTAAGATGAATGCTCAAGAAACATCTGAAAGGGCCCTTCGTCTGCGATAAAGCTGAAATTAATAAATCCATGCTACGAGATGGAAGGCATTGGACTTTGCACCACTGAAACCAAGTGTATTCCTCTGAGGCCTGGTGGCTGTGGTGTGATCCCTCCCATATTTTGCATTGACTGTGTACGAGATGGCAACAACATCTCAATCCCAGGGGTTTAGGGCCCAGGGAAAGTAAATGCATATTGAGGCCCAAGATTTATGTCCAATGTTACTCTTACTCAGAGTAGACACACTGAATGTGTGGGCAGGACTATTAATTTCAGCAAGTCTATTCAGAGTTTACCTTAATTGGATGCAACCTTTTGAGTCCTCCTTTGTTCAAAAAGTTTGTCACAGATACATTTATGGAATATTTATTTAAAAATCTGGCACAAGATAAAAGACATAAATAATATGTGGCATAAGATCCAGCAGGAGAAGACAAAGCAGTTGTATTTTCCTTTCAAGTGGGCATTTACTTAAGGTATGGAATCCTCATATAGACTTGTCAAATGAAAAAAATGAAGGAACGAACAGTTTTGCTATTTTCCTTTTTTTGTATGTAAAACTATCCCTCTCTTGTTATAATTTACAAATTTTAATTAAAAAAATATATTTTAAAGACTCATAACTACATCTGTACAAGTCACATTTTTAACAAAGACAGTAAGGTCTTTAGAAAGTTTTCTTTAAAGCTAAAAGTCTGATAAAGCAGCCTGACAAATGGAAGCAATACTACCTAGCAATGACAAGAGGTCTCTGTGCTGTTATTCTACTTCGGAATTTCCCCTTTGTCCCCTTAGACATGATCACAGCACAAGGCTTGACTCTGCTCCTCTGTGCGTAAGTCTGGAGTATCCCCGGGAGAAGCCACGTTCAAGTAGCCAATCTCCGAAGGTGGGCAGGGCAAAGAGGCAAGCAGAGACCTTTCTGTGTGGTCCTCGGGTTTACCATCCTGGACGGCTTTCAGAAGGCTGTGAGAGTCCGAAAGCTCCATCACTGAGAAGCTGGAAGAGAAACCATTAGCCTCACATGGGCCACTCAGGCTCATGGCATCATCTGACTGAACCTAAACACATCTCCACTTTTGAGTCCCTGGAGAAAGGCAAGGAGGAGGCCTGCTAAAGAGGTTGGCAGAGCTTTATGCATATTAAGCATAGAGCCAGAAAACATGGGAGGCAGTTACAGAGAAAACAAATGCACCTGAGCGCATGCAGAGGGCATTTTCTAACCACAGCTAGCCTTCCTTATCTGGGAACCAGGACTGGTAGTAGGACTGGGCACTTTTTCCAGGCTAAGGGCTTCATTCCTTTGTGGGAAATCTGGGGACACACGGAAGTGGCAGGTGAGGGCAGAGGTACACTGCCTCTGAAAATGAAGGCTCTCTCTAGCTGCTGGGGCTAAAAGCTCCTCTCTACATTTGCTGAACCCCATCTTAGAGCCATTCCTGACAGACAACCCACAGAAGCTGGTTTCTGGATATACAGACATTTTCTGCATTGGAGGTCTGCAGCACTACCAGGGGTGGGCAGATGAACCTCAATTCTTCAAGTTGCTCATTTGCTGGAAATCGTGGGCCTGTTCCATGCCATTTCGAAAGAATGCATGAAAGGTTTACATTTAAACTACACATTTTTGTACACATTTCTCCAAAATACACATCTTTCAGTGCTTTCCAATGGATTTTATATGCATTTGGGCACCCTGAGGTGGCATTGCAAAACCTGAAGAACTGCGCCATTCGATCAGGAGTTGTGGGTTCTTATCCACAAGCAGGTTCAGGACCATTTAATTGGGTCTCTCTGCTGCAAATAGTGGACCAAACCATGGGAGCGGGGCCAGGGCGGGAGAGTGCTAGAGTCCTGTCTAGTCTAGTTGCACGGGATAAATTCCAATCTGTTACCTCCGAGGATGTGGACAGGCTGCTTGGGTGAGTGAAACCAACCACCTGTCTCCTTGATCCTTTCCCATCCTGGCTAAAAAAGCAAGCCGGGAAGGGCTGGGTGATGGGCTCTGCAGGGTGGTGAATGCTTCCCTCTGGGAGGGAGTCTTCCCAGCCCCATTGAAAGAGGCGGTCATTAAACCACTTCTTAAAAAACATCTCTGGACCCGGCCGATAGGGCCAACTATCGCCCAGTCTCAAATCTTCCATTCTTGGGCAAGGTGATTGAGCAAGTGGTTGCTGAACAACTCCAGGCATGCCTGGAGGATGCGGACCATTTGGATCCCTTCTGATCGTGATTCAGGCCTCACCATGGGACTGAAACCGCCTTGGTTGTGCTGGTCCATATATCTGGCAGGCTAGGAACAAGGGTGAAAGCTGTTTCCTAGTTCTGCTGGATCTCTCAGTGGCTTTTGATACCATCGATCATGACATCCTTCTGGACCGTCTAGAGGAGCTGGGGGCACTGTTATACAGTGGTTCCGCTTCTTCCTCCTGGGCCATGTCCAGAATGTGGTGGTGGGGGATGAGGGTTCAGACCCCTGGGCTCTCACTTGTGGGGTGCCTCAGGGTTCCATCCTCTCCCCCATGCTTCTTAATATCTATATGAAGCCTCTGGAAGGAATCATCAGGGGGTTTGGGCTGGGTGTTCATCAGTATGCAGATGATACCCAGCTTTACCTCTCTTTTAAATCAGAACCAGTTAAGGCAGTGAAGGTCCTAGAGGCGGTTGGAGGATGGATGGTGGCTAACAGATTGAGGTTGAATCCTGACAAGACAGAAGTACTGTTTTGGGGGGATGGTGTGTGTGGGGGGGGTGGACTCCCTGGTCCTGAATGAGGCAACTGAAAGAGCAGGTGTGCAGCCTGGGAGTCATTTTGGACTTACAGCTGTCCATGAAGGCGCAGGTCAATTCTGTGTCTAGGGCAGCTGTCTACCAGCTCCATCTAGTACGCAGGCTGAGACCCTACTTGCCCACAGACCATCTAGCCAGAGTGGTGCATGCTCTAGTTAACTCCCACTTGGACTACTGCAACGCACTCTACGTGAGTCCACCTTTGAAGGTGACCTGGAAATTGCAACTAATCCAGAATGCGGCAGCTGGACTAGTGACTGGGAGTGGCCGCTGAGACCATATAACACCAGTCTTGAAAGACCTACACTGGCTCCCAGTACGTTTCCAAGCACAATTCAAAGTGTTGGTACTGACTGTTAAAGCCCTAAATGGCCTCGGCTCAGTATATCTGAAGGAGCGTCTCCACCTCTATCATTCAGCCCGGACACTGAGGTCCAGCACCGAGGGCCTTCTGGTGGTTCCCTCACTGCGAGAACTGGTGTTACCAGGTAGAGGGTCTTCTCGGTAGTGGTGCCTGCCCTGTGTAATGTCCTCCCATCAGATGTGACTTTTAGAAGACATCTGAAGGCAGCCCTGTTTAGGGAAGTTTTTCATGTTTGAAGTTTTATTCTGTTTTTAATGTTCTGTTGAAAGCTGCCCAGAGTGGCTGGGGAAACCCAGCCAGATGGGTGGGATAGAAATAATATATTATTATTATTATTATTCCCTCCACCATCCCTCCACTCTCCCCAGCCCCCCACGTGTACAGCTCAGGGGCACAGTACCTTACGCTGCGAAGGGGGAGAACTTTGCTTTGCGGTTGGAATTCAGAGAAGCCGATACTCTTCAGCTCCTGGAAAAGGGGAACATGCACAAAGTAAGACCTTTAACAAAAAAAAAGAAGAGAGGGAGGAAGAAATTGGGCTGTTATCCATAAATGCTTTGGGCTGTAGCCAACTCAATTTTACTCAGACTAGACCCAATGAAATTAATGGACCTAAGTTAGTCCTGTCTAATTGCAGTGTGAGGAATGGACAGCCGGCCCAAGCAAGCAGTGAGAGGCCCTTTACCCAGCAGTTCAGCAAACTGCTCTGTGCAGCAGCCTCCTCTCATTTAAAAGGGGGAGGAGCGGAGGGGCAGGGAAATGGGGAGGCTGCAAAGATGGGGGGGTGTTGGTCAGATGTGGGGGAAGGGAAGTTGCCAAAGTGGTAAGAGGAGTTGGTGAGCAGAGTAAGTGGGGGCAAAGCTATGATACATGATAGTGTGTGTGTGTGTGACCGACCGAATCTATACTGAAATTCTTGGTGGCAAATGAAATACCACAAGGGAAATCATGGCTGTGATTGGAGTACAGATAGCTACTAGAAAGAGCCAAGTGGCAACCAGAGAGAAGAAACAGAGACCTGGTGGACCAGCTGAAATGACCCATAAGATGGCCCATAAACATGCTGACTGAGCCACAAGGATCTGGGGTAGATCTTCATCCCTCGCAGCAGGAGAGGAACAACGAGCAACCCCAAGCCCTGATTCTGCTGAGGAGAAGACCAAAAGCCGCCACAGCAGCCCATCCTTACCTCCAAGCTGTGGCTATGAATGCTCCTCAGCGCCCGCTCCAGGAGCCCAACCTGACCCGTCAGCTGCAGGGTCCATTCCTGGAGCTGCTTGTTCTCCTCGTCCAGAAGCCGCACTCTGGAAAAAGCCACAGAGAAGATGCCTCAGTGGCACGTTCATCCCTGCCAAGACGAAGCTGTGGGAAAGCATGTGGCACAGGACTGCAAGGGAGGGAAGCGACCGGGGGCCAGAAGGAGAGAGGAAGGGGGATGTCACTCTGGCTGGGAGCCAGAGCCACTTTCCCCGTTCTCTCTCCTTTTGGCCCCAAGTGTCACCAGGAGGAGGTGACGTCCCCTGCCTCCCAGGAAGGGAATTGTGGCATATGGAGAGCAGCCTGACCCCATCTGTAAACCAGAGCAGGGGTAGGGTGCATGCACTCCCTGCTTGAAGAAAGCTAAAATAATAAAATCACCTGTTCATGCCTCCTCACAAATGTCATTACTGAATATGGATGTTAGTTGCAGCTAGGATTTCAATAGCCCAGCAAAGGAAAGCCCTGAAAAATCTGCGGTATAAGAATTTATGGACTTTGGCTATTGTGGAAAAAACAGTCTGCAGAGGGATGAGGGAAGATACAAAACACTTTTGTCATCTGATGGAGTTTTCTTTCCTCTGCTTCAGACTTAGATGCCCAACATTCACCATCCATGGCAGCTCAGGAAATATGGATACATATGGATACTTGATTTATATTGGTGTGTTACCACTTTTCTCTCTTAATTGTTTTTTGTTTCCTTGCTTGCTTTTTATAGGATATGCTGTATTACCCTGCTACTGCACCTTTGGGTTGTTAACAATTGCCATCATGTTACACAACAAAAAAAATATAAAGAAATAATTAAAATACTTTTAAAAGAAAATTTTATAAAAGTAAAAAAAGAAATGAAAAGATGGGATGCTGATTTATCTTGTATCATTTTTATCCAAGTGCTCCTCTTTATCAGTCTTGGTTAACCTCGTGTCTTTCTGATGTTTTGAACTACAACTCCCATCATCCTGTGCAAGCGAGGTGTGTATGGGAGGTTGGTGAAGGCTGTTCTATTACAAAGGAGACAAATTTAGTATTTGGACAATGTATTTGGACAAAGCGTGCATTTCATACATTTTAAACAACAAGGGTAAGACCAATGTGGTCAAGATAACTCCTGTGGCTGAATGCCAAACAGCACAGACACCTCAAGCTCCATGGGATTGAATCGCAAGGCTTGCAATTTTTAAAAAAATTTTGTAAAACAAAAAACAAAGCTGCTGCTACCTGCTCTGGATTGTGGAGAGGTCCTGCTTGCTGCTCCGCTCCGCTTCCTCCAGTTTGTGGAGCTGCTGAGTGAGCTTCCGCTTTTCTTGGAGTAAAATGTCGTTTTCAGTGGTCACTTGCGCAATCAGCATTGCATCCTGCAAGGAGGGATGCCACACAGAGAAGCCCCGTCATGTTTTCCAGCATTCTCTGCTCCTCTTCCGTTCCCCCACCAGAATTGTAACCCCATCAAACCATGGTTAAAATGCAAAGGGGAAAGGGACCCCACTCAAGGACCCTCCAGACCATCAGGATTTTGCACGAGGCATTCAAGCAAACAGGAAAACATTTAAGAGTTGGCACCTAGAGGATTTGAAAGCTTTCACATTATTTTATGGTGACATTTTGATGGGCCTAATAAAAGGGGTTGCCCTATTATGGATTTTGGTGTTATTATTCTGTTACATGCTTTTTTCGTCTAGCATTTTGGCAGACTAAACTCCTTTTTTTTCTTTGACATTTATGATCCAACACGACTGGGGGGTGCAGTTGTAAAACATCTAACAAGAAATTTTATTGGAAAGCTTATTTTTTATAACAATTCAATTACTGTTGTTATTTTTAGAAATAAGCCACCATCTGAGAGGGCTCTCACCTTTTCTGACTGACTTTTGGAGAGCTTGAGTTCGTTCTCAAGGTGCCTGATGCGGACATCACGCTGCTTCACTTCGCAGATGAAGGTCTCCTTCGCTCGCCGGAGCTTGGCCTTATGCCGGAGCTGTCGCTCTTTCTGTTTCCTGAGAAAACAGGCCACAGTCATCAGAAAAGGGGCCCTGGTGCTCAAGACACACAGCCAAGTCAGCGGAGGCCTGGCAATCCATACCCAGCCTCTGCCCTCCCTTAGTCAGCACCCAACTCCTGACTTCCAACCAGTCCAGGGGGTGGCTTCCTCTTCATCAGTGGCACTTAGATCTACAGATGAGGCCAGAGGCAAAGGTGGGCGAGGCCAGAGGCAAAGGTGGGAAGAGCAGTGACTGCCCACTAGGCTGGTTTCTGCATAGGGACCCCTCTCTCTGCCGTCCACCCAAGCAGGCAAAAGGCATGATCAGAGTTCAAGGACACAGTCCAGACAGACAAAAGCAAAGCAGAGCCAGGAAGGAGTGTGGCCTGGAGATAATCCCAAGGAACAGGCAGATAAACCTGGAGGGCTGGATTCAGGCCCCAGGCCAAAGGTTCCACAGCCATGCTTTTGTGTAGTCACCTGACAGAAATGGCCACCTCCTTCAGGATGTGCTCATACTCTTCCCGGAGGGTTTCCCTCTCCTGTTGCAACCCCAACAGCTGCCCTGAAATCTTCTGGCTGTATTTCTGACACTGGAGATGCTGAAAAGGAGATTTGGCATGGGGTCATCAGTCAATTGCCAACCAAATTCAGCCAGAGGCCAGCCATGTGGACAAGCTGGCAGGCGGTCACTTGTGACAGAGGACATGTATCTGCTGTTCTAAAAGGACAATCCCTGGTCTCAACCTTGCAGAGCCTGGAACCAGAGCATCTAAGGGCTACCTGTTCCCATATGCTCACCCAAGAGGCACTGTATAGGCTACCAGGAAAGGGTCTCTGTGATGTTGTGATAATTGTTCAGGTAACTATAATACATGATTTAAAGTATGTGTTAGGTTATCAGCTACTGCTTTATATGAGACAAAGTAACAGGCAAGAGAACACAAAATTGAAACCATCTGCTTCTGTACACTAAGTAATCACAAAAGCCTTATTATTTCTGTCCTCATAAATGGGAAAAATGGTAAACTGAATTCATTGCTGGATTTGTCCATCCCTAGCAGCGACCTTTTCTCACCTCATTGGAGAGGGTTTTCTTCTCTTCTTCCAGGATCCGCAACTGGGCCTCCTGATGCTGATGCTGGATCTGCAGCTCAGCAAAGGTCCTGGCCAGCTGTGCCTCGCTCTCCCGGGAGTGCCTGAGCTGCTGCTGCAGGTCTTCTGTCTGCTGATCCAGGAGCTTCCTGGCAGCCAACAGGAGAAAAATCCAGTGATGCAAAACAGGAAATCATCCAGTGTGGTTCATTTTTTCCATGGCCATTAGTAACAACGGGTTGTATCCAACTAAGTTCTACTCAGAGTAAACTTATTACCGTAATATACCTGGGTTAATGGCAATGGGTCTAGCTTTGAGTAGAACTTGCACTGGACATGACCTAATGACTGGATGCCAATTGCAAATATGGTATTTGGCAAGTTTGGCAGTTTTGAAGCTTTTCACTTCGTTTACCAAAGATAACTAAAAATAAACATGCTAAATTGGATCACTCTCTGGGGCATCCCCCCCTTTTTTAACTTTGGTAATGCCAATTATCCAATTCAAAATGGCAAGTTATCATTTCAATCTTATCCAATTCAAAATAGCCCTATGCAGATTACCCCATTCATAGTCTCTCAGCCAAGCCTACTTCATAGAGTTTTGAGGATAAAATGGGAGTGAGAAGAAATGTGCATGCCACCTCGAGCTTCTTGGAGAGAAAGTGGAATAAAAATGTAATAATTAATAAAGAATAAAGAGCAAACGTTTCCTGGTCAAATCCCTGCTGCTTACCAGCTGGCCAAATCCCCTTACACCACAAAATTTGTTCCTGTCTTACAGAAGAGAAACTCAGGTGATCTCTGCTACCTTTTTCGCTGCTCCTCTTGGAACTGCCGCTGGGCCTTGGTTTCCTCTTCCCTGGCCTCCTTCAGCTGTTCCTCCAGCTGCTTCCTCACCAAGATGCTGGTCTCGGAGAGCCGTACTTGGTGGTGAGATTCCTTCAGTGTTTGCTGCAGGTCCAAAATCTAGGAAGAAGGGTGAAGCGATACACCAAGGGCTCTAAGTGGCCCAGGTAGGTAACCATTAACAAAAGGGGCCTGAAGAATTTAGGAACTAAATAGTCACAGCTGTATGAGATGCACCTTCCCAGTCTGCCAGAGAAGTTGGAGGGGAGGAAAGAGCAGCCTCAGAAGCAGCAGAGATTTGGAAAGAAGAGATATGTAGAAAGCAAAGCATTGCCTCAATGTGGGAGATGCAGCAGGAACGAACAAGGAACTCCTTATGGGCTACAACAACCCAGTGATACTGATCAGAAAGCAGCAAGAGGGCCAGAAGCTGCAAGGAGTATGTTTCAAACTAAAGAACATTACTTAAGAACGTAAGAAGAGCCTGCTGGATCAGGTCAGAGGGGGCCCGTCTAGCTCAGCATTCTTTTCTCACAATGGCCAACCAGAGACCTATTATGGGAAGCCCACAAGCAGGATTCGACACAAGAGCACTCTCCCTTCTGTAGTGTTCAGAAGCATTGCTGCCTCCAACCATGGACGCAGAGCGCAGGTATCCTGGCCAGCAGTCCTCAATAGCCCTTTCCTCCATAACTGGCCCAGCCCTCTTATAAAGCCATCCAAGTTGGTGGCCATCACTGCCTCTTATGGGAGCAAATTCCATTGCTTAACCAAGCCACATTGAGGCACATAGTGCAAAGCAGGGTCTAATTTTTTAAACTAAACAAATACTTCTGCAACTCTTCAGGATGGCATTGTCGAAAGCAGCTTGGGAACCCAGCTTTGGCCACTGACCTTTCTCTCAGCCTCAGTGGCCCTGGCTTTCTCCTGGGTGAGCTTTTCCCTCAGGCCGCTCTGCTGCTTGGCTGCCTGCGACTGCCTGAGCAGCTCCAGCTCCAGCTCTTTGACCTTCTGCTGGCTGAGCTCCCACTGTGAAGTGAGTGACGAACAGGCCTTGGCGGAGTCGGAGAGCTTCAGCTGCATTTGCCTCAGCTCGGCTTTGATCTGAAAGGGTGGGGCAGAGAAAAGGTAGCACTTTCAGGAAAGTGGGACAACAAAATGGCAGTTCCCTCATTGCCAGGCAAAGAACTCCAACTCCCAGATATGGGTCTGTCAAAAGCTTCAACACTCAAATTGGACTGGGACACGAGGCAAACAGGAGGTGACACGGTTCAGCTGGTACATAAAAGCTGGTACATTGATACAGGGCTAAGTGCAAGCTAAAATGGTGATCCAACAAGCAACACATTCCATTTGGAGAGCTATTTGCATGGCAAGACTACGCAAGCAAACGCCAACGGAGTCTTACTCAGAGGAGACCTACTGAGATTAATGGACCTTAAGTTAGTCATGTCCACTAATTTCCAAGGGTCTGCTTTGGGTGGAACTTGGTTGGCCATAGCCCACAAAATCCAGCCTGAAAGGGCCAGGAATAAGCAAAGAGATGCCTTTTCAAGAAGCAGCTCATGAATCACATAATGAAAACTATGTGCTAGTCAAGTGGAGATGCTTTGGCCTAACAAAGCCAGGGCATAAATCTGTTCAATGAACACATGTCTTAAAAGGAGGAAGAAGGAGAAGAAAGAAGGAGGAAGAAAAGGAGGAGGAAAAAGAGGAGGAATAAGAAGACAAAGAAGAAGGGACATGTCCCCATCTCTTTCAAAACTGTCACTTGGATTTCCTGCCCTATGGGGATGGGGTCACCTACCTTGATGTTTTCTTGCTGAAGCAAGATGTTGCATTTCAAGTTCTTCTCCCTTTCATACCTCAGCTCCTTCTCGGCAGAGCTGCCCAAGTTCTGGATGCGCTGAACATCCTGCCAGAGAAGATACCCATCCTCCTTCTGCTCAGGTCTCTCCCCCAGCAGACCCTGTGAGACAGAGCAGAAGCTGTGAGGAAGGCAGCTGATACAGTTGCCAGATGAATGCAGAGAGGAGCAACACAGGGCTTGGACTGGGACTGGCACCATTTCCCGCTCTCTTTGACACCACCTGAGCAGTATTAGCCACATGAATTGGGGACATACCCAACACTGCCCAGGAGCCTTCTGGGAACCAAGTGATGCTCAGTAGCCAATCCCATGCCAATACCTGCCACAATGCTCCCAGATCTGCTGAGCTCTCTCAGCCTTACCAATAGACCACTGAAGATTGCCAGTAGACCAATGAGTTGTATACATCCATCCAATGCAAGTCCTACTCAGAGTGGACGCACTGCAATTAATGCATAGTTCAACCACGGAACTTGCTTTCACGGGAGGCAGTGAGAACCACCAACTTGGATGGCTTTAAAAGAGGATTAGAGAAATTCCTGGAGAAGGCTCTTGATGGCTACTAGCCATGCCAGCTATGCTGGAAACCACAAGAGGAGAGAAGGTTTGTGAGCTCTGTTGCTGCTTGCTGGTTTCCCACAGGCATCTGGTTGGTCAGAGTGAGAACAAGATGATGGACTAGGTGAGCTGCTAGCCTGCTCCAGCAGGTTCTTCATATGTTCTTAATGGGAAAGACTAACTCAGGTCCATTCTTTTCAGTGGGTCTACTCTGCATAGGGCATAGTTGAATACACCCCTATACACCTGTGCCTATGGACTATCCACCCACTGACAACACCAGGAAGAACTTTGAACATAAGAGCTGTTCAACAATGGAACAGACAATCTCAGGAGGCAGTGGCGTCTCCTTCTCTGGAGGTTTTTCAACAGAGGTCAGGTGGCCATCTGTCCAGGATTACTTAGCTGTGATTCCTGCAATGCAGGGGGTTAGACCATAGGTGACCCTTAGGGGGCACCTCCCAACTCTACAATTCTAAGAAATAGCTTTGAAAAGTTCCAGGTTCCTCTGTTTACATCTGCATCTACAATGATTCCGTGTCCTTACTGAGACAACCCCCCCCCCAAAAAAAAATCACTGCACTTTCTCTTTTTTGCAGGAGACTATCTTACTTTGGGGAACCTCTGTCTTACAGAGAGGTATTTCATTCAGGAAGCCTTCTTACCTGCTTCGGTTCCCCATATGTGCTCCCCATGGGAGTCTGAGTCTTGCGGGGTGGATTCTCTCCAAAGCCAGCCTCACGTTTTGCCCTGACATTTGCCGTGCTCTTGGTGTTAAACTGACATTGGAGATCCAGGATATCTTTCCTTAACTGCATGTTTTCTTCCCACAGGCGCCTTCTCTCTTCATAGCTCTCCTTAACCTTCTTTTCTAGTTCCTCAGTTTTCTTCTTGCTCTCTAACAATTTAACACTTCAGGTTGAAGGTGGAGGGGGGAGGAGAGGAGAGAAAGAGGCCGACAGATAAACGCCATTTACTGCAGCATACCCTATTAAAAATGGGGTGCGAGTTTTGTAATTACCTCAAGATAAGGGACAAAAATATAAGCATGGATACTTGCTGGCTTCTTGACATGGGCTGCATACAAACCATCCACTTAAAGCACATGACATCCCCCAAGGAATCCTGAGAACTGTAGTTTGTTAAGGGTGCTGAGAGTTGTTGGGAGACCCCTCACAGAGCTACAGTTCCCAGTACCCTTAACAAACTGCAGTGCTCATTTATTAGGGTGGTGGCGGGGAGAGACATAACAGCAAATGTGGTATCAGAGTGCTTTAAATATATGGTGCGGAAGCGAGCCAAGCCCTATTCAGAGAAGCCCTATGAAAATCATGTCTACTTATTTCAGTAGGTCTGCTCTGAGTAGGACCGACACTGGAGACAGCTCAGTATGCTTAGAAATGCATACATTGAGATAAAAATACACATTTTAAATCTTTATTTAGATATTTTACCGCAGCTGCTCTCTTTCTTCTCCCTGGCTGTGGATCTGATCTTCCAAAGCCCTCTCCTTAGTTGTCAGTTCAGTGCACATCCTCCGGCTTGCCAATGATATTTCCCCAGGTTTTTTCCCTTCTGTAAGAACATGGTTGAGCTGTTCACATTCCTGGAAGAGCTCTGACACCTGCAAGGTTAGGAACGCAAATATCCCAAGTTAAGAGCGCTGACCAGGACCAAGTAAAGTGTGGCCCTAAAGGGGTGGGCTTGTGCAAGTCAAACAGCACCCCACCCTTCCAAATATCACATGGCAGTATTCTGGAAATGTTGGGGGACCTCACTCTGTAATGTGGCGTTGGTCCTCCTGGTTCAAGGTGGGGAGTGGAAGGCTAAGATCCAGTCAAAGTGTACTCGATGGTCTGTCTCAACAGAAGGAAGCTTATTCATGGGCATTGTTTTTAAAGTCCAGCACTTCTGATTATTAAGCTTCCCACAAGGCTCACCTTCATTTCCAGCATCACATTCTCCTGCTGCAGTTTCTCAAGAGTCACATGCAGAAAATCTCTTTCCTCAGCTGCTCCCCGAAGCCGCAGAAGCTCTGACTTGGAACTGTGCAGCTCCTGGTTGAACAACCAAGGGAGTTAGCTGGGATGGCGTGCAATGAGAGCTCTTTAGCTGGGAAGTTACTGTTATAGTTTGGAGGGGTGGGCTCAATCTGGATGATACCCAGGGGTCCTTTCCAAGCCTGTGGTCTTGTGTATGTGAGGCTGGAATCTCTAACAGGAAACTTGCTGAACTAGTCAAACTATTTCCTTTGTCAAAGCATCAGCTGACCTACGTAGTTCTTGGAGGCTTTCTAAAAGCAGCTGACAATAGGACCACTCACCTTCTTTCCATCTTTCAATGCTTTCTGTGTCATTTCAAGGTTGCAGGCCAGCTGCTTCCTCCACTCTGTCTCCTCCAAGAGTTTGCTTTCCAGCTCTTCCACTTTCTCTCGCTTACTTTTCTCCACCTGAGACCAGTGAAAATTGCAACCATTGTCAGCCTGCTGAAAGGGGAGGTCTGCAAGTGTGGACCATGCAACCCAATGGTGGTGGGCCTCAGAGCTGCACCCCCACCTCTCACCTCCTTCCCAATCTAGGGGCCCCCAAAACACCCCTTCAACCTTGTTCCTTGCCTCTTGGGAATCTGCCACTTCGCTTGTTTCTTCGTCAGGCATATCGGATTTACTCTTCTGCGCTTTCCACAGTTCTGCCTCTAAACGAGAAATCTTGACACACACCCCAAACAAGAGGGAAGAGGGTTTAAAAAAATAAAAAGTGCCTTGGCAAGCCCTTCTTTCAGTCCCCCAACCCCTTCACACACCTCCTGATGTTCAAATACATGGCTTGGGTGCCCAGGTTACCTGAAAGCTCATATGTTCCACTACAAGCCTGCCCTAGTTCTAAGATCCTCAGGTCCTTTTAAATGTAACCTGAGAGGAAGGTGAGATAGAAATACATTAAATATATATTAAAGATGTGTTATATATGTTAATAAACTATATTTTAAGATGTGATAGATATAATATTTAATATGCTTTATACATTTACTGAAATTTCAGCAGCCAGTATTGCTTTGTATTTTGATTTTGGGATTCATTGTTTAGATTGTATTTTTATGTTGTTTACTGCTCTGAACTCCCACAGGAGGAAGGGCAGTATAGAAATGGAATTAATCAATTAAAGAAAAGCTGGATGAGAGTGTGAGCTGAGAACTCATGAGCTCAAACCTCACCTTCCCTCCGAATCTTTTGGGAAGTGGGCTATGCACTGCCACACATGTACACAAAAAAGACCTGGCTTCAGGTGCCAGCATATCTCATGTAGCAAGGCCGGGGTGATGCCTCTGCTTGGGACCACGCAGGATCACTGCCTGGTTAGTGCACAGGCCTGACTCAGGGCCAAACAGAAAATACGTTAAATTGGGGCTCCAGATCTTGCTAGACTCCAGCCCCCATCAGTCCTAGCCAGCAGGGTCAATGGCAAGAGATGATGGGATTGCTGCCCCAAGCCCTATGTTAGGGTGAAGGATGGGGATGGGCAAGAATTATGATTAACAACACACAACAACAACAACAACAACAACGTCCTATCCAGGAGACTTTCCCCATGAGAAATGCCAGCCACCCCACTCGTTCCCTCATTTTCTAGTGCTGTGGCACCAGAACAGAACCCCACTTAGGAGCAAAACTGAGAATTATTATACCGTAGTTCCGTTCAGTGCTTTCCCCCCCTAAAAAAATAGAAATAAATGTTTAGGAGTACTCTCATTTTCCTACTCATATTGCAATACTGCCCCTCAATGAAGCCAAACTTAGATTCACAAAATGTTTAGGGGTATACATACCCCTGAGTCCCCCCCAGAAAAAGGGCTGGTTCCGCCCACCTAGAAGAAATAGGACTGTTTTTGGTTTTGCAAAGAACCCTCCATCTCCATCAAGAGAGGAAACCCAGGACCTCGTGGTCTGACCAAGGCCAGGAACTAGGCTTAGTAAGAAGCGTTGGTTCTACAGTTAGGCCAGGGCTAAGGAACCTCTCTGAGCCCCCAGATGTTGTTGAACCACAACATCCATCACCCCTGACTGTTGGCCAAGCTAGCTAGGGCTGGTTAAAGTTGTTGACTAGGAGCATCTGCTGGGCCGCCCTTCTTACAAAGCGAGGAAAACCAAATGAAAATACCTGTGTGCCATGTTCTTCTCACTAATCTCCTCCAATTGAGCTACTCGTGGGCATATTATGTTTCTTTCTGGCTCCCTATCACTGAAGTATTCCTGTAGCTCCATCTTATGAAGGGAGACACACGAGGCCCTTGGCTCAGGAAGACTCCAACTGCTCTTGACAGTTGGAAACTGTTAGCTCAGCCTTATAGCTTCCAACTGTTTAGGGTTCTAGATCGCTTTCCTGCCAGGGAGAATTTCCCTCCACTGGATCCAGTGATCATGCCCCATGATTTACCCGTCAGTGTATATTCACCAACACAACATACAAAAAATATGTTATGTAAGGACAAATGGCTGACAAGAATGTGCATATTTATTTATTCAGAAGCCGCCTTCTGTTTCAAATTTTAAAATGCCTGCTGAAAACTCTCTTATTCTTCAGTCAGGCTTACTGCAGGCAGTTAAGAAGACATTTGTCCACAATACAGTGGTACCTCGACTTACGAACGACTCGACAACCGAATTTTTCGACTTACGAATGGGGGTAATGGCCGCACGCTTACGAATGTCTCGACATCCAAAAGAAAACCGTGGCAGTTTTAGATAGGGATTTTTCGACTTACGAATTTTTAGATAGGGTTGCTTCGACTTACAATGTTTTCCGTTTCCAATGCACTCCTATGGGAAATTGCGTTTCCAATGGCGTTTTTCGACTTGCGAATTTTTCGACTTACGGAGGTGCCTTCGGAACGGATTAAATTTGTAAGTCGAGGCACCACTGTAGTTCGATGATTTTTTATTTTAACCTTTCAAATATGGTTTTTATTGTGTGGTTTTATGTGCTGATCACTGTGATCACTTTGGTATTTTTAAAATGAATTAGCATCATATAAATGTTTAAATAAATAAAACAGACACCACTTGATTGTAAATTGGGAAAAACTGTATATAATGCATATGTTACGGGAAATGTGCCTGAATTGATAGAATCAATCAATCATTCACAAACTGATGTGGAAAAGGGGTGAACTGAACTCAAGGTTGTTAAAAAAAGGAACCCAGAGAAATCAAAACTGATAGATTGTCTGTCCTAATAATAAATAATAATAATAATAATAATAATAATAATAATAATAATAATAATAAATTATTTCTACCCCACCCATCTGGCTGGGTTTCCCCAGCCACTCTGGGCAGCTCCTAACAGAATATTAAAAACACGATAAAATATCAAACATTAAAAACTTCCCTAAACAGGGCTACCTTCAGATGTCTTTTAAAAGTCAGATAGTTGTTTATTTCCTTGACATCTGATGGGAGGGCATTCCACATGGTGGGTGCCACTACCAAGAAGCCCCTCTGCCTCATGTCCCAGAACTTAGAGACTGTCTCCTCCCTCCAAATCCCACTTCAGCCTCTACCCTTTTTCAAAGTTCACTGCCTATTGCCCTCCAGTTCAACCAACAATTCCACACCGTACAGACGTTCAACCCCAGTGGAGAAAAACAACAACACAAAATGCCTTGATGGTCAACAGAAGCCCAGCTTGGAAGAGTGTGAATTGGGCTTCGAAAGCCCCTCCTGGACCCCAAGGTCAAGACAGACAGCCCTGCGACTTGCCTCAGTGGGGGAGGCAGGAAGCAGAACCATCAACTTTTCCAGAGGTCTGGCTCCACCAGGCACCTCCTGCCCCTGAAATGGGGCAGCTGATCACTATAGGAATAACTGTCTGGAAATTGGTGCCTCTTTGCATGTCATTTTTTTAAAAAAAACTGTAAACTTTTGCGGGCAGGGACTGTCTTGTTTTCGTTGTATGTGGGAGCCTTTCGGGCTAATGTGCAAGGTATAAAAATGCTCTAAACAAATAACACCTGGCCAGACTGGGTTACCTTCCTCTGCAGTCCGTCCACTTCACACTCAAACTGCTCCCGCTCATCCTTAGTCTGGTTCTGTGTCTCCCCCAGGAGGGACTCCAGCTCCTCATTCCTCTCCACCAGATCCTCGTGTTCCCGCTCCAACTTCCGGAGCTTGTGCAGGAGCTGCGAGTTTTGGCATTCCACGCCTTCAATGGCTTGGCGGCACCTACATCAAAGTGAAACACATTGGCAGGAAATCCCTGAAGCAGCTGGCACAGTTTAAGTTAAAGATTTGAATTTAATGTTGCCATCTTCAATTGGGCCTGGGAACTGACTGGCAATCAGAGGTGCTGTGCTACCTGAGGGTCAGCATGATGTAACCCATGGGTAGGCAAACTAAGGCCCAGGGGATGGATGCGGCTCAATTGCCTTCTAAATCCAGCCTGCGGACGGTCTGGGAATCAGCATGTTTTTACATGAGTAGAATGTGTCCTTTTATTTAAAATGCATCTCTGGGTTATTTGTGGGGCCTGCCTGGTGTTTTTACATGAGTAGAATGTGTGCTTTTATTTAAAATGCACCTCTGGGTTATTTGTGGGGCATAGGAATTCATTCATTTTATTCACACACACCCCAAAAAAATATAGTCCGGTCCCCCACAAGGTCTGATGGACAGTGGACCGGCCCCCTGTTGGAAAAGTTTGCTGACCCCTGGTAACCTGAGATTCTACCAGTATCTGCTGTGTGAATGGACCAAAGCAGAAATTCACAAAATGTATTTTGCGGAAGCAAGGATCATGGGCAATGAGACAACAGCATCAATGAAAGCAGCACATTTACATAATTTAAGTGATCACAGAATTGTAGAGTTGGAAGGGACCTCAAGGATCATCTAGTTCAACCTCCTGCAAATCAGGAATTTTTTGCCCAATGTGAGGCTCGAACTCACAACCCTGAGATTAAGAGTCTTATGTTCTACCAACTGAGACTTGGTGAAAATCATTTGCTTTTTGACATTTGCTTAGCTTATTCACCTCTGATGAAGGGCCTTGTTATGTTCAGTTTCTGAGGCAGCTTCATCCAAAATGCTGGTCTCTTCTTCAGCTTTCAGCTTTCCCTTTTTATCCTGTGATCCAAGAAAATTTAGGAGGATAGTAAACTACCTTATATTCAGACAGACCATGGATCCATCTAGCTCAGCCTGGCCAGCAGCAGCTCTCCAGGAATCTTTTCAGGCAGGAATCTTTTCCAGCCCATCTTGATATGACCTCATGCATGGAAAGTGGGGCCCCAACCACATTTCCCCTTAGTTGCAAATCCTATTCAGCAAAGGTCCTCTACAACGTTAATTAGAAGCTTCCTTCTCCAATTACTTTTGTTCATCACAGCTAATGAACAGGCTCTTTACTGGTCATTAGTTAGCCAGTTCTGTTCTCTTCTTGAAGGCCCATGTTAATTATTGCTATTACTGCTTTCTTCTAATATTTTGTCTTTTCTTTCCGGTCTGTTTCCTACCCTCCATGAGAAGTGGGGTTCCTCTACAAGTGTTGCGAGGGCTGGGGGTAAAGCAGTCACAACATATATTTAGAACAGCATGATTCCATTTTAAACAGTCATGGCTTCCCCCAAAGGATTCTGGGAGCTGTTGTTTGGTTAAGGGTGCTAACAGTCATGAGGCGGCCCCTTAGTCCCCTCACAGAGCTACAATTCCCAGAGTTCCCTATGAAGTGGGATGGATTTTTAAGCCACTCTGGGAACTGCAGCTTTCGGAGGGGACTAGGGGTCTTCTAACAACTCTCAGCACCCTTAACAAACTACGGCTCCTTTGGGGGGAAGCCATGACTGTTTAAAGCGGTGCTTTTAATATTTCTCTAACTGTATGGGGTGAATGTGGCCTAAGTGCTGGAAATAAGTGGTGGGGAGGGGAAGTGTTGAAGGTTAGCCCCTTCAAATCATACCCTCTCCTCTACCACTTAAATCTGACCCTTAGGTGGGGTGGGGTGAGAAGAAATAGACTGCCAGTATGGCATAGAGGATAGACAAGACTGGGAAGATCCAGGTTCAAATCCCTTGCTTGGCCCCAAAGATCACTCAGGAAACATGGGCTAGTGACTCTTTCTCTCTCTCTGACTAACCTACCTCACAGGGTTGTCATGAGGATAAAAGGGGGGAATCAATTTATGCCACTCTTAACCTCCTTGGAGAATGCAGGGGGCATAAAAATAACAAACAAACAAACAAAATTTAAATACCTGCAACAAGCAGCCTTCATGTTCTTTAGTTTGGTCCATCCTGGCTAATACGTATCTTGGCTCTTCCTCAGTCACCTGATACTTGGGAATCTCCGCATCAAGCTTTTCAGCCTTAAATGCCAGAAAGAAAGAAAGAAAGAAAGAAAGAAAGAAAGAAAGAAAGAAAGAAAGAAAGAAAGAAAGAAAGAAAGAAAGAAAGACTTCCAATGGTTTCATTCAGAAGAGAGAATTCACATCCAATCTCTGCTCTCCTGGGCCAGTTCACCCAGGTTAGAAATAGCCCCTCAAAGCAATTCCTTGCCTGCTGAGGATTTCCCCCTCCAAAATGATCTTGCGTAATCTAAAACTACTTCCTTGGCCCAGCAGTTTCTCTCAGTTTCTCATTTTTCCATTCTTCAGTTCTCCACAATTCCACATCAGTATGTAATTTTTGTACCAGAAGTTTGGTGTGCAATTCTCCTAATACACACATTTTTGCAAAGCAATCCCCCTAATATAATGCATTTTGTATGCCCCCCTCCCCAATATATGCAAACTTTACCACAGTATAAGTATTTTTGTGGGGTCACGAAGAGTCGGACACGACTAAACGACTAAACAACAACAACAACAAGTATTTTTGTACACATGACTTGGCTGGAGAGTTGCATTATAAAATTCAGAGGCGTGTGGATGTTTAAGGGATGGTGGTGTTTCAGTTTTGCTTAAGTGCTAATTTAAGTTCGCCCCTAAATGCAAACTGAATCAGAATTTTCCTCTATCCCTACTCAGCACTGAGAGGACCACCAAGCATAGGTAGCTGCAGTTGGCATTTTGGGTCAGCAGTATAATAGGGTTAGTATAATAGGGTCTGAACAGATAAACACAGCAGTTTAACAAAAAGCCAAACTGGTGCTCCAAAGGTTCACATGCACAACCCCAACCTCCCCTGCCCTGCTCAGGTAAGCTGAAGCAATGCTGGTGATGGATGGGTGGCTCTTTGGCTCCACCACACACACCACACTGGCAACGATGGTCACTAGTATCCCAAACATTAGTGACCCAGACTGACCTGCTCCAAGAACATTTGTCTCTCCGAGTCGAGGAGTTGGACTCTGCTGCGTAATGCCAGGATTTCTTGGTCCAATCGGATGTTCAGCTCCCGGGCCTTCTGTAGCTCTGACATTTCTAAAGGCAACCAGGGGCCATGACCAGCAGGTATCCAAGTAGACGCTCTTTTTACATCTCAGAAATGGCACCATTTTGCATTTTGAGACAGTGGCTCAGGCCACGAGTGCCATGTTTTGGAAGTCTTTTATCTCAACAAGCTGGAATATTGGTAATCCAAGGTGTGGCATAAGCTAAAAGTGCCCAGGGGCCCCAAGTGCTTCTTTGCCATTGGGTCTAATCTTATTTTATATAGAGAGGCTCAGGAGCATCAGGTCCCACAAGACCATGCAACAGTCTTGGGTTTAGTGCAGTTCAAGTTTACCTTTTTATCTTTTTTCACATTTAAAAGCATAATTGTTCAGACCATGGAAGCCTTTGTAATTATAATGACATATCCTTCCCCTCTTGGTATGTTTTAATTACAGTATCCTCTACTTATTTGTTGGAAATGTGACAATTTTTTTAAAAAAAATGGGGAAACTTGTTAGTTATTATTAAAATTCAATTATTTTTTGGGGGGGAAACAAGAACAATAAATGGCCCAGTTCTTTGGAGAAGGCACACAGCCCATGATGTTTCCTCCACCAAAATTTTCCTATTATCACAACAGTACAAATTCCTGGAGATGACCAGGACATCATTACTGAGCTGTGTCATACCCAGTGCTTTTTTCCTGGGTGGACACAGGGGGATGCATACTCCTAAACATTTTGTGAATCTTTGTACTTTTTTCCATTTACTGTATTTATTTTTCCTGATTTGAACTATAAAATGGTGATTTTCATAAGTCAAAATGAGAGTACCCAGAAACATTTTTAAAGAAAAAAAAGCACTGGTCATACCCCTGCTGGGAGAACCCTCTTCAGATGATAGTCTCAAGTTCCCAAAGCAAAACATCACAGGGGATCAATTTCTGAGGCCAACCAAGGAGATCCAGAGCCCTCGGTGGAACTAGCAAGCCAGCCTATCCCGCATGACATGTAGCCCCTTCTCAGACTGCATTCAGATGACACTGTCTTCTTGACATTTCTTTACATACTCAGTTTTCTGATTTATTTGATCTTTCACCCAGCATAAAAACCACTTCTGGAAATCTAGTGGAAGTTTAATGCTCATCCATGTTAATTGTTAATTGTTTCCGGGGGGGGGGGGGGGGGAATACAGCTACATCACTTCAGGCTACAGGTGGGGCTCAGTTGACTGGATGCTCTTTCTGCACAAAAGGCTCCTTCTGCCTAGAAGACTAGACGGTGGCTCTAGCTCAACCTTTTCCCCTGGCATGTTTCCAAGTACAAGGAATAACTGGGGGTTGAAGGAACATCCAAGTCATGCCTGTCCCTACAATGTGGAGTGGTGCAGTTTAGGTGCTAGTTGACTGCCCCAGTGAAAACGTCATCAGAGAGGGACTGGGACTGAGAAATACATGGAGACACTGCTAGGCACTAGGGACAGTGTTCTCGAAGCTACGAACATGAGTTTGACCAAACTGCGGGAGGCAGTGGAAGACAGGAGTGTCTGGCGTGCTATGGTCTATGGGGTCACGAAGAGTCGGACATGACTAAACGACTAAACAACAACTGCTAAGCAAGGCCAGGATTTGGCTGTTGCCCAGAAACATTTATAGCCAATGAGAGGGAACCAATGAGCTTCCTGGGCAGATGCAGCTATGATGGAAGCGAGCAGGACAGCACAATTCTCTCTAATAACAAACTCAGCTGGTTGAGTGCCAATAGGATTGTGATTTTAATAGCCACAAAGAAATAAGAGAGGTATGTCAGCATGCTTATAGGTAATCCTGTTGTTTGCAGAAGTACAAAAAAGAAAAAGAAAGAAAAAAGAAAAAGGATCTTGAGGAAAATCCTTGTGGGGAAAGAAGGGGACGCTAAGGGAGCAAACAAACCCTGAAATATTCTTCAAAATTTGTTCATTCACCCCATCCCCCCAAATTGCTAAGTGATTTTTAGGAAAAGAAAAAGGAGATGAGGAATGGAACAGAGTACAGTATGCAGGACATGAGCATGCTGGGGCAGGAGTACTCCATGATGTCTCTAGTATCAATTTCAGATGATGAGGGTGACATTTTGTTGCAGTTCCCCCCACTTAAACCTCTGAAAATGAAATGCAGAGAAGGCTGTTGCCTTCATTCTCTGCTTGTTAAACATCTCTTTAGCCACTGCTGCAAACAGGATGCTGAACTAGATTGTCCTTTGTTCCAATACAAATCATAATTAGTCCTGCAAATGTGCTAAGCAAGTGATATAGGCAGCATGCAACTTACCATTGTCTTTCACCTTATTCGCCTCTTCTTTCAAGCTCTCTGCCATGGATGGAGCTGATTGAAAAATCAAGAGAATGGAGCAGTTTTGGGGGGGTGGGGGGGAGGAGAGCTATAAATTACTGCTGTCCCTATAATTAAACACACACACAGTAAGTACAAACAGTGTGCTGGAACAGTGTTCTTCAATCTTGGGTCCCCAGATGTTGGGACTACAAAACCCATGATCCTGGTCAGGGATTAAGGGAGTTGTAGTTCAAAGACATCTGGGGACCCAAGGCTGAAGAACGCTGCTAGAAGAACTGTCCCAGAAATCCCCGATCAGAGGCGTCTGTGTGCTTTAGGCAATGCTTCTCTATTTACTAATTTTTTAAAAAATCCATTAATTTATATTTTAAATGGATGTGTGTGGGGCACCAATAAACAACATCAAAGCAATTGCTAGGGACTAGCCATGTTCATCTATTGTTGCAAAAACAAGAAATAATATTGTTGTTAACCTACAATAACCCACAGTGATCTATTAAAAGTGAAAAAGGTACCACAGGAATAGTGTAGCTGCTTTGTACCTAAAATAAATCAGGGATTCCATCTGATTTGTTTTGAAGAGGTAGAAAAATCCTTTACAACAGATTTCACAAATTATTAAAACACACAGGTCTTCTTAATACATCACCCAGAAGCCCAAGTTTAACCTAAAGAGCCTATCTGGCTAAATCTCTAACCTTGAAACATGGAATGCCACAGAATAACATAAAATTCAAAATACTAAAAGCCATAGATACACAAACAAGTGTAAAAAACAAGCAAACACTATTTGCAAATTGTAACAGATTTCTCACTGGCTCAGTGCACTCGAGGGTCACCCAGAAAATGAATCCACCAGCAGCTCTGATGGGGATCTGGAGGCGCACTGCTGTTGGGAGGCTGAGGCACATTGTGCAGAACGTGCCCTCTGAGGCAAAAGCTGCCCTAAAAAGAAATTGATCAGCCAAAGCAGAGCAGGAGGTTGGACTGTGCTGAACAGAGCAGCCAGGCTGGAACCTACACTAACTGAAAGTTCTATGGTGATTTTGCAACACTCTCTGCCTTGAGGGGGAAAGGAGTTTAGAGGGTCACATTCCCAACTTGTCAAGTCTTTGGGGGCGGGGGAAACCCTCCTGGGGAGCCTACTGTTTCACAAAACAGTATTTCTGTTTTGTCTTTCTCCTGGAAAGTAGCTATTTTGGGGACAGAGACTCAGTTCCCAGGTGACAGTTCTTGACTGCCTTGTATGCAAGTTATAAATCTGAGCTGGCCCAGATATCAAAATGTGTTTCAAACTGTGTCCATCCCCATTTCCTCTTGATGGAGATCACCTGGTCACAGTGGCCCACGCTCTAACAGAAGCCAGATTAGACTCCTGCAATGTGCTACATGGGAAGTTGCCTTTGAAAACATCTCAAAAACTCTATTGGATAAAACCAAACCAATCCATAAGTGCTACACCACTAGCTGTGGCTGGCTATATGGAGCACATCTTGCCAGTCCTTAAATAGCAGTGCAAATTCTTGGACACACGACCAGGCCATTGAGGATCAATAAAGAGAATAGATCTATAGCCCCCTTGGCCATTGCCAATATTTTTATATGTTAACATTATAATGTATTCGTTTGTGTTGATATCTTATGTATGATGGGGGGCGGAATTGACGTAGCGTGGCATCTTCTGGAGAAGAAAAATGGATCACAGCCAAGGTCCGCCAAAAATGTTTGAGTTGTCAGTGGCTGCAAGCAGTTGGAACTCACCCATTTTGCTCTGGTTTTCCTTCTGCGTGGCCAATTCTTCTGTCAGCCTCTGGATCTCTGCCTGTGCCAACTGCAACCTGTGTGTGGCTTCCTCCAAGTGCTGCTCAGTGTGTCTGAGCAAGGCGCTTTGTCTAGCCAGCTCTTCAGCATGAGACTAAAAGACAAAGTACAATATTTAGAGGAAGGGCCCTGGCTGCGGAAGGCCTCTCTGCATCCTAGGTGCCGGAACCTTCATTTTAAACAGATGGACACAAGTGGGCAGAATTAAGGGCCCATGACATTGCTTCTCACTCAAGCCCTGTCAGGATGGGAAGGTGGTGGTGGGTGGAGCAAAGCTTTCTTAAAACTGGTGGCTTCATCTTACAGTAGCACACAGTCCCCAGTACAGAGGTAGCAAATGTGGTGCCTTTCAGGATTACAGCTGCCATCAATTAAAACAAACAAACAAACAAACATCGGTGGGCAAAATAGACCAATCTTCTCCTGACTTTGTACAGGACAGCTTCATAAGTTCACATAGATCTTCATCCCATAGACTTTCCATTTCATTTCCCAAGGTTTCTGTCAGTGATGTGACTGGTCCTTCCACTACAACTTCTATAGACAACATTTTCCAGGAATTATGTGATACCTTAAAAAAAAATCCATGCATGGCTGTTTTTCAATTGACACCATGTTACCCTTGATGTGCCCAAGATACACTACGACGCTAAGCAGCATGAGCAGAAGTGAAAAGGGTTGGACCAATTTCTTCTCTTTATTACTTTATGCATCATCTCTTTGGTGCACTGCATAGATTTCCGTTGCTCCTGAAGCTCATCTTCTAGTGTCCGCTGGATGTGATCCAACTGATCCTTAGACAAAAAAGAAAAAGAAAGAAAGAAAGATTAAAAATACATAACTTCACCAAAATACTTCCCCTTGTATTTCTTCATAGTACTAATATAAATAACACGGAGAGTTTTAAAAAACATAATGTTTTATAAGGTGAACGGATGTTATCTGAAAACACCTCTTCTGCTCCCTGAATATACATACTTCTCCCCTATCAAACTGGAGGGAAATGAATTGGGAAATCTTATATCTTCCTGTCTTCGTGAGACCTGGAAACAAAATGGACAATAATATATTTTTTAAGGAAAATGCCAGCTGAGGTGGGCATCCATTGGCTAGCACATTAAGAACATAGGAACAGCCCACTGGATCAGGCCAATGGCCCATATAGTCCAGAATCCTGTTCTCACAGTGGGCAACCAGATGCCCCAGAGGGAAACCTGCAAGCAGGATTCGAGCACAAGAGCCCTCTCCCCTCCTGTGGCTTCCAGCAACAGGTATTCAGAAGCATGGCTGCTTCCATCTATGAAGGGCAGAGCAGAGTCATCATGGCTAGTAGCCATCAATAGTTCTCTCCTCCATGAGAGGTCACTGGTCCTCCATGAGAGGTCACTATACCATTACTTTTCTGCAATTTGCTCTGGGAGCCTCTCAGGGCTTTAAGGCAGAATAGAAAAGCATTCCAGATAAAGAAGGCTGATGTACCTGAAGCTGAGCAGCGCAAAGGCTTTCCAAACAGCTGGGGGATTGCAGTTTTTGCTCCAGCGCATCTATCTTCTCTAGCAGGGTGCTTCTCTCAACCAGCAAATAAGCAACCTGTTCACTGGGGCTGCTGTGGGCGATATCAAACAAGCCTTCCTGCTCCAACATTTCTTCCACTTCCTTCTGCTGAGATTCTGGTGGTGTGGGAAAGAAATGCACGCCTAAGCATCCTATAAAAAAGAACCAGCTTTCTTGGAGAGAGTTGCTGGCTTCAACACAAGTCCAGAGACAGGAAAGAACCACCTCCAAGATCCAAAGCCAAAGAGGGGGCTGCCTCCACACCTGCCCAGAGAGCTGAAGGCAATTCAGCTGCTGGTTTGTTGTAGTCACTCATTCCACTTCCACCTCCAGAAAGTAAGATTTGCAAGGTTTTTGTCTCATTTAAAAACAAAACAAAACTCTGTTCTCCACCACTTGTATACCTCTATTCATAAAAAATATCACTATCAGAGCACTTTACAATAACCAAATACATATACAATAAAACCCACATAAAACCCTAAAAGATAAAATCAAAGATCATCAACTGTCTGCATAAGCTTGGTGGCACAGAAAAGTTTTCAGCAGACATTTAAATGTTTAAACAGATGGCACTTGCTATATCTTTATTGGAACAGCATTCCACAAGACTGGGCCAACAACCCTAAAAGCTCAGTTTTGTGTTACTGTCAGATGAGACCTCCCAACTTAGGGAACGACCAACGATGCTCCTGCAGGTGATCTCCATGATTGAGCTGGGTTAGAAGGATTCAGGAGGTATCCAGGTTCCCTGTACCTAAGTTGTTTAGGGATTTGCAAGTTAATACAAGGACCTTAACACAGCGTGGTAGTAAGCCCCCATTCAACAATGGGGTCACATGTTGTCAGACAACAGCTCCCATCAGCAGTCTGACCACTGCATTCTGCACCAGATGGAGCTTCCGAATCAGGTCCAAGGGCAGCACATTGCAGTAACCAAGCCTCATGGCTCCCAATGCATGGACTGCAGTGGTCAGGCTATCCCAGTCCAGGAACAGCCATAGCTGGCAAACTAGACAAAGATGTGGGATAAATCTAGGGTATCATTTGGCTACTGTTTCTAGTTGATCTTCAATTATAAAATGTTAAGTCATTTTATAAGCATGGTTTTATGTATGATTTTTTATGTATGTCTTTTTTTCCATGAAATATTTTTTATAAACAAAGAAATAATCCATGCGGCATGATCCTAGCACAGCCATTTCTGCTTCCCTCTTGCTCCCTTTTTGGTCGTTACTGCCTATCCTCGGCCTTTTGTACACCCCCTTTATTAAACTGCAGTTTAAAATCAAAGGGGATAGCACAGAGTGGAAACTGCGGAGATGTTTTTGATTGCAAGAGCAAATGGAACTGGCAGCAGGCCTCTGAGTGGAAACATGCAATTGATTTGGACAGGGAGTGGACAGTCAGGCTTTTGCTCTGTTTAAGCATGTAGAGCTCAGGGAGTGGAGGGAGGAACAGTTGTGCCTAGGTCCCACAGCAATGATTCCTGTGTACTTTCTGTTCACATAGAAACATAGGAAGAACTCTGCTGGACCAGGCCAAAGAGAGCCCAACTCTTCAGGATCCTGTTCTTGCAGTTGCCAACTAGATGCCTGTGGGAAACAAGCCAACAGGATTTGAGCACAGAAACACTCTCCCCTCCTGCAGCTTCCAGCAACTGGTATTCAGAAACATTGCTGCCTCCAACTGCGGAGGCAAGTAGCCATCAATAGCCACTCCTCTATTTGTCCAGCCCTCTGTGAAAGTCATTTAAGTTGGTGGCCATAACTGCCTCTTGTGGGAGTGAGTTTCATAATTTAACTTTGCACTGTGTGAAGAAGTCCTTTCTTCTATTTCATCTCAATCTCCCAACATTTAGCCTTGTTGGATGTCCAGTGTTATGAGAGAGGGTTTTGTTCACTTTTGTTCTGTAGGCAAAACCACTGCTGTTCTCCTCTCTAGATTCTTTCTTTCCTCCCATGTGATAAGCCCAAGCTAATCTGGATGGTTCAGACATCACCGTCACTGGACAGATTCTTTTGCATTCACTGGGTTCACATTCCATAAAGATGGCACAGGACTTGCTGATGACAGACTTTACTCTGCCAACTGCCTCACGCCAGTGGAGAATAAGTCGCAGCTCTCCAGAAGTTGTTGGACTCCAGTTTCCATCAGCCTCGCCAGCATAGCCAGTGGCCAAGGATGATGGGAGCTGGATCCAGCAACATTGAATCTTGGACCTTCTGCATGAAAAGCAGATACTCTGCTGCTGAGTTTCACCCTTTCCCCTTACTTTTTTCAGTGGCCCACTTAGGTGGTCTGCTTTCCTCAGTAGCTGACCAGATGCATTTGGGAAGCCAGCAAGCAGGACCTGAGTGCAACAGTAACTCTCCCCACCTGAGACTCCCAGCATACTGCTTTTGATTCCCCGCTTCCCATTCCACTCCTGGCAAGCACCAGCCACCAATGGTCACCTGGGAGGTGTGAAACCAGGTCACTGTGACTCTAACTGGGGAAATATGCTTTTGTTCGGAACCTTCTGCTAAGAGGAGAAGAGAGTGCTGGGAATCAGGTTTCAAAGTTAAGATGTGATATGTGGCATGGGTTGAATCAGATGAGAGCTGGAATACCATTTCTGTTTTTGAACATGCTGGTCTCTTCTACTTGCATCTCTTTGAGGATACACTGAGAAGGTGATGCCTGTTTTATCTTGTTGCTGCTCTCTTAATTATTTTCCATGTAACTTTTCTGTGTATTTAGCAACTGAGATTTTAACTGCCGTAAGCTGCTTCAGGAAGCCAAGTTGGCTGCACAGCCAGGCACAAATACAATAAACGAGCAGGTCAATTTTTAAAAACACTTATTTGATTCTAACACATCAGCAAAAACATTTTCTCTGTGAACGCTTAAATTGCTCCATTCTGTTGCTTGGTTGGTTTGTGTGCAGGGCAATTAGAGCTCTGTGGTTTGGAGGCTGAGCACACACACACACCCCTCACTAAAGCCGTTGATCCATTATCACATAATGCATCGACCCACCCACTAAACGCATAGCACGGGTTAGGCAAGAGCTGTGGAAGTAGCTTCTTCCTCAAGGTCAGCTCTCTGCTTGCGGCACTGTTGAGAACCACTGTGGGCATTGGGCAATGAGCAGAGGAAAGCAGTAAGGGGTCAATTCTGGTTTTGCAACTATACTCATGAGTACAGTATAGTTATTACTTACCTAACTCATGTTCAACCCTGTAACCTAACCACCTTATGTTCAACATTTATTTAACAGGACGAACTTAACAGGATTTAACAGCTAAATGGTAAATATACTTAACAGGATTTAATAGGTTATCAATGGCTGCTAGCTATCGATGGCTATACTCTGCCTCCACAGCTGGCAGCAGCGATGACTCTGAATATCAGTTGCTGGAAACCACAAGAGGGAGAGTGCTCTTGTGCTTGGATCCTGATTGCTGGTTTCCCACTGGGGCATCTGGTTGGCTACTGTGAGAACAGGATGCTGGACTAGATGGGCCATTGACCTGAATCAACAAGCTCTTTTGTAATTAAATTAAATTAAATTAAAGCGTACTTATTGCATCCACATTTACTGCCTGGTTTGTTTTATATTGATTCCAATGCAACAAAGAAGGAGCCAATTTTTCCTTGAAGCCTCCACCTCTTTTGTAGCTGTGTGGCAGAACCCAGATGTTTGCCTGTTTAGTCATTTTACAGAGGAAACCATGTCTCCAAAAAGAGCCAACGGAAAGCCATTCTGTAGTCCAGTAACATCTGGAGGGCCACAGAATCCTTTGCCCCAGTCCAAAGTCCATATACCTCTAGGTAACAGATGCTGAGGAGGGGAAAACATCAGGAGAGGCTCTGGACCTCAAGCTCTGTTTCAGGATAAAATACATTTGAAAATGTGTACACTAAGATAAAATGCAGGTTGTATCAAACTAAGCTGTACTCAGGATAGAATCACTGAAATCGCAGAACTTAAGTCCATTGACTTATCTTATTTTTACGATAAAATGCATATTTAAGAACATATTTTAAACATGAATTTCTGTACAGATTAATCCAGTAAGCACGTCACAGACACCTGGACTGTGGTTCTCAGGGCTCCTGAGGTGAGCCATTTCACAAGCTCCCCAGCACAGTCAACCTGCCCAATGCCTCTTATTTAGGGAAACTGGGGGTGGCCTGTGATGGTATAAGAGGAAGAAAGGTACCTCATTGAGAGAGATGGGAAGCAGGGCTCATTCCATCAGCCAGCAGAAAGACCAGTTCCATTGGGTGCCTCCTGCCTCTGAGCTGCTTCCATACCAGCTGGCCATTATATTTTTTATGTATTTATAAAAGTATTTATATACCACTATATTATACAAATGTGTCAAGCAGTTTACAATAATATAAAAACAGAAAACCAGACAATAAAATTATAGAAATCTAAAATCTACTTAAAAGCAAAAAGAAATTAAAAGCAAACCTCAATAGACCATTGTGGGGGATGTAATTGCCTGCATTGATGTGGTGGGATGGAAAAGTTTACAGCAGGCATTTGTAGCAACTACCATTTAAAAACTGGTGCCTAAGTTTGCTCCCCCCCCTTTTCCCTCCCTGTCCCTTTTCCCTTGCGTATTGTGCTTTATACCTTGTAAGCCTGCGATCAGGGACTGCCTTGTTTTAATTAGTTGTATTTAAGCTACTTGGGGAATGTTTCTGGCTGAAGTGTAGAGTCTAAATGCTCTAAGTAGATAAAGTAATAAAAAGCAAGTTTACTCCCCACTTTCCAGTTTGATCAAGATCCTTGTGAGCAATGGGCTAGCTGAGGGGACACTTTTGGGAGGGTGGCCTCAGCCTCACGGTCCTGGATCTGACATGTTCAGCAAAGTGAGGGAGAGAGAGAGTACCTTGCTCAAGTTGTAGCTGTGTAACTTCCACCCTAAGCTGCACATTTTCTCTCTCGAATGCAGTTGCCAGAGCATCCCGCGCTTCTGTCAACGTACGGATGTGGGCCACGTAATTTTCCACCTGAAAAGAGGACGAGGCAAGTCTGATTCCCAAACAGCAAGGACAGGTCAGGCTGCATTATTTGCCCATTTTATTTATTTATTTACTTATTAAAAAATTACATACTGCTAAATCATAAAAACCTATCTATGCACTTTACAACATGAAAAGGATTTTTAAAAAACCACACAATAAAAGCATAAAAAAGTGAAAAACAAATTGAAAGCAAAAAAGTTAAACACAAGTATCTATAAACCACTGCAGAAGGATGAATTCTCAATTGCCTGCATAGGCCCTGAGGAAAGGTTTTCAGCAGGCCTTTCAATACTGGCATAGAAGGTGCCTGAATCCCTATTGGCAGAGAGTTCTACAGAACTTGATCAATGACACTAAAGGCTTGATTTCTTGTTGTTGTCAAATGAGCCTCATCAACTCGAGGAAATACCAGAGATGCCGCTGCAGATTATCTCACTGAGTTGGGTTTAGGTGGCAGCCGATGTACGCTATAAATTAAAAGCCTTTGAACCTGTGTCATTAGTAAATGGGCAGCCTGGGCAGCTGTTTTAACAATTGTGCCACTTGTTTTCTGCCAGAAACTCCCATTAGCAGTAACATCTACTGTGACTGGCACCAGCGCTCCAAGGTCTCGGGCATAGGTCTTTCCCAGCAGCTAATAACTGAAACTCTTTCGCTCATGCATTCATTCATTCATTCATTCATTCATTCCTGTCTTCCATGATAAATCCCAGTTTTTGTTTCTGAGCTCAATTTAAAGTGATGGTATTAAACTTTAAAGACTTGATTTATTTGGGATCAGGTTGTTTGAACAACCACCTATACCCATACTAATCTGCACTGTGCTGAAATTAGGTTATTTCCTTAACTGTCAGCAGATGGAGCCATTGCTTTGCTTAACTCTTGCTGTGACAAATGAGCTTTTTTCAGCAGACCAACTCAATTCAACACTCCTGAACTTGCTTCAGGATCACAATGCAACTTCCTTTCAGATCGTGCAGCTCTCCAGATCTGACTATGCAGTTTTAGTGTACAAAAGGAAGGGCACACAAAAATACATATTTTAGGTAACCAAGAGGGCACAAAAAATGTGTAACACAGAGATGAGCACATTAAAAAGTGTGTATTTTATGTTTAAAAGTCCATATGAAATACATATCATTTAAAGGCAGGTTTGGGGCAATTTTTTTCAATGAAGCCGTACAAGACAGAATGGCACAGGCCTATGCCTTAGCACTCAGCGAGTCAGAGAAGAACATAATCAGGCTGCTCCTTACGAATGCCCTGCCTGAAAACACTATGGGACTCCCTACACCAGAGCTTTCCAAACTTTTCATGTCGATGACACACTTTTTTACACATGCAGCATTTTGCAACACAGTAATTCAGTTTTACTAGCAAACTGGAGGTAAAACTAACCCCTTTCCAGCCCCGGGAATAGTGTGGGGAGCATTTGCGTGACCCATGTATATGCTGCAGCCGACACACTAATGTGTCACAACACAGTTTAGAAAGCTCTGTCCTACCTTCTGTTCAATACTGAGCTTAACCTTCATGTGGAGTTTCACATGTTTGAGAAATCGTCAGAGTCCCCTAGATCAGAATGGATTTATGCCGTTCATAGCTAAAGAAGAAGCCTTCAAACGTAGTGGTAGAGAAGCCTTTCCATGTTAACTGGTGGGCATGGGACTGTTGGTGCATCTGCCACAGAGAACTCCTGCACATCACAGGTGATTCAGGTAGGTTTCTTTAATGGATTATGCCCATTTAATCCAGGACTCCACTGTCAGACTGGCCAACTGGATGTCCTAAAGGGAAGCCTACAAGCAGGTCTGGAGTGCCACTTTTTGAAGGTGGCAGCACTCTTCCCACCTGTGAATCTCAGCAACTGGTATTCAGAGGCAGATTACCTCTCACAAAGGAGAAAGAACACATCATCTTTTAGGCACATAGATCCATCATGACTGATCTTCCCCTTATAACCAAATGGAAAAAACCAACAAACACAGTTGAAAGCCACTGATCTAAAGTTTGAATCAACAAGAGTTTAAGGTCAAGACAAGGGAAGCCGGAAGCCCCCTGCCTGCCCCAATATATTTCACTAGAACAAAAATAGCTATCCTATACTGCTAGCTCAGTATTGTCTGCACTGAATAGCAGCAGCTTTTTAGGAGGGCTTCAGGCAGAGGCATTTCCAACCATATCTGGCACTGATAAGAATTGACAGGCTCTTCCCCACTTTATCATCTCTAAAGGAGTCCAGGTCTGGCTGTGTTTGTTGACACTTCCACAAGCACTTGACCTCAGACTGTGATCTGACCATCCCTTAAGTGGTCCTTAGCCCCTGAAGCAGGATATATCCAATGAAATGTGCACATGTTCAAAGGGTCATATTAAATGCAGGAGAGGTTGAGCAGTGCAAGTAGGAACTGAAACCACCTGGATCACTTTTAGATTATATATTTTCAACTGTCATTTTAGACGGTCAGTTCCTTAAGCGCAAGGGTCCCATCTTTTTTTTTTTTAAAGTGTTACATCTTCAGAAATGTGAATGGTGCGCAGGGCCAGGAACAGAACTACCACACAAAATGGTCGCTGTCTGTACTGTCTCTTTGGAACGCTTTGCTGATTTGGGGATTTGGACACACTTCTCCAATCATGCAAGGGGCGTTTGTCCACGTTGGAAGCCCATTAGTCCACACAACCAGCTTCCTATGCTGAGGGGGCAGTTCCAAAGCAAACAGCTTTGGAGTCATCCCTGCAAGCCACCCCACACTCCAGGTACTGGCGGAGGAAGAGGAGTACGGGGGGAGCACGCCAACCCTGCCCACACCTGCTCTCCGCCCCCCACCCCCCAGTGCCAGAGCATGAAGCTCTGCCACTGACTCCAGGCCCTGTAATGGGGTGTGGGAAATTGCCCTTTCTCCTGGAGCAGGCAACATAACAGCATGGGAAGATCCTATTGGATCAGACCAATGGTCCATCTAGTCCAGCATCTTCTTCTCATAGTGGCCAACAAGATGCCTGTGGGAAAGCAGCAAGCAAGATTCAAGCACAAGAGCACCCTCCCCTCCTGTGTTTTCCAGCAAACTGGTGACAAAGGAGACATCTGGCTGGCCACTGTGGGGAACCAGACACTTTTTTGAGATGGACCTTTGACTCTTATCCAGCTGGATGATTCTTGTGTCCTTCAAGTCTGGGAAAACCACCAATTTGAGACATCTATTTTGCTCCTTTTCCATTCAATTAGCACAAAAAAGTCAAATGGGATCTTAAACCCAGACATACTCTCCAGACATCCTCTGTTCAAAGCAGGAGGAGATGTGCTTACACAGCCTTCTGTTGCTCACAGTGGGCTGGGGTTCTTTACAAATGTGATGTGGGCAGATTTTTCCCTGTGTGGACATTCAAGCCATATGGCAAAGATCTAAATTTCACCTTGTCAAGCTGACGACAGTTGAGAAATGCAATCAATCCTTTGCGTCAGACATAAGAAAGACCCTACCGCCTGCTGTTCCTATTATTTTTGCTCTTCTCTTTGAAGGCCATGGGGAAAAAACCCACCTAGAATGATTCCCATCACCAGCCAGGCTGAATCAAATGTGACTTGCCCAAGAACAAAGGATGCCCTCCTGCGCGAATCCTGTTCCTTTCAAGAGACCTTGCACAGGAAGGTTCCCTGTGAGCTATGCACTATGAGTACTTTTCCTCTCTTACTGACAACATACCAAACTTCTACGACAACCGGATGCAAATTCCAAAACAAAAACCAGGAAACCAACAGAAATCATGGAAAATTTTGCTCCCCTGCCCCATGCCAAAGTAAGTAGGATTTTTTGTTAAAGGAACAAAAAGATAGAGCTGTGTTTATGGACACCTTTGGGAAGCCCTAAAATATGAGAGGGATAAGCAATGGGCTGAACTGGGACTCATTCACACAAAGCTAGCCCTCTCTGGAGAAACCACATCAATTCTCAGTAGCTGTCACGGTAAACCTGGAAGTTTAAAATGTGCAGTTCAAACATGCTCCAGCTGTTACAAGATTTGTGCTGGGACAGAAACAAATCACATACTTCTATAACATGTTCACACAGCAGCTATATCAGCCTTCGCCAACAGGGCACCCTCTGTGGGTTCTGAACCACAATTTCTCTCAATCCCAGTTGAGGGAAGCTGAGCTAAAAGCTCAGTTCCTGTGTTGTGCCAAAGATGGAATGTAATGCCTAAACAAGCCCAGGTCCTATACTGGACATAATTAACGTTATGCGCCCAGAGGACAGGCCCTCCTTGCCCCTCTCATTGTAATCTGGGCACCTTGAGAGCAGCCACTTTCAGAATTAAAAACATTGTAAAATAAGCACAATATGCCCAACAACTGTGTTTCAACATCCACCATATGCATAAAAATGGCACACAACGTATGTTCAGTCCATGTACCAAATACACATTTGCTGTGGGAAGTTCTTCAGCAAAGACTTCTATCTTGAGCAAATTGTCCACACCTAGCATGGAACAATCCTAAGGGCTATAAACCTGAAAGCATCTACCTTTGAAAAACCCTTTAGAAGTGGTTGGGCTACTCCAGTGTCAGCAGCCGGTGGCTGGCAATCTTCCCACCTACCTCTCTCATCTCTTCCACTTGCTGTCGCCTGAGTTTCTCTAACTCTCCAGCAGCAGAATGCAACTCCTCTTGACTGCGTAAGAACAAACTCCAGACATAACAGAGCTGGTCGTTTGCAGGCGCTGTAGTGTCAACCCCTTCTTCCTTGAGCTGCTGAGTTATGTCTTCTATATGTGCATTCTCCTGTATAAAGGAATGTAGAAAGGAATCAGAAAAGGGGTATTCCCTAAACAATTAATCTGTATGTTTGTTTGTTTCAGTCTTCTCAGCTATACTGCTTCAGCAACTGTATTTGGGAACATTCTGCCAGCCCTCGTGGCTAACAGCTATGGACGGATCTCTCTTTTGTGGAGCAGGCTGTATCTTTTGACACTTTAAATCGTAATGCCCTGTGGACTGTCCTTCTGAAAATTGGCTGCCCAGATAAATTTGTGAACATCATTCAGCTCCTCCATTATAATATGACAGCAACAATCACAGATAACAACGGCTCTCAAAGTGAACCATTCACAGTGGGATCAGGTGTTAAACAGGGTTGTGTTACTGTCCCAACTCTATTCATTATTTTCATTGCCATGATCCTACACTTTGTCAACGAGAAACTCCCCACCGGAGTAGAAATCATTTATCGAACAGATGGAAAGCTCTTCAATCTGAGCAGGCTAAAAGCAA
Organism: Zootoca vivipara; assembly: GCF_963506605.1. NCBI lineage: Eukaryota > Metazoa > Chordata > Lepidosauria > Squamata > Lacertidae > Zootoca > Zootoca vivipara. The sequence continues at coordinate 72,117,091 of NC_083281.1, forward strand.
AGAGTAAGGTTACCGTAACTTCCGTCATAGAGCTTTGGTATGCTGATGACAACGTAGTGTGTGCACGCTCAGAGGATGACCTCCGAACCATTCTAAATATCTTCACAGAAGCTTAAGAAAAGCTTGGCCTATCACTCAACATCCAAACAACCAAAGTGTTGTACCAACAAGTACAAAATAACCTCTCTGCAGCACCACAAATCCAACTCAATGGTGTAACGTTGGAAAATGTTGATCACTTCTCCCACCTGGGCAATTATCTTTCCACAAGGGCCGACATTGATGCCGAAATCCAGCATCGCCTGAGCTCTGCAAGTGCAGCTTTCTCCCGATTAAAGTGCAGAGTGTTTGAGGACTGGGACATTCGCAGGGAAACCAAAATGCTTGTTTACAAAGCTATTGTACTACCAACATTACTGTATGCTTCTGAAACATGGACCACTTATAAACGCCTTGAAAGATTGCATCAACAGTGTCTCCAAAAATTTTTACACATCACTTGGGAAGACAGGTGAACTAATACCAGTGTACTGGAAGAAGCAAAGATCACCAGTGTTGAAGCAATGATTCTTCAACATTAACTTCATTGGACTGGTCATGTTATGTGGATGCCTGATTATCGTCTTCCAAAGCAACTACTCTATTCTGAACTTAAAAATGGAAAGCCTATTGCTGGTGGTCATCAAAAGAGGTTTAAAGACTGTCTCAAGGTAAATCTAAAAAAACACAGTATAAACACCAACAATGGGAAATACTTGCCTATGAGTGCTCCAATTGGAGAACAGCCTTTACCAAAGGGCTTTGAAGTCACTCGAACTCAGGACGCAAGGGAGAAATGTGCTAAGAGGAAGGCATGCTTGGCAAATCCACACCATGATCAACTCCCGCCCGGAAACCAATGTCCCCACTGTGGAAGGACATGTGGATCCAGAATTGGCCTCCACAGTCACTTACGATCTCTGGGCCCAATTCAAAGTGCTGGTTTTGACCTATAAAGCCTTAAATGGTTCAGGACAGCAATACCCCAAGGACCACCTCCCCACATATGAACTGACCCAAACCCTGTGTTAATCATTGGAGGCCCTTCTTCATGTGCCCGTTCCAAAAGAGGCTCAGAGGGTGGCAACACAAGAATGGGCCTTTTATGCGGTGGTTCCGTTTGCAGAAGGCGCTTTCCAGGAAGGCTCCCCTGGTGCCTTCATTACATATCTTTAGGTGTCAGGCGAAAACATTTCTCTATAACGAGGCCTTTGGCTGATGGAACATTCCATGGCCTTTAAAATGTGTTTGTGGGTGGGGGGTTATTGGTTTGTTTTGCTTCTAGTTTTATTATGTATTTCGTGTTCTCATTTTGTATTTTTATGTTGTGAACTGCCCTGTGATCTTTGGATGAAGGGTAGTATACAAAATTAGTAAGCAAGCAAGCAATCACATGCTCTGCATCCAAAAGGTCCCATGTTCAGTGCCTGGTATTTCCAGGTAGGGCTGGGGAATGCTCTCTGTCAGAAACCCTGGAGAGGGGCTTCTGGTCAACATAGACTAGGGATGGGGGACCTATGGCTCTTCAGATGTTATTGCACTCCAACTCCCAACATTCCTGGCCACTGACTATGCTGGCTCAAGGAAGTCTAGCAACATCTGGAAAGCCATAGTTTCCTAATCCCTTCTGTAGACATTACTGAATAAAGTGGAGCAAGGGCCTGGCTCGGTATGTAAGGAAGAATCCTATGTTTCCTCCTCCCTTCAATTAATGTATTTAATTCCCTTTTGAAGCCATCTACGGTAAGCTACTGCCCCTCACCACATCTTGTAAATCAACATCTATCAGCTGCAATTGTCCATTTTTCAACCATGTCATGTAGCTGCATCTTTAACAGCCGCATTATCTGCAACAGTTGGCCAGTTACAACATTGGTCTCCAAAATATTCAAGACACGGTACAACTTTCTAGAACATCTGGGCTCTTGCCAGATTGTTGGCACCTTTTTCTATCTTTGGTGCGAATGCTCTTTGGTTTCTAAATTCTGAACTGCCATTTAAATCTCTAATGTATGTTAAATCTCTGGGGTGGCTAAGTGTGTAATACACACCTGAAAAGATCTGATAACGTGGATGCTGGCTGCAACCAGAATCTCAGTTGCCACAATGGTGGAATACATTGAAGCATTGACATTTAACACAAATATTAAAATACCTGGACTCTAGGGTTTTTCGGAGAAAGTTTCCCAATCTCCAATGGGTCAGAAGACCTAGAGTGGTTTCACATTATATGGTGGGTGGGTTAAACCACATAGCCTAGGGCTTGCCGATCAGAAGGTCGGCGGTTCGAATTCCTGCGAAGGGATGAGCTCCCGTTGCTCGGTCCCGGCTCCTGCCAACCTAGCAGTTCGAAAGCACGTCAAAGTGCAAGTAGATAAATAGGTACCGCTACAGCAGGAAGGTAAACGGCGTTTCCGTGCGCTGCTCTGGTTCGCCAGAAGCAGCTTTGTCATGCTGACCACATGACCTGGAAGCTGTACACCGGCTCACTCGGCCAATAACGCGAGATGAGCACCGCAACCCCAGAGTCGGTCACAACTGGACCTAATGGTTATGGGTCCCTTTACCTTTATTCTCTACATGCACTGATGATGGAAATCAGGTTGTCTTGATGGACCCTTTTCCTGAATACGCATGTATGATGCAAAACTTACTTTTGATACTCCAATCCAGGAATCACTCCCCCCCCCCCCCGGTAATTGTTTAAATAAAGTTGTTGGCTTTTTTGTTTGTTTTAAAGAACCACACACAAAAGAAACACAAGGGCAGGGCAGGGCAGGGTGTGGGTGGGTGTGCAGCAGTTCAAAGGTGAACTTTTACAAGAAACTTACACGAAACAGAAACTTGGCAGCTGTAGAGCAATCCTGTTCCAGTTTTTATTAACCCAGCAGGGATTTTTTTTAATATCTAGCCAGCATGATGTATTGGTTTAAAGTTTTGGGCAAGACTTGGGAGACCAGGATTCAAATCCCACCATTCAGCCACTGGGTGGCCTAACCTACCCCACAGGGTTTTCGGGGTGACTTTGGGTCCCTTCCAACTCTACGAAAAGGGCAGAAACGTATCTAGATATGTATCGTGTCAGACAAATTCACTGTTGAGCCTTCCCTGGCCAGGCACAGTCGTCTACCTCTCGCTGCCGGGGCGAATACAGCAGCACAAGGGGAGGTTCGCCGGGGGCTTGCGTGGCCGCTGCTTCTCGGCCGAATCCCGCGCGGCTCTTTTCTGAGGCGCTTGTCGTGTGTTTTGTTTCTCTCCTGACCAACAGCCTCGCCGGGGCAAGGAAGAAGAGAGCTCACGCCCCGCTTCCCACCCCCACCCGGCAGGAGCCGCATCCACCCCCTTCCGTACTCACCGGCTGGGCTCCCTCCATGCGAGCTCGGCAGCGTCAGTTGAGAGCCGGTTCGGATTACCCGAGCCCAAAGGTAGGCCGCGGTCACCATGGCAACGAGGCCTACCTTCCAGGCCCAGGCTAAACTTAAGCGCAGTGGGGGGAGAAGGGCACCCCCCTCCCGCAGCTCATGTAGTCGTGGCAAGGTGGCAACGACCCCGCCCCCACCGCGGGTTAAACCCATTTCGCTTGCATTGCATGCGTTACTCGGAAATAAACCTTGCTGCTTTTCTCCCTAAGCCAAGCACCCACAGGGGTTTATTATTTCATTTATGTCCCACATTTCCCGCACCCCCCAAGATGTTTAAGATGGTGTATCCCGGTAGTTCTCCCAAATCTCCTTTGATCCCCCCTCCAGGACAACCCTGCGAGGTAGATTAGGCTGAGAGGCAATGACTGTAAAAGGTAATGTGACTTGGTAAACGCACACAGGTTTGTGCTTGCTGTGGGAATTGTGCTTATTTGGAAGTTAATTTGCCCAGCATTCAATGGGGCTTACTCCCAGGTAAGCATGCAGGAATGGTAGACACGCAATCATGGCAAGGTAACTGAGGAGTAAATTCAAAGAGTTCACTAGGACTTGTATGTAAAATGCATGCATAAATTTGAAGCTTTCTGCTAAGAAGTAGGTGCCAATTTCAGCTTTTGAAACATACAACCAACCCTTAAGCATGTTTACTCAAATGTTAAGTCCCAAAGAGTTGCTGGGATCAACTACAATGCAAGACAGCACAGAACTGCAGCATATGGGGTCAAAAATAGTCACATCAAAATCCTATACATTTTTGGATGAAAGACACAACTGGAATGGAGTATTCCCACATAAGGTATGTATGTATTAATTATTCTGTCTACCATGCATGCCAAAATGTATATATAGGATTGCAGCCACACAGCTTACAGATACATTTCTAACTCTGCTTTGGAACACAGCGGAACTTAGCTGTGCATAAATACGCACAGGACGCAGGTTCAAAGTCATAGAGATACCTGCTGCTTTCCACTGTGAGCCAGCCGTTGTCCATCCCCATGTCCCTGTCCCTTGTGGTCAGTCAAGATTAGTGTGTGGGGTGGAGAAATTGGAAGCATCAAAACCCAGGTTTTGCCACCCTAGCCAGTTTTTGTGACATTGCTGCTTTTCTGGCATTGAAAAATCAGAACATTCCAATTGTGGGTGACTTTTTCACTGGCATTACAAACCTATGCTCCAGCTTTTCTCAAATTACATACTTCCATCTCCAGGCACTGCTACCCTATGGTTAAGTCTGAAGTCCTAGACAAGAGTAAACCCAATGGAATTAAAGGGTCTAATTAGCCATGTTCATTCATTTCAATGGGCCCACTCTGAGTAGGGCTAATGTTGAACACAATCCATTTCTCTGTCAACTATCCCTACAAGGATCCTGTAAACAGTGTACTCTGTTATCTGTTATTACTGCTGTTGTGAAATCTCACTGTGCTTGTTTTCAACATATAGTAGTACCTCTGGTTGCGGACACGATCCATTCTGGGGTGCCGTTCGCACCCCAAAAAGTCCACAACCAGAGTGGCACTTCTGCGCATGCGGCGAAACCCGGACGTTTGCCGCGTTTGCAAGCTGAAAAGATGCAACCTGAAGCGGATGCAAAATGAGGTATGACTGTATATACTTTTTTTGTACTTTTGTACTTTACGGGCATATGGGTGTGTGTACCCTGATCCCCATTTACTGAAAGATATTAGAGATTTAACTTCACCAGGATTGAAACAATTAAAGAACAATTTTAGTCATCTACCTGGTTCTGAATCTGAACATGAACAAATACATCAGGCCTTGAAGCAACCTTCTTCAGCCTGTTGCCCTCAATATTTTGGGCTAAAAAACCCACCATCCTCAGGCAGCACAGGTTGCTGAACAGTTGCTGATGGGAGTTGTTATCCAAAAGGTCTATAGTGCAGAAGATGGGGGGATTCTGCCTTTCAGACCATTTAGCACGTTCTTCCCAAATAAATACATTGCTCTTGCACTGATGTTCTGTGCTGCTCTTTTGTTACCTTCATCATTGGTTAGTTTTGTGATTTCATTTTATGATTTTAATCTCATTTGTACCTGGCTTAACTCTGGTGTTTTTGTAACCTACTCTCGGACCATTTGATTAAAGTACAAATAAATATATTTAAGAAGCTGATGGAATTTGTAGTAGAAAATAGATCTGACAGGCACCAAGTTGGGGGAGGCTAGCAAAAATGGCATTACCGGTACATATATCACTGCCTCCTTTCAAATCAATCCTCAAAACCACCCTCTTTCAAACCCTGTTCTTAATTCCCAAATGGAAAAGTCTTCCGTATAATCACTACCTCCCTTCCTCTCCCATCACACCATCATTTTGTCACCCCCAGCTATTGAAATTCAGATTATAGCCTCCACATGACATGGCTGTTGTCATTTTCAATGCTTATGGTGCCCTCTCACCTGTGATGTACATGAGGCACTGTATAACAATTTAAAAAGTGAATGCACAATAGTGAAAGCAAAGGCTCTGCCACCTTGGCAGGAGTAAAAAACTGAACCCAAATTAGTGGCACATAGCACAAAGTTGAACCATCTCCAAGCCAGAGGTGGGTTTCATGCAGTCCTACAGCCTGATTTCAAAAGCCCCCTATGCACAATTAGCTCAGGCCTCCAGCAAGAGTGAACTGCTCCTTCCCCAGCATGAAAGAAAAACCATGCCAACTTCTGGCTCTGCCCACAGCTGGCTTCTGTCCCACCCACTGCCAGCACAGAGTTTACCACTGACAGGAATGAAAAAGAAAGGTTCCTCGGCCCTGCTCTAACCCCATATAATATTTTAACATAGGCCCAGAAGGTTACACATTAGCAAGAACCTTCATATGGCAATGTAAACATCAGCAGGGCCTGTCCTGGTAAGACTATGAAGTGGAATGGCCAGATGTCATTATGGTCAAGGTGTAGCCATCAAACCTTGCTTGCAAGGAGAGAGTATTCAAACATTCCTTGAGGTTTGATCGCACAAGGCTAAACAAAACAGGAGATAGGGATGGCACTCAGAAAAGCTGTGACTTAGGAATGTTTAGATTTATATGGTATATATTTCTAACAAGCAGCAAACGTGTGTTGTGCAAAAATAGCCAAAATTATGTCAGAATTTCACCCTTTTGATCCTATACGCCATTGTAATAAAGTTTTGACACGATTTAGCAGTAATAAAAACCTCTTAACCATTTGTCTATTCTGTTCTGAGGAATCAAAGAAGTCACTTTTATTCGGGAGAAGTCATTTCTCCATAAAAGCCCTGTGCTGGGACTGAAGATAGCTGACAATCTTCTCTTCGATTTCCATGCCTTGGGCCACTTCGTCATCAGAAAGTGACAACTGTGTCTCCAAATCCTTGGTGACCACAATCACGGAGGTTCTCCGGGAGTCCAGCACATTAGCAACCACCACGTGGTGGCGGTATTTCTCCAGTGCCTGTTTTGCTTTGTCAATCAGGATGGAAGGGTTTGTTTCTAGCTTGAATGAGATCACAAACGCCTCTGGAGCCCATTCCTTAACCAGAGGGGATAACATCTTTGGCACCATCTTCATTGTGATCTGCAACAAGGGAAGGAGGATTAGACAAATTCGCAGAGATGGCCATGGCTGGAGGCAGTAATGATTCTGCATGCCAGTTGCTGTAAACCACAGGAGGGGAGTGTTCCTGTGATCAATTCCTACTTGACACTTTTCTAAACATCCAGTTGCCTACTGTGATATAGGATGCTGGACTAAATGTCCCCCTGACTTGATCCAGCAGTGCTCTTCTTATGTTCTTAAGAAAGAAGTTCAGCATAATGCACACACTACCCAGGACCGGTATGGGGAGCAGACCGCGATGTCAGTTTCACTCAGCAGTATGTTGCTGGTGAAACAGCCATGGCTCCTGAGTCCTGCTAGCAGAGATCACTGGAGGGAGTCAAGAGTTCCTTCCTGCAGATGCGGAGGAGCAGTAAAAGAAGCCCCAATGCACCGCCCACTAACCCATGAGAGATGGGGAGGAGCGGCAGGGCTGTCTCAGCTGGGAAGGGGAACCTTCCCGATCCCCAGCGGAGCTGCACAAACAAGCTGTGTTATCCCTGTCCTCAGTTCCCACGGTGAGAGCTGGGGCAGTTTCACCAGATGGCCTTGCAAGCAGAAGCCAACGCAGCTTGTTTTTTCAACATTGTGATATATAGCCAAAATGCAATGTTTGGCTGGTGATACACCATGAAGTTGAAAAGCAGGTACAGTGGTGCCTCGACTTACGAATTTAATCCATTCCGAAGGCACCTTCGTAGGACGAAAAATTCGTAAATTAAAAAGTGCCATTGGAAACGCGATTTCCCATAGGAATACACTGGAAACGGAAATTTCTAAAATCTAAAAATTTGTAAGTCAAAAAACCCCTATCTAAAACCGCCTCAGTTTCTGTTCGGATGTCGAGAAATTCGTAAGCGTGCCGCCATTTGCCCCACTCGTAAGTCAAAAAATTTCGCTGTCGAGTCATTCCACTGTATCGCCTAGCCCTAACGCACACATGCTCTTGATGCAGTGATAGCCTGAGCTTGAGAACGGGACAAGTTGGCACAGAGAGAACCCAACAAATTAAAAATCAGGGAACCATTTCTATCTACTCATTGTTTGACAAGAGGTTATAATTGTGTCCCAACCCTCTCCCTTATTTCCACATCTCAGGCATCAAGTATCTTGTACATCTACAGCTATCACTGGAGCTGCAACTCTTGTTGTTTACACATGGACTTTGCAGAGTTTCCAAACACCCATCCCCAAACCTCCCTATAAACTAAGCTCCTTGCCTTTAGCTTCTCTTGCACTAAGAGTAACGAACTTGATTATGATCTAAGCAAGGCAGGTTTGCCTTGTATTGGACTAGCAAACTTTTACTACTCTATAACGGCACTGGTGGTTCTGGCCACAAAGTCTGTTTTCTTCCTGCCTGCTATTCTGTGACAACAAACATACCAGTAGATGTTCCTTGGGTTTGGTATTTATTTGCGTTTCCTCATTTGTCCCAGTGTGATCATTCCATGAACACGTGTACAGTACAAACAGACACACAAGCAGATCTGGTAATAGGGCCTAGACTGGCCTGTCCACCCCAGATTCCAAGGAAGAGACCCATCCCAGGGCAACGGAGGAAAAGCTGGTGAGTGCTCCTAGAGGGGGGATGTCAAAAGATGGAGCAAAGTAACAATCTGGTACTACAATCCAGGATTCTGGTGCTTGGCTACAGGCCTCTGTAGTGGATAAATATATTGATGTATATGTTGATAGGTAGCTTACATGTGAAGAAATATGGTTAGGAAAATCTGTGAGTGTTTGTGCAGGGGAAAACTAAGCTTAGGACCAGTTTGACATAAATTCAACACTGAATTCTTGCTGAATCAGGCACCCATCTCTGATAATGCAGGCATGCTTCCCCTCTGAAAACATTATTTTATTTCTATGCATGTGGAAAGCAAAGGCAAAGAAATGCCTCTATATAAGCCTGTCTAATTTACAGGCCTTTAGCCACTACTTTTGTGGGTTCCTCAGCAGCCCCTGTTGCTCTTGACAACATAAAAGTAATCTTAAACATCACAACTGGAGTGCTTAATTGAAGAAAAGCCACTACACCTCTTAATGGACCACAAGTCTCCAGGAACAAAATTCCAGTACCTGCTGACCTCACCTGTAGGGGTCCATCAGCAGACTGGATCTTATGCTCAGGCATCTCTGAAGCTGGGATGTAGAAATCAGACACAGCTGCTGCCAAGTAAAACATGGCACTAGAACCTAGTTGAAGATTAAGCAAGTGAGAAAAATTGGTACCATAAGTGGTGCTAGTTGAAAGACCACCGCAACAATTTCCACATGAATGTGCAAAATTTTAGGGAGGTTTTAAGTTATTTTGAATTTATTTAGTTTCCAGAGTGTTAATGTTAATAGAAAATTTTTAAAAAGTAAAAAGTTTTACAATTCAGTCCTGAGCACACTTACTTGAGTGTAAGCCCCTCTGAATCAGCAGTCCTACTACAGAGCTTCAATACACAAACCTGGATCAATATTACCCAGTGGAAAGCACCACCCAACAAACATGCTCCAGATCCTGACTCGCAGAAAACGACCGTAGTAGCATTGCTGGCAGGAACTCCCACGCTCGCACTTGGAACCCAGGAGAAAACTGCTGCCACTCCGTGCCGACAATACTGAGATAGACGAGCATGCGCGGGCGCTGCGCCCTCCTTTCCTCCCACCACCTCCGCTTACCGAGCGGTGCGAGGGCCCGGGCAGCAGCGCGCAGGAGCGCCAAGTACTCCACTAGGCCGGTAAATTCGAGGACCAAGAGGGCGCCTTCCTCCTTGGCGCGTTGGTAAGCCAGCAGCGCGGGCACGAGGTTTTGCAGCGCGCTGCCGCTGCAGTCGACCACGACGCGCTGCCCGCCTGCGCCACAATCGTGCACGCGCAGAACGTCCAGGAGCGTGGGCCCGCTGAGCTGCATGGCGCGTGCCCAGGGAAAAGCCGATCTTGTGCGGTAGAGGAAGCAGACACCGTAGCCGGCGCGCACCAGCCTCTCGGCCGAGGCCGCCCCGCGCCGCCCGCTGCTGAAGTTCTCTAGGAAGCGGACGGATCGCGTCTCCAGCGGGACCTGCGTCCCGCCCGACGTCACCAGCGCCACGTGACGACCCCGCGCCCGCTGCGTCTCCGCCCACGCCCGCACGCGCCGCTCCGCCTCGACCTCCGCGGGAGACACCGGAGGCACCTGCTCGGCCATGGCAGCGTCGGCAGCAGGAGCGGCTCTGGCCACTCGAGCGTTGCAGCTGCTTCTGTTTACGCTACTTCCGCTTCCGGGAGAGGTGCGTTTACGTACCGGCAGTTCATTCTGTGTGTCGCTCTAGCCGCCCCTTCTCTATGGGCGCCCCCTTGAGGCTTCAGGATTGGTTGGGCGTGCCGGAAGCAGAAGCAGCGTGTCGGAAGTCCGACGCGGCGCCTTAGCGACGGCTCCCCTAGCAACCGAGGCGTCGGAGCGATGCAGACGCAGCATCTGGTGCCGCTCGCGTTGCCTCGCGGGCAGAAGCTCTTCTGCGAACTGTGCCGCGGGCCGGCCACGTTGCGCTGCGGATCCTGCTCTGTCACCTACTACTGGTGAGCAGGGCCGCGCCTCCTCCTTCCCTGCCCCCACCCACGCCCGTAGGCACGGCATGCAGGCAGGCATTCGTAGGGTGAAGCTGGGGAGATACTATGGAGCGGCGTCCTCAGAGGCGGTCGTCTCCTGTGGGCTTATTTATTTATTTATTTATTTATTTTGCATTTACATGCCACCTTTTTCTCAAGGTGGCATACACGGTTCTGCGCACCCTCGTTTTTATTCCCCCACGACAATCCTGTATGAGGTAGGTTCTAGGCTGAGGGGTCGCCCAGGTGAGCTTGAAGGCGACCAATCGGCGATGCGAACCCTGGTCTCTCCCGCGTCCCAGCCCGACAGGAATAAGGAAGGACCAGGTCTGGTGATGTGTGGCTTTTTAAAGGTCTGTCCAGTAACCCCTTTACTCAGTTTTGAATGACGGGGATGGATCCATAAGCAGAGCAAGCTTTTTTTCTATATTTTATTTGTTTTATTTTTAAAAAAAGATTTATGTACTGCTTATGGAAAGAAAGAAAGAAACCTCCAAGTGGTTTACAAAGAATATAAAATATTTGTTGATAATAAGGAAACTGTAAGCATGATAAAAACCCAAATACAGTATGAAAAAAACTGTCAGTTTTAAAAGTATGTATATATTTGCACACTGTTATTATTTCTGTTCCTCAAGATAAAGATAGATATATATAGATATATATAGTTGCTATAGAGAGACAGTGTGGTGTAGTGGTTAGAGTGCCAGTGATCTCAGACTCAGAGAGACCAGTGTTCAAATCCCCACCCCTCCACAGGCTTGTTGTGGGGATTAAATGAGGGTAGAGAGAACCATGTACACCACCTTGAACTCCTGGTTGGAAAAAAGTTGTAGTATAAATGTATAAATGTAAGAAATAAATACAAAAACAGTATATTAAATAAAAAGCAAGCAAAAATCCTCTCTCACTGATCGGGATGCTTTAAACTAGTCAACTAGTCACTATTTTTTGTTCTTTTTATCTCTGATTGTCGTTCCCGCCCCCCCCCGCCCCCGTTATTTCATTTATTTATTTATATCCCACTTTTTCTCCAAGGAACTGAAGCTACCTTGAGTGTTACGTAAAGAGATGCAGGATATACACCAGAACAATAAAGAAATTGTTTGTTTTTTCAAATAGGGCAACATCCAACACTTTAGTGTACCAGGTAGTAAGACTGGCCCTGCCTAATTTTTCCAAAATTGTGTGACTGTCATTCTAGCCACTATAGCAGATGCGCTTTTTGTTACTCTTGACAAATATAGATAAAAGTGGTAGCTGAGAAGTTGGGATAATGTAGCAGTTTAGGATCTTAGCAATTTCTCTGAATACTGTTGCCTAAAATTCTTGCACTCTAGTACATCCCTACCATAGGCGGAAGTTTATCCAATTTCTGTACATCCCCTCCAACTCCTTGGGGATGCAGATTATTTTTTTATAAGAGAGTTAGAGATAATTTTAAGAGAATATTTTATGTACACTACTTACAGGTTTTTGCAATTAAACAGACTATCAGTTCCATTAATTAAAAAGAAATAAAATGAATAAACAGTTGTTTTTTTATACTAGTAAACTGCTTAAAGCAGTAAGGTAGCAGAAGGCCACTTTTACCACATGTGGTGGACGTGTGACAAAGTTAAAAGCTTCTGGGAACAAATCTATAATGAACTAAAAAAACTATTTAAATACACATTCCCAAAAAGGCCCGAGGCCTTTATGCTAGGGCTGTTGGGAAATGAAATTCGGAAAATAGATCAAAGACTGTTCATGTACGCCACAGTGGCAGCGAGAGTCTTATTAGCCCAGAGGTGGAAGACGACAGAAATACCTACAATTGCGGATTGGCGAGTGAAAATGCTGGAATATTTGGAATTGGCGAACCTGACCTGCAGAATCCGGGCGGGACCAGGAGGATACGAAATTCAGCGAAGAATGGAATAAATTTCGGGAATATGCTAAAGAGAACTACAAAAGTTTAAAGACTCTGGTGGGCATAAGTTAGAACCTACAAAGTTGATGTATCTAAGTTATGTTTTCGGCTAAAATCTTAAGGTATCTAGGTTGTGATGTGTTTTTCTAAAATGCGCGAAATAAAAGGAACTATACCTTCTACCAAAGGGGGGAGGGAAGTTCGAATCTGAAAGAAATTGACAAACGTACAATGTTGGAGCTACCAAGTTGTTGTAAAAAGTTTAATGAAAAATTGATAAATGTACAATGTTGGAGCTACCAAGTTGTTGTAAAAAGCTTAATGAAAAATTAATAAAAACTTATTATAAAAAAGTAAACTGCTTAAAGCCTATTTTGGCAGGAAGCACTATATAAATTACCTAATATTAATTATAATTGATGGGTGCATCACAATTTGCACTGCTAATAGCCATGTCTCTCATCTTTTCTCAGCGACGTAGAACACCAGAGTGCCGATTGGGTCAGCATCCATGAGAAAATATGTCAACTTCTCATCCCTTTGCGTACAACGTTACCTTTTTACAATTCGGAGGAAGAAAGGAAGCATGGGCGAGAGCAGAAGTTAAGAAGAGAGGTGAGGGAGTGGTCCAGGTCTGGGAGGTTCATGGATAGACAGCAGGGTCACATTCAGTTCATATGGGGAGAGGCGATCCTTGAGGTGTTGGGGTCCTGAGATGTGTCAGGTTTTATAGGTCAAAATAGGCCCTGAAGCAAACTGGTGACTACAACAGCGCAGGTACCAAAACTTCTCATCAGAAATAACAACAATAAAAGCTGTGTGTGTGTGTGTACGTGTACCTGAGAGCTTAACAATCCATGCTTTTCCACAGAAATTCCTGGCCGAGTTGACCCAGGCGGTCGCTCAGAATTTTCTTCTTGAAGGCAAACACGAAGATGCCATTCCAGCTGCGTTGCATTCGCTGAAGTTCAACATCAGCGTACACAGTTCAAATGCTGTGGAGCTGGTGCCAGCGTACCTCATTTTAGCTGAGGCAGGTCTGGGTGAGTTTGGCTGGAGCTGTGCTGAAGTAGTCCTGTGTCGATTTCTAGATAGGGACAATGGTCTCTTTTTAAAAAAAACATTGCAATCGTGTCTTGCGCAGGGAATACGTTGTGGGGATGGTGTGTATACGCGGAAACGTGTATACTCAAACTGCCCCCTTGGAACCACCCTCACGTGAGCATCCTTACTTTTCTGTTGCCTGCGCTGAGAGCAATGCGGAGAGCTGATATATACAGTATGATCACAACTTGCACATGTTTAAGTTGTGCGGCATCACTCGTGTGCAGTTGAAGGCCTCCTGGTTGAAATTGCACAAATTAAATGCAGACAAGGTGGAGATCTTAAAAGCTCTTTTTTGCATCAGCAAAAGCTCTTTTTTCCTGGTGCAGGAAGAGCTTTTGAGCTCTCTGCCTTGCTTACCAGGCAAGTCCTGCCCAGTTCACAGGCTCTGGGGTGCTCTCTCAAGATGTCTCAGGGTTTTCCGAGATCTTGATCAGGATACTGTTTGCACTACAGACACAGGCCACCACAGATTGCTGACTCTTTCTTGGCTTCTCTCTTTCCTGCCAGGCCTTGGGCACCTTGCCCAAGCAGAGGAGTACCTCTCACAAGCCCAGTGGATTATCCTCAAGAATTCCCACTGCAGCAACGCCATTCAGTCTGACTTTCATCGCAACCTGGGCCTCCTTCACGCTGCCAAAGGGAACTTTGAGGACTCTTTGTACCACCTGGCTAATGACGTAAGCCCCTGCTAAAGTGCAAAGTGGACCCATGTTGCCCCCCAAATCGCTACACAGAGGTGCCTCTTGTTTCTTGACCTGCCACAGCTTGAAATGTCTTCTCTGGTTTCTCACTTTAGTAGGGAAGATGCTGGAAAAAACCCCAACCAGTGACTTGGATAGTAGAAATTGTGACCTGATCCTCAAGGGGGTCTCCAGGCCGTAGCAAAGGTCTGCAAGACTTGTAGAATAATGCTCAAGGCTGTTACCCACATTTTGGCGTAACCTGACCTTGGTTGAGATTTTCTTTGGTTGTTTCAGGCCTTCAGTGAACAAACATGGATGTGCAAAGAGTCCTGCTACATCCAGTCAAAGAGCCATCTAATCCCACATCCTCTCTCCCAAAATGACGGGCAGGTACTTCTGGGAGAGGCCAGAAGCCCGCTGTGGCTGTTTCCCACATCAGCAGCAACTGATTTTGAGAGGTAGACTACCTCTCATTGCTGATACCCATGGCTAGACCATCAATTTGTATAATCCCCTTTTAAAGCCGTCTAAGCTAGCAGCAGTGGTCACATCATGTTCCATCAGTTCATTCTTTAAAGAAAAGGTTCCATTCTCTCCTACTCTTACTGATAGACCCCAAATTTTAACGTCATGTGAGGTGGAGAGTCACTTTTCCCTCTCTGCTTTCTCCACACAAAGCGTCACTCCTTAAACATTTGCCATTTCCCCCAAATGTCATTCCCCACCCTCTATTCCCAAGGTATATACAGCTGTCTTGTACCAAGTCATACTACTGTTTAGTAGCTTTGCATATGAACTACTACAATTGTCAGTGGTTTTCTGAGATTTCTGACAGAGCAAGGTATCTTTTCCAGTCCAGCTAGAAGAATCTCTTAGGTCAGTTAGACAAGGTGACTCAGGGCCAGTGTCAGACTAGGACCTGGGAGACCACGGTTCAAATCCCCTCTCGACCATGAAGCTCACTGGAGTGACCCTGAGCCAATCACTGCCTCTTAGCCTAACCTACCTCACAGGGTTGTTGTGGGAACTGGAAGGGGAGGACTTTATATGGCTTATAACTTTATATGAGAGATGTACATGTAGTCAATAAATTAAGGAACTTTGCATGCTCCTGCTCCAACAGAACTTGAACCCAATAAACTAGTGGTTGTATTCAGTGTTGATGCTACTCAGAGTAGTCCCATTGAAGTGAGTAAACATTCCTAACTTAGGCTTGTGAATTTCACTGGGTCTATTCTTAGTTGAACTCAGTTGGATACAGCGCTATATATAACTTTTCTCCGTTCCGTATTTCAGATTCACTTCTGTTGTGGTGGTAATGCTGACCAATGTAGATAATTATCTCTTGCAATGCAGGAATCTTTTGCCCAACATGGGACTTGAACTCAAGACCCTGTGTTTAAGAGTCTTGTGCTCTATCGACTGAGCTATCTATGGTGGTTGGTTTTTTTTAAAAAAATAGTTGATTTTATCCATTGTATGTTTTTAATAATCATATTGTAGAGCCCTTAGAAACAGGTGATTTCAGCAGTATACCAATAGCTGAAATAAATAAATATATTTATCCCATTTCAGATTTACTTTTCCTCTTGTGCCTTCGGAACGAACCACGTGGCTGCCTCAGGCGGGTACTTCCACATGGCCAATGTCTTCTTCCGTCAGAACAGAATGGACATTGCCGATTCGCTGTACACCGAGGTCAGTCGGCTTGAGGCGGCTGGGTTGGAGGTAGAGGTGATGCTGAACGCAACAGCCTCATCTCAGGTTCCATCTCCCCTCTGTGTCATGTCCCCATAGAAAAGTGTTATTTTTATCAAGTGTGCCTTGGACACACACACAGCCAGCTGTGCATTGTTGGTAGCGGAAGTGGGGTAATATAGCAGCTATATTCTGGATCAATCCCAAGAAATGTTCAAAGGTGGCCCCAACATACAGTGGATGGGATCACTGCACCCTTTTCTTCCTTGCTTAATGAGCCCTCTTCTCATCAGGTGACCAATATTTGGCACCACCATTTCAGCCACTTCATCGGTCTCCAGTACCACACGCTTATGACTCCGGCAGAACTTGATATGCTTGCGGAAGAAGAGGAAACTACAGAAGAAGTCCTTGGTAACTTCTGCTCTTTCAAATGGCTCCCCCTTCTCCCCATTCAAAGAAAATGGGGTGGGTTAAAATTCAGGCTGCTCCCCTCCTCCTGCCAGAGAGTTAGGTGGGGGCAGGGCAGAGAGATGCCTCTTCTGAGCCTCCTGACTATGGCACACGGCTACATCTTCTGGAAAAGAAACAATATTCCTCCCTGTTCCTTTTCTGAGCTATTATAACATCCTCAAGTGGGTGCAGATTCAGCCAACCACATGAGGCACCTCTTTTTACCACATATCTGTATTTTGTTTTCTGTAAAGTCAGGGGTGAGGAGCCTTCATCCCATGGGCCTTTTTAGGCTCCCCAGGCTCACATGGACATTTTGGCCATATCACACTCACCTGCCCTGCACCTGGTGTCATATATGATACCATTGTATACGATATCAGGCACAGAGGGCAGGTGAAGACTTAGTTCAGCCAAAACACTGTTTGTAGGCACCGTCAATCAGCAATCGGTAACGCCCTGCAAAACCTTTCTCAAAGCACTGTACAAAACAGAGCTTTTCAAAAGTCACCTAATGTCGTAATGATGGACAAGTAAGCAGTCTTGATAGGTGCGTGGAAACTTTGCCTACAAGGGGTGGATGAGATATCGGCCCGATCCATTGTGCTAAAAAGAAAAAGGTCCCCTTCAGTTTGGTAAGGCTCTTGCCTAAACAGGTCAGCCAGGCTGTCCAGGCCCAGAGACAGACCGTGCTCCCTTAACTGCAGTAGAGCCACCTCCATGGAGTTCCCTTTCTCCCTTACAGATGTAAAGCAGAGAGCCGAAGCGAAACAGATGCTGAACGCCATCTTAGAGATCCGAGAACAGTCTCCACGACCTCCGCTGGCTCACATAGTCAAGATCCTCCACACTCTGGCCATGCTTCATTACTTGATCCTGGATGTGCCAAAGGCAAGTTGAGAATGGTGTCTGTTTGGGTTGAAATATATCACAAATCCAAGACCAGTGTCATCACCTGGCATCCCTAAGCAATTGCGTCCTGGCAGGACCTGCTAGCAATGTTTGCTCTGGTCTTTGTGTAGTTTTTTTCGCTTGCTCTGGTCCAGTATTCTGAACAGAGTGCAGCATGGGAAATTAAAATGGGGGCTAGACCCAGCTGCTTGAGTTGTTGCTGCCAGCCAATAGGGCCCCCTGAGCAGTTTGTGCTTGGCCCCTTAAAACCTAGAGCTTATACCATGTCAGATTATTTGCCCACCTAGTACAGCATGGTCTGCTCTTTTTTCCCCTAGTTTTGGATCAAATATTTCTTCTGAGACTTTTTCTCTTGACAAATTAAAGAGGCAGATGTGGGGGGGGGGTGCGCGCGCAGCGCTTAATATGTTCAGAGGAGGCTACAGAGTGAAATCGCTTGTTGGACATCACTGGGAAAGGAATTGAAAATATAACTGCCAGAATTGTAGTGACCTTTGTACAAATAGATGGGGAGACCACACTTAGGTTGTTTCTCAGTGGCACACCTCAAACAAGACATTGTAGACCTGGAAGAGGGACCTAAAAGAGGAAATGAAATGATCCAAGGGCTGGCAGAGTTGCTCCTCTGTGAGGAAAGCGCTTTTCATTGTGAAAAAAAGAAGAGAGTATAAAATGATGCATTTGTGTGGTTGCGGAGAGGTTTTCTCCCTGTCCCATAACACTAGAACTTGAGCCATCTAATGAAGTTGAATGTTGGAAGATTCAAGACAGAGCAAATAAATCAGTTCTTCACACAAGCTTAAAACTATGGAAAATGATCCTGTAAGAACTAGCAATGGCCAACAACTTGGATGGCTTTAAAAGGGAGCTAGACAAATCCATGGAGGATAAGGCTAGTGTTGGCTAATGGCCACAGTGTATCAACGGCTATGTTCTTCCTCCAGTGGTGGAAGCAGTATGCCTCTGAGTGTCAGTTGTAGGTAGTCATGAGTAGGAGGGGGCCGATGCCCTCCCTTCCTACTTGTGGGCTTCTCATAGGCATTTTGATAACTGCTGTGGGAAATGGGATGCTGAATGGGATGCTGAACAAGGCCTTTTGCCTGCTTCCTTTTCTTTAATGAAAATATTTTGCTAAACTACTCATTGCCACTTGAAACAGCAGCAGAGTTCACTCCCCTCTTCTTCCCCCAAGTGGCCCAATGGGAATGATGTTACATTATGACACAATGTGGTTCCCAGGGGCATTGCTGGAGAAAGTGACAGGAGTGCTTTGTGATGCAACATTTTGTTGCATGCCTAGCTTACCTATTTAAAGAATCAATTGATGATCAGCCCCATTCCATCCAACAGCAGATTGTGTGAGGAAAGGAATATTATGTTAACTGGAGCCAGGGCAGGGCTAATGGGAATCAAGCATTTAAAATTAAGTATCATTTTTTAAAATTGCTAAGGAATAATAGTGCATGTTCTTTCCTTCCTTCCTTCTCTTCATCTTGCTTGTCACTCTCAGGCTCATGAACTTGTGATGAAACTTCTGCAAATTATGAAGAAGCTGCCCAAGTATGACCCAGGCGAATCACTTCACCATTTGGTTAAATTGTTGAAATCCAAACCAATCTTTGCAAAATAGACCCACCACCGCCACCCTCAGGCCTGGCTTCCCAGATGAACATTAGATGCCAGTTGCTAATCATCCTTTCCTGCTTCTACTTCCAATTTTAATTAAATTGGCACTTCTTAGATATATCTGTAGATTATAGATTCTTCAACCTGGAGAGGAGCAGATGAACCTCCAATCCATTTCTTTCCGATTGCCAGAGGCCACTTATCTTCCAGTCTGAGCCCCCCACCAGCTGAGTGACAAAATCCAGATGATGATAAATATGCCTTGGGCAGGGAGCAGGCAGGATCCAGACATCCTTTGCAGAGCCAGTTGCTTCAGATTCCTCGGCCAAATGGAAGATAAAAACTCTCTCACACCCTCCAAAGGGGAGGTGCTGAAGCTGAAAGCAAAGCATGGCCTTTAACTGTATCTAGGGGGCTCTCTGCCCTCAATGCTGTCCCAAATCACGCAGCTGCACAAAATTTAAAGCTGTAAAAATTAACCACCACCTTGGTTTTTTAAAAAATATCTCTGCATATGAACGTACAGTTGCACCCATGTCTACATGGGGCATGGTTTGGCCGGAGCAAGGCAAACCCCAGAGCCCAAGCTCAGGCAATATGCTAAGCTATGATTGCTCTGGGTAGCCCAGGAGCAACAAGATGTAGGGAGGAATGAGACCTGCGGGCACTTGCTGCGGGAGGGAATGATGATCCAGATTTGTTATAGCAGCTCGCTGAGAATTCCCTCAGGGAAGAAAGTAGAGGGCCAACGGAGGGGTGGCCTCCAACTCTCAACGTGAGCAGGCAGGAGATTTTTTTGGAGGACCCCCAAGCCTAGGCTGACCCTTCCTCCTCAAGGCACAGGATTTCCTGCAAGGGCTGAAATGAAACCACGTGACACAGTCCAGGGTTCTCAAACGCTCATTTCATTTATTCTGTCCATACAGGGTTCTCCTTTCCGTGTGTGTGTGTGTTTTTTTTTTCCTTCTCTTTACCCTCCCACCCCTTAACCATTGGCACTTTTGAAAGGAGTTCAGTCTGACATCACACCATACACGGCAAATGCAAAAAGTTAACATTTCATTTTCTTTGCAATTCCTAAAAACATATTGTCAAGTGTGGTCGTGTCTTCAATTTAAAAACAGAAAAATAAATTTTAAAAATACTTATTTTTAAATAGCTGTGTGTCCATTTTCTCTCTTTTATTTTTTGCAAACCTGCCAAGAGCTTCCACCCCAAAAACACACTTGCTTCAGGGTCCTTTAAGGGCTTGGGGTAGTTGACTATATGGAGGAAGGTCTAAAATGTCAGTGCATTCAGATGCCACTACAGTGCATATTAATTTTATCTATACAAACAAAAAAACCCAGTCATCTTAGTCAAATACAACTCTTCCTAGAGGAACTACGATCTGTTTTATCATATATTTACAGTAAAGTTGCTTGTCCATCTGAAACCACACTATAACTTAGTGCTCTATTAACATGGTGGAACAAAATAAAATACACATATATATATATAATATAAATATTTTCCAGTCTATACACAGTAAGCAGGAAATGTGTGCAGCCATTTTTCACTGAGTCTGTCGTTTCAGTGAGTCCAGGGTGCTAAGGGAGAGGAAAGGAGCTTGCCAGAGGCCCTCTGCAGCAGACACAATAGAACTGTGTCTTTATGGAGCCTTTTTGTGAAAGGAGATCAATATGTGAGGTTTGAGGTGTTCTTTTGGATTCCTTCTCTGCCCCCATTTCCAAGGCATTTGTCACACCGCATGTCATTAAATGTCTGGAATTTGCTGGCAGAAGGAACAGCCGTGGCCACCGGCTGGCTTAGAGGGCTCTAAAAGGAATTTAGACAAAAGAGGAGGTCCTTTCCAGCACTAGGCTTCTGTTTCCATGGCTACTGGTTAGTGGAACCTCCATCTTCAGGAATAGTCTACCTTTGAACAGCAGAGGTGGGCAAAAAGCAAAAAGGTGCTTGTCAACTTCACGCCCTCCCCTTGTGACCTCAGTAGAAGCAGCTCACTTGTCACCATTTGAATACAGGGTATTTAATGATCAGATAGATCTTTGGGCCTGATCCAGCTGGACTCTCCTCATAGGGTGGGGAAGCAGTAAGGAGGGAGGGCGTTAGGACTGAACAGGGAAACCTTGGGTTATGTCTGCTTTGTTTCCTCCCATCCCAACGTGGTTGTCCACTATGTGGAGCAAGCCAGGACAGGTGAAAAGACCCTCACCATGACATAATAGCCTCAAGGGTCTAGCCCTCCCCCCATCTACAGTTTTAAAGAGGGAACAAATGGCTGCATGATAGCTTTAGGGCAACAGTGGGGAAACTTCCAGGCTGAGGGCCACATTCCCTCATATGCAACTTTCTGGGGGCTACATACTGGATGCAACCAGAGGCCAAAGTGGGCAGTGCAACAAATGTTCCTCTCCTTTCAGACATGCAAAATCAGAGGTGGATACACACACATATATGTATACGTATATGGGTGCCTCTCCAGCCAAGCAAGCAAGAGACACTATCACACCGCAGGGTCAGAAAGGGGCATGGCCCTGCAAGAGTCAGCTCCCGGGCTTGAACCTTTTAGGGCCTCTGCTCCGCCAAGCCAAAAAGAGATTAAAAATGCTTGCTTTTTCCAAAACTGACTCACTGCTCTCAGCTTCCCCTCTGGCTGCAGCCACCTCTCTCCTGCTGAGGAAGGGTAACTGACAGAGAGGCAAATTAGATTTGGGTGCTGAAGGGTGGGGGTCCTCCTCAATCACTGACCTTTTAAGAAAATATCAAAACTCCTTTTTGTAACACAGCCTCATGGGAAGGATAAAGGAAGCAACCCCATTCATTTCGGGGACCCAGCAGGAAATTCTTCTGTCATCATGGATTAGTTCTACAGTCTCCCCACACCCCTTCAATTTGTTTTTTTTTTAAAGTGTCGCATTAAAATAAAACTCGGAACATTTGTCTTTGGGTTAAAATGGGCTGCTTCTGTTATTGCAAACTTGGAAGGGCTGTGTGTGTGTGTGTGTGTGTGTGTGTGTGTGTGTGTGTTCCTGCTGTTCTTTTTTTTTCCTTCTAGAAATAAAAGTGAGGGTCTGGCCACTGCTGCCCCACGGAAGAGGCTCAGCCTGAACGATAGCCGCGGCTTCCGAACCTTGTCAGCATTGAAATCCTGGACGTGAAAAACCAGCTAACCGTTCCTAGGGCTGGGCGTCAGTTCGTCACCTGGAAACCAGGTGGCAGCCCCGGAAAGGAGGCCTCGGCGCCTGCTTCGCCATGAGCCTGGCTTCTGTTTACAAGCGTCAAGAACAGGCAGCAAAGGAAGTGAAGCGAAGGGAGGAGCCGGTCGGGTCTTCGGGGCTTAGACTTGGGAGTCTGCACCCAAGCTGTGAAATTCGTCCGGCGTCTTGTTGTCGCTCTGCCCACCGCCCCCTTGGCGGAAGCCAGAGGCAATCTCGTCAAAGGTGCGGCCCTTCGTCTCGGGCACCTTGAAGTAGGTGAAGATGAAGAAGATGATCAGCAGCACCATGAAGATGATGAAGACGTAGGGGCCGCAGACTTCCTGCAGGGAAAGAGAAAGGGGCGGGTTTCATATTACCGGGTCTGCCTCATCAGGGATCTGCTGCCAGTCAGTGTAGACAATAATGAGCTAGATGGACCGATGGTCTGATTCTGTGTAAAGGCAGCTTCCTATGTTCCTGTTGTGTTTTGCAACCATACACCTCGGCCCCTGCAATTTCACTCCCTCCCCATTTTATTTCATAATATTTTTTATTTCACAAAATGGATACAGTACTGTACTTGATTGTAAAAAACCTCAAAGTGGTTAACAAAAATAAAAATAAAAAAGAATTAGTAAGAACAATTAAAACCAGCAATTGGAAGAGTTAATTGTCAAATGTTTCCCTTTCATACTTTTCTCATCATTTAAGAGTCCTGAGCATCCTGCTGCTTTGCCTGAAAAGCCTGCAAATTAAGTGTACTTTAAACAGACATGGTTTCCCCAAAGGATTCTGGGAGCTGTAGTTTATTAAGGGTGCTGAGTTTGAAGACCCCTATTTCTCTCAGAGAGCTACAATTCCACAGGGTGGTTTAACCATCCATCCCTCGTCACAGGGAATTCTGGGAATAGCAGCTCCAGTTCACTCACAGCTACAACCAAGGTGACAAACTACAGCTCCCAGAATTCTTTGGGGGAAGCCATGAGTATTGTAGTGCTTTGAATGTGTGGTGTGGACATTGCCCTAGTTACGTTGCAGTGCAATACGAATGTAAGCCGACCATTAGGAGGTGGATTGTAAAAACAAAACAAAAACACCCACCCCTTGACTCAAGGGACTGAAGCCAGAATCTATGGGGAAGGCCGCCTTGCCCAAAGGGAAAGCGGCCCAGCAAATCAACTTGCCTCAATGTACTGAAAGCTCATCCCCACAATGAAGTTTGACGTCCAGTTCGAGAGGCCAGCCACAGCGAAGGCTGCTGGCCGTGGGCCTTGGCTGAAGAGCTCCGCCACGATGAACCATGGAATGGGGCCTGGGCCGATCTCGAAAAACGCCACGAAGCCAAAGATGGCAATGATGCTAAGGTAGGACATCCAGGCCATTTGCTCCTAGCATCAAAAAACAAGACAAGGTCAGAGGCAAATACATGCATGGGCGTCTGTCCTCATTGCCCACAACAACATTTGACCCTCTATCCCATGAGACGAGTGACCCTGAGAGCGGCCAACCTAAAGTTATACAGGGAGCATCACAGGGAAACCGAGCCCCAAATCAAATATTTCTGTATACTGCACCACACGTAAGCTCATCCTCATTGAGCTGTTTCGTGCTGCCCTAATTTTTTTTTTAAAGGATGTATTTTATTTTTTACTTCTAAATAACCTTAGAGCGTTCTCCCAAGTGTGCAGACAGTACCTTCTGGGTTCCATTACTGCAATTAAAAATGTATTCATTACTTAAAATGGTGCTCCTCTGCTTTTCCAGTGGGCTCTTTCCCCACCCATTTCTAGAGCTAAGGCTGCTCTGCTCCATCTGGTGTGCAGCTTTGCTACCAGAATGTAGTAGCAAACCAACTGCTCTGAAGGACATGCTTACAGATCAGGGGCGGCCAAAGCGGCACCCTCCAGATCTGGTCTGGCTTCCAACTCCCATCAGCCCCAACCAGCAGGGCCAGCGGTCAGAGATGATGGGAGTTGTAGTCCAGAAATTCCTGGAGGGCACCAGGTTGACTAGCCCTGTGGTAGATGAAGGAAAGCAAACTGAGCCAGGGACCCAACCTACTTTTCTTATTTATTTACTCCATAAAATGTATATACTGCTTGATTGTAAGCGGGGAAAACAACAACAACTTCGATGCAGTTTGCAAAAATAAAATAAATAAAATAATCAATATAAACAGAAACAGAGACTTAAAACATGCAAAAAATAATCAAAACAAGCCAGAAACAGATGTACACCTGTCTGGCAAGGTTTTCCTTTTAAAAAGTGCATTTAGCAGGTGCCATAAAGAGTACATTGAAGGCATAATTTATTATGGTCAAAGACCAGCTCGAAAAGCACAACTGGGACAGCTTTCACAAGAATAAAATATACATTTAAAGCAGTGTACAACAACAGCTTAAAGATTAAGGTCTCAGATAAGCGCATAAACACATAAAGACCTAAAAAATTGGGCTACCATACAAATTGGCCCTGACACCCTGGAGGCCAACTTCAACTGTTTTCCTAGCGAACTAATTTATTTCAGGGGGTGGTCTGTGCCTGCAAATCTGCACGCAGAATCTGGCGACCATCCAGGTCGTCTTATAGTCTTTGCCTAAGAGGAGAAAATTGAGTTTAGACTTATCCGGAAGGTCAGCAAGCCTCACCAGTTGGGGGTCAATGGTATCTCTGCGTACCTCGTCATAAAAGGGACATCTAAAAAATAAATGTTCGGGGCCTCCTATTTCCCCTAATGGGCAGGCGCAAAGTCTCTGAGCATACGGGATTTTTCCAAATGCTCCTTCCAAAACCGGTGAGGGCAAGGCCAAGGTTCTGGCTAGAGTAAAGGCCCTTCTTATGTTTCTTGATTCGAGAAAACAGAGGTATGCTGCCGGGGCCGCAACATACCTCTCATTTTCTACATTTATATAATCAGGGGACCTCAAGCAGTCCTGTTGTCTCTCTATGTCCATGATTCTTTGCCTGACCACAGATCTTGCTTGGCCCAGACCCAAGTTTAGAAGGGCTTGGGGAGCAAAGCCCAATTTCTGGAGAGTATTCATAACTGCTGTCTGCCAGCCAGACTTGAACCGGTTGCATAGACTCAGTGGAGCTATTCTTTGGGGGAGCAGTTTCAGTGTCAGCCATTTATAGATTGATGTTAAACTAATATAAGCCTCTACTCTCATCATCCCTGTTTCTGACCCATGCATTTGAAACACATCTGTAGGAGGACTCTAACGAGTTTGGATTGAACTCTCTCAAGGGGAGTGAAGGAAGAGGATGGCGGGCCCAAGAAGGATCCATAAAGGAGCTGTGCCAACGTTTTGGCCTTATATAGTTTTAGGGCCGTGGGGACAAAAAAGACCCCTTTGCCTGCTGTCTATAGGAAGGGAGTTCCAAAGAGCAGGTGTTGCTACAATATAAGGCTGATTTCTTACAAGTGCAGAATGGATCTGGCAACTATAGCAGCACCAATTCCTCAGACTGAAGCAGCTGAGTGCACATATATGGGGGGAGACAATCTCGCAGGTAAACTGGTCCCAAATTGTTAAGGGCTGGGGCGTTGGCCAGGATACTCTGCAGTTATTTCAACCCTAAGAGATGGAGGCATACTCTCAGCTTATTTCATTGTCTTCTGATCAAACGCCACTCACCAGAAGCGCCAAAGCGATGGTCATGAGGACTGCGCACCCCGCCATTCCGGCCAGGCCCACAAGATGCAGAGTCCGCCGTCCGGCCCTCTCCACTACGAACAGCTATCGAAAGGGATGCAAAGAAATGAGTTCCTCTTTGGCAGGATGAATAAACTGGAAGGGCTCTACCCAAAGCAGTCTGCCCTGAGAAATAACTTTGGTTAGCAGTTCCTGGAGAGTCCAAGGGACCCACTCAGAGGAGCTGCTTGTTGTGTTTCTGCATGACTTAGTAGCTGTTTTAAAACATAGACCACTGGTCTATTTAGCTCTTATTGTCTATGTTGAGTGGCAGCAGCTCTCCAGCATGTCAGATGAGGGGAGTCTATTCTAACTCTAACTGGAACTGCTGCTGGGGACTAAACAATTGTTGGGATAGCTCAACTGATAAGACCATGAGACTCCTAATCTCAGGGTTGGGGGTTCAAGCCCCACGTTGGGCAAAAGACTCCTGCATTGCAGGGGTTGGACCCTTTCAACTCTATGATTCCATCCGTGTGCAAAGCAGGTAGATGGTCTGCCACTGAGCTACAGCCCTTGCATCCTCCTGCCGATCAGTCTCCGCTGCCGCAGTCAGTCATTTGAGTAGCTCCTCCTGCAGCAAAGTGGCAGAATGACTCCAGAGGAGACAGACCTAGAACAGGGACTCGTGAAGAAACACAGCAGGGCATACTCCTCCGAGAGCATAGGAGCACATGAGCCACCCATTTCAATTTGGGATTCTACAACCTGCATGCCTGTTTTGCACAGCAGAGGTCCCTTACAGAGAGGGACTTTCTGCCTCGAAGCAGGAACTTTGCACAAATCTCATTATCTTTAAAAATATCAGAGGCCTATATTTGGGGGCGTTAATGAAGGCAACTAACATGGGTCCAGTCTGAGTAGTTGGATACAACCTTTTAGAGACTGCAAGGTATTTGGGGGAAGCCTGCATTTTTCTTTTTTTGCTGACTTCTGGATGCGTTATCAATTAGGCATTGCTGCCGCAGACAACATTGCCACCAGTGAGCTCCAGTATTAAAGCAGCCCCTGGCATAAGGATGCTCCCTGCCACTACATTTGGAGCGCCCTCTTTTGCCAGCAGTGAAGGAAGGCACTTACCGAGACCACCGTGAAGGCAGTGTTTACAACTCCAGACCCGATGGTAGCATAGACAGGCTGCTGCACCCCAGATTTTTCAAAGATGCTGGTTGAATAGTAGAATACCTAGGAAAAAGAACGAAATGTAAATAGGTGCACAGGACCAGTGTCCTGAATTCAGCATCCCCAGGGCATGAGAAGCTGCCTTATACCAAGTTAGAACGTCAGATTAGCTCAGCATTGCCTACAATGATCGGCAGCAGTTCTCTGGGGTTTAAGGCGTTTCTCCCAGCACTACTCTGGTATGCCACTGGGGACTGAAAGCAAAGCAAGTGTTCTGCTACTGAGCTATGGCCTTTCCCTAAAGATAAAACAAGATTCTAGTCCTCAATGTAATGCACAGCAATGAGCCCTGGTATAGGAGAAAAGGGGCAAAGAGAGAAGATTCCTAGCCACTAATGGTGTTGCATCAGCAGACCACTCACAGAGCCTCTTCACCCTCGAACCAACCACCAGCTCCTCTGCTCCTCTGCAGCCACTTACCGCATTGATCCCAGAGAGCTGCTGGGAAAGCTGCAAGATAACAGCGATGAGGATGGGCTGGCGGTACATGGGTGAGCGGAAAAGCTCCGGGATGGTGACTTTCTTCTCCTGCATCATCTGCCGGCTCTCCTCCTTCATTTCCTGGAGGTCACTGCTGACATCAGTCGTGCCTCGGAGCTTCTTCAGGACTGAAGAGAAATGAGGGAGCAATCAGGTGAGATGCACTCATGACTTGCAGGTGAAGTAAGGCAGGGTGGAAGAAAGAATAAGAGACTTAGAGAGGGCTCTTACACCTTTAATAGTTACACATAGTAAGCTACACCTTAAATGTGCACGAGCCCTGTCTTTTCTTCTCTTTTTAATCACACAATGTTTGCAGCAACTATTTTATTTGCTTGTGACATTTCTAAACTACCCTTCATCTCGAGGGATCCTGGGGCAGGGCATGAGACAGCACATGACCTCAGTCACATAGCGCCACCCAGAAGCATGCTACCACTGTGCCACATGCCTGCATGGGCACTGAACATGTTCAGGCCCCACCCTAAAGGTTTCCATTGCAAGGAGGCGGCTGCTCACCACTCTTGGCTTTGTTCTCCTCATTGCGGTTGATAAGGAGGAAGCGGGGACTCTCTGGGGCAAAGGGCAGCATGATGCATTGCGCCAAGGCAGGAACAAAGATGAACCCCAGCAAGAGTGGCCACAGGCTATCGCTCCCCATGATCAGATCCATGCCGAACACCTGTAGAGGATGACATAGCAGGGAAGGGGAAGCAGCTTTAATCTGGGAGCCCTGAATCTCGGAGAGGTAACAGTGTCTGAGAGCTCTACATTTGCCTGGATCACTCAGGGCGTCGTTATGGGGTAGCCCAGGAGGGCTGGCATACACGCTCCCAGTCTTTTCTACCAGGCCTCAGATCTCCTGTCCTGACTCCCCACTTAAGGAAAAAATCATTGCAAAAAATATTGGGTTCTAGCCAATGCTCCTCCTACACAGAGTAGACCATTGAAATTAAAAGACAGGTCCATTCAGTGGGCTTCCTCTGAACGAAGCTGAGCTGGATATACCCCAAAATAGTTATGAATAAAACACACACTAGAGGGTTGTATCCACCCAAATTCTACTCAGAGTAAGCCCCACTGAAATTAATGGACCTAATTTGACCGTGTCCATTTCACTGGGTCTGTCCTGGATTGGACCAGCGCTAGGTACAACCCATAATATTTCATCTACACATGTAAACACGGTTTCATAAAGTCATTCATCCATTTACAAGAAGTCAATCACAGTTCATCCACTGCGTATATTTATTGGGGGTCTTTGGTTATTGTTCTTCTTTAAGCAGAATGTCAGATTATAGGAAGGAAAGTAGGGAAGGCTGAACACAGTAATGGAATGTTACATTCCCATAATTAACAGACTCCATTCTTCAATCAATGTGTTCAGTGCACCTCCTTCAATATCTCTTTCATAATATGCAAGTGCTATAGCCCATATGGGTGGTGGAGTTTTTTTCAACACTGTAGAATTGGTCAGCTACTTTATCTGACTTCTAATGTCTTGCGCTGACTAATCTGGCTGCAGTGATCACAGCCATTGCCAAACTTTCGACATTTACTATGTCTTCCCGCTACTCCAATAAAGTATACCTACAAATGTGTGAGGATGGGGACACACACACACACACATTGCTTATGGAGCAACTTTCCCTCTGAAACTCAGCTTAAATCTGCATCTATATGTTACAAATCAACATACGGAAGATGTATGCTAAACTGTCCCATTTTTATTGCTTTCCCCTTTGACATTTATACTTGGAACTGAAGCAGGCAGCCTCTGTCCATCGTAATTGCTTGGCCCAGTGCAAAGTGTCACCACACCCGTCCCTGGGAGATTTGTGTAGCTGGGACTCTGGTTTTTTGGACAACAAAAACAAAAGCTCTGATAACTAAAGCATGTTCCTTCTCCGAACTGAAATCAGAGGTTTCACCCAGTGTTAGAAACTGAGATATGAAAACTAGGAGCTAAATGGCACTTTAAACCTGGGTTATGGGTGCAACAACACAATGTCTAGGCACACATTTCTATAAGTAGAATACAAAGCTGAAAATGAATGAACTGCAGCTAAAATATTATGTTCATTTTTCACACGGTCTAGTCTTTCCCCGGCCCACCCACCCCTAATATTCTTAAGGGGGGGTCTCTTCTCCAGTCTTCAGAGAGTAGCTGGAAGTGGAGAGGCAGAAAAGGGTCCTCCTTTCCTTCCACTCTGCAGTTTTAATCTGAAATCTTGGGTGCAGTACTGCGCCCAGAGCTCAGAAACTGCTTGCGCTAATGAAATTCCCTGTCTCAAAATGCGCCTAGAACAATGGGAGTTTCGAACACTGGTTTCACCTCATTCAGTCAAGTGGGCAGGTATGCATGCATTTAAGGGGGCCCCAGGAGGCAATGACTTTTTGCACAGGATAATTATCACCCTCAAGAAGAACCAGTTTCCCATCATCCCGGAAAAACCATTTGCCCACATCGACCCCTTTTGCAGGTGCACCGTTTCCCACCCCCCAGCAGAGGGAGCCACCGAGAGCCCGCCTCACCTGCGCTATGAGGATGCCCAAGACGATGCCCAGCTGGTGAAGCGTCCCCAGAGCCCCCCGAAGGGACGTGGGCGACACCTCCCCCACATACATGGGCACGAAGCCTGTGGTGAGGCCAGAATAAACCCCAATGACGAAGCGGCCAAGGACCAGCATCTCAAAGGAGCTGGCTATCTTCGAGAAACCCATTAGCGCTGAAGCCAGGAAGGCAAGGCTGTTGGACATCAGCATAGAATTCCGCCTGCAGGAGGAAAAAAGTTGGGCTAAGTAGAGTGTCCAGCTCAAAGAAAGCGATAGTACTGCTTTATTCCACCTTGGCCCAGGGTGGATAAAAATCAATTTTTAAAAAAAAATAAAAAATAAAAAACAATCAAAAATTTTAATTTAAATCGGATTTTTTAAAATTTTAATTGAATTTTTAAAATAAAATGCTTTCGGAGGAGAAATATTTCTAAAGATAGTTTTCTGTTTAAGTTACATTATAGTCCAAAGGCTATTCATCAGGAAATAAGGATTAGTCATGTGTGCTAAAACGCAGTCTTAGTTTAATCGTTTAACCACATCAGTTAACAAACATGGATAGATATGCTATAATGTTATTGTTTTAGTTAAATAAATTGTTTACATTTTTATTAAGGAAATGATTATTTTTCTCCTTCCAGTGAAGTACAGCAGAAAAGTTGTGCAAATATAAACAGTTAATTTATTAAACTTCACAATAATTTCTGTCCATGTAATTTGTAATAGTATAACCAAATCAGTAATTTTTATATAACTGTAAAAACTACTCTGGAAATGTATTATTCCAAAAATGAAACTTTCATCTGGTTGTCAATATTAAGGTTATACCAGCAAGAATGAGTCTTTCTGTTAAAAATGAAGAAGATTTAAATCAAGTCTTACTGACTAGTGATTTAAATAGTGATTTTTTTAAATATATATATATTTATTAAGATTTTCTTATACATATAAGGATCACACTTAACATTCACAAGAAAATACCATACAAATGAGAGAAAATTAAAAAAGAAAAAAAATTAAAGAGAAACAAAAAAAGGAAAAAATCAAAAAAGAAAAAAATATAGAAAACAAATCTTCTACTTATGACTTATTAATAACTTCGACTTCCCCGACCCTCTAATTTAAATCCCACAAATACAGCTATTCATACTTAAACAGAAAATAAAAATAAAAAATAAAAAGAACATTTCAATATCATTCCTAATAACATTCTAATTTTTACCATTAATCTCATAACTTCATATTTTTAATCCCTTTAGCCTATAATTTTTCCCCACAAGTACTCCATTCCTTCCTTTATTATTTTCACTATCCCTTTTAACATCAGATAAAAACTTTTTTCATCCTTCCTTCCCCTGGTTGCTAATTCTCCAGATGCCTAGACAAGTTCCATTAATACCTTTCCAGTTCCAGACAGTCTCAATCCGTCCACTTAATACATTCACCCATATTTAAATCAAATCCACCCTGCTGTGGCCAGACCCCACCTGGAGCCCTGTATCCAGTTCTGGGCATCACAATTTAAGAAGGATATTAACAAGCTAGAAGGTTTGCAGTGGAGGGAGACCAAGATGATCAGGGGTCTGGAAATCAAGCTTTATGAGGAATGGTTGAAGGAGCTCTGGATTTGTGTTTGGTCCAGAAAAAGGATGAGGGGGTGTTGAAACAGCACCAACGAAATAACACAGGAACATAAGTAGCTGTCTAATACTAAGCCAGACCATTGGCCTATCAAGCTCAGTATCTCCTGCACAGACTGGCAGTGGCTTCTCCAGAATTCTGGGCAAGACTCTCCCCCAGCCCTATCTGGAAAAATGCCCTTGGGGGTTGAAACTGGGAACTTCTGCACAGAAAGCAGGTGCTCTAGCACCAAACTAGGGCCCTTAACTGCAGAAAGCCAAAAGAGCTCAGCACTCACCGTCCGAAGCGGTTGACAAACAGCCCCACCGAGAACGACCCAATCATCCCACCCACCGAGAAGATGGACACAGAGAGGGACCATAGTGTGGTGAGGGTGCCGCGGCTGATGTATTCCCCATAGCGGTTGTACCACGTGTAGTTGTAGAATTCCTCGATCACCTGCAGAGGAAGAGAGCAAGGAGAGACCCCGTGAATTGAGCCATCCCTCAAGGCAGCCACTTTTACCAAATTGGTAGCTGCCCTTCAGAGGTCCTAAAAAGGTTGAAAATGCAAAACACCAAGCCACCTGGTTAAAAACAACCTCTTCCCAATATTAGGGTAAATCCATTGTGGGTTTTAGTGGGCAAAGAAGCGTCGTGGGGCTAGTAACTGAACCGAATTTTATGGTTTATTTGCTTACCACATTTTGTATCTTGTAAGAAGAGCCACGAGGCTGGATCAGGCCAAAGGGGGCCCCATCCAGTCTAGCACCCTGTTCCCTGCAGTGATGCCTCAAAGGGAAGCCTGCAGGCAGGGCATGAAGCCGATGACCCCTTTCCCACCATTTTTTAATTAATAATATAGGCAGAGTCTGCTGGATCAGGCCAGTGGCCCATCTAGTCCAGCATCCTGTTCTCACAGTGGCCAACAAATGTCCATTATGGGAAACTCTCAAGCAGGATCCGAGCACAAGAATCCTCTCCCCTCCAGTGTTTTCCATCAATTAGTATTCAGAAGCATTGCTGCCTCAGATTATTGTGCAGCCAGATAATAGCCAACAAAATGGCTATTAATGGCTAGGAGCCCCCAATAGCTCTCTCATCCAAGAATTTTTCCAATCCATCCCTGTTGGTGGAAGTAAATTCTATAGTTTGACTATGCACTGTCTGAAGAAGGACTTCCTTCCATCTGTCCTGATGAGTAAATTATGATTTGTTGGAGTTACTAGTCGCTTTTTAAAAAATGAGATATAAAAAGTGAATTGCAATATAATAACATACCCTAGCATTCAGTAATTTAGAGGCTATCAAACCTGGAGGCTTACCTGCCACTCTTGCAAGACCTGCTGCCCAGGATGCCTAATATTAGGGCAGGGTGCTGTTTAGGAGTTTTTGTTGGGGTCAAGATTTAATTTTGTAGATGCTTGATTTGTGGCTCTTATTGGTATCAAAACTGCAATGGTTAGTCAGTCTCTGATTTTGGATGTTTTTAAAGTTTCTTTTACTGGATGGTTTTATGAACAATTGTTGTGATCAGCTCTCTCTTCCCCCCCCCTCCCACAATGACTAGCTTAAATAGCATGGGGGAGCTTTAGTCCCAACACATCTGGTAGGCAAAATATCATTTTGGGGCTTTAAGGTGGTGATTACTCTCTCCACCAGGTGGCAGCAAGGAGGAGCTTGGCAGGGCACCCAGCCAACCAGGTGACCCTCACCTGGAAGGAGTCTTGCACAGGTGCTTCTCTGTCACCAACTCATAAAAAAAAATCCTATGCCATACAGTGCAACTTCCTGGAGGTTTGGTTCTCTGCTGAGTCACCGTGGGATGCTGAGTCACCGTAGGCATGCAGAAATGGACTGGGGCAAGGGGAGGGGGGGAAGGAGGGAAGAATACAGCAATGGGGAAAGAGATCCCCCTTCTGTCCCTCTGAACTGCATTTAAATTCTTAGTTTCTTCACGAAAAAGGGCAAAAGTTGTTGCTGGAGTCCAGCTTCTCCATCCTAGAGGGAACGTACTCTTTGCCATTTGCATTTCCAACAGGTGCTATTGTTTGTTTACACAGTATTAAAATATATATTATTATTATTTAAACAGGATTCCAAGAATAACTCACGAGCCAGGACCTGGCAGCTCACATTGCATGTTCGGAATAAGCAATGCATTCCTTCTTTCCTCTCTCACCCGAGGAGATGGCAAACCCCAACTGTTTTTGGACAATTCCGCTGCATTTAATGGTGTTTTCTTTTAAGCTCATTTCTCCCCCATGGGAACCAAATTGGGGGGAGGGGGTTAAAGAAACCAAAGCTCCGTGCGAAGAGGAGGGAAAAGGCAGAAGCAGGCCTTTGGAAGTGGCAAGCGAACCACTGTTATATCCCCACTCAGGACTGTGCGCTAAATCAGCTCAAAACTACGGTGTTAAATCCAACCTGTAACCTTAACAAGCAGCAAACTCACCTCACACTTTCATGAATCAGGGATGGGAGACCTCTAGCCCTCCAGGTCCTGCTAGGCTACAGCTCCCCTAATCCGTAGCCGCTGACCATGTTGGCTGAGGCTGATGGGAGTTGGAGTCCATTTCCATCTGGACAGCCGCAGGTGAGCCTACACCATCACCATAGAGCAATACTACAGGGGTAGAGAGTCTGTGGTCCTCCAGGTGGAGATGGACTCCAACTCCCATTAGCCCCAGGCCAGTGTAGTCAAAGTCAGGGGTGACAAGAGCTGGAGTCCAGTAACATCTGCCCCCCCTGCCCCCATCCTGTTTGATGTGTCTTTAAAAGAAAACTTCATCAAATGTGAAGCACCTAAATGCCCGCCCCCCCCTTTATTCATGGGCTAAATCTTACGTCATAATCCGTTTGTTAGTCCTGTGGCACCAAAAAGATGCTGGACTGGTTTTCCCGCAACAGCCTTAGCACAGCTGCTTTTCTGGGAACTATTAAATAAGGCTCTGGGCGGGTCTACAAAGGGCTCGATGAAGAGATAAGACAGAATAGAGAGACTCTGCCCCTCAATCGTAATACGGGCTGATCAATCGGGTTCAGCATTGTCTGCACTAACTGGCAGCAGCTGTCCAGGGTCTCAGGCAGGGTCCTTTCCTACCTGGAGATGCAGATAGGGATTGAACTCGGGGCGGCTACCATTGAGTCACAGCCTGCAAAATCCCTGATGATGATGATGATGATGATAATATAATAATTTATTATTTAGACCCCACCCATCTGGCTGGGTTTCCCCAGCCACTCTGGGCAGCTCCCAACAGAATATTAAAAACACGATAAAACATCAAACATTAAAAAAATTCCCTAAACAGGGCTGCTTTCAGATGTCTTCTAAAAGTCAGATAGTTGTTTATTTCCTTGACATCTGATGGGAGGGCGTCTGATCTGATGCAGAAGGAGGTTGATTCTATAGCACAGCATTTTATAATGAACAGAGTTTTGTTTAAATTTAAATGGTATATAAGCGGCTGAAGTAAACATTCTGTTTACTTGACAAAATTCAAGTAATAAAATACATGACAATGTTCTACATTATCTGGACAGGCTTGCCTGAACACAGACATTTTTAAGCAGGCACTGAAAGAGAGGCACCAGCTTGATGTCAATCGGCAGGGAGTTCCAAAGTATGGGTGCTACACCCCAGAAGATCAATTTCTTACAAGGATGGAACTGTGTATTACACAGCACCTTTAACAGTGTCAGTTCCATGGATCGGAGCAGTCAAGTGGGCATATGTGGGGTAAGATGATCCCGCAGGTAAACTGGCCCCAAGCTGTTAACTCAGAAAGCTGTTCCTCAGTTGTTGCAGTGAGAGAAGTGATTGCTTAATTAGCAACGGGGTAATCTCTCTTCAATTCAGTTTGGTTTAATATCTTAAGTAGCAAGTGCACAGATTAAAGCACATCTAAAAGAGGCAGCAGGGAGGGTATTAAAGGAATCTCAGAACAATAAGTAGGGGAATATCACTTACGCCAGCGGTTTGCAACTATGATTGGCTGGCAATTCAAGATAAACATGTGTCTAACCTCAGCAGCTCTTGGCTATGTGCTTAGTACAACAATTATGACTTGGGGTGGGGAGCTTTTGGCCTTGGATTCTATTATTCTGGAATAATCAGGGTGAGGAAGGTCAGTTTTCTTAGTTTACGGAAAGAGTGGCCCCCTCCGTCACATCAAATCGTGGTGCATCTAAATCATAGATAGGCAAACTAAGGCCTGGGGGCTGGATCTGGCCCAATTGCCTTCTCAATCCAGCCCACGGACAGTCCGGGAATCAGCATGTTTTTACATGAGTAGAATGTATTCTTTTATTTAAAATGCATCTCTGGCTTATTTGTGGGGCATAGGAATTCGTTCATTCCCCCCCCCCAAAAAATATAGTCCAGTTCCCCACAAGGTCTGAGGGACTGTGGAGCAGCCTCCTGCTGAAAAAGTTTGCTGACCCCTGATTTAAATCATAGATAGGCAAACTAAGGCCTGGGGGCTGGATCTGGCCCAACTGCCTTCTCAATCCAGCCCACGGACAGTCCGGGAATCAGCATGTTTTTACATGAGTAGAATGTATTCTTTTATTTAAAATGCATCTCTGGCTTATTTGTGGGGCATAGGAATTCGTTCATTCCCCCCCAAAAAAAAATATAGTCCAGTTCCCCACAAGGTCTGAGGGACTGTGGAGCAGCCTCCTGCTGAAAAAGTTTGCTGACCCCTGATTTAAATCATGGGTAGGCAAACTAGAGCCTGGGGGCCGGATCTGGCCAACGGATGATCTGGGAATCAGCATGTTTTTACTTGAGTAGAATATGTGCTTTTATTTAAAATGCACCTCTGAGTTATTTGTGGGGCATAGGAATTCGTTCATTTTTAATTTTTTTCAAAATATAGTCCAGCCCCCCACAAGGTCTGAGGGACAGTGGACCAGCTCCCTGCTGAAAAAGTATGCTGACCCCTGATCTAAATCCTGCAACCTGCTTTCCCTTGAGGAACATCCCAGGAAGCCCAGAGACAGAGCACAAAGGAAACAGCTCCTTCCTGTTGCTGGTCTCCCAGCACCTGGAAATCAGAGGTATACTGTCTCCGGCCAAGGAAGTTCTCTTTAGCCACCCAGGCTGCTAGGAATGCCACACTACTACTCTTGTGGCTGTGGGCTCCATACACTCAAAGGCTGGAAGTTCTATCCCAGCTGCGGACCATCTGCTTTGCATGCAAAGCTCCCCGGTTCAGTCCAAGTGGGGCTGGGGATGCCCCCCAACCTGAAACCCTGGAAAACTGCTGCCAGTCAGTGTAGACAATACTGAGCTAGATGGACCAGTAGTGTCTGACTCAGTATATGAAGCAGCTTCTTATGTTCCTATTCCTGGAGAATGTGCATTGTGTATATACAACACCATGCATCGTTTTCTAAATCTCCACTGTGTCCCTGCTTAATCAAACTGACAGTCCTTTCTCGCAAGGAGGGCTCCAACTCCCCAATTGTTTTTGTTGCCTTCTCCAAAGCTTTCCCAGCTCCACGTTATCTTGAGATGGAGCTGATCCAGACCACGGTTTGAAAATCATCCTGGGCATGCTTAAATCCCGCTCTGGAATCCGTCTCGGGGGCATTGGGTGAGTATTAGCCGAGAAGGGTTGAGAATGACGCAGCAGCACCCCCCCTCCTGCCGTCCGAGTCCTTTTAAACAAAACACTCAGCACCAGAGGGACTGTTAATTCTCCTGGGAACCAGCTTAACAAATCCCATTAGAGTTGGCAGTAAGCTGGCTAACCGGATGTGCTATTTTTGGGGGGTGGGCAAGGGGGAGCAGAGGGAAGCAGCCTGAATTCCCACCTTGCACAGCATTTTCTGCATTTCAAATGGCAATTTTCCTTTATAACCAGGCCTTTGGCCTCTATCGGTGGCCTTTTAGAATGGGTGGGATATTTTTGATGTATTTTCCCCATTGGTTTTAATGTATCTGTGGGGTGTTTTGCTGTTGCCTTGTGCAAGGAAAAGCAACTAACAACTTATTATTATTATTTTTTGCAGTTTTGCAAAGCGGGGGGCTTATGAGCACCCCTTTAAAAATTATTATTATTAAAAGGGGTGCTCGTACACCCCACTTTGCAAAAGGAAATTCTACGAAACTAATTCAAAATTTAAACAAGCCCGTTCACGCACAAGCTGGGGGAAAAAAACTTTTTAAATGATTGGTTGCTTGGACACAGCCCTGACTCGCCACAGGCAACCGTGCAAGCAGGTATGGACAAGCCTTGGATATATACAGCATGTGCTGGACCCACACAAAAGGGCAGGAAGACACCGGTGCTGTGCGGATAATGTATCCACAAGAACCTCTGCACAACCAGTTGAACCAGGCTACATGCAGCCCACATATTTTTACAAGGGCTATTAAGTCAGATATAACCTCCATAAGACAGATAAATTATACCTGTGGTTGCTGGGTGCAACACCAGGGAAAGGCTACTGAGGGCCTTTCCCAGAGGCCACTATGGAAAGCAAGGATGCTGAACTAAACAGACCTTCGGCCTGGTCCGGAAAAATAAGCTGCCTTATACTGAATCAGGTCACTTGTCCATGTAGCTCAGCACTGTTGGGCACTGACCGCCAACGGCAATCCAGGGTTTCAGAGAGGGAACATTACCTGAAGATGCTGTTGGGGATTGAATCTGAGACCTTCTGCAGGCGGGCAGAAGCTGTACCACTGGGCTACAGCCCTTCCCCTTCTTGCACCCTTGGGGAAATAGTTTAGGCCTGGAGCACTACATATCTGTATACTCTGAACCCCTGAAAGAGCAGCTGCATTCTCCTAAGGGGGTCAACTGAACATGCATTGGGTGTCTTCCCCATCCTGCTAGCACAGCTTTCCCTACCATGAACAAGTTGTCTCCTACAAGACGAGTACAGAGGCCATGTGGGCAGCGCCAGAGTCCACGGTTTGTTCATCAGAGAAACTGCAAGCCATTCATTCATTCATTCAGTCAGTCAGTCATTCATTCATTCCACCCTTTCAGCTCTCACCTTCTGTGGGGCGTTGATGACTCCAGTGTTGTAGCCAAACTGCAGAGATCCTAGGACTGCTCCTCCAACAGCCAGCATCAGCTGAGCTGTCATCTGGTTGAAGGGGAGGGGAGAGAAGAGGAGAGGAGAAAACAAGGCAGATTTTTAATCAGCGCGCAAAGTGACAGCCGCACCTGTGAAGTCAAACGTTTGCATCATTCTGCAAGCTGTGGCAAGGGAGTCTGCTCCACTGTTAAACGGCCCTTATCCTCAGAAAGTTCTCCCTACCTAAGGTTTTGTCGCAATCTCCTTTCTTGTCATTTGAATCCATCGGTTTGAGTCCTCCCCTCTGGAGCAGCAGGAAACAAGCTTGCTCCATCTTCCATGGGAAAGCACTTCACATATTTGTTGAAGGTGGCTATCAGATTGTCTCTCATTTTTCCCTGGGCTTGAGTGTTCCATAAGATGGAAAGCAAAGATTCGAGTTTATATTATTATTATTATTATTATTATTATTATTATTATTGAAGAAGAAAATGGTCCTCTCAGGATATCAGCTCTGAGATGGGATAGGAAGAAAACAGGCCGCTATTGTTATTCCTCCCTAACGAAAGAGGGCAAAACTGGGCATGGAATCTCTCCAGCAGCTCTTTGGCAAAGCCCCTTCCCCACCTCCTTTCTGGCTAAGCCGAAAGCAACAATTAGGGGCTTGTTTCAAGCTGGAGGTCAACAGGGGCCACCAAGTTTGGACACCAGCCTGATCGTGGGGGGTGGGGTGGAGTGGAGAAGGGGCTCTCCGTCAGCCGCAGTGGGAAAGCAAAACAGGGGCCCTGATTTTCGCAGGCTGAACTAAGCTGATTTGGATACCCAAAGCCCCTTTTCTGTTCCCACCTATGTCACAGTGGCTCTTTGTTTTGGGAGAGTGGGATCCAGGATCCGGCCTTGGCTAATCCCAGATGGTCTCTCTCAATTTGGGGTGGGAGGAATTTGAGGAGGCATGTGAACCTGCTTTTAGGACAACTTGGCTATACCCTTAAGCTTTATTGCCATGAGGTAATGTTCTCCCCCCCCTCTCTCTCTCTCACACACACACACACAGAGAGAGAAATGCCACATTCACTCCATACACTCAAAACAGCCATGGTCCCCCCCCTCCAAAAAAAGAATCTGGGAAGCTACATGCTACCTGCAAAGTTCTATGAACTGGGGGTGCGCAAAAGGGTCTTTGACTACAATTCCCATCAGTACCTGCCCTAGCACGGCCAACGCATAGGGATGAAGACAGACGTGTTCCAGCAACAACTGAGCACCACAAGGAACTCTGTGCTACATACATCACGTGTTTTATGCCCTTGGTAGTGATAAAAATGCCGCAGCAGAAACTGGCATGCCGCACCTGGAACCAAGCAGCTGCAGTCTGCTGGGCTAGCATCCAGCTCCTGTTAGTGTGGCCACATTTCGGGGGCTTCAGGGCTGCCCCTCGTGAACAGAGTGCACCTAGCAAAACAAGGGGAGACCCAGCACAGCAAGATCTCAGTCTTTTTCTGCCACAGCTGCCCTTGTTACATTCGCTGTTTTATCTGATGTTTTGATGTGTTGCAAACCGCTTTTGAGATTTTTTCTTTAAAGCATAAAGCGGCGTGGAAACGAAATGAATAAGAATAATGAATAATATTGGAAAAGTTATAAAGAAATGCTTTTTTAAAAAAAAGAAGGAAGAAAAGAATGATGAGAACCTTGAGGAGGAGTCACTAATAAGCTTCCAAGGAATCCCAGAACAGTCTGGAAAACCTCTGGCTGCTGCAAAAAACAAAACAAAAAACTGAGCATCTGTAACAGTCCGTGATGCTCTGGGCAAGATCATAGGATGGTAGAGTTGGAAGGGACCCTAAGGGTCATCCAGTCCAACCTCCTGCAATGCAGGAATCGCAGCAAAAGAATCCTTGACAGCAGCAGAACACACGCTTGCTCCATCTTCCACTGCCCTCGTCCCCCAATTCTCCTCCGTCCACACACCTTTCTCAAATCAGCTTAGGATGCTTGGGAGAGGGGAGCCATAACAAATTTAGCAGGGTATGTGTTGGTGGGGTGGGGGAGAATGTTCCATTGTGCAAGGGCAAATCCGAAACGGGAAACTTAAGAACTGCTTTGGACGCAAGCCCATGTCTGCAAATTAACCCAAACCCGAAAACTCAGCAAAACCCCAAGGGACGATCCCTGCAGTGAAGGAGGTTGTCAGAAGGAGCGGGGGACTTAGCTGATGTTCCCGTTTCCTGGACCAGCCTTCCATCAAAGCAGGTAGGAAATGCCTCCTGCTAACTGGCCTCCCCTAATCTCAAAGGCGCCCACACAGCTGTCAGGCCCTGGCAGAAGTTCATAGAAAATCCAGCACAAGAGAACCATAGACATTGTCCAACATGCTTCCATTCAAACTTGAAAGAAAAAAAGGGAAAGGGCAGGAAATAATAATAATAATAATAATAATAATAATAATAATAATAATAATAATAAACAACCCTAAACACAACCAAGCTGCACACCACTCAGGAGGTGTCTGCCAAAATAAGATAACTTGTCGTAGCCTAGTAACTAAAGGAGAGAGAGAGCTATATAGAAGGACATTGCTGTGTTTCTATTTCCCCTTTCTTCCACGGAGCTCAAGGTGGTATACATGATTTTCCCCTCCACCATCAATTTTATCTCTAACAACAACCCTGTGAGGTAGGTTAAGTGGAACGTGGGTGACTAGCCCAAGGTCACCTAGGGAGCTTCACGGCTAAGTGGAGATTTGAACCCTGGTCTCCCAATGTCCTGGTCCGACACTTGTAACAACTATACCACACTGGCTCGAGAAATCAAGACGGGACCCCTGGTTCGAATCTAGCCTCTGCCAGGAGTTCACGCTTCAGTCCCTCCCCACTGCACTATGGGGGCTCATAATTTCCGACTTTAAGACCGGCGTGGGGAACCCTCCAGATGATGCTGAACCGCAACTCCCATCCTGCCAGGCGACTGGCCATGCTTGCTGGGGCTGATGGGAGCTGTAGTCAGGCAACATCTGACTGCAGGTTCCCCATACTGTACCTGGTTTACGAGAAATGCACACAAAAGCACTTTAAAAGCCACAATGCCTGACTGCCCTTTCCCCAGCAGTATTTGGGTGCTCTGCAGAAACAGTATGTGGAGACAATGAGGAATTGCTCCTTGAGATTAAAGAGAGTTTTGAAAAGCTGTTGCCCCCCCTTTTTTTTAATTAAAAAAACCCCCACAGTGGCCTCACTTCTGCAGAGACCAGTCCTTCGGTTCCCTGCTGTTGGGCCCAACTCAACCCATCCTCTTGCACTTCTTGACCAGAAGAAAGGGGCAGCTCAGTTTTTGATGTGCTGCACTTGGAACTTGCCCTGCCCAGGGATAAATCCCATCCTCTAGCCCCCCCCCCCCAATAACCCCCTGCAAAAGCAAAAACAGGGACTCTACAGGATGCAGGTTACCATTCCCTTCTTCACAAAGCAAGTAAAATGTATTTGTGTGTTTGTGATCTGTGATTGCCCCTGCTGAGCAACTGAATAGGTCAGTGGCGGAGCGGAAATGACACAGAATCATAGTGTTGGAAGGGATCCCAAGGGTCATCTAGTCTGACCCTCTGGTTCACAGCGGCGGCAGCGACTCCTAACCCAATGTTCTTTCTTTCCAGGGTCTACTCTTATATATATATAAAAAATCATTCTGGTTAAACAGAATACTTTTAACTGCAGAAGAGGCATGCGTCATACATACATACAAACAAACAAACCCAACCCATGTTAGCACAACAAGTTATTACAGCTCAGCAGCCAAGGCTGAAATCTGACTTACTCTTACTTTAGAGTAGACTCCTTCTGCATCAAAGGGGTTGGGATTGGGAAGCCTGTGCTGCCCCCTCCCCCAACCAATCCAGTAGAAATAACCGTCTCATCCGACACAACCCTATGCCTGTTTAATCAGAAACAATTCCCCCTGTGTTGAATGGGGCTTACTTGCAGGTAAAGTGTGTGCCAGAGGAAGACCTACAGCTGTTGCAGTGGGGAGGCAAAATGGAGATACCAGAACAAGGAATACAGTTATGTTTGAAACTGGTGGGGCGAGGGAACTCGTCACTCTTCCCCTCTTAATAATAAAAAAGCCCACAATTTAGTTAGCCAAGGTGAAATTTGTTGGAGGGCGGGAAGCACCAGCTAGCTCTGTCCTTGTTTTGGTTCTCAGGCTGCTCCAAAGCTGAAGTGGCTTTTTTGGGGGGGGGGGTAATTGATGGGGAACCACAGAACTGTAGAGTTAGAAGGGAACCAAAGGGCCCTCTAGTCTAACCCCCCGCAATGCAGGAATTACAGCAGCAAAAGCAGAACCAGAAAAAGTAAAATGCAGTATTTTGGAGGTCTTCTCTCGCCTGATGAGAATCCTAAGCAGGAAATCACCATTTCGAGGCTCCATGAGGATACCTGCAGAAATTGTGCCCAGCTTGCCTATAGCCACAATAAAATAGAAGAATCGGAGCAGTTTGAAACCCAATTTGGAGGTGGCTGGTTCTGACGATGGTGCCAAACTGCTTGTCAAAGTTAAACACGAGTGGAGAGGCGGATCAGGATATTGCAGCTGCCTCCTATTTGCATTGGAAAGTTTCCTTCTCAGTGCAAACAGCAACTGCGTAAGTTGTGATGTCTGCCAGGACCTGGAGAGGGAGCGAAAAATACCTGCTCCAGCCTTGATCCCGGTTCTCTCTCCAAACCCACGGCTGGTATTTGTCATTAAAAGCAAAAAAACAAAAAAAAACCCCACATGCCTACTGCCACTTCCATTAATCTAGTAGGAGAGCATTCCCCCTGCCACTGTCTGCACACCAACTCATCACTGACCGTTCGAACACTTTTTTATTCCAGGAAGTCCACAGGGAGGTCAATTTCTTTGATGACACAACCTGTGTGCATTTGTGTTGTGACATACAGAGAGGGACAGGCAGGGACTTTGCTCTAACTACTTTAAAGTTAAGTCAGAGACATGAGCATCAAGACTCATAGAGTGGTAGAGTTGGAAGGGGCCTCGAGTGTCATCTAGTCCAACCCCTTGTAATGAGAGAATCTCAACTACAGCATCTATGACCAATGAGAGGGTCTTAAATTATTGTTGGTGATTTTTTTTGTCATGATTTTATTGTTTGGA
The DNA here is from genome assembly GCF_963506605.1 of Zootoca vivipara. Taxonomy (NCBI): domain Eukaryota; kingdom Metazoa; phylum Chordata; class Lepidosauria; order Squamata; family Lacertidae; genus Zootoca; species Zootoca vivipara. The sequence goes on from NC_083281.1 coordinate 72,161,025, forward strand.
GGGTTGGGTTTTTTTAAAAAAAAACATTTGGGAGGTCCTTTTTTATATATATACAATCAAGCAGTGTATAGATTTTATGAAATGAAATTAATTTTGTGAACTAAATAATCAAACCGCTCCCCTGGAATGCAAGATCCACCTATCAACTCATCGAACTTACGTTAGCCATGTTCTTTGATTGCAATGGGTCTACTCAGAGCAGCATCTGGTGAGATTCAGCCCCTGAAATTGGGGAGGGTTCTGTCTGCCTCTGGATCTGCTTGTTTTGTATTTTGCTATTATTGTGGTTGTTACAGTATTTTATATGTGCTTTTGTTTTTTTTATTTTAAATTACGTTCTGTTGTTTTGTTGGATACCCTGGGATCTATTTGAATGAAGGGTGGTTCACAAAAGTGAAATGAGATAGATAGATAGATAGATAGATAGATAGATAGATAGATAGATAGAGACACCAGGGTTTGTCCTGCCAGTGAGCTTCAGATGAGGGTGCCTGTTGGGTCTCTCCACTGCTTCCCTGCTCTGATGTTGTTTCCTTCCAATAAGCCTTTTCTGGAGGAACGGAAGAGGAACGAGAAAGGTATTGCAACTGGGCAGCAACAGACTTTGTCCCCACCCCCCAAGTTCCACAGCAGATCACTCACTCACTCACTCACTCACTCACTCACTCACTCACTCCAGAAGAGGCATCCTGGAAATTAACCCAGGGGAGGCTGCCCATGGCAGCTCTGAATGAGTCCCTGTTCTCAGAAACTGGGTCTGAATTCTCAGAAGTGAGCCATCTGAGGATGTGCAAGATAGGCAATTTAAACATGCATGCTAGGCTGAAGAAAAATGTGGTTGTGTGCTTGCTTTTCTTAGCTTAAAAAAAATCTGGCTGATAGGTCCTATTTCAAGATTTTGCACAGATATACATGTGAGGAACTGGTTCACAGATCAAAAGCAAAGCGAAACCTCACATCACAACCCAACCTTTGTGCATTGCTCCCCCCATCCCCATCATCCACCCTTCAGACACCAACACCGCCCGACTCACTTCCTATGACTAAGTATTCTCAACGGACAAAACTAAAGTGCACAAGCTGGTTTATAAAAATGATCACTTGTGTGACATTTTCTATTTGCAAAGGAGCTCAGGTGCTTTAAGAAACACCCACCAAGGTATGCTACAAATTCCCACCCTCGCTATTTAAAGACACTTGGGACAGTCAAAGTTTGGATTGTGAAAGCAGAGAACTAATTGGCTACTTGCTAATGACAGGAAGATGGACTGTCACACATACATGGATAAAGCCTCAGTTCGCTCACTGAGAGGTACCTTTTATCCAGCCTGATTTCACTTTATTTAGTATATAAGAATGAGGGAGAAAGGGCCCCAAATACCTCAGCAAGATATTAAATTTTATGGAACTCTTAACAGCAAAAAGAAAAAGAAAAAGAAAAGGCTCCACATTAGAGGTCAGTGACCTGGATCTTGGGAACTCTATGAGAAAGAGAACAATCGGACATAAGAATGTAAGTGGAGCCTGCTGAATCAGGCCCACTAAATGAAGAAACAGCTGGTAGGTCAGAACCCGGGTTTTCTGTAGGAAGTATGAATGGGGATATTTGAGCTATGAGATAGGGATGCAAAACATGTGGCCATCCAGATGTGTCTGGACTACAACTCGCAACATCTTTGACAGCTGGCCATGCTATAGCTGGAGCTGATGGGAGACTCACAGCATCTGGGGGGGCATCAGTTGCCCGCCTCCCAAATATGGCATCCAGGCTCCAAGTCCAAAGGTGGGTGGAGATGATCTCACCAACCCTGCGTCATTCAGAGGGGGACCCGAACAAACGACAAGGTGAACAATCCCTTGCAACTTATCCGGAGGAAACAGCACCGCGGCCAACATTGTGGCGGGCTTACAGCTTTGAGATTAGTTTGCAGAGCAACAAAAGCCGCTGGCCGCTATAAATCCCCATCGAGGTGTAGCGTGGGACCAGGCGGGCCAACAACCCGTCTGCTTCTGGTTGTGTAATGGCTATTGTTAGGGAATTTTATAGGGGGGGGGCACCCAAACGAGGCTTCATTTGGGAATCAAGATTGGCACTAATGCCCTCAAGGGGACCCCATTTGATCCTACAACACCACTCTAGTATCGCACCAACACGAACCCCTCAAGATCAAGCCCTGAGTAATAAAGGCTCCCTTTCCTACCCTTTCTCTGTTGCCTGAGACTCTATGTAACCATATTTCTTTATGAATGAATACAGTGTATCTTTATTTCTAAATGAAACCTCCTTTTTGCGACTCTGGCCAAGGGCTCTCAGGGATGCAGGGAACAGCCATAATCCCTTAAGCAAGAGGTCAGGTAGCCAGGGTGGTGCTCCTCTGCATATCCATAATCCATTCAGGTACCATCTCCTGCCATTCCCAACCCTCCGAAGCCAGAGGCAATACACACAACTGGACCCATTGTTTCCCCCCACCAGGTACTCAAGGATCCCTTCCCAGATACTTACTGGTACTTGCTTAACAATGTCCTGGGACATCCTTATGCTAATCCTGCTTACCTCCTGTTTACCTGTATGCTAATGCCCCTTGCACCTTCCCCTTTTCTGACGTTTTACCCTGTCACAAGTGATGTATGTATGATGCTTTCGATGTGCATTATGGGATGGTGGTGGGAAGTTTTAAAAGTTCTTGCAGCCCTGTTCACAGTGTTCAGTCTGGCATTGAACCTGCTGCGCAGTAATAAACCTTGCTGTTTGCTCCGGATCATGGCTGGACTCCTTCCTTTTATACTCCGCAACGACCACAGGCCCTTGCCTGATGAGCTGGGTGGCTGAGCATTCTCGCACCCAGAATTTTGCCCTAACATTCTATTTACCACCATCACATGCTGGAGCTTTTGCAAAAGACAAAGACATAATAAAGCCCGGCCAGCCCTTCCTGATAAAGCTTATGAGAAAGGATTAGGCCACATGGAGAAAGCAGCACATAGTCCAACGGTGGAACTCCCCCCCCCCCCAGGGCCACCAACTTGAATGGCTTCAAAAGAGGACTGGGCAAATTCAAGGCTAGTCATGGGGATGCTCGGCCTCTACCGGGAGGCAGCAAGGCTTCCAAATACCAGTTCCTGGAAAGCACAGCAGGTGAGGTGTGCTTAGGCACTCAGTCCTGCCTGCCAGTTTCCCATTGGAGGTGTGTGTGTGTCTCATCCGCAACTGTGAGAACAGGATGTTGGAATGGATAGGCCACTGGCCTGATCCAGCAAGCTCTTCTTCTGTTCTACATATCCAGGCATCCCCAAACTTCGGCCCTCCAGATGTTTTGGACTACATTTCCCATCTTCCCCAACCACTGGTCCTGTTAGCTAGGGATCATGGGAGTTGTAGGCCAAAACATCTGGAGGGTTGCAGTTTGGGGATGCCTGTACATATCCATCATGACCAATAAGCCAAAGGCAGACCTCTCGTCTTCCACCCCGATTTATTTCATCTCCTTTATGAATCACTTCCCAGGGTGTTTTAGCATCCTTCCGTGAATCTGTCCAATCCCCTTTTTTGAAAGCCAGCATCCGTGTCATTCAGGGCAGCCTGTTCCGTCCCATTCACTTAGCACCGTATCCAGAAGTGTTTTCCTTGGTCTGTCCCATTAAAAAAATTTTTTTTAATTTATTTGCTACCAAAAAAAAAAAGAAGGAGAAAAGTGCAAACTTAACAAAAAGAAAAGAAACCAAGAAACAAAGGTTTGAACCGTAAAGGGTCAAAGCCTTGGAGGGACAAAAGTAAAAAAGATACAGCGCAAAAAGAGATAGTAAAGTGTCCCCATTGATTACATCGCATGGCTGGGTGGGCTAGTATGGTGGGGAGAAAACCCCTCTTCCTCCACCTTCTCCTCACCAGACATAATTTTGTAAGTAGAGCGAGATTAATTGGTCTGGCTCCATCTTATGTCCATTTTGCACGCACTCATTCAATATCCTGTTCTGTCCTGTCGCCACCACAATCCACATTTTAAAAATTTTAAGAAATCTGCACATAGATTAGTAGGCATGTGAACGTTTCCTCCCAAAAAGGTAACACATTTCTAAACGCAGTTTGTCTTAAGAAATGCAGCACTTTCCTCAAAGCAGAGGACAGCATTGCAAAATTCAAAAAAATACGAAATCTGAAGGCTAGATTGTCCCAGAATACTGGGGACGATGCAGAGTATTTAGACTCCATTTCCACCCTCCCAAGCACTCAGAGGGAGTCAGTATCATCTCAGAAATCCTTACAACACCCCCCGGAAGTCAGACTAGGGTTACCAATACAAACTAGAGCTTGTGGGAGAGTTGAAAATCAAGAGCTTTGGAAGGACCCATTACGAGTTCACAGTGGAAAGAGAGATCTGAACCAGAGCTTTTCTGCTTCGCTGCTCGTTCTCTTATTAGACAGTCCACTGCCTCTAATATCCATCTTGGAAATGTAATGCATTTTATTTCGGCTTTCGGGTGGGGAGGAGGGGCTGCCACCTTCTGCTTGAAGTGCTCGCCTAGCGTAAACAGTTAAAAGCACCAAGAAAATATATTTCCTCCCTCTTCCTTGCTCGGGCAAGGAGGGGGGAGGGAGGCCACGGAAAGAAGATTAAGTGGGGGACTCATTTTGCTCTCCTTTCCGAGACCAACACCTCCCTCCTCTCTCCCCCCGGAACGTGCAAAGGGTCATGTACACACCCGTTAGGTTCCTCAGCCCAGCTCCTGCCTACAGATTACCCACGACACTGGACAAGGTTTATGCATTTCTACACCTCCCCCCCCCGTACGGAAGTAGACTCCTAACTAAAAAAAAAAAAAAGCTCTGACCTCAGATCTCGGCTTGCTGGGGGCTCGTCCCCCCACAGCCAATCAGGACGCTGATCCTGTGAATCCCCCCCCCCGTAAGCCAGAGCATCATGTTCACCTTTCGCCCACATTCGCTGGGCTGCTTCTGCCAGCCGCCCCCCCCTCCCTTCCCGCCAGGCGGACATGCCAGCAGCACCCTCCCCAATGGAGGAGCGGGGGGAGGGGGGAGGGAGATTGGGGAGAGAAAGGAGCGTGGCAAGATGCATCCACTTTGAATATGCCAAAATGCCAGAAGCGACCGGAAACAAGCAGAGTCTCCCACCAGGAGGGGTGAAGGCGTACCTCATTGCAAAGACTTGCTCTTGCCAGGGTACAGACCCTCGCCGCCCCCGCAATTCAGGAGCTTAACAACGTGGCTCAACTTAGACACCTTTTGTCATTTGCTTTCCAGACGGAAACTTGCACAGGCAGAGCAAAACGCTGGAGAGCTGGAGCAGCGACCTCTGCCATACTTAGAGGCAGGGAAGTAGCTAAATTCCTGGAGGACGGGGGGGGGGGGGAGCTACACTAACCACAATGGCTGTGTCCTCCCCTCCACTGTCGGAGACCGAAATGCTTCTGAATGCCAATTGCTGGGAATCCCAGGTGGGGAGAGAGAGTTCCTGCCGCTACATCACAGGTCCCTTTTTGGGACACCTGGACTGCCACCGTGAGAACAGGATGCTGGACTGGTTGGACCACTGGCCTAATGCAGGGTCTTCTCATGTTCTTAAAAGGTTTTGGGACCAACTCAGCTCCAATTCAGTTGCTCCACACTGCTGGAGGTGCAGCCTCAAATAGACAAGCATTTTAAATTAAGTTGCATTATGGATCTTGTGGTTTTACCTGTGGGGTTTGTGGTTTTTGTTCGTTAAACGCACTATATCCTTTTGACTGATAAGATTGTTTTATTGATTCTTCCATAAAACTCTTTGTAACTATCTATGGTGACAAGTGGCCTAGGGATCTTATCAATCAATCAATCACCCAAGTAATGGCCCCAACTTGGAGAAAACAATGCCTGCAGATCTCACTTCCCATCAATTATGTGATTTTAAAAAAAGAAAAGAAAGATTAGAAACATGCCTTGTGTCCAGAAAAGCTAGTATAAACTTGACCCTTCATCTATAGCACAAGATCTGCCCCCCCCTCCACCCAAAAAAAATTCTTCATTGCCCCAGGTATAGTGTTGCCAACTGACCAGAAAAAGAGATACTGTGAGCCGCTCTTGTGCCTTTTAATAGCATGAAGTGTCACCATCTGCCAAATGTCTAGAGATCAGGCGTTGGAGTAGCAACCCATTCGCTGTAAATTAAAAAAATCCTAATCCGGGTCAAGGTGGTGTTAAAGGGTTAGGAAGTGCAGCCAAACCAGAAGTTGGCATCCCAGATCTCAATCAAGACTGCCATTTTGGATTTCAACATCAAGGGAGATAAGATGTTCAGCTGGGCTTCTTGGATCGTTCAATATTAATTTGCTTTTTAAAAGAAGAAGTATACTTTAAGGATATTTGTCTTGGGTTACTTTGCTATACCTGGGTTACTATAGCAATGGCATCAGTACAGGATACGTCCCTATGGTGCAAATGCTTAGTACATAGACCCACTGAATTGCAGGACAATCATTGCACACTGTCTATGCAGAAGTAAGCACACTGTGTTCAGTGGGGCTTACTCCCTAGTCAGAGGGTCCAGGATTTCAGCCTTAGGGTGTCTTTATGGTGGAGAGGGAGAAACAGGCCTGTTGCCTTGCCTAAGGGCCTCCTCTGAGCTCCTCCACCACCCCTACCTTGGGTGCTCACTGTCTGGGGTTTCCTACCCCACCCTAATGAAATTTTTTTTATATTTAACCCCTCCCTTTTTCTTTTACTCTTCTGCCTAGAACAGACTTGCAAACAGCGGCTCACCTCTTCGCCTACCGCGCAAACTCAGAACCACCAGCAGAAAACTTCCATGAACCAAAAGATGCTCCTTTTCGGATGGAAAACCCCCAGAAAAGGCACCGCGCCCCCTGAGCAATTGTTTTTAAACTGGTGCAGGATCTCTGGAGCCCAGAGGAATCCTGGAGAGCAGCAAAGCGTATCATGATAACAAATGCATTTTGTCAATATTTATTATCCCCATCCTTTCCAACAATGATCTGGGACAACTCCCACTGACCCGGTCTGGTCTACAGGGGTCTTTGTCCAGGAGATCAAAGGCTGCCCCATTGTATCACGGGCCTCTTTGATGAAGGAGCAGAAGGAAAAAGAAGGAACGCCCCCGCCTTCTTCAAAAATTGTTGTTTTAATCCTATCGGCTTCCGAAATTTTTGGCCTGGGGGGAACGGAGAAGGAAGTGGACCACGAAAGTGCCCCGTTTGTGAGCTTCTCCATCCTTCCCCTGCAGGACGAGTGCAGTGGTGTGCTCCCAGCTGTCACGTCCCACATTCCTGTTCCAAATCCACACCTTATGAGCAACTCAGCTTGTGGCACTGCCAGGATTCCAGCCCAGCTCTTCCCTGCCGCCACCCTCGCCCCTGCCGAGTGTGTCATCTGCAATCAGGGTTCCATCGGCAGCAGCCTTGTGACCAGTCTCTGCACACAAGGGGGGGGGGGACACCACGGCATGGAAAGGAAGCATTTGACGAACCCTCTTGCACAATTTAAATCTTTCAAAAGCATCTTGACCCAGAAACATCGGAGCACACACGAGCAGCAGCAGCAGCAGCGTTGCCTCAAATGCCCTTTGATGTGGGTGAGGCTCTATCTTGGGTTGTCTTCTGTCTTTGCAAGCAAACTCAACTAAAGCGGGGTTATTTTTTGCAAGCTTGATTTATCAGTGAGACTGGGCCGTATGCAGGCTCTATGAATGGAAAGTGGAAACGCTATAGGTGCTTTCCCTTATTTGTTTATTTTGTTAATGCAGAAAAAAATCTTCAATGAAAATTAATAATAATAAAAATAAACTTAAGCAGGAAGAGAAAGGGTTAGCATTTCAGGATAGCAAACAGACCTGAGACCCTTTAGCTATAGAAAGATAAATGGCTCAATGGGTTTGCCTCTATGGCAGCAGAATTTGGAAATGAAGAGGAATAGCGAATGTCCCTTTATTAAAAAGAGAGATGGCCCCATAAGAGTCGGAGCACGTCTGCAGAGACACGGGTTCAAATCCTCACTCCTCCTTGGGCCAGTCACACACACACACACACACACACACACACACACTCTTTCAGCAATAACAACTTTATGGGATCAGCAAAGGGATAAAAGGCAGAGAGGAAATTGTATGTGCCACTTTCGCTCCTTGGAAGCAAATGTAATTAAAACAGTGAGTGAGTCTGCGGTTGCACACAGGCTTTGAATGGAGAGAGAGCCCCGGGCTCAGTTTCTAGCAATTGCCATTGAAGTGTCTCCAGTTAACAAGGCTGAAAAGGGCCTTGCAAAGCAGGGGTGAGGATATGGTAAGCCCTCCAAGATGCTGCTGGGTGGGACTCCAGCTCCCATCACCTCTGGTGACTGGACAGGGCTGCTAGGGCTTGTAGTCCAAAAAACATCTGGAGAGCTACAGGATACCCACCACAGCTGGAAAGCCACCACCAGCTCCAGTAGACAGCCTTGGACAAGCTGGTCTGACTTGGGATGAGGCACCATCATAGTTCAATCCTAGGTTCAGAAGGAAGCCCTATTGAATTGCACCCAGGTTACATGTCTAGTACAAGACTGCAACTGATATAGATAGCCCTGAGAATCAATGTGCTGCCTACCCTAATCTTCTTCTTCTTCTTTGGTGATCACTCGTAGCCGAGTAAGATTGTCTTCCATAAACACGATTTTAACAATGGGTCCGTAAGTGACTGTGCAGGCCAATTCTGGATCCACACGTCCTTCCACAGTGGGGACATTGGTTTCCAGGCGGGAGTTGATCACGGTGTGGATTTGCCAAGCATGCCTTCCTCTTAGCACCCAGCCCCTTGAATTGCCAATACTGTATAAGGACTGCCTTATACTGAGTCAAGCTCAGTGCTGTCTACACTGACTGGCAGCAACACTCCAGGGTTTCAAGCAGGGGACACTCCCAACCCTACCTAGACTGAACCTAGGAGTCGGACTTTCTGCATGCAAAGCAGGCTCTCCGCCCTTGAGCCACGATTCCTCCCCACAATAAAACCAGAAAACCACAGTAAACAGTAAGGTCTTCGCTTGCAGCGAGAACCAAAACAGAGACCTCAGGTCCAAACAAAGCAGGCCTGCTGCGTTATACAAAATGAAAGCAAGTATACCAATGTAGTTTTTTTAAAAAAAACAAAAGGCAGACAAAAAGCATAAAACTAAGGAGCAGGATAAGACAAAATTGCAATAGAAACTGCACCTAACGAAAGGATTTGCCAGCATCCTAAAGCCAAAAGACAACAGCGGCAACACATGGACCGATGAAAAATGAGGGCATAAATGTAGATCTTTATGTATATCTTTATAAGTTGCAGCGAAGCGATATTCAAAAGTACAGTCCGTATAGTATCAAAATGAAATTCATCCAGTGATATAATTTAAACAACGCAAAAGTAAAAAAAATAGTAAACAAAATTTACTATTTTGTTTGCTTTTGTGTTGTTTACCTTTATTGTATTGGATGAAAATTAGTGTTTCTGATTATTAAGAACCTTGTTTATGCTGGTTATTGGATGAATTTTATTTTGATACTATATGGGCTACTTTTGAATACTTATAAAGATATACATTTATGCCCTCATTTTTCATCGGTCCACGTGTTGCCGCTGTTGTCTTTAGTCTGGAGTTCGCAACGCAGGGGTTAGTTGATTTAGTGTTTAGCATCCTAAAGCCAGGCTTGGAAGGAAATAGGCAGCCAATTCAACTCTTTCAGAACAGGCATAATGCGAGACGCCCATCAAAATTCTGGCAGCAGCTGTCTGCCCCGCTGGAATTAATATCTGCCTGCCACATCAGGGCTTCCCTCTCTCTTGGGAATCACCTGTGACCTCGTCTTGGTCAGGGTGAGCTGAGAGCATAAGGGAAAGTCACCAGGAGAAGACGGGGCAGCTCCTAAGCCACTGCCTCAATTGCTTTTGCCTGCTCTCTCCTTTTGAGAATTAGAAACCAGGCCAGCCCTACCATTAGACATCACATTAGGTGGCAGGCACTTGTGGGGAGCTGGAGGACAGAAGCAGCCGCCACAGCTCCTGAGCCCTGTAGCCATTCCCCTCTGTTAGAGATCAGGGCTGTGTGCACCCCCTCAGCTCCACTCAGGTATAATGGAGGATACTATCCCATTGGGGCGTCTCTGTTGTGATGGATAGGAAAGATATCCAAGAGTCCAAGTCCGCAGCCTGTGAGCTTTGTTGAGCTGCCGTCTCTCAGGCCTACCTATCTCACAGGGTTGCAGAGAAAGCTTCCTCCCAAAATTTCATCTCAAGAGTTTACCTGCCCTATAGTTCAAACCCTGCACTACACCTCATCTTCAGGCATCACACTGAAGGATTTTCTCCTCTTTTATTTCAGTCGTTGCCAGGATACTGACGCTCCCAAAATGTAACCCGAGAGAGAACTCAGTTCTAGTTTAGAAACTGCCCGTATTTTCCGCTCCATAAGACGCACCTGACCATAAGACGCACTTTTTAGAGAAGGAAAACAAGAAAAAAAATATTCTGAATCAAATGTTGTACTAAACTATTTAATAAACAACCGGTCCCGCCGCCTCCTCCTCTCACTAGGGCAGGCACAGGAGGTGCAGTTGAGAGAGGCGTTGCGCTGTGCCTCTCCCAACTGCGGCTCCTATGCCGGCTCTTGAGAGCAGCAGAGGCGGCAGAGGGACGAGCGCCTGAAAGGGCTGCTTTCGGGCTGCTGGTTCCTCCACTGCCGCCAGGAGCTCCAGCGGCAGAGGCATCCCTCTCCTCACAACTGCAGCGGCAGCCGAGGGATCCCACTGCCGTCCAGTGCCTTCGCTCCATAAGATGGGAGATAAAAAGTGTGTCTTATAGAGCGAAAAATATGGTAGTCTCCTGGATGATATCTCCATAAGCCAGTGTTTCTCAACCTTTTTTGGGCCACGGCACACTTGTTCCGTGAAAAAAATCACGAGGCACACCACCATTTAAAAAGTTAAAAAAATTAACTCTGTGCCGCCCTATATTATAATTATGACTGTAAGAAACACTTGCCAAATATTGCTTTCCGGCGGGTCAGTGTTGTGTATTGGCGGCCGCCAGGCTCGTTTGCACTGAGCCTTGGGAAAGAGGAGCAGAAATATTGCTTTCCAGCGGGTCAGTGTTGTCTATTGGCAGCCGCCAGCCACGTGACAATGCAAATCGCCCTTCTCGTCGCTGCACGTCGCGGCACACCAGCCAGCGTCTTGCGGCACACTAGTGTGCCACGGAACAGTGGTTGAGAAACGCTGCCATAAGCCAACGGAGAAATCCACTGTTGACTCAAATGCATTACTGGTAGCGATCATAGGAGCTGACTCCTAGGGAACATGGGGGAAAATAAAATATTAGAGGAAGCTGAGCCCCCACAAAGTTGATGGGTATTCCCATTCAAACGGTGTGTGCGCACTTCGTCATGTGATTGATTATGCGGTGCGGGGCTTACCCAGGCCCCCCACAATATTTTATTCAAGTCGGCACCCCTGGCAGCAATCCAATGGAACATTTGCTTGGACCTACATATACATTGCATATATACATATACATATATACATATACATAGGGACCCAGGTGGCGCTTTGGGCTAAACCACTGAGCCTAGGGCTTGCTGATCAGAAGATCGGCGGTTTGAATCCCTGTGACGGGGTGAGCTCCCGTTGCTTGGTCCCAGCTCCTGCCAACCTAGCAGTTCGAAAGCACATCAAAATGCAAGTAGATAAATAGGAACCGCAACAGCGGGAAGGTAAATGGCGTTTCCATCTGCTGCTCTGGTTTGCCAGAAGCGGCTTTGTCATGCTGGCCACATGACCTGGAAGCTATACGCCGGCTCCCTCGGCCAATAATGCGAGATGTGCGCGCAACCCCAGAGTCGGTCATGACTGGACCTGATGGTCAGGGGCCCCTTTACCTTTACATATACATTGCAAGGGGTAGACCCGATGACTCTCTACAATTCTGCGATTCTATACCGTGGGTCTACTTCTCAAACCGTGGAGGTTTGAGCTGAAAAGTGGATGGGAGACTGCCTAAGAGCAATATCCCTGCTGCTTTCATCTCCTTGGAGGACAAGCAGCGTATTTGGTGTAACAAACATATTAGGTCACCCATTTCACAGACAGAGAACTGAGACCAGGAATATATGTGGGAGTTGGACCTCAACATTTGAAAAGTGAGTGCCACGGATGATTCTTGAGCAGAATCCCCGCCCCCGCCCCCTCTACAACACCACACTGAAGAACAAGTGTGAGATTCTGGGAAAGCTCTCTTTTCCATTAGTGACAGGGACAATAAATGGAAAAATAAAGATGAAACGCTTAAAGCATCGTCACAGATCAATGATGAAACGCTTAAAGCATCATCACAGATCAATGATAGGGAAAGCGAAAGAGACTGAGGTAGCAAGCCTATACATGCTTACCTGGGAGTATGACCATTTGAGCTTAATAGGGCCTACTTCTGAGTAAACTTTTAATAGGATTGCATTGCACAATTTCTAAAGAAATTTGCAACTGGCTGCTGCATGATCCAAGTTCATTAGCGATGGAAAGGACATTCCTAAGCTCAAAGTTCAATGTCCGTTTCAGTGCTGAGGTTTCACCCTCCATTAACCGAAATGTACGAGACAATTTTTAAACACAAAGCCATTGATTTTAAAGAATGATTAAACATCTCTCTATTACTCCCGGGGAAGAATGTCTGCAGATATTGCACAACTGTCATTTCCTAAATAGGAAATGTTGCAGAACAGGTATGTTTGACATTTTGAGAGGAGAAAAAGTCCAATTACAGACACGTCAGTCTGGACACTTGCGGACATGTACACCATAAAAGCAGAAACGCACCCTGAACCTAACTGGATTTTAACTGTGTATTATAACTGGTTGTCAAGAGGAGGATTTCGGAGAATATAAAATGTGATTGTGTTTAATCAAAATATATTCTGCTGGATCTTCAAAACAGAAACTAACCAAGTTACAATGTGTTGTGGGTGCATGACAGGCAAACCCCACAAAAAGAGGGGTGGCATTTAAAAAGTGAAAACAATCCAGTTACCCCCCCCCCTCCATTGTGAGCCCTGTAAGGAATTTCTAAAAAAATATTTCTAATATAATGTAATGGAAGGCAATGTTTTACAGATTAACAACAACAGCATAGCCCTACTGAACCTGATGGACCTAAATTAGTCATGCTCATCAGTTCAATGTGTCTACTTAGAGAAGAGCTATCATGGGACCAAACCTATCTATCAACTCAGGGGAGAGGGTACAAAAAAACAGAACCGTCTGCCAATAAAGGTACGTGGGTGAAAAAGATTACTTGTTCCCAAAATAAAAAGTAAGCCTTACTAAAACACTACTAGACTGATGGTGTGATTCACAAGCCAGTTAATCTTACCAAAGTCACAATGACTAGCAGACAGCCTGACTTGTTTATCCTAAGGCTGCAAGCCTATACAGTACGGTAAGGTAAAGGTAAAGGTAAAGGGACCCCTGACCATTAGGTCCAGTCGTGACCGACTCTGGGGTTGCGCGCTCATCTCGCATTATTGGCCGAGGGAGCCGACGTATAGCTTCCAGGTCATGTGGCCAGCATGACAAAGCCGCTTCTGGCGAACCAGAGCAGCACATGGAAACGCTGTTTACCTTCCCGCTGTAGCGGTTCCTATTTATCTACTTGCATTTTTGACGTGCTTTCGAACTGCAGGAGCTGGGACCAAGCAACGGGAGCTCACCCCGTCACAGGGATTCGAACCGCCGACCTTCTGATCAGCAAGCCCTAGGCTCAGTGGTTTAACCACAGCGCCACCTGGGTCCCTATACAGTACGGTACCTTGGAGTAAAAGCCCCACTGAACTCAATGGGATTGACTTCTGAGCAAACATCATAGGAGAACATTAAACTCAATAGGATTTACATCTGAGTCAAGCACCACAAAATTGCAGCTGAACCATGCAGCACCAAACACAGTTCTTACCTATATGTAAACCCCATTGAACCTATTGGAATTTAAACACCAAAGGAGAAAACATGCATAGAGGGCAGGCATGGGCATAGCCAAGGTGGGCTGCCCCCTAACAAAAATCCTGGCTACACCCATGGGGGCAGGTTACACAGTGCACTTCCTTGTGAATAAGACCCAATGCACATAGTGCAACTTACTTCTGAGTCAACATGCCTATAGGCTTGTTGGGTGTTTAATCCCAGGTCTACCCCAATCCCATACAAATTCAGGGGTGGGGCCCTTAGATTTAAGAGCTGTGGGTGGTGTTGGTAAGCGTAGCTAGATCTTCCATACTTCCCAGAGACCAGCCTTTCTCAATCTTGGGTGCCCAGATGTTGTTGGACTACAACTCCCATCATTCCTGACCACTTGTCTTGCTAACTAGGGATGATGGGAGTCATAGTCCAACAACATCTGGGGTCCTAAGGTTGAGAAAGGCTGCACTAAACTATTCCCCTACCCTACCCTGTCTTATTTCTGGTACCTGAGCTCAGAGCCCCTCTGACTGTGAAAACCAGCTCTCATCCATTTCACCTGCCTTTATACAGCAACTAAATACTGTACAATGCTTCTTCTGAGCCTTAAGCGGCAACCTCGTCGTGCACACTTTCTGGGGAGTCCCACTGAACCCAGCAGCATTGCAATTTCAAATAGACACACATAAGACTGAGCACCAGAACTGGTTTGCAAATGCTCACACACTGCTAGTTCTGGATTTTGCCTGTGCAGAGCTGTCCAAACGCCCTGAGTTTGTGGGCTTGCATTACAAGTCAGCTGTGGATACTTTTCCTTTCTGCAAATATCACTGTCCAACAGCTAAGATAGCCAATATGATGAAGTCTAGGCTTTGCCAACCTGTTGCCCTCCGGATATTTTGCAGCCTGGCAAAAACTGGGGCAGAGGCTGGACACCGTGGGTTCATTTACTCTTTCTTCTGTTTTATGTTCACAACAGCCCTGCAAGGCAAGTCATGGTCAAGATAAAGCAAGGGTTACAACCTCACCCATGAGCTTCCCTGCAGAGCAGGATTTGAACCAGCGTCTCTCCTGTCATAGCCTAACAATTTAACCACCACACCATGTCCTCTGCGTAACTTGAGCCCAGTCAATTTCAGGGTTGTTGTGGGAGTAAAATAAAATAACCCCAGATAAGTGACATACACTTGCCTGATGACCTTAAAGGATGGAATGCACTTTTAAAAAAATGTAAATTAAGAAATAAAGCAGAAGCTGATGCACACAATCAAATATTCCAGCTTCTCAATCACGGCATCAAACAAAAGTTGCCATTTCTCCCTCCCTGTTACAGAGGCTGCAGATTTTCTGACAAATTTCCAGCTGACTGTTACAATCAAAGTGAGCTGTTCCCAGAGTCAGGGGTTTTTTGAACACTTTCTGCAGCGCCAAAGGGCACTTGATCCCTGTTTAATAGGGAACAGAACCACACAAAACTTTGCGAATTGCACCCCACTGATAAATAAATCAGTCACAGAATACTGACAGGCATAGCTGCCAAGTTTTCCCTTTTCTCGCGAGGAAGCCTATTCAGCATAAGGGAAAATCCCTTTAAAAAAGGGATAACTTGGCAGCTATGCTGACAGGAGTAAAGTTGCCAAACACCAGGATATCTTTAAGAAGTCCTCATAAATGAAACAGATGTCCCCCCCCAATTTCTTTTCATTCTTTTCTCTTCCTCAGTTTCAGAAAAATATAGATCTACTGCACATCACTAAACCTGTTCAGTGTGTTGCCAAGAGTTTTGCATCCAAACACAAAATTTCCATTCAGTAGAGGAAAATTTAGATGCTGAAATAGAGGCAAAAGGTGGAACAAATTATTCTCTGGGGAGGTGGGAGCCCCTCAAGCTAAGAGCGGGCTAAGGACACACACACACATGCACACACAGGCTCCAAACCAAAAATTTCCACTCTGCCTCACCACCCACTAAAATCCCTAAAATCCGGACAGCCCAGTAAGAAAAGGCAAAGTTGGATTTTCCTGCATTTTAGTCCAATGTTAAGAAGGCTACCTTTATTTGTTTCATTATTTCACCATCTTCATCCTGATGTGTTCCCCCCATCCCATTTAAGCAGAAGGCCCTGAAACCAAAAACCCATTTACAACCATTGTTTGAATCGGAATCAGAGGCGGGACATGAACACTGCCATTCAAGCCATCACCCTAAAAACTCAAACAAATTCCGGAGGGCGGGGGGGGAGAGTGAACCCCTTTGGTTTCCAGTGTGGATATTCACCCCAAAAAAAGTCCTCCTAAAACCAAAGGAAGGTCGATTCAAAGCAGCCGAAACACAGGAGACAAAGGACACCCTCCCAGGAGCCTTTTAACGGAAGTAACACTTTTTCCTCCATCAGTGCTTCGTTGCTGATTTTTGGAGGGTAGGGAACAGTTATTTTGAACTTCAGCCCTTCCCCGACTTGCTTCAGAGTATTATGGGTTGCCCCACGGCCAAATCATTTGGAAAGCGACATGATGCAACGGGAGGCAACGCGGGCGGCGGAGAGCAGCCCGAGCGGTGGCGGGACAGCCTGGTGGGGGTGGGGAGCAGTAGTAGGCACGCACGGCATGGCGTTGCAGCGCGCTCCCTCCCCCGTCGCGGGAGGGGCTTGCCGGCTTCAGCCACACGGGGGAGCCGCTACCGCCCGGCTTTCTCCGGAGGGGTCTAGCGGTTCGGCGCGCGCGCCCGCTAGCTCGCTATGGAAGCCCCCCGCCCCCGCTCGCCTGCTTGGACGCCAGGAAGGCGCGGGCATCGGGGGGGAATCCGGGGCGCGGGAGGGATTCCCGGGCAGAGACCCGGGGAAAGAAAAAGAGGGAGAGAGTTAAGGAGGCACCGCGCGTTCACCTTGCCGCCGCCGGACTCCATGGCTGTGCGCCGTGCACCCTCGTCGTGCGCTCCGTCTCTCCAAGCGCCCGTCGAGCTCCGCCGCGCTGCTGCTTCTGGGCTCCTCGAGGCTGGCTACTTCCAAGCCTGGTTGCCTGACTGGCTGGCTAGCGGGGTTGGCTGGCTGCTGGCTCGCTCGCTCTCGGCGTCGGCGTCCCCGCCAAACTCCTGTCCGTGGTGCGGCTCTCCAAAGTGGCCGCGCGTCCTGCCTCGCCTCCTTCTCCTTGTCCCGGCCCGGCGCGTGGAAGCTGCTTAAGTGACGGCGTGTGTGTCACGCAGGCCCGCCGCGGATTGGCCGGCCCGGCCGGGAGGTGTGTCGGGGGTGTGTGAGGCCGCTTCCCCAGGAAGCGGAGCCGGGATGGGGCGGGGGGGCGCCTCCCGCGTCCTGCGTGAGAAACTGCAAGGCAGAGATGGCGAGGGAGCCGGACGCAAAGGAAAGCGGCGGGGGCGCGCGCGAGGGAGCCTCCTCTGGCCCGCGCAGCTCCGAAAAGAGCTGGCGAGGCGAGGGGCAGGGAGAGAAGAAAACACAGATATATATATATTTAAAGTACATTTTAGGGAAAACAATGTGCTTTTTTAAAAGCACTTTTTTAAATAAAAAAAGCGCATTTTTACTTTAATTAAAAATCCCACTTGCGCGCCTGAGAGAGAACATCGTCGACATGACGTTTCTGCTTATTACTGGTTTTAGTCAGCGTTTCCCTTTAAACGGTCCAGTTATTTTCAGACGTTGTGCCGCTTAGAGGATTTTGTTTTCTTTCAGAAATATTGAGCGTTATATAAGCAGTGGAACTATTAAGCGTTGCGCCTTCGCATTTGTCTGCCGCTTACATAACGCTTGATATTTACTATGAGGCACATTTGTTTGTTTCGTTCTTTGATTTTGTTTTTGTTTTTAGCATATCGTGTTTATTTGGTCGTAGGACTTTTAAAATGGCCACTCCTGTTTGTTTGTTTTTACAGTTGTATTCTCAGAAATAAACAAACATATTTGATCGATCTTTTATATACATACTGTATATAGTTTTAATTCTAATTATAGTGTTCAATTGCTTTTTAATGAGTATCTGTCTGGGGAAAAGATGGGCTATTATTATTATTTAAAGAAACTGTTTTTGTTAGTTGCTTAATGCACATTTTAGCATATACTGTATTTTTCTATCTATCACAGGTTCAGCAAGTCAACTTTCTTTTCTGTTTTTATAAAATTATGTTGCCAAGGTCAAGATTCTATTGATTGAAAATACAGCCTGTATCCAATGCTAGTCCTACCCAGAGTAGAACAACTGAAATTAATGGGTGGTCTACTCTGAGTAGGACATGGTGCAGCCCTTCCTATGCATATTATATCATACATACAAACAGTACAATAAACATAAGAAATGAAAAAAGTAATTAACAATATAATTAAAGATGCCGTAGATCTCGTGGCCCATGGGTGGGTCTGACCCCTTATGCCCCCCAGGGGTAAAAGCAGGGAGGGATTTTGCGTAGTAAATGGTATATAAATATTGATGATGATGATGATGATGATGATGATACTCAGGAATGTTGCTGGTGGGTGGGAGAGAATTCTAGAGTTACAATCTGATCCTGCATGAACTTCCTTTGTTAGTTCATCCCTGCCTGCTGTATCTGTACTGGAGTTGTTTTAAAGATGCTTTTATTGTCAAATTCAGTGGTTCCCAATTAGCTGAATTACTCAGGACCCTCTTTTTCAAAAGCCAAACCACGGACCCCCTACTTTTGAAATTTTGATCTCTACAGTAGTTAGCTCTGCAAAGCAATTTTTGGAATAAAATGTGGGGTGTCCCTAATAAGCAAAGGATTGTAGGTATACTTTTTTAAAAAAACCAACAACAACAGACCCTAAAAATTGTGATATTACAATGCAAAAATGACAAGAAAATTAGTTGAGAGGGAGGCAAGGGATGGGGCCTTGGAACCCCAGGGGTCCACAGACCCCTAATTGGGAACCACGGGTCTAATTCCTTGTCAATCGCTGCTCTGGGCTACTTTGGGAGGAAATGAATACCAGTTGCTGGAAGCCAAAGGAGGGAAGAAGGTTCTTGTGCTCGAATCCTGCTTGCTGGTTTCCCTTTGGGGCATCTGGTAGGCCACTGTGAGAAGAGGATCCTGGACTAGATGGGCCTTGGTCCTGATACAGCAGGCTCTTCTTATGGCAAAAGAATTGCATGCTGCAGAATTACTAACTAGAATAATAATTCAGGGGTATCAGCTGGCACAGCTTGGGCAAATTGGGGCTCAATACAGCGTGGCTTCCCGTCACTACTGAGGACCAGTGTAGAATTTCCCCATCCGTATATGACAGGGGTGTGGAAAGAACCCTTTGTATCCTGAGGGCCACATTCCCTTCTGAGGGCTGTATGATAGCAGTGGGCGGGGCCAGAGGCAAAAAGTGGGTGGAGCCATGAACATCAATCTTACCTTTGCTCCTAGGAAAGTTTTTATGCAAGCTCACACACCCCTCTCTGTCTTCCACCTGGGCAAGCAAGAAGCTGTATCGAAGTTCAAGGACACATTTCCAGACAGGCAAAAGCAGAAGGTGCAAAGCAGGCCATTGAGGGGTGCAGCCTGGATAAAGTTCTGGGAGCCAGATGGAGGTGCCCAGGAGGCCGCCTTTGTCCAAATGCCCCCAACCCTTGCTGCAGCAACTTTTTACTATCTTGCTCAGAGTGCAACCAACCAACCCCCTTGTATTGAGCCAGGAAGGCTTTTTTTCTAACATCAAGTGTCTGATGACATTAAGACGTTCAACTCGTTTTTCAGCTTCCTTGGTAGGACTAGCAGAGCCTCCCGAGCTGTCCAGAGATGATATGCAAAGTTTATCCACGTGAAAACTTTATCCACGTGGGCTGCACGTGAAAAAACAAAACACAGTGGGGCTTGCTTGCTGTCCTTAAACATAGCAAGGAGGTTTGCTTAGAATATAGACTCGGCGCGACCCACAATTCGGGGTCTCAAAGGTTCTAGCATCATAACAAATGAGAAGGGAGTGGGTGGGGGGAGGAAGGAAGGAAGAAGGAAAACAAATACTGTATACATATAAATGAATAAATTTGCAAATCCAAATGCATTCTCTAAGATGCATCCCATGACATGGGGAAATAAACCTCTTTTTAGGAAATGGCCTTGAGGATTCCTAATGCAAAAAGATTGGAAATCTAGATATACTTTTTTAATTAGACGCTACGCTTATTTTTATTAGGGTTTTTTGTGATTGTGTTTTGTTCGCAATTGTAAGTTTTTAAAATGGTTTTCAAAGTTCCATTTTTAAATGGTTTCCCTGGGAAGGGGGAAGGGTGGGTAAAAATAATAATAGTAATCATAATCGTATCAGGTCAGCTCACACAGGACATGAAGTCAAACCTGGGAGTTGCAGCCAGTCATAGCTCCTTATTTTAAAACAAACCCTTTGACCAAATTAGGGTTTACCTGATGAGCATCGGCCCTGATCAGATGCATAGAATGGTTAGAGAGCCATTCAGTGTCAAGAGAGGAATCAGCAATAAGAGACAAGATTTTGCAACTGCTCACACCGTGTGTTCATGGTTGTGTTTGTCTGGTGAACTTCAACAAACATGACACGGGCTTGATTTCTGGAGCAAAGTTCACACACACACACACACACAGTCGTGGCAGAGGCGCAGAGGGGGTCAGTTTGGCATGGACGCTTGATTCTGAGTGAATGTAAGGTACCAACGTGCCCTGAATCAAGGTTTCCTGTACCCATGGCAAGCATGTGTGCCGCCTGTCTTCTGTGGAATTTATCAGAAGAGCGAGGGACAGAAATGAATCACCAGCAATCATAAGGTAAAGGTGAAGGGGCCCCTGACCATCAGGTCCAGTCGTGTCCGACTCTGGGGTTGCGGCGCTCATCTCGCTCTATAGGCCGAGGGAGCCGGCGTTTGTCCGCAGACAGCTTCCGGGTCATGTGGCCAGCATGACAAAGCTGCTTCTGGCGAACCAGAGCAGCGCACGGAAACACTGTTTACCTTCCCGCCAGAGTGGTCCCTATTTATCTACAGTGGTACCTCGGTTTATGAACACAATTGGTTCCGGAAGTCTGTTCATAAACTGAAGCGTTCATAAACTGAAGCGAACTTTCCCATTGAAAGTAATGGAAAGTGGATTAATCTGTTCCAGACGGTCCGCGGGGTACTTAAACTGAAGCGTTCATAAACTGAAGCGAACTTTCCCATTGAAAGTAATGGAAAGTGGATTAATCCGTTCCAGACGGGTCCGCGGAGTACTTAAACTGAAGCATTCATAAACTGAAGCATGGGTGTAATTGGTTCCGGAAGTCTGTTCATAAACTGAAGCGTTCATAAACTGAAGCAAACTTTCCCATTGAAAGTAATGGAAAATGTTCCAGATAGGTCCGCGGCGTTCATAAACCGAAAATTCATAAACCGAGGTGTTCATAAACCGAGGTTCCACTGTACTTGCACTTTGATATGCTTTTGAACTGCTAGGTGGGCAGGAGCTGGGACCGAGCAACGGGAGCTCACCCCGTTGCAGGGATTCGAACCACCAACCTTCTGATCAGCAAGCCCTAGACTCTCTGGTTTAACCCACAGCGCCACCAGCAATCATATATTCTATTAATAGGCCACCTGTGCACAAATTAAGGGGGGGGGGGATAGGTGCCTGCAGCCTTGTGTGTGTGGAGGGGGTGGGGTACACCTCAGTGGGCAGAAGTGCACAGAAACATCGGGATTAAATCTACAAAAGAACCACTGGTTGACAGTTGCTGGAAGGGGATGGTGATGGAAAAATCACTGAGGAAGGTGAATGGAATGGAGTATTCATGAAGAGGGCATGGCTGGCTGGCTGGCTGGCCGGCCAGAACCCTACAAAGGAGCACTCCATGATGTTGCAACATTCTTTTGCAGATCCTGCCAGTTGTAACTTTGTAATGTTGTGTGGGAAAGGTTTTCATTTGACGTATGAACCAAGGATCTCCTCTACAGAGATCATTAGGGTGGAAACGGCACAGCTCCACCTGTCCTGATCTACCAGAAAGCATCTTTTGGTTTTTTGTCCCGTTTGCTAGCAAATCACTGTCCTGGTTTCCTGTCTCATGGAATGCTGTGCATACATGTGTGTGAGATGAAGAAGGGAGGGGAGAGTCGTGGGGGGATTCCCCCCAAAATAAAATATAGTCCGGCCCCCACAAGGTCTGAGGGATAGTGGACCAGCCCCCTGCAGTAAAGGTTTGTTGACCCCTGCTTGGCTCTGCAATCATGGGTGCCCAGGGCCATGGGTGCCATGCAGTGTACATGGCCCTGGCACTGAAATTTGTGGGTGCCCGGCCCCTTTACCGGGAATTTTGTGGGTGCTTGGGCACCCAGGGCCCCAGGGAGTTGGCAACTATGATTGAATGTGTGTGTATATATTATCTTGTATTGATCTTGTATTTTATTCTGTGAACCACCCTGAGATCTTATGATGGAGGGTGGTATATAAATTTAATAATAATAAAAAAACATATACAAGACAGCCAGGGCCCCATTGGAGCTGAATAATTCCCTTTGGCTTTCTGCCCCCTCTGCTTCTTATCAGCCCAGAACTGGACCAGGACTCCAAGCAGGGTCTGACCAAAGACAAATAGAGCAATACAGGACAGTGAGGTTGTGACAACTCTCTTCAAATGTATTTAAAAAAACACACTGAGATCAAACAAGTCCCCAGTGGCCTTTGCTGCAGCTCAACAGCGCAAGCAGAAAGGGGTGTGTGAGCACTGGGGGTGAAGGAGGAGGAGGAGGCTGTCGCACACAGAGGGTGCGTGCCGTGGTGCACGATTCTGTCTGTGGGGCATGTGCGCCCCAGAAGGCGAGTCTGGAGTGGAGCACTTCCCCCCCCCCCCAGCGATAATGCAAAGTGAGGCTCTAAACCAGGGGTGTCAAACTCAAATTCATCGGGGGCCGCATCAGCAGTTTGGTCCCCTCAAAGGGCCGGTTGTATCTGTAGGACTATGTGTCCACTCTTTATTATCATAAATTATTGTCACTGCATTCAATTATTACTTTTTTTTCTAATAATGTAAGTAATAACTAGCTCTGAAAGCAGAAACATAGTCAGAATAATGGCAAGTAGATATTCAAATGTACAATTATTGTACAATTTATTGAAAAATGATTTTTAGTAACTGCACTGGGTGGTGGAGGCTCGCTAGGGTTTCATGCAGGACCTTTGCAGAGCTACTAGTACCTGGAGATGCTGGGGTCCTTCTGCATGCAGGGCAGATGTTCTGCCAGTGAGCCACCACCCTTCACCAAAGGGACTGGCTGAGGTTGACTCACTGGAACTGCTCTCCTGGTTCCAGGGTTTAAGGGCCAGAAGTATAAAGCAGCATCCTATGTTTCTGAGGAGAGGGAGAGGGAGGGAGGGAGGAAGAAAAGAGGAAGTGGGAGAGAGGAAGGAAGGAAAGAGGGGAGAGAAAGAAGAGTAGGAAATAAGGAAGGGAATAAAGAAGGAAAGAAAAAGAAAGAGGGAGAGAAGACGGAAAGGGAGAAATAAGGAAGGAAGTAGAGGGAAAGAAAGAATAAGAATGAGGGAGAGGAAGAAAGATGGGAAGGACAGAAGGAAGAAAGGAAGGAAGTAAGGAAGAAAGAAAGAAAGAAAAGAGGGAGCAGGAGGGAGAGGGGAAGGAAAGAGGTGAGAGAAAGAAGAGTAGGAAAGAAGGAATAAAGAAGGAAAGAAAAAGAAAGAGAAAAAGAAGGAAGGAAGGAGAGGGAAAGAAAGAATAAGAACGAGAGAGAGGAAGAAAGAAAGGGAAGGGGGGGGTCGCCGCCTTGATTCAGCGCCAGAAAAGAGCGCGAAGGGACCCAGGGGCAAAAAGCATTTCCCATGCAGCGTGAGGCAGCGGGTGTCCGTTTTAGGAGAAGTGGGTAAAGCCTCAGAGTTGCACGTTCGTGAGGCTGAGCTGCGGCAGGAGGAGGAGGAGGTGAGGCAAGAGGAGGAGGAGGAGGAGGCTTGCCGGGTCGGTGCCCGGCAGCGCCGTGCGGAGAGTCCCGAGCCTCTGGGTGCTTTGTGTTTCAGCAGCAGCAGCAGCAGCCGTTTCCAGGCGCCAAGCCGTGGCAGGAGGAGGATTCAAAGTGCTACAGAGCACTGCTGCGTCGCAGAGGCTCGGGACTTGCCGTGCGGCCCTGCTCCGGCCGCCTTTCTACCCCCCCCCCGGCCCCAGCTGTTTGTCGGCGCTTTGTTGGCGCGGCGCTTCAGCAGCAAGGTCCCGCTGCTGGGTCCCGCTGGCTGGGGCGCTCGGCGGGCCACATGACGAGGTCTGGCGGGCCGGATTTGGCCCCCGGGCCTTGTGTTTGACACCCGTGCTCTAAACCTTTCCAGGAAGTCTCAAATCCATTGCCTTTTGAGGAAAGCCTTTGTGAGGCTGTCTTCCAGGGGTGGGGGGAGGACTAGAGGGGCTTAGACTTGCAAAGGACATAGCAATTTCCTTTCAGACAGGGCCAGAGGCTCACTCAGGGGGGATGGAGGTTTAGCAAGAACCCTTGGGACTGGAAAGCCCCAGACACAAGGTGCAGTATGGGGGGATGAAAAGTGCTCCTTAGACTTTTTATCCCATGAGATCCAAGGAGACGAGATGGGGAGACTCGCTCACTTGGATGCAGAATGTTACCTTGGACCTCTGAAGTCTGGAAACAGAGCTGCAGCTTGGAGCAAAATCATAGGATTGTATAGTTGGAAGGGATCCGAAGGGTCATCCAGTCCAACCCCCTGCAATGCAGTAGGGACTTACAACTGGGTGGAAAGATGCTGGGAAGTTTTTCATAAATTGTCTGGAAGCACCCAGTGTTCTGAGAGAGGGAGAAAAGCTTTTCTCTGTCCGCTTTCTCCCTGCCGTGCAGTGCTTCGTAACAAGGGACCCTTCTCTCCAGTGGCGGAGAATATGCCCACGCTGCCGAGGGCAGGTGCGCTTCCGAGGGGCGCAGGGTGTGGGGCGTGCTCCTGAGTGGGAGGTCCTGCCTAAAAACAAACTCAAGCTCTGCATTCAAAACCTCCGCCAAGGAAAGATGCAAATTATACAAATGCCTCTCACCTGCAAAGCGATGCCTCCTCCAAATTTCCCTTGTTTGCATCTGGTTTTTCCTGTAAAAACAGCAAAGCAGTATCTAAACTTTAGCTGGGACAGGAGGAGCAGTTGCTTCCAAGATGAAAAGAATAAAAACAGGTAGATACCGTAGTGTTTGGGGGGGGGGGGCGTGTCAGTCTGTATGACTTCTTACTTAGAGCCTATGATCCTGTATCTGTGAGGGTAGGATGTACTGTATAAGAAGAAACCTGCTAAACTAGTTCCTTTGTTGCCTGGCAGTTAAGTACCACCACTTACAAGTTGCCATGGAGACAAGTGAATAGGCCTATTCCCACCTCACCTGACCATATCATCCTAGGATGGAGCACAATAGACCAAGCAAGGCTGTGTGATAAAGTTTTTGGCTGGTACTGGAAGCCAGAGACACAGGGGCTTGTCTTGCCCTGCGCTGGCCCAAAGGTGTGACTTCCTGCTTCCCTGGAAATCTAATAGGGAAGCAAAATCTCCTGGGGTGTTAATGCTGTGAGCTCCTCTTCAATCCTATGCTCAGGTTATAAAGGTAAAGGGACCCCTGACCATTAGGTCCAGTCGTGACCGACTCTGGGGTTGCGCGCTCATCTCGCATTATTGGCCGAGGGAGCTGGCGTATAGCTTCCAGGTCATGTGGCCAGCATGACAAAGCTGCTTCTGGCAAACCAGAGCAGCACATGGAAACGCCGTTTACCTTCCCGCTGTAGCGGTTCCTATTTATCTACTTGCATTTTGACGTGCTTTCGAACTGCTAGGTTGGCAGGAGCTGGGACCAAGCAACGGGAGCTCACCCCGTCACAGGGATTCGAACCGCCGACCTTCTGATCAGCAAGCCCTAGGCTCAGTGGTTTAACCACAGTGCCACCTGGGTCCCATGCTCAGGTTATAGACAGGTGTAAATAAAACCATATGTTCTAAAGACACCACAGTCTCCACAGGTAAATTCTAGCATGCCTGGGATCTCTTGCCAGTCCACTTGCAGATTGGGATGCACACAACAAAACAAAATACCTTTGATAAAAGGAAGCACTCACTGGGTACTTCTAACTGCCGTGATATTCAATTGCATACAGGAAAATTCAACTTGCACATTCAACTTGCAGAAATGTGTACTGTGCATTTGTCAAAACTAATGTGCATATAAGGAGAAATTTTCACTAAAATGCTGGTGAATTTCCATAAGGTGTTGTTTTTTTTTATTAAAAAAAATCAAAACTGCAAATTGCTGTAAAATGTGGAGAATTGGAAAAAAATAAGGAACTGGGAGGATGGAAATGGACCAATCCTTCCATCCCATAAGCCAGGAACTAAGGCTAATGTGCATATACATACCTGGGAGTAAGCTTTGTTGAATTCTACAGGTCTTATTTCTGAATAGACATAGTTCTGTTTCCAATGTTAATAACCCCTGCATACCGCTGCTCCCTCACTGTGACGCACAAAACCAGATCAGCTGATTTCTCCCGGTTGCTTCACTCCTGCACTTGACAGCAGCAATCTGGTTTTCCGACTTCAAAGGCAATCTATGCGGTTGCTCATCTCTGTTTCACTTGCTTCACCTTTATAACCATGCCTGCCTGCTTGTGTCACCTGTGCAAACACTGCCAAGTGTATCTTTGCAGACATAATAACAGCAAGAGAACTTGCTTTTATAAAAGCATTTTTTTGAAGTGAGCTGAGATCCTTCGGAAAGGTTACTGCTGCACCCACGTCTCGTGCTTTTCTACAACTGCTGGGAAACAGAGTGACCACGTGTCTGTCTTTATAGGCAACAGTCCTCTCTCTGAAGGGCTTTCAAGAATACAGGTTTCAAAGGCAAGGGTCCATGCAGAGGGCATTATTGCTGGCAGCTTAAAAGGCACTAACCCATGATGACACAAATTTGTATAGGCTGATTTATATGTACAGATAATAATAGAATAATAGAATTGTAAAGTTGGAAGGGACCCTAAGGGTCTTTTAGCCCAACCCCCTGCAATGCAAGAATCTCAACTAAAGCATCCATGACAGAGGGCCAGTCAACTGCTACTTAAAAGTGGAGAGCCCACCACCTTCGGAGGGAGTTCGTTCCACTGTTGAAGAGCTCTTCCCGTCCTGGAAGAGCAACTTCGGTGGGTGCTCTTCTACAGTTTATACTTGGTATCAGGTCAGTGGTAGACTGCCTCTGCCAAGGGAGGTTCTGCTTGTTTAGTTACTGCATTTGTATGCCACATTTTCTTCTCCAATGAGCTCAAGGTGGCGTACATGGTTCTCCCCCTCCTCATGCAGTTTAGCTTTCAGGGACGAAAAGCAAAATTTTAGCTCATGCTGATCAGGGCTTGGTCTGGGCTTTGAGGTGCCCAACAAGATTTTATGGGGCCAGGATGTTGTATGTGGGCCTGGCCCACAACCCTCCTGTAATCTGTTAGGAAGAACCCATGACTGTGCGCAGTACAGCTGCATCTTACGCACGGGGGGGGGGGGGTTGGTTCTAAGGGTTCTGCGCACATGCAAAAAATGTGCCTGTAGGCAAATTAAGTTGTTGGCTGCTAGCTTTCCCTGGCACAGAACTTTGCATCAGAACATCAGAAGTGTCCTAATGGATCAGGCCAAAGGGTGTTCACTGAGTCCAAATAATACCCTCCAACATGTTGAGCCCCAAAACTGGGATGTGCGTCTTCCTGGCTGTGCTTCCATGTGAGTCACATGACCTGCATGAGATCACGGAGCCCAGAAGATGTGCTTTTTCGATACCATTCTCTCCCAGCACCCAGAAACGCGTGTTTTGGAGCACCACATGAGATCGCTGTCCGCAAAAAAGCACTTTCTTTGGGACAATATCATGGGGGGGGGGGAACAGGGTGTCCCAGTTTTTCTGGTACACTTGCTGGGTCTGCAAATACAATTATTATTATTTTTCTAGGATTTCCAGATCTTGTAACATTTGCAAAAGGAGCATCGTTAGATCAGAACAAGCACTCTAAGCCTCTCTTTTGGCTGGCTGGCTGTGCTTGTGTGCATTAAAATAAATACATATATTTAGGATTCATGGGGGAGGAGCTCCCCCCATGGAAACCCCTACAGGGTGGGGCAATGGATGCCCCTTTTACCTTTGGCACAGCAGGCAAAGGGCTCTACACATGCAAACACAAATATCTCCATCCATGCCAACAAACAAGAAGCATCATCAACAAGAGAGCCAGTGTGGTGTAGTGGTTAGAGTGCTGGACTAGGACCTAGCAGGCCAGAGTTCAAATCCCCTCTCAGCCAGGAAGCTTGCAGTCACTCACCCTCAGCTTCACCTACCTCACAGGGTTGTTGTGGGGATCATACTGTTTGTTAAAAGCTGTTTATTTTAAAGTTATTGTGACCTTTTATGTTGGATCAAATTGTTGCTTTTAATGTTTGGTGTTTTATTAGTATTATTTTTATGTGTGTCGGAAGCCGCCCACAGTGTCTGGGGCAACCCAGCCAGTCTGGCAGGGTATAAATGCAAAATAATAATTATTGTTGTTATTACAAACACGAGGCAAATGCAATAGCAGTTCAAGGACACCTTCCAGCCAGCCAAATAGGTTTCAAGGAGAAGGCAGATCAGGTGTGTGTATTCTGCACCTCTGCATTATGCTCGCTGGCTCTCTCATTTGAAAATCTGTCCAGCGGGCTGCAAAGGCCACAACGCACACACACACACCCCATCAGTTGCACAGAAGATGAGCCAGGAGACCAGGGAGGGCAAAAGCTGTCGCTGCCACCAGCATCGCCTTATGAAATCTCACCCCGCGGCAACGGAATGAAGCTGACTTTCCAGCCAGGCAGCAGGTGTAGTCCCAGGGCGTTGGGCGTGTGTGCCATTTGCCCTTTTTTGGCCAAGTGTGGCTGCATCGATATCTGCTTCCTCCTCCTCCCACACCCGGCCTTCCATTCAACACCTTGAACACTTGACAAGGAGTCTGGAAGCAGCCGAGTCATCCGTCTCAAATTGCATCAGACCAGACTGTCCTTTGCTGCCACCTCCCCAACCCCAACCCCAACCCCAGCAGCACCGCAGAGGCAGGCCGACTTTAGCCTAGCAGAAATCGGTTGGGAAATCAGCTGAGTGAACTTTCTCCTGGATTTCTCAACACATCCAGAAGAGTCGGGTTGCTCTGTGTGGGTGCGTGCATGTAATTGCATTGACTAGGACTTAGACATAACAATCAATGAAGGTGTCTGAACTAAAATAGGACGAGGACTCCCATTTTGGTCAGAGTCCAGGCTGCAGCGCTCAAGGTCGGGCTTCACTGGCACCGGTGAGGCTCTCTTACATCTCTTTACTTCCTCCTGCAGCAGTGAGTTCCACAGTTTAACTATGTGCTGAGTGAAAAGGTCCTTTCTTTTGCCTGTCCCGAATCTTCCGACATTCCTCATACATTTAGGGTAGTGTGCATATAAACACATAAGAAAAAACAAAACAAAAAAGACCATAAATTACTTTATCCATTGACTTCCTCTTCCATGGTTTCAGTGTTTACCCTTGAATGCTGCGTAATTTACATATACCGGTACTATCCATTTTAACCTATTTATCTTAATAATTAACACTAATGCTCATATTTCAAATGCTGCTCGCGTTTTCACCTCGCTATAGGATTGCGGTCTTATTGCGTTCACAGAAGAGGTGCAACTTGAACCCAGGGCCTTCCTAACCCAGCTCATAAGTCATCATTTGCTGCAGATGAATCTTTACATGCAGACAAGCCAAACAGTGATTATCGTTTGCACAGGCAGCAGTGCCTTTAACATTTAGAAACATGCATTTTTCATACTTCAGTGCACATAGTAATCTGGGTGCAGACCAGGGCAGAACCTGCCCATGCAAATCCTCACTTGCCGTGGCTTTGCCTCAAGTTGCAAGCAGCAGCCTTCTTCCCTGGGCTTCTTGCATTGACTCTTGGCCAACTCTCATCTCGCTGTTCCCTAGGTCTGTCAATGGCATCCTTCCACCCAAAAGCTCCTGGAAGCTCAGCTGGGCTGCCAAACCTCTCCTGTCTTCAATGCCTGCCTCTCCGGCACAAAACAAACTCCTGGCAATGGGACATTTGATGCCGAGCCAGACCCACAGGGAACGGATCTATAGCCGCAGAGAGGATGCTTCTTAAGCTATATAATGAAAAGCCATTTGGTCAGTTAAGTGCTTTTTGTAAGCTGAGGTGGGGCCATCCGTTTGGGGCAGCCAATTTCAGCTGTCCTGTTCTGATCAGTATTCAGTTCTCATGCAACCCTCACTTGGGGGGAAAAAGCAGGAGCTTCTTCTAGATTACTGCTTCACTTCTGGGGCAAGTATGGAAGGCTGCAGTACTTAGGGGACTGGTTAAAGAATTGCCTGCCTCTTGCCAAGTGAGGGTGCATCCAGACAGCCTACTTAATTTTCAAAATTAATTTTGTAAAAAAACCAGAGGCATTCCTCCTCGGAATTTTGGCAAAAGACATCCCAGCAAATTATAGAGAGATCTTTCTATACACTACGGCGGCAGGGCGTTTGTTGATAGCCGCCAATTGGAAAGGGGATAAAATCCCTTCAATTGGAGAATGGCGAATGAAGCTATTAGAATTTCTTGATATGGCTCAATTAACAGATAAGTTAAGGGGAAATTCGAAACAAAAGTTTGTGGGAAAATGGGAAAAATTCAGAAAATATTTGCAAGAAAACTATAGTAATGACGAAATCTTCATGGCAGCCTTGGATTGATTGGTATATAATAATGATTCAGTCAATTGGGTATGATCGGTGTTATTGTGTACAAAAGAAATAATAGGAATTCGAGGAGAAGAGACTGTACATAGGAAATTTAAAGGAGACGCACGGCAGATAGCGACGGGAAGTCAGAAGTGTTGATTTGAATTTGATGAGTTAAATGTTAAATGTGTTATATGGTGGAAATTATGCTCTGTTGGTGGAAGCATAAAGAGGTTATATATATATATATATATATATATATATATATATATATATATATATATATATATAGCAGGCTGGAGGTAGCAATGCTTCTGAATACCAGTTGCTGGAAGCCACAGGAGGGGAGAGAAGGCTCTTGTGCTTGGCTCCTGCTTGCTGGTTTTCCACAGGCACCTGGCTGGCCACTGTGACAACAGGATGCTGGACTTAGATGGACCACTGGAATGATCCAGCAGGGCTGTTTTGATGCTCTTAATGGAGCCTCCAGGTCCCAAGGCAGTCTATCCAGATTCCTAGGTAGTTTGGGGCATTTGGTCCCTGTGAGGACAGGATGCTGGACTAGATGAGCCACTGGCCGGATCCAGCAGGCTCTTCTGATGTTGTTATAGAAACATATTGCACTCAGGCCCTTCTTTGGGGCTCCCCATTGGGGCATCTGGTTGGTCACTCTGAGAACGGGATGCTGGACAGGATGGGCTCAGTGGTTAGAGCACCTGCCTTGCATACAGAAGGGCCCAGGTTCAACCCCTGGCGGGTGCCAGGTGGAGCTAGGAAAGACCTGCCTGCCTTAAACCCAAAATTGGCACCCAGTCATTGTCTAGAAAATATGTGCTATTTATTTATTTATTTATTTATTTATTTATTTGAAACAGTTATGTCCTTCCTTTGAACCAAAAAAGGACTCTCAGAGCAGCTTATGGAAATTAATGCTTAGATGGTCCTGGCCGTATGGCTCCCAATCTAAAAAAAGGAAAAAAGACATAACATATGAGGAAAAAGGAAAGGGAGGAAAGAGGAAAAAGCAAGATCAACCACAAAATCTTACAGTTCTCAATACACTGTAGATCAGGGTGGGGGGATGTGGTGTCCTCCAGATATCCCATCACTCCATGCTCTTTTGGGGGTGATGGGAGTTGGGAGTCGAACAACAGCTGGGGAGCCACTTGTTCCCCATACCTGGTGAGAGGGACCCATTGTCTGACTTAGTGCAAGACAGCTTCCTGCATTTTATTTCATGCATATGGGGTGGTGGGGAGAGGCACGCCTCTAGATTTCCTCTCCGCGCAGTTAGGCCATCCTTGCCCATTAAGGTGAATGAGAATTAACCAGTCTATCCACACTGAATTTGCACACAGGGCTTCTCAGTTAAGAATCGTCAGGAGGTTCATTCTTCTACCTGGGAGCAAAAGAACACCCCATTACTGTACTTCTGAATCAGGGTGGACGAGCCTGACCTATTTCTGCTTTTCCCTCAAGGGCTTCTGCAGATGGCAACTGTTTTCTCTGCTCGGATGCACTTTCCCAATTTCTGGCACAATTCTTCATGACAAACATTAGCTTTGCTGCAGACTCAAGAACGCAGTGTGTGGCCTTTCATAAAGGTTAAAAGAATAATAATAAATTACTAGCAGCGTAGTGTAGTGGTTAGAGTGTTGGACTAGGACCTTGGAAACCAGGGTTCAAATCCCCACTCGGCCATTAAGCTCACTGGGTGACCTTGGGCCAGTTACTGCCTCTCAGCGTAGCCTCCCTCACAGGGTTGTTGTGGGGATAAAATGAGGAGGCGAACCATGGAGGCCACCTTGAGCTCCTTGGAGAAAAAGTTGGGATATAAAAGCATCATCATCACATTCTACTGAGCCATGCAGGCAACACATTTAACACAACAGGCTGGCTCTGAGCCAGTTTGTTGCTTGTCCTACTTTGCTTGTGGTATGTTTATTCATCTTCATCATTTGTTCCTCCCACACCAATGCATCTTACTTTCATTTTCCTAACCACAACAGTCTGCATTTTTTGTTTTAAAAGTGGCATCTTCCGCGATAACATTCTGTGGAACAGTATCCCTGTCGAGATACGACAGATGCTGATGATCTGCCCTTTCCAGAAACAACTGGAGACATTTTCGTTTCCCCCAGCTGGATAAATGGGTCTTTACCCATGAGTGTCCACTTTTGGTGTCATAGAATCTTAGAGTCGGAAGGGACCCCAAGGGTCATCCAGTCCAACCTCCTGCAATGCAGGGATCTCAGCTAAATTATCCAGGACCTGTTCCTAAAAGCCTCCACTGAAGGAGAGTCCTTCTGAGGGAGCCCAGTTCACTGCTGAGCAGCTCTTACCATCAGAAAGTCCTTCCTGAAGTTTAGTGGGACGCTCCTTTCTTCTCATTTGAATGCATTAGTTCAAGCCCTGCCCTCTGGAAAAACAGAAAACAACCTTGCTCCATCTTCCATGGGGCAGCCCTTTAGGTATTTGATGGTGGCTCTCATATCACCTCTCAGTCTTCTCTTCTCCGGGCTAAATAAACATACCCAGCTCCCTCAACCTTATGGATTGCTTCGGATATTTTGTATTTTATTGCTTGTGAAGGCCTTTGGCTATGTACAATAAGCTTGACTGACTCACTGTAGGCAGTTTCCCGCTTGACCCACACCTGACTGCGTATGTGAGCTTAAAGCGAGCCACCGATTGCTCCTATGCTGACAGTGGAATAAGCTAAATTGGGGTGGGGGTGGGGGCAAAGGCATATTTAATTCTTAGCCTCCTGCCCCCCAAATAATCCATCCCTAGACAGGAGGAGCGGCTGGCTGTTCAGGCCCAGAGCTATAATATGTTATAAGAATTTTGAGGTCATATCTATATATATATAATAATTGTTCATAAAACATGTACATGAATGTACAGGCACATGTCTGAAGCAGCACAGGAAGACAGGCCTTTCTGACACCATTTTGACTCTCTCTCTGACCAGGTGTTCCTCTGCAAGGAAGAAGTGGGGTGGGGGGAACCTTCTCATTGTCTCAGGAATTAAAGTGATAATCCCTGGCATCCTGATACCTGACTGCCAGACAAAAGGGTGTGATTAACTTGGCTGGGAAACAGGGAAATGTAAATATCTCTCAATTTTGTTGATTAGGTTTTGGGGGGCAGGGGGCAGGGTCCAGACTGCTCAGATTACTGCCACCAGACCTCCCCTTTCATGATGTACCTATGATGAATCTAGGGAGGGGGGGTCTTGGGCTACACCCCTTCTGTGACATATGGATGATGCTTCTGGGGGGTGGGCTGAAACCAATTTCAAATTTCTTTTTAAGGGCAAGACATCTTTGTTTGGGGTTCCTTCCTTGTTCTCCTGTGTGAGAGGAAGGACCCTGTTGCAACAGCAAAAATAAAAGTGCCTTGCTTCGTACGTCCTGGTTTGGTCTCTGTTATTTGGTGGGCAGGAGACGCTTAAATTCGTCTGCTTGCCTGGATCCTTGAGCTCTCCCTGGGTCAAGATCCATTTCTCTGGGTTCATAGGAACCAGCTTAAATTTTACAACAATTTGGCGACCACTTCGGGGACCCAGTTTTGCCTTGAGCTCCGGGTTCACTGAGGAAGGGGAGCCCAGCGCGCCCTTGCCTCTTTTGCAGGGGGGTAAACCAACCTCAGGACCCGAGGCACTTGGTAGTAATTGAGAGTCCAAGCGGGACCCCCAGGACGAAGCAACGTTTAAAGGGACAAGGCTGTTTTTTTTTCAGGAACCAGTTGGAAGCTGGAGACAACGGGATTTGACTGAAAGGATCGGTCGTGAGTATTAAAAGGGGACACCTTGGGTGAGCTAAGAACCACAGCAACTAAAAATCTATTTCTCCACTTGGACTATCCTTTTCTACTCTCCTCTTTGGACCTTAGTTGCAGCAAGGCTGCCAGGCACAGTTACAAGGTAGAACTGAGGTCCAGGGCAACAGTCTTTACGTTAAACGCAGAGCTCAGAAAGACTGTCCCAGCTCCCTTCTGCCAAACTGAGCAGAAGTCTGAGCAAACTGTCGCTTTTCTACCAATCTGGGAATCTGGCTATCCCAGCTCTGTTTCCTATTCCTCTGCTCTTAATCTTCGGGTGAAGACGCCCCCCTGCCATGGCGACCTTTGTTAGGTATGACCCATGACCAGAGATTGCAAGTGCGCCCGTTCCTTTCCTACTACTCTGTATCTCTGTATTCCTCAGTTCCGACCTGACATTGCGTAGGCAAGCGTTCAGTAGGATATGAGTCTAGTGTGTAAGAGGCAGGGAAGTTGCTGTGGAACCCTCAGGCAATTGATGACCAGTGGGAGGGTTCCAATAGGGTTTTAGCTGCACCAGGCCGCCTAGTAGTTAGTGCACGCGAACGGCAGGCAGGAACACCACTAGGACGTGGGGGTGAGTCATAGACTCGGGAAGTTAAGAGTGTCCAGGAACAGGGTCGGGGACCCGAACTGCAGTATAAAAAGGCTTAAGTAAAATGGGTGCAACCCACTCTAAGGAATTCCTTTCCCAGACTCCCAACCGAGGCAAAGCACAACTGAGGCTTGGCTCCGGTAAGGACTTTGAGGATGAAAGTCCACTCCAATTCGTTCTCTTAAATTGGCACGAAATCCCCGGGGCGGACAAGCTTGAAGGGAACCAATTGCAAAAACTTTGTAAGAAAAAAACATTGGGTCCGATTTACTATGGACCACCCAGATGAGGGGAAATGGCTACCAGGAGGTTCCTTTAACATACAGTGAATCTCCGCTTTAAAATTAACCCTGGTGAACTCTGAATGAGAAAAGTTTTGTGAGGAATCCTACAAAGTATGTTATGGTATAAAATTATATATGTTTGCATGTTACATGTTGTCTGTGTTGTCTGTGAAGTGTATGTGCGTCTGATCCTTGTGTCTGCTATAGTTCATTGTTCCCCTTAAAGTAAATGAGAGATATAATCCAGGTTTAGGAAATTAGGGGTTTGTGTAAAATTTGGCCATGACACCCGCAGACTGCCTTTTTTAAAGCATGCATAGTTTAAAATAATATAATAATAAGGCAAGCTTGCTTAAATAATCTTATGTAAGGGCTTGATCAACCCAAAAACAATGGCAAATCTTTAAAAGAGTGGAGGTAGTGTGTAAAGGTTTGTTTTAAAGAGGCTGTAGAAGGCCATTTTTTTCCTCTCAAAAAAAAAAAGGGGGGGCAGGATGAAGGAAAATAAAGAGTAGTAAGTTTGAAAATGCTTGCTCAATGCTTTGAAAATATTTTGAAACTTGAAAATGTTCACTTCATGAGGTGTGCAAATGTTTGTTATTGAGAGAGGCTCTAAAAGGGAGTCTTCCTCCAAGTGACTAGAGGAATATTGACCAAAGGAAAATTGAACAGCTATTCCTATAAAGGTGAATTGTTTGTCAAAAGTAGAGCTTCCTTAGCCAGGAATTGTCTATCTGAGTCTAGTTTTAACTTCAATTGTGTTGGGCTCCTGATATCACCTCTTAAGGAAAAAAAAAAACTCATCTGCTAAAGGGTTCTATATAAAGTTGGTATTTCATTCAAATCTTGTGAATCCTGTATCTTAGAGGGTTAGACTGAATGACCTCAGGGTCCCTTCTAACCCCCATTTTAGAGCTATGTGAAAGGCAATGTG
Organism: Zootoca vivipara; assembly: GCF_963506605.1. Taxonomy (NCBI): domain Eukaryota; kingdom Metazoa; phylum Chordata; class Lepidosauria; order Squamata; family Lacertidae; genus Zootoca; species Zootoca vivipara. The sequence continues at coordinate 72,197,352 of NC_083281.1, forward strand.
TCTGATGTGGTGATGGGTTGAAATTCAGCCCAGCTCTGCTTTCTGGCAAGGAAAGATTATTGGTTTTCAGAGTTGGAACAAGAGTGTAATTGTTGTTTTTATGGAGTGATTATATAAGTTTTTATCACTTTCTCTATTAAGGTTTAAAGTCTAAGCACATATGAAAGTCTTGAACATTTCCCAATCTTTCTCTAGAGAGTAAAAGAGGGGTGTATGTGCATACCTACCCCTTTCTGTACAGAAAGGGGGAGCGGGAAGGGAAAAGGGAGATTGTAACCTTGAAAATGTTTGTTTGTGAACTCACAATATTTAAGGTCTGTGTCACAAGGGAGCCATGTGCTCTGTATGTAATGTTTCACCATGTGACTATGGAATATGGTGTTCCTTCTAGGGAAATGTTATTAAAAGTAGAGGCTCCATAGCCAGCAAATGTCTATCTGAGTCACTTTAACCTTGATTCAAATGGACAGAATGGTTTTAGTAAGGAAGTAAATTCCCTCTTAAACTGTTTATCCAATCTTAAGGTTTGCTAAAGGCTTCTATATAACGTCGGTACTTTTAATCTTCCCCTTCCTTATTTTTCCCTTAGTACACACATGTGCTTCCGTGATAGGGCATAGCCTGTGTTTCCTTCCCAGTCAGGCGTCTGTACTCAAATGTATGTGTATCCTAAGGGCAGTGATAGTGTTGAGATCCCCATATTTCAGAAGGGGTGGACTAGATTACTCAAGATCCCTTCCAACCCTTTCCAAACTTGCAAAAAGGAGAGAGAGAAAATGTGTTTGTAAGCACTGAAAAGTGAGTACAAACCCTGGTGGTATAGTGAAATGGCCTGAATTCAGTCAAGCATTACTCTTTGGTGGAGAAGGATGGAAAGATAGATTTTTAAAGTTTGGCATGAAGAGTTTGAGGTGCCATTCAGAAAGAGGTAGAGATGGTATATCATGCATTGAAAATGAATGTCTGGTGTTATTTTTTCCACCATATTGTCAGCTATTTTTTTTTAACTGCAAAACTCCAGCCAACAGTTCAAGCACATACAAATTCATAATCAAGCAGAATGAGCCTTGACCATCCCTGTAAATAAAGGGCCAGAAAATTTTGTCTGGAATTGGTAAGGCTGAAAATCAATGAGAATGCAAAGGATTTTATGAATTCTGGCTCTATGACCATATCACCCATAGATAAGGGGGCAGAGAATTTAGTCTGCCATGGCTGTAATAAATTAATTAAAAACAAACAAACGAAAACATTTGCAATTACGAATTCACCCCGAACCCTGTAGATAAAGGGGGCAAATCAAGATTTATTTTGCCTGGGGTATGAGATGTTTATATAGTACAGTAAACATGGCTAATTAGTGCCATGACTTCATTAAGGAGTTTAATTTGACCAAACTTTTCTTGCAGCTTTCTGGTAAAAATATTGGGTTGCCTGGATATTGAAGTTTTATATATTTAAAGTTTAAGATTTATAAGCCTGCTTCCTAAGCAGCAAGGAACAGGAAATAAGAGGTGTCAGAAATATCTCAGGACACAAAAGCTAAAGAAATGGATTTAAACTGACCAAAGAATTTAATTTCACCAGTTTTGTTGCTGGTTTGGTGGAAGTGTAAATTGCTGGGTTTCTGTGTAAAATCTAACCCTATTTTAAAATCTACTCTTTCCCCTTCCCTTCCTTTATTCAGATGGTAATTTTGTCAAGAGGTACAGCACTTAAAAAAAAAAAAGGTACAATAGACTGCCGAATCATGAACTCTGTACATGCACAGAGGCTATGTCAGCTTGAAGAGGAAAATAGAGGAGAAAAATGAGGTTTTAACTAAGGGGCGAAGAAGTAATTTCTTAATGTAAAGCTTTGAACCACTGAGGGAAAACAACCTCATGTATGTTACTGGTCCATCAAAGTTAAATGGTTGCCAAGTTTCAAAATCTTAACATGCCAGATTCTTTCCACAGGTATAAATAGCAGAGTACTACTATAAGTCTGTCTCTTGAGTAGTTTATAAATTAATTAAGAGGTTCAAGGTTATGCTTTGCACATGAAACTTAAATTTAAATTTCCTTATGTAAAAATAAATAAATAAATAAAGAACCATTGAGAACCATCAACTGTTTAGAAGCTGCCAATTCCAGTTCAACATGCAAAACTCTGTACATTTTAGGAACATTTCCTGACTGATTTTCACATGAAATAATTTTCCCTTTCCAGCAGGATGCTAAGATTCAGGGTGCAGAGAAATTCTTTCAGAACCTTAATGCAAAATTATCTCCCAATGGGGGGGGGGGGGACGCCACCTAAACAAGCCCCTCCACACTTGGAAATTCATAGGAAATTGCTGTCTACCAGTTGACAGACTATGCAAACAAAAGGCTCCATTTCTTTCCTAGCAGGTACTCAGGATGGATACTTATCTCCCATTTGCATTTCACCCCGAAGCATTACCCTATGTTAATATAACCCTCCCTTTTCTAATGTAGCAATGATTGAGAGTTTTGCCAATTCTTTTCTTCCACAGCAAAAAAAAAAAAGTGAGGAGTGAGGAGATACAAACAGTAATTTCATTTCTCTTTGGCGCTTCTCTTTAGCTTATAAATAATCTGCTTCCATTTATTATATCAGTTTTTCCATTATGTCTATGAAATTATTCTAACAATAACCAGGTAAAAATTGTTGTGTGAGTGGTAATCTAAATTTTATTTTGTTTTATTTTTGTATCTTTTTTTTTTGGTATTTCTACTTTTTCTTTCTGTACATACAAATGTAGCATCTAAGTCATTCTTTCCTGTAAATAATAATAATAATAATCCCTTTCAAACAAGATACATGAACCTCAAAGAGAATTCAGAACCACATAAGGAAAATGTTAATAACTTATCGATTGTGTCCTAATTAACAAAATTTTTGTCCTTTGTTTCCTCCACAGCCAAACTAGGTGAAGTAAATTAAACTGACTGAGTAGACAATAACAGCAGTAATTAAATAACTATGATCTTATATTATTTGCAGCTCCCCAAGAAGAAATTTCTAGAATATTCTCCCCTTTCTTGACTATTTATCACTATTATTTTTTAACTAATTATATCTTCAGGCCCCAACCCCCTGCAGGCCTATTTTCAAAAGGATGTTTTACAGGAAACCAAATTGACATTTTATCTCTTTGATCACAACCTAAGAAGGAGGACCTAGAAAGCTATAACGTTTCAGCAAGGTTTAGAAGTGCTGTTATAGAAGTACTGTTAACTTCCTCCCAGTGACTCGAAGGCAGACAAGAAAACCCCCTTGTTGGAGATACATGCAAAAGCAGCAAGAATTATCTCAAGTTCACCTGATTGCCTCAAGATATACAAATGGCGTATAATTAATAATTTGAAGGTTTTGTGCATTATGTGTTATATAGGAATACTGAAATGTGTCAAATGACTTTGGGACAAAGGGGGAAAGTGAATTGCAAGGACATTCTCTCTCCTTGACCTCAAGACTCTGTGCCCTAGGATTTAAAAGCAGCCGGAATTGTCTCAAGATCATGATGGCCTCAAGACATACAACTGATATATGATTATGTTTTATGTTGCGTGATATTCGACAGAAACATTGAACTATGTCTGACAGTATGTTATTTCCACAAGGAGGGGGAGGTGAACCAATTTTGTGTTTAATTGTTGGGTTTTTTTTTTTTAAAAAAAAAATGTATAGTGTCCCAATGTTTTTTTTTGTATTATTGCCATGCATTGTATGCCTTTTAAAGGATCAGGATATTGCATAGTCCAGTATTTAGATTAGATCAACTTATGACCACGTTTTCTTGTCCCACCTGGCACTCTGCAGTGTGCCAGCCTTCTTACACAATTTTAGATTGTTTTAAATCATTTTACCAAGAATAAGCCCCAAGATCCATGAAACACCAGATAAATGAAGGTATTTATGTCTTGATTTAACAGGAATGATCCCTTTTAGAGTTAAATTTGACTAATTTGGACATGTTTTATGGGGCTGTATAAATTTTAATTTGGCTTCAGTTCTAATTGGGCAAGTGTATCCAAGGTGCAAGTAGCTTTCTTCCTTTAAGAGCAACTGGGCAACTCCCTACAGTGCAAGGCCAGAGCCTATAATAAAGGCCCATAGAAAGCCCAAGGCAAAGGCATCTCTCTCATGACATGTCCAAACCTGTGGCAGCTATGGTGAGTGCCAGGCGATATGGTCAATATGAAAGCCCTAAGGGGATTCACCAGGGATTGTTGCTGTTGTGCCACGTTGGAGGTGTGCAACCAGAGGAGAGCTAGCTTTTGACACCTGAGAACACACAAAAGGGTAAACAAGCAAACTGCACTTTCCAGTCAATATTGGTGGACCATCCTGTTAAGTGTAATACATAGACCATTTTTGAGAAATGCTTCTCCCAAAGTACTAAAACAACACATCTGGTTATTCTTTTGTGGGGCAACAATTTTTAAGAAAAATTATAGCCCCAAATGGGGAATTGTTATAAGAATTTTGAGGTCATATCTATATATATATAATAATTGTTCATAAAACATGTACATGAATGTACAGGCACATGTCTGAAGCAGCACAGGAAGACAGGCCTTTCTGACACCATTTTGACTCTCTCTCTGACCAGGTGTTCCTCTGCAAGGAAGAAGTGGGGTGGGGGGAACCTTCTCATTGTCTCAGGAATTAAAGTGATAATCCCTGGCATCCTGATACCTGACTGCCAGACAAAAGGGTGTGATTAACTTGGCTGGGAAACAGGGAAATGTAAATATCTCTCAATTTTGTTGATTAGGTTTTGGGGGGCAGGGGGCAGGGTCCAGACTGCTCAGATTACTGCCACCAGACCTCCCCTTTCATGATGTACCTATGATGAATCTAGGGAGGGGGGGTCTTGGGCTACACCCCTTCTGTGACATATGGATGATGCTTCTGGGGGGTGGGCTGAAACCAATTTCAAATTTCTTTTTAAGGGCAAGACATCTTTGTTTGGGGTTCCTTCCTTGTTCTCCTGTGTGAGAGGAAGGACCCTGTTGCAACAGCAAAAATAAAAGTGCCTTGCTTCGTACGTCCTGGTTTGGTCTCTGTTATTTGGTGGGCAGGAGACGCTTAAATTCGTCTGCTTGCCTGGATCCTTGAGCTCTCCCTGGGTCAAGATCCATTTCTCTGGGTTCATAGGAACCAGCTTAAATTTTACAACAATTAACACAGTGGATAGCTTAGAATGACAGAAAGTCTGCCTCTCCCCTCTAGGCATGTTTGTATAACTGAGGGTGTTGGTCATCTTTTTCTGAAAAGGTAAAATAAACATGGTTGGGGGAAGCCATTCATAAAACAGGCAGCGGCGCAGACAGAAGGGGCAGGCGGGCTGGGTATGAACTCTGCAGCTGGCCAGTTAATCCTCAGTGCCCTGATGAGTAGCATTTTGGGTCAAGGACCAGATCCCAGAACGTGTGTGTGTGTGTGTGTGTGTGTGTGTGTGTGTAGCAAGCAGATTTTAATACTATGCTCATAATGAGACTAGGAGGTGTCTGCAGATGGCCTCCCCAAATTCTCCATCCGATTGGGGGGGGCAGAGAAATTGGGGTGGGGGGGCATTTCACTGAGGCCACATCCACACGAAACATTTAAAGTGCTATGATACTATTTTAAACAGGCATGGCTTCCCCCAAAGAATTCTGGGAGCTAAAATTCATTCAGGGTGCTGAGAATTGTCCAGAGACGCCTCTACCCTTCCTCCCAGAGCTACAATTTCCAGAGTACCATAGTTTAACAATCCCTCTTCACAGGGAACTGTGGGAATTGTAGCTCTGGGAGGAGGAGAAGGGTCCCTCAACAGTTCTCTGCACCCTTAGCAAACTGCAGCTCCCAGAATCCTTTGGGGGAAGCCATGCTTGTTTAAAAGAGTACCATAGTGTTCTAAATGTATGGTGTGAATGTGGCCCAAGTTTTACTTAGAGCAGACCCACTGAATTTAATGGACCTAAGTTAGTCATGTTCATTAATTTCAATGGACCTCCTCTGAGTAGGGACTATCACTGGATACACAGCCCGGTGTTTTACTCTTGTTGTAAATCCTATCAGGGCTTTCTCATAAGTTCAGTCAACCCAACCGCGATCATCATCGACTGGAACGGACGCCTTCCTCAAAGGAGGCCTCGCCAGCATGGTGTAGTGGTTAGAGGTTTGGGTGTCGGACTAGGACCAGGGATCAAATCCCAGCTTGGCCATGAAGCTCACCCAGCGTGACCTTGGGCCAGTCACTGCCTCACAGGGATGCTGTGGGGATTAAATGCCGAGGGGGAGAAGAACCACATAGGCCACCTTGAGCTCCTTGGAGGGGAAAAAAGGTGGGATAGAAAATCAATTATTGAAATAAAATAAGAACTAAGAAAGGCCTCTTTTCATTCCTTCCTCACAGGAGGCCTTGCCAGGAGGTGCCCCTTTTGATTCCTGCTGAGGGCAGCTCAAAAGCATCCTCAGTTTGGAGAAGCGTTAAAAGTGCTATCCTCTCTATCACGTAGGCTGGCTACGCTCTGCTGAGTCAGCCTTGGGAACCGCTCTCCTGTGAAATTCTCTGTAACCGCTTTCCCCCTTCTCTTTCTCTCTCCTTGATGGCATCAACCCTCTTCGCCCCGCTGTACCCGGATGACGATGGAGCAACATTGCCTATACGAGCCCGACGGTGCCACCCCAAACTGCAACGCAGCCTCTCCAGAGAAGGCACCCAGGCAGGGGGATGCCTGGAGGACCAGCATGCCTGAACTTTGCCCCGGCTAATGGAGACGCTAACTGTGTGCCAGAAAACAGGAGGCGTTTTCCCCCCCCCCTCTCCGACTGGCTGCTCGGGGCAGGATTGCAGGTTTGGGCAGGCCGTGGCGCGTGGCCAAACCTGACCACGCTCTCTCGGATGGGACCAGCAACCTGGGTGTGCTCCCATGAATCAGCGTTCAAGAGGAGGCTGGCTGCAAGATGTGCTGGGACCCAGAACAAGTTGACGTCTGTTTGCAGCATGTGGCGACAGAGCCAGATAGGTCTGTCCAACGTGCAAAGGATGAGCTCACCAAAACAGTTTGGTTTCCCCCCCCCCCCCAATTGCTGTTGTTCTGGCTCCTGTCAGGGATTCTGCTGGTACCTGGCGGTTTTGGGAGGTTGTAGGGTGGCCCTAAAAGGGGGTTGGGAGGTAGCAATCTTATGAATACCGGTTGCTGGAAACCACAGGAGGGGAGAGTGCCAGTGTGGTGTAGTGGTTAAGAGCGGTAAACTTGTAATCTGGTGAACGGGGTTCGCATTTCCGCTCCTCCGCATGCAGCTGCTGGGTGACCTTGGGCTAGTCACATTTCTTTGAAGTCTCTCAGCCCCACTCGCCTCACAGAGTGTTTGTTGTGGAGGAGGAAGGGAAAGGAGAATGTTAGCCGCTTTGAGACTCCTTAGGGTAGTGATAAAGAGGGATATCAAATCCAAACTCTTCTTCTTGCGCTCAAATCCTGCCTGTGGTCTTCCAATTGGGGCATCTGTTTGACCACTGTGAGAACAGGATGCTGGGCTAGATGGGCCACTGGCCTGATCCTGCAGGCTCTTCTTATGTTCTTTGGGGCGGGAGGAGAAGAGGATGAAAGAGGACAAAGACATGCATAACTTGTTATAGGTAGGTAGCCGTGTTGGTCTGGGTCGAAGTAAAATTAAGGTGCTACTGAAGGAATTTTTTTATTTTACTTCGACCCAGACCAACACGGCTCCACATAAGCACCTGGGGACTCCTATTTCAGTGTATCTGAAGAAGTGTGCATGCACACGAAAGCTCATACCAAATTAAAAACTTAGTTGGTCTTTAAGGTGCTACTGAAGGAATGTGTAACTTAATTCATTCATTTGTTAAATTTATATACCTCCCTTCATCAAAAGACCAAAGGGCAGTATATAGCATAGAACACAACCTAGAGCACAAATATCAATACATTATATCAATACGTAAATATTCATTCAAGATAAAAAAAAAACCAAAGCAGTTACATGAATACAATTACAGCAAGAAGAAGAAAATACATAATACATAATTTAAAAAAATACTTTTATAAGAACGGCAGCATAAAAATAAAAAGGAGAAAACACTGGGAGGGGGGAAACAGTGCACAGATACAAAATCTTTTTTAAGTTGTTAAGCACAGCTGCAAGTTTACACTATATTTGGGGAATTGGTTTGTCTGTCTGTTCTCTTTGGGTTTGGACACCTGGCAAGACATCACTTTCAAAGTTGCACAAGGGTTTTCTGGGTGGGGGTGATAATTTCTGTCAAGCTTTCCATGCTAGATGCCCTTTTGAATTGAGTTGGAGAATCGAAACATAACCGAGGTATGAATTTGTCATTTTTCTCCCCTTGGGTTCAGCCACTTCTTGAAATATTGTCACCAAAAATGCATGTTGGATATGCATAAAAATGAAGATATTGATGAAAATAATGTATAAACATGCATTAGATTCAGAGCAATTCTTTGCAAGAATGTGTACATTATTCAAAACTGCAGAAAAAATGTGTTTATTAGGAGAAATTTGTACTAAATGGGGAAGGTTTTTCATGAGGATTTTTTAAATCCACAAGTTGCTGCAAAATGTGAAAAACTGAATTCAATATTGGAAAAATGAGAAATTTAGTGAAATTGATAGGTCCTTCTATCCCTAAGCATGAACTAGGGCTGCAATCCTAACCTTGTTATCCTAACCTTGTAACCCTCACTGAATTCAATACAAAAATTCCTTCCAGTAGCACCTTAAGGTAAAGGTAAAGGGACCCCTGACCATTAGGTCCAGTTGTGACAGACTCTGGGGTTACTGCACTCATCTGGCGTTATTGGCCGAGGGAGCTGGCATACAGCTTCCAGGTCATGTGGCCAGCATGACAAAGCCGCTTCTGGTGAACCAGAGCAGCACACGGAAACGCCGTTTACCTTTCCGCTGGAGCGGTACCTATTTATCTACTTGCACTTTGAGGTGCTTTCTAACTGCTAGGTTGGCAGGAGCTGGGACTGAGCAACGGGAGCTCACCCCGTTGCAGGGATTTGAACCGCCGACCCTCCGATCGGCAAGCCCTAGGCTCTGTGGTTTAACCCACAGCGCCACCCGTGTCCGAGACCAACTAAGTTTGTCACTCAATATGACTGACTTTTGAGAAGACATGCTTATGTTTCCACTGCTAATAACCCTGCACACTGCTGCTCTCTCACTGTCACCTGCAAAACAAAATTGGCTGATTTCTGCCGATTGCTTCATTTGTACACTGGTTCTCCAGCTTTAAAAGAGGCCAGAGAATTATTTGCCATTAGTCATCACCATTTCTGAATTTTGCAATGCAGTTTTCCAACTGAACCATGCTTGCAAAAATGCATGTGTTGTGCTACAGTATGCATAAAAATGAAGATACTGGGAAAATAACATATAAAAATGCATTAGATTAGGAGTAATTACTTGCAAAAATGTGTACATTAGTCAAAACCTTAGACAAAAATGTGTTTGTTAGGAGAAATTTGCACTAAATACTGCCCCAAATGTCCTCAATTCAATGCAACCCACCTCCCTGTGATTTTCCCAGTTACCGGTAAGTGGGTAGCAAAAGTACCCCCCCCCCGGAACCAATTAACGTGGAAATGATCCCTAAACTTCCACTAGGTTTCCAAAAGTGGCTTCTTTGTTGTGTAAAAAGCCAGCACCCGGAGAGCTGGCCCAAAGGGGTGGCCTGGCATCAACAGTTAATGCCTACTATTTGCAGGCCTCATCAAGAATAAAGAGTGACTTGTCACTAACTCAGCTTGTGTTGTGTTTGTGCATAAACAGCAGAAGACAATGCAGACGGACGCAACCAGTCACGGGAAACACGCAGCCTCCCAGATAACAGAATCATTGAATCGTAGAATTGGAAGGGACCACAGGAGTCATCTAGTCCAACCCCCTGCAATTCATTTGATCTATTATATATCTGTGCCACTTTTTCGTTTGAATGAATCACCAAGCAGCTTACAAACAATAAATAACAACAACATAATAAAAGCACAGTACAAGGAGAGACTCTGTCTGTGCGGGCAACATTGCGTAGAGGACCTGTACCACTATTTATTGCAATGCCCACTATACAGTGGTACCTCAGGTTACAGACGCTTCGGGTTACAGACTCCGCTTACCCATAAATAGTACCTCGGGTTAAGAACTTTGCTTCGGGATGAGAACAGAAATCATGCTCCGGTGGTGTGGCGGCAGCAGGAGGCCCTATTAGCTAAAGTGGTGCTTCAGGTTAAGAACAGTTTCAGGTTAAGAACGGACCTCCAGAACGAATTAAGTTCTTAACCCGAGGTACCACTGTATCTAGAACGAAGGGACCGATTTATAAAACCCCTGTTTATGAATGGAACATTCTCAAACAGGGCGGAAAGGGTGAAATGGCTGCTGAGTGATACTGATGACTTCGTAACTTGTAAAGTAGCACTCTATGCGTTGGCAGCTAAGAAGATCAGGAGAAAAGAACTAGATAAAATAGTGGTCAATTGCAAAGGTTATTCGGACATTTAAGCTGGCACATTCTATCTGAGAACCCCCTGCTATTCTATCGTATGCAACAAATAATTTCTAGGAGACGTGACTATGGTTTATTGTATTTGCAGTGCCTGGTGTTTTTATAGTTTTTATGGTTATTGTTGTGTTTCTTTTTGTTTGTGAATGTTGCCATGGCCTTTGGCTTGTGCAATAAACTTTATGATGATGAACAACATAATAGAACATCACAAATGCAGCACAAATCATATACAGTGGAACCTCGGTTTACGAACACAATCCGTTCCACGGAGGCATTCATAAACGGAGGCATTCGTTCCCCAAAGGCACGCTTTTGCGAAGCACCGATAGAGCACCTCTGCACACGTGCGTGCTGCACAGATCGCTTCTGCGCATGCATGAGCTGCGCAGAAGCGATCTGCACATCCGACGCTGCAGAACCCGGGTGTAAACATTTCCGGGTCTGCGACGTTCGTAAACGGAGGCGTTCATAAACAGAGGTAGTTGTAAACTGAGGTTCCACTGTAGCATAATTAACAAATTGTCAGTAAAGTAATTATGATCCATAAAGCACCCTCAACAAAACAACTAAAAAATAAACTAAACAGCACAATTACAAGAAGAAAGTGCAGTTAAGGAACCCCCTTTTTATAATGTATTTATTAAAGATTTTCTCAAACAACAAAACATACAAAAATACAAAATACACAAAGAAAATTACAAAACATAAAAAAGAAAAAACAAGAATACAAGAAAAGAAATAATACAAAAATGCAAAAACAAAAATTCTAACTCTAACCCTTATTTCCAATCTATTGACTTCCTCATTCCACCTCCTTATGCAGTTCTTTACATGTCCTCTGTAGTAAACTCTAAATCTTATATAAATTCTAATTATTACTTTAACTGTACCTTAATTCTTTAATCTTTTATATCTTATATTCTATCTAGATCTTACTTCTTAATTTAATTGTTCTTAACTTCTATCAAAACTTATTTCACACCATTGTATTATCTACAACCTCTATTTTATCTCCCTCACTTCCACTAATTATAATAATAATAATCATTTATTATTTATACCCCGCCCATCTGGCCGGGTCTCCCCAGCCACTCTGGGCGGCTTCCAACAGAAGAATAAAACACAACAATCTATTAAACATTAAAAGCCTCCCTGAACAGGGCTGCCTTCAGATGTCTTCTAAAAGTCTGGTAGTTGTTTTCCTTTTTGACATCTGTTGGGAGGGCGTTCCACAGGGCAGGCGCCACCACCGAGAAGGCCCTCTGCCTAGTTCCCTGCAACTTGGCTTCTCGCAATGAGGGAACCGCCAGAAGGCCCTCGGTGCTGGACCTCAGTGTCCGGGCAGAATGATGGAGGTGGAGACGCTCCTTCAGGTATACTGGACCGAGGCCATTTAGGGCTTTTAAGGTCAGCACCAACACTTTGAATTGTGCTCGGAAACGTACTGGGAGCCAATGTAGATCTTTCAAGACCGGTGTTATGTGGTCTCGGCGGCCGCTCGCAGTCATCAGTCTAGCTGCCGCATTCTGGATTAGTTGTAGTTTCCGAGTCACCTTCAAAGGTAGCCCCACGTAGAGCGCATTGCAGTAGTCCAAGCGAGAGATAACTAGAGCATGCACCACTCTGGCTAGACAGTCTGCAGGCAGGTAGGGTCTCAGCCTGCGTACCAGATGGAGCTGATAGACAGCTGCCCTGGACACAGGCACCTGGACAATTCTAATCTATTATACGTTTATTCTTTAAATAAGAAATTTAAATTTCTTCTAATCTTCTTCCACTGCTACTTCACTCCGATCCCGGAGCCCCTCCCTTCCCTGGAAAACATTTCCCTGGGTGTCCCGACCAGTCCCTTAATACAATCCAATTTCAGACCTTTTTAATCCATCCATCAATTAAAAACCGATAGATCTTTCATCCCGCACCAACTCTTGTCCACTCCAACCCATGCTGCTCTCCCACCCTCCCATTCTGTTGTACAAATTCTTTAACACACCTCCTGCGCCTTTTTGCACCTTCCATTCCCACAACTTGTCCATTGCATGGATGGTGCTCCCTTTCGTTAAAGAACCCCTTGGCAGACGGCCATCCAACCTCTGTTGAAAAACCATCTTCCCTGGTAGTGCCTCCTACTGTTGAATGGTTGCTTACCCTCAGAAAGTTCTTACCAATGCATGACCATAGCTCAATGGTAGAGATTCTGCCTTGCATGCAGAAGGTCCCAGGTTCAATCCCTGGCATCTGCAGGTAGGGCTAGGAGAGACTCCCTGTCTGATACCCTGGAGAGCAGCTGCCAAACAGAGTAGCCAATACTGTGCCAATGGGATCCCAATGGTCTGACTCAGTATAAGGCAGCTTCTTCTGTTCCTCATAAAAATCACCTGATTTCTGCAGATCAAACCTTAATTGAAGGCAGAGGGGTAAATCTAGGTGTTTTTCCCCAGGCCTCCTGGGCAGAGATCCTGGTGAGCTGCTGCCAGTCAGTGTAGACACTACAGAGTTAAATGGGCCAATCTTTTGACTAGACATAAGGCAGCTCCCTTTGTTCCAGTGACACAACCACCCGCCCAGCTTGCAATGCACCAGTCCTGTCTCCCTCCACACCCCATCTCTTGGGCTTTGTGTGAATTTAAAAATTTGCAATTCAGAGCCCTCTTGCTTCACTGTGGACAGCCGCACAGCAGTTGCTGAACTGGAAAGGATGCTGAGGGAAAGCAGCAAATATGATCAACCATGTGGAAGGAGAATAAAAAAAAATCTGAATAAGCTCCTGCAACTGGGAATGCTTGCCTAATCTTCTGACAGATGCCACATTTTCCACTGGGCCTGAGGGGTGGGGTCAGAATCCTGTACCAGCCAATTGCCCAAGGCTGATTCCCCATTTCTTTTCTTCCTGCCACTGTTGGTACAAAATTCCCCACTCTCTCTCTCTCCAAAATGGGTTGAGTTGCCACCTTGATTCCTAGAAGATGCTTTTATGCATAAATTCTGGAAGAAGGGGTGGAGAAGCGGAAAGCCTAACCCTCCCATCCTAAAACTGGCCATAGGGAGTGAGCTAACCCCATTGCTAACCAAACTCCAGGGGGGGGGGTCAGTGCCCTTCAGCTCTATAAATGCATCTCCAGCCCCCCCCCCCGCCTTGCCCTTTAAAACATTGATTTCATTTCACTTTTAATTTGCAAAATTCCTCCTTTCTAGATTGTGACACTCAAGGTGGTTTACAAGCTGAATAAATGATGAAATATACAGCCAAGATGACACATCCTATAGCAGGCACGTCCAACAGGTAGATTGTGATCTACCAGTAGATCACTGGATGTCTGTGGTAGATCACTGGCTCCCCCCAAAGAAGCTCAACAACTTTGACCTGAACCCCCCCAAAATGGGGTAGATCACTGCCAGTTTTTAACTCTGTGAGTAGATCGCAGTCTCTTGGGAGTTGGCCACCCCTGATTTAGAATATTGTTTTGTACAACCCACTAAGGAAGATAATAACACAGCAAGATTCACCAACTCGGGGAAAGACCAGTGCAGGTGATCTCGGTGACCGAGCTGGGATAGGGCTTTTCACTTCTTCACACAACACATAAACCTGTTCCTGCAGGAGGCAGCAATGGCTACCAACTCCAATGACTTTAAAAGAGGATTGGACAAATTCATGGAGGAGAGGGTTCTTGGTGGCTACCATACTAGCAATGAGGTCTGTATCCTGCCTCCACAGTTGGAGGCAGCAATGCTTCTGAGGACCAGATGCTGGAAACTGCGGGGGGGGAGTGTGTTCTTGTGCTCAGATCCTTCTTGCTGGGGCATTGTGTTGTCGACCGTAAGAACAGGATGTTGGACTAGAGGGGCCATTGGCCTGATCCAGTAGGACTCTTCTCCTGTTCTTATGCAATGCAAGGGCCTTGAACCTGGCTCGGTTTGCAGGGAGACTTTATAATGTAGTAGGGTTGCCTGAGGGCTGACCCCCTTTAAGGCAGGTGTAGTTCTCCACAAAGGGGTGGAATCTGATGGGACTCTGGGCCAGAAACGTAAAAAGCCTCAGTCTCCTCGCAAACTCCTTCAGAGCAAATTTCCTCTTGGCCCTGTCCGTGGTGCTACAGCCACTGGCCAGTCTTGCCCTGTGGGATCTGGTGTCAGACCAGAACACAACGCTGTTGTTGTTGTTGTTGCTGCAGTCAAAGCTGATGAATGTTCTCCTAGTGCCATATCCTGTTTGCTTTGATCATTTATAGTGTAAGCAGACAACATTTACACTAATAGCAAACTCATTCTCCGATCACAGATCCTTACGTGGTTGAAACAGCATCAGCTGCAGAGAAGAAAGAAGCATCAGCCGCTTCCGGGGAACCATCCAAGTACAAAAATATGTTAAGAAACTAAACGATCTAGCAACTCTAAACAGCCCAAGATGGACCAAACCTGCTGAGCAGGCATGAAATGCTGAGACAGACTGTTGGGAAATGGTTGACTCTTGACTCCCCCTACTGGTATAGTGGTTAGAGTGTTGGACTAGGACCTGGGTGAGACCTGGGTTCAGATCCCTCCTTATGGGCCATGAAGCTCACTGAGGCAACTTTGGGCCTGTCACTGCCTCTCGGCCTAACCTACCTTGCAGGGTTATTAAGGGGGTTAAATGCAGAGAGGGAGAAACAGTGTATACCACCTTGAGTTCCTTGGAGGAAAAAACGGGCTAGAAATGCAATCAAAAAATAAAAATTTAACACAGGGTGGAATGGAGTTTGCTGGAATGGGCCACACCTCTGGAGCAGGAGCCCTTCAGATTTTGCAATGTTTTCTCACAGGCTCCACTTATCAGCTTTATTGGCCGCCTCCAGGATGCATTTTGTGGGAGGGCTCTAAGCACATCCTTGGAAATTTAGGTGTGTGCAATTAAAGCAGATTAAAGCACTCTGTCAGCTAAGCAGAAGAAGCACTTTGAAAGCAGGCAAGGGGGAAAAGCAACAATAACCCAGGCTCTTTTTTTTTTTTTTTGCTTCAGGGAAATGCTCTAAAAAGTGTGGGATAAATGACTGATTGATGGGAGGGAGGGAGGACCCCACCAGCAAATCAGGAAGAAGGCTCGTTGTCGTATGACCACCCCTCAAACCAATCAGAATACAGGCAGGACATAGCCGAACCTCCAATGAACTTTGTGCAAACAGATTGGGATGAAATGTTCAGTAAACAGGTCACCTGGTGGAGTGTGTCTGTTGTGTGCATGATTGCGAAAAACATCTTTCCATGAAATTAAATGTGATGGCTTATCACTTTTATCCTTTGCCCAATAAACAGTCTCCTGAACCCTTTGTGCCTTCTCTCTCCTGCCTTAAAAAGCACTTCCAGGAGTCCAGCTCACATTCCTAGAAAAGCTTTCCTTGATCTTAACAGGAATAAATCAAACCAGCCAAGCTTTCCTCACCATGTCATGCAAACCAGTTGAATCTCTACCTGTCACATGGTGGATGTTAAAGGCAGGGAGCCCCCCTTGGGAAAAATGGCGGCAGCAGTAGCCAGGCAGGCAGCTACAAGAACCTAGCAGAGGGAATCTTGGATCTTGTTTTGTCAGATTGGTTGATGCCCGGGACAAATGTCCCATTTGTCTCATGGCCAGTCTGGCCTTGTGATTTCCCCCCTCCCTGACCTCCTTTCCCATTTATCTTCTTTGTAGCGAGTAGAGCACCTTCCATCTTTGCAGGCTTTGTATTTAATCAATTGCTCATTAGGGCTCGGGCTTCCATTGTTCCAGCTGAGTATCGCTCTCTGTGCAATTTCCTTTCTTTAATTGCATTTTTCGCTGCGAGGAACTGCAGGAGAGCGACCTCGGCGGGTCTCATCTGCGCAGGCGGAAAAGTGTGCAGGGGATCCAGTTGCCTAGCACAGGCCGAAGGACAGCAACCTTTTCAACAGAGGGGAAGACGGAGCGAGTGTCCTTTGCACGTGGCGGTGCCAACCCAGCCTGGCACAGGTCGCTATATTGGGTTTCATAGCAAGCAGGACAGAAACAGCTTTGTGCAATGACCGCAAAGCTTCATAATTCAGGTTTAAGGAACAGGGCTCTCCACTTATGATATGATATCCTTACTCTGGGTGTGTTCCAAAATCCACAGGAGAGCAAAACAGTTATGTAGGGGTTTAGGGCTAGAGTGACAGAGCATTTACCTTGCATGCAGAAGGTCACAGGTTCAATCTCCAGTGGCATCTCCAGGTAGAGCCAGGAATGTGCCCCGCCTGCAACCCAGTCAGTGTGGGCAAGAATGAGCTAGATTAAGGAAGGCCTGTTTAAATCAGCCTTTAATCAGGCACATGAAGACTAGAATCTTACTTTGTTTTTCAGGGAAGGGCGACAGCTCAGCGGTGAAGCATCTGCTGTGCCTAGAGAAGGCCCTCCGTTCAATTGCCAGTGGCACCTCAAGGTTGGCTGGGGATGTCCCCTGCCTGGAGCCCAGGGGGGATGCTGCCAGTCAGTGCAGACATTGCTGGCCTAGATGGGCCAACAGTCTGACTCAGTATAAGGCAGTTTTCTATGTTCCTACCTTCTTAGGGTACTTGAGGGGATGCCTCTTCCCATAACAACCATCCAAAGTCCAGATGGGCAGAGGAGGCAACATGAGCGTTCCTCACTATGCAGGGTCCTGGAATAGGGCCTGTGTGTGTTTATGCTGCAGAAATGGAAATGGAAAGCGCAACTCTGAGTTGGAAACCCAACTCTGATGAATCATAGAATCATAGAATCGTAGAGTTGGAAGAGACCACAAGAGCCATCCAGTCCAACCCCCTGCCGAGCAGGAAACACCACCAAAGCATTCTTGGCATATGCCTGTCAAGCCTCTGCTTAAAGACCTCCAAAGAAGGAGACTCCACCACACTCCTTGGTAGCAAATTCCACTGACGAACAGCTCTTACTGTCAGGAAGTTCTTCCTAATGTTTAGGTGGAATCTTCTTTCTTGTAGTTTGAATCCATTGCTCTGTGTCCGCTTCTCTGGAGCAGCTTTGACAGGTTGGAGAGAACCCTTCGGAGCTTGGGGGGGGGTCCAAGGAAGTCCTACTCAGAGTGGACCCATTAAAACTGAGGGGCCTAACTGAATCATGCCCATTAATTTCAGGACATGTCCCTACAATGCATTTAAAGAAATTTTTTATGTTTGATGTTTTACTATGTTTTTTTATATACGCTATAGGCAACCCGGAGTGGACTGGGCGGGGTATAAATAATATGGGTGGAGTATAAATCTAATGATAATAATAATTATTATTATTATTATTATTATTATTATTATTATTTAATAACAACAACAATGATACCACTTTAAGCAGTCAAAAGAAAATAAATGATTTCGAACATGGCCGGCACATCTCTTGAAGAGCCCTGTTCTTCGTTTCATGTTCAAATCTTCAAGAGAGCCTTGTTGTGTCTCGACAGGAATGCTATTCCACAGAACAGGGTCAGCCACACACTAAGAACCCCTTTGAGTTACTGCAGAGTGAGCTTCTGAGATCTTTAGAACTTGCAGGAGACACACTCTCTCAGACCGCAGCAAGCTACTGGCTGTAGAAGGGATAAGATGATCTCTCAAGTAAGCTGGTTCTAGAATCATAGGGTTGGAAGGGACCCCAAGGGTCATTTAGTTCAATCTGCTGCAGTAAAGAACCTCTGGCAGATGGCCACCCATCCTCTGCTTAACAACCTCCAAAGAAGGAGAGTCCACCAGCTCCTGAGGTCGTCCATTCCACTGTTGAACGGCTCTTACTGTCAGAAAGGTCTTCCTAATGTTTAGTCAGAATCTCCTTTCTTGTCGTTCAAATCCATTGGAGCATCACAAAACAAGCTTGCTCCATCTTCCCTCTTCAGCTATTTGAGGGTGGCTCTCCTTTCTCTTCTCCAGTGTAACCATAACCATCCTGAGATGCATGCTCCACAACCATTGCTTCTGATCCACTTTCCATGGGCTGCACTCTCCTTTTGGGACCTAGAGCACTTGGGCCCAGGACAAGGTGTCTGTGGGGGTCCTAACTCTGCTGGTTCAGGGGGTGCCTGCCTGCCCCATATGCCTTGAGTCCAGTGGTCTCCTGAACACCAGGCTCAGAGTCAGGAACTCAGTGATTTGCTTTAGTGAATTACTCTGTAGCCTCCAACTTGGTTTTCAGTGTGTTGGACTAGTGTTGGACTAGGACTTGGGAGGTCTGGGTTCAAGTCCACACTCAGTCACGAAGCTCACTCTGGGTGACTTGGCCCAGTTCCCTGCTTCCCACTTTTTGTCTAGAACAAAAGCCTCTCACAAAACTTGTCAGCATTTTCACGCACATAATAGACACATTTTGTTTGAGCAATTTCCCCCAAAGTAGTGCATCTCCGTATGTCATTTGCAAGGATACCTGCATTTGAATGCACACTTTTCACAGACGTGTGCAAAAAACAGTGTGAATTATTTGGACAGAGAGCTACATAGCAAAATAAGAGAGCCAGTGTGACGTATGGTAGTAAAAAGGTGTCAGACTAGTTGGAAGACTAGGCCTCAAAACCCCAACTTGGCCATGAAGCTCCTTGGGTGACGTTGGGCCAGTCTTCTCCCACAACCTACCTCACAGGGTTGTTGTGAGGATAAAATGTGGAACGGGAGAACCCCATTTGCCGCCTTGAGATCCTTGGAGGAAAAGTGGTATGGAAATGAAACAAATAAATAAATTGCTGTGTTTTCATGCCCTGCTGCTCATCCGCCCCAAGGTATCTCGCTGCCCCCCTCTTGTAACTTTCCAGTCTGCCTGTCGCTGGACTTCCAAAAATGTGCATTCCTGAAAGGGGCATGAAGTTTGGCACCCGAAAGCCCTCGGAATGTCTCCTTCGATCAGGCTGCAGCTGAGGCGCAGGGCCAAAAATTTTAATGCCCAGGATGGGGAAAAGGGGCCGGGGGGGGGGGAACAATCCCCCATTGGGATTACAGCTAATTAGTAAAAGGTTGATCCAGGTTGTGTGGAGACAGAACATCCTTGGGTCTCTCTCTCTCGAGAACAGAGGCTCTGCTCCCAAACGGAGCCGCTGTACTTTCCCGGCAAAGCTTCCTCTGAGAGGAGAGTTTAAATTTATCATTGCTTAGAGATCTCCTATTACATGGGTAATTAAGGAAGGCGTCTCATTAGCCCTGTGCTAACTGAAATTCCACATCAGTGTGCAATTGTTTCTCAAGAAGAGGAAATCGATCGGTGTTTTTTAGTGCATATTTCTCCTACTATAGACATAAGAAAGCAAAGGAGAGCCTGCTGGATCAGGCCAATGGCCCACCTAGTCCAGCAGCCTGTTCTCACAGCAGCCAGCCAGGTGGCCCAGTGGGAAACCTGCAAGCAGGATTTGAGCCCCAGAGCCCTCTCCCCTCCTGTGGTTTCCAGCAACTGGGATTCAGAAGCATCGCTGCCGTGGTGGCTGCTAGCCATCAGTAGCCGTCTCCTGCATGAATTGGTCCAACCCTCTATTACAGTCATCTAGGCTGCTAGCCATCACTGCTTCCTGTGGGAGTGAGTTCCATAGATTAACTACGTGCTGCGCGAAGGACTTCATTTTATCTGCCCTGAATCTTCCAACATTCAGCTTCAATGGATGCCTTTGAGTCCTCATGTTATGTGAGAGGGAGGAAAAACTTTTCTCTATCCACTTTCAATATGCCACACATAATTTCATAAACTTCTATCAGGTCTCCTCTTACTCACCCTTTCTCCAGACTAAGAAAGTCCCCAATACTGCAACCTTTCTTCATAGCATAATTGCTCCACCCCCTTGATCATTTTGCTTGCCCTTTTCTGAACCTTTTCCAAATCTACAGTATCCTTTTTGAGGTGAGGTGACCAGAACTGTACACAGGATTCCAAATGTGGTCAAACCAAAGATTTGAATAATGGCATTATGACACTGTTGTTGTTGTTGTTGACTAATACAATGCATTTTTGTGCATTATTTTCACTATTATATACATATGTATGCACCCTTTACCCAAGTATATGCATTTTTGGACACATTACTCTCCCAGAGAACTGCACTGCAACATTTGGAGAGGTGCAGATTTCAAAAGGATGCCTGTGTTTGGTTCCGTGCATTGTTTCTGAAAGTATGAATTAGGTAGATTTGCCTTTAAATTACTGCTGGCTCATATTTCCCTCCCATCCCTGTTTACCTAGGCCATGAATCACCTTATAAAATAGTTGGATAATGTGCTTCAGAAGTGTGTGTGTGCATGTGTGGAGCAGGGGTGCAAGGTGAAGGTGGTTTGTGACATCACAGGTTGCAGCCAGTCGGAGCTGTGCAGAGCTAGTTTATGCTGCAAACATGCGGTAAACCAGCTGAATCTTGGAGCCACGCAACTCAAATTAGGAATGAGGTTTTTTTACGCTGAAATTAATTGATTAATTGAAACCCTCTCGCTCATCTGCCCAGATTCATTGTTTGCTTTCACCCACGTACCCCTAAATTGCTCCATAGATCCTCTGTCGAAAAGGCCTCCTCGAATGAGTCACATACCTAGTGCCAATCACACTGCAATTTAACAGACTAATGTCTCTGGAAAGGGATCTCATCGTGGAACATTTACCAACTATGGGCCTCAATGACAGGCAGAAGTTGACCATTTGTTCAGAACTTCCCTTCGGCAGCGGCAGTTAAGTTCCATATCATATCTCCTCTCAATCTCCTCTTATCCAGGCCAAACATCTCCAACTCCCTCAACTGTTCCTCATAAGGTATGGCTTCCAGACCCTTGATCTGCACCCTCCTCTGCACACCTTCCATCTGGTCAATATCTGGGGTGCCCAGAACTAGACTCAGTACAGACTCTGCAGCCATGGGGCGTCATAAAGGCCACCGACGTGGTTGACTTTGGACTAGGGGTGGACAAATTCATGGAGGAAAAGTCTCTCGTTGGCAGCTAGTCATGATGGCTACGTCCTGTTTCCAGGAGCAGAAGTCTTTGAATACCAGTCACTGGTGAACATAAGGGGTGGTGGCTGTTGCTATTCTTTTCTGCTCTTGGGTTCCCAGAGGCCTCTAGTCAACCACTGTGGGAAACAGGACGATTCATTCTAAGTGACTCCCCTCTGATTCAGCCAGGCTGGTCTTCAGCTCTTAAGGAGAGTGATAAGGGTCTGGCAGCAGATAAAATTAAACTTGATTCATGTCCCAGAAGTTAAAATAGCAACATTCTTTTGCACTTTGAATGGAACTCTGGTCACTGCTGGGGACTTCCTCGCCTCCCATTATGCATCAGTAAGGACTCCGGTGAGGGTATCCCTTCACCCTGCTTTGCAGAGAACAGTCCTCTGTTTCTAGAGCTACCTGGACCTACTTTGGAAACAAAATAGGCCAAGGAGGGCTGTGCGAGAGAGATATTGGTGCTAGAAGCTGGGGGCACACTTTGCCCTGGACCCAACAGCTGAGTTTGCGGCAGAAGTAAGATCTGCCAGGGTGTTAATGCTGTGAGCCCCTCCATCCTATGCTCAGGTTGTGTATATGTGTAAATACCATATGCCCTAAAGATGCCACAATCTCCTTGGACCTTTATTCCAAGGAAACTGAACCCTGGAGAAGCACAGACACCCCTGGAGTCTCTACATGCTCAGAGACTAGGAGAACACGAGAATTCGTAAGATTGCGTGCATGGACATTTTAGGATATGGCCCTCCCCAAATGGTGGGGAAGGCGCACTGAGTGGTTGGGAACGAGAAGCACGTTCTCACACCATAAGGGAGCGATGGAAAAGAGTATCGTTTGATCCAGAGCAGTTATGGGAGGGATAGAACCATAGAGTTGGAAGGGACCCTAAGGGCCATCAAACACACTTGCCAGGGAAAGGGAAAGGTAAGGTAAAGGACCCCTGGATGGTTAAGTCCAGTCAAAAGTCCACTCATCTCGTTTTCAAGCTGAGGGAGCTGGCATTTGTCCAGAGACAGCTTTCCGGGTCATGTGGCCAGCATGACTAAACCGCTTCTGGCGCAGCGGAACACCGTGACAGAAACCAGAGCACACGGAAATGCTATTTACCTTCCCTGCCTCAGCAGTGCCTATTTATTTACCTGCACTGGCGTGCTTTCGAACTGCTAGGTTGGCAAGAGCTGGGACAGAGCAATGGGAACTCACTCCGTCGCGGGGATTCAAACCGCCGACCTTCCACTCGGCAAGCCCAAGAGGCTCAGTGGTTTAGACCACAGCACCACCTGCGTCCCTTTAACACTTGCCCGGACACCCATCTCGACCCTCCATCCGGGTGGGCAAGTAGCCCAATTGGGGTTTATGGGTATACATTCCAGCACCCAAGACATGGGAGAAGCTGCACCAGTGAGAGTACAGCTGGAGAGGGCATGTGACCTGGCAAACATCTGGAGGGCCAGCCAGCACTGGGTGGGGGGGTACATTCAGCCTGAGGGTCCCTACCCTGCCTTAGCAGAGGAGAGGACTCAAGAGAGGAGGAGGAGGAGGAGGAGGAGGAGGAGGAGGAGGAGGAGGAAGAAGAAGAAGAAGAAGAAGAAGAAGAAGAAGAAGAAGAAGAAGAAGAAGAAGAAGAAGAAGAAGAAGAAGAAGAAGAAGAAGAAGAAGAAGAAGAAGAAGAGTTTGGCTTTGATATCCCGCTTTATCACTACCCGAAGGAGTCTCAAAGTGGCTAACATTCTCCTTTCCCTTCCTCCCCCACAACAAACACTCTGTGAGATGAGTGGGGCTGAGAGACTTCAAAGAAGTGTGACTAGCCCAAGGTCACCCAGCAGCTGCATGTGGAGGAGCGGGGATGTGAACCCAGTTCACCAGATTACGAGTCTACTGCTCTTAACCACTACACCACACTAGCTCTCTGCCTTAAGAGCATGTTAAAAACGCAGCCCAGCATCTCCTCCAAATGAATAACTTTACGAGCTGCACATGGAATCTTTTTTATAAAAACAAGGGAACACAAAGCTCACAGAGAGCTCAGTCCCAACAGGGACAGCCAGAGGACCCACGATCTAAGAGGTGATGCTCTGAATCAACCCAGGCCAGAGAAAAGGAGTAGAGTGGAGAACACAAAAGTAATTTTCTGGCAAAGCTTAGCTTTGCTTCCCTTGCTGTTGCAAAAACTGTCTGGAATTACCGCTAAAACTGGACCCCACCCCACTTGGGAAACGAGCTAATTGCACAAATACCACCCCCTCCCTCAGCCTTTCTTTTTTATCCCTGCACATAATCGGCTAAGCACTTTAGCCCCAGCTTGGCATTACTGAGAAAGGTCAGCATCCATGCGCAGAGAAGCGCATGACATGGAGGCCGGGAGTTGAGCTGCTTTTTTCGGGAGAAAGTGGCATTGGTGGTGGTGTTTGTGTTGTCCTTGGGACGGGGGATTTAGTAAAACTGATCAGCTTGGGGCTGTGGGGTGGGAAGGGCCTAATTCCCCAGTTTAGGCAGCTCACATCGGCTAAATGAGCCACAGTTCCTTCTTGGAGGATAACACCGCCTCTCTGTTGTTCAACAAGAGGATAAGGCTAGCGTTGGCTACTAGGTATGATGGTTATGCTATGCGCTCCCCAGCTAGAGGCAGCAATGCTTCTGAATCCCAGTTGCTGGAAGTCACAGGAGGGGAGAGAGCTCTTGTGCTCAAATCCTGCCGGAGCGTTTCCCACGGGGGCATCTGATTGGCCACTGTGAGAACACATACCCTCCAACATTTCTCTGATGAAAATAGGGGTATCCTATTCAGCAATAACAACAACATTTATTCCCTGCCATTCTGACTGGGTTGTCATAGCCACTTTGTGCAGCTTCCTACATATATAAAAACAAGAGCTTTTTTTCCCCCCCAGTCAGAACTCACTGGAACTCATTTCTGGTATCTCTCAGGTGGGTGCCATTGCCATTATAAGTAGGGCTGTCATATGTCTGGGTTGTCCTGGACGCATCCGGGAATCGGGCTTGAAAATGGCATCAAGGCAGATTATCGGTGAATCAGCAAAATGTCTGGGAAAACCAGGACATATGTCAAGCAGGATGCTAAAAAAAAAAAAAAAACTAGAAAAGCCCCAAAATGTGTGGGGTTTTTTTGGGGGGGGGTGCTCAACAACTTTGACCAAAAGCAAGCAAACAAACAAAAGCTCAGCAACTTTGTCCAGATTTTCATTTTTGGGAATATGGCAACCCTAATATAAGAGAACAAGGGAGACGTTCATGGTGAGTTTGGGCACCTCTTTTTCCAGAAAATTAGTACAGATAAAAACATTTTTTAAAAACTGCCTTCAGAAGTCTTCTAAATGTTTTATAGTTACTTATCTCCTTGGTTTGGGGGTCACATAACTCCAACATTTCTCAGTTGAAAATAGGGACATCCTACCATACCCTCCAATATTTTCTCAATGAAAATAGGGACGTCCTTAGGAAAAGCAGGGCATTCTGGGATCAAATCAGAAACTGGGATGGCTTCTAGGAGGGTCTGAGAAGAGGATACTGGAGTAGATGGACCATTGGCCTGATCCAGCAGGACTCTTCTGATGTCCTTATGGTTCCTATTGCTACCGTGTCTGGTCCCCTGCTGCACTGCAAATGTTTGGCCATCAGATGGGGTGGAACAACTCTCCTTGGATCATAATGAGCTTGGGGTTTCGTGATCAGGCAAGCAGGCCTGCTTGGCTTCTTCTACCTAACTTGCCAATAGCTCGCAGGAAGGGTGTTCTCTGTGACACAGCTTTTCTCTAGCGGAGCAACCCAAGTGGATTTCCCCAGCTGTGGCCGGGCGAGCTGTGCCAGGCATTACATCATTCCTTAGCGTGTCAGGACGGCCGACATCCGAGGAGACAGCTCCTTTCACATCTAAGGAGGAGAAGACACTCAAGCAGGTAGTTGGTTGAGAAGCAGCTGGCCGTTCACGGACTATAACTGTCCTGACTTGCCAGGGGCAGTTGCAAATGGTCCCAATATTTAATATGGGGGGAAGGGGAAAATCTCCTGTAAAAACACTGTTGCTCACATCACAATCTCCAAGTGGTGGGGGGCTCCAGGGAGTGCCACTCTTACCCGACGTTCAGTTCCCTGGAATGAAGGTCATTGGAGGCTGCGGTGACTTTAGGACGGTGGCTATGCTCTCATACCCTCCAACATTCCTCTGATGAAAATAGGGATGTCCTATTCCATAATAATCATAATAATGATTTTATTATTTATACCCCGCCCATCTGACTGGGTTGCCCCAGCCACTCTAGGTGGCTTCCAACATAAAACATTAAACATTGAAAAACTTCCCCGTACAGGTCTGCCTTCAGATGTCTTCTAAAGGTTGTATAGTTGCTTATCTCCTTGGCTCAGGGGTTGCATAAATCCATACCCTCCAACGTTTCTCTGATGAAAATAAGGACGTCCTAAGGCAGGCATGTCAAACCTGCGGCCCTCCAGATGTTTTGGCCTACAACTCCCATGATCCCTAGCTAGCAGGACCAGTGGTTGGGGAAGATGGGAATTGTAGTCCAAAACATCTGGAGGGCCGCAGGTTTGACATGCCTGTCCTAAGGGGAAAGGAGTACGACAAGGTTGTATATTGTCTCCCTGCTTATTTAACTTATATGCAGAATTCATCATGCGAAAGGCTGGACTAGATGAATCCCAAGCCGGAATTAAGATTGCCGGAAGAAATATCAACAACCTCAGGTATGCAGATGACACAACCTTGATGGCAGAAGGTGAGGAGGAATGAAAGAACATTTTAATGAGGGTGAAAGAGGAGAGCGCAAAATATGGTCTGAAGCTCAACATCAAAAAAACCAAGATCATGGCCACTGGTCCCATCACCTCCTGGCAAATAGAAGGGGAAGAAATGGAGGCAGTGAGAGATTTTACTTTCTTGGGCTCCTTGATCACTGCAGATGGTGACAGCAGTCACGAAATTAAAAGACGCCTGCTTCTTGGGAGAAAAGCAATGACAAACCTAGACAACATCTTAAAAAGCAGAGACATCACCTTGCCTACAAAGGTCCGTATAGTTAAAGCTATGGTTTTCCCAGTAGTGATGTATGGAAGTGAGAGCTGGACCATAAAGAAGGCTGATCGCCGAAGAATTAATGCTTTTGAATTATGGTGCTGGAGGAGACTCTTGAGAGTCCCATGGACTGCAAGAAGATCAAACCTATCAATTCTGAAGGAAATCAGCCCTGAGTGCTCACTGGAAGGACAGATCATGAAGCTGAGGCTCCAATACTTTGGCCACCTCATGAGAAGAGAAGACTCCCTGGAAAAGACCCTGATGTTGGGAAAGATGGAGGGCACAAGGAGAAGGGGACGACAGAGGATGAGATGGTTGGACAGTGTTCTCGAAGCTACGAACATGAGTTTGACCAAACTGCGGGAGGCAGTGCAAGACAGGAGTGCCTGGCATGCTCTGGTCCATGGGGTCACGAAGAGTCGGACACGACTAAACGACTAAACAACAACAAAGGAAAAGTGGGACGTTCTGGGGTCAAATAAGAAACCAGGACAGCTTTTGTAAATCTGGGACTGTCCTTGGAAAATAGGGGCACTTGGAGGGTCTTTGCTCTGCCTCCACAGCTGGAGGTAGCAATGCTTCTGAATACCAGTTGCTGGAAACCTCAGGAGGGGAGAGATTTGCTCATGTGCTCAAATCCTGCTTGCTGGTTTCCCACGGTGGCATCTGGTTGGCTGCTGTTGAGAAGAAGATGCGGGAGTAGATAGGCCCCCTTTGGCCTGATCCAGCAGGCTCTTCTCAGATCAGTGTATTTTTCTGCTGCTACTCCATGTTTGTGAGCTACATTCCCAAGGGTGGGCCTCTCTCTCTCTGCTAGCACAATCCTGTGGACTTTGTGCCGGGGGTGACAGGGACACCAGCAAGCAGTCTAGGACTGTCGGCAGCATGCCAGAGGCAGGAGCAAGTGTTGATCACGCAGAGATCTGTGGCCTAGGAACAGGCATGTGGCAATCAGGTTCCCTGGGTTTGTTTGTCCAGCGTTGGGGGTCAGACTTATTATGAAGGCACCAAACCAAAGTCGAAGCCACAAATCAAACAGCAGCTTTTTCAATGATCTGGTCCGTTCAAAATGTTCTTCCGTTCCATCCCATCGCTCTCAGTGGGGTCCAAAAATAGTGGCATTTTACAGATAAGGACACTGGCTCTGGACAATCTCATGCCTGGCAGTGAAGGAGGGCCTCTCGTATATTAGGACAAAGATAGCCAGACGTGTTCATATAAATTCATGGACTGCATTGCTAGGCATTTCTAAGCAGTGTGTGTTTGGGGTGGGGAGGTTCATGCAAAGGCTTGAACCAGGGATCTGTAAAATAGAACATAGTTATTGTCTCATGTGATTTCCTCCTGGCCTCTGAGCCACAAACCGAGGCAAGTCTACCGGCAATTCTAGCAAACACTTCCCAAAATGTGCTCAGGTTTGGAATTTATGGAAGCAAATCCCATAATTACAAAGCAATGGTGAGGCAGAGCTACAGCCTTCACTAGGAAGGGTGGGGGGAATCTGTCAATTTTGGTTTCTCGGTTTCTAATTTTCCATGCTTCAATTCAGTTTGCTGCATACGTTTGCAGCACTTTTTTTAAGTTCACATGAACATTTCAGCACATTTTGGGGTGCATGTTACCTAATGCAGCGTTTCTCAACCGCTGTTCCGCGGCACACTAGTGTGCCGCGAGACGCTGGCTGGTGTGCCGCGACGTGCGGCGACGAGAAGGGCGATTTGCATTGTCACGTGCCTGGCGGCCGCCAATAGACATTACTGACCCGCCAGAAAGGAAGCCGGCCGGGTCACGACACGGGGCGAGCGCAGCTCTCAACAGCCACCACCACGGGAGGGTGGTTTTAAACTTAAAGAAGCTGGCTGGATGAGCTCAACCTGAAACTTGCTGAGCAAAGGATTGTGCTGGCAGAGAAATCAGCGGCTTGTGAAGCCTTATTACAGGAGATTGCAACCAACACAGCAATTGGCAAGTGTTTCTTACAGTCATAATTATATAGTCAATATAGGGCGGCACAGAGTTAAATTTTTTAACTTTTTTAATGGTGGTGTGCCTCGTGATTTTTTTCATGGAACAAGTCTGCCTTGGCCCCCAAAAAGGTTGAGAAACACTGACCTAATGTATGCCTGTTTCCATGCGATTTTGACTAGTATCATCTAGTAGTCCAACCCCCTGCAACGCAAGGAATGCCATGAAAATGCCTACACATTTTCCTGAGTGTTTTTTTTTAAAATCACAAATCGCTGCAGAAATACAGGGAACTGAATTGAAGAAAGGAAAAAACAAAAAGGGGGCGGGGGCAAAACCCAATATGAGAAATCTGTCCATTTCTGAGGCCGGTGCTCTAGCCTCCTCCCTGCAGGGGTCGGGGACTAGACGAGGAAGTGCATGGCAAACAAAATGTCCTGATTTCAAAGGGTTACCGTCATCCCCCCAGGGCATCTGTGACAACCCTCTGGTCTGCTGGCAAAGCTTCCTGAGACTAGAAATGAGATAATCCTAAGAATGCAACAGGTTTCCGCTCCTTGTTTGTCTTGCAGCTGGGGAATGTCGCTGCAGTGCTGTGACATTTCTCCCCCTGGGGTAAGGGGAAGCTTAAAAACTCATGACGCTGAAGATCTGGGCTGAGGCCCAAAATTGCGCCCCAGGATCTTCTGGCAAGTTTGCCCCCTTTCCCCCGCTTAGAGTATGAGGGTAGTTCATTCATTTGTGGGTGGAGCACAAATGACTGCGGAAGACACCTGAAGGGGGCGCTATTTGGGTGGCTCTTGTGGCAGGCAACTCTACAGCTCCAAGGTGGGAAACCTCCAGCTCACAGGCCCAATCTAGCAAGCCAAACCTCCTCATTTGCCCAGGGGGTTCATTTTCCACAAACCACACCCACTTTCCCTGAACTCGACGCCATATGTCATGCTAGGTAGTTATGCGGATGGATGGGCCGCTTGCCCGACGATCCCTGCAGAAACAGGGCGTGGCAGCACCGGGGCCATCCGCCACACGGTGTGCCTTTTTGTCACCCCCCCTCATGGATGACACTCGGGGCAGAATGCCCCCATCGCACCCCTTCCAACACCCTTGAATAGATAATAGAATCATAGAGTTGGAAAGGAACACGAGGTTCATTTAGTCATGCAACCCCCTGAAATGCAGGAATCTTTCGCCCAATGGGCAGCTTGAACGCATCACACTGAGATGAAGAGTCTCATGCTCTAGATCAGGCATCCCCAAACTTCGGCCCTCCAGATGTTTTGGACTACAATTCCCATCATCCCTGACCACTGGTCTTGTTAGCTAGGGATCATGGGAGTTGTAGGCCAAAACATCTGGAGGGCCGCAGTTTGGGGGTGCCTGCTCTAGATCTTCATTCACTCCTTCTTCGCTGGCTGGGCAGGGGAGGTGCCATTTTGTGGTTTGTCTCAGGCACCAAAATGTCTCGGGACTGCAGATATTGGGTTGTTGTATCCAACCACGTTCTCCTCCTCTGAAGTTAACGTGCCTGTCATGCCCACTTTGGGCCTACTCTGAGTCGGACTGATGCTGGATCCAATCCACTGCTTGCCCACCATCTTGTTGAGAACGACTCCTTACGTCAACCGGGAAGAGAGACGCTTGTTGGTGTTGGGGTGTGGAGGAAGCCAAATTCATTTCCCTCCGGTAACTGGAACAGTCGAATGTCGGAAAGGGCCCAGTGGCTTCATGCTTTGCGGGAATGCAGGATATTTTCTGACACTAATTAGCTGAGTGGTGCTCCGGGGGCATTGTTCAAACTCCTTTGTCTTCTGTTTGTTGTTGTTGAAACCTACTTAACGTCAGTAATGAACTGATCTCAGAAATATAAAGGAAGCCTTTGTTCCCTCCCCTCCTTGGCAGATCAGCGCACACAGCAGCCCTTACACCGGATAAACATTCCTCCCCACAGCTTCTGCAGGGCCTCAGACATTTCTGATAAGGATCAACACCCCAAAGCTGAGTCTTGTCGCTGCTACATTCCCCCCACCCCACCCAGGGTGATCCCATGGGAGACCCTGGTTCAATCCTGACACAATCACAGCCCCACTGGTTGGTCTGAAGTTCCACTCTGTCTTGACTTTTAGCCTGGCTTTAGGCACGTATACTCAGGAGCTAGCCTCACTGAAATCTATGGTGCAGCCATGTTTGGAATCTTGTGTACGGTTCTGGTTGCCTCACCTCAAAAAGGAGCTGGAAAAAAGGTTCAGGAAGAAGGCGAGCAAAATAATCAAGGGGATGGAGGGTATTCACCTATGAGGAAAGGTTGCAGCATTTGGGACATTTCAGTTTAGAGAAAAGGCAAGCAAGACAAGACATGATGAAAGTTCATAGCACGACATGGAGAAAAGTGGATAGAGAAAAGTTTCTATCCCTCTCTCATAACACTAGACCCCATGGGCTGAATGTTGGTCATTTCAAATCTTGCAATATTCTCTACTAAAAATGTGAGTGCTGAAGAAATTGGTTACAATGCTACTGTAGATTATTTTGCTTCATGCATAAAACATACATTTTAATTTTTTTAGATTGCATCATTACCTATTAATCTGATATTTTTAACTTTGCTAATTTCATAGTGAAACACAGAGGTATGCATATGCTAGTATTGTGGATCAATACGACCGATCGCTGGGCCTGCATAAATAAAAACTGTTGTTACTTAATTTAAAAAAGTTAATCAAAGTCCATTAAGACTTAAGGTATAAGAAGAGACTTGTAGCTGCCGTATATCCAGAATTCTTGTTGATGTTAAACAAAAGTTATTATTTCCATTGTGTAATATATGTATTTTATGAGTTTATGAATATTATGATTACCAAGAAAAAAAGAATGTCCTGCAAATTACATTTATGTTTGATTGACAGCAGTCCATGTGAAAAGGATTTCAGGGTCTTCTTAGTAGGCTACAAGTTTAACGTGAGTCAATAGTGTGATGCAGCAGCAAAAAGAAAAAGAAAAAATTCTAGGCTGCATGTGCAGAAGTCCAGTGAAGAAAGAGTGCCTCTCTTTTCTGCCTTGGTCAGACCCCACTTGGAGTCCTGTGTTCCGTTCTGGGCACCACAGTTTACGAAAGAGATTGAAAAGCTGGAAGGTGTGCAGAGGAGGATGACCAAGATGATGAAGAGTTGAGAAACCAAGCCTTATGAGGAAGGGTTGAGGGAACTGAGTAGGCTTAGCCTGGAAAAGAGAAGACTTGAGAGGCAATCTGAGAGCAATCTTCAAATATCTAAAGGCCAGTCACATGGAAGGTGGAGCAAGCTGCTTCATGGGTTGATGACCTGAACCAATGGATTCCAAAGGGCACAGGAGGAGATTGCGACCAAACATTGGGAAGAACTTTCTGAAGGTAAGAGCTGTTTGATAGTGGGACAGACTTCCTCAAGAGGCTGGATGGCATCTGGCAGGGATTCTTTAGCTGCAATTCCTGCATTGCAGTGGGCTGGACTAAATGACCGTTGGAGTCCCGTCCAAGTCTGCAGTTCTGTCATTCTAATAAGAACCATGGAGGTCACCTCGAACTCTTTGAAGGAAAAGGCAGGAAATAAATAAATAAGCAAGCAAATAAATGACCACCACTCCCAGCTACAAAGGCTTCCCCTTAGTGCTCACACAACTTCCAAACCCGCATTTGTGTTCTTGTGGTCTAGAAACTTGATGTCTTGATAGCAAACGTAGCCAGGGTGCCGACTTCTTCCTGCAGTTCCCTCTCTTTTTTTTCATGACTCGAATCAATAGTATCTCAAGTAAAACTGGGTAGCTGAGCTTCTAATCTCCAACATCTCCGAGATCCTCGGGATCGCTTTTCACCTACCAACCGGCGTCCTAATCTTGAGGATTACGCATTTCTGCCTGCCCAGTTCACGCCACCCTTGGCACGGTTGTTGAGAGAGCAAAGAGGAACAGCGTTGCTGCCCCTGGTTGTTCCACAGGGCAGCTTACCAGTTGCTCCAGTGGGTCACCTGAGGTATCTGGGGCAGCGACATCCATTTGCCTGGGGAATTCTTATCTCCAGTTGACAAAAGGTAAATATTGAATCAGCCGCCTTGGCATTCAAGGCAGACAGGTTGACCTGGGGCGGAGCTTGCCTGGTGGTGGTGCTGCGTAGAGAATTGCCAGGGGAAGCCCTGCCCGCTGTCACCAACGCAGGACAGCCAAGGACTTAAGATCATAAGAAGGGCCTGCTGGACCAGGCCAATGGCCCATTGGTCCAGCATCCTGTTCTCACAGGGGCTAACCAGATGGAACCCAAAGGAAAGCCTGCAAGCAGGAAACCAAGAGGAAGAGGTCTTTCTCCGCTCCTGATGTTCTTCCTGGCGTTTATTTGGAATTTCCTTTCTTGCAAGAGCTGTTCAACAGTGGGAGGGACTCCTTGGAGAAAGGGGCGGACTCTCCTCTACAATTCTATGATTCTATTATTTGGAAAGGCAATAATCTGAGGTGGGGTGTGAGGCTTATTACTCTCCTTCCTTGGAGGCTTTTATTTTTTTCATTTAAAAGACATTTTATTAAATTTTCCAATTGAACACATTTAAACAATAACAAAACAAACAACAAACCTAACATAAACATAACAAACACAATTTTTTTCTTCTAACCATCTTATCGATTATTTCAATTTTCTTTGCTCTGCCGAGCTTTGACTTCCCTCCCTCCCCCCAAACGGTTTTTTCCTGTCCATTCCTGTCTTGCAATTCCTTTATTCCTTCTATTTAAAGTCAATTCGTAGGATTTATTTCAGTCCTGTGAGTGTCTTTAAACTTCTACAGTTCCTCTCCATATAGTCCACATATTTACTCCAGTCCTTTTGGAACTTTGACTCTCCCTGGTTTCGGATCCTGCTAGTCAGTCTTGCTAATTCCCCATAGACTATCATTTTTGTCTGCCACTCTTCAATCATCGGTAACTCCTGAGTTTTCCATTTTGGGGCTAATAAAGTCCTAGCTGTGGTTGTCGCGTACATAAATAATACTTGATCTTCTTTCACAATCTCCTGACCTATAAGTCCTGCTAAAAAAGCTTCAGGTTTTTTGGGGGAAAGGTGTATTTAAAAAATCTTTTTCAGTTCATTGTATATCATTTCCCAAAATCTTTTAACTTTTTCGCATGTCCACCACATATGATAAACCTTCCTCGGAGGCTTTTAAAGAGAGGTTGGGTGGACACCTGCCAGAGATCCTCTGGCTGCAATTCCTGCATTGCAGGGGGTTGGAATGCAATGGGGTCCATTGGGGTCCTTTCCTAACTCTGCAATTCTGTCGTTCTAGATCTGCCCACTGGCTAACTTGCTGTGTGTCAAGGCTGTGGTTAAAAGCTCAGGGGTCAGGATGGTGAAGAAAAACAAGCCAGCCCTGATGACTCTGCCCCCCAAGCGAGACTTGCTCCACCTTGCCCCACCCCAGCCTGGCCAACTCAGATCTGGGTTCGCTCCCCGTCCTTGCCACCCTACCATGCCCTGCAGTTCTGTGAATTAGCTGGACTGGCTGTGTGGGAACCAACAGGCTTTGCTTGGGCAGAGGGTGCTTGGGCTGCCAGCCTCCCTTCTTCCCTTCCCTTGCTTTTTAATTACTTGGGAATTAACGAATTCTTGGCGCAGGCTTGGTTCCTCGGGGGAGCGTAATCTCTGGGATGAGGCTATGGAGGAGGGCCAGGGGGAGGCCCAAGGTGCCCACCGCTAGTGTGACACTTTGTGGGAGAGAGGAGGAGGAAGAGGAGGTGGGGGGAAGGCTGGGGGTCCCCCTCTTGGAGGAACCCTGATGCCCCTCCCCCCCAAAAAATAGGAAGCATCCCAGACAGATACACTTTGATTCTCGAAAAGGGTGCTCTCCTTGGAATCCTGACATGTAGGAAGATAGTAATAGCCTGCTGGATCAGATCAATAGCCCATCTAGTTCAGCATCCTGGTCTCACAGTGGCCAACAAGATGCCTCAGTGGGAAACCCGCAAGCAGGATTCTAGCAGCGATCTTCCCTCCTGTGGTTTCCAGCTACAGGTATTTAGGAATATTGCTACCGCCGACTGTGAAGGCAGAGTATAACCATCCTGGCTAGTAGCACTCTCCTCAATGAATTTGTCTAATCTTCTTTTAAAGTCAACCAAGTTGGTGGCCATCACTGCCTCCTGTGGGTGAGAGTTCCTCAGGCCTTTCTATTATCTATCCTGAATCTTCCAACATTCGGGTAGTTCAAGTTCAAGTTTATTACAGCCATAGGCCCATATCTACGTAACAATACAGCATTCATCAATCAACATTCATCAATTATCATCAACATTCGGGTAGGTGGAATGCCCACGATTTCTAGTGCTGTGAGAGAGGGAGAAACCCTTCTCTCTCTCTACTTTCTCCACGCTCTGTGCATAATTTTATAAGCTTCTATCATATCACCTTCTAACTCACCTTTACTCTAAACGAAGAAGCCTCAAACACTGCAAACTTTCTACATAGGGGAATCGCTCCATCCCCTTGACCATTTCAGTTGGGAGTGCACAGGAGCAACTCAAGGAAAAAGTTGGCAACATCAGCTCCTGATCTTCCGGGGGGAGAGGGAAGGGAGAGAAAAGTTTTATTTGCAGGGTTGCCAACCGACCGGGGTGGGGTGGGGAATAGAGCTTAGCCAGCTCTGTGCTTGTTCAGATAGTCAGGCTCACTGAGTCACACCTGCAGACCAGCCAGCTGCTAAAGGTAGAGGACTGGAAACTGGCAATCCTACTTGTTGTCTCCTCCTGCCCTCCCTGCACATGGCATTGCTTTGTCCTGCCACCACCGTGGGATCCTCGCTCTCATTACTACTCATTAGTAAAGCTCCCATCTCCTGCCTGTTTGCAAAACTTTCTGGGCTGGCTGCAGAACAGGAGAGCCTGTCGAGGCCTATTAGAGGCCTGCCTTCTATGCCTTGGCTGCAGAGCTTCAGGGGGAGACTGTGTGGGGTGGACCCGCTGCCAAGCTCCAACGGGGCAGAATAATTTAATAGTGAGTTAGGGGGAACTGCAGGGGGAGCGGTGTCCTCGGATGCCCAGGCCTCCCAGCCTGCTGCTGCTTACTCTGGGGTACCAAGGGACTTGGGGTTATTTATTTCCTATTTCCTATATTTCCCAGTGAGCTTTGTGGCAGAGTGGGGACTAGAACCCCAATCTAACTCCAACTAAACATTAGGAAGAGGTTTCCGAGCCTAAGAGCTGGTTCACAGTGGAACACTTTTGAAACAGAGATCGGATCCTTTTATAAAGCCATCTAAGCTGGTGGCCACCACTGCCTCCTGTGGGAGTGAGTTCCATAGTTTAAGTGTGACCCGCATGCAGAAGTCCTGTCTTTTATCTGTCCTGAATCTTCCACTGTACATGCAGATTCAGAAGCAGGGTTGATTACGGCTGCCGAGAGGTCAAAACAAGGCAAGCCTTTTTTTGGTATGGAAATACAATTATGGGGAAAGCTTCACCTGTTGACATGCTGCCTGTCAGTCATCTTATTACTTGTGGGTGGTTCCCTGCTTTATTTCCGGATCCTCTGCTCCCACCTGCAAGAAGGTCGAAAGGGTGTATCTTTGCATCTGACAAAGAATGAAAAAATGTTGTGCAAATGTGTAGAGGGCTCAATCCATAGTACTGAGCCCAGAAAATTCTGTTGTCACTTCTAGGGCCAGTCAGCACACACTATGTTGAGGGCAGGGGCTTCTTGGCAGTGGCCTCCCTCCCTGTGCCCATGCTGGTCTTAGGTAAGGCCTCTCCGGAGAGCGACTGGCAGGGCGGAAACTGTCCTTGGTGCTGAAAGCCCAGTCTCACCCTTCCTGCTGACTGAGCGACTGAGAGTGCATTCAAACACAGGGAATATTAATGTTAGTTTCCCTGAGCATAATCCACATGCGTTCCTCTCGTTTTCTAATGTTCCTTTCGCACTGCAGTGCCTGATGTGTTATGGAACTGTGGCTTTTGGGCCGATACCCGGTGGATATCCAATGAAGCTGAACGCTGGCAGTTTCAGGATGGATTTTTTTTAAAAAGGACCTATTCACGCAAAGCGGAGTTGAACTGTGGAACTCGCTCCCACAGGAGTCATGAATGGCCACTGACTTGAAGGACTTTATAGAGGGTTAGACAGCAGCTACCAGCCATGACAATTCTGCTCTGCCTCTGTGATCAGAGGCAGCAATATTCTGAATAGCAGTGGTTGGAAACCACAGCAGGGGAGAGTTCTTGTTGTGCTCAAATGCTGCTTGCTGGTTTCCCACAGGCCACTTTGAGAACAGGATGCTGGCCTAGATGGGCCATTGGCCTGATCCAGCAGCCATTTCTGCTGCTCTTGTGATATACTAGCACGTCATGTTAAATTTCACTCAGACCAGTGGGTGCAGCTTTCTGCACACTTCTGTTCCTCCCTGAAAACATCAGGAAAGACCCGAATGGCGTGAAGTTTTGACACTTTACTCCTGCGATTTCCCAGTTCAGGGGGCGGCAGCAAACTCATTCCCTCCCCCCGGAATCAAATATTGCGGAAATGAGCTCCGAACTTGCACTCTGCTCCATCAGTTTTCTGGAAGCGGCTTTTAGCGCCTGTGAAAGCTCATGTAGAATACGGAAATTAACAATTAGGGAAACAGAAGAAACTGCCGTGCGGTCTGTGTCCCATCCTCTTTGAAGGGGTGCAGAGCCTGTGACCCCAACTCCCACTAGTTGATGGTCAATGGTCAGGGGTGATGGGAGCCACATGCAGAGGGTCGCAGGGTCTGCTTCTGCGTAGTCATGCTTGTAAGATTGCGCTGTCAGTCTGCAACTCAACTCATGCTTGCTTGGCACATCAGAATTTACTTTGGAGTAAACTTGAATTGAATCAGGTTGCAACACACCGGATATTTAGGAAGCCAGGGCAGCAGCGCCTGTGCCTCAGAATAAAAAACTCACCTGAAGCTGATGGTGCTGTGAGATCGAATGGCTGCAACCCAAAACTAGCATGAAAATATTTGCTGCACTCGACAGGGAATTGTGGTGGAAAGGAGAAGGAATGAGCAAGCCACACATTCTCTGTTTAGACACAGCTGAGCCCCAGGCTCGGCCTGGCCACAAAGTTTAAAAGGAAAGATTTTGCAGTAATTTATTGTTGGAGCAGAAGTAAAGGAACACAGCTGGGATGTCTGGGGTAAATCAGATTGTACCTTATCTGGATAACGTTTCAAATATTAATTTTATTAAAAAATCTGTAAACCACTTTTCTCAGGCGAGGCAGTGTGTGCGAAGCAGATACGAAATAAAAACCTAATGATAATAATAAAATTCATACTGTGTCTCTTGAAAGCAAAGCTTCATCCAGACACAACAATGGGAAAAAGCCAGATTCAAAGGTGGAGAACTCTTAGATGTGCGTGTTCCAGAGGGTTTGGCCACTTAATTAATATTCACGGATGTGCAGCCAAGCCATAAATATTGATAAGCAGCTGGGTGCATAAGGACCATTTGTCAGCTGCTATCAATTAATATTAATGGACGGCAGGAATGAAGATGGGGGGCTATAAAAGGGTCATGTGATCACAATGAAGTGGGCGGGAGGCCTCATGAATATTCATGGCATGGCTCATGAATATGAATTATTATCATTATCCCACCCTTCCTCCCAAAGGAGGCCAGGATGAACGTTCAGGGAAGGTTAACTCACTATAGAGGGATGGTACTCTAGTTCTCCTTTAGCAATTTGCACACAGCACATCTGCCTCTCTGGCCAGGAATCAGACCTTTAGGCTACATCCACACTCACCTTAACCCCAGCGCCAGATTTAGGGTGGTTGGGACCATTCCCTCGCACAGGGCACCGAGCTGAGGGGGTGCAAAATTGGGAAGATCCATAACTGAGAAGATCCATTTGGGGGCACCAAAGTTTGGCCTTGCGCAGGGCTCTGTATTACAAAAGATTAGCCAAGTCCGCCCTTGCTAATGCCGAGAAACAATCTGAGGTCGCTCCAGGATTCTGGAGACTTTGTCGAGTGGGCACATGGCTGTGATAAGTGGCATGCCGGCCCGAATGGCGGCCGTGTGGCAGCGATACTGATGCAGTTTTGATGTGCAACAATGGTGTTCTCATTAGAGCATAGGCCACCCAAGTTGGGCCACCGCAGGGAAGGTTCCCAGAGGCCTTCTGTCGCAAGAGGTGCTCTTCCTTTGAAAAGACGGCACCTCAGTGCAGAATATAATTATTTGGGGTGGGGTGGGGTGGGGGTCCCCTGAACAGTAGCTCTGTTACAGCTTTTTATAACACTGGCAATGATTCCTTCCCCAAACAACACAAGATGTGCTTTTGCTGAGCAGATGCTGAGGACTCGGCATGTTTCCGTCTCCTGCTTCCCCCAGCGACCTTTATGCTGAAATGCTTGCACCTGAGCAGTGGTGGTGATTATGAAAAAGGTTAATCCCATTCGAAATGGTTCTGGCCCTCTGGTGAGACACACGTAGCAACTTTCTTCCAGCAAGTTCCTGAGTTTGACCTGCCGTCCGGCTTTGGAGAACCGTGCCACTCGTACGGGTGCATCACCCCGGTGGCCCCCACGTATAAGTGAGTCCATCACAGATCAGACGAAGCACAAAGCTGCCTTGTAACCACGTCTTTGGCCTCTCTAAGCCTGCAGGCACCCGAAAGTTTGAGTCAGTGATTGAACCCGGAACATCCTGCATGCAAAGCAAATTGTCCCCTGCTGAGCTGTGGCAAACCTTCCCTAAGACTGTAGGGGGAGCCCTGGTGCTGGAACAAGTCAAAGGGGGCCTATTTAGCCCAGCACCCTGTTCCCACAGTGGCCAACCAGAAGCCCCAGCGGGAAGACTCGAATACAGGACCTGAGCACAGCAGCAGCTCCCCCACAACTTGTGATTCCCAGCAACTGGCATTCAGGGGCAAATTGCTACTGGGATCCACCTGACTGCACAATTATGCTCTTTCACTGAACTCTTTGTATTTTAAATGACATAGTTGAGACTTTGCAGAAACGTGTCATGTGTCATCTTTAGAAGGTATAGACTAGGGCATCAGATAATCCAGCCCCTGTGAGCTGTGCCTAGGGATGGGTGAATCTGTCAATTTTCGTTTCTAGGGATCCAAGGATCTGCCAGTTTCAGATCTCTGTTTCTCATTTTCCCACTCTTTACTTGAATTCTCCACATTTCCACATCCGTTTGCAATAATAATAATAATAATAATAATAATAATAATACCCTCATGCAAACTCATCAGCAATTTTTTTTGCCTGAATTCATATATTGCATATACCTGCTTTACACATTTTTGTAGCCAGCTTTCTCTAGAGCAATGCATTTCTGCACGTCACTTTCACTATGATGTGCATTTATAGCACACTTTACCCCAGAATATGCATTTCCCCCCCCCCACACACACACTTTACTTGGCTGGAGAACTGCACTGTTGAATTGGGGAAGTGCCTCGAAGTTGCCGCAGGCCAGTGACATCCTGGATCTCCCGCCGTCGGGTGCCGGCTCTCTGCAAGCGCACAGCAGAAGCAAAAAGCTGTAAGCAGCTTCCAAGTCCGCAGTGAACTGAAGTCCACTAGTGGGCTTCTGGCGCCACCTGGTGGTGAAATCCAAGACCATACTCACCAATGATGTGCTCAGGATTTCTCGCACACATTCAATTCCTACCTTTTCTGTCCTTAAGAGCCCCGGGAGTTTGCAGCGCCTTCCAGCATGCGGTTGTCCATGGGTGCTCAGGCCCTGATGAGAGTCACGTGTGGGTTACATGGCAGGGGGCAAAGGCCCATTGTTGTTGTTGTTTAGTCGTTTAGTCGTGTCCGACTCTTCGTGACCCCATGGACCATAGCATGCCAGGCACTCCTGTCTTGCACTGCCTCCCGCAGTTTGGTCAAACTCATGTTCGTAGCTTCGAGAACACTGTCCAACCATCTCGTCCTCTGTCGTCCCCTTCTCCTAGTGCACTGTGTTTATTCAGGAACTGCATGAACTGAGCCAAATTCCCTGCTTAGTACAGTAATTGTAAAATCTCCAAACTAGACATCCGTTCTGTACTTTCAAACTAGCCACTGTAGTTTGTGCTGGGCTGCCACCTGGTGGAAGCAGAGTGTAACAACCGTGGCCTTTTAGTGACACCTGAGAAACCCAAGGTGATGGCAAAATAAGAGATGAACTTCAGGGTTACCACTGCTGGCACTGAAGCACATATGGCCAGACACTTTGACACTTAACCGAAACCCTAGTTTGGGGACAGCTATTATTACCAAACTGCGGAAGGCAGTGGAAGACAGGAGAGCCTGGCGTGCTCTGCTCCATGGGGTCACGAAGAGTCAGACACGACTAAACAACAACAACATTATTACCAGCTGGGGTTCTCCTGCCTGCGGGTTAAGCTCTGTCTTTTGCAGAAGACAGTCCTGTGTCTGCCTGGTTCACATCCAACCCCAGAAGAGGAGAGCATGGGGGGAGCAGGATTCTGGAGTTGCCCATCCTAACCACAAACTGAGCAAGTGCACAGCTTACCTGGTCACAGTCTTGCCCCGTGGCAGTGAGATGGATCACTATTCAAATTAGAGTCAACATTTCAAAATTTGCAGCTGCCCATACAAACAATCATGTGGGCATTTCATGCACATCATGCATAAAGGGTAAAGGGACCCCTGACCATTAGGTCCAGTTGTGACCGACTCTGGGGTTGCAGCGCTCATCTCGTGTTATTGGCTGAGGGAGCCGGCGTACAGCTTCCAGGTCATGTGGCCAGCATGACAAAGCCGCTTCTGGCGAACCAGAGCAGCACACGGAAACGCCATTTACCTTCCTGCTGTAGTGGTACCAATTTATCTACTTGCACTTTGACGTGCTTTCGACGTCACATCAATATTTGATGTGCACATCCATATCTTCCTTCAATTTCCTCTTCTGTTGGCCTTCTGGAAGTGTTACAAGACTAGGCAGCAATTTCCGAGGGACCGATCCCTGAAAACAGGGACTGTCCTGCAGCAAGTTGGGGCAGTTAGAGAGTTATGCTTGTAGTTGGGCCACGGTGATCCTAGTCAAGAGGAGACCAGCCATTTATCCACCCCTGCTGGGAAAGAAGCCAGACTCCCTAAACCTTTCTCCTCCTGTCTGCTGGTTAAAATCAGTACTAGAGAAGCCCTGGTATGAGTGGCCTTCTCTGTGGCAGCCCCTAAATTGTGGGACTAGGTCCCCACAGAGGCACACCAAGCACCTTCACTGCATCTCTTCTCCCTGGCTTTCAAAACTTGGTGTGTGTATGTTTAGGACCCACACTATTTCTTTGATTGTAAGTAGTTTTAAGCTGCTTTTAACATTGTGTTTTAATTGTTGTATCCTACCTGCCAACCTAGCAGTTTGAAAGCACGTCAAAGTGCAAGTTGATAAATAGGTACTGCTCCGGCGGGAAGGTAAACAGCGTTTCCGTGCGCTGCTCTGGTTTGCCAGAAGCGGCTTAGTCATGCTGGCCACATGACCTGGACGTTGTACAGTACACCGGTTCCCTCGGCCGATAAAGTGAGATGAGCACCGCAACCCCAGAGTCAGTCACGACTGGACCTTGTCACGGTCCGGTCGGCGGGCGGTTGAAGCCCTGGCTGAGGACGTCAGGACCAGAGGCAAGATGGTGGTGTAGAAGCAGGAACAGGTGCAGGGCTGAGGGTCCAGCATCAGGCAGTTGCAGGGTCAAGGAGCAAGGCAGAGGCGAAGGTCTGGGAGTCAAGGAACAAGGTGTCGGCAAGGCAAAGGTCCAAGGAGCAAGAGGCCAGATGCAACCAGGCAGGGATAGCGTTGCTGTGGCCAAGAGCTGAAGGGAAATGCTGAGCTTTTATCCCTCCCAGCTCTTGCCACCAGGTGCAGTGAGTTATCAAGTGGCCTCACCTGAGTGGCCACTCCTTGCTTCTCCAGCACAAGCTGAGGCAGGCCCCAGTCCTGCAAAGCACTACAGGCCCCAGAGCCTGACTCCTGCCCATACTCCTGACAGACCTAATGGTCAGAGGTCCCTTTACCTTTACCTTTGCACCTTAGGGTGAAGGGTGGGTAAGTAATACCGGTAGTAGCAGCAGTAATAATATTAATGGTTTTTGTTATAAGAAAAAAACTGCTTCCTTTCCCTTATGGGGTACCCAAGAGCCCATATAGATTCCTTTTGTAGCTTCTCTATCGGTAGGAGAAAATAGCAGAGGTCAACCAAAGCAGGAGGGAGGAGGAACCCAGAACAATGGTGTGCAAGTTCCTATTTAGATTTTTGAAATTGCCACTGCCACCCTCCAGCTCAAGACCACCCCCCCCAATACATCATACATACGTCACAGAAGGGGCGGTCTACAGCAGAATCCTGTCTGGAAGGAAACCTGTTGGTGGGTTTAAGGTAAAGGTAATGGGACCCCTGAAAGGTAAGTCGTGAGGACTCTGGGGTTGCTCATCTCGCATTATTGGCCGAGGGAGCCGGCGTACAGCTTCCAGGTCATGTGGCCAGCATGACAAAGCCGCTTCTGGCGAACCAGAGCAGCGCACAGAAACGCTGCTTACCTTCCCGCTTGGAGCCACCTGCATCCTGTTGATGGTTTACCTGGCTGTTAATGGGTTTACCTGGAGAACCTGGCCATTCTTTTGTGATGATAAATTCTTAATTCCTGAGTCCATGTCACAGGCCCACCCTATTCATCCCCAAATATGCCCTTAAGGCAGGATTTGTGAGCACAGAGACAATGGGGAAGCTTTTCCCATTTCCATCCAAACTGCAGAGGAATATTTGAGGTCACTGAAAGAGTCAAAATGGCTTTAAGACTGTCTGCCTGTACTATTTCAGACATGTGGTTTATATATTTATGTATGTGTTTGCTTGGTACATTTATGAACATTTATTTTATATCTTAGCCCTTATAATTCTCATAACATTGTGGATGAATCTCAGCTCTGACCTGCAAATGGTGCATTTGTTCACGCTCAGCTGCTTGCCTTGCTCCTCTTCTCTCTGTCAATGGAATGTAACATCCTTGGGGCAGAGATCTGCCTTTTGTTGCTGTTGCTTCTTCCAATTATACAGTTCTAATAATTTCCATTGTTGTTAAAATGCCCAACCCTTGCCCCACTCCCAGCAAGGAAAGGAAAGGTCTGTATAGTTAAAGCTATGGTTTTCCCAGTAGTGATGTATGGAAGTGAGAGCTGGACCATAAAGAAGGCTGATTGCCGAAGAATTGATGCTTTTGAATTATAGTGCTGGAGGAGACTCTTGAGAGTCCCATGGACTGCAAGAAGATCAAACCTATCCATTCTGAAGGAAATCAGCCCTGAGTGCTCACTGGAAGGACAGATCGTGAAGCTGAGGCTCCAATACTTTGGCCACCTCATGAGAAGAGAAGACTCCCTGGAAAAGACCCTGATGGTGGGAAGATGGAGGGCACAAGGAGAAGGGGACGACAGAAGACGAGATGGTTGGACAGTGTTCTTGAAGCTACGATCATGAGTCTGACCAAACTGTGGGAGGCAGTGGAAGACAGGAGTGCCTGGCGTGCGCTGGTCTGTGGGGTCACTAAGAGTTGGACACGACTGAATGACTAAACAACAACAACACAGTAACCTGGATCACACATGCCCCACTGACCAAGTGGTCTAAAGCCTTCAATTTGTTGTTGTTGTTGTTTTGTTATATTTATTTATATCCTGCATTTCCCCCTGACAGGGAATCAAGCCAGCTTATGGGCTAAAATACAAACAGCAAAAAATATATTAAAAAGCAATAGTTAAAAAGCAATTAAACATTAGTAGAAAGTGTGTGTAAGAGAGACACAGAGATCAAGAGAGATCACATACATAAATGACTTAGGCCCAACATTTCTCCGATGAAAATAGGGACATC
Organism: Zootoca vivipara; assembly: GCF_963506605.1. Taxonomy (NCBI): domain Eukaryota; kingdom Metazoa; phylum Chordata; class Lepidosauria; order Squamata; family Lacertidae; genus Zootoca; species Zootoca vivipara. Next base: position 72,241,706 of record NC_083281.1, read on the forward strand.
CTATTCAATAATAGGGACCCAGGTGGCGCCATGGGTTAAACCACAGAGTCTAGGGCTTGCTGATCAGAAGGTCGGCGGTTCGAATCCCTGCAACGGGGTGAGCTCCCCTTGCTCGGTCCCAGCTCCTGCCCACCTAGCAGTTCGAAAGCACATCAAAGTGCAAGTAGATAAATATGGACCGCTCCGGCGGGAAGGTAAATGGTGTTTCCGTGCACTGCTCTGGTTCGCCAGAAGCGGCTTAGTCATGCTGGCCACATGACCTGGAAGCTGTACACCGGTTCCCTCAGCCGATAAAGTGAGATGAGCGCTGCAACCCCAGAGTCGGACACGACTGGACCTGATGGTCAGGGGCTCCTTTACCTTTACCTTTATTCAATTATTATTATTATTATTATTATTATTATTATTATTATTATTATTATTATTTTACTATTTATACCCTGACGATCTGACTGTGTTGCCCCAGTCACTGGGGAGCTTCCAACATGTATAAAAACATTAAACATTAAAAAACTTCCCCATTCAGGGCTGCCTTCAGATGGCTTGTGGGGTCAGGTAACCCCATACCCTCCAACATTTCCCAAAGAAAATAGGGACATCCTAGAAAAGCGGGACATTCCGGGATCAGATCAGAATCTGGGACAGCTTCTGTAAATCTGGGACTGTCCCTGGAAAATAGGGACACTTGGAGGGTCTGAAACCCCTTCTTTCCCTACAGACTCTCTTGGGTGTCAAGATTAGCAGAGGGGGCTTTCTTGGTAGTTCCTCCTCAAGGGTTGGCAGCCTGGGAGAGCGCCTTCTCTGTGGCAGCCCCCAAGTTGTGGAGCTTCTTCCCTGCAGAGCTGAGTCTGGTGCCTTCACTAGGCAGAATGCTGAAGACATTACCCTGGCTTTTGACACTGGATATATGTGTTTTTAGGATGCATCCTTCTAGATTCAGGTAGGTAGCCGTGTTGGTCTGACACAATCAAAACAATCAAAACAAACAAACAAACAAACATTGTCCAGTAGCACCTTAGAGACCAACTAAGTTTGTTCTGGGTATAAGCTTTCATATATCTGAAGAAGTATGCATGTACACGAAAGCTTATACCCAGAACAAACTTACTTGGTCTCTAAGGTGCTACTGGGCATTTTTAATTTTTTTTTATTTATTAGGATCCATCCTGTTTGTTATAACAGTTTCTGATTCTGAATTTTAAATAGTTGGAACCCACCTTGGGACATGCTGCTGAAGGGCAGGTAATGAATTTAATACTAATAATACTATCCCAGCTGGATACTGTAAGAATGATATAGCAATAAGAAACTGGTGTTTGAGTTTTCTTGTTTTCCTCTCCCCTCCTTGTCCCCTTTCCTTTTGTGTTGTGTCCTTTCATATTGTAACCCTGAGGGCAGAGACAGTGCTATTTTTTATTTTATATACTGTATATATCGTCTGGGAGCCTTTCTGGCTGAAGAGCAGCATATAAATGCTTTGAAGAAATACACATTCACTGGGTGGGTTTTTTGGGTGGTGGTGGTGGTGACTGGGGAGTCAATTACTCTTGGTGCAAGATGCCAATGTGCCCGACTTTAGGAAGGACAGTCCTGTAATTGAAATGCTGTCAGTGGGCCACCCTCTGTTTGAAAATATCCAGTCTGAAAGCCCATCCAATCCAATTTAGAGATCAAGAAAGTCAAAAAAAGGTCAGGGTTGGAGTTGCTCATCAACAGCAACCCCCTGCAGCAATTTCTATTCAAATGGTGCTCATTACTTCTTAATCGGCCTGTGCTCATTTAAAGTGAATCTATGTCCTCTTTTTAAGGATGCATTCCTCCTTAGGAGCAAGCGGCCAGCCTACCTCACAGGGCTGTTGTGAGGACAGGATGCAGAACCAGGAGAACTCCCACCCCCCGCCCCCAATCTCCTTAAACTGTAATAATGAGTATAAGATGTGGGTAGCGGATTTGAATTCTCAGTGTGCTAGGAGCAATTAACAAAAACAATGGATAGCTTGGAATTTCAAGGCATGTGCCAATAATTAGGACCACTCGCTTGCTTTGAAAGTTAGGGCAACTGTATTCTAAACCCAATCCTAAATCTTTAGCCACCTCCAAATCACATCTTGTGATTGCTGGATGCGTGCTTTTTAAATATATTTGCATTTCAAATACATTGCACTGGCTAAATACGGTAGAAGAAGGTGGGCTGTCTGTATCACTCCCCCCCCATTTACTCTCTCCGCCAAGAGGCGCAAATGGGGGGGGGGGACCAAGGCCACGTGATCCACAGGGTGGGGTTTCCCCTCCCCAGTTGCTATGGCAACTGTCTGGGACATGCATTCTCCCCACCTCCCCACCCGCTTCGCTGGGCTTCTTGGTGTGAGTCCAGGGAGGGGCGGGGACAAAAAGCCCCGGAGCTGCCATTGGCGGGGGCGCGCACGTGACGCATGCAGGAATGCTAATGAATCCTGTCCCCCCCCTCCCGTCTTGCGCGCGCTGTCTGGGTTGGTTTTTTTTGGCATTCGCTGCTCGTGGCGCGCGCGCGGAGGGGGGCAGGCTGGCTGGTCGCTGCGCATGCACGTGGAGGTCAGGTAAGGGGGCAGGGCAGGCTGTCAGGGTGCTGGTGCTGGTGGGGGACATTGGGTGCGGAGGGGGTGTCTCCCCTCTTCCTCCTCCTGCTTCTCTTCCAAGGCCTGAGCATTGCAATGGTGTTTTTTCCTCCTTTTTGGTGGTGGTCGGGAGGGTGTCATTTGCGATGCTCTGTTGCAATAGGAACATGGGAAGCTGCATTCTTCCCGAGGCAGGTCATTGGTCCAGCTAGCTCAGTACTGGCCGCACTGGCCGGCAGCGGCTCTCCAGGGTTTCTCATTCGGGACATTCGCAGCCCCTACCTGGAGATGCCATTGAGGTTTGGACCTGGGACCAAGGCAGCTCCTCCTCCTCTGAGCTGTTGTCTTTCACCTAAATGCAAAACGACGTTTTGAATTAAACCGGCACACAGGAAACTGCCTTGTGCTGAAATCATTGGCCCATCCATCCCAGTATTGTCTACACTGACTGGCAACAGCTTTTCTCGGTGTTCCCGAAGGGAGTCTCTCTCTCCTTACCTGGAGACGCCATTGGGGATTGAACCTGCATGCAAGGCAGATGCTCTACCCATTTGAGCTGCAGCCCATTGCAGCCCATGCAACACTGCATAGGGAAGGGAGATCTGCTCAGCTGGACTCCTGGGTTCTTGGGGGGGACAATGGTTTTCAGACTTTTTCAATATCTCTTATCAAGCATAGGTCACGGTGACAGTCCTAACTTAATGATCATAGAGGGCTTTTTGGGGTATCTGCTTTAAATTGAAAGGCCCTCAGGGCAGAGAACGGAGCTTTTACTGAGCTCTACGCAGTGCCATGCATGTAGAAATAAATATTCAGAAACCGGAGTGGCTTTTATGGATCAGGCCAGATGATTCAGAAATAGCCAAAGTGACACCCTATCCGGATGTTACTGGACTGTAGCACTTATCCCCCATGAGCACTGGCTGCTGTGACGGGGGCTGATGGGAATTGGAGTCCACTGACATTGGGAAGACAGGACATTGACTAGTGCTTTGTGGCAAACATGGCCAGATGGATGCCTTCCGGGTGCCCTTCAGACTGTTGCCTGGCCACATCTGTTACTCAGGGGTACATTGACCCTGAATGTGGAGGGTCCCTTATCTGTTAGTCGTGAAGGCTATCTAATAGACAAGGCCATGGTTATCGCCACATCTTACTGTGCCGCATGAATAACAGAATCATAGAATCGCAGAGTGGGTTCCAGGCGCCACCAGGATCATCTAGCCCAACCCCCAGCATTGCAGGAATCTTTTGCCCGACGTGGGACTCGAACCCATGACTCTGAGATTAAGAGGCGCCACCCACTTTAGCCCCCTGCCGCTTGCATGTGTCCCTCAAAAGAAGGTTCCCCATGAGGGAATGAAGGGCTTCCCTCGTTCTTGGACCTCAAGCCACACTTGTTCCAGCAAGCATTTGGCCCCTCGTAAGCTGGCGTGGTGTTGAGCATGGGGGGGGGGTATCGGTTGCGGTTTCAAAAAGATTTAGGCCACCTGGCATCGTCGCTGAAAGATGGCGCCTCAGAAGTGGAAAGCCCCTGATTCCAATCTTGCACGGTGGCCTTTTTTTTTCTGGGAGCAGCGACACGTTGAGAGCGAGACAGTGCCGTGGAGTGGTTAGAGTGTTGGTATTAAAGGGAGACCTGAGTTCACACCCTGTGCTTGGCTGCAAGGCTTCCTGGGCATTCCAGAAGAACGGCCCGTCTCGTTACCTCCGACCACCCTCTACCTTGCAGAATTATGGAATTGTGTGGATGGGAGGCAGGAGACAGTGTGTGTACATTGTGGTGGGGGTTGAGCGGGGAACAGAAGGAAGGTCTGCTGTAATCTGCCTTGAAACAGAAACGAGGGGCTCTCTCTCTATTAAAGGCCTTATTACGGAATAGATCCAATGTCCCTTGTGGGAGGCATTGCCTTGAAATGGAGATGAGATGAGTAAGCTGCTGGGGGGGGGGTTGAGCGCTGGGGGAAGGTTGAATTCTTAATTTTTGCTTGATGTCTTTTTCTCCCCCCTCCCTCCCTCCACTCCCCCCCCCCATATGGCAGGCTGATTAATTTGTGGCTCCTTAATGGCAAACAATGAGCTGAAGGGATTCTGACTCCTTGTCTGGAAGCGTCTGGTAGCTCCCAAGTCCAGGGTTTGTGAGGGTGGCATAATAGGGTTCCTGGTTTCCCATTCCTTATTTATTCATTTATTAAAAAACATTTATATACCGCTGCAGTTTATGCCACTATCAAAGTGGTTTGCAGCAATAGAAGCATCATGATCATCATTAATATTCATTTCGTTTCTATACTGCTCTATATTTTTAATAACCTTCCCCCCCCTACAATAAATCTATTAAAACGTTATAATCAGAATTTGGCTAAATGTTGCAGAAAGATGTATTTCTAATAGGAATAGGAAACTTTTCAGCAGGCGTTTAAAAGTTGGCCCAGAAGGTGCCCTTGTTTTACTCTGGTGTTCCACCCTAAACCAAAACCTGGGCTGCCATCCTATACCCGACTAGGTGAGACTAAGCCCCATGGCACACAAAGAAACTTACAGTGGTACCTTGGTTTATGAACTTAATCCGTTCCGGAAGTCCGTTCTTAAACCAAAGCTGTTCTTAAACCGAGGTGCGCTTTCCCTAAGGAAGCCTTCCGCCGCCGGTGCTCTTCCACCGTTCGGCTTCCGTTTGTAGACCGAGGTAACGTTTGCTAACCGGGACACTACTTCCGGTTCTGCAGAGTTCGTATACCAAATATCGCATTTTTCGCTCCATAAGATGCACCTGACCATAGGACGCACCTAGCTTTTAGAGGAGGAAAACAAGAATTATTATTTTTTTGCTTTCTTGAATTGTCCTAGGCATAGCAGCCAACTCCTTTGCCTTTGCCCCCACCATTAAATATTTGAGGAACTCGTGTACCCCACCCCACCCCATGTTGATGGGCATTGTCATTCATATAGTGTGCATGCATTTTGTCTTGAGATCAATTGCAGCGGTTCTCAACCTGTGGGTCCCCAGATGTTGTTGGACTACAGCTCCCATCATCCCTGAGCTCTGGCCTTGCTAAAGTGATGGGAGTTGTAGTTCAACAACACCTGGGGACCCACAGGTAGGGCTTACCTTGCCCCCCATATTTTATTCAAGTTGGAAGAGGGAGGGAGGGAAGGAAGGGGTGAGAGAGAGAAAGAAAGAGAGACAAGGAAGGAAGGGGTGAAAGAGAGAGGAGGGCAACAGGGAAGGAGCCCGAGAGCTGGTTTCCCGCTGCCTGCGGCTCTGGCTCTGGCTCTCGCCTTCTCGCCAGGCTCTCTCAGCCTGGTCGTAGAGCTGGCCCTGGTCTTATGGAGCGAAGGATACGGTAGTTCATAAACAGGGCTGTTCTTAAACCGAGGTACCACTGTACTTCTGTGTGGACTCTTATACCATTGCAGTGTTAGTGTTAGGTAGCTCTATGGCGCATTCTCGACAAGCACCTGGTCTTTAGCCCATGCACAACAACAGGAGGCTGTTCCTAAGCCTCTTTGCAAAGTCTTGCGTTTTGCAGGGAGGACTCGCACGCTTATTGTAAAGTAGTAATTGCAGAAAACGACTTCTCGGGAGTACCAAAGTCCCGCAGGAAAGATGCATCCTGGCGGCTAGGAACAAAAGGAAGAGCAAACTAGAGAGATTTCAAGGACTATGAATAAAATGAGATGGAGAGAGGGAAAGGAAGGAAAAGAGTAGCTCGCTACGGTCCCTGACTTCACCCACTGGCTAAAAAGACTGAGCAGCCAGGGTGGCTCACTTCACAACAGTCACTTAGAGACTTGCATTTTATTTAATTTTTTAATGAAAGCTCAGTGCTGGCTGGGACTCCAGTTAAGGCCTCCATGGGCACTGTGTTGGTGCCCCAGATTTCTACGGGGCCCAAGTTCCCTACCCCTGCCGTAGAGGGATGTCCCACCATCTCCAACCCACGGAAAAGGGGGGTGTCAGCCTTGCAGTTGCTAACCAGCCGTTCAGCAGTGAACTTGTGGAAGGAACTCAGGAAAGCCTTGCCACAGTAGTTCATGCACAGGTTACTTCAAGACTGGATTGCTGCAATGCTCTTCATGTGGGACCGCCCTTGCTGACAGGAGTGAGGCTTTGGCAGCATAAAACTCCTATAGCTCAGAGATCTGCACCGGTCGCTGATCTGCTACAGGGCCAAGTAAAATGTGTTACTATTAGTATCTAAAGCCCTTTACAACTTGGGACCAGTTCACCTATGAGATCGCCTTACCTATGAGATGGACTCACTTGACCCCTTTGATCTGCAGAACTGTCCCTGCTACAGGTACCACCTTGCATTTGTAAGGCATGGATCTTTTACTATGGTGGCATCTGTGGAACTTCCTGCCTATTGATATCAGGCAGGCTCCTTCGCTGTACTCCTTTCAGCGCCTGACAAAAACATTTTTGTGTAGGCAAGCGAACCCAGACATGTAGAATGTTTGGTGTATGTTTCAATTTGTTTTTAGTTTATTATTGATTTTATCTTTCAAATGTTTTTGAAAGATTGATTTTTTGATTATTAATAAAAATGGATTATTATTGATTTTATCTTTCAAATGTTTTAACGAGTTGCTTTTTACTAGATATATATAGTATAGTGTATGTAGTATAAAACAACATATATATATTGTTTTATTCTCTTTGTAAACCACTTGGAGTTTTTTTTTTTAAAAAAAGACCAATCAAGCTGCGTATAAATTTTATGAATAAATAAAGGAAGGTAGGAAGAAGGGACCCTCCCCCTCGAGAGGTGGCGTCTTTTGATTTCTCTCCTTGCCTCCTTAGAGCCTTGCGGCTGCAATGGCCTTCAGGTGGGTTTGATGGATGGCAGGTGTCAATCGGTGGATTGCTCCAAAGATGTTTTACTGGAGAGCTGGGCTGACCTTGGGTGTGAGGGGAAATACTCCATCCCCATCCAAACCTCCCCCCCCATGCACTCCCCTCTCATAACTCTCCATGTTTCCTGCCGGAAATAGATGCTTCCATAACCCTAATACATTTTTAAATGCTCCATGTTTATCAGACGGCGTCTTCCAGGCAATTAGTCCTGGTTGGAGGATAGCGGGAAGGCAAGGAGCCGAGTGGGGAACCCTTAGGCTTTCATGCATGTGGAATTCTGTGAAGGTCTGGGGAGTGTTTAGCTGAAGGAATGGAAAGCTGAGCTTCTTTGGGATTCAATTAAAACAAAGAGCCAAGGGTCTAGCCCTCATGGGTACACAGAGCAGTGATCAATATTCAGTGGATGTGTGTTGTGAAGCCTTGGAAGAGTTCTGGATGAGTCCTTCATTATCTGGAGTAATATTTCCTTTCTCTCCCCATCACCCTTGCCCCAATTTCTGTTTTTCTTCTTTCTCTACCCATACACTTTGTTCTTGCTATTATTATTATTTTAATGCTCCTCATCTCTTTATTTGTAGTCCACAAAAATGCCCATTGCTACAACTGGAAAACACATAATCACAGATCACTTTCAAAAACTCTGTTGTTTGTTCTGCTACTTATTAAGCTTCCCCTGATCAAGCCTGTCTTTTTCTTTTTTTATCATGTTTTGATGGTTTTCAGATATAGCAGGACTAAGGAAACAACAATAACCATTGAAGTTCTGAGGCATGACTAACAGGTTAATTTATTTCAATGGGTCTAGTTCTAAATAGGGCTAGGATTGGGAGCAGCCCATGGTCTGGAATGCAGCAGATCTCTGCACACCTAAAATGTGGCTAAAAGAATCCTAGAAATTGCAATTTCTCAGAAACTAGCTAGACTATAACAGTAAGGGTCGGCTGTCTTCTGAGGAACCCATACACAACCTGTTTTTAATTTTTTGTTTTGAATTGCTGTTTTGGGTGTGCTTCCAGACTGGAAAGAGGCAAGCCCAGAATTGCATCTCTGCATGAGTTGCTTAAAGAAGCCCCTTTTTTCCTTCAAAGAAGGACTTTGTACCTGCAGCAGGAGTGATCTAATCGTACTTGATGAGAAGGAAGTGTTTAGCAGTATTTGAGCTCAGCAGAGGCTGCTTAAAGGAGACAGGGTCAGATCAGTGATTCATACAGAGATACAGCAGGAAGCCTCCACCTTTGGGGATTTTCTGCACTTTTAAGCAACTTGTGTGCTGTGGGAGTGTATCAGCAAGTTGAGCCAACATTGCAGCCTTTTTCTGAGCATGCTCAATGTGAAACAGAGCCTCTGTTTGGTGTTTTTAAATAGTGTCTTCCAGTCAGTCTCTTCCTACCAAATGGAGTGCATTACGGTTAGCTGAACCACAGCAATGTGCGCTGAAGGGCATTGCGACACCATTACGTTTGCTGGCAGCAGATGGCCTCACGGCTTTGCTTCCAGAGAGGCGAAGGAGTTGCTGCTCTTGTGAGGGTAAAGGGCAAGTGTAATTGGGAAGAAGAGAGGCAGTTACTTCTGCTGGCCTTGCTAGCTGTGCACCTTGTTTAAAGTGCCATATGACATAATGCCAGCCAAGGAAAGTCAAGAGCAGCCGTTGGCCTGCCAGGTCTTTTTGTAAAAGATAAAATAAATGGCAGCCAGCTCAGATCAGAGAGCAGCCATAAATTTCCGTGTTTTTAATCATCATTAAGTTGCAAGCGTTGCAGCAGCAGCAGCAGCTGGGAATGCCTAAATGGGAGGTGGACCCTGGCTGCGGATGGGCTGAGTGGGCTGCCACGATTCCGGCCCTATTTCCGGAAGATTTACAGCTACGGAGCTTGTAAGCAGACAGAGGCCATTTGCAAAGGCTAATGGAAAGCTCCATAATAGCACTTTATAGAAGCTTATATATATTTGACTCCTTAATTTATATATATATATAGAGAGAGAGAGAATGAGTAAGCTTCCGGTCCATATGGAGGCAAAGGTAAAAATGTGGAAGGGTTAATGGGGGCACCATTGCCTGGTAAAAGCTCAGAAGGCGGAGAGGGTCAAGTCATCTCAGGAGGCAGGAATAAGTGAAAGAGGCAGACAAGCGAAAGGGAAGACGCCTGCTCCATTTGGCCCAATATCATCCGCACTGACTGGCAGCAGCTCACCAGAGCTTCAGGCGGGGTCTTTCCCATCCATACCTGGAGATGCTGACGGCTGGACTTGATAGCTGCCAAGTTCTCCCTTTTTTTAAGGGAAATTCCCTTATGCTGAATAGGCTTCCTCGCGAGAAAAGGGAAAACTTGGCAGCTATGTGGACTTGGGAGCTTCAAAGTGCAAAGCAAGTGGAGAGCGGTGGTCCTTCTTCCGAAGTTAAGCTAAGGTTCTAGTCCTCATGGTTCTGAATCAAAGAGCTGGTTTTGAAGAGGAAGTTGCCTTGTAGCGAGCCAGACCATTGTTCCAGCCAGCTCAGCTTTGTATACACTGACTGGCCAGGACTAGTCAGGGTTTCAGGAGGGAGTTACTGTGCCCTACCTAGAAATCCTAGGGGTTGAGTTGGGACCTTCCACAGGGGTTGAATTGGGACCTAAGGAGGAGCTCAGCACTGAGCTGGATGACTAAGAGGTGCCATGATAGAAGTGTATAAAACAATGCAGATACCGTAGTTTAACTGTGGAACTCTCTCCCACTGGAAATAGTGATGTCAATCAACCTGGGTGACTTTAGAAGAGGACGGAGGCAAATTTGTGGAGGATAACGCTATCGATGGCTACTAGCCAGGGTGGCTATGCTCTGCCCTGAGTGCACGAGACTCTTAATCTCAAGGTCGTGGGTTCGAGTTTCAGGTTGGGTGATTGCAGGGGGTTGGACTAGATGACCCCCCTGGTCACTTCCAACTCTACAAGTCTGTGATTCCGCCTTTGCAGTCCAGAGGCAGTTATGCTTCTGAAGCTGCAGGTGGGGAGAGGCCTCTTGCGTTTGCCAGTTTCCAGTGGGTGTCTGGTTGGTCAGTGTGAGAACAGGATGCTGAGCTAGATGGGTCCACTTTAGCCTGGTCTTCTGAAGGTCCTGTCCATCATTTAACCTTGGTGGTCCTTTTACTTCAGTGAGGAAAGATGGAAGGGCTGGTTTGTTAAACTAGTGAGAAAGCAGAGGAAGACCTACTGTATTAAGAGTTGATCGGGTATATTTTCCTGGGAGTGCAGGAAGTGAGACCCTTTCCTCCCTCACTCTTGATAACCAGAACTCCAGCACACCATGCAAGCAATAGATTCAGGGCAGACTTCTTTGCATGGCAGGAAATTAACCTGCGGGACTCACCGTCCTAAGCCGTGGTGATGTCAGGTTTCTAAAGATGACATGAAAATGGGATTGAGCTACTTTATAGGAGATGGGCTTTTCCACGGCTACCAGCCCGCACTAGCTAAGCCGAACTTCCAGATTTCTGACCGTGCTGCAATTGGGGTACCAGTCGTTGGAGAGCAGAGAGTTCTCATAGAATCATAGAGTTGGAAGGGACACTAGTTGCAAGGCAAGAATATGCCCTTACGGGGATTGAAACTGCAACCTTGTTGTTGTCAGCACCACGCTCTAGCCCAGTGAGCTCTTGCTTACGTGCTGTGTTTGTGAGCTTCTCAGGACAAGAACATTTGGTTGAAAACACAGTGGGACTTCGGATATTGGACTAGATGGGCCTTGGATCTGAACCTGAAAGGTGGGGAATCTCCAGCCCTCCAGGTGCCATTGGACTATAGCAGGGGCGTAGCGAGGCGCCGCGACACCCAGGGCGGCAAATTGCCATGCCCCCGGGGGGCCCGGCGTCACTACGCAATGACGCATGCGTCACTACCTAGTGGGGGATCGCAACCCCCCCGCAAATTCTAAAGGGAGCCTAAACGAAGCGTCCAGGCTCCAGGTAGATAGCCGACCCGCCGCACCAGTGGGCTATCTACCTGGAGCATGGACGCTCTGTTTTGAAGTCACAGGAGGGGTGCGATCCCCTCTACGCTGTACACATGCGCAGCATCCCGCTGCACATGCGTGCTACGTAGAGGGGGATCGCGCCCCCTGCGACTTCTAAACGGAGCGTCCAGGCTCAGGCGCTGATTGCGGGGCGGGAGCGCGGCCCCGAGTGCCACCCCCCCAGCAGGCACCCGTGCGGCGCCCAATTGCTCGGCCGGCGCACCTGCAGCCCCCCCCCCGAGGCTGCGGTGCAGGGGCGGGGGCGCGGCCCCGAGTGACACCCCCTCCAGGGCGGTACCCAGGGCGGACCGCCCCCGCTTGCTCTGCCCCTGGACTATAGTTCCCATTATCCCTGACTTCCTCTCCCCCCATGTGTTTTTTGATGCTTTTGCAGATGGGCTTCATTTTTTGTTTAGTTTTGGTTTTTTTTAAGGGCTACCAAACTCAAATTAATTTGTGCTGAATACTTTCTCCTCGCCCACCCCCGCCCTCCCAGAAATGGCTAATTTATATGCTAAGTAGCCTGATGGAAATCGATGGCGCCTGCCGATCAATAGGGGATTCTACGGGCACCATTGACCAGGGCCAGCTAATGGAAGTCCTTTCGAGGCGGCGCCAGCAATGAAAACGGAACAATTAGGGGAGGATAAATGGGCCCACTGGAGGGGGAACGCTTGAGTGCCTCATATTTGAGTGATATGAGTTCATTGCTCCTTCCCCTCCCCTCGTGTAGGAGGGTTCCTCTCCTCCCCGGTGATTGCCTTTATTTTCTCCTGAGGGTTTCAAGAAGGCACAACCAAGTGTGTGGTTTGGATAAACCTCCCCAATAGCCAAGGCTTGGATGGCTTCAGAGGAAGCTCAGACAAATTCATGGAGGTGAGAGCAACCAAGGGCTCCTTGATAGCTATGCTCTGCCTCCAGGGTCAGAGGCAGCCATGCTCCTGAAGACCAGTTGTTGGAAACCACAGGAGGGGAGAGCGGTCTTGTGTTCGGATCCTGCTTGCAGCTTTCCCCCTGGGGCATCTGGTTGGACACTGTGAGACCGATCTGGATTAGATGGGCCAATGGCCTATTCCGTCAGACTCTTCTTACTTTCTTAAGCTTGCAGTGTGGACACACAAACACTAAATATGGTGGCAAACACAGAAGTCAATTTTTTGATAGGTAGTATTTTTCCACTTTCTTTTTTAAAAGAGCCACTCAAGATTCTAGACCTTAAGGCTCTACTCAAGGCAGTCTGGATTCAAGAGCCAGTGAAAACTCCAAAGCAAAAGAGGTTGCTGAATGAGACTCCCCCCCCCCCCCCGTGTTCGGGGAGTTTGGGGTTCAGTTCGATCAAGCTGCTGCTTATTTTTGCGAAATCAAATACTGGTTGCAGAATTTTGTAGAATCATAGAATGTAGAGTGGATCACCTACAATGCAATGCAGGAATCACAGCTCAATAATCCCAGACAGGTGGCCATCAAACCTCTGATTAAAAACTTTGTATCATATGTGGTGGAAATGTAGGGAAGTCAAAGAGTTTTGGGAGATGATATATAATGAATTGAAAAAAATGTTCAAAATGACATTCGTAAAAAAAAACCCAGAAGCATTTTTGTTAGGGATTCTAGGACAAGGCCTGCCAAAGAACTTGTTTATGTATGCTACAACAGCGGCAAGAGTCTTGTTGGCACAAAGATGGAAGAATGAGGAAATCCCAACGAAAGAATAGTGGCAAGAAAGACTGATGAATTATGCAGAACTGGCAAAGTTAACATATGAATTACGTCAGAAGAAGGACAACCATGCCTTATGAGGAACGGCTTAGGGAGCTGGGTATGTTTAGCCTGGAGAAGAGAAGGTTAAGGGGTGATATGATAGCCATGTTCAAATATATAAAAGGATGTCATATAGAGGAGGAAGAAAGGTGCGGACATGGATTCAAACTACAAGAAAGAAGATTCCACCTAAACATTAGGGAGAACTTCCTGACAGTAAGAGCTGTTCGGCAGTGGAATTTGCTACCAAGGAGTGTGGTGGAGTCTCCTTCTTTGGAGGTCTTTAAGCAGAGGCTTGACAGGCATATGTCAAGAATGCTTTGATGGCGTTTCCTGTTGGCAGGGGGTTGGACTGGATGGCCCTTGTGGTCTCTTCCAACTCTATGATTCTATGACTTCAAGGAAGAATGGGAACTTTTTTACAAATCATTTAAAAAGACAACAGAAGGATCTGGACTCCTTAGCAGGTTTTGAATAAACATCCACAAATTTATTAGTAGAACATATGATAGATAAGGTAATGATAAGTATAATTTTATAACATGCAGAGAATAATATGTATAAACAAACCAGAGAGGGGAGCTGAGGGAAGTCCTTTGAGGGTGGGAGAGGGAGGGATGGGAGAAAATAAAAGGGTGGGGGGGGATGTAATCGGTTCTATTGATTGACAATATGTTTTTTTTTTAAAAAAGGAATATATTTAATAAAAATATTTTTTAAAAAACCTCCAGTGAAGGAGAATCTACCACCTTCCAACACAGTCTGTTTTGTTGCTGAACAGCTCATACTATAAGAAAGTTCTCTTGTAATCTGAATCGACTCTTGCTAAGGGGAGGCTCTTGAAACTTGGGAGCGGTCCCCTCTCATTGTTGGCAGAAGTAGGTTTCTGTGCCCATGCCCCAAAATGTGCTGTTGCCAGCTGGACCGGGATAGATTGCGGCCGCTGCGGGGACATCCCTTTTCTTTCCACTTTTCCGCGGTGCGGTTGTGCCTACCTTGAGCTTGGCCCACGGTCCTCCCTGCGCTGGGAAGCTCCTGGGTGTGAGGTGGGCACTCGTGTCTTTCCGCGCACACCCCAGGCTCGTATCAGTCTCTTAACGTGCCCCATGGGAGTCATGCTAAGCCGCTTGGCTGACCCTTTGAGATTAAAAGGAACGTGCGCATGCCACCAGCCCCCTGAAACTATTTGCATGAAATACTGCAGGCAAAACGACGAGGCCCTGATTGGTGGTTGCTAAGCGACATCATAATCATCAGGAAATTAGGCTCTCTTCTTTATATCTCTCTCTTCCCCCCTCCCAACCCTGGAGTATCTGTGCGATTGCTGGGCTGTGCAAGGGGGGGGGGAGGTAGCGGAACAAAGGCAGATCGGCAGGAGGAGATCTCGGGCACAACACGGTACCCCAAAATGACATCCACTGACAGCAGAGCGGGTGGCGCTTCTCCTGCCACCAGGAGCTGTACATTGATGCGCGCCTCTTAGCTTCAGGCTGTGGCCCACTACCAGGGTGCCTAAAACGGTCCTTTTCCAAGCCTGATCTGGAGGTCCAGGTCTGCGGAGAGGATGATCTTGTCTGTTTCGGGGGATGTGGAGGATTGAAGGAGTAGAGCGTGGAGCTGAGGCTGGGGACTCCTGGGCAGGGGTCCTGCTATCTGCTTGAAGACTGTGCATGCCTTCCGACTTGCGCCACAAATCCCGGTAGCCTGGAGGTAGGTGAAGAGAGCCTGTGAAGGTGGACTGTGAACTGGGGAAAGAGGTTGTGCTGTTGGCTTTGAAGGCTTTTTTTGGTGCGCATGACAGCAAGCTGTTGTGGACAGGAACTGTGCTTACTTGGTGCTCTTGCCCTGAAACAGTTAGCTTCCTGGTGGGTTTCCTCATTGAACAGTGCAAGTTTCTAGACCTCAAGGTCGCAGAGTAGAATTTTGCAGGCAGTGTACAGGCAGCGGGATTCCAGTGGGCTCCTAGGCTTTCACGTGCCAGATGATTGTGTTATTTCCACCCACGTGGATATCTGGGATGGAGTAAAGTGATCGCTGGAGGTCTTAAACGGGGCTTGTGGATGGCAAGTCAGGAGGCTTGGAGATGAAGATCTGCAACGACTAGATTTAGAAGTGAAGGCAGGGGGAGGGAGAAAGATAATTCAGAAGTGTAATGAACTTGTGGAACTCACTGCTGCTAGAAGTAGCTGTGGCAGCTGTGAAAGGGAAGGATAGACTCTGCCTGCAGGGATCTCAGCTCTTCTCCCTCACCTCCCATTTTATCTTCACAACAGCCCTGTGAGGTAGGGCTTCCATACGTCCAGAATTTCCCAGACATAGCCAGAATATGGCAATCAGAAACAGTGCCCAGGCATATGGCAACCCATGTTGGAGGTTTGGGCAAATTTCCTTAAAAATAGCTCAAAACCTTTATTTGAGATTTTGCAAAACAACTTTGCAAAGAAAAAAAGAGCTCAACTTTTGTGGCCGGATTTTCACTTTTTGAAATACAGCAACCCTATTGAAGGGAGTTTAAGCTGAGAGTGAATGATTGGCCCAAGGACACCCACTGAGTGTGGGTTTTAAGCCTGGCCTCCCAGGTCCTAGTCCAACACTCTCACCACTATGCAATGCTACCTCAAAGCTTTCGGAGGGCACTAGGCTGGGGAAGGCTAGAACAGATAGGTGCCCAGCTAGGTCGGCTGAAGGGAAGATGAGGCAGCTTCCTGTGCATCATGTCTTACGGTGTGCCAGTTTTCCTGCTCCGCTATTTCTTTCACTCCAGTTTCGGGCAAAGACCTTATTAATCTCCACTTTTTCTTCCTTATAAAAGACTTTCAAGAAAACAAACAAACAAAAGAACTTCCAGGTGTTAAAGGTCATAGCTAAGCCCTCCCCACAAGGGGCAGGTGAGATTATACCATTTCATTCCTTCCTTTTTTCCCTACAATTGTTTGTACAATTGCCTTCCTCATAGTCGTATTCCATTGGTCTGTGCTGTGCTTTGTGTGACTCTTGAGGTCTAACTAACAGGCTTTTAGGAATGTTTTGACCCTAAGTAAAAAGCAAAGCAAACACAAGCATTGGGCAGATTAAGATGAGTTTCTGAATGATGCATTTTGCTGCTGGATTCATTTTGCTGTTTATTTGGTCTGTTTTTTGGATTTCGGTATTTTGTTATTATTTTTAATTGTCATGTGTTTTTCTTTTTTCTTTTGGTTTTATGCTTTTTTTAAAAAAAGTTTGTTTTATTGCTTAGGGACATTTTACTTGTGCCCAGAATATTAGATGTGTCAGGCTGCGATCCTAAATAGACTTACTATTGAACAGATATGGTATGTGTTAGGGTTGCCATATTTCAAAAAGGGAAAACCCAGACAGTTTTTTGGCCCAAAATTTGAAGTTTTTGAGCTGTTTTTAAGAAAATTCACCAAAATTTACACTTCTGACATGTGTTGCCATATGTCCAGGCCCGTGTGTGTGTGTGTGTGTGTGTGTGTGTGTGTGTGTGTGTGTGTGCATGCAGAAGGCTTCAGAGACCCAGTCTATTTTTTAAATTTTATTTATTATTGTGAAGCACTTCTGAATGCATATACTAATGGCTCAGCTAGCACCAAGAGCAACTTTTTAAAGAAACTACCGGTACCTAGCCTGATAAAGAATTCTTCCTGCTCTATTTCACGGCATTTTGTTTGGCCTCACAAAGGTTTTGCCCTAATATGGATTGCTAAAACCTGTATTATTTAAATATTTTGAAAAATTTCAAAACTCTGTACATGTATTAGGAAATAAGGCAGCCCCTGTCTGCAGGCTCACAGTTGAGTACCAGAGGGTATGGGGAAAGATGCATGATGCAAAAGAAAAAAGGGAATTATGGAGTAGCCTGTTCTTTGTTGGCCGATGGATTTGCCATGATGGTCTTCCTGGGAGGCAGGAGGGACTATATAGGTCACCCTGCTGGTGGCAGAATCCAGAATGTGCTCACTTTCAGCTTGGCAGCCCTAGGGCAGCTGGCAGTTGGAGCAGAGTCTTTTTGCGGAAAGAAAACCGGCTACCTCATTGCAAACCATTTCCCCACCTTACCTGTTTTCCAAACTGCCGTTGCATCTGTGCACTTTCTAAAGTATTTTACCACTGGAAGCGTATCAAAACCCAAAGCCTTATGAGAAACGGTTGAGGGAGTTGAAGAACAAGAGGGGACTGAGATGTGATATGATAGCCATCTTCAAATATCTGAAGGGCTGCCCCATGGAAGGAGGAGCAAGCTTGTTTTCTGCTGCTCCCAAAGGGCAGGACCCAAACCACTCCATTCAAATTACAAGAGTGTAGAGTCCGATTAAACACTCGGAAGAACTTTCTGAGGGTAAGAGCTGTTCAACAGTGGAACGGACTCCCTCAGAAGGCGGTGGTTGAAGGTATTAAAACAGAGGCTGGGTGGCCACCTGTCAGGAATTCTTTAGCTGGGATTGCAGGGGGTTGGACTGGATGACCCTTGGGGGTCTCTTCCTACTCTGTGATTCTATGAATTTATTCATCGGCCTTCTGGAACCTCCCTTATGGCTATGTGCCCTAAGCTGCTCAACCAGCTTTGTAAATGGTTGGGACCAGAAGCTCCCTTCTTTAGTCCCGCAGTGCGGGGAAACTCTGCAGCCCGAGGGCCAGATTACCTTCTAGTCAGTCTTCCAGGGTCCACGTGCCGGGGAAGGGAGGGCAGAGGCAAAAATAGGCAGAGCAGCAAGTGTGAATTTTTACCTTTGTGTAGCCGGCTAGTTCTCAGGACTCCCACATCTGTGTCCCATCCAGGCAAGCAAGAGGCATTGTCCAAGTGCAAAGACATATTCCAGTCAGGCAAAACATCTGAAGGAGGGTGCAAGGCTCAGCCATGGAGGGGCTTGGGGAGAGCTCTGAGGGGCAAGCCAGGAGCTCTGGAGGGCCGGCCCCTGACTGCTGTGCCTTGGAGCACAAATCTTCTTTCAACACCATCGCTGAGGTTGTAGATAGCTCAGCAAATATGTTGGCCTAGTGTGTGGCCGCTGGGGAAAAGGCAAATTCCATGCTAGGGATTATCAGGAAAGGCATTGAAAACTCAAGTGCCAATATCACAACGTCATTACACAAATCCACAGTGAGAGACCGTATTTGGAATAATACTGTGTACGGTTCTGGCTACCTCATCTCAGAATTATTGTTGGAAAAGGTTCAGAAGAGGGCCACCGAAATTTTCAAGTGGATGGAGAGAGACTCCCCTATGAGGAAAGGTTGTGGCATTTGGGGCTTTTTAGTTTAGAGAAAAGGCGAGGAAGAGGCGGCAACATTGCAGAAGCTTTAAAAATGATAGATGGCATGGAGCAAACGGACAGGAGAACATTTATTTCCCTCACTCATAACACTAAAATTCACAGACATCCAACAAAGCTGAACATTGGTAGGAAAGGACTCCGGCACGCAGCGCATAAACTGTGGAACTCTCTGCCACAGGGACACTCACCAACCTGGATGGCTTTGAAAGAGGATTGGGCAAGTGCATGGAGGGAGAGGGCCGCCATGCTTCTGAATCCCAGTTGCTGGAAACCACAGGAGGAGAGAGTGCCTTTGTCCTTGGATCCTGCTTGCTGGTTCTCACAGGCATGTGGTTGGCTGCTGTGAGAACAGGATGCTAGACTTGGGGGGGGCATTGGCCTGATCCAGCAGGCTCTTCTTACATCCTTATGAGGTGAGCTTTGCTCTCAGGGCGAATCCTCTGGTAACCTGCTTTCCCATCTCTTCACAGCTGTAGCCAGCCGGCCACCCGCACCCACGCACCCCGCCATCTTGGCCTCCGCCCGTCCTCTGCCGCCTCTCGGGTGCCCTGGATGGTTACCATGGAGAACGAGCAGCTGCCAGCCCCCCCTCCGACCAGCAGCGCCACGGCAGCCACGGCCACCAGCAATGGACGCCAGGCAGGGCCACAAATCTCTGTGTATGGAGGGATCCCCGATCGCCAGGCCGTCCAGGTAAGTGGAAGAGGGCGGAAAGGCCCTCCTGTTCGGAGGAGCATGGCAGACGGGGAGAAGGTGCCTCAGGCTTGAACCAGGATAATCCACTCCCTGCTTGACTTTGTGTCTGATCCAGCTGAGGAGTTGTACTATTGTATTGTTATTTTATTACATTTATACCCCACCTTTTCTCCCCCCCTCTCCATTTTGCCCTTGGTATACAAGGCGCTCCCTTTCTTCATTCGATCCTCACAACAACCCTGTGAGGTAGGTTAGCCTGAGAGGTCAGCAACCGGCCCCAGAGGTTGCACCCAGGGAGATTCACGGCCTATGAGTGGGGATTTGAACCCTGCTCTCCCGGGTCCAATTCACTAGCCACAACATTGACTCTCACTTATATTAGATTTATATGCCACCTTCCCCCCATGTATCTTAAGGCAAGATACTTGGTTGCCCTGCCCTGCCCCCTGTTAATTTCTTTTCATCCTGATAACAGCGCTATGAGGTAGGTTAGGCTGAGAGATAGTAACTTACCCAAGGTCCCCCAGCGAACCTTGTGGATGAGAAGGGCTCTGAAACCTGGTCTCTCCTGGGTCCTAGCCCAGTGCTCTAACCACTACACCATGCTGCCTCTTGCAGATGTGGGAGCATGTGCAAGCATAGGCAGCCTGGGCCATTTGGGGCTGTTCGAATGCAAGATGGGTCAGGCCAATGGAGTCCTTGCAGCGTGGCAACCTGACTCCCATTCGGGAGGCCTGTACATTGCTTACTTATTTTCCCAAGCGCACGTGCACACACACACACACACAATATCAAGGAAAATCTGGATTATTGACTCCTGTTGTCGTTGTCATCCTCCTTATTATTCTATTTATTACGACTGATTTTTAAATCATTTTCTAAACCACTGTCTCAAGGCGATTTACCTATAAGGTATTTAAGAACAGTTAGAAACACAAAAACCACCATAATCCATTTAAAACAGGCACCCCCAAACTGCGGACCTCCAGATGTTTTGGCCTACAACTCCCATGATCCCTAGCTAACAGGACCAGTGGTCACGGATGATGGGAATTGTAGTCCATAACATCTGGAGGGCCGAAGTTTGGGGATGCCTGATTTAAAACAAGACTGGTGGTAAAGACCCCTTTTTTCCAGCTGGGGAAGCCGGTCAGAACAAAAATGGCTTCAGCTGTTTCCAGAAAGTGCAGCTAGTGGGCGCCTAGGGATGCTATTCCACAGGGCAGGGGCAGCCACACTAAAAGCCCTGCTCTGAGTTACTGCAGAGCAGACTGCGGAGATCTTTGGAACTTGCAAGAGAAACTCTCCCACAGACTGCACTGAGGTACTGGGTGTATAAGGGATAATAAGGCGTGTTTGAACCCATCGAGCCTTTCCGTGAATGACCACCAAGAACTGCAGAATTGGCTGTGCTGTAATGTATGGAGTCTGAACTGATTTTATTATTATTATTGTGCAAGTTGGTGTGTTCTCTCTGGTCCTCGCACATCAATTTTATCTGGTATCGGTGAGGCAGCATCGCCCCCTAGTGGGTCTCGGAGAGCAGTTGCGTGTAACCTCTTGAGAGTGTGTGTGTGTTTGTCTCTGACTTGAGAGTACAGCTGATGCTCCATGCAAAATTAATGACCAAAGGCGACTGACTTGTGCCTTGATGACTGTCAAATGTTGGACATCTGGGTGATAACCCACCCTAAAGGGAGCCTGCTGTGGTTTTCTTCTTCATGATCTGCCGATCTTAGCATGCCTCCTGGTTGAGAGGTGGCTTCCTTGGAGCAGGGACTCGTTGAGGAGTGTAATGAGCAGCCTCCTCTGAGGGCAAGTGGTTCTGCCATGTCTCTGGCTGAACCATCTAAAAGCCAGCCGATGGGCCAAAACGTACTGCCCTGGAAGGAGGGTCACCTGCCCTGTTTTTCTCTCTCTCTCTGTTGTTTGCTTTGTCCTCCCAGTTTTAATTTAGTTGTTTGGAAGTTTTGGTTGGTTGGCAACAGCTGTGGATTTTATTTTTTTTATTTTACTTTTTATTTGCCAATATGTCAAACGCTTCCCAGCACAAATCTACCAAGGCAGTTTGCAGTAAGACGAAATAGTAGAATCGTAGACTTGGAAGGTGCCCCCCAAGGGTTATCTAGTCCAACCCCCTGCAATGCAGGAGTCCTGACAGATGGCCGACCAATGAAGTAGAGTTGGCCACATTCCAAGGCTTTTAAGTCCTCCACCCCTTCTTAAAATAACAATAGTGTTGTTGTTTTTTTCATTTTCCAATACACAATGAGAGCCTCCTTTTTCCTTAGCTTTGAAGTTTTGGATTAAAAATCCGTTTGAGATAGTTCGTTTACAAATGAAACAACTCTGTCTTCCTGTGTGCAACTGGGAGCAAACAGTGCCTGTTTTTCAGCCAGGATGCTGGGAAAATCTCTTTGGATCTATGTTTAATAATGAGATTGCCCTGTAAGATTCAACATCTTTGTTTGAGTTGGGTAGAACCATAATAATAGGGGGGGGGGTCCCTCCAAGAACCCGGGGTGGGTCCATCTTGCCTAATACAGTTAAACAAAATACCTGGAAAAGGGTAGGAACTCAGCTTCTCTCTCTCTCTCTCTCTCTCTCTCTCTCTCTCTCTCTCTCTCTCTCTCTCTCTCTCTCTCTCTCTCTCTCTCTCTCGTAAAACCCTTCTATATAGCTGTCCCAGCCAGGATTTCAAACTATTTATTTCTCTGGTGGTTGTTTGTAAAGGATCTGATTAAATACTGTGTACAATTTCATCCTTCTCCAGTTTGTGAGATACATACCTGTGTTGTTGTTAAAGGAAAACAAATTGCAGTCTCTCCTTAAAAATGTCCCAGTTTTTTTGCGCCTGAGTAGAGATCTTCTTTGTTTCCATGCTGTGTGCGTTTGATTCAAATCCCCCTCCCCCGTTTTGCTTTCATCTAAAAATGGGAATTTCCTTTGAGATTGGGCAACGCTGCTTCTGGAGGTGGGTGGGAAGTGAGCTGCGCTTCAGATTCTCCTGCATCCTTGCGAGATTCTGAATGGAAACTTTATCCCGGGCTGCCTCTCCAGCTCCCCGCCCCCCTTGCTCGTGGGGGTCGGAGGCCAAAGGCCAGGGGTCACCTTTGTCTTCACCCAGGGAGGCGGGGATTTCCTGGAGACAGCCTCTGGAAAGCGGGGGAAATCTGGGGCCAGAGGAATTGGGGGCGTGGATGGCAGCAAGGGGGCTGGGCAGGAAGAACTCCCTCGTCCTTGCAGCACCATGTCCCCCAAAGCTGTGTGTTAGGATCTCCTTGTGCAAAGAGGCTCTTGGCTCTTGCTGCTGGGTCTGCCTGCCTCTTCACCCTCCTGGGCCACCCATCATCCGAAGCCTCTCATCCAGGAGCCCTTGAAGAGGCCCAGCTCTCCTGGGTCTTCCCCACGGGACGTAAGTACCCTCATTTTCTGCAAGAGCTTTCGACAGCTTCTGTGCCCAGAAGACTCCATGATTCGGGGGGGGGGGGGATGGAATGGGGTCCCCTCCCTTGGCTTGGAAGCTGCCAGAGTCCTGCATCTCCCTGCATTTGGGGGTGGAGAGCATTGAAAGCACAAATGTGATTCCCTGCATGCTCCAAGAAAGTTTATTTATTTATTTTATTTCATTTATAGGCCATTTGTTTTTCTCAAGCAGCTCAAGGTGGCATATGTGGTGGTTTTGGCTAAGAGAGGCGTTGACTGGCCCCTAAGGCGACACCCAGTGAGCTTCATGGCCAAGTGGGGATTTGAACCTTGGTCTCTCAGGTCCAAATTCTCATTTAAACCCCACAACAATGTTGTGAGGTAGGTTAGGCTAAGAGCGAGTGATTGGCCCAAGGTTGTCCAGTGAGCTTCATGGACAAGTGGGGATTTGAACCCTGGTCTCTCCCAGGTCCTAGGAACAAAAGTTGTGTGTGTGTGTGTGTGTGTGTGTTTGTGTTTTCATGCCAGGCCACACCATCCTATGGAACTCTCTGCCACAAGATGGTGGAGATGCTGAGAAAAGCTTCTCCCCTCAGCCCTTTCCTTGCTTTTGTTGCTTTCCCAGGCTTGCAACTGCTGCATGTTAATCTTATGTTAATCTTGTTTACCAGTATGTTAATATTGTATGTACTTCCCCTTTTCTGACGTTTAGCTATGTAACTATGATGTAGGAATGATGCTTTGGAAATGTATTCTGGGATTTAGGTGGGAAGTTTTAAAAGTTCTTGCAACCCTGCTCCCGCTGTTCAGTCTTGACTTGAACCTATTGCGCAATAAACCTTGCTATTTTGCTCTGGTTGGTGGCTGGACTCATTCCTTTGGACCGCGGGCTCTTGCATGACGAGCTGGGTGGCTGAGCAGCCTCGCACCCAGAATTTTCCGTAACACCCTAAAAGTGAGAGGGTGTGTGGAATTGGCCTTCCTATTTTAAGCTCCACGGTATCTTGCAAATGGGGAAGGGATGGAGCCCAGTGATGGAGCCTCTGCTTTGCATGCAGAAGGTCCCAGGTTCCGTCCCCAACAGCATCTCCTGGTAGAGATGGGAAAGATTCCCTACCTGAAATCCCAGACAGCCTCTGCCAGCCAGTGTAGACAGTACTGAGCTAGATGGACCCAACAGTTTGGCCCAGTAGAAGCCATGTACTCTGCCCACTGAATCATTGTTGTATCTTGCCAGGAGAGATTGTGTTTGTGGGAATTGTAGCATTGTAGAGTTGGAAGGGACCCAAAGGGGCGACCCCCCCCTGTGATTCTTTCCTTGATGGGGGATTATAAGGGTGGGAAAAGATTATGGTTCCCCCAAGCCATGCTTCCAGTGGAGGAAGGTTTATTACTGTTATTGTTGCAGAGCTAAAGATCCAGGTTGTTTGTGTAGCTGTGCTACGGCTTTCTTGGCTGCTTGCTTGTGCCTGTGTTTTGTGGGGGTCACTTGTGAAATATATCACACCCCCTGGGGTAGGGTGGGTGTGGGAGGAGGCTGGGAAAGTGTCCTCAGCTTTGGCTGTATTTCTTGGTTGAAATATGTCCCATTTGCACCTTCGGCTCTCTAGTTAAGTTGCCGCTTGGTGCATGTATTTTGCATTGAAAAAGCAAAGAGACTGCTGCTTGGCTCAGAATTCATCATAGCGAGCATATTTGTTTTTGTTGTGGTTTAATTTTTGAGGAAAGCTTCTTGTCATCTTTTATGTCTGCAAAGGCTGGTTTGTAGGCAGCAGCTGCGGATATGGAGGTGAAATTGCAAAAAGCCCGAAAGAGGTTTGCAATGGGATGAAGTAGCCTGTTTTATTTGCTCAATTCTGCGTCTGCCCCTATCCCATAGTGATGCCCCAAATCAGCCGCGTCAGGCAGCCTCTGTAAATAGATGGAGAAGCATCCTGTTCTCACAGTGGCTAACCAGATGCCCCAATTAGGAAGCCCACAAGCAGGACCTGAGTACAACAGCACCCACCCACCCACCCCCTCCCGTGATTCCCAGCAACTGGGATTCAAAAGTGTTAGGGAATTTTATAAGGGGGGGGGCACCCAAACGAGGCTTCATTTGGGAATCAAGATTGGCACAAATGCCCTCAATGGGACCCCGTCTGATCCTACAACACCACTCTAGTATCGCACCAACATGAACCCCTCAAGATCAAGCCCTGTGTAATAAACCATATTTCTTTATGAATGAATACCGTGTATCTGTATTTCTAATATGAAACCCCCTTTTGCGACTGTGGCCAAGGGCTCTCAGGGATGCAGGGAACAGCCATAATCCTTTAAGCGAGAGGTCACGTAGCCAGGGTGGTGCTTCTCTGCATATCCATAATGCATTCAGGTACCATCTCCTGCCATTCCTGACCCTCAAAGCCAGAGGCAATACACATACCTGGACCCATTGTTTTTCCCCTCCAGGTACTCAAGGATCCCCTCCCAGATACTTACTGGTACTTGCTTATCAATGTCCTGGGACATTGCATTGTTACCTTATGTTAATCCTCTTTACCTCCTGTTTACCTGTATGCTAATGCCCCTTGCACCTTCCCCTTTTCTGATGTTTTTTTACCCTGTCACAAGTGATATATGTATGATGCTTTCGATGTGCATTATGGGATGGTGGTGGGAACTTTTAAAAGTTATTGCAGCCCTGTTCACAGTGTTCAGTCTGACATTGAACCTGCTGTGCAGTAATAAACCTTGCTGTTTGCTCCGGATCGTGGCTGGACTCCTTCCTTTTATACTCCGCAACGACCACAGGCCCTTGCCTGATGAGCTGGGTGGCTGAGTATTCTCACACCCAGAATTTTGCCCTAACAAAAAGCATCGCTGCCTCTGACCGTGGAGGCAGAGCAGAGCCACTGACAACCTACTCCATGAATTTATCCCATCCTCTTTTAAAGTTGGTGACCCTCACTGCCGCCAGTGGGAGGGAGTTCCCTAGTTTAAGTATGTGCCCCATAGAGAAGTCCTGTCTTTTTACCTGTCCTGAAACTTCCAACATTCAGCTTCATTGGATGTCCATGAATTCTGGTGTGATGGGAGAGGGAGAAAACCTTTTCCCTCTCCACTTTCTCGGTGCCCTGCATCCTTTTACACACCTCTAGCATGTCCCTTCTTCCTTGGCTTTAAAGGCAAAACCTTCAAATATTGTCACCCTTTTGGGCATTGCACCCCAGAACTGTCTGCCATACCACTGGAGCTCTTTGGGGTGCTTGTTTTGGGTGCACACCAGTATTTCTTTTTAAAAAATGAAGCTTCAGAGGAACTGTTTTTTGTTCTTATTGCTTTTGCACTATTGTCCCCCCCCCCCCACCGCCCCGCAGCAAGGATGGGGCTGTGGGGAGTGCCCAAAAGGCTTGCTTAAGACTCCCCGGGGTATGCATGAATGCTGGCAGAGGGCAGAAGTGATGGTTGGAGCATTTAGTTCCTTGCAGGCAGCTTGGAAATTCTCTGCAAGGTCAAAGTTCTCAAGACCCTTGCTGATGCCAGTTAACCTTTGACCTCCCCCCTCCCCTGAAAAAACCCTGCTCCTTTCGGTGGAAGCTTGGCAGTACTATGAGGTATTTAAACACCCATCCAAACCTTTATTCTGTCATTCTCAAGATCGATCTATCGATAGATACAGTGGTACCTCGGTTTAAGTACACAATTGGTTCCGGAAGTCTGTACTTAACCTGAAGCGAAATTTCCCATTGAAAGTAATGGAAAGTAGATTAAACAATTCCAGACGGGTCCGCAGAGTACTTAACCTGAAGCGTATTTAACCTGAAGCGAACTTTCCCATTGAAAGTAATGGAAAGTGGATTAATCCATTCCAGACAGGTCCGTGGAGTACTTAAACTGAAAGCACTCAAACCGAAGCGTACTTAAACTGAGGTATGACTGTAGATAGATTGATAGATAGATAGATAGATATGAAAAGATATTGGATCTGCATTATTATGACAAACTATAAACTATAAACTGTTAAGTATAAAAGGAAATAATAATAATTATTAATAATATGAATCTTGCTTATACAGGTTCAGGCCATTTCATATATGGATATTTATATATCAACACACACGCTGTACATTGGCATCATATTTTCATAGCTGTAACAAACTTTTCTTTAGGTTGGTGGTACTCTTAATTTTATTAACAGGAGGGAATATTCCACACTTTGTGTTTTATAGAGCAAGTGTGAGGATTCCAGTCTCTTTGCAAATTTTGTAGTTTCAAGTGTCTCGATTTACTTAGCTCAGTAAATAGGTCTCCCTCCAGTGTGAATATCCTTGTTTTTATATTCTGCGATGTATGTCAGTGAGAAGGTTGCTGTTTTCTGTTGCATTCAAATCGTTGTTGATTACCCTTTAAATGTGAATTTCAAACTTGTTTAGGGTTTTGTTGTTGTTGTTTTGCAGTTTTAATGTTTTGATGATTTGCATTTCTGGGTGAGATCCTGCTTGTGGAGCAAACTTCCTGCTTGTGCAAACAGGGTGTCTCCTACTTCTTCCACCCCCTACCCCCGCCCAGAAAACCTGGAGGGTTTTGGAACCCATCAGATTTTTGGGCTGGAGCTCGCCTTAAATGTTCTAATGCCCTCCTGGATCAGTGATCTTGGTGGGGTGTGTGTGTGTGTTTACTTTCTCATTAATGTAACATCAAAATTGCAAAAAGACACACAAAAACCCCAATGAATGTTACGAAACGTTTTAAAGGAGCAATACAGAGGTTGCGTTTCCAAATAAAGGTAGAGCAGATAATGGAGAAAGATAAAAGCAGAAAAACACACCAGGAAAGCCAAATTTTGCAAGTTGGTTGTATTCAGCACGTAAGAAATGCAATTCCACAAAACAGTGCAGAGATTTCTGAGGTTTTCCTCACTCTTAGAAGCACTTAACTTGAGAGTTCTTATCTCTGCAGTAGTCTGAGTCCACATATTCTTGGGCAGCGATATGAGCCCTAAATTCTCTTTCTGGGGCAAATTTTGTTTTCACACTTTGTTTTGTAATTTTATACTGAATGAATGTGTGTGTGTGTGTGCGCTCGCATAATAATTCTTAAACATGCTCTGCACAAATCCTTTCTGAGCATAAAAGTGCCTCCAGCTTTTAGCTTGCAGGGCCAGGGGGTGGGATTTGTGCCCCCCACCTGCAATGTGTGACAGTGAGAAGGGCCACAAGGATGGGATGCATCTCTCCTCTCCTTCCACCATGTGGCAAATTGCTTTGAATGTAGATTACATGCTGCTTTCACGCCTGGTGTGGTAATGCTTTCCTGGGGCTTGAATTTCCCAGACTCTGTTGACCCTTATTTTTTTCTGTGGGGGTGGGAAACCGTTTTTGCCCACAGCTGCGTTTGCACTTAACTCCCCATCCCACCGGTGCACACACAGCCTTTTGGGGAGGGTCCCCGTAGCTCAGTGGAGTTGCACGCTTTTCCCACCCTGGAGTCATTTCCAGTTCTGAAAAGATCTTGGGTTGCTGGGCTGGGAATAGTTTCTGTCTGTCACTCCGCCTGGGACCCCTGAGAGAGCAGCTGTCAGTCAGGGTGGCCACAATGCTCAGATAGACCAATGGTGTGACTCAATATGCCATGGTTATTATGATATTTAGAACCCGCCTTTGGCCAGCTGCAGGAACCCCTTCCGAAACACATTTTTAAAAGGCTGTAGATCAGAATGCAGAACCAGCGAGATTAACAGCAAAAGATTATAGAGACCAAAATGAGGAAAAATTCCTTGAGGGCTGGAGACCTTTTATGAATCTTTAAAGAGCTTAGTTTAGTTAATTATTATTACTATTAATTGTTATTAATGTTTTGTTTATTTTGTAATCAATGCATTATTCTGTTTATTGAATTTTTTTGTATCATAAAAATTTGAATAAAGTTTTTTTTTAAAAAAAAATCCAAGTCATGCCACAAAAAAAGAGAAAATAATATTTAAAGAGCTACTACAGCGAGATGAAAACATGAGCAGGACTTGAAATATGAGTGACGGCATTCATTATTAAGATAAATAGGTTAAAATGGATGTGTGGAATAGCATGTGTGAAATATGTAGCATTCAAGGGTGATAAGGAAACCATGGAAGGGGAGGACGGGAAGTCAATGCATAAAAAATAAATTTAGGTCTGTGTTAAAAATTTGCAAAGCTTTTTTTTTTGGTGAAAATATAAGGCCAAAATCAGCAAAAAAAACCCCTTCTTCCTAGGGAACTCTGGGAATTGTAGCTCTGCAAGTGGGTCTCCTAACAACGCTCAGCACCCTTAACAAACTCCAGCTCCCAGAATCCTCTGGGGGAAGAAACCATGACTTTTGAAGTGTCATCATAGTTCTTTAATCTTATGGTGTGAATGTGACCTGTTTCCCCACACCCACACCCAGGGGGGTGGCGGTTAACCCTTTCCCTTCCCAGGTGCAGCCTTGATAAAGAAATCCTCTCCGCCCCTTGCCTCCCCCTCCCCCACAGCTGCCTCTGTTTTGGGTCTTTGCCCCTCAGCTTGTCCTTCTCCCTCCAGGTGATCCAGCAGGCTTTGCACCGCCAGCCCAACACAGCCGCACAATACCTGCAGCAGATGTATGCCGCCCAGCAGCAGCACCTCATGCTTCAGACGGCAGCCCTGCAGCAGCAGCACCTCAGCAGCACCCAGCTCCAGAGCTTGGCTGCCGTCCAGCAGGTAGGCCTCTAGGGCCAGGGGGAGAGGGCTGGAGGGAGGGACTCCTGCCCCAAGTGGAGTCCTCTGGGCAAGGAAGGTGGTGGTGGTGTTGTTTTAAGGGAGGTCTATTAAATGCATAATAATTAAATTAACCAGGCGCTGGGCTAGACAACCCTTGGGGTCCAATTCCAACTCTACAATTCTTTGATTAATTGCATAATAGCAAAGGGTCCCTCCAGACTGGCGAGTTGTTTTTCTTTCAGCATGTATTTGATGCATGTAATGGACACCAGGAAGTCGCCTTTGTTTTTGTTATCTTCATGAGATTTTAAAAAATCGTTATCTTATCAGCTGGCACTGTTACAGGTGCCACGTAGAGTTCCGCATTTGTAAGAAATCTATCTCTTAGTGTGGTGGCACCCACACTTTGGAACTCCCTGCCTATTAACCTCAGGCAGGTGCCTTTGCCATCCTCTTTTAGGCACCTGCAAAAAAACATTTTTGTTTAGCCAGGCCTGTTCAGGTATATAGAAGCTGACATGTGCTTTAATCTATTTTTTAGTTTATCTTTGATTTTAACCATTCTTCAAATTTATTACATATCTGTTTTCGAGGTTGGTTTTGTTCATAATTTTATTGTTTCATACTTTCTTTGAACTACTTTGTGGTTCTTACGATTGAGCAGCATATACATTTTATGAAATGGAAACAAATAACTTTTTTTAAATGCAAGAATAGTACAGTGGTACCTCGGGTTACAGACGCTTCAGGTTACAGACTCCGCTAACCCAGAAGTAGTACCTCGGGTTAAGAACTTTACTTCAGGATGAGAACAGAAATCGTGTGGCGGTGGTGGTGGTGTGGCAGCAGTGGGAGGCCCCATTAGCTAAAGTGGTACCTCAGGTTAAGAACAGTTTCAGGTTAAGAATGGACCTCCGGAATGAATTAAGTTCTTAAACAGAGTTACCACCATACATGAGGAGTGGATCATTTATACTGGATCGTTCACACATCCGCATTGCCATTCTTATTAGTAACAATAGTAATTTCATTTGTCAGTTCCTTTGTGCAACAAAAGGTCTCAAAGCGCGTTGGCAAAATAAGGTACAACATGTCATTTCTTTTCATTAAGATTTTTTAAAATTTCTTTTTATAATGTCTCCAAAATCGACACAAACAGGAGGGGAGAGGGCTCTTGCACTTGTGGTCCTGCTTGTAGATTTCACATCGGGGCATCTGTTGGTTCAGGATCCTGGACTAGATGTGCCCCCTTTGGTCTGATCCAGCAGGCTCTCTCCTTACATTCTGACCCTGGGAATGTCCCGGGTTCAAGCCTTGGTATAGGGCTGGGAACGCCCCACACCAGAAAACCTGGAGAGCCTCTGCCGACCGGTGAAGTAAATGGGCAAATGTTCCTATCATAGAGTCATCTAGTCCAACCCCCTGCATTGCAGGAATCACAGCTATATGGATTCAGTATGTCTGACTTCTGCTTAATTCCCCCTCCGCCTGCCCTTCCAGGCAAGTCTGGCAGCCAACAGGCAGAATACCTCGTCCAGCAACAATGGGCCCACGCAGACCCCGCCTCAGCAGTCCACGGTAAGCCTTGAGTCTGCCCCTCTCTCTGCAGGGCTGCTGTGGGGTTTCCGTTGCCCCATGGAGCTGGGGCATCTTGGGGCCTGATGCACTCCACTCTTGCTGGTGCTCCATGCCGTCGTCCAGATTCACTCCACCACTTTCTGTCTTCCCTCTCCTCCCCCCCACCACCCCAGATAAACCTGGCGACATCCCCTGCGGCTGCCCAGCTGATCAACCGGGCCCAGGGCGTGAACTCGGCAGCCGCCTCTGGCATAGCCCAGCAAGCCGTACTCCTGGGCAACGCCAGCAGCCCCACCCTGACCGCCAGCCAGGCCCAGATGTACCTGCGGGCTCAGATGGTAAGTTGGCAAAGCACCTTGAATCCCCTGTTTGTGCCAGCTGGGAACCTCCAGGGGAGCTGACTGACAGCCTATTGAGAGATGGCATGTGCCTTCTGGTATAGGCTCTGGGCAGGGCAGAGCATCCCGGTGGTGCTGAGACAATCTTGCCCTTTTGGGTACCACCCTGGCGGTTCCTCTGCCCATTCTACACCAGCCTGAGCATTTTTTATTTATTTAATAGAATTACACACCACCTGTCGGTTGAAAAAAGAAATGCCCTCAAAAGCGATTTACAATGGGAATAAAAAAAGAAAAAGAAAATGATCAGTAGGAAACAGTTCTTGAAAACGTTCAAAAGATAAAAGCAACAATAAACAAAAAACAGATTAAACCTCGCATCCACATTTCTGGGGAGGCTTGCCGAAACAAAATTGTTTTTAGTAGGCGCCGGATAGAGTACAACGAAGGTGCCTGGCTGACATCAATAGGCAGGGAGTTCCAGAGGGGTAGGGTTTTGTCTCTAAAATATGGCTTCCTTACAAATGTGTGGGTATTATGGGGCACATGTAACAGTGCCAGCACCGCAGATTGAAGCAGGAGTAAGGCAACCTCGCAGGTAAACTGGTCCCAGGTTAAGGGCTTTATATATACTAATAGTAACACCTTGAACTTTGCCTGGTAGCAAATTGGCAACCAGTGTAGATTTCAGAGTAGGGTTGTTATATGCTGACAAGGCCTCACTCCTGTCAGCAATTGTGCTGCAGCATTCTGCACCAAATGCAGCTTCCAGATCTAGCGCAAGAGAAGGCCCACATGGTGTGCAATGCAGTAATTCAGGTTTTCCCGCAGTTTTGATGTGGTGGTGGTATGGAGAAGGTGGTGGAGGGCGTCGGAATTGGTTCTGAGTGTCGCGAGAGCATGGTTTGCAGTGGAGCCCATTCAGAAGTTCTCATGCACAGACTGTGGCTCCCTTCACATGGCAGTTTATTCCATTTCCCCAAATTTCCCCTAGCAGTTAATTTCTGTGATACATAGTGAGTTTTCACATAAGGGCAAGTTTAGCTCTTAGTTCAGTGTAATTTGCTTCCGGGGAATTATTTTTTTCAAGTAACACAGAAATGAGTGCTAAGCTTGCATTATATTCCACCATATTTCTTGAAGAGGCTCAGATATAACGCAGAAATTAACAGTTGGGGAAATGCTCTAAAAATTGAATAAACTGTGGTTTGAATTTGGACAGTGAGCCTCTATTTTTGGATGTGGAACATGCACACACTAGGGTTTTTTTTAAAACCTAGTCAGTACACTCCACTTTTGGTATATATATATATATATATATTTAAATATGGTCACACTTTGGTAATGGACAAAACTATGACCTTTCTAGTTACCCTTGCAAATGTGTTACCTTGCGAACTGTTGCAGTATATGCTTTCCTCTTCCCCTTACAGTCTACTCCAGGAGAAATTCCCCCCTCCTGTGTCTTACTGAAGCAGCTAATAGTCTTTTGCTGTTTTTGCTTCCTTTCCTGGGTGAGGTGGCATCTTGGTTTGTAAACTTAAGAAACACTGTGCATCCCAAATGCACAACTCAGATGGTCCGTGAAAAATCTGTTCCTGATTTTAAATGGGCTCCATTGCATCACCTTCCTGGGAAAATATAAGAAAAAAGCATATGCGTTTTGAATCCCTATTCTTCATTTCTGTTGATACGTTTGGCGTAACCTTGGAAAGAATGCTCCAAAGTTCAGAAGCAACCACTTTATTTATACGGTACATAAAATGAAAGTATTATGCACAAAAATATCACAGGAGTTTACAACAGTAGTACCTAAAAACCATACAATGAGAGCCATATTAAAAAGTTGAAATCGGAAGTCAGCTATTATGGAAAGATGTATTCTTAACTGCCTGCATCGACCTGATGGAATAGAAAAGTATTCAGCAGGCGTTTACAAGTTGAAGCAGAAGGCGCTTGCTGAATCTCCAGTGGCAGGCAGTTCCATAGGACTGGGCTGGTGACACTAAAGGCTCAGTTTCTCATGGTTGTCAAACGAGCCTCGTGGAATCAGGGAACGGCCAACAATGCTCCTGCAGATGATCTCGGTGATCTAGCTGGGATAGAAGGTTTTGGGTGATCCCTGAGGTACCCTGGACCTAAGTTGTAAATTAAGACAAGGACCTTGAACCTGGCTCAGAAGCGGACAGGCAGCCAGTGCAGATGCTTCAACAACGGTGCCATGTGTTGTTGGCAAGATGCCTCCATCAGCAATCTGGCTGCCGCATTCTGCACCAGCTGGAGCTTCTGAACCCAAGCCCAAGGGCAGCCCCACATAGACTGCATTGCAGTAATCCAGCCTCAAAGTCCCCAAAGCATGGAGTCGTTGAGCATGCTCCTTGGTGCATCCCTCCCCTCCGTCCCGCATGGTTGTGGTTTCCTGGGGCTGCTCCCCCCCACCCCACCCCCACCCTGTGATCTCTCTGCTGGGACGGCAACGGGTGATGTATAAGGGGACCCGTTTCCTGTGATTTCCAGGCTCAGCAGAGTAACCTTGTGCAAGTAGCTAGGAGCCTAGGCCGTGCTCTCCCTCTCTCCCCGCAGCTCATCTTCACGCCCACGGCCACGGTTGCTGCGGTGCAGCCTGAGGGGGCCACCACCACCCAGCCACCCACCACCACAGCTCAGGTAAGAACCGGGAGGACGAGGGTCTGGGTGTGTGTCTGCGGTTTTAGCAGGAAGAAAGAAGGGCAGGGAAGCCAAAGCTCACTGTTTTAAGGCGCATGATTTGCATGCACAAGGTCTCAGGTTCAACCCCCAGCTTTTGGGAGAGAGCCCCTCCAGGTGTAAAACCTTGGGGCGCTGCTGCCGGTTGGTGTAGACAGTACTGTAGGCTCTGTGGGTGGACCAGGCTTCTGCGGCTGACCTCTGTCTGTTCTTCTCCCATCTTGTTGCAGGTACAAAACTCATCTCTCCGCACCCAGCAGGCAGCCGCTCAGGGGCTGGCTCCCTCCCTGAGCCAGCAGCTCCCCACATTGGCCATGAAGCCCACCCCGAGCAACAGCAGCCACTCCACCTCCTCTCCGGCATCTCAGGGCAAGGCGGCTGGGCAGGCTCCCGGCGGCAAGGCGGGCGTCTCCGAACACGCCCCGGAGCATCTTAGGAAAGGAGAGGGGGGTGGCGGAGGTGGCAGCAGCAGCAGCGGGGGAGCTGGGAATCTGGACGGGCGGGGCGGCTCCACAAACCGGACGGTGACCTCCTCCACGACTCACCCGCTGATTGCCCCAGGTGAGGCACTGGCCCTGTCTCCGCTGAACTGGGCCACGAGGCCATGGGGGGCGGGGCGGCAGAGCAAAGTTGGGGATGTGGAGTAGCAGAAGGGGGTTGTTGGCTGTCCCCTTGCCCTGCTTCTGCGGCTGGGGGATCTTTTTGAGAACCACACCCGAACAAGGGGTGAGTGAGAAATCATCTAGAGTTGACTCTTTAAAAAACAACAACACACACACCAACAATTTCATAAATACCAAAACATACCGGTATTTTTCTTTGTTTTTTCCTGACTCCCCCTCCTGTTTTCCATTGTGTTTTTAATTTCTCCCCCCTGCTGCATCCTACATTCTCTCATGGTTATGCCATAACCACCATAAAATAAACTCTTAATTCCTACTGTGGCTCATAGTTCGAATCCTGCTCGCAAATTCATCATCGTTGTTGTGTAGTCGTTTAGTCGTGTCCGACTCTTCGTGACCCCATGGACAATAGCACGCCAGGCACTCCTGTCTTCCAATACTGTAATATTTCTTTTTTCTTTATTCTTTTTTTAAATTTTCTTTTAATTTCATGCCAAGTTTTTTCATAATACTGTAATATTTCTTAAGCCGACTCTTAAGGCAGCTTTTGCCAGCCTGGATACCTTCCAGATGTTTTGGGTGGCAACGGATGGGAGTTGTCGCCCAAAACACCTGGATGGGGTGCAGGTTGGCAAAGGCTGTTCCAAGGAACCTGGTGACTACTTCTTGCACTTATTAGTAACTGGCTGATGATTACATTAATATATTTTTCAGAATCCCGTGTGAGGTAGCTCAGTCGGTAGAGCATGATGTTTGGTGGGACTTTATATTGTACTGTATACCACAAATGCAGAAACACAGGACTCCCCTCTCCACAGGACAATGAGAAATCGGGGTTTCCAAACAGTCTTAAGTACTTTACTAACCTAATATTAAGTGGATATATCACACTGTTTTTCTTTTTCTTATTCTGTTATTTTTATTCATTTATTTTTATTTCACAGAAGCAAATCAAATGGATTGATACTGGGGTTTTTTATATACCAATTTGTTTGATTTACTCCAGTAAAAATAAAACTGATGGCTTGAGAAAATTGGGTCCACAGTAACCTACGATTAACCTATTATTATTACAACAACAACAACAACAACAACAACAACAACAACAACAACAACAACAACAACATAATATGGATTTATGGGGAAATCAGCATTTTCTTTTGGTAGTGTTTTGGAACGACAGGTTCTGTTAGAATGTCCAACCCAATGCTGCTTTCAACCTGCTGATACAGTATTTCTTTGTGTTATCTATCTTTGGCTTATTTTGATGATGATGATTTAAAGGGCATATGGAGTGGCATTAGTTAACTGGCTCCTTTCTCCCCTCCAGCGTATTCCCAGCTACAGACCCACCAGCTGTTGCAACAGCAGAAGCCAATCCAGCACCAATTTGTGATCCAGCAGCAACATCCGCATCAACCCCTCCAGCCCAGGCCTCCGCAGCTGCAGGTCCCCCCTCCGCCGACCCCCAGCCTCGGGGCGCCCCCCAGCCTGCAAGCCCAAGGGCCCTTGCAGAACCAGCCCCCCGCTACCGGCCTGCCAGCCTGCCAGGCCCCCAGCCAGCACAAGCCCGCTGCCAGTCAGCCCTTGCAGCAGCACACCCCACATCCCCCTGGACCCCCAGCACTGGGGGCCCAGAGGCTGGAAAGTGGCTCCCCAGCCAGACCCGCCGGCTGCCCTAACCATTCTGGCCAGCGCAAGTTCCAGCATGCCTCGGCCGTCATCCTGCAACTGCAGCCAGCTGTTGGGACGGTGAGTTGGGCCTGGGGGGGCATTTATTTTGGGGTGAGGACTGGGGCAGAGGGGTGGAACTGGATCCTTTCCCCCCTCCCCCCGGCCTTTCCTCCCAAGGCAGGCTACCTTGGGCAGGTGGGCAGGGCCACGCACCTGTCCATCACCCTTATGAGGTCAGGTGATGACTCAAAAGGGGATTGTCTTTTGGGGACCCTCTTGCAAGTGGATTTGATACAAGCTGCTTGCAAACAGGCTTCGAAGTGATGGCGAGCTGCTTTGCACGTAGGACGGGTGACTGTGGTTTGGGCAATGGCCCCATGGACCAAATGCAGAACTCTTGTCGGGGCTGTTCAAGCCTCTGGGCTAGAAGTTCCCCCCACCCTTGCCCTCAGCGCATTGCGAATTACACAAAAACGTCCCAGAGCAAGGCAAATATTTTCAGTTTGTTGGGCAAACCCTGACTCCTTTAGCTTTGGGTTTTCTCCCTGACTTCAGAAAGCCACATGGATGTTTGTTTTGATAGTGGAGCCTCCACATACACGGGCAGTCTACCTCTGAATACCAGATGATGGGGGAACAACAACTGGAAGCCTGTGGGCTTCCCCGTTTAGGCATCTGGTTGGCCACTGTGAAAACAGAATGCAGGACGTAGGCCCTTTTTGGCCCTGCTCCAGTAGGGCTGTTCTTGGTTTTATTTATTTATTTTTACATATTAGGAACCCACTTAATGAGGCCATGAAAGCAGTGTGTGGCAAAGGAATATAATACAGTACCCTCCCCCCCAAAAAAGGAAGTTATAAAAACAATTAAATCATTCCTATAGTTATAATTCACCTTTCATAAATGACTGGGTTATGCCTGCAGATAGACCTCTGCAGCAGGGCAAGCAGGGGCCTCTTATTTCCCCCTGCTCTTGATGTTTTCCTCCCTGCTCTTGATGTTTTCCTCCCTCGTTTCTCTCGTCCTTCCTCCGCAGCCGCCACTCAGCAACCAGGAGAATTCCAGGAAAGACCCGTTTCCTGCAGAGAAGCCCCCGGCAGAGTCACGGGTTGCCCAGCCCCTACTCCCACCCCAGGGCGCCTTGACGACGCCACCCCTGGCGGCCCCTCCTGAGCAGCAGGCCTCTGAGGGCACTGGGACCACCCCGTCTCACGGTAAGGGGTCCTCTTTTGGGAAGGAAAATGTGCTGCCTGGTGTGTGTGTGTGTGTGTATCTGTATCTTTGCAGCCCTTCCTCTCCTGCAGGGTTGCTTTAAAAGGAACTAGAGAGCTGTGTTTCTTTAGTGCAATCTCCAGCGGGAGGAAGGAGAAGGTTGTCAAACTCTACTTGCCTCTGCCTGCTGCAGCAATGCTTCTGAATCCCAAGGAGTACTTCTGAATAGGCACTCCGGGGCAGAGTGGTGCTCATAGCTGTCAAGTTTTCCCTTTTCTCGCGAGGAAGCCTATTCAGCATAAGGGAATTTCCCTTTTAAAAAAAGGGAGAACTTGACAGCTATGGTGGCGCTGTATGTTCCTATCTGTTGTTGTGGGGTTATGACAAATCGTGGGCAGTTTGCAATGATGGCTCCAAGGGAGCCTCTGTGTTCAGGAGCAGTCTATCTCTGAGTACCAGTTGCAGAGAATCAAGCAGTGGGGGAAGCACGCTGTTTGTTGGCTGCAGTAGAAAGTGGTATCCTGGATGAGACAAAGCCCTCTTTGTCTGATCTTTTTTAAAGGAAAGGTGAATTCTACAAGCTGAATTAATTGATATGTATTCTGTACGTGGCTTGGCTTAACGTCGTTCTTATGATTTGGTTGATTGGGAAAGGGGCACAGTGCAAGAGAGCTCCCCAAACCCTCGTATTTTCTTCCCGTGCCAGAAAGTGTTGGAAACCCTACTTGCCCCCAGCTACTGAATTTTTTCCCTTTTAGAGTTTTATTGTTGCTCAGGGACTAGAAACTTGCCCTAAATTCTGGAAGTGCATGGACGGTATGGAATCCTTAGGGAGATACCACCTAGAACATCTATGCCTTCTTTAGTTGTGGATGATGGGAGTTGTAGTCAAAAACATCAGGAAGGCAACAGGTTGATTTCCACAGAGATGGCTGGAGCTCTTTTCTCAGACAATCTTGATATTCAGCTTCCCTTTTGAAAGAGCAAGTTTCTAGTCCCCTGGCTATGGAAATGTGCTCACAAATGTGCGGGTGGCATTTTGTGCAATATTGGAAGATGGTTGTTGTTGTGGAAAGGGGAGCTGAGCTGATGATCCAGGGGCCGTTTTTTTTAGTGTTCTGAGAGACATGTTTTCCATTCCCCCACCCCACCCGAACATGCACATTCATGAAAAATAAGCCGTAAAAATTGAAATTTCCTTAGCTTGCCCCATCTGGTTCTCCCAGGAGAACTGGTTTAGGCTTCCCGAGGGGACCTGGAGACCCAATCTCATGAGGAGTTGATTGTATTTAGCCTGGAGAATTTTGAAATGTGACATGATGGAGCCATATTTAAATATCTGAAGGGCCACCTGTCAGGGATTCTTTAGCTGTGATTCCTGCATTGCAGGGGGTTGCGCTAGATGACCCTTTGGGATTCCTTCCTACTCTGAGATTCTAAGGCTATTGTCTTCCAACCCTGGCAGGGCTGCTTTTATGTCCCCCTCGGCATGGGCTTGTTTTGGAGAAGGGAAAATGTTTGTTCTCTCCCCGCCTCCCTCCATCATCTTTGCATAGTAGTACTCAATCCCTGCCTGCTTTTTGTCCCAGTTCCATGGGGCGGGGAGGGTTCGATTGCCCCCTCCTTTTTTTGTTTGCACTCTTGGGAAGCTGGAGGGAGGCCCTTGCCGCCTGCCTGCTGCACAGACAAAAGGCACTGCAGCTGGATCTTTGACCTGGCTGCACAGTCCCTTCAATCAAGTTAAATGGAGCAAACCTTTTCTCCTTTGGGGAAGGGGAGCCCCACATCTGCATTTGGGCCAAGGGAGAGGAGGGGGTGCTCGGATATCCCCCCCCTTGAGGGAACAATGGCCAGCTCCTGCTGCTCCCCTCTCCTCTGCAGACCCTTTGTGGGGTGGGGGGTGGGCCACACAAGCACACACCTGCTTTTTCTCCCTCCCCCCAGCTGCTCATGCAAAAATCATTCTCGCTCTCAATCACTCTCACTGCTTCCTTTTTCTTTTTGTCCAGTGCTGACAAAACAATGGAAAGTGGAAACTAGATAGATAGAGCCAGCACGCATTCCCCAGGTGCCAGTGGCATCCTGATATTAGTTGAATGAGAAGCTGAATTTTCATGGCTGCCAAGACTCCCCCTCCCCCAATACCTAGAGAGCAAGTGTAGTGGTTAGTGTGCTGGATTCTAAGACCAGGGAGAGCAGAGGTTTGGATCCCCACTCCGCCACAAGGCTTACTAAGTCACCTTGCGCCAAGCAATATATCAATCTTGCCTACCTTACAGGGTTGTTGTGAGGAGAAAAGGGGGAGGGAGCTGATAATCAGATATCTAATCTAATATTCTTTGCTCAGAGTTTGTTATTTTAACCCATGTGTGTGGCTGTACTCCTCCTCTGTGCCCATGTTATAGTTTTGTTGTTCATCTTTTAATTTCCATTTGTTGTTATAGCGGTTCCATTTTATACAAATTATAAAATGAAAATTTCAAAAATGAATTTTTTCCCTTTACTAATATCACAATGCCTGTGATCCCATAAAATGTATACATTGCTAGATTGCTTTTTTGAAAACAACAGCCCAAAGTGGTATTCAAATACATTATGAAGAGAAATGAAATCTTTCCGCCCCCAAAAGAGGGCAAGTTGGTACACCACCTTGGAGGAAAAGTGAGCTATACTGTATATGTAATGGGAAAAAATGTAAAATCTGGAGAGCCCCCCGTTCCCGCTCTCTGGGGCATCTTGCCATCCGTTGTTGGGAACTGGAGACTGGGTTGCTCCTCCCGCGGCTGCCGCTCAGCCCTCCTTCCCCCGCCCCCCCCCTCCGGAGGCTGCGGCCTCGGCCCTTCCCTGCCGCCGAGGCGCGCTCGGGGAGGCGGAGGCTCTGGGCGCAGCCAATCCTGGGAAACAGGAGGCGGAGGCTGGCCGGCAGCTGCTGCCTCTGCTGCCCCCGCTCCCTCCTCTCCACCCTCGGCGGGCGGCATTGTTTGCGCTTCCCCTTCCCCGGCCAGCCCGGGCGCGGCGAGAGCGCGGCCCGAGCCAGCGAGTCAGGAAGGAAGGCCCGGCGGGCGCAGCGGCGCGCGTTTTGGCACGCGCCCAGGGCGCACGAAGCAGGGGACCCTTTTGGCACCGCCGCGCGCGCCTCCCTCTCCCGGGACGAACAGGTGCTCAGCGCAGCCGAGGCAGAGCGCGACTCTGCCCGCTTTGTTCCGGCCTCTTCCCCCCACCCCACCCCACTCCCGATGCTGCGTGGCGGGAGCCCGGAGGCTGCCTCGGCCTGCCGCCGTGCCCGGCTGCCCTCGCCACGGTAAGGGCTCCGGCGGGGACGCGGGGCCTTTGTTCCTTCACCCTCCGATGGGACTTGGAGTTGCTGCTGTTGCGCTTGAGACTCAGGTTAGCGGCGGGCGGGTGGGGGTGGAGACTTCTCTGTTTGTTTGTTTGTTTGTTTGTTTGTTTGTTTGTTTGTTATTAACGATATTTCTCCCATCCACGGTTGCCAAGTCCAAAAAAGTGGGACTGGTCCCCAAAGGGAAACACTCAGCGGGAGCGATTGGGGGTTTCCTTTTTTGGATCGGTGTTTGTGTGTGTCAAAAATAGATAATAGACCTTTGTGCCCGGGTTGGTGGTGGAGAGGGGCTGTTGTCAAAGTGACGGGTAAGTAGGGTGTTGTTTGTAATTGCTTGGCTGTGCAGGGTTTAGAGGCAAAGAAAGAGGCGTTCCCTCAACTCCCTTCTAAAAATTATGGGGGTAATTTTTGATTTTTATTTATCATAAGCATTGTTTTTCTGGAGTGTAAGGCTTGGGGGTCAGCGCCATTGATCAGTTGATTGCATTTATGCCCGATCTTCTCCTCCAAGGAGTTCAAGGTGGCATGCAGGGTGCTTCTTCTCTTTGTTTTAACCTCACAACAACCCTATGACCTCTGCCCCACACTACTCATGGGCCTCCT
Source organism: Zootoca vivipara (assembly GCF_963506605.1). Lineage (NCBI taxonomy): Eukaryota > Metazoa > Chordata > Lepidosauria > Squamata > Lacertidae > Zootoca > Zootoca vivipara. Next base: position 72,283,082 of record NC_083281.1, read on the forward strand.
AGTAAAGCTGTCTAGAATCGTGCAATTAACTATTACAGCTCAGTAGAACCTCCATATCCAGGGGCAGTCTATTTGACAGCCCGTGGGGATGTGACCTTCTTCTCTTGCTGCCTTGGATGACTTCCAGGATCATCCAGTGTGGTTAGAAAGGTGAACTCAGTCCTATTTGAGTGGGGTTGAGGTTGGGCACTGGAATAATCCGGAGGCAGGAAGGCATGGTAGAAAATAAAGCCGGATGCCATCATGTTGGGAAAATACCCGTAAGTCTGGACAAATCTTTTCTCCCCTTCTGAAATTCAGCTCTCAAATGATGCAAAACGAATTCAATCTATATTGCTTCGCCATCAACCTGTGTGTTGCATCTCTGTTTTTAAATAAAAGTGGGTTAAGCATGGGTTTGAGGAATCTTTGTAGCCGCTGCTGCCACCCTGCCCTCCCCCCCCCCCAGGCTTGCAGTTTGCATCATGATTACTCAGGGGTAAGCCCCACTGAACTTCTTGAATCAGATCTGGCTGTATGGCTAAGCCACGGGGTACTTAAACTGCACATTAATCCCACTGATTCCCAAGGGGACTTAGGGCTGGCCTGTCAAGTTAGACGAAGCATGCACGAGCTCCTGTTTTGTGGTTGAGGGTTGGAGCTGATTTCAGCCAGTTGGGGATGGGTCCTAATTTTGGGGAGACTGGAGGCTGAGGGCAGCAGCAGAGCCAAAGCTGGGCGCAAGCTGCCCAAGAAACATGTGCAGGGGGTGGGCTCTCAGCTCAGCTCTCCTGAGTTGTGGAGTCTAGCACTGCCTCTGCCGATCCACAAGACATTTACAATGCAATCCTGCATGTGTTTTCTTGGAAGCAAGTCCTGTTGAGTTTAGTGGAGTTTGCTCCCAGGATTCCAGTGTCGAGTGAGTTGAATCCCCTAAATTTACTTCTCCATTGCAGGGCTGGGAGATCTGTGGAAAACTGCCGTGGTCCATCTAGCTCCATATTGTCTGCACCGATTGGCAGCAATGGGTCTTCATGGTTTCAGGCAGGAGTCTCTCCCAGTTCTACCTGGAGGTGCCATTAAATTGGGACCTTCTGCATACAAGGCAATGTTCTACCACTAAGCTACATGCATGTACCTGTGCTGGACACACACCCAACCCCCACCATCCCTGACTATTGAGCATGCTGGTCAGGTTCCCCTTGTTCGGCTGGATGTTTAATGCAATGTTAGCTGCTTTGGAGTACAAGTGGGCCTTTGGTGGTTCACTGATAGTTGTTGTTGTTGTTGATGATGATGATGTTGTTGTTTAAAAAAAGCTCAAAGTAGTTTGCAAACAGGAAAGGTTTCGGTTAGTTGACTTGTTAAATGCTCCCAAACAACAGTTGCATCCTCTGAAGCACAGTTGGATCGCAAAAAAGAATATTGCTTATAAATATTTCAATCGAGCTATGTTTTCCCTCACTGCAGCCATAAAATTGGTTAGCTGTTGTTGTGAAACCAAGCAACTTTAAAAATAAAAATAAAAAAATGAAATGAATTATTGCACTTTCCAGAAATGTTTGATTAGGTAAATTTATGTAATTTGGCTGAATACCTCTTCCCATTGACTTTTATTAACAGCCAGTTAGCTGTTTGTTTGTTTTTTAAAAAGCAGAAGTAAGGCAGACGGTGGCAAATCTTCGAAAACAAAAGGCGCTTTTGCTGACGAGGCAGCAAGCTGATTGGGAAGGGTGCAGTTGCTCAGTGGTTAGAGCACCTGCTCTCCCTGCAGAAGGTCCCAGGTTCAATCCCCAATGGTGATATCTTCAGTTAGGACAGGGAAAGATTTTAATGCCTGAAATCCCAGAGAGCTGCTGTTAGTCAATGCCTGCAATACTGAGCTAGATGGACTGGTGGTCTGGCTCAGTTCCCTAAGTCCAGTTATCATTTGTGCCAGTGTTTTGCGGAAACTTTTGCAATAGTTCACCTTATTCAAACTGGAGTGGATTCAAACTGGAGTGCATATTGAAAAAATAAGAAGGCCGTTAATAATAAAGTTGATCCAATCACTGGTCCCTCTAGCCCACAAGTGAATGATGTGTAGTCCTCCATAGGATGTTTTTGTTAAGCCTCCAGCTAGCACGCCCACCCCTGACTCTATAGCCTGTGGGGTTTTAGTTTCATTTTAGATGTACAGTGATACCTCTCCTTATGAATAACTCTACTTACGAATGTTTATACTTACGAACAGAGCTCCGTCCGCCATCTTGGATGCGGTTTAGATAGGATTTTTTTTTACTTACGACTTTTTAGATAGGGTTGCTTACGAATTTTTTCTCCCAATGCATTCCTATGGGATTCGACTTCCAATTTTTTTCGACTTACGAATGTGCGTTCGGAACGCATTCAATTCGTAAGTAGAGGCACCACTGTATTGTTTTTATATTCCTAACTCTCTGGTTATTTTATGCATGAACCTCCTTGAGATGGAGGTTTGGAAGGCGATTTATAAATTAATGGTAATAATGATGAGCCTTGACTTTTTTGCCATGCTGGGCAAGCCGGACGGGAGTTGTAGTTCAGCCAACGAGTGGTGGAAGGCCACAGGTTAGGCAGAAGAAACCTGGCTATCAAGGTTGCCTAATGATGTTTGCACCTCTGTTTTGTTTTTTGTTTTTAAATAATGTATTCATAGGTGCAGCTTGGCTCACTTCCTTGAGCCATGCAAGTGGGCTATGGGTAAAATGGGGCCACAGAGAAACCAGGGGCGGGGATATGGCATGCCCCCTCAGTAATAAAGTACAAAAAGAAAAGAAACTTGCTTCCTCCTCTGCAAATGCTGTGACCGAGCATGCTCAGTAGCTGCAGAATGTTGGAAAAGAGAGGCAGGAGTGGGATTCACTGATTCTGCAGGGAGGAATGACTGGATGGAACCCAGAAATGGAGCACTCCTGTTCAGAAGGGGTTGGCTACGCTGCCATACTCCCATGGCAAATGAGCTGTGCTTTCTAAACAAAGCAGCTGCTTAAAAGAGCTTGTGATAACAGCACTTCAGCTGGGTACCATCTCCAAGGACACTTCCCTGGAGTGGCTGGTGCATGACTCATTTCTCATGCAGCAGGTTAGCAACCAGAGGCCCCCTGGCTGAAAGGGGACCCTAAGTTGCCAACCTCGGCTGAGAACAGGCAAAGGATTAAAAAAAAAACCTTCTGCACCTGCTGTCACCGAAACTTGGGAAGCTGCCTTTTATTATGAGTCAGGCCACTGGTTCGCCCAGCTCAGTATTACCAGCGCTGACTGGCAGGGTTTTTGGGCAACAGACCTACATGGAGGCGCCAGGAATTGCACCTTAGACCTTCGATGTGCAAAGCAGGTGCTCTGCCAGTGAGCTACAGCCCTTCCCTTAAAATCAAGCCACGATTCTAGTCCTCATGGTTCTGATTTGAGGGCTAGTTTAAATAGGAACAAAAAAAGCTTCCTTGTACCAGGTCAGACCATTGGTCCATCCAGCTCACAGCCGTCTACAGTGACTAGCAGCAGTGCTCTAACCTGGAGGGGTCCCTCCTAGCCCTACTTTGAGAGGCTGGGGATTGAACCCAGGACTCTGTGCATTCAAATCATTGAGTTGTGGTCCCACCCCCCACCCCCACCCCGGTCTCTGTTATTCCCCTGCCTCGTGTTTTATCTCCAGTACAAAGGATATTTGAACATCGCCGTTTTATGGATGCATGAAATGAATGCATTTCAGTACAGTACAAAGATAGGGGTTTTGCTTTAATCTTTGGGATTACAGGCATTGTGGTAGGATATTAGTGATTGGGGGGGGGCAAATATTTTTAAGTTTCATTTTATAATGTGTATATAAAGCAGAACATTGATAACAACAGGTGAAAATTAGAAGATGAAAAAAAAAGCTGTGAAAGAGGCACACAGAATGAGTACAGTTGCACATGGGTTAAAATAACAAGTAAGGAATATTAGTGTTATTTAATTATCAAGTGTGGTTCCAGATTGGCCAGGCTTGTGACAAGGGTTGTTTTGAAAACAATGGTTCTGCTGTAATAAAAGAATGCTAAATTATATGAAATGAGTCCAGAGGGTTCTAGCGCCCGGAGGTTCTAGTCCAGGGGTCAGCAAACTTTTTCAGCAGGGGGCCGGTCCACTGTCCCTCAGACCTTGTGGGGGGGGGGCAGACTATATTTTGAAAAATAATAATAATGAACAAATTCCTATGCCCCACAAATAACCCAGAGGTGCATTTTAAATAAAAGGACACATTCTACTCATGTAAAAATATGCTGATTTCCGGACCGCCTGCGGGCCAGATTCAGAAGGTGATTGGGCCGCATCCGACCCCCGGGCCTTAGTTTGGGGACCCCTGTTCTAGTCCTTGCTGAAATCTCAAATTACGTGCAGTTTTCTGCATTATAGCTGTACAGTAATTGTTTGCATTCGTGGTGCGCCTAAGTGGAAAGAGGAAGACAAATGTCAGATCGCAGAAGGGACATGTGAAAGTAAGCTGCTTTCTGTTTTTGGCGAAAGGGGAGGGGCATGGAGATTATTTGGCACATGAGTAGGACAGCCTGAGTTTCCAAAGCCTGGGTTGAGTGAGGAGGTTTTAAAATAGCCCCGTGGAATGGAATTCTCCTTCTGGTGGCCTGGATGGTGCTGGCAGCTCCCTTCCGTGCAGGAAAATTCCAGCCAGGGTTTCTTTGCCACCCGTTTCCTGTGGCAGAAGAAGAGAGCTCTTCTCAGCCCTGAAGCTGTGCCTGATGCATCTCCCCACCCCCCACCCCACCAGCCATGCGCCTCCCCTCCCCTATGAGGGAGGAGCAGCTTTCTTGGAGCGACTGGCTGGCCTCCCAGCAAGCTGGCTGGCATGGAGACGAGAGCTTTCCAGAGGTCTGCCCATCCTACTGGCTGCCCCCTTGTTGCAGATCCTGTGGGAGTGAGCCGGCAAGAAGACCTGATGCCATTGCTTAGGGGGTTGGGAGAAACCCAACTTTGAGCCCCTTGTTCAATGCCCTGGAGCCTGCCTGCTCTCTCTCCTGAGCTTCTCCTCTTCCTCCAGCAGCTGCTGTCTTCCCCACCTGCCTCTCTTGCGTGTTCATGCGCCCCCATGCGCCATTTGCCTGCTCTGCACTGTTTTCCCGATCCTGCTTGCGCAGCTGGGAAAGAGGCGTTTGGGCGCTCTCTGGAGAGGCGCTCCAGTTTCACACTGTCAGGTGGTTCCCATGCCTGTTCCCATTATGAAATTGGTGTGTGTAGAGAGAGTGGACTGTTGCTCCTCTCTTCCCCCCCCCCTCTAACCCTTGTAAGGATCAGTGGCGTGTGCTTTGTGATTGATTGGCAGGAGCTCCGGAACAGACAGAAGGCGGCGCTCTTCCGTGCTGTGCATTGTTCACTTGTGGGACATAGGAAGCTGCCATATGTGAGAGTAGGACCGTTGTGACCCATTTATCTCGGCATTGTGTGCACTGACTGGACTGGCAGTGGCTCTTTGGGTTTTCAGGAGATTCCCAGTCGTACTTGCAGATGCCGTTTGGGAATGGAACTTGGAGAAAGCAGCTGCTCCTTCCCCTACCAAAAAATGGCCAGGGCCACATTTTGACAGTTCTGAATAAATGGCTGATTTAAACTCGGAAACCGCAGTATATGAAGCTCAGTCCATCGGGGTCCATCTAGCTCAGTAGTTGCGACACTGACTGGCAGCAGCTCTCCAGGATTTCAGGCAGGGAAAAATTTGTTGGCCCAAACCGGAGGTTGCAAGGAATGACCCTGGGACCTTCTTTATGCAACATGTCTCCTCGACCACTGAGCAGAGGCCCTTCCCTTAAAAATAAAGCAAGTTTCTAGTCCTCATTTTTCTGAATAAAGGACTGTTCTAAGTGGGAAGAGGCCTTCTACTGAGTCACACCTTTGGTCATCTAGATCAGGGTTACCCAAACTTGGGTTTTTGAGACTACAGTTAATTCTCATCATCTCTGATTACTGGTCCTGCTAGCTAGGGATGATGGGAGTTGTAGTCCAAAAAAAAGCTGGAGACTCAAGTTTGGGAAACCCTGATATAGATCAGTATTGCCTGCATGGGTTAGCAGCAGCTCTCCATACATTCAGGCAAGGGTCTCTTCCAGATATAGCTGGAGACACCCCTGGCATCTTCTGCAGGCAAAAGATCTACAGGCAAAACAGGTGTCACAGCCTTTTCTAAAAGGGGCATCAGGCCAGTTCTTTGAAGCCTACCAGCTGCAACCCAATTTTCACTTCCTAGTGCATCACCGAGGGCCTTAGTTTGGGGAAGCCTGGTCTACACAGACTGGCAGCTATAGCTCTCCAGGGTTTCAGGCAGGCTTCTGTCTCAGTGCTACCTGGGAGATGCTGCCATTGGGGAATGACCACGGGACCTTTTGCTCTTTTGCTCTTTTGTTACGGTCCTTTTCTTACAACATAATCCAGGGTTCTAGTCCTCATGGTGTTGAACAAATAGCTGATTTAAACAGGAGCATAGGAAGCATGCCTTGTGCCGAGTCAGAACACTGGCTCCTGCCAACCAAATCTCTTATCAGAAGCTAACAAAGCATTCTGGACCTCAAGTAGAACCCCCCAATTAAAATGAGGCCGGTTTGAGTTTTGCCACTGTGGTACCATTTGACACCCCTGCTTATCTGCCAGCGGCTGGATTGTATGCCGTCAGAAGTGGCTGTGTTCCCCCTTTGTTGGGTCTCGGTGCGGCAACTCCCAGCATGCCTTGCTTTGAATCCTTGGCGCCGCGTGCGAAGCACATCCTCCAGGGTGGTTAATATTTAATGTGGTGCTGGCTGGGCGAACGGACCGCAGACTAGGAAATAGAGAGAAAGAGAGAGAGAGAGATGCAAATCCCAGGGTCTCTGAGGAGGCGGCATTGAAAAGGGGTCTGGAGAGGGAGGTGGGGAAGAAATGGTTTTGTCTCTCAGCTGCGCCTCAGCAGCCAAGGATTATGGACCCTCTTGTGTGGGGGTGCTGGCGGGGGGTGGGGTGGGGCTGGCGGCTGTGGTGTGCCGAGTGCTTTGGCACTCCAAATGATGTCATCCCGGCAAAGCTGCGACTCTGGTCATCCCCGAAATCAAAGTTGACACGCAGATTAAAAACAGGGGCCCCAGATTCTGCTTCAAGAGAGAGAGAGAGAGAGAAATAGCATAAAACTGAGCGTTCCTTGTTCATTTTATGGCTCGGTTTTGTGTATTCTGCTCTTGCCCCTCTTGGGAGGGGCAGCAAGTTACGTGGGACAGTTTCCAGCAGCCGTTAGGATCTTTTTAAAAGAAGGGGGGGGGAATTAAGTGCTGGAGGGGTGGAGCTGGCTTCTGTTCATTGTTCCACTTTCTGTATTTCTCACGTAAAAAGCCTTGGCCTGTGGGTGGTTGCGGTTCGGATTCTGGTAGCATATTTGGACATGAAAAAGGAGATGTAGAGAAGATTGGAGTGGGGAAGCAAAGTGATACAGGAGGGGAATAACCACAGGGAAACATTTTTTTCCCCTCAGCACAACAATGCGTTGACATAAGGATTCTCAAAACATTCAGGAGTCCAGGCTCCATGTGCTTCCAGTGTGTAAAGTAGCCCTGCTCTTTGCCAGTTGCCTGTTGGTTGTTTGAGAGCGGCATGCGATCGTGCCGGAGTTTGCAGATCATAGAATCGTAGGATTGTAGAGTCGGAAGGGACTCCAAGGTTTTTCTAGTCAAGCCCCCTGCAATGATGTGTTGTGCAGGCCCGTAGGCTAGAGCAGTTTGTGGGTTGCTCGTTTTGTCCTCACAGTCCCCGGGATCCAGCCACTTCCTGCCACATTCAGCCACTTCAAAACTTTAATGCGGCCTTCCCGAGCCTCCTCTCCCCCCCCCACCCACCGTGTTTTGGACTACAACTCCCATCTTCCTGTGCTGGCTGAGGCTGATGGGAGTTGTAGTCCAAAGCATCTGGAGGGCTGGGAGTTCAGTGGGGGGGGGGCTCTTCCGTACCTTCAGCAAGGAGCCCTTCTCAGATAGAACTTACCTGCCAAAGAATTTCTCTGTGTTAAAGAAGATTCTGGGGCATCAGTGGACACCCAGTTTGTGCAAGACATCAGCCTAGTCTGGGCGGCATTGTGATTAACTGTGATTCCTGTGTTGCGGGAAGTTGGGTTTGATGGCTCCTGGGGTCCCTTCCAACTTGATCATGCTGTCGGTAATAGCATCACTTATCAGTTTTTCATTTCTTCAACAGACCGTGTGTGTGTGTGTGTGTGTGTGTGTGTGCGCGTGTATGTCGTAAGGGATTCTTGGAAACCCGTCCAGTTTTGCAGTCAGCCTAATGCTTTGCTGAAGGGTATAATAATAATAATAATAATAATAATAATAATAATAATAATAATAAATAATTTTTTATTTATACCCCTCTCTCCCCAGCCAAGGCCGGGCTCAGAGAGGCTAACACCAAATCTAAAACAACTACCTGTAGTTAAAATACAATTCAACAATTCAGTAGTTACAGTACTGAGTTTTTGTGTGTCCTTCCCTTAGTGGAGGAGGGTGGAGTGTTGATCTTTAATTTGGTGCAGTGTTGCAAAGGGACTTGTACATCCCTCCCCCCAAAAATTCTCAGTGCAAAGCTTAATTTGCTGGAATTAATGCAGCAAAGGTCCATGGATTCGTATTTTAGAATAAATAAATCACCACTTTTCACCTTTCAAACTTTGCAGCTCTTTTTTTTCTTGGGTGGGGAGTGATGGGGAGCATTTAAGCCAGCAGTGCGATACATAAATGAAAACCTTTTAGCTACAAATTAAAACTAGCATAATATCCCAGTTGGATAAAAGGGTCTTCACCACAAGTGTCTACTTGCTGGCTTTTAAAACTTGTTTAAAATGTATTTTTGGGGGGAGGGGGGTAAGCGGGTGTTAAAACTTTTAAAAATTATCTTATGTGAGATGGTGGTTTAGAAGGCAATGGATAAATTAATTGTAAAACAGTCCTTCCCTCCTAGTATCTGATTGTAGTCAGTCTGGGCTAGACCCCACCCACCCACCCACTGAATCCTTTCTACAGTCGCAGAATTATTGCATTTTGATGGGGTGCACTTGTAATGTCCAATTCTCAGGGCTCCCCACCCCCAGTGCTTAGACTCCGAAGTGGTTTCAGAGTCTGGGAAGGGCTGTACGAACAGGCACCTGTTGACAGAATGAGGAAAGCAGAGTGGGCACCTATGCCAGGCAGGGTCCTTGTCTTAGCGCCTGCCCCCTGCATGGCTCTAAGTTGTTAGCAGTTTTGGGAGTATTGGAGGAGAGCGTGAATCCACCCCCCAAACCCCCACTCCACAAATCATTTTGCAAATTGCAGAGGAATAATTTTAAGAAGGGCAGTAGCATATTTCTCTTCTATCATGGTTGCTAGGGGATGCATTATGGAAATGTGGGCTTTTTTGGCATATTGTTATATTCTCTGTTGTGTTGCTGTTTTGTCACGTCGTTATGAAATCGCTTTTGCCCTTAGCATCCCTGTTTCCTTTCTCCGCGAGCCGCTTTGAGTGTGGCTCCCCCCCCCAGAAAAGCGCCATGCGCATAAAATTGCAACCGCAGCAGCTCTCTGGTGCGGCCCCCTCCAGAATCTGGCGTGAGGGACTGGAGGTGGCGAACTCCCTAGAGGAAGTATTTGTAGAAGTCTGGGACGGAAAGTATAGGAATCGTGGCCGAGAGTGGATTGTATGTAGTTCGGCCGCTCACCTCCCGCATGCCACACACAAGTCTTTCCCAGGCTCCTGTGCCGATTGGAAAGAGGAGGGCATGAATTTAAAGCCAGGGATCTGAGAGCGTCAGAGTTGGCGTCCCCCTGCCTGGGGCACGCTGGGTCCTCTGTGCCAGTTCTTCTGCTCTGAACTGCCTGGCAGACTCTTTCTCTCTCTCTCTCTCTCTGTGTCTGTGCTCCTCCTTCCTTCCACAACCCTCTCTGTGTGTGCTCCACAAGGAGGTTGGGGGGGGGGCAGGCGTCCCATGCGGCTTGGAGCAGGAGCAAGTCAGCTGTATGGTAATGGGCAGAGCGGGCGGTTGGGGAGGGTGGCGGAGGGGCAGGGCCGGTGGTCCAGCCTCCTCGGTGCTTCTGCCTTTGTCTTGGCTTGCCTGTCACGCTCGGCTTCCCTCCTCTCCCTCCTTCTCCCATGCAGAGGCCGGCCGGGACAGCCTCCGCCGCACGCCTCCGGACGCCCCCGGCAGCCCCGGCATGACATCGGGGAACAACGGCAGCTCTGCCTCCACCGTCGCCGGCACCCCCCAGAACGGTGAGAACAAGCCGCCCCAAGCCATCGTGAAGCCACAGATCCTGACCCACGTCATCGAGGGGTTTGTGATCCAGGAGGGGGCCGAGCCGTTCCCGGTAGGTATCCAACAAACTGCTGGGGGGGGGGTTGAGTTAGGGGGCGAGGAGCCCGAGGGCAGCGCATGGGTAGGTGTTGGGTTGGCAGGCTGCCTTTGTTGTGGGGCTTTGGGAAGGGTGGGCATTGAAATCCCATTGCAAGAAAACTTGAGGGTTGTGCCTGGGCATGTGCAGAAGGCAAAGGGTTTCACCCACCCACACCCTGGTGTTTCTGTTTTCAGGCGGTGGGACGAGGGTGGGACGAGGGGGGCAGATAAACTGGTCGGAGCACAGAGCAGGGGGGCGGGGAGGTGGTTTACATGGTTGGGGTGATGCAAGGGAGCCCAAGTGGGAGGAGGGTGTTCAGAGTCCCTCCTCGCAGTCTAAAATCTTACCAAGTCCAAAGCGCATTTAAAGTGCTGTGATGCCACTTTAAGCAGCCGTGGCTTCCCCAATTTATTATAGGAGCCGTAGTTTGTTACAGGTGCTGCAAGTTGTAGAGGGGACTCCCTTAACCCCCCCTCCTTCACAGCTACAGTTCCCTGGGAAGAGCTATTGATTCTTAAACCACTCCAGGAATTGTAGCTCTGGGAGGGAAATACGGGGTCTTCGAACGATTCTTAACAAACTGCACATCCCAGGATTTTTTTGGGGGGTGGGGGTGGGGATTAAAGGTGGCACAGTAGCGCTTTAAATGTGATGCATGGAATGTGTCCTCTGAATGTGCTGTTCAGAGATTCCTGCCCAGCCAGGCCAAAGCCCTGCGCTCCCATTTCTGGCGCTCTTGTTTCCAAGGTGCATATAGCCAAGTGTTTCTCCCGCTGCAGCTGTCAGTCCAGCGTCCGCCCTCCCCTCGTCCTGCGGGGCCAAGGCCACCCGGGTCTCCCTGGAAGAAGAGAGGGGGGAGGGGGCTGCCTTCCAAGCTGCCTTTCGTCGACTCCCTTGTCGAAGCACCTCCCTCGCCCATCTCTCCTTCGCTGGAGGTTTGTAAAACAGAGGTTTGGATGGCCGTCTGGCAGTGGCAATTCCTGTGTGTGGCAGGGGGTTGGACTAGGTGGCACATGGGGGGTCCCCTTCCTACTCGACGTGACTGTGGTCCTTTGCTAGGTGGGGCGCTCTTCGCTGCTGGTGGGGAGCCTCAAGCAAAAGTATGCCCAGGACCTCCTGGCCGAGAAACCCCAGCACCAGGACACCAACACAACCACAACCACCGACTCTGAAATGGAGGACCCCTATCTACAAGGTAGGCCCAGCGGAAAGCCGTAGGTAAGCAGAGAGACAGAGGGACCTGGAGCATGTGCAGAGTGCCTTTCACTTGCTCCCTCAAGGAGCATTAAGGATTGAGGGGGCAGCTTCCCAGCAGAGAGGTGTCATATCAAAACATGCAGAAAAGCAGAACAAATATTTGGCACAACCCTCTTCTGCAAAGGTGGATATTTCTGGGCTCATAAGATCACCAGAAGAGGCTGCTGGATGAGGCCAGTGGCCCTTATTGCCCAGCAGCCTGTTCTCACAGTGGCCAACCAGATGCCCCAGGGGGAAGCCAGACTGGGAGAGTCCCTTGTCTAAAACGTTGCCAGTCTGTGCAGGCAATAGTTAGCTGGAGGGAGAAAGGGTCTGCAGTTCCTGTGATGGGAGCCACATCTGGTGGCCGCAGGTTCTGCAGGTACCTGGCTGGAAAGACAACAATGGATTGCAGGGGGTTGGGCTAGATGACTCCTGGGGTCCCCATCTAGTTTTGCCATTCTGTGGTTAAGAGGTACCTGATCCAGCAGGGTCAGGGTTTGGGGTGCTTTGCTGCCTTTTGTTGCTTTGGGGTGAGGGGTCCTAAAAAACTCTGCTCTCCTTCCCCAGAATCCAAAGATGACGGGTCACCCCCGAAGCTGAAGTGCGAGCTCTGCGGCCGCCTTGACTTTGCCTACAAGTTCAAGCGGTCCAAGCGGTTCTGCTCCATGGCCTGCGCAAAGAGGTACCTCTCTGGCAGAGATGTCTGCCTGCCTTTCTCCTTGAGTGGGGAAAAGGGGGCCGTAGCTCAGGGGCAAAGCAGCTGCCTTGCTTGCGGAAGGTCCTGATCGCATCTCCAGGCTGCCAGCGCTGGGAATCTCCCCTGCCTGAAAACCCAGACAGCCACTGCCAGCCAGAGTAGGCAGTGTTGTGCTAGATCAGGCGTCCCCAAACTTCGGCCCTCCAGATGTTTTGGACTACAATTCCCATCATCCCTGACCACTGGTCCTGTTAGCTAGGGATCATGGGAGTTGTAGGCCAAAACATCTGGAGGGCTGCAGTTTGGGGATGCCTATGCTACATGAACCCAGGGTTTGACTCCATTATAAGGCGTATTCCCACGTTCCACAAATTTTGTGCTGGGTAGCAGCGGAGAAGCTTTTATAGAGCTAATTACACTACACACACACACTGGGCTGCACTGCTTTTATCGTCTGTATTTTAACACGGTTGCTTTTTATAGTGTTGTGATGCTGTTTGGGTCTGATTACTTTCTAGAATTTATTATTATTATTAATTGGATTTATATATCACCCTATACCTGGAGGTCTCAGAATGGTTCGCAGAACAAAATAAAAACAAAAAACCACAAAATATACAATCAAAATAAAAACAACAACCCAATAAAATATATTGTATGTTTTTAAGCTTTTTGTATTTTGCCCGGTGTTGTTTTAATTTGCGAGTTGGGGTGGGAGAAGAAGGGGTAGAAATAAAAACAATCATAATTAATAATACAAGGTTGGAATGTTGGCCGTGCACAGGCTTTGACCTTCTCTGTCTCTCTCTTGCAGGTACAACGTGGGTTGCACAAAGCGTGTGGGGCTCTTCCACCCAGACCGCAGCAAGCTTCAGAAGCCCAACACTCCTTCACACGGCCGGCGTCGGACCTGCAAGGGCTCCCTTCCCCCTCTCAGCAAAGAGAACAAGAAACAGGTAAGAGCCTTCTGGAGTTATCCAGGGGCAAGGAACTTTTTCGCACGGTGGAGGAGAAACTTGGGAGCATCGGGTATCTCTTTGTGCACCTCCCAAGGAGAGCATAGTGCATGGTTTTATCTTTCTTCTTCTTCCCCTGGACAATCCAGTCCTCAGTTTCCAACCTCTAAAATGGGCCCAATTGGGGTCCTGCATGGAGGAACTGCCGCATTTAATCTCCTCCTCAAAACCCTGTGAAGTAGGCTAGGCTGAGAGAAGGCAGTGGCTAAGTGCCCAAGGCCACACCCAGGAAGCTTTATCCATGACCAAGTGGGGATTTGAACCCGGGTCTCATGGGCCACTTTCCCTCCGTGTTATCCTCACAGCAAGTGACTGGCTAAGAGGTGAGGCTAAGAGGCAGCGACTGGCCTAAGGTCACACCCAATGAGCTTCATGACCAGTGAGTAGGGGACTTGAACCCAGTTCTTTCCCAGGTCCTAGTCCTGCACCCTAACCACTACACCACACTGTCTCCCCTGGAACACGATAACAAATTGGTTGCTACACATGCTTGGAAGAAGTGTTCTCAGCTGCAGAGTGGACATTTGCTTTCAGGTGGTGCCGGATTCAGTTATAATGATAATTTCTTAACTAAATTTGTATAATTGAAAGATCTCAAGAGTCAACTTCAGGGGAAAGGTATTATTCGCTGCATGTTAATCTGCCCTTAATTTATGCTGAGATCCAAGAGAAAGATTTCCTTGCTGATGTGTGGGAACAGGAATGCTCAGTTCAGTTTCTTCTGAGCTGTCTCGTCACAAACGAAGCTCTTTTTGCACAGTCTGCAAAAAAAATTTCAAAAGGGAGACGATATTGGGAAAGTTGAGTTAGCCGATGGTTCCTCTCCTTTTTTCTTCATCTAATGTTGCTGATGTTCGTTAATATTATTACTGCATTCGCATTTTGGCATATTGTAGTGTAATTTCGAAAAGTTTCTCAGTTTTGTTGAATTAAGTAAATAATTCCAGTTGGGTTCTGAATAAACGCACAATGAATTGTCCTATATTTTATTGTGTGGTTACCTTCCTCTCATAAGCTGTACAGACTGCAATTCTATGAGCTTGTGGAACCAAAGGGGGCAGTGGCTCAAAAGAAATTGAGGAGCCCAGGGAGTTAGTTAGCGCAGTAAACATACAGATGTTGCGACTGAGCCTCCAGATAGCAGCTGCCAGCCAGAGGAGGCAGCACTGGGCTGGATGGGGCAATAGCACAGCCTCCTAAAGTGGGGTGCTCCTTTGTGATTGCAGGCACCGGTATCGCTGCCCCCTGGCTCGGGGCCCATTTCCGTCTCCGGGTCTCTGCAGCTGGCTCACGCGCAGGAGGACTCCAGCCGCTGCTCGGACAACTCCAGCTACGAAGAGCCCCTCTCGCCCCTCTCAGCCAGCTCCTCCGCCTCCCGCCGGCGCCAGGGCGAGCGCGACATGGAGCTGCCCGATGTGCACGTCCGAGACCTGGTGGCCATTGGGCACCACTTCCTGCCCAGCGAGCCCACCAAGTGGAACGTGGAGGACGTCTACGAGTTCATTCGGTCCTTGCCTGGTAAGGCTCGGGGCCTTCTGCCTGCCTGCTTAGGAAGAGAACCGGAGTGGTCCAAGCTGGGCCTGCCCCCCCTCCTCCCAATTCTCTGGTCTGGTGGGAAGCCCAATATTTTCCAGTGTTGCTACTTTGAGGAGTTAAGTTTATGGATGGGTTTGATTGGGTTACGCAAATATCCCAGGGGTCATTTAGCCCTAACTTCCCTGCATTGTGGGCACCGCAGCTAAAGCATCCTTGGCAGATGGCCACCCAACCTCGGTTTAGAAATCTCCAACCAAGGAGAGCCCACCAGCTTCTGAGGGAGTCTATCCCACTGTTGGAACAGCTCTTGCCGTCGAAGTTCTGACCGTTTTCTGGTGGTGATTAAAAACATAATGAAACACCGAACATGGAAAACTCCCGGCAGAGGGCTGCATTTCAGAACTCCTCTAAAAGTTGTGTCATTCTTTATGTGCTTGACACCTGATGGGCGGGCGTTCTGCAAGGAGGGTGCCACTGCCGAGAAGGCCCTCTGCCTGGTTCCCTGTATTCTCACTTTCTCGCAATAATGGGGCTTTTCCTTCCCCCCTCCCACAGGTTGCCAGGAGATTGCGGAGGAGTTCCGGGCACAAGAGATCGACGGCCAGGCCCTGCTGCTCCTGAAGGAGGACCACCTCATGAGCGCCATGAACATCAAACTGGGCCCAGCTCTCAAAATCTACGCCCGCATCTGTATGCTGAAAGACTCCTAGAGGCCTTTAGGCCGGGGCGGGTGGTAGGCCCTGCTGGCAGACGGATGCTTTCTTTCTCGGAGGCTGGGAGGGGCTGGGAACAAAATGGACTCCGCTTTCTTCGGCCTCCCATCCTTCACAATGCAACTCGAGCACAGAGGCAACACCCCCAGCTTCCCTCGGCGACGGGAGGGGCGCGGAGAGACCCCAATTTTTTTGGGGGGGTGTCCATAGGTTAAAGCCGTTGCGGGGCTGTACATAAATATGTAGCATTAGCTTTCCCCCTGCAGCAATGGAGAGAGTCGTGCAACCTTGTTTTTTAGTGGTGGGGGCAAGGACCCCCTTCCTCGCCCTGGAAGCTGCTTCTCCTGCGTCCCAGAGACCCCCCCCCCCGGGATCGGACACACCTACTTGAAACCTCAAAGCCAAACAGGACCATTGCCTTAAATTTTTTTGTAGGTGTGTGTGTGTGTGCGTGTGTGGTGCCGGGTAGTGCCCTCTCTGTTTCCTCCTCCCTCCCTGCACCCTTTCTTCTGCTATATCTCTTCCAAGGCACAGTGGGGGAAGCAGCTGCCCTAATAGATCTCCAGTTCCCGTGGGGGAATCATTCAGGAGCAGAAGGGATCTCCGTCCAGTCTCGCGGGGGTGTATCGCTCCCCTCTCACTATTTTGCTTTGGTTTTTTAAAACTTTTTTTTAAAAAAAGGGGAGGAGTAAGTAGCCAACTGCAAGTCGTGCGAACTGGCTGACTGATGTCCAGGACTACTGGGGAGGCCTCTATTCTGATTTGGGACCAGGTCTGCAGCTGCCTTAAAAATTTAAATAAAAGGCCCTTTTGTCCCCTGCCACAAGCACCTCACACACACACACACACCCGTTCTCCCCCTCCCATAATATCAAGGCAGGGCAGGAAGAGCCGGCTCTCTCCCTGGAAGATGGGGCTGGCCTCAGGATTGTCGAGAGTGGGTGGGCGGGCTTTTTCCTCGGGTGATCAGGAACTGCAGGGAGTGGGATTGCAGCTGAGCTGCATCCCCCCTGCCCCTTTTTATCGGTTTGTGTGTGGTGGTGCCCCCCCCCCTTCGTGCAGGCCACTCGCCACAGCCTCTTGGGCTGCAAGCAAAAGGACTTTCTACTTTTGGCCTCTCCCTCCTGTTTTTAATAAACGCCTTTTGGAATTAAAAAAAAAAAGACGCCATGTATTTACAAGGCTTTGTTGCTATGGGGCTGAGTGGTTGGGGGCAGGTCCCGGGACAATTTCGCTCCCCGGGGCGGAGAACATTCAGCTGGACTCTCCAGATGAATCATAACGTCAAAACCATGGAGAAATAGGTTTTCTCACTCTCTCCCAAGATGAGAACTCGCAAGGTGAAAGAAAGGTCGTCTTCATGCAGCACAGAGTGAAACTGTGGAACTCGCTGCCACAGGAAGCGGTGACGGCCACCGGCTTGGATGCCTTCAAGAGAGGATTGGAAAAAATTCAGAGGCAGCTGTGCTTCTGAATAGCTGTTGCTGGAAGCCAGGGAAGGGGAGAGGGCTCCTGTTCAAGATCCTGCTTGCAGGTTTGCCACAGGGATGTGGTTGCCTGCTGTTGAGAGGATGCTGGCCTGATCCAGCTGGATTTGCCTTGTGTTGGCAAGACAGCATCCTCCTCCTCCTCAGGGCAGCAGTCTCTCTTAAGGGGCACTGGGGGATGTTGTGCCTAACTCTGCCCTCCAGCGCCTGCTCCCTCGGGGTTGGGGAGTCTCATTGGCTTATAATGCAATTGGAATGAGGTGGTTCCTAAACTTCGTATTTATCACATTTTCATCCCTTTCTCTCTCTCCCAAGAAGCTCAAGGTGATGTACATGTTTTTTCTGCCCTCACAAGAGGTAAGAGGCTGAGAGATGGCGAGTGGCTCAATGTCACCCGTGAGCTTCATGGCAGAGCCAGGAATCTGGTTACCAGGCAGATGCATGGCTGAAATGAGTTCTTCCTAGAGCAGAAGTTTGGGGCTTGGTATTCTGATGTTTGCAAAATGCATCCCATGCCCTCTCACTTCTCCAGAGTGACTTTCCTTCCATCTGCCACCACCTCTGGTACAGAGAGGCTTTTCGTCAGTCGCTCAAGCGTAATTTCTGTCACCTCAGAATGCTGGGAATTTAAGACTCTTGTTTCAGCAGTGGCTAGCAACCAGGATGGCTACTTTTCCCACCTTCGGAGGCAGTTCCTGATTCCCAGGAACTGCCTCCAAAGGTGGGAAAAGTAGCCATCCTGGTTGTTAGCCACTGCTGAAACAAGAGGACCTGAACGCATCTAGCTGGCCACAGGGAGCTGGATTAAGTGGGCTTTCTATAAACCTTTAGCAAAACTGAAGTACTTCACATTACATGTCTGGTGTCTCAAATCCTCACCAAGGATCCCTGCTCATCTCATTTTTTATTTAAAATACCCTTAGTGAGAAGACTGGTACGCTTTCCAATCCAGCCCAAGGTTGCAAAGACGCTTTTATTATCTTTTTTTTTCCACAACAGAGAAATACAAAGCCATTTTTTATTTATTTTTCCTTCTTTGCCCATTTCATTTCAAAACAATGCAAATGGCGTTTGGCAGCGAGGCAAAAGTTGCCTCCTCCCACTAGTCCTGGATTCCACAATGCAAGACTTTTCTTTGAAGGGAAGGGGTGGGAGGGAGAGACCATTAAAAAAAACTTTAAAAATTCCTTTTTCAGTTATAAGGTAATGATAATAACTAAGGATCTAGCTAGATGTGACCTGGGCTTTTTTATATAGAAAAAAGTAGTTAACATTATGCATAAGAGTCCTATTTACACAGTTATTAACATGCGGATCAAAAAAAGAGAGGCTACAATATTGAATATCATACAACAATTCAAAACCGACTGAAAAGGGAACAAGGTTTTTTTTTAAAAAAAAGAAAAGATCAAATCAAATACAAACAGTAAAAGAAACAACTGATAAAAAACAAAATTATATATTTTTAAGGCTTAAAAAGTTTATCTTAAAAAAAGTAGTTCATATATATTTTTTAAAAAAACACAATTGAAGGGTACATAATATAGAGGCGGTTTTTAAGTCTTGTGGTTTGGGGAAGTTTTGTGGCCCCTTTTCCTTGCACTTTCCAGTCTGCCGGGCAATGAGCCGATGTGCCCTTGAGAGAGCTGCCATGAGACCTTGGTTTGAGGGAGGTGCAGCACTACCTCAGAAAAACTACTTTTTTCTTTTGGTGAGGGGCTCCTGGGGCAAGAGCAGTTGGCATCATGCCAGTGTCTCTTCACAGCTATCCAAGGAGCCACAGAAGACGTTAAGAGCCAGAGAGGGTGCCATCATGTTGGCGCTTTGAGCTGTTCCTCTTTACAGCACCCAGGAGGCCATGGCCTTTCCTCAGCCACAGGGGTGGCCACAGATGACCCGTTGACCCATGGCAGTGGGGGGGGGAGACCTGGGGCACATGTAGCATCTGGGAAAACTGGAAATGGCTAAAACATAGCAAGTGAAAAAGAAGTGCCATTTGACAGGCTCCCCCCCCCCCCCCCCCCGGGAAACTGCAATGTTGTCCTCTGTTTCCAATCTTGGGTAGCAAATTTAGTGTCTCAATACAGCTTTAAAAGGTGTTTTTCCCATTTGACAGGAATTTGAGGAAAGAGTGGCAGAGGATCATAACCACACTTTCTGTGTTGCTGCGGTTTGCAGATTTTCTGAACCGCCTGGAAGCTTCCCCTCAATCAATGGGGCTTCCAGGAACTACTTGCTTAGGGGATGGGTTTTTTTGGGGGGGATTCTAGGAGGTGCTCAGTCCTCTGGAGTCACTAGGAAGCTGACCCCTCTCAAGGCAACAGAACGTGGCTTTGCAAGCAAACGAGCCTTTGGGAATCCCAGAATTCTCTGGAATACTGGTGTGTGGGTGTTTTTTTTTAAAACTCTCTAATCCCCCTAGATCTTGGTGCAAGGGGATCAACCCCCCCCCCCCCCTCAAACGACAGCAACTGGGAAAGGATGACCATTCTGCAAATATGTGCCTGCTATCGCCATGTTCAAATGGAAATTGGAATGAGCAACTTGCTTATGTTTCTTTTCTGGGGCTAGGGAGGAACCTGTGCCCCACCCACCCCACCAATGCTGTGGGCACGCCCTGGGAGGAGAGCCCTAGGTTCTTCCAGCCCTGCTAACCAGTGCTGGAGGTATCCCTGGAGAGACTGCAAGCAGTCTCGAAGGGTAGGGCAGCCAGGATCAAGAGCCACCCCCCCCACACCTGTCTTCTGCCCCAAAACACCCTTGGGGCTTCACTTCTGTCAGCTGGCAGCCCTCTGCAGAGATGGGAGAAATGGACTGGCACATCTTACTGTGGGTGAGCCGAATGGCAGCATTACCCAGGACCAGGTCAATGCCCATCTTTCCTCCCCGCAGAAAAGACCCAGCCCCCTCTCCTCCTTTTCCATACAATGAGAGAGCAGGGTTGAAGGCTACCCATACACAAGGATGGCACTGCAGGTGGGCAGGCTTTCGCGTGGTGCCTCAAGATTAAAGTGATGGGCAAAGCTTTGTGTACTTCTGAATCCGCATAACACTGCCAGTCTCTTGCCAACTTCCCCCCTGCTACAGGGTGTCTCCCAACCATATTCCGAAGGTGCCCCCTCATCTATTTCTAGGACAGCCCCCCCCCACTCCCTTCCACCTCCTAGCCGAAGGTGTGGCAACCTCATTACCTCTGAGCATTGATGTAATCCGTTGCACCAACACTGGCGCAATGGGTCATGGCTTCTGACCGCGTGATGTTGCAGCCTCTGAGACTCATCACCTCCCACCGTGCCCACCCTAGCCAAAGGCCACTCCTGGGGTGCCCACCCCCCCCCTGCAGCGAGCAGCACAAATCACCTAACGCTGCCCCATTTTTGGCCAAGGCAGTCCTGTAGCGGCTCCAGAGAAGAGTCCAGAAGGGGGCCGGCTCCCCGTTATCTGCTTTGCAAATTCCTGGCCCGTTGGGTGACAATTTTCCTGTGCGAAATTAAAGTGGAACAGGGATCTTGGAGGGGAGAGAAGTGGGGATCCAGAGCGGCAGAGGCTCTGTTACAGGGAAGGGAGAGGTGTGGACATGTTCAAAGTGCTCTGGGATTGTCTTTGGCTGCCAACAACATGGAACGAAAAATCTCTTCCCCCCCCCCCCCATGGCAGGAGGGGTGCTGCGGAGCAGGGACCGTGGGTTGTTTGACCGTGATGCCAAAGTGTACTTGTCTTTTGCTCCCCACTTCTGGGATTCAAGAGGAGGTGGCTGCATGGGAGCGGGGCCAGGCCGGGCGGTGGAAGCTGCTCCCCGAGACTCAGATGAGCGAGATTCGGACAGGGATACTGGGAGACTCCGTCCTTTGAGGAGAGTGTTGACTCACTAGATGTTCAACCACCGTGTGTTTTGACATGTGCTTCATCAAATAGGTCTCCTGGAGAGGGAGAAAGGGAAGGTCAGGTTTCGGGGAAGCAGGAAGAGGCTGCCTTTGCCAACCAGGGGCGACATATTCATTTCAGCATATCTTGGACCTCCCTTCACCTCCACCTTGACCTCCTCCCACAGCATGCTTTGGGGGAGATTGGGGATCAGCCTGATCTACGAATGGGTCCTGCCTAGAGTTTCCCACAGGGCAACTGGGCGTGAAACACCCCCAGCCTGCAATCACCAATCAGAAAACTAAGCTGTGGGCCCACACCCCACAATACCCCGACTCGAGTGTTGTCCTGACAACTGGAACTTGGATGGCTTTCAAAGAGGATTAGACCAATTCAAGGAGGACATAAAGCTATTGATGGCTACTCCGACGCATTTTCTTCCTCACAACAACTCTGCGAGCTGGGTTAGGCCCAGAGCGGGCAACTGACCCCCCCCCCAAAGGCCACCCCCAGTGGACTTCATGCCCAATGTGTGGGGGGATTTGAACTCGTGTTTCTCTCGCACTCCCTACCCGCCTTGCTTCCTGCCCAGCCAACGGCCCCTGCTACTCACTGAAGTGTAGGCCCGCCCACACATGCTGCAGCAGTAGGCCTTGGCGTGCTTGATTGCGTGTGCCGAGAGGTGGATCTGGAGCGAGGCAGAGTCCGAGTAGGCCCGGTAGCAGTTCGGACACTTGTAGGGCTTGTCCTTGTTGTGTTGCCGTTGGTGAGACTGGGTGGGAAAGGGGCAGGAAGGAACAGGAGATTGACATGGCAGGCCTCAGAAGTCCTGGGGGTGGGGTGGGGAAGATCCTTAACAAAAAGCCGTCCCGCCACCACCACCAACCAAGGTACCCCCTGCGACTCTCAAGACCCAAGTCCTCCTACACTACTCCTTTCACTGAGATCTCTGCAAAATCTTTTATCAAGCCCTCCTTGCTAAATCTGCAGCAGGGCGGTCAGATGAGACTTGCACCCTTCTGCCCAGCTCAGAACAAAATGCCTTTATCGCTCTCAGTGTGGCCAAGTTCTGACTGACCGATTGCATTTACATGTCTTGAGGGAGCCTCAAGGTAGCGTACATGATTCTCCCCCTCCCCACAGCAACCATGCGAAGTTGCTTAGGCTGAGAGACTCCGGCCGGCCCCCAAGGTCACACCCAGTGAGTTTCATGGCAGATTGGGGGATTTGAACCTGGGTCCGGCACTCTAACCACTACACCACATCGGCTCTGTGCTGCAGTGAACAAAAAAATCACCAGGAACTGACCCCAGGCATTTTGTCATTTTCCTCTGGAGTTTTGTGACGTGACTGCAACTTTTAAAATGTTGGTGCCAATTTTATTTTACTCTGTGCTACATACATACATAAAGCTATTACCTGCCTTTCACCCCAAGGTCCCAAAGCAGGTATTGATGTTCACTTGCTATTATCTTCAGCAGTTAAGTGGAACCTCCGTCTTTAGAAGCAATATACCTTTGAACCTCAGAAGCTGCAGGACGGCTCTCTCTGGGCTAAGCTTTTGAGCCCCCAAAGGTATCTGGCTGGCTGTTGTTGGAAGCAGAGGACTAGTCTAGATCAGCAGACCATCAAGACAAATTTTTTTTTTTGCTTGTAGCATGAGATACATAAATACATATTCTGCATAGGAAAACCTCAGTCCAGTCTTGCCACACAGGGCACCCTATAAATGCACCCCAATTGTCTCTAACCCTCAAATGCTTTGGGACTTCCAATTCACTTCACTGGCACATACCACCCGAATTCCCAACCGACTGACCTGGAGGTTTGAGAGCTGTGTGAATGCCTTTTCACATCCGGCGTGAGGGCACTTGTAGGGTCTGTCTCCGGTGTGAATTCTGAAAGGCAGCAAGAGAGAACACAGAGGTGTTTTCCGCCTCTCCTCCATTGCTTCGCTTACCCGATTCAGTTCACAAACCGCCTCCCGCAAATTATCTCACAGCAATTTCACGTTAGGAAATGGTGAAATCAGTGGTTACAAATCAGGATGGTTTTGAAAGGTATGGGCCACCATCTTGATTCAAAATGGTGCCAAACTGTACCCAAACATGCACAGAACCTCCATCCTAGGGTCCATAACAAAGAGACAATTTTCCAGAATATGTATTGGATACATAAAACAAGTCCATGTCTACATGGAACTGTTTCTTATATGTTAAAATCCCACCCTAAGCAAGTTTGAGAACTGCTGGTTTTATCTATCAAGTAGGAAACAAATCCTGAAAAATGTGCACCGCTGTGCATCAATTTATTCTGACGTTGATGGTCAAAGAAGTGTGTGTGTGTGCCATTTGACACACACTCAAGCCATGAGGACTAGAGGCTTGCTTTTTTTTACTTAACCTTGTTCTTGTTAAAAGGGGGATTTCCAGTTTCTGAATTTCAGATGGCCATCTTTTCTTCCCGTGCTTGCCCCAAATGTCGACCCAGACGACTGATCCCCAGCAAGCATAAGCAGGTCCCTTACCTGGTGTGTTGCTGGAGGTGGGAAAGTTGGCGGAAGGATTTCTCGCAGTAGGAGCAGTGATAGGGCTTGACACCCAGGTGGATGCGCAAATGCTGCGCCAGGTAGGAGGCGTTGGCGAAGGATTTGGAGCAGTGGGGGCACTTGTGGGGCTTGGCCTCTGTGTGGGACTTGGAGTGGATCTGCATCTCTGACTTGGTGAAGAAAGTGAGGGGGCAGACTTTACACCTGGAGACAATCAAGGACAAGAGTGGGGGGGGGGAAGCGTTTCAAAGACACAATTCTACATCAAAACATAATCACTACCATGCTCCTTGGTTTTTAAAGGTCTGTCTGTGCAGGAATGTCTTGACTCATTAGTTCACTGTAACCTACTCTGACTGGGAGCAGCTCCCTAGCAAGCACACCCAACAAGTTGTCACTTTTGTGTATAGTTTTGGGGCTTCTCTGAGGCATTTCTTCTTCACACAATGGGTGGGAAGCTTTTTCTGGCTGCACAGGTCAGGCCATCGTCAGCATCGGCCAAATTTTAGATTGATTGGTCCATAGGACTCAGTATTATCTACTCTGACTGAAAGCAGCTCTCCAGGCTTTTTTTCAGGCAGGGTACATTCCCAGCCCTCCCCGGAGATGCCGTTGGGGAATGAACCCGGGGCCTTGTGCACACAAAGCAGCTGCTCTGCTGCTGAGCTGTACCCATTCTCCTAGCTCGAGTTTAAACTGGCACAGTCCAAGAACAGTGACCCTATTCCTGACATAATTTTTATTTGATTTTACAAGTATAAAATTGTAAAAAAAAAAAAACCAAAACCTAACGCATATCCACAATTAAGAGATTCCTCCGAACCTCTGACTTCCCACCCTCCCCTCCAGGGATTCTGTTATTAAAACTCTTCTACTGCATCTTTTTCTGTACTCCATTTTTTAAAAAATAGCTTCATTATCTCCACAATACCAGTTAACATTACAAGTGTTATTGCAATCCTGCTAATGTTTTCATCTGTTTACAATGGCCTCCAAGATAAATGATAAATTTTTCCTATTCCTTCTTAAAGTTTTGGTCTATTTGGTTCCTAAGCCTTCCGGTCTTAACCTGCTCATCCTCTGTATGCTATTCCAACATCAATCTATACATTTTCAACAGTAATTTTATATTGTTTACTAACAGATCTTGTTGAAACCTTGAGATTTCAAAACTGAAACCCCTCTTTTTATCCAGTTTGAAGATATCATTGACCCTATTTCTGTACACAGAATCACAGAGTTGAAAGGGCCATCTAGTCCAACCCCCAAGCAGGCTAAGGGGCCTGAGGTCTCCCCACCCCACCCACGCTGGCGGCAGACTGTTGCCCCCTTCCTCCCCCCTACACACCTGTATGTCTTCCCTTCTTTGCCGATGTCGCCCGAAGCCAAGATGGGGTAGGGCACCACCAGGACGGGGGGCCCCGTGGGGTTCTCTGCCTTGATCTTCTTGCGGCCACGCTCCGCCTTGGGCGCCCCCAGCAGGCTGTGACCCTGAATGGTCTTGATGGAGTCCAAGAGCGGGGGGCTGGTGATCCCTGAGATGAGGGTGGGCGAAGAGGCAATGAGGCGGCTCTGCGTGGTGGAGGTGGGGGTGGAGGGAGTGCTGGTGCCCGTCCCGGCGCTGGATTCCGAGGTGCTGACGGCCGTGGCACGGGACCCCAGCCCCAAACCTGGAAGACAGAAACCAGGGGCAGAGGGCGAGGACAGCTTAAGATAAGCACCAGAACATACCAGGCCTTGGGGAGGGGGTCTTTGGCAACAGCTCAGAGCAGCAGTGGTTCATAAGCATTTGCCAGCACCGAATGTGGAGGCAGAGCATAGCAATCATGATTGGCAGCCACCCATGGCCATTTTCTCCATGAATTTCTCTCTTTTAAAGCCATCTAGGTTAGTGGCCATCACCCCCTCCTGTGGGAGGGAGTTCCGTAGTTTAACTATGCCCTGGGTCTTCCAACATTCAGGTTCACTGGATGTCCACATGTTTTGAAAAGAGCTGTCTCCTCTCACGGGTAAGGCACAAGCTTGAGCTTCTGAATACAGCATGATTGCATCTTACCCAAACCATTGGAGCAGCCTCCCATGACTAGCAGGTAGCAGGGAGAGAGAAAGAGAACCTCTAGCACTCCCAGAAGCAGTGCCCCCAGATTAAAGCTCAAACAAACAAAACATTCAAATTTATAAGCAATCATCAAGCAAGCAAGCAAACAAAAATCCATAAATTCCCATGGACTCCCCCCCCCCCTTTGTGGGTCCTTATGTTAACTTTTTTTCCTCCTGCATCTTCTCTGTTAATCCAATTCTACTAAATCTCCATTACAACCATAGTCCAACATTTAACTACAAGTGTCATTCCACTCTGGGCGGCTCCCAACAGAATATGAAAAACACGATAAAACATCAAACATTATAAACTTCCCTAAACAGGGCTGCCTTCAGATGTCTTTTAAAAATCAGTTGTTT
Organism: Zootoca vivipara; assembly: GCF_963506605.1. Lineage (NCBI taxonomy): Eukaryota > Metazoa > Chordata > Lepidosauria > Squamata > Lacertidae > Zootoca > Zootoca vivipara. The sequence continues at coordinate 72,309,006 of NC_083281.1, forward strand.
ATTTCCTTGACAACTGATGGGAGGGCGTTCCACAGGGTGGGCGCCATTACCAAGAAGGCCCTCTGCCTTTGAAGCTCTCTGCCTTGCTTGCATTTAACTTGCAGGATTTAAACCAGCTTGCCTTCAACCATGTATGGTTGAAATTGCGCAAGTTAAATGGGAATCAGATGTGGTCGTGCCTTGTGTGTGCACAAACAGGCCTAGACATAGCCCCGGTTTGGGACTGCCCCCTCTTCCTGGTGCCCGCTTGCCACCTTGCCCACAGGGCTTACCTGTGACGGTGCTGGTGGCCGGGCGGGCATGCAGGGCCACGTCAGGCTGGGGGACCGCCTGAGGGTGCAACCCAGGGACCTGCTGCAGCTTGGGGATAGACATGATGGACTGGCTCCCCTCGGCAGGTGAGGGGGGCACCAGCAGAGGCTGCTGGGAAGACACGGAAGTCGGGGGCAGGTGGGGGGGCCGGATCTTCTCTGCCATGAGCTGTTCCTTGATCTTGTTGATGAGAACTAGATTGTCCAGCTGAAGCGGGAAGAAGAACAAAAAGGTTATGGACCAGCAAAGGGAGGAGTGTGCGCTTTTCTTGTGGACAAAGGTTAGGGTGAGTATGGAGAAGGGCTGCAGCTCAGTGGTTAGAGCACCTGCTTTGCATGCAAAAGGCCTCATGTTCAATCTCTGGCAATTCCAAACCACAAGGAGTAAGTGTAAACAATAGGGATGAGGAAGAAATTCAGTTTGGGTTTTAATGCAGATCTACCTAATTTGTACTACTTCTTCTTCTTTTTAAACAGCTTTATTGAAAGTTCAAAAATTATATAATTATATATGCTCTAAACATGGTGAGACATAAAAGAGAAAGGAAAAGCGGAACAGAACCAGTGTACCCAATTTTCACTTCTTGAAACAACATGTGGGCTGAAATACAGGGACTCCTTTGAAATTCCCATTCCTCTAAATTTTGTAATAAAGTTCTCCAACAAAAAACATGTGCAAAGATTGTATATATTAGTGAACAGAACACACACAAAATCATTATATTGGAGAAAACTGCTTGAAAAACGAGCAATTCACATTAAAATGCTGATGGGTTTTCAGGAGGACTTCTTAAAAATAATTTTTCAAACGGATGCATGAATGATGTGAACTGAACTTAAGACCTGAAAAATGAAAAAACAGAAACCAACAAATCCATTTATTCTTCCTAGACAATACTGAGCTAGACCAACCGAGGGGTCTGACACAGTGTCAGGCAGCTTCCTATGCTCCTCTGAAGATTTGGGGGGTATGTGTGGACTAGAAACTTTAGATGACTTATTTGTAAGGCTGGAAAACCTTGCATGTTTGGAGAACAGGTCCTTACCTGGCTGGGCATTGTGGGAGGGGGTGGCCAGAAGTAGGGGTTGTTAAAGCGCGGCTCCGCCATCCTGCGGGGAAAGCAAAAGAAGAGGGAGAGAGGTGGTTATAGAATCATAGAGCTGGAAGAGACCACAAGGGCCATCCAGTCCAACCCTCTGCCAAGCAGGAAACACCATCAAAGCATTCTTGACAGGGTTATGGTGGGTTAGGACTGGCCTTGGTGGCAAAAGACATTCTTAACACTTTCATCACTTCACTAACTTGATTTGGGGGTCAAATACTCTCCAGTTGTGTCACACACACACACACACAGAGCAGAGTCCCTGCTCTCTAGCCCAGTGTTTCTCAACCAGTGTGCCTCCAAATGTTTTGGGACTACAACTCCCATCATTCCTGACCACTGGTCTTGCTAGCTAGGGATGATGGGAGTTGTAGTCCCAAAACATCTGGAGGCACACTGGTTGAGAAACACTGCTCTAGCCTCTGCTACTATTCCCCTCACATTAACCCCTCCCCAGCTTCCCTTTCCTACCCTATGTAGCTATTAAGCTCGCTTTTCACTTCCCCAACCCCATTTTTCTGGTGTGAAAATCCTGGATTGTGATGCAGCACCACAAATCTGCAAGTGGTAGCTGCGTGACCACAGCCTTACATTTTTATGCATATAGGAAGATAATGACATTGTATTCAGCATGATTGTTTATGGAGCACAACTAGACAGGGATGGTATTTGGGGTCCATAATGACCTTAGACTTGGTCCCATTCACAGACCCCTAATCCCTTCCTCATACATCTTCCCCTTCAGATCAAAAACTGCTAGGGTATGGTCTTGCTGACTACCTTGCCTGGGTCAGGTCAGTGCCTAAATGGATGACCACATCCTCCCTTTCGGCCCATGATGGGATAAAAATGTGAGAAACTGATGATTTAATGGATAAGGTATCTTTGCCTTAATTGTTTCAACATAATTCTAGTCAAAAAAGCTGGGGCCATTTCAACCTCCAATGCCTTGAATGTGCAGTCAATTCCCCCACCTCACCCCAAATTCTTTTTAATCAGCTTTTGACCTGGGTGGCCTTTTAGGGTAACCATCAATTTTTTTCTTATATTAAAAAAAGAATGGGAGGAGGTACCAGACGATTAACCCCTTTACTGTAGGAAAAATACAGAGTATAATAGAATCTTAAATTTGGAAGGGACCCAGGGGTCAACTAGTCCAACCCCCTGCAATGCAGGAATCTCAGCTAAAGCATCCTTGGCAGAGGATTGTTTTTAAGCTATTTATAAACCCACATTATGTGGGAGGACAAAACTATGGTCTGGAGACTTGTCTGTGGTCCAGGTGGTCCCCAGAGTCATATAAAAAATGACAAGGAAGGGCAGACATCTAAAGTTGAATCAACAGAAGCTTTAGGCTGTACTGTATTCCTATTCACACTTACCTAGGTGTAAGTCCCAATGGGGCTTACTTTTGAGTAGACATGTACAGGCTTGCCCTGCCAGTTAAATAAATGGTAGGAAACGATTAATTTTAATCGGGGAGGGCAATTTTAAATCGGCAGGGTTAAGAATTAAGGACACACTTGCCTATTTATTCAATTTTTTTGAGACTCTTCTGGACTGTAAATTGCTCCCACAATAGTGAATTGATAAGTACAGACAAAGAAGCCTTTGCTTCTACAATGGTTGGCAGCTTAAAAAATATATATTATTTAATTGTTTTTGTCCCAGAGTCTGTTTGAAGGCCCACAGGGCCACCCCTTTGCTAAGGCTAATGGCTGGATGAGTGCCCCACCTGGGATTTCATGAGGGAAGAAAGGTTGGATCTCAATGTAAGAAAATAGCTGGCTAAAGAAAATTATCTTGCGGTTCCTTCAATAAATATTGTTCTTTACTATTTATTTCACAAAATATATACACAGCTTGATAGTAAAAAAATAATAATCCACAAACCTCAAAGCGGCTTAAAAAATATAAAAAAATAAAATTATCACTAAAAAAATGAACAACAATAATTTAATTTTTTTGAAGAGTTAAACAATAGACTAAAAAACCAATTAAAACTCACATGAACTTTATAAAACATCTAGACAGGGTTGTCTAAACAAAAATGTTTTTAGTAGGTACCTGCCTGATCTCAATAGGCAGGGAGTTCCAAAGTACAGGTGCTGCCACACTAAAAGACCAAGTTATTGCAAATGCAAAATAGATGTTGTGCAACACTTGTAACAGTCCCAGTTCCACCAATCGAAGCCGTTGAGTGTGTTCAAATGGGGGAGGGTGCTCTCCCCCAACCCCAAAAATGTCACCTGCACTGAGATTTGATAAGAAGCAGCATTCATATTTAACAAGTGTATTATCTGGAATTAAACCTTTTTAAAATGCTTTAGTTGGATGATTCTCTAACTAAGCTCCGCTATTTCCAAATTGTGATAAGTGTGCTTGGGGGGGGGGGGTAAACTTAGGAGAGGAAGGTGAGGCCAGGAGTTGTGGGGGTCCTCAGGAATGGGGTGGGAATACTGGCTAATGGCTCCTTGGTTCCCTAACCCTCCTGGTAAGTTCCAAAGTCAGCAAATGCAGACTGAAATCCCATATACTTCACCTCTGTATTCTTATAACAGCCATAAAGATACGCAACAGAAACCACATCTAAGTTTAAAATGTGAGATACCGGCCACCTATTACAGAAAGATGTTTTCTTAAATTGCTTGCATAAGCCTGGCTGCACCAAACAGTTTTCAGCAGATGTTTAAAGGCTAAAACAGACCACACATGCTAAACCACAACACTAAAAGGCTCAGTTTTGTGCCGCTGTCAAATGTGCCTAACAAACCCAGGGAATGACCTACGGTAGGATCCTCCTGCAGATGATCTTAGTGATCAAGTTGGGATAAAAGGGTTCAGGCGATCCCTAGGCGCCCTGGACCCAAGTTGTTCAGGACTTTGTAAATAGCAAACACAACCCCAATTTCCCAGCATTTGTCTACCTTCCAAATAAATAAAATAAGTGCTCCCAGGAGCTGAATTGTGTACCCAATTGCCACAATCCCAACCTTGTGGGACAACGGTATGTCCGGGGGGGGGGGATGACAAGACACCTCTTTCTCCTGCAAAGTGATCTGGTGTCTCTAAAGTGGGATACAATTACACTGCAATGTGTGAACATGACAATCTAGTACCACACAGATATGCTTCCAAAGCTGGCCTGGAGATCTCTGTTGCATGCCTATGTCGTCATCTACCATGGAAGCCTGTTGCTAGGCAGACTCAAACTTTTAAAATTAAGTAACCATGGCTGAAGGATGCTGCTTGTCTGGGGGCCAAGCACTGTAAATGTGCGGAGAGCTTACAAAACACTTAAAATAATAGGGTTGTCCCACCCCTCCAAAAAAAGGCACCCGTGCCAACAAGATCTATTTTTGTCCCTGCTCAACGGTACAGTTTTCAATGACGCCCCTTTAACGCAAACACCACCAGTATTTTGTTTGGAAGGTAAAATGCTGCCTCTCTACTGTTCCAATCCATGTTTAAAACCCAGGTTGAAAGCATCTAGACGAGCCCCATGCTCTTTAGATGCTTTTGACTACAACTCCCATCAGCCCCAAAAGTATCTGTGTGTGTGTGTGTGTGTACCAGGCTGAGAAAGACAGGTTTGAGGGAGGGGGCAGAGCTGATCAAAGGACAGTAGTAGGGGATGAAGCTGACTGGGAAAATGCAAGAGACCCTTTTATTCCGATGTGTTCATAGCCAGAGAGGCAAAATGGAAGATGCCACATTGCAGGAAAGCAATTCAAAGAGAAATTATGGGGTAGCAGGGACCACTTGGGACAAGATCCCTCCCAGCAAGGCGATCAATGGGTCTGGGGTTTCACGGCCCCTGTCCAACCTTGCCAACTGCAGAGCACCACAGATGCCAGTCTGAAAATAAATTCTTAGAAAAGGTAGCATATGCTCATTGCATACATACATATGTATATGTGAATGTATATATATACACACACACAGAGAGAGATGCAAATTTAGGCCAACTTTCAAAGAGGGTGGGGACATCCCAAATTCTGTCTCTTGCTGTAATGGGTTACTACAAAGTGCAAACAGGAATTGTGGATCCCCGACTTTAATTTGTTTTGAAAAAACTAAGAAAACTCCTGCTGCCCTTTAAACAAAGATTTCTTTAAAGCTTAAAAAAATTAAATGGAGGAAGGGCAGCAGATTCAGGGGACCCAGGCCACCCCATCACACATCCTGCAAACTGCCTTCCCAGAGACCATCAATTTAGTCCTTTTATAGCTAGCAAAATAACTCTTCTAGGACAGAGGTTGTGGGCAGACCACAGGCTTGCAGACTGCTTTGTTCTTTGCTAGAATCTTGCGGGCTAGCAACCGGAGCCAGGTAGAAAAATATAATAAACTGCTGCCATATTTTGAAGAGCAAAAAAAGAGGATACATTTGCCAACTTCTACTTTTAACTATGGATTGCTATGACAACTCTAATTTTACACGCCCATGAAAAAGAGGACGTGTCCCGGAAAAAGAGGGCACAGGGCAACCCTAAATAGCCTAAAATGTAAGTAATAAAGGTGCCTCTGAGCATGTGCCCAGCGCAGGAATTTGTGATCCAAGCTCACAAGTCCTTTCATCAAGTGATGTGCAGTGGAAAAGTTCCCCAAACACAACATTTATGTGTTTGTTTATTTAGCCAGATTTATATACCGCTTGGTCATCGAAACGTCTAAGTGGTTTACATTAAAATTTCAATTTCTAAGCTCAGTTAGGAACAATTGCAAATATAATATTAGACAAGCATGTCAGTTTCAACACATTTAGCTTTGTTTACTAAACACAAGCAAACCAAACCTGCTAAATTCAATCCCTGCCTAAGGCTGGGCATCAAAACATTTCCGCTGCAAAGTTATCTATGGATTCTACTACCGGTATTCTATCCAAAGCAAAATAAATAAACATAAAATAAAATACTCTCCTTTGCACAGGAAAACTTTCCAATTCCAAATTCTCCACAGCATAATGGAAATAATAATAATAATAATCCAATGCAAGTTACTGTCATTCACATAAAAAGCATTTCTGGAAATGTTTTTCCACTTCAAAACCTTCCAAGAAAGTCTCACCTTCTTCACCAAATCCACTATTTTTCAGTAGCCTAATTTGGGGGGGGGGGGCAGGTGGCGCTGTGGTCTAAACCACAGAGCCTAGGGCTTGCTGATCAGAAGGTCGGTGGTTCAAATCCCTGCGACAGGGTGCGCTCCTGTTGTTCGGTCCCAGCTCCTGCCCACCTAGCAGTTTGAAAGCACGTCAAAGTGCAAGTAGATAAATAGCTACTGCTCCGGTGGGAAGGTAAACAGCATTTCCATGCACTGCTCTGGTTCCCCAGAAGCGGCTTCGTCATGCTGGCCACATGACCCGGAAAAACTGTCTACAGACAAACGTCGGCTCCCTCGGCCAATAAAGCGAGATGAGCGCCACAACCCCAGAGCCGTCCGCGACTGGACCTAACGGTCACCCCCTTTACCTTTACCTAATTTAGGAGGCAGAAAGCATGTGCCCTGGCAGACCGACAGCACATTGCCCAGGGCGAAAGAAAGCGGAGTGAGATGGGGCTGGGGTGGAATCTACAGCATCCTCTGACTATGCAAGCAAGACCTAGCCTTCATCTGGTTAAGTCCTGCCTTGAGAACACTTACGGCCAAGGGGCCTCACAGCCAGGTCAGCAGATATATACGCACATAAAGAAAGACGCAATGTAAACCCATTTTAGCTCAGGCACTATGACCAGGCCTGGCACCAAAGCCTTACTACCCTTGGGCAGCTACTATGCCCCTCCTGCTCTCATAGGGCTGATTGCTCTCTCCCACTTTGTGCTGCAGGGATTTTTATGGGGGCAGGGGAATACAGCACTGAGTTTGGGAGTTTCCCACTACAAAAATGAAAAGTAAAGTGTCTGTAAGTCAATTTTATTACTGATCATTTAGTTAAATCATTTCTATCCATCTCTTCAGCCGCCAAAACTCCCCGAGCGACTTCACAAATGCAAAAGCCCCCAGGTTCAATCCCTGGTATTGGCAACCCCAGATCTACTATATTAATCCAAAATTTTTACTGCCGTGTACTGGGAGACTAAACGCAGACCTCTTTGAGATCTTGACCTCCCAACTCTAAGGCTTAACACTGAGGGACAAACTGGCAATCTATCTCTGAAAGAGTTGCTCAGGCAGGGAAGCCACTACTTTTCAATCAACCTTGCATGCTTTTATTTTATATGCAATGTCGATAAAACGTAGTTACAGGCCTCCGAAGACACACGGCAACTTGTGGAACGATACCTTTGTTTAAAAATGGAAATGACCTGAAAGTTAAATGTAATTCAACAGACATTTGGTGCTTCTGTGCAAGGTGGGTAGTATTGTTGAATATCAATCAGTGAGAACAGCTGGGAAAATAACCCACAATTTAAAAAAAACAGAATCCCGGTGGATTCCCAATCTCGGTTCCCCTTCAGGTGTCCTCCTGCATTCCAGATCCCATCAGCCCCCGTCAGTGTGTCCACCAGTGAGGAACGATGGGACCGGCAGACCCAAAAGATCTGCAGGGTAGGGGAAATGCTAGACAAGTGAGCTCCTGGTCTCAGCCGGCAATGCAACAACATATCTACCAGGACTATTTTCGGCCCACAAGGGCCATCTTCCAGGCCAGGGGCCACATGCTAGGGTGGGCAGAGGGCAGGCACCATATGCAATGCTTACCCTCATACAGTCGGCTACATTTTAGCCATGCAAAAAGCTGCAAGCTTCTTTGTGCCCCGTCTCTCCATCCAAGCAAGCACGGAGGCCGTTAGCAGGCAAAAGCACTTCGGAAGGGCATGAAGCAGGGCAGAGGGAGAGTCCTGGGGGCCAGATCCAGAGGCGTGGAGGGCCACATTTGGCCCATGGGCTGTATCGAGAGGAAGGACTGCTTTTGGGGGCCCCGTTATACCAGGGAAAGGGTTCCGTTTCAAGGTTCATGCAGTCAGGGCAGGGCAGGGCCCCGCCGCAGCCCTGCAAAAAGGGAAGACATTAGCAGCGCCGTGGTTCGTACTCACAGGCTGGCCTCGGAAGCCCGGTGGCCGCAGCTGCCCGAGGAGACGTGTAGATGGTGCTCCAGGCTGGCGGGCGGCAGACGGTCCCCCGCTGGTGCAGGCAGGTACGAGCACCAGTGCCCAAGGCTGGCCTGGGGGTTTCACAGGCCTTCGCCAGCTCCTACCCAACTGTTGTTAAAACAAGCTAGGGCCCCATGTGGGACTGCTCTGCTTTTGAGGCCCCCTCTGTCTCGCCTTGCTGAAATAAAGAGAAATAAATAAGATGTTTGTTTTCCCCCCATGCAGAAATGGCAGGTTCGCCGATGGGGAGGGATACGCTGGCAAACACTGCCCAACCCCTGGAGAGAGAGAGAGAACCAAGCTGAGCTCTTGAGCTGCGGATGGTCCTGTAAGCCCCCCATAGCTCAACAGAACCTCCAAGTCCAGAGGCAGTCTACCTCTCAACTCGTGGAGGGAAATGCCAGTCAGGACCAACCTCTGGGTCACTCGATACGGGCTATTTGCACCACTTCTCTCTGGTTTTACAACTGAGGTGTTTTGACTGCAGGAAAAGACCGATTCAAAATAGTGCTTGTGCGTATAGAACTGATGAGGAAAAAATGACCGGGGAGGAGCCAGAGTGTTGGGTAGTGCCAATTAGAGAGGCAATGTGGCGTAGTGGTTAGAGATCTGAGTGACGGACTAAGACCTGGACTAAGACTTGGGACAGAGCAGATTTCAAATTCCCCCACTCAGCCATGAAGCTCAATTTGGGGTCCTGTCACTGTCTCTCAGCCCACGTTACCTCACAGGATAAAGATAAAGAAATTTCTTTGTGGGGGAGGGAGAACTGTGTATGCCACTTCAAGCCGCTTAGAGAAAGGGTGAGATATAAACGCAATATATAAATAAAACTTGGAGCTGGCACCTGGAATGGCAGGGCATCAGAAAAAAATTATTGCTCAAAAATTTAAAAGACTAAGCACAAGATTTGAGAGCAACTGGAGAGGAAATGTGGTGTGGAGGATTAAATAACAAATTAAGCTGTCCTGTCACCTCTCTTGTAAAAGGGAGCCAGTCTCTAGAGATTAAGCCTTGGCCTGGAACTACAAATGCTGCCAAACTTAGCTGTGGATGGCAGCCCTGGGCTGTATCCAACCAAATCCTACTTAGAATACACCCACTGAAATCAATGAACCTAAGGCAGGAATGTCCATTCATTTCAGCATGTCTACTCTGAGTAGGACTATCACTGGTTTTCCCATGTTCCAGCGTGCTATATCGTGTGCATTCATCAGGCTGCCAATGGGGTCTCAGAGGCCCCCCCCCCCCATACAATGTCAGAATAGGGTAACCAAAAGCATCAAAGGGAGATGGAGCAACTCCCCCATGAAGAAATGCTACAGCACTTGGGACTTTTTAGGTTACAGAAAAGTCGAGTGAGAGAGAGGCAGCACGATACACATTTATAAAATTAAACACAGCATGGAGAGAGTGGATAGAGATTGGCCTGAGCCAGCAGGCTCTTCATAAATTTGGATAATGCCAAAGCCAGAACAACAGAGAATGTGCATCCTCAAAACATGTCCGCGATTTTTCTGCAACAAACAGGTGTTGCAGTTGCACACAAGTCTAGCCAACAGGTGCCCCAACAGGAAACCTGCAAGCAGGAGCCAAGCACAAGAGCGCTCTCCCCTCCTGTATTCCGTAAACCTACTGGATCAGGCCAATGGCCCATCTAGTCCAGCATCAGGTGAGTGAAACAGCACTCTGTCCATCTGTGATTTCTAGAAACTGGTATTCAGAGGCACACTGATATTCAGAGGGACGCTGCCTCCGACTGTGAATCCACAGCTTAGCCTTTATGACTAGTAGGGTTGTTACTAATGAAAACGAACCCTGAACATTCAAGGAGGGGGAAAAACACACACAGGGCTACAGTCCCGAGCTAGTGAAGCCCAGATTCTGGACTCTGCTTCTGGATCATTTGTACTGCATCAGGCATGCAAATAGCCACTGGCCTGGTAAAAATCGGCTCCATGCAGAGGAAACTTACAAAAACTGTTTTCTACTATCTCCTTTCCTTTCTTCTTAAACTTATACTGAATATACAACTCAAAGAGAGAATGAGCATAACACAAACAACAAGAAAATCTACCATTCGAGATCCGAAGTTGCATGAATCAATTTTCACCAATTTGATGAACAGTTTGTCAAGGTTATAGAAACTACTGAATCTTAAACCCTGTAAAACAAATTCTAAGGGTAGAAAGGTATCTCCTCTCTTCCAACAGAAGCAAAGCTTTACTTTACCAGCGCCATATCCACAAGGAGCTCCCTAGAACCTAATGTAACATCTGGAATGTTCAACCAGCCAGCAGGTCTTTTCCTTCTAGCTACAAATCACTGAGATATATAGGTCTGGGCAGGTGGCAGAGTAGTTTTAAAGGTCTCAAACTACACAGCTGCCTCCAGTTCCAGATGTTGGCACAGATCCAACCTGCCTGTAATAATGTCTCCATCCATCAGCATCTTCCTATTCCTTGAGATGTGCTGGTGTCCCTGCTTTGCATGATTTAAAACCAGGTGGGGTTCAAGCAGAGCTCACTTGGTGGTAGCACCACAGCTGCGGAACCGGCTTCCCAGGGAGGCCACACACAGCTTCCACTCCATCTGAGGCTGCACCTTTGTAACCCCCTCCCAGTAGGGAGGCAACTCTCCAGGTTTTATGGAAGCTCCTTCGTTGGCTTTCCCCTGAATGATATTCTGTCCCACAGACTGGATGAAAGCTGGAATATGGTGGTGCTATTTGTGTCTGTTCTTGTTTTCCTTCTGTTTTATTCTTAGGTTTCCTTCCTGGTTTCAGTCACACTAATTTTTCTTTTTACTTGTCTTTATTGTCATGAGATGCTTTAGGTGGTCTTCCCCCAGAAAAGGAACGTATATTTTAAAATAAATAAATGCAAATAAATAAAGCAAGCACCCACATTCGAAGCTGCACTGGGCTTTAAATTTTAGTGCACACACCTTGAGTTTGGTGGCATATTGGCAGCCAGGTGGAACTCCTTTAGAACTGGTGTGACACGTCCTTGGCAAGCCGGCCTGCTTAACAACCTATCTGCTGGTTTTTGCCCCGGCTGCAGCTTCCGAGCCAAGCAGACGGCATTGCAAAAGTCCAACCTTGCAGTTCCCAGTGAATGGATCAAGTAGTTAAACAATGGCATTTGCTGCCTGAGCTGTGTCACTGATTTAGGCAGCTTCAAAGGAGTGGAGGTAGGTTTTGGAGAAATTAAGGGAGGGGAAAAAAAGCTGTCGATGGCTACTGACCAGGGTGACTGTAAGCTTCCATCAGGAGCAGTCTATCTGATCCGCCAGAATTAGGCAGCATTACTCTGAAAGGCCCACAAACCCGCCTCAGTTTACCCTGCTGCTACTCCTGAGGAACAGATAGGCGAGCCTGGCGTAAAAATAGCTGCTGAGGCACTAGGTGGCAAAATGTATGTTTGAAGGGAATGCCAAAAGGGTTGTTTCCTAGAGACTTCCTGTGCTCTCCCCTGAACCGTCCCAGTGACTTGGGCTTGATAGGGAAGCCCACCAGCCGGTTGCCAAGCAACCACTCCAGCTCCCATCACCTCCAGCCATTGGTCCTGCTTTGGGGGCTGATGGCAGCTGGAGGCCTACCACATCTGGGAGAGCCCTCACAGGCTCCCCACCTCTGTGTAGGCCGCTGAGGTGGCCGCCTCAGGCAAATCAGCTAGGATGTCAAGCAGTTAGCCCTTTGATTAATTAATTGCTGCCAGAGACAGGATTTCTGGGATTTTTCTGCCAGGTGTCAAAATAAACTCAATCTGCTCTGGGTACAAAGTACAAAGTGATGCCATAACCCAGGGTAGGCCCACTGCAATTGGGGAACTTTGGGTCACATCCACACCAGTCTTTTAAAGCATGAGGATGCCACTTTGAACAATTCCCAGAGTTCCCTGGGAAGGACTGATGGTTAAACCACAACCACAAAATAACTTGCAACCATAAAAATAAGATGGGCCCTAAAAATATTTGGCCTGCGCTTGAACAATGACTTAGGGTCGTTATAGAAGAGATGTGAAAGTCCCTCTCTCTTTTTCTTCCTACTATATGGCACCCCAGGTATCCTCACGTCACCCCGTCCATTTCTTCATCCTTCCAATTAAATGTCACTTTGCCACATGAAGCGCTGAAGAGGCCAGCTTCTTTTCATTCCAAGTCTTGAAACGAGCCCTGAAAAACAGCTTGCCTCTTTAGCACGTGCCAGGGAAATCCCAGTAGGACCCATGCTTTTCAGGAAGGCCTCAGAGCCTACCAGAAACTGCCCAGTGGGCCACTTGTAGCCCCAAACCCAACATTTTAAGAGAAACTACCCATTAGCAGGGAAACAACAGGGTTCCCAAACTTATTCCCCCCCTCCCAATTTTAAAGCACAGGTAGGCAAGATTTAGGGATGTGGGTGGCACTGTGGGTTAAACCACAGAGCCTAGGGCTTGCCGATCAGAAGGTCGGTGGTTCAAATCCCCGTGACGGGGTGAGCTCCCGTTGCTCAGTCCCAGCTCCTGCCAAGCTAGCAGTTCGAAAGCATGTCAAACTGCAAGTAGACAAATAGGTACCGCTCCAAGTGGGAAGGTAAATGGCATTTCCGTGCACTGCTCTGGTTCGCCACATGACCTGGAAGCTGTATGCTGGCTCCCTTGGCCAATAACGCGAGATGAGCGCCGCAACCCCAGAGTCGGTCAAGACTCGACCTAATGGTCAGGGGTCCCTTAGGCAAGATTTACTGAGTGGGAGATGGGTGCTTAACTCAGATGTTGAGAAAGTTGATGCAAGTCTTAAATCTTCTTTTAGTCTTGTTATTTCAACTTTTTGAATATCTTCAATTATTGCCACCGTTTTTTTAGTGATAATTTTATTCTTTCATCTTTTCTGTAAACTGCTTTGAGGTTTTTCTAAAAAAAAATGAGCAGCTGAATATCAAATACAGTGGAACCTCTACTTATGAATAACTCTACTTACGAATATTTCTACTTACGAATGGAGCTCCGTCCGACATCTTGGATGTGGGTTAGATAGGATTTTTTCTACTTACGAATTTTTAGATAGGGTTGCTTTGACTTATGAATTTTTTCTCCCAATGCATTCCTGTGGGATTTGACTTACAATTTTTTTCGACTTACAAATGTGCGTTTGGAACGCATTAAATTCGTAGAGGTTCCACTGTACTAGAGACAAGCAACATTTAACTATTCTTCCCTGGTCTGTCTCCTTGTATGATTTATGCCGGAATAACTTGCATCTAACTAAACGTTTGAGCTGGAAATATGATCCTGGGCTACAGATATTAAATATGACCCTACAATTATTATTATTATTCATTGAATTTATTGTTTGTTTATTATTTATTAATTGAATTGAGTTGATTATTTATTAAATTGAGTTGCCAAAGGCAACTCAAAGCAACTTCCAACCAAATAAACAAACAAAACCCCACAGATACATTAAAACCAAAACAAAGAAACAAACAAATTAAAATAATACATTAAAGATACATTTTAAAACATTCTCCCACACTCAAAAGGCCAGACTTATAGAAGACCGAATGCCTGGCTAAAGAGGAAAGTTTTTGCCTGATGCCTAAAGATATGTAACAAGAGCCTCCCCAGGGAGAGTATTCCTCGAATGAGGAGCCACCACTGAAAAGGCCCCTTCTCCTGTTGCCACTCCCCAGATCTCCCATGGAAGGGGAACATGAAAGAGGGGGCCCAGATGACATTTGCAGGACCTGGTTTGGTTCATATGGAAAGAGGTTGTTCTTAAGCTTCTTAACTGCTCCCAATCCTGCTCCTTAATTCTACAACTGCGAATTAGCTGCTTTTGAATCTGTACACCCAACTCCAATCAGCCCCAGCCAGCAATGGCCAGTGACCCACAGAAGAGGCAGCCTACAGCAAGCCAACATCTAAGCCTCAGCCCCAACCGCAATACAGTACAGAGAGGATAATACCAGCCAGCCTTACAGGGCAATTCATGTACCTAAAACTCCAGTATGCTGCAAACCCGCTAAGCATCATCATCACAATATTATCTCTATATACTAGGAGTGGGGCTCAAGCTTCAAACTTCTCGAAAAGCAACGAAGTGGTTCGTTTTGAAACCAGCCCATAGCTATGCTCCCAAGGAGAGTGTATCAATGCAGATGGCTGTGTGGATCTGCGAGAGTCATAGAATATTAGATGGACGACAGCCTGTTGGAATTTGGCTGCAGCAAGGCGAGTGAACAGACGCGGAGCTGGGATCACAACCTTGATCAACCAGGCAGCACAACTGCAATGCTACACAAGAGTTACCTGAGAATTTTCCATGAACTCAGAGGAGCTCACTTCTGGCCATGTTGCTCTAACTTGTAGGAAGACACATTTGAGCTTCAGCACAAGCCCGTTGGAAGTTGGAACTGCATCGCTGGAAGGAACCACAAGGGTCATCTAGGCCAACCCCCTACTGAAGAATTCCTGACTGAAGCTCACCCAACCTTGGCTTAAGTACTTCAAATGAAGGTGAGTCCACCACTTTCCGAGGGAGCCTGTTCTGCTGTTGAACAGCTCTAACCACCATAAAGTTCTTCCTCATGTTTAGTCAGAATCTCCTTTCTCATCATTTGAATCCCCTGGTTTGGTTCCTACCCTCTGGAGTGGCAGAAAACAATACTGCTCCATCTTTGATGTGACAGCCCTTCAGAGATTTGAAGATGACCATCATATCAATTCTCAGTCTTCTCTTCTCCAGGCTAAACATGCGTCCTTTAACTTCTAAACAGAAATGCAAACCATCTCCCAAGGTCTTGCCATTTAAACTACTACCATGAATTAGGAACACGGGAACTGGCATATACGGAGCCAGACAACTGGTTCACTTGGCTCAGTGTCTACACTGTCCAGTGGCTCTCCAGGATTTGAGGCAGGCAACAATCACAGCCCTACCTAGAGACGCCATTTGGGGATTGAACCCAGGGGCTTCTGCATAAAAAGCAGGTGCTCTACCTTTTGAGTATCTCCTCCATTATTTTCCTTATTCTTCCACCCCCTCTACACCAGCCTCCTCCAATTTGCTGCCCACCATATATTGTTGAACTCTTGCCACCATGGCCAGATGGTCAGGGATGATGGGCACTGTGGCCCCAGATTTTTCAAAAGCTGGCACAGACTGGTCTATACTAATCGGTAGTAAAACTTGAAAGCCTCATTATCATCTCATCCATTTGCCAGAACCAGGAGGGCAGCAGACACCAGCGCTCTGAGGGGAGAAAAAGCCCAGAGCTAAGTTCTTCCCGCTATTCCTGCTCCACTAAATATATGATCAAAGGGAGATCATTTGCTGATCCACCTTGTATGAGCAGCAAGGGAACCATGCAACTGTCACATGCAAATTTAGAAACTCAAGATATATTCTCTAATCGCCAAAAGGCACCGTAAACCTAGGTTACAGTCATCACAACAGAATGTCCAGGCATCATTTTTCTCCATTGATGTTTGCGGTTGTTATAATTATTATTATTAATTTCATTTCTATATCGCTTTATATTTTAAAGAACAACTCTCAAAAGCAGGTCGCAACACCTCCAGATCAAACAATGCCGAGTAAAACAAATCCAGGCTTCAAGGAAAACATTTCAGATCCTTCTCTAAGTGACCTTTTGCTTTCCTCAGTCGCCAACCTGCCCCCCCTGAGATCTCCACATGGTCGCAACTGGACCTGCGCCAGACGCAAAACGCACCTGGCTAATTTTGAATACTGGTTGCACACACACACACCCCGAGATTCCCAACGAGGTTCTGGGCAGCCAAGATGTGGGTGATGGGGCCCTGAACCATGACCACCACCCCTCCTCCAGAGGGTGAAATGGCTGCTAGGCACAAAGCTATGTTGCACCTTCAGGGCTGGAGGCAGTAATGCTTTCTGACTCCCAGTTGCTGGAAGCCACAGGAGGGGAGAGTGCGCTTGTGCATGGGACCTGCTTGTGGGTTTCTGCACCTGTTTGAAGTGGATGTTGGACTAGGTGGGCCACTGGCCTGATCCACTAGAGCTCTCCTCATGTTCTTATGTTTAAATGGAAGGAACAAACGTCTCCGGCTGACCCACATGCGCTCGGTCAACAACAACCGTCCTGTACAAGCATGATGCCGGAGCTGTTTCCTCAACTAGGAGCACTTTCCAAGAAGCCATTTATCTATCCGCCTGTCTCCCATGAGTTCGGTTTAATGGCTGTATTCGGCGCGGCAGTGCGCTGCCGTTTACTCCATTTGCCCTCATTGACTGGCGGCTTTAGTTCACACCATCAACTATCATATAAGCATCTCCACCAGGAAGGAGAACGCACGAGGAGCATTTCCCTCAAAATAAGTCGCTTTGCCAAGGCCTCTCTGCTGGAGGAGCGGAACCAAGTGCCCTTTCCCACAGAATCTTCCAGCAAGAGGCAAGACAAAAGGCTCCATCGAAGCCTTGGTTGCTGGTCACTCTGTGGAGGGGAGTGGGTGTGTTTGACCCCCGTGGACGATTTTTGTGAGGGAAAAGAGGATGGGCCGGGGGGGGGGGATGTTCTCCAGGAGGAAGCCAATCTGGGTGAAGTTGGGAACAAGAGAAATAACAGCAACACAGCATGCAAACCAAACATTTCTTGGTTTTTCTACCAGTGTTATACTGGTAAAGGGAGGAAAAATTAACCGGTGCACTGAATATCAGATCCTTCATTCATTCCCCTACAAATATATCCACGACCAGGAGTGGGCCCAATTTGTTCACGAACACATTGTTTGATACATAAGAACCCTCATTCTTCCCACACCCCCAAACCAGTTTTTCTAAGAATCACGAACCCAGGAGTCTACTTCTGTGCTTCTGCATGAGTCACTGTTTGAGATGCGACTCCTCACTGGAAGCCTGAGGTGGTTACCAATGCAGAGATGCAACAGCCAGCCTCCTTTAGAGTGTTGGTGATTTTGGTTAGCAGTCTACACTGGGAATGATCCCATCATACCAAATTATGAGACTTTTTAGAGTTGCCCGTCCCCAGGAAGCAAGGCCTGAGTTGTAAATAATGCAGAGACACAACGAGCAACCTCCTCCCTGGAGATTCTCATTCTTAGCAGCACATTACTGGTTCTCCCGCAGTAGATGCTTTGGGAATTACTGGGGTATTCTTTCGGCTTCTCCCCATAATCACATACTGGTAACTTAAGGATCAGGTCTGTATTTGTTCACGAATGCGTGGTCTGAAACCACAGCTCCTAAACATGAAGGAGGGCCCAGTTCTCAGAGATTGAGCCCCATCCCCCAAAATACAACAGCAACATGAATGATCAGCCAAATAAACACAGAACAGGAAATACCAAGCCAATTCCTCTTGGTGTAAGGAGTCCTGTATTATCGAGAAGAGCTCTGTGTGACCCGAAAGCTTGCAAACTCATACACCAACGTTAGCTGGCCTTGCTTGAGGAGGAGCCAAAACCACATCATCTCTATCACCGAGTCTTACCTGACCTGCTAAGTTCCTATTCTCTGCCACCGACAAAAGCAACCAATGTCTTAAGATGCCAAATAGATCAACTATATGCACACGCCAGGGCTCTCTGAACCCCTCTCTCAGCAATGTCCAGCCCCAGGATGGCCCAAAAACTTGTGTGCTGCCTCTTGAGAACGCCTCCACCTCTTCTAAGGCCTCCCTGCCGGCCTGCTTCAAGAACAGGCACCCAATCCAACCTAACCCGACCCGGCATTTGGGGTGGGTGGGTCAAATTGTGGCATTTGGGGCAGAAAGTCTCCAAAAGGCATACTGTCTTGCAAAACTGAACAAAAGGACGTGGAGTTATGCCTGACAGATCCATACACAGTGCACCATTCCACTGGAGGAGCAATAAATAAAATTTAAAAACCCAGCACATTTATTTCCCAACCACTGTCGCCACCTCCCCACTACCGTCCAAAAATAAATCCATGCTTATCTTAGGATACATTGCTTCTTTTTTCTAAGTCCAATGGCAAATTAGCACACACAAGATTCGGCCACCAAACATCTTAAAATTTAAGTCTAGACCAAACACCACATATACGGGGAGACAAATGCACATGGAGACATTAAATATACGTGCACATATATAAAACCTTATGTTTCTCTGAAACTGTACAGACCTTTCTCTACAGAACTGCAAAAGTGGGGTAGGGGGGTGGGGAGAGAGAGAGACAGGATCTCCAATATTTTTTTAAAAAGCTGCAGGTTCCACACCAGGAGAAAATACCACATTCCAATTCAAACAGCTTATTTCCAAACTATTCCTCGGCAAACGTGGCATTTGCAAAAGCTGTTTTAAGAAAGCGAGCACAATACCCCATTAAAAGAAAAGGCATGAAGAAAAGAAACAACCCCCCCCCCACTCCTTAAATATTCCGAAAGGGGGAAAAAGGAAAGAAAACTGTACAACTCAAGAGTCACTTGGGAGAGAGGGGGTGTCCTTTTTTATGCAATATTTTCATAGCCAACTTTCGCGTAAGTTAACTTCAGATCTAAAAAATATAAAATAAACAAACAGCCATTTCTTTTTTTCTCTCCCCTTAAATAAAAGTGCAATCGACACTCAATTCACAGTGCAAGAAGCAAAAACAACAGTGCAACATCCCAGACTCACAAACACAAAAGCAAAGCAAAATTACAACAACGCCAACTCCCCTCCCCAAAAAGCATAAAACCGCAGAACAAAGCAAAACACCCCTTTTCAGGTGCCCCCGGTTCCCCCCTGGGCTGCCTCTCCAACACTCTCAAGACAGTTTTTTTATTATTATTAAAATTTGCAGACAAAAGGGGAAACAAAAATGGCAGCCTCGCTTATTTTTAAAACAGAAACGGGGACGCCATATTCTGCAGATCTGCAAAAAAGGGAGAAATCGGAAGCTTCGCCTGGACTCCGAGAGGGGAAGAAAAAGAGAGGAGGAAAAAAAAAATTTCAGGCAGCCGCAAAACTAGAAAGTCGGAGGGGGGGAAAAAGGGAGGAAAAAAAAAAGCTCCTTTTTGCCCTCGCCTTTATTTTCATTAAATCATTGTTGGCCGGAGGTCTTTTTGCACCAAAAGGGGTGTTTTGTTTTATTTATTTTTTTAACGTATTATTCTTAATAATCTTTCCCTCTTTTGAATAGCCCGGCTTTTATTTATTTTAAAAAAAAAGACACTTCCTATACCAATACACATGCTCCGCTTGCAAATTGCAACCCAAGCCAGAGATCCGTCTGCAAAGGAAGAAAATGGGCACCCCCGTTTCGCTTCCTCTTCCTCGCCTCCTCCTCCTCCTCCATCTCCACCCGCCCAACCTTTAGTTACGTCGGGGGGGTCGGCGGAATAAGGAGGAGGAGACCGGGGAAAGTGGGGGCACACACCGGGAAGACAGCCCCCCCCCGTACGATCCCCGGTGCAGACATGCTGCAAATGCGCGCATCGAATTTGAAAACGCACCACCTCCCCCCCCCCCAAAAAAAACCCCACCACTTCTTTTCCCCCTTTGCAATCTTAGCCTGGAACTGACATGCATTTTGCAGAAAGCCAAGGAAGGAGAAAAAAAGCATGCAGCGTTGCTACTGAGTTGCAACATTTGCAATCTATCCCCTTCTCTCTCCCCCCCCCATCACCTCCACAAGTTTAACCCCACCAGCCTCCAACCTCGCCAGTCCTTGCTTGGAGCTGGCCTGGGAGAGCGCGTCCGCCTCTTTGCCCTTTCCTCCATAATAACAGAATACAGTAATCGGAAGAATACACACCTTCGATTGCAGAGGTTTTGGCAAACGTGGGGCGCTTTTAATGCAAATAGACATGAGGCGAGAGTATAGATATCGAGAGATAAAGACTGGTAATAATAGAGCCACTCAAGTCTTATCAGGAGGGGGGGGGCAAAAAGGAGTGTTTTCTTCAACAACACCCCCCCTTCAAAAAAAAAGAACAACACTCCCTACCAGGGCGATCTTGGGAAGTTCAGTCTCTATAGCTTGGGTTTTTTGTTTTATTTTCCCCTCCCCCACCCTCCCCGCCGAGTGCTTATAAAGCTCAGTTCAAATCTTCCGGGTCGGCCTGGAGTTCACTTCTGGTTTTTGCAGCAACCCAAGCCAGCCAGCCGGAGGGTTGCTTTCTATGAGGTCCGAAAGAGCAGCTTTTCCTCTTGCGACCGATTCTTCCTTCCGCCTCCAAAAATAAAGCAAGTTTTCTTTAAAAAAAAGCATTTAAAAACAAACAAAACAGAAAACCTCCCTTTTCTTTTTGATCATGTTCTTTTCCCCCTGCAATATTTTTTCTTTCTTTCTTCCTTGGTAGTTGTGTGCGAAAAGATTCACTTCATGCAAGAGAGTTTCCAAAAGGGGCAGATCCAAGAGAGGCGAGGGAAATGGGGGAGGGAGTTTTGGAAAAGAAAACATTGGGGTGGGGTGCAGAGGGGGGTTTGGTGGGTGGCGGAGGGGGGCGTCTTGTGGGTTTGGCTGGCTGCAGAATGTGCCCAGACATTGCTTGCTAGGCACAGAACAAGAGATGGGCTGGCTTACGAGCCTGTTTCCTAGTCCACCCACTGATTTTATTTTACAGTATTTAAAAAGCAGATTCCTGATCTCTCTTCCCCTCCCCCGCCCCAAACAAAAATCCCCAGCCCCAAAGTTACCTTAGGCAACTTTGAATTTCCAGTATAAATTCATAGGCACCTCCCTCGCAGGGGAAAAATAAAATAAAGGGTGTGCTGGTTAATTCAGGAAGGCCCGTGGCCCTGGAATCCCTCTTTATCTGGGAGCAAGCACCACTGCAAAATCAGAAGCATGGAACTGCAGAGTTGAAAGGAGGGTCCAGGGGTCATCTAGTCCAACCCCCTGCAAATGCAGGCATCTCAGCTTTGAGTTGCTTTTGTTTTTAAAGTGACTTAGAATAATGATGATGATGATGATGATGTGCAAAGGCTACTGCTTGTCTAGCCAGGCTGCTACTCTGGATTTGCTGTCCCCCCCCCCCACCTGCTGTTGATGGGAGGTAAATCCTGAACTCAGGACCAAGTCATGTGATGCGTGTCATCTGCAGCTCCACAGGGTGTCTTGCTCCACTGGCCCCTAAAGAGCACTTTGCTCTGTAAGTGTGCCTCCCCCAATGAATGTCGTCGTTGTCGTCTAGATTTATATACCTCCTTTGATCATGTTATAAGTATTTTAAGGTCATATAAAAAAATAATAATGTTGATAACTGTATATATAAACCACATGTCTGAAACCCCATAGAAAAGGTCCTGAACAAATTTACCTCAAATATTTCTCTGCAAGGTCAGGTCAAAGTGGGAAATTTCCCCATTGTCACTTTCCTCACAAATCCTGTCTTAAGGGCACATTCAAGATATGAACAGGGTGTGAGCCTGTGACCTGTGACCTAGATTCAGGAATTAAGTACTGTAGTTATAATAACAAAAAGAGTGGCCAAAACCCAGATAATGCAATCAGGTAACTTGATGTCTATGTAAGGGCGGGAATTGATGCTTTTGAATTATGGTGCTGGAGGAGAGTCTTGAGCAAGCATCCCCAAACTTCGGCCCTCCAGATGTTTTGGACTACAATTTCCATCTTCCCCGACCACTGGTCCTGTTAGCTAGGGATCATGGGAGTTGTAGGCCAAAACATCTGGAGCGCCGCAGTTTGGGGGTGCCTGGTCTTGAGAGTCCCATGGACTGCAAGAAGATCAAACCTCTCCATTCTGAAGGAAATCAGCCCTGAGTGCTCACTGGAAGGACTGGGACAGATCCTGAAGCCGAGGCTCCAATACTCTGGCCACCTCATGAGAAGAGAAGACTCCCTGGAAAAGACCCTGATGTTGGGAAAGATGGAGGGCACAAGGAGAAGGGGACGACAGAGGACGAGATGGTTGGACAGTGTTCTCGAAGCTACCAACATGAGTCTGACCAAACTGCGGGAGGCAGTGGAAGACAGGAATGCCTGGCGTGCTCTGATCCATGGGGTCACGAAGAGTCGGACACAACTAAATGACTAAACAACAACAACATAAGGGCGGGAACACCTTTGTTCTGGGTCCTCCTCCTCCCTCCTGCGTGTGGAGGAGCACCCTGTTGCAACAGTTTATAAAGATCAGGACTACTAGCTGCTTTGCTTCTCAATATTCTCTGGTTGGTCTCTGTTATTTTCTTCTACTGATAGAGAACCTACAAAAGGACTCTATATGGGCTCTTGGGTACCCCATAAGGCATGGGTGTCAAACACAAGGCCCGGGGGCCAAATCCGGCCCGCCAGACCTCGTCATGTGGCCCGCCGAGCGCCGAGCGCCCCAGCCAGCAGGACCCAGCAGCGGGACCTTGCTGCTGAAGCGCTGCGCCGACAAAGCGCCGACAAACAGCTGGGGCCGGGGGGGTAGAAAGGCGGCCAGAGCAGCGCTTGCGTGGAGCGCCCCGAGCCACAGCAGGAGAAGGAGGAGGCAGCTTGCCGGGTCAGCGCCCGGCAGCGCCGCACAGAGAGTCCCAAGCCTCTGCGACGCAGCAGTGCTCTGTAGCACTTTGAATCCTCCTCCCTGCCACGGCTCGGCGCCTGGAAACGGCTGCTGCTGCTGCTGCTGAAGCACAAAGCACCCAGCAGTGCCATGTGGAGGAGGAGGAGGATTCAAAGTGCTACAGAGCACTGCTGCATCCCAGAGGCTCGGGACTCTCTGCACGGCGCTGCCGGGCACCGACCCGGCAAGCCGCCGCCTCCGCCTCCTCTTGCCTCACCTCCTTCTCCTCCTGCCGCAGCTCAGCCTCACGAACGTGCAACTCTGAGGCTTTACGCACTTCTCCTAAAACGGACACCTGCTGCCTCACGCTGCACGGGAAATGCTTTTTGCCCCTGGGTCCCTTCACGCTCTTTTCTGGCGCTGAATCAAGGCGGCGACCCCCCCCTTCCCTTTCTTTCTTCCTCTCTCTCGTTCTTATTCTTTCTTTCCCTCTCCTTCCTTCCTTCCTTCTTTATCTCTGTCTTCTCTCCCTCTTTCTTTTTCTTTCCTTTATTCCTTCTTTCCTACTCTTCTTTCTCTCACCTCTTTCCTTCCTCTCTCCCTCCTGCCCCCTCCCTCCCTCCCTCCCTTCCTTCCTTCCTTCCTTCCTTCCTTCCTTCCTTCCTTCCTTCCTTCCTTCCCATCTTTCTTCCTCTCCCTCATTCTTATTCTTTCTTTCCCTCTACTTCCTTCCTTCTTTCTCCCTTTCCGTCTTCTCTCCCTCTTTCTTTTTCTTTTCTTCTTTATTCCCTTCCTTATTTCCTACTCTTCTTTCTCTCCCCTCTTTCCTTCCTTCCTCTCTCCCTCCCACTCCCTCTTTTCTTCCTCCCTCCCTTCCTCCCTCCCTCCCTCCCCTCCCCTCCCTCTCCCTCTCCTCAGAAACATAGGATGCTGCTTTATACTTCTGGCCCTTAAACCCTGGAACCAGGAGAGCAGCTCCAGTGAGTCAACCTCAGCCAGTCCCTTTGGTGAAGGGTGGTGGCTCACTGGCAGAACATCTGTCCTGCATGCAGAAGGACCCCAGCATCTCCAGGTACTAGTAGCTCTGCAAAGGTCCTGCATGAAACCCTAGCGAGCCTCCACCACCCAGTGCAGTTACCAAAAATCATTTTTCAATAAATTGTACAATAATTGTACATTTGAATATCTACTTGCCATTATTCTGACTATGTTTCTGCTTTCAGAGCGAGTTATTACTTACATTATTACAAAAAACAGTAATAATTGAATGCAGTGACAATAATTTATGATAATAAAGAGTGGACACATAGTCCTACAGATACAACCAGCCCTTTGAGGGTCACCAAACTGCTGATGCGGCCCCCGATGAATTTGAGTTTGACACCCCTGCCATAAGGGAACAGGAGCAGTTTTTTTCTTATATCAATCACAAGATCTCAGGGTGCTTCACAGGATTAAAAATACAAAGTAAAAACACCAGTAAATAGTTAAAGCAAAAGCAACAAAACAGTAACCCCTGTCCCACAAACACATTTTAAAAAAATGTAGAATATTTAATTGGCCTTACAAAAAAAATCAAACAGAAATACAAAATATAAATTAACATACAGTATAACACTTAAGAACAATTTTAAACAACCCCAGCCTTCCCAAATAATTCATTTTTGCTGTCAGCTGAGACTTAAGATTAAAATTGCCAGACTTAATTTTGGAACTCTTGCCCCCCCCCATGCTACGCCCCTGTTGGGAAGACCATTCCATAGAGAGGGAGCCACCACTAACAAGGCCCCTTTGCTAAACTCCAGCTCCCATCAGCCTCAACCAGCATGGCCCATGGACAAGGATGATAGGAGATTTAGTCCAAGACCTGGGGGACACCAAATTGGGATTATACACAATCTCCATCAGCTGTCTTTCACCTCTTCCTGCTTTGTATGGGTCATTTCAAAATGGCAACAAGAGTGTTACTGGCTTCTATGAGTGGGATCCTCTCACCTCTCTGGGTCCAGATGTGGAATTGGGTGGGGCGGGGAACACCCGATGAGGACTGGCCATTTAATCATTAGGTGGTGGTGTAGTGGTTAGAGTGTCGGACTAGGACCTGGGAGACGAGGGTTCGAATCCCTACTCAGCAGTGAAGCTCACCGGGTGACCCTGGGACAATCGCTGCCTGTCAGCCTAACCTACTGCACAGGGTTGTTGAGCTCCTTACAGGAAAGACAGGACATAAGCAAGCAAGCAAATAATCGCACAGCTCAAAGAATGCCACCACCTTGAGCTGGCACCCAACTCGTGCTCTACGTTCTCAACAACCCTGCAAGGTAGGCCAGCATTATCATCCCTCTGTAGTCAACGAGAGATCAATGTCTTGCGCATGGTGCCTTGCAGATGTCATTGGGCTCCAGCTCACATCAGCCCCAGGGTTGACTAGCCGTGGTTCTTGCCTTAAGGCTTCCTTAATCAGTTTGGAGATGGGCTGAGTTTTGAACCCAGGACTTCAGTTCTTAGCTGCTGCTGCTACCTCACCGAGGAAGACTGCTGCTTCATTTGCCCTACATGCAGATGTGGAAGAGAGCACACCCCAGAAGCCTCTCTGGGGCAAACTCAGCCTTTTTGCCCTCCCAATTGAGACAGAGACACTCAGCACGTGCTTCTCCTCTGCCAAATGTGCTGCCCGTAATTACGCATCAGCACACTCTATATGTGCTGATAAAGTGCCATATGACTAGTAATGCACGATAAATTAATCCCAGGACAGGGATTTTTAGATTTGAGACAGTCTTTATACAATCTTCTGCAACCATTTAACACTCCAACATGTAGACTATATTACATCTACAGTATATTACATCTAATCTGAACGCATGGAGGGGGGGGGCTTAGGGAAGCAATCCTACATACATTTGTTCACTTGTACCTTTGCAACGATTATGAAAAACACAAGAATAAAAACTATTTTAATATTTATAAAAAAGAAAGACACCTCGCCAATCTGCGTTGTACAAAGCAGCAGACAGTAAGTACATTGCAAGGGGATTTCTCGTTCCTGCTCATGAAAATAGGCACCTGCGCACGAGAGACAGGGTGAACATAAGACCACCAGAAGAGCCTGCTGGATCAGGCCAGGGGCCCATCTAGTCCACCCTCCTGTTCTCACAGCGGCTGAACAGTTGCCGCCTGCGGGTGTGAGTTCCATAGTTTAACTATGTACCCTCTTTAGAGATGTAAATTTTTAGGGAGGCAACTGAACCTTGAAGTATGGGACCAGCTCTTATGGAGAGCATTCTAACAAGGGATGGACAAAAAGGCCCAAATGAGGACCATGATCTGCCAGGACAAGGGCCCCCAAAATAGGGACAGTGTGCAGGGTTGTGAAAGGTGTGGACAGACAGCTGTATTCTGCACACACATGCAGCGTACCTTAAAACCACAAGAGGGAGCCAAAGCATAAGAAAATAAATCTGCTGGGGAATATTAGTCTGTAAATAGATTTGTAAGATCACATCTTTGTTTTGTGTGGGTTGGTGGGCGTCTCTCTGTGTGTGTTCCCTATGTGCACATCTTTCTGAAGGTTTGGGAGGAAAATTCAGCTGGCTTGAAGCCCCTCCCAACACTGCAAGGGATGGGGGAGCTCTACATTTCCTCTTGCCTAAAGGAACACCGCAGAGGGGCCTGGCTGATGTCACTAGGGAGGCAATTCCAAAGTGTAATGCAGGCTTCCTCAACCTCGGCCCTCCAGATGCTTTTGGCCTACAACTCCCATGATCCCTAGCTAGCAGGACCAGGGGTCAGGGATGATGGGAACTGTAGTCTCAAAACATCTGGAGGGCCGAGTTTGAGGAAGCCTGGTGTAATGCCTGAATCCTGAAGTCTGGAGGGCCACATTCAGTCTGTGTGCCCAAGTTTCTCCACTTCTGTCCAAGAGGGTCTCCCCCTCCCCCCCCAACCCCACTTTGGTTTCAAGAGAGACTCGACAAACAACAATTGTCCCACCATCTCATCAAAATACAACTCAGCTGCAGGGCAAATATATATATTTATTTATTTGGAGAGGAGTTTTTTGTGGTAAACCTTCTCTTTAGCCCAACCCCAAAAGTTCCCATATAATAAATTAAAAACAAGACGGTCCCTGCCCACAGGCTCACAGTCTAAAGGACACAACAGAAAAGGAAAGAAGGAAGGAGGAGGGCAGAGAAAAAGCGAAGCAAATGGGGGCACCAATTCTTAAAGTTGGTTTCTTAGAATGGCCAGCTGATCTCCGTTACCAGAGAAAAAGCTGCCTCTATTCGCTGCTGCCGAAATGTACCTGCTTGGAAAGCTGCCGGTGGCTGAGTCTCCAGGAACTCTGCTGGATCCGACCAATGGCCCAACAGATCCAGCAGCCTGCTCTCACAGTGGCACCCAGATACCCCAACGGGAAGCAGACCCCAAATCAAGAGCCCTCTCCCCTCCTGTGGTTTGCAGAAACTAGTATTCAGAAGCATGGCTGCTAGTAGCCATCGGCAGCCTTTTCCTCCTCTAGGAATTTGTCCAATCCTCTTTTAAAGCCATCCAAGGAGGTGGCCAACCTTGCCTCCTGCGGGAGGGAGTTCCACAGTTTAACTGCGCACTGTGTGGGAAATTACATTCTTTTATCTGCCCTGAATCATCCGCTATCATTCAGTTTATAAGAACATAAGTCTGTGGATCAGACTGATGACCCATTTACCTCAGCCTTCTCTTCTCACAATGGCAGACCAAATACCTGCCTAAGCAGGACCTAAGCACAAGTATCAGGTATCTGAAGAAGTGTGCATGCACACAAAAGCTCATACCAATGACAAACTTAGTTGGTCTCTAAGGTGCTACTGGAAGGAATTTTTTTATTTTGTTTTGACTACATCAGACCAACACGGCTACCTACTAAGCACAAGAGCAACTCTCCTCTCCACAACACAGTTTTAACAGACCCTCCAAGTGTCCCAATTTTCCAGGGACAGTCCCGGATTTACAGAAGTCACCCTGGTTTCTAATTTGATCCTGGAATGCCCCGCTTTTCCTTAGGACGTCTCTATTTTCACCAGAGAAATGCTGGAGAGTAACTATACAACCTTTAGTAGACATCCAAAGGTAGCCCTGTAGAGGATTTTTTAAAAAAATTTTTTTTAATGTTTTTATGTAAGTTGAAGCTGCCCAGAGTGGCTGGGGCAACTCAGTCAGGTAGGCGGGGTACAAATAAAATTGGTATTAGTATGGGATATGATGTCCCTGTTTTCACTGCAGAAATGTAGGAGGGTATGTACTAATAGCTGCTGCACCCCAGAAAAGGTAAAAACTGGGGCACGTTAGCCAGGGTCTGCTGAAGCATTGCTTCTTCCTCCCTCCCTGACTGTTTCCTCCAGAGGTGCAGCTGGAGGGATTGGGAATGGAAAAGAAAGAGGTGGTGTGTGTGTGTGTAAATGCTCCTGCCTTCAACCAGCTTCCAAAGAGGAGCGAATTCTGTGTGTTTCTGATAGGAGGGCCCCAGCCCTGCCAAAATAAACAGGAGGGGAGAGCTTGGCCGCCGTCCAAGAGTAGCAAGGGGCCCTCCGAGCTGCCGAGCCTCGGATGTCGCGGGCAGAGCGCGAGAGGAGCCCTCTGGGCAAAGCTTTGAAAACTGGCCCAGGAATGCGCCTGCCACAGGGCTCCCACAGCACAGCTGCAGTGGCGTGTTTAGATAGCATCCTTCTTCGCGCCACTGGAATGTCGGGGCAGGGAGCTGGCAGGGCGGGTCCCTGCCCTCTGCGAGGGGAGCACAGAGCTCCCCCCACCAAAAGCACAGAAAGCAAGAGGTGGCCTTCTTTCGACTCCTCTTTCGAAAGCTGGATGCTAACCTTTGAGTCACACTGGATTCTGCAGGCAGAGGTGTAAAACACAGGGAGTTGCCTTATCCTGATCTGGCCCTGGAGTGTTCAACCTGGCAGATTTAGGCTAGAAACCTTTTCTGGTCCCCGATGCTATTTTAACTGGAGATGCCATAAATTCCACCTAGGTCCTTCTGCACTTCACTGTTTCCTGGTTGTTGTTTTTAACCACCTCTTTAGAGACATAGGTTCTCAGGTTCACCTTGGTGCAGCAGATCCTGACTTTTAAACGTAAGTTGCTGTGTGTATCACCTTTGGTCACAGAATCTTAGTTGGAAGGGGTCCCCAAGGGTCATCCAGTCCAACCCCCTGCAATGCAAAAATCACAGCTAAAGAATCCCTGACAGATAGCCATCCAAACTTTAAAAACCTCAAACAAAGGAGAGTCCACCACCTTCTCAGGCAGTCCATTCCACTGTCAAACTGCTCTTACTGTCAGACAGTTCTTTCTAAT
This sequence comes from Zootoca vivipara, assembly GCF_963506605.1. Lineage (NCBI taxonomy): Eukaryota > Metazoa > Chordata > Lepidosauria > Squamata > Lacertidae > Zootoca > Zootoca vivipara. Next base: position 72,338,286 of record NC_083281.1, read on the forward strand.
GTTTTGGGGTTATTTTATAATATTGTTTTATAAAATCCTTAAATAGTAGATTTTTAAAAAGCTAGTCCCACCCATTCAGGGCTAAGAGCTCTCTCCCCCCCCCTCTTTCTCTCTCTTTCTCTTTCTCTCTCTCTCTCTGAGATATTGTTTCCAAGAGAAATCCCTCTGTTCGTTCTACAAATTGATGTCAACAATCAAATCAATAATCAATCACTGTTCAGCTGAGCATGGTCAGCAGGGGCAAAGAGTTGTTTGGGAAAAAAAAGTTACAGCCAGTCAATGGAAAGAGGAGAGTTACAGTATGTTACAGTGTAAATTCTGTCATTCAGGGCTTTCAAACATTTCACATACACCATAACTTCCTGCAATCCTCACGACGACCCTGAAAGGTAGGTCACTATTATTATTCCCCTATTGTACATGTAGCGTGGGGGAATTGAAGCTGAGAGGAAGTGAACGTGTGTTGCCAGCAGAGGCAAATTTCGAATGAGGGAGTTATTCATACAAATCTCAGCCTACACAATGCTAAAAAAAGGAGAAACCTAACAAACCAACAACAACCCCAAAACTCGTTCAGCTGCATTTGAAGCAGTGAGGGTGTGAGGTGACGGAACAGGACTTCTGGAGTAAACAGAGCGAGAGAAAAGGTTTAAGCATGCCTGCAAAGTCAGTTTGCTGCTTGGAGGCAAAGTCTGGTTTGGGGGATCAAGTTGGAGAACAGCCTCAGGGTGTCTCTCCCCAGCTTCAGTCCCCCTGGTAGATGATTTTGATGGAGGTGTCCGCCTCGGCTTCCTGCTTGACGCTGCAGCTCACCGTTGAGAAGAGACAGTGGTTCACTTCTTCCAGCCAGTCCAAGATGCGCTGCTCAGTCTCGGGGTCGAGCTGAGGAGGCCTCTCCCGAGAAGAGAGACAGTCCGGGTCTTCTTCTGCCTCTGACGCCCGATCTCTCCGAGGTTCTTGTGGGACACGTGCCGTGTGGGGCGGCCTGGTTCCTCTGCGCCCAAGGCCTTCCCCAAGCAGGAGCAGCTGCCCTCCCCACACACAGGGTGCAGAGTGCCGCCCACTGGGCAACGGAGGCAAGAGGAGGCTCTGAGAGAGAGCTCCATCTCTGGGGACTCTTCTCACGTGGTGGGAAGGAGCAGCAAAGCCATTCCGTGCTCCTGGACTCGGCCTGGCCGGCCTGGTGTGGCTTTTTCTTTGCTCTGCCCAGGCCTGGAAGGGCAGCGGTAGCTGTCGAGAAGGGCTTGGTGCCAGCAGCCCGCGGGCAAGGGGGGCACGCAGGCCCCTGCGCGACCCGGAGGCCAAAGACCTCCCTGCGATGGAGGCTGAGAGGTGCTGGTCTCCTCCTCCTCGTGGCTTTGCCATTCACCTCCCAGCGCCTCTTCTTTTGTCACACACCCTTGGAAAGGGAGAGAACTAGCTGCACAAATAGGCTGGACAGTCTTTCCCGTCGATCAGCTAAGGCTTCTCTTTTTCTCTCCCGATCACCCCAAGTGGGAAGATGTAACCCCTGGAAGTCCCAAGCTCTAATAAACTGAGGAGGTGGACTTTCCCCAGCAATGCTCACACTCCACAGGACCTCGTCGAGTTACAGGACTCTTGTGTGGTCTATGGCTGAAAAACGACACTGGCAACGGACAAGGCTGAGTCTTTCATTATGCAGAGATCGGCTGCATGGTTTTCTCAGTAACAAAAGTCCCCATTCGCTCCAGGGAGGAGGAAAATGCCTCGTTGCCAGCAGATCACACTTGCGTATTCCAGCAGTGAGGATGGTAACATGTACAGGACGGCCACCCTCCAAATTTGGCTGCCCGATTTGCAGCCGTACATCATCTGTTTAAGTAGGGAAAAACAAACAGCAAACCAAGCTAGCGCAAAGAAAATTGCTGGATTAGGTGGGGCAATCAGATTCTTATTTTAATGATGAGGAAGTCTGCCCTGGTCAGACCTCACCTGGAGTCCTGTGCCCAGTTCTGGGCACCACAGTTTAAGGATATTGACAAGCTAAATGTGTGCAGATGTGGGTGACTAAGGTAATTAAGGTGTCTAGAAATCATGCCTTATGAGGAATGTTTAGCCCGGAAAAGAAAAGACTGAGAGGTGATGTGAAAACCATCTTCAAATATCTGAAGGTCTGCCCCTGGTAGCTTGTTTCCTGCTGCTCCAGAGGGGATGGCCCAAACCAATGGGTTCAAATGACAAGATTCCCATGAAACCTTGGGGAGAACTTTCTGCCAGTAAAAAGTGCTCTACAGTGGAACATTGGCAGCTGGTGCTCTCCTTCATTGGAGGTTCCTAAGCTGAGGCTGGATGGCCATTTGCCAGGGATTCTTTAGCTGTGATTCCCACATGGCAGGGGGTAGGACTCGATGCCCATTGGGGTCCCTTGCACCCCTACAGTTGTTGATTCAGGGATCTCTAATATTCTCAAGCAAAAACTCCAGAACAATCCTATTAAGTCTGCCCTTATTTGGAGATCCTGAACCTTTGACTCTTGAATGTTATTGACCATAGGCTTTCAAGAGGCAGGGGGCAGCAGTGGAGGGAAAAGAGACCACACAAGATCCCGTATATACATGCACCAGGGTGGGCCGGCTTCAGGAGAGGCTGGAAACTGTTCTCTGTTAATATTAGGCTAATTTCTTTCCTCTCCCCCCTGACCCTCAAGGGCCCCGTAAAAAATCTTTTGAAGGTCCTCTGGAAATCTCACTTACATAAACATTAGCTGGGAACGCGTTAAATGCTCTAATTTAATGGACCTCTCATTCTCCCACCCACCCACCCACCCCAACACAAATCCTGGTTTTATTTTTAAATGGATCAAATTGCCATTCTGATGCTCTCCCTCAAACTACCAGCTTTGCAGAAATCAACACCTTAAGAATAGCCGAGCGCCTTAGGAGAGTGATGGGGAGCCTGGGCCCATCCACAAAACTTTGTTGAACTTCTCTGAAGCCCACTGGGGTTGATGGTAGTTAAGGGTTTCCCATCAGTCTTGAAAATATGGGAGTACCTTCCATTGCTAAACCAAATTCTGATCACAGCACAGTCCTTCAGCTTAATTTGGAGCTGAGTTTGTCTTAACCCAGTGTAAGAAAGCTTGACACAGGGTCTAATGTGGAACTCCACACGTTTTTCCTCTGGCTCTTGGGTCTCTCCCTAGAGACGCACCTATACAGGCTCTGCTTTGCACCCTCTGTGAGCATTTTTGCCTCGCTGAAACGCCCTTAAATTCTGCTAATGATGATCATTTGCACCTCACCTTTTTCTTCAAGGAGTTCAAGGCGGATTACACAGTTCTCCCCATTTTCTCCTCACAACCAAGCTCACCCAGCAAGCTTTACATCTCAGTCGGGATTTGAACCCGGGTCTTCCAGGCCCTAGTCTGACATTCTAGCCACCACGCCGCACTAGCTCAAAGCTTCTTACTTGCCTGGAGGATAGAGGCGTAGAAACAAGCTTACTGTGCAAAGTCACGCCTGTTGCCCCACCCACTTTTTACTGTGGCCCTCAAGAGCAAAAAGCAATGTGGCCCCCAGAAGGCTGCATGAATAAGAACATGGCCCTCAAGAGTGAGAAAGATTCATGGCCCCATTACTGTAAGTAGCACAGACAGGCACTCTCTTCCGTCAGAGCTCAGGTTACTCTCCTGAGGTTGTGGACTCTCCTTCCTTGGAGGTTTTTAAGCAGAGGTTGGATGGCCACCTGACATGGATTCTTTAGCTGAGATGCCTGCATTGCAGAGGGTTGGACCAGATGACCCTTGGGGTCCCTTCCAACTCTACAATTCCATCTAAGGCAGCCAGCCCAGAAGGAAAGTTTAAGGGGGCTGGGTCCGAAATTAACATCCACTGCTGCCTCTATCCCCACACTTATTATGAATTTGAATAAGAGGATGGCATCCCGCCCCCCCCCCCCAACGAAAAGGAGCACCACTACAGTCAGCTTGATTACAGATCCGTGATAAACAAACTGGGAACAGCAGCATAAGCAGAACTAGCGCCACCGACTGGGTATGCAATATTACTGTGAAAACTGTTACGGTGTGACACGAAAAGAAATCTGATCAGGCCCTTTGGAGGAAAGGCTCAGCATAAACTGAAATAATGAATGGAAGTTCACACACCTGTTATTTTCTCCTTTATTTGTACTCATTTTTCACATCACTGGCTCTTACATTTCCCAGTTCTTCCATGCAATCAATGAGGGCTAGAAACTTGGGCCGCAATACAGGCCTTTTAGGCACGACCAGAGGGTTGGTGTACGTGGTCCAGTGTCGTTACCGACTTTTTGTTGCCCCTGTGGAGAGCAGCGCGTGGCTCTTTCCAATGGCAAACCACTGATTTTGAAAGAAGTGTCAGTTTCAAAAACCGAGTTTTCTATGTGGCACGAGGGAGGCAAGATGTGAAGAGAAGCCAGCGTGGCATAAACTGAGAAAAACAGTTTGGGTGTCAGTGCAACCTCTCACATACTCTGCAAGAACCTGAATGTCATGGGGAGAGGAAGACTCCAGAGAGCAGCAGCAGCAGCAACAACAACAACTACACCACTCAGGTCAAGGTTACAAAGCAGGCTTCAGAGTCTGAAGCAATAGCTCAACTCTGTCTAACAGGCCACATTCTGTATTGCTAGAAAGCACAACATCGGATTAACAGTGGTGGCGGCAGGTGAGGGTGCGTGTCTCTCTCACCCACAAAGCTTCCTACCTGGCCCTGATGCCCAATTATGCAGAGATTATAGAGTACCATTATGCCACATGGATATTAGTGTGTCTCATTAAAATAAATATGATCCCACATCTTTATTCAAGAGATCCGTGTGGATCCCTGGCTTGGGTAGAAGGCTTGCATTTTACGAACCAAGCAGGTCTCAGAGTCTCTCTCTTGAGACCACAAAAATCCTGCAGTTAACTGTCAACCTCTCCAAGCCCTCTCCAAAGCACAGCATTGGATTTCTTGCTGACGAGTTAAAAAAAACGACGATAAAATCCTGCAAGGGGAGGCTGTTCACAAATGCTGTCTAGCGTGCCCCACAACAGGGAAAGGAAACCAAAGGCGCTTAATGAATTACTGTCATGAGGGACGAGACTGTACTGAAATCAGTTTTTGAAGGATAAACGACTTTTAAGTTCCCTTCCTTGTCCACAACCCGAACCTGTTCCAAAACGAGAGGGAGGCTCTTGGAAACGCCCTCAAGCCTTGAATTCTCATGCCCGGCAGTGTCGTTTGATTCATGATCTGAATCCAGGTCTTCGCCTGTATTCTCTGAAGTGGATCTGTTCAGCTCCGCCATTTTCTGTGGTGAAGGAATGAAGATTGCAACATATAGAGAAAGTTACTCAAGAGACATGGCAATGTTTTCCCCAGCTGAGAACATGAGGTTTCCTTTCAGTTATTATGGGACTGGAGGCCCAGACGACAACATGACACTGCTATGAATCCAGAATGCAGCATTTTAGGGTAAAGGCAGGCAGAAGATGCTAAAATGAAAAGTGGAGGGATATGAGGAGCCAGGCTTCAAAACACAAGGAGAGGTGGGTGGTTGTCCTGCATGATGGACAACTAGGTGCAGGTCCTGGGTGCAAGAGCTGCATGTGCAAAGGCCACAGACCTGATGGACAGCAGCTGAAGAGAACCACAAAGAGGTGATTTTATTTTACACACTGGGCTTTGCTTTTAAACCACGAATCCTGTAAGTGCCTCTAATAGACAAATCAGGACCCTGCAAGTGAGAAGTGTGGATGCAGAATGAGGAGGAGAGGGCAGAAACAGAATAACTCTTTACCAGAATGAGGGTGTCCATCACATCCTTGCACGTCTGCAGGCTCATGGCACTTGTCACTTCCAGAAGCAGATCAGAGGTAGTTTTCCCAAGCTTAAAAAGAAGAAGAAAGGGAAATGCCAGATGGAACTGAGCTATTAAGGACAGCATTATGGAGTATCATTTTAGGTCAGTAACATTCATAGACGCAAGGACAAAATGATTACAGGCGCCAATTCTCTCTCTTTTTGTGGTTACTAGCACCCCTTCCCAGCAAATGTAGGTAAAAGTGATTTTTGGAAAGGCATGCTGTAGATTGAGATCCTTCTTGAAATTCAGCTTGGGGGGGGGATACTTTGCAATAAAACAACTTTTGCAGAGTAAGCTTGAGTTAATCCCCAAATTACAGAAAAGGCCATTTTATGGAAGATAAGGCTATCACTGGCTACTAGCCACACTGACTAAGCTCTCCTTCCACTGTCAAGAGGCAGGATGCCTCTGAATACCAGATGCTGGGAATTGCTTGTCCTGCTTGTGGGCTTCCCAGAGGCATCCGGTTGGCCATTGTGAGAAAAGGATGCTGCTGGACTAGATAAACCATTGGCCTGATTCTGTAGGTGTCTTCTTAGGTTCATAAAAGCATACAACACCACTGTAACATGGGTACCTAATTCTTTTTAGGGTGGAACAGTGTCTGGAAGCAGATCTGCATTTGAAATTCCAGGGGTGTGATTGGCAGTGGAGCAGCAGTAGGTGGGAGTGCTTGACTAGCCCTTTTCCACTTGCAACAGCCCCTGCTCCTTCCCTCTGTGGCACAACAAGCACTCCACCCGAAACCTCAACTGGGAAGTATGAAAAGGGGGGAAGGAAACCCAAACTACCCCCCCCCCCAATTTATGTAGATCACAGAACAGATTTTTTCCTAGAAAATGTACAGCCTGGCCCACAATCAAGTCACAGCATCTGTACCTTTGTCTTCTCGCTGTTTGTGATTGGCGGGAAAGAAATCACAGCATCTTCGTTGTCAATCAGGCACGGGTAATTCTCTTTCCCATCCAGTAAATGTAGGTACCTGATCAAGGGTGGAATAAGAAAATGGAAGCTACTTAGGGGACGGGGAGAGGAAGTGCAAATACACATGTGAGGTTTAAAAATAAGAATTGCTTCTGACTCAATATATTTAAAAACAAACAAAACAAAAACAAACAAACCACAGCTCTGTGAAGACACAGACAAGAAACCTCTGAATATCAGGTGCTGGGAATTGCAAGTGGGGAGAGTGTCATGGAATTCTACTCAATATTGATCCATAGCAGAACTCTGACATATAGTTAGCAAAGTAAAAACTTAAAACACATTGCAGGATTAAAAAAAATAGACCAGAGGAAATTAATATTTCATCCAGCAGAGCTTTAGTGCTACTGAAGGCAAATGAGCATAACGGTCACAAATCCAATACATTCAGGAGTGGCACTGTCCGTAAGAAATCCAGTTGCAGTCTAAACCTTCTGCTTGTTTCTTTCACACAGAGAAGCTTGAATTAATTAGAATAGGAAAGATCACTACACATCAGATCAATACTTCTGTACAAAGAAATGCAAAATGACGGAGAGTGCTGCTTACTGGCTTCTCAAAGGCATTTGGCTGGATGCTGTGAGAACAGGATGCTGGACCAGATGAGATTTTGGGAGCCCTTTCGGCTATAGCATGGGACACCAGTTATTTAAATATAATAAAGAATAGAGACCTGTATGAAAAGAAAGGACTTTACGGGGAGCCTCCTTGGGGGAGGTAACTCCAAACCATCCTGATTGTTCTGAGGACGCCTTCTGCTTCCCTTCCCCATGGACCCCTCCTGGCTCTTGGCTGCCCTCTGTGCAAGATTTCGAGGGTTGTGCTCTGCTTCCAAGTGCAGACTCACTTGTGCAGTCCAGATATGTTCTGCCTCCTCTTCTGCTTCCGCTGCTCCTCGGCCTCTGACTGCAGCTGACGGAGGAGGTCCTTGGCCTTGATTTCCTTCCGGCCCAAGGGGATGATCTGCAACATGAATGCAAGGCCAGAAGTGTCTTGGAGTCAGTTGCTGTTATTATTATTAATGATTTATATCCCACCTTTTTCCCAGACTGGGACTCAAGGCACCTTACAGATAATAATTCAAAAACACAGATTAAAAACATAAATATACTCAAATAGTAATTAAATGCTAAAAGAATTACAGCTGTATAAAAGCAGATCTATTAAAATATAGATAGTAAAAAGAGCACAGCACTATTTAAAAGCTATTTCCTTAAAAAATACACTCAGTTCCCAAATGGTTGGAATAAGAAAGTGTTCACTAGCTGGTGGAAGGATGCCAAGGAGGGAGCCAGTTTAGCTACTCTTGGATGGAGTTCCAAACCCTGGGAGCAGTCACCAAGAAGGCCCTCTCCCGTGCCCCACTAAGCATGCTCGTGAGGGTGGCAGGACTGAGAGAAGATCTCCCCTGAAGATCTCAGAGGCTGGGCAGGTTCGTCTTTCTGATAACCATCATGCACAACAGCACCAGCTGCCTGCTGCTGTCCCTTTGTGGGGTATCATTCTGAACAGCATTCTAATCTTGGTGTTGTCAGTGTACCTTCAATTCATCTGGTGGCCGAACGTCGTAGAGAAGAGGACTTTTCACAAGCTGCAGGTCATGTGTGGCAATGGTGGCTGCTGTTCGCTTCTCACAGATGTCCTCGTGGAGTTTGGTCTGAAGTGTAAGATGTGTCATTAAAATAAGGCTGTGCTGAAGAGTCACAACAACAGGCTTAACTTTAAGGAGTGTGCAAAAAACAACTACTACTTTACAGTGGTGCCTCGCTAGACAAATTTAATTCGTTCCACGGGTCTTTTCTTATAACGAAAAATTCATCTAGCGAATCCCATAGGAATGCATTGATTTTTTTTTTGCCCATAGGAACGCATTAATTGAATTTCAATGCATTCCTATGGGAAACCGCGATTCGCTAGACGAATTTTTCGTAAAACGAATTCGTCTAGCGAGGCAACCTCCACTAGAAAAAAACCTTTCGTTAAGCGGAAATTTTGTTAAGCAGGGCATTCGTTAAGTGAGGCACCACTGTATTACTTTTACCCCGCCCATCTGACTGGGCATGCTTCCCACATATATAAAAACAATAAAACATTACACATTAAAAAACTTCCCTAGACAGGGCTGCCTTCAGGTGTCTTCTAGAGGTTATATAGTTACTCATCTCCTAGACACCTGGAGGGCATTCCACAGGGTATAACTATCTGGCTCTTTCTCCTCTAACACACTGAGGGCAGACAAGGACCCCCCAGGATCTACTTCCTCCTGATCAGGGGAGCCAACATCCTCAACTGTCCTGTGCTAGAGGGAGGCAAAGTTACCACCCACATGCCTGGGCTTGGAGATGCCCCTTTTGCTTTCCCTTCCAAAGTAGGGCTGCCCCCCATTCGAATTCCAAGGGGGAGGTTTATCTCTATCTGGGGAAACAAGCCCAACCTAATCCACAACTAATTGAATCAAAGGACACCCCGCCTCTGAAGCTGGACCATGCCCAGAACCAAGTGGTATTGTCTTTCGAAGCATACCTGAGCAGAAAGAAACCTCTTCAAAGCGTTGCCAGGCTTGAAGTTCATGCCTTTCACTACACAGCACACAATATAGGGGCGGACGTCTTTGACACCAGGGCTGGCTTTCACAACCAATGGAGCTGGATTCTCAGAGATGTGGAGAACTTTCACCAGCAGCTTCTGGGTTTCTTCCACCTCATCCTCTGCATCACTGCCTTTTTTCTTGTTTTTATCTCTCTTTTTCTTCCTCATCTCCTCCTTCTCAGCACCATCCTGCTTGCCTTTTCCTTTGCCGCCCCCTCGACCCCCGACACGCAAATATTCCAGGATAGATTTTGTTTGGCAACCATTTACCATCTTCTCAAGCCGTTTGTCTTTGAGGGCATTTCCTTTTAAATTGACTTCCTTCAGCTTGGGGCAGTCAGCCAACTCCACAGGGATTTCCGATAATTTGTTGTTGGAAACATCCAAAGTCTAGGGGGGGAAAGTATATTTAGCGGTTGTCTTCTAATTCAGACACTGGAACACTTATCTCAAGTTCTGCCTACTCTGATGGACAGCAGTGAAAAACATTTTGCCTATCAATTAAAATTCCCAAGCCAATGTGAGTACAGAAGCTGCCATACCAAATCAGACCATTGGTTCATCGAGCTCAGCATGGTCTACGACTCTACACTGACTGGCAGCAGTTCTCTGGTTTAAGACCTGAGACCTTTTGCATGCAAAGTAGATTATCTGCCAATGAGCTACAGCCCATTCCTGCTCTGGTCATTTGCTATTCCATATATTGCAGCAACCTCAGCGCTATTCAAGCATTCATAATAGGGCTCCACACCCACTCCTGACAACCTCTAGATTTTTATATGTGAATGGCACCAGCAAAACAAGCAGTGCTGTGGGATGGTCAATTTTCATCATCGACATCTCAGGAAGCATTGATGTCTTGAACAGTCCTCATTTTTCACGCATGCTGAATTATGAATTATTACTGCATTTCAAGAATTGCTATTGCTTGGTTTGTAACACTTTTCTTTTTGCTTTCCATCACTATTCCTATAGTTTTATAATCTCATTACAAAAGCAGAAGCTGGGAAGCACCGAGGGCTTTTACCTTGAGGCAGGCCAGGCGGGAGATGTTGGGGCTCAGCTCCTCCAGCTCGTTGCCCGCCGCCTCCAGGGTGCCCAACAGGGCTAAAGGGGCTGCGCGGCGGGAGTCACCTCCGTCGTCCGTGGGAAGCAGCCCCCCGGGGAGGGAGCGCAGGCGGTTCCCGCCCAGGAGCAGCTCCTGGAGAGCCGGGGCGGAGCGACCCAGGCCGGGCCCCATTTCGCGAAGGCGGTTGCGGCGAAGGTTGAGGAGGCGCAGCTCAGGTAGGGCGGCAGGGAAGCCCTTCTTCCCCGCCGCCACCACCACTTGGGGCTCACCGGCCCCGCCGAGCTCCGCCGGCAGCTCCTCCAGGCCGTTTCCGGAGAGGTCGAGGGTGCGCAGCGTGGCCGGCAAAAGGCGCCCGGCCTGGGTCAGCCCCGACGGGCCCAGCCCGCAGCCGGGAAGCACCAGCGTCTGCAGCCCCGTCAGGAGCCCCAGGACCGGCCCCGGCTCACGCAGCGCCGCGCAGCCACCCCCGCGCACCTCCAGCGACCGCAGCGCCGCCCCCAGGGAGCCCAGAGCCCGCGGGAAGCGCCCCCCGGCGGCCTGCACACGCTGCTCCAGGGCGGCGCCGGACTCCAGGCTCAGCTCCCGCCGGCCGGACTCTGTCACCTCCGGCCAGTCCTCTTCTTCCCCTCCCGGCACTGCTACAGCCGCGGCCGCCATCTTTCTCTCGGCTGGGCACAGCCGCTTCCGGTGTCACCCGCTCTTCTGGTCCAAGACGCGCTTCCGCTTCCTGTATCGTCAATAGCGGGGGGGGAAAAGGGAGATATGTCCTATCGTCTTATGAAGTGGACGCAGAAAAGTGGGCGGACGTGTGTGGGGCGAATATGGGTGATATCCTTAAAAAAATGTGATGGTAATTTTAAATTTATTTCCTGCCCTTCAGCAGGCCCCAGCGCGTTACATTTTCAAATGTAGAATTTAGAAGTAAAAATATTACATGAAAAGCATGGGTATATGGACATGTAGATATGCGACATCCAGTTGCCGCTTCCGTTTCTCATCTGCATGGCTGAACCGTAATAAAAATGAAGAGGCCGCTCTAGCCCAATAACCAACTTCCATGGAATCTCTATGGTTGTCAGCATAGGTTGCCCGTCGCCGGAAGTGCTGCTGTAAACCGTCCTAAACTAAAGACTATGGCTGTGTCTATTAAACGGAAACGGTGCGCCTAAAAGGGTAGCTGGCAATCACATCGGGCTTCGCGCTTTTCCTTCTATGTTTGATTGGAATTAACCGAGGAGCTGATTTGCAATTGCCATAACAATCAATTTAAATTAACTCTGTTTGTTATTAAAGTTCAATAAAAATATTTGAAAAAAATCATTCATTTAAAAGTGCCAAAAGCACATTTTATGATTCTCTATATGGTGGTTTGTCCATATAGATATGGTCCGAGTGGTCTGCGTACTCGAAGAAGTGTCTGACGAATGGTGGCTATCTGAACTGCCTCCCTGATGCATTCAGGGCCCAATTCAAAGTGCAGGTGATGTAACACAACGGCTCAATAAGCCTAGATGTATCTTTTAAAAAGCCTTCAGGCCCAAGTCCCACTATGCCAGGGATTAGGCAGCTATGGCCATCCAGATGTCACTCCATTCCAACTCCCTCCAGCCTGATCACAGAGATACCAGTGATCAAGGATGATAGGAGTTGTAGTCCAATCTCTGGAAGGCCACAGAAACACAGGAACCTCATACCAAGCCAGATAGTTTGTCAATTGCATATAGTTTTTACTCTGACTGGCAGAGGTTCTCTGGGATCTCCAGGCAAGGATCTCTGGTTCCCAAACCTTTTGCCCCACCCATCCAGTCCGTCTTTTGAAAGTTGATGGGTGTTTCATCTGACCACTTAGCAAACTTTTGCTGTTGTAGTACACATCAAAGCCCATTCATACATGTTATAAAGTTTACACCCAACTCATATTTTAATAACTAGTATTGCCTTTTTAATGGACGAGAAACTCATAGAAGTAAACCCAAAGCTTAACTTCTATGCACAAATCAGACCCATGAGGCTAAGCAGAATTCTCAGCTGCTCTTCTCTGTGGAATTCCCTTCCTCTGGAGATTCACCCAAACCTGAGCTTGTGTGCCTTTTCTATTTTTATTATTGAATTGGGCTATGGTGGCAAGGACAGGGCAGAGCATAACCAGTGTCAAATCTTTGGAACGGTGGACTACATATAGAACACAATAAACACAGAAATAAAGACATATTCAAAAAGAGAAAAAGAGTCACTGCCACTCCTTGTTGAAATATAGACCTTTATTATCAGAGCAGTACAAACCTGTGTGCAAGTTGATCTAAGGCAGGGGTCCCCAGACTACGGCCCGGGGGCCGGATGCGGCCCAATTGCCCTGCCAATCCGGCCCGCGAAGACCCCCGCCGCCCGCTCTTAGGGCGCGCAGCGCTCTTCCAGGTCGGGAAAAAAGCGCCGAAAATCCTATGTGCGCATGCGTATGGGCCTCTCCCGACCCGGAAGAGGTCATTTCTGGTGCACTTCCGGGTCGGGGGAGGCCCATACGCATGCGCACAACGGATTTTCGGCGCTTTTCCCACCCTGGAAGCGCGCCGCCGCGCCAGTAAGCGCCCGTGCGCATGCGCACGGGCACGCACTCCCCCACCCGCCAGCCCGCACAGGCGCGCGCTCCCCCACCCTCCGGCCCGCCGCGCGATCGGCGCGGTGGGAACCGGCCCAAACGCCGGTAAGTCTGGGGACCCCTGATCTAAGGTAACAAAAGAAGTTTGCAAAACTCTGGAGTCAGGCCTGCTATCCAGCAATTTGCTCATTTCCTACAAAACCACACAACATGGCTAAGTTGCAACATGGCAAGCTATCCAACTTAAGTCTTGAAAACCCCAACTGAAGATATGTTGGCGCCAGCTCCCTTTAGGTGAGCCTCTGACTGGAGACTGGCTTGGTGGGGAGTTGCAACAAACTTTGCCCCCACGTTGGGGAACCTGAAGGGCAAGCGCACGTCTTGTGCACCTAAAGATATCCTGCATTGGAAGTTTGCTCCTGCAAACATGTTTCTCCCCCTAGATGTAACTTGGTTATTTCTAGCCAAGGTCACCAAGATCCTGTGATTACACAGGAAGGTGTACAGGAAGGCATGTTAATGCAGGAAAAGGGATGAATCTCAGGGGTAAAACAGCAGGGGTATTTAATCTGTATCCCACTGGCTGTTCTCCCAACCCCACCCCTCCACTGGCTTTTTTTTAACCTGTTATATCCAAAACAGGTCTGGTTTGGGTCAAAGCAGTGAACGGGGGTTCTAGGTGCATGCACAAGTGGTCTCCCCGGCTGCTTCTCTCCTGTCCCAGGATCCCTGTTCTTCAGCAGACAAAAGGGTTGGGAACTTGTGTTTTCCAATGTAACTTCTTGTTCTGCCCTAAACAAGCCAAAGGACAAACCAGACCCTTGTTTGGGGAAACATTCACCTCCCCCCTTCTGTGTTTCCATCTGCCCCTTTCAGCAGCAGCTCATCTGCAGCATGACCCACAGCATCGTATCTGTGGCCTGGGATGGGCCAGGGCTGAGGGTTTCAAGAGGTTCCAGTACAAGGCCTGACTTACGGTAGCTTCGGGGGGGGGGGAATGGGGTTGAGAGAGGCTTGGGTAAGGCGGTGGAATTGCCAGGGGGTGCAGGGCATGCCCTGCAGCTGTTACAGTGGCCCCCAGACCCCACTTAAGTGGGCAGGAGAGAGTTTTTCTACACAACTCACTCAGTGGGTGGGTGGGGAGCGATAAATACACCCACCTGTGCCTTACTCTTACTTGACGTGCTTGTGAGAAAAGGAATGCTTTTGTGTGTGTGTGTGTGTGTGCCCATAGGCATGTTTGATTTGTGCCAGAAAGCGTGCAAGTGCTTAATGCCCACTTATGCTCCTTGTAGCACAGCACAACCATCTAAAATTGGAACAGTGTCCCACCCCAATCAAAAGCCTTTCCTCCGCTGTGCTAGGTCTGCCGCTCCTACCTGCGAGGACAAGAAAAGGAAGGCTAAAGCAAGTCTTCTGCAAATGGAAAGGAATGAAAGAAAAGCCCCGCTGAATCAGCCCCAGGGGTCCATCTAGCTTAGCACCCACCAGATGCTTTCTGGGAGCCCATAAGCAGGGCTGGAAGGGGAGGAGAGTCGCTTTCCCCACTGCCCAGCCTCTAGCACTTTAAAAATTATTTTTTAATAAAGGATATGCTACATCTGCAGATACACAGAGCCAGGGCCGTCTTAAGCATATCTGGGGCCCTGGCGCCGTGGTGCGAAGATCCCTCCGGCGCCCCCCCCCGTTTCCCAGCGCAACGCCCCCCGGCGGCCCGGCACTCTGGCGCATTGCGCCACCCAGCCTTGCCTTAGCCGGCCCTGCAGAGCCAGGGGCAGTGCATCCTGTTTCGCTGCTTGAGGCAAAATGGGAAATGCTGCCTGACCCCACTGCTGTTGCCACTATACCTGGTCCTTCCGCTGCTCGCTGTGCCACCAGTATGTGTCCTGCTGCATCTGTTGATCACAGAGAAGCAGCGCTGCCATTGGCACTGATTTCAGGCAAGATCACACTGATTCAGGGCGAGATATTGCCCCCAATAGATGTTATCTTGCCTGAAATGGGCAGTGCTTCTCTGCTCCTGGCAGAGATGATAGGACACTACTTTGGGGGCTTCTGCTCCCAAATGCAGTGGCCTCATCCTGCCTAATGGCTGGGCGGGCTCTGCACAGAGCTTCCACCTGACTATCTCATTCAATCCTCCACAAATTTATCTATTTTTTAAAAAGCCATCTAAGCTGGTGATCTCTAGACTCCTCCTTTCGCCTCCATAATCCCTCTAGTCTACACACTTGCAAGGCCGTAAAAAATAAAAAAAGGTTAACGTTCATATGGGGTCAGAGTATTAGTTATGCGCTCTGTATCTGGCTACCTTTTTTCTGCTTGCTGAAGAGTTTGCACAATTCAAATGCCTGCAGATCCCACATCAGCCATTACACATCTTATAAGAAGAGGCAGAACAAGTTTTATAATGCTGTCCTTTCAGATGATCCTTTAAAGCAAAGGATGGGATGGCAACTAAACCCTTTCATTGACTTGATTAACATTCCTGAGGTTACAGGTAGGTAGCCGTGTTGGTCTGAGTCGAAACAAAATAAAAAAATTCCTTCAGTAGCACCTTAAAGACCAACTAAGTTTTTATTTTGGTATGAGCTTCGTAGTATCTGACGAAGTGTGCATGCACATGAAAGCTCATACCAAAATAAAAACTTAGTTGGTCTTTAAGGTGCTACTGAAGGAATTTTTTTTATTTTATTCCTGAGGTTGTTAACGATTTTCATTAACCTGATCCAGTGGTTTTCAAACTTTTCCATTACATGGGAACTCCCTTCCCATTAAAATGACCAGCATGGGTGCATCCTTTTATCATCCAAAGTGTTATGCTATGCTCTCTGAGGGAGGGCAACCTCCTAGAGAGGTTGGAAAATCCCTGTTTGGGAACCCAAGGGTTACATATTATTTAGATCTGCAAGAACTGCAACCACCTGTCAGTTCTCATTTCCAGAGTGCTTTGCACATAGCGAAGATTCTGGGTTCTCCCCTCCCCCCTATTGCTTTTTAACATAATGTGCCGTGCCCACGCATGTGCTGGGTTACTAGAACTGCCTCTTGAGCTCTAGAGAAGGGGATTCTGGTCTGCCCCATCTTTTCAAGCAGAACATGATCAAATAGGTCAAATGGGGCAGCTCTGGTTGGACCTTGGTAGTTTAGACTGCGGGCAGGTAGGGGAATTAAATGCTTTGAAAATGAAAACTTCCCAAGGATTCCAGGGATGGGGAACCTGTAGACCTCCAAATGTTGTGGGCTGGGGTTGATGGGAGCTGCAGTCCCACAACCTCTGGGGTTGTAACCAAAGTGCGTCCCGTTGATGTTTATTGGCATAACTCACTGCTTTCAGTGGGTCTACTCTGAGTAGAACTTAGTTGGATACAACCGTTGGAGGGCCATCAGCTGTCCATCCATGATGTATGCAGAAACTCTAGTATGTCAAGGAGAAGGCCAGGTGAGAGCCCTTTCCTCTGACATTGCATACTTTAAAATTATTTTTTTTAAAAAAATGTATGCAAGCATTTAAGCATGCAATTCCCACTCCTACCCCCCCCCACTAGAAAGATGAAATGGAACAGGCAACTAAAAGCTGTACCCCCCTGACCACCCAAATGGCACAAACTGGTTCTTAGGCCAATATTTATTGGCTGCCGCAGTTCTCTCATATGCACATTTGGAGGTGGTGGTGGATCAGCAAAACTTCCTAGAAAATAGGGTGAGGAATGTACCTTTCAAACAGACAGGAAGAGGGCAGAAAGGCCTATGGTTGGCAGCCTGGCTGCCAAGTTTGTGGGGCTTAAATCTGTACGTTTCTTTAGTATCTGATTATGAACAAGGAACAGGCACAGCCTTCCTAGGGTGCTTCAGGTGGTAGGTTATTTTGGGGACGGACAGACAATAAGAGCAGCAGAGTGGGAGACAGACACATCAGACTTATGGGGGAAACATCTCCTGCAGAAACCCCACAGAATCCAGTGGGGAATCTGCAAGAGCAGCAAGAGACGCAACAGATCCTAATGTGTAGAACATGCTTCATGAGCAAATGCTTCAGGCTGAGCCTAGACTATAACTCACTCTGCCTAGAGAAATTCTTACGAGAACTAGGTAGGGCTTGGAGAAAGACTGGCATGGCAAATCCCACCAAATTCGGACAACCCATGTAACATAAGAACCCACCTCCTTGTGCCTGGGCCTGCAGCGCAAGGAGAAAGTGACCCAGAAACTAGAGGGTGTAAGAAGGCTTAGACAAGGCTTCCTCTTTTCCCTGCTTTTGTGGTGCAAGAGATCACAGTCAAGTGGTGAGCACCCACGTGCAACTTCTCCACCTGTGTGGACAATCCCCAGGGAAGAGAGGACCAACCTACGGGAGCCAAACAATCATACAGAGACACAATTGGCTGATAACTGTGCCACTTGGGGAAGGAGAGGAGTGTGGGGCAGGGTACCGCCACTATCTGCAAGCAGAATCTTAGAGCGAGATACGTAAAGTGCAGCCGGTTGTGGAGCCAAAAGGAAAGAAGAGATCCGCGTCATCGCTTTGCATACGTTCTGCCAGTGCTTTTATTCATGCCTCCTCGTGGGGTGGGGATCTTGCTGCCAACCAATGGGGAGCGAAGCTTCATGCCCGTCGGCCCGGATCGGTTGAGAGGTGCTGCGACAGGCCTGCCTGAAAATTTGGGGTGGGTGAGAAGAATGTTTGAGTTTAGACAGAGACGACAGCAGGCGCCGTTGCAGGATGTGCCTCGTTCACAATGTGCTCTCATTCATGCCCCGCGGGGCTGAGTGTACAACCCCAGGTGAATGTGGAGATGTGTCTCACACACAAAATATACATACATCCTTTAGAGCCTCAGCTTCCCACTGTTTTGGAGAGGCAAATAGACACCACCCCACTGCCTAAGCGTCATCTGTGTGAAACCAACAATGGAGGCCGTACCGGAAACTGACTGCATTGGCATGCTCTTGTTCAAGGACTGGGCCCGCCTCAGGTTCATGCGGCAGCCGTCTTTGCCCATGAGGTGCACCTTCCAGGCCTATGAGGAAAGGAGGGAGGGGAGATGGTCAAAAAGGAATCAGGTCTTTCACACAGATAATGAAATCAAGCAGGCTGGGGGTAAGGAAGAGATGCAGCATGTAAGGTGAAGAACCTGGAAAAAGCCCTCCTGGATAAGACCAAAGGGGCATCTAGCCCAGCACCCAGTCAGATGTCTCTGGGAAATGGATAGGCAGGGAGTAAGTGCAATAGCCTCCCCACACCCAGGTATTTGGGACTGCATTGTGTCTAATATTGGTCAAAGGGCACAGTCATAATGACTAGGGGTCATTGACCTGCCTTAGCCTCCTCTATGAGTCTACCCCGCCTTTAAAGCCAGGACAGTTAGGGTCCATCTCTGCATCTTCTGGCAGCCAACACCACTGTCTAACTGTGCACTGTGTGAAAGAGTCGGGGTACCTGCTTTCTGCAGCAGCTGTGCTGCTCTCGTGACATGTACCTCTAGTGGTACCTTGCAGGGTGGTTTGGAAGATAAAAGGGGGCCGGAAGAGAACCACCTATGGGGAAAGGGCAGGATAAAACGGACACAAATCAAGCAGCTGGAGCCAAATAGGAAGATGAATTCATCCCAGAGAGATGCTATAGCTGCATCGAGAGCACTTCTGCGGAGCTGCTCACTATACTTGTTTCACACTGCCTTGCTGCTGTGCCAAGCTGCTAATACAAGAAGACAGGCAAGGTGGTATGCAATTCTAGTTGGGTGAGCCGGACTTCATCTGGTCAACCCTTCTTATAAGGCCAACCCTTCCTTTCCCTCTCTTTAACTGGCTGAGTTAAGGGTGATGGCTCTCACCTCCTCTCCTGGCGTGAAATTCTCATGGCACAACGGACAGTGATTGGCCACTTTTTCAGGCTTGGCAGCTGGAAAGAGGAGAAAGCAGAGAGATGTCATTGCAGACTGCATGTCCCAATCTCATGCTGGCTTCGGCTGATGGGAGTCCAAAATGTCTGGAGGGGGCCTGGTTGGCGGAGGCCACTGTGCCTGCTCCCTGCCAGCCCACCCAGAGCCCCGCTCTTCCTTACGGTTGCAGGCCTTTCCCTTGACATGCCGGGGCAGCTCATCCTTCGGCAGGGCTTCGCAGCAGCGCGGACACTTGTCAAAGTTGTCCTTTTTGTCGCACTCCGTCAGCAGGTGCTCTGTCAGGCTGGCAATCTCAACCACCTGAAAGGGGACAGTCCTCAGTCTGAGGCAAGAGCCAAACGTTTCTCTTTCTCTTTTTAAAATTGTATTTATCATTTTCAGATTTATACATTTCAATAATTTTACAGTCATTTTAACATTTCAAAACTTGGCTTCCTTTCCCCTCTTTCTGTGGTTCCTTAAATGTATTTTTAATATCTTCTGCATATCCAAATTAACTTAATTTGTTCATTTATTCATCTATTTTAAATATATATGCTTATGAAATTGCAGGTTATTGCAATAATCCTGCCAATGTTCTTATCTGTTTACAATTTATCTGTAAATACAGTGGTGCTTCGACTTACAAATTGAATCCGTTCTGAAGGCACCTTCGTAAGTCGAAAAATTCGTAAGTCGAAAAACACCATTGGAAACGCGATTTCCCATAGGAATGCATTGGAAATGG
Organism: Zootoca vivipara; assembly: GCF_963506605.1. Lineage (NCBI taxonomy): Eukaryota > Metazoa > Chordata > Lepidosauria > Squamata > Lacertidae > Zootoca > Zootoca vivipara. The sequence goes on from NC_083281.1 coordinate 72,358,004, forward strand.
AAAAATTTGTAAGTCGAAGCAACCCTATCTAAAAATTCGTAAGTCGAAAAATCCCTATCTAAAACCACCACAGTTTTTGGGGGGGATGTCGAGACATTCGTAAGCGTGCGGCCAGTACGTAAGTTGAAAAATTCAGTTGTTGAGTCATTTGTAAGTCAAGGTACAACTGTATTCAATAAACCATTTCCATTCTTTTATAAAAAGTTTGCTATCTTGATTTCTTATTTTTCCAGTAAGTTTTGCCATTTCTGCATATCCCATAAGTTTTTGTATCCATTCTTCCTTTGCTGGGACTTCTACTTCTTTCCATTTTGGGGCAAGTAACATTCTTGCCGCTGTAGTAGCATACATGAATAAGTCTCTATACAGTTTGGGTAGTTCTGTCCCTATAATTCCCTAAAAAGCCAAATGTTTCCCATGCCAAAGCCCTAATTGTCAGCACCTGGGATTAAGGGTGCAAGTGTGGGTAGGCAGGGGCTCAGCCCTTTCTCACCCCGCCACCTAATCACATCTTTGGTCTGGATGCCACCTCTTCTGCTGTTGTACAGGAAGAGAGAGAGAGAGAGAGAGAGAGAGAGAGAGAGAGAGAGAGAGAGAGAGAGAGAGAGAATGGGCTGGAGTGAACCTATATTCTATGGGATGAAGTTGGAGTTTTGAGAATGTGGTGCAGGCCCCAGTCCCAAAACGGCTGCAGGACAGGGGCCTGGCATGACACAAAATGACTGCCACATCTAGGGCAGCAAAGACAGACAGGACCACAACATGCTGCAACCAAAGGGGAGCCATGTCTCTCTCCAACCTTTCTCAGATCTCTGGGCTGCTACTGCAGGGGTCACCAACACAGTCCCCGCTGTGGCACACATCCAAGGTCCCCTCAAAAATGCACAATGCGTGTTTGTGGCAGGGGCTCACCTGTTTGCAGAACTCGCACCTTGTCAGCATTGGGCAACGTTTCCAGTAGTGGAGATCCAGGCCTTCCTCCGTGAATGATTCATCTCTCTCCCCACAGAAGATGCAGAGGCTGGAGTTGGGGAAGAGCAACCAGGGCAGAGGTCAAGGCAGAGGGATTGCAGGGCCTCCTGCACCCTGGTTTGCTTTAGAATGGGGGGGCTCAGGGCACACCTACGTCCTGCATATCCCACTCTGTGGTCACAATCTCTCTTCCTACCACTGAGCTGTGTTAAGGAGGGACCTGCAGAGCGATTTATGGTAAAGAATGCAAACTGGACAAGCTAGTGCATTGGCAGTCGGCCTATACAAATGCATATGACTTTTGCCTAATGTACAATGAACACAGGATTTGAATTTGGGGTGCAGAATATAAAGAAGGATGCAGGGCCACCATTGGTTCTGCTGAAAAGCCAAGCTTCTCCTTCAGTCTCATCACTTGGCAGCGGCCGTTCCATTAGGCTGCAGCAGAGGAGGGAAGCAGGGCAATGTCGCTGACAGCCAGCTAAGAGGCCAGCAGCTCCCCCTCCTTGAGCTTTTCCACCCCAGCTGCTCATTAGGAGGACTTATGACTATGAATTTGCACTCAAGTTTGCTTATTCCGTTCTCCCTCCCAACCCATTTTCATCTCATGCTCATAGCTGCCAAGTACCCCGTTTCCCCCGGGAAACCCCCCTGTTTTTACTTACCTTTTCCCGGTGGTCCCCCGTATCACTTCACCTCCCATTTTTCTCCGTTATTTTCTCCTGCCGGAGGCCATTTTTTTTCTTTCCGATTTGCCCTTCTATGGGCACCAAAAATGGCTGCCACCGGCTTAAAAAGTCGCATCTACGCATGTCCGGAAGTGCATAGACGCGACTTCCGGTGTCGGCGGTGGCCATTTTTGGTGCCCATAGATGGGCGGAGCGACACCGGAAGTTGCGTCGGCGCACTTCCTGACATGCGTACAAGCGACTTTCGAAGCTGGCGGCGGCCATTTTTGGTGCTCATAGAAGGGCAAATCGGAAAGAAAAAAAAAGGCCACCGGCAGGAGAAAATAACGGAGAAAAACGGGAGATGAAGTGATACGGGGGACCACCGGGAAAAGGTAAGTAAAAACAGGGGTTTCCAGGGGCGTTGAGGCAACTTCCAGTGTCACATGGCTGCCGGTCCCGGATTCTGCAGTCCGGGACTTGGAAGGTAAGCTCATGCTGCACCCTTTTAGATTTTAAGTCTATGAGAGCAGGAACAGTAGTGATCTGCAAGGTGCTCTGGGAGCTCTTCTTGGTTGAAGAGTGGTATAAATTCTTTAATAATAATAATAATAATAATAATAATAATAATAATAATAATAATAAACAAAAAGATCTGAAGGGCCATTCAAAAACAGTGTTTACTCCTGAAATGGTGAAATAATGACAAAGTACTTTTTAAAAAAATCTGGCCAAAAGTTCTGACTTATTCAATCTGATTTACAGTATCTGTTCTGGAACTAACTGCTCACTGACATTTTTCTTACTTACTTGTCGAGGTAATTTGCAACTGAGGTGTGATCATCTGGAGTGTCTGCTTTTGGAGGCTGTGGGGCTTTTTTCAAGAACTCGGCTTAAAAAGAAGGAAATAAAGGGAAGGGAGGGGGGAAGAAAAAAGAAATGAAATGAACCAGTGTTGAACTATATTTCCTGGTGAAAAAGGACACTTTGTGGGGAGGGGTTAGCGGAGGATGCATTAGGACAGCCTTTCCCAACCCAAGGTTCCCAGATGTTTTTGCACTACAATTCCCATCATCCCTGACAAACTGGGCCATGCTGGATGAGGCTGATGGGAGTCCAGCGACATCTGGAAACCCAAGGTTGCAAAAGGCTTGCTTAGGCATCCCTCACAGCAGTGCACCTGGTGTGTGTGTGTGTGTGTCACATCTTCTAAGCACTGCAGAGTGCAATGTATGTTATTGCTGGGAAGAATACAACACTTTCATCAGCCTTGCCCATTATTGTTGAAGGCAGAAGGGCACTTGCTGGCAGATGAGAGAATATGCCACATTGGAAAAGGAGAAAGTGAAATGAGCCTCCAATGTCGCAGCAATGCCCTTCTCCCGTTTACAGAGGGCAAACAAGGCAGTATCTGTGCAAAAGGATAAAGTAAGAATAAAATAAAAGTTACTTGTATGGAAGGCAGGAATTTCACCTGCTCCTGAGTTACCTGAGTGAGGAATTTGGATGCCCCCACCTGCTTCCTTAGAATACACTGCACAGGCTACGGTAACTTGGAATTCTGTTCCATCACTTAAAATACTCTTAACATGTAAATAAAGTGTATCCCCACTAATATCTGTTTACAGAATTCACAGCTTTCTGACTTCTTCTGACCCACAGCAATCCAAGACTCAAGATGAACTGAATATGCAGTTTTACAAATACAGTTTATAAAAAGGCATGTACTATGAGAGGATACTAGGTTTTAAAAAATGTGCCTACCTTGAGCCTTGGACTTCTGAATATCATTATCTTTCTCCTGAAGAAGAAAAGTAGAATAAATTAAAAAGAAAAATGTAAACGGAATCACAAACAGTACATTCTTACACTTGTTTATACAGAAGCCAGCCTAAAGTTCAGGGAGACTTGCTCCCAGGTAAGTGCTTATGCAGCAGGGAACCTCGATGCTGTTGGGACTCCGCCTCCCATCAATCTCAGCCAGCATGGCCAGGCATGATGGGAGTTGGACTCCAGAAACATCTGGAGCATCACAAATCAGTCCCCTCTCTCCAACCAAAATCATTTTCTTTGTTCAGTAACCGAGGAATTGAAGAAGAAATCGGGTTAATAACAATGAATTAAAAGGAAGGAGAAGGAAGTGGCTGAAGCCATAGCAGAAACCCAATGTTTGACAGTTGGCATATCTGGTAAAAGACATGTTCCTAAATGCAGAAAGCCACAGGCTCAGTCCCTGCCCTTTCCAGCCACAAAAGATATTAAATAACAAATCTCACAAAGAGCTATTGCTGTTGTGAGGCAGAGTTTGATTCAGGAATGGGTTTGCATGGAACCCTTCGCTAAAACAGAGGAAAAACCTTTGTTTCCACAGCACTTTGCACTTGACCTTCTTGGGATGTTGGGCGATTGGGAGGTGCGTGGCCCTGCCCAAGAGTCATTTTTTTTTTTTGCCCACAAGGCTGATCCTGATAAGGATGGTGGCCTGTGGAGTCAAAAAGGTTCCCCACCCCACGTCTATACCAACTGACAATGGCTCTCCAGGGTTTGAGACGGGGGTCTTTCCCAGCCCTACTTGGGCATATTGAGGAATGACCTTCTGCATGCAATTCACTTGGGCTTCGGTTCTTCCCCAAAGTTAAAGAATGGAAACCACTGGATAAGAAAGTTTTGGGCTGGCCTCGTCTGGCTCTGTTTAAGGAAGCATGATGTTGCTCATTTGAGGCTTCCAAAGTTCTCAATGACGCAACAATTCTGGAGGAGAGAGGTTGTTATATTTTTGCATTTGCAGTGGTAGGATATTCCGTATTTAAATGTTTGATGTTTTGTTGTGTTTTTATATATGTTGTATGCCACCAACCAGCTTCCGGTAGTACCTGAGGCACCACAAAAACAGCCTGACTAGGAGGGACAGTGGTGCGCATGCACATTCAGTCTGCAATGGTGGAAGAGTTATACTATTTCAAAAGGCAGGGAGAGAGAATGAAAGAAACGTTCTGTGACTTCCTTCTATCTATAAGGATAAAGCAATGGGAGAGCATTTTAAGACCCTTGGTGGCCATCAGATACCTTTACAGCCTGAGCTTCCGTCTGCATGTCCTTCAGAGCTGCCAGCTGACCTTGCAACACTTTGATCTCGTCTTTCTTTTGCTTTTCAGCTTCGTCAGTAGCCGTCTTTCTCTGTGCCTGTCAAAACACACACAGTTGAAGGTTGCTGGGTTTGGGGCCCGAGTCACCAACAACACTGGCCTGATTGTCTTCTGGAACTAAGATTCTGCGAGTTCTCATCTTACACAGCATCAAAAAGAAAAGAAAAGGAGGAACACTGAGCAAAGACAGGGACAATGTCTGAATGCACCTGTCTACCAACCTGCAGAATTTACTCAGAGAGCAGAGGCAGAAGCCAATGGTGAAACGGCCACAAGATGAAAGCTGCTGCCTTCAAGGCTGCTTTCCAAGAGGGATTTGACAAATTCATGGAGAACAGGTTATTTAGCTCCAAGAGGCAGTATACCTGGCATCGCCGACAAACAGTGGGAGTGGGAGGCCTGGAGACATCTGGTTGGTCACTGTGGATGCTGAACCAGATGGCATTTTGGTCTGATCCAGCAAGGGTCACTTCGCCTTCCTGATGGGCTGAGCCTGACACACAGAAGAACGTAACAGCTTGCTGGATCAGGCCAATGGCCCATCTAGTCCAACATCCTGTTCTCACATGGGCCAACCTGTAGGAAACTGGCAAGCAAGAGGTTTTCCTGCCTCAGTCAGCACAGCCCCTATGAAAACAACAAGACCTGAAAAAAGTTGCATTTCTTACCCTTATTTCAGTTTCTGTGAGCTTGCCGTCTATTTTAGCAAACCCATCGAAAAGTGTCTTGTACAGAATGTTCTTGCGTGTGTTGGCATCGTCAGGAGGAAGGTAATCCAGGATGACGGCTCGGTGCTGCCGATACATATCCAGGATGATCCGGAGGGCTGTTTCCCGGACCTCATATACTCGATGCTCCAGAGCTCCTGTTGCAAACTAAGGGTGAAGAAAACATGCAATCATTTTGTGAGTCTCATGGAGGTGGTTGAAGCGTACATTCAATGTCCTGAAAAACAAACGGGGGAAAATGGGTTCTACAGGTTTCCAGTGTGTTAGAAAAAAGCTGGCTGTGCAGGGTGCTAGTGGCTAATGCCTGCAACATCAACAGCATACCTCCCACCTTCAAAGAAGTTTTTAAAAGTGATTTTACTGAGAAGGAAGGAGAGTGGGGTATGAATGTATAAGCACAATTGCACAGTTTGAGCTGCACCTAGAGCAAGCGGCTTCATTAGGAATGTAGGAAGCCGTCTTAGACAGATTCAGAAACCACTGGAAGCTCAGCTCCCTACCCGCATGACGTTATCGACAGTAAAACCGGTGTTATCCGTCCCCAGCTCTTTCAGCAAGCGTTCCACTAATTCCACCTGGCTCATTGCAAGATGTGTAGGGGAATTTGGCTTCACAGGCTGCACCAGGTGAGCAGGTATAATCTGAAGAGGCTTCACTTCATTACAGAGGGCCATTTCCTGGGGGGAGATGGAGAAGACAGGGCACGCTCGGGTCAGCGGTTCATGTGCGGCCCACAAAGGTACAACTCAGCAAAACTGAGAACTGCCCTCCCAAGCCCTGCAAGATTCAGTTGTGGTTTGAGCCTTACAGGTTTTACTTCAGACCTACACAAAGAAGAGGAGTATTTTGCAGTGACATAGATACACGCAGTTGTTCCATACTTGTCAGCAATCATGCCACAGCATTCTGCACTAACTTGCAGCTTCCAGATCGTGCACAAGTGAAGCCCCCCAGAGATCACATTGCTGAAGTGATCAATGCATGAACCTTGAACGTCATGTGTTCAGGCAAACACTTGCATGCAGCTGCAAGTCTTTGTGTATTGACTAGACTGACCTGGATGAAGTTGGCAGCCGCTACACGAAGGCGGGCAGAGGAGTCCCCCGTCCTGGAGAGAAGGTTGGGGAAGGTCCTTTCCACGCAGTAAGTGGTCTCTTGCTTTCCAAGTTTATGCTTGGGGATGTACTGCGTGATGATCATCTTTAGGAGCTTTAAGGAAGCTTGAAAAACCTACCAGAAGGAAACCATCAAGGTGGTTAAAATAGGAACTGTGGTCAAGAGAGAGAAAAATTTCGAAATTGCACGGGGCTGCTGCGTGTGGAAACCTTTAAAACCATCTGAAACTGGGAGTCACTGGATCCCGTCACTGAGTTCCCACACAATCACATTTAGGAGATATAGAAGAGGGCATTCACAGGGCTGTTAGACCCTCCCCCCCCACCCCCCCGATATCGCTCACCGAGGAGACTATGTCTTTTATGGCTCTCACTATGAGGAAGATGGCGCCCCGAAGGAGGTTCTTCAGGTCATCCTTTGGCGTGTTTGTGGATACTTCCGTCATCTTTTTGTATATGGCGAGCAACGAGTCTTCGCGGTAGGACCATGTCTTGGAATAGGCCCCTGCAACCTGGCAAAAGGAGAATGTTCAGGAGCTGGAACAGCCCAGATCTGCACGAAAGCCGACACCTGTCATTCTTTCATCAGGAAGAGCCTGGCCAGTACTGCTGCAGGGGAGAGATGGCTGGAGCCACCAGGGGCAAGTGATTCCACCTGCCTTGCCCCACTCCCCTGCCTAGAACCCTTTAAAGGAGGAGCCTCTGTTTAAGTTCTTATTCTTGCTCTCTACTAATGTTTTTTTTTAATTACTCTGTTGCCTTTATGGCAGGAAAATGAACGCTTGTTAACACTTCTGAAATGTTACGATTTACTTTGATTTTCTATGGTATTGCACTATATTTTGACTGGTAGGTTTGCATTTGCATTTATATTGCTTGTGAGCTCCCTTGGGATGTCTTTCTCAGCCGAAAGGCAGCATATAAATAAATAAATAAATAAATAAATAAATAAATAAATAAATATCACACGCTGGCATGGCTGAGGAATAAAACTCAGGCTGAGTTTATGCAGCTAGGAGCAGGGTTGACTCTCAGTGCCAACCCCCAGGTTACCTGTATGGGGCTGGAAAGAGCCCCAGAGGCCAGACCAAGAGGCCTAGGTAGCTGATTTTGGCTCAAATAGGAACAATTTTCAATTCAATTTTCTTTGTACAATCTGCACCACTCATCCAGGGCTCCATCCTGCAATGTGCAAGGGGACTCTTTGTACATGAAAGTAATGGCCTCCCCCTGCCATTACTAAGCTACGTTTACAAGGTCTTTACCAGGCCTTCCCCAAACACTTCAATGGCTGAGCTGGCCTCCCTCAGTGCTTTCTCGGTCAGTGGCTCCGGCTCCCCGACGACACCACTTCTCGGGGTGTCCCCAGGGTCCTCCTCGTTCATCTCAGGGTCCAAGTAGGGAAAGCCTTCCTCCTGCTGCTGCTTACGAATAGTCGGGAGGGGCCTCTCATCGTAAGGCAAGAATTCAACCTAGCAGAGAGAGAGAGAAGACACTGTTTTTTTAAAAAAGTACTAGGTCAGTACTGTATACCCCGACTGGCAGCAGCTCTCCAGTCTTTCAGGCAGGGGACATTCCAAGCCCTACTTGATGCCATTGAGGACTGAACCTGGGGCTTTCTGCATGCAAAGCAGATGTTCTGTCACTCAGCTGTAGCCCTTCCCTTGCTTCACTAACCATGGGAGCACAGCACTAGTACAAAAATGGTGATCTGCTCCAACATCCCCCTTGCAAAGAAATGTTGGAAAATTTGGTCCAATTCAGGAAACAGAATAAGGGGTTCACATGGGGTTGAGACAGATAGAGTGAGGGACCTCCAGCTTCCAAGACTTTCCCTGTACCTTCATCTCTATGCTGACTTCTCTATTGCTTTGTTATTTGAACTCATACATCTTAGGTTGCTTCCTGTTTTGCAACTTCCTCCTCACCCTGTTCTCTCAAGACGAGAAGTCACCTAGACCTATTCATTTGTTATTTTTCTGACTCTGAAGGCATCGCTGCACCTCAGCTGGGAAGCAGTCAGCAGCCCAAAGGGATCCCCAGCCTTAGATGGTTTACAGAAACTGCAACCAGTGAGCCCAGCTGAACTGAAAGCAGGCACAATTGCTCTCCGCCCTCAGAACAAAGCAGGAAGATAAAAAAGAGGCCACAGAAATATCCAGTGTCAGCTGTGTGCAGAAGGGCGTTAATCTGCAGGACATGGAAAACTAGGCTTACGTTGATCTTTGGAAAAGCCTCGGTGGAGATGGGGGCCTGGGCGGCGGGAGGAGAGATGGCCTGAGCTGCAATGGGCTCTGGAGAAGGAGCTTCTGGTGGCTTTTCAGGAGGCGGCAGCTCAGGACTCTCCGCTTCGGTTTTGTCCCACCGGGGCGAAAGCAGAGGCCTTTTCTGCTGGGGAGAAGTGGTGGGATAAGCCACAGGCTCTAGAGGCAAGTCGGGAGGCCGCCGGATCTGAGAGAACGAGAGGGAGAAGCAAAGTGCATCAAGATTTTGCCATGCAGCAATTGTGGGAGCCACTTCCAGATATCCTGGGATGACAACTCACCCCATCCTTCCTGGCCACTGGTCATGGGAGCTGGGAGTCCAACAGTATCTGGGGCCATCCCTGTTATACTGCTTCCCAACATACAATAAAGCTTTGCTGCAATGGGAGCGGACTTCAGTGACGGCTCCTCCATACCCTAATCCCAAACCTCCCTCAATACTTTTGAACTGCATGGCAGGAAGAGCTGGGCAAGGTCAATCCCGTCCCTGTCTCGTCCTGCCAGGGACATTGCTCACCAACAGGTCTGGGTCGAGGAGATTGTGCAGCTCCAGCTGCTGGTACACTTTGAGGCGGTACTCCTCCATCTGCTGCTTCTTCTGCTTGGCAAGGTCATAGTCCTCCCGCTCAACGGCGCAGCGCTTCTCCACTTCGTAGCGGCCCAGCCGCTCGCCGACCTGGAAGAAGGGGGATCTCAGAGGTCACTGCTGGAGCCTGGAACGGAACAATGGGCTTGTGCATTCTCTGCAGTGGACACAGCTTATCCCAAAGCGGAGAAGAGACAAGCAAGTTGCAGAACCTTCTTCTCTTACTGTCATGCTGGTGTTAAGAGAGAGTTGGTGGGCTCTTTTTGTAGTTTCCTTAAGATACATCTTCTTGGCCCCTCCAGGCTTGAAAAAAGAGTCAGCTCCCTTCCCTAAATAGAAACAATCTCCTTCTCTCCTAGATTTCATATTTTAGATCTTTAGAGAGAAAAGCAGGAAAGGTCCCCATCTTGAATATCCTTCCGGAGGTGAAGGAAAAAACTTTTTTAAAGAGGAAGAAATGAATGTGGAGGGCTTGAGGGGAAAAGGGCTCTTGTTTGGCTGTTCATTTATTAGTTTATGGGTGCTGCGCCTAAACAAGGAGGGCAAAGAGCCCAGTGGAACCAACTGATCTATTTTTTTTGGCAGAGGTGGGGAACCTTTGGTTCCTCCAGAGGTTGTTGGGCTCCAACAGCCATCAGCCCTGGTCAGCATGGCCAGTGGTCAGGGTTAAGGACGGGAGTTGCGCAACAACATCTGTAGGGCCACTGGTGCTCCTCATCAGGCGCAGGGTGTGCAATCCTCAGCGAGCAGGGAAATGTGCGTGATTATGAGTAACCGCTACCACTCCGCAAAAACCTCTGCTGCAAATAAAATCAGTTGGCTGTGTGTGGCCCTTCCCTACCGTGCTCTGGCCCTACCTTCTGCAGGTCTGCAATAGCTTGCTTGAGTTTCTTGGCATGGTCGTAATGCTCCTGGCGCACCGCTTCGTGCTTTTTCTCATCCAGCTTGCGGATTATCTGCGCCACCTCTGGATCTTGGTACATGTCAAAAGCCAGGTCATCCAGTGGTGAAATCAAATCTGGCTTCCTGGGAAGGAGAGGGATAACAGGGACTTAAGGAAGCTGTTTAAGACACAGGATTTTATTTTAATTTTTTATTCGCAAGGGGATGGGGGAAATGAAACTCTGGCTGACAGCTAGGACACAGTGTAAGGCAGCTTCCTATGTTTCCGAGTCAGACCACTGGTCCTTCACTGACTGACAGAGGCTCTCCCAGGATTCAGGCAATAAGTTTCTTCCAGCCCCACCTGTATAATTATTATTTATATATTTTAAAATGTATTTATGTACCGTTAAATCATTTTAAAAAATCAAAGTGGTTTAAAACATTAAAAAGATTAAAACCAAACAATAAAAGCATTTTAAAAAGCTAAGAACAACTTAAAAGCAAAAATAAGTTTTTAAACAACGAGCATCAATAAACCATTGCGGAATGATGAACTCTTTTCTGCCTGAAGAGGCCTGGCGGAATAGAAAAGCTTTAAACTTAAACTTGGGACCTCCTGCTGTACTACTGAGCTGTGGCTCTTCCTCATCCTTACCCGGTGTATGTTCCATCCAAGGCTGAGTCATCTGGGTTGTTCCCAAGGTAATGGTCGATCAGCTTCTCTCTAGAAGACTTCAGAAAGATAAAAGTCAGGGGGCACCCCACAAATCACGATCAAGCCTACATCCAGGAATGGCAAGTGGTACCCTTCTAATGATATGTATGATATAATAGATCCTATATACATATATTCTATTAATCTTTACTTTTTAAATTATTGCTTTTTCCCTATGTTTTTAGCTGTTTCTACTTCAGCTGTAAGCTGCCTTGAATCCTGTGCATAGGCTCTCTCGACTTTGCTTTCATTACATGAATAACGAGAGGAGGAACCTATCAGGTTGTGATTCCCAGCAACCAATCCTGATCTGAGGTTTGCCACGGTTTTGCTCTTTGTCTGAACCAGCAGACTGCAGCTTGCACCCGCCCTCTAAAAACCAGGACTGGAAACCAAACCCCGGCTTGGAATTACGACTGAACCACCCCTCTAAACGGAGGTAAAGGTGTTCCAGGGTTTTCCTCAGCTCATTACTTCATACACTTACATGATTAGTGTCATTGCTGGCATCTGCAGGCTCTCCAATGATATTTATTGCTACAAGAGCAACCTAAAAGAGAAAGGAAAAGGAAAAATGGGCAGGCTTCCTTCTTTTAAAAGAAGTGAAATTCTGCAGCAGGGAAAGCTCAGCGCTGCGACATAAATAATCAATGCAAATTGGGCCTATTCCTGCTATTTTTACCTATTTTGCACATTTTTGTCTGGTTTTGCAATAGGGCAAAGAGCCCTGCCCCTAGAAGATAGCAATCTGGTTTATATGGTTCAGCTCTACCTACACAGGCTTTGCTAGCCCTACCTGGAAATATTGGTGAATTGAAACTGGGATCTTCTGCATGGAAAGCAGATGCTCCACCGCTGAGCTACAGTGCCATCTCCACCCCAAACCTCTTGAAAACTTATTCATCCAACCCCTGGGTCCTAAGATTCCTTTAGGACAGGGCTGGGGAACCTGTGGCCTGACAGATGTTGCTGGATAATAATTAACTGGCCGCAACCTCAGAATCTCTGGATCGAGTACACTGCATTTCCAGCACCCTTGATTCTGAGAAGCAAGGGTGCTGGAGAGGTAGAAATGCCTTCTTTCATTCTTCCTTGTACTATCAGAATTCCTAAAGCATTTTCAATTTTTGTTCCCCGTTGGCTAAAAGGCGTTGCTTTCTCCCCCAAAGCATTCTCCAGTGTATTGACTTGATGTTATTACAGTTCCTCTCTCATCTTTTTGCAAAACTTACATCCAAGGCCGTCAACAATAGAATTGAATAAAACAATAGAATAAAAGAATACACCCGCTGGTGAGAGATAATCTAGACAAAAGGGAGGCTGAGTGCTATTGTGTGTTTTATTTATTGCCATGGATTTGAATAGCGAAATAGCAACATCATGCTTTTTCATAATGAAGACACTGAACTCCTAAAATCTGAATACAAGTCCTGAGTCCTTTGAAAGTCTGGCTGCCAGTATTTTAAAAACTAGTCCTGCAAAAGTTGCCATCTCAGGTGTTGTGACCTCATGAGATCCTCCACACTGAAGACCGCATTACAGATTCTGGAGTGGGCAACAGGCAGGTGGGGTTTCCCATGCAATCCTGCGGATGTTTACTCAAAAATAAACCCCACTGCATTCAGTGGGGTTTACTTCCAGGTAAGTGTGCAAGGCGGTGCACTTTTAGTCAGACAAACTCAATGGGTCAAGCATGTCTTGCTGAAAAGAGGTTAGGTGGAGGACTTGCATGAGGGCAAGCATTAGCCACAAGAGCGGTGCAGAAAAGCTGGGATCTGCAAGCAAAACAGGAACTTAAAAAAATTCCTTCCAGTAGCACCTTAGAGACCAACTAAGTTTGTTATTGGTATGAGCTTTCGTGTGCATGCACACTTCTTCAAAACAGCAACTGTCCCCCATACAGAGAAATAGAAACCTCACAGCTACTTCAATAGCTGTGCCTTCCTTGGGTGGAGATTCATTTTTCGGAAAGACGAGTAAAACATGAAGTACCCCCTCGGCCTTTTGGTTCATTTTACCTGACTGTACAGGTTGTACCTATTGACATAGTTTTTGTGGAACGTCAGCTTTAGGTATTGGCCGACGGCATCCACGTAGACGGATTTCAGTTCTCGCGCCTTGTAGCCAGTTTTCTCATTATTTGAGAGAGACACGTAACTGCAAGGGGTGGGTGGAGAAAAAAAGACAATATTATACGTGATCACAGTGGTCGCATTTAAAGCATCATGGACAGACATCCTGGTATTGACATGTGCATTGTGCGTCCCAAAATCAAAACGCGGCGAGTCCAAGACTTTATTCTCCAAAAAAAGGCGTGCCTGAAATTAACAGCAGCAGAAAACAAACTTGCTCCGTATGGTACAGCCCTTCTAGAAAGGCTTCTTATCCTGAATCCAGGTGGTCCCCACTGACACCTGCCCTGTGATCAGAACCCTAAATCAAGAGTGAAGAAAATGGAACTAATGTGTGAGCTTGTGTGTGCTTCCACAGGGTTACTTGGGCTGTGCCAGAAACATTGATCCCCTGGATGGATATGGCTTATTAGAAAACCCTGTAAGAATCCACGCAGTGTCCCTGCTGCTTCTGCCCAGTAGAAGCTCACCAACTCCTCTACCTTAAGAAACAACTTGCTTGCCCCAAGCAAATGAGGAACTGAGCCCTGGCTCATCTTGCCGAGAGGAGACTTACCCTAGCCTTCGGAACCTCTCTGATTTGTATGGTGCAAAATATTCAGGCAGGTTCTCGCTGATGAAGAATTCAATCTTGCTAGAAATCATGTACTGGTGAGCCAGCAACTGCAGTTTTCGAATCCTACATCGCTCCACCATCTGAAGGACGACTTCTTGGGGATACTGGCAGAGCCTGGAATGAAAGAAACGTCCCAAGTGCTTCAGCACCCCAAGCCAAAGTTCTTATGTTCCTGGCTCCTAAGTAATCATTCCCTTCCCCCCATGTAGTTCAACTGTGACGGACAGAAACTATGCTCTTAAAATCAAAAGCGAGGGCCTCAGGATTCTAGCAAAACCCCACCCAGAGGTGCCAGGGAAACCGCATGCCACCCACAAGCCTGACAACACTAAACCTGGCAAAGTGCTTCCTAAAATTTCTGTCACTTACAGTACCTTGGTGACCTCCAGCCATTGATGGTTGGGGCATGGACCATCAGTTCTTTCGCACTGAAGCCATCCTCGTGCCCTGATGAACTTACAACAATAAACCCAATCTTGTGCGGCATCCTGCCCTCTTGAACTAACTGGAAAAAAGAAAGATGCTTTATAATTATAAGGTTTTTTTGCATGGCATGGAGAACGTGGTTAGAGACACCCCCCCCCCTTTCTCCCGTAACACTAGAACTCATGAGCATCCAATGAAGCTGAATGCTGGAAAATTCAGGTCACATAAAAGAAACGTTATTCAAGCATCGCGTAGTTACAAACTCTGGAACTCACTTCCACAGGAGGCAGAGATAGGAACCGACTTGGGTGGATTTAAAATATAAGATAAAACGTACAGAGGATAAGTCTACGAAAGATTATGAATGGCTACTAGCCATTAGGGCTATGCTTTGCTGTCCCTGTCAGAGGCACCATGCCTCTGAACCCTAGCTGCTAGAAACCACAGGAGAGTGCTCTTGTGCTTGCTCCTGCTTGCAGGTTTCTTCCAGGCCTCTGTGAGATCAGGATGCTGGACTAGATGTGCCACTGGCCTGATCCAGCAGGCTCTTCTTATTTTCTTAAAAACAATTCAACATTCTTTTAGGGTAAGGCATGCAAAATTATGGATTTTTAACAATTGAAGTTTGAGATTATATTCTGCAAGTTAAGAATGCAAGAGCACCACTGCCAGATGAGACCAAAGGTCCACATGGTCAAGCACTTTGGTCAACCAGTTGCCTCTCAGAATCCCAGCAGCACAAGGCAAATTATTATATCTAACTGATAATATTAAAATTACCTGCATCTTGCAACACTGTACACCCACAGAAGACATTATGAACTAGTTTCATCAAGCTGGGCTGTCAAACATGTCACGTTCCAATATCTTTCAGGAGTCAGCACCATAGGTTGTATTTGACTCACTTTTACTCAGAGTAGAGCCACCAAAGTTAATGGGCCTTAGTCACTGTAATTAGCTTCAAGTGGTTCTACTCTTAGTAAATATTAGTTGAGTACAACCCCATATGTTTGGGGATCCATCTTCAGTACACTGCTCTGTTTCCATATTCATTTTGAAAACAAGGGAACTACAGCTGAGAGGCAGCCACTTGATGAAGGCCACAGAACATAATGTTGAAAAAGGTAGGTGTTCAAACTCAGGATACTCACACCGCAGTCCCAGCCCAGCTCTCTAGCCACTGGGACAGAACAAGACCCTCTGTTCTCTCTCTGCTATGCCATTAAACAAGAAGGAGAACAATGATCAAGATTCATATAGGGCAGTGTTCTGTGTCCATCAATTGTGAGCCCCAGAGAAACTCAGAAAGAACTTAAAGTCTTAGTCTTTGCCTGCTACTTAACCCCAGCACCTGATACTCAAAGATACACTGCCGCTGGATGTGGAAGTTTCATTCAATTATCATTCTTTCAAGTCCAGCTATCAATATAGATATTTTTTTAAAAAAAATTAAATCTGCTTCTTCTTTCTCTGGATTTTGAGGTCTCATCATCTTTTTGTTGAGGTTTATTGCATGGTTGTTAAAGCCACCCTAATTTACCACAACTGGAATATAGATGTAGCCAGTGCTCTTTTTCTTAATTTTTTTTAGGGGTACTCTCATTTTCCTACTCATATTGAAAAACTGCCCCTCAATGAGGTCAAACTTAGATTCACAAAATGTTTAGGGGTATGCATCCCCCTGCGTCCCCCCCAGGGAAAAAAAGCACTGGATATAGCAAATAAAAGATAAAATTACTAAATGACCCCTACCTTAAAGCTAAAAAGAGAGAGAAACATCAAGGCATGAGAAAGCCTGACAGCCTATGTATTAATGGATGGCATTTGCTGCTACAAGAGGTGACAATGGCAGCTGGCTTACTGATGGTTTCAAAAATGTTTGGACAAATTCATGGAGAAGGTCTACAAATGGTTTTTAGCCATAATGGCTAAATGTCACTCAAGACCAGTTGGGGGAGGAGCTGCAAACAGCATAAGTGGGCTAATGTCTTCAAGCTCTGCTTGCAGGCTATCAGGAAGCATCAGGCTAGCCAATTTGGGCAGTGGGATGCTGAGTTAGATGAGCCTTTGGTCTGACTCGGCAAGGTTCATCCTCCATTCTTATGAATGTTTAGATAAATTAATAGAGGATAAACCATAGTCAACTGACCCTCAAAGCCAGATCTTGTGAGTAGACATAGGCTAACATAGGCTCCATAGGCTAACAATGTAAAACTTGAATATGTTTTAAAAGAAAAAGTTCCTCAGGGGTAAAAAATGTGGCTTCTGGATTTCCAGATTGATTGGGGAAAACTTGCCATGGGGCACAGATGATAAACATCTGTGGCCTCCCCCAGATATTGTTCCATCACTTTGGTCATGTTGACTGCTGGGAGTCCAACAGCATCTGGGGAGCCACATATGACTTGCCCATCCAGTATATGAGTATCATAAGTTCTTAATCGCTGTTGCACCTGTGAGCCAGTGGTGCATTGGTGGCAGGAATGCTGAATTCTAGGACCTTGAGAGACCAGGTTACAAATCCCTCTGCTCAGCCATGAAGCTCGCTGGGTGACCTTGGGCCAGTCATTGCCTCTCTCACCCTAACCTACCTCATTAGGTTACTATGAGGATAAAATGGGGAGGAAAAGAATTACATACGTCACTCTGAGTTCCTATGAGAAAAAGAAGGTATGTAACGGCATCAAATAAATAAATGATAATTGATTCTCTTTTTAAAATGTTTTTAGCTGTTTGTATTTTATCTGTGTTGTTTCAATTTGTGTATGCTGCCTTGAGTCCCAGCCTGGGGGGAAAGTGGGCTATATATACCCGTAAATAAGAATACTGCAAACATAATATTGGAGCAGGACAGAAGACATTGTGCATTTTGGGCAGGCAAATAATAAGGTTGAAACATGCCAGGAAGGCATAAACCATGAGGCAGTGTGGCGTAGTGGTCAGAGTGTCGGACTAGGACCTGGGAGAGACCAGGATTCAAATCTCCACACTTGGCCATGAAGCTCCCAGGGTAACGTTGGTGAGGGAGGAGGCAGTTGCTGCCTCTCAGCCTAACCCACCTCAGAAGGCTGTTGTGGGGATAGCATGGGGGAAAGCAGACCCATAAACCCGGGTTCAAATCCCCACTCATTCATTGGCTGTGCATGAAGCGCCCTGGGCACTTAGCCACTGCCTCTCAGCCTAGCCTACATCGCAGGGTTGTTGTGGGGACTAAATGAGGAGGGGGGGGGACCTTGAGCTCCTTGGAGGGAAAAATGTGGGATATAAACGCAATGAAATAAGTATATAAATGCCCACCCACATTTCACCCCCAACCCTCTATTATGGTCGCCTCCCACCCCCACCTAAGGATGAGGGAGGGGCCGACACCTTCCTCCCCCTCCCAAAAAGGGAGGGGCTCCTAAGGGGAGTAGGAGGCGCGGCCTTCCCTCCCCGCCCCTCTTCGCTTTGTCTCTTTCTTTCTCTCTCTCTTCCATTCTTCCTACCTACTTTATTCCGGCTCCATCACTAGGGCCACTGATCTCCTAGCAACCACTTGGACGCTACTGCGCAGGCGCGAGCGGCGCGGCAGGGCGGAGACTAAAAAGAGATCAAGGCTATCGGGGATGCCGACGCGCCGAACGGAAGTTCCGGTGAAAAACAATGGCAAGCGGCCATTGGGCTCGTCAGCAAGCTCCCCCTCGCTCTCTTTCGCGCGGCGGCACTCTGCCCTTTCGCCTCTCTACTGCTTCGCACCCTTTCCACCCCTGCGCTGTTAGGTAGAGGAAGGTGCTGCGGGAACATAGAAATAATAATAATAATAATAATAATAATAATAATAATAATAATAATTCAGTTATGGTAATGTACTCATTTTATTTATTAAGAACCATTTATTTCCCGCTATTTATTTATTTTTTAGTCAAATTTCTAAGGGTGTACACAGTCTAACGATCAACACATGCACACATTCACACATACACGAAAGGCTTCAGTTTGGAGACAATCCTTGCTTCAGAGCTTTAGGCATGTACACCGGACTCAGGCTAAAATAAATAAATACTGCTTATAACAATACTAATCTAGCAGAAGTCCGCCTGATTATTCCCCACACCACCACCTTTTGCTGGAGGGGAAGGAACGGGGAGAAATCAAGCCCCAGATACTACGTAAGGAAAGTAACATTTTCAGTGGCAGCAAATTTAAATAGAAACCAACTGCCGTATCGATATCAAATTAATAGGGATCTGAGTTATTAGCTGTCTGCTCTTAAACCACCTCAATTTTTTACATGTTTCTCAAGCAGAAGCAATGATATTCTTTGGGACATTTGAAGTGCAAAGCATATGCTCCAGCGCTTTGCTATGGGTGCTCGTTGTCAACATAGAAAGAAAAAAAGAGCCTGGTGGATCAGGCCAGTGGCCCCTCTTGTCCAGTACTTGTCCTCACAGGGGCCAGATCTAATCTTATGTTTACACTTGACCTTTACACCAGCCTCCCTCCCCCTTTGCCCTCCAGGGATGGTGGGACGGGAAAGATTCCCACTTAGTTATGAATGATACTCATACACTGAACAGTCAAGGCATTACTTCTCAGGCTGATCTACCTCACGGGGTTGTTGTGTGAACAAAAAATATATATAGTGATAATGGGGGACCTACAATAAATATTTTCTGACTTTGGGATGAAGCAATTCATAAGGAGCATCCATAACTCAGCCCGCGCATTGCATTTAAAAGGTCCGAGAAAGTGTACTTGGCAGTACGACTCCACAATTCTATCTCTATGACCAGCTGGGGGCGGAGCCTTTGATCATGCCCAAAATACATTTCCACGCATGCGTTGAAGGGCTGCACCACTCCCTAAGCTAACATGGCGAAAGCTTGCGGCAAAGGAGTGAACATGCGCATTGGGAATGGCCAAGCCCGGCCGTTTTTATTGAGGTGGGAAACGCCCTTTTGCGCATGCGGCTTAAAGAAAACGAATAAAACAGACTTGCCAGCTTAAGTAAAGAAGTACTGTATTTGTTGCTAAGGAAGCCTTGTCTTCAAAGGAGCCAAGGAATAATTTCCTTAAACCTTTTCTTACCGGTCGCGGATCGATTTTGACCAATACAAATAACGTCCTATTCCTTTAAGGAGGACAGAGGCGGGTCCTAACGCTTGACAAGCCCTTCTGTCGACTAATCAGAGCCCTGCTCCTTTCGGGGCCGAGACCCGGAAGGCAGGACCTGTGGGTTCGAGCCCCGTCTGCGGCGCGATGGCACCCAAAGCGTTCAAAATCCGTAGCCTCGGCAGCGATCGGAAATTCGGAGTGGCGGCAAGGAGCCTGAAGGAGTTGCTCTCCAAGGCCTGCGCCTTCCTGCAGGTGCAGTTGAGGTGGTTGGGTATACAGCGGGCTTTAGGACCGCCGCGGAAATCAAGTGGAACTGCAGGTGCCGAAGTTGCTTGTCAATAGAATCACAGAACTGGAGTTGGAAGGGAATCCGAGGGTCATGTAGTCCAACCCCCTGCTTTAATCCAGTGAAGTGGGGTAGTGCTCCCCAAACTTGGGTCTCCACAGTTTTTGGTCTACAACTCCCACCATCCCTAGCTAGCAGGACCTCTGGTCAGGGATGATTGGAATTGTAGTCCAAAATAGCTGGGGACCCACGTTTGGGAAGCACTAGTTTAGAGCAAGTGAACTCTCTTACCCATGGTTTAGGGTGGCATCTGAACAGAACCCCAGTGCTCTGGCTAGGATGAGGCCACCTCCTTGCCGAAGCTAAGCAGGTTGGGGACTGAGGACTGGATGGGAGACAACTTACACACCACCTTGGGTTCTATGGCGGAAGAAAGGCAAGACATAAGTATAAGAAAAGAATAAAAGTTGGTCTGCGGAGAGGGCTGGCGGGGGAATCTTCCTCTGTTTTGTGACAGCTGCCCTGACTTCATGTGCCTTGTGTCACCTTCCCAACAGCTCCCTTACACTGACTGCCGGCTGTGCTTATATGAGGATGGCACAGAGGTGACGGAAGGTTATTTTCAGCATGTTCCAGACCATTCAGAACTCATCTTGCTACCCCCAGGAGAGAGCTGGCATGGCTGTGAGTAGGACAGGGAGTTTTGTTCTATTCTGCCGCCTGAAAACATCTACCGTCCTCATGCATTTTGAATGTGCGCACATAACCCAGTCAACAGATATCGCAAAATTGTATGCGTTTTATGAAATAAGTAAATTATAAAATAATGTTGTTAACTGGGAAATTTCCGTTGTTGGTGAGCATGCACATTTTTAAGGGTCACGTCAAACTCGCTGAGAGACTTTTGTATGAAGGATATTTTTTTCTCTTTCTTCCCTTCCTTTCATGAATTACTGTAATTGGTTGCAACACAAATATAACCGCATTGACTCAGATAAATCCAGGTTTGATGCATGCAGATTACAGTCAGATATTGCAAGTGAAATGCTTTGAATGCTTGAGAGCTTCTTGCAAATGTTAAGTGTTTCATTATTGCTGTGAATACTGATTAAAAATTAATACTCATTACTGATTATTTTCACTCCCATTAATAATAATGTAAAATATTATCTTGATTAAAGCAAGAACGGGCAACCCTGAATAATTTTGCACGCACCCTCCCCCCACTCTAACAACCTTGCAGATGTGAGCGAGATCCAGCGGTTTCTTGATGCTTTTTCCAGCCGAACGGACGATGTTATTCGCGCAGCTCAGGGGCTGCTCTCTGACGAGGAAGCCCCCAAGAGACGGAAGCTGCTGGCTGACCTCATTCAGACTCTCAGTGAAAATATTTCAGGGGAAAGCAGAGAGGAAGACTGGAAATGGTTCGAAGGTGAGATCTGCCTCAGTGCTGACATGCCCCTTAAGGAGGGTTGTATTTTTCTTCTTATTCTTTGCTAAACATTACACTTTTCATATAATCACAGAGTTGAGCGGCACCCCGAAGGGTCATCTAGTTCAACCCCCTGCATTGCAAGAATTACAGCTAAAGAATCCCTGACAGATGGCCACCCAACCTCTTTAGAAACCTCCAAGGAAGGAGATTCCCCTACCTTGAAGGGAGTCTGTTCCACTTTGGGTGTGTCCAAAGCCCCTCGGAAGAGGAAGCCCAACACAAAGCATTGATTCCTGCACATCTCCCAATCTCAGCTCATGTTGAGATAGCGACATGATCTTGAGCCAAAGGCCTGAAATACATAGTCTGAGATTCTAACCACTACACCACACTGCCTGTACAGGAGTAAGATCAAATAGGGGTTCTTCGCCTCACACCTTGGGTATTAAAAAGACTTCAGAGCTTCAGAACTGCTTTCAGAAGAAGGGCCTATTTTATACAAGCTTGTAGGAGGTTAATGGGGTTTTCTCCCTCTCTCCTAGGGGTTGAATCTCGCTTTAAGACGAAGTCCAGTTATATGCGCTACAGCTGCGAGAGCAGGATCCGAGGTTACATGAAAGAGGTAATGCATGTTTGATGCAGCCCATAGGACACCTTTTAGATGCATCAGTTATCACAGTGAGGGCCATATGGAAGCAGCTAATAAGTTTTAAAGGTCATATTTAAACAGTATTATAATGATTAAAAATGGGAAGTTCCTGGGGAGTTACATAGTAGGGGACCCTACTGGACACAGGACTGTCTGATTACACACACAAAATTTTAAAACCACAAGTGTAGTGAATGAACATGACTAAACTGGACCCATTCATTTCAATGGGTCACCTCTGAGTAAAACTTAGTTGAATACCATCCAATGCATTTGTGAGCCACCTTGAAGACCCATTGAGCCAAAACATAGGGTAGGAATCCTCAAATACATGAATAAGCCACAGCTTTGTTTGTATCGTTTTAAATAAAGGTCGGCAACTACGCTTCCGCACTCCACCCGGCCGTCCAAGCCAAATTCAAAGAGATTGCAGAAGAGATGCTGTTGAAATTAAAGTCAGAGAGGTACAATGGCTGTTATTTTGACAGGAGAGAAGACAAGAAGGTCTGCCTTTGCACGCCAGAAGGCTGGTTCTCTTGTCAAGTAAGTTTCAAACAAGTTTCTGGCGTTGCAAAACTTTGTGTCCATACCTGGTTGTCTTCAGAAAAAGAGTTCTAACAGATATAGGGCAGCAGCTAAAAAAGCCAATGCAATTCTGTGCTGCATCAATAGGCGTATAGCATCTAGATCAAGGGAAGTAATAGTGCCACTGTATTCTGCTCTGGTCAGACCTCACCTGGAGTACTGTGTCCAGTTCTGGGCACCACAGTTCAAGAAGGATACTGGCAAGCTGGAACGTGTCCAGAAGAGGGCAACCAAAATGGTCCAAGGCCTGGAAACAATGCCTTATGAGGAACGGCTTAGGGAGCTGGGTATGTTTAGCCTGGAGAAGGTTAAGGGGTGATATTATAGCCTGTTCATATATATAAAATGATGTCATATAGAGGAGGGAGAAAGGTTGTTTTCTGCTACTCCAGAGAAGCAGACACGGAGCAATGGATTCAAACTACAGGAAAGAACATTAGGAAGAACATCCTGACAGTAAGAGCTGTTCGGCAGTGGAATTTGCTACCAAGGGGTGTGGTGGAGTCTCCTTCTTTGGAGCAATGCTTTGATGGTGTTTCCTGCTTGGCAGGGGGTTGGACTGGATGGCCCTTGTGGTCTCTTCCAACTCTAAGATTCTATGATGGGGAACATTTTCCAGGCAGAGGGCCACATTCCCTCCTAAGTTACGTTCGGGAGGCCGTATACTAGTAGGCCAGACTTCCCCCTTCCCCCTCCATCCAGGCAAGCAAGAGGCCTTATCATAGTTCAAGGACGCAGTTCAGCCAGACAAAAATGCTCAAGGAGGGTGCAGAGCAGGACTCAAGAGGGGTGTTGTCTGAGCAGAAATCAGGGGGCCAGATGGAGAGGCTTGGAGGGCCACATGTTCTCCAGTCCAATATAGAGTTCCAAAACAACCAAGAAAAAGACTGGCCACCAACAGTCAGATGAGGTCAGCAGATTCACCCGCATGTTCAAGCCATACCCTTAAGGACCCCTTTTAACAGGTTCTGATGGGCTTCAGACCCCCATGTCTGGGGGAAATGAGGTCCTAGTTCAGGCATCCCCAAACTGTGGCCCTCCAGATGTTTTGGCCTACAACTCCCATGATCCCTAGCTAACAGGACCAGTGGTCAGGGATGATGGGAATTGTAGTCCAAAACATCTGGAGGGCCGAAGTTTGGGGATGCCTGTCCTAGTTCTTTGGGGTCCAACGCAGGGACAGGCAAGGATTGTGTTTCAGAAGCAGCAACTGAAACAGTTCAGAAGAGTGGGAACGGAATCCACAGCGGGCAAGAGGTGAACCTCCGATGGCAGCAGCGTGAGTGGGACAGAGATGGAGACAGAGCAGGCACTACCCTTGGCAGGATTCTCTCTTCAGCCTCTGACTGAAACCTGGCCTCCAAGCTTCCCTTTGTAGGGCTGGGCAGAGCTGGATAGGCCCTTGCAGCGTCCCAACTGGCTTAGTTCTTGGTTGCATTCCTTAGGGCAGAGGTTTTAAACTTTTTTGAGTTCACGTCTCCATGGACCAACTCCATTCTTTGTGTGGCACCCCTGTAGGGCTCAGAAGCCCGGCTATGTCACCTCTTGCCTGCAGAGCTGGCAGCCTCTCATGCTTTTTCAAACACCCTCCCTTGTGGAGTGTCCCCTCAGCCTCCTTTCCTCTCCCCTCTTCTTGAGAGTCCTCCGGGCAGTTGCTGCCACTGTACCTGGTCTCTTAGCTGTCCCCTCAAAGAGAGGTACCTCCTCACATTGCCCCACAGGGGCCTGGGACTTGTCTGCCCATTCCCAACAGCAAAGGATGGCGGATTGGCTGGCTGGGCTCCCTCACCTGCTTGCTTGCTTGCTTACTCCAAGGCCCCAGGCCAGCCCCAGAGGCACCACTCACCTGTGGAGCTTGCAGCCAGGGCTGCAGCAAGCAGCTATGGAAGCCTTTGGGAGGCAGAGATGTGAGAGGGCATCAGGAGGGAGGGTCAGAGGCCAGTGTTACCTGTGTGGGAATGTTCAGGAATGTGGGTGAGGAGATATTGTTTAATATAAACCTGTGGCACCCCTGAGCATCATTCAAGGCATCCCAGGGTGCCACGGCACACTGATTGAAAACCACTCCCTTAGGGTTTAGGACTCGGGAGACCAGGGTTCAGATTCCTCCACTTGGCCTCAAAGCTTGCTGAGAGTTGCTGCCTCTCAGCCAAACCTGCTTCACAAGGGCACAGGAGGGAGCTGTGATGATCCTCATTCCATGACACCCTGTTCCCTTGCAGAGATTTATTTAAACTTACTTATTTTTATGTAAATTTATGTATCCCCGCTTTGGTTTTTATTTGGTTTGATGTTTTAAAATATGCTGTAAGCTGCCCAGAATGGCTGGGGAAACCCAGCCAGATGGGCAGGGTATAAATAATAATAATAATAATAATAATAATAATAATAATAATAATAATTTCATGCTGTCGTCTTTCTGTAGGGCCCTTTTGATGCAGAAAACTGCCCTAGCCAACACTCCATCAATCCGTATGGGAACAAAGAGAGCAGAGTCCTCTTTAGCACCTGGAACCTCGACCACGTGTAGGTACAGGTGCAATATCTGAACGGGCATTTCCTGCCATTTTGGAAAGGCAAAAGGCACCGGAAGGCAGCCTGATTTCTTCTGAGTTTGGGTTGCTAAGCAGGCAGCCTTCTGGGGGCCACATTACAATGCTGGGTGGGGCAATGGATGTGACTTTAAAACGAACTTGAAAAGCAACAGCCCTGAGATTCAGGACTCAGAATTCTGCCATTTCCCCTGGGTTTGCACAGAATGTGCACTGCCTTGGGTCCCCAGGAAACATTTGCTTGTTGCCAAATTCTGAAAAGGGCTCTAGACATTAACATCCCTAGGGCTTGCTTTCCATTTCAGAATCGAGAAGAAGCGGACGGTCCTCCCGACGTTAGCAGAAGCTGTAAAGGGCCGAGACAGCAGGGAAGTGAACTGGGAATACTTCTACCAGCTGCTGTTTACCGTCCATAATCTGAAACTGGTGCACATTGCCTGCCACAAGAAAGCCTACCACAACCTCAGCTGTGACAAAACCAAGATCTACCGAAAACGGAAAGGGGCCTTCAAGATCTGGAAGTGACACCCGCCCCCCATTTGCCAAGGGACTGACTTCTAAGTTGTGGGCTGATGTAACTTTTTCCTGAGCACTTGGGTGGGTGGTCTGGCTGACGAGCCTTTATTTTGTGGAGTCCCAATGCCTTCTTGGCCCTTGACCTCCGAACTTCCTCCACATTCTGCATCAGTTCCACGTGCCTGTCTCCATCAGGAGGAAGGGCACACGTTTTTGAACTCCCTAATGCTGGCGACTCCATTGATTTCCCTGATGTGGGTGCCTATTGTCCAGGGCCCATGCCGTCACCCAAGTCAAACAATGGATTCTTCTCCACATCCTATGGGGATTTTGCAATGTTTAAATGGAAGGCTCATTGTTTACCTATATGAGTTATTTTACCTATATGTGGCGGAAGCCCAAAATCAAGTAGTAGAAACAGAAAATGGCCTCACTGCCTTATGCTTTCTGTGCCTTTTTCAGCCTGGCTTATCCTGCAGTGCTGCAGACAAACTGCAGAACGGAACATGAAAAATAAGAAACCAATCACATATGCTGGAATCCTTCATTTCAAGCCCAGAGCCTGTAAAGCCCTGATTTTATTTTTGTAGCGTATCTAGCTCTCCTGTCTAGCAGAGTCCTAAGCATGTCTGTTCAGAAACAAGTCCTACACATTTAGGACAACTGTGTGCTCCCCCCCACACCAACTCGCCCTTCTCACCAAGGCCTGTTACCTCTTCAGCTTCCCACACCACCTCCTCCCAGTCTTCTCCCTCATTGTTGTCCCACCAATCCCCTGGCTCTGAGCCTTCTTCCCTTGG
Source organism: Zootoca vivipara (assembly GCF_963506605.1). Taxonomy (NCBI): domain Eukaryota; kingdom Metazoa; phylum Chordata; class Lepidosauria; order Squamata; family Lacertidae; genus Zootoca; species Zootoca vivipara. The sequence continues at coordinate 72,384,174 of NC_083281.1, forward strand.
GGATTTCCCAGCTGGTCCCTCCCACCATTCCTCTGCGTCCAACAAGTCCATGACACCAGGAGTGTATCGCATGCAAAATGTTGGTTGCTAGCCATGCAAATAGAAAGGAAGACAGGGATTAATGCAATGAGCATTGTGATGTCACACAGACAACTATGGTTCTCTAAGCAGTGTAGGATAATGCTTAGAGCGACCGGGGTCAAAATTACTTTTAAGGGGGGGGGGAGGAAACAGAAGTGGTTTCCTTTCAATTTGACTATAAATCAGGGGAGGTTATCCTGAAGCCCTCCAAATATTGGGACTCCAGCTCCCAATTCAGCTTGTTTGTACAAGCAATTGTCAAGTATGCTCGGAGTCCAGGAACATCTGGAAGGATGCAGGTTAGCCCAACTTACTATAAAGAGCTAGACAGATTAGTGGAGGAAAGGATTATCTGCTGTAATTAGCTAAAACAACTAAGAGGAACTAAACAGTGCGAGAATGCCGTTGTTTCTGGATGCCTGTTTGGAGGCATCCAACTTGCTGCTGTAAGACATTTGAACAGAGCAGCCTTCCCCAGCCTGTTGCTCTCTAACTGTTGGACTACAATTCCCATCATTCCTGAGCCCTTGCTGGGTGTTTACTGGGAACTTAAAGAGCTCACAACATTTGGAAAGCTGGATTAGATGACACATCTATTATCCATCAGGGTTCTTCTATTATTTCTCCAAATCCTCTGCAACAGTCTAGGGTGGCTTCTGTGCCAGATCAACTGGGGTAGAAGCTTCCTTGAGGTAGAAAATTTGGTAACCCCCCCCCCCCGGCTGCCCAGCTTAGCCCTGTGGCTCCTCAATTTCTGCACCGCTCCTCCATGCTGTGTTTTCTTCATGTGCAACAACAATTAAATAAAATCCTGCCAACACAAATAACACTGTCATTTGGGAACTATCCGACAGTCTTCCGTTCCCAAAATCCAGAGAGCGGATTTCTCTTCTCTGGCATCAGCCGCTTTGCAACATGAACTAACACGACTTAAGGGCTCTATAAATCGTTTTTAATTAGTTCTCTACTAAGCTTCTGCCGTTCCAGGCCGCTGCCTCGCAACCTGGGTGATCAGCAGTGCAAGAAATACTGTAGGCAAAGCGGATCGTTACCTCTTTGGAAAAGGAGGCTGGAGGGGATATTCATTCATACTGGGGCTAGCATCTCTCACTGTGCCCGAGAGATCCTGCAAACTCTCCTCCCAAGCTTGCTGGTGCAACCCCTGAGCCTGCAGGAAGTTGCCAAGTGACCCCACAACTCCCACCTTCCAAGCTTGCATTCTCACAGGAATCAAGATACTGACTTGTTTCCCATACACATGCTCCTTCTGGGAACTGTTTGCTCTTCTCACCCTTCTGGGAGTCAGGAGCTGTTCATAACAAGTGCTGTCAAACTTTCTGCTGACTTTCTGGCTTTGTCTCGCATGCAGTCTGTGACGTTGCCTCCAACATCTGCACTGGGAGGGTTAACTTTTTCAAAAAAGAAGATGCACTTCTCTAGAAGATGTAACAACGGTGGTGAGATGCACATTTGCATCAGGGAAAGAGAAATGGCAGCTACTGAAGGTGACCGGGTCAGTGCTCGGTGCTCAAGCGACTTCTTCCTTTTCATCGTCATCATCTTCCTTGGCTATGAAGTGTCCCTTTCTTAGCTCTCGCCTGCTGGCAGACGCCCGGGAGAGAGGATGGGCTGGGAGGTCCTAGGAAAGGAACAAGCCAAGAGCAGTCTTAATGCATGGGCCACGGTTGCTTCAGACAGACCACTCAGGGCCCTGTGTGACTCCAGCTCCCATCAGCCCCAGCCAGCATGGGATCATGGGAATTGTAGTCCAACAGCATCAGGAAGGTACCATGTTGTTATTCCTAGCATGTATGAACACCTGGGACAACTGATTAGACATGTAAAGTTTCTGGAAATTGTAAAGCTGTGGAAAAGAACTGTTCCCCCTCCCCAGGAAAAACATAAAATTAGGGAGGGGGATCAAAAATCACTTTGTATAAATTGGTTTGCCATTAAATTATCATGTTTGATATACGAAAAATGCAATTTATTCAGCCAATGATTACAAACTGAATTTACTTTTTAATTTCCTAAGAAAAATAAAAGTTAGAAATGGAGCTACAAGCTGCTGAACTGCAATGAAACTCTTTGGCATCTCTTTCATTCTGCTGATTTATGAGGACCAGGCAAATAAAAACAAAAACTTGATAAATCAACAACATTTATAGTAAAACAAGAAAATAATTATCTCTTGGTTGTATTCAGCTACGTCAATCATGAGTAGATCTACTGAAATTAATTACCCTAAGATAACCATTCAATGGAACTACTACGAGTAGGACTAGCATTGAACACTACTTTATGTCTCCCTCAGCCCTTCAGTGTCAAGCAGACATAAAGCATTCATTTCCATCAAAAAAAGGGAGCAGTTAAGTGAATGACAGGTGGGCAACCTCACCCACACTTAAAATTTAGCTCATGAGACTAGATCTTAATAAGGAGCCAAAAAGCTCCCTCACCCAAATTTATTAGTTGTCTCAGACGTCCTACAAAGACCTATCTTTTGGGCACCCTTGAAATTATTAGCTGTGATCACTATGTGACTGTTTTTAAATGTTTTTATTTTTTTAAATTGTTTTGCTTTCTCTGGTTTATTATGGGCAGGACATACGTTAAATAAAATAATAATAAATAATAATACGGGGGCTTACTCCTAAATGAGTGGGATTTGGGTTGCAGCCGTAACCCCAGGCTTCCTTCTGCTGACCCCCTTCCTTTACCTGCATAAATGCCACACTGCCAAAGAATCGGTCTACTGGCAGTGGCTGGTTGCTGTCCTCGTTCAAGAAGATGCTGTTGTCCAACTTGAACCCTTGACTCAGCTCCTCTGGCTCCATCTCAGAGTCATCCGACAACTGAGCTCCACAGCTCTCCTCTTCCTCTTCTTCTTCCTCGTTCTCTTCCTCCACAATCTGGACACGGGGCTGGAAGAGGGCTTTGCCATCCGCACCTGGCGCGGATGGCTTCAAGCAGGGGCCATCATCTTCAGCCTCCAGCATCTCTTCAGCCGTCTGAGGAACCTCCTTCCCTTCGCTTTGCAGCATCATCTTGAGGTGCGGAAACTTCACACCCGAGGTGGCTTTATCGGCAGTCTCTTTTGGGAAGAGAAGGTGGCTGCTGCTCGCACAGAAATTGGCTCCTTGTATCTCCAGTTTGGCCAGGCTTTTCTTTTCACATTTTAGCTTCTTTGAAGGGTGTCTGTCAGTTGCTTTGTGTGAAGGACCCTGTTTGAACAACAACAAGAAGAAGAAGCCAGAGACTGAAACCTCCACATCAAATTGACGATAAACAGAAAAATGACTTTCAGTTAGCCCATAATAGAGATAGGAAACTATTACTGAACTCTCAGGCTCAAATCCCACCCAGCTCAGCAATGATGCTCACTGGGTAATTCTGGGCCAGTCCCTCTCAGCCTCGTAGGGTTGTTGAGAGGATGAGAGGAGAGATAATTCCATATGCCACTTAGAGCAATTTGGAAGGAATGATGGGATATCAGTGACAAAATATTTTTGTCTTACTAACCATCATTTCTACACCAAGCTCTTACAAAGAAATCATAAGATTCTGCAAAGCAAATATAACAGATCTATCTGTCCAAGTTAAGCCCATATGAAAATCCCGAAATCCTATTAGAATAGAGTGGTAACAGTGACACAATAATTGGACTTGGAAGCCATAAGGCTTGAGTTCAAATCCCCCTTCAGCCACTGACACTCTGGCTGATCTTGAGCCATTTTCTCTTGCTCAAGCCTACCTCACAGGGGTGTTGTGACAACCCCTCACTGGGGGTGGGGTGGGTCAGCCATGTGATCACCTTGAGATATTTAGGGAAATGATGGAATAAGGGCACAGGGGAAAAAACCTGCTTATTCCTAACCCGGTGACTAATTCACACAAACAAGTGACAATTATTTGCATAAATTAGCATACGCACAACGGGCGTTGTTCTCTATGATGAAGCATCCCTAACGGCCACCGACAACCTGCAAATATTTAAATGTATCAATATATATTAGCATATGCAAATCGACTCACACTCCCGGCCCGCATGGAGAAGGTCTGTCCGCAACGAGGTCAGATCCACCAGGCACCATCACCAACTTCCGGCGGCACGCAGAGCTACTTCCGCAGTCCCCCCCCCCCGCAGGGAAAACGCCCAATCAAGAGCAATATTCGGGCTCTTTCAGACGTCAAGACCGCCATTTTATTTTGTGCGCTACGTCACCCCTCCCCCTGGAAAGCGATATCATCGCCATCTTTGTATAGGACAGCGTTGCTCAGAGACAAAAATCAAGCGTCTCCAGTCTCTCCCGTGTTTCACCCCAGTCGGAACTTATAGAGATGCCGCCTTACCCTCGCCGTCCATCTTTCTTCCAGGACTTTTAACGACGAGACCAGGACTTAGGAGGTCACACTGAGGAAAGAACGGACATCTTTCTCGAGGGCAATCGTGATGTCTAGTGACGATACACGAAACACAGAGCCACGAAAAGTATAGAGAGACACGATCTGAATGTCACGTTCAAACAGACCCCTTTTCTAGACCGCTAGTGAGCAATCCTAGGTTTTAGGCTAGGTGTTACGTATAAGACTTCTAAGGTCCCAAATATAAAACAAGCGTTCATAAATGTACGTGGCAAACACATGCATAAGTATATAAACCACGTGTCTGAAATAGTACAGGAGAACAATCCTGGAGTCATTTTGACTCTCCCAAACCATTTTGACTCTCACAGTGACCTCAAATATTTCTCTGCAAGGAGGAAGGAAATGGGAAAGCCTCTTCATTGTCTTCTGCTTACCTGTCTTAAGGGCATATGTGTGTATGAATAGGGTGAGCCTGTGCCCTGGATTCAGGAATTAAAGTTTTTACCATCACAAAAGAATGAGCTGTCCAGGTAATACAATCAGTGACTATTATCAGGTATTCTGGCAAACAGGATTTCTGCTGTAGACCGCCCCTTCTTTGATCTATGTATGATGTATTGGGGGGTGGCCTCTAAGCTTAAAGGTAAAGGTAAAGGGATCCCTGACCATTAGGTCCAGTCGTGACCGACTCTGGGGTTGCGGCGCTCATCTCGCGTTATTGGCCGAGGGAGCTGGCGTACAGCTTCCAGGTCATGTGGCCAAGCATGACAAAGCCGCTTCTGACAAACTTCCCGCTGGAGTGGTACCTATTTATCTACTTCCACTTTGACATGCTTTTGAACTGCTAGGTTGGCAGGAGCAGGGACCAAGCAACGGAAGCTCACCCCGTCGCGGGGATTCAAACCACCGACCTTTTGATCAGCAAGTCCTAGGCTCTGTGGTTTAACCCACAGCAACACCAGCTTACAGGGTGGCAATTTCAAAGAGTATACAGTGGTACCTCTACTTACGAATTTAATGCATTCCGAACGCACATTCGTAAGTCGAAAAAATTTGTAAGTCGAATCCCATAGGAATGCATTGGGAGAAAAAAATTGTAAGTTGAAGCAACCCTATCTAAAAATTCGTAAGTAGAAAAAATCCTATCTAAACTGCATACAAGATGGCGAACAGAGCTCCGTTTGTAAGTAGAAACATTCGTAAGTAGAGTTATTCGTAAGTAGAGGTACCACTGTACAAGGGCTTGTACGCCATTGTTCTGGGCTCCTCCTCCCTCCTGCGTGTGGTGAGTGAGAGCCCTGTTGCAACAGTTTTAATAAAGATCAAGCTTACTAGCTGCTTTGCTTCTCAATATTCTTTGGTAGGCTTCTGTTATTTTTTTCCTTCCGAAAGGGAACCTACTTAAGGACTCTATACGGGCTCTTGGATACCCTATAAGGGAAAAGGAGCAGTTTTTTCTTATAACAGGTGGGCTGAAGCAGCAGCAGGTGCCCTCTCCTTCCAGAACAAAAAATAATTGCAGAGCATCTGCTTGGCATGCAGAAGGTCTCAGGTTCAATCCTCAAAGGCATCTTCAGTTAGGGCTGGGAGAGAACCCAGTGGCGTACAAATAATAAAGTTGTTGTTGTTGTTGTTGTTGTTGTTGTTGTTGTTGTTGTTGTTGTTGTTGTTAAATATGAAATAATCCAATTTGCAACTCAATACCTTCATCACCTGACTTTCACTCTCAGCAGAGAACAAACAATAGTTAACCATTAACCCTTTAAGGAGCGTAGGAAACTACTGTGGGGAAAACCACCCCACAATATTAGCAATACTCTTTTAGCCATTCTCATTTCAGTGTGAGTTAAACCAATTATACTTAACAGGCCATGGAGCAGGTCTGTGGAGAAGGGGTTGAGAAGGCTCTGGGTTGGATGTTTCCCAACTTCTACTCTAAACAAAACTTCTTCAAGTGGAACAAGAAAATGTGCCTCCAATTTGGCTCTCTGAAGTTTCAGAAACAGCAATTTTGACTACAGTAATTTAAGAACACGGTGCATGTGTTTGTGCATCTCTAACCTAACCCCCCCCAGTGTTTTCCACACTCTTAGCCACTTGGTGGCAACCTTAGCCAGGGAATGATGTACAGTAGTTCCAATTGATAAAACGCAGAGAGTCAAATTTCCGTACCTGCCTCTGTTTATGCAGGACCCCTCCGATTCAGGAAAAGCCTGTGTCTAGTTTTGGCCAAACTAGGTCAGCTTGTGGATATTTTGTAGTTATGAGTGGCTCGCAGGATGGATTGCACGAGGTGCTTGTCAGATCCCAAAGGTCCCAGAATTAGGACTAATGAAGGTGTGACACCTGGATGTCTGTGATCAGCTCTCCCTTCTGGTTTTATTCAAAAAATACTTTAAATAATAATGGGCTATAGCCTGCAAAGTTTTACTCAGAGTGGACCCATTGGAATGAATGGACCTACATTAGTCATGTCTGTTAATTTCAATAGGTCTACTCTGAAAAGGGCTAACAACCTTAGAAGAGCTTGCCAAAAGAGGGCTCATGTTATCCAGCATCCTGTTCTCACAGTGGCCTGCCAGATGCCCCAGGGAGAAACCAGCAAGGGCACTCTTTTCTCCTGTGGTTTCCAGCAGCTGGCATGCAGAAGCATTGCTGCTTCCAACAGTGGAGGCTGAGCATGGCCATCATTGCTCGTAGCCACAGATAGTCTTCTCCTTAATGGATTTGTCCAATTCTCTTCTAAAGCTATCTAAGTTGGGGGCCATCACTGCCTCCTGTGGGAGCGAGTTCCATAGTTTACCTATGTGCTTGTGTTAATGAGAACTTTCTCCTATCTGCCCCGAATTGTCCAACGTTCAGCTTTGCTTGATGGCCCCGAATTCTAGTTGTATGAGAGAGGGACAGAAACTTTCTCTATCCTCTTTCTCATACCACGCATAGCTACCGTGTTTCCCCGAAAATAAGACATATCCATAAAATAGGCAGTAGCAGGATTTCTAAGCATTTCTGCAATATAAGCCATACCCCGAAAATAAGACATGGATGCGGCGCCTCCCGGCAACAGCTCACTGCCCTCCGCCATGCCGCGCCATGCCTGGTCCCGCTGGAATAAAACACCCCCCGAAAATAAGCCATAGTGTGTCTCATTGAGGAAAATAAATATAAGATGGTGTCTTATTTTCGGCGAAACGCGGTATATAAGCTTCTATCACATCACCTCTTAATCTCCTCTAAGAATTCCCAAACACTGCAACCTTTCATAGGGGAGTTGTACATTTGATCCGGGAACATACCCAGTCTGTCATCCTAGAGAGCCATGGCTGCCAGTTTGTCCAATAGTGACCTAGATGGACCAACAGTTGACTCATTATAAGGCAACTTCTTCTGCTCCTCAGTACATCCCTGTAGGCCAGAGGTTTTCAACCAGTGGGGTGCCTTGAATAATGGTCAGGGTGCCATCATGGGCAACACTGGCCCCTGTCCCTATTTCTTTCTCTCACTCCTCTGATGCCCTCTCGCATCTCTGCCTCCCAAAGGCTGGCACAGCTGTTTATTGCAGCAGCCCTGGCTATAAGCTCCGCAGGTGAATGGTGCTTCTGAGAGGCACCTCTCTTTGGGGCGAGGGGGGAGCGACCAGGGATGGCAGCAGCAGCAGCCTGGAGGACTCTCAAGGAGAAGGGGCTGAGGTAACACTCCACAAGTGGGGGCGTTCGAAAAAGGGTGAAAGGCTGCCAGCTCTGCAGGCAAGGGGTGACATAACAGCAAGCATCCCCAAACTTCGGCCCTCCAGATGTTTTGGACTACAATTCCCATCTTCCCCGACCACTGGTCCTGTTAGCTAGGGATCATGGGAGTTGTAGGCCAAAACATCTGGAGGGCCGCAGTTTGGGGATGCCTGCATAACAGGGCCAGTGCAGCAGAAAGAACGTAGTTGGTCAAGGGAGCCGTGGACACAAAAAGGTTGAAAACCTCTGTTGTAGGCCAAATAACAGCTCCACAGTGGGTGGGAGTGGGTTAAGAAGGGGGGGGGATATTTCACTCCTGTTCCCACAGCACCGTCTTCTTGATTTGACCTCCCAACAACTGCTTTTGGTTTCTTATCTTATTTTTAAACACGGGAGATTCAATCAATGATGTCATGACGTTACATCTAGCATGTCCCTCAAGAGACGTCTTGATGCAGCAGGGTTTAAAATAGTTTCCATTATCTTCTAATTACGGGAGTATAAAAGGCAGCAATTGTGTGTTGTGGGAGCGTGCTGTACCAGGATAAGGAAGCCTGCACCCCAGTTGAAATGGGAACGAAAAATGTGTGCAGCCCTAAAATCTCTGTGAGGTGAGAGACTCCAGGGGTCGCAGGTTTGATTTTCTTGCAATGAAGGTCAGCGGAGACTGTGGTGTCTTTGGCGTATATGGTTTTATTTACACATCTACACAACCTGAGCATAAGTTGGTGGGGCTTGCAGCATTAGCGTACCATCAGATCTTGCTTCTCTATTAGTCGCAGCTTTGGATCCAGCATGAAGCAAGCATGTTCAAGGTGTCTCCAGCTTCCAGCCTGCTTGCAGCTCAGCTGACAACCCACATGTTAACATGTTAACATGCTAACCACAGTGCTTGACTACTCAGGCACCATTGCCTCGAGAAGGGCTCTGGTTTGGCAAGCTTGCTCTCATGCCTTCTACCCCAACAGATCCTTGATCCCAAGAATCGGAAGGCACTTGGCATCATCCAGACTAGCCCCCAACAAACTCACAGCAATACAGTGTGTGGCAATGACAGCAGGTGGTTGAAGCATCTGGTCGGGCCACTGTGAGAATGGGATGGTGGACTAGATGGGCCACTGGCCCTTACCAAGCAGGGCTGTTCTAACTGGGTTTTGAAAGAAAAACCTCCAAGAGGTGGACCCAGGTCAGCTGGAGCCAAGACACAAGGAGCTGTGTGAGAGGTATAGCCAGGATGGAAGCTAGGAAGGAGGAGGAGGAGGAGGAAGAGCCAGGATACCAACGGGTCACGTTGTGGGAGGAGCAAGGCAGAATCCGGCGGTCCTTGGGTGGAGTTTTGCCCCAACACTGGTTGACTGAAAGGGTTGATTTATACTAGTTAAAAAAGCAAAATACAGGAGGGTTAGTAACCCAAATTGCAAGCTTTTTCAAGGTGAGAGAGGGAGACGCAAGTCTTGTCTCGACTAGGGTCTTGCATCGGATTTGGCCAAGGCCCGACACAAGCAAAGGAAGGTCCTTCTTCATGCAGCACATAGCCAAACTCTGGAACTCTCTCCCACAGAAGGCAGTGATGGCCAACAACCCAGCTAACTTTAAAAGAGGGTTAGAGAAATTCATGGAGGATAAAGCTATTCATGGCTACTAGCCATGATTCTGCTCTGCCTCTATAGGGTCAGAAGCAGCAATGCTTCCGAATACCAGTTGCTGGAAGCCACAGAGGAGAGGAGAGAGCTCATGTGCTCAAATCCTATTTGCAGTTTTCCCATTGAGGCATCTAGTTGGCCATTGTGAGAACAGGTTGCTGGATTGCACGGGCTCCCTTTGGCCTGATCCAGCAGGCTCTTTCTGATGTTTTTTCACATACTTATGTTCACATGCCAAGACTGCTGTAGGCTGTGTGGTCTTCATTTTAAGGCCTCCTCCTGGAAAATAATAATCACCTGGTATCACACCCACAGTTCAAAGCGGACCCTGGCAGGGGGCAAATGGGAGGGTGAAGCATCACATGGGTCCTTGCTGTGCATGCACAATGCATTTAGATGCATGTGCACGAGGCACGATGTGCAAAAAGGGGATCCACTTGCACCACTGCTATTTTTAGAAGAAGGATAACTGCCAGCGCCTGCCTCTTCCCTCTGTTATTACATATTGCTGAAGCATCTTATCTGTCTGCCATCTTCATTTGCTCTGCAGCAGCCCGTCCTCTGCTGGTTAAAAAGCCAACCTGGCTTTCATGCAGTTAAAGGCAGAACAGGAAAACACCCTACAATACATTACCTATTGTTCAAAGGCGGCTGTGTGCTGCCTGCGTGGTCTCCTAGGGGCTCCTCCGGGCAAGCTGTTTGTTGAGCATTCATCCCAATCTGCTCACAGAAAGCTGACACAGAGGTTATACAAGGTCCGGCCTGTTCGCATGTAGGGTTTAAAAGTTAACTTTAGTTAAACGAATCCTTGCTTGGAGCATGCCTTTGGTTGAAAAGCATTCAGACGGAGACTTGGTATGAAGTCAGAAAGCATGTGTTTATTTAGGGAAAAGACCATTCAATGATAGGAAAGAGATCAGGTGCTTTCGGGAGAGGCTGGGTCCGGCCCCCCACAAGGTCTGAGGGACAGTGGACCGGCCCCCTCCTGAAAAAGTTTGCTGACCCTGTCCAGTCCAATCCCCTGCAATGCAGGAATGCAACCATGACTGGTCCTTTGTTCCCAGAGGCTAAATCCAAAATGGCATCTTGCCTCGAGGTTCAGAGAAAGTGCGAGGAGCAGGGAGTTTTAAACAGGATGCAACCCAACATCCATCTACTTGTGCTCCACTATGATCTTGTGGCTGATGGACACAGCTGCTCCTTATGCTACCTGGGAATAGAGATCTGAGCAAGACCACAAGACGAGCCTGCTGGATCAGGCCAAATGGCCCATCTAGTCTATCATCTTGTTCTCAGAGTGGCTGAACCTGATGCCCCAGTATGAAACCAGCAAGCTGTATTTTTTGAGCACAAGAGCCCTCTCCCCTCCTGCGGTTTCCAGAAACTGGTATTCAGAAGCATTATTGTCTCTAACTGTGGAGACAGAGCCTAGCCATCATGGCTAGCGACCATCAATAGCTCTCTCCACCACGAAGTTGTCTAATCCTCTTTTTACAGTAAACCATCCAAGAATTGCACGGGCAGTGGTTGTCTTCTGCTGGGATCTCTTCCTGGTCTTATGTGCTCCCAGGCTCGTAACAGTGTCATGTTTACAGCATTGTCAAAGCTGCCACCTTCATTCTTAAGGAAAAAAATAAATACCGTAAGAGAAGAGGCCAAAGGACCAGCTCTCTCTTGTTTCTTTGTGGAACTAGGACACACCACAGACTGGCATGGTTCTTCTTCTCGTTGTTTTAAGAGAAAAAGGGGGTTGCTTCTAATCTTGGAATTCAAGTTTAGGTTTAAATCACGCTTTACAAGGAGTAAGATCAGCCAGGGTAGGGTATGAACCAGGGCATGATAGAACAGGCTGGTGGTGAGAGATTTTACAACCCTATCTTCTTCTCATTCTTTCCCTGCTAAACATCTAGGAATTGCCCTCTGTCTTTTAGATGCTGCAAGACTTTGCTGTCTTTGCTGCAACAGACTAAGGCAGCTATCCCTCTAGAGATTTTTTAAAAATAACAATATTACACAGTCCTAGAATCATAGAGTTGGAAGGGACTATGAGGGTGCTCCAGCTCCCTGCAATGCAAGAATATGCAGCTGTCCCATATGGGGATTGAACATGCAACCTTGGTGTTATCAGCACCATGCTCTGACCCACTGAGCCATCCAGCTCTATAATTAAGAATATTTGCGGAAGTTTAAAAAGAGTCTCCTGAAAATTTGACTCCTTCGTTAACTGAAGCTGCAGTAGAGTAAAATTGTTGCAAGGGGCTTGGGCACGATCTAGCAGCTAGGTATTTGCATGCTGCTTAAAGGAGTGACATTTGTTTGGTTTTCTATGGCCACTCAAGCGCTTCAGATTCCTTGCAAACAGGATAAAGCCCCATGCATGAAACTTCTACGAAATTCACAAATGCTGACCTAGGGAGTAAACTACTTCCATAAACCGAAAGTCTCTTCATAAACACATTGCATTATTTGGTGTGATTTCTTTGGGGAGTTGAATATATATATATATATATATATATATATATATATATATATATATATATATATATACACACCCTGGCTTTGTGTAAATGTATCTGTTTGGTGCACACAACATGACGATGACTGGTCATTGTTTTACAGGAGTCTCATTAAAGATGGATGGGTGATGTTGATTTTGGCAAGTTTAAAACTACTTAAGCCCCTATATGAATTCAACCGGTGAATGAATATTTGATGCTCACCTTTATTAAATTCCACACACCCCCAACATCAAATTGACACGAAATGCGTATGGATCTTTTCCAAGCCAAGGTTGGGGTAGGCAGAAGGGAGTGAGGGGATAGGGTCTGCTAGGAGATTATTTAAAGGTGACGAAAAGGATGACAAAAGGGTGGCATGAGTGGTGAAGTTTATAAGCATAGGAAGTGGATTAAGATAAGTTTTTTCCTCCTCTGTCTCTCAGTCTCTCTCTCTCTCAGTCTCTCTCTCAGTCTCTCTCTCTCTCTCAGTCTCTCTCTCTCAGTCTCTCTCTCTCTCTCTCTCTCTCTCTCTCTCTCTCTCTCTCTCTCTCTCTCTCTCTCTCTCTCTCTCTCAAGTGCAAGAAACCAGAGTCAATGACTGAAGCAGAGCTGCAAGATCAAGACAGAGAAGAAAAAGTACTTTTTTGTGCAGCGCATAGTTCAACTTTGGAACTCCCTCACACCGTGGCAAACCAGATGTCTCTTCTGAGAAAGCTACAAAAAGGATCCAAGCACAGGAGCAACACTCTCCCCTCCTGTGCTTTCCAGCGACTGGGATTCAGAAGCATTTCTGCCTCCAACTGTGGAAACAGAGCATAGCCTTCATGGCTAGTAGCTGTCGATAGCCTTCTCCTTCATGAATTTCTCTATTCCTCTTTTAAAGCCATCCAAGTTGGTGGCCATCATGGCCTCCTGTGGGAGGGAGTTCCACAGTTTAACTATGCACTGTCTCCTAGGGGAAGTACTTTATTTTGTCTGACCTCCTGAATATTCTAACATTCAGCTTTATTGGATGTCCGCGAGTTGTAGTGTGATGAGCAGCGGAGATAAATTTCTCTCTCTCCACTCTCTCGATGCCATGCGTAATTTTACAGACGTCTATGATATTGCCTCTTACTCACCTTTCCTCTAAACTTAAAAAGCCCCAAACGCGGCAAATGTTTTCTTTACGGGGGTGTCATTCCACCTGCAGTTCTCCAAACGCTAACTTTGGGCCTCACCCTGACTGTTATTGACAGGCTGCCCGGGGTCCTTCCTGCTATCTAAAGAGGCAGTGGAACAGAAAACAGCAGCAGGAACTGGCAAGTCTCCGAGATTTCCTCCCTGGTGTCACCTCCTGTTTGGTGTAAAAACGCCAGGGGGAGGCTTTTTGACATTTCAAGTGTGTTCTCCAATGCGAGGGCTTGCCCGCCTCAGGCTAGCTGAGAAAATCTTGCCTACAGATGTCCAATTATCACTGCAACATCTACTCATGATACTGCAGCAGTGCGCCTTCCGTGTGTTTAACAGATGAAACCAGGCAGGTGCTGCTTGCAACAGCCCAGTTCTTACAGTTGGAGGGCTGAGGCGGGCCACCACTTCTTCCAGCCCAGGCTTGCTCGCTCGCCCCATTCAGAAACAGCAGCACAGTGCACATTTTTCAGATCCACTTGATTGGATCTAAGTGTCAGAGGGCCTAAGCATCTCTGGCAAGGTGGACTGTTGCAGACAGTGCTCCCCCCAAAAAAATATGTTTAGGGGTACTCTCATTTTCCTACTCATATTGAAATTGTTGTTGTTTAGTCGTTTAGTCGTGTCCGACTCTTCGTGACCCCATGGACCAGAGCACGCCAGGCAGTTTGGTCAAACTCATGTTGGTAGCTTCGAGAACACTGTCCAACCATCTCATCCTCTGTCGTCCCCTTCTCCTAGTGCCCTCAATCATTCCCAACATCAGGGTCTTTTCCAGGGAGTCTTCTCTTCTCATGAGGTGGCCAAAGTATTGGAGCCTCAGCTTCACGATCTGTCCTTCCAGTGAACACTCAGGGCTGATTTCCTTTTTGATCTTCTTTCTCCCCACAGTCTTCATTGGCCTTAGGCCAAGCATGGCCAAACTTGGCCCTCCAGATGTTTTGGGACTACAACTCCCATCATGCCATTGGTCAGGGATGATGGGAATTGTAGTCCCAAAACATCTGGAGGGCCAAGTTTGGCCATGCCTGCCTTAGGCTGTTTACTGTCCCTTCAGGAGAGCTTCATTTACATCCATGGAGTTTGGGAAAGAAAGACTCAAAGGCAACTCCCTTTAAAATGGTGATTTGTAACTCTACGCCTTCATCGCATGATCAAAGGTTCACTCTCAGCACAGAGTAAAAAACCATCAACAGGTAATCACTAATCCATTAAGGAGCTCAGAGTCCTATAGAAAAAACTACTGTGGAAAAACCCCAATGTTAGCAATGCACATTTAGCCATTTCCCATTTCCAACCTTCATCAATACACATACATTTTCCATTTCTGTGTCAATAAAATCAATAGGCTTAACATGGAGGTCCAGACACCAGCTGTCTCCAATCATAAGGTGGTGTCAGTGTTTGTGGTGCTAAAGGAAGAGGTCCAGTGGTGAAGGGGAAGGGGCTTCTGGTGCCTGGGAACCAAGCTCCTCATGGAAAAACAGGTCCCTGCAGCGGTAGACGGAGGGAGGCCAAGGAAACATGGGTCTTCTACAGCACCATTGGCGGATGGTGGGTGCATAGAAAGTTTTAGGATAGGTGGGATCAGGCAGCAGATGCCTCCTCCTCCTTCCTGCCCCTCAGAGCCGGTGCATTGCGCAAGGCTGGGCCACCTCCGCTTCCGCCGCCTCTCCTCCTTCCTGCCTGCTCTCCAGCAGCCGCTACAACCTGCCCAAGGGAGGAGGCCAGCAGTGGTAGCCATGGAGAGGCAACAGGATGTTCCCTCACAGTCACCACTTCCACCCCTCAGGACAAGCGCCAGCTCACCCTCCTTCCTGAGGTTGGTGGCACTGGCTTGGGAAATAGGGACATTCTGGGATCAAACCAG
Source organism: Zootoca vivipara (assembly GCF_963506605.1). NCBI lineage: Eukaryota > Metazoa > Chordata > Lepidosauria > Squamata > Lacertidae > Zootoca > Zootoca vivipara. The sequence continues at coordinate 72,399,532 of NC_083281.1, forward strand.
AAGCTGGGGCGGCTTTTGTGATTCCAGGACTGGCCCTGGAAAATAGGGACACTTGGGGAGGTGGTGGTTTAATGCTGTGAAGTGTATAGAGGGGACGGCATGAATAGAGCAGGTGGAATGTATAGAGATGTGTGTTTGTCTCAGTGGCACGGTGTGTGGTTTTGAGTGTATTTTTTGAGGTACAGTGGTACCTCAGGTTACAGACACCTCGGGTTACAGACACTTCAGGTTACAAACTCCATTAACCCGGAAGTAGTACCTCAGGTTGAGAACTTTGCCCCAGGATGAGGCAATCACGCGTGGCTGTAGCGGGAGGCCCCATTAGCTAAAGTGGTACCGGTACCTCAGGTTTCAGGTTAAGAATGGACTTCTGGGATGAATTACAGTAAGTTCGTAACCTGAGGCACCACTGTATGTTTTTATTGCCTATGATGTTTGAATGTTTAATAAAGCATTCAATAACCAAACCCTTGGTCAGCATAATCTTCTTCTGCTACCACTATTAATTGGACAATTGCTTTATCCAGAAGAGCTCTTCCTAGTCAATGCAGCCTTGCCAATAGGAGATAATAATAATAATAATAATAATAATAATAATAATAATAATAATTTATTATTTATACCCCGCCCATCTGGCTGGGTTTCCCCAGCCACTCTGGGCGGCTTCCAACAGAAAAATAAAACACAATAATCTATTAAACATTAAAAGCCTCCCTGAACAGGGCTGCCTTCAGATGTCTTCTAAAAGTCTGGTAGTCGTTTTCCTCTTTGACATCTGTTGGGAGGGCGTTCCACAGGGCAGGCGCCACCACCAAGAAGGCCCTCTGCCTAGTTCCCTGCAGCTTGGCATCTCGCAACGAGGGAACCGCCAGAAGGCCCTCGGTGCTGGACCTCAGTGTCCGGGCTGAATGATGGAGGTGGAGACGCTCCTTCAGGTATACTGGACCGAGGCCATTTAGGGCTTTAAAGGTAAGCACCAACACTTTGAATTGTGCTCGGAAACGTACTGGGAGCCAATGTAGATCTTTCAAGACCGGTGTTATGTGGTCTTGGCGGCCGCTCCCAGTCACCAGTCTAGCTGCCGCATTCTGGATTAGTTGTAGTGTCCATGTCACATTCAAAGGTAGCCCCACGTAGAGTGCATTGCAGGAGAGTTGTCAGAATGTCTCCCTTTTCCAACTTGCCCCTCCCTCCCTCCCTCCCTCCCTCCCTTCCCACTCCCCATCCCTAATTAACTGTACACGAGCTTAATAGCATAGTGACTCACCACGGTGCTAATTTCAGAGGTAATAAAAGGAAAGGGGGGGGGACGTCCCCGGGTGGGTGTGGCCCTGTGCTTCTTTTGTTTTGGTTCTGGCATTTTGTCTGAATCTTATAATGAATAATTTATATAAAGGTTTTATTGGAGCCTGGAGTCACCCAATAAATGTTCCAGGAGAACATGTGCCGATATTTCAATGTTAATACCTCTCCAGCGGATTTCTCTGACAGGCCCTAGACCAGAATGTGGCCGCGACGTCCCTTATTTATGCACGATACCATTAGCTCGCTGCTATTTGCATTGAGCAGCCACCCCATCCCTAAACCTCCCATTGAGTTGTTAGGATGATGGAATCAGAATGTGCCAAGCGTAGCCAGAGGATGGTGGTTGCCTCGGCCGCAAACTAGAAGGGAGATTGTTACCAGGAGCCTGCGATTTCAGGATGAAGCCTGGGCACAGGATAGAAGCTTGGTGTGTTTGTGTGGAGAGCTTAGCAATGGGTGCCAGTGGCACTCAAGCTTGTAAGGGGAGAAGGCACACGGTTGTCTGTTAGGTCAGGCAGATGTCTTCTGACTAAATTAAAATGAGAGGCACATTGAAATGTCAATTTTGGCTTATATAAATTTCTTGTTATTCCAGTCTCAAGTTCGCATCTCCACATTTCCACGTTTCCACATCAGTTATTGTTTTAATCTTCTGCATTCATCCACATTTGAGTGGAATTTCCTCCTAAAATACATAAGAAGCATTTCCCCTAATATAATGCAGTCTTATATGTTATTTTCACTAATATAGATATTTATATGCACAGTCACTGGCAGAGGAAGAGGAGTGCAGGGGGAGCACACCGCCCCCGGCAGCGCGATCCCGGTGGGGTGCCATCATTGCTGCCCCCCACCTGCGCTGGGCACCACGCCCCCACAGGCGGCATGCCACACCCCCAGAATGCGTGCCAGGCCTGCCCCCGCCTTCTCTCCGCCCCCCGATGCTGGAGCATGAAGCTCCGCCACTGTGCACAGTATACATTTTGGACACATTCCTTGGCGTTGCAAAATTCAGAGACGTGGGACTGCATTTCAGTTATTATATTGTCTCAGAAAATGTAAATTTGGCAAATCCACCTTAAAAGACGAACTCTTTATCACTGAATCACACTCCCCCCCCCTCCGAAAAAAGTTTACTTTTAGAGAATAATGGTCTGCCTTCAGAAGGTGGTGCCATTACGGCTGGGTTTTGTCAGACTTCTTCTGGGGTGCCCTGAACTGGACACAGGACTCCAGGTAGGGTCTGACCAAGGTAGTATAGAGTAGTACTATGACTTCCCTTGATCATCTGCCACTATTTCTAGTGATCCTTTTCAGGGTGCAGGTGAGGCTAGTCCGAAGGGTTGTTTTTTCATATAGTCCCTTCCGCCGTAGAAGGAGGGGAGATTGTGAGCAACCACGAGCCCAAGCACATGCTGGGAGAATGGCTGCCATTCTCCCAGCCCATTGGCTGGCTCCCAGACGCGGCGCTCCCTTGGCGTGTCCAATCAGGATGCTCCAAGGGGGCGTGGCTCGCTGGGATTCAGTCTCTCTTTTCCTGACCCCCAGCCGCAGGCTAGTCCGAAGGGTTGTTTTTTCATATGTGGTGGATTTGTAAAAAAAATCAAGACTTTTGAGAAATGATACACAAAAAAATTGAAAAAAGAGGTTTAAAATAGTCATCCTCCCAAAGCCTGAAGCATTTCTTTGGGGAACAATAGGGACAGAGGTCCAAGAAAAGTTGGTTAAAATGTTTAAGTATGCGACCACTGCAACCAGAATATTGTATGGAGATGGCAAAATTGACAGCAAAAATAAGAGACCCCAAAGATGAAATACTTGTAGAAGAGTGGAGACTCTTTTCGGATTATCTGACTCTTAGAACATAAGAAGAGCCTGCTGGATCAGGCCAATGGCTCATCTGTCCTCACAGTTGGCCAACCAGATGCCCATTATAGGAAACCCACAAGCAGGACCCATAAATAAGAGCCCCCCCCCTCTTCCTGTGGCTTCCAGCAACTGGTTGTTGTTTAGTCGTTTAGTCGTGTCCGACTCTTCGTGACCCCATGGACCAGAGCACGCCAGGCACTCCTGTCTTGCACTGCCTCCGGCAGTTTGGTCAGACTCATGTTGGTAGCTTCGAGAACACTGTCCAACCGTCTCGTCCTCTGTCGTCCCCTTCTCCTTGTGCCCTCCATCTTTCCCAAAATCAGGGTCTTATCCAGGGAGTCTTCTCTTCTCATGAGGTGGCCAAAGTATTGCAGCCTCAGCTTCATGACCTGTCCTTCCAGTGAGCACTCAGGGCTGATTTCCTTCAGAATGGAGAGGTTTGATCTTCTTGCAGTCCATGGGACTCTCAAGAGTCTCCTCCAGCACCATAATTCAAAAGCATCAATTCTTTGGTGATCAGCCTTCTTTATAGTCCAGCTCTCACTTCCATACACCACTACTGGGAAAACCATAGCTTTAACTATACAGACCTTTGTTGGCAAGGTGATGTCTCTGCTTTTTAAGATGCTGTCTAGGTTTATCATTGCTTTTCTCCCAAGAAGCAGGCGTCTTTTAATTTTGTGACTGCTGTCACCATCTGCAGTGATCATGGAACCCAAGAAAGTAAAATCTCTCACTGCCTCCATTTCTTCCCCTTCTATTTGCCAGGAGGTGATGGGACCAGTGGCCATGATCTTGGTTTTTTTGATGATGAGCTTCAGACCATATTTTGCGCTCTCCTCTTTCACCCTCATTAAAATGTTCTTTCATTCCTCCTCACCTTCTGCCATCAAGGTTGTGTCATCAGCATATCTGAGGTTGTTGATATTTCTTCCGGCAATTTTAATTCCGGCTTGGGATTCATCCAGTCCAGCCTTTCGCATGATGAATTCTGCATATAAGTTAAATAAGCAGGGAGACAATATACAGCCTTGTCGTACTCCTTTCCCAATTTTGAACCAATCAGTTATTCCGTATCCAGTTCTAACTGTAGCTTCTTGTCCCACATAGAGATTTCTCAGGAGACAGATGAGGTGATCAGGCACTCCCATTTCTTTAAGAGCTTGCCATAGTTTGCTGTGGTCAACACAGTCAAATGCTTTTGCATAGTCAATGAAGCAGAAGTAGATGTTTTTCTGGAACTCTCTAGCTTTCTCCATAATCCAGCGCATGTTTGCAATTTGGTCTCTAGTTGCTCTGTCCCTGTGACTTCCAGCAACTGGTAGTCAGAAACATTTACTGGCTCCAACCACACAGAGACACACTGAGCACTCTCCTTTGAGATGTCTCTATCACAGGTGAGCAAATGCTTCCATTTCATCCAATGCAAAATCGGGGCTGAATCGCCCACTCCTGGCAAAAAGGTATTTGGTAGGAGAGGGGACCAAAGGCAGGAGCAGAAATTATGCAAAGATGCTGCAGCAGGCAGCCTCCTGTATACTGTGAGCACATGAGAACATTTAAAAAACAACTACACACAACCTTATTTCCCATAGTCCTCTGCCTCATCTCTCGTGTAGTGCCTGGTAAACAGTTTGCTAACTGTAGGGCTAGTCCACCCCCTTCATTAGCTTCAAACCAGAAGCTAATCCAGGGATGGAGGACCTCTGAGCCCCTTTTCGTTTGACAAAATGAAGGCTCAGGTTCCCCTGGGGCGACTGTAAGTAGCTAGACAGTCTCATGCTGGCCACTCTGTGCAACCACAGCCAACTCCTGGGGGAGGGGCACGCTTGTCTTCTTAATTAGCTAAAAACGAATCCATCCAATCTGATCCCCGAGGCAAATCTCCTGAGATTAATTACCTTCTCCCCAGTGCTTGCCTCCTGCCTCTCGGATGCATGTCCCCATCATCTTCAGAGAGACAAACCCTTGGAAGCATCACTTCCTTCCAGTAATGGGGAGGGGGGGGAGGTATGGCAAGAAAGAGGCAGTAGAATGTTTATAGACTGGTGGGTTTTTTTTGCCACAGGTGCCCCCCCCCATCCAGCAAGCGGTTCAGGCAAGAATCCATAAGGCAATCCATCAATCGAAATGATACAGTGTTTTAAACGAAGTTGCAGGTTAAAAAAAAGCATGTTCAACACATAGGCATAGTAGAGCTTCCTACTGCTGGTTGTCATGTGATTCCTGTGGTGAGGGGTTGGACTAGATGACCCTTGGGGTGCCCCAACTCTACAATTCTAGGAGTCTATGAAGGAAAAATGCTTCAAAAATAAAGTAAGTGATATTTGTACCTCTCTAGGAATGAAATCAGTGCTGTCAAAAGTATGGGGGAAACTCAGCACAGAAAAAAACTAACCTATTGCAAAATTATTCACAAAGTCCCCAGCTCATCCTCCCAGAAAGAGCCTGTTGCTCAGTCTGGTTCAGAGTCATTGCTGCTGCCTCTTCTGTTGCCCAGGTCATGGATATGTCAGCATAGGTGTGAACAGGTAGCTCAGGTCCAGCCCTGCAGAACGAGTTCCAGTTTGCTTTCTCTGTCCAAAGTGCAGCCCCACTTGCCTTGCTGAAGTTGTGCCCACCCCATTCCCATATAATGGGACTCGATAGACGAATGTCCCTTGTGGGATCAACATCTTAGCCATGAAGAGCAGCGATTAGGCCTTTGAACCTTATTCTGCCTATGTATTGTTATAAACCCCCTAAACCCTAGAAATTAATAAATGGCAGGATTTCGATTATTTGGGATGTGAATGGTGAAATACAAGCTGCAGAGGAATTCCTGAGCTAGCTTATACAAAACGACCCTGTCCCCCAGTGGTGCAATGGGTGAGTATGCCTGGCTATTAACCGGAAGGTTGGCGGTTCGAGCCCACCCAGGGATGGCTGTGGGCAGGATTTCTGCATTGCATTGGGTTGAACTAGATGACTCTCAATGTCCCTTCCAACTCTACAATTCTAGGATGATTCTAGGGTAACCTGGCCAAGCTAGGGCCATTAAGAAACATAACTGGGCCATAAGGGCCATTGGCAATGCAAGAGAGCTGTCTTCCCGCTTTGCCCTGACATTAGTGGTTTGGAAGGTTGCCAGGCTAACTGGGTGTGAGGTGACAGGAAAGGAGGGTCTTTAGTCAAGTGTGCTGGGAAGAAGGGGGAAAGAACAGAGACAGAGATTCATCTTAGGCTGGAGGCCAGCTGGGAGAGAAGCCTTGGACTCCAGCACTGCACTGCTGTAGGGGACAAGCAAGCTCCTTTTGAAATGACCCTACTGCAGGACCTGGACTCCCTCCATGCAGATTGAAGGTGCAAATATGTGAACAAATGATATATTTCTTAAAGCAATGACAGTCTCTGCTGCGCCTTCAATTCTCCTGGAACCCCCTGGAATCTCGCTGCTGCTCAGCAGAGAGTGGAGATGGAGCCCAACTTTTGTAACAGCATCCTGCTGATCTGAGCATCACTCCCTTCTGCCTCAGTTTTTTTTTTATTTTCTTCTCTAGCTGACTCTCACCTTTGCACTTCTCCAAACCTCAGGTTTTCATGTGGCTTCCTCTCAGCGGCCCAGACCTGCCAGCTTGGCACTCACCACCTAAGTTCAGTGCTAGAAGGACCAATGAACACAAATGTCTGATGAGACAACCTGTGATCACAGCTCAAAAGTGTATGTCAACCACTGCCAAGTGGATCAGGCTATCAGGCATTTTTCTTAGGCTATCCAGCCTCGGCATTCACCTTTGCCCATTTAACACTTTACAGATGCCTCCAGGTGGCTGAGGGAGTTGGGGATGTTTATCCTGGAGAGGAGCAGACTGAGAGGTGACGCGAGAGCCTTCTTCAAATATGTGATGGGCTGCCTGCCACATTGGAAGATGGAGGAAGCTTGTTTTCTACTGCTCCAAAGGATATGACCCGAACCAATGGATTCAAATGACAGGAAAGGTGATTCTGTGTTGAACATTAGGAAGAACGTTCTGACAGTAAGAGCTGTTTGACGGTGGAATGGACTCCTTTGCAAGGTAGCGAAGGGTTTTAAGCAGAGGTTGGATGGCCATCTGCCAGGGATTCTTTAGCTGTGATTCCTGCAATGCAGGGGGTTGGACTAGATGACCACCGGGTCCCTTCCAAATGTGATTCTATGATTCTAGGCTTCACCGTGTCACCAAGTGAAGATTCCTGGAGGACTCTGCAGCTGCCCTGATCCTTAATTGCTTGTAGTTTTGTCAATGAGCCTCAGTCTATTAGCTTCACTTACCTAGCATTATGTAATTGTGTCCATGTGTCCATGCCGCCTTCTTCCAGTCCCATTGCCAAATGTTTGTGATAACAGCTTTTGGATAAAAATGGGTTTGATCTCAAAGTGCTTTTATTCAGGGACAACATTGTCCTGGCTCCCACCCTCTGACAAAAGACCCAGACTCTTGGCTCGGGAAATCCCAAAACTTTTATTAAAGGAAACAGTACACACATCTGCTCAGATCACAGGTGACATGACCCACAAGATACAGTGGCAGAGACTAGGACCCATGGCTAGATATAAGCAGAGAAGATGTCTCAACACTTGATACACCCCTCCCACTTTACTTTTAAAGCAATGGGGCTGAGCCCACCACTCCCATGGCTCTCCTCCAAGACAGAAGGCTATCAATAGCTATGAGCCAAACTAGCTATGTTCTACCTCTACTGTTTAAGGCGATAAGCCTCTGAATGTTGGTGATGGAGAATGTCCTGCCTGCCATCTACCCAACCTGGTTGCCTAAAGGATGCTGAACCTGAAAATATTTTCCCACATAGGTAAAGGTAAAGGGACCCCTGACCATTAGGTCCAGTTGCAGACGACTCTGGGGTTGTGGCGCTCATCTCGTGTTATTGGAGCTGGCGTACAGCTTCCGGGTCATGTGGCCAGCATGACTAAGCTGCTTCTGGCAAACTAGAGCAGCACTTTGACGTGCTTTCAAACTGCTAGGTTGGCAGGAGCAGGGACCGAGCAACGGGAGCTCACCCTGTCGCGGGGATTTGAACTGCCGACCTTCTGATCGGCAAGCCCTAGGCTCTGTGGTTTAACCTACCTAGAGCATAGTTAAAACTATAGAACTTGCTCCCACAGGAGGCATGGATGGCCACCAACTTGGATGGCTTTGAAACAGGATTAGACCAATTAATATGGAGGACAAGGCTGTTCATGGCTCTGCCCTCACAGCTGGATGCAGCAATGCTTCTGAGTACCAGTTTCTGGGAACCGCAGGAGGGGAGAGTTTCTTGTACTCAGGTGCTGGTTGTGGGTTTCCCATAGGCATCTGGCCAGACCCTGCAAGCACAGGATGCGGGAGCAGATGGACCACTGGTCTGATCCAGCAGGCCACTGTGAGAAAGAGGATGCTGGATTAGAAGGGCCATTGGCCTGATCCAGAAGACTCTTCTTAAGCTATTATGAAGAGGTTTGCACCAAATAAGGTGAGTGTCATGGAACTATCTCCATGCCTGTACTAGGAGTGTGTCTGCTTTGACCCAGCCATGACTGATGATATGTCCCTATATGATTTTTGGACTCATAAGCAGAATATTAAGGTGACTGTAGCCATCTACAACTGAAAAACACACACTCTCTCTTCCTTTTTTCCACGCCCAACTTCAGCTGCAGCAGCTAGCAATTTCAAGGCAAAATGGTTGAACATTCAGAGTAGTTTCTTTTGACATTCAATTGCTCGGCATCTTCTTCCCTGTCAGTTTGTTTGGAGTTGGGTGTTGAGCAGAGGGCAGAGAGAACTCACTTTATTGGCTTGGATATTTTTTTTTAGCAGGGGTTTCTTATTATTTGAAGGATTTATACCTTGCCCTCCAAGAAAACGAACAGAAACAGGAAAACCAGTTGTCATCCCACGTCAAGTCTATGCAAGGGTCAGGTTGTCGGTCATCAGTTTCTTTGATCCAGAGGGAGGTGGGTCTCACCTTCCCACACTACTAAAAAGTCTGTGAAGGAAATGGTGGTTGTAACCTGAGTGTGGATACTAACAATTAAATATATGTTTCTGTTTCAATGGGAAACAGCTTTGTGATGGTATGTGGGTTTGAAACACACAATTTTAGACCTTCCCTCCACCCAGTACTGGAATGTGGCCCTGGGAACTTTGGCCCTCAGCCCCCGAAAGGTTTCTCTTACCCCTGCCTTATCTTCTTATGCACATAAAAATCTAAGCCTGTTGTCATGCTGCAGTGTGTGTGGCTGCCAGCAGGTGGCAATGGCGATTTCAGCATGACAACAGGGTGACAGGTGACCCAGGAAAACAGCCTTGTGAAGCACCTTCCCCACTTCATTAAATGCTGCTCAGGGAGGTTTAGTGGAGTGGCGAGGGAGAGGTGCTTCAGAAAACTGCTTTCTGAAGTGCCTGTTCCTCCTTTTGAAGAAGGGGGCGGGTCTGGGGTGAGCTGTGAGTGGAGGTGCCTGGGACAAGCTATGTGGAGAGGTGTGGGGTGAGCTCTGAGGGGATAGGCAAGGAGCTGGCTGAGGAGTAAGGGGAGGGTAGTGTAAGGCAGGTGTAAAGGTAGGTTGGCCAGATGTGGGGGAAGGGTTTTGGCAAAGGGGTTTGTGGGTAGTTGGGGATGGTGAGAGGAGCAAGCAGGGGTAGCAGCCCCTAGTAGGATCATAAGATCTTAGCTCATGTCCAGGGTGCTTCTGGACCTCAAATTAAGACCCATAAAACAACGACAAATATTTAGAACTTACTGGACTCCAGTACGCTTGTTTATGAAAATACCATGTAAAACATCTAGCTGCTGCAGATGTGATAAGGCTAATGGTTCCCTAAAACATATGTTTGTACAATGTCCTGGATTAAAAAAAAAATCTGGCAGAAGGCAATAGAGATAATCAACAGGACTGTATGGAACAATCTTAAATTTGCAGAGGAAAATACCCTTTTGAATTATATACCCAATGCATGGAATCTAGCAAAGGGACAATATGGATGGATTCTCCGCAACCTTACTACGACAAAAAGACTGTTTTTGATGAACTGGAAAAAATAAAAATGCAGTTCCCTTTAATGATTGGATTGAAGATATGTACAAACTTGCTACACATGATCAAGTTGTGTACAGACGTGGACTTGCCATGCACAAATTTAACGATATTTGGAATTCATTTTTATAAACACCATATTAGATTAAGGTCTGGTTAACTACAATAACAAATTTTCCACCCCCCCTTTTTTGTAATGTAAACAATATCTTCCCTTTTTTGGATCTGTTTTGTTTTCTGCATGGGTACTATTTCTTGTTTCTTTTTCATTTTCATGTCTTATCTTACACCAAGCACTTGTAATGTTGTACTCCCCACCCCCAATGAAGAATAGGAAATAAAAGAGATCTTAGCCCATGTCACTGAGGGGCAACTAGGGAAGGTCTGTCTGCCTCAACCCTTTGCGACTTTAGGGCAGGGGTGGCTAACCTTTGGCTGTGGACACCTTGTTGTTGGACTACGGCTCCTACCATTGCTGACCATTGGGCCTGCTGGCTAGGGCAGATAGGGGTTGGAGTCCAACAGCAGCTGGAGGGCCAGAGGTTGCCCACTCCAGTGTTAGGACAACTCTTTTTAGCCACTGCAGGAAGAGGCATCGTTGCTACTACCACCAAATCCCTTACTGCGTGTTGAGACAGATTGCCCCATTCACTTTGAAGCCGTCTTCACTGCTATAAAGAAGCAGCTTATATTATAAAGCAAACCACGAAAGTTTTGTGGCATATGTGAATGTGTGTGTGAGGCTGCTGACAGGTCAGGCAGCAGTAACCTTGCCTGCTTCATTTCAAATATTTATGCTATCAATATATTAAAAAAACAAAAACACCCCCCCCCCCCAAAATGCAGGAATCCCTGCCTTTGGGTTACGTTCCTTACTGCTCCTGCAGTGAAAGATGAGATAATTAAAAAAACCGACAGCTTTAGCCGGAGTGTTATTTACTAGCCGATAGCAAAAACATGGTTGCTGGGTATTTTGTTGTTGTTCGGAGAGGGAGAGCGATGGAAACAGCTTTGGGGAAGCCGCAAAGGATTCTGGGACTTATTCTAGGCAGCACCCTGGACAGGGATTCTGAGCCAGGAATGAGCTGGTTGAGGGACAAAATTCTTGCTTAAGGCTCGAGGGCTGCAGCCAGTGTTTGACACTGTCAGGTAAGTACCCCCCCCCACACACAATGCTGACGCCACTTCATTTTGTTTTATTTTTATGTGGTGGAAGCTAAGAGGAGAAGCACAGGGATGGGTGGTTGTTGAAGCTGCCTTCTCCGTTCCTGCATTGCAGGGGGTTGGACTACATGACCACAGTGGTACCTCAGGTTACAAACGCTTCCGGTTACAAACCCTTCAGGTTACAGACTCCGCTAACCCGGAAGTAGTACCTCGGGTTAAGAACTTTGCTTCAGGATGAGAACATAAATCGTGAGGTGGCGGCGCAGCGGCAGCGGGAGGCCCCATTAGCTAAAGTGGTACCTCAGGTTAAGAACAGTTTCAGGTTAAGAATGGACCTCCGGAATGAATTAAGTTCTTAACCAAAGGTACCACTGTACTTGGGTTTCTTCCAACTCTGCAGTTCTATGATTCTATTATTCTTCCCCGCTAACTTATCTGGGTCTGATCCTGTTGGGGCTCAGATTTCTTGCAGAGCCAAGACGGTGGCAGGTTCCGTCATAGAATCATAGAACCGCAGAGTTGGGAGGGACACAAAGATCATCTCCTCCAACTCCCTGCAATGCAGTTTCATCTTCAAAAAAAGGAAGAGAATTGGTGCTGTTCGCAGTGCCACTGGCCACCTGACCACAAAGCTTGTAAAATTAATTGGGACCCGTCCAGCTGGGCAGTGTTTGGGGGGAGGGGGAGCTCAAAGGGCACTTTTATTCAGGGACCCCTTGAACTGATGCCGTCCCTGGGACTCCATGCTCTTAAATTCAGGTATCTGGAGGGCTGTCACTCAGAAGATGGAACAAACAGGCTCTCTGTTGCTCCCAAAGGTAGGACTAGGACCAATGGCATAGCTGCCAAATACCCCATTTTCTTACCCCCATATTTTCTTACCATTTCCCGCAGGTGTCCCGAATGGCAAAATACCCCGTATTCCCCCCAGATTATGGAGCTCCTGCTGGCGGCCATGTTTTTCTGGTGCCTCGCCGGCACCGGAAGTCGCTTCTATGCACTTCTGGACATGTGTAGAAGCAACTTCTGATGCCCCTGTGCCCATTTCCAAAATGTCCGCAGCGCCAGAAGTCGCTTCTACGCACTTCTGGACATGCGTAGAAGCAACTTCTGATGCCACTGTGCCCATTTCCAAAATGTCTGCAGCGCCAGAAGTCGCTTCTATGCACTTCCGGACATGCGTAGAAGCGACTTCTGGCGCTGCAGACATTTTGGAAATGGGGACAGCGGCATCGGAAGTCGCTTCTATGCATGTCCGGAAGTGCATAGAAGCAACTTCCAGTGCCGTGGTGCTGCTGGTCCCGGATTTTTCAATCCGGAACTTGGCACCTATGTAGTGGTGGAAACTGGGGAGGAAGCAAAGTTTGCGGCTCAACATTGGGAGAAAAGTCCCAATGGAAACAGCTCTCTGATAGTGAGGCAGACTGCCTTGGCAGCTGAAGGGCGCCTGTTCACTGGCAGGTATGAAAGCATAGGCTAGACACAGTCATCTGTCAGGGGTGCTGCAGTTGCGTTCTGTGCTGAGCAGGGGTGGGGTTCACACTAGACGACACATGAGATGCACACCCAATCCTACGAGTCATGTCTGGTTGAGTCAGTAGAAGCAGGGATTTCTGGGAATACAAATGCACACCAGAAGGAGACTCACTGCTTCAGGAACACACTTTGAGGTCCCTTTTTGGCCTCTATTGAAGTGTAAGCAAGGGTCAGCCCTCTGGCTGTCAGACTCTTGGACTCAGGGGAAGATGAGTCTCACCCCACCTACTACTAAAAACGTAGCAAATGGAGGGTGTAACCTGGGTGCAGATATACTAACAAATGTATGTCTCCGTTTCAGTGGGAAACAGCTTTGCGCCTGTGTGACGGCGTGTGGGTTCGACACACCCAGTTTTAGGTCCGGCCCTCACCCAGCACTGGAATGTGGCCCCTGAGAGCTTCTCACAGGGTGTGGTTCAACAATCAATCCCTCTCCCCAGGGAATTCTGGGAACTGTAGTTCTGGGAGCAGACTGGGCACCTCCTAACAACTCTCAGCACCCTTAACAAACTATAACTCCTAGAATAATTTGCGGGAAGCCGTGACTGTTGAAAGTGCATTAAATGCATGGCGTGAATGTGGCCTAATCTGACAGACGAAGACAAATCCACCACCGGAAAACGACCGGGAACATTCCCCATGCAAATTGTCAACAATTAACTTTACTGGGTAATTGCTGACCTGCAGATTGGCAGGTGCTTCCTCCTCACCACCCACGTCTCCCAACCTTGTGCTCAGTTGTTGTTTAACTGATCAGCTGGGCACAGTTCACCCCTGACACCCTTCATATTCATACTCTCCCGTTTCCCAGTTTTGAAGCTCTACATGGATCAAAAGGATCACCTCAGGCATTGCTCCAGGCAAGCCCAGAGCTGGAATGGGAAAAGCCTGCGCCCCCCCCCTCAGAGGCCTTCGCAGCAGGGGCTGCTGGGAACATTTACCATACTTTGCTGGTTTCCTGCTCAGGGTTCACTAGGCTTGAGCAGGAGTCTAAACTGATAACACCCATATCCAGGTAGATTTCCCATTCAGCAAACTTTCTACTTGCAGCCACGATATCTGTTTTGACACAGAGGCCTGCAGTGTGTGTGTGTGTGTGTGTGTGTGTGTGTGTGTGTGTGTGTGTGTTCATGTTGTATCAACTGCTCATTTGTAATTTCTTCAATTGGGGATGAGGGAGTTCTGGGATAGCAGCCCGGCCTCAGCAAGTCTCATACCTATGACAAACTTAGTTGGTCTCTACGGTGCTACTGGAAGGATTTTTTATTTTTATTCTCTCACCTTTTTGCAGCCTGAGGGCCGCATTCCTTCGTGGGCAGCCTTCAGGGGGCCACATGCTACTGGCAGGTGGAAACAATGGCCAAAGTGAGGCGGAGCATTGAATGTGTGTCTTAACTTAGTTATGGCATCCCAGGCACACACAAGTCAGAGTTTTCTCCACACAGACGTCCCTCAAGACAAGGAAGGGGGCAGGATTGTAGTTCAGGTCAGGCAAAAGAGCTCGAGGAAGTTGTGGAGCAGGGCCAGCCAGGAGATGTGACCTGGTGAGAGGCAAGGTGTGTGTCTGAGAGTCCTTAGGCCTCTCTCTAGTTTATCACAAAGCTTAGTTATACAGAGATGTGGAGAGCCAGAAACCGTATTTGCTGTGAATTCTCCAAGATCTGCTTCTCAGAATGCCTGCCTATTCTTGGGGTGGGGTATTTTTGTTGGGGATCAATATTTCATGGAATTGTACAGTTGGAAGGGACCCCAAGGGCCATCTAGCCCACCCCCCAGCAATGCAGGAATCACAGCTAAAGCACCCCTGGCAAATGGCCACCCAACCACAGCTTAAAAACCTCAAAGGATGCAGAGTCCACATTCTTCCGAGGGAGTCAGTTCCACTGTCAAACAGCTCTAACTGTAAGGAAGTTCTTTCTGATGTTAATTGGATTCTCATTCCTTGTCAATTGAATCCATTACTTCAGGTCCTATGGTCTGGCAGCAGAAAACAAGCTTGCTCCATTTAATTTTGGAGACGTTAATTTTGCTGTAACTGATATTAATCTCCCCTCGGCCATATCTTTATGTTGAGATTTATTATGGCTTACAGGGGGGTTGTTAAATTGTGTTGTTTACATTCTGAGATGCTTTTAATTTATTCCTTATTACTCCTTTTGTTACATTTTCGTAACCATGTAAAGCTTTTCATGTTGCAAGCTGCACTGAGTGTGGTTTTAACTATGGAAAGGTAGCATACAAATAAATGATGATATAGTTTGCCCTTCCAGGAGACAATAATGCAGCAATGGAACAAAAAAATAGGTACATCTTGTGGGCCGGATTCAAGCAACCCTAGAGCACCAGTGGATGCCAGCACACGGGCCCCCACAAGCACAAGGGGGCTTCCCCCCAATTCCCCCAATTCTGCTCTGGAGGGTTAGGAGAGCCCTCCAGATTGGGGGGAGGGGATTGTTCCATCAGGCAAGAGGAAATACTTGCATTGACAGAACAATCACAATAGTGCAGTGTTGAATTCCTCCCATGATTTCCTCGAGTTCCACTTTCCTCAGTTTGGGAAACTGTTGCTCCCTCAGACGTCAAGCACAGTTGAAAAGTTCTCTCAAAGAAAATAAGATATGAGTGAGAGGATGTAAGCTCCTCACCTATGAAGGACAATTACTCTCTTTCACTTGGAGGGTGGGTGGGTGGAAGAGATACCATTTCAAATGCCTCCTCATGCGAGCAGAACCCTTGAATTATGCTCCTCTCCTGGCAATAAAAGACACACGTAATAGTCACCCATCACGACTCAGGTCTCCGGGATCCTGCTGCCAAGGTGTGAAGTTGTTTCACAGACATTCGGCAGCATTTTCAAGTCTCCGTGTCCATGAAACGGACTCTGTATCTATTCGGAGATGCCAAATAGCCGCCGGGAAGAATCACATCTGCTTGGTGTGAGGCTGTTGAAATTATCCGGAGGGGGCTGAAGCTTTTGCAGACACGACTTTCTCCGGCTGCAGAGCACGAAATCGGCAAAGCTCCCTTTTAAGAAGAAGCACTTTGTTTCTCTTCCTGCCATTCCAACAGCATGGGCTGGGGAAAGGGGTGGGGGGGTGCTCCTTGTAGCAGGCCCTGTGCATGTAACCCCCTGCTTGGTTATCTGAGGAAATGGAAAGACACCCCAGAGATGCATCAGTCAACACTGTGCTAATATGATAGGTCACAGCAGGGCACAGAACAGGTGCAGTTCCTGAGTGTCAGCTTTCTGGGAGGGTTTCAAGTGCATATCGTAATTTTAGGTTTTAAAGTGAGTGGAAGCAACAAATCCACTTGTTTAAAAATAAGAATGCAAGAAGAGCCTGCTGGCTCATCTAGTCCACCAATGGCTCATCTAGTCCAGCATCCTGTTCTCACCGTGGCTGACCAGATGCCCCAATGGGAAACCCCCAAGCAGAACCCGAGCACAAGAGCATTCTCCCCTCCTGCAAGAATTTATGGGCGATGCTAGAGAGCGAGATTTCAGCCAAGATTTATATGCGCCCACAACAGCACCCTGAGGCTGGGGGATATCGTGGTGGTGGTGGTGAAGAATTTATTCAGCCTATGCACCACTACCCTACTCTGACCAGAGCAAGAAGGGAGCTGCAGAGAGACCACCCAAGGGCCCTAAATAGGCCAGAATGGGTCATACTGGACTGCCTGATCCAGGGGTCAGAAAACTTTTTCAGCAGGGGGCTGGTCCACTGTCCCTCAGACTTTGTGTGGGGATGGATTATATTTCAAAAAAATATATATGAACAATTTCCTATGCCTCACAAATAACCCAGAGATGCATTTTAAATAAAAGGACACATTCTACTCATGTAAAAACATGCTGATTCCTGGACAGTCCACAGGCCGGATTTAGAAGGTGATTGGGCCAGATCCGGCCCCCGGGCCTTAGTTTGCCTATCCATGGCCTGATCCATATAAAGGCTTCCAAGTGGCTAGTCGGAGGAAGGGTGAAACTCTATGTCATGGCCTTGACCTTGGGGGGTCCCACCATACTGAGAGGAAGACTCGGATGGAGTTCAGAGCACTTTCATTGCAGGGGAATCCGCAGTGCCTTCTGCTGTGCCTCCTGGCTAGGAAATGATTCCCAACCACCATCACTGAGCAAAAAGGCCAAGTCCCTAGCAGTCCCTCCAACTATAAGTCCTTGCAGAAGCCCAAAGACTCAGAATCGAGGCCCTTCAAGGAACATAGCTGGCTCTCACAAGGAGGTGGAGCCTAATGCATCCAGGCCTCACCTGCCTTTATATGGGCTCAGATGGCTTCAGGCCCCTACCATCTTCTCATGGCCTAGCCAGCAGGACCCACTGACGCTGTCCAGGGTCCTGATTCTTTTTGACATAGAAAGCTGCCTTATACTGAGTCTGAACATTGGCCCCTCTAGCTCAGTATTTTCTACAATTACTTGCAGCAGCTCTCCGGGGTTTCAAACAGGACACTTCCCTAGCCCTACCTGAAAATGCTGCTGGGGGTTGAACCTGGGACCTTTTGTATGCAAAGCTCTGCCACTGAGCTACGGCCCATTTTCTCTGTGAGTCTCAAGCCCCATAAAATCAGGACACTCTGTTGCTGCCCTGGGACAGTCGTTCCTTTCCTCCACCCCCGGACTGGTACTGGGCCCATACTTGGAATTTAGTATAGCTTGGCTAATTGATACAAGTGCCTTTGGGCACCTGCCTCGAGGCATGAAAAAGAACCGCGAATCTTAACAGCGGGACTCGCAGCATTGGGTTATGCACAACAGGAGGAAATGGTCCTGTGTTGACCTCATGAGAAGGGCAATAAAGTCAAATGAGATGCATTTCATTCCTTTGGAATTTATCAAGCCCTCCCTCTCTCAGGGAAGGTCAAGATCTTTATGCAGAGGCACCACAGGGGATGAGAGTAATCGAGTCAGTGGCTACAGCACCTCCTCAGCAGAGAGATTTAGCATCTGGATAATATGTGTGAAGTTCTGAAAAGGCCATAAAATCATCAAGGAAAACTAATAGACGTGTCCACCTCCTACCCAGCCAGGAAGACATTTCCTTTCCCTTTCGTTTCACCCGATCCAGATGGCTGTAATTTGGGGGCTTGCATTTCTGATCTCCTCAAGCCAGACAACCCGGGGTTGCATAGTTTGCATGGCATCAGGGTCTAACCGCAAGGTGATAAGGGTGTGTTTGGCTGTACTGGCTGTTAATCTTAGAGTCCAGAGTTTAGAGGTTGCTGTGATGTAGGGCTGCCCTTGAGCCTACTTCAGAAACTTCAGCTGAGGCTGAATGGGGAGGCCAGACTGCTGATCTGGCCAAGTACATGGGGCACCATTATTAAAACATCTGCACTGACTACCCACTGACTACTGAGCCAGGTTCAAAGTCATTCTATTAATTTACAAAGCCCCAAGCAATTTAAGTCCAAGATACCTCGATCACCAAGATCATCTGCAGGATGACCTGGTCATCCCCCAGGTAAGGCTCATTTGACAACAATGAGAAACTGAGCCTTTAAGGTCATCTGCCCAGCCCTGTGAAATGCTCTGCCACTAGAGATTCAACAAGAACCTTCTGGTTCTTGCTTCCTGACTTACACATAGAGTTTCATTGATAGAGAAATTTCCTCTCTTTCTCCCTCTCACAATTTTTTTTTTGGGGGGGATTTTAATAACAACAAGTTACAAGGAACGAAATAATAATTAGTTTCAAAATGGTAAGTTGTCACAATTGCCAATAAGGAAAAATGGGATACAACTATGCAATTTACTGAGTCAATATAAAACATACCAAGAGGGAAAGGATGTGTCGTCTATGATTACAAAGCGTACCATGGTCTGAAACAAAACCATTGCAGGGTTTTTTAAATTATTATTTCAAAAAAGAAGATAAAAAGTGACCTTGAACTGTACTAAATCCAGACAATTGCAGATACCTATAGGACCCGACACTTCAAGGGAAGTAATAGTACCACTGTATTCCACTCTGGTCAGACCTTACCTGGAATACTGTGTCCAGTTCTGGGCACCACAGTTCAAGAAGGATACTGACAAGCTGGAACGTGTCCAGAGGAGGGCAACCAAAATGGTCAAAGGCCTGGAAACAATGCCTTATGAGGAACGGCTGAGGGAGCTGGGTATGTTTAGCCTGGAGAAGAGAAGGTTAAGGGGTGATATGATAGCCATATAAAAGGATGTCATATAGAGGAGGGAGAAAGGTTGTTTTCTGCTGCTCCAGAGAAGTGGACACGGAGCAATGGATTCAAGCTACAAGCTACAAGAAAGAAGATTCCACCTAAACATTAGGAAGAACTTCTTGACAGTAAGAGCTGTTCGACAGTGGAATTTGCTGCCAAGGAGTGTGGTGGAGTCTCCTTCTTTGGAGGTCTTTAAGCAGAGGCTTGACAGCCATCTGTCAGGAATGCTTTGATGGTGTTTCCTGCTTGGCAGGGGGTTGGACTGGATGGCCCTTGTGGTCTCTTCCAACTCTATGATTCTATGATTCTGAGCCACTGTGCTTGTATATAAGAGAAAATGGCAAAGAAACAATCTCAAGCACTTTATTACTGTTGTTGTTGTTGTTGTTGTTGTTGTTGTTGTTGTTGTTGTTGTTGTTGTTGTTGTTGTTGTTGTTCTTTTGACCCCTGGATGCTTTTAGCTCATGTGAGATTCCCCCCCCCCCAAGAAGTGAGATTTGCTAAGACTTGGAATGCCAATAAGTCCAGATTACTGAAACCAAAAGTCTTCTAGAACTTGGCAGCTGTGGCCACTGTCAAAAGAGGTGAGACCAAGTTCCTTCGATCTGAATCTACAAACGTCTGGCAGGCTACAGGTTTCTGTTCCCTGGCTTACTAGAGTTTTGCTGTGCGAGAAAACCCCTCTGGGTCTTATGCCATCTATGAATAAAAGCTTACAGATCAGCAGGCCTGAAAAAACAAACCCGGAGTTCCTTGGTTTTTCTTTTTCTTTTTTATACCTATTAAAAATAACTCCGTTCCCCCCAAAGCTTTCCATTATTCTGCATTTGGCAGCTTAAATGCTACCCTGGTTATTACCATGAGGATAAGGCCTCCGACTCCATGCATCTGTAACACGCCCTCCTCTCCTCACCCCCCCCCCCCGCCCCGCTTGTCACACTGGACTTTTAAAGAGAGCTGCAGGCAAAGGCTACCCATGGAGGATCCAATCGACCCGCTCCAAATAACATTTATTCTCTAACCAGGCGCACTGCTGTTTTGCTTTATTCTATGCCGCCCAGGGCTATTTCATTACTTTCTTCACGGATGCAACTGAAAAGTTAATTTTACCCTCTGTCCTTTTGTTTTCCGCCAGAGGTGCAAAAAAAACAAATAGGGGAGCAGCAACCTTCTGCGTTTGGTTACCTGAAGAAAGGGGCAGAGAAATGTAGAAATGTGACAGGGTATCTCTCTGCCACTGACCTGCTCTGGCTATTTAGCTTCTCTAACTGGAGATCATTAGACGGCAAGCCCTCCAGGGAGGTTTTTTTTTACTTCCTGGTGCTTTGATATTTTGTAGGGGTCTAAGATAGTGGAGGTACTTTATTCCTTTATCTATTTCATAAAATGTATATACCACTTGATTGTAGGAAACCTCCAAGTGGTTTTCCAAAAGAATAAAGCAATAGGATAATAATAATAATAATAATAATAATAATAATAATAATAATAATAATATGCTGCCCATCTGATTGGGTTGCCTCAACCACTCTGGGCGGCTTCCAGAAAAATATAAAACACACAACAAAACACCAAACAACAAAAACTTCCCTATAGACATCTGCCTTCAGATGTCTTCTAAAAGTCATATCATTGATTATCTGTTTGACATCGGGCAGGAAGGCGTTCCACAGGGCAGGCGCCACTACCGAGAAGGCCCTCTGCCTGGCTCCCTGTAACCTCACACTGAGGGAACCACCAGATCTCTGTCAGAGTTAAAACATTAAGAGAATTAAAACCAGCTATAAACTAAAAACACATCGGACTCCTACCTACCTGGGTAGGCTTCCCTAAAGGAAAATGTTTTTGGCAGGTGCTGAAAAGAGTACAGCGAAATTGCCTGCCTGGGCAGGGAGCGCCAAAGTGCAGATGCCACCACACTAAAAGGTCAATTTCTTACAAGGGCAGGATAGGTGCCATGTGACACTGGCAACAATGCCAGTTCCGCAGATCGAAGCTGTTGAGTGGGCACATATAGGGTAAGGCGATTGCATAGGTCCCAAGTTATTAAGGGCTTTGTATGCTAAGAGTAACACCTTGAACTTGGATCAGTAGCAGATCAGCAACCCGTACAGATCTCTGGTATATACTGATGAGGTCTCACTCCTGTCAGCAATCATGCTGCAGCATTCTGCACTAACTGCAACTTCCAGATCCGGCCTGAGGAAAGCCCCACACAGAGCTCATTGCAGCAATCCAGTATTCAGTCTTTCAACCAGAGGGCTGCCCTCTGCAAGCTAGGACACACAGCCTCCCAAGCAAGTAATTATTGTTATTAATAATCATTGTTATTATTACAATTAATTTATTAATCACCTTCTAAACAACCAACTTAAGGCAATTAACTCACAAAACAATTAAAAGCAATTAAAAGCACCCATGGCAAAGACCCATTTTCCCAGCAGGAACAAAAATGTCTTCAACCGTTTCCAGAAAGTACAGCTAATCTCAACAGGGATGCTGTTCCACAGGACAGGGACAGCCCCACTAAAAGCCCCACTTTGAGTTCATGAGACGAGGCTGTTGAGATCTTTGGAACTTGCAAGAGAAACTTTCCTGCAGACTGCAGTGAGCTACTGGGTGTATAAGGGGTAAGGTGGTCTCTCAGGAAATCTGGTCCTGAGCTGTATGGGGCTGTATTTGTTAGCCACCTTGAACTTGTCCTGGTAGTAAACTGGCAGCCAGTGCGACTCCTGCAAGGAAGGTGTTATATGCTGGTGGTAGCTTGCCCCCACAAATAACTTAGCGGCCACATTCTGCTCTGGTTGCAGCCTCTGGACTGACCCCAAGGGTATCCCCATATGGCGTGCATTGAAGTAATCCAACCATGAGATTACCAATGCGTGGGCAACTGTAGCAATGAGATAACGAGAATCGGAAGAGTGCAGCCAAGGGACTGGCTTCTCAAATCGTTGCTCTTCCTCCCTCTGCCAGCATCTCAAGGTTTTTGTGTTGCAGCAAATTCCCTCCAACTTTTAACGTTTTCAATCCAATATACCCAAAGCTGGAAGCCCAAAGAGAGCCTCGCTAAAGCTCTGTCTCTCTGTGAATAGAATCGCAAATGAGGCTTTATTTGTTTTAAATGGTTTAGGTTAAAGCTGCCGCTGCCCGCCATCCAGGTTCCTTAACGTCTTTGGGGGGAGCTCCCTGATTTAGATTGATGCTTTCCAGTCTGCCAAGCAATCAAAGCCAGGCTCCAGGAGAGACTTTAACAGAGACAGATTCAGCCAGACTATAAACAGTTTGAACTTTGAGTGTATTTACTGCTCACTTGCAAAAATAATGACGTGCACTTCTGAAACCCAGCACAATCCAATGCAGATGGGGAAACTCTGGCCAGGTTCCGTTGGTGGCTGGTGACCTTGACCTGACCTCCAGTCACAAGCATGGCTGTGAATTTTGGGGAGAGAGAAGGCAAAGGAGAAGGCAACTGGGTGGCCAGCAAGGTGCAAATGCACCGGTGGGAACATTCAATTGGCTCTGCCAGTGGGTTTGCACCATGCCAACCTCCCTGCTGCATCATTTTTCTCCCTGCTGGTAAGCTGCAGTGATGCTGGTGATAGGAAGTCAGGTAAGCATTGCTACCTCGCTGTGGTCCTCTGGATGTTGTTGGGCATCCAACTCCTATCAGCCCTTAGTCAGCAGGGCCAAAGGTCAGCCATAGGAAGCTGCCTCATACTGAGTCAGACTATTGTTTCATCTATCTCAGGACTGTCTATGCTGACTAGCAGCAGCTATGCAGGATTTCAGGCAAGGAACTATCCCCAAAGTAGGAACCTTTTGCATGCAAAGCAGATGCAAACTTAGCTATGACCCTTCATGAAGGAGAATGGGAGTTGTAGTCCAGCTGGATCTGGAGGGCAACAGGTAGAGGGGTCAAAAGCTGGGGGTGGGATTCAGATTATTGAGAATGGGTTTTGACAGGAGAGTCAGTGATGGATCAGGGTATGGAGGTTTGTAGTTCTTGGAAGCTTGGGGCAGGGCTTGGCAATTTTGGGTGGGTCAGGGTGGAGTCAGTAGACCTTTCATTTTAACTCAGTCCCTTGGCTCAAAAAATGCCTGTGTCTATTCAACAACACTAGGTTCAGATCTTGGGAAGCCGCTATTAGGATTACAACGAGATAGTGTATTCGAGACACTTTGAATACTTTGAAAGTGCTATTTTTTAAATAAAAAAAAAATCAAGCATTATAATACATTATAATACTGAACCTGAGGCAAAATACTGAATGAGCAAGCAAAATATCTGATGGTCGGCAACTCTAATCCAAAGTGAAGGAAATTCATTTTGATTTCAGGAACCGGCTTTGAAGTTTCTGCAGGATTACTTTTGACAATGCCTTTTTTTTAAACAGGCATTTAGTTTAAAGGGCAGAGAAGAATGTGAATATTTTCAATCAGGAGATTAAAATGAAAAAAACCACACACAACCCACTTCCCTACACATTTCCAACTACTCAGTATCCTGTGAATGGTGCTTCTACATCTTGTTGAAGAAAGTAAGAAGAGCTGTGCAGCAGCCGGGTCAGGTCAAAGGGAGAACATCTGGTCCAGCCTTGTGCTCTTACAGTGACCAACCCAATGCCTCTTCTGAGGAGCCCACAGAAGAAGACCCTGCTGGATCAAGCCAGTGGTCCATCTGCTCCAGCATCCTGTTCTTTCAAGGTCTGACCAGATAGATGCCTGTGGGAAACCAGCAAGCAGGACCCAAGTACACGAGCACTCTCCTCTTTTGTGGTTCCCAGTGACTGGGTGACTGGTATTCAGAAACACTGCTGCTTCCAGCTGTGGAGGCAGGGCAGAGGCATAATGGCTAGAGCAGGCGTCGACAAAGTTTTCTGCCTGTGGGCCAGAGGATTCTCACAGACTATTGTCCGTGGGCCAGACATGGGCTGCACAGGCGCAGAAGCGATTTCCGGTGCCGCGCTGCCCATGTCCGGAACACTGGAAATGGCTTCTGCGCATGTCCGCAGCTGCACAGAAGTGATTTCTGGCGCTGCGGACATTTTTGGAAATGGGCAGCGCAGCACCAGAAATGGCTTCTGCGCATGTCCGCGGCTGCGCAGAAGCGATTTCCGGTGCTGGCTGCCCATTTCCAAAATGTTTGCCGCACCGCACGGGGGACTTGCTGAGCGGGCGGCTCGGTTCACGGGTGGCCCGTGGGCCAGATAAACGGCCTCCATGGGCTGGAGGTTGCCGATGCCTGGGCTAGAGCCATGCATATGTCTAATCCTCTTTTAAAGCCATCTAGGTTGGTGGCCGTCACTGTCTCCTGTTGTTGGAAGCCCATGAATTCCAGTGTTAGGAGAGAGGGAGGAAAACCTTTCCTTATCTACTTTCCACATGCCGTGCATAATACTATACCATGCCACCTCTTACTTGTCTTTCCCCCTCAACCTTTCCTCACAAGGCTCAGTCACCTCGGTCACCCTCATTCTGCACATGTTCCTGCTTGTTAGTATCCTTCATAAACCGTGGCACCCAGAACCTGCAAGTGGGAGAGTTATCCTTCATCTTTAAAAGCTTGGCAGGTTGGGTGCAGGAAATGTTGGGATGTCTTCATTGCTTCTGTCAAGTTCTGAACTCCTTGCCCTGCTCCTGAGCTGTGACCCCTGAGCACTGTACTGTTGCTTGCCCGAATAAGATCTCTTTCTTACTTACACATAGGAGCCTCTGACTCTTGTGTGTTTGGGGCTGAGCTGATGTAAGACAGGCAGCCTCACACAGTGGTGGAGCATCATGCTCCAGCACCGGGGTGGTGGTGGAGAGCAGGCGGGGATGGGGCTGGCGCACGTCCCAGGATGTGGTGTGCGTCCTCAGAGTGTGGCACACTGCCTGTGGGGGTGTGGTGTCCAGCATGGGTGGCGGGGCAGCCATGATGGCACCCCACCGGGATCACGCTGCCGGGGGCGGTGCACTCCCCCCGCACTCCTCTTCCTCCTTCAGTAGCCTCACACAGAGCACATTACATAGGGGCTCCATACCCTTCTGGACAATCTTCTCTGGGATACATGCCAGTGGTGGGTGGGGCCAAATGCAAAAGTGGGTGGAGAAACAGCTGTCTGTTTTGTTTAGCTTCTAAACTTACTCACACCCTCCTCTCTGCCATTTACCCAGGCAAGCAAGAGGCAGTATCAGAGTTCGAACCTGTTCCAGCCTGGCACAAACACTCTTGGAAGGTACAAAACAGGGCTGGTGAAGGCTGTGGGTTGGGGGGAAGGGAGTGTGATGGGGGAGGGTTGTGATAGGAGAGGGAATGGGGTCTGGGGTAGAATCATAGGGTTGGAAGGGACCACGACGGTCATCTAGTCCAACCCCCTGCAATGCAGGAATCTTTTGCCCGACATGGGGCTCGAACCCACAACCTTGAGATTAAGAGTCTTATGCTCTACTGATTGAGCTAATTGTGAGTCCTGAGTGCCAGACAGAGAGACATGGAGGGCTGAATTGGAACCTGAGCCTGAGATAGGCCTTTGGTCTGAACTAGCAGGGCTCTTCCAAGGTCCTTATGCTCATCCAGTTTTTTTGCACTCTCCTGCAGCCTCAAAAACACATCTGTCATGTGAATTTGTCAATTTCCCTTAGCCGGTGTCTGGGTCAATATCAAAATATCACATACATCTCCCATAGGTTCATTTGTTTCTTTATCATTGTGCCATTCAGGACTTTCCTTTTGCTTGCTCTCCCCTCCCGCAATCTCTGTTTACCTTTGACACTTAGAATGCACCGTCACTGTAAATATTGGTTAAAGGAGGGTCATGTGTATTCAGTTCTGGCCTGGTCTCTCCATATGAAATTATCCTTCTGCTTTAAGATAAATAGCAGAATCTGCGGTGGCTCGCTGTGGCCCAAATCTGAAAAATCTCCTAGGCCTCTATTCCAATTAAAATTGATATGATAGATCACCGGTGTCACAGGAGATAGTAGGAGGCTAATAAATTGTGCTAACTCTCTCCCACACACACTTCTGCTTGAAGAAATGGCTTATTTCTTAAACTCTGGCGGTCTGTTTCTTGTAATGGAATCCACTACCTAACAGCTATTTCAGGATCAAATCTACCCTGTTCAGTAGTTTTTCATGGTAAGCTGCTAAAAATGCCTGGCAGAGGAACTAACTAGCCATTTTCATAGAATTGTAGGGTTGGAAGAGACTCCAAGGATCATTGAGTCCAGCCCCTGCAATGCAGGAATTGCAGCTAAAGAATCCTTGACAGATGACCATCCAACTTCTGCTGAAAAACCTCCAGAGATGGAGAGTCCACCACCTTTCAAGGGAGCCCATTCTACTGCTGAACAGCTCTTTCCACCAGGCCGTTCTTCCTAATGTTTAGTCAGAATCTCCTTTCTTGTCATTTGAATCCATTGGTCCGGGTCCTACCCTCTGGAGCAGCAGAAAACAATCTTGCTCCATCTTAAATATATAGTGTGTGGAGCTGCAGAGTCTAAGGAATCTTAATTTAACTGTCACCCTTCCAGTCATTTATAACCCGCCTGAAATTCCTGTGGGCTTCCCTCCTTCATTCTGGTGGATGAGTATTCCTCAGCAGACAACTAGATTACTCAGAACAAAACTGCTGCTGTTGCTTGGATGCAAGAGTCTCTAAGATATGGGCCCCACCCCCTGTTCTGCTGTGATTCCTGCTCCCCCCCCCAATGTGGCGGATCGTGTCCATAGGCATCCTATATTACTAGCCGCAGCATCCAGTGATAAAACGTAATTGCTGAGCAGCAAAACAGATTTCTGTCTAAAAAAGCCTGCCTTTATTGTGTTGTTTAGCACCATTAAAAGGGTTTACTGCAACAGGAAAACAATTTTCATGGTGGAGATAATGGCAGGGAAGAAAAAAAAGAGAGCATCTCACCTCCAGCAGCTGCCCAGGGTTGGATCCTGCCAGTGGCCTCATTATGAGGGCTGTTGGTTTGCCAGAAACTCCACTGAATGTCCGGAGAAGCTAGGAGGAAGATTTATCCTTCTTACTTCTTACAGGTCATGGAGCCTGCTAGGCTGAGTAATTTCAGGATTTGCTGCAAAAGAGGAGGAATAAAAAGTAGTGCCTAGAGCAGGCATCCCCAAACTGCGGCCCTCCAGATGTTTTGGCCTACAACTCCCATGATCCCTAGCTAACAGGACCAGTGGTCAGGGATGATGGGAATTGTAGTCCAAAACATCTGGAGGGCTGAAGTTTAGGGATGCCTGGCCTAGAGTGTCAGACTAGGCTTCAAATCCTTAATTGGCCATGACGCTCATTGCGTGTGACCTTGGGCCAGTCACTCACTTTCAGCCCAACCCACCTCACAGGGCTGTTGTGGGGATTAAATGAGAAGGGGCAAACCATGTATACCGCCTTGAGCTCATTGGAATTAAAAGGTGGGATATAAATGCAACCAATCATTTTGTTTTAACATGCTTATTCCTGAAAGTTAGAAACATAGGAAACGTCTTTATATTCAGCCAGACTACTGGTTTATCAAGTTAATGTTGCCAAATGTGGCCCTCAGGATGCTCTAGCTGGCCCTCAGGACTCTCCCCCTTGTCAAAGCACTCCCCCCAGCCCCTTGCCACACCCATCACCAATCTTGATCCACACCGTCCTCAAGTTATTTTGTCTGGCTGCTATATGCATTTAATCTGTGATAATGCCTTGAGCCTGCCTGGGTGGAAAGAGGTGCAGCCAAGAGGCTTAGCAGAACTGAGCTTCTCTTATCTCCCCATTGGTGAGCTGACAGTTGAAGGAGGGAAGACCTGAAGGAACGCCCTCACTTCCTGTCTCTCCTGCTCTTGCAGCCAGCTGGAAGGGCTGCTTCCAGGTGTCATAGAATCATAGAACCATACAATCGTAGAGTTGGGTGGGAGCCCCCAGACTCATCTAGTCCAGCTCTCCTGCAATGCAGGAGTCACAGCTAAGGAACCCCTGACAGATGGTTATCCAACCTCTGCTTAAAAACATCCAATGAAAGAGAGTCCCCCACCTTCCAAGGGTCCACAGTCAAGCAGCTCTTACCATCAGGAAGTCCTTCATAATGCTTATTTGGAATCTCTTGCCATTTCAGTCCATTGGTTTGGCTCCATCTCCCTGGAGCAGCAGGAAACAAGCTTGCTCCATTTCCCATGAGACAGTCCTTCAAATATTTGAAGGTGGCTATCATGTCATCTCTCAGTCTTCTCTTCGCCAAGCTAAACATCCTCAGCTCCCTCATAAGGCTTGGTTTCTAGAACCTGGATCATCTTGGTTGCCCTCCTCTGTGCACGTTTAAGCTGATCAATGTCCTTCTTAAACTGTGGTGTTAGCCAATGGCATGGCCTAGCTTCCCAGCTCTCCTTCTGCTGCTAGCATTGCCTCCAGCACCCCCTGTTCTCTCTTTCTCTGTGTCTGTGAAGGAGCAGACCTTTGGGGTCCCACTCAGCAGAATGTATAGGAGGGTCCCCAAGACAGCTGGACTGGTTTACCAATTTTTGGAAATACGCGAAATAATGCATGTTGCCATCTAACACATGATCATCAAGTCCAGATTAATTAAAAATTAACTAGCGATATCAACTGAGCATTGGCCTCTGTAGCTGTGCTTTAAATAGCAGCTACAGGAATTAGCAAGTGAATCTTTTCATGGCATGGAGATAAATCAAGCTTCAATTGAAAGAGAAGCAGGGCAAAAAATCCTGGGGAAAGCCTGATCCATTGGGACAACCAATCTCCCCCTCAAATTTCTTCCTCTCCAGCCCACTACTTCCCACAACTTGGCATCCCTTTCTTGATTTCCTTTTAAAACACTTCTATGGCCCCTGGTGAGATTTAGGATTGATTTGAAAGTGTTCTTACTGACTTATGAGGTTTTAAATAAATTCCAGGCTGTGCATACCTTTTCAATCTGCGTTCTCTTAACATCCCTGATTGGTTTTTAAGATCTAAGGCTGGAGATTTATGGAGCTGCCTTCACCTAGAGTTTAGGCTTTTTCTTGCTAACTTGTGCTGTGAACATTAATGGGCCCAGGTTTTTTATTATTATTATAATACTTTTAGAAAGTGGCATGAAAAGGTTTTCTGCACCTGATAGAAGAACATAAAAAAGAGTAATAATAGATCAGACCGATGGTTTGTCTTTCTTGCCCTGCTAGATGGCTGTGGAACCGCACAAATCTTGGTTTGGTAGCCTCCTGCATTTCCTGTTCCTTGCTTGATTGCCCCTTTCACCTGCAGATGTCTGGTTGGTTGTTCATTACGGGGTCCCTTACAGGGTCCCGACCGTGGGATCACATTCATCCTGTGCTCTACCAGCTGCACTGGCTCCCGGTGGAGTACAGGATCAGGTTTAAGGTGCTGGTTTTGACCTTTAAAGCCCTCTGCGGCTTGGGACCCTTGTACCTACGGGACCGCCTCTCCTGGTATGCCCCGCGGAGGACCTTAAGGTCCACAAACAACAATATTCCGGAGATCCCGAGCCATTAAGTGGTGGCCTCAACTAGGGCCAGGGCCTTTTCAGTATTGGCCCTAACTTGGTGGAACGCTCTTTCACAGGAGACCAGGGACCTGCGGGATTCGTCATTTTTCCGCAGGGCCTGCAAGACAGAGCTGTTCCATCTGGCCTTTGGGTTGGATTCAGTCTGACCCCTGTGTTTTCCTCCCTCATGGTTTGGATTTATGGACTACTTAAAATGAGGCTGCATTTTAAATTTTAAATTTTATTATTGTATTTTAATCTGTATTTTAATTAATTGTTTTTTTATGTCTTATTGTAATTTTATTGGTGTTAGCCACCCTGAGACCAGTTTTGACTGGGGAGGGAGGGGTATAAATAAAATTATATTGCTGTTGTTGTTGTTGTGTCTGTCATTCTCTCATTAGTTATCTCCTATGCCTACTATTTCCTGGTTCCTTATCCCACATGTCTACCATTTTTTGGTTTGTTATGCCAATTACCCCATGACTCCCATTCCCTGATTGGTTTTCACTTGCGCCTGGCATTTTGTCATATTTTCCTCAGATGGAGGTTATTGTCACGCAACATTCAGAGGCATTGATAGACCTATTCTTCATGTGTTCTTCTAATTCTTTATTTTCAAAAGCACTTAAAGCTGGTGGTCATTACAACATCGTGTGTCCACTATAGGGTCAAGAGCTGTTTTCCTCTCTTGCTCCTGCTATGCAGATTGGCTCTCCCTTTCTGATTGGTTTTACCCTCAGAATGACCTACTTCCATGCTTAGTGGTTCAACTCAGCCCCAGGCTCTGATCTTCTGGCTTGACCCTCAGGCTGTTCAATGAGATCCTGCTTCAGACACCAGACACTATCCGACGTCACCCATGGTTCAGCATGACAACCTGCCCAACACACGCAGACAGAGGCTCTTACTTGGAAGACAGAAAGAGATCATTATTCAGACTAGTAATGGTACAAGCCTGGCAGCAAACACAGTGCTCAGGAATCATGATTTGGGAGTCCAGGAGCAGAGCAAGAAGTCCAGAGTTAAGACGGATGTGTTGAAGATGTCCCAACAAGTTTTTCCACACACCCCAAAGAGCTTTTATGGACGCTCATTCATGAGATTCTCTCACTGTGTGGGAATGTCAAGATTGCAGACACATGCTCCGTTGGGTCAGTGGCATAGCTGCCAAGTCTCCGTTTTTCACGGGAAACCCCCAGATTTTAATCCGTTTCCCGCTGTTATCCCGAATAGAAAAAAAATCCCGTAAATCCCCCGGTTTCCTACCTGCCAGGGAGGCTCCTTCTGCGCATGTCCAAACATGCATAGAAGCGACTTCCGGTGCCACTCTGCCCATGTCTGGGCACTGGAAATCAGGCAGCGATGGCACCAGAAGTTGCTTCTACGCATGTCCAGACATGCGTAGAAGTGACTTCCAGTGCCGCGCCGCTGCTGATCCCGGATTTTTCAATGGGAGACTTGGCTGCTATGGTCAGTGGGTCTGCATCCATCTGCACAGGTGGTGCCTGGTTCTAGGACTTCACCATCCTGTTTGGGCTCCTGTGCAGTTGCTGCCATCTTCCCCATCAACTGATCAAAGCCCCCCCCCAGCCCCTAGTGAGGCTCTCCACTTGGTATCTTTACTCTCCCTTCCAAAGCAACTGAATTCAGGATGGAAGGGGTAAACCCCACCCCTCCAACCCAGGTTCCCCCTCTGTTTCTTTCTCCACCTCCATCAGATCCAACCAATCTGACCTCAATCCTGACAGTGCTGTGGTGGCGCTATACGGAAGATAAGCCTATCTGCTAGGACCATAGCTCAGGGCCTGAGCACATGCATTGCATGCAGAAGATACAAAGCTGAACCCCTAGCACATTTTAAACCCTGGTGAGCCACAGAAGCTGATGGACCAATGCTCTGACCTGGTATAAGGTGCCTTCCTAAATCCCTGTTTAAAACAGCCCTTTATTGGGAACCATGAGGACTGGGATCCTATGCAGCTTCAAGTAAAGGGACACTGCTCATCCATAGGGCACTTGCTTTGCAGGCAAAAGGCCCGAGGTCCAAAACTCAGCACCTTCTGGTAGAGGGGAAGAGAGATTTCCTATCTGAAGTTCTAGGGAACTGCTGCCAGTCAGAGGAGACAATACTAGGCAAGATGGGCCAATTAGTCTACTATAATTTCCTCTCTTTTCCGTGGTCAGAGACAGTAATGTTTCTGAATACAAGTTGCTGGAAATCACAGGAGAGGAGTATGCTGTTGCACTCAGTTCCTGGTTGCAGGTTTCCCAGAGGCACCTGATTAGCTACTGTGAGAACAGGATGCTGGACTAGATAGGCCATTGGCCTGATCCAGGACGGCTCTTGTTCTTATGCTCCCATTTCCCATTCCTTTGCTGTGGCAATGCCAGTGGATTTGGTTCAGAAAACCCCCGCCTTGCACTGAGCATGCTCCACCTGCATTCTGTGAATTATGTTAGCTGGGTCTTATAATTCTCTGCCAAAGATAGATGGAGAGATGTCGGCAGGAATGAAAACCCATTCATATCCATAGACAGCCTTGTTACTAAACGCAGAAAAAGGGAGAGAGTTCCTTTTGTGTCTTTCATGGTTGCTAGGTTAAGGAATGAAAAGGCACTTAAAAACCAGCCTCGCTCCATAAAGAAAGCCATCATGGGCTGATAATGAAAGTCCCAAACATTCAATATTGCATTTAACCTTCAATTAGTAGGGAATAAATAATTCGAGGGAGACAGGATGCTGAGGGCAGCGGAGATTAAAGGGGCTTGCTTCCCTCACGGCCCTGTCCCATGACCCATACACCAATTTCTTTCTTTTTTGGGAGGGGGCAGGGAACAGACGCCATTCCCATTGGGAGGGGTTGGATGGAAGGCAGGAAGGCCAACAGCAAGGGGGAGCCAGGGCCATAGGCAGGGGAAGCCCACTCATTCTGGTTTTCTCCCCATCCTCCTCTCTCCTATCTGAGTTCTGTAAAGGTACCACTGAGTCTGGGACATGGGTGGTGCTGTGGGTCAAACCACTGAGCCTAGGGCTTGCCGATCAGAAGGTCGGTGGTTCGAATCCCTGTGATGGGGTGAGCTCCCATTGCTCGGTCCCAGCTCCTGCCAACCTAGCAGTTCGAAAGCATGTCAAAGTGCAAGTAGATAAATAGGTGGGAAGGTACAGTGGGAAGGTAAACAGCGTTTCCGTGTGCTGCTCTGGTTCGCCAGAAGCGGCTTTGTCATGCTGGCCACATGACCTGGAAGCTGTACGCCGGCTCCCTCAGCCAATAACGCTAGATGAGCGCCGCAACCCCAGAGTTGGTCCCGACTGGACCTAATGGTTAGGGGTCCCTTTACCTTTAAAGAGAAGCAGATGCATAGGCACGATTCCTGTAAGAACTCTAACCCAGAGAGCTGCTGCCAGCCATTGTTGATAGTACTGGGTTAGACGGACCAATGGTCTGACTTGGCTTAAGGCAGCTTCCTATGTTCCTACGGGTCAGGTCCCTTACTAGAGTGGTCCCTTTGGGGCATCTGGTTGGCCATTGTGGGAACAGGGTCCTGGACTAGGTGGACCATTAGCCTGATCCAGCAAGCTCTTTTTATGTTCTCAGAAGGTAACCAGTAACATGGGCTGGGTGGGGGGATACAGGTGCCCCTCCCATCCATGAAACCGTATCGTTGCAAATATATGGGGGTGTTCCCCTCTTTCTTGATTACCTGCTGGAAGCAGAACTCTGGAATTCTGCCATCCAAGGCAGCTGTCCGTCCTGCATTTTGGGGCTGAACCAGCCCTGGTTTGGCCTCTGGTTAGTTCTCTAAACAAAAAGTCAATTTTTACTGATGACATTGCAAATCAGTCTGGCAGTAAATAGCAGGAAGCTGTGCTTGAGGATACAACCAGCTGTAAATTAAAGCTCTCCGACATTGGAGAGCCCCCACCTTTAATTATCTAAGAGGACCTCCAGGAAAAGAAAAGACTCTTGAGCTGTAATTATCCATTTGTTCTGCCGTCCAAGGGCAAACTAGGTTGGAGTGGTTTTTTAAAAAAAATATATACTTTATTTCCCCTTTTGAAATGCTGATTAAGAAAATGTACTTGGGCCTTCAAAACTAATGACACCCTTCTCCTGTCAGAGGTGCTGTTTTCTTGGAGGCTATCCTGGATTTCAGAAAGGCTTTGGCAGCACTCTAAGACAATAGAGTCAGGAGAACATTAAAATACACATCCTTAAGTGTAGGAAGAAGGAATCGCCAATTGGTATGTGAGATTTGGTTTGGGCAGAACGGATGAGATATTGATGGCTGCCTTTTCCTGGAGTTCAGAGTAGGGCCTGGGGATGTTTTAGATCGAAATGTGATGGGCAGAGGGAAGAGAGATCCCCCTTTAAAACACTCATCTTTCTCTTGGCTGTATCCAAACTTTTGGAGCATTTCTGGGTACAGTCATACCTCGGTTTAAGTATGCTTCGGTTTGAATACTTTCAGTTTAAGTACTCCGCGGACCCTAACACTTTCCATTACTTTCAATGGGAAAGTTCACTTCAGGTTAAGTACGCTTCAGTTTAAGTACTCCACGGACCGTCTGGAACAGATTAATCCACTTTCCATTACTTTCAATGGGAAAGTTCGCTTCAGGTTAAGTACGCTTCAGGTTAAGTACAGACTTCCAGAACCAATTGTGTTTGTAAACCAAGGTACCACTGTACCCAAAAGCCTCAGGGCGGGGGCCTGGGCCACATATTTGCATATGCTGAGCATAGAATAAGATTGGGTCTTATGCGGGGCTTATTTTCCAGGGACAGCATGCATACACAAAAATGCTTATAGCCACACCACCCCTTGGAACTACCCTTTCCATTCCAAGCAAGCCAGTGAGCTTTGAAGCTCTTAGGCTTGCTTACTGAGCTGTGGGAAACTCTTGCAAGATCTCACGGGGCTGTCCAAGTTCCCGTGAGATCTCGCGAGAGCATCCCAGAGCCCAGTAAGCAAGGCAGAGAGCTTCAAAGCTCTTTCCATGCTGGGAAAACCCGGCACAAAAGGAACTTGTGAGCCATCCACCTTGATTGCAATCAATTTCAACACTGCATAAGGTTGAAATTGCACAACTTAATTGTGTGCAAGATGCAATTGTACTGTATGGACACAAATTTAGGTCAGAAGTGTGTGGGGGAAACCCCCAAAGAAATTCTGGCACTTGCTGGCAGTATCTCCTATGGTACCTGCAAATTAGCACCCCCTCAAAAATCTTGCATGGGGTTGGACTAGATGATCCTCAGGGTACCTTCCAACTCTACGATTCTATGATTCTATTCTAAGATTCCCTCAGAAGTTGATGGCCTCTCCTCCATTGGAGTTTCTGGGATAGCCACATGCCAGGGATTCTTTAGCTGTGACTCCTGCATTGCAGGGGGTTGGGCTGGATGACCCAACAGTCCCCCTCCAACTCTACAGTTCCATGATTCTCTGTTTTCCTCCTTCCTCAGGTTGCATTAGAGGCCCAAATGGCAGCTGTCGTTGCAGCCTGACATGTCAAGTGGAAGGAGAGCTTTTATGCTGACCTGAGCCTTGCTCATAAATTTAGGCTCAGCAGTCCCCGCAGTGCTGAGTTGTTGGTGCTGTTTTGCAAAATAAATGAAGTTGTGTTTCTCCCCTCTGTCTCCCAGGAATGAGTTCTCCCCCCCTCCTCCCCAATTATTGCTGCTATAGTAAACAAATGTTTCTTTTCCTAAGCTGGCCTTTTTGGGTTTGCCAGAAAAAGCAGCCGAGCATTGCCCAGACCTCACAGTTGCAGGTCAGAATCTCAAATGCCGTCAAGGAACGCTGATGATGCAAAGTCAGAAGACTGACAATTGCAAATTGTGTGCTGGAGGGGGAGGCATGCCATGAAAAAACTGTTATGGCTGTTCTTGGACAGGGATAGCCTGACTGCATAGTCCATGTGTTTGTAACCTTGAAGCTGGATTGTTGCATCATGTGGGGTTGCCCTTGGACCTGTTTCAGAAGCTCCAACTGGTGCAGAATGCATTGTAATACCATTGTGCTTGGGTTTGACTTGTAGGTTTCCCAACAGAGGCATCTGTTGGAATTTTGTATTTTGATTAAAGGACAAAGGGAGATATGGTATAATAATAGGAGAATTCCCTGGGTGCCTAGATTGAAGTCTGGGGCAAGTACTCTTGCCCCAGCAGAGATTTAAAATCACAAAATATGCAGCAAAGTAAAGCTTGGAAAGATAGGCTGTTAGACCTTAAACTAGCCTCTTCGGAGTTAGAATCATAGAATCATAGAATCATAGAATCATAGAGTTGGAAGAGACCACAAGGGCCATCCAGTCCAACCCCCTGCCAAGCAGGAAACACCATCAAAGCATTCCTGACAGATGGCTGTCAAGCCTCTGCTTAAAGACCTCCAAAGAAGGAGACTCCACCACACTCCTTGGCAGCAAATTCCACTGCCGAACAGCTCTTACTGTCAGGAAGTTCTTCCTAATGTTTAGGTGGAATCTTCTTTCTTGTAGTTTGAATCCGTTGCTCCGTGTCCGCTTCTCTGGAGCAGCAGAAAACAACCTTTCTCCCTCCTCTATATGGCATCCTTTTATATATTTGAACATGGTTATCATATCACCCCTTAACCTTCTCTTCTCCAGGCTAAACATACCCAGCTCCCTAAGCCGTTCCTCATAAGGCAGCGTTTCCAGGCCTTTGACCATTTTGGTTGCCCTCTTCTGGACACGTTCCAGCTTATCAGTATCCTTCTTGAACTGTGGTGCCCAGAACTGGACACAGTACTCCAGGTGAGGTCTGACCAGAGCAGAATACAGTGGTACTATTACTTCCCTTGATCTAGATGCTATACTCCTATTGATGCAGCCCAGAATTGCATTGGCTTTTTTAGCTGCTGCATCACACTGCTGACTCATGTCAAGTTTGTGGTCTACCAAGACTCCTAGATCCTTTTCACATGTACTGCTCTCAAGCCAGGTGTCTCCCATCCTGTATTTGTGCCTTTCATTTTTTTTGCCCAAGTGTAGTACTTTACATTTCTCCTTGTTAAAATTCATCTTGTTTGCTTTGGCCCAGTTGTCTAATCTGTTAAGGTCATTCTGAAGTGTGATCCTGTCCTCTGGGGTGTTAGCCACCCCTCCCAATTTGGTGTCATCTGCAAACTTGCTCAGGATGCCCTCAAGCCCATCATCCAAGTCATTGATAAAGATGTTGAACAAGACTGGGCCCAAGACAGAACCCTGTGGCACCCCACTAGTCACTACTCTCCAGGATGAGGAGGAGCCATTGATGAGCACCCTTTGGGTTCGGTCAGTAAGCCAGTTACAAATCCACTGAATGGTAGCATTGTCTAGCCCACATTTTACCAGCTTCTTTACAAGAATATCATGGGGCACCTTGTCAAAGGCCTTGCTGAAATCAAGATAGGCTACATCCACAGCGTTCCCTTCATCTACCAGGCTTGTAATTCTGTCAAAAAATGAGATCAGATTAGTCTGACATGACTTATTTTTCAGGAACCCATGCTGACTTTTAGTGATCACAGAGTTTCTTTCTAGGTGCTCACAGACTGTTTGCTTAATGATCTGCTCTAGAATCTTTCCTGGTATTGATGTCAGGCTGACTGGGCGGTAATTGTTTGGGTCCTCTCTTTTCCCCTTTTTGAAAATAGGGACAACATTTGCCCTCCTCCAGTCTGCTGGAACTTCGCCTGTTCTCCAGGAATTTTCAAAGATTATTGCCAGTGGTTCTGAAATCACCTCTGCCAGTTCTTTTAATACTCTTGGATGTAGTTCATCTGGCCCTGGAGACTTGAATACATCTAAACTAGCCAAGTATTCTTGTACTACCTCCTTACTTATTCTGGGCTGTGTTTCCCCTGCTGAATCATCTGCTCCATATTCTTCAGGTTGGGCGTTGTTTTCTTTCTTGGAGAAGACTGAGGCAAAGAAGGCATTGAGGAGTTCTGCCCTTTCTCTGTCCCCTGTTTGCATTTCACCATCTTCTCCTCTGAGTGACCCTCTGAGTTGTTTCTAAAGTTCCTCACTTTCCCTTGCATAGAAAAAGGCCACACATTTGGTAAGTTTACTTGCAAACTCCTCAAAGGTCAGATTCATGTGCTTTCCCGTACAGCAGCAAGAAAGCACAGGCAGTATAACATAGGTTCCAAAATGGCAAATTATTTGTAACGAAAGCAACACATTCTAAGCTTGGAGCCCCTGTGAGCTCTCTGATCATAGCTGATCAGGGAAGGTGACAGCAACCTCTTGCATCTGACTGGTTCCCTCTTGCTCACCCCACTGCACAAGCTGTCTAGTTGCCCATCAAGCAAGCCCTATTTTTTCTTGTTGACATCAGATAACCTTGACAAATTCTCTTATTAAATTTAATACCTTTGATCAATCATCACAATAAAAAACAACAACTCAGCCATGAATTATTCATAGGTGAGGGATTGCTTCCCGGGGTTTTTATGGTTATTGGGCTACCTAAATTAAACATGGAGGTAGTGTTGTTTAAGACAAAAGCAGGGTGTGATGTGTGTGTCAAGGATAAAGGTCTCGGGCTACCAACAATCTATGCACTTTCATTATGCCACCCTCCACATCAATCTGAGGCCCCGTCAAATTGCTGCAACGAGATTTTCTCAGGGCTTGTTACCTTAATGATATGAGCATTTAGTAACAAGGAGGGGGCCCCACACTGGGAAGACTTGAGGTGTTCTGCAGCAAGTGACTGCATGTTGGGATCGGTCAGTCTGTCAATTTCAGTTTTTCTCAGTTCCTCATTTTTCCAGTCTCTGCAGTTCATTTATCTGCACACACACACACATTTTTGGAGAGCGATTTCCCGACTACAATGCATTTTATATGTTACTTTCATGTGTGCATGTATCCATTTTAATGCACTTTCCGGCATTAAATATGCACTTTCCTGCAAATTTATTGGCTGCAGAATTGCACTGCAAACATTTGAAGAAGGGCAAACTTTGAAGGATGGCTGTGTTTGGGTTCTTTCATTGCTTTGGAATGTGCAAATTGGGTTGGTTTGCCTTTCAAGATGAACTGAATCAAATCCCAGCCCACCCCCATCTTTAACTGCTCACATATTTTAAGCACAGATGTGCATGTCCCAAGTGTGTCACAGGCTGCCTTTACATAGCAGTTTATTCAATTTTCACAATGTTTCCCTAACTGTTGCATTACATGCATCCCTCCCACTCGTGCACAATCAACTCAGGCATGACCGTGTACACGCCCAGCACTGGGAAATAATTAAATGATTTAATTAAGAAGGGGACGACAGAGGACGAGATGGTTGGACAGTGTTCTCAAAGCTACGAACATGAGTTTGACCAAACTGCGGGAGGCAGTGCAAGACAGGAGTGCCTGGCGTGCTATGGTCCATGGGGTCATGAAGAGTCGGACACGACTAAACGACTAAACAACAACAATTAAGAACAGGAAATGGGGGGTGGTGAGAGCTGGAGAGTCCTTGTAGCTCATGAGGAGACCCTCCCTGGAGTCCGAATAAGACTTCAGTGAGGGTGGAGAAGAGACTGGAGGTGCAGCAGAGCTTTGCTTAGGCTGCTCAGCCTCCCCGCCTAACAGCTGACGTGTAGGGTAGCAAAGCAGCAGCTGCCGCTTGCCCATACATCCTTCAGCCATGAACAGCTCTGAATGAGCAACTTGCTCCAACAAAGGTTGTCCTCCTCTGGGTTTAATGTAGCTGGGAAAAAGGTAAAGGGATCCCTGACCGTTAGGTCCAGTTGCGGACTACTCTGGGGTTGTGGCACTCATCTCACTTTATTGGCCAAGGGAGCTGGCGTACAGCTTCCAGGTCATGTGGTCAGCATGACTAAGCCACTTTTGGCGAACCGGAACAGTGCATGGGAACGCCGTTTACCTTCCTGCCAGAGCGGTACCTATTTATCTACTTGCACTTTGACATGCTTTAGAACTGCTAGGTTGGCAGGAGCAGGGACTGAGCAACGGGAGCTCACCCCGTCGCGGGGATTCGAACCACCGACCTTCTGATTGGCAAGTCCTAGGTTCTGTGGTTTAGATCACAGTGCCACCCGCGTCCCTGGGTAGGAGAGCTGAAAATAATGCCAGTATATTTCACATCTGGCAACCAATATGCCCCTTGGGTTGCAGATAGTACATGGGTAGATGAGTCTAAAAAGCCTGGGACCCAACTTTTCATGGCCCTCTAGCGGCTATGGTGGCTCATTTACCGGAAGTAACGTATTTAGTATTAATCTGTAAGTGTATATTCGATTCTGACCAAACTAAGCCTTCTAGAGCACAATATACATCAGGCTCAGAGGAAGGTGTCCGTGAGGGTCCAGGTTCTGTCCCTGCATCTAAAGGAAGTTTTTCTGGGGATTCATGTCCCTTGGCCTCTGTTGTTTCCTCATCTCCAACAGTAGGCTCAGAACCCCACAGTTGGTCTTGCTCCTTCACTGGCAAGTATCCAGTCTCTGAGCCTTGATTGCTGCTGGACTCCTGGGCCACAGAATCCTAGAGTTCGAAGGGACCCCGAGGGTCATCTAGCCCAACCCCTTGCAACGCAGGAAGCACAGCTAAATCACCCATGCCAAATGGCCATACAACCTCTGTTTAATAGCTTCCAATAGAGGAGAGCCCACCATCTTCTGAGGGATTCCGTTCCACTGCTGAATATAGTGGTACCTTGGGTTACAAACGCTTCAGGTTACAAACTCTTCGGGTTACAAACTCCGCTAACCCAGAAATAGTACCTCGGGTTAAGAACTTTGCTTCAAAATGAGAACAGAAATCGTACGGTGGCAGCGGGAGGCCCCATTAGCTAAAGTGGTGCTTCAGGTTAAGAACAGTTTCAGGTTAAGAACTGCCCTCCGGAACGAATTAAGTTCTTAACCAGAGGTACCACTGTAGCTCCTACTGTCAGAAAGTCATGGCAATACCTCAGGTCCAACTCATGCACAAAGGTGCGGGGGAAGGGGCGACACCGGAATGCCATGTTTTTACCCCCACCCCGTGCAGGGATAGAGACGGCTTTCTGGCAATCTTCTGCTGCAACAGATTTGCACAGGCATTGGCTTGCAAGCTGCTGCTGCCTCTGCTGGGAGTGGATACACTTTCTCAGCAGTCTAAGGGCCCCTCCCACCCACCTGTCCTCCGCTTTCCTGAGCTTCTCCCCAAGGAGCCCAGGACTGTTGGCAGAGCAGCTGGATTTATGCTTTTGGCCTGCTTCCTACCATCCCCTCCAGGGACACCATTTGTCCTTTCGGTGGTTTTTTTTTTGTCTGTGTCAGGAGGAGCAGACTGACGCGGCTTGCTCCAGAAAAGAGACAAAACAACAACCCAGTGAAAACGCGAGCTTGATCAGGTTCCAAAAGGTGTGCTTGGTTGTATTGCCGGGCTGAGGCAATCTGGGCCTCAAAAAGCAGGGCACCAGGAAAAAAACACACAAGTGTCGTCAAATTCTGAAGCATGATTGGCAAGGCGCTTGTCAAGTTTTCCACAAAGCGTTTGTTGCCTTTATGCCACCTTTTCATCCAAAGAGCATACAATAGTCTCTCCCTCCTCATTTGAGCCACACAACAACCCTGCAAGGTAGGGCAGGCTGGGAGAAGGCAGTGACTGGCTCAAGGTCACCCAGTGTGGTTCATGGCAGAAGAGCTGGCCTCCCATGTCTTAGTCCGACACCCTAACCACCATACCATGCTGGCTGTCACCAGTGCAATTTATTAGAAATGGCCTTGTGGGTTACGTGTGTGTGTGTGTGTGTGTGTGTGTGTGTTGGGGACAAATATGGTCCATGGGCCAGAGTTTTCTCACTGCTGGTCTACCCTGACTGGTAGCGGTTCTTCAGGGTTTCAAACAGAGGGCTTTCCTGGGTACACCTGGATATGCCAGGGATCAAACCTGGCCGCTACATGCCAAGCAGATGCTCTGACCTGGAGCTATGGCCAAGGGGGAGGGGAATACAGGTGATTTCCAGGTCCTGTCCCATCCAGGCACTGACCAGATTTGGACCTGCTTCACACAGCAGTGATGTGGGGGGGGGCACATTGCCTTCAAACCATACCCTGGCAACGATGCACTCGTGACTCTCCTTAGCTACAGAAGTTCAGTGATGGTGTTTTGTCGACCTTTGCATGCCATCACCGATCTTTTTTTTATCAAGGTCCTCTCCAGAAAGAGAGCCTAAAAGCCCCCCTCCCCCGGAGCTGTCAAGGCTTTGTTTTCCCTTGCTTGTCATAAGAGCTTTTCTGTCAGCCTTCTGTGGCTAAATGTATTTGTTTCCTACTGGCAGAATCAAAATGTAGCATATTACAATTACATCTCAACCAAGGACATGGAGACTTCGATAGGCTTTTCTGACTTGGTGGCTGCAGGGTCATTTGAACCCCCTGCCCCTCCTCTGAGCAGCTTTTCATTTGTCACGATGATCAATGGCCTTTATGATTCAGCCTTGACGAGAAGGAAGAATAAAACCTTAGAGCAGCCGTTCATACCTTGCCTTGGAGATCTGAGGC
This sequence comes from Zootoca vivipara, assembly GCF_963506605.1. Lineage (NCBI taxonomy): Eukaryota > Metazoa > Chordata > Lepidosauria > Squamata > Lacertidae > Zootoca > Zootoca vivipara. The sequence continues at coordinate 72,441,656 of NC_083281.1, forward strand.
ATCAGTTTTGAGAAAGCTTGAGGATTTAACACCTCTGTAGCAGACTTTGCCCATTGAGAGAGATTCCAGCGGTTGCACGTGGAGATGAAGAGACGGCACAGTGGAGCATAATTCTGCAAGAGCACAGCAATGGGGATAGCACTGACCCAGAGCAACTCACTCTTTTGCAGTTTTTCTTTCCTTTCCTTTCCTCCTTTTAGCAAACCTCACCAGCAGCAGTGAAAATGGCCGTTTTGGAATTTGGAAGAAGAAAATATTCAGTATGGCTCTCATTTCATTTCATTTCTTTTTACATAAATTCCAAAATGCAAAAAATTAAAACAATCAAAGTTATAGAATACAACCTTGGAGCATCCCAGAGGTTGGGTTTTCCAGATAAAGCGAGAGCAGATAATGTAGAAAAATAAAAAGCAGCAAGACATGTCGTGAAAGCCAAATTTCACAATTTGGTGGGGGCAGAGCTACTGAAGGAATTTTTTATTTTGCTTCGACTCAGACCAACACGGCTACCTACCTGAATTTGGTATGTAAGAAATGAAATAAGAGCTGTTTGATAGTGGAACAGACTCCCTTAGAAGGCGGTGCTCTCTTTTTCATTGGTGGTTTATGAAAAGAGAGGTTAGGTGGCCACCTGTCAGGAATTCCTTTGCTATGATTTCAGCATTGCAGGGGGTTGGAGCAGTTGACCTTTGAGGTCACCTCCAACTATACAGTTCTATGATTCTATAAATAACACCAAACAGCGAAGAAATGTTCCAGGTCTTCCTTACCCTTAGAAATATGCAGTTCATGGGTCACTTTCCTAGCAGTAGCTGGAGCCCACATACAGTATCCTTGTACCACAATGAGAGACACTGCAGCCAGCATCCACAGAAGAAGTTTCTTCTGTTGATCATCTCACCAATTCAAAAGGGCAAGTTGTGGGGAGGCTTCCACGGGGCATTTAATTTCTTTTGATCTCCCTCTCCCCAAAACCCCACCACCAACCCAAAATTTGGATGCCACAGTGCCTTCCCAGAATATGTGGGGAAATGCCCCCCTGCTACCGCAACCATGCCATCAATCCTGTGGGGGGTTTGATGTCATATGAGAAAGCATATGATAGACGGCCACGTGTCAGTGATTTTCCCTCTGTGATTCGTGTATTTCAGGGGGTTGAGCTAGATGACCCCTTGGGACCCCTTCCAACTCTACAGTTCTATCTTCCTATGATTATGATATGATCACCAGTGGATCTCGCCCCCACCCACTCATCAATTGTGTAGGTAAGGGAAGATTGCTCTGTTAGTTGCCACCACTTTGGAGCCTAATCATTTCTGGTCCCTGAAACAGTTTAGGAGGAAGAAAGGAGGATGTACTCTACAACACCCAGCTGGGTTCTCTGTTGTAGAGAGTCATGCTAATACCCCCATCCCTTGAGTCTCACCATATTGCACAGAGAGAGAGAGAGAGAGAGAGAGAGAGAGAGAGAGAGAGAGAGAGAGAGAGAGAGAGATACTTTGAAGCTGCAGAGCCGCAGGCATGTTTTTTTCTTTTTTGCTGCTGTGTCTGCCAGGCTGACCCTTTCCATCACTGCTTGCCACTTCCTGATGCCTCAGCAGTGATGGATGGGTCTGCTTCAGAAGGACCACTGGCTGGGGATGCAGCCAGTATGATTGATGGTATGAGATGGTGTTTATAGGAAGCTGATTGCTGGGACTCAGCATTGTAACCGTTTGGTGCTCTGCTTGAAGTTCATGTGGACGGGCAGGGAGGATACATAAGGGGACAGGAAGAGCCTGCTGGATCAGGCCAAAGGGGGCCCAACTAGCCCAGCTTCCAGTTTGCAAAGTGGCTGACCAGATGCCCGGGGGGAGCCTGCAAGCAGGACCCAATCACAGGAGCCCTCTCCCCTTCCTGTGGTTTCCAGCAACTGGTGTTCAGAAGCATTGCTGACTCCAACTGTCGAGGCAGAGCAGAGCCATAATGGTTAGCAGCAGTGCTTTTTCTTCAGCTGGAGCATGCCGGAGTGCAGTTCCGGCACCTCTCAAGTGGGCACCATTGTGAGCCAGTGGAGCTCCCCCTTGCCTGCTTCTTGCCTTTACGTACTTCTGAGAAGCCCCAAACGAACATTTCAAGTCAAAATAGAAATGGGCCAGTGTGTGCAAGTCTACACTTCCCCCTTGACTCCACCTAGCTCCTAGCCACTCCTAACTGTGATTGGTCAAGCTATGGTGTGGGGCCAAATCCACATTTCCTTTTCTTCAATCCGTGTTCCATGTTCACGGCTGCTGTCAAACTGGCATCTGTTTAGGGCTGCCCTGAGTTGCCCGGCGACCTAATGTAACAACCTCATGATGAGTTCTGACACCTATTTTTCCTGGGGGGCGGGGGCGGGAAGCACAGGCTCATAGCCATTGATGGCCTTCTCCTCCTCCATGAATCTGCCCAATCTTCATTTAAAGCCATCTAAGTTGGTGACCATGACTGCCTCTTGTGGGAGTGAGTTCCATAGTTTAACTATGCACTTGCATGTAAAATTACCGAATCTTCCAACATTCAGGGCAGATCTACACACAGGAAGAATTGCTACGAATAAGTCATAAATTAAATCGTTATAATGAAAGAAAAAACAAACCACTACGTAAAATTACATTGAAGAGTTTCATGCTGTACAGCACCACCTGATGTTGCATGTTTATAATGCGTTTAAAATGCAGATACAGTGGAACCTCGGTTTATGAACACCTCGGTTTATGAATTTTCGGTTTATGAATGCCGCGGACCCATCTGGAACGGATTAATTCATTTTCCATTACTTTCAATGGGAAAGTTTGCTTCAGTTTATGAACGCTTCAGTTTATGAACAGACTTCCGGAACCAATTACACCCATGCTTCAGTTTATGAACGCTTCAGTTTAAGTACTGCGCGGACCCGTCTGGAACGGATTAATCCACTTTCCATTACTTTCAATGGGAAAGTTTGTTTCAGTTTATGAACGCTTACTCTGCGGACCGTCTGGAATGGATTAATTCACTTTCCATTACTTTCAATGGGAAAGTACGCTTCAGTTTATGAACGCTTCAGTTTATGAACAGACTTCCGGAACCAATTGTGTTCATAAACCGAGGTACCACTGTACTGGGAATGGCCTCTGCCTTTGTGCTCTTTGTTGCATGCTCTCTTGGAAGCACTCTTTGTTGTGCTCTCTTGGAAGCAGGATGCTGGGTTTGATAGGCCTTTGGTCTGATTTTGCTGCAGGAGAGCTATGAGATTCAGGTGAGGATCAGATGCCTTGTCAATCCCAGCAGGTATATAAGAGGACGCCCGGCCTGCTCAGGCCCCCGGCCTGCTCAGCCTATTTTTTCAAAAAAAAGTTTTTCCGAAGGTGTTTATAATGTTTATAAGGCAGAAGTGGATGCCCCCACCCGAGGGCTACATGCATGGGTGTCTGCAGGAATATTTCCAGGGGAGGAGCAAAGTACAACTCTAAAAGGGGGGGGGGAACCATCTGGTTTCTCATAGAAAAATTGAGAAGCATAGTGCCTGGACATTTTGCTTAATATCTCTAGATTCATCTGGGGGTGGTGGGAAGGGTCATAGCTCAGTGGTTAGAGCACCTGCTCTGCATCCTGAACGTTCTGGGTTTAATCCCCAGTGACATTTCCAGGTAAGGCTTGGAGATATTCTCTGTCTGAAATCCCAGAGAGCCACTGCTGGTTACTGCTGTGGACAATTGTGATCTAGAATGGACCCAGTGGCCTGTCTTAGGTCACTCTTGGCTACACACAGGGGCGTCTTACCCATAGAGGCAAGTGGCGCGGGGTGCCAGGGCGCCAAGTTTCTGGAGGGCACCAGGGAAGAGGCGGAGGCTGGACGCGGCGCCTCTCGGCACCAGCTCGACGCCCTCGCCTGCCTCCGCCATGCCGCACTGAAGCAGCGCCATGCCCAGAGCCTCCGCTTGCCGTGGCCACCCCGGCATGAAGCGGCCAGTTGAGCCGGGAGCCACCGCACATAGCTGCCAAGTTATCCCTTATTTTAAGGGATTTTCCCTTATGCTGAATAGGCTTCCTCGCGAGAAAAGGGAAAACTTGGCAGCTATGCCACCGCATCCAGCCTCCGCCTCTTCCCCGCTGGAGGAGCTGCCCTCCAGCTGCTGCCCTCCTTCTCCAGCCCCATAAAGCTGGGCGCGTCGCCGCCAGCGCCGTCCTCCCTAAAAAAAGCTCGGCAACTCTGGGAAATGGGGGGGGGCAGGCCGCTGGAGGGACTTTGCACCACGGTGCCGGATATACTTAAGACGGCCCTGGCTACACACAGGTAAAACCCCCCATTATAAATAAGTCATAAATTAAATTGTTATAACAAAAGAAAAAAAGCACACCTCCATCTAAAACCACTCAGGCAAAGTTTTGTGCTCTACAGCACCACCTGATACCACATGTTTATAATGCAGTCATAGCGTCGTACATGGCTAATGTAGCTGAGTCTGTTGAAATGTGATCAGGCCTCCTGCTTACCTGGATGGAGGTAAGTGTGTGTGTGTGTGTGTGTGTGTGTGTGTGTGTGTGTGTGTGTAAACCTCTTGCTTTTGCATGGGTTGCATTTCAGGGTCCATCACAAAGAGCAGAGTTCCACCTGTTTTCTGTCCACTTCTTGCCTCTGGCCTTGCATTGTCACATTGGCATGTGGCCCCTGCAAGGTTGCCCCATGAGGAAATGTGGCCCTTGAGCTGGAAAAAGGCTCCCTCCTTTTCCTCTAGGGAAATCCCCACTGAAATAGTGCACCTGAAGGTGCTCCTGTTCATTTCAAAAGGGCTGATGTGGGAGGCTTCTCCTGACAGGTTCCATCTCTTTCCTGCAGAACTGGAATGCCAGAGAGGGTCAAGGCCTGTCTCTCCAGCCAAACGGCCTTGCAATGCTCCTTCTGATGTTCCCTGGCACCCAAAATCCATTTCATTTGCTTATTGGGCCTCCACTGGGTTTTGTCATGTAAGGGAACAGCAAAACCCTTGCCAATCTTTGTCCGTTTTAATAGGTTACCATTTTGATTAATTTTTTTAAATAGCGCTGAATGATGGAAGGATTCCAGTTTGTGATGAATTAAGCTTTGGGCGGCTCAGATTTATATGTGGCACAAAGTTGTCTTTACACATTGGAAATCTATTCTTTCCCCACCCTTTCTTAATGCAAAGCAACACATTGGGCAATTTATAGCCATGGCGTTCACTTCCAAAACCTTTCCACAATTGCACCGCCCTTTTGCAGCAGAAGTGATCCCTGAGCATGAATGAATATGAATCCAGGTAGAAGATGCCAATGGACAAGTCCTGGAGCAGTTATAAAGGTGAGGTGTGTTGCACCTGATGTCTGCAGCAGCAGCAGCTTGCACCTGTGCCCCAGAGTCACTGGAATTTTGCAGACACAGCACCCCAAATTTCCTAATGGTTTCTGCAAAAGCTTTCCCAATCCTCAGACATGAAGCGATATCCCTCTCTGCATGCAAAGCAGAAGCTCTCCCACTTGTACTGCAGCAGTAGAGCTGCTTCTCTCCATGCAGAAAGCCTCAGGTTCAATCCCTGATGTCTCCAGGGAGCAGTGGAAAATACCTCAGCCTGAAGCTCTGGAGAGCTGCTGCCAGTCTTGTCCAAACTTCTTTCAAAGAGGGCCAGATCTGATGAAGTAAAGGGCCGTAGGGCCTGACCAAAGTTGTTGAGCTTTTCTTAGGATTGAAGTTGTTGAGGTTTTTAAAGAATTTTACCCCAGGAAATAAACTGCCACAAGGGCTAGATTAAACTGACTGGTGGGCCAGATTAGGCCCCCCGAAACGGACTTTGGACATGCCTGGTGTAGACAATATCTCTGATGGTAATAAATAAATAAATAAATAGATAGATAGATAGATGATAGATAAATGGTTAATTTGGAAGAATGGGAAGACTAAAGATGAACTTGCTGCAATTTGAGCAGTCGATCGGAGAGACTTGGCCAGGCATCCCCAAACTTCGGCCCTCCAGATGTTTTGGACTACAATTCCCATCTTCCCCGACCACTGGTCCTGTTAGCTAGGGATCATGGGAGTTGTAGGCCAAAACATCTAGAGGGCCGCAGTTTGGGGATGCCTGGACTTGGCAGTCAAATAGAAGTGTCATATATATAAAGGAGGAAATACCTCAGAGAAATTTGATGAAATTGTGGGATAACCAGTCTCATATAATTTACAAGCGTAAGTCTAATTAATGCATAAAGGGGTTAACACCATGGAGCAAAAAGTCATGCCAGGCTTAGCTATGTCACTCCCCCTCAGCCTGGGACAAAGGCTATTGTTCCCCTTCAGTCAACCACAGAAGTTCAGCATGTGAAGATGTTTTCATCTGGTTGCTGGAGTTCAGACCACATGGCTCTTACAAGCCATTGTTGTGTTCATATACCAATAATTTAAGATCTTTCACCACTATAACTAAGCCAAGCTTGACTGACTGTGTTTTCTGACTGATGCATGGAAAAGCACATGAATCTGACCTTTGAAGTGTTCATAAGTATACCAGTTTTTAATTTAGCCAATGTGTGGGTTTCCCCCCTATGTTTGGGGAAGAGGGGAACTTGGGAAGGAACTTAAAAGGGTATCCCAACCCCTGTCCCCTTTCTAATATTATTTTTTTTCTGCTGTGAAGTTCTTTTGCTCCCTGAAAAAGACACCATTAAAAAGTGCCTCATTTGCAGGGAGCGAAGTTTTACACAAAAAAGGGTACAGGGTTTGGCTGAGTTCTAAGGAGAGCATTTTGTGCTTGGCTACCCAGTGTGGTGCCCAGCTTTTAGCACGGAACATTGCCACTTGGCTTTGTGTTGAGTATCTCAGAGCCCTAAAAAAAAAAGCTCCCATGTCTCCAATGTTTGCTCCCAAATTAAGGTTTCCAGCTGACTATTTTCACAGCAACTGGGTCACCTCTTTGTTCCAGAAAGCTGCCCTCTGAGAGAGTAACATGTCACTCCCTATTGTGCTGACACCCCTTATGACAGTGTTTTGCTTCCTTTGTGTCTCTCTGGAACAGTTTACAGGATCCTAAATAAACTCATGTCATCCGTGATCCTCAATAAATCTTCATTACCTTACGCCTCAGTTGCTGCTCTAAACATTTCTCCTCCACCCTAATCGTTCCCAAAGTGACCATCACTCTTGCTCAGGTCGAGAAGTTAATAATATTTTATCTCCAATGTGTACATTTAGCCCAGATTTTATTTCCAAGCTTTGCCTTTTTTTAAAAAGTAAATATCATCAGTTTTGCAAAAGAGAAGACATTTTGGAGAGAGATTGAGTGTGAATGATCCATCAAGGGGCCAAATCCTGCTCCCTCCTGTGATGGAGTAAAACAACGGGGAGAGAAATGAGGAATGACTGAGAACGATTGAACCAAGAGATTCTTCCTCAAATGCCCTTCATCCAAATCTCCCCCCCAGAGTTTGAAACCCCAAATTTCTGATGTGGAGCCAACACTTTCTGAAATTTCCCTTGTTCCATTTAAACTTCTGAACATCCAAACCCAGTTTGCTGCAGCTTCCAGTTATTTTGGGTCATTTGTGTCTTTCCACCCTCCAAACTGGGGATGGACACATTCTGTTTCCCCATTTATGGAGGGGATGAATTTGCCTCACTCCTCCTCCCCTGGAGAAAGGGGAAAGGTGGTATCTCCCTAGGAGAGAACATTATGGCCATTTAGTTACATTGGTTGAATCTGACTAGCTAGTTTGTTTTGCAGATCCTCAAGCTGTTATATTTAATAAATATAACCTACTTATCCACATTTGGTTGTTTTGAATGTTCTTCCTGGTGTGCTGGCAAAAAAGCGTTTGGCCTTCTCTTTTCAGTGGACGATCAGATTGACCTGATTTGCTGATTCCCCAATCTTGCTCACAGCCTGGAAAGCAGCTCTCCATCGGATGACACACTTTCCCAGATTTTGCAATGCAGTTCTGCTTCCAAAAAACGTTGTCACAAGAAATCTATATTTTACAAAAAGAAAAGTTTGCAAAAATGCATGTTTTAGGAAAACAATCAAAGGAACATATGAACATCAGAAGAGCCTGTAGGATCAGGCCAGTGGCCCATGCAATTGAGCATTCTGTTCTCACAATGGCCAACCAGATACTCATAGGGATGCGGGTGGTACTGTGGTCTAAACCACTGAGCCCCTTGGGCTTGCCAATTGGAAGGTCAGAAGCTCAAATCCCCGTGATGGGATGAGCTCCCATTGCTCCGTCCCAGCTCCTGTCAACCTGAAGGGCCAGTACTTTTATTTAAGACACACATAATTGATATGAAAATAGTTGTATTCAAATACACAGCACATTGTATAGAGGGGCATGAAGTGAGACAAAGGCAGGGGGCCCCATGGGCGCGTAGCTTGCAAACTGTTATCAAATGCCTGCCCTTCTCTACACGCCCAGTAAAGGAGGAGGGGAGTACAAGCTGGGTTCACAGGACCAGATAAGGGAGAAGGGCGTATGGCATTTGGAAGACATGTGCTTTTGTAGTTAAGGAAATAAGGTGTTGGCCTGTTTTTGACTGTATAAAAGTGTTGTAAATCCACAATTCTGTGTGCAGGTTGCGAGCTGATTGCACTGCACCATTTATTTAGCATATGCTGAGCAAATAAATATTGTTGTATCCTGCCTGGCATGTTGCCTCTTTGTGTTGGTTCCATTGCTCCTAATACCCGGGTGGGACTTAGGTCCTACAAACCTAGCAGTTCGAAAGCACTCCAGTGCAAGTAGATAAATAGGTACTGCTCCGGCGGGAAGGTAAACGGCGTTTCCTTGCACTCTGGTTTCTGTCATGGTGTTCTGTTGCACCAGAAGTGGTTTAGTCATGCTGGCCACATGACCCGGAAAGCTGTCTTGGGACAAACGCCGGCTCCCTCGTTCTGAAAGCGAGATGAGCGCTGCACCCCATAGTTTCCTTTGAATGGACTTAACCATCCAGGGGTCCTTTACCCTTTACCTTTTTTTTTACTCATAATGTGAAGCCCGCAAGCAAGGCATGAGTGGCAGGACTGGTCCATCCATGAAATAAGGTGAGGAGTCTGGTTGTGTATGGATGATTTGGAACTTTCCAATAAGGGCAGGAACAATCAGTGAAGATAGTCCCAGGAACTGTAAACCAAGGCAGCCCAGGCTTTTCATTTGTCCCTGTTTCCCCTTTTTTGCAAAGGTGTCAGGGATGCACTTTTGAAACATTTAGTTCCCTTGGCTTATTAGAACTGACACCCTTTCTTCAGGTTTCATCCACTCCTCCCAAGTCTCTGAATTCAAGTCTCTGAGTTGGGGAAGGGCGGATGCACTCTAATGCATGTGCATGAATGTGACTGGCTGACCTAGGTGGTTTGTGAAATCCATGACTGCATTGAATGAAATGGACAGATACCCACCCATCCCTAGAGGGGACTGGATTAAATTCCTTTCCCCGTATGCCACAACCCCAGTCCTGATCACATATGGCTGCTGTTTTAAAAATGAAAAAAATTCTCAATAACCTTCCAGATATAAGATATGCAATCGCACATTTCCCATATCGTCTGTTTTTGACCGCTGGCATCTTGTAGTGCCACTCTGCAGCTGTTGAGGTTTCTCTCGAAAATTATGCAGGGATGGCTGTCTGGAATACAATTAGTACAGGAACTAAATTACGAGGCAAATTAGTACAGGAGAGGCAATTGCAGGGTAAATGAGTATAGCAGTTTGCCTCTCCTTGGGGGCCTCCAAGACCTTTTTCTCACTACCCAATGATACAAGAGCTCAGGGTCCCCCAGTGGGACTTTTTCAGAGCAGATTCAGGAAAGATAAGAGGCAACACTTCCCCATAGAAACATGCAATCTTAGGGAAATTGACTGCTGCAGAAAGTTGCAATGAGCACCACCTTTGAGGGTATTCAAAAAGGGGATTAGATCATTTCATGGAGGATAGATCGTGTGTATGTATAAATCTGCAGAAGAGCTTTCCATGAAGAAGAGTCCCAGGTTCAATCCTCAGGATCTCCAAGTAGGGTTGGAAATTTCGCCTTCATGAGACCTTGGAGCGCTGCTGCCAATCAGTGTAGGCAGAACTGAGCTTGATGGACCCAAGGGTCTGATTCAATATAAAGCAACTTCCCACATTCCCTTTTACTGCATTCTGCCAGGAGGGAGAGCAGGGGCAATGCTGGGTTGTTGTTGCTTGCAATAGCAACCACGAATCTCTGATAATTTCCCCTGGCTGCTTTGGAAAGCACAGTAGAGAGACTAAAGGGTTGGGGGAGTTGGGTATATTTAGCCTGGAGAAGAGGAGACTGAAGATGATTGCCATCTTCAAATATCTGGAATGCTGTCACATAGAAGATGGAACAAGCTTGTTTGCTGCTGCTCCACATTTTAAGTCCCGAACCAATGGATTCAAATGACCAGAAAGGGGATTTTGACTCAGCATTAGGAATAACTTTCTGATGGCAAGAGCCGTTCGACAGTAGAACAGACTCCCTCTGAAGGCAATGGACTCTCCTTCATTGGAGATTTCTAAACAGAGGTGAGGTGGCCATCTGTCAGGGAGTCTTAATTGAGATTCCTGCTTTGCATGGGATTGGACTGGATGGCCTTTGGGATCCCTTCCAGTGCTACAGTTCTATTATTCTATGCTTCCAAGTCAAGGTCATTTGGGAAGGGGGGCAATTTGAAAGTCTTGTCCATGGTGGATAAATGAAATAGTGATGCAGATGTTGGTCATGTTCGTTCCTCTGTACGTCTCTGACCTGGTTTAAAAGCCTTTTGCACCACCATGAACTGGAGTTCATTGGAGAGGCTCTGCTGATTAAGGATCAGTAGGATAAAAAAGGTTTAAAAAAGGTTTAAAAGGTAAAGGACCCCTGGACGGTTAAGTCCAGACAAAGGTGACTATGGGGTTGCGGCGCTCATCTCGGTTTCAGACCGAGGGAGCCGCCATTTGTCAACAGACAGCTTTCTGGGTCATGTGGCTAGCATGACTAAACCACTTCTGGTGCAACGGGACACTGTGACAGAAACCAGAGTGCACGGAAACACCATTTACCTTCCCGCCACAGCGGTACCTATTTATCTACTTGCACACTGGTGTGCTTTTGAACTGCTGGGTTGGCAGGAGCTGAGACAGAGCAATGGAAGCTCACTCCATCGTGGGGATTCGAACTGCTGACCTTCTGATAGGCAAGCCCAAGAGGCTCAGTGGTTTAGACCACAGCGCCACCCACACCCCCTCATCAGTAGGATTGCCAGTCCACTGATAAAATGTGGTGCTCTCCAGGTCTAGTTGGGCTGCAACTCCCACCACCCCCAATCAATGGCCATGCTGCCTGGGGCTGATGGGAGTTGGAGTCCAGCATCAATTGGAGGGCACCAAGTGGGGGAAGGCTGACCTCCCACCTGGAGAGAGATCATAACTAGTAATAATGGATAGAGTTATCCTCCATGAATTTGTTTAATCATCTTTTGAAGGTAATCTAAGCTGATGGCCAACCATCTTTCTTAGCTATAGTGCAGGGATAGGGATGCTGTTGAACTCCCAGATCCCATCATCCCTGAACACTGGCCATAGTTTTTTATGGGAGTTTAACAACATCTGGAGGACTCCATGTTGCCTACCTATGGATAGTGAGCTAGATGAACCACTGTTTTGGCTTGATATATGGCAGCTTCCTATCCATGACTAGCTAAATAGAGACTTCATATTCATCAGCATTGTACACCTGAAGTGGGCTTTGGATATATTGGACACTGAGGCACCTTTGGGATATCCAGGGATGGGCTCCACTTGAACCAGGATGGAACCAGAGCAGCATCAGCCACAGACTGGGAATTCTATCCAACCACTGAAATGGTTACGGTAATCTCTGTTTATTCCTCTTTGGTCCTTTGTGTCTCTCCTGTCAGCCAAAGAGGGAAGAGAAAAATGGCGAGTGTCACAGCTAGAGAACCCTGAAAAGGTCAGAGTCATATTTCAGGATTACCTTTCAGGGCTTTTTTGTGTGTGGCTGAGATCAATATGTAGAAGCATCCTCCTCGACATGATCACAGCTCAAACATTTCCCGCAAGGAACTTGTGGGCCAACATTTTAATAAGTGACCAGGAGTCTGGTTTTGAGACATTTGGGGCTGGCTTTTGTCTTTGGTATCCAACCAAGGTATTTCTAATACTCAGACCACCTGACTTTCTCCCTGGACCCAAATTGCTCTTATTTTGCAAGTGGGAACTCCACCGCTCTGTTTATTAATTGTAAAAATACTGTTGTATTAATGGCTACCAATGGCTACTAGCTGAGATGGCTATGCCCCCCCTCCACATTCATGACCGCCTTGACTCTTCCTCTTAGGGGGGAAATTCTCCCACACTCTAGGGCAGGAACACCATTCCTGGGGGTTGAAGAAAGGACCTTATGCAAGAGGAGCAGGTGCTCTACTACTGAGCAATTGCCTCTTTATAAAAAACACTGCACTGAAAGAATCTGGATGCACTTCTGTATATAATCAGATCACAATGACTTTTTGGCAGTGCTTTATTATCATCATACAGATCTGGGACAGCCAAGGCACGTGAAAGATGCCAAGGAAGCCAAGGATCTGAAAGTCTTGCCAACCTGTGCACGTTCCAAGACTGGAATTAATTTTAGAGCTTCTCCTGGCTGAAGCAGAATTCTGGAACCTGAAATGAGGGGTAAACCAAATCTAGAGAACAATGAAGGAGCAGGAAGAGCAGAAGGAGAAGGCTATTGAAGGCTACTACTCACAATGACTATGCTCTGACTCCATGGTCCGAGGCAGCCAATATTCTGAATACCAGCTGCTGGAAACCACAGGAGGGGAAAGTGCTCTTACATTTGGGTCCTGCTTGTGGGTTTCCCATAAAGGTCAGCCACTGCGAGAACAGGATACTGGACTGCTCTCATTAGCTTCAATGATCCACTTCAGACCTTTGTCAAAGACACCAGGGCTAATTTTAAAACCAACTCAACCATTATTGTGCCCGTCTTCATAATACTCCTGAAATTTTTGCCAAAAGACACATTTTTGTATGCAGTTTTCCCCAATATATGCATTTCTTTGTTTTGCAAAGCAAATCATTTTTATGTGTGTGTCCCCCCCCCCACATATGTGCATTTATATGCACACTTTACCTTAGGGCACACCCACACTTCTGTTTGTCTCATGACATCTAGGCACAGGCCGAAGAGGTTTTTCTTCCTGGTTTACTGCTGAATTGCAACAAATGCCAAGGGGGTTTTCTGTGGCTTGACATTTGTTCGGATTCCACAGTAAATCACGGATTTTCCTGGGGAAAGCGGTGGGACAAAAGAAAAGCCTAACGGGCCTGTGCCTTGACATCAGGGACAAATGGAAGACATTGTGGTGCAAAGGGAAATATGAATGAGAGCATTTGAGGGCTCATTTGATTTGATCTTTTGGAAACAGCTCCCTTAAGACTGGATCTGGAGGGTGGGGCAAGGCAGGTGGAAAAAGACATGGACTCACTTTCTAGGTACAGTGGTACCTCAGTTTACAAACACAATTGGTTCCAGAAGTCTGTACTTAATCTGAAGTGTACTTAACCTGAAGCGAACTTTCCCATTGAAAGTAATGGAAAGTGGATTAATCTGTTCCAGAAGGGTCCGCGGAGTACTCAACCTGAAGCGTACTTAGCCCGAGGTATGAGTGCAATTGGTTCTGGAAGTCCGTACTTAACCTGAAGCGTACTTAACCTGAAGAGAACTGTCCCCATTGAAAGTAATAGAAAGTGGATTAATCCCTTCCAGACAGGTCTGCAGAGTACTTAAACTGAAAATACTCAAACCGAGACGTACTTAAACCGACGTTTGACTGTATGTGAAATGTGAACAAGCCCTTTGCCTATGTATTTTTGCACACATTGCTTGGCTGGAGAACTGCGCTGCAAAATTCCGAAGTACACAGTTCAAAGGATGGCTGTGTTTCAGTTCCTTATTTCACAGAACCATAGAACTGTAGAGTTGGAAGGGATCCAAATGATTGTCTAGCCCAACCCTCTGTGATGATGCTGGTGCTGGTGCTGATTCATTTCCACCCAACCTTTATCTTTAAGGAGCTTAAGTTGGTATGCATGGTTCCCTCTTCACAAGATAAGTTAGGCTAAGAGGCAGAGACTGGCCCAAGGCCACCTGGTGAGCTTCATGGCTAAGTGGGAATTTGAACCCTGCTCTCTCCCAGGTCCTATAGTCCGATGCTCCGACCACTACAAAAGTGTGAAGTACTCCCCTTGAAATGCAAACAAATCAGCTCTCTTGCCCATTGTTTGATGCCACCTCCAGCTTCCTCTGCTTGGCCTTCCCACCCCTCATTGTGAGGCTATAAAACCTCTGTGCTTTATAATGATGCAGAATTCCCGACTTGCATGGACCTCTGCCCCAGCTACCTCTTTGTCCCCATTCAATTAAGAGCCAGTTCCCCTCTAGGTGCTCAGAAGGGACTTTCCGGAGCCCCAGAGGGCATGTTGCTGGTGATGCTTTGAGCTATCACAGGGACCGACTTGCAGAAGGAAGGCACTTTGGATTGTCTCTGCTCACAATGGAGCCTAATGAGAAAACATGCCACAATGATTATAGATAAAGGCAATTACCACAGCATAATTAGTTCCAAACACAAGAGTTTTTTGTCAAGCGGCCGTGGTGCCATCCTGGAGTATTCTACAGAGTTTTGGCCCCAATCTTTAATCAGCAGAGCCTCTCCAATGAGCTCCGGTTCATGGCGGCGCAAAAGGCTTTTAAACCAGGTCTGAAAAGTGCAAAGGAATAAATAGCCCCAGGGAACCATGCGCAGTACAACAGAAGTTTGCATTGTTATTTCATTTATCCACCATGGATAAATTGTTCCTGCCATCCCACCGCCACCGGGTGACCTTGACTTGCATGCTTTCAAAAGCAGCCAGGAGGAATTATGGGTAACTCTCGGTTGCTTTTGAAAGCTGCAACCCAGCGTTGCCCACTCCTCTACCCCCAGCAGAATATAGCAAAAGGGAACATGGGAGATGGCCTTATACTAAATCAGACCCTTGGTCCATCAAGCTCAGTATTGTCTACACTGACTGGCAGTGGCTCTCCAGGGTTTCTGTCAGAGGATAATATTTCCAGCTCTACTGGAGATGCTGGGAATTGAACCTGGGACCTGCTGCATGCAAAGCAGGGGCTCTAACCACTGAGCTATTGCCTTTCACCTCATAATAAAATAAGAGTCTCGTCCTCATGGTTCTGAATGGAGGGTTGTTTGAAACAGCAACATAAGAAACTTCCTTCTACCATTCAGCTCAGTTTTATCTACAGTGACCAGTTTACAGGAATACAAAACCATAAATTCATACAGCAAGTGCATAAAGAAGTTAAAAACAAGTTGAGGTAGTGTCGCACGAGTCTTGCAACGCCTAAATAAACATCCTGTTTGACTGACTATTGGAGTCTGGATTTTATTGGCTGTCCAGGCTGAACCCATCAATACCAGTTGCTGGAGGCCACAGGAGGGGAGAGGGCTCCTGTGCTCAAATCCTGGCTGCTGGTTTCCCTCAGGCATCTGGTTGGCCATTGGAGAGCAGGATGCTGGGCTAAATGGACCTGTGGAGTGATCCGGCAGGCTTTTCTTGTTTCCTTAAAGCATCCTGGATTCCTTTAACTGAAGAGGCTCCTTCCGTCAATGGCAGAGCTCTCACCTAAGGCTTTGTCTGAGTTAGGGATGCTGCTGAACAACATTTGAGTTCTGCCCCTATGGCACGGGTGTCAAACACAAGGCCCGGGGGCCTAATCCGGCCCGCCAGACCTCGTCATGTGGCCCGCGTAGCCGCCGCCGACAATAACCACTGACAGTAGTTCTGGAGCCTGCGATTGGCCGAGGGTCAAAACCGGGGGCGGGGCTGCAGGCGGAGGCCGGGGCGCTGGAGCCGCGCTGACGGCCTTGGCCAGGGAATTTCAATTTTGAATGAGGCTGAGGGAGGCGGTGGCACAGCGGCCAGACGGGGAAGTGAGATGCAGGAGGAGGAGGAGGAAGCCCGCCGAGGAGGTAGGAAAGCCGTATAGGCGCCGCCGGCAAAGTTGGTGCTGGGACGGAGCAGCGCTGGATTTTTTTTTTGGCGGGCTTTGCTGTTGTCCCCGAGAGCGAGTGAGGCGGCACTGGGGAGCCGCCGCCCGCCACTTCCCTTCCTCTCCTCGGCTGCATCCGGGAGGTGGGCGAGCGAGCGGGCGAAAGGGACGCGGAGTGAGCCTGAGGGGGAAGTAGGCGAAGCGCAACAGCCGAGTTTCTCTTCCCTCTTCCCCCGTTTTCTCCTCATAGACACTCGGGAGGGTGCCTGGCTTTTGCTCTGCCCCCCCACCCCGAGCCGCCCTTTGGCTTCTCAGTTCCGGGAGGGAGGCGGCGGCGATGGCACGGGTTCCTGCTCTTCCCGCTCTGCCGCCGCCTCCTCTCAGCCCCTCGTGATGTAGGGCTCCAGATGGAGTCGCCTCGCAGTTTGAGGTGGGAGGGGAAATTTTTTTGGGGGGGAGGTTTTCAAGTCTCCTCTGCCTGCAGTCCCGGTAGGGAGAGGCGGCAGCGAAGACGACAACAGCGCGGGTGGGGGGAAGAGCAGCTCTGAGGTGAAGATGCACATCCGCTGGGGCTGACGCCGCCTTCCTCCTCGGGAAATCCGCTGCCCTCCCTCAGCGCCAGGTGAAGGGACTCTGGCACTGAGGAGGGAGGATGCAAAAGCAAAGCAGGGAGTTGGCGCTGCACCGCATGTTCCTGCCCCTCTCCAAAGCATGGGGTGGGTTGCAGCGTGTGGCATCCTGCCTAGCGGGGTTTGGGTGTGCGCAGAGCGGGAGAGGGAAGCCCTCTTTCCATCTGCAGGTTTTTAATCCCAGCAGTGGCTTTCTCCTTCCTGCCAAAGGTTTAGTTGAGCCCCCCCCCCGGAAGCCGTCGATCCCCACCTTTTGTTCAAATTTCCCTCGTTTACATCCCCTCCCACACATGCGCCACGACGCAGGAATGTGATCCGCGTGGGGGCGGGAATGAGCTTACATTATTACAAAAAACAGTAATAATTGAATGCAGTGACAATAATTTATGATAATAAAGAGTGGACACATAGTCCTACAGACACAACCGGCCCTTTGAGGGTGACCAAACTGCTGATGCGGCCCCCAATGAATTTGAGTTTGACACCCCTGCCCTATGGAATCTTCAGCCTGAGCACTGCATGGAGCTGTCCAGGGTGCTGTCGCTGTGCCTCGCTGTGCTCCAAACAGAACATTGATCACTATTGCTCCCCTAATGGTTTGTATTACACTTAATGTTTGAGATTTTATTTTGTCTTTATATGTGTTGGAAGCCACCCAGAATGGCTGGGGCAACCAGATCGGTGGGGTATTATTGTTGGTCTAGACCACTGGTTCCCAAAGAGGGTGGTATTGCCCCATTGAGTGGGTGGGATTACCTAGGGGGCGCAAAAAGGCAAGGGGGCAACGGGGCTGCTGGAGGTGTAATGACCGCCAGAAATTGAAAAGCTGGTATCACTGGATCAAGTTCCACTACTTGTTTCCATCAGCTGCTGTCCATGTAGCCACATTGGTCTTTCTCAGGGCCGGCCCTAAGGCAAGGCTGGGTGGCGCAATGCGCCAGGCCGCCGGGCCGCCCAAGGGGGGGGGGGCGCCGTGCTGCACACGGCGCCCACCAGACATCCGCGCTGGGAAACGGGGGGGTGGGGTGCCAGAGGGATCTTCGCACCACGGCGCCAGGGCGCCAGATATGCTTAAAACGACCCTGGTCTTTCTTGCCTGAAAACTGGTCTCCAGCCCATTAAAACTGGTGGATAGTTGTGTCAGGAGGGAGCTGTCCCTTGAATCCTTGGTGGGAGGGCATCTCTTCTTGGGGCAGGATCTTCTCCACGCAGATGAGGACCACAAGCACCCTCCCCCTACTTAGATGGTTTCCCCATAGGCCTCTGCATTTACCCTGAACCAGCTAGCAACCATTCTGCCCAGGATTGCACAGCAGACGTGACCAGCACCACAATATCTCAGAGGCTCTGGAATGGAGCTGGAGCTCGGAGCATCTTCTGTGCCCTTGCCAAGTTAAATGGCTTTAAGATTAATACCAGCATAAGTAATTGTTTACATTAAACTCCATTATGCTCAATAAATAATTAAGGAATCAGATGGAAAGCTCCGCTTAACATTGGGCAGAGCAAGCAGTGGGAATCTGTGCTAGAGGAGATCACGTGTGCACAAGCAAACTCATACGCACCCCCCTCCATGCGCACATGTGCGCGCACACACACACCATCTCTTACAGCAAATGAAAACCATCCATATTTTCCCCTCGTTCTTGCATTATGCAGGAGTGACATTTTCTGGGCATCAGAATGTGTCTCTTGGAGAGGGAATCTGCAGGTGCTGGGATGCGAAGGGAAGCCATATGGATGCCTTCATCCTGCATCCCACTCTTTGGATTCTCTAAACTGTTAAAAAATAAATAAATCATTGTGCAGCTGAGCATGCTCAGATCCACAGGGGGCATCCAAAGTAATGTGCTTAGTAATGGCACCTCACTCTGCCATTGGAGGGAAAGCTTGGCGAGCCCGTTTTCCCATATAACATTTATTGTTTTACATTTAAGAGTCTTTTCCAGGAATTAAACACACTTGGTTTTTTTTAAAATATATATAAAAAGACCAGTTTGCTTACCAGAATATAAGGGGAACATCTCATTTTTTCCTCTGCTTTGGCAGGTGGCGAATTTAAAGGGCTATTTTATGTTTTTGGTGAGAGTTTAGCAAATGGGTTACCAGACTGATCGAGAAGATACAACCGCAGGAGCATCAGAAGCTGTCTCATACCCTTGGTCTATGTAGCTCAGTATTGTTTACACTGACTGGCAGCAGCTCTCCAGGGGTTTCAGGAACACCAGCGTGGATTGAACCTGTGTGCTCTTCCACACAGATATGTCCGTTCTCCACCCCTTAACAGGATAATGCACGTGCATTGCTTTGCAACTGATATGCCAACATTAATGATTCATATTTTGCATTTATTTAGCATATTTCCAGTGTCCTTAAATATTTAATTTCTCGCCCTTCAATCTTCACAGCAGACCTGCATGGTAGGCCTGCAGGAGCCTAAGATGGGGCTAGTCTGAGCAGTCTGTGAGTGTGACACAGCTAGCCTCTAAACTCCTAGTAGGACCTGGGCAAAGAGATTCCAGAGAGTAGCTGCCATTCAGTGCAAACAGCACTAAGTTAGATGGACGAACAGACTGACTAGGCAGCTTCCGTCTATGGTAGATGGTGGTCTCTTCCCCACTCCTTCTTTTCCCTTTCTATTCTCCTTTGCACACTCTCTTTCCTTGAATAATTTAAGCAGGATTAAAAACAAACAAACAAACAAACAAACAAACAAACAAACAAACAAACAGAGAAAAGCCACCAGCAGGTGTTAGCAGCACCCCAAATTTCACCTTCCTAATTACTTTAGATCTAGGGTTGTTTATTCAGCGCTCTCCCCCCCATGCCTCCACCCCCCCCCCACAATTCACACCATTCCAGGTCATTGATTAATCATGTGCTCCTTGTTTAAAATTGCAGCCTGTGCAAATTGAACAATAGTTCAAAGCCAACATTGGGGTCATTGACTTAACGTATTGAAGAAATGTCCATGTGGCATGATATATTCTCGTTCCATGCCATTATGGCTTTATTAGGCTGAGAAGCTGCCTGTTTAGAGAGGATTTGAGCATGCTGTGATCTCTTCTAAGTAAGCCCCGTTGGAGAAAGTTCCACTAGGGGATGTTTCTGAAATCCTGCTCATCTTGATTTCTCTGTGGATTTTCTGCATTGCTTGGTTTTCCTTCCAAAGAAGAATTGGTGTCACCTCTCAGTCTTCTCTTCTCTAGGCCAGGGGTCAGCAAACTTTTTCAGCAGTCCACTGTCCCTCAGACCTTGTGGGGGGCCGGACTATATTTTGGGGAAAAAATGAACGAATTCCTATGCCCCACAAATAACCCAGAGATGCATTTTAAATAAAAGGACACATTCTACTCATGTAAAAATACGCTGATTCCTGGACCGCCTGCGGGCCGGATTTAGATGGCAATTGGGCCGCATCCGGCCCCCGGGCCTTAGTTTGGGGTCCCCTGCTCTAGGCTAACCACACCTAACTCCCAAAACTGTTCCTCACCAAGTTTGGTTTCCAGACCCTTGATCATCTTGGTCCTCAGCACACTTCCCAGCTTGTCCATCTCCTTCTTAAACTGGGGTGAACTGGACGTAGGACTCCAGGTGAGGTCTGACTAAGGCAGAATAGAGTTGTACTATTACTTCCCTTCTGGGTTTGGGTGTTTAGTCTGTGATGCAACCGGCTAGCACAGGCATCCCCAAACTGCAGCCCTCCAGATGTTTTGGTCTACAACTCCCATGATCCCTAGCTAACAGGACCAGTGGTCAGGGAAGATGGGAATTGTAGTCCAAAACATCTGGAGGGCCGAAGTTTGGGGGTGCCTGGGCTAGCATTTGGTCCTAGGCCACGTATTGGCATATCTGTCTGCTGAAAGCACACGGGACTCCTGGGTGCACCGTACAGAACTGGTGTCACAATTGTTCAATAGCTTATCAGATGGAGGTGTTCAGATGGAGGAAGGCAGCAGAGGGGCCCATGAAGGAAGCCTAGTGGGAAGCAGCACTCTCAGAGCAATAAGAGGCAGAGCTAAACATTACGTTTGTAATGTTTGTAAGGTTGTTGTTTATCAGCTTTATTAACAGAAACAACAGCTCCTATCAGCCTCTAATGACCCACAGCTCGCTATGGAGGAGATATCACTTGGCAGACTAATTATTGTACTGATAGGAGAATTGCATACTCAACATTTCCCATTTGTGTCAAAACTGGCAGTCTCGATAAGAATGCTCTATCTGAGTTGTCATCAGCCCTGGCATGCTTTTGCCAATTGTTCTCTTAATGTTTTGAAAACACACACGAATAGAACATTTAAAAGTTGATGGGAGTTGTAATCCAGCAACATCTGGAGTCCCACATTCCCATCCCCCAGTGTGGGCTCCACCCTTACATCTTGGCTTTGCCCCAGATGTACTGTATAAGCTCTATTCCATCCCTACTAATCACAGAAGCATAGGCTCCACCCCTTTCCTCCTTGGCTCCACCCCTGGCTACATGGGCTTTTGGAAGTGGTGGGGGTCCCAGCTCTTGACCAGCCACAGATATCTGATTTGGGGAGAGATTGTAGCCTCCTCTTGTCCTGCTGCTTCCCACCCCCCTGGGGGAAAAAAAACACTCTTTAGTGCTCAATCGGGGCAAACAGCAATTTGGGTCTTCCCTGGATTGCTGTTTGTTCCTATCTATCATTAAAGAGTGGGTTTTCCCTTGGAAAGGAGTGAGGCAAGGAAACAAAACTGCTCAGATATGTGCCTAGAAAGTGTGGGTCAAGTGGAGAACTGCCCGGATCCGTGCTTTCTAGACCAGTGGCAGTGTGGATGAGCCCTCAGTCACAGAGCATCTATCTCACATGCAGAAGGTCCCAGATTCCACCCCCAGCTTCTGCTGGTAGGGCTGGGAATGTATCCTGCCTAAAACCCTGGAAACTGCTGCCAGTCAGTGTAGGCAATACTGCGCCAGATGGGCCAATGGTCTGATTTGGTATAAGGCAGCTTCCAGAGTGTTCCCATGATTTAGATGCACACTGATTCTGTTTTGCTGGCTTTTGCTTAGTGGCCCAACTCAGGGCTTTAGGATGAGGTGGGCTACTCATGTAAGCACAAACAATGGGTGTGGGTGGCGCTGTGGTCTAAACCACTGAGCCTCTTGGGCTTGCCGATCGGAAGGTCGGCGTTTTGAATCCCTGCAACGGAGTGAGCTCCCTTTGCTTTGTCCCAGATCCTGCCAACCTAGCAGTTCGAAAGCATGCCAGTGCAAGTAGATAAATAGGTACTGCTGCAGCTGAAGGGTAAACAGCGTTTCTGTGTGC
The DNA here is from genome assembly GCF_963506605.1 of Zootoca vivipara. Lineage (NCBI taxonomy): Eukaryota > Metazoa > Chordata > Lepidosauria > Squamata > Lacertidae > Zootoca > Zootoca vivipara. Next base: position 72,463,649 of record NC_083281.1, read on the forward strand.
ATTGGTTTCCGTCACAGTGTCCCCGTTGCACAAGAAACGGTTTAGTCATGCTGGCCACATGATCCGGAAAGGTGTCTGTGGACAAACGCCGGCTCCCTCAGCCTGAAAGCAAGGTGAGCGCCACAACCCCAAAGTCGCCTTTGACTGGACTTAACCGTCCAGGGGTCCTTTACCTTTCCCTTAAACACAAACATGCCAGGGGATTTCTGTAGTTCTTTCCTCTTGCAAATAAAAATGCCATGGAACCCGATTGATTTGATAACTGGTGGAGGGGGTGGGATCAAGTGTTCTTTTGCGATGTAAGCAGGATGTTCATCAATTAATTTTTCAGAAAGCTTTCAGGATATTACAAGAACTTCCGTGCTGACAACACCCCATGTGGCTGTGTTTGTGTGTGTGGCTAATGCTTCCTCTTGTTTATTAATGGATGTTCCAGGAACATGTGGAGTTGCTAGGATGTAAATATTTGAAACCCCCGACAGCCAAAACCTCCCCAACCTCATCGTTCTGAAATCAGAGGTTGCCGTCAAGAGAAAGTCCTGCATCTCCCTTTTCGCAAAACACACGAAATGTTTGACTTTGAGGATTTAATTGTTCTTTTCCTGTCTGATGTGTCTCTATCCCTCTTTTAAGCCACCATTCATGGAGGAAACCAAACCAACAACGCAGGAGCTAATTAGTTATTTGTGCACCACTGAAAATAAACCAGTAGCATTAAATGTAGCTGTCAGCCTTCTCATGGGGTTGAGTTTTCCGAGCAATTAACTCGGGTGCTGAATCGAGGGCATTGATTGCTTTTAAAATAAAGTCAGTTTGATGATATTTGATCATTAAGACCCTAGTCCCATAACTGATGCAGTTTTTTTTTAGGGCTAGGGATGTGTTAATTTGATTTCCTTTCATTTCCTCATTTTTCCAAACAAGCTCAGTTTTCCACATTTCCACATCAGTTCACAATTTCCTTTTTAGTCAGCCTCTGGGTCAGGGCCGGATTTAGGTTTGATGAGGCCCTAAGCTACTGAAGGTAATGGGGCCCTTTATATGTCCAGCTGCCCTTTGTCAACAACAAATTGTCGCTGTTTTTTTGTGTTTAATATATATGGTAATTTATGGAACTAATAGGTATCTAAAGCCATTTGCACATAACAAAATATGTATTTAATCAAAGTAATTGTTGAACTGAAATACCATTTAGAAGAAGTATATTAATATTGGAAATGTACATCCAGGTTTTTTTCCTTTAATTATTTTGGGCCCCCCCCCAAGAGAGTGGGGCCCTAAGCTATACGTAAATCCGGCACTGATCTGGGTACAAATTTTTCCTAAACCCCCTGATTTGCATGCAATTTTGCCTAATGCAAACAGTTTCCCAGAACTGTTTCCCCTAATTCACTGCACTGTAATGTTATTTTCATGAATAAATGCATTTATATGCATGCTTCACCCTAAGGCTTTCCCACACTTCCTCTGGTACCACTGCTTTACCCTAGTAAAAAAAACCCACACCACTCTTTAGCATTCCATAGGAGCAAATGGCAGTCGGGTTTTCCGTGGATTACAGTTTCCTTCGATTTAGAGGTAAAGAGCAGGTTTTCCCTGGGAAAGGAGTGGGGCAAGGGGAAAACCACTTGGACCCACGCATTGCCAAATTTAGGATGGTGTGGCACAGGGTGCCAATGCAAGGGGGCATAAAATTGAGAAGCTCCATTTGAGGAGACACCAAATTTTGGCCTCACACAGGGCACCATATTATGAAAGATTACCAAAGTCCACCCCTGGACACGGGACAAGTGGAATTGTGGACGAGCCCCTAATCTATGCATTGCTTGGCTGGAAAACTGCATTGCAACATTGGGAGAAGAGTGAATTTTGAAGGATGGCTGTCTCTCGTTCCATTTATTGTTTCAGCAAGTGCCTATCAGGTAGGTTCTCCTTTAAATGTGACCTGATGCCAGTTTCATTTCCGTTCCCACTGAGGGCATTGCACTAGGACAGGGGTCCCCAAACTAAGGCCTGGGGGCCGGATGCGGCCCAATCGCCTTCTCAATCTGGCCCGCGGGCGGTCCGGGAATCAGCATGTTTTTACATGAGTAGAATGTGTGCTTTTATTTAAAATGCATCTCTGGGTTATTTGTGGGGCATAGGAATTCGTTCATATTTTTTTTCCAAAATATAGTCCGGCCCCCCACAAGGTCTGAGGGACAGTGGACCGGCCCCCTGCTGAAAAAGTTTGCTGACCCCTGCACTAGGATCACGACTCACAGAATATATTCCCCAGTTAAGAATCCCTGCGTTCCATCTGCATTTGTGGCTTTTTGGGGGAAGAAGGGCAGGATATTCTTATTATTCTTATTTTATTTATTTCCCACTTCACCTCTGAAAAAATTAGATGGAAGCATTATTATTTATTAAGCTTCTTAGTTCCTTTACACATGTGTTTCAGAGCGACATGGGAAAATACGAGAATGCACAATGCTTCAATAAAACAAAACAACAAAACAATTAAAAACAAAGCCCAATACAATTTATTGCCCATCCAAACCCCCAGGCCCAACAAATTTAATTTTGAAGTCTATTCTGTTTGCATGATTTTGACTTCCCCTCTGTGAAAAAAGTTGGCTTGATGCAACATTGGAAGAGCTGAGGACACCCGGTTTCCTTTTGATGACGTGAACGCAACCGACTCTGCGATGTCTTGCATTCGTCTGGAGGTATAAAAACTCCCTCAAAGCTGTTATTAACCCCATCTATCATAGTGTCCTGGGGGCTGAGAAAGAGGCACGATGAAATTGATAAGCAAGGGCTTCAAGGTTAAGGCAAAACAGCAGAAAACGTGCCTTCTGCTTCCAGCTAAAGGGTTGCTGAACGAGTGACGATCACAGGTGCTTTGCGGAAGATGGGAGAGAGAGAGAGAGAGAGAGAGAGAGAGGATGGTTCCAATGGAAATTTCCCCCCACAAAGTTTGCCCTTAGGCAGTTCAAGGTCTCCTTCCAGGTCTTCTCTCCTGTCACTGTGAGCAGGGCTGCAATTAGTCATCCGATGTCCAGGGAATACTCCCACTTCTGTGCCCTCCCATTCCAAGGGAAGAATTTAAATAAAACAACCATGTGGATGATGATCAGTGATGGGCCAAGACGTTAAACTGGAGTCATCCCTGGACAGAGACTGGTGTGTGGTGGTTCGTCTGACCTGGGGTGAGTTAAGGGGAATGGCACAGGTGCTTTGCATGCTCAGATTCAAGCTCCGACATCTCCAGGCAGGACTGGGGAAAAAAACCCTATGCCTGAAACTCTCCAGTGTCGCTGTCAGTCAGTGCAGGCAATATTGATCTGGCTGCAGCAATGGTAGGCTGCTGGTTAATGCTGGAGCCCCCAGCTTGGCATGCCGAAGGTCCCAGTTTCAATCCGGGTGGGGATGGGAAAGTTCCCTGCCTCTAACCCTTGAGAGACACTGCCAGCCAGTGTAGGGCAATATGGACCAATGGCCTGACTTGGCATAAAGCAGATTTCTATTTAAACCAGCCCTTTATCCAGAACCATGAGGACTAGAATCTTGTTTTATTGTTCCGTGAAGAACCACAACTCAGTTACTGCGTTAGCCCCGATGGTTCTTCCTCCTCCTCCTCAGAACAAGGCATTCTGGGAAAGGCAGCCCTGGAGAGTCCCTGCATTGCTGCCGTTTCATTATGGTGGCTGGAAATTGTTCTAAATTTAGTTAGGATTTGTAAGTGTTGGCTTTGTGCTAAATTTAAAGCAGAATGTCTAGCTACTGTAATAAAGCACTGGCTGGTAGAGGCACTATTCTTGTCCAGTTCACCCAGAATGCCTTAGCCAGGATTTATTTGGGGGGGGGCATACTTTATGTGAGGGGGCAGAACCGAGTTATCTGTGACACAATTGGTCAGTTAGAGAAGCATTTTTATTTATTTACTTGATTGGAGTAGTAGCTTCCCCCTGCCCCCTGGCTATGCCCCTGATGCCTTACTATGAGGAAAGGTAAAAAGAAAGGTAAAGGACCCCTGGACAGTTAAGTCCAGTCAGAGGCGGCTATGGGGTTGCAGCGCTCATCTTGCTTTCAAGCCGAGGGAGCTGGCGTTTGTCCACAGACAGCTTTCTGGGTTATGTGGCTAGCATGACTAAACCGCTTCTGGTGCAACGGGACACTGTGACAGAAACCAGAGTGCACGGAAATGCCATTCACCTTCCCGCTGCACCAGTACCTATTTATCTACTTGCACTGGCGTGCTTTCAAACTGCTAGGTTGGCAGGAGCTGGGACAGAGCAATGGGAGCTCACCCCGTCATGTGGATTTGAACCGCCGACCTTCTGATTGGCAAGCCCAAGAGGCTCAGTGGTTTAGTCCACAGCGCCACCCACGTCCCATATGAGGAAAGACCCCAGCAGTGGCTACCAAGACAAGAGGATGGGACCCCAGGTGGTGCTAACCCACCAGCTTCAATTGCCTCAGTTTACTTCATGGAAGCCCTGACCCTGAGAACTTTCAGGGATTTCCATCCTTCATGATATTTCAATCCTCCACGAAGGCTTTCAATCCTTCATCCTATGTGGGGCCACAAAGAGCCCCACCCCACATTTCCTGGCAAGCCACGCAGCCCACTCTTGTGCCCTCAGTAGCATGTTCACCCCAGCCATAAGTTGGAGTGACGGGGAAGTTTTTTTAAAGCATTGTCCCCTCCTGACATTTGGTGGGCATGTCTCATGATTTCCTATTGTGCTCTTAGATTTGGTTCCCAAAGCACCTTCACAGAAATAAAGGCCACAACTTGCTGTGTCTCAGTTGAGCTGGCTGCAACTGTAAATAATAAAGAACTATTGCGATTCATGCCTCTTCTTTGCTAACTAATCAGAGAACAGAGATGCCCTTTCTGGGATCTGGAAGAACTGAGCTCTGAAAAACAGGACTAGAAATGGATTGTTAACACAGGTCGGCCTGTTGGAAATCCAGCATGTCTATTCTTACCTAGTTTCCTCCTGTGCGCAGAGCTTGCTCGCTGAACTCTCAGCGGCTTGTTTTAATTCAGTGTCATTTCCTTTTGGGGTAGAATTAGAAAGCTTTTCCTAATGACTCGGCAGCTGAGTGAGAGTCAAAAGCTGCAAAAGTCTCCTGTTGGGTTACTTTCTCCAGGCAGCCAAAGGAACAATAATGGAGTCCGATTACATCTACATGTGGGTGCTTTATTCAGTGTCAAACTTCTACCAAACACCATCCAAAAGGAAGAGGGATAAGAAAAGGTGAACCCAATAATTACAGCGCCACAGTGGTAGGATTTCTGTGGGGGTGGACTGCGTTCTCGCACACAGTCAAAAGAATGGATCATTTCTGGTGACAGGTTGGGAATTAAAACAACGGCAGCTTCCAAAAATTAAGAAGACCCCGTCCCCTGAAATTACAGCAGCCAACGGCTTCGACAATTATAGCTTTTACAGTTCTGCACTGGTGTCACAGCACAAAATGAAATGAAATGAAATCTTTTGGAAAGGAAGATTGTTGTGCCTGTTTTGGAATCATTTGAATATCGCACAGAGAGTTAGCATGGGGGGGGGGGGAGAACGGGGAGGAGAAATATCCAGCCAATGTCATATGCATGACAGCTCTTCCAACTGTCCCTATTTACTAAGGACAGCCCTTGTTTATTCTCTGGACTGTGCCCCTTGTAAACCATTGTCCCCGATTTTATTTTATTTTGTTTATTTGTTGGAAGGGTTTTTACTCCATTCTCCTGCTTAAAAAAAGACAACAAGTTTGCAAAGTTTGCAAAGGGATTGGAAGGGGAAGAGGGAAAAATCACACTCAGTCACTGGTTTTTAGGGCTCACCCACGCTTATATTTTGCCCCACACCTTTAGGCACAGGTCCCCATACTTTAGGCATGGGTGGCGTTGTGAGCCTAGAGCTTGCCGATCAGAAGGTCGGTGGTTCTAATCCCCTCGACAGGGTGAGTTCCTGTTGTTCGGTCCCAGCTCCTGCCAACCTAGCAGTTCAAAAGCACATCAAAGTGCAAGTAGATAAATAGCTACTGCTCCGGTGTGACGGTAAACAGCATTTCTGTGTGCTGCTCTGGTTTGCCAGAAGCAGCTTTGTCATGCTGGCCACATGACTGGAAGCTGTACGCTGGCTTCCTCGGTCAATAACGCGAAATGAGCACCGCAACCCCAGAATCGGTTACAACTGGACCTAATGGTCATGGGTCCCTTTACCTTTACCACAATTCAAAGCTCTGCATCTGAGAGCTTTCTTCTTGCCCTGCCACCTTCCCCAGGAGAGCTCACCTTTAACATTGAATCAGAACAAATGGCAATTTGGGTTTTCTATGGATTGGCATTTGCTCCAATTCAGTGGTAAAGTGACTGCCATTTGCTCTGATTCAGTGGTTTTTGCAGGGACAAACAACAAGAGCAATAGCACTCAGACATGGAGCATTCAAGCATGAACCTGTGTCTAGAAATATGGCACTAAGGAAGTCTGGACGAGCCCATAGTTACAAAGTTTTCATAATGACCAGCTGGAATGAAAAAGGAGCTTAAGGAAGGGGGAACCAAAAATTGCTAATCTCTCAGCTGAGCTGAGTGGAGTGGCCCCGCTTTCCTTCTCTTCCTCCCTTTGTGAGCCGGATCGAACAGCTTCTGCAATGTGAAATTTGATGGAGCGAGGAGCCTGGTGAAGCCAGTTGAAGGAGTTGAGAGGAGAAGACTGAGAGGTGAAATGACAGCCTCAGCATACAAGGGAGACCAAGATGATAAAGGATCTGTAAACCAAGCCTTATGAGAGATGGTTGAAGGAGCTGAAGAAGAGGAGACTGAGATGTGATATGATAGACATTTTCAGATATCTGAAGGGCTGTCACGTGGAAGATGGAGGAAGCTTGTTTTCTGCTGCTCCATTGAACCAATGGAGTCAAAAGACAAGAAAGGAGATTCCAACTCAACGTCCTCCTTCTGAAGGTGGTGGGCTCTTCTTCAATGGAGGCTTTAAAGCAGAGGTTGGATGGCAATTTGCTAGGGATTCTTTAGCTGCGATTCCTGCATTGCAGGGGGTCGGACTAGATGACCCTCGGGGTCTCTTTCAGCTCTACAATTCTATGACAGGTGGTTGGCTGTGGATGGGCTTCCTGCTAGGTTAGATATTGCATCGGCTATGGCTATGTCCCCGTTGGCAGGTGAATAGTGGACTAGATGGACCTTTGGTCTGATCCAGCCAAGCAGTTCTTATTGAGATCCAGCCATGCTGCAGAGAAGAGCCAGTGGCTGGCATTGAGCAGCCTGTAATAAGATAAAAGGGGGTGGGGTGGGGGAATGTGCAATGACCTTAAGTGACATGGAAAGAAATCAAATCTGTTGAAAATTCATTGAGCATAAAAGGGTACTTTTTGACATTTCAGAACAAGAAGTGATGAAAAACTATGTTTCTGCTCAATCATATTGTATTCTCCGAACCTCTCTGTGTTGCCATAAAATGCCACACTGGTTATGAATGTTAATGATGTCATTAAAAATGGTTTGGGCAGAGCGCATCGATTTTTTTTCCTCCCCCAGAAAAGGCCCGTTATTTAGAGGCACCGGAAATGAAAATGAATGGAAATGGAAATGAAGCCTGGAGTGCCCAATGTCGTTGTTGGCTTAAAAGAATTGCTGCCGTTTCCATTGTGAGACGCCAGGAGTAGAAACAATCAAACCGGGAGGTGTGGAAGGAGAGAAAAGAAGGAAAGAAAAAGGGAAGATTTTGACTGATGAGAAGCAAACCTCCCGTGAAAAAATTATGAATGAAGCAATTATTAATGTGCAGCCTGTTTACACAGTTTGGAGAATGAGTAGAGCGAAACTCTTGACAGTCGGCGCTCACAAATGAATTTCAGAAGCAAAAGAGCTCAGCAGTCGAGTCAGGATTATTAATGAACTTGTTGGTGTAATGTTATTGGAAACTGGACTCGCTCCCAATTAATAACTCTGTAAATATAAAGCTATTTATTACATTTCTGCATGGCAGCGCATCCTTCTTCTGCGACTGTTCAGATGCAAAAGAGCCAAGGCTAGACTGGGAAGCCTCCTGTTTTATGGTCACCTGTAGAGAAAAGGTTGAAACAGCTTTGTTATTCTTAGGCTCCAAATCTCTCTCTCTCTGGCTTTCAGAGTACTGAATTACTCTGTCTGCTTTCTGCAGTGGAGCCAATGCATTAAGAATCCCCCATCGCTCCGTTTCCTAATTTCTGAATTTTGTAAAGAAAGCTAGGACAGTCTTCACCTTCCCATTGTTGAGATGGGTATTAGGAGAACACAACCTTGCTATGGGGAAGTGAGGCCTCCATGAGATCTAGCATGCTGCACAGTAACGCTTTTGGGAGGGAATTGGCCTCTGGAGGTGTCCAAAGGAAATATACATTGGAGGGGAATTAGAGGAATTCTCTCTATTATTTAACAGGGGTGCCATTCTATATTCAGGTAGGTAGCTGTGTTGGTCTGACGCAGTCGAAATAAATAAATAAAAATTAAAAAAAATTCCAGTAGCACATTAGATACCAATTCCAAACACCCAAACCATCTTTGAATATTTTTTTAAACCATATATATTTTTTTAAAAAAATCAGAAGTAACAGGATCCAATCTTATGGTTCAAGGACAGCCTGGGCAAAATAGATACTTCTTTCAATGACATCTGAAGGAACAAATAGATTCATGCAAGGCAGAGGGAGGGTCATACCACAGAGTAGGGCAATGGCAGAAAATAGCTATTATGAGGTTTGAATTTCTCCATTATTCTTTGTGACAGATCTAACCTTGGTAGGGATAGGTGAATCTGTCAATGTTGGGATCTTTCAATTTCTCATTTTTCTAGCCCAAAGTTCAGGTTTTTTTTTTAAAGTCATCATGAAAATTAACCAGCATTTTAGTGCAAATTTCTCCTAATATGTAAATTTCCCATTACATATACATATTTTGGCAGAGCAATTTCCCCAAACACGATGGATTTTTTTGCCTGTTACTTTCAGTAATATATGTATTCTATGCCCACTTTGCCACAGTATAGGCAGTTTTTGTATACATCACTTAGCTGGAGAACTGCACTGCAAAATCTGGAGAAGTGAAAATCTCGAAGGATGACTGAGTTTCAGTTCTCATATTGTTTCAGGAAGTGCAAATCAGGTAAGATCTCCTTTAAATGCAAGCCAAATCGAATCTCTCCCCGTTCCTAAGCCTAGGTGCAGCTTGAAGAGTCCCTGTAGGTCATAACTCAATCGGCTTGCTCACCACTGTACACAGCCTCCTTGCATGGCAGAAACCATGCAGTTTGCAATACTGCCGACAGTTCTGTTCCGTGCACCTCAAAAAGGACATTGTTGGAAAAGGACCATAATGATCAAGTGGGTGGAGTGGCTCCCCTATGAAGAAAGGTTGCTGTGTTGGGTTTTTTTGTTTTTTTAGTTTAGAGAAAAGGCAACTAAGAGGAGGCATGGTTGACGTTTATAAAATGCCACACATAGGCATGGGTAAAGTGAATAGAGAAAAGCTTTTCTTCCTGTCTCATAAAACTAGAACTCATGAACATCCAATGAATGTTGAGAGATTCAGGACAGATAAAAAAAAAGTACTTCTTCATGCACACCCTCATATTAAAATAGGGACATTTCTCTTCTTTCTTCAAATGACCCTCCTCGACTCCCCCATTTGTTGTCCTCCCGCTGTAGAGCATTTATACCCTCACTACACCAATGGATCACAACACACCCACCCTCCACCGTCTTGAGAAAACCCCAAACCCCAAATTTATTTTATTCTTTGGTAGATTTACAAAAAGAAAAAAAAACAAGGGGGCAAGTTTAGATGCAGAAACGCAAAGCATCCCCCCACAAAGAGTGGCCTTGCCCTCTTCCTGCCCCTCATATGAGGCTTGGCCTCAATGGCAGCAGCCTCTCTTCCCCCTCGCCCACTCTCCAGCAGCCGCTACAAGGAGGTTGGCGGTGGTAGCCCTGGAGAGGCAACATGATGCTCCCTCTCAGCCCCCACTCACAAAAAACTCTGGCTCATCCTCCTCCCTGAGCTTGGCAGTGCTGGCCCTGGCGGGGGGAAACGGGGACATTCCAGGGTCAAATTTGAAGCCGGGGTGGCTTTTGTAATTCTGGGACTGTCCCTGGAAAATAGGGACATTTGGAGGGTACGCTTCATGCAGTGCATAGTTAAACTGTCAAACTCCCTCCCATAGGAGGCAGTGATGGCTCTGAACTTGGATGGCTTTAAAAGAGGACTGGGCAAATTCTTGGAGGCTGTGATGGCTACGCCCTGCCTATCCACGGTAGGAGGCAGTAATGCTTCTGAATACCAGTTGCTGGAAGCCACAGGAGGGGAGAGTGTTCTTGTGCTCAGGTCTTGCTTGAGGGTTTCCCAGGTGGGGGCATCTGGCTGGCCACTGTGAGGACTGTATGTGGGACTAGATGGGTTATTGGTTTGATCCAGCAGGCTCTGCTTATGTTCAGTGACTTTCCCTAGAAGAAAACCGCTTCCTTCTGTTATCCATTTCTCGGCAAGGCCAGATACCACTGGCTTCACCTCTGTCTGCAGCCAGTCAGCAGTCCAGCTGATCTGAGGATGCATCTTTTGTGAAAACATGACTTAATTGTCATCACCACAGCTCCAGGCAACAGGAAGCTGACAATAAGAATAATTTGTTGGTGGAATGTTGATAAAACCCCGGTTATTGCAAGCCATAAATTAAATGCGGACATTTCCCCCCCTACCTTTCTTTCCCACCCAGGGAGCAATATCCACTCACAGCAAACTCCGAGGAGAGGCAGGCTTATAGAACGATCCATCAGCGTCAACAGCCTTACTGAGAAGCCCCATAAAAATTAAGGAATAATTTTTCAGCACAATAAAGGGTTTTACGGATGCTGAAAAAAGGAAGAGCACCAAAGCGTTCCTGCCCCGAGGAGGCGGATGCACGAGCAGGCGAGATGGGAGAGGGGATTTCGTTCCCCGTTTTTAATTTGCCAGGCTCTTGTAAACAGCAGATTAAAGGAAGAACAGCAATTCCAAACAGCCCGCTTGCGTTAGGGATTCACTGCTTCAAAATAACAACAATTTGCTTAGCGGATGAAATGTTCTGGGTGCGGGGGGACAGATGTAACGTTTTAACAGCAGCGTATTAGCTGCATCGGCTGGGCTATGAACCCTGCTTTGAAAGATGCTTTATTCATGGACCGCCAAACATGCAAGTCAGGCACGGGATCGGCTCTCAGACTTCTGTCTCCCTTTGTGCTCCAGGTGAGCAGCTTAGGGACTGAAGAATCACAGTGTTGGAAGGGTCCCTGGAGGCCATCTTTCTCAACCCCATAGGAAATCCCGAACCAGATTTAGGGAAGTACATTAAAAAATTAAAAAAATTGCCCAATAGCACCTTAGAGACCAACTAAGTTTGTTCTGGGTATAAGCTTTCGAGCACATGCACACTTCTTTAGGGAATTGGTTCTTCTAGCACAGGGGTGGGAAACTCTCCAAAAGCCTTTGTCTGGCCCTTGGGACTCTCCCCAGGTCACACCCCTCAATGACTTTGCTGTGCATGCTCCCCAGTAGCTTTTGTCTATCTGGGATGTGTCCCTGAACTGTGAGCAGGTCTGGATGGAGGAGGAGGATGTGTCTCTCTGGGAGTCTCACTTTTGTATCGCTGAAATGTGGCCGACCGCACAAAGGTAAGAATCCCACCCAATGCTCCACCCACTTTTGCCTCTGGCCCCGCCCATCACTGGCATGCACCCCCCAGAAGGTGAGCAACAAGGGAATGTGGCCCTCAGGCTGAAAGAAAGGTTGCCGCCTCTGCCCTAGTGAGAAGACCCTGCTAGACTGCTCTCCTCCTCTCCACCTTTCCACCATGAGAACAGGGTGCTGGATCAGACAGGCCACTGGCCTGATCCAGGCGACTCTTATGTTCTTTTGTAAGTCATCGTCGAAAGCTGCACCTTTATAGTAAACATCTTGTACATGTCAAGGAAGCCTCGGACAACTCTTACAATCCATTGCACAGGCAGAATTTGAAATCAGGTCACTTTGTTCTGCCTCGGTGTACCTTTTTTATTATTGAAAAATTGAACTTCCTTTTTTCTTTTTTTGTAATGGAAATTACTGGTAAATAGGTGAAAAAGGTGTGGACATTTGGCTGATTTGCAGTGCACAGATCTTTCGTAGCAAGGGAGGAAAAAATGGAAGCTTCCAGCATAGGAAAATAAAGGTTTTAAGAAATTAGAGGACACGTTTTAGGAACAGCACATCCTGAGATCATGCTGTTTGACTCTAGCTTCCTCTCTGCTCTCCCAATGTAAGTTTTCCCACTCCTGGTCTTCACTCTCAGACTTGACTACTACTTAGTACATCAACATAAGAAGAGCCCTGGAGCTAGACCCATCTAGCTTAGCATCCTGTTGTCAGGAGTATGGGCAGGAGTCAGGCTCTGGGGCCTGTAGTGCTTTGCAGGACTGGGGCCTGCCTCAGCTTGTGCTGGAGAAGCAAGGAGTGGCCACTCAGGTGAGGCCACTTGATACCTCACTGCACCTGGTGGCAAGAGCTGGGAGGGATAAAAGCTCAGCATTTCCCTTCAGCTCTTTGCCACAGCAATGCAACCCCTGCCTGGTTGCATCTGGCCTCTTGCTCCTTGCTCCTTGGACCCTTGCCTTGCCGATGCCTTGATCCTTGCTCCTTGGACCCTTGCCTTGCCGACGCCTTGATCCTTGCTCCTTGCTCCTTGGACCCTTGCCTTGCCGACGCCTTGATCCTTGCTCCTTGCTCCTTGGACCCTTGCCTTGCCGACGCCTTGATCCTTGCTCCTTGCTCCTTGGACCCTTGCCTTGCCGATGCCTTGATCCTTGCTCCTTGGACCCTTGCCTTGCCGACGCCTTGATCCTTGCTCCTTGCTCTTTGGACCCTTGCCTTGCTGACGCCTTGATCCTTGCTCCTTGGACCCTTGCCTTGCCGACGCCTTGATCCTTGCTCCTTGCTCCTTGGACCCTTGCCTTGCCGATGCCTTGATCCTTGCTCCTTGGACCCTTGCCTTGCCGACGCCTTGCTCCTTGCTCCTTGCTCCTTGCTCCTTGGACCCTTGCCGATGCCTTGCTCCTCGACCCTTGGACCTTCGCCTTGCGCCTTGACTCCCAGACCTTCGCCTCTGCCTTGCTCCTTGTCCCTGTGACTGCCTGCTGCTGGACCCTCAGCCCTGCACCTGTTCCTGCTTCTTCACCACCGTCTTGCCTCTGGTCCTGACGTCCTCAGCCAGGGCTTCAACTGCCCGCCGACCAGACCGTGACACCTGTTCTCACAGCAGCCAACCAGATGGCCCAACAGGAATCTAACAAACAGGGCCTGATGACAACACCACCTCTCCCGGTGTGTGTTTGCCAGCAGAGGAATAGTGTCTCCAGCAGTGGAGATGGAGCAAAGCCGTCTCCAAACTGTTGCAATTGTATGCCTGCAAGATTAGCTCAAATGTTGATGATGCATATATTTAGGAGATGGACTAGAGGGCGCTTTTAGTCCCTTCCAACTCTACAGTTCTCTGGGAGCCTTCTCCTCCATGACTGTGTCTATTATAAGGCCTAGAGAAAGCACCAGTAGTGATGTGTGCATGACCACCTAGTAGTTGAATGGGATTTGTGAACCCCGTTTCCTGGGTTCCTGCACAGCACCGTCTCTGTTACCCCAGGCTGACTCTCCAGCTGCCATGGAGAGTCTTGTAGACATGGATCGTGTCCTCTTTGTGGCCTTTCATGTGATTGAGCCAATGTGGTATTTATTTATACGGCAGCCTCAACCAGGGGGTGATCAAGTCTTTTGCTTCACACCACACATCCCTTGCTCCTTGCCCTCCTTCTGTAAGCTATTCTTCTTCTTCTTCTTTTTTAAAAGTTGCTTAAAGCCCAGTTGGCCACACTATGAAATTCAGTGCTGGTGAGACTCCACCCAACCCACCATCTTTATCTCCCAGAATCATCTCTCTGTCTATAAATTAACATATGTATATATGTGTCATGGGATGGTGCCCAGAATTCTTAGGTAACTAGCAACACTGCTGGCTTCAACGCAATCTCATTTCAAGGTGCAAGTCTCTGTAGTGGTTAGAGTATTGGACTAGGACCCAGGAAACCAGGGTTTGAATCCCCACTCAGCTCATAAAATTTCCTGGGTGATCTAAGGCCAGTCACTGCCTCTTAGCCTAACCTAAATTACGGGGCTGTTGGGATTAAACGAGGACTAGGATCAGGGAGACCAGGGTTCTAATGCCTCCACTTTTCCATCAAGCTCCCTGGGTGTGACTTTGGGCCAGTCACTGCCGATCTCATAGGGTTGTTGTGGGGATTAAATGAGGAAGAGGAGAACCATGTATGCCACCTTGAGTTCTTTGGAGAAAAAGGTGGGATAGAAATACAATAAATAAAATTAAATAATATTCACAGCCTTTTGAATGTATGTGATGAGGAACGATATACAAATTTAATAGGTAATAAATAAACTTCAGAGCGAGCCCTGAGACACACAGAAAGAAGAGGAAGATCTGCATCCTTTGCAAGCTAGTAGGAGACAGTGGAGCATCTGTCTTCTACAATACCGGTCCTCGGAGTATAATTAGATGAAAGTGGAAGAGGGGAGCCCTGTTCTCTGACATGCCTCTGTATTGTGGCTGGTTAACCATCATCTGTGCTGACAATAAAGTCCCAGCCTGATGTGGATTGCACTGCCTGCCACTTCCTCTCAGTGGTGACCTCGGGCACCACTGCAGGATCCCACAGGACAAGCTTCATGCAAAGGGGGAAGTTCTCCTGAGAACCTTGGACGAGGATTGCTTTCGAAAAGTATCTGAGCCGTGGAAGAAGGACTGCTTGATGTTGCTCTGGAGAATAATTTTTCATGACAAATTGCTCTTGTAATTGGCCCAGCTCCTGCCCCGCTCTGAGTTTCAGACGGCTTCCTCAGAAACCAAAGAATGGGAAGATGGAAACCTCTTAAAGAGTGGGATTTTGTAGAAAAAGAAAAAGACAATGCTCAGTCATGGAGCTTTAAAGCTCGGATCTATGCCTGGAAAGTGAGGGGCAAAAGGTAAGTGTGAATAAGCCCTAAGTCAGCAGACCAGAGTCTTAGTGCTCTGTATGTGGTCCTGATGGCTTTTCTCTGTCATCCTAGACACCGGATCAAGTTGTTGCAAATGCTGCTTCCTAACTGTACATACCTAATTCAACCTGGGCTGGATGGACTCTCAAGGGCCATTCCCTGCCATTTGCTGTTCTACTCTGCTGATCTCTGTTTCAGATAGAATAAGAACAGCCTCTTTATGTAGCCCCTCCTGCAGATTTTCCATAGGCCATTTGTGTGAAATGCTAATTGGAGCAAGTTGTCTAAACTGGGAGCTGTCCATGGTTCCATAATGGGTGGGAACTGTCCATAGTGGTATAGATCTTGTACCTGACTGACTCCCTACCTGACCAATGTCTGTGACCTCTCACTTGTACGTGTGCAGGCCCACAGATTAAAGTTAGGAACTCCTGCTGGCTAAAACTGGATAGGTAGATGGATAAATAAGATTTGGTTTCATGCCACTCAAGGATCATACAGTAGCAAAGGTGCCCCTGTTTATTTTTCTGCGGGAGGCCCAATTCGTTGCACAGCCTGTGAGCTTTTTCCAAATGACTAATCAATTATTCTTTATTAGGTTCATTCCCTTCATTAGTCATTTCTTCAATGCCTTCCATGCTTCATTAGCCCCTTCTCAAGTAAAAGTGGATTTCAAGAGCTACAAAGCACTGGATAATTTATTTTATTGAGCAATTTATTTTCTGGGTACATTTTTAAAGGTCAATTAATCAATCTAAATGGAAGGGTGAAGTCTGGCTCACCATGGAGCTTCTGCCTTGGAGGAAGGGAGATTGGGAAGTATACACTCATGTGGCGTATTGGCTTATTCCCCCACCAAACCCCCCCCCAACCTCTACACACCTGGGTATTGCAAAAGACACATTAAGAAATGAGATTGCTTTATTGTGTCCTGAACCTGGAATGGCACTTTTACAATTAGCAGTGATTAGGTGCATCATTAAGCAGACTGCTGGCTTCTTGGGTGAAGCAAAATAGGATAGTATACATGACAAACCAAAGATGGGAAAAGATGCAAGACGACCTTTAAAGAAATGTAGAGCTTGCTCGTGGCGAAATCACACATTATAGCTGATGGGAAGGGGAGTTGCCACTGCAAGAAGACCCCGCCCCCTTCACTGCTTTGGTCCTCTGTAGCATTGAGCCGGGCAATGGGATATTGTTGCATTCTGAATTTGTGAAGCCCATGAGGCAGATCAGGGCAAGGAATCTTTGAACACGATCATGTCACATCACACATTTTCCTTAACCCCCCCCCCCCAAATAATCACATAAAAAGGCAAACTGCTTATGGATTTTGCATAGTAAGCAAATATTACGAACAAAGTAAATAATAAATAACTGCGATACCAATCCAACAGCAAGTCACAAAATGCAAATGCCAAAGATCTTAAGGCATCAAAAATTCAGAATCACATTAAATTCAATTAACCCAACCTTCCACAAACTGTTGTCCTCCAAATCTGGCTGTTGTTATTATTTCAATTTTTTATCCTGCCCCTCCTTCCAACGGTGCCCATGGTGGCAAACACATCAAATACACACACACACACACACACACACACACACACACACACACACACACACATTTTTTTAAAAGCATTCTATAACCACTTGGAAACATTCTCTCAACCAGAGATTTCAGGGTTGCTTTCAAATTCATCCTGGAAGGTAATAATGATGGAGACGGATAACCTTGCCATGGAGGGCATTCCACAAATGGAGAACTGCCACTCTGTCATGGGCCAATGCTAACTGAGTAGCCCTTTGTGGCACTACTGCTACCGACGCCTCATCTGCTGATTGTAGGGTCTGAGAAATCTCTGGGGAAAGAACTTTTTGTTTCTCCCTGTCTCATAACACCAGAACTCGCCTACATCCAACGAAGCAAAATGTTGGAAGGTTCAGGACAGATAAAATCAAAGCCCTTTTTCATGCAGCCCATGAACTGCAGGAACTCATTCCTGCAGGAGGCAATGACGGCCAACAACCTGAAATTGTTTCAAAAGTGGATTAGAAAAATTCACGGAGGTTGAGGCTATAAATGGCTACTAGCCACAATGGCTATGCTTTACCTCCATTGCCAGAGGCATAACTCCTCTGAATGCCAGTTTCTGGGAATTTCAGGAGGGGAGAGTGTTCTTGTGCACTACAGTGGGCTAGCAACTGACACATTTAACTTGGATGATTTCAGCTTTACGCGGTTGCCGGCCCATGGTTGAAATCTCACAAATGAAACATTTGGAAGGGAAAGAGCTTAAAAGCACTTTTTGCACAGGGGTTTCCCATCACAGAAAGCGCTTTTAAGGTCTCAGACTTGCTAACTGGGCTCTGAAGATGGTTCAGAAACTTCAGCTGGTTCAGAATTCAGCAGCCGGGATGCTCACCAAGACAAAATGGTTTGAGCATTTTACACTGATCTGCCTGTGCCAGCTGCCCATTAGTTTCTGGGCTCTATTCAAAGTGCTGGTGTTGACCCATAAAGCCTTAAACAGCCCAGGACCACAATAACTCAAGGACTGCCTCTCCCCATATGAACTGACCCAGATCCTCCAACCATCATCTGAGGCCCTTCTTCGTGTGCCCCCTCCATGAGAAAGGGCCTTTTCTGTGGTGACTCCCCATTTGTGTAATGTTGTTCCGAGGAATGCTTGTCTGGCATCTTCATTGCATATATTTAGGTGCCTTTGGCTGATGGAACACTCTAGGGCCCTTCAAATGTGTTTGTGGGAGGGGGCATAGTTATTTATTTGTATGCTGCCTGCCTGCCTGTCTGTCTGTCTGTCTGTCTACAGTATATCTGTCTGTATATGTCTGTTGCTTCACAGAAATGTCGCTCCATCCCCTTGATCAATTTGGTTGTCCTTTTCTGAACCTTTTCCAACTCCACAATATGCTTTACAAAGTAAATTGACAAGTACTTACCCTGTACACAGTATTATTCCCAAGTGTGTTGCACCACATACCGGGATAACGGCATTATGATATCAGCAGTTTTATTTTCAATTCCTTTCCTAATTCCCCCTAGCATGGACATTCTGCTTGGCTGAGCATGCTGTTTTGGTTAATCACCACCTTAAGCTTTTAAAACTAACCAATAGCTGGCTGCTGTAGAGTCAACCAGCGCAGCCTACTGTAATGGGGTGGGCGTCAACAAGTGCGTCCCTCTTTTATTCCCCGATTGTTCACCCTGCAAACAGGCAGGAAGCAGGGATGCAGGTGGCCCCTGGCTATTGCAAGGGCCGGTCCCATGACCTCCTTGCCGCCCTCACTCCAAATGTAAGAGGGAGCGGATGTGGGGGCGGTCACTGTGATGGCCATTTTATGGCTGTTTTAAAGCTCAACAGGCCGGATAAATTTAATCATCACAGCTTGTGAGATGGGATGGAACGCAATAAGCATCTGTGGCTTTTAGGAGGAGTGTCAGTGGAGAAGGAAAGCAGAGCCAAGACCTGGGCTGTCCCAATGAAATCTCTCAGGAGTGGGCAGAGCCTAATGGGATGCCTTGTTTTGTGGGGAGACTCAAGAGTCTCCGAACAGCTCGAAATGGGAAAGGGAAATCCTGCCATCCTTTCACCACTTTGGCACTACTCCTGTGTTTTTATTTCTTTGACCTTCCTTTGCGATTGCAATAGGGAAGAGGAAGAAAAACAGATAATAATAGTGGCAGTGATTGCTAAAACAAAGCAACAATAGCAATCCATTACCAGTTGACACTGAGAAGAAGAATATTCCACCAATCCTGTTTTAAGCATGCACATTAATATCAGCGGTCCAATGAGGTGAATCTCCACAACCCCTTCCACCTGCACTTAGAAATACAGGAAGGTGCCTTATCACGAGTCAGGCTATCAGCATATCTAGTTTAGTGCTGCTGACTTTGGCCAGCAGTGTCTCTCCAGGGTTTCAGATCCTTGAGCCCCTCTTTCACCTGCTGTTAGGCATTCAGTTCTCTTGATGTGGCATTTGACGCTGGCAGGTTAGTGAAAGCAAGACCTTATTACTTTATTTGTTACATTTATCTACTACCTTTTCCTTCAAGGAGCTCAAGGTGGTGTTCATGGTCCTCTACTCCTCATTTTATCCTCACAAGAAGCCCGTGAGTTAAGTTAGGCTCAGAGGCAGTGACTAGTCTGCCAAGTCCTAGTCCAACATGCTAACCATTAAAGAGTCAAGCCATTGGTCCACCCAACTCAGTATTGTCTACGCTGATGGACAGCAGCTCTGCCTGGAGATGCTGGGGCTCATACTTTGATCTTCTCCAAGCAGGGGAGCAATTCTCCTACTGCACTATGACCCTTCCTCTGAATATAAAACAGGAGTCTAGCCTCCATGGTTCTGAATAAAGGGCTGACTTAAATAAGGATGTAAGGAACTGCCTCATACTGAATTGGTCCATTGGTTCATGTAGCTCAGTCTGGTTGGCAAAAGCTCTTTGGGATTTCAGAGGACCCTTCCCAGAGGACCCTTCCCAGGCCTTCTGCATGCAAGGCATCTGCTCTGCCACCAAGCTATAGCTGCTAGGTCCAATATAATTCCTCAGCAGCATCAGCCTTAGCAGAAAGAACATATATAGGAGGCCTGAGGGCCTACAAGCCCAAGTAGATGTGATGTAAAAGGCTTCATACGTCATCATCAATGTTTACCCACAGACACAGGATGATAGGGCCCTAAGTACGCCACTTTGGATTCTGTCAAGGAAGAAATATTACATTATTACTAATGTAATAAATGCAAAAAAAAGATAATTCATAGGATCCTAGAATTGTAGCATTGGATTGGACCCCAAGGGTCATCTAGCCCAACCCTGTGCAATGAAAGAAACATACCCGTATATTCCGGCGTATAAGACGACTGGGCGTATAAGACGACCCCCAACTTTCCCAGTTAAAATATAGAGTTTGGGATATACTCACTGTATAAGAAGTACGACCCGGCGTATAAGACGACCCCTGACTTTTGAGAAGATTTTCCTGGGTTAAAAAGTAGTCTTATAAGCAGGAATATATAGTAAATAATCCATGACAGATGGCCACCCAACCTCTGTTTAAAAGCCTCTGATGAATTCAGAAGGTGGGATAGCACACTTTGCAAACACGAGAAGAGGACTGCTTTGTGTGGTCACAAAGGCTGTGCAACCCTTCAACCCCCTTCTTTTTTCCTTATTATTTTCCATTAATTAATAAGATAAGGTACTGCATTGGAAAGTGAGGCATCTGGGCTGACATTCTCATGGATGGTATGAAGAGTTTGTGTAGCTCTTATCTAAGTTTTTGGGTCAACAAAGGCTCATGAACTTCCTTCCTTCCATTCTGCAAATCATCACTCTGCAACCATGCCAAAGCCCCACACTTCCTAAAAAAGCCACCCTTGGCAGATGTGTCCTGTAAGCGCATGAAGGTGAGAAACATGTCTACCATGTGTCCGACAGGTTGTCAATTTCCTTGGAAAAGAAGAAGAAGCTAAGTCTCTTTTACTTTTGAAGAAATCAGTGTGGAAAGATTTTTCCTCAAATGTAAAATAAACAAATAAACAAAAAAAGCTAGAGTTACCTGGGATTTTTTAGTTCCCCATAAACCATAAAATCATAGAATTGTAGAGTTGGAAGGGACCCCAAGGGTCATCTAGGCCAACCCCCTTCAATGCAGGAATCACAGCTAAAGAATCTCTGATGGATGGCCATCCAACACCTGCTTAAAAATGAGGGAGAGTCCACCAGCTTCGAGGGAGTCAAACAGATCTTACCATTAGGAAGTTCTTCCTAATGTTTTGTGTTAACCAATTAAAGCGCAGGTAACTCCTCTCATGAAGAAGGGTCATAGTTCAGCAGCAGAGCACCAGCTTTGCATGCAGAAGGTCCCAAGTTCAAGCTTCTGGCGCTTCCCTCACTGCGAGAAGTGAGGTTACAGGGAACCAGGCAGAGGGCTTTCTCGGTAGTGCTGCCTGCCCTGTGGAACACCCTCCCATCAGATGTCAAGGAAATAAGCAACTATCTTACTTTTAAAAGACATCTGTTTAGGGAAGTTATTAATGTTTAATGCTGTATTGTATTTAAATATTCGGTTGGGAGCCACTCAGAGTGGCTGGGGACCCCAGCCAGATGAGTGGGGTATAAATAATAAATTATTATTATTATTATTGTTGTTGTTGTTGTTGTTGTTGTTGTTGCCTTGGCTTTTTCAGGTAGAACTGGGAGGTATTTCCTTTCTGACACTGTGAAGAGCTGCTGCCATTCAATGTAGACAATGCTGAGCTAGCTGGATCAATTGAATCAGTCCTTTATCCTCAACCATGGGGACTAGAATCTTGCCATTTTTTTGGTAGGGGAAGCGCCATAGCTCATTGGCAGAGCAGTTGCTTTGCATGCAGAAAACAGATGTATTGTCAAGTACGGAAGTTCCCCTCTCCCTTCTGGTGGCTCACCGATAAGAATTAATGACCATATGGTAGATTTATAGTCCTTTTATTTCAGCATTATGTTGCAAGCACAAACAGGCGACCCTCCGCAAGGATATCCGTTGCCTACTCTGACTCCTCACTTTGGCAGCAAGAAGTGTGCCCATTGGAAGTCCCTCCCTCTGTGTCTCATTTGTTCTCTGACATGCTTGGACCTCCGAGTTGGGGGGGAGGGAGGGGGTTCCCCCCATTCTTGATTGATGTGTCACTCAGCTGCTCCCTCCCTTCTGGTTGCTTAGCTACTATCTCATAGATGGGTAGCTCCTCTCTCAACTGTCTCTCTGCTTCTGGAAATGCTGGACTTGGGGTGGGTGGTGGGTGGGTGAATTTTCCCCTCCTCTTCTGTTAGTAGCTGATCTCCCTGCAACTGCATTCCCCAATCTTCCACTCCA
This sequence comes from Zootoca vivipara, assembly GCF_963506605.1. Lineage (NCBI taxonomy): Eukaryota > Metazoa > Chordata > Lepidosauria > Squamata > Lacertidae > Zootoca > Zootoca vivipara. The sequence continues at coordinate 72,485,636 of NC_083281.1, forward strand.
GACCAGCCCCTGACATGTATCCTGTTATAAGTTGTGGTGTATGTACAGGAATTCAGGTATTCATAATGTATTTTGGGGGGGTCTCTGGGGAAATTTCTTTCTTTCTTTCTTTTTTACAAAAATGATCTTATCATTTTTATTTTTATTTTGTAGGGGAAGGGCCAAAGCTCATTGGCAGAGCAGCTGCTCTGGATGCAGATTTCCCGCCAGCGGAGAAAACTTCTGGAAAATGGGAGGAGATATTTCAGTAGGCAGGTTTAACACCACAGAAACACCAGTGTAGTTGTATCAAATGTCACAATTGCATGAGTGGATGGCAAATTTCAGTAAGGTAGAGTGCAGTCTAGTTAAGTTTTGGAAACTGGAAATAGAGGGTATCATGTGATATCTCTGGAGAGATTCATAATAATTACGAGGCAAATAATGCATTTATCAAATATGATCCTTGATTGTAATTAAGTTCTAAGCAGTGTTGTGCAAGGAATGTGAGTCCCTTGATTGAGCTGAATGTAATTGGAGCTGTAAATACCATCATAATGTTATTTATTAGTTTTGGAACATACACCCCTATGCCTGAAACAAAATAAAATAAATGAACATGTCACATCCAAAACATTATACAAATGGAATAAAGAGGAGGCACCATTACGATAAAAACAAGTCAAGGCAGTGAGAAATTTCCTCTATAGAAAGGGGCGAAAGATTTAGAGAAAACAATCCATTTGTAAGACTTAGTGGGCATTCCATACATCTATGCAGAAAGGTCGGGTGCTACAACTGAAAAGGCCTTACACTTTAGGGAGGGGCCCCACCCTGTAACTCTGGCACACAGAGTGTAGACCATGAGATTAACATGAGACAACAGTGTGACGCAATAGCAAAAAACACTTATGCAATTCCAGGCTGCATCAACAGTTGTAGTGTGTCCAGATCAAGGGATGTAATAGTACCACTCAATTCTGCCTTGGTCAGACCCCACCTGGAGTCCTGTATCCAGTTCTAGGCACCCCAGCCTAAGAAGGATATTGATAAGCTGGAAGGTGTGCAGAGGAGGGTCACCAAGATGATGAAAGGCATGGAGGCCAAGCTTTCTGAGGAATGGTTGAGGCAGCTGGGGATGTTTAGCCTAGACAAGAGAAGATGGAGGGGTGAATATTGGAAGGGCTAGCACATGGAATATGGAGCAAACTTGTTTTCTGCTGCTCCAGAAGGTAGGACCCAAACCAATGGGTTCAAATAACCAGAAAGAAGAGTGACAAAACATTAGGAAGAACTTTACAGTGGCAAGAACTGTTTGACTGTGGAATTTACTCCCTTGAGAGGTAGTGGACTCTCCTTCCACCTAGGTTTTCAAACAGAGGTTGGATAGCCATCTGTCAGGAATTCTTGAGGTGTGATTCCTGCATTGCAGGGGGTTGGGCCAGATGACCTGTGGGGATCCTTTCAAACTTTACAGTTCTATAATTGTAGGAAACTCTAAAGTAGGTGAGCTCGACTCCATCCTAGAAGTCCTCTCAACAAGTTGTTTGCAGAATGCGACCCTAGTTTTCAAACCCATCCTAGGCAAATCTTCCGCTGTTACCTTCCCTCTCATCCATCTCCTGCAAGTCCCTGGGAAGCCAAGACTCCAATTTCATCTGCTGAGCTGCCACAAGGGAGAGTGTTTGATTTGTGTGGCCTCGCGCATTCCTTTAGCTTTCAAGCATCCAGCTCTGGGCATGTCCTTCTGATGGAGATTACCAGATATTTCATCCCTCCCAATAGAGGAAGGGAGATCAGTTAATCACAGACTCAACGTGCTTGTAGGGGGAGCTTGTAGGCCATCTCTTCCACCACCTTACCTTATGCAGGAGAGCCAAACCACCCCCAGCAAACAACTCTCCAGCCTATGTTTGAAGCAGTGGCTGGTGCCCTTTGAGACAGGTAGAGTAGAAGTCAAGGAGAGCAACAGTATGGGGACCCAGAATCAGTGAGAGCCAAGTACATGCAGGTACTGCGATGGAAGGTTTTTAAATTTTCATGTTATCGTGTGTATAAAACAGAGGACAGTTAAAACAACAGATGACAATTAAAACACGAAACATGAAACTATAAAATAGGTACACAGAATGAGTGCCACTTGTACACAGGTTATAACAGCAAAATCAAGTAAAGAAATATTAGCGTTACCTGATGATTTAAGTACCGGTATAGTTCTGGATTTGCCAGGTTTTCGACAAGGGTTGTCTCTAAAATGATGCTTCTGCTCTATATTTAATGAAGGAATGCCAAATCATATAAAATGTGTCTGGAGGCTCTAGTCGTTGCTGACATCTCAAATGATGCATAATTTCCTCCATTATAGCTATATTCCAGAGTGAGCGGTGCCAAGCATCCCGTGTGAGATTTGGGGTTGCTTTTCCATTGTGTTGGGACACAGGTGGCACTGTGGTCTAAACCACAGAGCCTAGGGCTTGCTGATTAGAAGGTCGGCGGTTCGAATCCCTGCAACGGGGTGAGCTCCTGTGGCTCGGTCCCAGCTCCTGCCACCCTAACAATTTGAAAGCACGTCAAAGTGCAAGTAGATAAATAGGAACCGCTACAGCGGGAAGGTAAACGGCATTTCTGTGTGCTGCTCTAGTTCGTCAGAAGCGGCTTAGTCATGCTGGCCACATGACCCGGAAGCTGTCTGTGGACAAATGCCGGCTCCCTCAGCCTATAGAGCGAGATGACTGCTGCAACCCCAGAGTCGTCTGCGACTGGACCTAATGGTCAGGGGTACCTTTACCTTTCCTTCCATTGTGTTGCAGTTAGCATTGGAGTTGCCAAGATCACATATAAGATCGATTCTTTTGACAATATATCTACACTGCTATCATAACATATTCAGAAACATTAATTTGGGGCAGCGAAAAATAGTTTCTTTAGTACTATTTTGCATTCCTGTCAAAATTAAACCCCCCAGATTTCACAATGCATACTATTGATGCTCAAAGAGAGAAGGTGAAGATGTATCAATGGCAAGGATGGGCCAGAAGGCTGTCTGGCTTGGCATCTGGCTTCCTGAAAATTTGTGGACCTTTACCAATGCCCAGTGACGTCAGCCTCTGGCTCCGGCTCAGATGATCACCCAAGAGTGCCTGTTTGCTGACTTTTCCAAGGCTTCTGCTTCCCACAAAGCCCTTTGAAGGTGATCCACGCTCTGTAAACAAGCATCTGGCCACAACCCTGCTGTGCTTCTTTTTGTGATGGAAACAATCAGCTATAAATAAACCTCTAGCTTCTGCCGAGATTTGGTGTGGAGGGGGCGGGGGAAGAAATGGAGGAAACTTAAAGGAAATGTGGATGTCATCTGACTCTCAAGGCATTCCATCCTGTCAGTTGCCCTTTCAAATTTCCATGGGGTGGCTAGATAGAAAGACTAACAGAAGCACATTTGGCCAGTCGTTCAACATCTGCATCGGCACTGACCTCTGAAGGTGGAGGATGGAAGAATTGGAAGCCATTGATGAACTCTTTTACCTTTAGGTAATTTCCTGTTAAAAGCAATCTAAGCCTTTAGCCATCTTGTGGCACTGTGTTCCCATTTGGTAAATTGACGCTGTGTGAAGATGGCCCAAATTCAGCTTTAGGAACTGGGATTTAGGTAGGTTGGCATTAAAATGTGAATTGAGCCAAATTTCTCGTCTGTCTCTGCTCCTCGGTAAGATCAGGGGTTGGCAGGGTTGGGGAAGGGTGCCAGTGACCTGAGAGCTGTGACAATATATGTGCATGCACAAGGTCTGGAATTAATTTCACCAGATGTGCAATGCGAGGAAGATGTCGAAGGCTATCATGCTTCTGAATACCAGCTTCTGGAAGCTGCAGTGGGGGGGGGGGAGGAGTGCTCTTGTGCTCAGGTTTCCCAAAGGCATCTGGGTGGCCACCATGAAAACAGGATTCTGGACTAGGTGGGCCACGTGCCAGGAGGAACGACAAAGGAACGGAATGTGGAGAAAATAATTTCATCCTTAGACATGTGTGAAATGCAACTTTGTCACTGGGAAAACTTTTAATGCCCGATTTGTTCCCTGCCATTTGACATCTCTGCCATCTGCTGCGACGAAAAGTCCGCTTTGCACGATCCTGTTTCCTCCACCCACAAAGGGTTTTTTTCTGGGAGCACTGCAGGGCTGTATGGGGAATGGTGGCGGTTGGCAGCAACATGATTACACTTTCAAGAGTATAAATAATTATTAATAAACCATAAAGAGCATGGACTCAGTTAGAAAAAGCATCAGCTAACAGATGGTCCGTAGTTAACCATAAAATTATGTTCACTTGAAGAGACTGGGTGATGTAACAGCCTGTGAGATCCTAGGACCCTTTTTTAAAAAAACAGGAGCAGAAGGCATGCAGGGTTTAAAACTTTTATGAACACGGCCCCATCTGGCTATGCTTTTGATGATACAGTTTAGCCCTTTCTGGTTGATGGAGGAGAAAACTGTGAAGAAATCATGCTAGAGGAGGTCTCCTCTTTGATATAAGGTTTTAATTTATGGCAGTTCATCAAAGCTTTGGTCTAATATGCCTCCAAGAGACCTCTGGATCATCCTTTGTGGTCTCCAAATGCTACAGCGAAGAAGAATGTACTCCTGTCAAGTTATCCCTTGTGAATGTTGATATCAGTGTTATTAAAATAGTCAGCAACAGCACACTCCTATGCATGTCTGCTCCTATGCAAACCCTGCAGAGTTCAATAGGGCTTACCCCCAGGAAAGTTCATAATGCACTTTCCGAATCACCACTTTCCAAAATTCTCATTATGGTTGGAAGAGAATTTCTTTTTTAAAAAAATGTATTTATTGAATTTTTTTTAACAAACAACAAAAACATACAAAAATACAAAACACAAAAAATACAAAATACAAAAAATACAAAAATACAAAAACAAAAATTCTAACTTAAACCCTTATTTCAAATCTACTGACTTCCTCATTCCACCTCCTTCTGCGTTCCTTTAGAAATAATCATTAGTAATCTTATATAAACTCTTTGGCCTACAACTCGCATGATCCCTAGCTAACCGGACCAGTGGTCAGGGATGATGGGAATTGTAGTCCAAAACATCTGGAGGGCCGAAGTTTGGGGATGCCTGCTCTAGATTTTACTTTAATATCACCTTATTTCTCTGTCTTTTATATCTTACCATTTTACACTCTATCTATATCAGGCATCCCCAAACTGTGGCCCTCCAGATGTTTTTGCCTACAACTCCCATGATCCCTAGCTAACAGGACCAGTGGTCGGGGAAGATGGGAATTGAAGTCCAAAACATCTGGAGGGCTGAAGTTTGGGGATGCCTGATCTATATCTTTCCTCTTAATTGAATTATAACTGTCTTCTAACAATACTTATTTCACACCATTGTATTATCTACACCTCTTTGTATCTCCCTCACTTCCATCGATTCTAATCTATTATACGCTTATTCTTTAAATAAAATTTTAATTTCTTCCAATCTTCTTCCACTGCTACTTCACTCTGAATTTCATTCAGTTTGCATCCTTCAGGGAATTCTTCAGGTTTCAAATGTCTTTGAATTTTGTGACATGGGGGGAAATGTACCAAAATGCATATGGCATTGTATATATTATAATAATGAAATAGGTTTAGAAATGTGTACATTGGCATAAAAGCCACATTTAAACATTTGTTTTGCAGAAAATATGTTTTTAAGTTTGATTGTTTGCACAGACATTTTCAGGAGGGGGAAAAACAGATGGAAATTGAAATGGGTCAGAGTAGACTTATGCATAAATACTTGTGAGATAGACATAGAATGGAAACAGGTGGCTTCCACCCATCCCTGCTTCTGATAGTTGCCACATTTTCAGGGTTCAGGGTTTGGGCTGTACATTATTATTGCAGAGTGGATGTGGGCGCTGAATAGGTTCTTCCTTCAAGAAAAAAGGTAAAAGGCAAAGGACCCCAGGACGGTTAAGTCCAGTCAAAGGCGACTATGGAGTTGTGGCACTCATCTCGCTTTCAGGCCGAGGGAGCCGGCGTTTGTCCACAGACAGCTTTCCGGGTCATGTGGCCAGCATGACTAAACTGCTTCTGGCACAACGGCACACTGTGACAGAAACCAGAGCTCACGGAAACGCCATTTACCTTCCCGCCACAATGGTATCTATTTATCTACTTGCACTGGTGTGCTTTCGAACTGCTAGGTTGGCAGGAGCTGGGACAGAGGAATGGGAGCTCACTCGTCACGGGGATTCGAACCGCTGACCTTCTGATCGGCAAGCCCAAGAGGCTCAGTGGTTTAGACCACAGCGCCACCCACTAACCCCCTTCAAGTAAACACTTCTCCAGGACTCTCCATCCTCTATAATGTTCTGGCTCCCACTGGCTCAAGGACTCAGACTCAGATTAATGCTCAATGCATGAAAGTCTGACATAAACCTACAGCTGTGGGGCTTGCATGTGTACTCCTGATCCCCTGCACACTTTTAACCCTCCTGTGTTTCAGCAACCTCAAATAAGGCCTTTTTCTCTTAAGGTTCTTCAGAGATGGAAAAATAGTGTAGGTAGGTGGCAATCACTTCACAAATTTATTATTTATTGCATTTATATCCTACATTTCTTCCAAGGAGCTCAAGGTGGTTATATAGTTCTTTTCTTCCCTATTTCATCATCACAACAACAACAACCCTGTGAGGTAGCTTAGGCTGAAAAACTGTGATTGGCCCAAGCCCATCCAGTGAGTTTCATGGATGAACAAGGATTTAATGTCCTTGTATAGCACTCTAACCACTGAAAAAGGTAGTTTTGGCCTATCAAAGGCCAGCATGTGGCTCCCAGGAGATTTTATATAAGGAACATGAAAAAGGTTGCCCATTCCTGACTTACAGATTCAGAGTTGTAGCCAGCTAAGTCCTACTCTTAGTAGGAGCCAGTGTGGTGTAGCCAGTGTGGGGAGCCAGTGTGGTGTAGTGGTTAAGAGCGGTAGACTCCTAATCTGGGGAACCGGGTTCGTGTCTCCGCTCCTCCACATGCAGCTGCTGGGTGACCTTGGGCTAGTCACACTTCTCTGAAGTCTCTCAGCCCCACTCACCTCACAGAGTGTTTGTTGTGGGGGAGGAAGGGAAAGGAGAATGTTAGCCGCTTTGAGACTCCTTCGGGTAGTGATAAAGTGGGATATCAAATCCAAACTCTTCTTCTTCGTCTCTTCTACTCTGAGTGGACCCATTGAACCTAATTGGCCAAAGTTAATCATGTCCATTAATTTCAATAGGTTTACTCTGAGTAGAACTAATATTGGATGCAACACCTAGTTCTACAGAAATATTCCTCGTCTCAGCTTCTGCTCCCTGAGAAGCAAGAGAGCAAATTAATTCTCTCTAATTGGAGCTTCACTGAAGTATTCAGAAATAAGGAATGAAGCTGGTATGAGCGATTCATCCTAGTTAAAACGGAGCTGTGGAATAAGAAAAAAAAAGAAACACAGAAGTCAACAGAGGCCAATAGAGTTTAAGTAGACATTTCAAGGATAAAGATTAATATAAACTATCAGCAGGGAGGCTGTTGCAAGATACAAACAAGCTGTTAAGGTGGAGAATTTAAGGATTCCTACAAATTAGTAATGCAAGGAAGGATAATTAAAGGGGGGAAGCAGCTGTTTGCTTGGAGAAAAAAAATATTTTCATGGCCACTGACAGCATTGACTGTGCAAAAATAAAGCAAAACAAAAAATGAAACAAGGAGGAGTGAAAGGCTAAAAACACAACCATCTTTTCAAAGTAGGGATATTAGTGGAAAGGAAACATGGAGATGGAGATAGAAGTTAAAGACTTGGGACAGAGTAGAAACAGCCACAGCATATGAGGGAGACCAAGATGATAAAGGATCTGTAAACCAAGCCTTATGAGAAATGGTTGAGGGAGTTGAAGAAGAGGAGACTGAGATGTGATATGATAGACCTCTTCAAATATCTGAAGGGCTGTCATATGGAAGATGGAGCAAGTTTGTTTTCTGCTGCTCTGGAAGGGAGAACCTGAACAGATGGATTCAAATGACAAAAATGGAAATTCTGACTCAACCCTAGGACTTACTTTCTAAGGGAGTGTAAGAGCTGTTTGACAATGGAATAGACTCCCCCAGAGGGTTCTGGACTCTCATTCATTGGAGGTTTTTAAACAGAGGCTGGATGGCCATCTGCCAGAGATTCTTTAGCTGTAATTCCTGCACTGCAGGGGGTTGGACTAGATTCCTCTTGGGGGTACCTTCCAACTCTTCAGTTCTATGATTCCAGGATACCCATAGCTATTTCCATTGGCAAGAAATGGTGACAGCCCAAATGAGGTGGTGGAAGCAGGCTTAGGGCTGTCCTAACAAGCTTTCTATTGGAGTAATGTTAGGATCCGGGACAAGGCCTAGGGTGCTGGTCAGTGTTTATGAGCAAGGCTTTCAGGACCATGGACAGCAGAGCTTAAGGCAAGAACAGGAGAGAAGTTGCTTCAGTACTGACTTGTTAACTGCCTTTTCATCTGACCTAGTGGGTCCACACCAGGCACCCCCAAACTGTGGCCCTCCAGATGTTTTGGACTACAATTCTCATCTTCCCCGACCACTGGTCCTGTTAGCTAAGGATCATGGGAGTTGTAGGCCAAAACATCTGGAGGGCCGCAGTTTGGGGATGCCTGGTCCAGACTGAAGCTCTGTATGGGAAATATGAGGAAGAGGTGTTGTCATCACAAGGAGATTGTGGCACTTCAACAGGTTGTCTCTTTGGGACTTACGTAGGGCAACTGTATTAACCTGAACTTGCTTGGCTAATAATATAATAAGAATGTAAGAAGGGCCCTGCTGGATCAGCCCCATGGCCCATTTAGTCCATCCTGTTCTCACAGTGGCCAACCAGATGCCTGTGGGAAGCCCCCCAGTAGGACATGAGTGCAAGAAGCACTCTGCCCACCTGCAATTTCTAGGAACTGATATGCAGAGGCATATTCCCTTTGACAGTGAAGGTAGAACTCAGCCCTTGTGGCTAGTACTCATTGAGAGCCTTGTCCCCCACAAATTTGTCCGATCCTTTTAGGCTGCATCCTTTAAAGAGGTATTTGTGTGTAGAAATGTATGATGTCACGGGAAAGGGCTGTGTTCTTCTGGTAAGACCACAGTCATAAGGCTGATGGGTTTCCTTTAAAGGCCATCACAATAAAGCACTGGACAGCTGCCCAGGCATAATTGGCATAGGAGGTCACCATAGGAGTAACGAGCTATCACCCTTGGCTACTGGCCAGTCTTTTGAAGTCACCAGTCAGGAGAGTGGAAAAGTTTGGTGGAATCATCTTGATTAACCTTTGGCTAATTAAACAATCTATGGCATTTCAAAATGTGAGGGAGGGTGGTTATCCTTTTTTTGTTACTAGGAAATGTATTTATGTGTTATTATATTGTAAACTGCCCTGTTATCCTCAGATGAAGGGCGGTATAGTTATTCAATGATGATGATGATGAAGATAAACCCAGCAGTACCCTTGCTTAATCCTAGATCAGATTACAAAACATGAAAAAACAAGATATACGTGTAATAGCCATCATAGACTTCAACTATCCTGATACCTGTTGGAATCAAACTCTGTCTCTAATGTAAGATCCAGCTAATTCTGGGGCACTGCAGCTATGAAGTCCAAGAGAGGCAAGAGGTGGGTGGGGTAGATGCTGGATTTGGGTGTTGTGCAGGGCGCCACTGAAAGTTGAGATGCCAAGGTCCGCCACTGTGATGAGTCATGTGCAAATATACTTACAATTTCAATATCACTGTACATCAGTTGCTTAGTGCATCTTTACCCTGCAATCCTATACAAATCTATTCAGAAATAAGTCCCATTGAATTCAGTGAAGCTTACTCACAGGTATGTGCATATAGCCATAAATGGTATATATATTTCTATTTCATTGGATCAGAGACCACATAGGCTAGATTGGGATATATATGTGTATATAGCCACAATTGAACTTGTGTGATTTTTTTTAAAAAAAATTGCTTATTGTTTACAAGAGAGGTTATTTTCCTAATATTCAGCCAACGACCCTCTATCTTAAAGTTGGGCTGTCATTTCATTAAAGGACTTGGTGATTTATCTCACAGTCTCTCTTGTGCATAAGCACACACTAATGCCCATATGGCTTGGAAACTGCTGATGCGATGCCGAGGAGCTGTTTATATGCTGGAGTCGAGGTACTTAATTAAAAAGGGGCAACTTCTGGGATCTCTTGGGAAATTTATGCTCGCGTAGGGAACAAGAGCCAGGCTGACATTGTGCTTGAATCCTACTGGGAGCCATTTTCACTGGTCACCCTCAGTCGAAAAGCAAGGCAATGCATCATAAGGGATGGAGGCAATATTTATCTACAGTGTGTTCATCCTGAAGTCTTCAGGCAGGCTACAACCGATGCTTGAGGAATTCAGTATTTGAGAATTTAGGAAAACAGGAAGCTGTCTTATACAGGGTTGTTGTGGAGTTTAAATGGGGGGGGGGAGAGAACCATGTATGCCACTTTGAGCTCCTTGGAGAAAAAGATTGGGTAGAAATGCAATAAATAAGTAAAGACAGAATCCAGCATTGCATTCGGGATGGTACAGGATTCCTTCAAGTAGAAGCCATATTTTTTTCAACATCAAATGCCTAATTTCCAAACTTGCTTCAGGTAGGTAGCCGTGTTGGTCTGACACAGTTGAAATAAATAAATAGTCCAGTAGCACCTTAGAGACCAACTAAGTTTGTTCTGGGTATAAGCTTTTGGGTGCATGCACACTTCTTCAGCTACCTTATCTTATACCAGAAAGCTTATACCCAAAACAAACTTAGTTGGTCTCTACTGGACAATTTTTTAATTTTTTAATTTATTTCCAAACTTGAGTGAACTTCAAGGAATAGGGGGTTGGGTAGCATAGAAACTGAAAAGAAAGGAAAATTGCTCTCACCCTTTCCCCCTGCCAGCTCTCTGCATCTGCCCGTCTCACACACAGCCGTTACCTTCAGTTTTATGGTTTGGTGCTTCAGGTGTTTATGATCAAGATTACTTTGCTCAAACTGCAGACTTTAGATCAATAAATTCTGGAGAGACAACGGCTCTAAAGGGCACCCCTTTCACAAAATTCTCATTCTATCGCTCTCTTTTCCTTCTTTCTGTATTTAAACAATGGAAAAATCAAGTGTCACCAGGGCTTGTTGAAAATTGGTCACACAATGTGCGCTTCCCGCTTGATGGGAATGTTCCTTTCCAAAATGTCGTTGAGACCAAGAAATGGCCAGTTTTCCTTTGGGCACACAGTGGGCAGCTGCTTCTCTTGGCATGATGAGATGGGACCCAAATCCTGCTATGCAAAATAGCTAAAATCTGCAGTTGCAATAAGGCAGTGTAATACTGTATCTATAGTGATGGGGATCACTATAGTTCAAATCCCGCTGCTCAGAAATAAAGCTCACCTGGTGACTTTGTCTCAGTCATTTCCCTTATTCCTACCCAAATCTCACAAGGTTGTTGTCAAGCTAAATGGTGGAACCAGTGCTTCCCCCCCCACTCTGAGGGGATCAGGAGTACGCATATTTCTATACAATTTGTGAATCTAAGTTTGGCTTCATTGAGTGGCAGTATTTCAATATGAGTAGTACAATGAGAGTACCCCTAAACATTTTTTTAAAGAAAAAAAGCACTGGGTGGAACCACGTATGTCACATTGAGCTCTAGGATAAATATTCAAAATTCCAGAGTGGTTCAACAGTTAATCCCTCTTATCTGGGTACTCTGGAAGTGGGAGCACTGGGAAGGAAACAATGCAGGAGGAAGCAGTAACAGGTTACCAATCTCTGTAGCCACAGCAGGCGCTGTGATTCTCCAGTGGTTTGACTTCACCCCCGGAAGCAAATTCTACTGCCTCTTGAGACAGTCAGATCCTAACAACAATGTGATAATCAGATAAAGCTAGTATTCTTTACCTGGACTTTTGTTATTTTAACCCATGTTCAACTATACTTATTCTACATGCCTGTTTTAATAGCATTGATTCCCATCTTTTAATTTTCACCTGTTGCTGTAACTGTTCTCTCCATTTTATACACATTATAAAATGAAATAAAATTGTCCCTTTTACACTGTCCCCACTGGTGAAGGAAGAGGGGGGCGCGGGGAGTGCATTGCCCCTGGCACCACGATCCCGATGGGGTGCCATCGCAGCTGCGCCCTGCACTGGGTGCCATGCCCCTGCAGACGGCATGTCATGCCCCCAGGACGCACACTACACCCCTGTGGGCGGCGCACCAGGCCCCTGGGACACGCCCCATGCCCCCCCCCGGGACATGTGCCAGCCATGCCCCCGTCTGCTCTCTGCCTCCGGTGCCAGAGCATGAAGCTCTGCCACTGACTGTCCCTCTTTCTGCCCCACACTCGCACCCGGTGCACACTCTCTCTTGCTCATATATGCAGACACTCCCCCACCCCCATGTCTCACACACATACACACAGATTGAGTGGCACACAAGTGCTACGGTCCTACAGAAAGGTCAATGGCCTTTGAAGGCAGTTCAGAAACTGCAGCTAGTACAGAATTCGGCAGCCAGGGAAGAGGACGTCTGAATATAACAGCACCAATCCTGGCCCAACAACATTGCCTGGCAGTGAATTTCTGGGATCAATCCAAAGTGCTGTTTTTGACCTACAAAGTCATATGCAGCTTAGGGCCCTGGGCCCTGGATTCATCACTGCAGTCACTTCTTCATGTGCCCCCTTCATGGGAGGGTGGCAGCACGAGAACGGGTCTTTTCATTGGTGGCTCCCTGGTTGTGGCATGTTGTCCGCAGTGAAGTGTGCTTGGCAGCATCATTACCAATTTTTAGGTGAAAGAGAAGATGTTCCTGCTTACTCAAGCACCTGGTTTTTCACAGAGATAATAGTCTGATGGTGCCTTAGCCTGTCCTGGTGTTCATCTTTTAGCAGGCAGAGGTAGGATTTGCCCTTTTTAGCATAGTGCACTAGTGCAGGTTATTTTTTCGGAGTTGTTTTAAATTTTAGATGTGACACACACACACACACACACACACACACAGCTGCAAGTCACTTCGAGACATTTTATGTAGTGATGAATAAACATTGGTATTCTTCTTATTTATATTACTATTAGTGACAGCAACAGCTAAACCGTCTCATTAGCACTGAAACAAAACTTAGAAAAAAGAATAACCTGCATTCATTTTGCTACCTTTGGTTTCCCCCGGAAAGGTCTTTGACCCTTGTGGGTATTGCAAGTCACTTTGAAATGTTTTATGCAGTAAGCACTATATATTATTATTATTAGTAGCATTAGTATTAAAAACAACAGTTAAACAACATCATTAGCACTGAAACAAAATATTTAAAGAACAATCTGTATGTTTTGCTACCTTCCGCTTTCCCTGGAAGAGTCTTTGACCCTTGTGGGTGGCGGAAGAGATCTATCGCACAACATCCTTGCCTGTGCTCGTAAGTCCTGCTTGTCACTGCGGAGGAGGGATGTCCACAGCCTCCCCCCCCCCCCGGTATTGATGTTTATCGCTCCGTGCTACATTTATTTCCAATTATGATTCATTTTAGTCCAATTAAGCACCAGCTAGACTTCGGTGTAGTTATCCAGTCCAATACTCTTAATTAGTTTGCGAAGTATTAAAAGTCAATTTTAATTATTTCCAATGGGTTTCAATGAAATCTCAATTAGGCGTCTTATCTGTCTGTTATAACCAATTGCTCTCCATTTGGCCCTCCAAATGCAGATTGTGTCTGTTGGTTTTGCCACTGAATCACCATCTCTAATACACTGCTGCTTAAGTTAGCCATGCTGTTGAGTGGGAGGGAGAATTGCTTTCCTAATAGTGAAATGGGATTCCAGGAAGTCCATTCATTTTACTCAAAAGACATGCTTCGTTTTCAATAAAAGCAGACAGGGGTGCCAATTCTCTATCCCCACAAATGGACAGAAGCCACCGCTAGGCTGATTTGCATGCTGTGATCCATTTTTAAGCAAGAAACATTCCTGGCCATATACACACATTTGGAGCTGAAGACTTGCTGCAGTGAAGTTTGGCTAAGGAAATAAATGAATGCTGCTGAGTGGGAATTGATCCTTCAGTGTGGCAGCACCTACTGTACTCTTTGAAATTACCTCCAGGGTTTGCACCACTGGACTTCATGATCCAGTTGGTCCTTCCCCAACTGTAGGGTCCTCCAAGACTGGTTATAACCCAACATGTCATTGACTCAAAAAAATAGTGCACTGGTCGTGGATTTATACTGGACTGTCCACACATCATTTTGCTTTGTTAGTTATGTGGTGCTTCCCCACTGTTATATCATTATTGCCATCTGGAGGGGCGCTTTTATGCTGCAGCAGAACAAAAGCTGGACATTTGTTTATGTGCTAGAAAACTCACCCACATTCTAATGCTCCTTGCTCCTAATACACACATTTATATATGAAGTTTTGTCTGGTGTTGTCATCGAATGGTCTGAAGATGAGGACTAGGGAATGCATTATATGGCAGACCAGCTTCTCTCTGATGAAGAGCTGGAGGGGGAAAGAGTCACCCCCCTTGTCCACAGCATGTTCAGTAGGAGAGAGAGAGAGAGAGAGAGAGAGAGAGAGAGAGAGAGAGAGAGAGAGAGAGAGAGAGAGAGAGAGAGAGAGAGAGAGAGAGAGAAGCTGAACAGCTTAGGAAGGAAACAAAACAAAAAAAAAATCCTTCCAGTAGCACCTTGGAGGTCTCTAAGATTGGTCTCTAAGGTGCTACTTGAAGGAATTTTCTTATTTTGTTTCGACTACGCCAGACCAACACGGCTACCTACCTGTAACTAGAGCTTAGGGAGGAGTTACCCAGTTACGAGATAATGACAAGGGAGCCAGAAGGGAAGGGGCAGCTGGTCGAGACATCACTTGAGAGTGTGGGTGCCCCCCCTCATCATGGACTTGGAGGTCCAAATGTATCAGAGAGCAAAGGTGATAGAGGGAGGAACTTCCCGTTGGCGCCTTAATTGCTGAGGAAGTTGGAAGGAGGGTTTTGAGTAGCCAACTGCCCTCCTTGCAGAGAGCTGTATATTTATGATTGCAACATGATGCTGTAATAAAAGGACTATAAATATATCAAATGCTCATTAATTCTTATCTGTGAAGTTACTGAAGGGAGAGGAGGACTCTCCATGCCTGACAGGTGTAGTATATTTACAAGCGATTTTCCTCCTCCTCCTCCTCCTCCTCCTCCTCCTCCATATTCCCACTTTCCTATACTATACAAATATTTGTACACATTTCCAAAATTTGGAGAAGTAGGAATTTCCAAGAAGAGCTGCAGTTTGCTTTGCGCGTTGCTTAGGGAAGTGGGAAATCAGGGAGCTTCACATTAAAACATGAACTGAACTGAATTAATTCCCCCATGTCTATTCACTTTTTGTTAGGGTACCAAAGGCCCCTCTGGTCCTCAGTTTGGTCCACAAAAACAGGGACATGAGCATGATAGCATCCCTCAGATTACCAGTAACATCTATTTCCAGGGTGAAGAAAAGCCCCACTTCCAGCTCTGGGGGGCTATTGAGAACAGTTCAGCTCTGGATGATCCTTTGTGATATCATTCCGATTAGGCCTCTGATTCCCAGCTTTGCCGCTTTAGCCAAGACGGCAGCTGGTGATTTATGGCTTTGATTATTACGGCCACCCGGGTATCTTTCCTGTTATTAATGCCATTGCCATCCTCGTAACTCCAGCCTGCCTGCAAAGTGATGGATTGATCTGTAGGCTGTTTGGCAGGGATCATGGGGGGTTCTGAGGGCTGTGTGCGTTGTGGGCCCACCAGATTTCTTTTGCACAAAACAGCGGGAGGAATCCGCCAATCGATAATCCCCGAGGCTGCTCAGTGTCACTCAGGGGTGGTCCGCAAATGATGGCAAGAAATATGGGATGTCGGTGTTGATTGTGGCTCGGCATCCCTGCCGCCCTCACTGTGGGTCCATAAGATTGTGCAACCTCCCTAGTTATTGCCAGTGAATCACAGCTCATCTCTGCGGACCTGCACTTTGAATAATATGGGAGAGCCGGCATCCTGCCATGGTGGCATCACTATTCATTAGCGCGATCTTTCGGAGCCCCCCTAAAAATGTCAAAAGGAGCCATAAAAGTGATTTGAGCCCTGACTAGTTTCGTGTGCTCCACATAAGACACCTTGCAGCCTCATGATGCTCGACAAGTCAAAGGGGCTGCTTTTGGTTGATGACTTCCTTAAAGAGGTTGTAAATAAGCTCAAGGTAGGGAGATAGTACTACCAAGGCCGTCTGCCCCCACCCTGGATTGGTAGCTGATGGGGGACAGAGAGGTGCATGCAAAAACTAGCTTGTCTTATCAAGATTAAAATTTACATGAGTAACTCTGGCCCTGCCCACCACTGGTATATGGCCTCTGGAACATTGCTCAGAATGGAATGTGGCCCTTGATCTGCAAAATGCTTCTCCAACAATGGCTTACATGAAGGCCTTCACTATGGTGGTGTGTACCGTATGTCTTAGAGCCATTGCCCACAAACTCTAATGGGGAAATTAGTGCATGGTTTCATGATAGCTAGAGAACTCCCCTCTTTTGTTGGTTTTTGGAAATTTGGTTAAAGAATAAAAGGAGAATTCCCTGGATGCCTAGATTTAGGTTTCAGGCAAGTACTCTTTGGTGAGAGAACCCCAGCAGAGATTTAAAATCACAAAACGTGCAGCAAGGTAAAGCGTGGAAATATAGGATGTTAGGCCTTTCAAATATCCCATTCTACGAGCTTCCCCCTACCATAGAAAGCATAGAAAGAGACCACACATTTGGTAAGTTAAAAATGGTTGACTTACAGCCTCTTCAAAGGTCAGGTTCATATGCTTTCCCATACAGCAGTGAGAAAAGAAGGCAGTGCAATTTAGTTTCAAAAGTGGTAAGAGTTTCTAAATCATTTGTATAGAAACACAGTGATGGCCTGCTAAAGCCATGTGGTACAAGCTTGGAGCAATCAGCTTAGACATGCTTACATGGTGGTAAAAGAAAAAGAACAAAGAGTTTGGTAACCCTTCCTTCCAAGGTGAGGGGCTGTGACCTAGCTAAGCCTGAAAGGACAGCTTACTCTACGATCTTAACCCCTCCATGCATTAATTAAACATGTTGGTTATATGAGGCTGGATCTATCCCACATTTTTGAGAGAAGCCACAATTTGCAATTATTTTTTAGCATACCCAGGGAAGAAAAATTGACAGGCTAGGCAAAGGCCAAAAGAAATTACTTCAGGGTCTTGATCTGGACTTTAATCCAACAGTTGGTTATCCCTGAAACTGATTATTAAACTGTTCTCCAGTTGCGGGAGGGAGAGAAGTTGGGGGCCCATACTTAAATCCATAAGCTCACCCTCTGGCCTTCAGCAATAGCAGCCATCCTTCTTCTTGCTGAGTTCAACAAAGGCAACACTAAGCCCAAGGAGGAGGAAGCTGGCAACCAGTACTGCTTGCTGTACTCATTAGTAAGAAGGCAGGCAGGCGGAGGCTGGCAGAGAGCAAACCAATGTTGGTGGGGCAGTGCCCCCATTTGGCCCAAGGGACCAGCCTCCATTGACACATAGAACTGTACCTTCCAAATGGATCTTTCATGCATGCTATACCTCCCCCCATCTCAGAAAGGGTAACACTTGGGTAAAACAATGACCCTCGCCCAATGAGTGCATTTTTCTCAGTTAATGTAAATAATATCAATCTGTGCCTCCTGCTTTGCTACTCAATTGGAAGCAGCGGGAAGCTGGGACACGACGGTGGAAATCCATTATGTAATTCAATCCATTGCCGCCCAGGCATCCTCCTCCTCCTCCTCTGATTGTGTGTTGCTGCTCTGCACAGGAAGGGCTTGTCTGGGTAGCTCCAGGCACCTGCTTTTGATTGAAAGCCTGACATATCTCCCTAGCCCCCCGTCTGGTGTGCGCTCCGGACGCTGGGGCCAACCATTGGCAGAGACAGATTGTGTTTGTGGTGCATGACAGTCTGGTGTGTGCAAAATTCTTAGGGGCACAAAATTGCAATGCCTGGTGCTGCCTCAATACAGCCACACATTTCTGTCACTGGGCTGTGTTGAATATGGATGTGAACCAGGAAGTGACCTCTCCAGACAATGGAATGACTCTTCTTTTCTTATCTCTGTGGCTGCAATCTTCTGGGTGACGTGGACGCTGTTAGGCAGTTGAACACATGTGTACTCCATCTGTTTCCCACCCTCCCACAGGCTTGCCCTGGACACTGGCAACCCATGCTACCCCACTGTTCCCCAGACCTACCGGAGGAAGAACCTGGGACATGGGAATATTGGAAGCTGCCTTATACTGAGGCAGGCCACTGGTCCATGTTGATGCTGACAAGCTGCATCTCTCTACGGTTTCAGACGGGGAACTTTTACTCAGTTGTACAGTGCCTGGAGGATGTCAGGGATGGACCCGGGCTCCCTCTGCATGCAAACTAGACGCTCTGCCACTACAGCCTTTCTCCATGCAAAACATGTGCTCCAACTGCTGAGCTATTTCCCTTCCATAATGATGACAAATCTCCCTGGCGTGCTTCTGCTGGAGCATTTATTCCAATGTCTTTTCTCCGTGCCTGTCCAAAACGCCTTGTAAAGAAGAGCTCCCCAGAAAAAGAAAGGAGCCCTCCACAAGTGGGTGACTAGATGTCTCGCAGTCTTCCCTCCGATATCTGTCTAAGTGTTCCTGACGTAATCACCCTTTCTCTCTTTTTGATGCGAGAACAGCAGAGAGCTGAGCTCCAGCAAATCCCCTTAAGGGGGGGGGAGCCAAACAACAACAAAAGATAAAGCAATTTTCACGAAGCCCTCTTTTTAGGCTCATTATAAAATCCCTATTATATCCCTTTATCTGCGAGCCAGAAGTGTTATTTCAATTTAACAGTGGATGAGAAATGCAAAGGAAATGTAATCAAAGGGCTATAGATGTACTATTTAATGTCAGGATGACAGATGCTTCAATTAGAAAGACAGGCTCTTCTCTCCCCAAAATAGATAAATATGAAATTTTTATAAGATTGTGCTGTTGGGTGTTTATGGTACTGTACTGTTACAAGCCTTCATTATGATATAAATTCAAAGGAAAAGCTCTTATTTCAAGGGGGCCCCTAATGGGTTTGCCAATATTTGTGTAACTCATAAAAACTGTTTATCCAAAACGCCACTTTTTGCCCATCTCTGCTATATCTTAATCTCTGATAGGAGAACAGATGGACACTGATGTGGCAACCTTGTCAGTGGAAGGAGGGGATAAGTCTCCTCTAGATAAAATCATAGAATTGTAGAGTTGCAAGGTACCCCCAAGAGTCATCTAGTCCAACCCCCTGCAATGCAGGAATCTCAACTAGATCATACATAAGAGATGGCCATCCAACCTCTGCTTACAAACCTCCAAGGAAGGAGAGTCCACCATCACTCATGTTGAATGTCTGTTCCACAGTTGAACAGCTCTTGCTGGCAGAAATTTCTTCCTGATGTTCAGTCGGAATCTCCTTTCTTGTAACTTGAACCACACCTGCAAATGGACAAAACAGGGTTTGAAGTCTTCCCCAAGCAGCTGATCAGTCCCGACAGTGAGTCTCCTTGGCTGCAGAAGGAGCAGCTTAGTGCAACTGATGCCAGTGGGGCTCACAGCCAATGCAGCTGGGCAGGGCTAACTTTAAGCCCTGATTTGTCCATTTGCTGGTGTGGTTTGAATCAGAAAGGAACATTTGGGAGATCACTTGAGAGCCCTTGTGGTGTAGTGGTTAGAGTGTCAGACAGTGACCATCACAGGGTTGTTGTGGGGATTAAATGGGGGGAGGGTGGGAGAACCATGTTTGCAACCTTGAGTTCCTTGGAGGAAAAAAAGTTGGGCTATAAATGCAAAGGATAAATAATATGTGCCTTCAGGAGTGGAGCAGGTGGGCATGATTTGGGGGAAATGGCCTCACAGGCCAAACTGGGATTCATGCTCCTAGATGGGAGGTTCCTTACCTTGGCAGTAAACAGACTGAAACACAACTATCCTTTGAAATTTGCACTTCTTACCATTTTGGGATGCAGTCTTCCAACCCAACAGGGTGCCCAAAAAACTATTGCTGTAAAGGGGCAATAGTGATTTTATTGTACATCAAGAAAGGTTACAACCTTTAGGACTTTTTATCTGGAGAAAATATTAGTAAGATGTGACATGATAGAGGTTTATAAAATGCCAGGCAGAGGGTTTAATCTCAGAGCCAGTGTGGTGTAGTGGTTAGAGTAGGAACATAGGAAGCTGCCTTCTTCTGAACCAAACCATTGGGCCATCTAGCTCAGTATTGTCTATGCCAGTGCTCTTCAACCTTGGGTCCCCAGATGTTGTTGGACTCCAATACCCATAATCCCCAGTCAGCTTAGCCAATGGTTAGGGAGGATGGGAGTTGTAGTCCACCAACATCTGGGGACCCAAGGTTGAAGAACGCTGGTCTACACGGACTGGCAGTGGTTCTCCAGGATCAACAAACAATGCTAAACTAGTTGGATCCACAATCTCAATATAAAACAGCTTGTGTTGGAGTGGGTCTTTATCTCAATGGCAGAGCACAAATTTTGCATGTAGAAGGTCCCAGGATCAGTTGCTGGAATCTCCCAGTAGAACTGTCTGAATCACTGAATCACTAGAGAGTAGATAATGCAGAGCTAGACAGACCAATTATCTGACTAGGTATAAAGAGCTTCGTGTGTGAGCAAGAGATCCTAGCTCAGCAGCAGTGCAAAAAGATCCCAAGTTCAATCTGTAGTATCTCTGGGCAGAACACAGAACAGATAGAATACCACCAGTCAGTGCTGACAACAATGAACTAAGATGGATCAAGGGTCTGGTGCTAAGGTAGCCTTGTAATTTCACCAGGCACATGAATGGTAGAGTATGCAAGGGGTCCTAGGTTCAATTCCTGGCATCTCCTAGTAGGAATGGGAGAGACCTGTTTGAAACCCTGGAGAGCTACTGGCTGCCAGTGTTGTTAACTGTGAGCTAGGTGGACCAAGGACTCTGTATCAGCCTGCTCCGGAGACTTCCCATGAGGGAGCACTAGGATGCCCAGTTAGAGCTTGCAACCCGAAGCATCACATATACCCTCTTTCATTTCTCTCTTGGTGGCTTGACCAAGGCTGCTTTATTCCCCACCCAAGTTCAATATGCCACCCGGAGGTCCTCTTTTGCCTTGCCAAGATGTTTAATCCTGCTCAGACCTTTCTTGGCGTATACAAGCCAGCTGTGTTCCTAATCACTTTTCAAAGTGGTCCTTAATCCCCCTGCTCTGATATTAAACACTCTGCAGGAGCACAGGTCATGAAGGCTTTGCTCAGAGATGCTATCTTTTGACAAAACCAGCGAGGGAGGGTCAGCCCCAAAGGCTTCAATTCTTCCCAAATGTTCAAAGTCCAGCTGTAATCCAGGTGCCACATCAGTTCAGCTGCAGCTTTCCTGACTGCTGGTGACTCTTTTCTCTTTCATTAAGGATGATTTCCTCTTGGTCTGTCAGTTTGCGTGGACATCAGAGCCTTGCATTGCTTTTTGCGAGACTGACCTCCTTTCCATCTTTTTTCCACCAAACTTATTACTAATCTCATCTGTTAATGACTTCTCCTTTCCTTTTCTTAAATCCAAGATTATCTGCCTAGGCAGATTACTGAAGTGTCCTCGGAGGTTATTATTACGATTTCTCTGATTCCTTGCTGCTTACAGATATAAAGGAAAAGAAAAGAAAAGGAGAAGAAACCCATTCTTGAAAATGTGATATCTCTCTTTGCATTCCAGCAAACAGCAGCCCACATCTGCTCAGAGGCAGATTCTGCATCTTGTTTATCACGGATTTTGAGTCAAATCCTTAGTACTGTTAACCATTGTGTGGCATTGCATCGCACAGTTCCTGCAAGTTCAGATGACTGAAGAAAGCGCACCACTCTTACGTCTAAAACAATTCATTTCTCGTGCAGCAAAGGGTATGAACTGTCAACCCTCAGAGGAGTGTCTCCCCATGAATCACAGTTAATGATGTTGCCAGTGTTTGGAATGCAAACTTGTACTCCTCAAAATAGTCACCTATTTCCCCAACAAGTCCTTTTCTGGCTTGGATTTCAAAATGAATTTCTGAGCATGCCTCCTTGTTCCTTAGCACCTTGAATGGGGCGATGGCAGTGCTAAAAAACCGGGAAGCCTGGGAAATATGTTTCTGTCCCTGTTTTGGGGAATAGCTTGTTGCAAACCCCCTGTTTTCATGACTTGCCATTCTTTGGAGTGTAGCTCTTTCCCTAGGGAGTCTCTAGAAGCCAAGTCTCTGAGTGGGTGGTGGGTGTGGGTTTGTCCTGACTGCAGTGCACATCCATATAAATCTATGCTCATAAACAATAAGACATCATGCAGTGTGCAACCTGCACTTTGCAGTTCCGGAGACTCACTTTGAATGGCTAAGAGCATATTATTATGGCTTGCAAGCATTTCACTAATCAAAAGAGCAAACACTTTTTTTGCTTTTTAAGTCGATGGAGGTTGGGCTGAAGAAATGAATACAGCATACAGAAGACAGAGCTGAGCTTTTGGCAATGTGAATTGAGTAGCATTGCTCCTGGGTGGCTGTGAGACTTGGGGTGTCTTAATGCAGATGCGATAGGTGGCACCACAAGACTCCAAAACCCAGCAAATGCTGCAAAAAAGAATGAAAGAAAGTCCTGATCTGTGGTGTAGGAATGTAAGAAGGAGCCCAACTTGCCTGTCTATCTAGTCTAGGGCCATTCCCATAATTTTGCTACCCTTCTTGGGCCAATTTTGATAGGTGAGCAGGGCCACTCACCTGTCAATCACAAGTCATACCAAAGTCAGATCAAAAGAAGTAATAGTATCACACTATTCTACCTTTGCCAGATGCCACCTGGAGAGCTGTGTCCATCTTTGGGCACCTCAGTAGAAGAAGGATATTGACGAGCAGAAAGTTGTGCAGAGGAAGGCATCCAACATGATCAATATGATCAAGATCCTGGAAACCAAGCCTTATGAAGAACTGTTGAGATGCTGAGGATTGGTGTCTTCATGTTTAAGAAGTGGAGGAGCTTTCACACGACTGTTTGATGAAACCACTGGGGGAGTTGGGATGGTATTGTGAGATTTCAGAGACTCTGGGACATTCCAAGTTTTCAGGCATGGAACATTCCCAAGCCTGCCAGGTGATTCCAAGGATTAAACCTGGTAGCTTCTGCATGCAAAGCAGATGTTCTACCATTGAAGTATTGTCCATGTTGCAGCATTTTTAGTTTAGACAAAAGGCGAGTAAGAGGCCACATGATAGAAGTGCATAAAATTAGCACAAAAAAAACCCAAACCCTTTATTCCTCTCTTGTAAGACTAGAACTCATGGACATCCAAGGAAACTGAACCTTGGAAGATTCAGGGCAGAGTAAAAAAAAAATGTCATTCCCACAAGGTGTAGTTAAATTATGGAACTTGCTCCCACTTGAGGCAGTGATGGTCACTAAACTAGATGGCTTTAAAAGAGGATTAGACAGATTTATGGAGAAGAAAGCTACCAATGACTATTATTTATTTTATTTATATACCACCTCTCATCCGAAGATCACAGGGCGGTTTACTAGCCATAATGGCTATGTTCTGCCTCCACAGTTGGAGGCAGCGGTGCTTTGGGTGGAAACTGCAAGAGCAGAGAGGGCTCTTGTGCTCAAATCCTACTAGTGGTCTTTCCATGGGTATCTAGTGGGCCAGTGTGAGAACAGGATGCTGGATCAGATGGGCCACTGGCCTAATTCTGCAGGCTCTTCCTACATTCCTACATTTCGTTGGCAACTCTGTCCCTTTTGAAAGATACATCCATGCCATCTTCCTCTTTGTTTCCTAACACTTTCCTACAAATTAGGCATCTTCCACTCCCAGCAGCTTGCTTGTCCTGAGATGACAAGGCAGCTTCTGAGATCAAGTTCTGATGTAAAGTTCTTAGAAGCTATCATGCACTCCTGCAGGCAATAACCTTTCAGGAGAGATTGGAGAAGGAGAGAGAGAGAGAGAGAGAGTTTTGGCCTGGTGGCCTTCCCGAAAATGCCCCCCTGGATATAGGTGCAGCCTCTACGACAGCACATGAAAATCCCAAAGGTCTTAGAAAAACAGGACAAAAAACCCACATCTCTGTTGGGGTGTATTTATGTGTACACTGAAAGTAGGTCAGGGAACAGTCAGCAGAAAAAAAAAACCCATTACTATTTAATCTGGAATTATGGATGTTGAATAAATGATGCATGGGATTTTGTTTCAAAAATATTTTATTTTAAAGAGATACAACATTGGAGACATTGTAAACATATGCTGTCTGTCAGTTATTTCATTGAGTGGCACAGCGCCATAAGCAGATCTCTCCATGCTCGGAGCAGACTTTCTGCCCTACATACCTCCCTTGAAAAAGAGCTTAGAAGAGAAATAAGGGAGTCCTTGGGTCCCAAGGAGATGGAATCCACAGGGGCCTTGCGAGTTAAGGAACTGGGGCCAAGGAGTTAGGGGACGCTTAGCTATGCCGGTCTTCACCAACCCAGTGCCCTCGAGATATTTGTTTTGTGTTTTTATTAAGAATTTAGGAACTCGGTATCATGAGTCCCGTCATAGCTGCCAAGTTATCCCTTTTTTTAAGGGATTTTCCCTTATGCTGAATAGGCTTCCTCGCGAGAAAAGGGAAAACTTGGCAGCTATGAGTCCCGTGGAGGTGTTATGGTGGGTGGTTAGATCCAGAACAGCAATAGCCAGGGGTATGGGGGGGGGAGCCAAGGGGGCTTTAGCTCTGGCCACACAATTTTTAGGGGGTGTGACCCAGGCACTCCCATCCAGGGATCCCCATCCCACCCTGCCTGCGGCCGGGGGTCTCTGGGCCCCAGAGCCTGGCCTGGCCTCTCCACCACGTCACCAGCTCGCTCACTGAATGGCTGACTGGCCAGCATTGGGGAAGGGGGATTTGCCTGCTAAGGGCTGAGTCGGCTGGCTGGGTTCCTCCTTGCATGGGCAGGCAGGGAAGCAGGGCAGCCCCGCTTGGCTTCGGTAGCCAGGACTGAGCTGGCACATGGGCTCTGTGAACCCTCCAGTGTTGGCGGTAAGGGCTGGCCTGGCGTGATGGGTTTTGTTTGACCCTGTGCGTCCTGCCCCTGCCTGATGCGTGTGCACCCCAGGCACCAGAAAAGGACGTAACGCCACTGGCAGGAGCCTGGGACATTGGAGCTGGACAATCCTAGGGAGGGTCCTAGCAGGATGGGAGAGGTGAGGATGGGGCCCCAAGGAGTGTCTGAGCCCGGGGAGGAGACCAGTAGTCTTGGGGATGAAAAGCTGGATCCAGACAAGGGTCTAAGAAGGGGAGCATTCTGCTTCTGTGACATTAGACACCCCTATCCAGATACCTCCTACTGTGGTGATGTTCTTGGCACTTCCCCCTGATGGTGAGGAACCTTCTTCTTTGGAGGGGGTGACTGAGATTAAATTGGATGCTGAGATGGCACCACCACCACCTCCTCCATCTCCTAGAACATGAAGAAGCCAGTGCTGGCACAAACAAATCTTTTTTTTAAAAAAAGCAATTTATTAGATTTTTCAAATAAACACATTAAACAATAACAAAACATTCAACAACAAACACAACACACACAATTTTTCTCTTTTTACCATCTATTCATCTATCTCTAATTCCCAATGCTCTGCCGAGCTTGACTTCCCTCCTTCCCCTCATTTGGTTTTCTTGGTTTTCTTATCAACTCTTATCTTGCAGTTCCTTTACTCCCTCTACTTAAAGTCATTTCGTAGGATTTATTTCAATCCTGCAAGTGTCTTTAAACTTCTACAGTTCCTCTCCATATAGTCCACAAATTTACTCCAGTCTTTTTGGAACCTTGCCTCTCCCTGGTTTCGGATCCTGCTAGTCAGTCTTGCTAATTCCGCATAGACTATCATTTTCGTCTGCCACTCTTCGATCGTCGGTAACTCCTGGGTTTTCCATTTTTGGGCTAACAAAGTCCATGCCGCGGTTGTCGCATACATAAATAATACTTGATCTCCTTTTAAAATCTCTTGACCTATATGACCCAATAAAAAAGCCTCCAATTTTTTTGGGAAAAGTATATTTAAAAATCTTTTTCAGTTCATTATATATCATTTCCCAAAATCTTTTAATTTTTTCGCATGTCCACCACATATGATAAAATTCACCATCTTTCTCTTTACATTTCCAGCATGTTTTACTACTTATCCTATACATCTTGGCTAATTTTACTGGTGTTAAATACCATCTATACATCATCTTCAAGACATTCTCTTTCAGGGCAGTACATGCAGTAAATTTCAATGTTTGATTCCACAATTTCAACCACGCATCATATTCAATATTATACCCACGATCTTTTTGCCCATTTTATCATCACATCTTTTGTCAATTCATCTTTCGTATGCCATTCTAACAACAAATCATACATTTTTGACAACCATTTTGTTCTGCCTTCCAACAATTCTATTTGAAATTCGGACCTTTTATCTGCAAAACCTATTTTTTTTATCACTTGTAAACACATCATTTACTTGGTGGTGGCACAAACAAATCTTGAAGACCCAACACACTTGAAGGAGTGCCCATTTGCTTGTCTAGTTCCAGGACTCCATCTGCTTGCCATACTTGATGCTGTTCAGAAAGAAGGGGCAGTGTGTGTGTGCTGCTTGTTGGAGCAACAGGCTGCTTAGCTGTGTGTTTATACCTCTCCTTCACCTCCTTCACCTTGTAATCTGTGCCTTCCCTATGTACCATTCTGATAAGAACACGAGAAGAGCCTGCTAGATCAGGCCAATGGCCCATCCAGCCCAGCATCTTGTTCTGACAGTGGCCAACCAGATGCTCCAATTGGACCCATGTACAAGAGCAGGGGCATAGCAAGAAGGGCGATGGGAGCGGTCCACCCCGGGTGCCACCCTGGAGGGAGTGACACTTGGGGTGCCGCTTGCACGGCAGCCTATATAGCTGCCGTGCGCAAGTGGCAGCCAGTAAGACTGTGCATGTGCAGCATCCCGTATGGAGTGCGCACGAGTGGGATGCCGCACATGCGCAGTCTGTACGTGGTGCCGCACTGGGTACCGCCTGGGCTTGGAATGCCACTGTACAAGAGCACTCTCCCCTCCTGCGGTTTCCATAGCAATCTAAGAACCTAAAAAGAACCCTGCTGGATCAGGCCAATGGCCCACTGAGTCCACCACCCTGTTCTCACAGTGGCCAACCAGATGCCTCAATGGGAAGTGCACAAGCAGGACCAGAGCAGAACTGCACCTGTGGTTTCCAGCGACCATTATCTAGACATTAAAGCTGTTGGCAGAAACCAAGCCAGGTGTCTGAGTTCTTTGTCCGGCAGCAAGGATTTAAAAAAAGATGAGAAATAAATAAATAAATCCCGCATTGCTGGGTTTTGATCTGATGGTTCTCATTTTGCTTTCTCCACCGGCGCAAATCCTGCGAATCCATTTGGATTAGCTCATAGGAGTTACTCAATGTCCTTGTTTGACTTTGCAACGCACGGAGGTGGGAGAAGCTTTTGTGGTGTTTTGAGAAGAGTGTGAGTGAGGTTACGGCTAGAGATGGGATAATAATCTGCTGGCCTCCATTTCTCTCCTTTTCTCATGAAAATTCACCAGCATTTTAGTGCAATTTCCCCCTTGTTTTCTTAAGAAATTTTGGCTAATATACACTTTTTTTTTGTTTGCAAAGCAATTTCCCTGCGAAATGATGTATTTTTGTACGTTATTTTCACCAATACCTACATTTTGCATTTTCTTGGCTGGAAAACTTCATTGCTAAATTCAGAGAACTTTGAAGAATAGTTATGATGGGCTGAACATTGATTCTTGGTGTAACAGAGTATGGTCAATAGCAATGACTGAAAAACTAACGTTTGCCAAGGGCAAGCACAATCCATATTCCTTTTATAACATATGGCAAATGTTTATTGAATACATAAATTGTTCAGACTGTGGCAGGAATCCACCCAGCACTCATGGGAAAATGTGGCGTGATCTCTTAGAGTAATCAAATGAAACTTTAACACATGACACGATAAAAGTCTGTAATTTTATCAGGACAGGCTACTTTTTTTTTTACTGTTTATGTTTTCTCAAAATTTATCTTCTGTGCCATGAAAATAAATAAAAATGGTAAAAAATAAAAAGAATGGCTATGCCTTGTACATTGTTTCAGAAAGTGCAGATGAGCTAGACACACCTTTAAATGTGAACTGAATCACATTTATTCTGCATTCCTAGTTATGGCTTTGATTTTTTGAAGTCATGTCCTGTGCCTCCCTGGTTGAAGGCAGTAAATACTTCTGCATACCAATTGCTGGAAATCACGTGGGGGGGGGGAGTGCTCTTGTCAGGGCCGTATCTAGGCCTGGGCTGGGTGGTGCAATGTGCCAGGGCGCCTGGCCACCGGGGGGCACTGCTGCTGGGGTTGGGATGGAGGAGGAGGAGGTGGCCGCCGATGCTGCTGGTTCTGCCTCCGGAGGACGGAGAGCGGGAGGCGAGCCCAGGGGCTGCAGCGGGTGCAAAGGGGTCCGCGGCTGCCTGCTCTGTGAGGCCGCTCCGCCCCTGCAAGTGCCACGCACGGCATCGGAGGAGGAGGAGTGATAGTGGAGGAAGGAGCCCGTGTCTGCTGCCTTTGGCCCCAGAACCTCTTCGGCCGACGGGCACACGCCTCTTGAGGGGGTGCAGAGTGGAGGCACCCACCGCGCGGGTGGTGAGAAATTGCTGCAATAATAGTAGTGGGTGGGAGGAAAGGGGCCGGAGGAGCCACTCCGCTGCGAGGAAAGGTTTGGGGCTCTTTTGGTTTGGGGAAAAGGCGCGGGAAAAGTGACACGATCATGGCAATCATGGGGAAAGTGGGTGGAAGAAAGTGTTTTCCTCCCTCTCTCACCTAATACTCGAACTCGCGGACATCCCGCGAAGCTGAATATTGGAGGATTCAAGACAGAGATAAGTGGAAAAGGCCCTTCTTCAAGCAGCACAAAGGTCAGCAACTCTGGGAAATTGGGGGGGGGGGCGCCAGAGGGATCTTTGAACCACAGCGCTGGATAGGCTTAAGACGGCCCTGGCTTTTGTGCTTGGGTCCTGCCTGGAGGTTTCCCACAGGCACCTGGTTGGTTACTGCATGAAATGGACCATTGGGCCATCTGATGTGAAAGGCTTTTCCTACAGTCTCACGAGGATGCTGGGCTAGACGGGACACTGGCCTCATCCAGCAGAGTTTGTCTTATGCTCATCCAAAGTTCTGTTCCTGTGCTTTTGTCACTCAGCTTTCCTATGATCTGCAATCCCCATGGATCAGCAGTTTGAAGCGATCCACCCACCACCATTAATCCAACCCTCAACCATTATGTTAATGTGCTTATTAAGCACTGTTTGATTCTACGGAAACATCTGTACGGATTTTGCAACAGGGGCTGCTTGTGGCATGTGAGGGATGGAGTGAAGGATCCTTAGATGTTCCGTAAGCTGTGCCAAAGATTTATCCTCCCACCCTGTGATTTGTATTCAATATTCGCAAATAATAGCTTGGCTCTTTATTTTTCAACAACCCTATTAGTTTGCCTTTCCATATGGCCACCGGCTCATGTTTACCAAACAGATTTAATTCTTCCAAAATAGCTCTTTTCCTTTTAAAAAAAATTCAGGGAGAAAATAATGCCATTAGAGACTTCTCCCACTGCACTCTGGTCCGATGAAAATCTTTGGCAAACTATCCACCTCTTTCTGCAGAGGGCAGAATTGCACTACTAGATTTCCAGATGCTATTGCAAATCTATGGCAATGATTATAAGGATGTCAGAACCTCTGTGGAAGATTGCAGCAAAGGCCCATTTTATTCCATTGTTTTCTTTCCTTAAACAGTGAGCAAGGTGTCTCTGTGTTAGTTCACAAGCAATGCACGAAGGCTGCAACCCTCGCCTGTTTTCCCCCAGGGTTGCCTGAGGAATTGGTTCTCTTCCAAAATACCAACTGACCCGATCCACACTTTCTGGACTAACATGCATATTGGAACACAGCTTTCTTTCTTCATCATTCTGCTTAATCCAAAACTTAGTGTGCAGAAGGTCCCAAGTTCAATCCCCGGCCTCTCCAGGTAGGACTAGGAATGTCCTCTATCTGAAATCCTGATTAGCATTTGCATGCCTCCGTTTAGACAATGTTCATTCTAGATTGACTTCGTATGAGGCAGTTTCTTACGTTCCTAAGCTATTGGCCATCACCAAACCTTGTGGCAATGAGTTCCATCGGTTTATTATGCATTGCATGAAAAAATAATAATTACATCCTTTAACTTACCCTGAACCTCCTGGCAGTTATCTTCGTTGGGATCATTGTGTTGTCTTTGCGTATCATGTAGTATGTTAGGAACATAGGACGTTGCCTTATACTGAGTGAGACCATTGGTCCATCTAGCTCAGTATTGTCTACACTGACTGGCAGCAGCTCTTCAGGGTTACAGACAGGGCACATTCCCAGCGCTCCCTGGAGATGCTGCTGGGGATTGAACCTGGGACCTTCTGTATGCAAAGCAGATGCTCTACCCTTGAGCTATGGCTCTTCCCTTAAAACAAAGGAATGTAGGAATCTGTCTTCAACTGAGTCAGTCCTTTGGCCCATGTAGCTCAGTATTGTCTACACTGACTGGCAGTGGCACTCCAGAAACACTTCAGCAGATGATGGAGGCAACAGCCATTCCCTGCGGTTCACCCTCAGCATTTGGACACAAGACATGCACATTGGTGGAAATAAAGTGTACTTTCACGGTCAGGGTCGCATGTTAGAAATCCATCCAGAGTAGGGGTCCAGTTTTGAGCAAGTCTCCTCTGAGGACGAGAAGGAGGAGGAGCAGGACTCAGAGGCCTGCCATGGCACAGACAGAGGCCTGCCATAGTCTCCTACACCTTGCTGAGTTAAGAACATAAGAAGAGCTTGCTGGGAGCCTGAGGGGAGATGACTCCTGTGCTCGAATCCTGCCTGCAAGTTTCTCACAGAGGCATCTATTTGGCCACTGTGAGAACAGGATGCTGGATTGGATGGGCCATTGGCCTGATCCAGGAGGCTCTTCTTATGTTCTTCTATCCACAGAATGCTGAGTGTTAGATGGAAAAGAAAAGTAGAAACCTCAATGGAGTACTGCATTTGAAGGCATGGCCAGCTGGCCAGCCTCCTTGTCTCCTGTTTGGAAGGAAGAAACCATGAAACTTTTTTTGTGGCAGATCCCTTGGCGATGCTCACACACTCTTGGCAGGATCCAACACTGACCTGTTGGAATGTGGCTGTGGACTTCATTAGCTGCCTTTGTAGGCTGAGGCTAAGCAGCTGTAGAAGAGAAGAGATCAGGGAGGCCATTCATTGCCTCAAAAATTTCCTTCCCCCTCTCCCTCTCCCAGTTTGATGCCTGTGAGACTCAGGCTCTTTGCTCTTCTTTGTTCTGTGGGTGGGCAGGGAGGTTCCAGG
This sequence comes from Zootoca vivipara, assembly GCF_963506605.1. Lineage (NCBI taxonomy): Eukaryota > Metazoa > Chordata > Lepidosauria > Squamata > Lacertidae > Zootoca > Zootoca vivipara. Next base: position 72,517,217 of record NC_083281.1, read on the forward strand.
TCTGTGCATTAGCTGAGACTGTGGTTTGAACAGCCAGAGGTTAGTTAAGTGAGGGAAGAGCAGGTCACTCAGCAGCCAGAATGACACAATTCTCCTGGTAAACACCTATTGAAGGACAAAAAGGGGGGGCAAGTTCTGATGAGATCAAGATTTCTCTCTCGGGCAGAGGTCAGCAACTTCCGGCCCAAGGGCTGGATGCGGCCCACAGATGCCGTTTATCTGGGGCCCACGGCGGGGACTCGCCTGGTCACCGAGCCGCCCTCTCAGCAAGTCCCCCGCACACTGTGCTAAACTGGTGCGGTGCGGGGACTCGCCAAGTGGTGCTGGAAATGGCCTCTGCGCATGCGCAGAGGCCAGAAAAAGCTCCTGCGCATGTCCAGAAGCGATTTCCGGCGCCCTGGACATGCACAGCGCGGTGCCGGAAATCACTTCTACGCATGTCCGGCGCATGTCTGGCCCACAAACTAGCGTCCGTGGGAATGATCCGGCCCACGGCTGGAAAACATTGCCGATGCCTGCTCTAGGGGAAAGAGTCCCCGGCAGACACTGGAAGACAGCCCCATACATCATCACCACCATCAGATCATAGAATTGTAGAGGCTGAAGGGACCCCAAGGGCCATGCAGGAATCACAGGCATGGGTAAATCACAGGAATGCTCATGATCCTCACAGGTAAATCACAGGAATGCTCATGATCCTCAATGTATTAATGGCCTTCTGCACAACAGGGGTTCCGGGCACTTAACCAGGATTCATGTTTCCTTTTGGAAATGAGGCACAGCGGAGACTATAGTGTCTTTATGCCATATGGTTAATTTGCACATATATACAACCTGAGTCTATGATGGAGGGGTTCACAGCATCAACACTCCAAAAGAATCTTGTTTCTCCCAAAGCCACAGCCTTGGATTCAAGGAGAAAGCAACCATGGCATTTTCTCCTCCTTTCCAGCCTGCAACTTATTTCTCTAAGTGACATGACAGCTGATTCTTCTCTCCAGACTCCTTCTTTGTTCGACTAACTATCTAAGAGTTGGAGGAGGGGTCCCACCCATCTGCCATCTGCCACAGAGCCCCTTTTCCTTCCTTGCTTCTATTAATGGCCAATCACATTTCCTTTTGCTCTCTTAATGTTCCAGCTATTCCAGCAATTGAATCCGTGCTGAATCCAGGAATTAGAAGGGGACCCAGGTATTCGACCTACTTCCCCGCCAAAAATACCCCTCTCTTAACACTATATATAAGAATGAAGTCAGAAAGGAATTACTTTGACATGTGCTCCTGAACATTAGCTGTATTGATATGTTAGTAAAAACCATCCAAGTATGAAAAGCAAGGCTCATGCCTGCCCTAGGATTGGGAATTGAAATCTGAGGTAGGCAGGGCGAATATTTATTTATTTTGTTTCTATTAATTTATATTAACATTTCTATATTGCCTAACGCCAGAATGGGTTTCTAAATAGTTTGCAAGGTATTAAAAAGTTGCATGAATGTTAAAATACAAACATCCATAATTAAAATATGGAATAAAGCTACCCAATTAAAACATTAAAACAGAAACGACCGTAATTAAAATATGCAATAAGAAAATCCCATTAAAAAGCAACAATGAATTAAATATTAGTTTATTTTTCTGCTACTTCGTATAATACTTATCTCTAAGCAGCCACCATCACTTAGCAATCCCAATTTCCAAGGGACTTGCTCCAAAACACTTTTGTCTTTAGCTCTGCCCATCATATGTTCTGGCTCCACCCATCTTTGGCTCTGGCTCCGCCCATCACCAGCATGCAGCAGCTTATCCCCGTGGGAATGCAACTCTTGAGGGGGGAAAGGATGCCCATCCCTGGTAATTATACATATATCAAGAACAGGTTTTGGACATATAATGGAAGGGGAATGAAGGTCAAAGGTTGCTGGCATCCATCTGTCTTGAGGCACAATAGCATGCACCTCCAGGGGTGAAGTCAAGCTGCTATGTTAGCAGCACTGAAGTGACCTCCCCAGGGCACAAGCCTGGGCAGTGTGTATGGACGACAAGACCCCCATCTCTGCCTCGCTGATGTGGTCCAAAGGAAAACAAAGCAATATGTTTGGCACCAGCTTGGCTGCAAGAGTTGCCAGAAAGAGGCATACAAGGTGCCACCCAAGCATTTTAGGGACTCTACTCCGGATTTGTGTAGGGTTTACTTCTTAGCCTTTTCTTCTCCCAAAGGTTTAGGACCAGAGTTTTCCTTTTCCTAGATGGTCTACCTCCCCAGGTTGACAAGCCCCATCTACCCCTCACTTCCTTCTACAGCATGTGCAGAAACTGCTTCCCTGACCATTGGACCTACTACTGGTCTCATCTGCTCAAACCGATGGAGCCTGTTTTCGCATGCAGGGGAAGTCCCTAACTCATCAAGGGTTTGAGACTCATCAGCTACCTTTACCTGCTTTCGCTGCCCAGTTGGAGCCATTTCCTAGGGTGTGGCTGCTGTTGCATGCTGACAGTTTCTAGGAGCCGCAGGTGAGAGCTGAGTGCATGGTGAGGACCAAAGGTGGGCAAACTATCACAGAAGGATGACCAAGAGGTACTATGGGCATATGGGATGTTAGGGGAGGGGGGTAGTAAGGTCAAAGGTAGGAGCACATATTCATAATGGACTCATGCTGTAATGCCTGTAAAAGATCCAGAACTTATTGGGAGTGCGTGTAGCATAGCTGCTAAGTCTTCCGTTGAAAAATCCGGGGTCAGTGGCAGCGCGGTACCGGAAACCGCTTCTATGCATGTCTGGACATGCGTAGAAGCAACTTCCGGTGCCGGCGCTGCCCGATTCCCGGTGCCCAGACATGGGCAGAGCAGCACCCAAAATCGGTTCTGCGCATGTCCAGACATGCACAGAAGGAGCCTCCCTGGCAGGTAGGAAATCGGGGGATTTACGGGATTTTTTTCTATTTGGGATAACAGCAGGAAACAGATTAAAATCTGGGGGTTTCCTGTGAAAAACAGGAGACTTGGCAGCTATGGCGTGTAGGGACACACATGTCCCATAGAATCATAGAATTGTAGAGTTGGAAGGAACCCAAAGGATCCTGTATTTCAATTCCCTGTAATGCAGGAACCACACCATTAGCAACGTGCACCTACCCTCCCTACCTCAGAGGGCACATCTACATAGTGGCCAGTTGACATTTATCCAACACATGCACTAAATATTGCAGAGAGTCCATGTGCAACTATGAAGATTTGACCTCCAAGTCATGTCCTCCAAGATGTTGCGGTTCAGTGGTCCCAAGTCCAATCCCCAGCATCTTCATATAAGTCCAAGAGAGACCCAGTCTGAAGGGATAGGCAACAGATAGTAGACGTATCAATGTTTGGGCAGCTTCCTAGGTTCCTATAGAGACTGGGTGCATCCGGAAGGTGGTGCCAGTCCTTGTGGCTGCGCAGACCTATTTAACATTTATGAGCCCATCAATCCTTGACAGAAGACATCCTTTAGAACCCCACAGAAGCAGTAAAGATGGAAGAAATCGGATCTTTTAAGCAGGCAGCTACTTGGGGATTCAAGTATTATTGACAAGCTTAAGGAATGCATGTTTCTATCTAATGCAAGGAGATCACAAAGCTGTGGAGGGTGGGAAGGAGTTCTTTCTGTGCTGTTATATACTTTAGATGAAATATTATCTCCAGTTGTCCAGTTGCTACAGGAGGGGAGAATAAGAAAATGGAGATCAATAAAAGAGGCCTGGGTAAAATGGAGCGTGGTCTTGCTGGAGGGAGAAGACCATCCCATCAAAGATTTTTATCTCTCTGACAAATTGAGAGTGCAATCAATTCTCTGCCACTTCAAAGTGAGTCAACTTGCTGATATCATTCTTCTCCTGTGTTCTGCACGGCGTTTGTGGAATACAAATGAATTTAGGAGCCCACAAGTTGGAGGGAAATACCTCCGATGAAGAGAGGGTGGGGGATTCTGCATCAGTTTGCGATGATTGGAAACTCGCTTTTGTGCAAATCCCACTTCAGAACAATGGATGAGGCAAATGCTTAGCTGGCAAAGGCAACAACTGTTTGTGATGAATGAGATATGTGGTATGGACAGGATACCTTGCGAAGAGATAATAATAATAATATTTTATTATTATTATTATTATTATTATTATTATTATTATTATTATTATTATTTATACCCCACCCATCTGGCTGGGTTGCCCCAGCCACTCTGGGCGGCTTCCAACAGAAAATTAAAATACAATAATCTATTAAACATTAAAAGCTTTCCTAAACAGGGCTGCCTTCAGATGTCTTCTAAAAGTTTGGTAGTTGTTTTTCTCTTTGACATCTGGTGAGAGGGCGTTACACAGGGTGGGTGCCATTACCGAGAAGGCCCTCTGCCTGGTTCCCTGTAACTTGACTTCTCGCAACGAGGGAACTGCCAGAAGGCCCTCGGTGCTGGACCTCAATGTCCGGGCAGAACGATGGGGGGTGGAGACGGGGGTGGAGACACAGAGGTGTGAAGTATAAGATGTTGCAATGCTTGGATTACCGGTTGAAAGCACCCACTTATTATGGAGAAGAGAGCAAAGTGGTGACTTAACTTACCCAAAAGAACAGCAGTGTGGTGTAGGGGTTAGAGTGCTGGATTAGAACCTGGGAGAGCAGGGATCAAATCCCCTACATGACATTTGCACCTTGAGCAAAGAAAGTGAGTTGAAATCGCTTCCATGTTCCATTCCACTTGTGGAAGATTAACCCCATGCCTTTCCTTTACTGTTTATCTGCTTTACTCTGCTCCAGGCCCTGTTCCTCCTGAATTCTGGTCAAACTTGGATAATTTCTAAAAATAATCCCAAAATTAGGACACTCAAAGATTCAGTACCGTAGTTGTGGGCTTCTCATTATGGGCACAGTCACTGTGTGGTCAGTCACTGCGTGAACAGAATGCTGGGCTTGATGGGCCATTAATGTAATCTAGCAGGGCTCTCTCTCTCTCTCTCTCTCTCTCTCTCTCTCTCTCTCTCTCTCTCTTGTAAATATTTTTATTAAAGATTTCTTGAATTACAAAGGTGTGTGCAGTGTCTCTCATATTTTAACAAGTACTGTATCATTTTTGCAAATCAGTTTCATTTGTTAAGACACTAGGAAGAAAGAGGGAAAACGAGGTAGATAGGGGGTGGGAGGGTGGATGGGGGTGGGAGTAGGTGACGATGTTTCTGTTTTGCTTAATACTGTATATGTAGGGCTTGATGTCAGCTTTGTTTGTGTTGGTACTCCTTTATTCGCTTGTGTTCTTTTGATAGTGAGAGAGATTGGGGTTGGCTAAGGGTGTGGTTGTTCATTTGTGATTGGCTATGATGGTCTTTGTTTTCATGTACATAGCTGCCAAGTCTCCCGTATTCCCCGGGAAATCCCCATTTTTCCAGCTGTTCCTAGCTGAAAAAATGGTTTTTTTTGTCCCCCCCCCAGTTTATTCTGGCACGGAGGCCATTTTGGAACTGGGCGGAGCATGCTCAGAAGCGACTTTTGATGCTGCTCTGCCCAGTTCCAAAATGGCTGTAGTGCGACTTCTGGCGCGGTGGCCATTTTGGAACTGGGCAAAGCAGCATCAAAAGTCACTTCTGAGCATGCTCCACCCAGTTCCAAAATGGCGGCAGCGCTACTTCCGGTCTGCTACTTCCGCCCGGTCCCTTATTTCTCCGACAGCAACTTGGCAGGTATGCATGTGTGAGTGGGGTGGGTGGGTATTTTTGGGTCAGGTTAGCCATACTGATTTGTATGCTGGAGGTAAATTTTTGTCATTATCTTGTCCAGCAGGGCTCTTCTAACCTTCTCCTGTAGTTTTCATTTGGTGCATATCACCTCCTCCTTCTCTCAGTTAAGGATGGAGGGGAAATTTGTTTTGGTTCATATGAAGTCACACTTCCTGAAGCAACACATGAATGGAGAAATCCTGTGAGAGGTGGCTGTCTCCAAATATAGGGAAGCATTTCTCCCACCAAAAATTCTCTACCAAATGCATATAGCAGGGAGAAGTGTGCATAAGCATGCAGATATTGCTATAAAGGAAGTATAAGCAATTGCCTTGTATTATGGAAAAATTGCTTGCAAAAATCTGCATCTTAGGGAAGATTGCATGGAAAATGTGTTTGTTAGGAGAAATGTGCACTGAAATTATTTTGAATTTTCATGAGGACTTTTTTTTTTTTTTTGCAAAATCACAAATTGACACAGAACTGAAATTAAGTCTGGAAACATGAGAAATTGAGAAACCAGAATGGACAGCCTTGCCCATCTCTAGCTGCAATCCTCCACATGTCTCTGAGCAAGAAGTTATTTCAAGAGAGCCAGTCTTGAAAACATGCCTAATGATTGCAGACTGAGAAGATGGCATTAGGCACTGTAATGCTACTGCAATTACTGTGAGTCAATGGCTGGCGTGACCTTGGATGCCCATTTCCCACTCGTCTGAGGTGTGCTATGGGGAGGAACACTTTACCCCACCTTCCTTAAATTACTGGGTTTTCTGCTTAGGCAAAGAACGCTGAACGAGGTTGGAACTGCCAAGGAAGTATAAAAAGTAGAGCCGCTGGCACTCTCAGTTGAGACCAATCCTTTTAATTCTTCCCGGCCAGCATCCTGAATTCAAATGATGCTCATTAAGCCGAAATGCGACAGAGCTGGGCAAAAAGAAATAATAAATCTGAGCCCTCTCGAGGCAAAAACTTGACAGACTGAACTCCTCCTCATTTGCGCAAGTTGAAGGACAGATGCAAACTAAGTTAGATGGAGCTCGTAAGTGATTGACAGTTCCATGTTCGCTTTTAAATTTGTCAGTCTCCTACAACTGCCGACTTTGCTACAGCTCTGCATTCTCCTGACAAAGAGTTTTGATTAAAAAAAATGCTTCCCCTACTTAACTGAGGTCGGTATCTCTCCTCACTCTTTGACTGCACACTATTCAAGCACACAGCCTCATGTGTGTGTGGATCCAACCCTAAGTCTGACAGCACGGAGCCTTCCACTCCTGCTCTCCAACATCCATATAGTTAGAACTGTGTAAGCTGTACATTCAGAACTTGTGGACATCCAATGAAGCTGGGCATTGGGAGATTTAGGAGAGATCGGACAGTGTATTTTTTCCGTGCAACACAGAGTTAAACTATGGAACTCGCTCCCACGGGAAGCAGCAATTGTTAGGAATGTGGCACCCCAGAGCACAGGGGATGAGTTAGACTCAGAGATTGAACTAAGTGAACAAAGGACCAACTCTGCAGATGAGAACTGTCTGACAGAATCGAGAAAGGGCAGTTCGGCCCCTCTTCCCAGAGAAGACTCTATTAGTTCTCAATGAGAGGAAGAGTTGGAAGGCAGTCAGAGCATTGCTAGGTAATCAGCAGATAAGCAGAGGTCTGAGTCTGGGTCAAGTGAGAGTGGGGAGGAGGGGGGAGGGGGGAGGGGGAGGTCATCCTCTCAGTCCCCGATCTAGGCATCCAGATAAAATCAGAAGGCAACGAAAGGGCAAGAGGGGACAGGCGGGAATCTGGCGTCCTTCCTGCTGTGGGAGGGGCAAAACTTCAGACTGACCAACAAACGTAAATGTGAGCAGGCAAGAAGCCGGACTCTGGATGTGTCTTTTTGTAAATAAAAAAGCATAATAATTGCCAGAGAGTCATTACAGCAATGGCCACTAACTTGGTTGGCTTTAGAAGAGGATTAGACATTTTAATAAAGCTGTGCTCGAGGGATGTAAGGATATATGATTTTGGACATGATGAGAATCGCAGAGCGAGGGATGGAGAACTTTAAAGTGATAAGATTGGAATGTGGGAAACAGGAAAACAACAAGAAAAGCAGGAATGAGATAGAGGAAATATGCTGCAGAGGTCCAGACTATGGGGAGCCCGAAAAAAATTAATGATTAACAATTTGGATTACAATTTGGTCCTTTAAAAAAAGTTTATTGTTTTTATTTGGAATATTATAATTGGCTGTTTGTATTGGAAAACTAATAAAAATGATTTAAAATAAAAATAGAAGAGGATTAGACAAGTTCATGGAGGAGAGGGCTATTGAAGGCTACTAGCCACAATGACTCTACTCTGCTTCGACAGCAATGCTGTGGCAGCAATGCTTCTGAATACCATTTACTGGAAAGCACAGGAGAGGAGAGGGCTCTTGTGCTCAAATCCTGCTTGCGGGTTCCCCACAGTCATCTGGTCAGCCACAGTGAGAACAGGAGGTTGAACTAGATGGGCCATTGGCCTGATCCAGGAAGTTCTTCTTATGTCCTTCTGTTCATATGGCCAAATCCAACCAATGCTCTGTTAAAGTGAAGCTTTTGTGACTTGTATATATTTTGTAAAAGTCAACCATAATCTTCTGATGCATAATGAATTTGATTATGTGCTAACAACCAGTGTAGTACTGTGGTTAGGGAGGTCCACAAAACGTAAGAAGGAAGGCCTGCAATGTCCCTCTCTGGCTGTATCTACCACTTCCATGTGGTCCCCAACAGGTTGACATGAATGGAATGTGGCCCTCATACCATTAACCTGAAAGATCCCCTGTCATTCTTAACATGCCGCAGATTGATAGTTGTAGCAGCCGCTCCAAACGAAGGAGAGGGAGCTTGGTGATGTGCGCCTGCTATAATGTGTGAATGCTAATGCTCTGACATCCGCCTTCTGGTTTTGGGCCACGATAGGACACGATGCTTGTTTTGTGTACAGAATGTTCTGGAAGGATGCTGAGTGCCAGCCGAGGCTTTCAGCTGCAAGAGACTTCTTCCTACCCCCCCTTTCCTTTCCCATCATTTCTCTCTGATCATCCGTATCAGTTTTGCCTGCTATCACTGCCAAGCGTGGGCTGGGTCCCCCTCCCCTGCTTCCCACCTGTCAGGCATCCAGAGGCACCGCCAAGAGGCAGCTGCCAGTCTCCTGGGGAGCAGGAGCGAGGAGTTATATCCGCCATATATTTTGCGGCTTCATCATATTGCCCATTAATTTCCAAAATTCCTGACAGTTTAAGAACTGCCATGAATTACTGCACAGTAAAGGCCCAGCCTCAGCTGTGTGGAAGCTGGTGGTGGGGAAGCCTGCCAAGAGAGGCTTAATAGCAGAGGGAGGGGCACTGTGGAAGTTGCTCTGGCTTGCTCTTTGAGCTGGGTTAGAGATGCAGGGAGGCAGAGAGGACCACAGAGGAGTAGAGCAAAGGGTCATAACTCAGTGGTAGAGCAGATGTTGCTTTCCTGCAAGAGGCCCCAGATTCAGTCCTCAGCATCTCCTGGTAGGCCTGGGAGAGAACGCTTCCTGAAATCCTCCTGCTGCCAGCCAGTGTAGACAATACTGAGCTAAATGGAAGCAGTGATGGCCACCAACTTGGATGGTTCTAAAAGAGGATTAGACAACTCCATGAAGGAGAGGGCTATTGGTGGCAAGCAGGGCCCAGGCACAAGAGCAGGACACTCCCCTCCTGTAGTTTCCAGCAACTGGTATTCAGATGTACATCTGCCTCCAACTGTGGAGCCAGCCATCCCTGAAAGTGATGATGGTACTCCAAGTGAATTTTGGTGAAGCAACGGGTGACCCAGATAAACTCTTGCTTTCACCTGGCCAGTGGAGAAGATCTGTGGAATTGAGGAGGAAGATCTTGGTAAACACTGTTAGTTGGTCAAGCAAAACATAGCTGTGTTGGTGTGGGTTAATTTCTGTTTCAGCTCAGCCACCTTCGCCCATACTCACTGAGGCAGACATGGGTTTACAATACATGACCAAGCTCACTCATCATCAATGACTCATGACTGTCTGTAACACCCAGTTGCACACCCATCTGATGGCCAGCCGGTCTGGTGTGGTTAGTAATGTGTGTGAAATGTGTCTGAGCCTGAAAACGGCTCCTGAGGATGAGACAGGGGGAGGGTGGGAGGGAGAGAAGAAGAGAGAGAACAAGGCTGCAGAGATTCCTAAGCGGTATCTGCTATAGCCAATATATATTTCTTCTCCTATGAGAAGAGGGAGTAAAAAGCCAGAAAAAAATAAACCAACCAAGCAAAAATAAAATAAATAAAATAAATACCCTCTCGTCGCATGGAAGAAACAAGTGAGAAGAATAGATTATTGAAAAGTCCAAACAAAAGCACACCTGATGCCTCTGAGGTGAAGCAAATTTAAAACTTTAAAAGAAGAATAGGTGATTTATGGGATGGAAGGAAAGTGGATGATAGATGGAGCCCATTTTAAACTCAGGTGGCAAGGCAATCAAGAATCCCCACATGGAAGATCAGAGATCTTCTCCATTTCAGAGGCTGATATTGTTATCAGCAACAGCAGAGAGATAGAGGCAGAGAAGATTCTCCGTTGATTAGTGATGCTGACAAAGTATGCAAATAGTGGTCTCGCAATCCAAATTTTTGTCGCTCATTTTTTAATGCAAGGCGGACACTCACACCCTGAAACTCTCCACCTGGATTTAAATAGTAAGGGTTGTATGCTATTAAGACAAACTTTCACACCGTACATTTAATAGAATCATAGAACTGTAGTGTTGGAAGGTTCCCCCAAGGGTCATCTAGTCCAACCCTCTGCAATGCAGGAGTCACAGCTGATGAATCTCTTTTACAGATTCAACCTTTGTTAAAAAAAAAAAAATCCAGTGAAGAAGAGTGTTGGTGTAATGTGAACAATGCGTTAAATGACAAAGTGTTTGGTCTCATTTCTTAAGTTAGCACCCCCCCCCCAAAAAAATCTGGATGTTCAGATGTAAGTGAGTAGGTGCACTGGGTCACCATAGCAACAGAGCAGAGGTCAAGTGTATGACATGCTCCTTTTGGTTCAGGAATGAAGAGATGGGCATGATGGTCTCTAGGGCATTGCTTTCATTAAGTCTGTGCATGTCTGTGCCTACCCTGTTGTGTGTCTGCATTCCTGATGTCCTATTGCAAATCCTGATGCTGTCCTGTTTGCTGCCAGGGTCCGACTCTGAATCTGTGAGCTAGCATGGTGCTAGTGTGAGTAGAACTCTGTACGTATGTATCTTGACTTCAAAGGCCAGAAGAAATGTACAAAGTACCGCGTTTCTCTGAAAATAAGACACCATCTTATATTTATTTTTCCTCAAAACAACACACTATGGCTTATTTTCAGTGGGTGTCTTATTTTTTTTAAATTAAGTATGGTACAGTTTAACCTACAAGGTTAAACTGCCTATCACTATGTTTTCTTTTCGGGGTATGGCTTATATTCCTTGAATGCTTAAAAATCCTGCTATGGCTTATTTTATGGCTACGTCTTATTTTCGGAGAAACAGAGTAGTAAGGTAGTGTTTAGATCTGTCTTGTGTCTGGAGACAATTCACACTTGTGTCTGGAGACAATTCACAATTCAGATACTTTGAACTGTATGGGTGAGGAACTTTCCTCTTAACCGGGGACTCTGGAAGAAGCTGTTCTGCTGGGAGCAGTAAATCTATGAAATCTGGGCTGGGGCTCGGCAAGCTCTGCTGATATACCAACTGTCTTCCACAAGTCACCATCAGAGAGTCCACCACCTTCACCAGGGTGTATCATTATCATTGTTTCATAAGAGAGAGAGAGAAAAACTTTTCTGTATCTACTTTCTCCCTGCCATCCTCTTGCTAACCTTTTTGCTAAACTTAAAAGTCCAAAACACTGCAGCCTTTCCTCATAGGGGATCTGCTCCACCCCCTTGATAATTTTGGTTGCCCTCCTCTGAACCATTTCTGGCTCTGCAATATCCTTTTTTGAAGTGAGGCAACCGGAACTGTACCCAATATTCCAAAAAGTTCTACATTGGCTCCCAGTACGTTTCCGAGCACAATTCAAAGTGTTGGTGCTGATCTTTAAAGCCCTAAATGGCCTCGGTCCAGTATACCTGAAGGAGCGTCTCCACCTCCATCATTCTGCCCGGACACTGAGGTCCAGCACCGAGGGCCTTCTGGCGGTTCCCTCGTTGCGAGAAGCCAAGTTGCAGGGAACTAGGCAGAGGGCCTTCTCGGTGGTGGCGCCTGCCCTGTGGAACGCCCTCCCAACAGATGTCAAAAAGGAAAACAACTACCAGACTTTTAGAAGACATCTGAAGGCAGCCCTGTTCAGGGAGGCTTTTAATGTTTAATAGATTGTTGTGTTTTATTCTTCTGTTGGAAGCCGCCCAGAGTGGCTGGGGAGACCCGGCCAGATGGGCGGGGTATAAATAATAAATTATTATTATTATTATAAATGCAGTCGCACCATAGATTTGTATAACAATGGTATGATATTGGCATCTTTTCAGCCGCTTTCTGGATGATCCCTAGCAGGGAAGGGATCATTTTCTAATGACCTGTAGCATATTGTTCCCCTAGTAACAAGTATGTTCCAGCCAGTGTGGCCAATAGTCAGGGATGATAGAATTTGTTAAGTAGCATCTGGAGGAGACCACATTGGCTACTGCTGACCTGCAAGAGAGTCATCATAGAACAGACAGACTTCAAAGCATCCCCCCCCCCCTCTGCCTTTTCCTCATTTGCCTCGGCCCACCCTCAGCCCCAGTGGAGCCATCTTGGTGTGGAACCTTTGAATACAAACACCTGTATAGGTGAATACAAACACACATTTTGAGATAAGATCCTGCTGACAAAATAGAAGTGAACACAGGAGGAGAAGGGGATGGGGAGAGCTGATTCAAGTAAAAAATCTTTTAAAAAATCAGAAGCATGCAGCAAAATTGATGTTTCCCTTTATAATGAAATCATGGTTTATGCGCTACCAATTACACAAATAAATGTCCGTCGGGAGAGGCAGCTCAAGTAATCACACTTTAATAGAATTTTAAAGGAGTTCATATTCAAGCCATTAACTTAACGCACAGTATAACGAAATCTACCTCCACGCAGATCCATTTTTGGGGGGTATAAAAATAATTTATATTTTATCAGAATACGGTGGTACCTGGGGTTACAAGCACCTTGGGTTACAAACACTTTGGGTTGCAGACTCCACTAACCTGGAAGTAGTACCCCGGGTTAAGAACTTTACCTCAGGATGAGAACAGAAATCATGTATTGGTGGCGTGATGGCAGTGGGAGGCTCCATTAGCTAAAGTGGTAAGGTAAAAGGTAAAGGACCCCTGGACGGTTAAGTCCAGTCAAAGGGCTAAAGTGGTACCTCAGGTTAAGAACGGTTTCAGGTTAAGAACGGACCTCCAGAACAAATTAAGTTCGTAACCAGAGGTACCACTGTATATGACACCCCCCCCCCCCAGGAGTATGAGCAAGATTGTATGTGTGTGGATCAAGGTGTTACGGTGGAGAATTCTAGGTCACAGCTTCTGAAAGCAAGAGCATAAGGAGAGTTCTGCTGGATCAGATGAAAGTTTCACCCAGTTCAGCCTTCTGCTTTCCAGAGTGGGCAGGAGTATGCTTTCAGAAAACTTATGAGCAGGCTATGAAGGAAGTAGGGATTTCCTGCTGTTTGTCCCTGAACAATGGATATTCATGGCTAGATGACCTCCACTGTTGGAGGCAGTATAAAGGGGAAAGGGCATAGCTCAGGTAGAACATAGTCACTGTGGCTGGTAGAGGTGGATTTAAGGCAACATGACCAGTTCTCCTGCAATGGGTGCTGAGCAGAAAAGGCGCCCGGTAAGCACTTGCCCAGCTTTGGGAAGGAGATGGGAGGGCTCTAGGACTCTGATGGAGCCCTTGCACATATTTCCCATAGCCCTGTTCCTCACTTACCTGGCTTTGGAAGGCAGCACAAGGGCTGGGTGGTGGAGCGTCACATTTTGGCCTTGCTCAGGAAGCCATAGTACCCTTGGTCTTATCCTCCATTAATTTGTCTAATCCACTTTTAAAGCTGTCCAAGCAGAAGTCCATCGCTATGTCTTGTGCTGGGGAATTCCATGATTTCACTAAGTGCCATGTGAAGAGGTAAACTTTCTTTCTGCCCTGAATCTTTCAACATTCAACATTGGACAGTTGATGTGTATGTTTCCATACTCACATTCAACATTCACCACAACAAAGGAAAAAGAAGAAGAAGTCTCCAACAATTTTAAACAGTTGGAAAACTGCTTCAGGGACTGGGAGAGTTATTTTGGTGATGTCGATAGGGACCCACTACAGTTAGTTTTTCCCTGGAAACTTCATGGATGGAAACTTGCAGAACCATATATGGTTTGGGAGCACTTCAAAACCACACTCAATATATATGGTTTGGGAGCACTTCAAAACCACCCTCAGTATATATGGTTTGGGAGCACTTCAAAACCACCCTCAATATATATGGTTTGGGAGCACTTCAAAACCACCCTCACAGCACCAGAAATGACACATTTGTCGTCCCTCTCAGCTTCAAACCTTTACTTTGCCACAAAACTTCTTGGGTGCCACCTTCTCCCCAGCCTAAAGCTTCCTTGTGGACCACAAATAGCTCAGACAGCAATAGAGATCCTTCGGGGACTCTCCTAATCAGCAACCCAGGGAATGGAGAGAGAGAAAGAGGTGAGCGTCCTTTCCAAAGGAGGGCACCTGCCTTCAGAACTCAGCGGTGATTTGGAGGAAGCAGATGGGAAGTCTTCTGCCTTCTGTGCTGCAGCCCATTCTAAAAATACTCTTTGCACCTTCATTAGGGATTTATTTATTTTTGAGAAGAAAATGAGGACAACTCTCCCTAGACCTCTTACAAAACATTGTGCCCTCTCCACATTCTTGGATAGCACCAGAAGGGAGATATGCTTGGAATGAATCAAACAGAGAAAGCTTCTGAAAGCTAAGGTGCCATTTGGATAGAGTTCCCCCAAACCCAAAGACCACATTCCATTGTAGAATGCTGAAATTAATTCCATGGCTTCCAAATTAGGGTTGATAATGACCCCCCTCAATTAAATCCATGGCCTGAGGTGGGACTTTGGATTGGTTGTGACCTGACCAGGGCTGGTCTGGGGCCAACCTGATTTGGATCAGAGCCCTGAATTAATTTGGAGGCCAGCCATAATTAAACATATATACAATTGGTAGAGGGATGGGGCAGTGGCAGACTTTGGGCTTTCAAATTTCAGTGGTGCCCCCCTGTGTGATGCCAAAATTCACCACCCTTTGCCTCTCACCTTCTGTTCTATATAATTGTTGTAGTGCCGTCTTAGTTCAGTGCCGTGTTGGCAAATCGATTGTGCTTCCCTAAATTTGTCCCAGTTGCACTGCAGAGAGCAGGATTGAATCTTCCACTTACCAGCTGGGGAGTAGACGGTTCGGTCCTGCTATATGCTGCGTTGCCCATGCGTTCCCTGTGGGGAACATGATGGCAAATCAGCCCCCTGCAGCATTCTTGGCTCTGAGCAGAGAGTCGAATGTTCCTGGAATCTACTTGGTTTTGCTCAGCTGATAGAAATGTAGGTTTGGGGGAGTGTCAGTCTGGATGATCCCCCGAGTTCCATCCCATTCTTGGGCTCTGGTACCCAGCGATGTTAGAATCTAACAAGAGTAGTTTTAAGACAAGTTTCTTTGGAAGACAGTGACCCTAGCTGGCCACTTAAGTGTCCTCATCAGCATCCCAAAGGAATGAGCAAAGTTGCAGGAGCTACAACTAAGTGATGGTGCCCTCTGGGCTAATGGGTGAGCCTTTCCTCCCCTTTCTTCCCCTAGCTACCGGTACTAGGTAAGAGAACAATAGCCAATGTTTTTTGTGTGTGAGAGAGATCATCTGAAACAGGCTGGAAGCAGGAGACACAGACACATGCTTGCTTTGTGCTGCATCCAAAGCTGTGACGAATGGAGAAGCAAGATCTGTCGGGGGTAATTCTGTGAGCCCCTTTATTTTATGCTCAGGTTGTAAAGGTAAAGGGACACCTGCCCATAAGGTCCAGTCGTGACCGACTCTGGGGTTGCACGCTCATCTCACATTATTCGTCGAGAAAGCCGGCGTATAGCTTCCAGGTCATGTGGCCAGCATGACAAAGCTGCTTCTGGAAAACCAGAGCAGCACATGGAAACGCCGTTTACCTTCCCGCTGTAGCGGTTCCTATTTATCTACTTGCATTTTGACGTGCTTTCGAACTGCTAGGTTGGCAGGAGCTGGGACCAAGCAACGGGAGCTCACCCCGTCACAGGGATTCGAACCGCCGACCTTCTGATCAGCAAGCCCTAGGCTCAGTGGTTTAACCCACAGCGCCACCTGGGTCCCAGGTTGTATAGATGTGTAAATGCAAGCATATAAATCTCGGAGTGTACCAGGTTACTATCACAGCCAGGAACACAAACCAGTCAAAAAGCCCAGACTGAGTTGGTTACTCCTCACACCAGGTGCCAAGATAACACTCAGATTTGGCATTCTCCAAAGACGCCCATGAAAATTGCTCTGGGAGATGGTTTGTCAAAACGGCTCTCTTGAATTCAGTTCTCTGCTAAAAGACTAAATGTGAGGTGGGCAGCCATATGGACCATCTGCGATCTGTCACATTGTGAGCAGTTCTGTTTGAAATTCAGAGGCAGAATATAGTTGCATGCTTAAAACACAATTTAAGATTTCTCTTTCACATTTGGAATGGTGAAAATCTGCTGCAATTTGATTCTTGCAAAGGCATCCTCCTGCCCCCAATTCAGATTCTTGTTCCCTTATCCCATTAGAACTGGGATCTAATGGCTGCCATGAGATTCACTGCCTGGCGTTTCCTGGACTCTCCTCAGATTCATATTATTATCTCCCACTGTGCTAATTGTTCATCTGTTTGTTCCTTTTTGCAAAGCCTCTGGAGGGACCTTGACATTTTATTGATTAAATTTTACCAAGCTTGCTTGTTTTATTATTTGCCCTGAATCCCAGTACTCCCATCAGAAATGAACATGGATTTGAAAACGAACCGGGGTGGGGTGGGTGGGGGTGGAGAATGAGGACACTTTGGAAATTTCCCCTCAGTACGTGCCAGATTCTGTCCCTGCAGGAACGGCAGCGGATCATCTCTGATGTACCTGTAGAATTTTCCAGAAAGTATTGAAATTCAAGTGGATTATATTGGAGAAACTTTTGCAACTGAAGTCATAAATTACTCTGCACTCCTATAGTATTACCAGGAGCTGATGGAATTGTAATGTTATTCGTGAAATCCATGAGAATAAAAAACTGGTGATTTTCTCTCTCTTTCTCTCTTTCATATCAGAATGTGGTTGTGTTGTTTTTTGCAAAGGTTTGGGAGTTTCACTTTCCCCCTCCCCGTCTTCCTTTTCACAGGGTGGATCATGTGTCAAGTGGGCAATTTAAAAACCCTAGAACAGAATGGTTCTTTTTAAGTATCAGAAGTTGCTTGTGGTTAGACAGAAAATGTATAATTTAATGGCAGAATTAGATACATACGAAACCCACAGACAGAATTTGGTTTTTCAAATACATTTTTTGACATCTTGAGAGGTGAAAGACTCTTCCCCTCTTCTTTTACATTTTTACTTATACCTTTCCATCTTATATTACCTCGCTCATGGTCAAAATTTATACTGTAAGCTCCTTGCAGCAAGAAAGTTTGAGAGAGAGAAAAAAATATTGTAAAGCAGTGCTTTTTTCTAGAAAAATAAGTGCCGGTACTCACCATGAAGTTGTTACAGTAAGTGTCAGACTTTTCAACAAAAAAAGAGGGGTGCAGGTACTATGTACCCTTGAGTACCCCCTAAAAATGGGGAGAGACTGCTGTAAAGCAAGGGAGGGGTTCGAGTGGCCCTCCTGGATTATCTCACATTTTGGAGATTGGAATGCGCACATCACAACCATCCCATTCACAATGTGCTCTTTAATTCAGGAGTGGCAAATTTTTTGCCCGACAACCCACAGGTGTGGTCGGTTTCCAACTACCATCAGCTTGGTCAACCGCAGAGTTGGGCTGAGTGAGAACTGAAGTTAACCATCCCTGTCTTAATCGATGCCTGATCGCCCATGTGGCCAATCTGAGTGAAAACAGCAACCAGGAGGAAATGCTGGCAGAAAGCCTGAAAGGAAAAAAATATATACCTACAGTCAAAATGTTGTCTTTTTTTAAGGGGGAGGGGGAAGCAATTTTCTACATGTCTGCAAGCACTATTTTCTACTTGAAAACTGACGCCAGAGAATATTCAGCGATTTCTACACTTCTGCAAGTGCTTTTTCCTATTTGAAAAGAGACACCAGAGAATATTCAGTAATGGCCTGGCCTGTTTCGCCATGTGTGCATGCAAGCAGGGAGACGATAAAGCAGGGAAATGCAATGCAATCTGAAATTGAAATGGAAGCCTTACAAAATGCTTGTGTACACCCGAAGAACACTCGTGTTATGTAAAGCACCAGATTTCCCTGCTCTTTACCTGGGATGTCCATTTGGCAGACTATCATTTGCAATGCAAATATTGTTCCTGTAAAGAGATTAGGCTCAAACACTTCACAGTTATTATTTTTCATTGCTTTGAGCCATAACTCGGCTTCTGTGTCTTCACCTGCCTTTGATTTTCCATGACTTGGAGCTCAGATTGCTAAAGAGATTAATTTCAGCCAAGGCTCTACTCTGATATGTGGCTTAGCAAAGAAAGCAGAGTGTACTGCATGGGATATTAGAGTCTTCCCCAACCCAGTGCCCTCCAAATCTTGTTGGAATATAACTCCCACCATCCCTGGCAATTTTCCATGCCGGCTAAGGCTCATGGGAGTTGTGGTCCAACAAGATCTGGAGGGCACCAGGTTAGGGAAGGTCAGGATATGACATTACCACCATAGGCTATATCATAAGACAGCTCTACCTGCTTGTACACCCTTAACAAAGGGCTGGTAATACTGGTCATTGACCACAGCAATGAAAATTTGATGTTGACAAAGGGTTACTTGCACAGCAACTTGTCAGTACTAGTGTCTATGTGGTGTGCTTGAGGGGCTCAGTTTTTCGAATCCCTTTATCAGCACGGTAGCTCAAGAGGTACAAATCAAAAGTTAGCAATCCATTCAATTCTTGGAATGTTTTCAACACAGTTCTCAGCCGTTGAAACACACATGAATATGCATTGAGAGGAAATGTGTTTAAATACACATTAAAATCATTATTTAAGCATGCTTTTTGAGGGGATTTTGCAGATTAATGCTGCTAGAAAGGATGAAACGGAATTACTGGTAAAACCCTGTGAAAACAACAGATTGGAAATAGATTTGCCCATCCCTGCTGGCTATTAGGAAGTAAAATATTCAACAAATTCAGAGCAGGAAGGGATGGGTTTCTCCTTTTCCCAGTCTTAAGTGAGGTTGGCCAAATTTCTGCAGTGGAGGTAATTTAGCAAGATAGAGACCAGTAGCCCAGGAGTTCTGGAATAAACCAGAAGCTAAGGCAAGGATAGTGGGATGTGGGTGGCGCTGTGGTCTAACCACTGAGCCTAGGACTTGCTGATCAGAAGGTCGGCAGTTCTAATCCCCGTGATGGGGTGAGCTCCCATTGCTTGTGCCAACCTAGCAGTTCGAAAGCATGTCAATGTACAAGTAGATAAATGTAGGTACCGCTCTGGTGGGAAGGCAAACGGCGTTTCCGTGCGCTGCTCTGGTTTCGCCAGAAGCGGCTTATTCATGCTGGCTACATGACCCGGAAAAACTGTCCGTGGACAAACGTCGGCTCCCTCGGCCAGAAAAGCGAGATAAGTGCCGCAACCCCAGAGTCATTCGCGACTGGACTTAACTGTCAGGGGTCCTTTACCTTTACCTTTAAGGCAAGGATAAAGACTAAGCTACTGGTTCAGGACCATGGATAGCAATCCTACAATAGAGGTGGAATGTCCCAGCTGTCCCAGCAATGTATTGGAGCAACTGACATAGCTTATGCTCCAGGTTTAAGAGTCAAAACGAAAGCCCCATACCTTAACTTCTGCATCTGGCCAGTTAAGGGGCTGGTGCCTTTTTCTGCCGCCATTGACTTAGTCTAGCCAGCAGGGCAATTCCAGGGACTTCTTTGGGGAAAGCTCCCCAGGTCTTTCTTGATTCTCTGAGGTGTTTGTGGCCCAGTCCTTGGAAGCCAGTGGCATAAGTGTCTTTGATGTTCAAGGGATAAGTGGGAGGGCCAGGAAGTGGATTCATTTCTTCCTCCTCAGAGCTGCTGTTGAGTCTGCATGCAGGGCCGGCCCTAAGGCAAGGCTGGGTGGCGCAATGTGCCAGGGCGCTGGGCCACCAGGGGCCGCCGCTCTGCGGCGCCTGCCTGCAGAGGCGTCTTTCTCTTTGGGCTTACTGGCGCGTGGCGCCAGGCCTGTCAGGGGCGCCTGAAGCCGAGCGAGCGCAGCGCCGCCTGGAGCCCCCCGACTCCACCGCCAGAGCTTTGGCTAGCCGATGCGGCGGGAGAAGAGCCTGAAGCCATGTCCGGGCAAAAGCACGGGGCACACCGACACTCCACGAGGCTGCTGAAGAGGAGCGTCCAGGTCCCGGCTGCATGGGGTGGCCAGTGAAGCCCCTGCCGAGCGCCCTTCCTCTTCCGCGCCGCCCCTGTCCTGCCGGCCCGGCGAAGTTTCCCTTGGCGGCTCCAGGCGCGGAGCAGGCATGAAGCCCGATGAGACGTGAAGCTCCTGGTCGACGTGGGGGCGCCTGAGGGATCCCTGCACCAGGGCGCCAGATAGGCTTAAGACGGCCCTGTCTGCATGATTATACTATGAGGATCCCTGGTCCAGAGCCATGACACCAGCATGGCTTTTGGACTTTACTGATTCATAATGTCCCTCTGGATATGGTCAAAGTAGCTTATTGTGGCCCAGAGACGGCACTCCATGGGCCACCTAAGCCTCAAGTGACAGCAATGCATCCAGAAGAACCCACAAGCTGCATACCCACTTCTTCAGAGGAGTAGGCAATCTCCCAGCCTAGGGTACCACCCACTAACTGTGGGATGGGTTATTTTATTTTATTTTTTAAATTTTTATTGGTACAACAACAACAAGAAAACATAGATACAACTAACTGTGGGATTGATTTTGATGTGGAAGAGAAGATATATTAATTACAATTTGTCAAAGACAAATTATTTATAGTTCCACTGACTGCTTACAATGCTAGTTGTTTCCATGGATGTGAGATATGCCCTAATGAGGATTAGAGATGATTTCAGGCTGTGGGAGGAGTCACCTTTCCTGATGCTTCTGGAATAGACCCAGGACTTTCAAGAAAAGTTCTATGTCAATTCTGGAAATTATTCTGTCTCAGTTGGCACCCTGAATTCTGGATGGGGAAGAGTTCACTTCCACTCCTACCATAGCTGCCAAGTTTTCCCTTTTCTCGCGAGGAAGCCTATTCAGCATAAGTGAAAATCCCTTAAAAAAAGGGATAACTTGGCAGCTATGACTCCTACTCACAGTCCTTATACAAGTGTTTCTAGGTCAAAGGCTATTATTTCCAGGCATGCTTGATCTTCAATAGGTCGATTTTTTTCTTTTAAAAAAGAAGTTATTTATCAGCTGGTCAAAAAGTTGTCTAAAACTGTTCTAAACATGGCAGTAAATATTTGCCTCTCTGCCTTCTGTCTATGGAAAGAAAGAACATGGTGCCTACTAAATCCATTTTGACAGACAATCAGAGTTCCAAGGGGGAAAAATAGGTTAAAAATCTGTCAGATGTTTCTTCCTTTCCTTCCAAATCCTATCATTCAACTGGAAATAGGAACTGGCTAATATTGGGGAATAGCTCTATTACTTGAGTATGCTCTGAGCACTCTGTCTCCTCTCCACCTGCATATAGATTTTCTCTTTAATATATAAAAAACCCACCACTGAGACTATGTTTGCATTTACTGAGCCAAGAAAAAAGAGGGAGTGGATTATCAAGGAGAACAAAGCTGAATAATGCTGATTTATAAAGAGAAATATCGACTGCTATTGACTCACCTCCTGTTACAGACTAGGGATGTTTCCAATATTATAAGATTATGCTTATCCAAATCTCTTTCTTTATTTTTGGTTTCCAAATTAGCTCTCTTGGTTTCAGAAGTATGAATAGTTAACTAAACATAAGAGTTCGCTATGGAGATGGAATAGCACCCCCAGTTCATATTAATTCACCATTGGATATTTCATGGCAAAAACTCTCTGTGCTGATGGCCACTATCCCCCTCCCCTGTCCCAATGCACCAGCATGGCTTTTGGAATGGTGAACTGATTTGTGAAGTCACTCTGGCCATGGTCTAGTGTGGCCCAGAGAAGTTCCGTCAGCTGAAGCTGATGGAAGGCACTCTATGCCACTGAGGCTACCTGAGTCTCAAGCAACAACAATGGGTCAAGAAGTACCTCCAAGCTGCATACCTGCTTCTTCAGAGGAATTATATCTCCATCGAGAGCAGGCAATCTCCCATCTGTCTAGTCTAGGGAACCACCCACTAACAGTATCTCACTCTTATCTGGATTGAGCTTCAGTTTACTGGCTCTCATCCCGTCCATTACCAAAGAAGACAATGGTCCAGTACATCCACTGCCAGACCTGCAGAAGTAAAGGAGAAGTAGAGCTGTGGATCATCAGCATATTGCTGACAACATATTAAAAAACTCTGGATGACTCTACTCAGTAATTTCATGCAGATGTTAAACAGCCAGGGGGATAAAATCGAATTCTTAAGAATCCTGCACTGAAGGCTTCACAGGACCTTCCTGAGCCAACCCAAGCTCACCCTCACTTGACCCCTTGGGTCCCCAACTTCCTGTCTCACATCTACCTAACCAAGCCCTTTCTCACATTGATCCCCTCTCTATACTCTCACAAGTGAGGTGGTGATAGAAGACAGGAGGCTTCTCAGTGTGATTTTTTCTGACCATGGTTTCCTCTTGCCTGAGACCACTGTCTTGACTCATCTCTTCCATTTCTACTCTTGCTGGGAGGCTTTCCTCCCTCCTGCTGTTCTTTCAGTTGAAGTGGGTGATTGGTCTCACCCTTCCCCTTCCCTCACCTATGCTGATGCCCCATGATGTCACTTCCTGCTCCTGGGTCAGCCTGCAACTTCACGGCACCCAATGATGATGTCACTTTCATATGCTGGAGCCTGTGAATGAGCCGGGAAGGCTCTAGGGCAGGGTTTCTCAACCAGTGTGCCTCCAGATGTTTTGGGACTACAACTCCCATCATTCCTGACTACTGGTCTTGCTAGCTAGGGATGATGGGAGTTGTAGTCCCAAAACATCTGGAGGCACACTGGTTGAGAAACACTGCTCTAGGGCAACGTGAGATTATGGGTCAAGTGTAGAGCAACTCTGAGCCCCTTGTGCCCATTCAACCCATTCAACAAGAAGCACTGCCAGCCAATATGAGCTATGCAAAATCAGTTCCTATCCCCCAAGCTGCCAAGGGAAGGTGAAGAAGGTTACTTTGTCTTACTGAGTGCAGCCTGTGAGTGCCAACTTTCTTCAGGCTAAGCGGAGGCCAAATGGAGTTAAGGGTCACATTTTCATTAAAGCTCCCTTAATTGGCTTTGAATCTACAAACACAAATTCAATACTGGAGTCTGTGCAGTCGAATGGATCCAAGTTCTGTTTCTTCAGGGGAGATTTGCTGAGCAAAGCAGCTGCTGTTCCTTTGGAGGAAGCCTGCCTCTTTGTCATGCAGAGCTGGCTCTCTCTTAATTTCCCAGCACAAATCTGTGTTAATGCAAATCGGCGTTTCTGGCCCCGATTATCGATTCCAGCATTTGGACGCTGGCAAAATGGTGTAGACCTCCTGCTCTCCCTGCTGCTTTGAATAAGGTTGAAGATTTTGCAGTATCTTGGCAACTCTGGTTAGAAAACTGGTAGACATTTTCCTTCTCGGTAGCCTTTTATAAGTCATGTCCCCAATATCTAAATTTCCAAGCATGAGTCTCCAAATCCTCATCATAACACGGGGTGGGTATTACAACCTTTGGCTTCTTATCTGGCTTAGAGTTTAATGTGACCCAGGTAAAAATGCCCCTAAGGTAAGAAGATCCTGTTGAATCAGGCCACTGACCCATCTCACCCAGCATCCTGTTCTCACAGTGGAAAACATGATGCCTGTGGGAAATCTGCAAGCAAAACCCAAGCACAAGAGCACTCTCCCCTCCTGTGGCTTCCAGCAACTGGTGTTCAGAAGCATTGTGGCCTCTGACTGTGAAAGTAGTGCATAGCCTTCATTGCAGTTAGTGGCCATCAATAGCAATCTCCTCCATGAATCTGTCTAATCTCTTCAAAAGCTATCCTTGTTGGTGGCCATTGCTGCTTCCTGCAGGAGTAAGTTCCATATTTGAACTATGCGGTGCATGAAGAAATATTGCCTTTTAACTGTCCTGAATCTTCCAACATTCGTATTCATTGGAAAAGTTTTTCTCCCTCTCTCTTAATGCTAGAACACATGGACACCCAGTGAATTTTACTTGTGCCTTAGCACATTTCTTGTCAGGGACCGTGTTGAGGAGAGCTGCACTTGAGGAGGAATGGTGGGAGCCACCCCTCTCCCTGCTCCTGCTCCTGAATCTTCCCAGGAGCAGGAGGACAGTATAGATTTGGAACAGTGGTTTGCAGAGGGGCATAGTTCAGAAGGCAGAATCTGGGAAATACTGGATGGGGAACAGCTAGGTGAAGAAACATCGGAAGAGACAGGTTTAACAGATTCACAGTCATTGGACAGCATTCCTCCAATCTTTCCAAAGTCTCAAAGAGCTCAGAAAGTCTCAGAACAGAAAGTGCATAGGATACAAACTCAGCTTACAAGATGTAGGAGTGATATACATTAATAGGGATGGAAGAGGGTGTGATCCTTAATTGGGAGCACCGCCATTTCTAGGAGATATGTTCTTTGTTCGCTTGCTGTGATTATTAAAGTTTCTAACTGGTAAGACATTCCTTTCTTTGATCCTCTTATCTACTACTACGGGGGGAGGAAGCGAATTACCCGAAGCCTGACATTTCTGGACATCACAATGGATCAGGACAGCTGGAGATTTGTTGTGGGGTGGATGATGATATTTACGTATCTGAAGGACTGTCACATGGAAGGCGGGACAAGCTGGTTGTCAGCTGCTCCAAAGGGTAGGACCTGACCCAATGGATTCAACTGCAAGAGAGGAGATTCTAACTAAACATAGTAAGACCTTTCTGTCAGTAAGAGCCATTCAACAGTGTAATGGACTCTCCCAGAAGATGGTGGACTCCCCTTCATTGGAGGTTTTTAAAGAGAGATTGGATGGCCATCTGCCAGGGCAGGTATAGGCAACCTTTGGCTCCCAGATGTTTTGGAACTACAACTCCCATGATCCCTGACCACTGGCCCTGTTAGCTAGGGATCATGGGAGTCGTAGTTCCAAAACATCTGGGAGCCAAAGGTTGCCTATGCCTGTGCCAGGGTTTCTTTAGCTGTGATTCCTGCATTGCAGGAGTTTGGAATAGATGTCCCTTTGGCCCCTTACAACTCTACAGTTCTATGATTTTATGACATATCTCTCCCTCCACTTCCTCCACACCGTACATAATCTTATAAACATCTACTATCGTCCTCCTAAATAAAAGCCCCCCAAATCCAGCCTTTCTTAACGGAGTCCGTACTCCACCTCCTCAACAAATCTTCATGCCCTTCCCTGCCCCTTGGCTGGTTTTATGATACCCTGTTATCAGTGGGGTGACTCTTCCTTGGAAGAGGAAGAGCGAAGGTAATGACCCCAAGTTCATGAGCAATCAGTGAATACCTGTCAGTTGATAAAGAATACAGCGACCTTGAATGAACCCAAATTTGTCAGCAGAATCAAAAGAGAATAGACAACTATGCTCCAACAGAAAAGGGTGGGTGAGAGGTGATCTGTTTTCCTGAAGAGCAAGCATCCTTAATTGGAATCGTTATTTTAGCTGGGCTTTGAAATTAAAATCCCCTTTCTTCTCCCTGGAGCTATTGTTCCTACAATTCCATGGGCTGAATAGAGCCATTGCCAAGGCCCAGTGGATTATGGGTATTTTGTTTCAGAATTGCTCAACAAAGGAGAGGGAAGGAGAGATGATCCCTTCAGAGGATGTTGCCTTTTGAAAGGGAAGGATCTTTTTATTATTAGCGCTATTTCCCCCATAATCGTGGGGCTGTAGTCTTTTGTGAAATGCCCATTATGTTAATCGCTTGAAGGCAATAAGCTGTTGACAAGCTTATTGCATGGAACTGCTTTGAGGTTCTTAGTCCGTTTTAACCCAAATGACTGGGGTGGGCAACCAAACCAAGGAGAGAGTTAGGAAAACAAGTAGCAGCTTCTGGGGAGCAACAGTTAGAGAGTGGCCAATGCGTGTTTGACTGATTTGTGGGCTTTCTGGAGATATGAAGTCTGAATCAGGTCACATTCACACCATACATTTAAAGCATTATAATGCCACGTTGAAGAGTCCCAAATGAATTCTGGGAGCTGCAGCTTGTTAAGGGTGCTAAAAGCTACCCACAAGAGTGCAGATGTGAACCCAGTTTAGCATTGGCAAAGCTCTCCCAGCTCATGACCAACCCCCCTTCTCTACCCACACTCACCTGAATAAGTACATAATGATCTGGATTCAGGCCACATCATACCATGCATTTAAAGTGCTATGATACCATTTCAAACAGTTATGGCTTCCTCCAAAGAATTCATGTTGTACTTTGTTCCGGGTGCTGAGAGTTGGTAGGAGACCCTTATCTCCCTCACATAGTTAACAATTCTGGGTCAGTCCCTCTTCATAGGGAACTCTGGGAATTGAATCTCTGTGAAGGAATAGACGGCCTCCTAATGACTCTCTGTGTAACCCCAAACAAACTACAGTTCCTATCATTCTTTGAGGGAAGCCATGCCTGTTTAAAATGGTATCATAGTGTATGGGGTGAAATGTGGCTTCATAAGGGCTCATATAATTTTGCCCACCCTTCCATAATGTAATCCTGACTCCCAAAGAAAAACGACAACAACAACAAACCACCCAATTTTGGCTATATATCCTGCATTGAAGAACAACCTACCATGACTGCAAAATCTCCATTTCTGCAGAGTTGTTCACTGTCTAGGGGGCAAGCTGGGAGGGAGAGAGACAACCAATGCAATTCTGGGCTGCATCAATAGGAGTATAGCGTCTAGATCAAGGGAAGTAATAGTACCACTGTATTCTGCTCTGGTCAGACCTCACCTGGAGTACTGTGTCCAGTTCTGGGCACCACAGTTCAAGAAGGATACTGACAAGCTGGAACGTGTCCAGAAGAGGGCAACCAAAATGGTCAAAGGCCTGGAAATGATGCCTTATGAGGAATGGCTGAGGGAGCTGGGTATGTTTAGCCTGGAGAAGAGAAGGTTAAGGGGTGATATGATAGCCATGTTCAAATACAGTATATGAAAGGATGTCATATGGAGGAGGGTGAAAGGTTGTTTTCTGCTGCTCCAGAGAAGCGGACACGGAGCAATGGATTCAAACTACAAGAAAGAAGATTCCACCTAAACATTAGGAAGAACTTCCTGACAGTAAGAGCTGTTCGACAGTGGAATTTGCTGCCAAGAAGTGTGGTGGAGTCTCCTTCTTTGGAGGTCTTTAAGCAGAGGCTTGACAGCGAATATGTCAAGAATGCTTTGATGGTGTTTCCTGTTTGGACTGGATGGCCCTTGTGGTCTTTTCCAACTCTATGATTCTATAACCAGCCATCCAGGGAAATAATGGAAGGGAAGGAAGCAGATAGTAGGGATGGGGGAAGAGATTCATTTGGCCCACAGAGGATTGACTCTGACCAGATGCACTCAAACCTGCTTGTTAACTAGAATGCATCTCCTGATCCTCTGGATTTTGCAATGCATTTTTGCTACGGAAAAAGTGCACCCCAAATTTGCATGCCCTTTACATAAAAATATTTATCTAACAGAATATTTATAAAGCATGTATGTATAAACATCAAAGCAGTTTACATACAAAATGTGTTCTTTTACCGGTGGGTGCATGGAAAAGGATGTATATTGTGTAAATGTTAGCCTTTGGAGTTTGTATGCAACAGCGGAAGTTACCTTTAGTGCAATGAATCCTTGCTTGGAGCACACCTTTAATTGGAAGGTATTCAGACTGAGACTTATTAAGGGAAGTACACTTAATAACATCACCTTCAAGATCCTGAGAAAATGTGAGGAGGAAGTTGCAAATAGGATGCAGCCTAAGATGTATCAGTCTAACATTAAACGGATAGGTAAATGGAGCGGGTGATGCTGTGGTCTAAACCACTGAGTCTCTCGGGCTTGCTGATCGGAAGGTCAGCTGTTCGACTCCGTGTGATGGGGTGAGCTTCTGTTGCTCTGTCCCAGCTTCTGCCAACCTAGCAGTTTGAAATCACACCAGTACAAGTAGATAAATAGGTACCACTGTGGCAGGAAGGTAAACGGTGTTTCCATCCATTCTGGTTTCCATCATGGTCCTTTACCTTTTTTTAAAAAACCTTTTTTACCTAAATGGATGGGACCCAGGTGGCGCTGTGGTTAAACCACTGAGCCTAGGGCTTGCTGATCAGAAGGTTGGCGGTTCGAATCCCTGCGACGGGGTGAGCTCCCGTTCCCCGTTCCCAGCTCCTGCCAACCTAGCAGTTCGAAAGCACGTCAAAATGCAAGTAGATAAATAGGAACCGCTACAGCGGGAAGGTAAAACGGCGTTTCCATGTGCTGCTCTGGTTTGCCAGAAGCGGCTTTGTCATGCTGGCCACATGACCTGGAAGCTATACGCCAGCTCCCTCGGCCAGTAATGCGAGATGAGCGCGCAACCCCAGAGTCGGTCACGACTGGACCTAATGGTCAGGGGTCCCTTTACCTTTACCTTTTACCTAAATGGATAGGGAGGTCAGCACAAATGTTAAAGGTACAGGGATAGCCTGGAGGTCCCTTGCACCACCCCCTTTGACCCCATGAAACCCATTTCTGCAAGCTGAATTGCACCCAAAATTCTAACAAAATGTGCATCCAAGATGTGTACAGTGACAGAATGAGGCAGAACAGGATGCAACTCAATTCCAAAGGTTGGAGGGACCCATGACTGAGTGCCAACATGACCCGGACAGGATGCAATTAGCTGCTCCACCCCATTCAAAGCATATAGAGGAGACAGTGCAGAAAGGAACGCGAACTCAGATAAACTGAGAGACCCCAAAGAAGCTGCCATCTAAATGGCAGCAGTTAGCCAACATTATTGATTCTCTTATTTCAGAAATTAGCTGTTGCTACGTAATCAAGCAATGTTTGGGTTGGGTCACCCTGGGGTGTTTTAATTGCAGTAATTGCTCATTTGCTGATGGTGCTAAGCTTTTTTAAAAAAAAGAATTATGAAATGCACATATTTTTATATTCCTTGCCTTTAGAGTTTCTGGGCCTCCTTGATCCTGATAGAAAAGTGGCTGTGACAGTTCCTTCTGAATTCCAACCACACAAAAGCCAGGGGCTTCCAAACTTACCCCACATCTTTTCATGCTCTATCCAGGCAAGCAAACGACATTACCACAGTTCAAGCACATAGCCCAGCCAGGTGAAAGCACTTGCAGAAGTTTCAGAGTAGGGCCTATGAAAGGTGTGAGGCTTGGATAGAGTCCTGTGAGCCAGAAAAAGAGGCCTGGTTTTTTTTGGGGGGGGAGGGGCAAATTTAACCCCTGAGCCTGATGTTCCCCATCCCTGCTTTAGTGAAAGAGGTGAAACCTGCTAGCACTGTCTTGCAATACCTGATCTGCGGTGGCTGCAATTCTACCCTCTGACCACTTCCAGTGATAGCACCAAAGCACGATGGCGGTTTCAAGGGGGTGCATATGTGTTTTTGCATATACATGCCACCCTGGAACATAATTGTCACATAAGATGAGATCGTACTGCATGCAATTTTGCATGCACTTTTTGCATGCACTGAAAATGCATTGTAAAAATGGAGAATTCACAGGTTCCTTTAGGACCATTGGACTGGGTTGGTGCACTGCAAAAAAGGGACTCAGGAAAAGTCTTTCTCCATCTCGATTCCTCATTCCCTACTATCACAATGGGATCTTGGTCTTCAGACTTTATAATCAAGTTCGGTTTCCTGCTCCCTTCTGGCTCTTTCAAACAGTTGAGGCAATCGGACCTCCTTGGAATCTTGTCAAAACATATTTTACTGCTGTTCTCTTTGCTTTCTCTATTTAGGAGTGAAGTCCCTAGCTCGGAAAATGCCCCCAAACAAACAAACCAACCCTGAACAACTTGAAAATGCAAATGGCTTTATCTCTCTCTCGAAAACAAATTGATATTGAGAGAAGGAGCTCATGCGAGTCATCTGAAATAACCAGAAGGGAGGTGGAAGATTCTCATCATGCGGAAGTTGAAATCAGGCAGACCGAAGATTCAAAGCTATGTCACCTCATATTTGGAAGCCAAAATTTGTAATTCTGTGATGGCAATGCCATCTAGATACAATGCCACTTTTGCTGGTATAAGCAGTTGGGGTGGTGGTGGTCCTATCCTCCCCTTTCAGCAGTTTCAAAATCAGGATTTAAAAAAGGAAGACACACATCACAGGTAGCCTCTATCAAGTATCCCTTGCAATTCTGATGCAATTACCAGTTATGGCCTCACATTTGCCATACATGGAAAACACCAATCACCCACAGAGTGGGATGCTGTCACGGAACTCGAACCACACCCCTTCCCCACCCCCATGTCCCTATTTTTGAAACAGAAAGCATCAACACCCTATTACTCAACCATAACATTGCATAATGAGCTATATGTGGGGCTTCTCTTGTGCTTGATCCAGAAGCTGCAGTTAGTTCAGAATGGTGGGCCATGATTGCAGACATGAGTTGGGTCTTGTCAGTGTACGACACTTTGTGCTCAGAACACTTGTTGCTGATTTGCCTACCGGGCCATGTTCAATACGTTCCTATAAGTATATAAAGCGGGCGGTGCTGTGGTCTAAACCACTGAGCCTCTTGGGCTTGCCGATCAGAAGGTCAGTGGTTTGAATCCCTGTGACAGAGTGAGCTCCCGTTGCTTGGTCCCAGCTCCTGCCAACCTAGCAGTTCGGAAACGCCGTTTACCTTCCCGCTGTAGCGGTACCTATTTATCTACTTGTACTTTGACGTGCTTTCAAACTGCTAGGTTGGCAGGAGCTGGACATCCCTATTTTCATCAGAGAAATGTTGAAGAGTATGCATGTTATATCTGTGTTACATATAGAATTCTGGTTACAGGTAGGTAGCCGTGTTGGTCTGAGTCAAAACAAAATAAAAAAATTCCTTCAGTAGCACCTTAAAGACCAACTAAGTTTTTATTTTGGTATGAGCTTTCGTGTGCATGCACACTTCATAAGTGTGCATGCACACGAAAGCTCATACCAAAATAAAAACTTAGTTGGTCTTCAAGGTGCTACTGAAGGAATTTTTTTTATTTTGTATTGAATTTGAAAAGTGATATAAGGAGCTTTGTCTTTTACAAAACTCAACAATGTCTTTTTTTTCCCTGGTGAGAGGAACTGCTGGCCAAGGATTTGCCCTCTGTTAATTAATATTTGCTCAGAGCAGCAGGAGACCAAACAGAATTGCTTTTGAGGCTCGATCTAGTCCCACAGCTCAGAGGTTAGCACGGGGTGGGGGGGGCAATCCTGTAACCAGAGCACTGAGCATCATGGTTAATCCGGTCCTGATGAGGAGCCTAAATTCTCCGAGGATCTTTGAGACACCCAATCAGCATCTCCTGTTGTGCAGCAGATTGCAGACAACAACTCAGTTAAAGAGCTGGATGGAAGGATTATGGGCATAAAGATTTTCTTCATATCAATCATACACTTTGAGAGAGGGTTGGGGGGGGGGTTAGAAGATGCCCCGAGACCTTTATCTCTAATCAGACAGATTTTTATTTATTTGGAAATAAACAAGATTGAGAAGACGGCATGGGTGGCTAGATCATAAATAAGCCCACGGACTTGCCTGTTCGCCATAAG
This sequence comes from Zootoca vivipara, assembly GCF_963506605.1. Lineage (NCBI taxonomy): Eukaryota > Metazoa > Chordata > Lepidosauria > Squamata > Lacertidae > Zootoca > Zootoca vivipara. The sequence continues at coordinate 72,549,074 of NC_083281.1, forward strand.
TAAATAATTGATTTTCGAAGGGAATTCTGCTTCTGCAGAGCTATTTCAATTACCTGGAATGTGGTGCGGAGCATTGCGCGAGGTTAATGCCTCGCATGATGCAGAACAGACAAGCTGTTTGCCCACCCAGAGCCCATTTTGCGTCTCATCCTTCCGACAGCGAGGAATGATTAACAAAGCAAAGTGATTGATACCGGAGGAAGATGACAGTATTTAAACCACACGAGCACAGCTCCGGGTGCAATTTGTACAAATGTTTCATCCATTAGGATGATGGCTCGTGACATATGCTCAGCCAAGTGGGATTAAAGAGCATCCTCTTCAGATGCTGTCAGGGGAAATGGGTGTGTGTGTGTGAGAGAGAGAGCAGCAGGAAACAAGATTCTTTAGTGCCACAATTGGTTGTTTAAGGATCCTTGGGCCAAAGTTCTGGAACAGGAATGTGGAGCTGGTGGCCGTAAAGATGTTGCTGTTCTCTGGCCAGTAGGGGATGGGAGTTGCTTATCTTTCATTTATTTCACAAAATGTATACACCACTTTCTTGTTAAAAAAAAACACACATCAAACAAACCCCATACTCCAAGCACTTTAGAAAGAAAATGAAATAATGAAATCTTCAGCAAAAACCACAAAAGCAACTCTTCAGCAGATAAAATCAGCAAGAAACTAAAACAGTTTGAAACATCCATCCATATTATATCTGTCTGGGTTGACTTGTCTAAATAAAAATGTTTTTACTAGGCACCAGAAAGTGTACAGGGATGGTTAATACGAACCGTATCAAACATACAAGAACACAGGTTACGAATGGCAAATTCAGAAATACAACAGCGTAACCGGCCGATATTCTCAGTCACCAATTTATAGACATATAACACCAAATGACAAAATCTTTTTTTTGAAAATAAAAACCTTTATTGCATATTAAAATTACAAAAGGAAAATACATATGACAAATACAAACTTTACAAATAATTCAGACATTATAGCAATGTTAAATAGACTTCAGAATCTCAATGTTCCAAAACCTGAACATAGTCTTCAACAATCTTGGAACAAGAAGACTAGAATATAAGAAGAACAGGAGAAGAGAACAAGAATAGAAAGAAAGGGGAGCAAGAAGAGATGTCTAAGGTAAGTCAATGGTGGGGGGGAGAGAGGGAGAGGGTGGGATAGGAGGAGGGAAAGAGAGAAAGGGAAAAGGTGAGTAAAGATTAAGAAAGACAAGATAATATTTCGACTTCCAAACACTTATAATCGGTTCCATCTCATCATTTATTTCTACTAAGCTTCTCCTTCTCTTTATTAATTAAACTATATTTCTCCCCTTTCCAGCCAAATGACAAAATCATACACACAAGAATATGTAACATTCAAACATCATAGAAAAGCGTATGACAAGATTCAGTCCAAATATCAGTCCAAACAAAGAAACAAATGGAAATTTTGAATGGTCTTACTTCAGACCATTTATAGACAATTTATATGTCAATGGGCAGGGAGTTCTCAAGTGTAGATGCTGCCACACTGAAAGATCAATTTCTTACAGATGCAGAACAGGTAATATGTGGCACTTGTAATAGTGCCAGGTCCACTGATTGAAACCTGTGGGCATACCGTATATGGGGCAAGGCTATCTAGCATGTATACTGGTCCTAGATTATGAAGGGCTTTATATACTAATAGTAACACATTGAACTTGGTCCGGTAGGAAATTGACAACCATTATGGGTCTCAGTTCAAATACTGTACATGGAGAGCTACAGGTTTCACATCCATCCATGAGAACATTATAAACCCCTGCTTAATAAGACCAAACTTCCTATACCATGGCTTACCATATTCTTCAATAATCAGACAAATACCCGCAGAAAGGCCACAAGCGAAGGCATCTGCTCTCTGTTGTTGCTAAGAGCTCAGCTGGCTGAGACCAAAGGTCTGTCTCGTCCAGCATCCTATTCTCACAGTGGACAACCAGATGCTGTAGGAAACCCACAAACAGGAGCTGAGCACAAAAGCACTCTCTCCCCTCCCATGACTTCCAGCCACTGGTTTTCAGAAGCACGACCGACTCCAACCAAGAGGGCAGAGCATAGCTATTGTGGCTGGTAGCCATCGATAGCCTCCCCCCCCATATATTTGTCCAATCCTCTTTTAAAGCCATCCAAGTCACTGATCATCACTGTGGGAAGGAATTCTACAGTGGTACCTCAGGTTACAAACGTTTCGGGTTACAAACACTTCGGGTTACAAACTCCGCTAACCCGGAAGTAGTACCTCGGGTTGAGAACTTTGCCCCAGGATGAGAACAGAAATTGTGCGCCGGCGGCACAGCGGCAGCGGGAGGCTGCCTCAGGTTAAGAACGGTTTCGGGTAAGAACGGACCTCTGGAACGAATTAAGTTAATAACCCAAGGTTCCACTGTATAGCTTCATCAAGAAGGACTCATTTTTATCCATCCTGAATCTTTCAACATTCAGCTTCCTTGGGTGTCCACAAATTCTAATGCTATGAGATTATATATATATATATATATATATATATATATATATATATATATTTGGTCTATCTACTTTCTCCATGCCACGCATCATTTGATAAACTTCTATCAATTTCACCTATCAAGGAGGACATGAGTACAGTGGTACCTCGGTTTACAACTACCATTGGTTCTGGAAGTCTGTACTTAACCTGAAGCGTACTTAACCTGAAGTGAACTTTCCCATTGAAAGTAATGGAAAGTGGATTAATCCATTCCAGACGGGTCCGTGGAGTACTCAACCTGAAGCATACTTAACCCGAGGTATGAGTGTAATTGGTTCTGGAAGTCTGTACTTAAACTGAAGCGTACTTAACCTGAAGCGAACTTTCCCATTGAAAGTAATGGAAAGTGAATTAATCCGTTCCAGATGGGTCCGCGGTGTTTGTAAACCGAGGCGGCTGTAAACCGAGGTATGACTGTACAACAGTCCTCTTCTCAATTGTCATTCCTGGCAACTAGTATTCAGAGGTAGAAAGTCTCTGAAGACTGAGTTTCTATTCAGCAACAATGACCAACAGCCATGGATTGTCCAATCCCATTTAGGTGCATCTAAGTCTGTGGACTAGTTCACCTGCCATCTTTTTTTATGGGTGCATTCAGAATGGGTAAATATTGTGTTATTTCCCCTAACTTTAGTGTTAGTTCTTCCGGTCTTGTTTCCTAATGTTCCTTCCACACCACAGTACCTGTTGTGTTATGAATTGTGGCTTTTTCACCAATATTTCATTTGCACCAGAGAGGATGGTGTGACACAATGTCATTGGACAACATTGCTACTCCTCCTCTCATTACACACATGCCTGTTTCTGTTCTTCCATGATTCCCCCATGAAAACAGCAGGAAAGGACTGTATGCTCATATGTCACCCCCATTTCCATCTCTTTACTCTTTCAATTTTCTTGGTTAAGGAGGCTGCAAACATATTTTTTTTTCCTGGAATCAGACAACACGCAAATGAGTGTTAAATATGTACTATAATTCCATTAGTTTTCTGGAAATAGGATTTTATATCTCGTGAAAGCTCAAATGCATAAATTAACAGCAAGAGAAATGTGATAGAAATTGGGGTGGGGGGTGGGGGAAGCCTGCTGTGTAAATGCAGCCTATGTGCTTTCAGATGTTGTTGGATTTCAGCTCCCATCATCTGCAGTCAACACAGCCAATGCACTGGAATAATGGAAGTTTACTTATTTGCCCTTATTAGTTCCTGTTCCTCTCACAAAAATTCACCCAAAGCAACTTTCAAAAAAGTCAAAATCCAGTAACATCTGAAGGGCTGCAGGCTAGCTACCTCTGATTTAGGAAGTTTATCCTAACAATTCACATGGACTATGCCATCCTTGATGCTGTCCCTTTGGGTCTTGGGTTTGCTAAGGTGGCCATTTTGAGATGTTAGCATTATGAAAAGCTTTTAGCAGGTCTCCTGTCCCTGGTTACCGATGACCTGAGCTGCTTGCGAGAGAACAGAATGACCTGGGTTTTAGAAAGAGCCCTCTTCAGCCAGCTGGTTCCCATAACTGCTACTCTGTGCTGGAAACCTCATTAAACAAAAAAAGCCAAGCAAGAATGTATTCACTCTACAGCCATTTCCCAAAAACGAACTCAGAAGGGGGGGGAGAAAGTATCCCACTGCCCAGCTGCATAATTGCTGCATAACTTAATGGGTGGTAGAAGCTTTGATTAAGGGCTTTTGCCGAACTCTGGGGGTGACCTTTTCATTGAAATTTATCTTTAATGCTGGGGAAATATGACACTTCTGGGAAGTGGTTTCAGAGGGCACTTAACCACATTGAACAGCAGCTATGGACAGTGCCACATGGATCTAAGGAACCTGTGGATTTATTTTAATTATTTCCTCCATTGTTCCTTCCAACAGGTGAAATGATGTTTCACTGTCATTATTCCTGAATTTGAAGAGGTCTATGAGATTCAGATAGATGCATCCGGAGACAAGCAGCCACAATTTATTTATTTATTGCATTTATTTCCCACCTCTTTCTCTAAAGAGCTCAAGTGGTGTACATGGTCCTCCATTTCCCCATTCTCATAATATGCATTAGGTGAGACTGAGGTGCAATGAATGGCCCATTAGAAGTCATGGACACCCAAGGAAGCTGAATGACCTTACTGGCCAATCCTAGGGCCCCAAAAGATTGTCTGGCAGTGACTTCAGAGAGGGGTCATTCTCAGCACTACCTGGAGATAGCAAACATCTTGGTAATATTGGCTGTCTGGATAATAAAGCTCCTTCTCTGCCATTCCTCTGTGTTTCAAAGTGGAGCAAAGATTCAGAAGCAGGAGTCTCTGCTGTGCATGTTCAGAGATTGCCACAATTTTCCCCTGACCTCCTAACAATGAGATTTCTTAGCATGCAATTGTTGAGTTTTCTGACGTTTCCCATTCCTTTTCAAATTTGCTTTGCAGAGGGGAATGTTCTCTATTCCAACAGAACCTTTGTTCTTTCAGGGTTTCTTTTTTTTAAAAAAAGATTATATTCAAGCTGAGAAGTTTGGCTTCATTGTATTTTAACTTCCAAACTATTTTCATTCTTGCTAGTGCATGGCCAGCAAGCATGACGATTTGATCTCATTTTCTTGCCTTTGTGTGTCTGATTCTCCCCTTTCTCTTTCTCTTTCTTCCCAGGGCTTTTCAAAAACAGTAGTTACCCTGGAAAGGAAACAGAGTCTGGCAAGAGATAGGTCAGGGGATAGTGCCTGCAAGAGAAAGTTTTCTCTTTGTTCTTGGGATGGATTTGGCAGGCATGGTGGGCTCAGGTATCATGGAGGGAGACAGGTAAAGAAAGGTTCCCTTTAAACATTTGTTATTCTTCACAGAGGGACCCAGGTGGAGCTGTGGGTTAAACCACAGAGTCTAGGGCTTGCTGACCAGAAGGTCGGCGGTTCGAATCCCTGCAATGGGGTGAGCTCCCGTTGCTCGGTCCCAGCTCCTGCCCACCTAGCAGTTCGAAAGCACATCAAAGTGCAAGTAGATAAATAGGGACCGCTCCGGCAGGAAGGTAAACGGCGTTTCCGTGCGCTGCTCTGGTTTGCCAGAAGCAGCTTTGTCATGCTGGCCACATGACCCAGAAGCTGTCTGCGAACAAACGCTGGCTCCCTCGGCCTATAGAGCGAGATGAGCGCCGCAACCCCAGAGTCGGACACAACTGGACCTGATGGTCAGGGGCCCCTTTACCTTTACCTTTATTCTTCACAGATGAAAATAGAGACAACTGCTAACAGCCCATTATTGGTACATAGGAACATAGGAAGCTGCCTTATAGTGAATCAGGCCCCTGGTCCATCTAGCTTAGTAATTGTCTGCCCTGACTGGCAGCAGCACTCCAGGGTTTCAAGTAGGAATCTCTCCAAGCCCTACCTGGAAATGCCACTGGGAATTGAACCTGGGACCTTTTGCATGCAAGTCAGATGCTCTGCCACCAAGCCACCCTGTGAAAGGGAAGCTTTATTCTTCCTTACATTTTTATTGCTTTTTCAATGATATGCATATTGTATAAGGTCACAAAACAGAAACTGATTATAACAAGAAATGCCAAAATACTCCCCTTTCCTCCTGTGCCAGAAGCCAGGTTAGAAATCCCGCTCATTCTGATGCACAGTCACTGTTGCCTCTTTCTATTCCTTTTCTGTGCTGTTCTTACAGAGCATATTGTCGGGTTAATGTCACTAATTTCGGTTGGCTGGAAGAGTCTGAGATAGCCAAGGACAAAGCACAAAGCAGAAATATAATTGTGGCATGCAAATTTGCAGCGATGCTGGTGATAAGGTGTTTTGCAAATCTGGCGTGTTAGCATATATTTGGGGAAATTCTATCAAGATAATCCGTAAGTGGCAAAGCACACCTGTGCCGTTAACCCCATATGACCTCCCTGTCCTCCCAGGGATGTGGTCACAGGGGAACATGTGTAGTGGTCTTGACCCAGGATTATTGGGAGACAACACACATTCAGAAATATCACACATCATCTGGGAACATGTAGACTTAACTCCTCAAATGCTTCTGCCCCCCCTTTATTTGAGGGGACAAATAAAGACATTATGACAAAGGAGGTGCTTGGGGTATTATTGGTTCTAGAAAACTTATCCATAGCCCAAACCTGGAGGACCCCACAGGGCATTGGACTGAATTTATGGCTTAATATTGCCTGGTAATTATTTATTTCATGAAATTTATACATGGCTTGATTGTAAAAACCAAAAAACCAAAAACTAAAAGTGGTTTACAAAGAGGGTGAGGCAATAAAATTATCAGTAAAAAAACAGTAAAAACAACAACACCCAACCCTTTAAAACATTTAAAAGAGAAAATCAGCAATAAACTAAAACCAGATGAAAACATACAGCAGCTATCAGGGATTTTTTAGCTGTGATTCCTTGCATTGTAGCGAGGTTGGACTAGATAACCCTTGGGAATCCCTTGCCAACTCTACAGTTCTATGATAGTCTATGGTATTTTTATTCTGGGCCTTTTCTGTTCAGCCACCCTTTCACTCTCCACCCCTCCTTTCCCCTCCTCATTCGGCCCTCAAACTATTAAGGCACACACATTCATTTTCTAGGGCCCATTACGCTCTTTGGCTCAGGAGCCTGTGAGGATTTTAAGCCTCCTAGTTAAATGGCCAATAAAATATTGTGTTGGGCCACATGGCTCTTCCTATTCAGCATTTCCGTGGGGCTGGCATTGTTGCCATTACATCTCAGCAGGTTAATGAGCTACGGTGAGGAACCTGGCTCATGAAGTGTGTGTGTGTGTGTGTAACAGGAAGGATAAAATGTGAGGAACTGGAATAGGCGACCCAGAGGCTTGTCATTAGCATACATAAAGCGGGACCAGGTCAAGCCACTTGAAGTCCAAGATATGAGTCATGGCCCCCGGGGAGCTATACTGGTGGATCTGCTTTATCGTTCTGAGAACCATCACAGGGAAATTGGGAAGGGTCACAGAGCAGGGCTATTTGTATTGCATTTTTTTTCTTAAAAAAAGAAGACTGGCAGCAAATGGGCAAATCCATCTTTCTTATCGCCCTTCCTGCTGGGCCATAATGGCACAGATTTTGCTGTCCAGTTGGAAATTTCTGCTCCTTTTTTGGGGGGGGGGGTTAAAGCTGTCTCCTCCTGGCTGTTTCACCAGGGTCTTCCATGGCCCATGTCCATTTCTGTGGGGGCTTCGTCAGGAGGACCTCCTGGAATGGTGTGTCCTAATGAATGGCTCGTCATAAAAGCGTTCTCCTCGTCCAGGCTCCATTTCCTCAGATGCATGAAATGGCCTGGAAAATTGGCATCACCTTCCAGAGGCAAGTCAAAACAGTTTTCTCTCGAGAGGTTGTAAAGGATTTTATTTGAACGCCTTTGGAATCCCTGGGGTTCGCTTGTACAGCTTCCAACATCTCGCAGATAAAAATAGGGACTCATCTGCAACACCCCTAATACTTAGCATCCCTCCTGTTTTACACATTGCTGAAGGATCCATTCTGCTTGCTGCATTGGTTTGTACAGCAGCAGCCCCCAATGATTCAAAGCCAAGAGGGTGTTTGCACTTGGGTTAACAATATCGTAGGAAATGAATAACTGTACTGCAATCTGTTATCAGAAGAAACCTCACCAGCTCCCATGTGTGAAATGGTAAGTTGTGCATGACACTATTCCCTCCAGTAGTGAGCTAAGTGCAGAGTGCTGAGAAGATTGGTGTTAAAATGGGGCCACAGCGAAGCAAGAGGAAGACAGCCGCCTGCTTGCAGTGAGCATGGAACCCCAAGGCATGCAAAAACAAAAAAAGTTACTAAAAAGCATAAAAAGGGGACAAGTCCCCAGAAAACCACACCATGGGCACTGAGCATACTTGGCGACCTCCTAGAGCAGGGTTTCCCAAACTTGGATCTTCAGCTGTTGCTGGACTACAACTCCCATCATCCCTAGCTGGCAGGACTGGTGGTCAGGGATGATGGGAGTTGTAGTCGGACAACAGCTGGAGACCCAAGTTTGGGAAACCCTGTCTTAGAGTAATGAAAAGTTGGAAAAGGAGAACTAAAAGGCTGGTAGAGGAGAAGTGAATTGGTCTACTCAAGGCCAGTAGGGAATCACAAGTGGAGTGAGTGCTGTTGTGTGCAGATTCTGTTTGTGAGCTTCCCGTGGGCATCTGGTTGGACCAAGATGGTTCACTGGCCTGTTCCAATAGGGTTCTTCTCATGCTTTCATACATCAATGCATTCTTTCCTTTAAAAGGGAGAACATGTATAGCTCTTTGCTGAAAGCACCTGAATGAGTCCAATGAATCATTGTCCACAGATCTCCTAATCATCACTATCTTAGAACATCTCTAAGAAATCCACATGTCTCCTAGGCAGGCCTTCAGTAAAAACACAAATGAGATGGATGTTATTCTAGTGAGTGATTCTACTTCTTTTTACAACTGAAAACTCTTCATTTTGATGACCACATCAAACCACCCTGCTCCCTGTGCATCGTTAATGATCACGTTCCTTGAAGTGGGTTAAACAGATTGATTCCAGCTGAAGACTTTTTGGGCAAGAAAGCACCCCATCCACATTTCATGTACAGGTGACTTGCGCCTTATGCAAGGGTTTCTGTTCTGGTGGGGTCCATGCATATAGGCAAAAGCGCATAAAGCCAAGAACCCCGGAACTGCCACTGCTTCGCAAGGTGGAGGGTTGCCTACCTGGCTTTGAGATGGCAGCTCACAAGGGCTCTGGCAGTTTCCCAAAGCCCTCCCATGCCATCCCAAAGCATGAGGGCTGTGGCAGGGTCCTAGAGTCTCCCTACATCCTCCCCAAAGCCTAGTAAGCACTTGCCCAGCTTGAGCGAGGAGGTGTGAGGCCTCTAGGACCCTGTCACAGCCCTTACACTACCTTCCCAAAGTCAGGTAAGCCTGTGATTGCAGCTTTGTGCAGGTGGGAGGAAATAAGTAAATGGAGAGTGGGTTTACTCTCCATTTATTTATATATTCCCCCCCCCCTGCAAGTGTGTAATTAGGTGTAAGATGTGAGTTACCTGTACAGACTGGACTGGCAGCTAAATTTCACTTTCAGCCCAGGTAACAGGATAGGGTTGTCTGCTGAGGCATAGTTTGGACCAAAAAGCACTGCAGCTAGTGTCAGATGATATACAAAGTCTGCTCGGGGGGGGGGGGGGCGAAGTCTGCTTTTCTGGAGAAGCCACCTGTGCTGCTGCTATTTCCCCCCTCCTCTTCCTCCTCAGTGCTGCAGTTTCTCTTGGGCTGTCCCCTGCAGCATCTCGCCTTCCTCACTCTCTCACAGCTTCCTCACCGCTTCTTCCAAACCATGCCATCCAAGATAAGAGCCGGATGCAGTTTGGAAGCCCCCCTATCCTGCCACCAGGACACACGCATAATTTCGCCCCCTAGGTTTGGAGCTGTGCATTGCATACGTAGCTCTGTCATTGAACAGAGGGGGAAATCCTGGTGGCTTGGGCAGAATAGCAAGGGAGCTGTCCCTACACCCCTCCCCCACAGCATCTGTCTTTTTTTGGCAGTTGCCTCACTTTACCCAATGGTGGTGTTGGTCCTGGTTTTAATAGAGAATCCCAGGGTTTGACAAACAAGCAACCCAGTCTTAAAACAACAACATCAAGTAAACTCTCCTTTGGAGGACTTGTCAAGGGCAATGTCTGCTAGACAGGATCACAAAGGAAAATGGAACATACACATCAATTATAACTGACTTTGTAAGCTTTGAGGTCCCCCTAAGGGGGGACTGGTGCTTTTGTAATGGCAGCCAGTCACATCAAGCAAGCCAAATATTAGCCATCACAGCAAGATTCACTCAGGATCATCATCCTGTCTGTTGCAATTCAGACAGCTTCCCCCTCCCCCCGCCCAATTTGTTGAGGGAGGGCTGAACTTCAATCCCCCTCCCAAAATATTATCCAACTCCTGAAATACCCTTGGTGAGGATTAAGGAAAGGTAAGCAGGAGCTTCCAAAACATGTTAGAGAAATTTCTCTCCACCCCTCCCTGAATTTTTAGGATTTCAATTCACACCCAACAGAAGGTTGGAAAAAGAGGAAAGGAACAGCAGGAATGAAGTTTTTAGCACAATTCTGGTTCGAACCGTGATTGACGGGGAAAGGTTATAGCTCAGTGGGTAGAGCATGTGCTTTGCATGCAGAAGGTCCCAGGTTCAATCTCCAGTGGCATCTCCAGAGAGGGTTGGGAATATATCCCCTGCCTGAAAACCCCAGAGAGCCACCACCAGTCAGAGTAGACAATGCCAAGCGTTGTGGATCAAGGGTCTGACTTGGCACAAGGCAGCTTCCTATGTCTTATGTCCCACGACTTGTATATGTTTTGATCTGTCATCGGTTTTCATTGCAGTTTTAATTTGTATGTCTTCTCTTTTCAATAAGCCACCTGGTATGGATCTTTGATTGATGGTGTAGCCAACAAGGCTCTTAAAATTAAAGAAAGTGTTGTAAATTGCTCTGGAAAACCTCCTTTATGAATGATGGCCACCGGTCTCTGATTCTGATGTTTGCTTGCACTGACTTCTTTTGCAGAACAATGACCTCTGGCCAAGATGGAGCAGGGATGTTGTTTTAGAAACATCTCCCATTCAAGCTTAATCACATGGGCTTTTTTCCCATTCCTACTCCACTACTTAATTTCAAGGAGAAGCAACTTTTCCCTTCCAGTTCTGCTAAAATGCAAATAGTTCTGGGAAATGTGTGTGTTCCAGGGTTAGTTTGGGTCAGGGATTCCACTGATGGGCTAACAAAATGTGGTTCAGCAGGGCCAGCTATATAATTTTCCAGTTTGGTTCCAGATGCTGCTACTGCTTCATCTCTTCTAACTGGCTCCTTGTCTCTAGTTTCTAGTTCTATAGCTTACCTGGCTCTCTAACCTGGCTCCTGAACCTTCCCACCTGGCATACACAGTGCTGCTGGCTCCTGAGAACGGAGATCAGCATGGTGCAGGCACAGACATAATAATAATAATAATAATAATTTATTATTTATACCCCACCCATCTGGCTGGGATTCCCCAGCCACTCTGGGCGGCTTCCAACAGAAATATTAAAATACACCAATTTCTTAAAGATTAAAAGCTTCCCTAAACAGGGCTGCCTCCAGATGTCCTCTAAAAGTCTGGTAGTTGTTTTTCTTTTTGACATCTGGTGGGAGGGCGTTCCACAGGGCGGGTGCCACTACCGAGAAGGCCCTCTGCCTTGTTCCCTGTAGACAGAAGGCTTTTGATTGGCTCAACTGCACTGCCCACATTAACCTCCCTGCCACATCTGCCTCTCAGAAACTGGCAATGACCCTATCAGTGCTGAGAAGCTAGGTAAGCAGTAAAACGTCACCTTCCCTATCTTGTCACACCGACTGCTCCTGTTCCAGTTACCTGGCTGGAGAGATCTCCTATGGTTGCTGCAGCGTTGCCTCAAAATGTGCCTCACCAGCCAATGGGGAACCCAAGCCTCAGAGCTGCTGTTCTGGGGGACGGTGGGACACACAGGTCCAGAAAGGTGTGCCAAGAGCTGCTTTCAGGCTACCTGTCCTACTTTCTGGCTCACCTGCCAACTTTCCAACTTAGCCTCCCTATATGTCATCCTCTCATGAAGATTGTTCTAAAAGCCTGGGGACTGTAGATTGCCCTCCAGAGATGCTGCACTCCACGTATCCAGAGCAGTTTGAGGGTGGAGCTCTTCCATCTGTTCTGTTGGAGACCAATGGCACAGAGATTAAGGGAGATGTTAAATCAAACAGCAAATGATCATGGCAGCTTGGGTAGCTCTCTGTTCCTGCTCCCTGCTCCAGTGGCAAAGCATCATCTGTGGGAAATGAAATGAAACCTTGCCAAAGACATTGTTTGCAACTTGCTTCTACAGCCCACAAATCAGAAATGTTTTATTTGGAGCAGAGAGATTGTAGTGAAGGAATTAATTAATTACGAGAGGCAAGGTGCTTTGCTAGGCATCTTCTGTTGGCTCTTCCTTGCATTTCTGAGATTCTTGGCTGGCTCTCTGAAAACATCAACTTGGCACTACAGCAGAAGCTGTGGAGAAAGGCCAAGTCAGTGGTAGAGATGATTAAGGGAAGGGACAGATAATAATTGTCAGTATCATAATGCTTTTATGGAAATCAGTAGCACATCCCTATCTGGCATCCTGTGCCTGTTCCAGATGCCCCCCTCTATGTGTGGATGCCCTTGAAAAGTGGTCAGAAACTGTAGCTGAGAAAATGTGGTAGCCAGGTGACTTTCTGATGTATACTTTTTAGAACGTATCATACTGCACAGGACTTGCTTATAATTCATTTCCAGAGCCAATTCAGTGTTCAGGGATATGTGGGAAATTTAGCAGGCAGGAGTAGGGATGGAGGAGATTTTTTTTTTTGGGGGGGGTTGCATTTTAATGAGAAACTACTTCTGAATTTGCACTTACTGAATGAATGCCACCAAACTCTTTTTAAGAGACAGAACTTACAAAAGAGTGAAGGCAGTGTGAGCTTGCTGTGTTTCAAGACTTAACCACCCCTCCCCTTCTCCAAGCACTGTGATTTGTACACACTGGATGAGATTCTAGCCCTGGATTGAAAGCCAAGGCTCTCAAGGAGCAAAGTCCAGGTCCCCTCTACCCATCTCCTCACTCTGGTATTCTCCTTATATGGTATTGTAATTAATAACTGCAACCCTTTGGAGACAGTCTCCCTGTTTTTAGAGAGACTGCTTTGTATTTCCAAATCAGTACAAATTCATTCATGTTTACTTGACCCTCCCTATAGTGATCCAGTGACCTGACCTGGATTCAGCACAAATCAGCCCTATTCAGTATGTGATCCAGAAAAAATTGGTTTCACCATCCTGCCTTTAACTCTGATAATGCCTCTTGGTTGATGGAAGACAAAGAGGTGTGTGTAAGTGTGTGTGTGTGTGGAAACTAGCCTATGGGTGCAGTGGTAAAATTCACATTCATTGCTCTGCCTACTTTTGCCTCTGGCATATGGCCCCTGGAAGGGTGCCCCAAAGGAACTGTGGTCCTTAGTCTGAAAACATCTCCCTATCCCTCCCACAGAGGGAGCCCATGGAAGAACTCATCACTTGGAAACTCCAGTGCCAATTAGGGGCATCCAAGTTCTTTTTGCAAATCCGCCCAAGGGTTGATAAAGTATTTGGTGATCTTTAAAGAGAGAAAAGCCTCTGTCATTATTGGTATGTGTTTCAGCACTTTGCTTTTTGATCCCCGCTAAAGCTCTTAAGGTCCTGTTTAATCTTCCCAGACTGCATGCAAGTCTCCTTTAGCACAGAGGCCTTCACCCTTTACTGGGGGCTTTTCATATCAAAGCCTTCCTGAATGTGTCTCTCAAGCCAAAGGGCTTATGGTGGTAATACGCTTGAGAGTGTTTTCTTAAAAGCTTTGGGATTTGCAACATGGAGAATGCAGCTGAGCCAAGCATCAGGCCAACCCCTTTAGCAATGCTTCCAAAAATTCACCTCCACCCTAATTCCGGGGGCTTGAATTACCTGACCTTGTTTCTAAAGTGGAGCCAGTTTGCTAGTGATCACTTGTTTTTTGAGGATTGCCTGGTACTAGGGCTGGGCGATGTATCAATACATCATCCAAAACTGTTTTGAAGACCACATTGTGATAACGGTTTCATAATATTTGACGTGGTGATATATCGCGAATCACAATGTGAGTGCTATGTAAAAAAAATTGCGATATGGGAAAAACCATGAAGCCCGTCATCACTTTTCTCTTGATTTCTGCTGCCCCTGTTGCTCTGTACTGTGAAATAGCAGTTGTAACAATATGGTAAAGGTAAGTAAAAATGTTTCAGTTATAGATGCCTAAGTAGTAGCTGTTGCCCGGACATTAATATCTCTACATAGTTACATATTGGTATATGTTGGTATATTATGATATTGGTGATATATGGTGATATGATGTTGAAAACCAGACATCGCTCAGTCCTACCTGGTACCTACATTCCTGTCCTTGCAGAATCAGGAAAATACTCCCCTCCCATCTTTTCTGTCAGATGATATTATTATTATTATTATTATTATTATTATTATTATTATTATTATTTAAAAGCCCAAAGCTTTACCTATATGCAATATGATAGCAATTGGAGCTTTTCCAAAGTGTAGGACCCAAATCGATGGATTCAAGTGACAAGGAAGAAGATTCTGTCTAAATATTAAGAATACCTTTCTGATGGTCAGAGGTGTTTGACAGTGGAAGAGACTCCTTCAAAGGGTGGTAGACTCTCCTCCATTGCAGGTTTTTAAACAGAGATTGGGTGGTCATCTGCCAGGGATTTTTTTTAACTGTGATCTATCTGATTTAGTACTATCTGATTTAGACAGCCTTGACTTTCCCCAAAGAATTCTAAGAACTGTAGTTTGTTAAGGGTGCTAAGAGTTGTTAGGAAACCTCTGTTCCCCTCACAAAGCTGCAGTTCCCAGAGTGGTTTAACTATCAATCCTTCTGGGTTTCCTGACACAGGAAAAAGAAGGAAGAACTGCACAATGTTTTGAGGGGCCATTTTATCCAAAGCAAGTCCTGGCTTACAACAGAAAGGGCTGTTGCCCTAGATCAGGCACCCCCAAACTCGGCCCTCCAGCTGTTTCGGGACTACAGTTCCCATCATCCCTGACTGCTGGTCCTGCTAGCTAGGGATGATAGGAGTTGTAGTCCCAAAACAGCTGGAGGGCCGAGTTTGGGGGTGCCTCCACTAGATTCTGCTTTGAGCTTCCTTCAATGGGCATCTTGTTGGCCAGCATAAGAACAGGATGCTGAGCTAGATGGTCATTGGCCTGATCCAGCAGCCATTCTCTTCTGAAGTGCTAAACAATTGCCGAATCCATTAAATCCATTATAACTTGTGCATTGCACTTTATGATTGTTATATTGGTTTTTGCTTTATGTATTTCTTGTAAGCCTCTCTGGGTGCAACTGTAGAGGTGTAAGTTAAGAATAATGAAAAAAATAATACTGGTATACCCAACCTCCTCCTAAACTTTAATTTTCATTTTAAGAAAATATATTCAGGAGATGTAGGTTTAAAAGACAGGCTGTTGAAGCTTTCCTCCTGCAATGTATTAGCATTAATCTGTTGGGCAGAGTGGAGTGCAGACTGATGAGCTGTCTGTCGCTCTAAAAAAAGCAAACAGAGGAATCAGGGGTATATTAATTTTGACACGGAACAGGTGGTTTGTGTGAGTGTCTCTAGTATTAATTTTATTCAGGCAGCAGCAGCAGCAGGAAGCTAACTGGAAGCCTGTGGACCTAGGGAGCCAATTCTGATTCCCCAATAGTGATGGGGGAGAAATTCAATCCGATTCACATTGAAAGGTGAACCTGTCTTGTTTGTGTTTTGCGAAAGCAACACCTGAATTGAAACACAACTGTCCTTCAAAATTTGCATTTCTCTAAATTTTGCGATATGGTTCTCCAGCCAAGTACAGTGGATGCGCGGGTTGTGATTTGGTGCTTCTGCACATGCACAAAGTGCGATTTAGTGCTTAAGCGCATGCGTGTGTGCCGAAACCCTGAAGTAACCCGTTTGGGTACTTCCGGGTTCAGCGCGGGACGCAAGCTGAAAAGACACAACCTGAGGCATGTGTAACCCGAGGTATGACTGTAATGTGTATATAAAATGTGCATCTTGGTGAAAATAACACACTAAAATACAGTATATTGGGGGAAATTGCTCTGCAAATATGTGTATATTAGATCAGGAATGATGGGAGTTCCAGTCCAGCAACTTCTGGACTTTCACAGACTCCACAGCTTAGCTTCAGTTCCCCATTGAGGACACACACCTTCCTACTTCAGCCAGAACTGGTAGCTGTCCATGGTACTGATTCATGACTTGACATTGGATGCATACAGACTTTGTGTTTCCCTACCGGTAGTTATTTACTTCTTCTTCTTCTACTACTACTATTACTACTGCAACATTTAATTTGCTCATCACTTTATAAATCACTATATCAAGGTGATTTACACATAAAATAATTTAAAACAATAACCAAAACCCTAACAAGTGAACATGCATGGTAAAGACCCAATTACCCAGCTGGGAAAACCTGCTGGAACAAAAATGTCTTCAACAGTTTTGGGAAAGTGCTGAAAATGGGTGCCTGTCATGCTTTGACAAGAATCTTGTTCCACAGAATCGGGACAGCCACACTAATTTCTGAGATATTTGGTACTTGCAGGAGAGACTCCCCCACAGACGGCAGCAAACTTGGATGGCTTTGAGAAATTTATGGAGGATAAGACTATCCGTGTCTATGAGCCATAATGGCTGTGCTCTGCCTCCATGGTCAGAGGCAGTGATACTTCTGAATAGCAGTTACTGGAAACCACAGGAGGTGAGAGCGCTCTTGCGTTCAGGTCCTGTTTGCTGGTTTCCCACAGGTGTCTGGTTGGCCACTGTGAGAAGAGATGTTGGACAAGACTGGCCACTAGCCTGATCCAGCAGGCTCTTCCCATGTTCTTATCTGAATCTTCATCAGAGTACTGTGGAACTGTCATCAGTGCTGGTATCAGGGTTGTGCTGAAGGTGTTTGGCACTGGTGCTGGGCTTTTGATTGGCCTGCATGCTTATGTATGTTCAGAGGTCTTGGCTGTCCTTCAGTCTATGGAGCCTCCTTGACACCAGCCCTCTCCATGCTCTTTCTCTCTCTCTGCTCCTTCCAAGGGAGACCTTTATAAACCTCTCCAGCTTTTGCTCCAGAGCTATAGATACAATAGCCAATTATTGCAAGCTCCTTAAGGTGTTTGATTGGACCTCTCCTGCCCATAGCTGCCAAGTTTTCCCTTTTCTCGCGAGGAAGCCTATTCAGCATAAGGGAAAATCCCTTAAAAAAAGGGATAACTTCGCAGCTATGCTCCTGTCCCCATGTAGTCACCTGTCCTGTCCTGGCCTCAGCCTTCTGTTTTGCTCCTGGCTTCATATTGGTGACACTCTCTTGTGGGAAGGCTGGTGTCGTTTAAAGCTTTTCACACTGATGTCTCCCTGCAGAGATATTCCCTTGCTCCTGAAGTCTAATAGGAAGCCATAACTCATATCAAAGTCAGAGGAGGGGAACAGTATAAGTGAGTCACATAAAAGACTGGCAGCCCTAAGCAACTCAACGCAGAGGGAATATTGTGCATGTAAACTAGTATTTTCAAACTATCTGCCTTCCCTGTGGACTATGTTTGCCAGACCTCCTGAGGTGCAGGTCCTGAGATTCAGGATAGTTCCTGAGAACTAAAGGATGCTGTTTTAAGTAAGTTAGGGAATAATACCAGGAGGCATTGCAATAAAGGGAAAATACTTGCATTGCTGAAGTGGGAAACATTTTTCAGCATTGCTCTCTGAGGAATTTTCCAGGAGGCACATGCTAGTGGTGGGTGTGACCAGAGGCAAAAGTGGGTGGGGCAAATAATGCAAAATGTACCTTTGTCCAATAGGCTGTTTTGTACCAGCACACTCACACACCCTTCTCTATCCTCCATTCATCAGAGTTTGGGGACACATCCCAGGCAAACAAACACACCCAAGGAAGTTGTGAATCCTGAGGGGGCAGGGGGAAGACAGAGTGTCTCAAAGGCCAGACAAAGAGGCCTGGGGTGGTGATCTGAGGTGCCCTGCTCCTGCTCGATGCATTGGGCCTGAGGTTGGAGATTGAGGGGCATGGGGTGGAAGGAGCAGATATGAATGTTTGAGCCATTGCTGGTGGTGTGGAGATCTTCTGGGGTGTCTTACTCACCCCCCTCCTCCAAGGAGACTCCAGGTTCCAGGTGTGGTCTGGTCTTAACACTGGCAGGGGAGCACTTGCTTCCTGACAACTCTATGTGCTTCTCAGAGCATCTGATTCCTTACCCAGGATTCAGTTTCCTTGGACTGAAGGTCAGTTGAGAGTGTGGTGTCTTTAGGATATATGGTTTTATTTGTACCTATAAGCAAACTGAGCTTAGGGCTGAGAGCCTCAAGCCATTAACACTCCCACAGAACTTGCTTCTCCATTAGGGTTCCTGGTGACCCTCAAAGCACAGCTCTTGGGGCCAGCACAGAGCAAGACATTTGCCTGCATCTCTGGCCAAACTCACATATACGCAGCTTTCATATTCTCTCTCTCTCCCTCCCTCTCTCCCTCCCTCTCTCCCCCTCTCTCCCTCTCTCTCTCCCCCCCTCTCTCTCCCTGACCTATTTTTCTCCATCCTAGCATCTAGCCAGCTAAGGTGGAAAAGGCCTGCCTATTTTTCTCTATGGCAACAGTTACCTCTTTTGACATGTAGGTAAATAGTGTCTTGATTTCACTTACCTGCCCACACTGAACGCCACATCAAGATAACTAAACATTTTGTGGTGTGAAGTAAGTGAAAAAGAGGACTCCCAAGTGCCAATCAGGGCTCTCCACAAAATTCCTTATCAGGTCCAGAAAAGTTGACTAGTGAAAGCCCACGCTGTAAAGAGAAGGAGGGAGGGAGGGTACTACAGTGAGAAAGGAGAGAGGGAGATGAGGACATGGTCACTTCAAGATGGGACTGATCCCCCCTTCCACACTTGAGCATTCCTGCCTATGTGGTCAAAACCACCCCAGGTGGCCAAAAATTGGAGTCCAACAACATCTGGAGGGTCAAAGGTTCTCCACCCCTGCATTTTAGAGGCCATAATTGCAGGGTCACCATGATGCCTCTACAAGGACTGCCAATGCACTAATAGAAACATGGTGCTTATGAATTTCACCCCATCCAAATGTCTCCTTGGGTCCCAGAGTTCCATATGACCTAGCCTTGTTTATAGCAAGGTGTTACTGTATCACTGAAGCATAATTTCTTCTGGGTTTTTCATTTTATTTCCAAGCTTCCTTTAGATTTTCACAGCTTGTTGCAGTATGCAGTTTATCATGTCCGCCCGCCCCCCCAACACAACATTTGCTGATGTACCCCAGTCCACATAGTTGTCAGCATATGTGCATTGAATAAATCACACCCTAAAGTGGAATCTCAAAGAGGTACTGTAGCTCCATTGCATCAGCATTTCTTCTTGAGTTGTGATTTAATGAATGTACAAAGTGAGTATGCATTCACTTGCAATTTAATTTTTAGAAATTCTCCATCAAACTATAGGAACATAGGAGAAGCCTGCTGGATCAAGCCAATGACCCATCTTGTGCAGCATCCTTTTCTTACACTAGCCACCCCGATGCTAGTGGGAAACTCGAAAGGGTTCTTCCTGTAGTTTCCAGCAGCTGGTATCTAGAAGCATTACTACCTCTGACAGTGGAGGCAGAGTGTGGCCATCATGGCTAGTAGCCAATGATAGTCCTCTCCTCTATAAATTTGTCTAATCCCCTTTTAAAGCAATCCAAGCTGGTGGCCATCACTACTTCCTGTGGGAGTGAGTTCCATTGTTTAACTATACATTGTATGAAGAGTCTTTCCTTTTGTTTGTCCTGAATCTTTCAATATCTAGCTTCATTGAATGTCACAAGTTTGTGTGTTGTAAGGGAGGGAGAATCAGAAGGCATGTGGAGAGGCAGCCCTGGATCCAATGGAAAAAATAATGGAATGGTTTGGGGGAAATTTGGTCCTCTGTATTTTAAACTGTACGTTGTTGAGCTCCATAATATATGCAACCCTGTCTATTGTTCCTCAGACCTTTCTGGATGGTATCCAGTGACATGGGGATTGCAAATATGTGTTCATCATGAAACCTGGCCACGCTTTTAACAAGCTGATTCTGAAAGGCAGTAACATCTCCCAGAAGAATGTGATAATTAAAGGGAAGTTGCCAAAGCTGGAACAAATTGCTGAATTGGGTCAGCCTTTCTGACAGTGACCTTTGTCTGCATGAAAGGAAAACTAAAATGCCCTTTTGTAAATGATGACTCATCTGTAATTCTGATTCCCCTCATAATCTGCAGTGGGATTTCCCCTTTGCTCATGGTTTAATTCAGTGGATTTCAAGTCATATTCCCAGGGAGATGGGAAACACAGGGTTCATTTAAAGCTTACCAGGTAGTCCTCAGTGAGAAATCAGCTTTCCATCACCATTTATCTTCCCCTACAATATGTAACTGCAAGAAAATATTTGGTGTCTTCTAGGGTGGACTATCAGTTTACATGAAGTACTGTTGAAACCTATCAGGTTTAATTAGTGCCTTGCATGAATATGGCTCCAAGGTGTCTCTCCATCCCCCCCTTCCTCCTAGTATTCCCTCCATCTCTCTGTCTCTCACACTCACTCTCACACACAGCTCCAAGGACAAACATCTGCACCATACTATGATTCAGTGGGAGTTTGGGAGGGACTCCCCACCAAAGGAGTTGGTCCTCAGGTGGTTAAGTGTCAACGTTTGCCCTGAAAGGGTTAAGATGGAAGTAAGGTGTTTCAGGAGTTAAGGAGAGACCAAGAATCTTGCTTCCCATATTGGAGAGACAGTATTCCCATGTTGGAGGTTACATTCACAAGCACAGAATGAAAGCAGCATCCATTCTTGTCCCTCATGTGTCTCCAACACTGGATATACACGAGAGTCATTGAGCTATCAGAATTAATAGCAACAGATGTATTGGCTAATCAGAATTTATGTAATCATATATACTGTTATGGGCTACAAGGGATTCCCTTCTAAACTGATGATCCTGTATCCAATGAAGTCTAGAATCTAGTAGAAGAGGCCATTGAAACATTCAAACAAGTTTTGTTGTAAGATAATGGCCTTAGCTGGCCAGTTAAATTCCATCATTTATTGCATTTATATCCCAGATACTTCCTTCAAGGAGTTTAAGGTCATACACATGGGTCTCACCTCCCTACTTCAATCCTTGCAATGACTCTGTGAGGTAGATTAGGCTGAGAGACAGTGGCTGGGCGGAGGTCAGCCAGTGAGCTTCATGGCTGAGGGGAAATTCAAACCCTGGTCTCTCCCAGTTCCTAATTCCACAGTCTAACCATGACAACACACCATCTCTCAAAAATGCAAGAGTGTAGGAAGCTGCTTTATAAAGAGTAAAACCACCTAACTCAGTATTGCCCACACTGACTGGCAGCATCCCTACTTGGAGACACTGGGGATTGAACCAGCATCTTCTGCTTGCAAAGCAGATGCTCCACCCCTGAGTTACAGTCCTTCCTCTCATTTTTCTCTCTTATTTGACAGTCGCCAAGAGGCATTATTTATTTTGGGGCACCCTTGGGTCATCATCAGCCACAGTCTGTGGTTTGGGGGTACTTGGGGGGGTGCTCTTAGGTTGTTGTGAGCCACTTAGAGCATGATTCTACTATGAATAAGTGACATATAAATAAACTCATGTAAAAATAGCATTTGATAAAGCCCCCTGGCCATGTCCAACCAAGTTACAGATGGCCAGTCTCCAGTTTACCATTTAGGAAACAGTTATCACTACCTTTGCTCAATATGTCTGGGGGGGACAATGGGGAGAGAGAGAGAGAGAGAGAGAGAGAGAGAGAGAGAGAGAGAGAGAGAATATATATATATATATATATATATATATATATATATATATATGAATGAATATGAGAGAGAGAGGTTAGTATTGTAAACAAGTGCCAAGGGCAGGTGCTGAGGGGGGAAGAAGAATATAACATGAGGAGGAAATGAATTTAACATCAGGGGTAGGGTGGGGGAAGTGGGGAGCCAGTCCGCTTTCTGAAAAGACTGCAGGGTTCAGCGAGCAGATGGGAGGCTTGTGCCTAGAAAAATTAACACACTTGGCATCCTGAATGAGATTGAGATGTGAGCGCAGGTGATAAGAAAGCAAAGGGAGTGGTGTGGGGGAAACAGCCAAGGAATTGCTAAAGGGGGGGGTGTCTACTGGCTGCTGCATTCTGTTTTCCTATGCTAATAAAGAGATGAAAGGCATCGGAACAGAAGAATTTACCGGCAGAAGCCTTTTCTATTTTATTTTTCAAGGTTTCTTTGTCGTTGGTTTTTTTTTAGGTGTTGGGAAGAATAAGAGGATAAATGGGCTTCTGAACCCCCTCCAACCAGTTTATGAAGTTGAGAAATAAAGCAAAGCATCGAGTGCCTTGATGAGAAAATTAAAGTACTGTATATAAAATATTTAGCTGGAGATGCTTCTCAGCCATCAGCCAAGCGTTGCATAATGGAAATGGGTCCGTTCTGGGCATCATTTTATTCCATTTCTCTCTATTATTCTCCTCCATTCACACACACACACACACACACACACACACACACACACACACACACATGTAGAAAAGCAATTCAGAAAATTGTCGGCATACATACAGCTTGTATTCTTAATGGCTTGTTTCTTAATACCCTCAAAACAAATTGGGATATTAGCAGGTGAGATTATTTCCTGCCTATTTGTGAAAATGATACCACGTTAGTTAGGGCTTTGTAGGTCAGATTCAAAACCTGGCCTGAAGACTTACTGGCAGTCAGTGTAGCTCCTTCAGAAGAGGTGCAACATGTGTGCAACAGGACACCCTATTAAGTAGTCTGTCTTCTGCAGAAGTGTTGGCACCAGCCTCAAGGGAAGCCCCACAAAAAGTGCATTGCATTAATCCAGAGTACCATGCACAGTGATGGAGCGCTGCCATTTCCCCCTTTTCTCATTCTTCTGCTCTTTTACTGCCATGCCCAAAGCAGCTACCATTATGGATCAAAAGCACTAATCATAATATACCAATAAAGAATCAACCATATGAAGCAGACAATACATTCACACAAAGCAACATCACAGTAAAATCAGGCAGCATCAATATTGCAAACGTCCCCATGGGGCTACCAATGAAGATGGTTGATAGAGTCATAGCATTGTAAACTTGGAAGGGACTCCAAGAGTAATATAGTCCAACCTCCTGTAATGCAGGAATCACAGCTGTGGAAGTCCTGGTGGCCATCAGACCTCTCCTTAAAAACCATTGACAAAGGAATGTCAATCACTTTCTGAGGGAGTGCATTCCACTGTCAAACAGCTCTTACTAATGTTCCCCCCCCCAATGTTTAGTCTGAATCTCCTTTCTTGACCATTGGTTTAGGTCCTCACCTCTGGAGCAGCAGAAAGCAAATTTGCTCCATCTTCCACGTGACAGCCCTTCAGGTATTTGAAGATGGCTACCTTATCACCTCTCAGAAGCTGCTGAGAGAACTAATTGCCAGTCATTTTGACTGGTACAGCCAGAAGGAATCACATGACGTCAATTCTAAAGCACCTATATACTACTGAGCCCAATTCAAGGTCTAAATGACTTAGGACCCAGGTCACTGCCTCTCTTTGCATGAGGACTACCCGTGTTTCTCCAAAAATAGAATTTCAGAAATAGACTGGAAAGAGAAGTTGCTGAATTGCAACTTATCACCAAGCTCAAAACCATGGAGGGACCTGGTTTGAACAGAGATATCGGATTCTTATCTCATTATACATGATAAGCGATCTTCAGCCATCTCAACCCTTGCTTTTTCATGCAAAACCATTTGCAGTCGTTTCCGGTCATCAACAGCTATCAGTCAGTCAATCACCCATTTCCACCACCCTTCTGAGTGATCCCCCCTCCCCATCCCCACCCCTCCCCACCCCTTCTCTACATAAGTGCCTGGAAACTTCCATTTCACTGTATCTGAAGAAGTGTGCATGCACACGAAAGCTCATACCAAAATAAAAACTTAGTTGGTCTTTAAGGTGCTACTGAAGGAATTTTTTTTATTTTACTTCGATCCAGACCAACACGGCTACCTACCTGTCTCCAAAAATAAGACACTGTCTTATATTTCCCCCCCTCAAAAACACACACACTATGGCTTATTTTCAGGGGATGTCTTATTTTTTTCCCTCCTCCTGCAGCAGCTGGCATTGCTGCTGTGCCTATCACTATGCCTTATTTTTTGGGTATGGCTTATATTCCTTGAATGCTTAAAAATCCTGCTACAGCCTATTTTATGGCTACGTCTTATTTTCGGAGAAACAGGATATATTTTAATATCTGTGGGGGAGTTCCACCCCACTAGGTGAAGTACATAGCGTAGGGACACAGAATAATGGACTTGAGTCATGCACATTAATTTTAATGGGTCTACTCTGAGTAGGCCTAACATTGGCTATGGCCAGGGTTTTATTCGGCTGGAACTCAATGAAACTCAGTTCTGGCACCTCTCTGGTGGCCACCATTGCCTTTATAAGAGAACAAGGGCCCTCTTTTTCTAGAGAAATAGCAGTGGCTACAGCCCTTAGCTCATGAGAGGCTGGAGGTCCACCTACTGAATCCAAAGGATAGGGGAACATTCTGGGGTTGTAAGGACCTCCTTAAGGGAACTCATAACAATGAATTTTTGTGATGAATTTGTAATGATTTTTTGTGACCACCTAAAAAAAATAATTCTGGAAACTGATGCAGAAGTGTGATGACCTGAGCTTACAATTGGAAAAACAGAGAAATCAAAATTCACCAGTTTGCTATCTCTAGACACCCCTGAGAAAAAAATAATTGTCAGATGTGGGAGATCCCCTCTGAAAGCACCAATCCATTTGCCCTGCAGGAGAAACTCTTGTAGGAAAGACTTCACAGCTGGAAGGGTGTGTGTGAGATTCCTGAACGAGGCACAGCTAACGACTCCACGAGAAGCCCTGACCCTTCGTTGCACTCTAAATTCTGTCTCGTTTTTTGGTTGTTGCAAAATTAAACCAATAATGTAATGGAGCCTGTGAGTAAAGAACAAAGATGCTGCTGGTAACTAGAGCAAGGAGCTATTGAGGCCATCACTGGCGATACATTCCTTTGCAATAAAGGATTGGGATTCTCCCTACAAGAGGTCATAATGGCAACAACGATCCTCCAGGTCTGCTATCAAGAAGCCCCACTAAAAGCCAGTAATAGTGCTATTATGTGAAATCTAAGTGCGTTCTCTCTCCAGCCATTTCTTACAGACAGCTGCATTTAAGAATGACAGGAGCTGCGGTATGTTCCACACACAGACGCCTCTGCAAGTCTCAATTTTGCTCTGGACCTTGGTGCTTCCAATTACCCAGCTATGTTTCCAAAGTGGGGATGGGGTGGGGTGCGTTCTTAAAAATCATCAGGGTTGTATCCAACTAAGTTTTACTTACCCATCAAATTCAATGGAGCCAAGTTTGCCACATCCACTAACTTCCACGGGTCTCCTAATGGGACTAATGTTAGATACAACCCATTATTTCCAGATTTTGTATCAAATCCCACCTATTTATTCCCCCTCCCATGTCTTAATTTGGAGTTGATGGAAGGGGGAAGATTCTGAGGCTTCCGCAGTGAAGAACTCTGATCCAGAGGATGCCAATGCAATGTCCTTGAGCAGGAGAACAACTGGCTCATCTATGAACATAAGAGCAGTCTTCTGGATCAGGTCAATGGTCCATCTGGTCCAGCATCCTGTTCTCCCAGTGCCCAATCAGATGCATGTGGGAAACATGCAAGCAGGATCCAAGCACAAGACAGCTCTCCCTTCCAGAGGTTTCAATTAGAACTCAGAAGAACTACTTCCCTATGGGCCCTTCCCTAGGATCACCAACAGGCAGCTCCCTGAGCTTCTCACATCCCTTGTCCTACTCCAAGCAGTCACTTCAGGATGTCTCTTCAGGACTTATGACACCTGAAGCACTGCTATTTTTCTTGTCACTGCCAGGTAAGGCTACTAGGGCCCGCTGGTGGAGGAGGGGGTTCACCCAAAGGCACATCTTGGGACTCCGGGTCCACACTTTATGTTTTGAGGGCACCTAAGCAGGTGTCTGTCTCATGCCTGTGCAATGTAGCCATTTTGATCCCCAAACAGGAGGGTAACTGTGCCCTCAGCATTTGCCTTCCTTCCCTAATGGAAGCAGAACCGTCACCGATAATAATAGAAGATGGTGCCTTGGCTTCACCTGGCTGGGACACAGCTAATGCTGATAAATGTGAGGCTGGTTTATGAGGCGTGAAGGGAAGCAGGGCACAGAGGAAAGGCGGGCAGGCAAAAGGGCTGGACTCGGAAATTAAAGGTATAAATCTTTGGTGTTGCCTTTGCCATCTCTGAACGTCAAGCCAAGACACAGGGAAATGGTGCTGAACAGTTGAGGAGCAAAAGGGAAAGGCTCCATTGATGTCATCACGGGGGGATGTGTTGCCTGGGTCAAGGTTCTGACATTCACCCCAGAGCCATTAGCCATGATGACTGTGCTCCGCCTCCATGGTCAGAGGCAGCAAAGCTTCTGAAGGCCAGTTGCTGGAAGCCACACAAGGGGTGAGGGATCTTGTGCTTCGGTCCTGCTTGTAGGCTGGATGGAGTAGATGGTGTTTTTGTCTGATCCAGAAGGCCTTTTTAATGTTCTGTGGTTCATGTCAACATTGCATTCAGGGAGTGGTCTTGCTTGTGCTTCACTTTTGGGTACGGTTCTGCGGGGCTCCATCACCTGAGACCAGCTGATTTAGTGCACTGCCCACCACATATATCAATCAGATAGAAATAATAATAATAATAATAATAATAATAATAATAATAATAATACTATACCATAAAATGAAGATAACTACTGTATTAGTCTGAGAGGTACAGATCGTGTCATCACTAATTGGAGTTTGCAAAAATTGAATTTCTCAAGCATCGCTACAGTTGCCACAATTCTTCTATTTTCAGTGATTAATGAAATTGCACCAGATTGTCAGATTGTTTTATAGAAATTAGGGAGATGCAGAAATATGTCATTGAATTTCCTGAATGTATTCTTCCCCTGAAAAAGAGGTTTCCATGTTTCCTACCCAGAGCACATGAGAATACCTTTAGAATTTTGTTGTGTGTGGGGTTACCATTTTGTTGTGGCAGCGATGTGTGTGCTTTTCTCTTTTCAGTAATCCTTTGCTCTCACACCCAAAGTGAGGATATGATAAACAACAGCAAGCGAGAAGTGAAAAAAGGAGGCACGAGAAGAAAAATGATGTTTTAACCTTAAATAGTTTTCTAAAATCAAAACTGCAATCCTAATATCACAGAGCATCAGTTGCCTGACTGGATACAAGGCAGCTTCATATATTCATTTGTATCCAGGGTTCCCATATATTAAGGCAGGTGTGTGGTGCAGGGACCCCTTCCCCATTGCAGAGCCTTTCTGGTGGTGGCTCTGCAGTGAGGAGGGGTGCAGGGACCCCTCCTCACTGAAATGTGCCTTGCCTCAACTTTGCATTCTTTCAAATGCCAGGCATTTTAGTGGCAGACAGATTGGCATGACTTTTATGTTGTTTTCAATTATGCTATTGATGGCTGAGGCTGGTGGGAGTTCTGCTTCAACAATATCATGGAACCATAGAATTGCAGAGTTGGAAGTCCAATGCCCTGCAATGCAGGAATCTCAGCTAAAGAATCCCTGCCAGATGGCCATTCAACCTTTGCCTGGAAACCTCCAATGAAGGAAAGTCTGCCACCTCCTGAAGGAGTCCATTCCACTGGGAAACAGTAGTCAGAATCTCCTTTCTTGCCATTTCAATCTATTAGTTCAGGTCCTCCCCTCTGGAGCAGCAGAAAACAAGCTTGCTCCACCTTCCATGTGACAGCCTTTCTGTTATTTCAGGATAGCTATCATCTGGAAGGCCAAGGCTCCCCATCTCTGTGTTGGACCATTGACTCAATTCTTGATGGGACATAGATGGCCTTTCTATATAAGCATTTAGCTCTCACTGAACAAGGAACACCATCACTTTTCATGTTCTGCCTCAAAACGAGAAATATTTCCTGAGGAGTCAAAGGCCTGACTAATCATTTGCTATGATTAGAAGAATCGGGGGGGGGGGGAGTTAATCAGGATGCAATGACACGGTATCCTGTTCACAGGGACAGACAGAAGTGGGTAGAATTTTTGCTGCCCTGATCCCGCCTGGCATCCCTTGTTTCTAAAGTATGCCAGCTTGCTGCCCTCATAAAGCTGCCACACTGCACATTTGGGCAAGCTGTCCTTTTGACCTGCTCTAGTTAAGTAACAGATGCTGACACGGAGCGCTGTAGCGGGCCCATTCATCCCCCAAGGAATGCCATAGCAGCACAGAAAATCCACAGCCAACTGGACAGACTGTCACCCTAGGCCAAATTAGCTGCCAGCAGTCTGAGAATAGCAGCTCGTTAAAAGCTACCAATTAGCCCTGAAAACTGGAGTGGGCTCATTAGTGCAGAAACCTGGTGGCAAAAACGGCACATGCCAGAGAGGGATTAGCCCGGGAATCTGGATGTCTCAATGAAGGGTTTTGTCTTCAATGAGGACGTGCAATAGGATGGACACTCAGACCTTGACGATGAGCCAAGTGTCTCTTTGCAACAGCATGGAACCGTCATGGCTGATGCCTACAAAATATCCAGGGGTGGGATGTTAAATTGATCCCGCCATGGGCATACCCAGGATCAAAACTAGGGGGGGCAAGGGGAGGGGCCAAGGCACGGAAGGGGAGGGGCCACAAAGTGGGCGGGAACGACGAACTCGCGCTCCGCCGGGCTGTGCCCCTCCCTAGAAGCAGGGCTGGTGGGCGGAGGTGGAGCCCAGCCCAGCGGAGCGCGAGTTCGGCGTTCCCGCCCACCGCGCCGCGCTCCCTGGTTCCCCGGCGCGCCCTCAGGCAAGGCCAAGCGCAGCGGGGAACCAGGGAGCGCGGCGCGGTGGGCGGGAACGCCGAACTCGCGCTCCGCTGGGCTGGGCTCCGCCTCTGCCCACCAGCCCTGCTTCTAGAGTAGGGCAGCTGCCCTAACTTGCCCCGTGGTGGGTACGCCCTTGGATCCCGCTCTAGTCTGTCTTTCATGGTTCCTTCCCTTCCCTATGTCATGAAGATTGTGCTCTATCTCCACTGTCAGAGGCAGCAATGCTTCTGAATAGCAGTTGCTGGGAATTGCATGTGGGGAGAGAGGCTGTTGAGCTCAGGCCTTGCTTGTGGGATTCCCACTGTGGTTTCTGCTTGGCCAATGTGAGAACTGGATGCTGGGCTAGATGGGACCCCTCTGGCCCAATCCAGCAGGGCTCTTCTGATGTGACCTCCTCTCAGTTCCATCTACAGCAGAGGCATTGTTGGTGATGACACGGGAGAAAGTCCTTTCTGTGGCTGCTTGCAGATTGTGCGATCCTCTCCCAACAGAGGTCAGACTGGCTCCCTCCTTGCTATTATTCCACTGGCAGGTCGAGTCCTTCCTGTTCAGACAGGCCTTTGGGAACCAAGGTGCAGATGCTGCTGATCACTGGGCTGCTGTCAGGCAAATTGTGTTTTAATTGCTGGTTTTAAATACCTTGTGGATACTGTATCTTTAAATGCTGAAAGTCACATTGAATCCCAAATTGGGAAAACGAGCGGGATATTACTATATTGAATGAATGAATGAATACCAGCATTGTGTTGTATGTTAGCATCAAGAGCATTAGTAGCACAACCCTGCACATCTTTACTCAGAAGTAAGTCAATGAGTTCAATGACACTTACTTCCAGGGGAACAGGAGTAGGATCACTGCCTTCCTTCTCCCCTCGCCCCTCCTATTGCAATGCTAACTTTGCACTCTCCTTCCATGAACCTCTGGAAAATCATCTGGTTTTGAAAGGATTAAGTATTCCCCTAAGTTTATTGTTGATGAGAGCAATGTAGTTGTTTATTGCAAAGTGGAGGTTTCAGCCTACCAAGAGCAATTATTTGAAGGCATGGAATTACATGGGGCTTAGAGATGTGTTATATGCCTAAGAAGATATTATCTAGCTTCTGAAACAGCCCCTGGGTAGCTTGGATTACTCGAATCATGTCGGTATCTGATCCACTCAGAGCCGAGAGGGAAAGGGACCCGTGTTTCCTCTCTCTCCCCCCTATGAGTCCCGTGTTTGCTTTGGGTGACACAACGTAAATTGAGCTCCGGTTTCTTCTCTTCCTCAAAGTTTAACCACCTCCTGCTTTGTGGATGAGCTCTACAGTTCCGAAGCAGGGAACCAGTTCGATAGGAAGGTTTTTGCACAGGAGAGCTAGAGGGTGGGAGATACATCCTATTGACCTCTGTGCCGATGACCTCCTCTTGTTTTTAAGCGATTCAATTACCAGTACTGTGGAGCCCACTTAATGAGTTCCACAAAGTCTCTGGTCTGGAAGTCAATTTGCATAATGGGCACATCTACATCTCTTGAAATGCAGAGAAACACCTCTGGCTTTGTGAACATAGGAAACTGCCTTATATCAAGTCAGAAAGCTAGTTTGTCTTAGCTTAGTATTGCCCAGCTCTACCTAGATATGCCATTGGGGATTGAACCTGCGACCCTCTGCATGCAAAGCAGATGCTCTTCCTTGAGCTGCAGCCCTTCCTTGTAGGTTTAATGTGACAGCATAGCTACATTAAGTACCTTGGTGTTCTTCATCTCCCCAATATTTGATACAATTGGAGAAATGCAAATTTAGACCTTTATCGGAGATACAACAGTGGAAATGAGTTTTTGGGGTTTTCTTGACATTGTTTGTGTGGATATCAGCCGTGGAAAAAAGAGTGTTTTCTATACCTGCATTGCAGGGAGTAGTGTCCCTTCCCACTCTACAGTTCTATGATTCTGTGGCCTGTTCCAGACTCTGGCCAGTGCGTCCATCAAACGTCCGAGACCCTGCCATAGCTGCAATGCTGGTCTGTGCTTCTTTGGTAGTCTGGGCATTGCTGAGTGGGCATTTGAACCCAGGTCTTAGTATTTGTATATTGTGATGGTTTTTTAATTCAAGCTGCTTTGGGAGCCAGTTTTGCCTGAAAAGCAGAGTGTAAATATTAACAAATATCAATATAGTAAGTCGCTCATTGGCTGGAGGAGAAGAGAACAAAGGTTGGTTAAAGAGCCATGAGTCTAGGAGGTCCCTTTTTTCTAACCTTATGGAATGTTCTCCCTGGGGAGACTTACGTGGGGCCTGGGGAAAACACCCCTCTTTGACCAGGGCTTTGACTGCCCATGAACTATGACCTTTTGAATGTTTTGAATGTATCCTCCCACCCCCTTGGATTTAATGAATATATGGTGTTTCTTTTTGTAAAGTCACTTTGAGTTGCCTGTGGCAAGGAAGATGATCTAATAATTTGAATCACAGAATTGCAGAGTTGAAAAATACCCCCAAGGATCATTTTGTCAAACCCTATGCAATGCAAGAATCACCGCTAAAGCATCCCTGGCATACGGCCATCCAACCTTAATAATAATAATAATAATAATAATAATAATAATAATAATAAGCTAGCCATGGTGAATCTCTCTGCCTCTCTTGGCTGAAATCAGTGTTACCTGAAAGCTCCTTTGCTTTTACCAGCTCAATGGACTCGCTTGAGTCCTGTCCCCAGCTGCCTGATTCCTAAAATGTGATGCTTTGCAGGTACATTTCAACCCTCTTGGCCCCTTGGAGGTGGATTTCAATCACAGTGCTTTATACTTCCCAGCTCCTCTTTATAGGAGTCACCCCTCTTATTCAAAGCCTAACCCTTTTAACACGCTGCATAACAAAGATGATTTGTCCCACAGAGCGATAAAATATATTTATGGGTTGTTGCAAGCTCCATAATTGAAACGACATTAGAGAAAGAGAAGGATTTTTTCTCTCCCTTCCTGTGTTTTTTTTTTAAGCCTTACCAGTTCCAAGCCTTTCTAATAGTGTTTTAAACTGTAACTTAGCTTTTAAAAAAGTTTATTGCCCCTTAATTCATTTGGTTTCCTCATTTGAATTTTTGCTGACAGGGTGCAAACTGGCTCCCTTCCCCATCTAGATAGCCCGGACTCCAACAATTTATTATTCCTTTCAGCTTTAATCAGAGCATTTCTTAAACTCGGCATTAATAATACAGCATTTTTCAATAACGACTAAGATAAATTGGGGTTATTTATACCCGTTGCATCTACAGTTATTTTCAAGGTATATGCTATAAGCCATTCTGATGTCTTTGTTGAAGTAAAGGTTCAGTCAGGGAAAATGTGCCCCTTGAGCACGGGCAGGCCTTGGTAATATGGCGTCTTGTAGGATGCCAAAATTTGACACCCCTTCCGCCCTCACGCTGCCTTCCCAAAGCCAAGCAAGGGAGGTGCAGGGGTTTGGGAAAGAGGTGTGAGGCTCTGGCAGGGTGATAGAGACCTTCCGCCTCCTTCCCCAAGCTGGGAAAGTGCTAACTAGGCTTGGGAAGGAGGAAAGAGAAGTCCAGGACCCTGTCAGATCCCTCATGCCTCTTTCCCAAAACCCAGCACTTACTAGACTTCGGGAAGGAGGCAGGAAAGCCCCTGGACCCTATGTAGGGGAACCAGTCATGTTGCCCTAAATCTGCCTCTGCTTGTGAGTGATGCTCAGTTAAGTTGGGCATGATACAAGTCAGGGCCGTCTTTAGTATATGTGCCGCAGGGATGCAAAGATCTGTCCAGCGCCCCCAATAAACTTTTATTGAGCTTTTCTTTGGGAGGGGGAAGCAAAAGTTGCTGACCCTTTTTTAGGGGGGAAATCATTTACCTGTAACAACGACGCAGTGGGAACAACTACGCTACGGAGGAACAGAGCGACGGAGGAGGAGGGCGGGGACTTTCACTCCATTGATTTTCACCGCCGATGGTCGAGAGGGTCCAGTACACAGTAGGTATGCATTTGGCGCCCCGCAGAATTCGGCGCCCGGGTGCCCCACACCCCTTGCACCCCCCGGGTAAAGACGGCCCTGATATAAGTCACAAGGATATGGTGACTGCATGGCTGAGGAATTAGCCTCCGATAGGAAGGGAGGAATTGTGTTTCTGGACATCTTTGAGTACATCTGGGCAACAGTGTTATTATCCCTGTGGTGTTTGCGGTTGTCCCATCATAACTTAATCATTTGGAGATTCTGCCAGGCTGTGTAGCACCTCATTCTTAGCGGAGGCACAAAACCTCTTCGAGCTGTACTAATTCAAGACTTTTGTGACCAAATGCTCCTGCACAAATATTTCCATGTGCATAGGAGCCAACTCCAGGGGGCTGTGGGTCCTTGGCCACCCACAATAATATAATTGTGGGGGCCGGGCACTCACAAAGTCAATGAGAAAAGCCGGCAGGCAGCAGCGGTGCTGCTTTGAGGGAGAAGCAGTTCAACTCCATCCTCTGCAGCCAGCCAGTGAGGAACCCTTCGGGGGGGGGGGCAGATGGAGGCAGAGTCTCTCTGCCTCCAAGCCCCTCCCCATGGGGAGCCACTGCAGAAAAGGCCTGCTCTTGTGTTGCTGTCTCCGGGCCTCTCATGGAAGAAGCACATGAAGAAGGGTCTCAGATGATTACCACAGGGTTCTGATTGGCTCATAAGGAGAGATGTAGTCCTTGAAGTATTGTGGTCTTGAGCCATTTAAGGCTTTATTATAGGGGTCAGCAAATTTTTTCAGCAGGGGGCTGGTCCACTGTTCCTCAGACCTTGTGGGGGGCTGGACTATATTCGGGGGTGTGCGAACGAATTCCTATGCCCCACAAATAACCCAGATATGCATATTATTATTATTTTAAGCGCCCATTCTTCTAATGTAAAAACACCAGGCAGGCCCCACAAATAACCGAGAGGTGCATTTTAAATAAATGGACGCATTCTACTCATGTAAAAACATGCTGATTCCTGGACCATCTGTGGGCCGGATTGAGAAGCGGATTGGGTTGGATCCAGCCCCTGGGTCTTAGTTTGCCTACCCATGGCTTTATAGGTCAAAATGAGATTGTCCAGGGTTTCCTTTCCTTAGAATGAAGGTCACCAGGGACTGTGGTGTCTCTTGGATGTATGGTTTTATTTACACATATAAACAGGTTGAGCATAGAATGGAGGGGCTCACAACATTAACAACCCCCAACAGATCTTGCTTTCCCATTAGGGTTTCAGAGAAGCCTGAGACTCATCTTCGGATCCAGCACAGAGCAAGACATGTCTCTGTCTATCCAGCTTCCAGTACCAGTAAGCGCTCTCTCTCTCTCTCCCCCACCCACATAGGGTTGCCAGACTCAATAGAGGACAGGACTTCTGTGCCTTTAAATGCCCTGCTCTCTTTTGAGTCTGGAAACCTTAAAGAGAAACCAGCTGACCCTTTGCTTGGAAATTAAACAAAGGGTCTGCTGGTTTCTCTTTAAGGTTCCCAGACTCAAAAGAGAGCAGGGCAATTAAAGGCACAGAAGTCCTGTCCTCTATTGAGTCTGGCAACCCTACACCCACCCCCACCCCCAATCCACCCACCCCTCTATTGTTCAGCCAAGTAAAACAGGAAAAGACCCACCTGTTTGTCTCTATGGCAACACAACTCACTCTTTGAGATGCTGATGAAAGCATTTAACTGGCCAGATAAGGCCATTCTAAGGAACTCAATCAATCAGTTTACCAGGTTTCCTCTTGTAGATTCTTAACTCACAGTCATAGGATCACAGCTTTGGAAGAGACCCGTGGGTACCATCCATTCTGATACTCCCTTCAAAAGCTATAACACCCAGCTATTGCACCCAGATTAATTTTGTGCAGAGTTTTCTTGTGGGGCGTTCCTGTGCATTTGCAAAACACGGCAAAAAAAGAATTTTTATGCAACCAGGTGTACAAATCAGGAGGTACTTTTTTTTGGCTAGCATTTTACAGGTGTATAAATATGACAATGCAGAGGTGGGTGGGGGAGGAGAAAAGAACAAATGAACTCAAGGAACCGACAGCTGGACCACCCCAAATTGTGCATGGATCACATTCTGTACCTGAAATTCAGAAGTTTAAAAAAGCACACAACTTGGAACAATGGTGGATTGCTAATGCAACCATGCCCCTTTTGAAAGCAGAACCAGTTGACCTGTAGAATCTGGGGAGAAATTTGAATGAGGAGAATTGGGGAAGCATCACTAATGCGTATGCAATCTTCATTAGCTGAAGGAAGTTGCTATTCCTTGTTTTGCTCAACCATTTCTCCTTCAGTTACATTCTCCTTTGCCCGGAATTCTCTATGCAATGAAGGATTGTCATCACTGAACTAATAACTAATATTGATTTGCTAGAAAGGAAGCGGGTGGAAAAGAGGGGAGGGGGTGGAAAACGAAAGAAAAAGGCTAAATTATTGCTTTCCATCTTTCTAGTGTCGACCTGTCAAGCAAGGGGAGGAAAAGCCCTCAGGAAAAAGGCAAATCAGCGTGAAATGTGGAGAACAAAAAAACCCTCCAAGATGCACAGTGCCTGCACACTATAAATTTCACCAGCACTTTAATTAGAGGATCAACGAAAGAATCCAATGAGAGGTATAATGTACAAAGTGCAATAAAACAACAACAACTCTAAACACCTTCCTGTTTATTATAGGTTTATTAGTCTTTGAATTTGGGCAAAGGATATATACTGTGTATATATATATATATATGTTGTGAAAAGCACAATTCGATGCCAGTCAGAAGTGTTTCCTAATGCCCTGACAGCTGGTTCTGGAGAACACACTGGAGGAAGTGAGCTTCATGATGGCTGAGTGGCGATTTGAACCCTGATCTCTCCCAGGTCCTAGTCTGACACTATGACCACTGTGCCACATTGTTATCCATTATGCAGGCTATGCTTTTCCTCCATGGTTGGAGACGGCAATGCTTCTGCATATCAGCTGCAGGAAACCACAGAAGGGAAAATCCTCTGTTGCTGGTTTCCCACAGGTATGTGGTTGGCTACTATGAGAACAGGATGCTGGACTAGATGGGCCACTAGCTTGATACAGGAGGCTCTCCTTGTGTTAATATGTGGGGTGGGAATGACAGGGGGGTTGGAGAATAGAGTGAGCAAGGACACAACCCCAGCTATATTCTCCAAGGCCTCTCTGAAGGAAGCAGCATCCCAGTCAATTCCAAGGAGGAAAGGAAAAATGGAGCATTTATTTTGCCACTTCTCAAAATTGCTTCTGAAAACTTCATCCCTTGCTTTCAATTCCCCTTGGCATTTGCTTTATTGCAAGGGGCTTAGGGAAAGTTTCGACAGAGATCTTTTGCCACTTAGAATTGACCTGTGCTACTTGGAACAAAATGGAGAAGATGTGTGCTTCTAACCTAAAACCATGAAAAGGATGCACAGTTTCTGGGGTGAGACATGACAGGTTTTTTTTATGACCTTAGACAGGATTGGGCAGAATATAGATCTGGGTCTACTAGCAGCCAAACATTTTGTAACCATAAACATTTTGTAACCACCTGCAAATCTCTAGGAGATCAGCAGTAAATTGGCAATGGTTTCTGGTTTCCAGTTTTGAAGTGGGACGAAAATGACTTAGCCTCACCCCACCCCTGTCCTAAGTTGTACTGTTGAAATGAGGAAAGCTCGGGGAAAGCTGGAGGGGGATTTTTGTGTGTGGAAGTATTGTGAGTTCCATTCAATTCTGGAACTCAAGGCAAACTTGTGGACTCTTTAATTCTAAGTGTATGTCTCTTGCACAAGGCTTTGGAATGGCAGATCTCAAGGTTTTAGTAGAAGAGCGATCATGATATATGATATCGAAAGTTGTCCAAGAAATGCTGGGTGATGCCCTGTTCTCATGTCAGTTTGGAATAATTAGGTTTTAAGATGGGAAATGGGAAGTCATAAGAACATTAGCAGAACTTGCCGGATAAGACCAATGCATACCTGCCAAGTCCGGGTCGTAAATATCTGGGATCGGCAGCGCGCGCATGACCGGAAGTTGTGTGACGCAACTTCCGGTGGTGCTTCGCCCTTCTATGGGCACCAGAAAATGGCGGCGCCAGCGCCGGAAGTCGCTTCCGCGCATGACCGGAAACACGTAAAGCGACTTACGGTGCCGGCGCCGCCATTTTCTGATGCCCATAGAAGGGCAAAGTGCCACCGGAAGTCGCGTCACGCAACTTCCGGTCATGCACGGAAGCGACTTCCGGCGCCGGTGCCACCATTTTCTGGTGCCCATAGAAGGGCAAGCGGCACCAGAAAAATGCCCGGGTAACAATTGCATTCTCCTCCACAGTCATAGCTGCCAAGTTTCCCGATTTAAGGGAAAATACCGGGATTTTCCGCTAAACAGGAGACCGCTGGGAAACGGTAAGAAAAAAGGGGTTTTCCCGGCGGATACGGGATACTTGGCAGCTATGGACCAATGGCCCATCTAGTCCAGCTTCCTTTTCTCGCTGTGGCCAAGCAGATAGATGCACGTGGGAAATCCATACGCAGGACCTGAGCACAAGAGCCCTCTCCTCCCTTGTAGTAGCTTCAGCAACTGATTCAGAAGCATTACTGCCATTGACCATGCGGGCAGAACACAGCCATCACACTGATTGACTTATCTTCCATGAATTTGTCCAGTCCTTTTTCAAAGCTATCCAAGTTGGTGCCCATCACCACCTGGCTGGAGTTGATGGGATGTGGAGTCCAACAGTATCCAACAAGTTCCCCATCCCTGAATTAGACAGTCACTTGTGTTTCCCTGGTTACCTCCATGACTTGCCCTCACTCTCCCTAGCTACTCCCATCAACAGCCTTTATTGCTCCAAGATACCTCCATCATGACTCTGCCTTCTTTTAAGGCAGGGATGGGCAACTTGTTAACCTCCTGATTTTGCTGGACTATGACTTCCATCATCCCACACCAGCTGTGGCCGCAGGTTCCCCATACCCGATCTATATTTTCTTCTTCTTTCTCACTCAGGAATTCGTTCTTTGGATTTATCTCCACTTCATTTGCAAGAAGTAACTTTTGACAACACCCCCCAAGCAACACATGGTTTCTCTCGTCTTCTCTAGCCAAGACAATTTATAATAGATAAAATGTCACTCATACATCACGTCAGCACGTCAGGGTTGCACTTTGCAAGGCGAACTCAGCTTCGCAGTCTCCATGGCGGCAAAGCCCGGGCTCAACAGTAGTGCCTGCAAGCACTAAGAGCTTTATAATTTTTATAGGCTGTGCCTTCTTCGTTAAAATCATTTAGGTGGGACGGGGGAGACATATCTTTGAAAGGTCATAACTATAAAAATATTGGGAACATAATGTTTGCCATTTTCCTTCTCTTCATAACCTCCATTCTTTGAGCATTTTATGGGAAAGCTCTTTTGGTTCCCTTCAACACACACACACACAGGAACAAATAAATGTTTGCAAATGCATCTTACAACCTTGTGTTATGGCTATAGAGCAGGTTGGGGAACACTGTGGCCCTCTACTTGTTGTTGGACTCCAAATCTCAGCATTGCCATGGCCAATGGTCAGGGACAGTGATGGGGAGAAATTCAATTCTGTTTGCATTTGAAGTCAAATCTATCAAATTCTTACTTTCTTAAATTAGCATGGGAACCTAAAAAACGCCATCGTTCAAAATTTGCACATATCCAGGATTTTTGGTATGGTTCTCCAACCATAGGAGGTTTACCAAAATGCAAATGTGCAATAAAAATCAATTAATTAGTGAAAATAACACACACTTTCTATTAATGAGAAACTGCTTGCAAAAAAATGTGTACGTTAATCAAAAACTCCATGCAAAAAAATGCATTTGTTAGGAGAAAATTGCACCAAAATGTCGAAGAATCTTAATGAGAAGCTTTTAAGAAGGAATTTGCAAATTGCCAAAGAACTGTAGAGAACTGAATATATGTTTGGTAGAAAAATGAGAAGCTGAGAGAACAGAAACTGACAGATTCTTCAATCCGTAGTCAGGGATAACAACAGGAGTGATAACACCTGGAAGCACACAAGTTAGGGGTAAGGATGGATGAATTTGTCAGTTTCAGTTTCCACCAGTTTCTCATTATTCAGTTCTCCACAATAGTTTGTGGCTTATTTATTTATTTTAAAAGTCCTCGTGAAAATTCTTCAGCACTTTAGTGCAAATTTCTCCCAATATACACATGTTTGTATGCAGTTTCTCCTGATATACACATTTTTTTGCACAGCAATGCTCCCCAATTTAATGCATTTTTTGTATGTTATTTTCATTAATCTATGCATATCTGTACATGTTGCTTGAACAGCGAACTGCAACTGCAAAAGTGTAAATTTCAAAGGACTGATCGATTGATTGAGTTTACCTATATGCCATTTTCCCTTTTGCTAGTTGGCAGAGGAACTGCAGTGATCTATACTTTCAGAGGCTTGGGGAAAATCAAAATTCCAGGTTCAGAAATCCATGAGAAATTCCCTCATGCAAATCCATGGTAATCTCCAACTTGTTACATGAACGCCCACCTAATGAACAATATCCAAGGAACACATTGTGTGCAGAAAGCAGGGCCTGCATGCATTTCTTAGAGTTAATTCATAGTTCGGTGTACCTGGCTACTAAGTATACCAACCAGAAACTATACTGGATTATTTGAGACATAGATGAAGAACATCTCTCACTTTCTCTGGCTGCGTTTCAGTTCATGCATCGTTTCAGAAAGTACAAATTGGGTTGATTCACCTTTAAGTGCATTCTGGATTGCTTCTTATCCTTAAAAATAAAATACAGCTTTATTAAAACTTTTCACATTACAATAAAAAAGCAAACTAATTGAAACAAAAAATAGTAAAAGAAAAAAGAGCCAGAAGAATACAGAGTGCTGAAGCATGTGGTTGTCCTTGCTCATCCTGTTCCTGATTCCAGTGTTCCTGACTTTGGCTTCTCCTGATCCCCCAGTACTGATACCTCCTGACTCGGACTGCTCCTGACTTTGGCTTCTACTGACCCGGAGTGTGGACCTACCGTAGGATCCGTCTGCACCTGACTGTTGCCTTCAGCACGCCAACCTGTTGGCGCCCTAACAGGCAGCCCCACACAGAGTGCATTGTGGTAATCCAGCCTCAAAGTTCCTAGTGCATGGACTCCAGTGGTCAGGCTATTCCTATACAGGAACGTCCTTAGCTGGTGAACCAGACACCGCTGCGAAAAGGCATACAGATATTGTTCCATTTGTTCCAACTGACTTTCCCTGTGTATCGGAAGAAGAGTATGCATGCACACGAAAGCTTATACCCAGAAGAAACTTAGTTGGTCTCCAAGGTGCTACTGGACAATTTTTTAATTTATTTCGACTGCATCAGACCAACACGGCTACCTACCTGAATCAAATTACAGGTAGGTAGCCGTGTTGGTCTGAGTCGAAGCAAAATAGAAAAAAATTCCTTCAGTAGCACCTTAAAGACCAATTAAGTTTTTATTTTGGTATGAGCTTTCGTGTGCATGCACACTTCTTCAGATACACAGCAGATACACAGGTGTATCTGAAGAAGTGTGCATGCACACGAAAGCTCATACCAAAATAAAAACTTAGTTGGTCTTTAAGGTGCTACTGAAGGAATTTTTTTCTATTTTACCTGAATCTAACTTTCCCTTGACAGACACACACACACACACACACACACACACACACACACACACACACACACAGTATGACTTCAGGGCTGTGCCTTTGTTTCAAGGAGAACTGAGTGAATGGAGGTGATGTTTTTGCATCCCTCAGGGAGTTGCAAACATCACCTCTCTCTCCCTCCCCTCCCCACGCACGGGGATAAGAATAGGTTTCTCGCCCACCTGGTTTTTGACGATTACCTTTGCCAAACAGAAGGGATTGATGGTTTCTATAGTAATGTTCCGCGGTGCATCTCCAGATTGTGTACAGCACACACAATACCAGCTTACCCTCTCTGCCACCCTGCCAAGCAGGGCCACCGAGTGCAGCTTGTGGGCTCTTGCAACGGAACGGCAGCCTGGAGCGTGAGGGAAGCCCACCTGCCAGACTCGAGATGAGATCTGCGCCTACAGTACATTCAAATGCAGCTCGTTTTTCGGAGGATGTGAATGCCAGCCCCCAAATCCTTCATTGTGTAGAGCCTTTCATCGCGGCTTGAGAGGAGAATGGCTCACCCCTTTGCTTTTCGGATATATTTTTTAAATTACTGCACAGAGCGTCAAAAAATATTTTATCCTGTTAGAATATAAAATTTAAATAAACAAGGATGCAAGATGAGCCAGCCTGCTGGAACAGGCCAAAGGGGACCAATCTAGTCCAGTATCCTGTGCTCACAGTGCCTGCCCAGATGCACACAGGAAACCAGCAAACAGAACGTGAGTGCAAAAGGACTCTCCTCAGCTGTGATTCCCAGCAACTGGAATTCAGAGGCATACTGCCTCTAACAAGGGAGGTAGAGCAAGTTTCTAGACCTCATTGCTACATCTATGGCAAAGGTCTAGAAAATTAAAAGTACCTGGTTCATAGAATTGTAGAGTTGGAAGGGACAACGGGGGTCACTCTGCAATGCAGAACCCAACGTGGGGCTTGAACCCACAACCCTGAGATCAAGAGTCTCATGCTCGACTGACTGAGCTATCTGTTGAGTGCCTTGTAGCCCTCAATAGCCTTTCCCTCCATAAATTTGTGCAGCTCTCATTTAAAGCCAGTCAAGTTGGTGGATATCACTGGATATCACAGCTGAACCAGGTTCCACAAAAAAGGTTCCCAGAGTAATTGAAAAAAATCACAAACACATACACATGTGTGAGGGGCTGGAAGAAAGACCTGCTTCCTGTTGCAAGGCCCATTTCCACCTGGCCTAGGGGGCAGGGCCCAGACTCACCTTGAACAGCTAAAAGAGGCTCCTAGGAGGCCACTGGGATATTGCTGGAACAACTCTTGGGTTGGGGCAACTGGCTAAAATGTTCGAAAATGTTTTAAAGAGTTCTAATTTTGGTTCCTTTGTTTTGTTTTGGTCGGGTTGGTTAAATGTTTAGTTGTGGTTGGCAGTTATTTTAATTTGGGTATAACTAAACTGTTTATTATTGTTGTCATTATTGTTATTGTTGTCGTCATCAGTTTCTATTGATTTATTGGTTTGTTTGTTGCTTGAATAGGATAATTTGTTTTTTTAATTGTTGGATGTTTTGTTGTGTTTTTATATATGTTGTAAGCTGCCCAGAGTGGCTGGGGAAACCCAGGCAGATGGTCGGGATATTAATAATTACCGGTATGTTGAATTAGATATATATTGGGGGCACCCAAATCTATTAAGTGCTTAGGGCTTCTAAAGGTCTTAATCCGGCCCTGCCTACCTCACAGGGTTGTTGCAGGGATTGAAAGGAGGAGAGAGAGAGAGAGTCATGTACGCCATCTTGAAAAAATGTGAAAACAACCAAACTGGTCACCTGGAGGTGCCCTGTTTTGTTTTGTGTGGTCCTCAGATGAGGGTGGCTTCTTGTGTCCCTGGAAGAGTCATTGCTCTGTGCGTTTTTCTGCACAATGAAATTTGCAGAAACATGGGGATTGTTCTCTCAATAGCAAGCTCTTTTTTGCTCTTTCAGATTCAAAAAGTCACCCTTTGCGTGCGTGTAAAGTGCGTTGTGTCTCCGTCTTTACTTTGGGAAGGCGGAGCATAGCTACTAAATGTTAGGCAACCTCCATTGTTTCTAATTCATTGCCAAAACATCTTTCCTCCCTGTTCTAAGAGAGAGGAGAGAATGTGCCTTTTCCTT
Organism: Zootoca vivipara; assembly: GCF_963506605.1. NCBI lineage: Eukaryota > Metazoa > Chordata > Lepidosauria > Squamata > Lacertidae > Zootoca > Zootoca vivipara. Next base: position 72,592,008 of record NC_083281.1, read on the forward strand.
CTGCATCCCCACTTCCTCCATATCCATTTTGATCACGGCAAGCTCATATTTTTCTTTATAAATTTCAAGCCAAGTGAGCAGGGTGTGTGCGGAAAATATACTGTTGAAATAAAAGAAAAACTGATTTGGCTTTGCCAAGAGAGCACTGATTTATGGATACCTCAGCCCTGCCTTGAAAGTGTCGCTCTGACACCAGGGGAAAAGAAAACCAATTCAAGGAGGAAAAGGAGAACAAACAACCGGGGGGGGGGGGGATTTTTCTCTTTCCTCCATTTGTAACCTTTTTTTGAGATAAAAATCCACATGGTTGGGATTTTTATTTATTTTTGTCAAGTGTTTGTTTCCTTAGTTTGTATGGGCCCATTTTTCTCCCTGACAATAATGTGATGTACTGTTCTCGAAGCATTAAAATGCAGGGCTGAAAATGGAGGCAAGGTGCAAAAATCATCACACTGTAGAGCTGGAAGAGATCCAAATGATCATCTAGTCCAACTGGAAGAAAGACATCTTGCGGATGCACCATGCGTTAGATTTGGAATCGGGTGGGATGCTTGGAGATGGCAACCCAGCTCTTCAAATGTAGTGCTGTGCCAATCACAGAGAAATCAGAGGTGTGTGTGTGTGTGTGTGTGTGTGTGTGTGTGTGTGTGTGTTTGTATGTGTGCACCTGCAAAAGTGGCACTGGAGTTGAGGACTGCTAGACCTTCCCATCTGCACTCCAATCCCCCCCCAGAAGCAATGTTGTTGTTGTTGTTGTGTTTTTTTAAAATAAAAAACACATCCCCATATGCCTTAAAATCCAATGCTGTGCTGAGTTCTGCCCTTCAGTTCCTCAAAGTCCCCCCTCCCCGCTGTGAAAGAGACTCCCCCCCCGCCTTGTTTTCAGGGCATCTGAGAATCCCAATGGATGCAGGTGTGATGTCCTGACGTTTATGCAATTGCAATTGTGTAAGCATTAGAGTAATTATGGAAAACAAGGATGTGATAGCATGGTCCCAGGTGCGTAGATTAGGTGAATTAGGGTGAGTGTTAGGTTGGGAGGGGGAGAGTGTGATTTACCAGTTCCTGGAAACCACAGGAGGGGAGAGGGGCTCTTGTCCTTGCTGGTTTCCCACAGGCAACTGTTCAGCCACTGTGAGATAAGGATGCTGGTCTAGATGGCCATTGGACTGATCCAGCAGGCTCTTCCAGTGTTCTTGTGTTCTGGGTGACCTTGGGCCAGTCACTGCCTCTCAGCCTAACCTGCCTCGCAGGGTTGTTGTGTGAGAATAAAATCAGAAGAAGAACTGTGTACACAGGACATAGGAGCACATGACTTTGGCTATGCACTTCCTTAGATGTTACTCTTGTTCATTGAAACACTCTTACCTATCATACCCTCCGATGAAAATAGGGACACCCTATTTAATAATAATAATAATAATAATAATAATAATAATAATAATAATAATAATAATAATAGAATTGTAGCATTGGAAGGGACCCCAAGGAGCCTTTAGTTCAACCCCCTGCAATGCAGGAATATGCAGTTGTCCCATATGGGGACTGAACTTGCAACCTTGGCATTATCAGCACCACACTCTAACCAACTGAGCTATAATAATAATAATAATAACTATAATAATAAGTTTATTATTTATACCCTGCCCAGCTGAATGGGTTGCCCCAGCCACTGGGTGGCTTCCAACATATAATAATAATAATAATAATAATTAAAAAACAACAACATTAAAAGCACTTCCCTATACAGGGCTGTCTTCAGATGTCTTCTAAAGGTTGTATAGTTTCTTATCTCCTTGGCTTGAGAATCTCATAACTCCATACCCTCCCACATTTCTCCAATAAAAATAGGAATGTCCTACCATACACTCCCAACAGCTGTCTAATGAAAATAGGGACGTCCTAAGGGAAAGATGGACATTTCGGGATCAAATCAGAAACTGGGACATCTTCTGTAAATCCAGGACTGTCCCTGGAAAACAGGGACACTTGGAGGATCTTATATCCACCCTTCCAAATATACCTAAGTTCTCCTGATATTGCTGGACTCCAGCTCCCTTCAGCCTTGGCCAACATGGCTGATAACCAGGGCTAGTAATGGAAGATGTAGTTCAGCAGTATCTTGGGGGGACATTGGCTCCACCACCCAGGACTCATGGAACACCACATGTTCTGCCCCTCTTATGCTTCCATATAAAACCCCATCATTACGCGTGGCACATCTTTTATTTCTCTGTGTGTGTTTGCCTTCGCTCTCAGCTGAAGTATGAAGATCACACTCCTTGTAAGCAGCGGCGACACTTGTAAAATGATTGCTGTTATCATCACTGCACAGGGATCTTCCGTGGAATAATTAGTACCTCATGGAATGAATTAATGAGCTCGGTGGCCGACATATGCTATCGGAACGCAAAACACCGTCTTCTCCATTCTCCGTGCTGCGCAGAAGTTTGTACCTAGGGCAAATGTCAGCAGGCAAAGAGCAGGATCACCTTCATTAGAGATCGAAATGAGCTCCATAAAAAAGACCCCGCAGGTGAACCTGGTGCCTGTGCTTTGGTATGTGGAAGGAGAAAGGGTTAATTGTTTCCTGAATAGATTTTCCATAATTAACAACACTCCCTTGATTTCTTTCTTTCTTACAAGAATGGCTTAAAAAAAACACAAAAAACTTCTGGAGAGGGATCTTTTTTTCCTAGCTGTTTCTGAAGACAGCTAAGCAGACAATAAAAGAAAAGAGAAGTGGAGATTTACAACGTTGCTGATTGAACTGAGCCACAAAACAGTAAGAGAATCAGAAAAAGGACAGAATAAATCCCATCAAAGGACTTTGACCTTTCTGATCATATTGCAATTGGCATGAGAGGGGCTACTTTCATATCTCTAAAGTAGAGATGAAAATAGGTCGTGTATTTGCATAGCTTTAGCATATGCTCATTAATATGTATAGATGAAAATTTAGAGGGGAAAAGCAACTACCTTTGAAATAGAATTGCAGTACGTCTTGCTATAGTGAGGAAAATTGTGACCACGGACTGAAGAGGGAAAGTGTAGATCAGGCATCCCCAAACTTTGGCCCTCCAGATGTTTTGGACTACAATTCCCATGATCCCTGACCACTGGTCCTGTTAGCTAGGGATCATGGGAGTTGTAGGCCAAAACATCTGGAGGGCCGCAGTTTGGGGATGCCTGGTGTAGATGGACAACTAGCTGCTCTCCCACCTCAGGGTTCTTTACCTTTAAACTGAGCCTGGAGCTTCAAAAAGAAGATGGCTTAAGTTAAAAACATATGAAAAGCCCTGGTGGATCAGGTCAAAGGCCCATCTTGTCCACCATCCTGTTCTCACAGTGGCCAGACAGATGTCCCAATGAGGTCCCTGAGTGCAACAGCACCTGTGATTCCCAGTAACTACTAATCAGAAGCTGCTTCTTCTTCTTTGGCGATCACTCACAGCCGAGCAAGATTGTCTTCCATGAACACAGTCTTAACAGTGAGTCCGTAAGTGACTGTGCAGGACAATTCTGGATCCACATGTCCTTCTACAGTGGAGACATAGGTTTCCGGGGAGGAGTTGATCACGGTGAGGGTTTGCCAAGTGTGCCTTCCTCTTAGCACGTTTCTCCCTTTCGTCCTGAGTTTGACCATCTTCAGAGCCCATGACAACTTTTGTAAAGGCTGTTCTTGCAGGCCAGTGTTTCCCAGTTGTCAGTGTTTATACTGATTTTAACTGTGGTGTCTGTATGTAACTCTCTAAGTATTGTGAGAAGTCGTCTATCAATGTCTGTTTCATATAGTTTTTGCCGTAATTTGTCCCTACAAATTGAATCAAAAGCAGATGTAAGATCTACAAAAGCCACAAAAAGTTTGCGCTTATGTACTTTTGTATACTTATCTATCATTGTCTGTAATACCATACAATGACCTGTTGTGCTATGGCCCTTTCTGAACCCTGCCTGTTCCGGATTAAACAAGTTAGAGTGGTCAGCCCAATCAACCAATTTATTTAGCAGGTAGCGAGTATAAAGTTTATACGTGATGTCCAGGAGACTTATGGGGCGATAGTTTGACGGGTCTTTGGGGTCTCCCTTCTTATAGATGGGGGCTACCAGACTCAGTTTCCAGTTTGCTGGGATTTTGCATGTATCATTTATTACAGTAAAAAGTTGGGCCAAAATAGCAGCCCACCATTGGGCAGTGCTTATACTACATTTTTTTAAGATTTACCTTGAGAGAGTCTTCAAACTTCTTTTGTTGACCACCAGCATTGCCCTTTCCATTTTTAAGTTCGGAATAGAGTAGCATATTTCCTCTGATGGTTGAAAGTTTGGGTGCACCAAAAGAAGGGGTTTGCATGCATGGAGTTAAGACAGATAGGGTGAGGACCCTCCAGATTCCCAGACTATGCCTGCACTTATATCTCTCTGAATTCTCTCTCTATGGCCTTGTTGTTTAGGCTGATACGTCTTAAGGTTGCATACTCTTTGAAACGTTGTCCTTCCACTTCTCCCTAGGACCTCAAATGATCCAGCAGGGCACATCTTAGGACTTTAATGTTTGCTTTTCTTAGGCTTGGTGACAACTGAGGAATGAGCCTCTTCCTGTATGCATCCTATGTGCTTCAGAAAATTTGGGAGAGGGGGAGGGACTCTTAAGCCTGAGCACCGTCACTACCTTGTGGCTGAATCTGTCTAGAATGGCTCCTAAAGATTGTGAGCATCTGCTCAGGAGGCCATCTGAGTTTGCAAAGAGGCAGGCCTGTGATTGCCCCCCCCCCCCCCCGGCCGCTCATGAATGATTCTATCAGCCTATTAGCTACAAACAGAGACGGGCTAATAAAAGGTGCTGGTTGCCATGGCAATTATCTCTTAATCTCAAAGGACCTAAGATCACAAGCAGCAAGAGAGGAAACTAAAACAGAAGAGACCCAAAGCATATTTCAGTCTTGCCAGCTCCTTCCTCTCCCTGCTGGTCTCTCAGATCTTCCTCTTTTGCTGTATTTGCAATGGGCATGGGTGCGTGGGAAGGTGGCTCCAGAGAGTTGCTCATTTGGAGCTGAGTTCGTGGATAGTGAGAAAGGGGTTTTAATGGGAGGCAGGAGAGTAAAGGACCCTAGCATAAACACTGGAAGAGTTCCATGTGGTCAGCTGCTAGCTTTCACATGCAAGGAGGTTTGCGCCAGTAAGTGCACCATCTCTGATGATAGTGTTTAGGGGAAATTGGAACAATTTCCTCTCCTTTTAGCAAAGTGAAACTGCCTTCCAGAGCACCGGAGTGGTCTCTGTCGCTGGTGTGTTGACATCCTCTCCAGCCATACAGTGGGAAAAAGTCCGGTGTTGGCTGTTCTCCACCCTTACTTTACCTTCACAACAACCCTGTTAGGTAGGTTAGGCTGAATGGCAGCGACTGGCCCCAAAGTCACCCAGCGGTGACTGAGTGGTGGCTGAGTGGCGATTTAAACCCTGGTCTCCCAGGCTCTAGTCCAACACTGCAACCACTACACCACACTGCCATTTTCACAAACCGTTAGCAACATTTACATTCTGCCCTTCCTTCAAGGAACTCAGAGGGCTGCTTTAACTGCTCCATGTGGCATCATAGCCTTGTAGTCACTGGTTGCCTTACCCCCTCCCCCCCAAAAAAAGAATGTCTCTAACAATCCTTTAAGGCCATCCAGTTTCATAACCAGCACTACATCTTGTGGAAGAAAATTCCATCACTTACAAGCTATGTGAAGAAGCACTGTTAACTGCGCCCTGTACAAAGAAGTACCAAATATTATGTCAGAACTATTCTTATCTGTCTGTGTTCCCGCATTGCAGGGGGTTGGATTAGATGGTGTGTTTTTGAATAAATCACATGGGATGGAAGGTGAGCAGCGCCTCTTGCTCCCCATATTCTCCAGATCCCTTCTTTCCTCTCTCAGCCTTTCGCAAGTCTAAATGCATCTGCCCCACTCTTGTACCACAGGGCTTAGTCAAGGCCAGATGCAGAAGCTTAGGCTATCAGCACCAATTACAGCTGCTGCTCTGTGTCTTGACCCGCGCAAAAGGCAAGGTGCCCCCAGGGCAGACACCTGCTTGGTTAGCTGCAGCAGAACAGAACACAGCACTTTTGACTGAGTGATACTGAATCTGTTTTCTGTGTGTGCCAAGAACTGGATCTTAAGAGTTGTGTCAAAACATCCAGCATTTGCCAAGTGCAAAGGAAGAAACTCAGAGTGCCAATGTCCTTGAGCTGGTGGATAAATGCAGGAAAATGTGGTCAGTATTTAGAAAGGTGATGGGCAGAAACAGGCCAGCAGCAAAGTCACTGGGGTTCCAGATGGGGGGTCAGGTCCCATTATATCTCTAAAACGGTTGCAAGGTGGCAGGGAGTTGCATCCCAGTCCTTTCGAGCTGGAAGAGGTAGAGCAGGCATCCCCAAACTTCAGCCATCCAGATGTTTTGGACTACAGTTCCCATCATCCCTGACCACTGGTCCTCTTAGCTATGGATCATGGAGGGCCGCAGTGTGAGGATGCCTGAGGTAGAGCATAACCATCATGGAGAACAGCCATCAATAGCCTTCTCATCTGTTAATTTGTCCAATCCTCTTTTAACGTTAGTGGCCATCGTTACCTCCTGTGGGGGTAAGTTCTACAGTTTAACAATGACCCCATCCCCACCTTTCCCTTCCCCCCCTCTTTTCTTCCTAACCTACCATTGTATGTAACAAGAAATCTTTAATAAAAAATAAACTAAAAACAACAACAACAACTATGCGGTGAGAAGGTAAGTGGCATTTCTGTGTGCTCTGGCACTCGTCATTGTGTTCCGTGTGCGAGAAGTGGTTTAGTCATGTTGGCCACATGACCCAGAAAGCTGTCTGGGGACAAAGGCTGGCTCCCTCGGCCTGAAGCAAGATGAGCAAGATGAGCGCCACACCCCATAGTCGCCTTTGACTGGACTTAACTGTCCAGAGATCCTTTACCTTTTTACCTAAATGGATAGGGAGGTCAGCACAGAGGTTAAAGGTACAGGGATAGCCTGCAGGTCCCTTGCACCATCCCTTTTGTTTTTTTTATTATTAACGTATTAAGGTTTTTTTTTAAAAAAAGAGAAATATAAAAAGAAGAAACAAAAATGACATACAGCAAAAAGAAAAAAAGAATACAAAAGCACACAAAAAGAAAATTTTACAAAAACAAAAATTCATATTTGATATCCTTATTACTAATCTAATCTGTTGACTTCCTCTCCCTCCTCCCGCTATGCTTCTTTACATATCTAGCTTAGTAAATTCTTAATCTTACATACTTCTAAATTTGCTTAAATATTATCATAATACCATATCTAGTGATTCTAAACAATTAAACTCTTAATCTATTACTTTCGTCTTTATATTAATATCTCTATCTTCTAAGATTGGTTATTCTAAAACCCTTTTGAAATCTGCAACCTCCTTGTATCTCCCTCACTATCATTAAATCAGTCTATGATATGTTTGTTTTCCAGATATCTTTTGAATTTCTTCCAGTCTTCTTCCGTCGCTTCTTCGCTCCGATCCCGGAGTCTCCCCGTCAGCTCAGACAGTTCCATAAATTCTATCAATTTCTTCTGCCATTCATCCACCGTTGGTAATTATTCATTTTTCCAATTCTTTGCCAATAATATTCTTGCAGCAGTTGTGGCATACAAAAAGAAAACAATATCTTTCTTGGGAATATCATCCCCTGTGATCCCAAGTAGAAAGGCCTCTGGTTTCTTAACAAATGTGCATTTCAGCACTTTTTTCAATTCATTATAAATCTTTTCCCAGAAGTCTCTCACTTGGGGGCACGTCCACCACATGTGGAAGAAAGTACCTTCCTGCTTCTTACATTTCCAGCACTTATTATCTTTTTTGTGATAAATCTTAGCTAACTTTACCGGAGTCAGATACCATCTGTACATCATTTTCTTTAAGTTTTCTTTTAGCACTGTACTCGCGGTAAATTTCATATTGTGCTTCCATAGCCTTTCCCAATCTTCCACCATGATGTTGTGCCCCACATCATTTGCCCATTTTATCATAACACTTTTTGTTCGCTCATCTTTTGTATGCCATTCCAACAATACCCTTGCACCATCCCTTTTGACCCCGTGCAAACCCTTTTCTTCAAGCTGAATTGCACCCAAAATTCTAACAAAATGTGCGTCCAAGATGTGACAGAGTGACAGAATGAGGCAGAACAGGATGCAACTGAATTCCAAAGGACTTGACTGGACCGAACAGTTCAGGGGTCCTTTACCTCTACCTTTTCACCTGCATGAAGTACAATTTTTTCCCCTGTCCTGAACATTGCAACAATCAACTTCATTGGATGTTCTATGAGTTCTAGGTATGAGAGAGGGATAATTCCCCCCTCTAACCACATTCTCCATGCCATTAATCATTTATATGCCTCTATCATGTTTCCTCTTACTTGCCTTTTCTCTAAACTAAAAAACCCCCAACGCTGCAAACTTTCCTCATAGGACAGCCGCTCTATCTCATCCATCATTTTGGAAGTCCTCTTCTGAACTTTTTCCATCTCAACAATATTTTTGAGGTGAGGCAACCAGGGCTGCACACAGTATTTCAATTGCAGCTGCACCATAGATTTGCATAGCACTGTTGTTTTCGCTCCATCTTTTATGTGAATATTTCAGCCTTCAAGGCAGACATCATATTCCCATATATTTGAAATCTTCCGTCTCTGTCACACTCCCCACCGGACTGCGTGTCTCAAACAGGAGTCCAAGTGCTCATGGCAGCAAAGGTGGCAGAAACACAACAATGGAAAAATACACAACCGCAAGCACCAGCTGAACACCTCTTGTTTTTGAAAGTAGGAGGCATGGCTATTACAGAAACCCTTACTCATCAGGTTAAAGTCTCCAATCGTCTTGCAAATCTCTCACATTGCTTATTTACTCTGACACTATTTATATGTTATGCAGAGTCTAGAGGAGGATCGATGGGATAAACCCCTTAAATATAGGTCAATATGCATATATTGATTTACGGAAATGAAATCATTGGAAAGGGTGATGTGAATAGCAGAGGCCAGAGATTTGTTGCAGACACTCTGCAATTATTCAAAAATGCTTATGTTGTGGTTGAAATTTGTTTCTTCTTCTTCTTCTTCTTCCTGCAATTTGTAATCATTTTACTGGTACAACTCACCGCATATATTATAATTCATCTGGAGTTTAAATATAGAAGATTTTAGGGTGTGTGTGAAACCACATAGCTTTAAAAAGAAAGTTGTGAAAAATAGCAAACAGATCCAGGAACTGAGCTGATGTTTAAAACTTGGAGAGCAGAATTGTGCAAGGAATATGTGTACCAAATATCTTGGTCAAAACTGGGTTCATTCATTTCTAGGTGGCATTTTCTGACAAAGCTTCCAAAGCAGCCAGCAACACTTAAAAAAATAAAACAACTCAAAAAACCCCCAACAGTTAACATTGGAGCAGTTCAAAATCTCCAGTAACAGTTAAGTATCCTGCTCTGTGAGAGGTTGTTGAGGTTCATATGGGAAGCCCAGCAGTGTCCTATCAAGCATATAGTCTGAGTCAGAAATTCAAGGAAGGAATCCACAGTGTGAGAAACAACAGAACCTTGGAGAGCTTCCATGATTCTGCTAAGATACATTTCACTACTACAGTGGTACCTCTACTTACAAATAACTCTACTTACGAATTTTTCTACTTACAAATGGAGCTCCGTCCGCCATCTTGGATGCGGTTTAGATAGGATTTTTTAGATAGGGTTGCTTCGACTTACAATTTTTTTCTCCCAATGCATTCCTATGGGATTCGACTTACAATTTTTTTGACTTACAGATGTGTGTTCGGAACGCATTAAATTCGTAAGTAGAGGTACCACTGTACTTTTACTACTTCTACTACTGTTGATCACTCACCTTTCATCCTAAGGTCCCAGGGTAGGATTACAACAACTAAAACAGTTTAAAACAACTTACAGTCACAGGAATAAAGCAACTGGATCTCCGAAGTACAATGGAATAGGTAGAGTTATATAGGAGCAGGTACTGTAGTCTTTTTAGATTGAGCAACCAAATACATTGCAACATTTGGGCGAGTGTAAAATCTGAAGAGTAGCCTGTATTCAGTCTGAGAGGTGAGTCAGCCTCTACTTGAATCTGCAAAGATGGACTCCCCCAGGGCATCTCCCCCCACCTCAAGCCACCTCTCCTTAGAATCCACATCTATTTCTCCCTATGGTGTTCCCGACATTTTCTCCGGCAAATGAGGTGTTCCAATCCAATGAGCTTCTCCTGTAATTTACAAATAAACAGCACAAGCACAATGAACACGCATTAATGTGCTCATTCTGACATTGACACAATGTCAGCTAACAAACTCTATGGCCCATGCAATTGGCTTTTGTGGCATATAAAACCACAAGCTGCAAAATGTCATGTTTGGGCAGTAGTAGAAAAGGTGCTTCAAAACACACACACACTTACTTGATAGCTTTTCATGTTCCATTTGCTGAAAGGTGTTTCGGCAAACCAATATTCCTGCTGTAACAACTCTCTCTAATGAAAGGGTGCAGGAGGAAATGATGTGTGTATATAGGGGAAAGGCGGGGTGGGCAAGAATAAACTTCTTGGGATTTGGTACTGTGGCACTTCAGAGGGTAGGCTGGAGAGCATGGGATGGAGCACATACAGTCCCCAGGAGCTGCCACTTTGGATGTTTGTGGTGAAAGCAGCAGTGGCGATGAGGGAAAGGGAAATATATCAGCCTCAGTTACTCCCAGGTTCTAATTTTTCCAGTCTTTCAATCAGTTCTGAAGAAGAAGAAGAAGAAGAAGAAGAAGAAGAAGAAGAAGAAGAAGAAGAAGAAGAAGAAGAAGAAGAAGAAGAAGAAGGAGAAGAAGAAGAGTAGTTTGGGTTTGATATCCCGCTTTATCACTACCTGAAGGAGTCTCAAAGCGGCTAACATTCTCCTTTCCCTTCCTCCCCCACAACAATCACTCTGTGAGGTGGGTGGGGCTGAGAGACTTCAGAGAAGTGTGACTAGCCCAAGGTCACCCAGCAGCTGCATGTGGAGGAGCGGAGACACGAACCCGGTTCCCCAGATTACGAGTCTACCGCTCTTAACCACTACACCACACTGGCTCTCTGAACTAGACTAGAGCCACTTTATTGATTTTGTAACCAGCCAAATCAACAAACACCCACAGATGGCAAACCCTGAAAGATGCAGGAACTAATTCTCAAATGCCAGACAAAGCCTGCAGCCAACAGCATGACAACCCCTGTTTGCAGGGAATAGAGGAATGGAGAGGTGGACCTAAAGGATCAAGAGCTGGATCCAAAGGACTAAGTGGGTTTGCAGAGGAGTATTGCTCCTGTGAAACTGGATACCTGGATATCTCTTGCTGTGGGGCCACCCTCAGTGCCAGTGTGGAGCCTCCTCCTCTGCAGGAGGCAACTGAAAATTGGATGCTGAGCCAGTGCTGACCCCACCTGCATTGCCAGAGATACAGACACCAGCATGAACAAACTCCGTGAATCCAACCCAATGGAGGGGGTGCCCATTTGCTAGCCCAGTCTGGTGACTCTGATCACGTCGCTTGTTGGATCAGTCTTAGCTTTCACTTAGCCATGTGTCTTTCTATAACTCTTATGCACCTGCTGTACCTGTTTGTTTTTACACCTACATCCCACACTTCCTTCAAGCAGTGCAAGGTGGTGCACATAGTTCTTCCTCCTCCATTTTTTCCTCATGTGAGGTAGGTTAGGCTGAGAAACAGTGACTGGCCCAAGGTCACCCAGTGAGCTTCATGGCTGAGTGGGGACTAGAACCCTGGTCTCCCCGGTCTTAGTCCAGCACTATAACCACTACATTATATTAGGACATCTGGTTGGCCACTGTGAGAATAGGATGGTGGACTAGATGGGCCACTGGTCTGATCCAGCAGGCTCTTCTTATGTTCTTCTGCAAGGTGTGGTGATGGCCACTGTCTTAGATGGTTTGGAAAGGGTCCGAACCAATTCATGGATAAACAGTGGCTTATCACTCACAATGGCAATATGGAGCTTCCATATTCAGAAGTAGTATATTACTGAATAAAGATTGCTCTGGGCCAAAAGTGGGGCTGTCTTCATACGCTGTTTAAGAACTTCCCAGAAACATCTGGTGAGCCATTGTGGATGGCAGGATACTGGACTACATGAATCTTTGATTTCACCCAACCCAGCTCTTCTCAGGTACTTGTGCAGATAGCATACGGGGGGGGGGGGGAGCACTACATTCTGTCTCGCATTTAGAGGGATTTCTTTTTTCCCCTTTTTTCTTTTTTGGTGGGAATGTCTTCTGTCATTTCTAATGTTTTCAGACAGGGTAACATCTGTAACCTTCCTGCAGAGCTGCTTAGCATGGTATACATCCCAGAGAAAGTAGAGCACTCATGCCAATTTGACTTGCATCTGCTTGGGTTTGGTGAATCCGTTTTTTAATGCCTCCCAGAGTAGGTGAGGGTGGTATGTTTTCAGCACTAATTCTGGGCTCCAATGACATTTCCAGCTTGCTGGGTCAACACCAAAGCAAGCCCTATGTTTGCACTGCGAACATTTAGGAAAGGCCATAGCTCAGTGACTGGGAATCTGCTGTGCATGCAGGAGGCCCCTGGATTAATCCCTGGTATCTCCAGATGGAGCTTGGAGAGACTTCTGCTTCTGAATACCAGTTGCTGGAGGGGAGTGTGGTCTTTTGCTTGGTTCCTGCTTGTGGGTTTCTCATAATGGACATCTGGTTGGTCACCATGAGAACATGATGCTGGGCTAGATGGGCTGCTGCCTGATCCAGCAGTCTCTTCTGAAGTTCTCATGGAAACCATGGGAGGGCAGAGTTCTCATGTGCTCAGATTCGGCTTGTGTGCTTCCCTTTGGGGCATCTGGTTGTTGGAAGCAGAAGAGGCAACAGTGCTTGCGTGTCTAGGTACCAAGACTTCCCACCAATAACTCACACTTCACACAGAATTTAAGTTTAAGGTTTTGGGCATTAATTTTGGCCGCAACTTTATTTAAATACAACTAAATGTGAGTGGTTGCTTAGGCATTGGTTCCCATGCCATCTGTCCCCTGCCTGGGACAGATCTGACTCCCCTAGCATACTGGGGAAGTCAGGAAAGGTAAGCACCCTCTGAGAGAGGCCGGGGCAGGGCCACCAAGCCCTTGACCTCTCCCCCAGGCTCATGCGTGGTCCTAGCCCCTACCGGGGGTACAGACAAACATGTGGAGCCCCAGGATTCCTTTAACGGAACACCCCTAAAGGCAGCAGCAATTTTGAGGGGCAGGCCCAGCCAAATCCGTACTCCTCCACCATCCAATTTGAACCAACCTTACAAGTTGTGACATTTTGCTATGTTGTAGGCAAGAACCACCTGGCACCAGCCAATCAGCCGAGTGGCAAAATTCCTACTAGGCCCCCGCCGCAAAACGGACGACCCCATGACAGGCACAGCAATGTCATACGCAAGCAAAACCCCTAAATATAGGGAGGGTGGGTGGGAGATCCGTTGCAAGCACCAAAAGTGAAACTGCAAGCTGCTTGCTCAGTATATATAGGCTGTGGCTATCAATCAAATAATTGCAACATAACATTCTCCCCAGAAACAATACCCCAGTGGCCATCCAAACTGGCCCGCCCAACAAACCAGGGAATGTCTTGTTAACCCTTCCACAACCCATGCTCTCCTTAAAGGGAGAACCTGCTTTAGTGAACAGGAAGAGGCTGAGGCAGAGAGTGGTGCAGACTCAGAGGCTGAAGCGGAGGCTGGAGAGGAGGTTTGCCAAGAGGCAGAGTTGAGACAGACTGCTGAAGAATCCAAGGCGTCTCCCTGTCCTGCTGCAGCCAGCTTCCTCCCCGCCCCCAGTCTCATAAAACAGGCAGAGAAATGGAAAGAGCAGAGCAGATATTGGTTGTGCACAGACATACAGGGAAAGACCCTGGAGACTTAGGCAGCTGTGGGAGGGCGAGGAAATTCAGTCCTTGCAACTGCCTCACTGGGGCAAGACCTCCTGGGAAGACTTGCTGGAATCACTGGGCCTGCAGTGTTTTGGTTTCTTGGGCAAAGAGCTAACTTCATGGACACTGTGTTTTTTATTGCAGACCTATGCCTGACTTCAGTGCCTCTCAGCAGCTAGGAGCGTGGGGCATAGCTGCCAAGTTTTCCCTTTTCTCGCGAGGAAGCCTATTCAGCATAAGGGAAAATCCCTTTAAAAAAGGGATAACTTGGCAGCTATGGCGTGGGGAGAATTGCCCTGAAGCAGCAAAAACCATGGAAAACCCATATTCGAACCTCCTATACAGGTACATATTGCAAAGGAAGATGGGAAGATCGATAGTTGTTGGAAACCAGCTTTTTATGGGCGTTTACGCATCATGATGGATCTTATTAAAAATGAACTTCCTTGAGCTTCCCTATAAAGAACTCTTTTAAGAGGTTCAATGCAAGACAATTTGAAAACCGTAATAAAGTGGAGCTGGCATGATGTTTATATGTTGTTCTGCGCTCTGCAAAGTTGACATTTTAGGCCCAATTCGTTGCCTTTCCCATAATAAATTACTCAAAGCTGCACCCTTTTTCTATCCTCTTTTCCACATGAACAATAATGTTGAACTGAATGTCAGTCATCAGGCAGGCATAATTGGATTGTGGAAAGTGTTATATTGTGAATTAAGTTGACTGATGGGGGAAATGTCAGTATTATTAACCGGCTTCCTAGGGATGATAATTTTATGTCTATAAGAATGAATTGCAAAAGAGTACTCCAAGGCATCCATTCAAAATGATGGAGTCCTTTTAATAAAAGGCAGATTTCTCTCTCATATCCTTGTTTTTAAACAGTTTATCTCCTTGCGGGAAAATGGCACCAAGTTAAGAGCCAAATGTCAGCATAAAAGGTGTGTGTGTGTGTGTGTGTGTGTGTTGAAATAGCTGAGGAAAGTGGTTTTGCTACAGAAATGTCGATTGCTCTGTGTTGAAATATGCCCATAGAAATAAGTGTAATTCCCTGATTCTGCAGGGACACAGGATAAAGGTCAAGTGTGATACTAGGTCTATGTTGTGTCTAGGGCACAGTCATTTTAGTATTTCTAGAAATCTTCAAACGATAGAATTACAGAGTTGGAAGGGACCCCAAGAGTCATCTAGTTGAATCCCCGGCAATGGAGGAATCACAATTAAAGAATCGCTGACAGATGGCCATCCAACCTCTGTTTAAAAAGCTCCAGCAGCTTTTGAGGTAGTCAATTCCACTGTCAAATAGCTCTTACTCTTAGAAGGTTCTTCCTAATGTTATGAGACTAGCCTATGCCTGCTTGTGTGTAGTTATTCAATCACAACTGTTTCACGACCAAATGCTGCTTGAGTGATTGTTTGGCCTCTTGGACAATTGCCCAAATTATTTTTTTCTTTGTAAAAGCCCCAGTGTTGGGCTCCTTGCCAGAATGCTTCCCTCCCCTGCCAAAGGTAGAATGTTTTGAGAAAAGGTTAGCAGTTTAACTGTCAGAAATATTTTCTGGACATGTTGAGTTGTTCTTCCTCTGAGGCCTACCAACAAATATTGTTTTTCATTGGGACCTGTAAAGTGTTGGTGTCTCAAACCAGGGATCTAGAGGCAAATAAAAACATTGCTGCAGAATCCTCTCATCTCCTCAGATTACATCTTAAAGGTTTCTTAGCCAATGATCTGACAGAACTTTAATTACTTTTGAGCACATCTGGGTGCCTTGGGTGCACATCAGACATATCAAAAAAGCTGTATTTGATTTGAGTTGTCTCCACACACACTTTTTGAAAGGGCGTTTCCACTGCCGCCATTTGCTTCCTGGGAAATTAGCAGCCCAAAGTTTGCTGCAATTTCAGGACCCCACAACACAAAGTCTGGGTGCCCAGGACCAATGTGTGCTCAGGTTAATTTCACCCGTAACTTTCAAATGAAAGAATTCTTCACTGGTGAAACTGCCTTGAATTTTTCTTTAGTTACTTACAGAAGCCTGTTGGAGATCACGTATAAAGGAAAATCGCATCTTGCACTAGGGTTTGGTTCTAAGGGTTCTGCACATATGCAAAACTTTGTATACTTGAACTGCTCCATGAGAACATCCTTACCCAGTGTGGTGTAGCAGTTAAGAGCGGTAGACTTGTAATCTGGGGAACCGGGTTCGCGTCTCCGCTCCTCCACATGCAGCTGCTGGGTGACCTTGGGCTAGTCACACTTCTCTGAAATCTCTCAGCCCCACTCACCTCACAGAGTGTTTGTTGTGGGGGAGGAAGGGAAAGGAGAATGTTAGCAGCTTTGAGACTCCTTAGGGTAGTGATAAAGTGGGATATCAAATCCAAACACCACCACCACTACTTCTTCTTCTTCTTCTTCTTCTTCTTCTTCTTCTTCTTCTTCTTCTTCTTCTTCTTCTTCTTCTTCTTCTTCTTCTTCTTCTTCTTCTTCTTCTTCTTCTCTCCCTTACCAGGCAAGGGACTCTCAGTGCTTTGGCCCTGGGATGCTCTCAGAAGATAGCATGGTGCTGTCCAGGTTCCCATGAGATCTTGTACAAGCTTCCCCAGGAGGGCCTTGCCCAGTAAGAAAGGCAGGCAACTTAAAAGTTCTTTTCATGCTAGGCATTTAATTTGTGCCATTTCACATGAGGGTGAAATAATATAAGTTAAATGTGTGTAAGATGTGATAGTACAGTACTGCCTGGGGAAATGTGTACAGCTCCCCATTTATGGATAGCTTAAGTGTACATTCTCCATGAGGCCTGGGCACAAAAGCTGGTTGTGATGCACATTAGCCATGCAACTTCATTACCTCCCCCAGCCACACAACTGGATCAGTCCAATGACCCATCTAGTCTAGTATCTTGTTCTCACAGTGACCAACAAAATGCCTCAGTGAGTAACCCACAAGCAGGAACTGAGTAAATAGCAACTCTCCCCTTCTGTGGTTTCCGGCAGCTGGTATTCAGAAGCATTTCTGCCTGTACCCATGGAGGCAGAACAGCCACCATAACTAGTAGCCATCAATAACTCTCCTCCATGAATCCTTCTCATCCTCTTTTAAAACCACCTTAGTTGTTGGTTATCACTGCCTCCTATGCACCGAGTGAAGAAGGATTTTCTTGTATCTGTCCACTCCTGAATCTTCCAACATTCAGATTCAACAGATGCCCATGAGACTCACTGCCTCTCAGATTCAACAGATGCCCATGAGACTCACTGCCTCACCTACCTACCTCCTAGGGGAGGGGAGGTTTCCTTCTCCCTCCTATGGATATTGGTGTTGTTTAGACGTTTAGTCGTGTCCGACTCTTTGTGACCCCATGGACCATAGCACGTCAGGCACTCCTGTCTTCCACTGCCTCCCACGGTTTGGTCAAACTCATGTTCGTAGCTTCGAGAACACTGTCCAACCATCTCATCCTCTGTTGTCCCCTTCTCCTAGTGCCCTCCGTCTTTCCCAACATCAGGGTCTTTTCCAGGGAGTCTTCTCTTCTCATGAGGTGGCCAAAGTATTGGAGCCTCAGCTTCAGGATTTGTCGTTCCAGTGAGCACTCAGGGCTGATTTCCTTCAGAATGGATAGGTTTGATCTTCTAGCAGTCTATGGGACTCTCAAGAGTCTCCTCCAGCACCATAATTCAAAAACATCAATTCTTCGGCGATCAGCCTTCTTTATGGTCCAGCTCTCACTTCCATACATCACTACTGGGAAAACCATATGTGTTCCCCCAATTCTCCTAGGACTGCTTTGGGAAGCCCTACTTAATGCAAACACTACAGTATTACCATTTATCCTATCTCCTGGCTGCTTCCTATCTGCTTCTTCAGGATAAAGCCATATAAAGTATTTATGAATGAATGCATGTGGTTGATGCACCTCTGCCTTCCCAGTCATCTCCCCTCTCCACCCGGTTTGGAAAATAACAACTCTGTCTGGTATTCTGAAAGATTATCTGCTCTTGCTTCCGGCTCCATCACCACTTATCACACACAGCAAAGAAAAGGACAAATTATATTGATAAGGATTTGTTCCTCCCCCCCTCCCAAATGCTACTGTGATATCCAGATTTATTCAGGGGCTCTCATGAAAGTAGCAGCTTCTTGCTCAATGAAGGCCACTCTCATCCAGCCTCTTAAAATCTCCTCTTCTTAACGTATATGTAAAAGCTTGTTTCTGGGTTCTACCAAACTGTGGTGTGACCAAGAAATGGAGTCAAGGGTATGGCTATATAGAGGAAGGTGTAGGCATATAAATAAGATCTGGCTCAGGTCTCTCAGTGACCCTCATCAAGGTGAATGGGACCAAAAAATGGCACACAAGGGACATGTGATCTTTCACCAACTAACATTGTAATCAGTTTTCAAATTAATCCACCTCAATCTTCACTTCTCTAATGTTCTACATTGTATTGCATTATTTTGTAGCACTCTACACACACACCGATCCACCCTGTGACCCTGATCCATGCCCCCTCCCCAATCTTTTCACCTGCTCTGGGCCAACCAGTGTGGTATAACAGTTACAGTGTTGGACTACTAGGACCTGGGTGACCAGGTTTCAAATCCCGGCCGCCGCTCAGTAATGAAGCTCACTGGGTGACCATGGAGGTCCATGGAGGACCATGGAGAAGTCACTGCTTCTCAGCCTAACCTACCTCTCAGGGTTGTTGTCATCACCTTGAGACCCCTGGAGGGCAGAGGTGGTATATAAATGTAAGAAATAATTAACCTGAGTATCACCTGCCCTATCCTGAATCCAGTCACAGATTAGTTGGGCAGTGAAGAGATTAATAGTCCAAAACATCTGGAGGGCATGACATCAACCCCTTCCCTTGCAAATGTGGCCACAACAGCTGATGCGGTGAGGTGCTTTTAAAAAACACACTCTATTTTCTAAATCCACATCCAAATCCCAAATCCAAACCTTCTTGCAGGTTTTTCCTGAAGCAAATGGAAATCAATTCTGAGCAAGGTTAAAGATCAATCCACTTAACCTAGAGGATGTGTGGTTTTCTACTGCTTCGTCCCAAGTTCTTTTCAACATGCTGTGGCTCAATTTCACTCCCCATCAACAAGTAACTTCCTGAAGGGTCATTGCTGTAATTATGAGGCTGATTCCTCAGGCACTAAGTGTTCCTGGATCCTGGCCAGCTGCAGGCTCTTCACTGCAAACAGGCTGTCTTTTGGAATCACCGCTGACCAACAAACTCACACCTGTGATTTGGAGGTGAAGGCAGGTGGAGGATGAGGTGCCTTGGAAGTAGAGCGGAGCTGAGCTGAGCTGAAATTTCTCAGAAGACATTTTGCTGAGGACATTTCTCAGACCTCCAGTTTCTCACCGACTGAGACGTGGTTGAGTGAGTTCGGGAAGTTTAGCATGGAGAAGACTGAGAAGCGATGCAATAGCCATCTTCGAATATCTGAAGGACTGTCACATGGGAGCCTTTTTTTCTGCTACTCCGGAGGGTAAGGCCTGAAACAATAGATTCAAATTACGAGAAAGGAGATTCTGACTAAATGTTAGGGGGAAAGCTCCTGGTAGTAAGAACTGTTCAACAGTGGAATAGACAACCTCGGAAAGTGTTGGACTCTCTTTCATTGTAGGTTTTTAAGCAGAGGTTGGATTGCCATCTGTCAGGGCTTCTTTAACTGTGATTCCTGAATTGCAGGTGGTTCAGCTAGAAGACCATTTACCGGTACAGTGGTACCTCGACTTACGAATAATTCAAAGGGCTGCATTCAGATGTCTTCTAAAACACAAAACAAAATAAAAAAATTCCTTCCAGCAGCACCTTAAAGACCAACTAAGTTTTTTATTTTGGTATGAGCTTTCGTGTGCATGCACACTTCTTCAGATACACTGAAACAGAAGTCCCCAGACGCTTATATATAGAGAAAGGGTGGGGAGGGGTATCACTCAGAAGGGTGGTGGAAATGGGTGATTGACTGATAGCTGATTGACTGACTGATAGCTGTTGACAACTGTAAACGACTGCAAATGGTCTTGCATGAAAAAGCAAGGGGTGAGATGGCTTTATCATGTATAATGAGATAAGAATCCAACGTCTCTGTTCAAACCAGGTCTCTCCATGGTTTTGTTTTGTTTATTTTATTTTATTTTATTTTGTTTATTTTTATTTTGTTTAATTTTTTTATTTTGTTTCGACTACGTCAGACCAACACGGCTACCTACCTGTTTCTAAAAGTCAGATAGTTGTTTATTTCCTTGACATCTGATGGAAGGGCTTTCCACAGGGCAGGCGCCACTACCGAGAAGGCCCTCTGCCTGGTGCCTGGTTCCCTTTAACCTCACTTTTCGCAGTGAGGGAACTGCCAGAAGGCCCTCGGAGGAGGAGGACCTCAGTCTCCGGGCTGAACAATGGGGGTGGAGACACTCCTTCAGGTATACTGAGCCGAGGCCGTTTAGGGCTTTAAAGATCAGTACCAATTGTGCTTGGAAACGTACTGGTATCCAATGTAGGTCTTTCAGGACAAGTGTTATATGGTCTCCGTGGCCACTCCCAGTCACCAGTCTAGTCAACACAATACCTGTTGGGGGTCAAAGGCCACGACTTTATGAAAATCAAAGGCCTGTGAAATGAGGGGGGGGCTCAGTCCTGGGACCCAGATGCAGCCCACTATGCTTCTCTCCCTGGACTCAGTTGAGTACGTTATTTGCCTCCAGAAGGTCTTAGGTTCAATCCCAGCCAGGTAGGGCTGGGAAAGACCCCTGTCTGAAATACCAAAAGGCTCCTGTCAGTTGTTGTAGATCAGGCATCCCCAAACTTCGGCCCTCCAGATGTTTCGGACTACAATTCCCATCTTCCCTGACCACTGGTCCTGTTAGCTAGGGATCATGGGAGTTGTAGGCCAAAACATCTGGAGTGAGTGCCGCAGTTTGGGGATGCCTGGACTAGACAACCCTTCAGGGTACCTTACAATTCTATGTTCCTATGGGAGCCCTGAATTCAGCTGCCTTTTTTGGTGAACAGTTAGAAGAAGACGCTCTCATTAAAATTGGTCAGGGTTTCAGGATAAATTTCTCCTAACACATATGATTTTTCTCTGCATTATTCACATTTTTGCAAGCCTCTCTCCTTAATACAAAGCATTTTGCACACTGTTTTCACTAATATTTGCATATTCATGAAATCCCCCCCAATATATATATTTCTGTACATGGTTGCATTGCAAAATTCAAAGAAGTGAAAATTTTGAAGGTCAACTGTGTTTTAGTTCTTGTTTAAAAAGTGTGAATTAGGTAGATATTTGAATTCAGACCAGACTAAATCTCTCCCCCATCCCTACACGCTGGTATGGCAAGTGCAACTTTCCAAAGATTTCATCAGTCTCAGGACCACAGAAGCTCTTTTGCTAGGGAAGGACAGTCATAGTCCTTAAGCATTTTACAGGTTCTGCTATTTGCCAGCAGTGGAGATAAGCTCATGTTTTGCATGAGGCTTGGCAATGATAAAAGAGCTGCATGTCAACAGCATTAAGAAAAATTATCATTGTTAATTCCACAAAACTTTTGTACTGAAAAGCATCCTTCCTGTTATGGTACAGAGCTGATTTAAATAAGCCCTTAAGGACTTTTTCAGCTATGCCACAATTTCTCATCGTGTCAACAAAGGAAGCTTTCTTATATCAAGTCACACTGTTTGGTCCATCTAGCTCAGTATTGGGTTTTTTGTTTTTTTAAAATGTGATTGATTTTTCAATAATATACATTAAATGAGCACAATAAAATCCAAACAACAAGAAAATGTAAAAAACAAACAAACCCTTCCTCTTGCCAGAAGCCATAGAATTATAGAATTGTAGAGCTGGAAGAGACCTCAAGGGCCATCTAGCCCAACCCACTTGCAATGTAGGAATCACAGCTAAATAATGCCTCACCAATTGCCATTCAAACTCTGTTCATAGGTGCCAACTCCCTGGGGCCCTGGGTGCCCGAGCATCCACAAAATTCCCCATGAAGGGGTTGGGCACCCACAAATTTTGGTTCCAGGGCCATGCATGGCACCTATGGCCCCAAGGACCCATGGTCGCGGGACCAAGCTGACACTCCTCCTCCACCACCTTCCAAGGGAGTCAGTTCCACTGTCAGAACAGCTCTTACTGTCAGAAGGTTCTACCTAATGTGTAATTGGAATCTCCTTTCTTGACCTTTGATTCTACTGGTTTGGGTCCTACCTTCCGGAGCAGAAGAAAACAAGGCTGCTCCATTTTCCAGGTGCCAACCCTTTAGATATTTTTGAAGGTCATCATCACATCACTTCTCATCCTTCTCTTCTCTGGGATAAACCTATCCAATCCTTCAACCATTCCTTATTAGCCTTGGTTTCCAGACCCTTGATCATCTTGGTTGCACACGCTCCAGCTTGTCAATATCCTTCCCAAACTGTGGCACCTAGAGGTATTCTTGATCACATTCTATTATATGATCCTCAGTCATGTTAGTTTACTCTTCATTTTTGCTATTCCTTCAACAAGGATCATGCATATCATATTACCTCAATCTCCATCCATATCATCACATCATAATCTCCATCAGTCAGGACACTCACAGACATAATCCTAAGGAAGGAAAACAACCAGGAGGTGAGGTCCAAGGTGATGCAGCCAAGATAGTCTTCTTCATTCTGGACGTATTAAAATGTGTAATAAATGGCCACCAACTGGCATAGAAAGCATCTAGTCCCCCCCCCCAAATACCGCTACATCATAAATTGCATTATTTTCTCTACAAGTACTATTCTCCATACATTCTTAAACCTCAAATCTAGTCCTACACGTTGAAAATCTCAGCATTGGGATATGGAGATTCTTGCTGCAACTAGGAACACCCTTAACAGCTCTTTTGTCTCGATATCTTTATTCATCTCCTCAAAAAGTGAAAGTAGGGACGAGTGCAGAGGGTGAAATCAAATTCCTCTGAAATTATCCACGATATCTCCACATGCACTAACCCCCCTAAATGTCTGCAGCAGTGGGCAGGACCATTGCATATGGTGGTACGTTCCCATATAATTAGCCAGTGTGGTGTAGTGGTTAAGAGCGGTAGACTCGTAATCTGGGGAACCGGGTTCGTGTCTCCGCTCCTCCACATGCAGCTGCTGGGTGACCTTGGGCTAGTCACACTTCTCTGAAGTCTCTCAGCCCCACTCACCTCACAGAGTGTTTGTTGTGGGGGAGGAAGGGAAAGGAGAATGTTAGCCGCTTTGAGATTCCTTAGGGTAGTGATAAAGCGGGATATCAAATCCAAACTCTTCTTTTTCTTCTCTCCAACACATCAGAGCTAAACTAGAGGTCATCTGGGACAGTTGTGCTGGTGTTTTGTGCCTTCTGTGGACAACCTTGGAAAGTTTGGGTGTCTACTAGCTCAGTAATGTTTCTGAACTTTATCTAGGGATCTGTCCCATTCCAAACTAAAGATGTGGGAGATGCAACACAGCGAGCTGCAGTCCTTCCTTACTTCAAAGAAAAGCACATTTCAAAACCGGCCAGACAACAACAGCAAACAATTTTAACATTTGTCTGTGGCTGAGATCTGAAATGCTACCTTGTAATTCAAACCCTGGAACAGTTTTGCAATCAAGCAATTTCAAGGCATTGAGCTATTGGTGAAGGATTTGCATGGGAAATGAATCACAATTTAATGCACTTTAAAAATGCCCATAAAGGTTGGTTTTAAGCCTTTTTTTGTTCCCGACTCATAATTTTTCAGTAATTTTATGCCCCCTGGGAGAAGTATCATTTAGATGAAAAAGGAGAGAGATTTTCCTTGGAATTCATTATTTTCTAACTGATCTAAAGGGGATGTTTGATTTGAAAATCTCTTTTTAAGAGGCTAAGCTCAGAGATAAAAAAGTACTGTTTTGCTTTGAAGTGCAAAGGGATATATATATATATATATATATATATATATATATATATATATATGAGAAAAGAACAAGCTGATGAAATCTTGGACCCTATAGTCCCTCTAAGTACCTTTACTTTGGTAGTGTGTTAGTTTGTTTTTATTTATTTTTCAACTTTTATGATACCTTTCAGCCAAAAAAGTGGTAGAGATGGGACATTTCGGAACATTCTGGAGAAGAAAAAATGAGGTCACTTTGGGGGGGGCAGTGATCCTTACGGCTTGGTCCCAGGCTACCTGATATCTCCTCGTAGGAACCAGCCAGGTGATAAGATTCTTGAGTCCCATCAACAGCACAGAAATTGTTGGTGGTGCCATGGCAGAGAGCTTTTTTTGCGGCTGCTGCCAGATTGTGGGATTCCCACCTAAGAGAGGTCAGACTGGCTCCCTCTCTGCTATTCTTCCATGGGCAGACTAAGATATTCCTGTTCAGACAGGCTTTTTTAAAACTAAAGTGCAGATGATGCTGATCACTGGGCTGTTGTCAGGGTGAATTATATTTTAATTGCTGGTTTTAAATGTGCCCTGATGTATTTTAATTATTGTTTTTAACTGCTTTGTTTTGATGACTTTGTATCCCACTTTCCTGCTTCTGCTTTTCTCTCTGGCACAGACTCTCCTTGCTTGCTAAGCCCTGTGAGCTGGGAGAACTTCTTTTTCCACCTCTTCCCAGTCTTCTCCCTCTGAACACTCATCATTGTCCCACCACCAAACCCCAGGCTCTGAGCCTTCTTCTCTTGGGGGTTCCGCAGCCGGTTCCTCCCACCATTCCTTTGTGTCCAACCAGTTCACGGCAACCAATTTCTCCTCCTCCGTTAATCAAGAGGCAGAGAAAGAGAGGGGGGGGAGAGAAAGAAAAAGAAAAAATAGAGAGGAAGAGATAAAACAATAGAAAAATAATTTTAAAAAGAGAGAAAGAGAAAGAAAGAGAGAGAAAAAAGAGAAAAGAAGTTAAAGAACTTCTGATTCTTCATCTGTCCTCTCTCTATACCGTATTGTTCCGTGTATAAGACTAGGTTTCCCCCCTTAAAAATAGTGTCCAAAATTAGGGGGCATCTTATACTCTGGGCCATTTTCCCGCCCCCATTTTCTTAAATCTGAGTCCCCCAAAATATGGGGCGTCTTATACATGGAGGCGTCTTATAGAAGGAAAATACGGTAGATATTATTCACCCACTCCAGTATAACACCTAATAAAGTCACTTTCTATAAACCATTATCTTCAATCCTCAAATCTAAACAAAATTTTTTTCTTTTTCTTTTTCATGCAAAAAGTCTATGAGAGGTTTCCAATCTTTAGTAAATGTTAACAATGACTTTTCTCTGATTAATCATGTCAATTTTGCCATCTCAGCTAAGTCCATTAATTTTTATGTGTTGTTCTAATTTGTGTAAGCCATATTGTGTTTTAATGTTGTACCTTCCTCACAACCTTTGGGTGAAGGGCAGGACAACAGCAGCAGCAGCAGCAGCAACATAACAGCAACAACTAGGGAGTAAGTACAACTGGACACAGTGGTGTGTACATTTGAGTAAGCATGGATAAGATGCATTAAACCAACCACTTCTGAAGGAGTGCCAAAATTGGGAGGCTAATGCATCTTCCTGCATAATATGCAGAACAGCTCTAAGTGGCGTCGATAGAAGCACTTGCTACATTGAGTATTCATAGCAAGGGGATTTAAAGAAGAAGAAGAAGGAGGAGGAGGAGGAGGAGGAGGAGGAGGAGGAGGAGGAGGAGGAGGAGGAGAAGAAGAAGAAGAAGAAGAAGAAGAAGAAGAAGAAGAAGAAGAAGAAGAAGAAGAAGAAGAAGAAGGGGGGGGCTTGGGAGAGTACATTGTCAGACTGGATCTGTCCTCCCTCCCCGCCTTTCTGAACATGCTCAGAATTAAAGAAATAATTGAACCAGATCCAATGCCTCCATTTATTTCACTGTGAGTGGCAAGGAAGTAGCCGTGCTGTGATGCTCGCTTTTTGTCGCCTTGTCACTTTGATAAATTCTTTAGTAACATCTGAGTTTAATGCAAAGAGAGCCTTGCTTTACTTGCCGTTCCCTGTCACTTAAATGCCAGATGGAACAATGGCTTCAGTCTGCCTAATTTTTTTTTATTCCAGGGGAGGGGAGTAGAGAACTGTATGCATTTCTCCTAATCAGCAATTTACCTTTCCTCTTACAAAAGCAAATTATGCACGTCAAAGGGATTTGTTAAAAAGGATCCCAGCTCCCCGCACTTTGATGGCTGATTTATGGCTAGGTGGCATAAGGCTCAAAATGGGCACTCAAAATCGGTATTGCACAATTGGGAAAAGTTTTTTAAAAGGGCAAACAGAACCAACATGGGAAACGAGTGATTCCTCTATGAGGAAAGGTTGCAGCATTTGAGACTTTTTTTGAGAAAAGGCAATCAAGAGGCATGATAGAAGTCTATAAAATTAGGCAAGGCACAGAGAAAGTGGATTGAGAAAACCTTTTCTCCCTCTCTCATAACACTAGAACTCACGGGCATCCTATGACACTGAATGTTCAGTGAAGATTCAGGACAGATAAAATAAATGACTTCTTTAAGCCACGCATTGTTAAACCATGGAACTCACTCCCGCAGGAGGCAGTAATGGCCACCAACTCAGATGCCTTTAAAAGAGAATTGGACACATTCCTTGGTTGATAAGGCTATCAATGGCTGTGCTATGATCTGCTTCCATGGTCAGAGGGAGTAATGCTTCTGAGTACCAGTTGCTTGGAATCGCAGACAAGCCGAGTGCTGTTGTGTTCATGTCCAACTTGCAGGCTTGCTATGGGCATCTGGTTGGCCATTGTGAGAATAGGATGCTGGACTAGATGGGACATCATCGGTTTGATCCAGCAGGCTCTCCTGGTGTTCTTAATAGCTTGAGCACATTTGAACATATGAAGTTTCCTCACAATAAGTCAAATTATTGCTGATCTTTTCCACTGCTCTGGGTGGCAGGAGCTCTCCAGGGTTTCAAGCAGAAGCATTCTGAAGCTCTGCTTCCTGAGAACAGTCACCTGAGCCTTCTCCCTAAATCAGGGCTACGGAACTTGTGTCTCCCTTCCAGGTGTAACTCCCATTAGACCTAACTAGTAGGACCAATGGCCCACCAGGGAGTTGTGGTCCAGAAACACCTGAAAGTCACCAGGTTCCATATCCCTGATCTAGAAAGAAGACCTCAGATGTCCTGTGTAGCTTGTTCGAGAAACTTCTCTGTTGTTGCCTAGAGTTGTCTACAGACTGACCAAAGACCCAGTTTATCTTCTTTTGCTTCTCCTTGCAAGTGCTCCCTACATGTGGACCACCTGATTGCATTTCTGTGGGTGAAGGGGGAGGGTTTCCTTCTCCTGAGAGAAAATCATTCTTTAGTTGTCTTTATGACAATGTGGCAACCTCTTCAGTCATGCAGATGAGGGTACTTAACTGGGCAGCTAGGTCAGGGTTTCCAAACTAAGGCCCAGGGGTCGGATGCGGCCCAATCGCCTTCTAAATCTGACCCGCACACGGTCCGGGAATCAGCATGTTTTTACATGAGTAGAATATGTCCTTTTATTTAAAATGCATCTCTGGATTATTTGTGGGGCATAGGAATTCATTCATATATTTTTTCTTCAAAATATAGTCTGGCCCCCCACAAGGTCTGAGGGACAGTAGACCGGCCCCCTGCTGAAAAAGTTTGTTGACCCTTGAGCTAGGTTATTAAGTGGGGGGGAGGGAACTGGTTTGACCAGTTCAGCAGTTCCTCCTCCTACAGACCCCTATATTGTAGATACAAAGCCACAGGCTTGGTTGAGACCCACAGGCATCATCCAAAGCAAAGGGTCTGGAAACCAAACCTTATGAAGGACCATTGATGGAGTTGGGGGTGCTTAGCCTGGAGACGAGAAGGCTAAGAGGTGATATGATAGGCATCTTCAACCATCTGAAGAGGATGTCATATGGAAGACGGAGAAGACTTGTTTTCTGCTGCTGCTCCGGAGGGTAGGACCCAAATTGATGGATTCAAATTACAAGAAATGAGATTCTGATTAAACATTAGGAAGAACTTTCTGATATTCTGATATTCAGCTGTGGGGGTGACTCCCTTAGAAGTTGGTGACCTCTCCTTCCTTTGAGGTTCTTGAACAGAGATTGGATGGTCATCTGTCAGGGATATTTTCAGTGTGATTCCTGAATTGCAGGGTGTGTGTGGGGGGGACTTTTCCAGCTCTATGATTCCATGATTCCATGAACTGCAATTCCTTAGCTCCATACCTAGTTGGATAATGCTCTCTTCCAAAGAGGGTGTGATAACAAAGGCAATCTCGTTCGCCTTCCTCCCCCCTTTAGCTGTTTCTCTAAGGGAAGTTAGCAGTAATTGCATCCAAGATCTCGGAAATCTCTTCATCTCCCAAAGTACCTCAGATAGCCTGTGGGGGCCTATTTTGAAGATAATGATAATAGGAGGAAATCTGAGGTGCAAAAGAAGATTATTTAAAACTCTCAGGTAATTTCACCAGGGAGCAGAACTCTCAGAGCAGACTTTGGTTATATTCTCCTTGGAATGGTCCATTGGGTTGCCAACTAGCCAGGTTGCAATTTGCCTGAGATAAGAGCATACAAGTACACACAGAGGGCATGTTGGATAATATTAAAATTCCATCTCATTTCAGCATGGGGAACATGGAGCCCTGCTGAAGTTGCTGTTTCTTGCTTTTATTATTTATTTATTTATTTATTTATTTATTTTATATACCATCCTTCATCCAAAGATCACAGGGTGGCTTACAATATAAACAAGTAAAAATACATACCATAATAGCAAACAAAATCAATACCCCTGTCCCCACAGTTTAAAAGACCAAATATATTTTAATCGGCCCAAGGCCTTGGAGAAGAGGAATGTTCTTGCCTGTTGCCTCCCTGCAGAGAGCTTTTCACAAGTGGGTAGCCGCCACAGAAAAGGCTCGTTTTCGTGTTGCCACCCTCCAGATATTTTGAGAAATGTATGCTCAAACCATCTTGTCCCAGTGAACACCTTGGCCGCTGAATTCTGCACTAGCTGAAGTTTCTGAACTGTCTTCAGAGGCAGCCCTATGTATAACACATTGCAGTAATCTAACCTAGAGGTTACCAGAGTATA
The DNA here is from genome assembly GCF_963506605.1 of Zootoca vivipara. Classification (NCBI taxonomy): domain Eukaryota; kingdom Metazoa; phylum Chordata; class Lepidosauria; order Squamata; family Lacertidae; genus Zootoca; species Zootoca vivipara. The sequence goes on from NC_083281.1 coordinate 72,621,108, forward strand.
CAGTACAGAAGTTAGACTTTCCCTGTCCAGATAGGGGCATCTGAGCCACCAGCTGAAGCTGATGGAAGGCACTCCAAGCCACAGAGGCCACGTGAGCATCAATTGACAGCAAATGATCCCGGGTACTCTCTCCTTCAGAGGCAGTGTAACCCCATTAAGAGCAGACCACCTCCCATCCATGAGGTCTAGGGAACCAGCCACTAACAGTGACTCAGTCTCATCTGGATTGAACTTCAGTTTATTGGCTCTTATCCAGTCCATTATGGATGGAAGACAACAGTCCAGCACAACCACTGCCTCTCCTATAGATGTAAAGGAGAAGGAAAGCTTGTGTGTGTCACCACTAACCTCCTGTGCCATGTGCCCCTTACTTGGCCCGCCCAACCTCTACACCATACCTCCCCCTGAACCATTGTGACTGGGGCCCCCTCTGGAGGAGAATAGCAGTAGGAGGGGGTAGCTGTAGATGGTGAGAGAACTGAAGTCTTTCCTCTTACCCTCTCTCTTCCCTGTTCAACTCTTTGCTACAAACAGCAGTCCCTTGGTTCCTGGACTCATGCTGTGTTGGCCCTGTCTCTGCTTTGCAATCGTTTAAATCTTGATTTTCCTCCCTAAGGAGACCAGAGTGGTGTACAACAAAAGCAGTTTTTGTAAAAAAAGAAAAAGAAAAAAGGAAACCTCAATGAAATATAACAGCCAGTGTCTCTCTTCCTGTGCTTTGTCTGCAATTCTAACTTAAGAACAATGCTCTAGCTTTTAAAATTATACCAACCAGCAACTAGAAATCTTGGCTTCCATGTTCCACAAATGAACAGCCATATCCTAGCCAACCCCAACATCTCTCACCACCAAAGGAATGCAAGCAAACAGCAGAGAACTAATAATAATAATAATAATAATAATAATAATAATAATAATAATAATTTATTTATACCCCGCCCATCTGGCTGGGTTCCCCCAGCCACTCTGGGCGGCTTCCAACAAAGCATTAAAATACAGAAAACATAGACAAGTGACGCTGACAAAACAATTAAATAATCCCTGGCAGATTGCCATCCAACCTCTGTTCAAAAAACCTCCAATGAAGAGAGCCCCCCCTCCCCGCTTTCCATTCCACTGTCAAACAACTCTCACCATCAGAAAGTTTTTCCTAATGTTTAGTTGGAATCTTCTCACTTGCCATTGGATTTCAGAGATTTGGGTCTTACAGGAGAAAACAAGCCTTCTCCAATTTCATTGTAACAGCCCTTTGGATATTTGAAGATGGCTTTCATATCACCTTTCAGGCTTCTTTTCTTTAGGCTAAACATACCCAACTCCCAGACCCTTGATCATCTTGGTTGACCTCTGCACACATTCCAATTCGTCAAAATCTTTCGTAAACCATGGTACCTAGAACTGGACCCAGGACTCCAGGTGGGGTCTGACCAAGGCAGAATAGTATGGTACAATTACTTCCTTTGATCTGGAGATAGCATGCTGTTTTCACAGGAGCCAAGCAGATTCCTGATGGAAGCTCACAAGCAGATCTGTGTGAGGAGGACCCCCCCTCTTGCAACTGCTATTCAGAAGCATTACTGCCTCTGATTATGGAGGCTTCGATCAGCAAAGGCTGACCTCTTCAATATCCACATTCTTCATTCAAATAATGTGCAAGGGAGCTTAATTATGTGCCATTAAATTAGCAAATCAGCTGCAGTTCTCCTATGTTTCCTAGGCTTCTGTTGTGATTCTTGATGTTGAACATGATTAATCTGTTTCAAATGAAATACAGAAAATACGGCAACTATATTTATTGATATTACCAACCAAAGCATTTTTTTATGATCTCAAACTTTTGGAGATTAGATTTTTATATTTTTTTATTTCAAAAAGTTTTTTCACTGCCCATTTGGTTTGGGAACTTGGCAACTCCCATTGGCCATGCTAGCAGTTGGGAAGATGGGAGTTGGAGTCCAAAAATATTGGGAAGGGTACAAGTTCCTAATCATCTAAGGATATCTAAGCAGGAAGCGCAGTGATGAGTCATGACCAATTTTGTGTACCAAAGAGGCGTTCTGAGAGGGACCTCAAGTTCCTGATTTTATATAGAGCCAGAGTTCTACCAGAGGAACCCAGCAAACAAGGAATGCTCTGTGACTCTGAGGGCTTCCCTAAGTGGAATCCTAAGCAAACCATTGTTGGCCTGAGGGCCACATTCCCTCTTTTCTAACTCTCTCAGGCTGTAGCAAAAAGTAGCTGCGGATACCCTCACACTCTGACATACACACGGCACTCACAGACACTGTAGAAAAGGCTACAACTTAAGGATATACAGTGAAGCTGAATGTTGGAAGATGCAGGACAGGTACAAGAATGTACTTCTTCATGCAGCCTAGAGTTAAACTCACTTCCACAGGAAGCAGTGATGGCCACTATTATGTACTAAGCTGAATCCTAGAACAATAGGATCCAGAATGCAGCAGTCTGATTGGTCTTCAGGAGCCACCCAATCCAGCTCCAGGTGGAAGTGAATCAGCAACCTGATTGGCCTGCAGGAGCAGCCAATCAGGCTGCTGGCAGAAGTCAATCCACAACCTGATTGGCCCACAGGTGCAGCCCTGAAGTAGCCAATCACGCAAGGCCCATTGTGTAAATAATGTATATAAGCAGACGTTTTTGGGTAAAGAGCCATTCTTCTCTTCTTCCTCTATTGCTGCCACAAGCTGAATAAAGAGCATGAAATTCATTCTTGACTCCGAGTATATTTCAGCCACTAACCTGGATGGCTTTAAAAGAGGGCAGGACAAATTCATGGAGGAGAAAACATTTAGTGGCTACTAGCTATGATGTCTATATTCTGCCTCCACAACTGGAGGCAGCAATGCTTCTGAATACTGCCTGCTGGAACCCACAGGAAGGGGGGGTTTGCTCTTGTGCTTAGATCCTGCTTGCAGGTTTCCTACAGGCAGTACTGGTTGGTCACTGTGAGAACAGGATGCGTGACTAGATGGGCTTTGGCCTGATCCAAATAGAACATAAGAATCTTACATTCTTACACACACACACACCTCTCCACTCACCACAGTGAAGTGGCTGCTTTCACCCCCCCCCATTTTTTTGCTTCCATCAAGATTCTTGGGGTCCTCAGGGGCCATGAAAATTTCTTTGGAGGGGTGGATCAGCCCCAACCCTACCCTTCCAAGAGTTATCCCCTGCCCCACTCCAGAAGTAAAATTTTCAGATGTATGAGTGATGTCTCTGGTCTTATTTTGGACACAATAGCTTTGGGGAATGCTGCTCTGCCACTGGGCTGGGATCTCCGTCAAAAATAGTTGATGGTGGAAAGTTCCAGGGTATTATATTAATTCCATTCTGTTTGTTCTCCTTGGACCCTTTAGTGAATTTGAATTCTTGGATTCCCCCCCCCCCCCGTGCAACTGAGAGTTGGGCCCCCCATGAGCCTTACACCAAAATTAAAAAACAAACCTATGATTTAGAACGCTATTTGCTTGGGAGCTCTCTCTGAGCGCAGCTGCTTCTTTGAATAGAGGGCTTGAATATTCATTTGCAAAATGTATAATTTATAGTTGTGGCAGATGATTCATAATTTAAATGTTATTGCCCTAAATTAACTATAGCATTTCAAACTTGCAAGAGACACTTAAACATAAAATCATGAAATGACACTGAAAGAGGGATTTTTTTTAAAAAAAAGCCACACACACAACCCCAGGCATTTGAATTGTTGAGCCATGAAAATCTCCCTCCCACTCCATCTTCCTATTCTACCCTTCTACTTTGGTAGGATTCAGGTCAGGATTCGGGACAACCATATACTAAGAACCTCAAGTAATGGCTGTGACTATGATGGAATGTGGTCTACAGAAGAGATGAAGTCCCATGATGGAGTGCCTCCTGGAAGAAGGAAAAGTAAAGTTTCCATCCTGAACCACCAATACACAATACATTGACTGAGGTATTTGAGATCCAAGAGTGTCCCAAAGGAACCATCCTTTTTTAAAGTAAGGTGAAGAATAGCAAGTAGATAAGAGTTTCACTTATGGAACCGGCTCCAGTGCTTCAACACACCTATGTAAATGTCCATCTTCTTGGGTTTCATGTTGTTGTTGTTTAGTCGTTTAGTTTTGTCCGACTCTTCATGACCGCATGGACCAGAGGACGCCAGGCACTCCTGTCTTCCAGTGCCTCCCGCAGGTTGGTCAGACTCATGTTCGTAGCTTCGAGAACACTGTCCAACCATCTCGTCATCTGTCGTCCCCTTCTCCTTGTGCCCTCCATCTTTCCCAACATCAGGGTCTTTTCCAGGGAGTCTTCTCTTCTCATGAGGTGGCCAAAGTATTGGAGCCTCAGCTTCAGGATCTGTCCTTCCAGTGAGCACTCAGGGCTGATTTCCTTAAGAATGGAAAGGTTTGATCTTCTTGCAGTCCACTCTCAAGAGTCTCCTCCAGCACCATAATTCAAAAGCATCAATTCTTCGGCGATCAGCCTTCTTTATGGTCCAGCTCTCACTTCCATACATCGTTACTGGGAAAACCATAGCTTTAACTATATGGACCTTTGTCGGCAAGGTGATGTCTCTGCTTTTTAAGATGCTGTCTAGGTTTGTCATTACTTTTCTCCCAAGAAGCGGGCGTCTTTTGACAGGACTGCTGTCACCATCTGTAGTGATGATGGAACCCAAAAAAGTAAAATCTCTCACTGCCTCCATTTCTTCCCCTTCTATTTGCCAGGAGGTGATGGGACCAGTGGCCATGATCTTGTTTTTTTTTTGATGATGAGCTTCAGACCATATTTTGCGCTCTCCTCTTTCACCCTCATTAAAAGGTTCCTCCTCACCTTCTGCCATCAAGGTTGTGTCATCAGCATATCTGAGGTTGTTGATATTTCTTCCGGCAATCTTAATTCCGGCTTGGGATTCATCCCGTCCAGCCTTTCGCATGATGAATTCTGCATATCAGTTAAATAAGCAGGGAGACAATATACAGCCTTGTCGTTCTCCTTTCTCCTTGGGTTTCATAGAGACTGGGGGGGGGATTGTGAGAATGTTGGGATACTACTTTCAGTCACAGGCCGTGACTGACAGTACTCAGCACTCAGTGGTCCACAGTTATGGAATGCCATCTGCCTGAATACGTGAGAAAATGTAGTACCACTGAAGGGAGGATGGCATCAGAACTGGAGAGGGGGAAGGGATGGTTCTGGTTCACTTTCCACAACAGACTGACTCAACCCAGTGCTCCTGAGCTTTCTTGTGGAGTGAACTTCCAGTCAGCCAATTGCACAGCTCCAGGTTTTGCAGTAGAGTTCCAGTGCGCAAGAAGTCAACACAAAAAGATGTGTTTTACATAAACGATGCATACAAACTGCAATTTACAGATGAACGCATTGAAAAGTGACACTTCTACATAAAAGCGTGAATTTTCCAAGAAAAGGTGTACAATGCGATAGAACAGAATGCATTGTGTACTGATGACTAAATAAAGATACATATATGTATGCAGGCTGGCGTTGAACTGGGTCATGTTTATTCAGTTAAATGTAAGGAGATCAGCAGAAGGGGATAGTTATGAAGGGGGGAACTCCAACTCCACTTGTAGCCATTGGGAGACACACTCCTGCCTGCGGAAAAAGAGGGTGAGAAGGGAAGTGTTACTTGCACCCCCCAGGATGCACCATAGCTCCAGGTGGATGAGGCAACTTGGCCCCGAAGGTGGTCCCTATCCCACCCTAGAATCCCAGAGTTCAGAAAAATAACAACTACTTAGAGGGAACTCTCAGTGTGGCTAATACTGTACGTCTTCCTGGTGTCAAAGCCCAGCAGCTGTAGGGATTCTGACTTCAGTTGGTGGAGTGGAACCTGGGGGCAGAAATTCAGCAGGTCCAGCTAGAGGCCTGTGACTCTGCTTTGCTGCTTTTCAAGCTGCAGTAGAGGCTCATTTTGCCATGTTCCCTTTTATAAGCCACAAAGAGACAGTAGAAAAGAGAGAGGAAAATTAAACATGAAAATTTAATTAAACCATCCGCTGATCACTCTCTGCGGAATGGACTTTGGCTCAAAATATTATTTGTAAGAGAGGAATAATAGCACCTAATTAGGGTACGAATCAACCTGAAATGGGAGGGGGGGCAATTGCAAATCAGCTTGCCCCATAAACATTCAGGGGAGCTGAATCTTATTAAACTTATGTTTTATAGCTCAATTATATGCCACTTTCCTTTTGTTTAGTCACGGGTTCCATTTGATTTAAACCCAACATACACGTCTAATTGAGAGGATCTGTAGCTGCATATTGCCTTTGCCTCAAGTGTGGTGAATTTTTTGATCCTGCAGAAAGGAGATGTAGGAAGTACATTTATTTAGAAAGTGCTGAGTCCATCTGAGGAATGGGGGAGCTCTCAAAGACCCAGTTTGGCACCCCGATGTATGTTTGCGCGCGCGCGCGCGCGCACACACACACACACACGCACACACGGTCATACCTCGGTTTAAGTATGCCTCGGTTTGAGTATCCATCTGGAATGGATTAATCCACTTTCCATTACTTTCAATGGGAAAGTTCGCTTCAGGTTAAGTACGCTTCAGGTTAAGTACGGACTTCCGGAACCAATTACACTCATACCTCGGGTTAAGTACGCTTCAGGCTGAGTACTCCGTAGATTAATCCACTTTCCATTACTTTCAGCGGGAAAGTTTGCTTCAGGTTAAGTAAGCTTCAGGTTAAGTACAGACTTCCGGAACCAATTGTATTTGTAAACCGAGGTACCACTGTACATAGTAACACATACACACACACTACAACACATCTGTTTGTAAAGGGCATAAAAAGTAGACAATATATTATCTGAATACAAAGGAATCCTAAGAAGTATTATGACTGTATGACCAAAGGGGAAATGAGCATCCCTTCCAATAAAAACAAATTGCCTGTCAAAAGTAGAACTTCCATGTGCAGCAAATGTCTATCAGAGATCAAGTTTTGAATTGGATTTATTTGGTCACAGGATCATTAAAAGACTGCATTTCCATAAGATCAGCCAAGACCCACTGGTTTTCTTTTAAAATGTCCCCTCCCCCCTTTGAGGCTTTTTACCACCCACCCCTCTTCTTGGTTCTGTGCAAACCCTTTCAATAAGTAAATGTATTCCCTTGTAAGCTTAAACAAAATTTCTTTCAATTTTATTTTTGTTTGATTAATCATTTTAGGAAATGATAATTTTGTAGTCATTTTAGGTTCCATGTAAGGTGAAGAAACGCTTTTTGCGAGCCTAAAATAGAAAGTGTCCTTCCATTACAATCCTAATGCAGCGGGGCTGACCAGAGCTTGCTAGGAAACTGCCTCTGGCAGGAAAAAAAAATGCTTGCACACTCCTTACTTTCCTGTGTGTAGATCATGTATAGTCTGTAAAATGACTCAACCTTAGCTATTTAAATACATTCAAAGTTCTGAAGGGATCATAGAATTGGAGAGTTGGAAGAGGGACCCCAAGGATCATCTAGTTCAACTGATTCTCTTTTTTGCATGCCTTTTTTCATTAATTTTCAATGCCCACTTGACCCTAACACATGCATTTTTGTCAATAGTGTTCAATTGGCGAATCTCTTGCAAAATTCAGATGAGTGTGCATTTCAAATGATGCCTAAGTTTTGGTTCTCATATTTCAAAAAGTGCAAATTTGATAGATTCAGGTTTAAATGCAAACTGAACCAAAATTCTCCTCCACACCTTGCGTGTGTGATTCATGACTGCATTGAGGGATAAAGCAGTCTGTGGACAATGCAGTTCCCCCTTCCCCAAGTTATTCTAAACTGTGGGGAAACTCTCCCTGCTCTGCAGTTCCTCCTTCTGGGACTGGCTGCTTGCTCTCCAGCTCCATCTACTGCTTCCTTATATGGACTGTTTAATACCAGAGAACTGGGATTTCTAATACAGTGGAGCATCAGAAAATACAGAGGAAGTTCATTTTGGGAGTTGCTGCAACAAAGCAGCTGCATGCCTAGATGTTCTAGGATCAAATTTATTAAATTAATTCTGGGGCTTTTGGCAAACAACTGTGCTGGGCTATGGGTCACACACCTACACCATACATTCAAAGCACTCAAAATGTATCTTCTGCCTCCCTAGAGGCAACCCCCACCAATCACTTGCCCAGGGCAGTCTGCTCTGCGCTGTTCAGAAATTCATCATCGTCTCTGATGAGTTGAAGTATGGACAGACCGGCTTCAAATTGCTCTACCTTCTGTTCCAGCAGGGCAACCAGCTTTAATTTGCTGCAGGTGTAGCTTCATATGCCCTCAGACAGGAAAACAAACATGGCACAGGTATTGCAGGTCACTGTGGCAGCTCCCTTGCCCTCCATTGTCTCTTGCTCCTTGTTCTGTCTTTTCCACCAATCCCTGGCAAATGCCCCTGTTCACTTGCCTTGTTCATCAGCTCCTGGTTGTGAGCTCCCAGACACTGAGAGGAGCTATGTATTATTCTGGGACAGTGGAGGGGGATTAAGGTAACATAAGAGGATAAGAAGGACCCAGGTGGCGCTGTGGGTTAAACCACAGAGCCTAGGGCTTGCTGATCAGATGGTCGGCGGTTCGAATCCCTGCGACGGGGTGAGCTCCTGTTGCTCGGTCCCAGCTCCTGCCCACCTAGCATAGCTGCCAAGTTTTCGCTTTTCTCGCGAGGAAGCCTATTCAGCATAAGGGAAAATCCCTGTAAAAAAGGGATAACTTGGCAGCTATGCCACCTAGCAGTTCGAAAGCACATCAAAGTGCAAGTAGATAAATAGGGACTGCTCCGGCGGGAAGGTAAACGGTGTTTCCGTGCGCTGCTCTGGTTTGCCAGAAGCAGCTTTGTCATGCTGGCCACATGACCCAGAAGCTGTTTGCGGACAAACGCCGGCTCCCTCGGCCTATAGAGCGAGATGAGCGCCGCAACTCCAGAGTCGGACACGACTGGACCTGATGGTCAGGGGCCCCTTTACCTTTACCTTTAAGAGGATAAGAAGAGCCTTCTGGATCAGGCCAATGGCCTATCTAGTCCAGCCTCCTGTTCTCACAGTGGCTGTGGGAAACCCACAAGCAGGATCCGAACACAAGGACCCCTTTAGCAACTGGTATTCAGAAGCATTATTGTCTCTGACCATAGAGGAAGTGCATGGTCTTCATGGCTGGTAGCCACATCTTCCTAGAATCTGTTCAATCCTCTTTTAAAACCATCGGGTAGGTGCCATCACTGCCTCCTTTGGGAGGCCCTGCTCCCTAAAATATCACTGGTTTGCTCATTTCTATATATAGGGTGCCTACATTCTGCATGGACTGGTTGCATGGCAACATGTGCAAATGGCTTTAGATACCTATTAGGTCTGTATATTACCATATAACATATATTCAACACCAAACAAAACCAGCGACAATCTGTTGTTGACAAAGGGCAGCTGGACATATAAAGGGTCCCATTACCTCCAGTAGCTTAGGGCCTCATCAAACCTAAATCCGGCCCTGGCTCATTCAGAATAAGACCAACAAATTTGGGAAAACCCATTCATCTTTTGAGTCAGCTAATCTGTTTACCGGTCCTTTCTTCTTTGTCTCTCACAAGTTAATATTCTTTAGACGGCTTATGTGATCCACTCTGACATACAGTGCCAAGAGAATCCAGCCTCAATTATCCTGCCTAATATTGAACAAGGGGCTCATTTCAAAATCCCAGCCCCCTCCCACCCCAGCATGGCCTCAAAGCCCCCACTGCAATGTTTTGGCTGTTGTCCCCTCGGCTATGCCACCAGGGTTTAGATCTATATAAATGAATCCAATTTAGCTGATTCATCTCCTGTGTTTAATTTCCATGCTAACATAACAAGATTATATAATTGCACCGAGAGGGTCTAGGCACAGGGATTGGAATTTCTAACAGGCAGCGGTAGTTAAAAAATAAATCCATACATAGCGTACATTACCAACATGAAAGAGGGGGGTGGGAACTTTCAAAGCTCTTGTTGCAGTCCCAGATGCTCGGTGATCTTTCACTAGGTTTTAAAATATAGTCAAGACTGTTGGTTCAGAAATCGGAAAGTCCTCCATGCAGCACATAGTTAACTATGGAACTCACTGCCACAGGAGGTAGTGATGGGCACCGACTTGGATGACTTTAAAAAAGAATCACACAAATTCACGGAGGAGGATAAAGCTATTGACAGCTACTAACACCGGTCCTGAAAGACCTACATTGGCTCCCAGTATGTTTCTGAGCACAATTCAAAGTGTTGGTGCTGACCTTTAAAGCCCTAAACGGCCTCGGTCCAGTATACCTGAAGGAGCGTCTCCACCCCCATCGTCCTGCCCGGACACTGAGGTCTAGCAGCGAGGGCCTTCTGGCGGTTCCCTCGCTACTAGAAGCTAAGTTACAGGGAACCAGGCAGGGGGCCTTCTCGGTAGTGGCACCCACCCTGTGGAATGCCCTCCCACCAGAGGTCAAAGAGAACAACAATTACCAGACCTTTAGAAGGCATCTCAAGGCAGCCCTGTTTAGGGAAGCTTTTAATGTTTGATGGATTTCTGTATTTTAATATTTTGTTGGAAGCCGCCCAGAGTGGCTGGGGGAACCCGGCAAGATGGGTGGGGTATAAATAATAAATTATTATTATTATTATTATTATTATTATTATTATTAGCCATGATGGCTCTGCCCTGCCTCCACAAGCAGAGGCAGGAATGGTTCTGAATACCAGTTGCTGGAAACCACAGGAGGGGAGAGGGCTCTTGTGTTCGAATCCTGATTCTGGGTTTTCCACAGGCATCTGGATAGTCACTGTGAGAAAAATATGCAGGACTAGATGGGCCACTGGCCTGATTACATTCCTTATGCAAACCTGTGTTTGACACATTGCTTGACTCAGCCACTGAACTCAGAGATAACCCTCTGTGAATGGCTGCCATGGCTTGTCCCTGGGCACAGTTCCACCTCAGCCTTGCAGGACACTGGAATGGTGGTGCCTGGGTATGATATGAGCAAGATGCATGTCTGGCTGACTAGATCAGTGGGCTGAAAAAGGCACAGCTGCAGGCAGTCTGCACACGAGGGGCCAGGGCATTAGCAATGGCAGGAAGAAATTAGCTTCAGTTTGCATTTTAATGTCAACTTACCCAATCCAGACTTCCTGAAACACCACAAAGATCACAATACAAGCATCACTGAAATTCACACGTCTTCAAAAGACAATCCATCCAAACAACATGTTCAAAAATGCATACAGTAAGGAGAAGTATGCACAAGCTGGTGAAAATAAAATGCCATAATGCATTAGATCAAGACAAATATCTCACAGAAATGTGTGTGTGTTATGCACAATTGCATACCGAGAAATGTACATTGTTTGTACCAAAATACTAACAACTTTTCATGTGGACATACCTCTTGTTGTTATAATAAGGAGCTGGGCTTTCTCTTTCTGCGTGTGAAACCTCTTGGCTAAACCTTAAACAAGTATTTTGTCATCTTCAAATTTGGATCTTTTGGTAGCTGGAGGGGCTTTGATGACGATTTGATATTTGAGGAACATAGGAAGCTGCCTTATACTGAATCAGAACTTAGGTCCATCCAGTTCAGCATTGCCTGCACTGACCGGCAGCAGCTTTCCAGAGTTCCAGGCAGCGGTGTCTCTCAGTTCTTCCTGGAGATGCTGGGGATTGAACCTGGGACTTTCTGCATGCAAAGCAAATATTCTACCACCAAGCTATGGCCCTTTGTTTAAAAGGTATGACCATAGGAAGCTGCCTTATACCAGAACTCAATACTTCTGCCTAGGGGAGGTTCTCCTCCCCTCTTTGTGTTTGCAAGAGGAACAATGTGGGGCTCCTCCTGGGAGAAAACACTGGCAGGGAAGAGGTGGCAGTTAAACTTTGTTGAGTAGGAGAGAGAAAAGGTGTTGTTATGGTAACTAATTGCTTGTATTCTCCAAAGGAAGCCCAGGCTCTCTCTTTTAATAAGGGGAGAAGCATTGGGAAGGTAAAGGGATAATAATGCTTCATTTCTTTTTAAAAAAAAAAGGAAGGAGGGAGGGAGGGAGGAAATAAAAAAGAGAACAAGACTTGAATTGCTCCTTCTCATTTTGCTGGAGGGTTAATAATGGTTGGAAGGAGGGATGTGGCATTTAGACCAGACCTTGCCGTGCAGTGCGTGGGTGCTCGCCCTGCTGATGAGGCTGCACACAGCAGACTCCAGGAAGGAAATCGTGGGTGGCTTTAAACCCTCCCTTTGCCTGTCGCAAGACGCCATGTGTCGCTATGCAGCCTCCACCTAGGATCAACTCTGCTTTCGTTCCGCAGCTTCATGAGAAGCCTGCTAACCTGGATTCTGCTGCTCCAGTCGGCACAGTTTTCCTCCTCTGCGAGAAGGGAAAAGTCGCACTTGCCGGTGTGGTTTGAATCCAAACTGCACCTGCAAACAGATAAAGTGAGGCCCGCAGTTGGTACTAATCAACAGAGTAGTTGCTGCCTCCACAACTGGTGGCAGAACATAGTAGACATCATGACTAGTAGCCATTGATAGGCTTGCTGTTCTGCCCCTACAGCTTGGGAACCTTTCCACCAAATCTCACTCCTATAATAAAGCCTGTGCAAAGGACATGGGAATCTGGAGAGTTTTGGGGAGGACACAGCACGGTTGTCTGTCAGGAGCAAGTAAACAACAGAGTTATATATCAAGATGATTGATGGAGTTAAGAGAGGGGGAGACTTCCCTCACTTCAGATAAGCTTTTTTCGCAGCCAAAAAGACTTTCAAGTGATATGTGAAGGGGAAAGAAACTGGTGGCAGATGAAGCAAGAAATGCTCACATCCCATCATAACAGCCAGGAAAATGAAACAGCTCTCTCTCTCTCTCTCTCTCTCTCTCTCTCTCTCTCTCTCTCTCTCTCTCTCTCTCTCTCTCTCTCTTCTCTCTCTCTCTCTCTCTCTCTCCTTGCCTTACTGCAAAAGCAACACCTGTTCCGTCAATATCATTCCATCCTTGCTTTTTCCTGTAGGACTAATGGCAGTTGTTAACAATCGTCAACAGGTTTACCATACCCTTTGAGCCAATCACCCATCTCCTACTACCCTTCTGAGAAAAAACCCCACCCCACCCTCTCACTATATATAAGGGTTTGGTGACTTCTGTTTCAGTGTATTTGAAGAAGTATGCATGCACATGAAAGCTTATACCCAGTATGCAGATGACCAAAAATAGCTTTAGCATGTGTAATGAGACAAGAATCCAATATCTCTATTCAGACCAGGTCTCTCCATACTTTTCAGTTAAAATTACGGCACTAAAGTTGTAATTCAGCAACTTCTCTTTCAAGTCTATTTCTGAAGTTCTTTTGTAATAAGACAGCTGCTTTGAGATCCTGTATTGAATGTCCTGGGAGATTGAAGTGTTCTCCTACTGGCTTCTCTGTCTTGTGATTCCTGATGTCAGATTTATGTTGATTTATCCTTTGGCGTAGGGTTTGGCCTGTTTGTCCAATATTGCTGTATTGGTTCTTTTGTACAAGTTTCATTTCCTTTTTTATATCTTTCATCTTCCTACCATACTCAATTCTCTCATTCTCTCTCTCTCTCTCTCTCTCTCTCTCTCTCTCTCTCTCTCTCTCTCTTATACTTTGTTAGCCTTGCTATACATTTATTTATTTGTTTGCTTTCTAAAAGTGTAATCTTTATCTATTGTTTCTTTTCAGCTTCTCTAAATGACTTGCTTACAGAAGGAAGTAAAAAGAAAGCAGATTTGAGGATGGGCAAATATTCTCCAGATTCAATTTTGTGAGTGGAAACTACTCCATAGGTGAGGATGGGGGTGGGTGGGGACCATATATGGGAGATGGTGAGGGAATGCTTCTCCACAAACCCTTTTGATAGGAAGCTCCTTTGCATCGGCAACTTGAATTCAACCCTGCATTGCAAAGGGACCTTTTTTATTTGGATCCAAAAGTCTGTGCTTTGTGAATTGGGTGCCTATTTTCTGTTGCCAGGCAGAAAAAGCACAGACTTTTCAATTCAGAGGAAGAATCAGGAGTCTGCTTGGCACATGCTCCAAATTCTTAGCTGAAACTTGCTTGTACTTGAGATAACATAGGACCAGAGCTATTTTTTCAACTTGAATGATTTCCAAAGAGTTGGTTAAAAGCAGTTTGCGTATGTTTGAGAAATAATCAGTAAGTCTTGATCAGTCCTAGGACACATTCACACCATGCATTTAAAGTACTATGAACTCACTTCAAACAACCTCAAGGAATCCTGGGAGTTGCAGTTAAGGGTGCTGAGATGTGTTAGGAGACCCCCTAACCTCCTCACAAATATGGTTTTAGTTACTCAGGGATGGTGGAAAAACACAGATAACAGAGCTCAGTCCTCATGAACCCATTCAAATATTTCACACTGCACCCCACCTGGCTTTCAAAGTGTGTGCATGATTCTCTCAGGCCATTAACTGAATTAATCTACAGCAAGGGTGGGGAACCTGCAGCCCTTGAGATGTTGGGAGACAACAGCACCCATCATCCTTCACCATTGGTCACCCTGGCCCTGGTTGATGGGAGTTGGAGTCTAGCAATAACCGGAGGGCTACAGGTCCCTAAGAGGTTCTCCATTAGAGCATTGTGGACACACCAGCCTTTAAGCAGGATGCACCCACAGTGTGCTATTGAAGAGGAGCCTAGTGTTTGCCTTGGAGCACTCGAATGGGCTTTGCTTCTTCCACTGGCTATAGCCAAGTCGTCACCCATCCCATGGACCTTGGGGGAAAGAGAAGAGATTCCCTTGAATTTGAAAACAACAGGGGGAAACCTCAAGCAGATGTCAAGATTCTAGTCCTCATTTATACGCCCTCCCACCTCTTTCTCTCTTTACTTGTTTCCATTTATATGTCTTCTTGTTCCCCTCTGGTTTATTGGTCTATGTGACGTGAGTCTGGTTAATATAATGAAAAGTGAGGGTGAGCCTACATCCCCCACTCCCTCCTTCCACCCTGAGCTATGCATTTCCCTTTGTTTGCCTCTGTTAATTGACACCTTCTATTCATAGCTGATTACCAGGGCCTCAGTTTTCACTCATCTACATTCCATTTGCATAAAGAGGAATCCAGTGCAACTCTTATCAGCTGCAGAAAAGGCTCTTTTATCAGGAGAGAGGAAGTTTCGGGAAAGAGGAAATGTCAGGTGTCTGGAATACCAATTTCCACCCTGTCTGCTCTCTCCAGGCTGCTCTGGTGATGGGCGACCCACCCTACCTTCCCACTGCCCCCACCAATGGTTTGACTTGCAGTTGAGCTGCACAAACTGAACAATTTCCCAAAGGGGTCAGAAAATAGCTTGGTTTATTCGGAGACTGAGTCCACTCATGATTTGTGCTATGCTCACAATTGACAGCTCTGGAAGTACGGTGGGTGTGATGCCTCCTCAAACCCCCCACCTTCAAGCTTCATTGTCTGCTGTAATTGTGGAACCAGAGGATGTTTCTATCTTTTTGTGTCTCCTCCTCTCTCCCAAACCTAGCTCCTTAAACTATTCAGAGGAAGATCCCTCTCTTTCTCCTATTTATACCCTACCTTTCCTCCAAAGAGCTCAAGGCGGTGTACACACTTTCCCTCTCACAACAACTCTGTGAAGGCAGCTAGGCTGAGAGACAGTGACAGATTACTAATGGTGTTTGGTTATTTTCATTTTTGGGTCTGTCTTGCAGCAAGTTCTCTCTGGGTATCAGTCTGGCTCTTACTATTGGCTCTTATTCTTACTATTGCATGGAAGATGGAGCCAGCTTGTTTTCTCTTGCTCCTGATGGTCGGAGATTCCAACTAAACATTAGGAAGAACTAAACATTAGGAAGAACTTTCTGATGGTAAAAGCTGTTTAACCATGGAACAAATGCCATCAGAAGGTGATGAGCTCTCATTCCTTGAATATTTTTAAACCAAGGTTGGATGACCATCTGTCAGGTATTCTTTAGCTGTGTTTCCAGCTTTGCAAGGGGTTTGGACTAGATGGCTCTTGGGACCCTTTGCAATTCTACAATTCTATGGGACCCTCAAGATAATTTTGCACTAGAGTTCCCTTCATGCCTGACTGTGGACCACAGTGGCTGGGGCCGATGGGAGTTGGAGTCCAATGACAGCAGGAGGACATGGCTGGGGATGGTTGTGTTTTGCTATGCAAACAAGAAGTGTTACTTCCAAGTGACCTTGCATAGAGTTGGGATGCTGGTACCCTGGATCCCATTTTAGCATGAGTTAAAATGTCGCCCTGATAGTATGTTTGTTCAAAGAGGGACTAAACAGCCATTTGAAAACAAACTAGTTAAAGGGAAAAGGTCATTGAGGAGTGTAAATATTTAAGGACTTTAATCAATAAAGGTATTTGTCATGCAGCCCGAGAAGTACATGGTAATTCACTCGACAGAGGAAAACATGTGTTGCCAAAAATGAATTAATCACTAGCGACTACAGCCTGGAGCATCTACTGCCTGCCAAGGGCAAATGGAGTCACCCAAAGTTATGTAGGGGCTGGCACAATTCAAGCCATTTACATAGACAGGGAAACTGCTGAATTTACCTGACGCTTTCAAAACAAATAATGACATCCCACACACATACAGACAGAGACAAATATTGCACAAAAGCAACCTAAATTTCGTTCTGGGCAAAGCTGAATTGTGAAACTGAAGTATGGTTTACAAAGCTGATAATCCTGGCTGTTGTGGACAATTCATTCTGTTTTAACGGTGCTGGGGAAGAGCACAGAAATGTGCAGAATATTGCTGTGAACCTGGAGGAGATCCTCAATGCAGCTCCTGAAGCAAACTAACAATTCAGTTCTACTAAACCTGGAGTGGGGAACCTGCTGTGACAAATCCCTCACTGAAGATGGGATCTGGGTAACATGACCAATTTAGTCTGGGGGAGATGTTTAGCCTGGAGAGCAGAAGACTGAGAGGGGATATGAGAGCCACCTTCAAATATCTGAAGGGCTGTTGCATGGAAGACGGAACAAGCTTGTTTTATGCTGCTCCAGAGGGTAGGACTCAAACCAATAGTAAGAGCTGTTCAACAGTTGAACGGTCTTCCTTGAGAGGTTGTGGACTCTATTTCCTCGGAGGTTTTTAAGCAGAGGTTGGATAGCCATCAGTCACGGATGCTTTAGCTGAGATTCCTGCATTGCAGGGGGTTGGACTAGATGAGATTCTGAACATTAGGAAGACTTTTCTGGTGTTAAGAGCTGTTCATTTATGAAGGTGGTGGACTGTCTCTCCTTGGAGATTTTAAAGCAGAGTTTGGAGGGCCATCTGCCAGGTATTCTTAAGTTGTGGTTCCTGCATTGCAAGGTGGCCCTTGGGGTCCCTTCCAGCACAACAACCCTGTGAGGTAGGTTAGGTTGAGAGGCAGTCACCGGCCTAAGAGCACCCAGTAAGCTTTGCAGTTGAGTGGGGATATGAAACTTGGTGTCCCATGTTTCACACCAACATAAACCACACTGGCTCTTATCTAGAAATAGGAACTGCTACAAAACAAAACAGAATATGACAAGTTAAACCTGAGATAGTTCTGCTGTGTTGCATAATCAGAATAGCTTCTATATCCTTAAATACATATTTTTAAAAAGCTTTTTCTCACAAAATGGGCATTGCTAAACATATGTCAGACAAAGGAACACGTTTCTAAATGTACTTTATCCTAAAATACACATTATTAAAATGCATTTTGGTCCATTTGTTTGAGCTAACAACACTGTTGCAGAATTTGAGGCAGTGTGATATCTGAAAGTTAATTATATTCCGATTGGCACAGTAGAAAGTGAGGATCAGGTCAGTTCACATTGGAATTCACAAAGATTGAAGAGTCAAAGATTCCTCAACCTGACTCCCTTTCATGGGGTGATGTCATTGCCCATGTGTAAATGGGGTGCTTCTTTCTGCAGAGGGCCTCCATGATCTAATGTGAGTAGATCAGAGCAAAGTTTGCACCCAGCATGGCCTTCAAGGGGTGATCCTTGGCCTCCAGCCCTCACTGCTGGAATTATTTTGATGGCATATAATAGTAAATAAATTATATCCCCCCACCCATTTACCTATCATTTCACATAGTCCTCCATGGGCTGTTTTGGGGGTTCTTCAAACAAAGGTGTTTTCTGCAAATCACGTGGCTTCCTTTAGACCTGCTGATATTGCCGTCTTAGCAATGGAGAGGGCAGTTTTGGCTGCAGGAGGGCTCACAATCACCCCTTAGAGAGGGGATGATGGTGTTTCCTCAAGAAGGCTGTGAAAGGATGGCAAAGTCCAGAAAGAATAGCCACTCATTATATGCTTTGAAGAGCACCGTTATGCAACTCTGCGTGGCCTGCCACTCTGAAGCCTATTTCAAGAATCAAAGACTAATATCTGTTCTTGCCTCTGTGATTTACTTTATTTTCTCAATAGAGAAATATTCAGTTTCAAGCCGAGGCGAGCCGAGCCACACAGAAGATTAAAAGAAGCCCTGAAACCCTGGGGATGCAACATTGCAATCTTGCTAAGCAGCCCAGTTCAGAAGAGATGGAATAACTTAGAGGGCACTTTCAGTTAGAACTGCAGAATCTTCATGCAACATACCAGTGTGAAATAACTTTGAAGCACACTATTATCAGGAATCAGGATATAAACTCCTTGCTCAATCAGACCAAACAGCCATCTCTCTCTAAGTGTTCTGTGTCCCATGGGAGGCAGCCAGGGGCAACCTGGGAGGTTGCAAGAAGTGTGGTTGCAGAGCAGCTCTCTGCCCATGTTTGTCTCCAGCAACTGGTATTCAGAATCATTTTACTGACTGATTGATTTTAAAAATGCACCCTGCTCCCTTTGAGCAATGTCCTCCACATAGTGGTTCACGGTCTCCAGTAAAACCAAGCCCGCCCAAACGATGGGTTATAAAACAGAATGCACTCAACAGATAGAGCACCATAAATGAAATTAATAAATCAAGCAAAGATTTGAGCTGTGAATGCTCCCTCCCCTCAGAGATACATTAAAAGACAAAGTGAAAAATGTCAGAACATAAGTGGAGCCCTGGCTGGATCAAACCAGTGGCCCATTTAGTCTAGCATCCTGTTCTCACAGGGACCACCCAGGTGTCTGGGGGAAACCAGCAAGCAGGATGGGAGCACAAGGGCAATGGGAAATAAGGCTATCGACTGCTACTCCATGATGGCGATGCTCTGCTTTCATGGTCAGAGGTAGTCATGCTTCTGAATGCTAGAGAGGACGGGAGAGTGCTCTGGTGCTTCGGTCCTGCTTGCTGGTTTCCTACAGGTGTCTAGTTGGTTACTGTGAGAACAAGATGCTGGACTAGATGGGCCATTGGCCTGATCCAGCAGTTTTCTCATATGTTCTTAACATTTAATGTATATCGGGGAAGCATTCCGCTTGAAATCTGACAACTTGTAGATGAACCCTGCATCCTGTATGTTGCTGGAATCCTCTGAATCCCACAACCCCAATTCCCTTATGTTAAGAACACAAGAAGAGGCCTTGTGGAAAGGCTCAAAGGCTTATCTAGCCCAGCTTCCAATTTCCTTTGAAGCCATGGGAGGGGAGAGGGCTTTTGTGCTGAGGTTCTGTTGTGAGCTTCCCATTGGGCCATCTGGTCATCTACTGTAAGAACAGGATGCTGGAATACATGGGCCATTGGCCTGATCCAGGCTCCTCTTATGGGCAGACTTCTCTTATGTTTTTATGGAGGCACACTCTTTCCTTTCCCCCAAGTCCTCAGTTCCATTTAGGATGGGCCCTGTATTGCAGATATTAATATTGCACAGCATGAAGCAAAAGGATGCATAAAAACAAGCTTGTTTTGGAATAAAACATTGTCCAGACCCATAAGTATTATTCAAAACTTTACTTGCAGAACTTTCTTTAAAACAGAACAAAAACAATATGGATACATCCAAATAATTCTATGCAATATCTTGTGCATGTGCAGCATAGGCTTGTCATCTTATAAGACATAACTTTACTTCTTCCAGAAATCAAAGCTGTGCCTCTAGTCTGCATTAGACTACACCCTGCCTAAAGCCTATGCAGCTCCTGTAGATGCACTATCACATTCTTTGTTGTCTCTGTGGCACCCAGAGTAAGACTAACAGGCAACTCCCTTCAAGATGGTGATTTGCAGTTGAATACCTTACTCATGTGATCTAAGGTTAAACACTCACATGTTAGAGCAGAGAACATTCTCAGTTAATCATTAACTCAGTGAGAGCTCTGAAAGCTCTTGGTATGCTGCCATGGGAAATCCCCAATATTACCAACACACATTCAGGCATTCTCCATTTCAGTGTGTAATAGCAATTATACTTAACACCCTGTTGCTGTTTGTATATTTTATTTTTTTATACTATTAAAAATAATTTTTAAAATTCTAAGCAGTTTACATAAAAATAATGAGAATACAGCATTCAATAAAAATTCATAAGAATGAGAGGGGGTAGAGATAAAATAAAATGCCACTGTATGTTGCAGAAATGAACCGTTTCCTCTAGCTTGAGGTGACCTTGCATTGCTAAACGTTCTCCGCTGCTATATGGAGTGGTATGAAGTTCAATCACTTTGCAGTAACCCTGTTAGAGTGAAAACAATCTACTGCTTAAATAATTTATCCAGATTCAGTACAGAAAGTCTTCTGAAGAGATTCATCAGCTAATAAAGAAAATTGATCCCAGGAGCTGAAGTCAATATGAGGTGAGAGAAATGTTTTGGCGTTTACAAGTAGATTTATCTAGGGGGAATTCTCAGCTTCTGCATGTGCCGTGCCACTTTATGGCTCCATCTGAGTACTAGATACTCAGAAACCATGGCCTTCTAGATCAGTTTCCCACTTAAGCTTTACTAATCCTTAACATTGGGGCTGTAGCTCCATAGCAGGGCACCTCCATCGCAGGACACCTGCCAATTAGGAGTGAAAGAGAACCCTGCCTGAAATTTGGAGAACCACTGCCAGTCAGCACAGACAATAGTGAGATCACTGATATGACACTATACAAAGAAGCTTCCTATGTACCCATGGGTAGGGCACAGGCGTGTGTACGTTCTAAAAGAAGTGGTAAGCACTGAAATTCTGTAAGCAATAAACAAAACAACTCTCTGATCTAGGCCCTGCAAAATCCAGCACAAGTAGTTCCTCCTCCAAGTCTGAGGAAGGTGGAAGGGTTACATCTTCAGCCTGGGAGGACCTAGAATCAGGTGTTGAGGTGCATGAAGTGTGCATGCACACAAAAGCTCATACCTATGACAAACTTTGTTGGTCTCTAAGGTGCTACTGGAAGGAATTTTTTATTTATCCTTTGTTTCGACTACGTCAGACCAACACGGCTACCTACCTGTAACAGGTGTTGAGGGTCTCTCCTGCGCGGAGTAGCCTATAGTTTTCATAATCTGTGTCTTTTTCAGGATAGTGTGAACAGATAGATTCAGAGATCATGATACCATCCACCTAAATGAATGCCAGAACTGTGCTCAGTTCTGGGCACCAAGGTTTAAGAAGGATATGGACTAGCTCAGGGGTGTCAAAGTCAAATTCATCGGGGGCCGCATCAGCAGTTTGGTCACCCTCAAAGGGCCAGTTGTATCTGTAGGACTATGTGTCCACTCTTTATTATCACAAATTATTGTCACTGCATTCAATTATTACAGGGTTTTTTTGTAATAATGTAAGTAATAACTAACTCTGAAAGCAGAAACATAGTCAGAATAATGGCAAGCAGATATTCAAATGTACAATTATTGTACAATTTATTGAAAAATGATTTTTGGTAACTGCACTGGGTGGTGGAGGCTCGCTAGGGTTTCATGCAGGACCTTTGCAGAGCTACTAGTACCTGGAGATGCTGGGGTCCTTCTGCATGCAGGACAGATGTTCTGCCAGTGAGCCACCACCCTTCACCAAAGGGACTGGCTGAGGTTGACTCACTGGAGCTGCTCTCCTGGTTCCAGGGTTTAAGGGCCAGAAGTATAAAACAGCATCCTATGTTTCTGAGGAGAGGGAGAGGGAGAGGGAGAGGGAGGGGGAGGGGAGGGGAGGGAGGAAGGAAGGAAGGAAGAAAAGAGGGAGTGGGAGGGAGAGAGGAAGGAAGGAAGGAAAGAAAGAGGGGAGAGAAAGAAGAGTAGGAAATAAGGAAGGGAATAAAGAAGGAAAGAAAAAAAAGAGGGGGGAAAGATGGAAAGGGAGAAAGAAGGAAGGAAGTAGAGAAGGAAGAAAGAATAAGAATGAGGGAGAGGAAGAAAGATGGGAAGGACGGAAGGAAGAAAGGAAGGAAGTAAGGAAAAAAGAAAGAAAGAAAGAAAAGAGGGAGCAGGAGGGAGAGAGGAAGGAAAGAGGGGAGAGAAAGAAGAGTAGGAAAGAAGGAAGGGAATAAAGAAGGAAAGAAAAAGAAAGACGGAGAGAAGACAGAGATAAAGAAGGAAGGAAGGAGAGGGAAAGAAAGAATAAGAACGAGAGAGAGGAAGAAAGGGAAGGGGGGTCGCCGCCTTGATTCAGCGCCAAAAAAGAGCGCAAAGGGACCCAGGGGCAAAAAGCATCTCCCGTGCAGCGTGAGGCAGCGGGTGTCCGTTTTAGCAGACGTGTGTAAAGCCTCAGAGTTGCACGTTCATCAGGCTGAGCCGCTGCTGAGCTCACGTTCATGAGGCTGAGCCGCGGCAGGAGGAGGAGGTGAGGCAAGAGGAGGAGGAGGCGGCTTATAGGGTCGGTGCCCGGCAGCACCGTACGGAGAGTGCCGAGCCTCTGGGACGCAGCAGTGCTCTGTAGCACTTTGAATCCTCCTCCTCCTCCACGTGGCACTGCTGGGTGCTTTGTCTGTGGTTCAGCAGCAGCAGCAGCCGTTTCCAGGCGCCGAGCCGTGGCAGGAGGAGGAGGAGGATTCAAAGTGCTACAGAGCACTGCTGCGTTGCAGAGGCTCGGGACTCTTCGTGCGGCGCTGCTGGGCACTGAACCGGCAAGCTGCCTCCTACTTCTCCTGCTGTGGCTCGGGGCGCTCCACGCAGTGCTGCTCCGGCCACCTTTCTACCTCCCCCAGGCCCCAGCTGTTTGTCGGTGCTTTGTCGGCACGGCGCTTCAGCAGCAAGGTCCCGCTGCTGGGTCCCGCTGGCTGGGGCGCTCGGCGGGCCACATGACGAGGTCTGGCGGGCCGGATTTGGCCCCCGGGCCTTGAGTTTGACACCCGTGGACTAGCTGGAATCAGTACAGAGGAGGGCAGCTAAGCTCATAAAGGGTCTAGAAACCAAGACCTATGAGGAACAGTCAAGATAGTTGGGTACCCTTCAAGTGTCCTGATTTTCTGGGACGTCCCAAAATTTCATTCCGGCTTCTGATTTGATCCGGGAATGTCCCATTTTCCCTCTCCAGCACCGCGGCCACCCAGCTGTAATTCATAGACATTGAGCTGACAAGTATGTTGAACCATTCAGGAGTTGCAAAAGCTGGTGGGTGACTACTGATCTGTTCCAGGAGAATGCAAACCAGGCCCATACATAGGAGAACACAGGAAGATTTAATTCCACAAGCATCCCCGACTCAAAATGGGTGGGAAGAAAAACTCCATATGTAAGCAAATCTTGCCAGATGGCAGCACACGGCTGATTTCTCAGAAGTCGGATCCCTCCTGTTAAGAAGTCAATAGAATATTTGTATTCAGGAAAGGCCTGAGCATCATTACTCTGAGCTTCCCCCTTGATAAGATATATCAAAGGCATGTCTTGAAGAGCCCATCTCTTTAGATCACCGTGGCCAACGATAAGTGAAAAATGGCCCAACAGACCCTTTTCAATTTCCTTGTTAACACCGATGCCTACTTAATGATCCACCAGCAAATCCATTAAGTTCATTTGTAAAACACACTGTTTGCTTTCTGAGGATGGTTGGGCGACTGTCACTCACATCCACCTCGGCGTGTCAATTTTGCAAACAACGGGAGACTCCTGGAGACACAATGGGAACTCTAACTCTCTCTCTCTCTCCCCGTCTTGCACAGTACTTAGTCTCTTCTTCATTCAGTTTATCTCCCTACACACTCCTGCAGCAGGCGCTATCTGGACACCAATTTTCCCTTCCCTGTCAGCAGGCAGCCACTTACCTGGTTTGGGCTGTCATGCAAAATGAGAAACCGTTGAAAAATCCTCCTGCAAATATGCAAAGGACTATCGCCCATTTGAGAGGGAGGGGGAGGGGGCTAATTTGTCACGGACTACACTTTAGTGATGAGTCTGGAGAACGGGATTCGAAAGCGGAAGAAGCACTTGGGAAGAAATGGAGCAGTTCAGTTCATGCCATTAGTCAGAAAATGATCAAGGGGATGCAATGACTCCCCTGTGAAGAACTGTTGCAGCATTTGGGACATTTTACCTGAGAGAAAGGGTGAGTAAGAGGAGACATGACAGATGTCTGGCATGGAGAGAGTGAATAGAGAAAAAGATTTTCTCCCTCTTGCATAATTCTAGAACTCATGGACATCCAGTGATGCTGAATGCTTGAAGATTCAGGACTCTTTCTTCACACAGTGTGTAATTAAACTATGGAACTCACTCCTGCAGGAGGCCACCAACTCAGTTGACTTTAAATGAAGACTGGGCAACTTCATGGCATAGAGTGCTGTCATTGGCTATTAGTCATGATGGCTATGCTCTGCCTCTATGGACAGGAGCAGCAATGTTCCTGAATAGCAGTTTCTAGAAGTCACCGGAGGGGAGAGTGCTGAAGGGCTCAGATCCTGCTTTCAGGTCTCCCACAGGCATCTGGTTGGCTGCTGTGAGAACAAGATGTTGGACGAGAGAGTTCATTGGCTTGATCCAGATGGATCTTCTTATGTTCTTATAAGTGGCTGTTCTGCAACAATTATTTAATCACCAGGAGCATCCAAGGGTGGTAAAGTTCAAAACCGGCTTTTGAAGTCATTGAACTTGGGAAGGTGTGCTGTAAGATTAAGTCTTACAAGATCCTGAGGAAATTAATTCCGTCAATGTTGAGGGGAAAGGGGGAGGCAGACGGGCCATAAAATTAATGAGATATTATTGAAAGAAGGATAAACAATTAGGCATATTTTTTTTTGAGAGAGAGAGGAGATAAACATAAACCTGTTGCCATCAGAAGCGCAGAAACTAATTAAACTGAAAATTACAGCATAACTGTAAGAAATAAAATAAAATAAAAACAAGGGTGGAAATTAACAGGCTTAATATTGCTTTGACATTATGATTATTAACAATGGGAGGTAGGAGAGACTTGATTAAATTCATACATTCTCACATGCGTTTGGTGCATGAAAATGAACATTGAGGTATTAAATGGCTGTGGCTGGAAATCATGGAACTATAGACTTGGAAGGGATCCAAAGGGTTATCTAGTCCAACACCCTGCATTGATCTGCACACCCTCAACTTGGGCCGCTTGGTGTGTGTTGAGATATGTCTGGTGTTCATAGAAGACAGCATGGAGACATAATGAGAGTTACCAGTGGCTGGGGTTCGTGTTTTCCTGTATTGGATGGGACCTATGCGCTGCCTTGCCCCATGTTTGAGGGGGGCTAGGGCCGTGCAACATCAGCACACTGTGCAAGCATGCCCTGCCATGTGTGCACATGATGTCAGCTTGCCCCACAATGTTTGAGAGGCGTGCATGCAAGCCCTGCGGTGTGCTGACGTCACTTGTGCATGCCATAGGGTGTGCTGTTGTGTCATGTGGATTTTTTTGGTCTGGGAGGGAAAATCAGACTGGGGAAAAGTCATGGAAGAAGGGAGAGGTTAGGATAGGATAGGAGAAGAGGGGCAGAGAGAGCGAGAGAGTACTAGCTTCCTATTGCACTAACACCGCTGGTTGGCAATCACTGATGGGCACTGAATTTTGGCCTTGCACAGGGCCCCATATTATCAAAGTCAACCCCTGAGACGAGCCCTGCCAGATCAGGCCAATGACCCATCTAGTCCAGGTCTCATAATGGCCAACCACATGCCCTCCAACTGTCCCTATTTTAACAGGACATTCCCAGAATTACAGAAGCCACCCTGGCTTCTGATTTGGTCCTGGAATGTCCCAGGGGTGAGCCGGTGCTTGCCTCACTCTCGTGTGAGTCAGCTAACTTACATGAGAGCATGGCACCAAAAGACACACATTCTTTGGTGCCGCACTACCATGTCCCGAGTTTCATCAGGGGAATGCTGAAGGTTATGCAACCAGATGCCCCAATGGGAAACTCACAAGCAGAACCTAAGCATTAAAGCACCCTTCCTTCTTGTGTCTTCCAGCAACTGGTATTCAGAAGCATTTCTGCCTCTAACTGTGAAGGCAGAGCATAGCCATCATGGATTTGTCTAATCCTCTTTTAAAGCCTTCCAAGTTTGTGGCCTTCACCACCTCAAGTGTTGCTCTTTTAGTCACTTGTGCTTCCATCCCTTGTCCTCACTCTCAATTGCCTTCACATATTTACCCAGACGTCCATCTGAGATCAGTTGCGGTTTACTTCAAGGCAGGTGTCTTTAGGAGTTATGCCCAAAGAGAACATTAAGAAAATGTTCTGAAAAATTATACTGATTCCTATGCTGAGTTTGCCTGTCTTTGATATAAACGTTATGATAGGGGTGGCTGACTTTGGAAGTTCCACTTAGATGTAGTACCCAAGTAATTTAGTTAATCACACAGCAGCTAGTCCTCATTGTTGGTGATGAGACATTTGATATCAGATGCCAGCCCATAATTACCGATGACTTAAATGCTTCTCCCTATTGTTATATGTGAGACTACATCTTCACAATAGCAGCCCAGGTAATTCTGCATGTCAAGAGGCATGTGATTCTGGATTTAAACTTAAAGACTCATTATCCCATTGTAAAACTGGGGAGAATGATAAATTAAAAACCAAATTACATGTCCGATTATTCCTGATTACCCCACCATCACCAACATAAAGTTGAATTGACCTTGAACAAGAGGGAGTGAAATCTGCAGGAACATTCCAAGTTAGCAAATGCCCCTTTCAGATTTAATTTATAGTAACATCGTAATTCTGCCATCCATTAAATAATAGATGGCGCACCTAGCAAAAAAGAAATGTAAAGAAAATAATCAGCTGCACACACGGGTCATTTATAAAGCAGAAATGTAGGCATCACTTAGTAATTCAAGATGGTATTTGAGTTAGCTTTGGAGACCTAATGCAACACCTTGCTCAGATAATAGGTGGCAATCCCCTTGTTAAAACACTTGTACAAGCAGATGGGGTAGTTGCAATGGTAGAATCCCATAAACCCATTCAGCGAGGTTCATAGCCTGCATGATGTCACTGCATTGCAAATGCAACCCCCCCCCCACAACAATGTCACCCAATATATGGCGGGAGGGATGGAGAAAACTGATTGCTTCTCATGAAGGAAAGAGTGTGGCTTAGCATGAGGGCCTTGTCCCATGAGATCACCTCCATCTCCACCTACCCCATCTTGAACAGAAATGTGTAAATGGGGAGAATCTTTATACACTTAAAACCATCCACATTGTGCAGGGTTTCTGCTTGTGTGGGGGGAATTCTAAACCCATCCAGTCAAATTTGTAAAGATGCCCCCTATACATGGGCTATACATGGTCACTAGCCATGGCGGAGGCCATGTTCTGCCTCCACAGCTGGAGGCAGTAATGCTTCTGAATTTCAGTTGCTGGAAGTCACGGGGGGGGGGAGTGCTCCTGTCCTTGGGTCCATACCTGTCAAGTTCCTGTGGGTGAAATAAGGGACTGGACCGGAAGAAGCAGACCGGAAGTAGCGCTACCGCCATTTTGGAACTGGGCGGAGCATGTTCAGAAGCGACTTTTGATGCTGCTTCGCCCAGTTCCAAAATGGCTGCCATGCCAGAAGTCACACTGCAGCCATTTTGGAAATGGGCAGAGCTGCATCAAAAGTCGCTTCTGAGCATGCTCCGCCCAGTTCCAAAATGGCCACCACACCAGAATAAACCGGGGAAAAACAAAAAAAATCCGTTTTTTCAGCTGGGAACAGCTAGGAAAATTGGGGTTTCCCGGGGAATACGGGAGACTTGGCAGCTATGCTTGGGTCCTGCCTGTGGGTTTGCTACAGGAATCTAGTTGGCCACTGTGAGAACAGGATTATGGACTGGATGGGCCATTGGCTTGCTCCAGCAAGCTCTTATGATGCTGTCAGACAATGGTAGGACTCAGCAGGAATGGGGAAGGGAAGTTGCCGCTATTGCCCTCTGCCCAGCATGCACTGCCTGAAGAGGCCACTTCACTTTGTCTCAGTATAGAGCTGATGCTGCAGTCTATGGCTTGATACTCTCAGTCTGCTTTCTGCGGCATCCTCTGGGCCTCCAGGGACATCTCATTTCTCTCCTGCTAGAAGAAGCCCTTCTATTATGTGATGGCATTTCTTGAGATGCAACTTCCTCATCAGCAGACAAAAAGAGCAGCTGATATATGGTCCCCCTTGAAGGGGAAATTCACAGAAACATGCCAGAATACACCATCTGATTGTCTCCAATTTAGTGGAAACAAATTGTTTCCTTTAACACTGAGGCTGCTCAATTGAGGCAGCTACCTGAAAGGTGCTCTGGGCCTCATTATCCTTGGGTAATTGGGGTTACGAGCCACTCTCCTGTATTTTTTGCTCAGCTTCTGCCTCTGCAGCATCATGTACGAAAACCTCAAGGATAAATTGTCACATATTTGGTGAATGTGAAAAACCCTATGAGGATCATGGTTCCTTTTGAGACAGTGGGAGGATTAGTTCATGCTTGGGGCCAGGTGGATCTCTGCTTGCAGGGTAGAAAGGAATTTCACCTCCTAGGATTACACTGTTTGGAACCCACAGATTTAAACTGAGTTTAGTTTCAGTTAAAATTGTCTTTCCCACCTACATCTACAAGAAGTACCCTTTCCCCTAAAACATTCACTGTTTATTCAAATTGCCACCTTATCAATCAAGTGCATAAAAATTAAATAACATATCAATAAATCAGTTAATTGACTTAACGTAATGCAATCATGGAAGGTAGGGAAAAAGTGGACAGATAAAAGTTTACCTGTCCTTGTTAACTTGGTGTCATCCAATGACACTGACCTGTAGGGAAGTACTTTTTCTGTGCCACAAAATAAATTATGGAACTCATGATGGCTGGCTGCTTAATCTATTAAAGGGGAATAGACTAATTGCTAAATGATAAGTGCAGCAATAGTTCAATGGAACATCTAGGTTCAGACTCCATAGCTATCTCTGTCTCCGGGAGAAGAAAACAGCATGGTAGAACCTCCTTCTGAAAAATGTTCAGGACCCTGGACAGAACCCAGTTGCTGGGTCTGTTATTAATCAATTAAATTTGTAAGTCGCATTATCTTGCCCAAGGCAACCCAAAACAACTTACAATCAAGTAAACAGCCCTCCACCCCCTGCCCCACACATAGATACCGTACATTAAAACCAAACTTGGGGTGGGGTGGGAAATCTATTATCAGTTGTTTTCAGGACCATGGACAGCAATCCAGAAGGTACTTTACCCTGGAACAGCCCATTGGTTAATCTAACTCAGGGTTGCTGGCACTGATTGGCAGCGGCTGCCCAGGTTTTCAGATGGGGGCATTCCCACCCCTACTTGGTTGAAGGTTGTAGCTGGAAGCTTCTGCATGCAATTCAGGTTCTCCAATATTGAGCTACATCCCTTCCCCTGTTCTTCCTGGTCTTTTTATATTTTTTTAAGAAATAGGGAAGGGGTGACTGTATTGAACTGGCAGAGAAAACTGGAAAGGTTTAGGCAGGGACACTGTGGGCAGAAAGATTGTCATATGCTTGTCATATGACCTCTCCATCTTCTCTTCTCCGGGCTAAGTATACCCAAGTCCCTCAACCCAAAGCTCAATGGGTGACTGCCTTCTCTCAGCCTAACCTACCTCACAAGGTTGTTGCTGTGGGAATTAAATGAGGAGGGAAAGAACCAGATATGCCACTTTGAGCTCCTGGAGGAAAAAAAAAGGTGGGGTGCAAATGCAGCAAATGAACGAACCCCATGACAGATTACCTTCAAGGGAATGTGGTCCTCAAGAGAGAGAAAAGGTTCCAGTCTTGTTTTATATACCTACTTCAGATGTGTTCATTCCTATCCCCCCCAGTTTTTTTTAGTTTTTCTTTATGCACTCCTGAGGTATCACTGCATAACACAAGATCTCAGATTTGTAGTACCACTAAAATTTATAAGTATCAAATCTGGGCACTAACATCCTGGCATTATCTGGCCATAACATTCCGCAAGCCCTTCTGAAATGTCTAATGCTTTTGTCAAAGTAATGTTGTGCCAATGCCGTATTCCCCTATCCAAAATGACATTATGTCTTCATGCTACTGCAGTGCTCCGTCTGGAATGTCTCATAATATATATATTTTAAAAATCTTCTTTGTGCCAAAGCATCTTGTCTAATCTCATCAAATCCCATCTGTTTCCCCCCCCTCTGGCATTCACTTTAGTAGCAACGCCAAATCATTTTATTCTTATCTAATCTTAACAAGTCCCTCACATCTCACATCTCTCTCCCCCCTCACTGTTTTACAGGGTTAAAGGCTACAAATCCCATCTTGTGGTGCAAACGTGAGTAAATAAACACGAGTAAACAAATGTGTTTGTGGGAAGGGAGGTTATTGTTTTGCTGTCTTGTTTTATTTTATTTTTTTTACTTTTTTATCCTGTAGTTCATTCTGTGAACTGCCCTGAGATCTTATGATGAAGGGTGGCATAACAGCAGCAGCAGCAGCAGCAACAACAACAACCATATATTATGACCTTCAACCCCTATGTTTGAGATTACTTGGAGGGCAAGCACTTCCATTCTGTATCTGAGTTTTCTCACAAGGGTGCATTCCTTTCTGATTCTGTTGAAGGAGAACTGAGCCCAAGCATTTTACCCTTTTCATCAAGAATTTCCAGTTTGCTAAGAAAAAAAATCATTTGTTTTTCATTTGTCTGCAAGATGCCGGGAGTCCGTTAGGGTACAGAGACAAGAATCAGGACCAACCCATCATCTTTGCTGTCCCCCCCCTCACTACTGGATCAGGCCAATAACCTCGTCTA
Source organism: Zootoca vivipara (assembly GCF_963506605.1). Classification (NCBI taxonomy): domain Eukaryota; kingdom Metazoa; phylum Chordata; class Lepidosauria; order Squamata; family Lacertidae; genus Zootoca; species Zootoca vivipara. The sequence goes on from NC_083281.1 coordinate 72,652,201, forward strand.
GTTCTCACAGTGGCCAACCAGATTCCACAGTGGGGAACCCACAAGCAGGACTTGAGCAGGACTTGAATACTCTCCCTTCCTGTGGTGTCCAGCAACGAGTATTCACGAGCATTCCTGTGGAGGCAGAACATAACCATAATGGCTAGCAGCCATTTATAGCCTTGTCCTCCATGGATTTTTCCAATTCTCTTTTGAAGCACTGCCTTCTGTGAGCTTTAATAACTTGTTTCCACCACTCCTTGCTCCCCATCAATTTTTCCTAGGGTGTTGTGTCTTTTAGTTTGTACAGCTGAGGGCAGGGACCGGGACTGCCTTACTAGCGATTTTTGTAAGCTGCTCTGGAATGGTTTGCAGCTGGAGTGAAGCAAAAGGACTTTAAATAAAACTAGACCAGTCAAGCCAGATTGCACCTTCATGTTCAACCTGAGGGATCAGATTCTTCACTGCTGTAAAACAGAATGTTAGGCAAGATGGACCTTTGGTCTGATCCAGCAAGTCTGCTTTTATCTCCCCCATTAAGCGAAGATTGGTTTAGCACCTCTTGCGTGTGTGCTTGCAAATGAAATGGAGAGAAAACCTCCATTGTGTTGAATATAGGGAATGAATTGGGGTGTTTGGTTTACCTTCCTGACTTTGCCTACAAGAAAACAAAGTCAATTGAAAACAAGGTACACCGAGGAGCTCATGGAAGTGACCTCAATTTCTACTTTCCCCTTTGTTCCTCCAGGTTGAACATGGCACCTCACCTTTCAAACATCTCTGACAATGAAATAAGGCAAATGCTTTATTTTGTGTTTCAACGGCTTTTGTATACAAAGAGCCATTGGTTGTTTGCATCCAAGATGCACTAGCATTCAATTTGGCTGTCAAGGTGAAACTACTTTTGACGGTGCATCGGAATTAACACTGCAGACCTCTTTGTATCCACATAGATGTAAAGGCAGCTTGTCTGAAAGGCAGCTCAAGAAACAGGTGGACATGCAATCTCACAAGCTTTCTTTTATATAAACCTATAGTTAAGGATCATTCAAACGGCTGAGTCAAACTACTTACCTTTTTCATGTTTATTTGGTGTGTGTGTGTGTAAAATTAATATAAACCCACAGTGTTGGGAAGGGAAGACTTTGAAAGGATTCTCCAGTTTCCCCAATCTCAGAACCAGTGTGAGGTAGTGGTTAAAGTGTCAGGTAAAAAGAGGAGACGCGGGTGGCACTGTGGTCTAAACCACTAAGCCTCTTGGGCTTGCTGATAAGATGGTCGGCGGTTCGAATCCCTGCAATGGGGTGAGCTCCCGTTGTTTGGTCCCAGCTCCTGCAGTTCGAAAGCATGCCAGTGCAAGTAGATAAATAGGTACTGCTGTGGTGGAAAGGTAAACAACATTTCCATGTGTTCTGGCTTCTGTCATGGTGTTCCGTTGAGCCAGAAGTGGTTTAATCATGCTGGCCTCATGACCCAGAAAGCTGTCTGTGGATAAACGCCAGTTCCCTTGGCTTGAAAGCGAGATGAGCACCGCAACCCCATAGTCGCCTTTGACTAGGCTTAACTGTCCAGGGGTCCTTTAACTTTACCTTTTTTTAACCTAAAGTGTCAGACCTGGACCTGGAAGACTTAGGCAGAATGAAATAGAAATGTTTTCTGTCTTTTTCCCACCACAGAACTGAAGGGAAGTAATGTCACACAGAGCTTTTCTAGCAATCAGCAACTTGGGGGGGGGGTTCTTAACATTTTTCATACTTGCTAATTGTTATTTTGACTACAAACTCCCACGGAAACCAACATTGCCAACATTTCTCCATACAGAGCCATGGAGGACACACAGTGTGCCAGTGATGTACAGCAAACCGAATGTGATTGAGCCCAAAGCTTTACCTTCCCATCTGTAAAATGGGTGCACCACTTAACCCTGCAGCATTCTTGCCATGATTTTTTTAAAAAAAGGAAAACACTGTACTGACTATAAATCTGTTCCATTTAAAATGTATTCGTTTCCCGAGTGATCATTTCATGGGGACAAATGAAACTTAAGTTTCATTTGCTGGGGTCGAGGAAGTTAAACGACTCTGCTTTTCAGTTTCCCCCTTTTTTATACTATTCCATCCCCCAAAGGAACTTGAAAAGGGTAAAAACCACTGAAGGAAATGTAATTACTTTTTGCAGGCACATTTAAACATCATTTTTATTGCTATGCTTTCTCTGAATGTAATCCACTCCCCCCACATCCAAAATCTGATTTATTCTTGTTCCTTGGCAGATGAAATGGTGTTCTGCTTGATTTTCAGAGGTCCTTTCCCCCCCCCTTTAAAGGGTGGAATGCATTTAACTTCCTTGGTTCAGCAGCTAGAGCGCTTGGACCTCAGGGACCTGTTTTAGGGGTAGCCATAATTCATCTGTAACAGCAGGGAGTGATTCTCACTTGATGCGGGGGGTTTCTTTGCAGACCTAAGTACAGGACTAGCTCAACACAATTTGCTGCCTGGGGTGAAAGGGATACTGCTGCCCCTGTGATGACACATACAGATGCTGGTTGGACTTGCAGCTGAACCTTACTTTGACAGTGGTGATGGGAAAGAGTCCCCCACTGTAGTTAAGGTGGCATGTTAGTTGCCTGACAGCCCATGTGACATGCACAAATCTGTTCTTCAATAGAGGGGAAAGCTGCCTTGCTTTGTCCAGCGATAACCCCAGTCCCACCTGAGTACCATAAAGTCCCAAGAACATGCCAAATAATGCCAAGGCGAGATGGCCCAGTGCTATTTAGAATGAAGAAGGTTTAGCATTGCTAGAGAATATAATTTCTGGGGAATTAAAGGGGTTGGGAAAGATCCCTATCAGCCTAGAGGTTGGAGAGCTATTCTTCTTCTTTGGCGATCACTCATAGCCAAGTAAGATTGTCTTCCATAAACATGGTTTTAACAATGGTTAAAAAGTAAGTGACTGTGGAGGCCAATTCTGGATCCACACTTCCTTCCACAGTGGGGACATTGGTTTCCGGGCAGGAGTTGATCACGGTTTGGATTTGCCAAGCGTGCCTTCCTCTTAGCACGTTTCTCCCTTGCGTCCTGAGATTGAATTTCTTCAAAGCCCATGACACCTTTGGTAAAGGCTGTTCTCCAACTGGAGCACTCGCAGGCCAGGGTTCCCCAGTTGTCAGTGTTTATACTACATTTTTAAAGATTTGCCTTGAGACAGTCTTTAAACCTCTTTTGTTGACCACCAGCATATTCATTATTTTCATTGCCATGATCCTACACTTTGTCAACGGGAAACTCCACACCAGAGTAGAAATCATATATTGAACAGATGGAAAACTCTTCAATCTGAGCAGGCTGAAAGCAAAAAGTAAGGTCACTGTAACTTCCGTCATAGAGCTTCAGTATGCCGATGACAACGTAGTGTGCGCACGCTCAGAGGATGACCTCCAAACCATCCTAAATATATTTGCAGAAGCTTACGAAAAGCTTGGCCTATCACTCAACATCCAAAAAAAAACCCCAAAGTGCTGCACCAACAAGTACAAAATAACCCCTCTGCAGCATCACAAATCCAACTCAGTGGAGAGCTATTACTGGTTGAGGAACATGGGGTAGATGGGTATGTCATCTGACATGGTACAAACCTGCTTCAGAAGGGCATGTGGAAGCCACCTGAGCCTCTCAAAATCTTAGGAAGGTCAAAGTGCAATCAAAGGCTATTTCTGTGGCACTCAAAAGAACCCCATAAGCAAATTCTGTCCCCGCAAGTATTGCTGCTTTTCATTCCCCAGTCTACTCCTGATTCTATTCCAGCTAGTCAATCATCCCCACTTGGGGGGGTGGGGAGCAAGCTTGTTTCCTGCTGCTCCAGAAGGGAGCACCCAAACCAATGGACTTGCAGGAAAGGAGATTCCAATTAAACATTAGGAAGAACTTGCTGAGGGTAAGGGTTGTTTGACAGTGGCACAGAAGATGGTAGACACTCCTTTGGGGGGGGGGGATTTCAGCACATCATCCCAACTCACTTCTACTCATAACGGCTTGTTAGTATTCAAAATAAAAATTTTAAAAAAGAAAAAGTGTGCCCCTTTCTTCAAGCACCCTCTTTTAGTCCTATGCAAGTTTAATTGACTCGGCTTCATGTAATTATTTGAAACTGTTTAATTAGCCCAGTGATGCCTCCCGCCCCGCTCCTGCTTGGAGCATTCTGCCAAGCTGATAGCTGGTTTCTGCAGAGAGTGCAGAAATCCACACCTCCCAGCATGTATCTGATGGTTGTAACCAAGCGTCAAGTCATACCTCCTCTCCTGTGCCCCACCCCTTTGTGTAATTCTGATAAGGCAACACAAAACTGCTCAGAAGATTAGCATGTGAGCTTTTCAGTTCTGATAAGGACTATCTGATCCAAATTAGATGCAGCAGGTCTGGTCATAATGAACCGGGCCCCGCCTGCCTCTGTTTGCCAACTTTTATCTCCCCGCTGTTTGGCCTCTGTTGCCTCTAATCCAAACATCTTTTCATTTCACACTTCCTCCATTCCATTAAAAGCTGCGCCTCTTCAAAGCCCCGGACAGTGGGAATGTAGAATGAACTCTGAACATTTGCAGAGGTGGCCCAGCTCTGCTCTGAACTGAAACCTCTCCCCTCTCAGCCCTGCTGCTCACAGGCCTACTAGGACTGATAATGGTGTGATAGGAAAAGAAAAGAGAGGTCAGGTTTCCATGTGCGTTAAAGGAAGGCACATTGAGAACCATCTGCTTCCAGCCCATTTTAGTCTTGCATAATTTGTAAGTCTGTTCCATCCTGTTCCCACATTAATTTGCATTTTCTTTATTTCCATTTTTCTCTATAAACAATTACTGCACCAAGTACGGTATGTATTTAGATCGATATATAGATATAGATATATGCACATAAAAAGTAAGGGTGCCCTCATGCAAGCCCCCTTTGGAGGATTTGTAGCACTTCGTTGCAATCTTAGATCTGCTTAAAGTCAGGGTGGGGGGCAGGAGCAAAAAGAAGGCAGGTTTTTTAAAATTGTAGCTTTAAACAGCAGCAGAAGTTTGAATGGAGTATGGATGGAGGTACATAGAGGAGCTGTGATAATATGGGAGGGGCTTGATGAAGCTGTCAGGGGTTGGGGGTAGGGTGAGGAGTAATTGGGGGGTTAGTAATGGTGGCGGAGGAGATAGGTGGGGTTGGCAAGCAAGGTGAGCGGGGGCAGCAGCCCCTAGTAGACACATATTTTTGACTGTATCCAATCATGTTCTACTCAAAGTAGACCCATTGAAATTAATGGGCATAAATTAGTCCTGTTTATTGGTTTCAGTGGGTCTATGCTGAGTTGGACTAGTTTCGGATTCATTATATATTATATATACATCACAGCGACTAACAAAACAAAACAAAATTAAACTTGTATAGCAAAACATACTGGCTTCCACTGTCGTCAGTTGCTCTCATTAAAATGATGCTGTTTCCAAGGCGGCAGTGATAGAGCTTTGAGGATGGAAAGCTCAGAAGACCATCATATGCTGAAGCTAAGTGATGTTGGTACTATCCTCTAGGCTGAGGTCACACAGTGTTAATGAGTCCAGCATAGACATCCGGAAAGTTTCCCTTTTCGTTAACATTGTTGATTCTGCAGGCATTTCTATAGCAATTATCGATAGGTCCAAATTAAAGTGTTTAGGAACAGATTGCTCCATTTTATTTTCATTTTCATCAAAATTACAGATTTGTGGTTTCCAAAATGTGGGCATAGGTCAGGAGTAGTTTTACTTACATACTGGATATGAAATCCTTTCTTTTTCTTTTTTGCGCTGAATGATTTAAATTATATGGCAAGACTTTGTAATATGATCTTCCCATCTTAGTGCTTTTGAAAGTAGCCGTCTCCATGAGATAAACACAGGTAAAACAGCATTTGGAATTACAGGGATAGGAACCAAGATTGCTGATATGTGGCTTAAGTACAGTTCTCACAAATAGTTTGCATAGATGTGGAGGTTGGCAAAATGCTATAGCAGGAAGCTTGTTGAGAGCTTTAGCAAGCCATTTAGAATTTGCTAACAATGAGTAGCTTTCTCTGGTTGTCAGGTGGTAGTCAGGAGATAGTGGATGAAAATCTGCCACAAATGGGGTACACTGTTCTTTGTTAGTTGCTAACCCATTTTGATGAAGGAGTTTTTCTCTAGACAGGATGGAAGTTCAATGGATGTTGCAATCAATTCCACGTGAAGGATATCCTCTTTGCAGATGGCATTGCTAAAGTTCACTGATCCTTCTTGAGTATTTGTTGTTGCATTTGTTGTGTTTGATCCTGAGAGCCAAGCTATAAATAATAGTTTTCTTTTTTAAAAAATCTTAAAAATAAAATTTTTATTTTTATTTTTATTACAACCACCAACATACAGAGATCACAACAAAAATACATACATAAGTCATAAGTGGTTTAGTCACAACGAAAGTACATACATACTAACGTATTAACATACATACATACATACATACATACATACAAACGTACAACATACAACTATACCATTACAGTACAAAATCCATGTAGATATCATCCTAAATAATTTCCAAATAATTCCTACTTCTTAACCATAATCTTGGTTCTTTAACTTCCCATTTTTCTTTGTATGTTTTGGGTGGCAGGATTTCCAGTATAGGTGGGTATAGGCACCAGTAGGTTGATCTGCAGATCAGTGACTATACTATTGTCCATGTGACAACTCTTCAGATATTTGAAGATTGTGGTCATATCACCTCTCAGTCTTTTCTTCTTCAGGCTAAACATCCCCAATTCCCTCAACCATTCCTCATCAGGTTCAGTTTCCAGATGCTTAGTTATCTTGGTTGCTCTCCTCTGCACACTTTCCAGCTTGTCAAGATGGCTCTTCACTTGTGGTACCCAGAACTGGACACAGGACTGCTGCTGGGCCCCTTCCTAGGATCATCAATAGACAACTTCTCCTAACCCTCATTCTTGCCTGACCATAATTTCTCCTTTGGACTCATGACAATACATATCCACTGAACCAGTCTTTTTTTCTTTTCTTTTCTGCTGACGGCTTATCCACACTTACTTCAATTGCATGCAATTTCACACAAACACACAATTACCCAGAGCACAACCCCCATGCAAATCCGGGGTTGCCTGTAAATAAAGCACTCAGACATGGACCTGGACAGCCGAGAACTAGAAATGCAGAGCAAAGCTAAATGTGGAAGAGCCCAAAGTTCCGCAAGAAGTTATTCCAAAATGCCCCAAACAATATACCTTTGCAGTTTCACCTAGCAGTAACTTTTAGCAAGTGATGTCGATGCTCTGAACCATTCTCTTCCTCTCACCTAAGTCATGAGCTTCCTGACTGAATATTTCAAAGGGTCATTCATTTTCTTAATAGCTAATCATTGCCTTGGGCTTTCCTTGAGTAATTTCTCCCCTCCAGTAGCCTTACCTACTGGATCTATCTGCCATACTAAACCACTTATGAAATAGAGATATAGAGTAGTACCAAGTCAAGCCTTATTTCAAGAGGTGTTTTGGCTTCAATCATGGAAGGGAGGGGGAATTCTCCCTCCTACCCACCTCAAAAACTTCATGGACAGTTTTCAGAGGGAGATGTCCTAAATAATTTGGTGGGCAGGGGAGAAGGGATCTCATTCCTGGAGGGGAGGGTGCTTTCTCCTCCTCCTCCTCCTCCTCCTAAAACAGGCACCCCCCAAACTGCAGCCCTCCAGATGTTTTGGCCTACAACTCCCATGATCCCTAGCTAACAGGACCAGTGGTCAGGGATGATGGGAATTGTAGTCCCAAAACATCTGGAGGGCCGAAGTTTGGGGATGCCTGTCCTAAATATTGAAATAACAACACCAAGGAGAACCCCCCTTCTGCAGCTGCTATTTCTAGATGGCCTCTGTTTTACCTAAAAATAATCTAGAAAGTTACTCTGTCTTTGGCATTTGGGTAATTGCAGCCATCACCAGAGAAGAGAAACTCCTTGCTGTCTTTTCAATTTATTCTTATTTTTAGGAGGAGGAAGGAAGTCACTCACCCACTCCTGGAACTTTTAAGAAATGTGCCCCCGGCAATACTCCAAAGGTATCCCATGAAGCAGCAACTTTTTGTGACTTTGAAGTTTTAGGATGCCAGGCAGGAGCGGGGCACGGAGGGTGATCTTCACCCTCTGTGCTCTCCAGTCCCTGCCACCAGCAGGGTGCAATGGGAATCTCTGCAGGGGGTGCCTGGTCTGTGCCCACCCCAGATTGTGTGCCCAGGGCAATGGCACCCACCCCATAGTGCACGATGTTATGCATATGACATCATGCTGCGCTGGCTCCCCTCAATGTGGGGGCAAGTTGGTACCCCTGATTGGAACTAAGGAACTCGCTCCCACAGGAGGCAGTGATGGCCACCAACTTTGATGACTTTAAAAGATGATTGGACACATTGATGGATGAGAGACGGCACTGGAATAGCTCTTTCCTGGGCCCTCACACTCACGTAGGGCCACTAGGAGGACCTCTTCTGCTAATCTTAAGCATAGGCAGGTCACCAGGAGAGAAGACATTCTTGAAGCCATTTGGATGCCAAGGCATTTAGGACTTTAAAAAGGACCTGGAAAACCAACTGGCAACCAGTGCAGCTGTTTTAGGACTGGAATAATATGAGGAATATCCAGAGAAATCAGCTGTAACTCTGGGTCAGGGGATTTGTCATGGGCATAGATCTTGCTTAGACAGGGAGAGTGGTTACCTGCATGAGTGGTTGACTTGCAAGGCGTTTACATGCGGTTGCCATTGATCCCTATGCACTTTGAAAATCCTTGGCACATGAATGCCTTTGCTCTTATGGAGCGCTCCATAAATACACAACCATGACTTTAATGAGAGGACCTGGCGTTTCCGTAGCATAGGAGTGTGATTCATTCGAAGCTGCTCAACAAAAGCAGAGATGTGAGGGCTTGGAGGGAGTTTTGCTTTGAGACGAACAAGATCCAGATTCAATACCTTCTCAGACGGAAGCAGGATTGGCGGAAGGGGAAAGGCATTGATCTTCTAATTTCCTGGCCTAACATACATCCCAGGGTGTCAGGCAACAGTGGTCTATGAAACCCTGCTGAGAATGTTTGCTAGTCTTAATAAGAAAATAAGGTAATATGAGCTTGCTAGATCAGGCCAATGGCTCATCTAGTCCAGCACTGTGTTCTCACAGTCGCCAACCAGGTGCCGAAAAGGGAAACTGCAGGGGTGGGGTTAACCACTCAGATAACGCTCATATTTAACTCTCAGAGAAGTAAAATAAAAAAATTCCTTCAGAGAAGTGTAGACATTGGCTGAAGCAATCTCCAACATCAGTGTTCATGTATAGGAGAACTCTACTTGGAGCTGTCCAGGGTCCTGTATTGACCACCTGAACTCCTGGGGAAATTGTAGCAAAGGTAAAGGGACCCCTGACCGTTAGGTCCAGTTGTGGATGACCCTGGGGTTGTGGCGCTCATCTCGCTTTATTGGCCGAGGTAGCGGGCGTACAGCTTCTGGGTCATGTGGCCAGCATGACTAAGCCACTTCTGGCGAACCAGAACAGTGCACGGAAATGCCATTTACCGTGTTTCCCCCTTTTTAAGGCGTAGTCATAAAGTAAGCCATAGCAGGCTTTTAATGTATTTGTTAAATAGAAGACACCCCCTGAAAATAAGCCATACCTCCGCGCTGCGCGGAGTGAGACCGCTAGCGCCCAGCCAGCCAGTGGGACACAGCACACTGGCCGCAAGAGTAGGAGGACGTCTGCCTCTTTTCAGGAGGAGGAGGCAGACGCCCAGAACCGGCTGCTGCAGCTGGGCCCGGCGGAGGCGAGGCCACTGCTCGCCCCTGGGGGCTGCGGAGGCAGCTGGGCAGGGACAGCCGGAGCCCAGCCGGGCAGCAGCAGCAGCAGCGGGAGGTGGAGTACGGTGCTGCCGGCCGCGGCAAGGAAGCAGGCGCTCGAAGGTGGCGGCTACAGCAGCCCCGACAGAGCGCGCAGCAGTGCCACTCCTCCCGAGGCAGCGGGACCCAGCAGCAGTGCTGTCCTCGTCCTTCTGCTGCTGCGTGACTGGGCTCCAGCTGTCCCCGCCCAGCCTCCTCTGCAACCCCCAGGAACGAGGCGAGCAGCGGCTTGCTTCCACCTGGCCCGGCAGCAGCAGCAACAGCAGCGGGAGGATGAGGACGGCGCTGCTGCTGGGTCCCGCTGCCCCAGGACGAGCGGCGCTGCTGCGCGCTCTGTCGGGGCTGCAGCAGCCGCTTTCGGGCGCCTGCTTCCTCCTGCCGTGGCCAGCAGCAGCACCATACTCGTCCTCCCACTGCTGCTGCTACCTGGCTGGGGTCCGGCTGTGCCCGCCCAGCCTCCTCTGCGACCCCCAGGAACGAGGCGAGCAGCTGGCCCGGCAGCAGCAGCAACAGCAGCAGAAGGATGAGGACGGCGCTGCTGCTGGGTCCCGCTGCCCCGGGACGAGCGGCGCTGCTGCGCGCTCTGTCGGGGCTGCAGCAGCCGCCGCTTTCGGGCGCCTGCTTCCTCCTGCCGTGGCCAGCAGCAGCACCATACTCGTCCTCCCGCTGCTGCTGCTACCTGGCTGGGGTCCGGCTGTGCCCGCCCAGCCTCCTCTGCGACCCCCAGGAACGAGGCGAGCAGCTGGCCCGGCAGCAGCAGCAGCAGCAGCAGCAGCAGAAGGATGAGGACGGCGCTGCTGCTGGGTCCCGCTGCCCCAGGACGAGCGGCGCTGCTGCGCGCTCTGTCGGGGCTGCAGCAGCCGCTTTCGGGCACCTGCTTCCTCCTGCCGTGGCCAGCAGCAGCACCATACTCGTCCTCCCACTGCTGCTGCTACCTGGCTGGGGTCCGGCTGTGCCCGCCCAGCCTCCTCTGCGACCCCCAGGAACGAGGCGAGCAGCTGGCCCGGCAGCAGCAGCAACAGCAGCAGAAGGATGAGGACGGCGCTGCTGCTGGGTCCCGCTGCCCCGGGACGAGCGGCGCTGCTGCGCGCTCTGTCGGGGCTGCAGCAGCTGCCGCTTTCGGGCGCCTGCTTCCTCCTGCCGTGGCCAGCAGCAGCGCCATACTCGTCCTCCCGCTGCTGCTGCTACCTGGCTGGGGTCCGGCTGTGCCCGCCCAGCCTCCTCTGCGACCCCCAGGAACGAGGCGAGCAGCTGGCCCGGCAGCAGCAGCAGCAGCAGCAGCAGCAGAAGGATGAGGACGGCGCTGCTGCTGGGTCCCGCTGCCCCGGGACGAGCGGCGCTGCTGCGCGCTCTGTCGGGGCTGCAGCAGCCGCCGCTTTCGGGCGCCTGCTTCCTCCTGCCATGGCCAGCAGCAGCACCATACTCGTCCTCCCGCTGCTGCTGCTACCCGGCTGGGGTCCGGCTTTCCCCGCCCAGCCACCTCCGCAGCCCCCAGGGGCAAGCAGCGGCCTCGCCTCCGCCTGGCCCAGCTGCAGCAGCCGGTTCCGGGCGTCTGCCTCCTCCTCCTGAAAAGAGGCATAGAATCATATGATTCTATGAAACGAAATGCCCCATGGCATTGGCGGCAATGAGGGAAGGGTCTCTGGGTTGGCTGGGCACGGGAGTTGAGCATGGCGGCCCCAGGAGGAGCGCGGGCAGCGCTGGGCGCGCTCCTGGCTCTGACCACGCTCACCGGTGAAAACGTATGACGCACGCCCAGCTCCAAAGGTCAAAATGTAGATTGCTTAATTAAAAAAATAAGACACCCCACCGAAAATAAGCCATAGGCTTATTTTCTTGAGTAAAATAAATATAAGACGGTGTCTTAAAATGTGGGAAACACGGTACCTTTCCGTCACAGCAGCACCTATTTATCTATTTGCACTTTGACATGCTTTCGAACTGCTAGGTCGGCAGGAGCAGAGACCGAGCAATGGGAGCTCACCCCATCGCGGGGATTCGAACCGCCGACCTTCTGATTGGCAAGCCCTAGGCTCTGTGGTTTAGACCACAGCGCCACCCGCGTCCCTTAAAACCACAGTAAAATAGACTAAAACAAATTAAAACTGCTATAATGTTCATGCTGCACATGCAAGAAATCACTCTGTTCTCACTAAACCTCTGGAACTCCCTGCCTATTGACATTAGGCAGGCATCTTCTTTGCACAACTTTTGGTGCCTGTTTAAATTCATTGCTGTTTTTGTTGTTGTCCAGGCAAACCTACAAGACTTGGATTTTTATTATGTAAATTTATTTTCAAACTGTTGATTTTATTCATATGATCATTTTCTTGTGTTTAATGTTTTACAGTCTGCTTTTATGGCTCTTTTTAATGAATATTTTATGTAAACCACTCAGATTTTGCTCATTAAGCAACATATAAACCTTCTTAATAAATCAAAGAAACAAACAACAATTCTGCAAAGTGGACTTCTTTGTCTGGACCTTCTAAGAAATTTCCGTTCAATTTTACTTGTAACCACTTAAGAGGGCCTTATTTTCCATTGAACCCAGAGGCCTTTAGATGGCTTGTCTCCAATCATACATAGCATGCCTTTTGTCTAAGGAGTCCTTGTGACCTGACATTTAGAGCATCCCTTGTCAGGCTTGTCAGGCTAATATCCTTTGTGAATTGAGAAAGAGGTTTCTGAATGAAATGCCTGAGAACCAGCCCCGGATTCAACTCCCCGAGAGAGTGTCAAGCTTCATTAGGAGGTCAGATTATGGAGTGAGTGATCAATGCTTCTTTCAAGTGTACCGCGGGCCATTTCCCAAGTTTGGTTTTGGTTGTGTGTGTGTGTGTGGAACTCTATAATCATATTTCTGGAGTTTGGAGCGTGTCACACATGCTTTCCTGTGCACAAAACCATCATTCAATGCACAGAAGAAACTGAATTTGATGTTCTCCTATTCACACAACCATCCATCTAGTAAACAGAGAAGAATAAAACAAGGAAGTTATCTGAATGAACATTAGCTCAATGCAGTGGTAGTGGTAAAACAGTGTTCTCTGTTGCACTGCACTAGGGATGGTTGACCCATAGCATCCAAGATGTTGTGGGACTCCCAATTTCCATTAGTCCCAGTCAGTAAGGCCAATGGCTATGGGTGGGAGGAGCTGCAGTCCAGAAACATCTGGAGGGCCACAGGTTCTCCATCCCAGCTAAAGACCAAACTCCTTATACAGGAAGAGCTAATGAAACTACTCTAGAATGAGAGTTCTGGAAATGGCAGACTATCATAATCAGATTTTGATATTGCCCACTTTGTAGAGAACACACGGAGAGTCCAGAATCCTGTTCTCACAATGGCCAACCAAATGCCTGTGGGAAACCAGCAAGAGGGGTTCAAGCACAAGCGTACCCTCCCCTCCTGAGGTTTTCAGCAACCAATATTTAGAAGCATTCCTACCTCTGACCATGGAGGCAGAGCATAGCCATCATGGTCACCAAAAGCCAATGCAATTCTGGGCTGCATCAATAGGAGTATAGCATCTAGATCAGGCATCCCCAAACTTCGGCCCACAATTCCCATCTTCCCCAACTACTGGTCCTGTTAGCTAGGGATCATGGGAGTTGTAGGCCAAAACATCTGGAGGGCTGCAGTTTGGGGATGCCTGATCTAGATCAAGGGAAGTAATAGAACCACTGTATTCCGCTCTGGTCAGACCTCACCTGGAGTACTGTGTCCAGTTCTGGGCACCACAGTTCAAGAAGGATACTGACAAGCTGGAATGTGTCCAGAGGAGGGCAACCAAAATAGTCAAAGGCCTGGAAATGATGCGTTATGAGGAACGGCTTAGGGAGCTGGGTATGTTTAGCCTGGAGAAGAGAAGGTACAAATATATAAAATGATGTCATATAGAGGAGGGAGGAAGGTTGTTTTCTGCTGCTCCAGAGAAGCGGACACGGAGCAATGGATTCAAACTACAAGAAAGAAGATTCCACCTAAACATTAGGAAGAACTTCGTGACAGTAAGAGCTGTTCGGCAGTGGAATTTGCTGCCAAGGAGTGTGGTGGAGTCTCCTTCTTTGGAGGTCTTTAAGCAGAGGCTTGACAGCCATATGTCAGGAATGCTTTGATGGTGTTTCCTGCTTGGCAGGGGGTTGGACTGGATGGCCCTTGTGGTCTCTTCCAACTCTATGATTCTACATAGCTGCCAAGTCCCGGTTAGAAAAATATGGGATCAGCAACTTCCAGTGCCGCGCTGCCCGATTTCCGGTGCCCAGACATGGGCAGAGAGGCACCGGAAGAATTACGGGATATTTCGCCATTCGAGATGACAGCGAGAAACGGCTTTAAAAACGGGGGTTTCCCGGGGAGAACGGGAGACTTGGCAGCTATGTGATTCTATGATTCTGTGAATAGCCCTCTCTTCCATGTTTGCCCATTCAATGCATAGATGTTCTCCTAAGTCTTTTCTGGGAGGGGTGTGGGTGGCCAAGAAAAACAAACTATTCTGAAAGCATCTATTCTACTTTGAGTGGACCCCCAGGTATTTCAGAACTCTTAAATTCAGGGAGTAATTTGAGTGAGGAGAATTTCGAATGCATGGCCATCTTATTTCCCTCCCTCCCTTTCTCTGTTTGTTGGCCAGACGTTTATGATTCTGTTTTTTCTGATACTCGTTCCAATTCTTCCCCCCTTTCTCCTGCAAGTAGAAGCGTGTGTCTTGCTGTTTAGCCTCTTCATACCCAGGGAAGGGAGGGGAGGTGGTGGGCAGGTGTTGTAATAAACAGTGTCATTCCTGCCTGCAAAACACAGGCCCATCCAAAAAGCAGGCGAGTGAGAGCTCTCTCGATGGCTCCTGGCATCCCGACGAAAAACATAACCAGGAGAGCAAGCGAGGCGAGTTGTGCAATAAAGCAGAGTTTAAGAACATGTAGGCAAGGAAATCAGAGTTGATGAGAACCAAAGAGCCCCGCAGCCTCAACTGCATGGCAGAAAACTCATATATTTCAACAAAAGCCCAAGCTCATTAGCTCTTAAAGGGCTCGGAGCCTTGAAAATCCCATTTCCTTTTGACGTTTCAGCACGGGGCGCTTAACTGCCAGAGAAAACGACCAAACAAACAATGTTTGATTCCGGAGCAAGGCATTTTGAGAAAATTATTTTTTCTTGTTGTTGTTGTTTTGTAAAAGGCTAGAAGTAACAGATGGAAACCAATGCATTTATTTAGGAGCTAGAGCAGGTAGGAAATGTATCATTGCCTTTCCAGGTAACTGCCCCCTCATCTGCTAATCTGTTTGGGCAAGTCGCTTTGCCATTGGCAAATCACATGAATTTTGCATTGGTGAGCACTGAGGTGCGAGAGAAAAGGAATAGGGTCCCAAATCCAATTCAGAGCAGGAGCAGCAAATTACAATCAACAATGAGCTGAATCATTGCCTACCAGTCATGCCCTGGGAACATAAGATGTCTGCAAGATGCTGGGTTGGGGTGGGGTGTCCTTGGGGTACAGAGACAAGAATCAGGACTATCCCATCACCTCTGCTGTCCCTCCCTCATCAGGCTGCTAGAATTGTTTCTACCCCAAAAGGTCATTATAAGGCATGTGACTTTAAGAACATGAGAAGAGCCAGCTGCATCAAGGCAATGGCTCATCTGGTCCAGCATCATGTTCTCACAGTGGCCAACCAGAATTCAAGCACAACAGCAGCCTCAGCTCTCCAGGTTTTCGGCAGCTGGTATTCAGACGCATTATTGCCACCAACCATGGAGGTAGAACATAGCCACCATGGCTAGTAGCCATCAGTTGCCCTCTCCTCTAGGAATGTGTCTAACCCTCTTTTAAAGCCATCCAAGTTGATAGTCACCCCTTCCTTCTGTGGCAGTGAGTTCCGTGGTCTAACTATGCACTGCATGAAGAAGGACTTCATTTTATCTGTCCTGAATCTCCCAGTGTTCAGATTCATTGGATGTCCATGAGTTCTGGCACTATGAAAGGGGCAGAAAAACTTTTCTCTAAATTAAAAAGTCCCAAATACTGCAAACTTTTCTCTTTTTTTTATAATCTATTTTTATTAATTTTCCAATTAAAACACGATTATATCACATTCATTATTTCGAATTATACAAATACATATCAATTAAACCGAATATTATGCCAAATCATATAATATTTTCTGGAGTTCCCATGCTTCAAAAATTTGGGGATTCCTCGCACCCGTCTACTGCCGTCTTTTTCTAAAGTCCAAATCTTCTCTCAAAATCCAAAATAAGCCCGATCATTCCCCACCAGTCACTAAAATATTTTCTTCTTTCATCCGATTTTTCCACAGCTGCTGAAATAAGTATCAAACGAGAGTTCACATATATTCTTTCTCCTGTGTGAGTTTTAATCGTCCTTGCCCCCCCCCCCCATAAATCTTCTGTCTGGAATGTCCTGTTACGTCAGCCTTTCAACACGGAGCAGCGCCATCTTAAAAAGCTTAGATCACTTTCGTTTTCTTAAGCTTTTTATTTTTTAAACCACCGATCTTTGTAAAATTTACAGCTTTTCCAGGCAAAGAAACAGCAGTCACTTTATGCATAGACTCTTGATAAGTTTGTAGGTCTCCTTGCCCTGTAGCTGAACTTAGCTTCAGATCGCTGTTCAAATTCAAAGTGCGTCACAACCATAAATCCACCAAGCGCATTCCAGAGACTCCGACCATCCAGTTAAAGGGGGGCTTCTCTCTTCAGTAGTTTTCCAACTTCAAAGGATATGCTCAATAAAATAGTTTATAAAGTTCATTACTCACTCAGGTATTCTTTATCTCTCATTTGTTCCAAACAAACAAGGACGTCCCGTCCGGGAAGGTATGGAGTAACTCGTGGAGTATATGAAAAAAATAAAAAAGTTCGCTTCCCTTCTCGTTACGTCCCCATCAATCTTTCTTCCAGATAAAATACAGCTTTGACTTCTCACCCTCAGCAGCACAAATTCCTTGGCAGTAAACAGAGCTTCTTCCCCTCCTTCCGAAGCATGTCCATGAATACACCTAATTATCTTCTTTAATCATGGAGATCCCGCCATGCAGGTTAGCGTCCGGGAGTGCCGACATTTCATGAGTGCTCTCAGCCCAAGCCCCCCCCACTCCTTAAACAGTCGGAGTGGGTTTGGGGGCATCGCGGGCCCACGGCCCCTCTCTGTAACCCCCGGAGAGGTAGGGGGGTTGCCTTTAACTCCCCTGGCAACCGCCGAATTCCTCATGAAGGTCGGAGAGATGGAACAAGGGTCAGCCATTCCTGCAGGCGGAAGCGGAACTCTGCAAACTTTTCTCATAGGGTAGTTTCTCCATATATTGGAAAGAACCTCTTTCCTGAACCTTTTCCAAATTTACAATATCGTTTTTAAGGCGAGGATTTTAGCAATGTTCCCCAATACAATGTATATTTTTTAAAAGAAAGGGGATTAAAAAAAGAAAACATTACTTTCATGGATATATATTTTTAATGCAGCCTTTCGCTCTCACATACCTATTTCTGTACATATTTCTCTATTGGAGACCTGCACCACTAAGTTTGGAGAAATATGCCTTTCTTTCTTTCTTTCTTTCTTTCTTTCTTTCTTTCTTTCTTTCTTTCTTTCTTTGATATTTATTGGTTTAAAACCAACACTTACACACACAACATTTGCATTTGGAGAAACATGACTTTCAGAGGATAGCTGAATTTCACTTTGCATATTGTTGTAGCAAATGTGGATTGGATAACTTGGCCTTAAAATGCAGACCAGACCAAATTTCTTCTCCATCCCTGTTGGGTTATAAGCAAGCTTGCATGCCTCCAGTCAGCAGAGGGCAGGGTTGAGACTAACAAACAGACAGAGAGAAACATGTTTTGTGGTTTTCCTGTCAAATTCCCAAGCTCCACCCCCCCTCTCTCCTGCCATGAGGCAACCATGAGAAACTAGCTCCCACCACATGAGATTAGAATTTGAAGTCATTCTTGTAAATATGAAGGAAGTTTAAGTATATAACTTTTTTCCTTTCCCAATGGGAGATATATGTTTTATTTATTTATTTGTTGAAGTAATGCTAGTGGTATGTGGAGGAGACGCAATGAGTGGTGGTGAGACTGGGCAACTCCAGCTTCTGGGTTTTTTGCTTTTTTTGTTTTAACTCTCATAAACCAATGTAAAACATCAATAAGGCCTAGTCAGGATTGGCAATATTTCTTCCAGGGTGGAACTCAATTCTCATAATGTCCCTAAAAGAAACACTGAGAATGATATATCCACCTGAACTGGATCTGCAAGAAAAACAAGAACAAAACTTCAATTGATTGCAGAAGAAAAGCAAACAGACAGCAGGGGGGTGGAGAATTCTGGGCACCATTCAGCAATGAGAAAGACCGACTGGCTTGTTCTCCTACATGAAAAAATAAATTTAAAAAGTGCTCCAAGCAAAAGTAAAGAAATCCACGACATGAGCATTTCTCTCCTTCCATTATTTATGGAGCAATTGCAATGATTTACCAGCAATGATCAGAAATATATTTATGCAACGGAAATTCCTGGCAATATTTCAAGCCTGTTTCACCTCTTCTACAGAAGTCTCTTTGTCACTTGTCCTTGTAAGTCTGCATTTCACATTTTTCTTTCCACTGAAAGCTGCTTACCCAAGAGTTCTGATGGACTGGTAGCAAATTTAGGAGTGCTCAACACCCCCTCCTTGTTTGATGGCAAGGGGGATGAATCCTATCCAAAATAGAATATGTCACCAAAACACATATTTTCTGCCTCAGAAATATATGCCTCAGAGGCTCCAGCGTGAGATGAGCATTCTGATCTCCAAATGTATTTCTAAGGCCACATTCACACCATACATTTAAAGCACTATGACACCACTTTAAACAGTCATGGCTTCCCCCCAAAGAATTCTGGGAGCTGCAGTCTGTTAAAGGAGCTGAGAGTTGTTAGAGAGTCCTCTTTGGGGAACTCTCCTCACCCTACCCTGACATAGAAATTCAGCTTGAGGGAGACTACTATTGGAATCAATTGAAGGGTCTCTGTTTTTGAAGCCTAATTGCAGCAAGGGAGTCTGTGGGGATTTTGGGGGGGCGGGGGGTAGCGGCCATGCAGCTGCAGGACAAAGCATTAGATACATGTAGATATCTCCTTGGTGGACAAGTCTAGCCACTCTAATTGGGCATGGAAACTCAATGGAAACTCCATGATCAGAGGCAATATGCTTGTTCAAACATGTCATTCCATGAGCTTACAATAAGAATTGAATTGAATTTATTCTTACGGTCACAGACCAGCTTACAAAATCAGAGGGATCATAAAAATCATAAACACAAAGATAATACACTAAAATTTACACTGCAGGAACAACACACACACATATATGTATACAGCACAGCAGCATTTAAAATGTATAAATTGGAACTGGGACACTAAAATATAGCCTAAAGATTACGTTTAATGTGTGTATTGTCTGTGTGCCTGATAGTTGAGCCGCAGAAAACAAGAAACACACACTTTCACACAAACACTTGGACATGTATAGGGACTGCTTCTGCCTGTGTTCAGCATAATGAATGAACGAAGCTAGCAAGCCTTTGAGCAGCTGATTCCTAGGAAATGGGAGTGGTTGTGGCCTTCACAGGTTCCTTAGGATATTCTCAGAAGGATCAGGCTGCTCCCTGTTGGATGTAAAATTCTGGACTAGATGAATCTGTAGTGCCATTGGACAAAGCAAATTCTCATGCCCATTCTTCTGACAACTCCAGTTTCCTTCTTAAGGGACAGTGCTTTCAGAAACAAAGAGGTTGCAAACAATGCTTTGTGGATATAGACTGTGTCCCTCCATCTATCAAAGGGCTTTGAAACTTGTGGTTGCAGTTGCTCAGAAGTGGAAGGTCACAGTTATCATTTTTCTCCCCAAACACCAAGGGCTGGCTAGTTTATTTCAAGACCACCGAGAGGCCTCGGACAGGGAATGTCTTGTTAGCGTTATGAATTGTTCTTTCCACTACAGATCTATGTCTGTGTGCGTGTACAAAATCGCAAATGGCCATTGCTTAAGTTGGTTGAAAACCCTATGCGGAGACTTCATGTTACCCCAGCCTTTTGCAACAGTTTTCTGGGAAGAATCTGACTCCCATATAACTCAACTGAAACCTCCCAAGAGCAGGGATGGGCAAATCTGTCAATCTGTTCTCTACAAATGTATAGTCGTTGCCTTGGTAGTATTGGGGAGCCAGATGTTTAGGGAATCCCAAAGCAGAATCATAAAACCAGAAGTAATCCTAAGGAAACAGAGCCACTGATGGTTAAATCCTATAGAAGTCTACTCAGAAGTAAGCCAAATTAATTTCAGTGTGACTTACTCCCAAGTAAATGAGTACAGCTCCTCTCAATCCACAATGTTTTTATGTTTTCCTTCAATAACCTAAGAAAATATACAGGAATGTTAAGATCCTGGGAATTGAGGCAAGAATGTAGTAATTTTCCATATCACTTGTTACAGAATGTTAACACGGTGGGGCACAGGGGAACCTGATGTTGAAACCAAATTCCCCCAAAGCTGATATTGTTTGCATTCTTAGCCAAACATTAAATTACAACCCTTTAAACATATACAATACACTTGCAAGATCAGTATGTAGCATTCCTCCCAGATGGATTGTGTGGGGTAAGGGTGCTTTGTGAGTTTCAGTTGGTGGGGCAGAATGCATGAGTGCCACACTGGGCTTTCCCATCCTGCAGGGCAGAGGGCAGTGGATGCAGTACGCATGGCCACTAAGGTTCCCAAAAATGCACCTCAGGCCTTGCAGCACCTGATTTTGAGAATGGGCTCTCTTAAGCCACCCCTTGACACGGGGGGGGGGGGTACATTATCGAGGCTTGGCTTGCCCATTGCACCAGTTCTTTTGCAGAGCAGCAATTCATTAGAGCCTGCCAAGGGTCACAGCATGTCAGGAATCAATTCCTCTTGGGTATACGAAGAGAATAGTGTTCTGGCATATTAACCACATTAGCTCCCGGTGTCCTATTGACATTTATGTAACAAATGTCCCCAATGAATCACCTGCAACAGAAACTCTTCCAGGCCCTTAAGATGCATCCTCCACCTCACAAGGATGTAACGATTTGGTTAAAGGAACATAAAACATTGCTTTTGCATCTTGGAAGCAAGTTTTGAGGCCGGATTCAGAAGGGAAGGGAGTAGTGTGTCCTTCAGGTCAACTAGGAGTGATCAGGAGCTGTGAAAAGGGAGTTCTGGCAGCAAAAAGGAGAGGGGAAATCAAAGAATTGTATGTTTGGAAGGGATTTCAAGGGCCATCTAGTCTAACTTCCAAAGGAGAAGCACAACCAGTCAGTGTCCATATCAGGCATCCCCAAACTGCGGCCCTCCAGATGTTTTGGCCTACAACTCCCATGATCCCTAGCTAACAGGACCAGCGGTCAGGGAAGATGGGAATTGTAGTCCAAAACATCTGGAGGGCCAAAGTTTTGGGGTGCCTGGTCCATATCTTTCTCCACCACGCTGACTGCATGTGTAAGTATGGCTTTAATTCTTGTGCATAGCCCCCTAATTGGGTTGAGACCTAGACCAGGCATAGACAAACTCGACCCTCCAGATGTTTTGGGACTACAACTCCCATGATCCCTAGCTAACAGGACCAGTGGTCAGGGATGATGGGAATTGTAGTCCCAAAACATCTGGAGGGCTGAGTTTGCCTACTGGGGTTGCTCCAAAGCACCAGATGAGGCCTCAAACTGGACTGGGGGACCTGTGCCCTGCCCTGCTGTTTATTCACATTTGTATATGTACACAATCTCCTTACGTTTTTATGCTTTTGGGGTGTTTGGAGAACTTCATTGCAAAATTCAAAGAAGTGCAAATTTTGAAGGAGTGCAGTGCTTTGTCTCATATATTGGCCCGTGAAGTGTTAACCAGGTAAGTTTGCATTAACATGTCAACTGAACAAGGGATCTCCTCATCCTACTCAGCTGCCATGAAAGCGATACAGCACGACCACATCTTGCACATCTTACACGGTTGAAAGCCAAGCAGTTGAAACCACACAATTCCCCCCCCATTATTTTTATTAATTTTCACATAAAGCATATTACATAGTCAAACATTTAGTCTCATTACATTTGTTGTATTTACAATTTAACTTTTACATTTGTCCATATCATTGTCTCCTAGTCTTGATTCTCAAATTAGAAATTCAACTTAACACAGGGCCCTCTTAAGCATATTTGGCGCCCTGGCGCCGTGGTGCGAAGATCCCTCCGGCGCGTCCCCCCCATTTCCCAGTGCGGCGGTCTGGCGGGCGCTGCAGCGTGGCACCCCCTGGCGGCCTGGCGCCCTGGCGCATTGCGCCACCCAGCCTTGCCTGACTTAACATTAAAGACTTAAACTTAGAACTTTAAATTACAAAAGTTCCCTTTGCACTGGGTTTTCCTGGCACAGAAGGAGCTTTTAAGCTCTCTGCCTTACTTACCATGCTCTGGGATGCCCATGAGAGATCTCACAGGAGTTCTGACAGCCGAACAAGACCTCACAAGAGCATACCAGAGCCCAGCAAGTTAGGAAGAGAGTTTAAAAACTCTCTGCTTAGAAGATAAGGGTGGTTGTGTGGGGCTGGTTCAGGTATATGCATATTTGTGTACACACACCATCTCCAGAACAAAACCCCTATGTAAGGCATGACTGTACTGTCGTGGCAAAATTGCTAACAAGAAAGTCCTCACCCCATTTTCTCCACCCTAAAATAATACCCCATTTTGCAACTGTGCTGCAATATGAGCCAAAAGTTCAAAACGTTGAGCTTTTGGCAAGGTGTTAATAAATGCACTTTTAAAAGAACACGCAGTTAATGTTGGATTGGGGCTGTTGTCAATAAATTCTCTTTAGCCCCTCCTTTCCTCTTGCTATGTGAGATTGGTAGCAGCTTCAAGGTTTTGGTATCGCTGGTGAGGATCTGCAAAGGAGAGGAAAAAGCATTTTCTCGTACAGTTTAACCTACAGTGACATGCTATATAGATCTGCCCCGTTATCTGATAAAAGCTCCGCAATTGGAGTCCATCATGTGTAGAAGAGGTGGATTTGGGAAGAAGTTGCTCTCTTAACAACTGAAAATCCAGCTCTTTGGAGGAGGCGAGATGAAGAATCGCGACATTGCCAACACACTGGAAAGAAGACTCACATGGTTGAGTGAACAGGTTATATTTATTAAAACACAACAAGCTAGAGAATCTGCAAATCCACCTCACTGAAGCACATTAACCAAATAAATACATCCAGATAGGTGAATTGTAATGAATTGGGAGGTGGGGAGCTTGAATCCCACCTATCTGCTGGGCATATTTATAGCCACACTCTGTAGCCACTCAGGAGTGTTTGGCAATAAATGCTCCCTTCCTGCTGACTGCACTTTGGGTGTGTTACCCTGACATGCACAGCATGGCCCCACCCCACAACAACCCTGTGAGGAAAGTTTGGATGAGAGGCAGTGAGCAGAGGTGAATTTAGGGGAGCATGACCGGTTTGGTCACACTGGGCATGGAGCCTGAGGGGCATCAGACAGGCCGTTGCAACCATGATGTAGAATGGAAGGTGCAGGAGGGCAGGGGCAAAACGAGGGTGGAATCTACACGCATACAGAAAATGCTGTGGAAATGCTTTTTTAAACAACGTTTTGAAAATCACATTGAATTTTGCATAGCTCACTGTCGCCATCTAGTGTCACATTTGTACGTTGCACTTTACAACACATCTAAAATGTTTTATTTGCAGCTGTGCAGCTGAGTCCCCGGTTTTATTTCACCCAGGTCAAAGAGCCAGTTTGGCATGCATGCATGCGTGCACACACACACACACACACACACCTGTGTAGACAAACACAGGCTGGAAGCCCCAATGGCACTCCTCTGGAGGCTTCACCCGTGGCAAAAAAAACCCAGGTACCCCCCATAGCTATGGCACTGTGGGAGGATGCAAAACTTTGGTGCCGCTCAAATTTGAGACCCCAAGGCATGCCACTGCAGGTCATCCAATGAGAGCTTCATGGCTGAGTAGGGATTTGAGCCCTGGTCTCTCAGGTCCTAGTCTAACACTGTAACTACTGCATTGCATGTTCACCAACAGAGTGCCTGTCAAGCCCACCGCCTTAATGCCACAATCAATTCACTGGATGAAATACCAATTGAACTGAATTAGGGGTGATTCCTGCTTGCAGAGGGTTGGGCTAGATCAGGCTTCCTCAACCTCAGCCCTCCAGATGCTTTTGGCCTACAACTCCTATGATCCCTAGCTAGCAGGACCAGTGGTCAGGGATGATGGGAATTGTAGTCTCAAAACATCTAGAGGGCCGAGGTTGAGGAAGCCTGGGCTAGATGATCCTTGGGATCCCTCCCACCTCTATGATTCTATGATTCAATCAAACTCAACCCCCCCCCCCCGGTAAAAGATGGGGACTTTCTGTTGCTTAGGTTGTAACAGTAAAGATATATTTTTTAAAAAAAATCTGTGATCATTCATATGCCAGTATTCTGTGCGCAAAGTGTCTAAATCATCTCACAATGGAATCAGGTAATTACCATGTCAATTACATTAAACCAGTGAACATATAAAAGAAATAAGACAGTAGCACACCACTGTCAATCATTGCATACGGAACTAGGAATCAGAAAGTGAGGCAATGGTTCTTGGATTAAACAAGAGTCACCAGTTTATTAAGAAATAGTTGTATGGGGGGGAGCAATTAATATCAAAAGAACTGCAAACAGTACAAACTTTAACTTGTTTTCTATTCAATTCAGAACCCCTGTGCAGTTTAGAAGTCTCATGCGATGTGAAACTTTCACCGGTGAGGCTGGTTTCCTTTTATTTCATGTCAGCATTCACCTAGCTCAGGAAAAGGAGTAAGGAGGAGATGCAAAATAAGATGTGGTTTTTTGAGGGAGGCCAAATTCACACCTAGTCCAGTATCCCATTTCATCCAGGTGCTTCCAGGAAGCCCACAAGTAGGCTGTGATGTCTATAGCCCTTTCCCACTCCCCCCCCCAAGCATAGTGCTGTATAATGCTGTTTTTAGCTCTCCCTTTTAATTTCATTTTAATTATCACTTTTATTTCATTTACTACATTTTATATCCTGCCACCCCATCATGGGCAGGGATTAGAACTCAGCTCTCTCTAATTCCAATTTGGCATTCTGACCCTGGGATGGCTGACTTGTGGGCCCTCACATGTTCATAGAATCATAGCACTGTTGAGTTGGAAGGGAAACTATCTAGTCCCTGATGGACAGCTACCCAACCTCTATTTAAAAACTTAAAGTGAAGGATAGTCCAGCACCTTCAACTCCTATAAGCACTGGACAATTGTCAGGGATGATGTGAGTTGCAGATAACAACATCCTCTGGACCACAGGTTAGCGGCCTCTGCTCTAACCACTACACCCTTCTGTCTCTCTTGCCACTTGTAGTTTCTTCGAGGTCAGCCTCACAGAAAGGAAATTGCAGAAACCCAAGTGGAGCTTTAAGCCATTGATCACTGTGGCCAGGACTTGTGGCCTGCTCAGTGGGGTCATGACACCGGGGATTGAATTTTATGGCAATTAAAAAAGAAAAGGGGAAAGGGGGCTCCAGTGAATTATGTCCTTCCAGCCAACTCTCTCCACTCCTCTCCCCCTCCCCCCAAACTCAGTCTTCACTATGAGTTTGGCTTGGCCGTCAGTGAGACAGCAAAGTAATAAACATCTCAGCGACTCAGGAAGTTGTGTTATTAACCCTGATGCGTTAGTTACGGCATAAATTGAAGTCTTGCCAGCTGTCGGGAACCACAGACTCCCCCCGCTCCCGTCCCTTGCATAGCTGTCAAGTTTTCCCTTTTCTCGCGAGGAAGCCTATTCAGCATAAGGGAATTTCCCTTTTAAAAAGGGAGAACTTGACAGCTATGGTCCCTTGATAGTGCAGGGGGGAAGGGGGGAGAGAAAGGGAGAAATCCAAGATTTCTTGATGAAGCATTTCGCTACAAGCAAATAGCCAAGGCGCCCTGTGGTCAGGCGCCGTTACGAATCTTGTGCAATCTGTCGCGTAGCTGCCCAAACAGGCATCCTGGTAAATTAATTTCAGGAGAAATCGATACATCTATTCTGGCAGATGTCTCAGGAGGGGGCGAAATTATATCGAAAACATAACAAGCCCAGTAAGGAACATCAGAGAAGGAACTGAAGTTTCTGCTGAAAATATAAATGGTAAGGATTAGCTTCCTGAGCTCCTACGCTCCTGTAACACAATGAGAGGCCGGTGTTTTTATACATAAAGGTAAAGGGACCCCTGACCATTAGGTCCAGTCGTGACCGACTCTAGGGTTGCGCGCTCATCTCACATTATTGGCCGAGGGAGCCGGCGTATAGCTCCCAGGTCATGTGGCCAGCATGACAAAGCCGCTTCTGACAAACCAGAGCAGCACATGGAAACACTGTTTACCTTCCCACTGTAGCAGTTCCTATTTATCTACTTGCATTTTGACGTGCTTTCGAACTGCTAGGTTGGCAGGAGCTGGGACCAAACGATGGGAGCTCCCCCACCCCCCCCCGTCACAGGGATTCGAACCGCCGACCTTCTGGTCAGCAAGCCCTAGGCTCAGTGGTTTAACCACAGCGCCACCTGGGTCCCGTTTTTATACATAGGGATAGACAAAACTGTCGCTTCTGTTTTCTCATTTTCCCATTCCTCAGTTCAGTTCTCCACATTCCTGCATCAGTTAGTGATTTTTAAAGTTTTTTTTTTAAAAAATCCCCATGAATTGGTGGGACCCAAACCAAATGACAAGAAAGGGGATTTCGTCTAAACATTAGGAAGAACTTTCTGACACTAAGAGCTGTTTGACAGTTGAAAGGACTCCCACAGAAGGTGGTAGACTCTCCTTCCTTGGAGGTCTTTAAGCAGAAGTTGGATTCTTTCAGGAATTGTTTATCTGTGATTCCTGCATTCTAGGGGGGTTGACTAGGTGGCGTTGGGATGCCTTCCAATACTGCAGCTCCATGATTCTATGATTTATCTCCCTCTCAATATATATATTTTAATATACTTTCTTTTCTCACGAATTGATGGTGAGTGGTTAGAAAAAGGGACGAACTTTGGGCCTAGCACATGGCACATGTTTAAGTGGCAGGTATCAGAGGGCTAATGCCACACCGCCCACCCTGTATATGCAAAAAGCACAGCCCGCTGAAACTCTGGGGTCTCCAACAGGAACCAGTGAGGCGGCATCGAAGCCCGCCTTCGTTTCTGCCAACTTTATAAAATAATTGTCACGGGGGAAATCGTTTGTAGAGTTCAATTACTTAGTCGGTGGTAATGTAGGACTATTCCATTCTGAGAAAATTGGAGTGCCTGAATGGCAGAGCCCCCTTTTCGTCTTGAAGAGATGAAATAAAGCAATGATTAGAGCAGAATGCTCTGCATTTGAGAGTGTAAGGTAATACGTCTGCCATGCATTGATAAATAGTGCCGTCAAAAGAATAGGAGCCCAGGGCATAGAGTCGGGGGCGAGGGGGGGGGGAGATGCTACTAAAAATGGCTTGCATAAGTAGGAGACACAGTTTCCTCCTTGGCGTAGGAACGCATTGACTCTGCTTTGCAAAATTAAGCTGATGTGCTTCGAGACAAGAGCCTAGGAATTGATGAGAAGCAGGCATGCTCCAAAGGAGACTGAATCTCTCAAAGCTTCTGGGATAGATTTATCCCAGAGTTTGTTAAGAAGGACCTATCTGAAAGGTAGGACCAGCCTCCTCACAAGGCAAGGTGAGGTGACTGCCTCAGGCATCAGCAGGATCCTCAGGGGCAGCAGATCCTAACGTAGATCTTTATTCCTCACCCTTGTTCCTGATGTAGGTCTTCATTCACCACCTTCTTACTTGGTGGAAAGGGGGATGCGATTTTGTGGTTCGACTCAGGTGCCAATAAGTCCTGGGCCAGCCCTTTCTGAAAGGGAAGTGGGTGGGCTCATTTAATTACTCCTCTGACATGCGTCTGATCACAAGGACATTTTGAAATGTGGGGCGTGAGAAGATCTAATACGGCCTTCCCCAATCGGGCTGGTCCAAACTAGCATAGTTTTATGGAAGTCACTGTCCCTTAGGCAAGGACCTAGTTGGATAATCCAGTCAACACAACCTCAATCTCTGTCAACAGGGAAAATAAATAGGGGTATCCTAACAACCCTCAGTGCCCTTGACAAGCTACAGTCCCGGAAGCCATGGGATGAAGCTGCTTTCAATGTATAGTACAAATGGCCTATTGCCTGAAACTGGATGAAAGTAAAAGGCAGGCATGGGGTGGTTCTCCGGATGTCATAGGAATACAGCTCCCATCATTCTGCCCCATTGGTTGTGCTGACAGGGAGGGGCCTTATTTGCCTTATAAATTCAGACAACACTGGGAGTGTTAACTAAGTAGCTAACCCATGACCCTAAGTATTTCAAGTTGTTGAAAGAATGCTGAAATGTGTATTTTGGAGTTTGGAAATGTCACTTCCAGTGGGTTTGTAGTGATTGTCTCAATAAGAGGTGAGTTAAGGTTCCAAAAGGTTTTTTTTCTCCAGCTTGGATAATATCCAACCTGATCTTTTGTCCTCTCCTCTTTGTCTGCCTCCCTGGAACTCTGTCAAAGTGGAGGAGACCTCCCCCTGATGACAATATTTTAAGGCAATGCAAAAAGGTAAGTGAGATGTGAGTGGGAGGGAGACAGATATGTGGTTTAAGGGGTCTTCAGGGATCACCAAGAGGGTGTGCTGGGGATGTCTCTGTGATGGATGGACCTTGGTAGGCATCACAGCTCAGATTATTTCCCTGTGGGGAAGGAAAAGATCCTAGAAGGATTTGGAAGTGTTTTACTGGCTTAGTAGAACAAATAATAATTCTGGGGGGGAATCAGTTTAATCAGGAGCGGGTTTAAAGTGGAAGTTTTAAGTAAAGTTCTTTATTGCTTCTGTAAAGTGAAACGAAGTGTTGCGCCTAATCAAAGTAACCGTTAAGTGTGAGGGACAGGGGATATCGCGAAGTCCCTCCCCTCCTGAGTTCCAGCCCATCCCCGAGCGCAGGGGAAAGCAGGGAGAGCTCCGTCTCAAGTGGGGAAGCAGGAAGTGGGGTCCGAGGCTCAGACAGGGTAGCGGAGCCAGCGCCCCAGGTGAGACAGGAAGGGAGAAACAAGGGGGGCAGACCTGTTCCCCCAACTCCGGAATTGCGCAGAAAACGTAGGGGGAAGAGGATGGGTCTCCCCAAGTTGTTATGTTGGAGGAAAACGCGCCAAACGCCATTCGGAGGTTCTGATTCTAGCGGATAAGATGTGTCTCTGTAAATAGCACTGCCTTTCAGCACTGTAAATACGCAGCACCAATAAAAAGATAAAATGCAGAGCGGTGTAGAGTCGTTACTCTGAAGTAGCCCACTCCGGCCACTGTGACAGCAAGCTTTAACCATCATTCAGTGTGTTTAAATAAAATTCACATTTTGTTTCCAACATGCCTCGCCCTTACATTGGTCCTCTGGTTAAGGGAAGAGGGGTCACAGGTTTCCCTCTCATATTATGAAGTGGATATTGCTGGTGAATATTAATAGATGCTCCCACATACTAAGAAATCTCAACCCTTTCAAGAGTTACGGACAGGGATTGTCTAAATTTTAAAGCACCCAAAATCTGATCTGGTCAAGCTACCATGTTCCTATTTTTATATTTTCTTTTTTATGCCCAGCCTGGTGACAGCCATGAAGAACGTGGTCACCGGAGTCATGAGGGTAGCCATAAGGTTGACCATCCAACCACTGAACCCCATGTTTGGGATGCCAATGGCCTGGAGGACTTACCTGTGCAAAGAAAATGAAGAAGATGAAGAAGTTGAAAGAGCTGTTGCTCCTGTAGGCCTTGTACATGGGCTGATACCAGCAGATGAAGGAGCAGATGAAGAAGACCCAGAGGATGGAAAGACGGACATCTGAGCCACCTGAGGAATCCACACAGAAAAAGCTGAAGAAGACGGTTATGATGTTGGCCATTCAGAGGTAGTACATGGTAGAGACTTTTTCCAGGAGTCTGTGGGAGATTCCACAGGGATATCCTGATAGAAACATGGCTTCAAAGGATGGATGGTCAGTTGTTCTGTTGCACTCCACCGCTCAAAGCAGCATTTTGAAATTCTTGCTTCCGTAACTTTGTGGATCAGCTTCTGCCATTTCAACAGTTCCGCTGTGACTGCTTGAGTGCTGTAGGAGCCTTAATTCCTGGGCTCAGTGGGGCTTGGCTTTCAGGTGCACTGCAAGGCGTGAGCTGGTGGTGCTGGGGATGGGGGCTGTTGGATCTAAGGGAGAGACATGGTATGGAGTATGGCTGCATTGTCAAAAGGATTGTACTTGTTACAGGTAGAGAGCCGTGTTGGTCTGACGTAAAGGTAAAGGTGACCGACTCTGGGGTTGCGGCGCTCATCTCGCGTTATTGGCCGAGGGAGCCGGCGTACAGCTTCCAGGTCATGTGGCCAGCATGACAAAGCCGCTTCTGGCGAACCAGAGCAGCACACGGAAATGCCGTTTACCTTCCCGCTGTAGAGGTACCTATTTATCTACTTGCACTTTGACGTGCTTTCGAACTGCTAGGTTGGCAGGAGCTGGGACCGAGCAACGGGAGCTTACCCCATCACAGGGATTCGAACCGCCGACCTTCTGATCAGCAAGCCCTAGGCTCTGTGGTTTAACCGCGTCCCTGACATAGTCGAAACAAAAAATAAAAAAAATCCTTCCAATAGCACTTTAGAGACCAACTAAGTTTGTCAAAAGGATTGTAGACATCCATGGAGGTGTACTTTGAGGTCAGTTTGTGCTGTATGATAGAAGTGTCTTGGAAAGGATTCCCCATTTTCTCTCTAAGGGGTTTCACCCAGCATTCAAGCCCCTGCCTGTCCTCGCTTCCCTCCACTTCCTTGACTCATTTCACTCTGACACTGAGATCCTCAGCACCCATTGTCTGCTGTGATCCTGCTTGCCACCCACAGAGAGGATTTCTGCTCATGTGACTGAGAGGAAAGCGGGAAGTGCTCTCCTATTTATTAAGCATAACCATGTTAGAAGAGCCTGCTGGGTTGGGCCAATGGCCCACCTTGCCCAGCATCCTATTCTCACTCCCATGACTACAAGAAAGCATGGGCGTAGGCAGGGGGGGGCAGGAAGGGGCAGCTGCCCCCCCCTAGAAGCAAAAAAATAATGTATTTTACAGACCATAACCAGCACTTTTCCCCTCCAAAAACTGAAGTGGAAAGGGCTTTGCTTTAG
This sequence comes from Zootoca vivipara, assembly GCF_963506605.1. Classification (NCBI taxonomy): domain Eukaryota; kingdom Metazoa; phylum Chordata; class Lepidosauria; order Squamata; family Lacertidae; genus Zootoca; species Zootoca vivipara. Next base: position 72,683,424 of record NC_083281.1, read on the forward strand.
CAAGAGCAGCTAAGTCTCCGCTTGCTGGGGGGGGGGCACACAGCTGTAACAAAAACACATCAAATAAATAAAGCAAAGTGGCTACCAGTAGTTAAGCAGTTAAGACAATGGAGCAGATATCCCCAGGCAAGTTTCGATAGCTGACCAATTCACCCTATTGTTCTTGAGTGGGAGTTGTTAATGAGCATTCAGGAATCACATTAAGAGTTCTATTGACGATTTAATGAGGGTGCAGAGGATTCAATTTGACTAAGGTGGCTCTGCAAGGCTAAAAGGAAGTGAATAAGAAAGGGGGGGCTGTAGCTTTGACAGACACAGTGATGTTTATAAAAAGCACAGGTGTTCCAGCCTGCCCCTCCTCCTGCATCTGTATACTGTAAATCAGGGGTGGCCACCTCCCAAGAGACTCTGATCTACTCACAGAGTTAAAAACTGGGAGTGATCTACCCCCTTTTGGGGGGTTCAGGTCAAAGCTGTTGAGTTTTTTTAAGGAAGGGAAGCCCTGTTTTGGGGGGTTTAGGTCAAACTTGTTGAGCTTCTTTTAGGAGGGAGGGAGGCCCATTTTTGTTTAGGGCTTCAGGTCATAGTTCAACTTTTTTTAGGGAGGAGGAAAATTTTGGGTGAGCTTTTTTTAGGGGTGCCAGTGACCTACCAGTGATCTACCACAGACATCCAGTGATCTACTGGTAGATCACAATCTACCTGTTGGACGTGCCTGCTGTAAATCAAGCAGAGAGAAAGCTGCTTACAAGACTCCTTGGGCAGATAAGCCCCACATAGAAAGCCCATCAACATGGGGGGGTGACTCTTTCAAATACGGCATTTACCAGTAATTTGGGGGGGGGGAGAGGCACCTAGGCCTCTAGGAGTTGGCTGCTATGCCTAGGAGTAGGACAATTCAAGAAAGCAGAATGATGCATATGCTATGGTAATATATCAATAGAATCATAGAATTGTAGTCGGAAGGGACCACAAGGGTCATCTAGTCCAACCCCCTGCAATTCAGGAATTTTTTCCTAAGGTGGGGCTTGAACCCAAGACATGGTTGAAATATTATGCTGATATGCAGCAATGCCTCGGAGCTGTCATGACTGCGGCAATGCCTTGCCTCGCCCTCGCCCGCCCTGCCACCCTCTCTCGCCTGCCCGACCCTCCCGTCCTTTTGCTGCAGAGTTCCAGCATCACAGCATCACCCAGAGACACCCGTAAATATGAGTTATCCCTCTCTCTATTTCTTCCTTCCTTCCCTCCCTCTTCCATCCTTAATAAAATACTGGGGGGGGGGGCAGATAAGCCCCACATAGAAAGCCCATCAACATGGGGGGGTGACTCTTTCAAATACGGTATTTACCAGTAATTTGGGGGGGGAGGGGAGAGGCACCTAGGCCTCTAGGAGTTGGCTGCTATGCCTAGGAGTAGGACAATTCAAGAAAGCAGAATGATGCATATGCTATGGTAATATATCAATAGAATCATAGAATTGTAGTCGGAAGGGACCACAAGGGTCATCTAGTCCAACCCCCTGCAATTCAGGAATTTTTTCCTAAGGTGGGGCTTGAACCCAAGGCATGGTTGAAATATTATGCTGATATGCAGCAATGCCTCGGAGCTGTCATGACTGCGGCCATGCCTTGCCTCGCCCTCACCCGCCCTGCCACCCTCTCTCGCCTGCCCGACCCTCCCGTCCTCTCCAGCCAAGCAGGGTAGCTGCTAACGCTGCCAGCCCCAGAAGCACAAGGTGGCCGCTGCCGCCGCCGCCACAATGTCATTGGGCCCACTGGCCCTGTAGCCCCGCCCACATTCCCACTTCGTGGCCCCTCCCCTCCCGTGCCTTGGCCCCGCCCCTGAACGACCATGGCTTGCCCCCCCCCTAGTTTTGATCCTGGCTACGCCCCTGCAAGGAAGTGTTCTCCACTGCTAAGGGAAAGTGTACGAATATTCTCCCCACCCCAACAATGGAACATAGGAAAGTGCTGAGGTCCTGAGGCTATCTTAAAGGACCTACACATCTCCAAGCACAATTCAGAGTGTTGATGCTGACATTGAAAGCCCTAAATAGCCTCAGACCTGTATACCTGGACACTGAGGTCCAGCTCTGAGGGCCTTCTGACAGTTCCCTCACTGAGGGAACTGAAGTTACAGGGAACCAGGCAGAGGGCCTTCTCGGCAGTGGCGCCCTCCCTGTGGAACGTTCTCCCGCCAGATGGCAAGGAGATAAATAACTATGTAACCATTAGAAAACATCTGAAGGGAGCCATGTATGGGAAAGTTTTTAGTGCTTGGTGTTTTATTATGCTTCTATATTTGTTGGGGACCTTCTATATTTAAGGGGACCCAGGTGGTGCTGTGGGTTAAACCACTGAGCCTAGGGCTTGCTGATCAGAAGGTCGGCGGTTTGAATCCCTGTGATGGGGTGAGCTCCCGTTGCTTGGTCCCAGCTCCTGCCAACCTAGCAGTTCGAAAGCACGTCAAAATGCAAGTAGATAAACAGGAACCGCTACAGCGGGAAGGTTAACGGCGTTTCCATGTGCTGCTCTGGTTCGCCAGAAGCGGCTTTGTCATGCTGGCCACATGACCTGGAAGCTGTACACCGGCTCCCTCAGCCAATAATGCTAGATGAGCGCGCAACCCCAGAGTCGGTCATGACTGGACCTAATGGTCAGGGGTCCCTTTACCTTTACCTTTATATTTGTTGGAAGCCACCCAGAGTGGCTGATGCAACTCAATCAGATGGTCAGGGTACGAATAATATTTAATAATGTAGTAAAAATAGTATTGTTTACGCTGACTGGCAGCAGCTCTCCAGGATTTCCAGACAGTGGTCTCTTCGAATCTTACCTTGAGATGCTGGGGAATGATGGTGAGATATTCTGCAGCCCATGCAGGAGGTGCCCTACCACTGACCATTCTCTCTTTTTCACATAGATTACTTTTTGCACCTTTACCCTCAGTGGTTGACCTTAAGGTTCTGTACTGGGGAGGTGTTAGTGGGAGGTTGCTGCTAACGAGGATCTTCTAAAAATAATTTCCCTGTGCAGTGTTCACCCCGTAGGAGTTGATGAGTGATGGTTTAGCTTTTAAAAAGCAAAGGATATGCATGTTACTAGCCCTCAGGGTCATGTAGGGGCCACAACAGGCTTCTGCTTTTATATGTCAAGACTTTTCTAATAAAGGGCAAGCGCAGCTGTTGGCTACTGGCAGCGAAAGTGCCCCACTGAAAGGCAGGTTGTTACTAATCAAACTGGGCAGGGCAGGGGAAGCCCTCACTTCCTGGGAACACAAGTTCTTCCCAGCAGATTTTGGAGTTCTGAAATAACTTCATGTGACTTTCAAAACAGAATCAACTAGGAACAGAATAATAGAATCACACAATTCTAGAACTGGAAGGGACCCCAAGGGTCATCTACTCCAGCCCCCTGCAGTAGGGGAGGAGAATTCATTTTGCCTGCTCCTCTCAGCAGGCTGACACTATCCAATGTCCCCATCCTTGCTCATGCATCAGAATGCAACTCCCAATTAGATTACACACACTTCAAGATTTTGCAGTGTATTCTCGGTGTGCCAAAAGGGCACACAAAAATAAGTATATCACATAAAAGATACATACAAGATGCATCTTTCACTGGCAAATGCATTGAAAAGTGCATTTACTTTTAAAATGTATGCACCAATGTGTGCAACAGGACTGAATTAAATGTAATGGCACACAATGGAGGGGAAGAGGCCTGTGACCGAATGCCAACAAGACTGAAACTGGACAGTGTTAGGAGAACTTGCAGCTTGGGTGAAATATTTTGAAGTAACCACTTACAATTTCTGGAATTCAAAGGATCTATTCATGCACGAACTCTTTACAGGGTAAGTGGAGATGAGAGAGAAAAAGTAGGAGACATCTTGTCAGGAGAGAACAACAAACAAAATGGACCAGCTTTTAGGGGTGGAGTCAACTTAAAGCTACAAAAGAGAACTGGCTAGATTAATAAATAAGCATAACAATGCTCTCTGGTAGTTTAAATAAATACATGCTTTAAATAAGAATCTCAAGAGAAGTAAATGTACTTACTTTTCTCCAACAGATCCAGTGTTGTTCGGGTGGCATTCTCCTTCCTTCCCTCCATGTTGGAGAGCCCTGCACCCCACAAAAAAACTGCTCCAGAGGATTCCCTCCACCATCTAAAGCATATCTGGTGGGTTGCTGCAGTGTTTCAGTGTTTCTGCTGAAGTTACACAGGGAAAGAGCATCCTTTGCGGCACCCCATTTCTGGAACTCTCTCCTTGCCTAGTGCTTAATTCAGTGTGTGTGTATACAATATATCGACTGGATTTACCCAAGATTAGCCATATTTATAACAGATCTGTTGACATTACTGGGCATTGCTAACTTAGATCCAGTCATATCAATGGGTCTCATCTGAATAGTATTTTCATAGGATTTCCCCAACTGAGTTTCCTTTAACACCTGGTTCCTTGCATCGCTGCTTCTACTATGATTTTTTTTTTAAAAAAGAAAAGGATTGGTGGCATGCTATTTATGATCTTGTTTTATTCTGTAAATCAACCTGGTAATGCTACAATGAAAAGTGGTCCACAAATCTTATAAATAGATAAGCAACCCACCCCCATCCCACTGGTCTTACACTGAAGCCTAACACTTCTGAAACAATCAAAACATTGTACTTTAGAGCAAGAGAAAAATCAGCAACAGGGAGAGTGAAGCAATAAACATGTTAGAGGCCAGCAGCACTATTCAGCCAGGGAAGGAAGAAGGAAATAAATGGGTCTTTTGCACCAGCATTGAACAATAAAAAGCATAGGCACCAAGTTAGGGATCCTTGAGGAATTTGTTCTTTCCTAATTCTTGTACACATTAACCTGATCCACACCTCCCTGGACCATGACTAATGAGCAGGTTGGGATGTTGCTATATTATCTATCTAATCATCTATCTATCTATCATCTATCTATATCTCTATATCATCTATCTATCTATCATCTATGTATCATCTATATCTATCTATCTATCATCTATCTATCATCTATCTAGTGCTTTTTTTCTGGGGGTACGCATGTCCCTAAACATTTTGTGAATCTAAGTTTGGTCTCATTGAAGGGCAATATTTCAATATGAGAGGAGGAGGAGGAGGAGGAGGAGGAGGAGGAGGAGGAGGAGGAGGAGGAGGAGGAGGAGGAGTTTGGATTTGATATCCCACTTTGTCACTATCCTAAGGAGTCTCAAAGCAGCTAACAATCTCCTTTCCCTTCTTCTTCCCCCACAACAAACACTCTGTGAGGTGAGTGAGGCTGAGAGACTTCAGAGAAGTGTGACTAGTCCAAGGTCACCCAGCAGCTCCATGTGGAGGAGCGGGGAATCGAACCCAGTTCACCAGATTACGAGTCCACTGAGAGTACCCCTAAACATGTTTTAAAAAGAAAAAAGGCACTGTATCTGTCTGTCTGTCTGTCTGTCTGTCTGTCTGTCTGTCTGTCTGTCGACTGTCTAATCCACACACACACACACACACACACACACACACACACAAAATGTAAGGCTGTTATCACATAGCCCCCATTGGAGGATTTGTAGTGCTGCATTACAATACTGGATTTTCATGAAGAAAAACCAACGAGACCAAGAAAAGAGAGCTCAGTAGTTGGGGAGGGAAACTCTAGGGAATATGTTGGGGGAATGGCAGGGGGGTTGATGAGTAGAGTGGACAGAGGTGCAGTCCAGTGTGTATGTGTGTGTGTGTGTGTGTGTGTGTGTTTACACCATCAATGTTTTGCGATGCAGATCTCAGACCAAAAATACCTAACATAAAAAATTCAGAATAGAAGAAAGTTAGAAAATATGCTGAAAACCTGTATTTAATTGCACATACAATAAATACAATAGATAAATACAATAGATGCAAATTTACGTGAAAATAAACTGGAACAGACATATGAATGAACACACATGAAACTGTTCAAACTAGAAATAGACAGATTTCATTCATCACTATCCAAGATGAACCTCTCTAGGAGGATATTCCACAACTGGCCTGCTAGCTCCCCCCTCCCCAACATCAGATGACGAGGCACCCGAAAAAGGTCCCCTAGTGATCCACACAAATGTGCTGCTTCCTGTGTTATGTTGCATTTGGAATTTAGAGGTATACTGCTTCTCTACATGGAGGCTCCAGTTTTTGAGTTGTAGCTAATAGCTGTCTGTGGACTGCAGCTGGAGGACCTGTGGTGCTTCAGCTGTTGAACTCCAACTCCTTTGATCATTGTGCCTTCTGGCTGAGGTTGATGGGAGTTGTTGTTATTAATAGTATTTATTGCATTTATATCCCACCTTTTTCTCTGAGTACCTCAAGGCTGTGTACATGGCTCACCTTCCTCATTTAATCTCCACAACAACTTTGTGAGGCAACTTAGGCTGAGAGGCAGGAGGCTGGCCAAAGGTCACACCAAGTCAGGGGCCAGCAAATTTTTTCAGCAGGGGGCCGGTCCACTGTCCCTCAGACCTTGTGGGGGGCCCGGACTATATTTTTTTGGGGAAAAGAAAAGAATGAATTCCTATGCCCCACAAATAACCCAGGGATGCATTTTAAATAAAAGGACACATTCTACTCATGTAAAAACACGCTGATTCCTGGACTGTCTGTGGGCCGGATTTAGAAGGCGATTGAGCCGGATCCGGCCCAGGGCCTTAGTTTGCTCACCCATGCACTAAGTGAGCTTTTCATGGCAGGTCTCTCCAAGGTCCTAGCCCAACACTGTAACCACTACACCACACTGCCCAATAGGGACCTGAGGCTCCCCAATCTCTGTGACCAACCATGTCTGTGCCTCCCACCTTCATGGAAGAGACAATTCACCCTCCGTAAATGCTGCAAAGCCATTTGAGACTTGCATATATGGACCTCGTTTTGAAAACCTTATGCCCCCTTGCGTCCCCCCCCTAGTAATGATGTGCTCGACTCTGCCTGAGGCAGAAAGGAAAGGGTTAAGTCTTGCCTCCTTTCCGATTGCCTCAGCAATCCGGAGATACTCCTTGGTAACCGTAACCAGGACAGCATCTTTCTTTCCACCCACAGGCGAATTAGCAGATGCTTCCATCAAGGGCATGATCTAGGGATTGTACCGCCTGGCTGGCAATTTTCCTGAGCCCCCACATTCACTGGGGGGAACAAAAGGTTTCAGAAAGGGAGTGGGGCAGCACAGTGCTGGGTATTCATGGCAGAAAAAAGAGAGTTGTTCCTTAAAAAAAAAAATCACCAGAGGAAACTTGGCTCTCTGGGCAGATGTGGGCTCCATAATACTGTGTGGGATGGCTATTTAAAGTCACATTTTTCATGAGACATTTATGAGGTGGTGGTGGGGAAGCCTAACATAACAGCATCATCTTTGCAGGAGACTCCTGTTCTTCAGGAGCCAACTGCGAGGTTTTGCATGTGCTGTAGCAGAAGGGAGAAGCATTCTTCACATGCTCAGGGAATAGAATCACCGAACTGTAGAGTTGGAGGGGATCCCAAAGGTCATCTAATGAAGCTAAAGAATCCTGGACAGATGGCCACCCAACCTCTGTTGGAAAACCTCCAATGCAGGAGAGTCCACCACCTTCTGAAGTAGCCCATTCCGCAGTCAGATACCAGAAAGTTCTTCCTAATGTTTAGTCAGAAACTCCTTCCTGGTAGGGAGCCGCAAAAAACCAGCTTGCTCCATCTTCCATGTAGCAACTCTTCAGATGGTTTGAAGAGGACTCTCACGTCACCTTACCTTTCTAGGCTAAATATACCCAGCTCCCTCAATCATTCCTCATAAGGCTTGGTTTTCAGATCCTCGGCCATCTTGGTTGCCCTCCTTTGCACATTTCTCCTCCAGATTGCAAGTGAAGAGAGAGTTGTCCCACGGTAGAAGCAAGTTCCACAGTCATTCTCACTTAAGCTCTCAGCCAACTCTTCATGAAGCATTCAATCTTAAGACTCTAGTGAGCCATATGTACCCGTTCATATATTACACTCTCTGTTGTGTCTCTGTGTAAGTCACTGCTCTGGCCTCCCTCCATTATACACCCCTAGAAATGGATAATTTAACTTTGTACCTGTTCAAGGTGTGAGCACATCATCAATTCATTCCAGGTGCAAGATGCCAACAAAGAATGACCAGCAGTCAGCGGAGGGTCTTTATTGCATCTCTGCATGATCCACTGCCCTGGGATTGCTTCTTTTCAGTTAAGCATGCCTCTGAGGGCAGGTTGTTCTGAATCCCACAAGCATGTAGTGAGTCCTAGAGTACAGGGTGAGGTAGGGATGTAAAAACAATTCCTCTGGTTTCCATTACAGTGGTATCTCGGTTTATGAACACAATTGGTTCCGGAAGTCTGTTCATAACACAACTCCTAGTCAAGTTATGCTCTATATTTAGAACTAGTGTTTGGGGTTGAAGTCAATGTTAGTCCTGCTCAGAGTAGACCCACTGAAAGTCATCAGCACAACTAACTTGGGCTTGTTAATTTTAATGGGTCTACTCAGTTTAAAACCTAGCTGGATACTGTAGGTTAAAAAGGCATACAAAATGCTTAAACATTGTGTCAGTGTGCGCGCGCGCACACGCACACACACACACGCATATTTTTGTGTTAAAAAGAGTCCACAAAATGCATATGATTTAAATGCGGAATTTTTCTGCATCCTGCCAAATAACCTGCACAAAACAGGTATCACTGACTGAGATCCAGCAACATATCACAGGGTTGGAATTGGGCTTCTCTGGAGCCATGATGGGGAAGTGAAAAAAAAAACCACACAAACCTATGGCTCAGCAGCTTGATATGAGGGTGGGGGTCTTTGAAGGCCTAAAGAAGTCCACCTACTGAGGAAGAAGAGCACCCTAGGCAATAAAGAGAAACAGCTGGGACTGATCAGCTGTCTGGGAGCTGCACTCAAGCTGGAGGGTGAGGAGGTGTAGCTCTGTGCCAGGAACTCCAACAGAAGGAAGCCTTGCAGACTTGGCAAGAGAAAGCAAAGTAGTGATGGGGGGGACGGTGGTGGAGGGGGGGCAGCATCTGCTGATGGATCTGGGGTGTGAAACCAGCTTTAAAGTTGGAATTGAGAACTCTGCCTCCTGAGCTGGAAGATTCCTGCTTTCACACTTCCCCGAGATCATCAGCTGAAAAGTGGCTTGGAGTTGTGCTGGGAATTGGACTGGGCGACTTGTTAAATCCTGGTTCTGATGAGAGTCCAGGAATGTTTGCGTATGGTTTTGCCTTTGTTTCTCAGAACCGATAAAAGGAACGACTTCTTCATGCAGTGCCTGGATGAAGTATGGACTTCGTTCCCACAGGAGGCAGTGATAGCCACCAGCCTAGTTGGCTTTCAAAGAGGGTTAGAAAAAAAATCATGGTGGAGATGGCTATCGATGGCTATTAGCAATGATGGCTATGCACTGCCTCTATGGCCAAAGATAGTAAATGCTTCTGAATACCAGTTACTGGAAGTCACAGGAGGGGAGAGTGCACTCATTCTCGAGTCCTGCTTGCCGGTTTCCCAGTAGGGCATCTGTTTGGCCACTGTGAGAACAGGATGCTGGACTAGATGGATCATTGACCTGATCCAGCAGGCTTTTCCTGTGCTCTTGTCCTCTCTTTGGAACCTCTACAGAGCCTGGCACATGGGATTGTAGGGTCTTTGAGGGCATTGACCTGTCTGTGGTTTATGGTACTCCAAGGGTAGTCAATGAGTTGTCATTTAGATGTTGCTGGGTCACAGCATCCATCTTCCCATGACTGCTGGCCAGAACTGTCCCAAGTGTCTTTAAACTTCTACAGTTCTTCTCCATATAGTCAATGAATTTACTCCATTCCCTTTGGTACTTTGTCTCTCTCTGGTCACAGATCCCGCAAGTCAACTTTGCCAACTCTGCATAGTCTATCATTTTCGTCTGCCACTCCTCGATCGTCGGTATCTCCTGTAATTTCCATTTTGGGGCTAATAAAGTCCTTGCCACGGTTGTAGCATACATAAATAGTCTCTGATCTCCTTTTGCTATTTCCTCTCCTATTAATCCCAATAGAAAAGCTTCTGGTTTTTTGGGGAAAGTATACCTGTCAAACAGTTCTTATGGTCAGAGGTTCTCCTTTGCTTCAGTCACATCTGGTAGGGAGTGATTGTAAACCCTAAGGTCAGAAGGAAATGACATGCATAAATGTACAGACAGTAATATATGTGCTATTAGCAGTGAGTGGCCATTCATAAACAACAACAACAACAACAACAGTGGTTAATAACACATACATTCTGGCATTGGTGAGCTATTTGAAGTTCCTTTGTTCTAATACAGTCACCTTAAGGTCAGTTATCACGTGTCCTGCGAGGTTTTTCTCCACTCCCTTTTGAGTTTGCCGTTTCTGATATCAGATCTGTATACAATTATTATTTTTCATAGAGTTCATGTGGGTTAAGCATTCTGTAACAGTGGCTGTGATGCCGATGAAGGGGCTTCTCACTTTGACGGGCGGGGTGGAATCTGGAGCGCCCCATGCCCTGTGTCTAAATTCTGGAGGTTCCTTAGAAATTCAAAGTCCAGATAAACACGTCCGCATTTGCTCTGGAAAATGATCTGGGGCAAACTGATTCAATTAGTCAGATTTAATTTCTCTCCCCTCAGAGATACCGCAGGCGCTTTTGGTGTTATGTTTCCACTGGCAGTTAAAAACATATTTATTCAGGCACGCATTAGCTGGCAATTAATGTGGGCTTAATTATCTTCTGCTCATTGTTTTATCATGTATTTATTAAGCAGTTTGATGTAATTTTACAGTGTTGTTATTTTATCATTTGCACACCCATTTGGTGCCTCATAAGCGAAAAGTGGCGTGAGTATATGTTTGTGTGTTTGTGTGTGTGGTTTAATCTGGAGTTTTGATGCATTTTAAATGTGTGTGTGTGTGTGTGTGAGAGAGAGAGAGAGAGAGAGAGAGAGAGAGAGAGAGAGAGAGAGACAGAGAGAGAGACAGAGACAGAGAGAAAGTGCTTAAAAACCCCAGATTAACCCAACGACTCCATTTACTGGAGATGGAAACTTCCAGTTCTCAGTGAACCCAAGTTGCTGGAAACCAAGGGGCAGGGGAGAGGGTTGCTGTTCTGAGGTCCTGCTTTGCTGGTTTGCTACCATCATCTGGTTGTCCACTGTAGGAACAGGATGTACACAACTCCTATCCTGGTCCAACTGTACTGGCTGCCGATTAATTTCTGGGCCCAATTCAAAGTGCTGGTTTTGACCTGTAAAGCCTTAAATACCCCAATGACTACTTCTCCCTATATGAACTAACCTGAGCCTTGCAATCATCCTCTGAGGTCCTTCTTTGCGTGCCCCCTCCACAAGAGGTGTGGAGTGCAGCAACACGAGAGTGGGCCTTTTCAGTGGTGGCTCCCCACTTGCGGAATGCTCTCCCCAGGGAGGCTCGCCTGGTGCCTTCGTTGCATATCTTTACACACTAGGCAAAAACATAGCTCTTCAACCAGGCCTTTGGCTAATGAAACCATCCATGGCCTTTTAAACTGTGGCAGGGTTTTGTTTGTTATGTATCCTTGTGTTTTTATATTCTAAACTGCCCTGTGATCCTCAGTATAAAAAAAAGTTTAAAAAACCACCCTAAAATAAACAAACATTAATAAAATGCTGGATTAGATGGACCATTGGTCAGATCCAACAGGCTGCTCAAGGAGGATGCCAATATTTACTAGCCTTAATGTCCATACCAGTAGTTGGAGGCAGTCAAGCTTCTGAATATCATTGGCTGGAACCTGTGGTGCAGGAAGTGTGCTCTTGTGCTTGGGTCCTGCTTTCTGGTTTCCTGCCTGTTTGGCCCCTGTGGGAACAGAATGCTGGACTAGATGGGCCCCTGGCCTGATCCAGCAGGCTTTTCTGATGTTTTGCGGCTGCAGCAGAACAATCCGTTCCAATCCACACTCCATTTGAGAATGTTTCAGACCCTGCTTGTCTGAATTTCCCCCATCACTGGTACCTTCCTTATAAGACAAAAGTTGTTCCTTTCCAAGAAAAGGGGTAATATATAGAAATACATGTCTAGGTGACTGTTTCTCAGACAGACAGAATTCAAAGGAACCATCAGGTTGCTAGGGACCAACACTGTCATTTTCTTGACATCTCTGATGAATAATAAAACAGGTGAGGGAGCAGAACCATCTCTCCAGTGACAACTCCCCCCCACTGGATTATAGTGTTGAAAAGGGGTGATTCATTTGCACTATGAGCATCAAGCTGGTATGTGTAAATAAGACCTACATTCCCCTGATATTTACATGTAGGGACAGAAATTAGCCATGAGATACTTGTCAAAGGCTTCTCTTTTTTTTTGTATAACATTTTATTAAATTTTCCAATTATTGCACATTTAAACATACAAATTACAAAATGACACCTTAACATACATTCTACTGTGACTTCCCTCCCTCCCCTCATCAGGTTTTCTAATCAGAGCTTATCTCGCAGTTTCTTTATTTCTTCCCCTTAAGTTCGATTCGCAGGATTTACTTCAACCCTGCAAGAGTTTTTAAACTACAGTTCTTTTCCATATAATCCACATATTTACTCCAGTCTTTTAGGAACTTTGCTTCCCCCTGGTTTCGGATCCCGCTAGTGAGTCTCGCTAGTTCTGCATAGTCCATCATTTTTGTCTGCCACTCTCCAATCGTCGGTAGATCCTGTGTCTTCCACTTTTGGGCTAGTAAAGTCCTGGCTGCTGTTATTGCATATAAAAATAATACATTATCTTCTCTTTTAATTTCTTGACCTATCATTCCTAACAAAAATAGTTCAGGCTTTTTGGGAAAAGTATATTTAAAGATTTTCTTCAGTTCATTATAGATCATTTCCCAAAATTCTTTAACTTTATCGCACTTCCACCACATATGGTAAAAATCTCCCTCCCTCTCCTTGCATTTCCAGCACATTCTATCATTCATTCTATACATTTTACGGTAGATAATTTCACTGGAGTTAAATACCATCTATATATCATCTTCCAAGAATTCTCTTTCAGTGCGGTACATGCAGTAAATTTTAACGATTGATTCCACAGCTTCAACCAACAATCGTAATCTATGTTATGCCCAAAATCTTTTGCCCATTTAATCATCACCTCTTTTGTCAGTTCGTCTTTTGTATACCATTCTAACAGCAAGTCATACATTCTAGACAATAATTTTGTTTCGCCTTCTAGCAGCTCTATATGGAATTTGGACTTCTTGTCCTCAAAGCCTATCTTTTTATCTTCTTTAGCTTCTCAGCTCATGCCCAGCGTTGCAATAAATGAGCAGGGCCTGGCTCCAGCACGACAAGGTCTCTTCCAGACAGGCATCGGTAAAAGCAGCAAAGTTCGTCAGGTTTGCCAGACTTGACTGTTACCACTTGCCAAACTTAACTTCACCCTGTCTCTTGAATGCGTTTAGCAATGCGTGCTCATCTGTTGACTTAAACCATTTCATAGAATAATAGACTCATTTCCTTCTGCATTATCCTTCTATGCTGCTATTTTCCAACAGAGAACTGTTTCCAATGCATTGGCCCCCTCAATAGATCAGATCAAAACCTTGGAAGAAATCTGGAGGAGGAGAACTTCAGAGGCATCTCAGTCCCTAGCACCATTACTATTCCATTCCTTGATCCGGACACTAGAATTCTGTGGATGCAGCCTAGAATTGCATTAGTTTTTCCCCTAGGTTGGTTCCTTTGGGATCCCACCTCTCTTCTTATCTAAATCCTCCTTTTCCACAAACTCTTTGCCTTTTAAGCCCAACCAAAACATAACTTCATTTGCACACTCTTCTTCGGCAACTTATCCCTCTGTCAAGAATTTAGATTGTTAGCTTCTGGGAGGGTTAGCTAATGCCACAGAAGAAAGAACAGTGTTGGAAGATGACCTTAATAGATTGGAGAACTGGACCAAAACTAACCCAATGAATTTCAATAGAGACAAATGTAAGGCTCTGCACTAAGACAGGAAGAACCAGCTGCACAAATATAAAATGGAGGATACCTGGCTTACTAGCAGTACATGTGAAAAGGATCTAGGGGTCTTAGTAGACCACAAGCTTAACATGAGTCAACAAGGTGATGGAGCAGCAGCAACAACAAAATTCTAATGTTCTTCTAGGCTGCATCAACAGAAGCATTGTGTCCTGATCAAGGGAAGTAATAGAACCACTCTATTCTGCCTTGGTCAGACCACATCTGTTGTCCATTTCTGGGCACCACATTTTAAGAAGGGTAGAGATCCAAGCTGGAACGTGTGCAGGGGAGGGTGGCCAAGATAATCAAGAACTGGGAAACCAAGGTTTATGAGGAATGGTTGAGAGAGTTGGGTATGTTTAGCCTGGAAAAGAGGAGACTGAGAGGAGATATGATGGCCATCTTCAAATATCTAAAGCGCTGTCACCTGAAAGATGGAGCAAGCTTGCTTTCACCTGCTCAGGAGGGTAGGATCCAAACCAATGGCATCAAATTACAGAAAAAGAAGATTCTGACTAAACATCAGGAAGAACTGTTTGACAGTGGAATGGTCTCCCCCAGAAGGCAGTGGACTCCCCTTCAATGGAAGTTTTAAAGCAGAGGTTGGATGGACATCTGTCATGGATGATTTAGTTGAGATTCCTACATTGCAGGGGGTTGGACTAGATGGCCCTCGGGGTCCCTTCTAGTTCTACAATTCCATGATTCTATGGTCCTGCCTTACCTGAGGTCAGGTGCTGGGTTCTTAGCTAAGGTGAGAATAGAAGGGAAAGGTATCTGCCCTTCAATCAGTCTTACAGCTTGTACCCTGTGCCTGGCAACACAGGATCTAGTGGACCAGATTATTATGAATCTGATTATTTTATGCTTTGCTGATTGTTTCCTTGGATTTAATATCATTTTAATGATATACGCATCCCACCCTGGGACCACTTAGTGAAGGGCGAGTTTCTAAATCTTATTACTGAATAAAAAATTCCAATGGATGTAGCAAATCTTAGTCTCATCACTTTATTAAGCCAAAGAGCAGTCCCCCCTCCCCCCCAAAAGGTATTAAGGACAGAGGCATCCTGTTTAAAAAGGGCTAATGGGACTGGCCTAGAATTCAATTACTATTTCTCCAATTTTGAGCAGCAGGTTTTCACAGAAAAGTCTATGTTATGCTCCAGCTGTTCCTATATATCAGGAATAATCTTTATTTTCTTATTCCTGATACAATCCAACCAGTACTATTATTTGTGTGGGGTGTGTGGTCTGTTTAAACAAATAAACCAAAGTATTGTTTTGATATGAAACAGATTAATGCAGAAATTGTATGAATTGTTAAGGATATAAGTTTAATGTGCATGCATTGTCTTTAAAATGCTATGCAGAGATTTGCATTAGGCAGGAGGTTTAACTGTAACACACGAGGCAAGAAAGAGGGTGGATATTTCCATTTGGGCAGATTATGTCTCATACTGGAAATCCAGGCTGGGATCTCTAACAGGAAGAGATGAAACCTGAGAACTCGGTGTCCTGGTCATTTCTTGGAGTCAGCATTTCAGCTCAGCACTGTTGGTACAAGCAAGTTGCTTGTATAGGATCTCTCTCTAGGACCAGAGAGAGGATAGTTCTTACACTGTATTAAAAGGCTGGACCACATTGCTAGTTTGTTTAAGAGCAATGTGTTATTTTGTATTTTGCAACATTTATTTTGTAACTAGTTTAAGACCGTTTGCAGTAAAGCTTCGAAACTTTTTCTTGTGGTGGAGACTTTATTCATTTCTACTCTGCATAAGGGCCAGATTAGGACCATTTTCACAATGTCTAACATGAATAAACACATGCAAAATTGGAACAAGCCAAAATTTGTCCATCCTCAGTTTTGGGGATGCATTTGAGCTTCCCATTCTCTCTCTCTCTCTCTCTCTCTCTCTCTCTCTCTCTCTCTTCTCTCTCTCTCTCTCTCTCTCTCTCTCTCTCTCTCTCTCTCTCTCTCTCTCTCTCTCTCTCTCTCTTTCTCTCTCCACACACACACACACACACACACACACACACACACACACACACAGTCTTCTGGCACCTTAAAGATTAACTGTGTCATACACTTTTATGGAGTACAATCCACTTCATCAGATATAGGGCTCAAGAGAACGGTGGTATATGGAAACCTATAACATAATAAATTTCTTAGTCTTTAAGGTGCTACAATGTTTTCTTTTGCCATACATTCATCCATGCCATTAACATCCATCTAGGAGGCTGAAACCCATCTGGAGAGACTTTTCCTACAATGCAAGAGCTGTCTGTGATTTTCCCCCTGTGCAGTCTCTTTCATTTATTTATTAAATTTGTGGCCTGCCTTCCAATCAAATGGTGTTCCAGATGATGAACAACAATGCAAATGCAACAAAATGGACTATAACACCAATGTATAATGTAGGAAAACCGCATCCACTTAAGCACAACAAAAGTAGGGCAAACAAATAAAAATAAACCAGAACATTTCCGGTAAGAAGGGTTGCAGGATTTTAGCAGGAAGCAACGAGACATTCACTGATTAGAAACAGAGAATCGTGAAACTTCTGAAGGTGCAAGCTGCCTATAAGAACATAAGAAGAATCCTGCAGCTGAATCCAGGGCTGGCTCAAGACATTTTGACACCTGAAGCAAACCACAATCTGGTGCCCACTCCCAACCAGGGAAGGAGGGGTGAGTGAAGATCTACATCCAGAACAAGGGGAAGAATATCAACCTTACCCAATGGTTGAAGTGGGAATCAAAGGCCTCCGTGTGGAGGAAAGGGGCCTGCTCTGAATCACACTGGGTAGGTCCACACCCTGGGAGAGCAGTTGCCACTGTAGAGGCAACATGGAGGGAGGGTTGGTTGGTGAGGAAGTGGCAAATCCAGCCTCAAAGGTGCCATAGCCATCGCTTCCACTCCAGCAGTGGCAGCAACAGCAGATGATGCATTCATTGGAGGCCAGATCTGTTGTTTCTGGGATTCTGCTACCAGAGGCAGTTGCCTCAACTTGCCTGATGAGTGGGCCGGCCCTGGCCGAATCAGGCCAGTGGCCCATCTAGTCCAGCATCCTGCTCTGGCAGAGGACCAGCCAGGTGCCCCAGTGGGAAACCCGCAAGCAGGATTCAAGTGCAAAAGTGTTCTACCCTACTGTGGTTTTCAGTGACTGGTATTCAGAAGCATTGCTGCCTCTAACTGTGGCTGCAGACCATAGCCATCCTGGTTAGCATCCCTCAGTAGCCCTCTCCTACATGAATTTGTCTATTTCTCTTTCAAAGCCATTCAAGTTGGTGGCCACCACTGCCTCCTATGGGAGCGAGTCCCATAGTTTATATGATTTGTAAAAGAGTATTTCCTTTTACCTGTCTTGAATTTTCCAACATTCTACTTCATTTGATGTCCGTGAAGTTCTAGTGCTGTCAGAGAAGGAGACAAACTTTCCTCTATCCCCTTTCTCCATGCCTTGCACGGTTTTATAAACTTCTATATATGTCCCCTCTTATTTGTCTGTTTTCTAAACTAAAAAGTTCCAAAAGCTGGAAACTTTCCTCGTATGAGAGTCTCTCCATCACCTTGAACATTTGGGTCTGAAAGAATCACTGGCTGTGCCTGCTAGACAACAGATCACCTTGGCCTTATCCTGTCCAAGCTGGTTTAGCTTCACCTGGCTATCTGCAAAATGGGTATGGCGTCTGGCTATCTTGCAGGGTAAAGACTCCGAGACTAGGCTTGTGAAAGGTTTCAAATAGATACAGCCCAGATCTTATGACTTAGGTGAGTTAAGGTGACCTGGGGATGGCTTGCTATATGGCTCCCTCCACTCTGCTTCCAGTTTTTGCTGTATTTTCAACACCCTTCCCCCCAAAAAGGGGAAAAGAGAGAGATGCTTAGTATTATTTAAGTACATTTCCTTAACGCTTGTGTCAGAACTCGTGAATGTAACACCTTCGTCCTGACTCAAGTACCAGCCTGCCAAAACCTCTGTGGCATGGCCCCCTGGGTTTTGTTTTTTTAAAGGGGGGCATACTGTGCCCCTCTGAAACATGACCCATCCTGAATGCTTTCCTCCTGCTCTATTTTGCCCCTGTCCCTTGCTGCCTCCTCTTCTCTGGGGATCTGAGTGAGAACATTCCTCCCAGTTGCCATGGAAACTCCACTGTTCGGCCCGATCCCAATTTCTCTCTCTCTCTCTCCCACCCCCTTGTGCTCTTAGATGACTGAGCAGAGGACGGCTCTTAACATGCAATGGAAGAGAGGTACATGGCTGGTGGATTTCCTTTCCTAGATACCCTCCATTCTCCCACAGTCCAGTCCGTAGCTTGCCTTCCTAGGGTGTCTCAGCACTCGCCTGCCCCTCCAACATCCTCCACCTGTTTTCCTACAACACATAAGCATCACTCGAGCATAATGGCCTGTCAGCAGGTGGCATGTCTGGGCAGCTGCTGAGAGGCCACTGCTACTGTCTGAAGCTGCTGCCCCAGGTGGCTGTTAGAAGTCTGAATTAAGTGAAGCCTCCTTGTTCAAGAGCAGGATATCTGAGAGGTCTGGCTATTGCAGACAAACAACAGGTGGTGGCTATTTCCCATCATGTGTGGCTTGCAGCTTACCCAGGCACACCTGGCTGGTTGACATAGGCGATGGCTCCTTGGTGCCCTGGGTGCCCAAACATCCACAAAATTCGGCACCCACAAACTTCGGCGCTGGGGGCATGCATGTTGCATGGCACCCATGGCCCCGGGCACCCATGATCATGGGGCTGCCGGCAAACCTGCTGGTTGAGACTAGGGCCAAAGTGCTAGACAAAATGAAACTCTTAGTGTTCCCAGCAAAGCAATGCCTAAACTTTGATAATAATGTTATCTAGATGTGACAAGTTCTATCTCAGCTGGGATATAGGGACATAGGAAGCTGCCGTATCCTGAGTCGGGTCATTGGTCCACCTTGCTCAGTGTTGTCTACTCTGACTGGCAGCTGCTGGAACTCCAGGGTTTCAGGCAGGAATCTCTCCCAGCCCTACTTGGAGATGCCTTTGGGGATTGAAGCTGGGACCTTTTACATGCAAGGCAGATGCTGTGCTAAGGAACTACAGTCCTTCCTTATTTCGACACAGTTGTGAGTGGCTAGTTGATACTAACTCCACAGGAAGTGATGAACTTTGACACTCTGCACATGTTCAATGGCATGCAATTCCATGACACTTTTCAGTGTTGCAGGGCTGAAACCTGGCTTAGCACATCTCACACTGAGCTCTACACTCAGTTGTCCAAGCTCACACTCATTTTTTTTCTTTTTAAAATGACCTCAATGCACATTCAGGCTCATCCTTTGTTGCACAACCCAACGCTTTCCCAGGCAATCAATCGCTCAAGAAGATAGGCGACTGGGTGACAGGCAGATGAGCCAGACGACTTTAACCAAAGGTATTTGCCCACAACTGTAGGCAGTGATACAAAAGTGAGTCATGAGATCTATATTACACAACAAAGTAATTAAATGTTTAGTGCAGTTGATATGAGACATGAGATATCAAATTCATAATACTGCAGGCTTTTGATACATGAGAATCAACTATTTTGCGCATATATATATATATATATATATATATATATATTCAGGATTAGACATTATTGGAAGAAAATGTCCCAGATTTCTCATATGATTACTGCCCTCAGTTCGAGCCACTCTGAAGGCCACCTGTCTCTGCTCCAAGTTTATCCGTATTCACTTCAAGGTTATCAGTCTTCGTGCCAAGGTTATCTGTCTTATTTCCAAGTTTATTTGTCTTCACTCCAAGTTTATCTGTCTTCACTTAAAAGTTATCTGTCTTCTCTCCAAGGTTATCTGTCTTCAAGCTTATCTGTCTTTGCTCCAAGGTTATCTGTCTTCAGAAAGCTGGTTCCACTGGCAGGTCTCAACATGCACCTTCTCAGCAATACTGTCAAAAATGCAGTGGCCTGTGAGCTACCCATGTGCCCAGTGTTAGGCCACTGTTCCACACAGTGATATTCTATTGCAGCCTCCTGGCCAACCTTTGAAAAATATCCATCCAGGCACTGCTGCTCTGCCCTGGCCTGCCCTCTGCAAGCACCACCCAGTGAAGTTAAAGTCCCTCCAGCCCATTGGAGGTGGCCATTGTCACCCCCACCCTCACTTGGTTTCTTTAACACAGGAGTGGGGAACCTATGCCCTGCCACTTGTTGGTCAACTATGGCTCCTATCATCCCTGGCCATTGACCAAGCTTGCTGGGACTGGTGGAAGTTGCAGTTCCCCAACATCTGGAGGGCTGCAGTTTTCAAATCCTGTCTTAACAGGGCATGGATGGGAAGAAACTTGAGAATTCAGAAATGACAAGCATGAGGTCTACCTACCAGCCACCTTCTCTCCATACAGCCTACTTTACAGGGGTGTTGTGAGGATGAAAACCATCTTGAAGGAAGGGTGGGCTAAAAGTATGGTTAGTTTTGGTGTGTTTTTAAAATGCTGTTAAAGTTCTTCTTCTTTTTAACCAAACATAGTGGAGTTGGGGGGCGTGATGGGATGAGATAATGTCAGAAGGATGATAAATGTCAGAAGGAAAGGTCAAAGGAGATTCCTATGTACATGTGCATGTGTGAAGATTTATGAGCCCCGAAGTCCTGTTCTTGAATATAATGAAGCTTAAGGGCTCAGGATCTCCACACTGAGAGTCAACGGGATTTACTTCTGAGTAAATATGCATAGGGTTGTGCTATAAAATGGCACCTCTCCACACAGAAAAGCAGATGATTTTAGAGCAGTCTTGCTCCACTTTTCATGCTTTGTAACAAACTTTGCCGGATTTTTGTCACACAAACTCTCCTTCATTTGCGGTTTTCAAACAGAGGCTGCATGTCAGCAATTCTTTAGCTGTTATTCCTGCATAGCTGGGGTTTGGAGTAGATGACCCTTGGGATCCCTTCTAACTTGACAGTTCTATGATTCTATAGGAGAACCTTTGGTTCTCCAGATGTTGCTCAGCTCCCATCAGTTGACTTCTTTCAACTCAGGGATGAGCAGCCTGATGACCTCCAGAGGTTGCAGGACGACCACAACTCCCAGCTCCCCTGACCATTGGCCATCCTAGTCAGGGCTGATGGGACTTGGGAGTCTCGCAACTTCTGCAGGGCACCAAGTTGCAGAAGGCTGATTAAGCCTTTAATTAACCTCCGTGGCAACACGAAGTGATGCATTATTAGCAACTTTTTCTACACGCAGCCCCAAAAGGGTGATAAACAATCGCACAATGCACGTACCTGTTTTTATATGGGGGGGGGGAGTGTAAGTGAGGTAATAAATTAATTCTGCAATCTCATTTTTGCAATGGCACCAGCCCTGATATGGATGTACATATGGAACAGTGCGCACACCCAAGCAGCTCATCTTCTTATCAACATTTCCCTCCAGAGACAACCATATGGTTGAAATGTGTTTGACAACTTATAGCTTCGTATTAGTCACATCAGGTTGCTTAGCGATACGTTCTGCTTTCAGTCCACACCGTATTTTATTTCTTATTGTGTTGGTTCATTCCAATTTTAAACAATTGGCGTGCAACAATATATTGAATAAAATTTTGCCGTATCTTAGAAATGCAGAGTTGGAAGAAACCCTAAAGGCTCACCTAGTCCACTTGCAATGCAAGAATCGCAGCTAATTTGCAAGACTTTTTGACATACTGTCTCAGTACAGAGTGATTAGGAACTATTCCTTCCGTCTCTCTCAAACACAGAGACACTAAACAAAAATTCGGGGAGCTGTGGTCCAATAACATCTGAGGTGCCGCCAGTTACTCATCCCTGGCCTAAAGAGTGAAACCAATGCCCTGTGAACACAGGTGTATGGACAGGTATAAGAGGACAACAGACCTTGCAGGTTCAGGTGTATTTCAGCTCTGAAAACCAAGACTGGAGACAATAAATAAGAGTGGATTGTTGCCTTTGTGGCCTGCCTCTCGGCTTCCTGCGGGCATCTTTGTGAAGTACAGTAGCAAAGAACTCCTTCTTCATGCAGCACCCAATTAAACTATGGAACTCTCTCCCACAGGGGGCAGTGATGGTCACCAACTTGGATGGCTTTAAAAGTGAATTGGGCCAATTCATGGAGGAGAGGGCTGTCGGGTTATTTTATTTCATCGATTAACAACAGTCAAGAGCAAACCTAACGATAAAGGGGGAGGGGATGTAAAAGTTTAACAATAAAAGTGTATCAGCCTGGAGAGACAAAAGTACAAAGATACAGTGCAGCTGCAAAGGAATGATGAAGCATACAAATTTTCCCATTACTGTACAAATAATAAAGGTAATGGGGACTACCAGCTATGCCTCTTCTGCAGCGGCAGACTTTGGTATTTCCAATTCCAGCAACATCCTGTGCTATGCCAAAATTTGGGACACCACCCCCCATCTTGCCTTCTGTTCTAAGTTGTTGTTGCGGCGCCCCCTGCAGTGCCCTCTCAGCTCAACACCCAGTGTAGAAGAAACAGTTGCGCTCCCCTAAATCTGCCTCTGCTCTTCTGGGGAGCCCACAAGCAGGACCTGAGCACTCTCCCCCTTCTGTGGTTTCTAGCAATTGGCATTCAGGAGCATTCATTGCTTCCAAAAGTGGAGGCAAAGCATAGCTATTCTGGCTTGTAGGCAATGATAGCTTTACCCTCCGTGATTTTGTCTAACCCTCCAAGTTGGTGGCTCTTGCTGCCTCCTGTGGCAGGGAGTTCCACAGTTTAATGACGCGCTGCATGAAGAAGGGCTTCCTTTTATCTGTCCTGAATATTCCAACGTTCAGCTTCATTAGATGTCCACGAGTTTTAGAGTTATGAGGGAGGGAGGAAAACTTTTCTATATGCATGCCATGCATAATTTTAATATGTTTCTGCGATTTCACCTCTTACCCTTTCTCAAAAGAAAAAAGTCCCAAACACTGCAACTTTCCCTCTCAGTGGAGTCGCTCCATAACCTTGGTCATATTGGTGGTTCCTTTTTGGACCTTCTCCATCTCTACAATCTCCTTTTTAAGGTGAGGCGACCAGAACTGTACACAGCATTACTCCAAATGCGCCCGCACGAGAGATTTCACCAACGACCTTATGCTACTGGCAGTTTTATTTTCAACTCCTTTCCTAACGATCCCTAGCGCGGGATTTGCATTTTTCCACAACTTGCCTCCCACTGCATCGACATCGATGTGTCGACATCTTCATCGAGTTATAGCCACTGATCGTATACTGGACTCGGTTTTCCAATAGCCCACCTTGATGTACTCCAAAGAAGCACGCCAAAATTATCAGGTTTGTTTGCAGTGGAGATCAAGCCGGCCAGCTGCCAGCTGCCGTCGGTCCTCCTCGCTCAGAAGCAGTCTACCAGACTTCGTGGAACGCGACCATCCTCCGCCCTGCTGCGCGAAGGCGCCTCCTCTCACGGCTCCCTGAACGATCCCCCACCACCTCACCGGCATCGCTGCTGGAGCAAGGGGGGTTGCGTACTGATAACGGGGTTCAGCCCCCCTATTAGCTCCTGGGGGTGACGTCAGGCGGGGCTGGACCACGCGACGGCGGCGGCGGCGGAGCGAGCGAGAGATATCGGAGAAGGCAACGCGCTGCAGCAGCGGCGGCGGCGGCGGCGGCAGGAGCAGCAGCAGCAGTAGCAGCAGCTGAGCCGAGCTGGCGGACGGGCGGACGGACTCCGGGAGCCCCGCCAGCGCTGCCCGGATGCCGTTGAGCCCGCTGGGGCTGAGCTTGCCCCGCTGAGGACCACGCTGCAGCGATCCGGCCGTCCCCACTGAACCCAGACGACCCCCTCCCCACCTCGACAAGGCTGACCACTTCCTCCCCCCCCTCCCCATCCACCCAAGAAGGACATCGGCGTCCCCCCCATCTTTCCATGGGTCTGGGGGGCTCCCTCGAGGCTCTCTCCCCCCAGCTGGGGGAGGAGTTGGACGGACTGCCCCCCTTGTAGAACCCCCCAAACGACCCTCCCCCTTCAACCTCATCTCTTCCCTCCCCGGAGAAAAAAACAAACCCAAACTAACTTGGGTGCACACTTTTGAGGGGGGAAGGCGCCATGCGGGGTCTGAACTAAGCAACCGGACCCCCCCGTTTAATCCTTAGGGGTTGAAATAGGGGGAACCGCCGACACTCCCCCCCCCGGGAAAAATCACCCCCCTCTCTTTTGGAAACTCTTCCTTTCTCTCTATTGATCACCTCCCTCCTCCTTGATCCAAACCTGAAAACCCTTCCCCTCCCGTCTTATCCAGTAAGCCCCCCCCCAACCAAGCACAGATGGCTGGGGCTGCGAAAATTTGATCCCCCCTTTTTTCTGGGTTCCCAGACGTGACAATGTGGATACATCGGTTTTTAGCTACCAGGTAAGAGATTTCAACGGGGGTGGGGGGTGCTTGGAGAAGGGAAGGTGATATACGGATGTTTGTGACACAAATGCTTTCATCTGGTAAAATCTGGGGCAGGGTGTGTGTGTATGGGGGGGGTGAACTTGGAAATATGGATATAGGTTGTTGGAAGGGCTTCAATATATATCTGCATGTTAAAAAGAGTTATTTGGGTTGGTGGAAGGATGTGGTGGTGACCTTCTGCTTAACTTCTACCCAGCCAAAGGGACGACGAAGCTGGACAGTTAGTCAAAGACTCTTTCCCCCCAGTTATGCCCAGACTTTTCTGCGGGTGTCTTGTGTGTGATTTGGGAGATTGGGATTTGCTTCCCTGGTTCTGGAAGCAGAGGCGCTCCTTGATGGAGAGGGGACCTTTGCCAGCAGCTCATGCCCAGGGACCTTCAGAGCTGGGGAGGTGGGCTAGCTTCCCTGACACAGTTAGAGAGCCCCCAGATCTAGCCAGCTCCGCGGAATCCTACGAGTGAGAAATTTAAGCTGTCTATCTTCCTCCTCCTCCTCTCCTCCACCTTCACTGTGTATATTGGGGTCAAGCACATTGCGCAGTTGGGCAAACATGTGTATTTATGTGGGCTGAGACAGTTCCAAGGCAAGAGTATCCCCCCCCCCCACATCTCAGCTGGGGGAGGCTCCAAGCAGGATCTGAAGCTTTTCGATTGCCTGGTCCATGGGACTGGCTCCCAAGTAAGTGGGCACAGGGTTACAGTTCTCAGGGTCACCTGCTTAGAACAAGCAAAGGAGAAAGAGAGAGAGAGAGAGAGAGATGGGGGGGGGAAGAGACGGGGGGGGGAGGGAGAGAGAGAGAGAACAAACACAAATTTCAGCCAGTTACAGTGTTCAGCTCCCAGAAGACTGCTGAGGAATGGAATATGTGCAGTGAAGTGATGTGGCAATGTGTGTATGTGTCCCTTTGTCCCTGTTCCTCTTGTAGGAACTTGTTATCCATTGGCTAATGGATGTACATGCAGAGACATGCGTGAATTGGAGCCATAAATTGCATGGGTGTTTATGCAACAGCCGCCACGCACACACCGGAACATGTGCCCAAGCACCTCCAATTGACACGGGCATCTTTGTTAGTCTTGGCAAGACTCAGGCGAGAGTTCCTCGGCAAAGAAGTTGCATTTTTCTAACTGGCTGTAGCATCAGCTTGAGATCAGTCGTGTATTATTATTATAGCCTTCAGTTCTCCTGCAATAGATTAAATGACTGTCTTTTGCAAGGACGGGTGTGCAAATTCCACCAAGGAACTGCAATCACACACTCTCAAGTTTGATGGCACAATGTGAAGGTGAAAGTGCTTGCCAATCCTGGGAGCTTCGATGTCTCTGTAGAGTGAAGGGTGTGTGTGGCGAGGAGTTTTTGAAAGCAAAATTGTTCTTCGTGTGTCTGTCCACTGGGATGCAGCAGACTCCTGGATTGGGGAGAAAGAGGGCAAAGGAAGAAGCTTGGTTTTGCACACAGACGTCTACCTGAGAGGGGCTTTTGGGGGGGGATGCTACTCCCATTTATGTGTCGAAGGAGATGGGCACCTCACAATAGGTTTGCGTATTCTTTGAAGCAATTGCTTGGTGTGCTTAGTTCTGCAATCTTGGTGAAAATGTTATTTCTTCGGGCAAAGGGATGCAAAGATTATACTTTCCCCTCTTCAGTAATTTTTAACTCTTTACATTGAACAGTACAAAAGGTATTGTTTGGGTGCTGTTGAATAAGAGTGAGTTTTCATGCTCTGTACCCTGACCAGGGTTGTATAGCTTTCTCATGGTCCTTGATGAGATCAAAAGATGAGCCAGCTACTGATTTGATGGTGAATCAGTACCTATTGTCATTTCCTAGAGAATTACAGAATTGTTCTTGAATCAGGTGGACCGAGACCCTGGCTCATTAGATCTGACACACAGAGCCAATTATATGCTATAACCTTCCTCCACCAGCGAGACTCCTATATTTCTGCTGACTTCTACCATGAGATGGGTCAATTGGTTCAAATTTGCGCCACCTAACATCTCATGTCTTCTCCCTATCTACAATAAACTGGAGAGACTGTTTCATGCCAAGTCAGTTCCTTGGTCCATCTCACTTGGTCCATCACTTTACACTGAGGTCAGCAACTGTCCAAGGCTTTCATCCCCTTAGGAGAAATTGCCAGCGATCAAACCTTGGACCTTCCTGCACCCAACAAGACACGGTCATCCTGGATGTGATGCTTTCTGTTAAGGTTCCTCTGTGGTGCCGTTGTTGAATGGATTTGGTGTAGGCACCCTTGCTTTCTGTTCATGGCACATTTAAATCCGACTGGGTGAAATGGGTTGCCTGGTGAGCAAGGGGTTGATGTGCAGTCTGGGGGTGTCCTCTAATGTAAGAAAGCACCTGTGTGTTATGGAAGGGTGAAAGCAGTGGACTACAGTAGATGACCCTTCACTCTCATCCAGTTCAGCCAGCCACACTGACCTGTGATCATTTTGCCCACATCTGTTGCGCATTCATCCGCAGAGTCTCCAGATAGCGTGGTGAGGGTGGGATCTGTTGCCTATTGCCGTCTTAATTTGCTCCAATAGTCCTTTATCCTGTGGACAACATTTCACAATCTGCTCATGGATTTGTGCAGTGGGCAGGCAAATAAACTCCTACGGACGCAGGAGTTAATTGGGCCCTCAGTTCAAGAGCACTGGTGTGGAAATGTTATATAACACATATTTTGTTGCTGTTGCAAGAAAGGTATAAACTGATATTTGTGTCTATTCCCCCCCTTGCATTCAAAGGGAATGCAAATTGGGGAATGAGCTTTCCCCAAATCTTTTACATTAGGAAAGGTCTGTTTCATCTTCCTGCTTCATGTCTCATTTTTTGAGACATGGACAGCATCAGTGGGCATGTTTAGGACAGCAATCCTTTCTAACAATTATTTGCAAGTGGAGGAAGAAACCACAATTCTTCTTTTCCAAAATAAAGACACCGTCAAACTGTTAAGGCCAGCAAAGTATTTCTACAGCTTCAGGGTGATGAACCCCACACCAGTGCAATGGAAAGCATATGAAAAGCAGTAAATTTTCATGGTCATACAGTGAGGGTAGTGTTACGGGAAAATATGCCCCTATTTTAAAATTTATTCTTGTTTTTGTTGGTCCTAGTGCATTTTAAATCCTCCTGCTCTTCTGCAAATCAGTCAGTTTAAAGCAAATGCCCTTACTGAACTAGGGACACTGTCTGAAGCAGTGTTGTTGCATGTGTGAGATTTGCTTGATCTTTGGTGGAGACAGAGCAGAGCCACTGTGGCAAGTTGCCATCGATAGCCTTCTCCTCTATGAATTTATCCAATACTCTTTTTAAGCCGTCCGAGTTGGTGGTCCTCATCACCTCCTGTGGCAGCGAGCTCCATCAATGAATGGAGAGCATCTGGAAAACTCTCTCCAGTTGAGTTTTCAATGGGAAAAGTGGATCTGAATCAGGTCACCATGGCTAATTGCTGGCCTTTGGACTTTTACAAGGGGTTTTGTGCCAACCACTGAGAGGATTGTGCTCAGAAGAACCTGCCTATGCATGCAGTTTCCTATCTAGGGGGATATTGTAGAGCTGGAAAGGTGCAGAAAAGCGTAACCCAATTGATCAACAGGCTGTGGAGGAAGTGTCATAGCGAGAGCCAGTGTGGTGTAATGTTTCGAGTGTAGGACTAAAACCTGGGAGACCCATGTTGGAGTCCTCAGCCATGAAGCTGAGTGACCTTGAGTTAGTCATTGCCTCTCAGCCTAGCATACCTCACACGGTTGTTGTTGGGATTACATAAAGAACAGGTAGAACCATGTATGCAATCTTGAGTTCATAGGATGAAAAGGTGAGGTATCATTCCTCAATGGCATCTCCAAGTAGAACGAGTACAGCCCACTCCCTGAAACCCTGCAAAGCTGCCGATAGGGTAGGCAATACTGAATTAGATGGACTACTGATCTGACTTCCGGCTTTCCTAAGACACATTAGTTGGAGAAAGACTTTTCGGAGCCTTCGAAAAAGTGTTGCTAGAAATACTCGACATTGGAGAGGAGAGAGACAGACAGACAGAATATTCCCTTATTCCTTCTGGCGCGGAGGCATTTCAGAATTGAGTTTCCCTGGCTTATTACAAGCAATTCCAAGCCCCCCGCACAGCTGGCGCAGAACAAGCCCCCTGATGAAACTTGTTAGGAACAACAGAACACACACAAAACGAAGTACCCAAAATATTATTCATTATTGTAGAGCTAATGGGATGGTAGCTTGGGGCTAGTTTTCTGATCTTGAATGTTTGTTTGGTGCTGTAAAGAATGCGTTATGGAAACAGCAGGAGAGAGAAAGAAAAGGATTTTTATTTTTATTTTAAAAAAGGAAACAACTCTCTCTCTCTCTTTTTAAAAGCCCCCTGATCACTTCCTTGCTTCGCCTCCTCTTTGAGCTACAACCTCAGCCTCTTGTAAGGCAGGTCCAAGCTGCAAATGTAAGCCAGTTTCAGCACCATGAGTTTCCACCAAGGATTTCAACACAAAGCCACTTGTGTGTTCCTGCAGAAGAGATAGAAAAGGGCAATAAAAAATGACCAAGGGGGAGAATTCTGAGATTTGTAGGTTGTGAAGGGTGCTGAGAGGTGTTACGAGGCCCTCATAGGGCTATGATACCCAGAATTCTGTGAGGAGATGGACTGATAGTTGAACCGCTCTGAGAATTGTAATTCTGGCTGGAAGAGGAATGAGAGTCTCCTAATAACTCTCAGCTCCCTTATAAAGCTACAGTTCTGAGGATTTGCTGGGGGACGAATGGACCCAGAAACTGTTTAAAGTGGTCTCACAATGTTTTAAATGCAGGTTGTGAAGGTGGCCCTTGTAGAATCTCACCGGGTAACTGCGGAGTGGGCGGAATTGAATCTAAGAAAGAGTAAAAGTGCCCATGTGTCTTTTATATCACTTGAGGTTTTTTTCCCTTCTTCTTACAATCAAGCAGTATATAAATGTTAACACCTAAATCAATGAAATAAGAAAAATCCAAGAAGTCCATTTTAGGGCAAAACCACAGTATAGTTGTAGTCAAACTTGGATAATGGTCAGGTTCAAGGAAATGCAGGGTAGAGCCCACCTGTTCAAGCAGACTGGGATTCAATACATTCGGAAGAACATTAGGAATAACTTTCTGATGGTAAGAGCTGTTCAACACTGGGACGGACTCCCTTAGAAGGTGGTGAACTCTGTTTCATTGAGGTTTTCAAGCAGAGGTTGGATGGCCCTCTGTTTTAGCTGTGATTCCTGCATTCTGTGGGGGATGACGGGACTAGATGACATTTGGGCTCCCTTACAACTCTACGATTCTATGAATACGTTTCCCAGGCCATTATTTATAAAATATGTATTCAAATGCGAATGTCCATGGCAAATGGGATGGAGCAGACTGATAGATGAGCCCACGCAGGTTGGGAAAAGGAGACTAGTTTGCCAATTTGGGAACTGAAAACCATTCCGATAAGGCTGGCGGAATTTTGCATGGCATGCACTTCTCTAATTGACACACACATTCTACTTGCCACCCTTTCGAGGATCCAATAACAATGGAATAACTTTTCCCTGCTGGAGATCCTGTCTGTTTGAACAGGGAGCCATTCCTCCCTCCCCCAAGCCTCTGAATAATTGCAGCAATAATGTTTGGAATCAGCACAGTGTTCCTTTGTGTTGTGTGTGCACACGCACACACACGCACACACACACAGAGTGAAGTGAGGAATGAGGAGCTGACTCAGTTGCTTAGCAGACAGCATCCCCCTTGCTGTCTTTTATTCAGAAGCGTCGGGGCCTTGGGCTGGAGGAGAAGGAAAAGCTGAAACAGCGACACACACACAGAGAGAGATTCCCCTTTCTTGATCTCCGGAGAAGCGCTGTTTTGGCAGTTTTCGCTTCTATCCTCCAGCGGTCAAGCGGTTGTGCATTATGCATGCAGGAGGTGTGTGTGTGTGTGTGTGTGTGTGTGTGTGTGTGTGTGTGTGTTTAAAACCCTGCTGTCCATCTGATGTGTGCTCTCTCTCTCCCCCCCCTGCTCCCCCACCAAATTGGCATCCAGACCTTGTAACATGTGCTCTCCGTTATAGCCCAACAATTTGGAAACATCCAGTGACGGCCTTTGGGGAAGAACGCGTTCCTTACTCATGCGTGTCAATAACAATTACACCTCTGATAGTTGTGCGTCTGTACACACGGCGACGCTGGCTCCAGTGCCCGTCTGCCCATCTGCTTGGGGGCTGTGGCGAGTCTTATGTAACCACCATCTGATTAAAATAGGTAATTGCTACAGTTTCTCCCAAGGAGGATGGGAGGGGCGGCTGGCGGGGGAACGGGGACGGGGGACATAATCTGCTGCAGAAAAGATTATGGCTGCATCTTCCCTTAGCCAGGAATGACACTACCTCAGCTTAAGAAATGGAGTGTGGGTGAATGAAGCAGAGGAGCCTCGGTGACATGAGAGAATTCCTGGATGGAGATGTGGAGTGGGACATCTGGCTACCACCTGGAAAAAATATATCTTTGTATCTGTTCCTCTTCTCTTCCCCAGTAAAGCCTAGGTTGTGTGACACGAGGGTTTCTTATGTGACGTACCCTTTCAGTTTCCCCAGAGGCTTAGTAAGGGCAGCAGGCCGGGCAGAGTGATACCAATGCAGCTCCACAATATGGTACATAGGTAGCCAATGTAGTGCCCTCCAGATGTTATTTCATAGAAGCATAGCATTGTAGAGTTGTAAGGGACTGCAAGGTTCAGCTAGTCCAACTCCCTGCAATGCAGGAATCAGAGCTAAAGAATTCCTGACAGATTGCCATCCAACCTCTGCTTGAAAAACCCCCTCCAAGGAGGGTTATTTGTTACATCTGTGTTCCACCTTTCCTCCAAGGAGCTCAAGCTGGCATGCACAGTTTGCCTCCCTCTCTAATTTAATCCCTCACAACAATCCTGTGAGGTAGATTAGGCTGTGAGGACCCCAGGTCACCCAGGGAGTTTCATGCCTGAGTGGAGATTTGAACTTGGGTCTCCCAATCCCTAGTGCAATGCTCTAACAGCTGTACCATACTGGCTCTCATTTATTAAATTTCATCATCTCCAGCTAGCATGGTCAATGGTTAGGGAGAATGAGAGCTGCAGTCCAAGCTATCTGGAATGCACATCATTGACTATCCCTTGTACAATACATTCAGCCCTTCATTATTATTTACTGGGGGGAGTGGTGAAGCAGTGGCATGTGATTCTACCCAATTTCTGCTGTCGAAACAGTAGCTGCCATCTTTGTTTCTGCACAACTCGTTTTTTTCCTGCTGATTCCCTGCAGAATATGAGCAGTGGTGCATGTGTTGCTATCTTCCAAGCGTTGGGATGCAGAAAGATTGGCTGCCCCCATGTGGAAATAACTACCTACATAAGAACGTAAGATAAGCCCGCTGGATCAGGCCAGTGGCCTCTCTAGTCCAGTATCCTGTTCTCACAGTGGCTGCTCAGATGCCTGTGGGAAACCAGCAAGCAGGACCCAAGCACAAGAACAGCGCTTTCTCCTCCTGTGGTTTCCAACAGCTGGTGTTCAGTAGCATGACTACCTCTGACTGTGGAGGCAGAGTATAGCTGCCATGGCTACTAGACATTCATAGCCTTCTCCTCCTCCTCCATCAACTTGTCCAATCCTCTTTTAAACCCATCCATGTTGGTGGCCATCACTGCCTCCTGCAGGAGGGACTTCCATCATTCACCTGCTATACCAGCATATGGTGATATTTAGAGGGAAGTCCGTGAATGTGTTTGTTTACTCATACGTTCATTTCTCTCGCTTTCCATCCCATCAGTGCCCCTCAAAGTAGCTAAGAAATCAAATTGGGGGGGAAAGAACTATAAAGAATCAGAAATTCACAGCAAAATGTGTTAACACAGCAGTTAAACAGTACGACAGCCGGCTCTCAAAGGAGGGAGAACACAAATGCAGTTGTCATTCATAAGGAAGGCTTTATGATGAGTGGGTCCTCCTCCCGCCCCCAGTGTTTCTGATAGGCTGCCATGAGTCATACTAGAGTTCTTCTCTCAACCACTAGGGGCTTGGGGTGTGCATCTTTTAAGTCCTACAGATAAGGACCCAGCTCTAGGGGAGGGGGGCAGAATTATAATGAGCTTTGGATTCACTTTATCGGAGTCCAGAGTATGCCAAATCTTATGGAGGCTCCTGAGAACATAAGGGGTAGCTTAGCAACAATGCTGTCTAACACATAGGCAAAATTTTAGGAAGGCATTCTGAAGCCAATAATGCCTGTCAGCAAAGTGCCATCTGAGGGGTGGAACGGGCAAATGGATACATCGGCATAGAGACTTCCGCATTATGGGTGACACAGCTGAGAAGGCCCCGCCACATACAATCGGTGGCTGCAGGATCCATTAGAGACCTGGAGGTTTTTGAGCAGAGACTGGATGGCCATCTGCCAGGGATTCTTTAGCTGTAATTCCTGCATCGCAGGGGGTTGAACTACATGACCCTTGGGATGCCTTCAGACTCTACAATTCTATAAGTATATAGTATAAATGGGGGGAGGAAAATTTAGGGGAATTACCCGGCTAGGTCATACTCAGAGTAGACCCATTGACTTTCAACCATCGGCATTTTAGTAGATTTGTTTTTACATCATTCTAATTTGATCATAGTCTAATTACTTTCTATTATCTTTTCTTTGTATTGAGCTTCCTGCATTTTATCTGTGTTTCAATTTTTTTAAGGCCATCTTGAGTCCCAATCTGGGGAAAAAAGGTAGAATATAAATATATAAATATCATCCCCATTTAGGGCCTTTCTTCATGTGCCCTCTTCATGACATGAGATCAAGCCTTTTCAGTGTTAGAATGTGGAATTGTGGAATGCTTGTGCCTGGTGCAATCATTTCCAGCCCCCTCTACTTTTAGGCACTAGGTAAATATTTTATCTTTACCTAGGCCTTTGGCTTTTAATTTGCTAGGTGGCATTGTAAATTCTTTTGGTGGAGTGGGACCTGTAAGCTCTGCCTTTTTATCTGTATAGCTGTGTTTTGAGATGATCTATTGGGTGTTTTTAATTCAAATATCTGAAGGGCTGTCACATGGAAGATGGAGCGAACTTGAGTTTCATTTGAAACCCAAACCAATGGATTTCAAATGACAAGGGTGGAGATTCCAATGAAACATCAGGAAGCACATCCTCATGATTCTTCTTTGACGATCACTTCGAATCCGAGTAAGATTGTCTTCCATAAACACGGTCCGTAAGTGACTGTGGAGGCCAATTCTGGATCCACACGTCCTTCCACAGTGGGGGCATTGGTTTCCAGGTGGGAGTTGATCATGGTGTGGATTTGCCAAGCCTGCCTTCCTCTTAGCACATTTCTCCCTTGCGCCCTGTGTTCGAGTGTCTTCAAAGCCCATGACATCTTTGGTAAAGGCTGTTCTCCAACTGGAGCGCTCGCAGGCCAGTGTTTCCCAGTTGTCAGTGTTTATGCTACGTTTTTAAAGATTTGCGTCGAGACAGTCTTTAAACCTCTTTTGTTGACCACCAGCATTACGCTGATGATAAGAGCTGTTCAACAGTGGAACAGACGGACAACCCTCGGGGCATGGTTAAGAACCTCCTTCCTTGGAGGTTCTTAAACAAAGATGGTCATGCATTCCTGCATTGCAGGGTGTTGCACTAGATAACCTTCAGTTCTGTGATTCTACGTGGCACATGGATCTGTCTGAGGAAATGAACTTTGAGAGCCACTGCTGGGCTTTTTAAGTACCACTAAGGGGAGCTGGGCACAGAAACTGCCTCCTCCCAAGGTTGAAGGCGACCTCCGAGAGGAGGTAAAACCAGATGGTGGCTTAATCCTCCTTTCACTGACAAACTGTCCTCATCTCATATCTTAAAATTCAGGAATGCCTCTAAACAAGGCCCACAAAGACACGGCCCTCTGTGCTTTTAAAGTGGACTGTTTATTTTCTGTGTAGATCTGCAAGGCACCATAACCTTACAGAGCTCGAGGGAAGGCAGGAAGCTGTAGTTTGTACTGGCCAACATGCAGAGCTTCTTTTTTTTAAAAAAACAAACCTGAAATTGTATGGAAGGCTCATATCGCATTGCCAACTGCATTGTCTTGAGACGGGAGCTGCTGATCAATTCTGAAGAGCAACTCCACCAGGCATTACTGACACAATGCACTTTGCAGGCAGGCATCCAGGACATTTTTTATTGTTGCTGGAAGTGTGTGTGTGCAGGGGGGGGGCTTGGGGGAGGCAATTTCTTAGCATTCCTTCCAGGAGACCATTTCTTACATTTTTGAAAAGGTTTGCCAGGCTCCAGTAAATCCTAGAATCCCTTTTTTCTCCATTCCCAGAATTAAAGAATTTGGGTCCACTTAATTTACCAGGAATGCCCTCTGGACATGCTCAGGCATGCTGTGGGCTTTACAGTAATGTCACTAGCGGTGGAAAAATCTGTCAATTTCAGTTTTTCTTAGTTTCTCATTTTGCCACCGTTGTTCACCACATTTCCACATCGCTTTGTTATTTATTCATCTTTAAAAGCTGCAGGATAATTCATCAGCATTTCATCCATGCATATTTCTCCCATTAAACATAATTGTTTTTGGTATGCTGTTCTGCTTAATATACAGTGGCACCTCGGGTTACAGACGCTTCAGGTTACAGACACTTCGGGTTACAGACTCCGCTAACCCAGAAATAGTACCTCGGGTTAAAAACTTTGCTTCAGGATGAGAACAGAAATCGTGCTCCGGCAGCACGTTGGCAGCAGGAGGCCCCATTAGCTAAAGTGGTGCTTCAGGTTAAGAACAGTTTCAGGTTAAGAACGGACCTCCAGAACAAATTAAGTTCTTAACCCGAGGTACCACTGTACAGTTTTCGTATGTAATCCCCCATAGTAAAATGCATTTTTGTTAGTTTTTTTCACCAAGAATGCATTTTAAGTCACACTAATTCAGGTTTGGGGCTTGGGGGCTTGGAGAACTGCATCACAACATTTGAAGAGGTGAGAATTTTGTAGGATGCCTACATCCTGGTTCAGATATTGTTTCTGGAAGAATGAATTAGGGAGAGACACTTTAAAATGTGGTCTAATTCCCACCCCTGCCCCCATTCACACAAGACTGCAGAATAAGACCTATGTGTCCACTCACAATAGATGTGGGAGGCAAGCAGGGAGAAAGGGCTTTAGGAGCCAAAAGGGGAGGCATAGAAGCATCCCCAGAACTTCTTAAATGACAGGTAATACTCATTAATTTGTGACCTTGCTCTAGTATCAATCTTCCCACTTTATCCAGCAAGCTGAGGTTAATCTCAACTATGGTTTGTTTAAAACTTTAAACCATCACCTATGAAGCCAACTTCTTTCAAGAAACCATTATTTATCTACGGTATTTTTACTGCACTCTTAGCTGAAAAGGACAGACAGAATGGTTTATAGATAGCTGATGAACTGGGGGACCCATGTCCTCATGCTTACCATGACAAAAGGAAAGAGGAGGGAGGGGAGAAAAAACAAGCTCTGATACTTGTTCCTAAAGTTCTTAGGTGGGATGGAAACAGCTCAGGGATAGGAGATTGTCTCTTAGCAGGACCGATGGAGTGGTCCTGCTTCCCTTCTCTTCTCCCTTGTGCTGTAGCCAGATGGGAAGCCTGCTGCCAGGTGACAGTTGATAGAGGGATAAGTTTGATGAGGCTGACTTCTTCTTTTCTGCGTGGTCCTACTGCCCTCCTAATCTTCTGCTGCAGAATGAGAGAAGAACAAGAGGCTTGTTGTTCAGGGCTCAGCCTCTCCACTCTCAACCTCTGGTCTCTCTCTCTCCCTTCCTGCATCAGTGCTTTTTTTCAGCTCCTAAGGCACAGCAAGCAAGACAGTGCAGCCAGTTGCTGCGTCCTAGAAAATGGACTGTCCTTCACTTTCCCCCCTTATCAATTAGCGCTGATTACAACAGATGCATGTATTGGGTTTTTTGCCTGATAACCCAATGGAAGGTTAGCCAGCTCTCTAGCCAATCTAAGAGGTGGATAAGATTCCCCCAGGGGCCCTGAACATGCCATGACAGCAGAATGTCCAGGGGAAAAAGAGATACTCCAGTCCTTAGTAAATGCAGCCATTATTTCTCACCAGTCACCACAACGACCCAAGGGTTTAAAACGGAACGAGTGTTGCTGAGTCTCTCTCTCTCTCTCTCTCTCTCTGGCGTTCCAGGCAATCCCAGCCAGGCTGTAACTGCTGCAACCATTTCTAAGGGCTTTTTATTATAAGCAAATAAAACAACAACAGAGTTTTATGGAATTTAGCCCCAGTCTCTCAGCAATCAGCTGTTGACATCAGCCAAGTGCTTTTAGCAAACGAATCCATTGCTGCCGTGGAAGTGGGATTTAAGGAAGAGAGCAGCTAGAACTTGCTCTCAGGCAATGCTTTATTTCTCTATAAATGGAAACTGAAGAGCATTGGTGTTAACTGAGAAGTTCCACGCTAGAGCACGTATGTTCCAATTGCCCGAGTTTAACCAGGGCAGCCCCTCTTTTATCCTTTGGGGGGAAATGCTTGTTAACGTTCCCTTAGAGTGGTTTCTAGTACCGATGTCCAATCCCAGCTCCCTCCAGAGAACATATAGGGACATCTGAACATCAGAAGAGGTGTATCAAGTCAATGGCCCAGCTAGGCCAGCATCCTGTTCTCACAGGATGCCCAGATGCTCCAATGGGAAATCCTCAAGCAGGACCCGAGTTCAAGAGCACCTGGCACCCCCATGGTTTCTAACCACTAGTGTTCAGAAGCATTGCGTCCTCCAACCATAGAGGAAGAGCAAAGCTTTCTTGTCTAGTATTACCTACCTTTGTCTGTCCTGAATCTTCCACCATTCAGTTTCATTGGAGTTTTCATGTTACAGGAGGAACAAAACTTTATCCACTTTATCCATGCCAGACATCATTTTATAAACTTCTATTACATCACCTCTTGCTAACGTAAGAAGTCCCAAATACTGCCCGAGGGATTGAAGGTTCAGTGAGCAGATGGTAAGAACAGCAGCAGAGGTAGATATAGTCCAAGCAAGTGCTGAGAATCCCATGAGGGTGAGGATAATAGATGGGGCAGAGTCCCGGATAACAAGGACTATGGGAGACAACATTTTCAGGACCATGGACAGGTCATTGCTTGCACCAGCTGAGGGATGCAGTGGTGGCCACCAGCCTAGACAGCTTTAAAAGAGGCATCTGGTTGGTCACTGTGAAAACAGGATGATGGATTCAATGGGCCATTGACCTAATCCAGCAGTCTCATCTTATGTTCTTATGACTTTCTGTAGGCTTCACAATTCCAAGAGTGGAAAAGGAATGATTTGGTACAGTAAAAGCAAGAGAAGGGGTCTGCAGACCCAACAGGATGTGCAAAAGATTTCTTAAACGAAATAAATGCTTTCATTTCATTCTTTTTTTTCTGGGAACACATTAGCTTTAATTTTAATTTCTTTTTTTCTTAAACTGTTAATGAGATGCAAATAATGCCAGCAATTCTGACTCACAAAGCAATTAGATCCCCCCTAAAGTTGTGTGCCCAACAAACCGGTACAATATTTTTGAGTCTTTTGACAAATAGACCAAAAAAGAAAAGAAAAGAAAAAGCCAAGGAAAGATGAAGGAACAGCCATGGTGACTCATGTTCACCTTTTCTCCCGCTGCTGTAACAGAGATCATCCTTGCTTGAAAAACACAGCCTGGAACGAGACAGCTTAGAGGAGATGAATTTCTGAGCTCACTCCTTTGTGTATGAGAGAACAGTGGGGTTTTTTTTTGCAGTGGTGGGGAGACAGTTAAATCGGAGATCCTTGGTTTAAAAGTAAATGTATTGTGGGTACACAAGACTGTCTCTGTACACAAAATTGCCAGTTTGCCCAGGCAGGCACATGCCTTGAGCCTTTGTGTAGAATTGTTGCAGCCTCACAAATCAGTCCTTCCACTGGTAATGGTTTCGGCTGCATTTGGTGACTAGATAATGGATGATTTATGGACAATGACCAATGGTCATGGAAGACAAAAGTTGTAGTCCAACATCATCTGAGGACACCACTTTGGGTATCCTGGTTCTAGAAGGATGAAAAGGCTGTAGTGTAGCACCACCTTGACATCAGCATAAGTGCCAGGGAGAGATTCCACAATGGTGGAGAGGGGCACTGCAAAGAAGGCCCTTTTCCCTAGTTACCCCCTATCATACCTCTAATTGGAGGAGATACAATCAGAGCAGGGTATCCTTCGGAGAAGCAGCAGGAAGTCTCCTCTGTCCATTGTGCTCACACAATCTTTTTAACTAGGGTTGCGGTTCTCCAAGTGTTGTCAGGGATCCTAGCAGTCCCAATCAACATGGACGATAGATAGGGGTGGTGGGACTTCTTATCACCGAAACAGTTGGAAAGCCACAAGTTAGTCACCCCTGATTTAATCACTGAAATAATTCACTACCAACAGTCTGGAAACCATGCCTTTTGAAGAACGGTAAAAGTAGCTGAGTATAGCTAGCCTGGAGAAGAGAAATTACATGAGAGTCATCTTCAAATATTTGAAGGGCTGTCACATGGAAGATGGAGCAAATTTGTTTCTGATGCTCCAGAGGGCAGGCCCTGAACCAATGGATTCCAATGACAAGAAAAAGAGATTCTGACTAAACACTAGGAAGAATTTTCTGATGGTAAGAACTATTCAACAGTGGACTCACTTGGAAGGTAGTGGACTTTCCTTAATTGGATGTTTTTAAACAAAGTTTGGATCGCCATCCATCAGGGATTCTTGAGCTGTGATTCCTCTTAGGTAAAGGTAAGGTAAGGTAAAGGACCTCTGGGTGGTTAAGTCCAGTCAAAGGTGACTATAAGGTACGGCAGTCATTTTGCTTTTCAGGCCAAGGGAGCCAGCGTTTGTCCACAGACAGCTTTCCAGGTCTTGTGGTCAGCATGACTAAACTGCTTCTGGCATAATGGGACACCGTGCCAAATGCCAGAGTGCATGGAAATGCCATTTACCTTCCTGCCACAGTGGTACCTATTTATCTACTTGCACTTGCACTTTTGAACTGCTAGGTTGGCAGAAGCTGGGACCAGGGACCAGGAGCTCACCCTGTCCCACAGATTTGAACCGGTGACCTTCCGATCTGCAAGCCCAAGAGTCTCATGGTTTAGACCACAGCACCACCCGTGTCCTGCCATACAGGGGCTTGGACTAGATGACCCTTGGTATACCTTCCAACTTCTACAATTCTGTGATTCACAATGGCCCCTAGGGTGCCCTGGCATGAAATGTTGGTGACCATATACAGAAGAAGACAGGGCTCATGACATTAAATAGTTTAAAATAGGAACTGCAAGATCTTGGTGCAAGATTGTATGTTCAAGCAGGTTAACAGCAGTTTACAATCCTCTTACAACTAGCAAAACATGTCTTCTTCCTTCTTGATTTCCTCCCTCCTTCCCTCCCTCCCTCCCTACTCACTCACTCTCTCTCTCTCTCTCTCTCTCACACACACACGCACACGCACACGCACACACACACACACACACACTTCCAAGCCTACCAGTTTTCTGCTTCTGGCTCTGAAATTGATTCACTTGTCATGCCTTGGGGGCAGCCTGTAATCCTAGTGACTCACCCACTTGCTCTAGAAAAAGAGAGAGGATAATGGCACCTGCTCAACTTTCATGCATGGTTCAGAAGATTAATTAGCGGATGTGACCCATAGGCAAAGATTGCCACACAACTGCCTTTGTTGAGTGGACAGTATTCTGCAATGTGTTGGGGTTTCTCTTTCTGGATTTCTTTAGCAGAATTCTCTCTACTTTGAGAAAGTCAAGGACTGGAAAATTGACTCTGGGCTGTGGACCTAAATTAGTACTAGTAGGATTTTGCAAAGTCAATCTAAGGCACCCTTTGCCCTGGGTTCCTTGGTGACAGGATGGCATGGCAATGGCAAGATCTGCCAGAGGAGGAAGAACCAGAGGTTTGGGCAAGTGCTGACTTGGGGAGAGAGTCCTGCCATATTTTTGCCAGATGACACCACAGGTTCCAAGAGCAGTTTTGTTCTACTTTTCATAATTTGTATGATTTTTGTTGCACATACTCTTGATGAGGGAGTCTTGGTCTCATGTCTCATTTTCTACAGCTATCCCATTCTTTCAAAACATTTATAGGCTGCCCTTTGGATTTAGAGCCAATGTCAACCATATTTGTTCAATATATTTCTTTAAATAAGTAGAATCATAGAATTATAGAGTTGAAAAGGACCCCACGACTCATCCAGTCCAACCCCCTGCAAAGTAGGGGAATCAGAACTAGAGAAACCTGGACAGATGGTTGTCCGACCTCTGTTTAAAAACCTCTGTTGAAGGAGAGTCCACTACCTCCTGTGGTCATGCTTTCCAAAATTGCTGGAAACCACAGGAGGCGATAGCGCTCTCATGCCTGGGCCTTGATTGAGAGTTTCCCAGAAGAGGCACCTAGCTGACCACTGTGAGAACAGGATAGTGGACAAGATGAGCCATTGCCTTGATCCAGTAGGCCCGTCTTACATTCTTACGTTGTTAATATTTGCACTATTGCTGCTTTCACCTCATCATTTTTCTTCTAGCCAAAATGTGGGAGAAGGTAAAATATAAGAGAATTGATCTGTCCCTCCTACTGTCGAGTTTCTGTCCTAGGGAAAGCAAGCTGCTGTGAACATAAGAACCTAAGGAGAGCTTGCTGGATCAGGCCAATTGTCCATAATACTCCAGCTTCTTGTTCTTACAGTGACCAACCAAATGCTTCCGTGGAAAATTCACAAACGGGACCTGAGCACAAGAGCTCTCCCTCCTCCCGTGGTTCCCAGCAACTGGTATTGAGAAGCATTGCTGCCTCGTGGGTCAAATTGCTTTTGGTATCCGCCTCCCCCCCCCCGCCACTACAAACCTTAAATGCTGATTTGTTTGCTTTTGGTACAGAGAGATAGAGCTTGATGGCTGGGTAGAAAAATTGGGCTGGCTTCTGAATTGATTAGACAGACAATAAACATGTGAGAGAAGGCCGGGGACTTCTCAGGCAGGGCAGAGCAACCTGTCAGAGAACGCTGGCTCATTTTTCATCGTCTGGCTCCAGGGAAATGGCACGTTCCTCAAGCAAGCCATATCTATCAGCGTCAGCCTTGAGAATGCGAAAGCACTAAATCTCACCACATCCCCCCTCCTCTTTTTTGTTCATCAAGAAGTAAGCGGAGGGGGGAATAAAGACCTGCCTAATTAATACTGCATTATTCTGCATTGGACAAGACATTTCAAAGGAGGACAGGAAAGCATTTTCCAAATTGTAGAAATAAATATTGGAGGGAGGGATGCTGATGCATCTCCCAGGAGAATTAAAGAGGCCATGGTTTACAAACTGTGTATCATTTAGCTCAGGCAGGCCTCAGGCTCATGGGATCTGCTCTCACACACCCCTTTGAGATCATGGACACCCACTAGCCAAAGCTGAGTGCAAAATCATGGCAGGGGCAGCGCCAGTCACAAAATGGTGGCCCACAGAATGAGAGTCCATTACATACCGCATTGGTTGTGATCACCTGCAATGTCAGATTTACATTACAGTTACAGCATTCAAAAGCAATGAAACAGCATGCTGCCCCGGGCACTCTTAACAAGGGATGGGGGAGAAATTTGATCCATCTTGCATTTAAAGGCAAGCCTACCCAATTCTTGCTTTCTGAAACAATATGCCCACCAAAACATAGCCACTCTTTGGAATTCACACTTCTTTGAACTATGCAGAGCAAGTAATGTGTACAAAATGTGTATAATTGGGATATAGTGTCTCTAATATGCATATCTTAGAGAAAATAACATAGAAATGTGCATTATGTTTGGCCAAATTGCTTTGCAAAAATGTGCATATTTTGCAAAATTGCACAATAACGTGCACTCATAGTCACAAAGTCCCATTTTTTTCAGCATGGATTGGGCAAGTAAGTTTGCATTGGAATGTAGTTTTGTTGTTGTTGCTGCTGCTGCTGTTAAAGACTCAGAAGTCTGAGACACTTGCTGATCTATCGCAGTTCGCCTAGAGATCCACCGGTAGCTCCTGGTCTACTTTCCGCTCAGCTCTGCTTTCAGGAACCCATTTCCTTTGCTTGCCAAGTGAATAGATCCCTGCCATGTTTTCCGGGTGCACTCTCAGTGACTCTATCACCCACAATTTATTTGCTTGCTCCCCCTCTACAAAAAATAAAATAAAAAAATCTTAAAGCAGCCAGGAGAATATCGAGACATCAAAAAATCTACCCCTGCAAAAAAACAATTTCATGATAACAGCAATCATATAACAGCAAGCGATAGCAAGTGCAAAATCGATAGAGAAATAAATCTGTACCAGCAATAGCATACAACAAGCAACCCATAAAGCATATCAATAATGTTACGCGCACCACAAATACTGAGTTGTGAGAGTTATGGAATGCCAGTGCATACCTTGGGTTTGAAGGTCAATGGAGACTATGAGCATGAGAACAGTGGACTTAGCATCACCACTCACAGAACCATAGACTTGTAAAGTTGGAAAGAACCCAAAGTGTTGTCTAGTCCAACCCCCTTCAATGCAGGAATCACAACCAAAGAATTCCTGACAGATGGCCATCCAACCTCTGTTTGAAAGCCTCCAATGAAGGAGAGGCCACCAAATTCCAATAGAGTCCATTCCATTGTTGAACAGCTCCTACCATCAGAAAGTTCTTCCTAAAGTTTAGTCGGACTTTCCTTTTTTGCAGTTTGAATCCATTGGTTTGGGTCCTGCCCTCTGGAGCAGCAGAAAACAAGTTCACTCCATCTTCCAGATCACATCTGGGAAGGCTATTGTGGGATAGGAGAAGGAGGTGCTGCATTGCAACATTTGTTTGAGTGGGGACCAGACAGGGTGGTGGGTGAAGCAGCTGTGAGGTGTTGCTGAATGGAGCTTGTGTGCAGTCAGGGAGCTGCCCCAATGCAGTGCTAAGCTAGATTGTTGTCCTTGGATGGGGTGGAGGGAGCTGTCCAGTGGCTGGTGCTGAAGTCAGATTCAACTGCCACACAGAATGGAGGAAAGGTCTCATCTTGGCAAAGGCAGAAAAATGCCTTGGACCATGGCTGGGTTCCAACAGGGCTAGCTAGATACTTCTGGGCAGCTTACATTGGGTCATGGAGGAAGCAGTCCTTCCCCTTTTTTGGTTCCCAGTACCTGGCAATCATATGCATCCTGCTCTTGTACATGGAAGTTCTACTCCTATCACTGTTAGTAAGAACACAAGAAGAGCCCTGCTGGATCTGACAGATGGCTGTCAAGCCTCTGCTTAAAGACCTCCAAAGAAGGAGACTCCACCACACTCCTTGGCAGCAAATTCCACTGTCAAACAGCTCTTACTGTCAGGAAGTTCTTCCTAATGTTTAGGTGGAATCTTCTTTCTTGTAGTTTGAATCCATTGCTCCGTGTCCGCTTCTCTGTAGCAGCAGAAAACAACCTTTCTCCCTCCTGTATATGACATCCTTTTATATATTTGAACATGGCTATCATATCACCCCTTAACCTTCTCTTCTCCAGGCTAAACATACCCAGCTCCCTAAGCTGTTCCTCATAAGGC
Source organism: Zootoca vivipara (assembly GCF_963506605.1). Taxonomy (NCBI): domain Eukaryota; kingdom Metazoa; phylum Chordata; class Lepidosauria; order Squamata; family Lacertidae; genus Zootoca; species Zootoca vivipara. Next base: position 72,727,509 of record NC_083281.1, read on the forward strand.
ATTGTTTCCAGGTCTTTGACCATTTTGGTTGCCCTCCTCTGGACACGTTCCAGCTTATCAGTATCCTTCTTGAACTGTGGTGCCCAGAACTGGACACAGTACTCCACGTGAGGTCTGACCAGAGCAGAATACAGTGGTACTATTACTGCCCTTGATCTAGATGCTATACTCCTATTGGATCTGACCAACAGATGAGAAGCCCAGCATCTTGTTGATCACATTGGCCTATCAGAAGCCAATGGGAAGCCCATAAGCAGAGCCTTGAGGGAATAGCCCTCTTCTATACCCAGAACAAGGCTGGTTCTGAGCATGTGATGGGTCTATACAGTATATCTCTCTACTAACCACACACGTTTGGGGAAAGAGGAAATGGCTTTCCGAAGCAAACCTGAGGTTTCCATTCCAGCTTGAAATAATGCACTGTGGCAATGAATTAATTTTGGCATCCAATGTGAAGGCTGGAACTCTGCGGCTGTCAAAGCTGCTGTTGGTCAGTAATCTGTAATTAACACCCCTGTCACTTGGGAAAGAAAATGCCTCGGAGTTAGGTCAGCCAGATCAATATAGCAATGAACTTGAGTGGCGAGGCTGCTTAAGGAACCTGATTCAAGAGCGAGGGAGGGAGAGAGAGAACAAGTCTCAGAGGGCCATTGAGATCATGCTTGAATACCAGCCAATTGAAATGCTCCCTTGATGAGGAGGTTGGCACTCTCCTGTGGTTGGCTCCTACACTGCATTGGTAACAGCTGGAGTCGTGGAGAATGTGGGCAGGAAGATGCCACAAAAGAAGTGTCAGAGCACAGGGCAGAACCCAGCTCCATTCCTCCTGCTCATCAGTAGGCATTATGAACTAGCAAAAGTAGAACAATAGCAATAATAAAGGGCAGCTCTCTTCCCCCAAAGAGCTTACAATCAAAATTTTGGAAGGGGGTATTAAATCACCACCACCACCACCATCATTTTGTTATAATTAGCTTTTGCATCCCATCATCTCCCACAAAGTCACAGGGTGGGTAATGCAAAGGCCACATTCACTCCATACATTTAAAGCACCAAGCTGCAACTTTAAATAGCCATGGCTTGCCTCAAATAATTCTGGGAGCTTCAGTTTTTTAAGGGTGCTGAGAGTTGTTAGGAGGCGCCATCAAAGAACTACAATTCTCAGATTTCCCTGGGAAGGAAGGCTTAACTGTTGAACCACTCTGGGAATTGTAGTTCTGGGAGGGGGACTAGCGGAGCTCCTAGCAACTCTCATTGCACCTTAAAAAAAACAACACAGTTCCCAGGATTCTTTGGGGGAAGTCATGTCCATTTACAATGGAGTGATACTGCTTTAAAAGTGTGGCTCTGATCAGGCCTGTGTCACTCAACTATGATCATTGACCCAGAAGGGAAGGTGGTCATTGGGTTGAAAGAGGTCTCCCTACGCTGCAATGAGCCCATTTGTTGGTTATACATTCATTCCTTGCTTTATTACCCACAGTTCCAAAAGAGCTGGGCCACACACAGAGACTCACTACCCTTCTGCCTGGGTGATCAGCATCTTGATCATAGAACCATGGAATTGTATAGTTGGGAGGGACCCAAAGCTCATCTAGTTCAACCTCCTGCTCAGTAGAACCAACCTTTGCAGCTGGAGTCGGTCAGATCCCTGCCCTCTCAATCGAGATGGGAGTGGGGCCAGAGAAGGCCACATCCAGAGCAGCTCACAGGTAGGTGGTCTCTCTCCTCATCTTGTGAAACTGATCTAAGGGAAGTGACTTCCACCCATGGGCAAGCAAGCTTCTGCTGCCCATCCCCAAGCAAAAGATTGAGCCAATGCCAGTTTGCAAACCCAAGCTTAATTGCAGACTCCTGCCAAGGAAAGTTCATGCTGCCAGCTGAATTGGGGTTTCGTGTAGTCGAGATAAAACAGAAGCTCCTTACAGAGATGGCAGAACAAGACCAGCCACTCCCAAATCCTTGAAATGCAAAAGAGATGTATCAGGATTTTGAGGTAAAGGCCACAATTGGTGAGAACTGTCTACAGGGTTGGTATCAGGAATGAAAGAACCTCTCAATTTGCAGGGATTTGCAGGGATTCGGACAGGGGACTTTCCAAGCCTAAGATTTGAACCTGGGACCTTCAGCATGCAAAACAGATGTTTTACACCTGGACTGCAACACTTCCCTTACACTGCATGGGCCAGATATGGGTGATTCATGCTATTTCTCCCCTGCATCTTTTATTTCTCTCCTAAAATTCAGTGTACTTTGCCCACATTTGGGGCAATTTCAGTTCTAATCTATGTCTTCCTCCCCTCTAAAATAAGCACTGAAATTAGCTCTTGCAGCTGGGCTTTGCAGTCCACGATGTGTGATTACCTGCATGTTCTGAGAGTCCTCCAAGGTCCTACCTTTTTAATGCCTTGTCTCTTGTTTTGTGATGATTAGAAGCCATGTTTGTTTGGTTTTTTTAAAAATTTATAATAAAACCTCTTTAGATTCCATCTCTTCCTCTTTAAAAGCAAAGTGATTATGTAAGACTGGTAAGGCAGCTAAGGGTGAGTGAGAAGCTTTCTGCAGCCTCTTTCGGAAAGTGGCTCTTTTGTCTGGGACTTCCCCCATTGCACTTGAGCCCTCCAAGGCAGATGATCCAAGGGCAGGGAGATCAGAGATGGAGAGCCATCTACTTAAGACTCCTCCAGGAGCCCTTGTGAGGACATAGATGAAAAATTCTGCCTGACTTTTGATGCACTGGGTGTAATGGCCTTGTTAAAATGGCCTTGTTTTAACATGTCCAGTAAAACTAAGCAGGCAAATCTGCATATCTCAGATCACTGAGACAAAGGGATGTATGAGTTCAGAGTTGTACGAACAAGAGTGGGGAGCTTAAGCAATTATCCCCATCTGAAATGTTCCCAGGGTTTGTGTACAAAGGAGAATTTTGATGATAGTTTTTTTGGGGGAGGTTGTTCTTTAGGCTCTAGCTATACATTTCTAAAACATACAGGGTGAGATGCAACTAAGTTCTTGTGTGCGTGGAGCTCATGGTGGTCCCATGTGCTTCTCTACCCCCATTTTATCCTCCTAACAACCCAGTGAGGTAGGTTAGTCTGAGAGGCAGTGACTGGTCACCCAAAGGGCTTTGTGGCCAAGTTGGAGGATTTGAACCCTGGTCTCATAGGTCCTAGTAGTCCAGCACTCTAACCAATACACCACACTGGCTCCAAGCAGAAATACACTGATGTATTAATGTCCTTTGAAGTCCACTAAGTCCTAAACCCATTGAGATTTATGGACACAAGTTAGTTGTACCCACTAATTTCAGTAGGTCTGCTCTAAGTAGGACTAACATTGGATACAACACTTTGTTTATAATTTTTGTTGATTGTTTAAAGGCATTTCATTTACAGTACCATCATAATTAAGAACATTGCTAACAAAAAAATCACATAAGGAGAGCTACAAGTAAATAGCATTATGAAGGTGGTGGACTCTCGTTCATTCCAGGTTTTTAAAGAGAGGTTTGATGCTGATCTGTCAAGGATTCTTTAGATGTGATTCCTGCATTGCAGGGAGGTTGGGCTAGATGGCCCTTGAAGTCCCTATGGGTCTATAAAATAACAGGAATCCTGTAATAACAAGGACTAATCTTATAGGTCAGGGAAAGCCCAGGCAAAAAGAGATGTCTTTGCAAGACCTCTGAAGCAAGTGATGCTTGCAGAAAATGCTCATTTTAGGGTCATTGCCCAGCGATCTTCCATAGAGTGTTGTGCCAAGAGTAAAATCTCACTGCATGATCTGATTTCATGACTTAATCCACCACAGATGCCTGGCTACAGAAATAATAGGGCTATGACTTGATAGAGATGAAATAATTTAGATAGGCCTTTAAAAAAAAATAAAGAGGGGGAAAAATGATAACTACATTTAAAGCAGTATATCTTACAATTTTAAACAGTCAAGAATCATGGAAGCTGCAGTTTGTTAAGGGTGCCAGGGGTTGCTAAGAGAGACCCCCTATTTCTCCTCACAGAGCCACAATTCCCAGAGTTCCCAGGGAAAAGGGATTGATTGCTAAACCACACTGGGAATTGTAGTTCTGTGAGGGGACTAGGTGGTTCTCCTAACAGCCACTGGCATCCTTAACAAAGCACAGGTCTCATGATTCTTTGGAGAAAGCCACGGCTATTTAAAAGAGGCAGTATGCTGTTTTAAATGTATAGTGCGGATGGGACCATAGAGAGTTAACTTTTTGAGGCTATAGAGGCCTCTGCTTCTGGACAAGCCACCCAGGCCACTCAAACCCTTACAAGGTATCCCTAAAAGGCAACTGTTATGGACAGCATGGGGACAGTGATTTGCCATGGGCAGTCCTCAGGAAATAAACATGTCCTCGTAAATCGGGACAGCAAGAGCGCATGCCAGAGGGATTCGGAAATATATTACTGCGCCAAACCGCACAACAAGGGGAGGGTATGCCACTCTCCCTCTTGTGTAACTGCTGCCAGTTTGGCATGTGTTGTGTATACCAGGGATGGAGAGAGAGAGGAGGTGGGGGCCGGGGAGGAGCAGAGCTAATTCAATCCAGGAGGCAGGTGCGGATTTCGGCGGACACAAAACCCCTTTGTTTAAGCCAAAGTCTCAACGATGGGAGAAGGGGGAGGTTGCCATCAGTGTGATGAAAAACCCAATGGCCTGGTCCACACTGCAATAAATGCAAGCAGTGTTTGGGTGGATGTTTCCAGATGCTGGTCTTATTTCTATGCCCAGGTGGTGGGAGAAATTGTGGCAAACCTAGGTGCCCTGTGCTACATCCCAGAGTGTCACACGTGGAAACAGAGACATGCTTGTGACATGCCATACCAAGGAATCAGTGAATGAGTTTTATCCCTTGCTTTGTGCACAATGCATTCTTTTCTACGGCCATACTCTTCCATTTCTGGGTTAAAAACCAGGAAGGTGTTTTCTCCTTTGGATTAATATAAAAAGGTAAAGGGTAAAGGGGCCCCTGATCATCAGGTCCATTCGTGTCCGACTCTGGGGTTGCGGCGCTCATCTTGCTCTTTGGCCAAGGGAGCCGGCGTTTGTCCGCAGACAGCTTCCGGGTCATGTGGCCAGCATGACAAAGCTGCTTCTGGTGAATCAGAGCAGCACATGGAAACGCCGTTTACCTTCCCGCTGTAGCGGTCCCTATTTATCTACTTGCACTTTGATGTGCTTTTGAACTGCTAGGTTGGCAGGAGCAGGGACCGAGCAACGGGAGCTCACCCCATTGCAGGGATTCGAACCGCCGACCTTCTGATCAGCAAGCCTTAGACTCTGTGGTTTAACCCACAGCGCCACCTGGGTCCCTGGATATATATATGGAGAATGTTGTTTAGTAGCACAAATCCCTAAAGGCTCTACTCAGAAGTAATTCCTACTGAATTCAAATTTCTCCCACAGCTTGGGGAAACCATTATTAATGAAGAAAATAATTGCATTTGAAAAATTATGAAAGGAAAGCAGGGTTTGAGCACAAGGGCCCTCTCCGCTCCTGCGGAGTCCAGCAGCTGGCATTCAGAAGCATTGCTGCCCCTGAGTATGGAGGCAGAGCATAGCCATCATGGCATGTAGGCACTGATAGCCTCCTCCTCCTCCATGAATTTGCTGCATCCTCTTATAAAGCCATCCAGGTTGTTTGGCTACCACGGCCTCCTGTGGGAGCGAGTTCCATAGTTTAAGTCCTGTGTGAATGAGTGCTTTCCTTTATCTGTCTTGAATCTTCCAACGTTGCAGAGGCAATTGGATGAACAAAAAATTACGCATTGATTAAAAGGACAGCTGCCCAACCAGTATTAGCACCTCTCACTCAGACTGCACCGAACTAACCTCCCAGGCACCAGCCACGTGGCCAGTATCCTCTGGCTACAGGTTCTCTATGAGTTTGTCTTAAAGCAACAGCCACATCGACAACACATCTTCTGAATATCAGTTCCTGGAAGCCACAAGAGGGCGGGGGCTCTTGTGCTTGAATCCTGCTTGCTTGTTTCCTATGGGCATCTGGGTGGCTGCTGAGAGAAGAGAAAGCTTAGCCAGATGAGCCAACTGGGATGACCCAGCTGGCTATTCTGATGCAGGAATCACAGCTAAATTAAAGGACTCTTGTTAAGAACATTTGGCTGTGATTCCTGCATTCCAGAGGTTAGATTAGATGACCCTTTGGGTCCTTTACAACTCTACCCTTTAAAAAAAATGTATTGAAAAATGAAAAATTACAAAATTACAAGTGCACGGAGTATGATAAGAGACAAGAAAGAAGAAGTAGTACCCATGTAGTAAAACAGAACAACAAAAAGATACATTGCAAAAAAGGGGGGAAACATGTTATTGTAGTTAACCAGCCCCTATGCTAATATGATATTTTTTTAACGAACTCTATCATTTTATGATTTCTGTGTGTCTGTTTTGAGCAGGACTAACATTAGATGCAACCTATAGAAGGGAGGGGGCAGGAAAATGGAAAGGAACATTTTGGGGCCAGAACCACTGCAAACAACTAATAGGATTTGCCGGTTGCCAGTTCTAGATGCTCGTTGTTATTTCTTGAAGGAAGGCATCTCCCTCCCTTCCTCTCCCAGATATCCGTTCAGTGTTCCCAGCTCAGCGGGGGACTGTCGCCAAATTGCTCTCCCCTGCCTCTCTTGCTGCAAGGAAAGAAATAAAAGAGGCGATGAGGCGGCGAAAGCAGAGCTCTAAAGCCGGTCTGTTCCTACTCGGCGATTTCCAGGGGATGCAACTGTCAGGCTATTGATGATTGTGGGGGAGATGGGCCGAACAGCAAGGGTCCTCTGATAGCGTGGTGTAGACAATCCTCTGCCGCAGCGGCAGATCAGAACAGCTGCCAAATAATAGCAGTCGGATCAGCCTGCGGGAGCGGGGAGGCAACAACCCTCCTGGCTTTGTGTATTTCAGGCTGTGGCCTTCTATAAGCTCCCTAGCGTTCCTGCATGGCACATTTTCCTAGTCTGATTGTGAAGGTGGCTTTGGTAAACCTGAGGCCTGCTGGGTTAGGCTAGCAAGTTAATGTCTTCTCCGGTGGGTATGAAGCACTTGCCTTTATTTCCCAGATGTTGCCACCTCCCTCTAATGCTGGCACAGCACGGCTCAAGCCAGGGAGGGAGAGCCTTTTTCTCAGCCTCAGAGCCACATTCCCTTCTGGGTGACCTTCTGGGGGCCGCTTGCAAGTGATGGGCAAACAAAACAATTACAAATAAGAAAAATTTGTGGAGATAATTTAAGACTTTCAAAAAGTTAAAGTGGACTAAAAGCATATGTGCATCAACTTTCTAAATTTCTGGGTAAAAGGTAAAGGGGGTCCTGACCATCAGGTCCAGTCGTGTCCGACTCTGGGGTTGCGGCGCTCATCTCGCTCTATAGGCCGAGGGAGCCAGCGTTTGTCCGTAGACAGCTTCCGGGTCATGTGGCCAGCATGACAAAGCTGCTTCTGGCGAACCAGAGCAGCGCACGGAAACACCGTTTACCTTCCCGCCAGAGCGGTCCCTATTTATCTACTTGCACTTTGATGTGCTTTCGAACTGCTAGGTGGGCAGGAGCTGGGACCGAGCAACGGGAGCTCACCCCATTGCAGGGATTTGAACCGCCGACCTTCTGATCAGCAAGCCCTAGACTCTGTGGTTTAACCCACAGCGCCACTGGGTGTACCTAAACAAACATGTTTTTAGCAGGTGCCAGAAACAGTACAGTGAAGGAGCCTGCTTGATATCAATCAGTTGGGAGTTCCAAAGTGTAGCTGCTGCCACACTAAAAGACTGAGTTCTTACAAATGTGGAATAGAGTGCCTTTTAGAAACCACATCAGAAATGCTTTGTCAGGTCCCAGTAAGCTCACAGTCCTCTTAATATCCCATCCTTAACCTGAGACCAGGTGGCTACTGGCTCTGCACGCTCCCTCTCCTCACCTTGACTCCCCTCACCTGAAAATGAAGTGAAGGCCAGCTCTCTCCCTCTCTCCCCACTTTCAGCGGCACTGGAGATGAAGCTATTTCACCGTCTGTTAACTCCCCACATTCAAACCTATCAACTGCAGGCCAGTGAGCCTTGCAGATTAAATGGAAGGTAGGAGGAGGGAGAAAGGAAAATGATGGGAAAAGAAAATAGAAGAGTTCCTTAATGACTTTTCTTTAATAATTTCCCCCCTGGCAAAATTTATATGAGACGCTTCTGATGCTGTCGTCGTAAACAGGTCGGCAGCCTTGCACATCGATCCACAAAACTTAATTGCCTACACGGGTTTCTGCTAACCCACTGACCCACTTATCCCCGTGGGGAGGCTTTTTGGTGACATATTGGGTACCCCACATTCATTCTGTTGTCTCACAGCCAGGATTTGAGTGGTCTGTTCAGTTGAATTGCATTTGCTTTTTTTTTATGCCACTATGTGGAACAATCTAAGGTGGGCTTATGGCAAAAGGCCTACCCAAGATTCTGTTTTGAGGGAGTTTCATGGTTAAGGAGAGATCTGAACCTATCTCTCCCCAGCTACACACCAAAACGTGACCCACTGAATCATAGTGAGTCTGTCACATTTTTGTGCATCACCTGATCCCCATCCATCACATTTCACCAAGTGTTCAGAAGCTTTGCCTATAGTCAGAAAGTGAGGAGAGCCCTGGTGTGTCAGGCCAAAGGCCTATCTAGACCAGCACCCTGTTCTCACAGTGGCCAACCAGATGCCCCACAAGCAGAACCTGAACGCTCTCCCCTCCTGTGGTTTCCAGCAACTGGTATTCAGAAGCATCGCTGCCCCAAGACAGTGGGGAGAGAACTGACTAGTACCCATGGAAAGCCTGACCTTCCATTCTCAGTAGACTTTGTTCCTGATTATACTTTTATAACAAACCTAATAAACATTCATAACCATGTACATGTCTAGCTGGCTGTCCCCTGACTATCTTCTCCACTGCCTGTGGGTGGTCATTTGGAGACCCTTGCCCTCCACTACTTACAGGTTGTGCAATGGGGGCTAGCCTCTTTGTGAAAACCTGAATTACGGATCAACTCTAAAATTTGGGGAAAGCGCAATGGGACTTGCTCCTTTGTTCTCCTCACCTGATCAGAGGTCAGGGACTGGCCAGAGGAGGGATGGTGGAGACTTCCTCCTCATCCTGACCCCTCCAGGGAGGAGGAAGAGGAAGACAGTATAGATCAGGGGTCAGCAAATTTTCCAGCACCTTGTGTGGGGGGGGCAGACTATATTTTGAAAAAAAATATAAATGAATGAATTCCCAAACCTCACAAATAACACAGAGATGCATTTTAAATAACAGGACACATTCTATTCATGCAAAAATATGCTGATTCCTAGACCGTCCGCGGGCCGGATTTAGAAGGCGATTGGACCGGATGTGGGCCCTGGGCCTTAGTTTGCCTACCCATGGTATAGATTTACAACAGGGGTTTGAGGGAGGTCACAGTTCAGAGACAAATGAAGGGGAAAGTTGGGAACTAATGGGAGAGGAGAAGGCAGGACCAGAATGGCAGCTGACTGATGTCCCCCCTCCCAGAACCTGGTGAGCCTTAAAAGTAGGAGAGCAAAGAGATAAAAGTCAGAGGGCACATAGCAGCACCCATAGAAGTGACGAGTGAGGAAGTGGGAGAGACGAGCCGGGTGGGGATTCACTCAGGACAACACCATTATCCAAGAGGCCAGGTTCTATAGCCTCTCTCTGCCTGGGAAAACAGCTAGGAGCTGCTGGCAAGCATCTTGACATCAGAACACTATGACATTGGTCTCAGTAGTGAAATGTAATAAAATACATGATAATGCCCATGCTTTTAATTTCATTTGAGTGAGGTCCAGAAAGGTGGCATAAACCTTTTTCACTCAGGGATCCCGTCCCCCCCGTCCCCCGGAATTCCTCCCCAACATTTGAAATGGTTTTGGCCATTTCCTTCTGCTTTGTTTTACCTTCAGATGAAGAAGGAATGGGGGGGCGGGGGAGTGCACCACCTCCGGCACCATCGGGGAGGGGGGATGCACACCACGCCCCTGCACGCCACGCCCCTGGGATGCGCGCCAGTCACGCCCCCTCCTGCTCTCTGCCCCCATGCAGCTTCACCACTGGCTACCCCTGCCTCTGTATATACTTGATCCTATGCTCAGATCCAACTTTTGCATTTGCATCTGCATTCCTACGAATGTCTGTGTTCAGATTTAAGGCAGATTGCAGGATCCCCAGTATGACCTGCCCCCCTGCTGTCCTCATTTCCACCCTGCTGCTCACCATATGCACTCTGTCTTCTTGATTACATCATCTTCTCCCTGACCCAGCTGAACAGAATTTTTCAGCTGAGTTTATTGTTCCTGTTTTGTTTTTCTAGTCCAATTAATCCTGCACCCTCCCCAAACCACAGCATCCGAAGATGCATATACAAGTGGGAACCTTCAACACAGTTTTGTAGTTTACAAGGATTCTCTTCAGGGATCCAGCCAGCCATGCCCTATGTCATTCCACATTTAGTCAGCATTCCATCCCCAGTGAGCATGCTCAGTCTTCATTGGGTTGCTTTGTGGAAGGTTAACCTCTTTCAGTTACCCACCTCTAAACATACTGTATTTTTAGTTCCGCAAACCTTCGACATTCAGCATGCTTCTTTGGAGTATATAAGGATAAGCCGTTGGAAACTGAGTTTACTGTTTAATAGAAGCAAAGAGTGATAGAATTGTAGCGTCAGAAGGGACCTCAAGGGTCATCTAGTCCAACCACCTGCAATGTAGGAATCACAGCTCAAAAATCCCTGACAGATGGCCATCTGATCTCTGCTGAAAACATCCAGTGACGGAGAGTCCGCCACCTTCCATGGGAGTGTGCTCCGCTGTTGAACAGTTCTCACCATCAGAAAGGTCTTCCTAAAGTTTAGTTGGAATCCCCCTTCTTGTCATTTGAACCCATTGACTTGACTCCTATCCTCTGGAGCAGCAGAGCGGGCTGTGAACACACATGGTCCCATAGAGATGATTCAGCTAAGGTAGCCCTCATCTTTGCCCCATGCAGAATTTGGAATCAGAAAGGCTGATTGCAGCTTGCACTTCCACGAACCTTTTCTCGGCGGGGGCTGTGTACTTGCAAGGACAACCACATGGTGGAATTTAGCTCCCTGCCTGTGGGTGTGAGCCAGATCCACCTTGATGCCCGTAGATCTGCCTAGACTGACTGACAAACACACTGCTTCCTTGCTGTGTGTTTGGCAGCGAAGCTGGCGCCTGGACTGACTGAAATGAAATGGAACACTTCCCAGTCTTTCTGGGTTCGTGGGCTTTTGCAGTGTTTGAAGTGCGTTGCTGAGTGAATTAAAATCCAGGCATGTCACCAGAATGGCAGCCTTTCTGGAAGGAATTTGGGGGGGGGGGAGAGAAAGCTGTTCTCCCTGGCTCAGCCAAGGCAGTATCCAGCCTCTTTGACCCTCTGCCCTGGGTCAGCAAAGCATAAATCTCAGCAACTAGAGAAACCCTGAGAGCACAAGATTCAGGGGACACTGTGCTGATCTCCCCTGCATTCTTTAAAACCTTGTGGTTTTGGCAGCCTTCCTTCAGGATGTTGAGGTCCATAAGCTCTCAGGGCTGGAGTGCTGGGGTCAGCACCAGGGAACAGCAGACGCTTCAGTCTACTATGCCTGGGTGCCCAGCTACTGCACAGCAAAATTGCACTGTTAGAACTGTGTGCCTGGCTGTTTTAATAAGGACAGTGTCAATCAATGTTTCACACAGACAAAGCCTTTGTTGAGAACATTAAAAAATAATAATGTTCAGCTGAAGCCAGAGAGGGCATCTTTTGCCCCTCCACAGAGGCACACAGTGGAAGACTGTGGAACAGTTTGCAATGGCGGTGTAAGAAATAGTTTGCATGTAGAAGGTCTAGATGCCATAAGGAAGTAAGAGGAGCCTGCTGGATCAGGCCAATGACCCACCTAGTCTAGCATTCTGATCTTACAGTGCAAGCAGAATTTGAGCTCAAGAAGAATCTCTCCCCACTGTGGTCTCCAACTGGCATTGCTGCCTCCATGGAGGGACCACATAGTCATCATGGCTGGTAGCCATTGATAGTCTTATCCTCCATGAATTTTTCCAATCTCTTTCAAAGCCTTCCAAGTTGGAGGCTCCTGTAGCAGTGAGTTCCACTGTCTAACTATGCACTGCAGGAATCTTCCAACATCCAGCTTCATTGGATGTCCCCTTGTTCTACTGTTAGGAGAGAGGGAGGAAAGCTTTTCTCTATCCACTTTCTCTATGCCATCCTATCCTATTGCCTCTTACTTTCCTTTTCTCTAAAGTCCCTAATGCCACAACCTTTCTTCATAGGGCAGTTGCTCCATCTCCTTGATAATTTTGTTGGCCCTTTTTGGAACCTACCTGAAACATCTCCAGGTGGGACTAGGAAGTCCTCCTCTCTGACTCTTAGGGGCATGCTGCCAGGTAGTGTTGGCCAGGAGTAGCTGATGTGTTCCCTTCCAGATGTTACTGGGCCACAACTCCTACTGGCCCCAGCCAGCATGACCAATGGTCAAACACAATGAGAGCTGTAGTTCAACTACATCTGGATGGCAACGCTTTGCCAACGACAAGCAGCCAGGATGTCATCATGCCAAATGAAGCGTGGCCACATCAGCAGCCAAAATCTCACCATTCACCACAGCCAATAGCATGAAGGGCAGAGAAGGACTATCAGGGCAAGGCCAATAAAGACCCAGGAGGAAGGAAAATGAGCCTAAATGTTGGCAAGAAGCAAAATACTGTCCATAAGCTGCTAACTTTTTCTTTTTGAGGGAGGGGGAAAATCTCTATAGGTTTTCTTTGATGTGGACAAATCTGAGCACAAAATGAAATAAATTGTTTTGGTTCAGGCAAACCTTTTGATGACCCTCCAAAGCCACTCTTGAAGAGGAAAAAAATGACTTAATGGCAGGGAGATCCATTACTGACACAACAGCTCCACTCAAAGAAAGGCGAAACAGAGAGAACAGTTGAGTCTTTTAAAAATGGGAGGTGGGGGTGCCTCTCCCTGTTGGCTCTCCTTTGGGGGGCAGGAATCCTCCCTCTTCTAAAAGGAGGGACCATGTTCATTTTCAAACGAGAGAAATACAAAAAACTCTAAGTAAAGCTAACCTCACAATAAGCCTGCCTGAATCCTGCTGATTACAGCAATTGCCAGAAAGCTCTTTTGCCCGAATAAGTTTGCCTGATTGCCCGTCCTAATTTGTTACATGGAAAATACCTATTTTCTTGTTTAGCAGCCAAGGGTGAAAATCTTTTTTCTCTCTCCATCGTACAAGATGCTAAAATGCTTATGCGCAGAAGAGAGGAGGGCTGAGTTCTTTTAGCATGGCTTAACTTTTTTTTAATTCTTTCTTTTTTCTTTCCTTTTAAATAAATATTCCTTTATATTCAGTTAGGCTGTTTGTCTAATTCAGTGTAATGTTACGTAGGGGAAGAATATCAAGTCTGTGGTTAGATGGCAAGCTGGGGTTGGGGGAGAGAAGATGCAAGCAAGACTATGCAGGTTCTCAGGACCTGATCAGGATTGACAAAACGGGCCCTGCACCAAATCAGAGGTTCCTTGGAGACATGTCTCTGTGCAGCAATATTGCAGACAACAATGTGTATGTCAGAAACCCAGATTGAAAAATGTGTGTGCATTTTCCTACAGTCTTCTTATTCTTCTTTTTTTAATTTAAAGTAATATAAACTGAAGTGGAAATGGGGTATGCTGAAAGACTGGGAAGGGGGGAAATGAGTAAAAAATATCATCTGGAATTCAGCATGTAACACAGTTCAGCTTCGATTTTTCCTTTTTAAGTTTCTAGTCCTTATGACTTGGTTGCAGCAATTATTGCCCCCTACTGGGGACTTGGAATGGGTGGGGACTGGATGGGTTATAGCAGGCAGAACTCACTGTGAAGGTAGACTTGCCTCTTTTGGCCTCGCCTTATTTCCTAGGTTTGAGTAAGGATGAAATGAAGCAAGGGAGATAAATGCTCACTTAACAGAAGAAAGCATCAGCAATAAAGAAAGAAAAGCATTTGGCTGAGGAGGATTTTTAAAAATTGCTGTTCCTATTCATTGTTTTATGTGCCTTGTGCCTTTCAAACTGCTGACTGTATATTGCGGGGGATGGACCTGCAACCTCCATATGTTGTTGGACTGCAACTCCCAGCATCCCTAGCTGGAAAACTGAGTCCACTCTTTGTATATATGAGACCCTGGGGGCATAGGGTATAGCTCCCTGGAGATGTGAACCCAGCATGCGGCAGCTGTGAAAAGGGCCAATTCCATGCTAGGGATCATTAGAAAAGAAACTGAAAACAAGTCTGCCAATATCATAATAGCATTAAACTAGTCTATGGTGCAGCCACATTTGGAATACTGTGCGCAGTTCTTGTTGCCTTGCTTCAAAAAAGAAAAGAAAAGAAAAAAGGATGTGGTAGAGTTGGAAAAGGTTCAGAAAAGGTATAACCCAAAATGATCAAGCGGATGGAAGAAATCCCCTATGGGGAAAAGTTGCAGCTTTCAGGACATTTTAGTTTAGAAAAAAAAAAGTCGAGAAAGAGGTGACATGACAGGGGTTTGTAAAATGATGCCTGGGGTGGAGAAAATAGGTAGTGAAAAACTTCTCTCTCTCTCTTATCACACTAGAACTAAGGGTTATACAATGAAGCTGAACGTTTGGAGATTAAGGACAGGTTAAATCAGAGTCTAGGGCTTGCTGATCAGAAGGTCGGCGGTTCGAATCCCTGTGACGGGGTGAGCTCCTGTTGCTCGGTCCCAGCTCCTGCCCACCTAGCAGTTTGAAAGCACATAAAAAAAATGCAAGTAGATAAATAGGGACCGCTCCGGCGGGAAGGTAAACAGCGTTTCCGTGCGCTGCTCTGGTTCGCCAGAAGCAGCTTTGTCATGCTGGCCACATGACCCGGAAACTGTCTGCGGACAAACGCCGGCTCCCTCGGCCTATAGAGCGAGATGAGCGAGATGGGCCCCTTTACCTTTACCTTTTAAAAGAAAGTATAGAATCATAGAACTGTAGTGACGGTCATCTCGTTCAACCTCCTGCAATGCAGGAATCTCCACTAAAGCATCCATGACAGATGGCCATTCAACTTCTGCTTAAAAACATCCC
Source organism: Zootoca vivipara (assembly GCF_963506605.1). Lineage (NCBI taxonomy): Eukaryota > Metazoa > Chordata > Lepidosauria > Squamata > Lacertidae > Zootoca > Zootoca vivipara. The sequence continues at coordinate 72,742,666 of NC_083281.1, forward strand.
ATGAAGGAGAATCCACCCCCAAGGGAGAACATGCCACTGCTAAACAGCTCTTAGCATCAGAAAGTTCCTCCTGATGTTTAGTGTTTCTTGTAATTTGAAACCACTGGTTTGGGCCCTACCATCCATAGCAGGAGAAAACAAGTTTCCTCCCATGTGACAGCCATTCAGGTATTTGAAGATGGCCATCTTGATCACCCTCCTCTGCACACGTTCCAGCTGGTCAACATCCTTCTTAAATTATGGCACCCAGAATTGGACACAAGATACTGGACTAGATGGGCTGTTGACCTGATCCATCATGCTTTTCTTAGGTTCTTCTGGATGGGCCTTGCAAGGGTTTACTTGCAACTCTCACAAATGGTAGATCCTTTCCAGTTTGAGGAGAAGCACGCCCTTCCATCCTTACTCCAGACTATCACCCATGATAATGCATGGCCAGTGGCCAGCTTATTATAGCCTTTCCAGCTTGCCCAAAGCAATTCTACTGACATGAAGTAGAAATGAGTTTCCTCCTTCAAGACACCATATCAAGGTTGCTCACTCATCTCCATTAACATCACAGTTCATGATCCTCCTGTGCAGAATCAGGCAGGGGAGAATGAATCTCAAGGATGTAGCTAGCCAAGCAAATTGCCCAAACCGTTCCTATTTCCTGGTAAGGTGGAATTTGGGTTGGGAAGGATTGAAGACCCCACAGTTATCTGTTGCAGAGGATCTCATGTGACACACAAACCTCTCTCTCTCTCATGAACACACGAGAGAGAGAAAGATGGTGTGTGTTGACAGGATGTCTTCCTGAATAAAATAGCTATGTGTGGGAGTTTTCTGGTTGTCTAGGCAACACACCTCTAAACTATTTGGAGACAGTGATAGGCAATCTTGAGTTCCCAATGAGCTGATTTCTCCAGCCACCTGGAGGAAAGGATGGCCTTTCCCCTTGACTGAGATGGCCACAGATGTCCAACAGACCCTCACGTACAGAGTGTGAACCTTAGTTCATGCACTTATAAGGGAAGAATCAGAACAAGGCAGTAGCTGCCGAAATTTTCCTCACTCATATTTCTCCTTGGAATTTGTTTTTGAAAATGGGTGCATTTGGCACTTTCTGATGCCCTCAAAGAAACATAGAATCGTAGAATTGTAGGCTTGGAAGGAGCCCCAAAGGATCATCTAGTCCAGGCATCCCCAAACTTTGGCCCTCCAGATGTTTTGGACTACAATTCCCATCATCCCTGACCACTGGTCCTGTTAGCTAGGGTTCATGGGAGTTGTAGGCCAAGACATCTGGAGGGCCACAGTTTGGGGATGCCTGATCTAGTCAACCCTCTGCAAGGCAGGAATCACAACTGAGAGTGGCCATCCAAACTCTCAGTGGCCTCTTTCAGCATCAATCGGTGAATGCCCTTGTTTTTAATGTTTGATGTTGTCACTTTTTAAAATTAATATTCTGTTGGGAGCTGCCCAGAGTGGCTGGAGAAACCCAGCCAGATGGGCAGGCTATAAATTATTTATTATTATTATTATTATTATTATTATTATTATTATTATTATTATTAAACAAGCAAACCACAGCAAAAAAATAACAAATCATGTGTTGTTGTTGTTGTTTTATTTAAAAAAGGTCATATTTTGCCTTTGAATTAGGGATGGGGAATAACTTTGATTCAGTTCACCTTTAAAGGTAAACCTACCTAATTTACACTAAACTAACACAGTGCATGAACTGAAATGCAGATATCTTTAAAAAATTCACATTTCTCTGAATTTTTCAATGTAGTTCTCCAGTCAAGTAATGGGTACAGAAATGCACATACAGTACTAGGGTAAAGTTTGCTTAAAAAATGCATCTGTTGGGGGGAAATGACATACCAAAGAGCAGCATAGAAGAAGTTGCTTTGCAAAAAGATTTTGCATACTGTGTTAGGCAAAATGGCCTACAAGATTGTATATAGGAGGGGAAACCTAGACTAAACATAGTTATTATGAATTTCATTTACAAGCATGCATTTTAATGCGAAATGTGCATTTTTATAGGCATTTTGGTCCATTGTTTGAGCTGAAAGCTGTATTTCAAAATTTGGAAGAGTGCAATAAATAGAAGGGATCTCTGCATTCCGATATGTGTATTAGTCCAGGAGGTGTGATTGGGGTTGTTCCATGTAAAACTGTGGACCCAATGAAGTCTTAGAGCCTCCCCAGCTACCCTATAAACCCAGACCAAAATGTAAGTTGCTGCTCAGTTGTAAAAAGAATTGCTTACGTAGTGTGGACAGGATACAGACTGCCCCGTCTGCAGACACAAAGGTTAAAACAACATGAGGGAACAGAATGAAGTTATATACTTGGGGCTGTGGTGATTGTGAGCCTGGAGATGGATGCCCTGTCAGGCAACCCTGTGCCCTGGCTGTCTTCCTCTCCTGCAAGGAGAAATTTCAAATCACATCAACAGTGTTAGCCGGGGCTCAAGTCTGAGTCTGGCGGGCCATTATAAATGACAGCAAGGCTGGACATTTTTATTAAGGAAGAGCCTTGCTTTAATGCTTTCTCTGGAAACTTGCACTCTTGACTTACCCGCAGCAATGCCTGGGAGTTTCCTGGCTGATCTGCAGCAGAAGAGAATGATCCCCTCTTTTGTCTTTCAATTACTGTTTCCCAGACACCAGAAAAGGGGTGGCAAAGGCAGTGGGGAGACTCATTGGTGTGTGGGAGTTCAAAGCACCCCTGACACCCCAATCAATGCCATTTAACCAGATGAACCATCTCCACCTCTAAAAAAAGAAGCATTCTTCCTAGAACACCTAAGGACAGTAGCTGCAATACTGCCTGTTGGCTATCATCAGTGGTGGTGCTGAAGAGCCAATAGCTCCCTCCTCTGAGAGCGTGCCAGAATTTCTGGCTTGAGATTGTTACCACCTTGAAGTGCTCCCCGCAATCACTGAACCAAATAGGGTTCAGTTGCAAATGTTGGGTGGGTGCCCCAGCAAAGTGCTCTTTTTGAGGCAAAATGATAGAAGTTAATAAAACTATGCAAGGCATAGGGAAAGTGGATAGAGGAAAGTTTCTCTTCCCCCCCCCCACAGCCACTATAACTCATTTCCAACAGCTGGTATTCAGAAACATCGCTGCCTGTAACTCTGAATAAAGAACATAACCGCTGTAACTAGAAGCCATTGATAGACTTCTCCTCCATGAATTTCTCCAAGCCTCTTTTAAAGGCAAGCAAGTTGGTGGCCATCACTGCCTCCTGGGGGAGGGAGTTCCCTAGCTTAACTATGTGTCATGTGAAGAAATACTTTCTTTTTATCTGTCCTGTCAGGGACTGGGCGGAGGAGGAATGGTGGAGACCACCTCCCCAGCTTGAACCTTCCTGAGAAGAAGGAGACAGTTCAGAATGACAAGAGGGTTTGAGGGAAGTTACAGCTCAGAGGCAGTCAAGGGGGAAAACTGGGAAATAATCGGAGAGGAGGGAGAGGAGGATGAAGCACCAGAGGAGAGACAGCTGATGGACTCAGTGTCTTTAGAAAGCATCCCAGACCCCCCTCCTCTCCCAGAACACGGTGGGCCTTGAAAGTAGGAGAGCAAAGAGCTCAAAGGCAAAAAGCCCTTTCCAGCACTGGTAGTGATGACTCATGAAGAAATGGGAGAGATGGAGGTGGTGGGGTTTCACCGGGAGCAACACCATTACTCCAAGAAGCTGCATTTCTAAGCCTCTCTCTGTGAATATTGAATAAAAAGCACTGGAAGAACTTTCCTTGTCTTATCCATTCCTAGCAGCCTACTGTGAAGGGTTGGGTCCTCTGACGCCTGCCATGTCTTGAATCTCCCAACATTAAGTTGCACAGAATGTCCATGAGTTCCAATGTTACGACCGAGGGAGAAAATAGGAAAAATATTTCTCTATCCATTTTCTCGATGCCATGCATCATTTTTAAACCTCTTATCATGTCACCTCTTACCCGCCTTTTCTCTAAACTAAAAAGTCCTGAATGCTGCAACTTTTCCGCATAGGAGATTCACTCCACCCCCCTGATGATTTTGGGTTGCTTTTTTCTGAACCTTTCCCAACTCTATAATATCCTCTCTTTTTTTAAGGTAAGGCAACAAGAACTGCACACAAATGTGCACCATAAAATTGTATGATACTGGCAGTTTTAGGTTCAATCCCTTTCCTAAAGACCCTTAGCATGAGAATCACAGCTGGGGGAAGTGCAGTTGTGCTCAAATCCTGCATCTGGGCTTCCCATTGGGGCATCTGGTTGGCCACTGGGAGAATAGGATGCTGAAGTGGATGTGTTGCTTCTTCTCATGTTCATCCTTCTGCAGAGAGACTAGCTGGATCTTGTTGACCTCTCACTGCCCAGCAGATGTGGCCAAGACTGGCCAAGTTTCCACAATAGGATTTTGCAGTCTCACAGAGCTATGTCAGGCCCTTGAGGTCCCAGAGCCATTCCGAATAGTTTGCGTGATCATGCCAGATCGGATTGTGCATCATGCCCAGTCAGCAAGACATAATGCAGCCATTCTCTCCCTTCTCTCTTCCATCTCTATTTCATTTCATTAAAAAAGTAAGTTTTATAGCCTATTGGATGTGCTGGATGGAAGGAAAAATACAAGGGCTTATCTCAGGGCTGCTAAATTGCAATCCCGGGCAGTGAGTCAACCTGGTTATTGCTGAGAGGAACAATGGAAAGGATTGATGGCTATTAGATGCAAATCGAACCTCTGCATTGAAGGGCAGTATATCTCTGAGCAGTAAATGCTGTGGGCCCACAAAGAAAGGCTAGTTGTGGGTAGCGATGGCAAAGTGACTTTCCCTGCCTTCCCTTCCCATAGTCCAGTGTTTTTTCAGAAGAAGAGAAGAGCCCTTGCTGGATCAGGCCAAAGGGGGGCCATCTAGTACAGCATCCTGTTCTCACAGTGGCCAACCAGATGCTTGTGGGAAGTCTGCAAGCAGGGCCTGAGGACAAAGAGCACTATCCCCTCCTGTGGGGTAATGGGAAGCCGGGTTAGATTCACCGATATTCAGATTTTGCCCGAATATCTAATTCTGAATGTGACATTTGAAAAAGTGCAAAATGTTTGTGTATGTCATCCATCAATGCTACTGCATGCCAACTGTCAAATAGCCAATATGGAATTCATTAGGGGCTACCACCCCTTTTCATAGTGCTTACCAACTTCACCTACCTGCCACCAACTCACCAACCCCCTTGCCAACCCCCACCTCTCTCTTTACACCCAAATCTCAAATCCCCTCATAACTCCTTCAGGCACTCCCCCATATCCAATCACAGCTACTCTGTGAACCTCCATCCGTGCTCTAATCAAATTTCTGCTTGTTGTTTAAAACCCAATTTTATATCCTGACTTCTCCATTGCTTCCCCACCATACCTTGGCCATGCAACTCCCAAGACTGTGATGAGGCAGCCTTACATTTATATATAGAGAGAGAGGGGGGGGGGAGAAATGTCATCTGTTCAATATTGTTGGACATCAACTAGATATATTTTGGAAAAATATTTTGGCAAATGTGGGTAGGGAGGTATTTGAGGAGGCGTTTGAGGAGGCGTTCCAGCTCTGGAAACAAAAGTGCTCATTAACCCAAAATGTTGAGCCAATTTGCACATTTGGGATAACAGTATGGTCTAGTCCTGCTTGGACTCCACTTTTGCTGACTCAACCATGCAAAATGCCACATTTAAAGGGCAACCTGTGTTGAAGTCTAACAAATCTTCACCATCCAAAGGTTTGAGTGCCAGGCTAGCCCACTCTTTGATTTGTTAGCCGCTCATGTGAGATAAGGTTTCAGAGACAAGCAGAACTGCCGGATCCATGAGCAACAGTCTGGAGAGTTTTAGTGCGTCATCCTGCCACACTCCCCTTGAATGAACTCTGTTGACTTTACTGTTTGTTTGCTTGCTTCTTTCTAACACAGCTCTGTGTCTATCTGCAGGTCAGGTTATCCTGTACGAAGCCATGCTTGGATTTTAATAGCCATGTTCCGACTTGCCATGGATTTCACCTCTTGCGAATCTTTGGGCCACGGTCATAGGCCCTTGCAAAGACCGGGTCACCGTGACCGACATGGATTCTGGCATAGTCCTTTGTGGAGTCTTAGATCCGGGCAGCAGGCTAGGAGTTATGGGCTTCCGGGGAACCATGCTTTCCCATACTTGGAACGGTATAACGGACAGCTGGCCAGTACGTATCATTCCAAACGTCTACACAAAGCCACAGACCTCCTCTGGGAAAATGAGCACCCCGAGCACTTTGCGCCCCCCAGATCAGACCCTTCCCTGGCAGATGGGAGTACAGCATACCAGACTTACTTGAGGAGGAGGAAACGATACCTCCGGGCGATTGGCAAGCCCACTCCGGAGACCGAGGTGATTGTCTGGGGGTCCACAAGCCCTTTGGAAACCCTGGAGAGCTTCTCGGGAATTTATGGCAGTGCCACTACCATCTCTGTTTTGCGACACAAGACCACCACCATCTCCACCACCACCACCACCACGATCACCACCACAACTGCAGCTTCCACGACGGTTCAGCCAGAAGGACCTGGCCCTGGGATTGGCACACCCAAGAACAACCCCGGTGTGGTTAGCACAATGGGACCACCTGCCACTTCTGATGGGAACAGAAAAGAGGTTGGTGCCCCTCCACCCAAGATACCAGGAGACACGTCAGGTATATTTATAGATTGTTTTTAGACCTGTGTGGATTTGCTTGCCTGTGTGCAAATGTTGCGTTTCATTTCCAGTTGTTGACCCAAGCAGGAAAACAAACAAACAAACACACGGGGTGTCTATTGTGTTTGTATGAAGGGGCATACTGTGTAACAGAAATGCTACGCACACGCACCACTAATTCATAAAACAACATATCAGAGTGGTTCACAACAGTTTTATATAAGACCATGCAATAAAAGCCATATAAAAAAAAGTTAAAATCTGGAATTAGGAAACTACAGTGGTACCTCGCAAGACGAATGCCCTGCAAGATGAATTTTTCGCAAGATGAATGCGTCTTGCGATCTGATGGTGACTCGCAAGACGAATTCGTTTTGCGAAAAATTCGTCTTGCGAATCACGGTTTCCCATAGGAATGCACTGAAGTTTAATTAATGCGTTCCTATGGGCAAAAAAAAGAAATTTCAATGCATTCCTATGGGAAACTGTGATTCGCAAGACAAATTTTCCGCAAAACGAATTGACTCACAGAACGAATTAAATTAGTCTTGCAAGGCATCACTGTATTGTCGAAAGCTGTACAGTGGCACCTCGGGTTAAGAACTTAATTCGTTCTGGAGGTCCATTCTTAACCTGAAACTGTTCTTAACCTGAGGTACCACTTTAGCTAATGGGGCCTCCTGCTGCCGCCGCACGATTTCTGTTCTCATCCTGAATCAAAGTTCTTAACCCAAGCTACTACTTCCGGGTTAGTGGAGTCTGTAACCTGAAGCGTCTGTAACCTGAAGCATCTGTAACCCGAGGTACCACTGTATCAATTACCTATATACAGCCTGATAGAATAGAAAAGTTTTCAGCAAGTATTTTAAAGTTGGCACAGAAGGAGCTTTCTGAATCTTTTGTTCACACAGCATTACACCATACTGGGCCAATGACACTAAAGGCTTGATTTCTTGTTATTAGTATTGAGACCGAAATGGGACAGAATTAACTGCTTAGCCTTAGCCCATCTTGTGTAGCCCAACTGATCCTCATCACCCCTCTGCCATTTTGTAACCCATTATAGAAAACCCACAGTGTGGTTTCCTTAATGCCAAAATAATTTTCTTGAACATAGTTGCATGCTGGTAAATTACTTAGGACTGTCCTATAATTAGGCAGTTGCCTCAGATGGCAGATACGGGGTAGGCAGGGGGCAATGGCGGAGAGATGGTAGAAGAAAGGTGCCTATGTGCCGGTTGACCAACCCCTGCTCCCTCTAAACTTCCTTGTTGACTTCCAGTGTGGTGGAGGATACCATCATGTTGGCAGTGTTGAAGGAAGATTCAGCTCCCAGTCTGGTAAGCTGTTGCACCTGAGGTGAAGTTGGCACTCTCTAGCCTTTTGTTTCAAGCAGCAAAAAGACTTTCCCCTGAGCCCTCTAATGACCCGGACATAAGAACATAATAAGAGCCTGCTGGATCAGGACAATGGCCCATCTAGTACACAGTGGCCACTCAGATACCTATGATGGGAAGCCTGCAAGCAGGATTCAAGCATAAGATCACTCTCCCCATCCTGTGGCTTCCAGAAACTGGTACAGTGGTACCTCGAGTTGTGGACCCGATCCGTTCCGGGGTGCCGTTTGCACCCTGAAAAGTCTGCAACCTGAGTGGCGCTTCCACGCACGCGCAAAAGTGTGATAGAGCACTTCTGCGCATGTGCAAAGCACGCAGAACGCTTCTGCGCATGCGCGCACAGCAGAACCCAGAAGTAAACACTTCCGGGTCCGCCACATTCACAACCTGGAAAAACGCAACCTGCAGTGGATGCAACCCGAGGTATGACTGTATTCAGAAGCATTATTGCCTCTGACGGTGGAGGCAGAGCATAGCCATCAAGGTTAGTAGCCACTGATAGTGCTCTCCTCCATGAATTTGTCTAATCTAATACCAAATTGGTAGCCACTACTGCGTCCTGTGGCAGCAAGTTCCATAGTTTAACTTTGTGTTGTGTGAAGAAAAGTTTATGCAGCTTGGGACCCTCGTACCTACGGGACCGCCTCTCCTGGTATGCCCCGTGGAGGACCTTAAGGTCCACAAACAACAATATTCTGGAGATCCCGAGCCATAAGGTGGCTAGATTGGCCTCAACTAGGGCCAGGGCCTTTTCAGTATTGGCCCCAACTTGGTGCAACACTTTTTCACAGGAGACCAGGGCCCTGCGGAATATGTCATCTTTCCGCAGGGCCTGCAAGACAGAGCTGTTCCGCCTGGCCTTTGGGTTGGATTCAGTCTGACTCCTGTGTTTTCCTCCCTCATGGTTTGGATTTATGGACTACTTAAAATGAGGCTGCATTTTAAATTTTAAATTTTAATATTGTATTTTAATCTGTATTTTAATTAATTATTTTCTTTTCTTTTATGTCTTATTTTAATTTTATTGGTGTTAGCTGCCCTCAGCCCAGCTTTGACTTAGGGGGGATAAATAAATTTATTATTATTATTGTTATTGTTTTATTATTATTATTATTATTATTATTATTATTATTATTATATCTGCCTTGGCTGTTTCAACATTTAGTTTCACTGGATGTCCACGAGTTCTGATGTCTTATGAGAGAAGGGGGGGGAAAGACCCACCCCTTTCTCTTTCCACTTTTCCCATGCCATGCATGCCTGCTTTTATAAACTTCTATCCTGGACCCCTTTTTGGGAGTAGTTTTCTAGTAAAGAAACCGACGAACTAAAGGATTACAGTTGAAAACGGAATGAAATGAGTTTCAAGGAAAATGTTCAGCCACTGAGCAAACTGGAACTCCCTCCTTCCCTCCCTCTGATCCTTCATTTTTATGTGTGGTACTCACTGGGGGTTTAAAGGGGGTTTGTCCGTAAGCTCAGTAAATCCACACGTGGGAGCCCTGTAATCGAATCTAAGCGCCATGCTCATTCCTCATAGTGCAACACACCGATTCCATTCGCTCAGCAGCTGAAAGTGGACTTTCCATTTATTGCAAATTATGTTTGCTATTATGGAAGTTTAGACCGGAAGGCCCTTTGCCACACATGAAGTAAATTAAATCGCAGAGAATGTTGGTTGTGACTCGTAGAGCCCAGAAAGATGCTTCTCTTTAATAAAAGGGAAGGAGAGGAATTGTTGGATTTTACAGTATAATCTATACCCAGATTAATTTCTCTAATGGACCCATCTTCTAGGGAGAAATAGATATTAACTTATTCCTTTCCCTGAATACTGAACAAGGCATTAAAAGGAGTGTTTGGTGGGCTGCTGAAACGAAAAGGAAAAGCAGCAGTCTTGCATCTGCTCTTTAGCCATGCAGCAACCTCCAGATTTAAACTACAATTCCCATCAGGCCTAGCCAGCGTAAATTAAGGGTCAGAGACAATGGGAGCTGTACACCACAATATCAGAAGGTTGCTGTGTTGACTACTTGTAGTGTGGCACTATCAACCTGGAGTGCTATGTCCAGTTCTGGGCACCACAGTCTAAAGGATATTGGGATAGCTCAGTCGGTAGAGCATGAGACTTAATCTCACGGTCGAGGGTTCGAGCCCCACCTTGGGCAAAGAATCCTGCATTGCAAGGCCTAGATGACTCACGTGGTCCCTTCCAGCTCTACAATTCTATGATTCTATGACAAGCTGGAAGGTGTTCAGAGGAGGGCGACCGGGTTGATCAAGAACTGCTATGAAGAACGGCTGAGGGAGTTGGGTATGCTCAGCGTGGAGGAGAGAAGACTGAGAGGTGATGTGATAGCCATCTTCAAATTCTCAAAGGGCTGTCTGTCACAGCCTGTCCCAGATAAGGAAGGCACACGCTTGTTAGTTACCTCTTTATTGGCAAGAGAAACACTGACAGAAGCTTCCTCCATGCTCCGGATAGGCATGCACACATGCACGCATGCTTCTAGGTAGCTGTCCACAAATCTGGGCTCTATGGAGCAATTGCAGCAACAGGGAAACCCTTCCTCTTTGCCAGCTTATATACATTTCCCTGACAGGTTGCCCACCCACAAGCTGCGACTTCTCTATGGAAGGTAGCACTACCCACTTCAAGCCTCTCCTGGTTTTAGGAGACGCAGGGCAGGGGAAGGTGGGGAGTCTACTGACCCGTCTGTAGGCTAAACAGCCTCTTCTTCTGCCACATCTGCCACACCTTCCTCTCTCTTGGTCTGCCCTGACTCTCCCTCCCCTGACTCCTGCCTTGCAGGCAACGTCACATGCCATAAATCACTGCTCCCCACTTCGGGATCACTCTGCTGGTCCTCTGCCTGCACCACACACCTTTCAGAGCCTGCCTCTCCCTGACACCATTACCTGGTAGATGGGGCAAGTTTATTTCCTGCTGCTCTGGAGGGTAAGATCCAAACCAATGAATTCAAATGACAGGGAAAGAGATTCTGACTAAACATGAGGAAGAACTTTCTGATGGTGAGAGCCATTTGACAGTGGAACAGACTCCTTCAGGAAGTGGTCGCTTCTTCCTCACTGGAGGTTTGCAAACACTGGAGGTGTCAGGGCTTCTTTAGCTGTGATTCATGCATTGCTTGGGGTCAGACTAGATGGCCCTTGGGGGTATCTTCCAGTACCACAATTCTGTGATTCCGCCACTTTAATATTCTAAATGCATGATGGCACAACATGGTTAAGGATGCATCTGAAATTTATCCAAATTTATTTCTAGACTCGGGAACTCTACATAAATTACACATACACAAAGTACATAATTTAGCTTGCCGTGTCTCCTGATAGCAGCCTTGTGGCTCCAAGGTGAATAATGTCTTGTTCCAGCTTGAGGCAGGCAGGAGGAGGTAGCAATCAATCTTTGGGATTTTATCCACCGGTTGGTTTTCATTTCTGAATTGCTTCCTATGTGATTTAACAACAAAAACAGCAGAAATAAAAACCTACACGAAAGAACTCCACACATAAAAGCAATTAAAACAATTTCACATGTGGAAAAGCAATTCCATGGATGAAAACAATTTCAAATTTCATACAGATGGGTTATATATATATATATATATATATATATATATATATATATATATATAATCTCCAAATACCTCTCTACTTGAGAGCCTGGTTGAAAAACAAACACTTTCAATCAGCACTGGAAAAACTACAAAGCCTGTCTGGTGGGGGGGGGGGGAAGAGAGAGAGAGAGAGAGAGAGTTTCTGTGGCTAGGTGCTGCTACACATAATGCTTGATTCCAATATTATATGGATGGACTTCTAATGAGATAGTATCTGTGCAGTGTTTGCTTGGGTATTTAAGGAGAGTGGAGAACCAGGGTGTTGCAGATGGAATATAACCTGGGAGACCTGGGTTCAAATCCCAGCTCAGCTGTGAAGATAACCCAGTAACATAGCTGTCAACCCTCCCTTTTTTTTTTTGCGGGAAACTCCCTTATTCCAAGCCACAGCTGTCAGCCTTCCCATTTTTATTTTTTATTTGCTGGAAATTCCTTTATTCCAGCACCGTTTCCCGCTGCTATCCTGGATTGTTAGATTTACCGTAGACTGTCCCCGGGACAGGTGGGGCTGCTGCTGATCCCATATTTTCAAATCCGAAAGTTGACAGCTATGCCCAGTAATCTTGAGCCAGCCAGTCACCACTTCTCAGCCTAAATGTTCCCCACCTATTCATTTAACCTTCACAACAACCCTGCGAGGCAGGTTAGGCCGAGAGGCAGTAACTGGCCCACTGGTGGAGGAAGAGGAGTGCGGGGGGAGTGCCACGCCCCTGGCAGTGCGATCCCAGTGGGATGCCATCGCAACTGCCCCCCCCACCCACGAAGGGCGCCATGCCCCCACAGGAAGCATGCCAGGAAGCATGCCCCCAGGACATGTGCCAGCCTTGCCCCCGCCTGCTCTCCGCCCTCTGGTGCCGGAGCATGAAGCTCCACCACTGGACAGGCCCAAGGTCACTCAGTGAGCTTCATGGCCAAGTGTAAAATTGAACCTGGGTCTCTTGGGTCCTAGTTCAGTACTCTAACCCAGTGTTTCTCAACCTTTTTTGGGCCACGGCACACTTTTCTATGAAAAAAAATCCCGCGGCACACCAACTCTGTGCCGCCCTATATTTAGTTTAGTTTGGAGGGGAGACGTACCGGTAAAGCATGCCGCTGAAGAACTGCTGCGCGGTAGCCAGGCGGACCCACCAGGCGCAGAGCCTGCAGAGCGAGCGGGGACAGACCCCAGGCGGGCAGACACGGGCGCGCAGCTGCCGCCGCCTCCCTCCCAGCCGCCCCAGGCAGCCGCCGCCGCTCTGGCCCGGCGAAGAGAAGCCCTGCGCAGCCTTCCCCGCCTGCCTCCTCCTCCCCAGGAGGGCAATTTGCATTGTCACGTGCCTGGCGGCCGCTAATAAACAACACTGACCCGCCGGAAAGGAAGCCGGCCGGGTCACGACGCGGGCGCTCGCCTCGCGTCGTGACCCGGCCGGCTTCCTTTCCGGCGGGTCAGCGACGTGACAGTGCAAATCGCCCTTCTCGTCGCGGCACACCAGCCAGTGTTTCGCGGCACAGTAGTGTGCCGCGGAACACCGGTTGAGAAACGCTGCTCTAACCACTACATATCTCTCTCTCCCTCTCTCTCTCCCCCCTCTCTCTCATCCTGTCTGAAAACTCACATGCATTTTGCACATGCATTTTGCCTGATGTTTGCATTTTGCCCAATACAATCAATTCCTGCACACTTATATTCTGTAATATACACCATTTCTATGCGCACAACAGATGGTGATCTACACTTTTTGGGGGGAGGAGGACTGTGCAGAAGCGGGAGCTAACTCCTAGCCCTAACTCTGGCCTTTGGCTCCTGAGATGTGTGTTTCGAGGACCCGCCCTGTCTTTGTGAATGTAATATGCTTCAATTGTTTTTAATTCTCAGTTTTAAATTGTTGTATCCCACCCTGCGACTTGCTGGAGACCAGTGGGTAATAATAATTGCAGATATGAAAAGTGTGACTTTTGAAGGGTGCTGTGCATAGTTAAACTGTGGAACTCACTGCTGTAGGAGGTTCATTTGTTGTTGTTGTTCATGTGGTGGGTTAGAAAATGCAAATTAGGTAGCTTTGCATTAAATTATGAACTAATTTCTACCTCATTCACTACCTGGACCTTACAGGACAATCAGCTTACTTAGAGTGGTTTGCTACAAAAAGGCAGGGGGTGGCAGACTGGGAGGCCCCCGCCTCTTATGCTATTCGTAGCTGAAACCTGGAGATTGGGTGAGGAGGGAGGGAGGGAACGGGTGCCCATTCACCCTTCCAACAGACATCTTGCTACCAATTCCGATCACTTACTGATTCAGTCGTTGCTTCTGCCCCGACACCCTCCGGGAGGTTCCTCCATTTCCGAGGATGTGAAGCAGGCTTTCTGGAGCTCCGTTGCTATTGGCAACAGAGTTCAACATGTGTTTGAAGTGGAGCAAGTTCCGCCCCCACACGCTGTGATACTGAGAGAGCATCACTCTGTTGTGGGGAACGAACAGGAAAGGGCATGTATTTCAGGATCTTCCCCTGGAGGGAGAGTGTTGCTAGGCATTATCCCTGACTTTGAGAAAATTGCAAGGTTTTTTCCCTCTCCCTCTTTTCTTTTCTTTTTAAAAACCCAATAACAACTTTCTTTTTATAAAACTTTACGAGAGTTCCTCTTGATCAATAATACATGATGTATATAATCTTGGCTTCAGTACACAATGTTACATCTTGTTAGACATTATATCGTGTTACAGCGCACTTGTGTGCCATAAAAGAAGGTTGCTGCCTCATAGAAGCACACAATTGGGCACTCTTGGAAACCCAAAGCAATAATGTAGAGAGGAAGCTTTCCACTGTGCCCCTGGCTGAATCAGTGTTCTGGGCAAACTTCCTTACACTCAGCCTCTGTTGTGGGCAGTAAATTGTGAGACTAGGGTGTCGGTCTGCAATCTGGGAGACCAGAGTTCAAATCTCCCGACTTGGCAATGAAGCTCACTGAGTGACCTGGATTCACAGTTGCTGCGTCTCAGCATAACCTACCTCACAGGGTTGTTGTGAGGGATTGAATGGAGAGGGAGGAGAACCGTACATGCAACCTTGAACTCACTGGAGAAAAAAGCTGGTCTATAAATGCCATATGTAAATAAAATAATAAAATTGTGTCTTCTTCAACTGGTAGGGTGGGCTCATCCCTTAGATAAGGCTGCCTCTCGTCTCTGCATGAGTTGCTGGTTTAGAAGAGAATGCTGGTCAAGATGGGCCACTGACCTGATCCAGCAGGGTTCTTATGCATCTGTAAAATGTGTGCAATTTAAATGCATCTTCTTTCGTTGCCATTTCATTTTTAACGCACAAAATTTGGAAATAAGCCTACAATAAAATGCAAGTGAGATGGAATGGAAATAAGCTGATCCATACATTTTTAGTGGTGGGGATGGGATGGACAGTGTACAGGATGCTCAAGCCAGAATGAAGTTGCACCCTTTGGTACTTTTTGCTCAGTGCTGAGGGGTGGGTGGAATTCCTCTGAATTGAAAATGCTGGCAAAGCGGTCCCCAGCGACGCTCAAAAACTGACTTTTAAGGGCTTTAAAAACCCTTCCTCAAAGAAGATGAGGTGAGCTCGAAGTCTTCCTCATACCTTCTCTTTTGCAAGTGGAAGAAACAGCTTGGGGAATGCATGTGAATTCATCAGGAATAAGATGGGAGGCATGAGGGTTAGGGCAACCCCTCAGTTTGTTTTGACCCTTAGCCTCTCCATTTGGCCACAGGGGATAATGCTAGTAACTCACCACGGGCCACAATAGCTATGTTCTACCTTAGGCATATGGGACCCAGGTGGCGCTGTGGGTTAAACCGCAGAGCCTAGGGCTTGCTGATCAGAAGGCCGGGGGTTCGAATCCCTGCGACAGGGTGAGCTCCCGTTGCTCAGTCCCAGCTCCTGCCCACCTAGCAGTTTGAAAGCACGTCAAAGTGCAAGTAGATAATAGGTACTGCTCCAAGCGGGAAGGTAAACGGCATTTTCATGTGCTACTCTGGTTTCCAGAGTCGGTCATGACTGGACCTAAGGGTCCCTTTTCCTTTTTACCTTAGGCATAGGCAAACTCGGCCCTCCAGTTGTTTTAGGTCTACAGCTCCCATCATCCCTAACCACTGGTCCTGTTAGCTAGGGATGATGGGAGTTGTAGTCCAAAAACAGCTGGAGGGCCAAGTATCTGAATGCCAGTTTGCTGGGAGAGAGACACAGTTGCACTTGGCTCCTGTCCTGCTTGGACATCCTGTGAGAATAGGATGCTGGGCTAGAAGAACATTTGGACTGAACCAGCTACAGGATCTTCCTATGTTCTTAGGTTCACAGTATAGTCCATTCTACAACCCAATTCTACTCTTTTTGTTGACCAGGCTTTTACGTATTCTTCTTCTTATTATTTATATCCTGCCTTTCCCTCTGACAGGAACCCAAGGTGGCTTACAGATAAACCAGGTGCATGGGGGGGGGGAACCATCCTTAAAAACAATTAAACATTAATAGAATTAAAGATCTAATAGAATTAAACACACATTAAATTTAATAGAATTAAACACACACACATACATTAAAAACATCATAGCCCCAGCACTTTCCTTGAAAACAGTGATTTCTAAAAAACCTATTGGAACAAGAAAATCTTCACCTACCGGCAGGAGAACGAGGAGGGAGCCAGTCTATTTTCTCGTGGAAGGGAGTTCCAAAGTCTGGAGCCAGACACCAAGCAGGCATTCTCTTGCATCTCCACCAAGCATGCCTTTGAAGGTGGGGGGACTGGGAGAAGGGCCTCCTCTCAAGAACCCAGAGCCTGGGCACGTTCTTATGAGGGGAAACGGTCTTTCAGATAGCCTGGGTCTACATTGTACAGATATTTGCTTCTGAGGTCTATGAAAACAGTTGATGCCATAAAGCTACAGCCCTGACGTTAGTCACTCCCTTGGTTGACTATATCAAGTAAAACTGCTTCCATGCAAGTTCCCATGACTCTAAAGGTGGAGCTGCCATAGCACTGCCCCATATTTAGACAGAGTTTAAGTGAGGGCTTAAACTGGGGTGACATATGGTGGGAATGCATGTGAGCCCCACATCCTGCAATCATTTCTATGCATGCTGTTCGGGGGGCCCCGGTTCTGTTGGAGCTGGAGTGGAGGGTGGACATGTGGGGAGTAAATCTCGCATGCTCCCTTCTCCACAGGCAAAGCCCCTCACATATTTACTTCTTTTAAAGGGCTATGCAAATGGAGCCCAAGATGTGATGTGTAACCTACCATGTCACTGCCTGTGGTTGGCAATATTCATTTTTGAGCTATGAACAATGAGTCATGGGGTTCTCTTGTCTGCCTAAGGCCCGGGTGCTTTCTTTGCTTGCAAACTGGTGCAGCCCATGGATTGTGGGGGGTGAATTAAGGTGGCACTTAGGACCCCCCCCAGCCACATGTAAGTTGGGTGTCCAGCCTAATCCTGGTGTGGGACTGCAAATGTTGCACATCCTTAAAAGCTTTCCCTTTTTGCCTCCTGTGAAATATTGGCTGGTATGGACTGTAACTTGGGTCACCCAAAGATTTCTTCTGTTCTCCAGCTGGGAAACACAAGCATCATTCTCCGCCCCCCCCCCGCCCCCATTAGCCCTTTCAAAGGCCTGGAAATGCTGTTTCTCTAAGCTTCCCTGCAAACAAAATGATGCGCTCAGCATCTCCAGATCCCCCCTCCCCCTGCTTCTGCTGGTGTTTTCTAAGCAGATACCTCAGGTTGCTGCTAATTGATGTTTTACCCAAGGGTTAAGGTTGGACAAAGGAAAATCCTGCCGTTCCATACCGACATCTGACAGGTCTGAGTCACTGGGGGCGGGGGCACGGCAATGCTCGAACCATCATCGACTGACCGCCGCTAATTGCAGTGGCATGCAGATTGGCCCTGAGCAGACTCCTTTCCCGCTTGATGACATCAGAAGGAGATGATCAGAGCTAATTTGCCAGATTGCAGATAGGGAAGAGTAATGCTGAATTGCTCAGATTCTCGTTCCTCTCCTGCACTGTGTAAGTCATCCCTGGCTCTATTGTTATGAGAGAGGGAGAAAACAAACTTTTCCCTATCCATGCATCATTTTATAAACTTCAATTGTGTTGCCTCTTACTCACCTTTTCTCTAAACTAATAAGTCCCAAAGAACTGCAACCTTTCCTTACCCAGGAGTCTCTCCATCCCCTTGATCATTTTGGTTGCTCTTTCCTGAACCTTTTCCAACTCTACAATAGCCTTTTCGAGGCCAGAGCTCTACCTGGTATTCCAGGTGAGATTGCATCATGGATCATTTTAATGGCATGGTGATATCAGCAGTCTTATTCCTTTCCTAGTGCTCCCTTGCATGGAATTTGCTGTTTTCACAGTTGCTGCACACTTAGTTGACATCTTCATCAGGTGATCTGCTGCAACCGCAAGGTCTCATTCCAGCTCATTCATTGCCAGCTCAGACCTCATAAGCAAATATCTGAAACTAAGTAAATTCCTTCAGTAGCACCTTAAAGACCAACTAAGTTTATATTTTGGTATGAGCTTTCGTGTGCATGCACACTTCTTCAGAAGTGTGCATGCACACGAAAGCTCATACCAAAATATAAACTTAGTTGGTCTTTAAGGAGCTACTGAAGGAATTTTCTTATTTTGCTTCGACTCAGACCAACACGGCTACCTACCTGTATCTGAAACTAAGGTTTTTCATGGCATTATATTCGCCACAAGGGGCAGATGTTCACAGATTCCCAGCAGTTATTGATTTTCAGCATGTGGGCACTAGGCCAGTATCAGTTGGCCAGTATTGATCAGTGTCATTGTTTATGGTCAGGGGGAAATAACAATACATGAATGCGCTTAAGATCTCAAGAAAGTATACATCCCCTTTCTTCAGAGGAGTGGGCTACGTAGGGTTTAATGCATACTTTCCCCACAACAGTCCTGTGAAGTAGGTAGGGGTGGGTGAAAATAACCTGTCCGAAATCAGCCAGTTAGTTTCATGGCTGAGCTGAGAGATGGTCATCTCCAGGTACAGAACTGTTCTATTTTCAAGCAGTGTTGGTGATCCTATTGTATGGACAACTAAGAGTGTTCTTGTTTTCAAATGGACAGGAGGTAGCGAAGACCACCAGCTTGGGTGTACAAAAGAGGATTGGACAAATTCATGGAGGAATGGGCTATTGATGGCTGCTAGTCAAGGCAGCTGTGCTCTGTCTCCACAGTTGAAGGCAGCAATACCTCTGAATATCAGTTACTGGAAGCTACAGGAGGGGATAGTTGCTCTTGCAGTTTTTCCAGAAGAGTCAGCTGGTTGGCCACTGGGAGAACAGGATGCTGTACTAGATGGGTCTTTTCTCATGTTCTTATGCATGCCTTTTGATCTTCACAGTAATCCATAGTTTTCTCCCTACATGCCATTGGATAAAACCTACAATAGCAGAACTGGATGAAGGCTGGTTTTGTGCATTGTCACTTTGCCTAGACACTGCTCCCAAGGACGCCTCTCCTGCCTCTTTCGTCCTTGTCAAGACTGAACCTTTGGTGCATTCAGCTGCTGACATTCACAAAATTCCAACCGAGAGCTGGCTGATGACATTGGTGCCACTACGGCACCAGAGATGGAGTGGGGAGTGTGGCACATCTAATTAAAATCAAAGTCAAAGGAAACCTGTTAAAGGGAAAATTTCAGGTGCCAGGGAAGGACAAAGACCTTTCCTTTTGATCCTTTATCTGAAACACTTCCTTTAAACTCTATAAAGCACATTTGGATTCTGAAACTAATCGGCAGTCAGTGGCAGGGGTGCCAATTTGAATAAAATATTGGGGTAGCCCAGGTAAGCCCCACCCTGCATAATCAATCACATGATGCAGTGCACACACACACCATGTTAATGGCAATGCCCATCAACTTTGGGGCAGCCTGGCCCCCTCAAATATTATTTTGGGGGGAAGTCCCCTTGGCCCCTAAGGGTTGGCTCCTGTGGTCAGTGCAGTTGGGCCAGGATCAGTGTTCTTTGCTCGAACCATCTTGCCTTGGTGAGCAACCTAGCAGCTGAATTCAGCACCAGCTGAAGTTTCCAAACTGTCTTCAGAGACAGCCACACATAGAACACATTGCAGTAATTAACCTAGAGAAGGCATCCCCAGACTTCGGCCTTCCAGATGTTTTGGACTACAATTCCCATCTTCCCCAACCACTGGTCCTGTTAGCTAAGGATCATGGGAGTTGTAGGCCAATACATCCGGAGGGCTGCAGTTTGGGGATGCCTGACCTAGAGGTTACCAGAGCCTTGACAGCAGATGTTAGGCCACCCCTGTCCAGATAGGGGGGCAGCTGGGCTGCCAGCCAAATGGAAAGAACTCCACACCCTTGAGGCCAGCTGAGCCTCAGGTGACAGTCATGGATCCCCAAGTTGTCTACCAACTCCTTCAGAGGGAATATAACCCCATCAAGATCAGCCCACCTCCCATCCATCTGGCCTAAGGAACCACCCACTAATAGTCCCTCTGTCATATTTGGGTTGAGCTTCAGTTGATTGGCTCTCATCCAGTCCATTGAAATGGTCCAGTGCCACACCTGCCACACCTGCAGATGTAAAGAAGAAGCAGAGCTGTGTGTCATCAGCATATTTCTGACAATATACCCCACAACTCAGCAGTTTCATGTATATGCTAAGCAGCATGGGGGATAAAATTGAACCATGAGGAACCCCGCATTGAAGGCTCCATGGGGTGGAATGATGCTCCCCAAACATCACCTTCTGAAAACAACCATCCAAGTAGGACCGGAGCCACAGCAAGGCAGTGTTACCCACCTGCAACTCCAGGTTGCAGCCACTCCAGAAAGATGCCATGGTCAACTGGGATCAAAAGCCACTGAGCATCACACAAAAGTGCTGATTAACTTTCATGAGGACTTGTTTTTTTAATAATAATAATAATAATAATAATAATAATAATAATAATAGATAAAATTGCAAACTGATATGGAAATGTGAAGAGCTGATGATTGGAAAAAAAATATGAATCTGAAATGGACAGATCCTCCCTTCCCTAGTTGTTCCTGATGCAGCCCCCCCCCCCAAAAAAAAGTGAGTAATTTTGACTCTGGTCTAAGAACAGACAATGGCAAGGGAGGTTGAGTCTGAAGGTTACCTACCCAGTTAAACAGACCATCTTTATGGTCCCAGTATTTCCATGGATAATCCCATCTAGAGATGTGAGCAAAATCTGAATTGTTTTGGGTACCTGCAAAATGTTACATATTTTGCCATTTCAGGTCCTCAACAAAGCGAATGCACTTAGAGCAAAATTCCATGAGCATTTGCAGGATTATGATGCCCTGGACCATATTATGTAATGTTATTTTTAACCCCCCTTTTAGGCAATAATAAATCTTTCTATGTTAGCTTCACTTTTCACAAGTAATCTCCATTCTGCATACACATATATCACTTGTGTACAATAAGTCCGGAACTTAGGTGCATTTAACTTATGCGCATTCAGCTTTATAAGCATGACTTAAAAAAAAAAGGAGTGGGAAAGGGGTGGGGTTTCAAGAAAAATGGCTGGCATTTCCATCCACCACTGAACCCAATGAGTTTTGACTTTACATGATTTTGGCTTTAGGTGCAATCCACGGAATGCAATCCACAGTGGTGGCACCCGCCCCGTGGAATGCCCTCCCAACAGATGTCAAAGAGGAAAACAACTACCAGACTTTTAGAAGACATCTGAAGGCAGCCCTGTTCAGGGAGGCTTTTAATGTTTAATAGATTATTGTGTTTTATTTTTCTGTTGGAAGCCGCCCAGAGTGGCTGGGGAAACCCAGCCAGATGGGCGGGGTATAAATAAATTATTATTATTATTATTATTATTATTATTATTATTATTATTATTATTATTATGCAACCCCCATATCAGTTGTGGACCTACTGTACAGTGGTACCTCGGTTTATGAACACAATTGGTTCCGGAAGTCTGTTCATAAACTGAAGCATTCATAAACTGAAGCGAACTTTCCCATTGAAAGTAATGGAAAGTGGATTAATCTGTTCCAGACGGGTCCGTGGAGTACTTAAACTGAAGCGTTCATAAACTGAAGCATGGGTGTAATTGGTTCTGGAAGTCTGTTCATAAACTGAAGCGTTCATAAACTGAAGCGAACTTTCCCATTGAAAGTAATGGAAAATGAATTAATCCGATCCAGATGGGTCCGCGGCGTTCATAAACCGAAAATTCATAAACCGAGGTGTTCATAAACCGAGGTTCCACTGTATATTAAAATGATGTAAAATTACATAAATCAAAAGATGTCATCGGTTATGTGGCCCGAATTCATGGTGCAAGATGTAGATGAAAGTTTCTGCGAACACTTACGAAATCCTACAAAAAAAGCATCAAATCACAAAAGACAAGGTGCTGCAAAGCAGAGTGTGCTCAATAATTTGCAAAACAAACAAACAAACAAACAAAAACAACAAAGAGAGATGACACCCATTATACCACTGGTCCTGCAATTTCTGAAGGCCGTTTAGCCGGCTTCACATTAAGTTGATCTGAAGTTGCTGGGCAAATCTCAGACTGCTGATCTCGAGGCTCTAAGTGTGAGGTGACAGCTGTGCGCATCCCGCAAGATGCTCTCATTTGGTGCAGGAGGCTTTGCGATCCACGTGGAGACACCAGATGCTCGGAAATGGAGACTTGTCAGTCCCTCTTAATCTGGTCGGCTGAATAGTACGATTTGTTGTGTCCGCCTTGTTTAATTTAAAGAGAACTGTGCTTATTTAGGACATGTCTTTTTGCTGTTTTGAAATGGGTGGAGGGGAAAATGCATCCCAAAGAGCCAAATGCAACCCTCCAACCTGCTCTCCTTGGCCTCTGGGATTCTCTCTAAGGCTACACCTTTTGCCCCAGGCCATACCCATCATGCCTTGCATTGCCCCCCCCCCCCGCAAGTGCTTTTTCCTGGCTGGAAAGTGTCCCTTGAAAATAGAAGGGTGCGTGGGTGGGTGGGTGGGTGTGTAAATCTCTGGCCTCCAGTAGCTGAAATCTGGCTTGCTGTGTAACAGCAAAAGTTGCATCAATTGCTCTGCCTACTTTGGACTCTGGGTCCTCTCTCTTTGTTGCCTATGGCCCCACCTACTATTGGCCTTTGGCCCCTAGAAGCTTGCTTGTGAAGCTGAAGAAAGCTGCTTCACCTCTCTATTAGGATATTGCTCTTTTAACATGTGCAATGATGGAATGATTCTTTATTTTTTTTCTTATTTTAACGTCTCAAAGATAAAAGGGTTTTCTGAGCAGTATGGCGTAGTAGAACATTACAGGATGGGAGACACCTGGCTTGAGAGCAATACATGTGAAAAGGATCTAGGAGTCTTGGTAGATCACAAACTTGACATGAGTCAACAGTGTGATGCAGCAGCTAAAAAAGCCAATGCAATTCTGGGCTGCATCAATAGGAGTATAGCATCTAGATCAAGGGAAGTAATAGTACCACTGTATTCTGCCCTGGTCAGACTTCACCTGGAGTACTGTGTCCAGTTCTGGGCACCACAGTTCAAGGAGGATACTGACAAGCTGGAATATGTCCAGAAGAGGGCAACCAAAATGGTCAAAGGCCTGGAAACAATGCCTTATGAGGAACGGCTTAGGGAGCTGGGTATGTTTAGCCTGGAGAAGAGAAGGTTAAAGGGTGATATGATAGCCATGTTCAAATATATAAAAGGATGTCATATAGAGGAGGGAGAAAGATTGTTTTCTGCTGCTCCAGAGAAGCGGACACGGAGCAATGGATTCAAACTACAAGAAAGAAGATTCCACCTAAACATTAGGAAGAACTTCCTGACAGTAAGAGCTGTTCGACAGTGGAATTTGCTGCCAAGGAGTGTGGTGGAGTCTCCTTCTTTGGAGGTCTTTAAGCAGAGGCTTGTCAGCCAACTCTCATTCTTTGATTGAGTACGTTTCTTTGGGGAAATGGTGGGTGGATTTAGCTTTGGGCTGTTATAGGTGTGCTGGTAACTGGGAAGAGTAGGGCAGCTTCCCCCAACCTCGTACTCCCCAGAGCTTCCATCAGGCTCAGACAACATGGCCAAGGGATATGGATTGTGGGAGTTGAAGTCCAACAACATACAGATAGCACCAGGTTAGGAAATTCTGCAGCAGGGTGTCTGAGAAAGGCACCGATACCAGAGGAGGGGTAGTCAAGAAATTGAGCATCCTTATTCAATTTCTGCAAGGTTAACTGGGGCAAGAGGCAAAGCTCACATGGAATGGAGGAACATCTCCATTTCTGTTTGCACAATCTGCCAGCCTGGACCTGCCAGGAGTCAACACTTTGCCTCAGGGAGAGGGTAGGAATTTGATGCCTTTTGTACTCAAAGCCAAGTCACACTTCCTGAAACAAAATGAGAACTGAAACACCGCCATCCTTCAAAATCTGCACATATCTGAATTTTCCAATGCAGTTATTCAACCGAAGAAGGCTTTTAAAGATGCAGCTGTATTAGGGGGATATGTGCATAAAAAATCAATCTATTAGTGAAAACAACATACAAAAATGTGTTATATAATGATGACATTTACTGCAGAAATGTATAGATCAGTCAAACTCCACAGAAAAAAGGTTTATTAGGAGCAATTTGACACTGAATAATTTTAACAAGGGTTGTTTAAAAAGAAATTTGTAACTTGTTGAAGAAATGCAGATGGATTTCATGGTTAAGCATGAGATGAGATGTTGATCCAGCAAGCTCCACCCCGCCTGCCTCTTAATTTGATGAGTGGGGCAGGCACAAGGCTTAGTGTGGCCATTGAGAGGTATCTCTGTTCTGGGCAAGCAAACAGGCACTTCCACCAATGAGGGCATGTGTGAGGTTTGCTCTTGTTGGCACTGTTTGTCTCTGTGTCCTTGTCAATGGAAGTGCCAGCTCAGCATCAAACTTACTTTCAAGCCACTCTCACAAGTTTCCTGCTGTGGCATCAGACTGGCCACAAGATGCTGGACTAGATGCCCCCCCCCCACTTTGGCCTGACCCAGCAGGCTCTTTTATATTCTTTTTTTAAAAATACTTTTTATTCATTTTTTCCACAAATCTTTATATACACAACAACAACAATGCAAATGACTAAAATACAATTAAAACAAACAATAAAATCACAAGACAAAAACGAAGAAAAAATTATTTTATCCTTACTAATTTTTTTATTTTCCATCTTAGGGGGGCTTCCCTTGGTCCCTCCTTTTGAGCTTCCTTTTCTATTACCTCTTTAGCAGGCTCACCTTGTAAATATGTCACAACCTAATTTTAAATTCAATTTTCAACATGAAGTAACTCTAGAACAAACCGAAAACTTCCTTCTACTTCTCTCGGCTATCTTCTATATTATAATGTTTTATTCAGATCACTTTTAAATTTCTGCCCATCTTTTTCCATCTTTTCCTCCTCTTGATCATGGAGTCTCCCAGTCATCTTGGCGAGTTCCATATATTCCATTGTCTTCATCGCTCTTTTATATTCTTCTGCTCTTGTGCTCAGGTCCTGCTTTTGAACTTGGGGAATCTGGTTGGCCACCGTGAGAACAGAATGCTGGTCTAGGTGGGCACCCTTTGGCCTCACCCAGCTGCAGGACCAATCTTAGGGGAATACAGGCAGACTTTGGCAGTGGAAGCTAGAGGTGAACACATGTTTCTATCACCTTCCCTTTCCTGGACTAATGGTGCTGATGGACAGCAGTCCATGGCGACTAATTGGAGAGGGTTGGCAGGTGCCGGTTTGTACATTTCATTTCTCAAAAAAACCAAAACAAACCCCCAAGATCAGGTGCACAGCTTGCCTCCCCTGTCATGTTGTGACCACCTGGTGTGCTAATGGCATCATCCGCAAGATCATTCAGGTATATAACTTTATTCAGTTGTGTGTGTTTGTGTGTGTGCACAGTGTGTGAGGGAACTAATGAACATTCCCCTGTGTTGTCAGAGAAGAAGGATGTTCTGTGGTTTTTGGAACCTATTTGTGGATTTTTTTTTGCAAAACCTGGGCTGCATCCAGCAAATGATCTGCTCAAGATCTGCGGCCTTGGAATGGTGGAGAGAGGGGAGGGCAGAATCAGGTCAGGAGTGATCTCTTGGTGTCCTGGTATGATTATTGCTATTAATAAGAGCAGCAGGGAGTCATCTGTTTCTCGCACACACCCGTTGGGCAAAGGGGAAAATAATGGTCAGGCCTGTGAAGACCGTCTGCCTGGGCTGATTAGACTTGGTAGAAGCCAGCACAGGTGTTGCTGCTAATTGACATAATCAGTCCTGAAATGTGCTGAAATCAGGTGCTGGCTAGAGGAGAGAGGAACAGAAGTGAAGGTGGGATCACATAAAGTACCGTCCCTTGAGAGGAAACCTTAGCCAAGGAAAGGAGAACAGATTTTGTCAGGCTCCAAGTCCCATCAGGCAGCATGGCCAGTAGTTAGCAATGGTTGTTGTTGTTGTTGTTGTATATTAAATTTATGGTGAGTGTTGTGGTTCAGGAATATCTGGATGGTTGAAGAGTTTCCCACCCCAGCTCTAGATAATGGACTCCCGAGTAGGGTTGCCAGACTCAATAGAGGACAGGATTTCTGTGCCTTTAATTGCCCTGCTCTCTTTTGAGTCTGGAAACCTTGAAGAGAAACCAGCAGACCCTTAGCTTGGAAATTAAACAAAGGGTCTTTTGAGTCTGGCAACCCTACTCCCAAGTCCCATCGGTCCCAGCCAGCATAGCCATGGCTCAGTGACGATTGGGAGTTGGAATCAAATATCTGGATGCAACAAAACAAAACAAAAACAAAAACAGATTACCAGGTAGAATAATGCTATGTGAAATGCCCTGAGACCTCTGGGTATAGGGTGGTATATAAATAATAATAATAATAATAATAATAATAATAATAATAATAATAATAATAATAATAATAGAAATGTAGAGTTGGAATCCCTGACAGATAGCCATACAACCTCTGTTTAAAAACCACCAGTGAAGGAGAGAACACCAAGGGGGTCCATTCCACTGTCAAACAGTGAGTTTTCTGAGTTTCCCATCAGAAAACTCTTCCTAATATTTAGCCGGAATTTCCTTTGCACAGTCAGGCGGAGTCCCCCAAAGCCCCCAGGCAGCCCCCTAGTGGAATGATGACACATGACCATGTTCTTATGGGATTAAAATTGGCCACAACTTTATTAAGAATTCGGATGTAGGGAGACCTTGGCTCAGGCATTGGGCGTATAGCCTTCCCAGCCCCCAGCCAGGGATCTGGGTAATTTCAGGGTTATCCAGCATGTGTGGGGGTTGGGCAGACAAGTCTCTCTGGAGAGGGAGGGCAATGACAGCCTATTGCGTATGGTCGATGCCTCGCCCTTAGCCTCATTGACAGGAACCCTGTTATCGCTGCTGCAATGGGGGTGGGGGGTCACTGACCCATGCCCCCCTATTTATGTAGATGGATTCTGCCCAAGGCCTGCATCTGCCAAAGTTGTGACGAATTGCTACGGGAAAGGCGAAACCTGCCAATGCAGGGGAAATTCTTTTCCGGCCCTTCAACAGCAGCCTTGTCGTAGCAGCGCCTGCGTGCGTGTATGCCTGTGGAAGAAAATAACCTGTAATGCAATCATTATTATTTGGGGGGGGGGAGTGGAGGGTGGGAAAGCTTCTGGAGCCGTTGACTGCTTCCCAGGAATGACTCTGCTTCAGCCGTGTTCAAGGTAAGGTTACCTCCTCCTACCTGGCCAATCCCCCCGGCAACGCTGGGTTGGACAGGTAACTGCATGGGCGGAGACCACCAGTATCCAGCCCGGGAAGGCAGTGACAGCCTCAGAACTTCCAGTGCTGCCCCAGGGATCCCAGGGGGCTGCTCACGACTGCGCAAAATGTGCCTCCCCTTTTATGCGGGGAACGGTCATTCTTGTAATTTGAATCCATTGGTTCAAGGCTTCTCCTCTGGAGGAGCAGAATGCAAGCTGGTCAGTTTCATTGCTTAAAGCTGACTGCTGAAGACACCCAGGACTGTTGAGCAGGAGTCCCCAGACGAACTTTTGGGTTGGAGAACTGTATAAACAATTCAGAGAAACGTGAATTTTGAAGGAGAGCTGTGCTTTGGTTCATTTAGTTTTTGAAGTGTGCCTTAGATACGTTTTCAGTAAATTGCAACCTGTACAAATTTATCCTCCACCTCTAGGCTGAGTGTGTTGGAGTTTGGTGTGTGTGTGGTAGCGGAGTGCTTTTTGAAAAAATGTAGAAACACAAGGTTTACTGCTCCTCACAGGCAGAGCGCCATTTTGAGTACAATCGTATGTTTAGCCACCACAGAGTCTTGAAGTTAAGAAAAAAGGGTCTGAAGAACAGGCAAGAAATAGTAAAGCCTGAGGTGGTGATGGGGGCAGCTGTAAGCATTGCAGGTTTACTCCAAATGGAATCTGCCTCCCCAAGGCTTAAATCTATGGGGGGTGTTGACACATGGCTTTTGGAAGTCACCTCTGTGGCACTCCCTTAAACTGTTGCATGTATCAAAAGTGACAAGCGGAAGCTTGTTCGTTTGCTCTCGCCCATCAATACTCAAGCAGCAGAAAAGAAGAAGAAGAAGAAAGAGGAGAGGAAGACAAACTCCTTTTTCCATGCCAGTTAGAAAAGCCTATTGATTCTTCTCGTTTTAAGAGGCTGCATTCTGCACTGATTGAAACCTCCATCAGAGGCTTAAGATAGCTCTTTTCATGCTTGAGTTAGCTGTAAAAGAGCGGGTCTTTTATTGACTGGTCAACTGACTCATTTTCCCCTTGATTTACCTCCAGGTAGGGACTTTTTCTCCCGAGGATCTATATGTCGAGGTCTTTGCCGCATGACAGGGCGCCCAGTGGGGCTTGACCATGTCAGTTGAGAGGAGGGGGCATTGCATTGCTTCATGACCCCCCCCCATCCTCAAGTTGTGGGAAATTGGGCAGAGGGAGCCTTGACAGGGTCACCTTGCTATGGGGAAAGGAAAGCGCTGGAAAGGCACCTGCTTATTTGCAAACTAGCAAATTTCACCGGCATGCTCGCACCTCTGAAGAGAAAAGTCAATTCCTCTTTTGCAAGAGCAGCTTCACCCACTCTTGAGCTGAAATGCTGATTTATGTTAATAGACCCCATGAGTGTGCATGTGAAATTAAGAGTTTTTGCTCCAACCTGCATCACTTTACAAGTGATTTAATCTAACCATTTATTTCTGCATTGCAGTGTGGTAGGTTAGATGGTCTTTTGGGTCCCATCCAATGCTTACAATTCTTTGATCTGCTACCTGTTAACAACTCAATATGGATAAAAGAAGTTCTTCGTGCAACAATATAGTTAAAATATGGGACTCGCGGCCACAGGAAGCAGGGGTGGCCACCAGTTTGGATGGCTCAGACAAATTCATGGGGGGAGAGGGCTACTGATGGCTGCTTTCATGATGGCTGTGCTCTGGCTCCACAGTTGGACGCAGTGATGCCTCTCTATGCCAGCTGATGGAATCCACTGGAGGGGAGAGGGCTCTTGTGCTCAGGTCCTGCTTGCTGGTTTCTCACAGGCATTGTGAGAACAGGATGCTGGACTAGATGAATCAAGAGTCCAACTCTTCATCCTTTCATTTGAACCACAAGCACTGGAATATTTTTCATTACTTTTTTAATATATAAAAAAGACTTCATTAAGTAGTCAAAATAATTCACAACAAAACAAAAAACAGAGCCAGGCGGTGACTTGCTGTTATAGAGCAATAATACATGGTTGGCTATGGCATCAGAATATGAAGAGGTCTAATCTAAAGTGGCCCAGGTGGCACTGTGGTTAAACCACTGAGCCTATGGCTTGCTGATCAGAAGGTCGGCGGTTCGAATCCCTGTGACGGGGTGAGCTCCCATTGCTTGGTCCCAGCTCCTGCCAACCTAGCAGTTCGAAAGCACGTCAAAGTGCAAGTAGATAAATAGGAACCGCTACAGCGGGAAGGTAAACGGCATTTCCATGTGCTGCTCTGGTTTGCCAGAAGCGGCTTTGTCATGCTGGCCACATGACCTGGAAGCTATACGCCGGCTCCCTCGGCCAATAATGTGAGATGAGCGTGCAACCCCAGAGTCGGTCACGACCTGACCTAATGGTCAGGGGTCCCCTTACCCCTTACCCCTTACCCCTTAATCTAAAGTCAGACAAGAAAGTAGAATTATTGTTTGCACAGGAACAGTGAGGGCTATTAATAGTGGATATCAGTGCCAAATAAAGTCGAATATTAATATACACCCATCACAACGCCCACTGTGTGATGGTGTAGTCCATTGGCTTGGCTGTGAGTCATGAAACATGCATCAAATGAATCAACTTTTCTGAAATTGCAATATGCAGGACTTTCTGAAACCAAATGAGAATGGAAAAGTCTGACATATTTCTCCATCCTGGGGCGATGCTCAACCTAGCCATATCCAACAAATATACAACGAGGACTGGACTCTTAATTTATTTTTAGATGAAAGATGGGGCACATTCTTTGCATGCAGAAGACATCTGGTATCTCCAGGTAGGACTGGGGAATGACCTCTCTAGCTGAAAAGCTGGAGAGCTCCTGGCTGTCTGGGTAGAGAATACTAACAGTCTGACTCTGTGTAAGGCAGCTTCCTCATGCTCCTATGTAACATGCAAGTTCAGCATTGAAGGGAATGGTTGTCCAGCACCACCTTATGTGACCAAGGAACTTCTAACGGAGGTTCTCTATAAGATAGCTTGAAAATGACTTGTCTAAAGCAAGTAAAATGTAGGAAAAGAGCCTGGGTGAAGAAGGAAGAGAGGCCTGGAGAGACCCTGTCGAACACACAATAAATTTGTTCAAACATTGCAAAGCTCCGAGGTCCCTGAAGCACCTGCTCTTTCAATTGCAACCTTTCTGATTATTTTGACATCTTCTGTTAGAGTCAATTACACTCTTCTGGAGGCAGTTGGAGACCTGGACTCTGCTCTGGCGGAGATGAACTTTTACTCTCTCATTCGGAGCTTGGTTAATATGTTTTGGGCATCCAATAAGGGGAAAGGAGAATAGGAAGGAGGGAGTTTGGGCAGGAAGACGGGAAGCGTCCATAAAGATGCACCATTAATCTCCCCAGGTGCATAGTTTGCAAGGGCTGATAGCTGCCTCTGGAACCCAAATAATCTTAGGTTTATTCAACCTCACATTGAATAGCGAGATTTGTTAAGCTCCCTTCCCATCTCCTGCTAAAGGAATTTGATTTCGCACTTCTGCAGAAATGTGAGGATGGATGTCTTTCAGTTTACGCCTTGTTTCAGACAGTACAAATTAGGAACGTTTGCTTTTAAATGCAAAATGAATCAAATCTCTTCTGCATCCCTAACTGGTGAGCAGTGGAACTTTTTAAGAGAGGTTCTGCTCCATGTAAAACTTCAGGATGAAAGGTTTGGAGCGTGCATCATTTTATTGTGGGGAAAAGACCAAAATACAGTTTTCCTAACCCAACACTTTTGCAAGAGAGGCCCTTGAGGGAACAGAAGTTTTCTTTGTTTTTAATTAGGAAATTCTGCTTCCTGCAGTTGCAACATCAGATTTTATGGCCACAGCTCAGCGAAAAACTCAGTCCCAAATCAATTTTCATCAGAAATTAATCATGCCAGTGGTGATCATGCCCCTCTCCCCTCCGATATCCATGCAGGCTTCAAAGTCAATGCAGCTGAGATGCCCTGAAGGGTAGGAAACGGAGCTATGCTTAAAGATTCTCAGGGTTTTGATTTTCAGGTGGAAATTAACTATTTCACTGATCTGGATATCTTTCCTGGAAAAAACAACAGCACTAGATGGTGTGAATATTTGCTTTTATTTCAACCTATTCGATTATCCCTGACCCACACCCAACCATTCCAGATTCAGACCAGCCTTTTGGGGGTGTTATCGAAAACTGGCAATTCCACATGGGATGCAGATTTCAAAGGGGTTTAAAGAAATCCATGGAGGATCAGCATACCAATGGCTGCTAACTATAACTCTGGATACTTGCTGCTGAGGATCGTAAGTGGTGAGTCTGCTGTTGCCCTCATGCTCTGCTTGGGGGCTTCCCAGAGGCATCCGGTCGGTCACTGTGAGTTAGTAAAGGTTCAAAAAAAGAGCAGCCAATATGCTCAAGAGGATGGAGTGATTTCCTTGTGAGGAACAGTTGCAGCATTTTAGTTTAGAGAAAAGACAAGCAATAGCTGATGTGATAGAAGTTGACAAAATGAGGCATGGCATGGAGAAAGTGGATAAAGAAAAGCTTTTCTCCCTCTACTCTTGGACATCCAACGAAGCTGAATGTTGTGTGATTCAGAACACATAAAAGAAAGTCCTTCTTCACACAGCACATTGTTAAACTACTCCATCCCACGAGAGGCAGTGATGGCCACCAATGTTGATGGCTTTGAAAGAGGATCACACAGATTCATGGATGATAACAGTGGCTACTGGCCATGATGGCTATGCTCTGTCTCCATGGTTAGAGGCAGTAATGCTTCTCAATACCAGTCGCTGGAAACCACAGGAGAAGTGAGTTGCTCTTTTGCTTGCTGGTTTTCTACAAACATTTGGTTGGCCACTGTGAGAACCAGATTGTGGACTAGATGGGCCATCATTGCTCTGATCCAGCAGGGCTCTCCTTATGTTCCTATTAGCATATACAAATCTTTATCAACAAGTGTGGATTATATTGGTTTTCGTAAAAATGTGGTCCAAATATGGACCAAATCCCCCTCTTTCTCTCTGTTTCCTGCATGTTGATCGGTAAGGAAGATGGAGCAAGCTTGTTTTCTGCAGCCCCAGAGGGTAGGATCTAAACCAGGGTTTCTCAAACTCAGGTCTCCAGCTGTTTTTGGACTACAGTTCCCATTGTCCATGACCACTGGTCCTGCTAACTAGGGATGATGGGAGTTGTAGTCCAAAAAAATAGCTGGAGACCCAAGTTTGGGAAACCCTGATAGAAATCAATGTATTCAGTTGACAAGAAAGATGTTCTGGCTAAACCAGGCATCCCCAAACTTCGGCCCTCCAGATGTTTTGGACTACAATTCCCATCTTCCCCGACCACTGGTCCTGTTAGCTGGGGATCATGGGAATTGTAGGCCAAAACATCTGGAGGGCCGCAGTTTGGGGATGCCTGGGCTAAACATTAAGAAGAACTTTCGGATAGAAAGAAAAGTTCAGCACTGGAACAGACTCACTCAGAAGGTGCTGGATTCTCTTTGATTGGAGGTTTTTCAACAGAGTTTGGATGGCTCTCACTTCTGGATTTTGTAGCTGTGATTCCTGCATTGCAGGGGATTGGACGAAATGGTCCGTGGGGCCCCTTCCAACTCTACAATTCTATGATTCTATAATAATGCATCTCCCATCCCATTCCCTTCATAAATAACTCTCACTTTCTTTCTTATAAACTGGTGCTGTAAATATGTCATGATATAGCATAAACCACTGGAGACTGTTTCCAGTTTCTTTCTTTTTTTTAAGTACAATTGCTCACTGTTGCATGGGAAGTCTTTAACCCTTGAATGAATCTTTTAGCCCCCACATCCTGCCATCACCCTAGAAAATTGCATGAGCTCCATCAGGTTTGACAGGTAGATGGAGAGTGTTTCTCTTCTCCCTCTGTGATTATCAGGGCAATGTTGACAGCACTTCCTCTAATCCAAGTCTGTGTGAACCTCAGTTTAGCAGTTTCATCCTTGTGGTGTACCGGTGATGATACAGTTTGGTCTGTGTAATTTCCTGAGGCAATTGGCTGCCTGGGTAATTAACATGCAATTAAGCACTCTCTCCCATTACTAAGCCCCTCAGAATTAGTTACTTAATTATCCCTCTTTCCACCAGCTCACACCATTAACCTCAATTGTCCAAACCAGTAATGGGTGACTTCTGTATTCTTGGAGGATGTTCCATTCTCCATTCCATCATCTGTGGGCCTTTGGGATATTGCCAGGGTGGGATTATGGGGCATGGGCCAGGAATAATTTTCTAAGTGTTTCTGGGAAAGGGTTTGGGGAAAGTTGAATTGGGAGGGTTATCTGGGTTACTGAACAGGGTACTAATTTGGAAGCTTAAATTAATTTAAAACAGCTTTATCTGGGGATGATTTGGGAGTAATGGGATTAAATTAATTTGGACCAGGTTCTGTTGGGGAAATTAATTGGAGCTAAATGGTTTGAATAGGATTGATTTAGGGTGATCCTGGATGGGGAGCAAATAACGACAAGTTTATCTGGCATAATTTGTATGGGGAATTATCTGGCATTCATTCTATAACATTTATTTTTGCAAGTTCTACACATAGTGGACCTACATTAGTCATGCCTGTGAATTTCAATGGGTCTATTCTGAGTAGGAGCAGAATTACCAATTCAAGTCTTAACTGGACAGGCCCATGGCCTAAATCTTTTAAATA
The DNA here is from genome assembly GCF_963506605.1 of Zootoca vivipara. Lineage (NCBI taxonomy): Eukaryota > Metazoa > Chordata > Lepidosauria > Squamata > Lacertidae > Zootoca > Zootoca vivipara. Next base: position 72,776,821 of record NC_083281.1, read on the forward strand.
CCTAGCAACACCACTAGCTGTGAGCCAAGTGATCTGTTTTGTTGTGTAGTTACAAGGGCCTGCCCTGTTCTGCTCCCATGGTGGATGTTAGTTGGTTCAGTACCAAAGAGAGCTCCAAGTCAGTAACTTGCTCCCAACAAGGGTTGGAGGTGATTTGGAGAGTTTCTGCAGAAATGCCAACATCATGTCATAAACCTGTTGTTTGAAGCCAATGAAGTTTTACTCACAGAAGTCCAACTGAAATGAAATTCTTTTTAGTTAGTCATGTTGATTGATTTCAGTGAACCTACTCTAAGTAAGAGTAGTGTTGGATACAACTCCAGATGACTCCATCCAGGTTCCCACTGCCTTATGGATGTTGCAACATTCCTTAATGCTGATAAGAAGTCAATTAACTTCCTCTTCCTCCTCCCCTGTCAAGGGGATGAAGTGGCTCCCCTATGAAGAAAGGTTGCATCATTTGGGATTTTTAATTTAGAGAGATGACATTTAAGAGATGACATGAAAGAAGGTAGAGCCCACAGCACAGCTGTCGGTGGAGCATGAGACTCTTAATCTTAAGTTCATGGGTTTGAATCCCACATTAGGCAAAAAAAGAGCCCTGCATTTTAGGGGGTTGGACTAAATGACCCTCATGGTCTCTTCTGATTCTACGATAGTTCTGAGTTTATAAAATAATGCATGGCATGGAGAAAGTGGATAGAATAAAGTGTTTTCCCCCTTTCTCATAACTCATTGACATGCAATAAAACTGAATTCAGGACACACAAAATGAATTACTTCTTGACTCAGTACATAAAAGGAAGTACTTCTAAACACATAGTTTAATCATGGTACTCACTCCCACAGGAAGCAGTGATGGCCACCAACCCAGATATTTTTTCAAAGCAGATTGGACAAATTCATGGAGGACTCAACTATTGATGACTACTAGCCATGACGGCTGTGCTCTGCCTCGATTGTCAAAGGCAATAATGCTTCTGAATCCCAGTCACTGGAAACCACAGGAGGGGAGATGATGGTTCTTGGCTTCAGTTCCTATTTGTGGGTTTCCCATTGAGGCATCTGTTTAGCTACTGTGATAATAGAATGCTGGAGTAGATGGGCTGTTGGCCTGATTCAGCAGACTCTTCTTAAAATAAAAATTTATAAATTCCAGGATTTGTTGCTTCTGCTAGCAACTCAGAGTGGAAGCTAAAACTCTTTGGCTGAGTAAATATGGTTTAATCCTATCTGAAGGCCCATGCAGTATATGTCTCTGATTGCCTCTGCAATAATGCTTGCTGATGTATCAAACTTTAGCTTGTAGATGTCTCAACTCAAGAGGGCGACATATGGAAGAATGTAATGCCATTTCCAACTCAGTGCTTGAAGCTTTGCCTTGTTGAATCTCATTCTGACAGATTTTGATTCAGGAAAAAAAAGATTAAAGAAACAGAGCTGAGCTTTTAAGGACAGAAACTCCCTTGTGGCATGAAGTTATGAAGGTGTATTCTAAAGCAGCTTTTCTCAATCTGGTGCCATCCAAATGCTTTGGACGACTGCTTCCAGCAGTACCAGCAGATATTGCCAATGGTCAGGGATAATGGGATTTGTCATTCATAAAATCCAGAGGGCACAGAGTTGGGGGAGGCTGCAGGAAAGATACATTCCATTAGATAAGATAATAGTGGGTGCATTTCCAAGTGGACATCTTTTACAGGCAGTGGTGGGAATTCCAATTGTGGTTATGGTGGAGATACAATAAAGTCCACAGCTGCTACACCATCACTACACTCTAAAAAAAATGTAGACTCCCCCCCCCCCGAACTCTAGAAGAGAAAGCAATTTATTACCAAGTCAATTCTGAGTGAGCGGTGTCCAGTAGTTGGTAATAAAAAGAATGTATAAATTTGTCTTTGTTTTTAAAATGCATTTGTACACCAGGGGTTGGGGGTGAGATTTTTTTTGGAGGAATTTAGTCCTTGTGACTTCTGATACAAACTAATCCAATCTACACTTCCTGGAACAATTACCAAGCCCATTCTGAGTGAGGGATGTTCCGTCACTCCTCATAAAAATTCTGCATACCGTTTTCTTTCTTTTTCATTTTCGTTAAAAAATATATATTTGTACATAGAGCTTTGTGAGGAATTCAACCATTGTTCATTCTGCTGCAGGCTGATCTGATCTACACTTGTTGGGAAAGCCAGTTCTTACCCCCCCAACCCCCCCAGTTTTCATGTGTCCCAAATATTTTGATAAGGGGAGGGAGGGAGGGAAATTAGAATGTGTTTTAAAATGTGTATTTAAATTCAGGTCAGCTTGCAACTGAACTTTGCAATTTAAATCCACATTTGTTTTTTTTTTTTTTAAAGTGCCGATGAATGGAAAAATGAGATGAAATGGTCATAAGATGCATGCTCGCAAAAGATACATTAAGTAGAAAGAATATGATTTGTCTATCCCTGTTTCATACCGGTGGAGAGAGTAATTCATTTAGTTTATAGGGAAGACAGAGGTGACCATCTTCAGACTGGACTACATGACCCTTGGGATCCCTTCCAACTCTACAATTCTATGATTCCATTAATGCAGACCTACCAATTTGCACTTTCTGGACAGAGTAAAACACAGCTGTCTTTCCAAGTGTGTCCTCCTCCAAAATGCATATGTTACAGGAAAGTGTCATGTGTACACAGGCCTAGAGAGGGTGTCGGGCATCCCTTCTAAAACCAGTGCCCGCTCTATCACCCTAGTTATTGCCCATGCTGATGAGAGCTGTAGTCCAAAATGCCCATGATGGCTGCAAATGATGGGAGTCATAGTCCAAAACATCTGAAAGGCACTAGCTTTGGGGCTATTCAGATGGTCATTAGCTGAAGGGAGGAAAAAACACACACCTTGTAGTAAGGTTTTTTTCCCCTCCCTTCAGCTAATGACCGTCTGAATAGCCCCAACTCAAGAAGGCTATTTTTCATCTGGACTTCACATCATGATTTTTAGTAGGGATGTTTTTTTTCTGGAACTCCAAAAGTGTCAGAGGACTTGAAATTACCATTTGTTCCTAGAGGCAGGGAGCCTCCTCATTCTTAGTGGATTCGCCAGGGGGAAAAAAACAAAATCCCTGCCTTGGCTGAGATACTAAATTGTGAGTTTGATGGTCCTTTTTAAGAGGGGAAAGAAATGCCTTGTAAAAGTTGCTCCGAAGTCTCCATTACTTTTATCACCCTTGTCAATTTGATGCAGGAATCCTTTTTTTTGGGGGGGGGGGGAGGCTGAAGCAGGACAGAGTTTATAACTTTTGTAGCAGTAGGAAAAAATAAAAGATGTACGATTCACTCAATGTAGAGTCATAGAATTGCAGAGTTAGATGTGACCCCCAAGGATCTTCAAGTCCAACCCATGATTACTTGTGAAACTCCCTGTATCTATTGAATGTGTGGGTGTGGGTGTTTTGTTTTGTTTTGCCTCCGGCAAGTGGTAGGTCAGGGAATAAAGTGGAAGGTGGTGGTTGTAAGAAGGGTGATTCCAACTCAGCGTTAGGAAGATCTTTCTGATGGTAAGAGCTGCTCAACAGTGGAATGGACTCCCTCTAAAGGTGGTGGATGCTAATTTGTTGGAGGTTTTTCAGCAGAGGTTGGGTGGCCATCTGCCAGGGATTCTGTAGCTCTGATTCCTGCATTGCAGGGAATTGGACTAGATGACGCCTGGGGGTACTTCCAAGTCCACATTTCTATGATTCAATGATGATGTTTAAAACATCAGGATGGTGGGGGGGAGAACCCTGCTCTTGAACTCAGGTCCTGCTGAGTGTTTCCCAGAAGTATCTGTTTGGACACTGTGAAAAGAGGATGTTGGACTAGATAGGCCATTGGCCTGACCCAGCAGGCTCTTATTATGGCCTTACGGTCTTCTGTTAGCCTTTTTTCTTCTTCTTCTTCTTCAAAATGCAAAATGGGAAAATTAGACATTTCCCTATAGACTTCAGGTTATTCACACCATTTTATATGTTGTTGTGCAACCCTAACCCTGCCATTTTTCTGTTCATTTGTATACCTGCAGGTCCTGCTATCTGCCCACTCACTATGCTATGTGAAAATTCCCTTATCCAAACATAAATAATTTTACCCAAACTATACGCACCACAGATTCAGTTATTTGAACAGCCAATGTTTGTCCTCTTCTTTACTTCCTTACTTATGTGTGCTTTGCTGGTTGGTGGCAGCCATTCATGGGAGGGAGTGGGGAGAGAGATTGGAGAAATCCAAGAAGAGGAGAGATGGGACAAATCAGTTTTACTTTTGTCTCACTTTTTCTGGTTGGCTGCAGTCATTTCAGGTAGAAACCACTGTTGGGGGAAAGAAAGATTTTTTTTAAAAAAAATAATGGATTAGAAATGTTGCCATAGAAATCAATGGAAATCATTGACTCTTCCTGTGAATGCTTGCCTAATGAACCATTTCCAGGGAACACATTTTGTTTGGTAAGTAAGCCCTGCATGTATTCAATGAAGGGAAACCAAATGCCCACAAATGGGTCTATTTTTTTTTTACATTGTCCATGATCACCTGTCACTTGTGGGAGATGATCTCCAGCAAGGCTATATGTCAAATTTTAACCTACTGATGATTCAGATATGTAGATGTGAAATTCTTCCAAAATCTTGCTGTTGCCAACTGGGCCACAATAAGAAGATGGATAAGTTCCTTGTTCTTTGAAATCTCATTTGGACCATCAAACAGATTCAATAGTACCAAGCATGAGGAACAAAAGGATGAACTTTCTGACAGTTAGAGGTTATTTGACAGTGGAACAGACGCCCTTGGGTTCTCCTTTGTTGGAGGTTTTTAAGTAGAGGATCGATTGCCATATATCAGGGACTATTTAGCTGTGATTCCCGCACTGCAGGACTATGTGGCCATTGGGGTTCCTTCTAACTTTGCAATTCTATGATTCTTATAAGCTAGCGGTTACACAATTTAAGAGATTCCTATGAATACTCTCTCCCAAAAGCGCTGGACCCCTAGAAAATCCCACCCCATGTGTTGATATGTGCCCAGCTGATGGCACCCCCTCAAACACATGGGAGAATTGCCACGCTTTGAGGGCACACTCCAGTCAGATCAAAGCATTTGAGGAGGGCACAGAGGAAGGGCATAGTCTTGGGAGGCAGGGTGTGCCTGTAGAGGTTTCCGAGGGCCAAATGAAAATGCCTGGAGGGCCACACTACGCCCCTGGGTCTGACCCCTGTGCTACAGTGATCAGGCTGTTAAGTAGTGAAGCTCAGGGGACATTGGCAGGATGTGTTATTATGGTGCCAGGGTCATAACTGAGAGTGACAGTAAATCATTAGAGTTTGACTAATACTGCTCCACAGTGGACATGGAGACCATTTAATGCTGCTGGCTTAGACCATAATAGATTGATGCCTGGCTCTGCCTCCATCGCTCTGAAGACCTCTGGACAGCGAATCCCATAACTGCTTGGGATATTGGGGTGTGCGTGTGGATTTCCAATGGAAGCATCACCCAGAAAATAGATAAGTGTAAGAAGAGATAAGGGGATTTGTGGTGCCCTGGTGAGAGAACCAAGCTAAATGCCCAGTAAAGCTATCTCTTCACCCGGGACGATTTCCGGTTTGAATGTTCTCCCAGTAAAAGAGAAATTTGATAGCGACTGCTGAAGAGGGAGAGAGGAATAGGAGAGGAATAGGAGCCTCACGTGAAGCACCAGTTTTGAGGGGCAGGCAGAGGGCAAGGCCACCCTGGGTGGAAAGAAAGGGGGAGTGGAGCCGAGCATACAAAAAACTCTTGATTTTTTAAAATAAAAAATGCTTTGTGCATCTGCATCTAATCCTGCCCCTTTATAAAAGTTATGTATAGGTGTGTATTTTTCTTTTGGTAAATCTACAATACAATACAATAAGAATTAAGGGTTTTTTCCAGGATGGTGGAGGGTGTGTGTGCTGTGTCCCGTTGGTGTAGTGGTGATGGCACTCACTCCGTGGGGCAGAGAGGAATGCCAAAAACAGAAGGTCAAGGAGGGTCAGTGGAGGGGAGAGTGACAAATGTTCCTATTTTCCCTCTTAGGAATATTGGAGGCTATGCAATTGCTGCTCTTGGAGGGGAATGGGCATATCCCAGGCATAGGCAAACTCAGCCCTCCAGATGTTTTGGGACTACAACTCCCATCATCCCTGACCAATGCTCCTGTTAGCTAGGGATAATGGGAGTTGTAGTCCCAAAACATCTGGAGGGCCGAGTTTGCCTATGCCTGGGATACCCTAAGAGTTCTCAGCACCCTTAACTAACTACAGCTCCCAAAATTCTTTGGGGGAAGCCATGTAGTTTAAAGTGGTATCGTAGCACTTTAAAATGCATGGTGTGAAAATAGCCTAAGAAAAGGAGTAGATTAGAACTTTCCTCCCTGAATTCTTCATGATAATGATGAGTCTGATCTCAGTGGAACCCAGAGTAGTCCCCAACATACCGTAATACAATGAAACTCAACATTTTTAAAACAAAAACAAAACACACACACGCCTGGTTGAAGATAGATGTTCTTAACTGCTGTCTAAAGACCATCAAGGTGGCTGGTTCAGTCACACTTCCCAAGGGAGGGAGTTTCCCAGCTGAACATCCACTGAGACATTCCTATCTCGGGCATTAGAAGAGAAGATGATGAACTATCGCTGGTGGGGAAATCACAAGCAAGGCTTCCCACACTGATCATTAAGGTTAGTAGGTATTCTTCACTTTTACTGCCTCTCTCTCTGATTCAGAACTGTGATGTCTCACCTGGAGTTGGAAGCCATCCATCCATCACCCAATAGGCTGAATTGCTACAACAACTTGTGTGGTGTTGTTTCATTTTATTGGAAATTCACAATAACCTATTTCTGGGTTCAGAACACTGACCTAAGAGTATGAAGAAGCAATATTTTTCACTCCCATAAATGAAGATCATGGGGGTACCTTCAGCCTCTACTCTTTTAGAGCTTGGAGCAACAACAGGAAGGGCTGTTACTGAGTGATAGAGCCCATGCTTTGCATGCAGACGGTATCATGTTCTACTCCTAACATCTCCAAGCAGGGGCCAGGAAAAGGCAGCTAGTTGGAATACTGGAGAGCTGCTGCCTGTCAGTGTAGACATCACTGAGCTAGATGACTTGGTGCAAAGTAGCCTCCTGTGTCTTGTTAGGAGCACCCATAGCTCAGTAGTGGAGTATCTGCCTTGCATACAGAAGATCCCAGGTTCCGTTACTCAGCCTGGACAGCTCAGTTGGTTAGAGTGTGATGCTGATAATGCCATGGCCACAGGTTTGATCCTTGTATGGGGTTGGACTAGATAATGGGTAGGCAAACTAAGGCTCAGGGGCTGGATCCGGCCCAATCGCTTTCTAATTCCGGCCTGCGGACGGTCCAGGAATCAGTGTGTTTTTACATGAGTAGAAAGCGTCCTTTTATTTAAAATGCATCTCTGGGTTATTTGTGGGGCATAGGAATTCATTCCCCCCCCCAAATATAGTCTGAGGGACAGTGGACCGCCTAACTGCTGAAAAAGGTGCTGATCTCTGGACTAGATGATCCTCAGGATCCCTCCAAACTCTACAATTATATGATTCTATGTCTCCAGGTAGGGCTGAGAAGGTCTCTTGTCCAAAAGCCAGAAGAGCCACTGCAAGTCAGTGTGGATGATATAGTGCAGAAAAAAGAGCTAAAAGCACCAATGATTTGACTAAGGGCTTATCTACAGGTAGGTAGCCGTGTTGGTCTGGGTCGAAGTAAAATAAAAAAAAATCCTTCAGTAGCACCTTAAAGACCAACTACCCTTTGCCCCACTCTTCCCAGACACAAATCTGTGCTTAAAAGCTCAGTGTCCATGGATTGCTGTTTGCTCCAGTTGAGCTTTAAAGAGTGTCTTTTTTGCAGGGAAAGCTCTGGAGCAAAAAATAAATAAAAAGGTGTGCGGGGGTGTGTGTGCTCAAGACATGGAGCTTTAAAGCACGGACCATGCCTAGCAAGAGCAGAGGGAAGGTAAGTGTGGATAAGTCCTCAGTGTAATGCAAATCACAAACTCATTACACCAACCAATAGTGTTAATAGGATGGAACTTCCTAAGAGGCGGAAACAGCAGACTAATAAGCTGCCTGCACTGGGTGGCAGTAGCTCTCCTAGGCTCTACAGATGAGTCTTTCCCAGCCCTACCTGGAGATGCCAGGGGTAAATACATTCTTAAGTAGTCCCTGTCTAACCCAGTGTGGACAGCACCTAACTGAACAAGGCATCAACATCCTGTAAATGTAGCAGTTCTTCAAAAGCTAAACTAGAGGCTTAGTGTGGGCAGCAGGTCATTCAATTGCAGCACCTCATTGACCTAATACAGCGCAGTCACTGGATAGTGCTGGTGGGAGAGGTAGAAGTCAGGGGTGTGTGATGGAAACACAAGCAGGGGTGTTTGTTTTCCATAACTGCTTCTGATTACCGGTAGGAGGAGTCAGATTGAGAGTTCAGCAGAAAGTTTGGCCCAGTGCTTGGGGGGTCATGGTGTAGAATTGGGTGGGTACAAATTGAATGCCTTCAAAAGAGGATTGGACAAATTCATGGAGGAGAATTCTATTGATGGCTACTGGCCATGATGGCTATACTCTGCCTCCGTGGTAGGATACAGGAATGCTTCTGAATTTCAGTTGCTGGAAACCACAGGAGGGGAGAGTGCCCTTGTACACAGCGTCCTGTTTGTGGGTTTCCTACAACTAGGCTTGCCATACAGCCTGGTTTTGACATGTCCTGGTTTTCGGTTGTAAAAACGGCGTCAGGGGGGAATTTGCCAAATCCGCAAAATGTCAGGGAAAACCCGGATGTATGGAGATACAATGGAAAAAGCAGAGAAAACAGCTCCAAAAGTTTGACATCACTATTGGGGGTGGGGATAGGTTTTGCGGGGAGCTCCACCTTCTTGGTATCTTTCTAAAAAAACAGCTCAACACCTTTGCGGGTGTCAGGAATTTTACTTTTGCTTTTTGAAATATGGCAACCCTACCTACAGTGATCTGGTTGGCTGCTGTGAGAACAGGATACTGGACTAAATGGGCCACTGACCTGATCCAGCAGACCTCTTCTTATGTTCTTAATAGAGGTGGTGGTGGTGGGAGGTCCCTGGAACTCCAAGGCAGGCAAATTGATGCTGCAGTTACGCTCGCAGCTCTCAAAGTGACGAGTAATGTCTCAAGGTAAATCTTGTTAACACTCAGAGCTTCTGAAACACCTTTTTTGCTTTTTATGCAGCCCTTCGCGGTACATACCAGCCTCAAAGCTGTGTCAAATCTCCTGGTTTAATTTACTCCCAGGAGTGCAAGAGCGGAAGAGCCTCATCTGTAAACAGAGAAACACCTCCAAGCTAAGTTAGGGTCCAGCTGCTAGCCGACTGGGGTTTTAATGCAGCCTGGCAGCGGGAGGAGAGTGGTTATCTCAGTGGTTCATTAAAGTCTCCAAGGACTGAGGAAAGTTTGAGGAAATTGCTAGGTTGCTTTGAGAGCTGGAAGGAAAATGGACACCCGTTTGGAAGCTGAAAGGCAATATCTTCCCCACTGTGACTCTTTCAAGTTCCTGGGCAGCAGTTCCCAGGGGGAAGGTCTTTTGGTGGAACAGCCGTATCTCATTAAAGGGAGAGCATTGAAACAACCATTATCCCAGCAGCCGAAGTCATGGCCATGAAAGAACATAAGGAGAGCCTGCTGGATCAGGCCAATGACCCATTTAGTTCAGCATCCAGTTCTCACAGTGGCCAACCAGATGCCTCTGTGGGTTAACCTAGAAGCAGGATTCGAGCATAAGAGCCCTCTCCCCCTCCTGCTCTTTCCAGCAACTGGTATTCAGAAGCGTTACTGCCTCCAAGCACAGAGGCCCAGCAAAGCCATTCAGGACACCCAAGCCAACCCTCATGGCAAAATGGCCATTTCCATGTCTCCCAGAACTGCACGCCTTCTCTGAAAAGACACCCATTTGCATTCTCTAGAGCTGCCTTATGGTTTCTTCTAGGAAATGGTTTGCAAACACATCACCTCCCCTTCCCCCCGCCACCCCTGTTCTTTCTCTTACTTGTTTTAAGGCCATATTATGAGGGCAAACCACAAACCCAACTCCCAATTTAGTATCTGATACAGAGGGGCCAAGGCATTTTAGTTGGGCTGCAGTTTGACTCCTTCAGTAGTTCTGGAAGGGAGAAGAGGGTAATGCCAGGCTACTATCCCTTTTAAATGGGACCCAGGTGGCGCTGTGGGTTAAACCACTGAGCCTAGGGCTTGCTGATCAGAAGGTCGGCGGTTCGAATCCCTTTGACGGGGTGAGCTCCCGTTGCTCGGTCCCAGCTCCTGCCAACCTAGCAGTTCGAAAGCACGTCAAAGTGCAAGTATATAAATAGGAACCGCTACAGCGGGAAGGTAAACAGCATTTCTGTGTGCTGCTCCGGTTCACCAGAAGCGGCTTTGTCATGCTGGCCACATGACCTGGAAGCTATACGCCGGCTCCCTTAGCCAATAATGCGAGATGAGCGCGCAACCCCAGAGTCGGTCACGACTGGACCTAATGGTCAGGGGTCCCTTTACCTTTACCTTATCCCTTTTAAAGGCATTCAGGGGAGAATGAGTGACACCAGCCAGAATTCCACTGCTGTGAATATGTCACTGAGGCCATCAACGCAACTGGTGGCTTAGGAGGAGAAGGCAGTAATGCTTCTGAATCCCAATTACTGGAGGCGAGCATAGCTGCCAAGTTTTCCCTTTTCTCGCGAGGAAGCCTATTCAGCATAAGGGAAAATCCCTTAAAAAAAGGGATAACTTGGCAGCTATGGAGGCGAGAGTGCTCTTGTATTCGGGTCTTGCTTGTGGGCTTCCCAGAAGAGGCATCTGGTTGGCCACAGGACGCTAGACTAAATAATCATTCAGCCTGACTCAGCAGGGCTTTTCCTTAGTGTGAGCAGCCCCTCACTGCCATTATAAGCCCTTTCTCCAAAACTGAACCCTTAGGAATACTAGAAGAGCTTTGCTGGATCTGGCCAAAGGCTTATCTAGCATAGCTGCCAAGTTATCCCTTTTTTTAAGGGATTTTCCCTTATGCTGAATAGGCTTCCTCGCGAGAAAAGGGAAAACTTGGCAGCTATGTTATCTAGCCCAGCATCCTGTTCTCACAGTGGCCAACCAGATGCCTATTGCAGGAGAGTAAATACTACTGGTAAGGTGTTCATGCTTGTTGTCCTTACATTTGGACAGGAGTGGGAGCCCTGTGGTCCTCCACATGTTGGACTACCAGATGTTTTTGGACTACATTTCCCATCATTCCCTGACCAGTCACCATGCTGGCAAGAGCTGATGGGAGTTGGGAGTCCCTGTGCCCTGCAGTAGCGCAAAACCACATCTTTGATTTCTGCTTTGTGCTTTTAAAACCACGTGAGAAAACTGAGCAAGGAGGGTGCAATTTGCAGTGGAGAGACCCTTCTCCTGTCTGCCATCACCCCTTCTGCAAATACCACCCCGCCGACCTTCTGGAAAAAAAAAGTTTTCCACCCAGAAGGGATTTGCAATGGAAATATAAGTCTGGAGGGAGTTGCGGAGGATAGAGTTAAACACTCTCCTTTTGCTCAAAACTCCAATCTTGCAAATCGTTCCCTCCTGGCTGGGGCTGGCATAGGCAGCCGCCAGACTTTAAAGGCATGAGGCTGAGATGGAACGTGTCATTCGTCCCTCAGCTTTGGAAACAAATAGGGGATTTTATGGACAGTTGCTGATCTGGCTGGCTGAGCCTGGCATTATGTTCAATTAAAGTGATAAAAAGGCAAAGTGTGCTGCTGTAAAAAAAATTAATGTATGTATGTATGTATGTGCTTCCAGAAGGGAGAGGAAGAGAGGAGAGGCTATCAAAATGTTCATGAGAGACCAACAATTATATTTGATAGTGGGACTCCAGTCAATTTGGCACATCTTGTCATTCAGTCCTAGCAACCTGCTCCCAACAGTGGGCAGCAGATGTGTCGAAGAAGCTCACAAGTAGAATATGAAGACGGAAGTCATCACCTTTGCTTGCCCACAGCATCTGGTATACTGCTCCTGTTTATGGAAGCGCTGTTGTTGTTGTTGTTGTTGTTGTTGTTGAGTTCTATCCAACCAAGTTCAAATCGGAGCAGAAGAATTGAAATTAATGGGCATGTTCATAGAATCATAGAATGACAGAACGTTAGTGAATGTTACTGCGCATGTTAGTGAAATCCATTCATTTAAATGATTCTGCTCTGAGTAGAATTTTGTATTAGTGCTAGTTAGATAGTTGCTTTATATAGGGCAACCTCTAGGCCATGGATGCCCAACAGCGATTGCTGTGAAAGGAAAGAAAAGCAGTGAACGGCTCTGTCCCCTTATGCTCTCTCCGTATTTCAGTGTTGCGTCAAATGGGCGTATTCCCCCCCCCCAATTTGTGGTGGTGAGTTCTGTTACTGCAGTTGTTTACGGTAGCTCCCCCCATACCTGCCAAGTTCCGGCCTGAGAAATACGGGACTGGACCGGAAGTAGCAGACCGGAAGTAGCGCTGCCACTATTTTGGAACTGGGTGGAGCATGCTCAGAAGCGACTTTTGATGGTGCTCTGCCCTGTTCCAAAATGGCCACCGCACCAGAAGTCACGCTGCAGCCATTTTGGAACTGGGCAAAGCAGCATCGAAAGTCGCTTCTGAGCATGCTCCGCCCAGTTCCAAAATGGCCACAGCGCCAGAATAAACTGGGGGGGGGGGAATCCATTTTTTCAGCTGGGAACAGCTGGGAAAACGGGGGTTTCCCGGGGAATACAGGAGACTTGGCAGCTATGAGCTCCCCCTATATATAGGCTTTCTCCTCCCCTAAAAAAAGCTCAGCAACAGTGTTTTTTATACTGTGAGTAGAGAGCAGTCTCTTGGGAGTTGGATGTGCCTGCTGTAGGTGATTTACAACTAATTTTTTAAAGAACTTTAAAAAAGGAACTATCAATAAATCATCATAACAATATAAAAATTGTGGTAACTGGGTGGGCTCAGGGAGCGGTGTCATGACTAAGAGCATAACCCATAAGAGCATAAGAAGAACCTTCTGGATTAAGCCAGTAGCCCATCTAGTCTAGCATCCTGTTCTCACAGTGGCCACTCTATTTTGGCTTCCAGATATTGGTATTCAGAAGCATTACTGTTTCTGCTTTTGAGCTATCCAGTTTGCATCGAAAGCCAATTTTATCAACTTTGCGCTTTCCAAAACAGCATGAGAACTGAGAATACAGCCATCCTCCCAAACCTGCATGTATCTTAATTTTGCCATGCCGTGTTCCAACCAAATAATGTGTGGAACAATGTCTGGAACAGTGCATACCGGTGTATTAGGGGAAAGCATGCATACCAAAGGAGATAACTGTGAAAAACAACTTTTAAAATGCACTATATCACTTGCAAATATCTGCCTGTTCGTCAAAACAAAATCCAGATAAAAAAATAAATAACTCTGTTCATTAGGAGAAATTTGCACTGAAAAGCCAATGAATGTTCAGGAGGAATTTTTTTTAAAAAAAGAAATTTCACAAATGGCTGCAGAAATATGAAGAAGTAAATTTAAGGTTGTAGAAGTGGAAAACTGAGAGAACTGAAATGTTCCCTAATATGGATCGGAGGTCCAAATCCAGAACTTTTTGCTGAAAATACTGAGTTTTGTGCTGAAAAGACCCAGCAACCCCCTTGAAAATCCTTCTTCTTTTTTTCCCTTCAAATTGTTATTATTCCCCCCCCCCCCCGATAGCTAGGGAGCTCTGATGGCCTTGGCAAATTCTCTGGTGGTCAGTGGTTCCGCTCTCATAGCCCCTGTCTGTAATTACCTTCTCTGGATCCCCATTCCTAGCCATGTTATGTTTTGTACGTGTCTGAGTCGCCTGTTATTCCTCCAGACTACCCAACCTAACAAAACAACTTGAAGGAGAGCAAGAAAATAAAGAGTCCGTTGCAGCTATCATTACCCAAACAGCTTGGCAGCAGTCATCCCAGTGACTCACGCTAACAAAGGTGACCTTGGCTTTTATTATATGAGATTGCCAGCATCCACATCTCTGAGCCTTTGATTGATACTTGCGATGTGTCTTGGCAGAAGGGACTATGGTGCTTCCTAAGAGGCATCTCTGCTTGCTGGCATTTGCAGGGTTCTCAGCTACTACTACCAACATCACCCACTTGCCTAGGTGGTGTAGCTATTAGTCATTGCCAGGGCTGCTGGGAACTTATTATTAGGTATCAGAATAATAGTTGGAAGGGACCACAAGGGGTATCTAGTCCACCCCCTGCAATGCAAGAATCTTTTGCCCAGCGTGGGGCTCGAACTCACAACTCTGAGATTATGTGTCTTGTGCTCAACTGACTGAGCTATCTGGGCAACTCTATGGTTCTCCCTCTTCCTCTTGTTACAATTTATCATGCACCCTTCACCCTAAGATCCCAGGGCAGGTCACAGCCCGTTTAGAAAATGGTTATTAGAGAAAGTCATTAGACCAATTCAAGGGCGTAAAGGCTATCAGTGGCTACTAGTCATGGTGATGATACTTTGGCTGGAGGCTGTATACTTCTGATAATCAGTTGCTGGAAACCACAGGAAGGGAGAGTGCTCTTGCGCTCGGGTCCTGATTCTGGGCTTCTCGCAATTAATCACTGCTGCTGACCCTTCCTTTCTTCTGCACCTGTGTAACAGGACAGGGAGCTTTCAGTTACAACCGAAAGGAAATTTTCGGCAGTTGCAAACAACACTTCCTTTCTTCACTGACTTTTTCCCAGCACACATTGCAAGGGAAAAGAAAGGTGGTATACTGAGACTGACATCACTCACCAGGTGCACAGCCTGGGAGCCATTCTGGACTGGTCCATAGAGGCGCAGGTCAATTCTGTGTCCAGGGCAGCTGTTTATCAGCTCCATCTGGTACGCAGGCTGAGACCCTACCTGCCTGCAGACTGTCTCGCCAGAGTGGTGCATGCTCTAGTTATCTCTCGCTTGGACTACTGCAATGCGCTCTATGTGGGGCTACCTTTGAAGGTGACCCG
The DNA here is from genome assembly GCF_963506605.1 of Zootoca vivipara. Taxonomy (NCBI): domain Eukaryota; kingdom Metazoa; phylum Chordata; class Lepidosauria; order Squamata; family Lacertidae; genus Zootoca; species Zootoca vivipara. The sequence continues at coordinate 72,791,889 of NC_083281.1, forward strand.
GAAACTACAACTAATCCAGAATGTGGCAGCTAGACTGGTGACTGGGAGCAGCCGCCGAGACCACATAACACCGGTCTTGAAAGATCTACATTGGCTCCCAGTACGTTTCCGAGCACAATTCAAAGTGTTGGTGTTGACCTTTAAAGCCCTAAATGGCCTCGGTCCAGTATACCTGAAGGAGTGTCTCCACCCCCATCGTTCTGCCAGGACACTGAGGTCCAGCGCTGAGGGCCTTTTGGCGGTTCCCTTGTTGCGAGAAGCCAAGTTGCAGGGAACCAGGCAGAGGGCCTTCTCGGTGGTGGCGCCCGCCCTATGGAACGCCCTCCCATCAGATGTCAAAGAGAAAAACAGCTACCAGATTTTTAGAAGACATCTGAAGGCAGCCCTGTTTAGAGAGGCTTTTAATGTTTAATAGATTGTTTTATTTCATTTTTCTGTTGGAAGCCTATCTGGGTATAATAAAAATTATTATTATTATTATTATTATTATTATTATTATTATTATTATTATGTCATAATGCGGCAAATCCAGCTGACTATACAGTGTTGTGATGGCCAAGTGGGTTGAATTATCAATGTGACTAATAGAAGAAGCAGCCATAAAAGCTGTGCACAACAGGCAGTGCATCATTCTCATAATCTGAAGGTCCCGAGTTTGAGCTTAAGAGAAGGCAGCTTGCAGCTGTCTTATTTTTGAGTGTTGTAGTGGATTGGGCTCACTGGTTGACCTTGGGAGCCACTCACTGTCTCTCAGCCTAACCTACCTTTACAGTGTTGTTGTGGGAATTAAATGAGGGATGAGGAGAACCATGGACGTCACCTTGAGCTCCTTGGAGAAATGGGTTGGCATATAAATGCAGTAAATAAATAAAATAAGTATCCTCTGAAAAAATAATGGCAGTGAAGAGGAACAGATTTTTGAGGGGTGGGTAACAATTTGATCCAAATGAAATGGCTAGCTTCTACCTGAAAGCCTAAGCAGTAGAAGATTGGGCAATGCTCTAGTGCTCTCTGGGACTGAGATTGCTCCAATTGTCTGTGTTAAGCTGATCATATAGTATTGCTGATGGCCCAGAGAGGAGTTAATCAACATGAATGACTGTTGCCGATGGTGGCCCACTGCGGCAAGGCAAAGAAAGACACAAGTGGCAAAATAGCTGCTGTTATGACACTTCTCTGCATGAATGGCACAGGAAATATCCTCGGATGTTAAGGCATGTCACAACAGCCATCAGCTGCAGAGGGTGACTGGTTTGCAGCTGCGAAGTGTGATGATACCTTCTTCCTCTGAGCTCACCGTCTCTTGGATTTCTCCGTCTTATGAAATGTGGGGGAATCAAGTCTGGGACGCACTGCCAAAGGGTTCCCCCTTCCTTCCTTCCTTCCTTCCTTCCTTCCTTCCTTCCTTCCTTCCTTCCTTCCTTCCTTCCTTCCTTCCTTCCTTCCTTCCTTCCCCCCCCCCTCTCTCTCCCCCCCCCCTCTTTCTTTCTTTCTTTCTTTCTTTCTTTCTTTCTTTCTTTCTGGTCTTTTCTTCTTTTTGACTTTCTTCTTTTTTCAACTAAGCTGCTGTTTTATCTTAGAATATTATAAAAAATACTTTGTAATGGGTTTGTATTTTTCTATAGCTATGAATTAATATCAATAAATAGGTTTTTTTAAAAATGTATGAGTTAGACCAAACTGCAAGAGGCAGTGGAAGATAGGAGTGCCTGGCGTGCTCTGGTCCATGGGATCACGAAGAGTCGGACACGACTAAATGACAACAACATGGGACTCTCTGTCTATACTCATCTATGAAGAATCCCTCTTGGAACAATTTGTAGAGGACAAGGTCTAGGCCCCCATAGAGAGCACACCTACAACTCCCAGGTCCCAGCAAGGCTGGATGCATGGTTTGAATTCACAGGGTCCATTACAAACAGAAGCACAGATGCTGTATTTATGCCACAAAGCAGCACTTGGGGGCTCAGGATCAAACTAAAACTAGAATTAAGTCTTCTTTGCTTTTCCTTCGACTGGCAGGCTAAGACTCTCCTTTTCAGACATGCCTTTGGAAACCAAGGTGCAGATGATGCTGATCGCTGGGTTGCTATCATTGCAAACTGGATTTTAAACAGCTGTTTCTAATACTTAAACTATGTGTGTGTGTGTGTGTGTGTGTGTGTGTGTGTGTGTGTGTGTGTGTGTGTATAATTTTGCATTTTATAATGATGTTTTGAAATAGAATCATAGACCTGCAGAGTTCAAATGGACCCCCAAGTGCCATCCAGTCCAACCCACAGCATTGCAGGAATCACAGCTCAAGACAGATGGCCATCAAACCCCTGTTTAAATACCTCTCATGAAGGAGAGCCCAGCACCCTCCAAGGTCATCTGCTCCATTGTCGAACAGCTCTTAATGCCAGAAAATTATTTTTAATGCTTAGCTGTGATTTCATTTCTTTTGATTCCATTGGTTCAGACCCTGCACTCTGCAGCAGCAGCAGAAAAGAAGCTTTCTCCATCTTCCATGACACGGCCTTTTAGATATCTGAAGATATCACCTACCAGTCTTCATTTCTCCAAGCTAAACATACCCAGCTCCCTTGGCCATTCCTCATTAGCAGAAGGAAATAAATGGTGGAAGCCCATCTTCGGAGAAAGGCAGGACAAGAATGTTAGATAAATAAATAAAATTATACTTCAATGATGTAGATTGAATTGTTTTAACCCATCCTGGCACGTTAGGATGAAGGGTAGAGAACAAATTAGAATAATAATTTTAAAAAATATATCATTATAAAATAAAACAAAAGACAAAAACCAACTCTCTCACCTCTAAAATGCCCTATTTTCATGAGGACAGGCAGGCTGATGTCACCACAATGGACCAGCTTCCACTGTTGATGGCCCAAGAAGAAGCTTGGACATCCCATCCCACTCGGGTCTAGGTGCTTGTAGAGGGGAGGGCTGGGTCACTCACTGCATATCCAAGATTTCTTTTGCTTCCAGTATACATCTCCATTCTTCCTTTATTTTTATTTCCCCTACAGGTCTGGCCGTCCATCAGATTATCACCATCACCGTCTCCCTCATCATGGTCATTGCTGCTCTGATAACGACGCTCGTCTTAAAAAATTGGTAAGGACCTTCCACCACATGAGTTTGGCCTGTATGTGGGTTGAAAGGAGGGAACTGTGTAGCAGCTGAGGATACTGGGCTACTAAGGCTATTGGCGAGTCAGTCGCAACCTGGACCTTAGCCAGTGGTGTGGAAAGCAAGCCCAGTGAATAAAATTCGATGAGACTTGGACTGTTTAATTTGAAGAAGACTAAGAAGGCTTTCAAAGAGGTTTGGACAAATTCATGTAGGACAAAGCTATCAAAGGCTGCTAGCTATGATGGTCCTGTCCTACTTCTACTGTCACAGGCAGGAATGCTTCTGTATTGCAGTTGCAGAAAAATGCAGGAGGGGAGAGTGTTTTGTGCCTTTGTCATGATGGTGCACTTCCTATAGGCCTCTGGTTGGCCACTGTGAGAACAGGAAGCTGGACTAGATGGGCCACTGACCTGATCCAGCAGTCCCATCTTATTTGCTTAAGAGACAATGCAAAAATCTGGACCAGGTCATTGTTTCTTCATTATTTCTCTGCTAAGTCATTGATTTTCTTCCTAGTCTCCTAGTCTTTGACCACCTTTCGGCATCAACCTGCATGGAATTGTGGGGTGGACTCCTCCTCTGTTTGGGTGGTCAGAACATGTTCTTCCCTTTGATTTGATTTCCTGAAGACCCATGTGGGAAATCGGAGGGATGTAGACCTCGTGCAGCCCTTGACTGACTTCAGGGTGGCCTCCACGACCCATTCTACACCCCCCCACTGCCCAGATGATTGGCTGAAGTGCTCAGATGGGAATGCTCCTCAGCTGCCCCCAGTGCAAATTAACTGGGAAGAGCTGCTGATGAGGAGATTGTTACATAGGACACTGAGAACCCACTGCATGCCTCCTTCTTGACCACTGTTCCCAGAGCTGATATGCTGGCTAGTGTGGTGGGAAGGATGGACTCTCCCTACTGCCATGCAGGAGTGGGGAGGAAGGGTGGCTGTTTGTATGTGTGTTAGCAAGAACTTTCTGATGGTAAGAGCTGTTTAGCAGTGGAAAGGTGGTGAACTCTCCTTCACTGGAGGTTTTTAAGCAGAGTTTGGATGGACATCTGTCAGGAATTCCTTAGCTGCGATTCCTGCCTTGCAGGGTGTTGGGCTGGCTAAGCCCTTCCACCACCCCAAACAAACCCTTGCGCTGGGACCTCTTCCAACTCTACAGCTCTATGATTCTATGAGGTCTATTATTTTGAGCAAAGCAGACATAGTAACACAGCTGGCCTTGTCTTGGAGCGCTGGAAAAAGCCCTGCTGCACCAGGAGGCTTGCACATCATTACAAAAATATGAGGGAGGGTGGCAAATGGCAGGAATGCAGACGGGCAAAGGGACCCATGGAGGAGCTACAGCAGCCACTTCAACTAGAGATTTAAAGGGCAGCGCCCTGTGTCAAGAAAAAGGTGTGTGTCAATCTTACTTCCCTGAGAGCAATCTTTTTTTTTTATGGCACCTCCTCACTGGGGTTGAGCAAAATATCCACATGTGCCTGGTTCAAGGCTGGAGGCAGAATGACTCATTTCCTGACTGTTTGGGAAGAAGCAAGAGCAGAGCCGTGACTCATGCAGAGACACAGTGGGCAGCATCCTCCAAGGACAGATTATCCTCCCTCCCTTGCTGCTTTGCCCTATATTTCTGTTACAATTGCCCTGTCTTTCTTTTGCAAGGTTCCATCTCCTCTGAGCTTCCAATGAGTTCAGGGGAAATGTATCCAGTTTTTAAAAAATTAATTTACTTATGCATTTTCCCAGTCAATTAATGGAAATGACCGCACTCAAGCAGAGAGCCCCCTTCTCTCTCCCCCCCCCAACTAAATGCCTTGCAAGGACTAGACTGTTTTACATGCCTCACATCTCCAAGCTTTTTTGTTTTCACCCAGCCTCATTTGGAGGCCTTTCTTCTCTGACATCCACTATGCATATAGTAAAATGGGTTACGTCTTAGCTCCAGGCACTGCTGCCGTTACCTATTTTCCTAGTCAATCTGACCTACTTTGAGGTCAGCCTTACTCACTCTAATAATGCGACGCACCTCTGGGAGAAACAAAGGAGTTAGAAGGTTGTGTAGCTTCCCTTCTCTCGAAGGCTGCTCCCAGGCCTCTTCCCTGCTTGAAAAATATGTTCCCTAATAGCTTCAAACCTGTGGCATTCCGTGGCGCAAATGGCCCCGGTTGTTCTGACACTCACCTCAGGTGATGGGGGCTGAATCAGATGAAGAGACTGCAAGTAAATTGGAAAAGTCATCCAGGCAGATCACTCTCCATCGCCCCATCTGCCCCCATTGGGCTTGTCAAAAGGGATTAAGGAGAATTCCCAGGGTGAAATATGCCAGCGTTTTTTCCAAAAAACCCCTCTTCCAAATCAAAGGCATCTGTGAGCTCAAATCCTATTTGAATGTTATAAGGAAAGCAGCAGGAGGAAGAAAACAACCAACCAACTGAATTAAAACGTAGCTTTGTGTTCTTAGAACATTACCACATATAAGTTCCTTGAGGCCTGAATTCTGGGCCCCACAGTTTAAGAAGAATATGAACAAGCTGGAAGGTGTGCAGAGGAGGGAAAACAAGATGAACAAGCGCCTGGAAACCGAGCCTTATGAGGAGATGGGGATGTTTAGCCTGGAGAAGAGAAGACTGGGAGGTGATATGAGAGCCATCTACACATATCTGAAGGGCTGCCATATACAGGATGGAGCAAGCTTGTTCGCTGCTGCTCCTCCTGAGGGTAGAACCCGAACTACTGGATTCAAATTACATCAAAGACGATCCCGACAAAACAGTAGGAAGAACTTTCTGGCGGTGAGAGCTGTTCACCAGTGGGATGTTTTCTCTTGAAAGGTAGATGACTCTCATTCATTGGAAGTTTTTAAAGAGAGGTTGGGTGGCCATCTGTCAGGGATTCCTTAGCTGTGATTCCTGCATCACAGAGGGTTGGGGCTCGATGACCTTTGGAGTTCAGCCCAACTCTACAATTTTACAATTCTACAGTTCAAATCCTTCTCAGCCATGAAGCTAACCTGGGTCAGTCACCATGACTTATATCCAATGCTGTCATTCTGCTCATGCCACAGACCCCTGCTTGCAAAGTGTAACTCCCCACTCCTCTCCTATGCCCTTCAGCATTTCTCTTGTGAAAATAGGGACGTCCCATTCCATAACGATAATTTCACTATTTATGCCCCACACATCTTACTGGGTTGCCCCAGCCACTCTAGGCAGCTTCCAACCTTTATAAAAACACAATAAAACAATTCAGAAACCGGGACGGCTTCACTAAATCAGGGATGTCCCTGGAAAATAGGGAAACTTGGAGGGTCTGCTCTCCTTTCCCATGCAGCTTCCTACCTACAATCTAATTTTCTGCACCAGAGGTTTGGATATCTCTTTGGAGAAGATTCTGGATGGGGGACGAAACAGGAAGGGTAAGGTGCACTGCGTGAGTGGAAGGCTACTCATGCAGGATTAAAGGTAAAGGTAAAGGGACCCCTGACCATTAGGTCCAGTCATGACCGACTCTGGGGTTGTGGTGCTCATCTCACATTCTTGACCAAGGGAGCCGGCGTACAGCTTCCAGGTCATGTGGCTAGCATGACAAAGCTGCTTCTGGGCTGGCGAACCAGAGCAGCACCCGGAAACGCCGTTTACCTTCCCACTGTAGTGGTACCTATTTATCTACTTGCACTTCGTCTTGCTTTCAAACTGCTAGGTTGGCAGGAGCTGGGACCGAGCAATGGGAGCTCACCCTGTCGCAGGGATTCGAACCGCCGACCTTCTGATCGGCAAGCCCTAGGTTCTGTGGTTTAACCCACAGCGCCACCTGCGTCCCATACTCATGCAGGACTGGCTGCCACCAAATAGCTCATAATAATCTACCTTGCAGGATTGTTAGGAGGGTAAAATGTGGAGAGGGAAAACCATTTCCACACACCCTGCCCAAGCATCATGGAGGGAGAGTGGAATATAATTTTTTAAGAATCAGTGCTTGGAATGTAGTAGGTTAGCTAAATGCAGTTAGAAGCTTCAATTTGACGGGGAACTGGTTTTATGTAGTATCTGATTATGTAATGTATCCAATTTTATGGAACATTACATGCAACAATATATGCAACTATATCTATATTTATATCTATATATTAAGCAATTAAGTCCCATACGTCACTTTAATTCTGCAACATGATTTTACAGCTATGGGATACATAGAGGTATTTGTGCAAAGTAATTAGCATTGTTAGCTTTGTGAATCTGTTTACGCATTGTTTATCTTAGAAAATCTGGCGAGTGGGTGTGTATATAAAAATTATGCCAGAATATTAGGAATGATATAATGCATGTAATAGTGTGGATAACGTGCAAGAATTGGTTGCATTTTTAGCAAAGCTAGTAACAACACCTCTCTTCTTGGCCAAATCAAGGAGTGAGACAGGAAATGGGGGATGGGATCCATGTTTTATTGGGGATCTAATTTTGTTTGTTTATTTGCTTGCTTACTTGCTCATTTCTTTTAGTAATTGGTTTTATACTTGTAAACCACTTTTGGCAATAAAGCAGTACAGTCGAGTCACATCCAACGCACATTGAACTTACGCAATTTCAGCTATGCAAACTCTGTTGCAACTCCATTCCAGGAGCCATTCCAGCCTTTTTCTTTGGCCCTTTTGGGACATGTCTGCTTCCCTCTCTCCTCCTCCTCCTCCCTTCCACCAGTCGCTCACAGATGGAGGAGTGAGGGGAGGCAGCAGAGACACTGGAAAAGGTCTCCTCATGGGGCTTCCCCACACCTGCCAGCCAGAAAAGGGTAATTTGGGCTGCATGCAATTTTTGCATATGTGCACTATCCTTGGAATGTAACCCCAGCATACAGTGTGACTCAAATGTATGCAAAAATATTATTATTTAGGCTTCCGGTCCATCGCGCTGGTGAAGTTGGACGCAGGGACTTCGTGCTCCGAGGTCCCTGGCTTCGTGGAGGGGGGGGGAAGTCCGCAGAGCGAGCGGACTCCCCGAAAAAACACCGGGTAGAGAGTCCCGGTGACATAGTGCCCAGCTGTTTGCTCCGGACGCGAATCCTCTGCTGCCCGAGAGCTCAGTAGAGCAATCGAGAGCCAGCGGAGTGGAGTCGCGGGAGCCATTTTTGGGTTTCATCTTACCTCCTTGAAGTGAAGCTCCGAGTCCTCAGCCTGCAAGCGGCGGATTCTTCCAAGGAAATAAAAGACTTCTTCAAAGTAAGTCAAATCTCCATTCGGATCTTAAAAATTTTAAATTTGAAGATAGGAAGAGATTCTAAAGTAACGGAAGCCGATCTCTTCCAAATGGACAATCGGGAGGCGCATTAAACATTCCCAAGCCGAAAAGGGAAAACTTCTTTCAAGATTGCGGACCCGAGAGAAAGAAAGACTTTTCCAAACCTCCCCAGCCCCTGGTGTCGTTGCCCCTTGAGGTTCAGCAGCAACAAGGGGGAGGATGCTTTGACAGCTGTCAAAAGCTGTCAAATTGCTAAAGGACTAAGAAAGACGATTTTATTCCTGTGAATTGGAAAAATTGATTCAAAAGGTTTTAAAAGGATTTAAGTGGATTGTAAATTTGAAATCTGATGAGGTTAAAGACAAAGGATAAGAACAGCCAAGATGGAGCCGACAACGTGGTAGAGAGGAATTTTCCAGTACCCTTCGGCCCTTATCTCTAGTCTGCCTGTGGTTAAGTGAGTTATGAAAACAAAGTTCTCTCGAGCTTTCCAGGAGGCTGTGCGGAGCTACCTACAAATATGGGAAGATATCTACAAGGAAAGGCAATGTTTGAATCCAACAGAAAAGGAGAATGAGATGCAAGAGCAAGATTTAGAGGACAATTTTGAATACGAGACTGTGTGTGAGAAGCAACAACTTGAGGACAATTTAGAGACTGATTTAGACCAAAAAAAATATGTGTTGGATGATGAAAAACAAAGATCTGAACAAGGAGACGAGGCCGACAAGGAGAAGCAAAGTGAAGAGAAGATTGATGGAAAGTGAAATTCCTGGAGAGACTGAAATGTTGAACGGTGTTAGTGAAGGGAGGGAAAGGCAGAAAGAGGGGGGAGCAAAGGCCTGGAAGTGGAAGAGGGATAGAATTGGTGTGGGGTAAAAATTTTAGTTTAAGGTATACTTTTGGCTTATGAATAACGTTGTCGGAGTCTTGGCCTGTTAAAGGATATGCTGATCCAATTGGGAGGGGGGACATTGGGGGGGGGGAAGGAGAGATTTTTTTAAAAAAAGTTTAGGGTTAAGAGTTTTCTGGAGGGAGTAGAAGAATGGCTGAGGAAACATGCTTAGAGTTTGTTTTTTTTAGTAATTTTGGTGATCAGAAGTTGTTTGGGTGAAGAACTGCTTGTCTCCCTCTCCTTACTCTTGGTACCCAGTGGCAGGGGGTGCTTTGGGGAGAGAGGGAGGGGTGGAGGGAAACCCAGACACAAAAATGGAACCTTTTGACTGCTGGGCCCCTCGGGCTGCCCCGGTGGCAGGGGGGGGGGACTTAGGGGAGGACAGCATGAAGAAGGAGGAGGATTGTGTTAATATTGTAAGAATAAGATTTTGTATTGGAGTAGAAAACCCGCCATAACTATGTAATGAAGTTGGGAAATCCAGGAGGAGGAGAGTCGTGGAAGCCACTAATATTTTATTTTATTTTCCCCTCTTTTTTCTCCCTTTTTATATTTTTTCTTTTTTCTTTTTTATTTTTTTCCCCTTTTTTCTAATATAGCGAAGAAATAGCTGGGGGACAAGCCAAACCCCAGAGATCCTCCGTCTTTATCCTCTCAGTGGCAGGGGGGGGATGAGGGGGGAGGAAGGAGGGGGGAAGTCAAACCCAGCTTGGAATGGACCCCTTTGTTTCCCAATGCCCATGGGTCTCACTGGTGGCAGAAGGGGGCCTGTGGGTGGAGGGAAAATGAAGGGACAGAGTTTATGTTGTATGCTTTGTATGTGTCCTTTTTATAAAATTAATAAAAATTATTATTAAAAAAAATATTATTATTTAATTCACATTGAATTTTTCAGGAAATCCCATCCCTGTATATATGCACGAACACAATGACTGCTTTTTGACACTATTAAAGGGATGCTTCACTAGCATGGTGCAAGGTGCAGGGAGCATACCTGCCAAGTCTCACACTGAAAAATGTGGGGTCAGCAGCAGCGCGGCACCGGAAATTGTGTAGAAGCAACTTCCGAGGCCGCTCTGCCCATGTGTGGGCACTGGAAATCGGGCAGAGCAGCACCGGAAGTCGCTTCTACGCATGCCCGGCGGCCATCTTGGTGGTAGCCGTATGGCGGTGGCCATCTTGGTGACGGCTGCCATGCAGCCACCTTGGTGACGGCTGCCGCCATGCAGCCACCACCAAGATGGCCACCGGGCATGTGTAGAAGCGACTTCTGGTGCCGCTCTGCCCAATTTCCGGTGCCCACACATGGGCAGAGCGACCCCCAAAATGGAGGCTCCCTGGCAGGTAGGAAATCTGGGGGATTTCCGGGATTTTTCTCCATTCAGGAGAACAGCAGGATACGGATTAATATCCGGGTGTTTCCCGCGAAAAACGGGATACTTGGCAGCTAAGGCAGGGAGATAAGAGGAAGAAACTGAAGTTTGATGTATGCTGTGGAAGTAATTTTAGATTTTTTCCAAATTTTTAGATATTTTCCCACTTAAACCAGAAAACAGGAAGAGTGAAATGCATAATGAATAATAACAAAGGGGAGTTAATTGCCTCCCAAGTTTTTAGAAAGGGGCAGACTTTGAGTTCATCATGAGTGGGAAAGATGTATCCTGCATGCTGAAAGATCCTGGCGAATACCAAATCCACGGTGCTTTCTTCCCTGCGCACTTCAGGCCTGTGATTTTTCCCTTCCTTATTAAGGCCTCCATTTAAAATTCAAATCTGATTATGCTAGATAAATACATACACGCACAAAATAGTCCTGAAACCTGATCACTTGGTAGAGGCCAACGTTACTCAGATACTGGAGGATAATAATTAAATTTGAAATTGCAGGTATAATTAGCAGGAGATAATAGAGTTTTCTCTCCCAGGAATCCGAGTTGCTGTTCTTTCATAACTGATATCTTTCTTCCTTATTTATTTAGATTTTGGTTTTTAACCCACCTTTTCCTCCAACAAACTTACAGTACCGCATTATGACTGACCCAAGGTCACTTATTAAACATTGTGGCTGCCTGGAGATTTGATTCCTGCATTGCAGTGCATTGGAGTGGGTGGCCTCTAGAGTCCCTTCCACCTCTAAAATGTGATGGTTCTTACTGGAGGAGCCAGTTGAGGGACTAGGTCCTGAACTCCCTTGAGAACTTTAAAGGGAGTTTGCCTTTCAGTCAAATGGTCTGGTGTTCTAAGGAAAGCATTCTGGATCAGGCCAATGGTTGCCTAGTACAGTGGTACCTCTACTTACGAATTTAATGCGTTCCGAACACACATTTGTAAGTCGAAAAAAAATTGTAAGTCGAATCCCATAGGAATGCATTGGGAGAAAAAATTCGTAAGTAGAAGCAACCCTATTTAAAAATTTCTAAGTAGAAAAAATCCTATCTAAACCGCATCCAAGATGGCAGACAGAGCTCCATTCGTAAGTAGAAACATTCGTAAGTAGAGTTATTCATAAGTAGAGGTACCACTGTAATAGAATCACAGGACTGTAAAGTTGGGAGACACTCCAAGGGTCATCTAATCCAACCCCCTACAAGGCATGAATCTCAGGTAAAGAATCCCTGTCAGATGGCCAACCAACCTCTACTTTAAGAATATCCAATGTAGGAGAGTTCACCACCTTCTGTGAGAAAAGGTTCCACTGTTGAACCGTTCTAACCACCAGAAAGGGAGTCCATTCCACTCTCAAACATATCTTACAATCAATAAGTTTCTCTTAATGTTTAGTTGGAACTTATTTTGTTGTAATTTGAATCCATTGGTTCGGGTCCTACCCTGCAGAGCATCTTTTTCTCGCAGTGACCTTCCGGATGCTTGTGGGAAACCTGCAAGTTGGACCAAAGCCTGAGAAAAACTCTCCCTCCCTCTGGTTCCCAGAAACTGATATTCATTGGCATTAGTGCCCTTGACCTTGGAGGCAGAGCATAGCCACCATGGCTGGTTGCCATCGGTAGCCTTCTCTTCCATGAATTTTCTCCAATCCTCTTTTAAAGCCATCCAAGGTGGTGCCCATCTCAATACATAGTCCCATGGGCAATATATATGCGTGATAAAGAATTATTCTGCTTTTTGCAAAGTCTCATTGAGAGTCACATTGCGATTGGTCCTTTTTCTGCCTACCCAGACAAGGGGCACTGCTTACTCTCTTGAATACAATACCTTAGTTGTTAAAGGTAAAGGGACCCCTGACCGTTAGGTCCAGTCGCATATGACTCTGGGTTTGTGGCGCTCATCTCGCTTTACCGGCCGAGGGAGCCGGTGTACAGCTTCCAGGTCATGTGGCCAGCATGACTAAGCCGCTTCCGGCGAACCAGAGCAGCACACGGAAACGCCATTTACCTTCCCGCTGGAGCGGTACCTATTTATCTACTTGCACTTTGACGTGCTTTCGAACTGCTAGGTTGGCAGGAGCAGGGACCGAGCAACGGGAGCTCACCCCGTTGCGGGGATTTGAACCACCGACCTTCTGATCGGCAAGCCCTAGGCTCTGTGGTTTAACTCACAGAGCCACCCGCATCCCTTGAACCTTAGTTGTTACGATGTGCTAAAATGTGTCTGAGCCGCATTCCCGGCGGACCACCCCATTCCTTTTGTTCAAAATCTCTTCCCTTCCACCTGCAGTTGTGCCCAGAGTGGGAACACGAGGAGGAACAGCCACCAGCGTAAAATCAACCAGCAGGAAGAGAGTTGTCAGAATCTGACGGACTTCACCCCAGCCAGAGTCCCTAGCAACCTGGATATATTCACGGCCTACAATGAGACGCTACAGTGTTCCCATGAATGTGTGAGGACGCCGGTGTCAGTCTATGCGGAGGAGACAATACTTCCCCCAGGGGATTATAAAACATCTTTCAATGGAAATAGGTAAGGAACCAGAAGCTCGGTCGGACACATCCATTTGCATTTAGTGGATATTGGATTTGGTGGTTGACATCATGAGCAAAATAGAGTCTTTCTTTCCTTCCTTCCTTCCTTCCTTCCTTCCTTCCTTCCTTCCTTCCTTCCTTCCGTTTCTCCCACACAAGCACAAGTAAGGTAAAACCGTTAAGTGTCTCCTTCCACACCATCCCATTCCCCTCTGGAGGGAAACTTAGAAAAGCTGGCAAAAGCAGGGGTCCATATAGAATTGCATGGTTCCCCTATATGTTTATACTCATACCTTGACTGAAAAGGGCCACACACATCTCTGTGTACACCAGTGGTAGCCAACGTGGAGCCCTTCATTTTTTGCTGGACTTCAACCAGTAGAGGTTGACCCATAAAGGAGAATGGGGCACTGCCCCACCAACCCCATCTTACCCTCAGTCATTCACCATCTGCCTTCTTAACTGCATCCATTCCATGGGGGCAGCACCAGCTGCCAATTCCCTCCTTCTAAGTCTGAGTGTTGCCTTTGCAGAACTCAGAAGGGAGGAGGAGGCATGATAGCTATTATTTAACAATTGCATTTGTGCCCCACCTTTCTTCCAAGACCTCAAGGTGGTGCGTGTAGTCCTTTTCCTTTTATCCTCACAACAACCCCATGAATTAGGTCAGGCTGAGAGGCAGGGAATGGCCCAGGTCACCCAGTGAGCATCATGGCTGAGTGTGGGGATTTGATCCCTGGTTTCAAAGTCCTAGCCTGACACTGTAACCACTGCAGCTCGGTGGCTGTCTACTTATCATTAGTTCTGGCTCTGCCTGCCATTAGCTCTGGTTCCTCCCAGTGTTGGCCTCCTCGCCTTCCACTCTCCCAGTCCCAGCAGTTTCCAGTCTCCACTGACTAAAATTCCCAACACTTCCAGCCAGCATGGCTATAATGGTCAAGGGGGGGTGATGGGAGGTGGTTTCCAGCAACTTCTGGAGGGCACCACACTGGCTAATCCTGTATGTACACCCTGAACAGCAGTTTTACCCTATATGCTCTGAGCCAGGCACGTGATAAAATTCTCAACACTAGAGCAAAGATTTCAATGTGTGTCTGTATTAGATGTGACAACAGGCAAATGCCCCCCAGTGTAAAACAGAGAGGCAACAGTCTGCCAGGAAGTGTTGCCCTACGTTAGTCTGTCCCAGGACTGATCCAGAAACCTGATCATAGATCTCTCTTCCCAACTTCATGATCCATTCAGTGTAACTCAGGGTGAATCCAAACAACTGACAACCCTTTGGTGACTAGTTTTCTGAGTGAGTGTCAAGCGATGGTAGTCACTGTTCCCCCCCCCCCTTATCTATTAAACCAATTCTCTACATTCCAACCCCTATGATGGGATGAAAGGGGGAACAAGAAACCTGGAGAAAAACTGTAATAAGATAATTTTTCAGTTTGAAGTTTGAGGGGTGGAGGAATCACCTTGTGGTGTGTTCCTCCAACTTGACATCAAGATTGGTTGTATGAAATAGTCCTGTTTGCAGGACGTACTGCACTTGGGACTCTGCAACTATCTTTTTCTCAATTTGAAAAGGATCTCTGGGACAACCCAACACACACACAAATGTACCCCCACACATACACACACACACACACACACACACACACACACAGCCCTTCCTCTGTCTCCCATGCACAATATTTGGTCTACTGGTTCTAATTAATGTGAAGTGAAGTTTTGCAAGCACTGTGGTTAATGTGAGATTGTGGGACGGGGATTCTTTTGTCCAGCTTGAGATTTCATCACACTGAATATGGGAGGGCAAGATAGACACCGAGTGTAGTATTCAACACCAATCCTGCTCAGAGTAGACTCACTGAAGTTAATGGACATGGCTAATTCAGGTTCACTGAATCTGTGTAGGACTTGGTTGAATACTGCCCCATAAGTGTGAAATGTTAAGCATTTTCTCAGAAGCCTATAATCTGTAGAGTGCATCTGATTGAATGACCAGCAAAGCAGCCATGAGGAAATATACACTCAGTTGCTTAAGGGCCAATTGCATGCAACTATGAGGGGTTTTTTGTGTGTGTGTGTGTGTGTGTGTGTGTGTGTTTGACACTGGAATCACGACTATCCATTGTGAATCCCCTCCCTCCCTCCCACAGGAGACGTGGATGATTGCTAGGAGAGGCATAAACTCAGCCTTCCCCATCCTGGCGTTTACAGAAGTGGTTGGACTCTGGCTCCCACCAGTCCCAGCTAGCACAGCCAATGGTCTGGGATGATGGGAATTGTAGTCCAAAACATCTGAAGGGTCCTAGGCTGGGGAAGGCAGTTCCATGCCATCGTTGTTGATGCTACTACAAAAAAGCAAGTTTGGGGGGCAGGAATTCAACTCCTGTTCAATTCCTATATATTGTACACTTATGAGCACTTTCTAAGAATTGTAAATATCTAGACCACAAGGGTCTAACCTGTACACACACCCCAATATGTTGGTGGGCTATAATCCCCACAATCTCTGAACATTGGCCATGTTCTTGGGACTGAAGGGGACCTACGTCCTACAACATCTGGAGTACCACGGGTTCCCCACCCCTGATACATAGGTATAAACCACCCTTCCCAACCCAATTCCATCCAAATGTTGTTAGACTTAAGCTCAGGGATGATCAACATGTGGAGGACTCTAGGCAGATGAGTGATGCCCTTGCTCCTCCTCCATCCCACTAAGGTCACAGCCAGCCAACAGGATCCTGTGTTGTTTAGCCACTCCTTGATATTTTTTGCCCAATTTTCATGTTACTTGTTGCCATGTTTTGTTTCTATGGTCGACTCCCATTTCACATAGGATAGGTTTCTCAATCATTTTACTTCCCAGGGAAAAAATGCCCACTGCATCCAGAATTTGATGTTATGGATGTAACCTGATCATTGGGAACTGGTGGCTATGTCACAAAGGCAATTTTAAGTTCAACTTTGCCTGCCTGTCCACAGATGTAGGAAGTGTAGTATCCCACAAGTCCCAAAGCAATTTGTGTACATCCAACGATGCCACAATCATTTTATTTGGCTTAAGAGTGAGAGGGAACTTGGCACAAAAAAAGTCTGGCTTTAGAAGATGATCAGTGCAAAGATTTCCAACCAAACATTTGCTGCATACTTGAAGCATGCTTGAACTTCATCTACTAAACCCAATTAAGATTCGGAGAAATCTCCACACCACTACTTTATCCCTGTCGGTCCAAATTTGGAACTGAACTTGAAGAACGAAAGGGGGCACCACTCCAATTCTGCAGGGTCCCCAGGAATGGGGGAGGGGAGTAGTTGTAATCTATGGGGGGGGAATAAGCTTGTGGAAATATGTGAGGGTGCTGTGGACACTGGCTGAAGTGCCAAGATGTGGGCTTCCTGGTGGGCAGAAGATTGGCAAATATTTTTCAACCATTTCATTGTGTGCCTGTAATAGTGATGTTGGAATATGAGCCCCAGCCAACCAATGCGGGGTGGTGGTGGTGGTGGTGGGGAGAGCCATAGAGTAGCAGTTTTGGGGAAGTGGGGGGGGGTGGAGGGCTTACCTATGTGTCTGTGTGTTTTCCTGTTGTACCCATGAACTGTGGAGAACCGTTTCATACAGGTGCCTTTCCATTTTATGCTCCTCTTTCTGTATTCTTCCCCGGCAGGTGTGCATTGGCTGGAAAGGGTTCATTGTGATTTATTTCTACAGTATCTTTTTAAAAAAGCGGGGGGTGGAGAATATGATTTTTGTCTAAAGGTGGTGCTTTGTTGGGAATTATTGGTCTCTGCTCAATTCTTTCAGATTTGGCAAAATTGCCGGTCTTGCAATTTCTTTACAGAGGAAATCAGAGGGTAAAACTTTTCATTTTTTTGCATGGCCAAAAGCCATTGGCCTGGTATCAAGCAGGCATCTTAAATACGGTAGCCTATGACTGTGTCTGCAAAGCTCATTGGAAAACCACAAAACCACAACATAAGATACAAATATGACTCTTTCCCCTGCATCTGAGGCAGACTCTTTTCCCCTGCATCTGTAGGGATTGAGGCTTCAGTTACCATTAATAGCCCTATATGGTTATTAATATGGCTATTAGAGCCTCTTTATCCTTCAACATGGGTGATATAGCATCCACTCATGTTGGGATACCAATACTGACTGGGGATTTTGTTTGTTTTAATCTGGGGTGGGGTTTCCCCCACACCTTCAAAAAACAGCAACAAAAAAAACCCCTCCACTTTCCTTTTGGAACACCCGCAGAAGCCAATACCTCCATCCAAAGCATCGTTTTGAAATTATTGTCCCCACTCAAATATGAAAAGAAAAAGCTGGTTTTGGGCTGCAGACGTAGCTAGACTTACTTGCTGTGTGTCACACATTGCCACGTGCCAGTCGATTTTTCTGCTTACTGCAGACCCTCCTCCTCTGATCGGCATCTAATCCCTGTGGCCTTTGTGTCTGAGAAATGGTTTGAAATCTCCTGTTGACCAGCCGAAGTCTGTTTTATTTCCTGGGGGCAGGGCAGACGCCATGTGCCAATTTCCTGGTACGTACCTTCTCTTCCGCCATTTTTATTCCCAAATCCCCAATCTGTCTGACCAGTGAAATCCCTCCCACACTTTCCAATTGCACCCCTTCTGTGATCCGAGGGAGCTCCCCGATGCTTTTAATTAAAATGTCTTGCTAGTTTACGCAGAAAAAGAAAGAGAGAGAAAGCGAGCACGGCTTTTGCTCTGCAAACACCAAACATTTGCTGCTACATTAATCTATCGAACCTTTGTTTTTAATCTGTTTTAGATTATCGCAGTTACGCAAGGCGCTTATCACAGCAGGGCTGAAATTGGTTGCATGCAGAGGTGGCATTGGAACAACTAACATTAAGCATGTTTCAGATGAATTTAAATTATTGTAATGAGTTGCTTTCATTTTCTTACCTGATGTTATTGCTTCAGATTGTTTTGTAATAATTGATTACAAGTCAGGATTCCTGAACATTTTAGTTATAAAAAAATGTCTGGTGAAGAAACAAGGAGGGGGGTCTGGTGTTTTGCCACTTCTGTAATAGAACACACACATGCCTTTTTATTTGGGGCCGAGGATGGGTAACAATATTGTACAGGTATCTCAAAAGCACATGGTCTAAATTCAAACAGGGATGGTGGGAGGATGTTGAGGAACTCCTACTTCCGTTGGATAACCAACATGGTCCATGTTGAGGGATGATGAGAGCTGTAGTGCAGCAAAATCTGGAGGACTACAGGTCATTGGTCCTTGAATTAGATGGATGGAGAGGAAGAGGGGGGTGAGTCAGAGAAGGGGGGGGAAAGCATTGGTTTTTGTTTTGTTTTGCAAAATCACCTTCCAAAATCCCCCCTTCCTTCCACAAATAATTCAGCTTCTTTTAGCGATTAGCCAAAGTATTAATTAATTAATTAATTAATACTTTGGCTAATCACTAAAAGCAGCTTAATTAATTGATTGATTAATTAGTATCACCCCTTCATCCATAGATCTCAGGGCGGTTCACAGCATCATCCAGCAGGACATTTGGAGCAAAACTGGAGTTTAGGGGGTACAAAGTTTACAAAACAAACAAACAAACCCACCCTTAAACTTTCTCTTCAAATTCTTTTTTAAAATAGTTTTTGATTAATTTTAATATAAACAAAGACAAAAGACACACATATAAAACAAATAAATTTTTCAAATCTTATTTCTTAACATTGTATTTGTGACTTCCTCAAATCTCTTCTTCCTGGTATTCTTAATATCTTAATATAATCTTTCTCTTCAAATTCATTTCTCCATCCATAATGACAGTTGTTCAGGTGTCTTGTGGTGAACCAGAGGCAGAAAATTGAGGCAAGGTTTCTTAGGCAAGGTGAG
This sequence comes from Zootoca vivipara, assembly GCF_963506605.1. Taxonomy (NCBI): domain Eukaryota; kingdom Metazoa; phylum Chordata; class Lepidosauria; order Squamata; family Lacertidae; genus Zootoca; species Zootoca vivipara. Next base: position 72,810,967 of record NC_083281.1, read on the forward strand.
AAAGCTATTCTGTTTTTAAGTAAAGCGCAGCATAGTAGGGGAAGGCGCATAAACTTGGCTAAGCCCCAGAAGCATCGACAGAAGTGGGAGAACTTCTCTGGTCTTCCAGTGGTTCCATTATCCAGGGATACATATACCCTTCTCACCCACCCACAGTCCGCTTTTGCTGCCTCCCATTCCTTATGTGCCTTCAAGAGCATCATTTCAGAGGGAAGAAATGGCAGGATGTGTACAAATGACATTTTATTCTAGAATCCATGGAAACCGAGTCCTTTCCTGCTCCCAAACACAATCTCAACCTACTGTGTATTTTTTATTTTCTTTGCTCATGAAAAGCACTTCTGGAGAAACTGGTTTCATTCTAAAAATAAAAGCTCATAGCAATTTATTCTGCCTCACCCCACAGTATATCCATTTGAAGACAAATGGAACTTGTATGTAGAAGATGCTAGTGAAGTGGGTTGCAGGCCCGTGCAGGGATTGAGAGGGGGCAGTTGGGTACACCTGCCCTAGGCCTCGGAGGGCTAAGCCAGGTGAAGGCCCTCACCAGGGACTGGCTGCTTTTTTGTTTGAGTTTATAGCTTTAGTCTAACAAGACTCCCACCTTGGACCTCAGACAAGCGCTGCATGGATCTGGTGGGGTGTATCCACACATATCCAGTGACATTTTGGGTGGGCATATAGGACGGCTGTCCACCTGACTCAATCAACAAATCAGGTCTATGTAGAGAGACTTGGGTGTTGGATGAGTCGGGCTCAGACAGCCATGAATTTCCAAGGGTTGGAATGAATGGTCCATGACTGTCAAGGAGCAGGGCATCAGGAAGGCAGGAGGCCCAGGCAGGGAAGTCCCACAAAAAAAATCCAGGCTCTACCTCTGCATCACCAGCTGCATCTTCCAGGAGAAGGTAAACCCAACTCAGGTGGGTCTTCTCACAGCAAGGCTGTGAGTGTTCTCTGCAGGCATCCTACCCAGGGGGCCGTGTGGCTGCTGTGCTGTGTGCCCTCACCCTTCTGATAACCACCTTCATATATCTGAAGGACTTTCACATGGAAGGTGGAACGAGCTTGTTTTTGGCTGCTCCGTAGGGCGGCTTCCAACAAATACAAAAAATACATTAAAATATCACAGATTAAAAGCTTCCCTAAACAGGGCTGCCTTTAGGTGTTTTCTAAATGTCAGGTAGTTGTTCATCTCCCTGACCTCCGATGGAAGGGCGTTCCACAGGCTGGGCGCCACTACCGAGAAGATGCTGAAACTGGACGGACCATTGGCCTGATCCAGCAGGGCTTTTCTTCTGTTCTTGATTTTTTTTTAAAAAAAGTTCTTATGGTTCCAAATTCCCACTGAGGTCTGATTATACTAGAAATGTTACAGCCATTCCCCCCTCCCTGTCCTTTAAGATCTGCGGTGCCTTTCATGTTGTTCCTTTGAAGGTGGCCTTGTAGACTGCAGCAGGAGGGGAAAAGCTATTAGACATAACCCGGCATTTCACTGTAGGGTAGCCAGGCCAGTTTTGAGCCAAGCAGTCAGGCAAATTAATTGGTCAGTCTTGAATCTGCCCCCTCCCCGCACCATCATAATGAATCACGGATCTCCCCTAAATGAAATTTTCCAGCCTTCGCTAACTGTGACTTGCTCGGAATTGCCCGTTTAACATCGTGCCCAGCCACTAAGCATTACAAAAAGGTAATTAGATTAGAACAGAAAAGAGAATAAAAAGTTAACGGCCTTCGCTGAAGCTGCTCCACACAGCTATTTCGGGGGCTGCTGAGATGAAATATGAGATTGTCAGAGGCTCAGGATTAGGATGGGGCCTAGAAAGCCGCCTTGTACCAAGTCAGACCATCAATACATCTATCTACGTACACCTGTTTGGCATGCAGAAGGCATCTTCAGCTACGGTGTTTGCAGAATTTTTTTCCAGAGATTTTCTCTCTCTTTTTTCCCCCAGTGGGAGGCAATATTTTTGGGTGGAGGGCCAAAGTAAAACACTGAAATGGTTGAGCAGGCCAGTTTCTCACACAAAATGCTGTCTGTACATTTGGGCTCACATCGCCGGTTCTAAAAATGCTAGAAATCTCCTCTTTTTAAAAAAGAAAAAAGAATGAAAGCTGGGAATCTGGGGAGTATGGTTCATCCTGGGGGCACCAAGGAAGGCCTTTGAGGGCATCATGGTGCCTGCCGGATATACCAGGTTGGGAACACATGAAGATGGACCAATGAGCTTGACTTGGTGTAAGGCTCCAAGACAGAGCAGGGAAAGGGGGTGGGGTGGGGAGAGAGACCTTACTTTTGCTGAACCAGCTGCCATTCGCCTACTACCAGCAGGGACAACACAATATGTTTTGTTGATGAGCTGGAACAGCGAATGTTGCCCCACCAGAAAGGAAGGCGCAGTCCCAAAGGCCCCTTTCCTTGTGCTAAAAACCATTAAATAACTGAACATTGTTCTGCTTTTTGCAGGGCATTAAAAACAAACAAACAGGTGTGTAGCAGGCATCTGGTTCAGAAGTCCCTTCTGTACCCTAAGAACCACCTCCACAAATTCTGTAAATTATTATAGATTATTATAACCAGCCTATCAACACCGCATCCTGAAGAACAATTCTGCCAAGCTAATCTTCCTGGAACTTTTAACCCTGTGGGAACCCTGTAGTCCATCTGTTGTTAATTATTAACATTCTCTCCAATATCCTACCTGAGAAGAAACCCCTGGTTAAATCGGCAAGATCTGACAGCAAAAAGCCAAATTCAGTTCTGGAACTATAAAATCTTACTCCGTGTAGTTCTGGGGGGGGGGGGGAGAGAAAAGAAAACAACCCCAGAGTATTGTTGACATCCTTCAAAAGTCGATGGACATGCTCTGTGATGTCTGCAACATTTCTATACAAGGGAAATTAGCTCTTTAATAATATTTATAGTATAGTGATATGGAAGTGTGTATTATTCCACCCCCTGGGACAGAGTGGGTGAGCTTGCAAGTGAAGGTAGTGTAAATGGCAAGTGAGGGCACTGTTTTGCAAAATTGCCAAGAAATGATAAAATGGGTAAGTGGTCGCTTTTCATTCCCACCAAAAATACCTCCTCTAAATAGTCAGTTCAACTAAGCACTAACTCTATTCTTATTAAAACTTTACACCTGAACCCTGAATTAGAGCCATGTAGAAAGGGCCTCTTGGAATTCTCTAGAGAAATTGGAAAGACTCCTTAAATTTATTCAGGTTCTCTGGGTGGAGCTCACCAGGAGAAATAATAGTTGCAGTATCTATTTCCTTTCGCATAAGCTTCCTCTTCCTCCTCCTCCTCCTCCTCCTCCTCTTCTTCTTCTTCTTCTTCTTCTTCTTCTTCTTCTGCTGCTGCTGCTGCTGCTGACATTTTGCATTCTCACTGATGCACCGGACCAAGCATAATTCCAAGAAAACATATTCAGGTTTCAGTGTGAGCTGAAAGGCAACCATTAGCTTTTCATTAGAAATGCTAGCAACCCTACCCAAAAAATGCAACCATTTCAACTATCAGCAGGAAGCAGGAAGCACGTCAAAGGAAAGGGAAGATGTTTCCAGCCTTTGATTCCCTCCCACCAATTCTCTTTCCCCAGCCGATGACATCACCATCCCTGCTCTGAAATAAGTCCCAGAGCAATGCTCCCCACCCCCACTTTACCACCCGTTTTCTCTGCCTTGGGTGTTTTAATTTTCAACCGGAAAGATGGGCTGTAAGTGCCCCCCAGAAATAAGAGACAGGCAAAGAAGCATGCAACAAGACCTCATTTCACTTTCAAAGGAAACACAGAGAGATACTTATGGGAAGAGGTGCTCCCTGAGAACCGTAATTTGGATGAGAAGAGGTGATAAAAAAAAAATCCTCAAGAAGCATGAAAGAGCCCACATAAGTCCTTTGGGCCTCCAGTTGTGAATATCTGCTTGGCTGCTATCCCAGGGACTCTTGCTCCTCTTCCTTTGACTAAGAAGGCACCAAATTGAGGTCACAGAAGATTCCACATCAAGGAGTGACCTAGTTTGCAAATTGAGGCCATGGAGAAAAGCTGTTAAGAGCGTAATAAATATATAGGTTGCTACTGACACGTCTCTGTAGCTTCACTCTGCAGCGCTTATTAGTGTCTGCACAGTGCTGAGAAACCAGATCTGGTGGTTCAGCTAAGATCAGGGGTCCCCAGACTTACCGCGCAGTGGGCCAGTGCCCGCCGCGCCGACCGCGTGGCGGGCCGGAGGGCAGGGGAGTGCGCGCACAGCGGGCCGGAGGGCGGGGGAGTGCGCGCCCGTGCGCATGCGCACACGCACACAGGCGGGGGGGAAATCGCCGAAAATCGCTTGTGCGCATGCGTATGGGCCTCCCCCGACCCGGAAGTGCATCGGAAATGACCTCTTCTGGGTCGGGAGAGGCCCATACGCATGCGCAAAATGGATTTTCGGCGATTTTTTGCCGATTTTTCTGATCGTCGCCGTGCCGCGCGCCGTAAGAGCGGGAGTTTGGATGGCCATCCATCAGAAATTCTTTAGTTGTGATTCCTGCATTTCAGGGGGTTGGACTGGAGGATCCTTGGAGAGCCTTTCCAACGCTACAATTCTATGGTTCTATAATTCCTTCGGACACCACCCTCCCCGATTTTGAGCTTTTCAGTTTTCAATGTTGGGGAGCATTTCCCCCCCTCAACTTGCTGGTAGCAGTGTCCATCTCAGTGGTTTGTGGTTGCCATTTGTACTTAGAATTTTCATCTTGATGATGTAGCTTTATTCTGAAGGGGATGAGGATAGGATGGAACCCATCAGCTCCTGAGAGATGAACTGGCATGGAGGTGGGAATAAGAGGTGAACCTGGAGACAATCTGTGGGACCTTTCACCCATCCAACCCTTCTCCATGATTTCAAGCTACAAGTCGACTATAGTGCCTTTTTGGGTCATAAATGAAATATGCTTCAATCGGCTAGCCTTTGCTCCCCACCCCCAAGGTTCCAGACTACAACTCCTGTCAGCCCCGGGGTTGTAGCAGAGAAGATCTGGAGGCCACCAGACTAGCAAAGGCTGATATGGAGAAATGCAAAATTTTGCTTCCCCCACTTCTATCTGAATCATTTTAGCTCCAGGCAGGGCCGGCCCTACGGCCAGGCTGGGTGGCGCAAGGCACCACGGCGCCAGCCCGCCAGGGGGGCGCCACGAGCTGCGCCCGCCCGCTGGCCAGCCGGTCCGCTGCGCAGCTGCACCCACGGCAACCGCGCTGTGCCTACCCGCTCGCCGTGCAGCAGCGCCTGTGGCAGCCGCGCTGCGCCCGCCCGCCCACCACGCTGGGAAACGGGGCGGGGGCGCCGGAGGGATCCGGCACACCACGGCGCCAGGGGCGCTTAAGACAGCCCTGGCTCCAGGGTCTGGCTTCCTGTTGTATGTTTGCTTTATGGTTGGTAGCCTGGCAAGGTCTTCACTCCCTGGTTTATTTATTTATTTTTTGCATTTCTATCCCACCTCCCCACCCCCTAAGGAGCTCAATGCGATGAATACATGGTCCTCCCCCTCCTCATTTATTTCCCACAACAACCCTATGAGGTAGGTTAGGCTGAGAGGTTTTGGACCTTGATCTCCTGGGTCCAACACCCTAACCACTACACCCCATTGGCTCTCAATAAAGGGCACAAAGTGGGTCGTGAGAAAAGGACCTCCAGCAGAACCATAAACAGAGCTCTTTCTAAACCTCCCCCGAAAAAAAAGAGATATGAATGGCAGTGTTGAGAGAGGGGTGTGCCCCTTTTGAGTCTAGCCTGCTAGCCATTGCACAAACAGCAATTAACTTTAAATGTAATTAAAGTTTAGCTGCAATACAGGGTACTTATCTCCTGCATGTCGGCTAATCCTCAATAGATGTAGCTCTAATGATGATTTACGGTTTTGCTAACGCGTCCTTTAATCTAAATTAAATGTGTAGTGATATTAAAGACCTCTCCTCTCTCTCACCCGCACCCAGATTGCACACTTGTGGGCTAAGAGATCAGGAGGAGGAGGAGAGGTGAACACCTCAGAACAGGATCGGGGCCATGTGCTGCTGCTTCCCTTCCTCTGGTGAGGAGGTCACATTAATGAGGGCTGGTTCATGCTTTGGACATTTTGAGTCAAAGGATGCTTACTGGCACATTACAATAGGCCACTGCAGACAGGGATGCCCACGACATTTTGCTTCTAGAAGCAAAAGAGAAAATGCTGCCCTTGCTTCTGCCACCACCACTACTGTACATGCCCTCTGCTGCCATGCATCCCCTGCCACCTGGTGGTGCATGGATGTGCAGTGGAGGTGGCCGTGGAGCACAGGAGGCAGCGAGTGGTGCTCTCCTTGAAGGTTGGATCTCCTGTCCCTCCCAGCTGTCCGGAGCTGGTTGCCCTGAGGCCACTGCCTCAACTTGCCTCATGGGTGGGCCAGCCCTGACCGCAAAAACAACACTACAAGCTGAGCTTTCAGAGCAGCTCCATCCTTGTTGTTTTCAGCTGAGTCAAATAATAACGTAATGTCAATAAGTTGCACCAGTAAGAACATAAGCAGTTGCATGCCGAGGTTCCAATACATCCCCCCCCCCAATAACTCACACTTCACACAATATTTTAAGTTCAAGGTTTTTGGCATTAATTTGGCCACAACTTTATTTAAATACAACTGAATGTGAGTGGTTGCTTAGGTGTTGGTTCTTGCCATCTGTCCCCCGCCTGGGAGAGATCTCACTCCCACTAGCCTAGTAGGGGATCCAGTAGGTAAGCACCCTCTGGGAGAGATCGGGGCAGGAGCCCACACCCTTGACCTCATCCCTCAGATGCTCCCTGACTCCTACCGGGGACAAACGGACAAACATGTAGAGCCCCAGGATTCCTTTAAAGGAATACCCCTAAAGGCAGCAGCAACCATGAGGGGCAGGCCCAACCAAAATCCATACCCCTCCACCATCCAATTTGAACCAATGCCTAACCGCCAACCTTACAAGTTGTGACTTATTGCAGCGTAGTAGGCACAAACCACCTGGCACCAGCCAATCAGCCAAGTGGCAAAATTCCTACCAGGCCCCTGATCCAGAACAGGCAACCCCATGACAGGCGCAGCAAGGTCAATGCAAAAACACCTAAAATTAGAGGAGGGCGGGCGGGAGATTCATTGCGAGCAGCAAAAGTGGAACTGAAAGCTGCTCACTATATACAGAGTAAGGCTGTCAATCAATCAGGCCCGTCCTAGCCATAGAGGCTACTGGCGCGGAGAACCACAGCGCCGGGTGCTGGAGGGCGCTGGAAGGGCGCCAAGTGAGCGCAGGGTTCCGGCGATCTGTCCAGGACTGCGCTCCTTCTCCAAGGACTCTGCGCTGCGCCTCCTTCTCGTTTCCCCAGCGCTGGGTTCCGCTCAGTCGAGCTTCGCCACCAGCGTGCGCACAGCACCCAAGCAGCTCTTGCTGGTCCCGCGGTGCGCATGCTGGTGGCAAAGCTTGACTGAGCAATACCCAGCGCTGGGGAAATGAGGAGGAGGTGCAGAGCGGAGTCCTTGGAGGTGGCCTCCCGCTGCTGCCGCGATCCGCTTGGCACTTGGAGAGGCTCTGGAGGGGGGCGCTGGAAGGATCTAGTGCCAGGGCGCTGGATGGGCTTAAGACGGCCCTGCAATCAATCATTTGCTACATGCACATTTCCCCAGCAATAGCACACCCTCCAATCACACATGTGACCATCCAAACTGACCCGCCTCTCCAACCCTGGGATGTCTTGTTAACTCTTCTGCAACCCATGTTCTCCTCTATGGGGAGAACCTGCTTTAGCCTTTCTGGATCAGGCCAAAGGCCCATCTGTTGGAAGATTCAGGACACATCAAATAAAGTCCTCAAAGGAAAACAGGGCCCAAGCTGGTGATAACAGAGCAATAGCGGAATGGATGACCTTGAAAGGTGATATGGACTCTCCTTCACTGGAGGTTTTTAAGCTGAGGTTGGATGGCCATGTGTCAGGGATTCTTTAGATGTGGTTCCTGTATTGCAGAGGGTTGGACTAGTTCCTTGAGACCCCTTACGATTCTGCAGTCCTATGGTTCTGTGATTCTTCATGCAGCACATAGCTAAACTATGGCGCTTGCTCCCATGGGAGGCGGTGATGGCTTTAGAAGAGGATTTGACAGATCCATGGAGGGCAAGGCTATTGGTGGCTCCTAGCAAAGGTGGCTATGCTTCCCCCCCCCACGTCCTCTGAATGTGAGTTGCAGGAAACCACTGGAGGGGAGAAGGCTTATGCTCAGATCCTTCTTTCAGACTTCCCATTGGTGCATCTGGCTGGCCACTGTGAGAGCAGGATGCTGGACTAGATGGGCCATTAGCCTGATCCAGCAGGCTCTTCTTACTTTATTATTTAGTTCAGCCTCCTGTTCTCACAGCAACGGGCCTGATGCCTCGATGGGAAAGTCTATCTTAATTCTGCATCACTGCAATGTGACAGCATTTGTTATCCCCCCTCCTGCCCCTGCTTCCCTATTTATAAAATGTTCACAGTGCTTCCCCTTCTCTCTCTCTCCTTTTCCCATCCAAGCCACAGTGCAAATGAGCAGGGATGTCATCTTTTAAATGTTGCCTGACTTCCAATATGTTGCTAAGCCCCATCTTGTTCTTGGGGCACTCTAGATCTGTTTGAAGAATATAAAAGGGAATGGGGTTTTGAGCTTACCTTACCTTTCCAAGGTGGCTGAAGGTGGTATGTGGGGGTTCCCCTCCATCCCGCAGTCAACATTTCTCCAGCACTCTGCAGCTTCCCCGAATGCCCCTACTTCCTGTTCTGAAAAAAAAAAAGCCCAGCCGGAGGAGTGACCTCATGATGTCTTCCCCTAGGCTGAGCATGGGAAACCAGGGAGGGTGCAAACTGCAGAGCGCTGATGAGATGGTTTGTGGAACAAATGGAAGGACCTTCACAATACACCCCTCGACCACCTCAAAAATAAGGTAAGTGACAAAAAAAATGCCAGCACCTCATTCACGAGAATGTCATTGAAAAGCTCTACCTGCTTTGATAATTATAGAATGCAATTCTATTCATTAAAATAAGGCAGGCACTTTCAGCGTACTTTTTTCAGCACCTACTCAAAAGATTTTTTAGGCAAGCCCACCCAGATACGTAGAATGTTGACATGTTCTTTCAATCTATTTTAGTTAATTATAATTAGTATTTTGGAATGTTTTAAATAGTAGTGGTCTTTAACAGTTTTTATTGATAATTCCATAGCTTTATTCTGTTTGCAAACAGCTTTGAGGTTTTATTTTGTTTTTCCTATACAAGTGCTGTATATATACAGTGGTACCTCGACTTCAGAATGCCTCAACTTCTGAAGGTTTCGACTTACGAAGTCGGCAAACCCGGAAGTATTTTTGCCGTGTGCGCGTTCTGCGCCTGTGGAAAACGGGAAATCGCGCTTCGCGCATGCGCAAAATGGATGCTTCGACATCCAAAAGTTTCGACTTACAAAGAGCGCCGCGGAACGGATCACCTTTGTAAGTCGAGGTACCACTGTATATGTATTTAAAAAGTTGTTTTCTCATTAATTGATGACCAATAGTCAAAAATGTAGGAGAAGTTTCAATGCGGCACTAAAATTAGATAGCTTAGACAGATAAATCTTTATTACGGTCACTGACCAGCACAGTAATTTACATTATATCATTAATGTTTAAAATATTTTAAAAAAAACTTTTTAAAATAAACTAAAGTAACTTATCTAAAAGGGATCAATCAACCGTTGATCCTTATTTTTATATTGATTATATTGATGACCAATAGTCAAAAATGCAGGAGACGTTTCAATGTGGTACTAAAATTAGATAGCTTATATAATATCACTTGTTGGTAGCCTGAGATGAAAATGAACTTTCCCAGGTGACCAGATAACAATAAATGATATATTCCTTGATTGCCTAACCCCAACATCAGTCGACCCAGCCCCCTCGCCTCGCCTCTGATACCATCAGATATCCACACAAGCCCATCAAGTCTGAACTAGATATTAGGGCATAAAATCCAGTGGGCAGAGATTCTAATCACAATGTTGGTTTCTTGATTTTGTCTAGGAAATTGACTAGGCAAGCTGGCTTGTAAGTCTGTAGGGTTGAATGCATGCATGCCCCAAATGAACATTATTCCTCATTCACACTTGGATGTCTAGCTGTGTTGGAGGTGGGGTACTAGCACAGGGTTGGTGGGGAGGGAAAATCTGATCTCTTCTTCCACGGCTTATAGGAGAGCGATTGAGGAATATGTAGCCTCATCTTGTCTAGGGAAGCTCTTTTGTGTGTCAGAGGAGAATTGGTTTTGGGATTGTCTTTGTATGTAGTTGTTATTTGGTTTTTGATAGGCCATAACTGGTTAACTTAAGTGAATATGGGCTGGTGACATTGCTCCCTAATACCTGCCAAGAGCATCTCCACCCCCATCGTTCAACCCAGACACTGAGGTCCAGTGCCGAGGGCCTCCTGGCGGTTCCCTCACTGGGAGAAGCAAAGTTACAAGGAAGCAGGCAGAGGGCCTTCTCGGTAGTGGCGCCCACCCTATGGAACACCCTCCCATCAGATGTCAAAGAAATAAACAACTATCTGATGTTTAGAAGACATCTGAAGGCAGTCCTATTTAGGGAAGTTTTTAATGACTGATGTTTTAATGTATTTTTAATCTGTTGTTGGAAACAGCCCAGAGCGGCTGGGGAAACCCAGCCAGATAGGCAGGGAATGAATAATAAATTAAAGGTAAAGGGACCCCTGACCATTAGGTCCAGTCGTGACCGACTCTGGGGTTGCGGCGATCATCTCGCTCTATTGGCCGAGGGAGCCGGCGTACAGCTTCCAGGTCATGTGGCCAGCATGACTAAGCCGATTCTGGCGAACCAGAGTAGCACACGGAAATGCCGTTTAGCTTCCCACCGGAGCGGTACCTATTTATCTACTTGCACTTTGACGTGCTTTCGAACTGCTAGGTTGGCAGGAGCTGGGACCGAGCAACGGGAGCTCACCCGTTGTGGGGATTTGAACCGCCAAGCTTCTGATCGGCAAGCCCTAGGCTCTGTGGTTTAACCCACAGTGCCACCTGTGTCCCTTTAAATAATAAATTATTATAATATATTATTATGCCAAGCTGTGCCTGAGATCTGCTGGGGTGACCCTGCTTGGAGTTCTATTGATGGGTATCACTATGATGTTCTGGTGTTCATGTAAACAATATTGTGTTTGTATCTTCCTATATACATAAAATGCAAGGCTGTCATCACACAGCCCCCACTGGAAGATTAGTAGTGCCACACCACAGTCCTAAATTTGCTTGTGGAAATGGGGTTAGGAAGGTGAAAAGGAAGCTTAGTAGTTCCATGGGGTGGCAAATGGAAGCTTCTAGGGCAGGCATGTCAAACCTGCGGCCCTCCAGATGTTTTGGACTACAATTCCCATCTTCCCCAACCACTGGTCCTGCTAGCTAGGGATCATGGAAGTTGTAGGCCAAAACATCTGGAGGGCCGCAGGTTTGACATGCCTGTTCTAGGGGTTAATGTAGGAGAAATGAGGGGAGAGGTTGGTGAACATAGCGAGTAGGAGAACAGCTCCTAGTGTAATTAAAGTAAATGTTTAGGTAAGTATAATCTGTGAGTATGTAAAGTATGTGTTAGGTTGCAAGGGGGGAAGAGCGTGCATGGAATATTGGAAGTGAATGGTGACTGAATGAGAGTTTGAAAGAGAGTTTGAATGCTGGTGGGAGACAGTTTAGAGAGTCAGTTGAGTTTGGGAGTGAGTTGTAGCTGGAGTGGGAGTTAGAGCTGGAGATGGAGAGAGAGCTTGGATGGCAACAGGGTTGTTTTCAATAGAATCGGGTCTGCATTTATATTAGCCACACGAGACAAAGTAACAAATAGGATAACTCAAAACTTAAAGCATATGCTTCTGTCCACTATATGATCATAAATACCTATATTTATTATTTCTGCCCTAATAGATCATTGCCTTACCCCACATGCCTCTTGAATGGCTACATTAGATGTTGGAAATATTCAGGTGTATATGATCTGTGGGGGGGGGGACAGGAACGTAGGGAATGTTAGATGTACCCCACAGAAACCCAGCTCACGGTGGTCACCTTAGAAAGAAAGAAGGTGAAACAGGGGAGTTGGGTGGGTGGGTGGGGGCACGGCAGTCACTATGGTGACAGGTATTGTGGAGCGACTTCTCTGTGAAGAAAGACTGCAACTGAGGCTTCTTAATTCAGAGAAAATGGAAGATTATAAAATTATGCAAGGCCTGGAGAAAGTGGGGCGCGGTGAAAATTTGTCCCTCTCATATAGCATTAGAACTCATGGCATCCAAAGAAGTTGAATGTGGGAAGATGGAGGACTGAGAAAAGAAAGTCCTTTGTCACACAGCACATAGTTAAACTGGGGAACTAACCTCCTGCAGGGTCAGCAACTCAGATGGCTCTAAACAAGGATTAGATAAACTCATGAAGAGGAGAAGGCTATGAAAGGCAACTAGCCAGGGGTGCCAACTTGAATAAAATATTGCGGAAGGGGCAGGTAAGCCCCACCCCGCATAATCGATCACAAGATGCAGCCCATCAACTTTGAGGAGGCCTGGCCCTCTCAAATATTTTATTTGAGGGTGAAAGGGAACTCGGCCCCCAGGAATTGGCTCTTGTGCTACTATCTACGATGGCTGTGATCTGCCTCCATGGTCCAAAAGAGCAATGCTTCCAAATACCCATTTCTGGGAGCCACGGGAAGGGAGAGAGAGTGCTCTTGTGCTCAGCTCTTGCCTGGGGGTTCCCCAGAAGAGGCATCTTGTTGGCCACTGTGAAAACATGAAGCTGGAGTAGATGGGATAGTGGCCCGGTCCAGGAGGCTCTCATGTTTTCAATGGGGGCCTTTAAATGAGTTCTTATTTTAAATGGGGGTCTTCTGGGTGGCAGTGCACCAGTTGTGGAACTCCCTCCCACAGGAACAGTTTTTCATCGTCAATCAAAGATGTGTTTGTTTGTCCAGGCTTTCGAGATCTACGTGAAGGGTCCCAAACAGTTCAATATTTCGATCTGCTGCTATAGAGTTTTTTTTGCATGCTGTGAGGCTCCCTGGGCTCCTGTGGCAGGAAGGGGTAATATGGAATCACACAACCACAACCATAATTTGAAAAGTATTTGTTCAAGCTTCTGTACATATTGTTACCTACCTTAACCAGGCTAGAAAAAGTATTATTTTCATTGGGTGTGATTTAATGTTAAGTCATGCTCAGATTTAAAACCCATGGGATCAATTAATTTATGTAACTTTGGTTCCAACGGATCTAAAAGGGATCAATCAACCGTTGATCCTTATTTTTCTCTCTCATGTTCTGTTTTTATTTAAAGAGGAAATGAAATTACATTTTACATTGGATGATTGTATATTTGGTCTGCGGAGGGTCCTTGTGCGCATGGCTACTGTTTTATTTGAGTTTTTGTTGATTTTCTCTAAATTTGGTCAATTTAATTAAAGGCGAAAATGAGCTATAAGGAAGGTGATAGCCACTGAAAATGAATGCATGGCTAATACTATTAAAAAACAAACAAACTGTAGATTATTGTGGGATGCTGCTAATTTTAATATTTTCTTTTTGTCCTTAACAGGATTCCATTGGTGAACCTGTAAAAAATAAAAAAAGGAATGGGTTACCTATTACCTACCATTTGTGTTTACTGATGGAAGACTCAAAGAACAGCCAAATATATTTTTATATAATAAAAAAGGGATTTGCCCCCACGAGTGATTGAATTTTCGAGGAGTGCATTATTTTTCATGGGAGAAGATGGTCGCGGGTGGGGTCTGGGGCGGGGAGAGAATAAACTTGCAAGCAAAGATGGAAGAAAGAAGATGGAAGCCAGCCAAACAGAGCCATGGCTTCAGTCTGGGACATGTGTGGACTGTGACTCTATTTTTGAACCTGTGCCAATAATACCATAATGTGCCATGATTCGCCTGGGGGAAACGTCTTCAGAAGGTGACGCAGAGCAGAATACATGTCAAAAAGAAAAAATATATATAGTGAAAGCAAGGGTGGGGAATATCTCTTCTAATAAAGTCAGTATTTCTGGTTACTATACATATAATATATATATATATATATAAACACAAACACTTTTTGTACTGTAGCAAATTTTTGGAAAAAAAAAATCTTAAATGTTCTGGGTTGTTGTTTTTTTTCTAAAAAAAAAAAGTAATACCATCAAAGAAATGGGTGTTGTGGGTTATAAATATGATTCCGTTTGACACGCTTAGTATATATGAACTTAAATAAATGGATGTTTTCTACTTCAGAAATTTAGTTTTCACAAACATACATGCTGACACCTGCATTTCAAAGCCCATTTCTACAAAAGAACTAATTTAACAACAACAACAACAATCCCAGGGTTGGGAAAAGGCAATTGAGCGTTCTCTGAATAATCCATGTTGATTACAGCTCTTAGAATTTTACAAAAGAAGCTCAGTGGATCCGGTGTGAACACAGAGAGTTTCAGTGTGCAGAAGGAACCAATTCAGGCTATGACATTTCTCCATGCCTATGGGTTTCAGGATGCAACACTAAAAATTCTTAACAGGGAGTAAGTCACATTGATTTCACTGAGATGTACTTCTGAGTAGACATGGTTAGAGTTGTCAGACTGTGTTCCCTGGGGTTCCTTTAAATCTGATTGAGGATCCCTTGATGAGAAGGTCAGCAATGGTGGCGCCACATTCTTGAAAGACAGAAATCTTCCCCTGCAATGCACATCCACAGGAGAGCATGGGGGCCATGTTCAGGAACAGCCCCTCAAGTTCACTCAAGGCAATGATAATGGCCAATAGATCTGATGTGTGACGTTCTGGTGGTCATCTTTGCACTTGCTTCAGAACCTTCTGTCAACACACAAGAGATCCATGGCAGGCAAGCCAGTGTGGGAAAAGATACTTGAAAACTACATGACTATCAGCACATTCAGAACTTCATGGAGAAAGGCTAGTGTATGCCAGGTGACCAAAAGCAAAGGAAAATAAGCCAATGTGTTGTATGGGGGAGGAGGGGCTTTTGAAAGGTGTTTGGGAACATCAACTGGACCAGAAAATGATGGGTGCTTACCTCACCAGTTTGCTGGCTTTTGTTTCTGAGGACAATTCAAAATCCTTGTGTTGACTTCCAAAGCCTCTACTTGTTTTTGATGGGCTGGGATAGGTGAAGGTCTTCTCCTTCCACTTGAACCTGCCTATCAGCTCAGATAATCAAATAAGGATCTCCTTGTCCTTCAGAGGTTAAGTAGCTCACTTACCCGAGAGAGGGTCTTCTCATGTGGTGGCTCTGTGATTGTGGAATACCCTTCCTAGGCAAGTTATCACTTGGAGCCATCATCACTCTCTCTTAGGCACCAGATAAGGTCCACCTTGTGTCCTCCCCTGTGTTTTTAACACTGTGTTATTTCTTTTCTCCTTTTTTTTTTTAAAAAAGAAACTTCTGCTGAAACTGTTTTATTGGGCTGCTGTTACTGGGTTTCTTTCTTTTTTATTAAAAAAATGTTTCTAAGATAGTTTATTATTGATTGTATTGTTGATTTTAATTTTTGTAAGCTGCCTTGAGCAGCTTTGGAGAAAGGTGGGAACCACTTTTCCATAAGTAATAAACAATAAATACAAAATTAAGAAGAAGACTCCTGTAAGAGTTATGTAGGAGGGAAACAATTTCCGTGGGCACCACTCGATCTTCAGAATGAGACTACGATGAAAAGTCTACACAACCATAAAACGGGAAACTCATGGAGGAAGAATGGCTCTGAGTCAGAACACAGACTGATCTGACCAAATCGTACACTACTACCAAGAGCAGCACATGAAAGCCAAGGAAAAATGCTGAGGTTCTCTACTTTCATTCTTAAACTCATGAACATGATTAGGAAGTGGCCCAAGCCTTTTGCACTGGGCCACAGATATCCTGACCCTTTTAAAAAGCTGCTTTTAGTTTTTTAAAAAATCCTTCGATGTGAGTAGTTTTTGACAGGAAGTATGCTGAGTTGCAAAGAGCATGCTTGTAAGCACTCAGCCATCCATCACCTTAATTTGCTCAGAAACCTGCATTTGCATCTTTACATATAAATAAGCATATGCAAATTTTATGTGCATTTGTGTTCCGATGAGCCAGTGCCCTGAAACCTTTAAATATCTAGCAATACCTTTGCCTAAACTTAATTTTGTTTTTCATTTCTTTGAATTCCATTCATTTCATTCCCCTCCCATTTATGTTTGTTTTAAGACTTCTGATGTTTACAGCATTGGCATTTACCATCCAAAAGGCAACAAATTCCCAGGTCTTCTGTTACCCTTTCAAAGGATCAGATGTGCCAAATGCCAGATAGATGGACCAGAAGAGCCTTTGATATGTAGACCTCATTTTATATCTGTCTTTCTCATCCCCTATGACTTCACTATGGCCTGTCCAGGCTGTTCCAGATTGTTTTGATTTGTGTACCAATAGAAATGAACAGTGGGTGGGCACCTAAAAATGAAATGATTGAACAATTTTCATTTTTTATTGTTCAGAAATCAATGAGGTTCATTCTGCCCTTTTCTTTCTTTCTTTCTTTCTTTCTTTCTTTCTTTCTTTCTTTCTTTCTTTCTTTCTTTCTTTCTTTCTTTCTAAAACTGCCTCTGATTGTCAGTGGATCTCCAGGGCCTTGGGTGAAAGTTTTTCCCGTACTCTAAAATACAGGAAATACCAGGGATTAGACCTGGGACCTTCTGCATGCAAAATATGTACTCCTGCCTTCCTGGGGCTGATGGGAGTTGTAGTCCAAAACATCGGGAAGGTAAAAGGCTGGTGAAGTTTGGAGGACATTGCCACTAAACAATGGTCCTTGCTGGCCTCCATGATTTTTGGTCTTTTGCAAACACCCAGAAGAGCCTTTCTCTATACATTAATACATATTGTTGTCGGCATCCAGAGGGTTGAAAGGCCAGCTGGCTAGCTCCCAGCTGGATCGTGTCCTTCCAGCCGTCCTGCTGCAAAGACCCATCGGCCTCTGCTCCGACGTAAATCAGTGACCCAGGCCTCCCAGACACTGGACACACTTTATCAGCAGAGCAAACTGCAAACAGAATAGGTGTGAGGCTTGTAGAAGCAACACTACAGATTTATTTAGCATAAATCAGAACAAAAGAAACATGTCTCTCTCTTTGTCTTCTCAGCGGGAGAGTCTCAAAAGCAAAAGCTATACACAATGGAAGTTCCCAGCAGACTGTGCTGGAATGTAAAAAGACATGTGACACGTAACAGTTCCATGTCTGCAACTAAAGGTGGAATGGAATTTCCCAACAACTATCACATATTTGACAGTGTAAAATGGCTTCATTCCCTTTCATATCAAGGCATAGGCATGTGTACAGGGGGTGCAAGGGGGGTCCACAGACACAACACTGTTGTAGTTTCCAACCGTCTGTCTCAGGAGACAACGGAAGAATGTGCCTTCTGGGGTGAAGTCAAACTGTTGCAGAGTTACAGCACCTGTTGTGGCTGTAGAGACCAATATGGGAGAGTCATGTTTTACTGCAGGTGGGGCAGATGAAGGCATCCAGTTTTGCTGCTACCGGTGCACCTTAGCATTTCTTCTCTCTCTGCTCCTCCCAGCAATCACTTCTGCTCTGGTCACCGCTGTGGATATGAAGCAGGAGGAAATCTGCTATTCACACTAGTACCATTAACTACTCATGAGTCAGGTTAAAGGAAGAGTCCAAAGTTTATTTTACTGCTCTGCAGTAAAAGTGTTTCAGTGGGATTGCTCCGCAAAGACTGACAGTAAGAGCTGTTTGACAGTGGAATTTGCTGCCAAGGAGTATGGTGGAGTCTCCTTCTTTGGAGGTCTTTAAGCGGAGGCTTGACAGTGTTATAAAATTGTTATAAAATCATATTAAGGGGGGTTTGCAGGACACCATTATTAATGAACAGAGAGGGGTGACAGCTGCAATACCCAGAATCCTGTTCAATGCCATCTTCCCTGTCTCCCCACCCCTCCAGCTAGGACGAGACCCTGCCTGAAGGAAGGCTTAAGGATCTGCATATGCACAACAGTTAGCATAAACTCACACATTTCCCCTCTCCACCTCCCCTCCGCCCAGAACAAAACAATGTTTCCAGAAGAAGGGGGGGGGGGAAACCGCCCAAATCCAAAGTTAAACTTTTCTACTCAAGTTAATAATACAGCCTATTATATGTTCTCTTACCATGAAATCTCTATCCGCTGCCTCTGTATTAGAATTGCTGTTTTATATCTTAGAACTGTATATGTCAGGACTGCTACCTTTTAATTAGAAATCCCTGCATTAGGTATGTTTTCCAGGTATATTTTCTGTATGAACCCTGTATGATCCCAACCCACCTGAACCTTGCCCTACTACCACCCTATACCCATTCAAGGACACACGGACAATAGAGGGATTAGCTGGAACAACTTTATTCAAATAAATTGCCATCCTCAACGTAGCCCACCCTTCCATGGCCTGGAGGAAAACACCTGCCGGGCGGACTTCCACCCCATGGAAATCGCCAGGAACTGCCCCACCTCTGCACCCATCTCGACTGATTGCCCTTCCTGCCAAACAACAGGGAGCACCATCAACGACAGGAGAAGAGAGATTGACATCTCTCCATCTGAAAGGAGAAGTCATCTCCGCACCCAGCTAATCCGATCTCCCACCCGTCGCCCTTGTCTCCCCCTCCCTCCTAGTCCAGAGATTTCCATGCATGAACAGGAGGGTATATAGGGGGACTTCACCATTTCCCGGGGTTCCTTCCTTCTTTCCAGAGGCAGGGACCCTACAGCTGTAGCTTTGCATTCTGCAATAAAGGGATCAGTTTGTTTTTCCTGACAGCATCGTGTGGTCTCTGTCATTTTCCCGGCGGAGCTGAACTTAGTGCAAATTTTGGAGCTTCCGACCCGCGTCTGTCCTTCTTAAAAGGCAACGCATTTTGGGGTACATTTTTCATAACAATAGCCATCTGTCAGGAATGCTTTGATGGTGTTTCCTGCTTGGCAGGGGGTTGGACTGGATGGCCCTAGTGGTCTCTTCCAACTCTATGATTCTATGATTCTATGACTGAACCCCAGGTGTTGTCCATGGGAAACTTTTTATAGGGTTTACAGACAAAGGATTCACATAAAATCCAATCAATAGCTCCAGGCATTTGCAGAGGGTAGCTGGCAAAACGCTCATTGGATACAACTTTCTACAAAGTCCAGTTTGCACCTTGACATGGCATCCCTTGCTTCTTCCTCGTCTACATAGCTACAAGCCTACATACTAAAAGGTTGAATTGTAGTCTGAGATTTATGTTTACATAGATAACAAGCCTACATAAGGGCAAGTTGTCCTTGTGGTAAGCGGAGATGGCCAGACTCCCATAAATTTACTCTTCAGAAGTACACTCCCAATTACCATTCTCATCTTCTCTGAACCCAGGTGTCTCTGCAAAAGGGCCTCTTCTGTGAGCAAAGGAAAGGGTTTGAGCTATCTGTGTCTCTTATGTCTCAAAAGGGAGCTTTTGTGAGCCAAGAGATTTTTAACAGAACCCCTGGTCTCCTTCAAAGGGGGCTCTTTCAGACCCCCCCTGACTGCCTCCAGGCATGACATTCATCTGCAAAGGATTCCCATTCCGCGGGGTTAACGTTGCAGACATCTTTGTAGCGCATAACATTGGCAAACCTGGAGGCCGTGGTGAGAAGGGAGAACATGCAGAGCGACAACTCAGATCCCTCAGCTGCCACGATCCATGGGGAAGTGGCAGTGGGGAGGAGACAAAGGCAGAACAGAGGAAGAAGGAAGCAAACAGAGAGGGGTGCAGACAGAAGTTAAAGGTTGGGCTGGATCTGCCTTCATCGGTCTCTGGAAGTGGCAGCAGTGGCAATACTTCTCCTCCCTTACTGCTGCCACTGCTGCAGTTAACCCCTTCACCACCACCACCACTGCCACTTCCTGAGACCGATGCAGGCAGAAACGGCAGGTTCATTTTGCAAAGCAAGACAAGACGAGACAAACATATTTCAAACTCTGTAGTTATATGTGGTTACATTAAAGAGCATGAAAGAAATCAGAGGGAAAAATGAAAACAAACAAGCAAACACAAGGGTACAAGAAATTCCTAAAATAACCAGACAGTTTTGTGTTGGGCCTGAACTGTTCGTTTGTGTTCTTTTGAGTTAACGTATTAAATAAGTGAGCACCAAATTGTCGCATATGGTTCTCTTTTTCTCTGTTCAGTTTGTACCCTTAACTTATGGTTGGGTTTTTTCAAATAAAGTCAAACCTTTCAGAACCAGTGATCTAAGTCTGAAAAATTAGAATCATTCCAAAACTTTGCTGTAGTTGTTTGAGCTGCTAATAAGAGAAGGGAAAGCAATGTCTGCCCCCCCCCCCGAACATTGAATAAATTCAGTAAAGTGAGCCATGTGGATGCTGAAACATTTGGTTTTGTTATTTTCGAAATTGTTCCAAACACGTCCCTGTCAGGGCAGTCCCACTTGAATCTGGTCTTCTGTTGTGACCTATGAAAAACCAGCTTCCAGCTAACTGATGCAATTAGAAGAGGGATTCATTTGGTCTCCTTCTTACAGAAGACTGACCCAATTTGACACCCCCTTTCTGCGCATCTTGGACCCAGGTGGCTCTGTGGGTTAAACCACTGAGCCTAGGGCTTGCTGATCAGAAGGTCAGCGGTTCAAATCCCTGTGACGGGTGAGCTCCCGTTGCTTGGTCCCAGCTCCTGCCAACCTAGCAGTTTGAAAGCACGTCAAAATGCAAGTAGATAAATAGGAACCGCTACAGCGGGAAGGTAAACAGCGTTTCCGTGTGCCGCTCTGGTTCGCCAGAAGTGGCTTTGTCATGCTGGCCACATGACCTGGAAGCTGTACGCTGGCTCCCTCGGCCAATAATGCGAGATGAGCGCGCAACCCCAGAGTCGGTCACAACTGGACCTAATGGTCAGGGGTCCCTTTACCTTTACCTTCTGTGCATCTTATAATGCAACCAGCAGTCAGATTATGCGGTTCTCCCAATTTGGCAAAGGTGAATGCAAAATGTGTATGCAGAAATACTGCTTTACACAATTATGCATACAACTAGGCAGTGACTGTTTTCTTTAAAAAAATTTTTTAGGGGTATTCTCATTTTGACTCAAGAAAATTACCATTTTATAGTTCACATTGGGAAAAATCAATACAGTAAATGGACAAAAGTACAAAGATTCACAAAATGTTTAGGGGTATGCGTACGCCTGCGTCCCCCCAGAAAAAAAGCACTGCAGCTAGGGGCTGCACCCCTTCTTGCTACACTCACCAACCAACCAGGCAACCAACCAACCAACCACTATTTCCACATTAACACCCTAGGATTTCCCCTTCCAACCCCATGTAACTACTAAGCTCATTTTTCACCTTCCCAACCCCACTTCTTCATGCATATCCATCGTGACACAGCCCTGCAAAACCTTCAAAGGAGGCTGCGTGACGACAGCATTACATTTTTATGTGTATAGGAAGAAAGGCATATTTTACAGATGAAAGTATTCAAAAGCATTGCAAAGTGCACATTTTCCATTTTAGAAGTGCCCATTTTACATTGAGCGTGTGTAAAAAATGCATCCAATGCAAATGAGCTCTTTAAAACCAACCAATTCCCCCCCCCCAAAAAACCCCGCACCTTTCAGAATGGAACAGACCTATGATTGAGTCCCAGCAAGACTAAAATGAGATCGGATTGGTTGCTCAGCTCCTCTGTACTTTCAGACAAAGCCCTTAGTTGCCAATTTCTGTAACTCGCTTTGGGAACCTGTGTTGCAAACTATCCAACTTGATGTCTTGATTTGGGTCCAGCTGCTCTTGCCACAAATACCTGGCTTGGCGCAGAGTCTTGCCAAAAGGAAAAGCTACCCGACAGGCATTTTCTAATTTTACACACACAAAAAGGAACTCCTAAATTTAGATTGCACCCGAAGGGAAGCATTGCCAGTATTTGCACAATCAGAGCCATTCAAAAAAAAAGAAAAAAAGAAAAAAGCTTTCTGATTTCCAACCAGCTGCACTGATGTAAAAAGGGAGAGTAGTGAAGCAATTCTAGAGCCTCAGTTGGTCCATGTCCAAAGACTCAGTGGTTCAAATGAGCCATGAGGAGGGGGGGGGAAGTAATCGTGCAGGCATTCAGGGGGCTGAGGGAGAGAGGGGATGGGTCTGGAGGTGATTCCTTTCTGTTCCAAAAATCCCCTACATTTTTGTAATCGTTCTCCATGAATTAATGCAAAAAGGAATTCCATTTGAAAATTAGAGAGATAAAACTTTGGTGAAATTCTCAAGGTTCAGAGGCAGGGATTTGTTTTTCTCTGTTGTGCATGCATTACTTTTGAGGTTTCTGAGGCCACATTCACAACATACATTGAAAGTGCTACCATACACAATCATGGCTTTCCACCCCAAATCCAGGAGTTGTGCTTTTTTAAGGGTGCTTACAGTGTTAGTAGGAAACACCCCTCCCCCCAAAAAAATTCATCTCAGAAATATACCACTCCCAGGGGTACCTGTTGAATTGTCCAGGGCAGTGGTTCCCAACAGGTGGTCCGGGGACCCCCAGGGGTCCGCGAGCTATGCCAGAGGGGTCCTCAAGATGCTATTAGAATAAAAAAAATATTAAATATATTTCGTATGATAACATATTTTTTGTTTTGGCCGCTTCCTGCATGAGCAGAGTCTAGCGCAAAACTAGAATTAGATAGAGGCAGTAGTTCTGCTATATGCCGTTAGGTGGCGCCTTACAAACACTACTGTTTTGCAAAGAGGCAGCGTGCGCATTCTACTAACGCTCACCTCCCCAAGGTGCTTTGCGCGTGTCGGCTTCATTTGTGCGCTACTGCGCAGGTACCCTGTCTTCTCCATTCCCCTCCCTCCTCCCTGGCACGCGTTGCCTCTTTGCAAAACAGTAGTGTTTGTAAACAAAGCGTTGTTTTTCGCGGAAGCTACAGTTCGCGTAGTTAAAAATGAACTGTTGGTGAAAAAGTAGTTCATCTCATTAAGAACTGAAAATTAAAACTAACTGTATACTGATGGAGTACTCTGTTGTAACTGTAAAAAACGTATAAATATAAAATATAAAAAGACTCTTAATTTGGCTCTCACTTTTTAATTTTAGGATTAGGAATTAATGGGGGTCCTTGTCACAATAGCGGCTCAATGAGGGGCCCTCGAGAAAATTTTGTTGGGAACCCCTGGTCCAGGGAACTGTAGCTCTTTAAGGGGAGTGTTTTAGTGCCTGAGGTTTTGGCTAATGTACTCATTTTGCAAGACGTTTCTCCTAATATTTTTTTTTCTCTTCCTGCATGCAATGCATTATATTCTATGCAGTTTTCACTAATATAGTCCCCTTTTTTGAACACTTTCCCGATCTACATTCATTCTTGTAAACACTAGCTGGAGAGTTGCATTGCAAAATTCAGGTCAGTGCAAATTTTGTGTGTTTCTGTTGTGTTGTTTCAGAATGTGCGAGTTTGATAGATTTGCCTTTAACTGACTCCAATTCACCAGATGAATTAAATTTCTCCCCTATCCCTATTTCCAGCTGGGCTAAGAGAATCATACGATAACAGAGGTGCAAGCATAGCTGCCAAGTTCTCCCCTTTTTAAAGGGAAATTCCCTTATGCTGAATAGGCTTCCTCGCAAGAAAAGGGAAAACTTGGCAGCTATGGGTGCAAGGGGCCTCAGATATAATCTAGCCTGACTCCATATTGTTGCCAGATACCCGCTGCTATGGCATCAGTCATAGTTGACTGTGACAACCTCCCTCAGTACCAATGGGAATGAAGAGATGGATGGGATTTGGGTGCTTTCACAACATAAAAATATTGAATGAGAACACAAAATACATAATAAAGCAAACCAACTACTCCCCGCTCACAAACACATTTCAAATCCTCCACGTCGGTCTGGAAACCAATTGGATCCATCAACTGGGAGGGAGTTGGGTATGTTTAACCTGGTGAAAGGCTGTCACATGGAAGATGGGGCAAGCTTGTTTTCTGCTGCTCCATAGGGTAGGGCCTGATTTAAATGCCAAGAAAGGAGATTCTGAGTAAACGTTAGGAAGCTCTTTCTGATGGTAAGAGCTTTGGACAGTGAATTGGACTCTCTTCCATTTGAGGTGGGTGACACCTGGCTTGAGAGCAGTACATGTGAAAAGGATCTAGGAGTCTTGCTGGACCACAAACTGGACATGAGTCAACAGTGTGATGCAGCAGTTAAAAAAGCCAATGCAATTCTGGGCTGCATCAACACCGTAGGAGTATAGCATCTAGATCAAGGGAAATAATAGTACCACTCACCTGGAAAACTGTGTCCAGTTCTGGGCACCACAGTTCAAGAAGGATACTGACAAGCTGGAACGTGTCCAGAGGAGGGCAACCAAAATGGTCAAAGGCCTGGAAACAATGCCTTATGAGGAACGGCTTAGGGAGCCAGGCATGTTTAGCCTGGAGAAGAGAAGGTTAAGGGGTGATATGATAGCCATGTTCAAATATATAATAGGATGTTATATAGAAGAGGGAGAAAGGTTGTTTTCTGCTGCTCCAGAGAAGCGGACACGGAGCAATGGATCCAAACTACAAGAAAGAAGATTCCACCTAAACATTAGGAAGAACTTCCTGACAGTAAGAGCTGTTCGACAGTGGAATTTGCTGCCAAAGAGTGTAGTGGAGTCTCCTTCTTTGGAGGTCTTTAAGCAGAAGCTTGACAGTCATCTGTCAGGAATGCTTTGATGGTGTTTCCTGCTTGGCAGGGGGTTGGACTGGATGGCCCTTGTGGTCTCTTCCAACTCTATGATTCTATGAGGTTTTAAGACAGAGGTTGGGCACTGACAGAGGAATGGGGGTGCGGTGGGAGCGGAATGCCCCCTGCACCACTATTCCAGTAGGGTGCCATCGCAGCGCCTCCCCGGACATGTGACATGCACCCCCCCACACGTGCTGGGCGCCACACCCCCACAGGCGGCTCACCATGCCCCCAGAATGTGCACCACGCCCGTGCGGGCGGCGCGCCATGCCCTTGCAGGCAACGTACCATGCCCCCGCCTGCTTTCCGCCCCTGGTAGCAGAGCATGCAGCTTCGGCACTGAGGTTGGGGGCCCATCTGTAAGAGATTCTTTAGTTGTGATTAGTGCATTGCAAGGGTGTCATGGGATTTGGGCTAGATGACCTTTGGCATTCCATCCAGCTGTACAATTCCATGATTCTTTTCTTTACTTTCTCCTTAGGGAGAAAAAAATCTGTGTCGCCCTGTCCAGCTAACCCCTAATTCAGCCCCAACCAAGCTCTAAACTGATCCCTATCCAACAATGTAATGGTCAAGTTCCAAATGTTGACTTTCTAGTCTCCATTCTGTCTCCTGATTGGATGATACTCCAAGGAACTCTGATTGGTTTCTAAGACTGGCTCAAGGACTATCCATCACAGTGATCATCCAGAGTCCAGACTCTGCTCATGCTGTTAGGAAGTTTGCCAGAATGTTTGACTAAATCTCTCTCTCCCCACCAAAAGAATAGAAGTAATTGCCTCATACCCTACCATCTGGAGCAACACATTTATTCTATCATTGATTTGATAGCCCTTTAGATATTTGAAAAGGACACTCATCGTATCATCTCTGAATGTAGTTTCTGGTGCAGTTTTCCACCACTTTCGTTACCACAGAAGGCAGTTGAGAACACAGAGTTCTGACGGGCACAAAAAGGAAATATTCCAATAAATGGTTTGTTTACCTAATTTCTACCTGTCACTTTGCACAAAAGAAAATAAAAATAAAGTATGTTCCCAGCGTGGCTAATGAAGTGGTAAGATCTGAGAGAGGAACCAAATAATATTGTCACAAAACACAGTAAAATAAGACAGCAGTGGTACATTCAAATAGACAGTAGCGTTGTTTATTTTTTATTTTAAATATGCATACACGCTTGATGTTTAAAAGGGCTAAAATTGGCAGTTCTGAAAATCCCAAGAAACCAGGAACGTTTTTTACCTGTCAGCTGAGTGAAAGTGACAAGGTGAGTATCCCTAGGGAAAGTGTTGCCAGGGCTCTAGGAACAGCTGAATTGAATACAACTTTTGTTGTCGAGATGGGGCCAGTGCTTAATAATAGCTATTTTGTCTCAAACAAAAGAAAGGTTCTCAAATTATGCCCTAGGGGAAGACACAGCGGTTGCTGCCAGAGAAAGCACACATTGAACAACTGTCCTGATTTGTTGTCATAAAATTTGCACAGAGGTTACGCAACATTGTAATTTCCCACTCCCCACTTTTATCCCCCCGCCCACAAAAAAAGTCAGAAGTTTGGATCCAATGAATTTTTTTCTGTTCAGACAAGGCCTTCTGCTTATGCAACATAACTTCCCCTTCCTCTCATGAGAATGTAAGAAGAAGCTTGCTTCATCAGAACAGTGACATATCTTAGACCCTCCAAGTATCCCTATTTTCCAGGGACAGCCCCAGATTTACAGAAGCCATCCCGGTTTCTGATTTGTTCTTGGAATGTCCTGCTTTTCCTTAGGATATCCTTATTTTCATCAAAGAAATGTTGGAGGACATGGAGAACAGCCGCATCTGTTCCAACTCTACAGACAGAGACTCTCACCTAAGAGATCCACAGCAAACCTTTTTAGAACTAAAATATCCACCCGATGAAGTTAAACAACAAATCAACAGAGCCAGACTGATACCCAGAGAGAACTTGCTGCAAGACAGACCCAAAAAAGAAAATAACAGAACACCACTAGTAATCACATACAGCTCCCAAGCTAAAACAGTACAGCGCATCATCAGAGATCTACAACCTCTCCTAGACAATGACAGTTCTATTTCTCAAGCTCTGGGAGGAAGACCTTTCATTGCCTATAGACAGCCACCCAATCTTAAACAACTCCTCACCCACAATAATACCACCACCAGACTTAACATGGACACTGGTACCAGAGCCTGCAATAAACCGAGATGCCAACTTTGCTGCCACATACACCCGGACAACACCATCACTGGCCCCAACAACATCAAACATACCATCTCAGGACTATTTAATTGCTCATCTTCTAACATTGTGTATGCCATCAAATGCCAACAGTGCCCTTCAGCTCTCTATATTGGACAAACAGGCCAAACCCTACGCCAAAGGATAAATGGACATAAATCTGACATCAGGAATCACAAGACAGAGAAACCAGTAGGAGAACACTTCAATCTCCCAGGACATTCTATACAAGATCTCAAAGTAGCTGTTTTATTACAGAAAATTTTCAAAACAGACTGGAAAGAGAAGTTGTTGAATTGCAACTCACTACCAAGCTTTAAACCATGGAGAGACCTGATTGGAATAAGGACATTGGATTCTTATCTCATCATACATGATAAAGCTTTCTTTAGCCATCTCACCCCTTGCTTTTTCCTGCAAGACCAATTGCAGTCGTTAACAGTCTTTTACAGTCGTCAACAGGTTTACCACTCCTATCAGCCAATCACCCATTCCCACCACCCTTCTGAGTAATACCCCTCCCCACCCTCTGACTATACATAAGGGTCTGGTGACTTCTGTTTCAGTGTATCTGAAGAAGTGTGCATGCACACAAAAGCTCATACCAATAACATACTTAGTTGGTCTCTAAGGTGCTACTGGAAGGATTTTTTTTTTTTTTTTGGAGGACATGGAGTTATGCGACCCCTGAGCCAAGCAGATAAATAACTATACAACCTTTAAAAGACATCTGAAGGTAGCCCTGTATACGGAATATTTTTTAAAAAACGTTTAATGTTTTATTATGTTTATACATCTTTTGGAAGCTGCCCCGAGTGGTTGGGGCAACCCAGTCAGATGGGTGGGGTATAAATAATAAAATTGTTGCTGTTGCTGTTGCTGTTGTTATGGAATAGGGCATCCCTATTTTCCCATCTAGTTCAGCATCCAATTCTCACAGTGGTTGCCTAGATACCTGGGGAAAACCCACAACAGCACTCTCCCGTCCTTCAGTTTCTTATTTTTTTGTTATATTTATATACCATCTTTTCTTACAAGGCACTTGAGGTGCTGTGCATGGTTGGCCTCCTCCCCATTTAATCCCCACAACAACCCTATGAGACTAGACTAGAGAGATGATGACTAGCCCAAGATCAACCAACGAGCTTCATGGTTGAGTGGAAACTCAAATCCTGGTCTCAAAGATCATACACTAACCATTACGCCACACTGTCTGTCACTAGCAACTTCCAGTATCTGGTATTCAGAAGCATTACTGCCTCTGACCATGGAAGCAGAACATAGCCATTGTGACTAGGAGCAATCAAGAACCCTCTCCTCTATGAGTATGCAGAATAGTCTTTTCAAGCCATCAAAAGCATCCCTTCCTCCTACGAGAGTGAGTTTCATAGTTTAACTATGTGCAACATGAAGAAGGACTTGCCCTGCAGCTGCCAACGTTTCCTGAATGTCTTCTTCCCGAGCCCGAGCCCGAGCCCTCACATATTTGTTACTGGGTTCCCCCAACCCTCTGGAACAGAGGTGGGATGCACACCCGGGGAGAGAAGGACAGAAAGTTCTCCTGAGCAAATGGAAATCCTTCCATGAACAGGACAGTCTAGTCGAGTTCAGCTCTGAAGTGCTCACAGGGGTGGGGGAGAGAAAGGTTGTATCCAACTCAACACAGTTGCAATGCCTTCAAAGTTTCCGGTGCTTTTGCATCTTTTTGTCAGGAACGTCCCTTCCCAGAGTGACAGCGAGGACTCCGAAGAGGAAGGGTGGCAGGCTGTGGGAAAACAGAGGCTTGCTTCCTTCCCATACTGAGGCCCTCCCGTCCTGCAAATTCCCAAGATAGCGTAGGTCAGACAGAGGCAGGTTCAGAGGAACTGCAGCCTTTAGAGACGGCTCCAGAGGGGGGTAGGTAAACTGCCCCCGATTCCCCATGGACACGACAAAGAAGTAGGGTCCAGGCTTGGTGTTAGTCCAAGAGTAGGAGGGGTGGCCAATGGAGGATGTCCTGTTGGCAGAGGACCCGCCCTTTAGTGAGCTCAACATTATCTTCAGCAGACAACTGAGCTGTGAGCTCGGACTGAAACTACTGTGTAAATCAGGCATTCCCCAACCACGGCCCTCCAGATGTTTTGGCCTACAAATCCCATGATCCCTAGCTAACAGGACCAGTGGTCGGGGAAGATGGGAATTGTAGCCCAAAACATCTGGAGAGCCAAAGTTTGGGGATGCCTGGTATAAATACTAATTAATCCAAGCGCAATTAAACCACCAGCTTGCTGCATTCTTGGTGTAAGAAGGACATCTGAAATCCTGACACTTTTCCAGAAGCTGGCATCTGAAACCTGGAAGGATGTGGCAAACCCTCCCCAAAAGCAGCCTAATGAGGGCTAGCCCTGCTCAGAAGCCACAGCAAGGGGAATGTCTGATAAGCAAAGAAAATTGAAAACTAGGCCAGGGTCATGGGCAGATTTTGGTAGCATGGTGCCCTGAGTTAGGGCAAAATTTGCCCCCTTCCCTGCTGTTATACTGTGCCAGGCTTCAGGAAGGAGGTGCGAGGGCTCTGTCAGGGTCCTAGAGGCCTCCCACCTCCTTCCGATAGATGGGCAAGTGCTAACTAGGTTTTGGGAAGGGGAAAGGAAGGCTCTAGGGCAGACATAGGCATCCTTGGCTCTCCAGATGTTTTGGAACTACAACTCCCATGATCCCTAGCTAACAGGGTCAGTGGTCAGGGATCATGAGAGTTGTAGATCCCATACCTGACAAGTTGCTGTCCAAGAAATAAGGGACCGGGCCGGAAGTAGCAGGCCGGAAGTAGCGCTGCCGCCATTTTGGAACTGGGCGGAGCATGCTCAGAAGTGACTTTTGATGCTGCTTTGCCCAGTTCCAAAACGGCAACCGCGCCAGAAGTCGCACTGCAGCCATTTTGGAACTGGGCAGAGCAGCATCAAAAGTTGCTTCTGAGCATGCTCCACCCAGTTCCAAAATGGCCGCCGCGCCAGAATAAACCGGGGAAAAACAAAAAATTGCGTTTTTTCAGCTAAGAACAGCTGGAAAAATGGGTATTTCCTGGAGAATACGGGAGACTTGGCAGCTATGAGTTCCAAAACATCTGGAGAGCCAAGGTTGCCTATGCCTGGTCTAGGAAGACCCCTGTCAGAGCCGTCATGCTTCCTTACCAGGTGCCCTATCTGCTCAATGCCCAGTATGGATAACTGATCACTCTGCCTTAAAATCGCCTCTGTTGGGGTTGGAAATCTCTGCTTGAGCTCCTTGTATTGCCCTGGGAGAATCATGGAGAGGAGATGTCCTTGCTAGGACTTTGAGGCTACCCTGCTGTGTTTTGTTGCCGATTCCACCTGTCACTTTACAAAGGCAAAGCAAGGGATCTAAGAGTAACTGTGTCTTGCATCTTGATCATGACATCAAGAAGCACTTTCCAATCTGCTTTCTCTTTTGCATGTAGCCTACTCACCACTGTGGGATTAAAAAGCAATATAATATAATAATAACCTCTTTTTCCATTTGCATGGAACCATCGTCTGCTATGGTTGGGAGTTTTGGAGCTCCCTTGAGCCATGCAGAGGGAGGAACTGCACCTCCACTGCCGCCGTGGAGCAATCTAATGCTTGCACCTATTTGAAAATGAGTTTATTTGTTTTAAAATGTAACTTCAGTTCATAGAACCAGAAGTGTTAGAAGATTTGGGGGCCGATGAAAAGTGCTTCTTCATGCAGCACATAGTTACCACCAGAGGAGAGTGTGATGGCCACCAGCTGGGATGGGTTTAAAAGAGATTTGGACAAATTCAGGGAGGAGAGGGCTATCAATAGCTACTAGCTATGAGAAGGATGCTGTGCCTCCACAGTTGGAGGCAGCCATGCTTCCAAATATCCGTTTTTGGAAAACTCAGGAGGGGAGAGTGCTCTTGCATTTGGCTCGTTTTCCATAAAAGGTATCTGTTTAGCCACTGTGAGAACAGAATGCTAGAATAGATGCACTAGTGGCCTGATCCAGCAGCCTCCTCTTTAACTATGTATTTTGTTTTACCTGTCCTGAATCTTCCAACCTTCATGTCCACCTGTCCCAGTGTTGTTGTTGTTGTTGTTGTTGTTGTTGTTGTTGTTGTTGTTGTTGTTTACTTATACCCCGCCCATCTGGCTGGGTTTCCCCAGCCACTCTGGGCGGCTTCCGACAAGGTCTGAGGGAAAGTGGACCCGCCCCCTGCTGAAAAACTTTGCTGACCCTGATCTAGACTGACCCCAAGCCTCTGTTTTCCCCAGCCTGCCACCCTTCCTCTTCAGAGTCCTCGCTGTCACTCTGGGAAGGGACGTTCCCAACAAAAAATTTTGGGGGGTGGGGGGGATAAACGAATTCCTATGCCCCACAAATAGCCCAGGGATGCATTTTAAATAAAAGGACACCTTCTACTAATGTAAAAACACACTGATTCCTGGACCATCTGCGGGCCAGATTTAGAAGGCGATTGGGCCGGATCCGGCCCCCGGGCCTTAGTTTGCCTACCCATGGTCTAGAATGATGACCATTGGGTGTACCTTCCAGCACCACAATTCTATGATTCTACAATTCTATGATTCTAAACAGTGGAACGAACTCGCTCAGAAGGTGGTGGTGGACTCTCCTGCATTGTAGACTTTTAAAAAGAGGTTGACTGGTCACCAGAGATTGTTTAGCTGTGATTCCTGTGTTGCAGGGGTTTGGACTAGATGACCTGAGAAGGGATCTTCTATAATTCTCTGATTCCACTGCCACACCTCTCTAGTGTTGTGCCACACCTCTCTAGTGTCTTCCTGCTGGAAGCAGCTGGCTCCCTTGGGCTAATGATGTAGCCAGCCCAGATCATGTCATCTGAGCTCCAATCCATCCCTTCTCAAAACATGCAAGGGGGAAGTGCACCTCCCATTTCAACCGAAACAAATCCCACTTCCGCCATCAGATCCTTCAGCAAAGCCAGATGATGGGCAGGCCGCAGTTAGCTATTACTTGGTAAATGGCTGCCTCCGTTTTTCGCCCTGCACCTGTGTCTCAGAAGATAGGACATTGGTGGAACACATCTTCACAGCCCAGTAACTTTATTAATAGCCTGTAGTTGGTTTAATTGCAGATTCAGAGCGAGTTCTTGTAATGCTGGAGCAATTTACGCTCTTTTCCCGGCTGACAAAACACTTCCTGGTTGTATTCCGGTATTTATATCCCAGCACAATTTCCCTTTTCTCTTTTCCATCAAGCGTCCCGCTTTCTTTCCAGACTGAATGCGCACAACCCTGAATGACTAAAGCTCCCTCCACTGGGGTGGGAGTTTAGATGCTCATCCGTCAGAAAGCAGAGCCAAATACCTTGAGACAGATTGACAAATGGAGCCCATCATTACCTTTCCTAGGCAGGAAACAGTAAGGCAGTGAACTTGACTTTCTACATGGTTTTAAGCACTGAGAAATCATTGAAAACACCAAGTGAATCAATTCACTAGTAAGACTTTGACTCCAGCTATCCCCTATTTACTGGATATAGACCTCTGCTCCTAGCTCCCTTGCAGTAGCGTGAACTGCTGAGCCAAGGGCCAAGTTTGATCTTCCAACCCATGGCTTCCAGAAGTTAAATCTACGAGGGCAAAGGCTGTGTATTAGAAACATGAAGTGCAGCAGCCCAGGCCTGTGGGCCAGATTTCACCTGTGGCCAAAGCTCAACCAGAATGTGGTGCTGGTTTACTCCAGCCCCATTGCTCTTTATTTTTATACCCAAAGGGCTGTCCCATGGAAGATGGAGCAAGATTGTTTTCTGCTGCTCTAGGGGGGAGGACCTGAACCAGTGGATCCAAATTACAAGAACGGAGATTCTGACTAAACATTAGGAAGAACGTTTTGATGGCAAGAGTTGATCAACAGTGGAACAGGCTCCCGTGGAAGGTGGTGGAGGCTCAATGTCCACCTGCCAGGGATACTTTAGCTGTGATTCCTGCATTGTCAAGGGTTCGACTTGCTAACACTTGGGTTCCCTTCCAACTCTATGAATCATTGGAGGTTTTTAAACAGAGGTCAAACGACTGCCATGGGTTCTTCCATCATGATTCTTGCATTGCAGGGGGTTGGACTAGAGGACCCTTGTTGGTCAATTCCAACTCTACAGTTCTATGATTCTGTGATTCTATGACCCTATCAGGCAGCATGGCCAACAGCCAGGGGTGATTGGAAATATAGTCCGGGGGGCACAGTTTCCCCAGTGCCTGTAACCAACAGAGGATGAGTTCAAACAATATCAGTCAACAACGGCGATGCCTTTGTTGTCTTAACGCTAGAGACTTGATAATTCCCTCCATCTGCTTCTACCCCCCCCCCCGCCTCCTACCATTGGAGTTCTGGGCAGAGGCTCCTCTGTTGCTTTGAGAATTGACCATCTAGCCTGTTGTGTTCAAATACACAAATGTGTTTACTGTACGCTGCTCCAATAGTGCTGTAATAGGTATCGGCAGGGAGCACCATCCATTACCGCCAGAAATGCGATGGGAGAGATGATATTACAATAATTGCAGCACCCTGGAGGTCCCCGCAGATGTAGCAATATCATGTACTCTTCCCCACCCCACCCCCTTGGCAGTGTAAAAACAAAAAAAAAGGAAGCATGATAATTAAGGCAGGCTTCTGTTTCGTTAAAGGCATGCTTTTGATGCTGAGTTCTTCTGAGCTTCAACTTATGATTGATCGGATTCTGTTTTTCAAATGAATAAAGCAGTAGTGGATAAACTTTGGCCTGAGAGTCAAATGGGGCACTTCCCACAGCCCTCTGTACCTGGCCCCCAGATTCTCACTAGACCATGCCCCTTCTCCAGCCATGCCCCTCATTGGCCTGCTGTGCACCCTCTTGAAATGCTTTTTGCAAAGCTGGTGTGTGCCGTTGACTTGTGATAATGCCTCCTGCTTGCATAGGTGAAGGACTGTTTGAAAGCCAGTATGGTATAGCAGTTACCATGTCTGACTAGGACCTGGGACTCAGCAGTAGAGAAGCTCGCTGCATGATGCCAGTCGCTGCCTCTCAGCCTAACAGGATTGTTGTGGGGATTAATGAGGCGGTGGAGAAGAACCATGTATGCCACCTTGAGGTCCCTGGAGAAAAATGTGGGCTATGAATGCAATAAAATAAATAAAATGGTGTACTGGCAGCTCTTTATGGTCGAAAGGCAGCTGTCAGGTTTAGCACTCCCCTCACACAGGACACGACACTCTGGCAGTTCGACTAGTTGAGGTTTATTTATCAACAACAGGCTTTCAGCAATCCGAGCTTCCCACAAAGTCTCTTCCCCACCTCGGGGGGAGGAGATGTTGTGGGCGCCACGAGGCCTTCACGTGGGGGGGAATGGTTAGCATTCCCCCCAGCCCATTGGTCATCTCCCTGCCGCGGCACGCCCCTAGCACAGCCAATTAGGTCGCTCTGGGGGGCGTGGCTCGCCTATTTGAACAAGAGCGCGGCAGGGACTCTGCCTTGCTTCTTCTGGATTCAACAACTGCGTTTCCCCTCATCGGATCTGGATCGTCGCTGATGCCTTTTTCCTTCGGCATCCTGACGGATCTTGTGAGAGCAAGGAGCAGCTGCTGTAGGGTATCGTATGCTTGCGGGGTGTGTGTGTGTGGGGACAGCCTGGAAATTTGCATCTCTGCCTTGTGTTTTCATTTAGCCCTTTGTATTTCTCTCTGCCGCTGGGAAAAACCCGTCCTTGCGAGCTACTTTAAAAAACAAAAAACAAAAACAAAGACAAAGACAAAAAGCGAACCCCTCTACATCCCCTTGACTAATGTGTGCGTTTGTTTTGTATCGGGTTGCTGCTACACGTGCATAATTCACCTCTGCTTTTATTTTGCAAAAGAAGCCAGAGCAGCACAACCTATTTAGTTGCCTTTTGTTTAATTAGCAGCTTCGTGCTTCAGTAGCTTTGGGAGTGTTGCCGAGGGTTACTTTGTTGCTATCGTGGTTAAATCGTCCACCCCACCCCACCCCCTTTCGCTGCTCCTAGACCCCTTTTTACAGCTAGTTCTAATCGCTGTTGCTATTTTCCCTGTGCTTGCTAACATTTTCAGTGTTTAAGGCTTAGAGGGAACTGCTGAATGTTTTTCCCTTTGCCGAGTTGCTGAGGGTTGCCAAGACGACCATGAAGCAGTGTGCATCGCCATTTTAATAGAACACGTGGCCACAAAGTTTACAAAAAGTTAAAATTCCTTGCCTTTTCTGGTCGCAAACTACAGTGAGTCTGCTTTTAAAACCCTTAACTGTGAGCTGCTGATATAGATATTGCAGGGTAAATTGCCCCTGGATTGCTTCCATTCACTGAGCCATTGGCCTTAATTACTGCAGTTGCTATAGTTATGTTTGCATATTACCAGCCTTTTTCCCAATTTTGCCCTCAGTGTCGGACTATTCCCTGGGACAGGGAAGGATTGCTGGGTCCCCTTTGTTGATTTTTGCTTCGCAAAGGTTCCCAATAAGTCGCGTAGAAAATAAAAAATGAGAGAGTCGGCTGAACTGCTGCTTAAGGGCTTGGCAGTTTCTACCTATCAGCAAAATCACCTTAATCCCAGTTTTTGTTTCCCTGATCACCGTGCAGTCTTGGGTCGGATCCAGTAATTACTGCTTAAGTACTGCTTAATTGCCCAGCAGTTTCCAGTCAGCCTGCTTACATTGTTTCCTGATCGCCTAGCTGACCAGATCGCCTGGCCTTTAGATATATTTGCTCCTCTGCAGTTTACTTTGCCAATAGCAGCAGTTGTTACATAGTTTAGCTGCGGGGAAGTTTTATCAGGCCCATAGCAGTTTTGTTACACAGTATAGCTGCTCTGAATTATCTGGGCCGGCTTTAAGTGAGACGTTGCTTGCTACTATAAAACGCTTACCTGTTCTTTTAACATTTTGTTACATGCTTCCTGTTGCAAGTCCTCCCCCCCCCCCGTTTTGTTTCAGTATTGTATTCTCAATTGTTTAAGAAACAGTACTTGCTGCCTTAGCCTCTTTAAGCTGTGGGTTGATTATTTGAATTTGGCATCTGCTAGCTATTATTACATCTGCATACAAAATTCTCTTTCAGAATAAAAATACAATAAAATAATAATTAAATAATAATGAATGATAATAAAATCAGGACCTCTCTTCATGTTACCACACATTTAGCCCAGTAATAATAAATAAGTAAAAAATTAATAATAATAATAAAATCAGGACCTCTCGTCATGCTACCACACATTTAGCCCAGTATCCTTACTTCTTTTAGGGTAAATTTCATCATAAGGAAATCCCAGTATTAAGACTGCTTAGGATCTTTTTACATTTTGAGTGAATTTAACTGGTAGTGGCTTTTCCTTTTATGCTGCGGTTTGCTTGCTTCTATATCTCTGTGGGCATCACACTAAAAGAAGAAGAAGAAGCCTGCTTCTGGCCAGTATACACTATACTGTACTAGATTCCCTTTGAAATAGCTCTGTTGATGGGAGCACGGTGCCTTAAAACGGCAAGGTTGCACACTGATCCCCATGTGGGACAGCTGCATATTCATGCATTGCAGAGGGTTGGACTGGATGACCTACAGACCCCTTCCAATGCTACAGTCTATTCAACTCACTGTCCCAGCATAAATGTACTTTAGGGTGGTTTGATTTATAGTGTCCTTTTTGGAAAGTAATAATATAATAAAGAGAGAGTAATAATATAATAAAGAGAGAGAAAGAAACAAAACACACACACACACACACACACACACACACACACACACACACAAAAACACAAAACAAAACCAGGGTCGCAGGTTCCATCCCCATATGGGGAAGGCTGCATATTCTTGCATTACAGGGGGATGGGCTGGATGACCTCTTGGGTCCCTCGAACTCTAAGGTCAAGTCAAACTCTGAGGTACTGTTTCTAGGTTGGTAGGATAGTAGTGTTGTTAACGCCAAGTTTGCAGGTTCAATTCCCATATTGGAAGCTGCGTACTCTTGCAATACGGGGGGCTGGACTAGATGACCACCAGGGGAGGAAAACAAACAAACAAACTAACAAACACAAAACAAAACAAAAAAAAACAACAACAACAAAAAACTCAGATTCTATGAAGCAGATGTAGCTTGGGGGTTGCATAACGCCATAACCTTCAACAATTTTCTGATGGAATTAGGGGCACCCTACCATATTCCTACTTTTCCCACACCTTTAAAAGATTCCACATCCTTAAAAATTTTGGTTATTGAATTCAGATTTGTCCCCTGCGAGAGTCCGGGATGCACAGTAGACTGCTTTAAATGGTGTCTAGTCCAGGTGTGTCCAAGCCCACGCCAAACAAACTTCAGCATTCTTAATTAAAATAAATAAATAAGTATTGTCAATCCAGTCAGTGTGCATAATATTGAGTCACATTATTGAGAATAAACCCCGCTTCCTGAGGGGTCCTGCTTGCTAGGCGATGCAGACAATATTGGGGCATTGGCTGGTCATCAGCATAGATATTATCAACACTCGGGGGCATATTGTTTGGTGACTGTTTTTTTTTGGCAAGAGCAATATTGGTTTGCAATCTTATTTATTCGATTAGAACCACAGGGACACGTCAGGCTGTTTCTATGCTTGGTCGCTGATTAACCCACTCCCTCCCCGTTAATTGCCTGCGTACATTCTGCCCATTGCAAATCTCATTGATGGCAGTATGAAACAGTGCTTTAAATAAGAAATAAGTACACCAATAATAATAATTATTAATATTTAATAATAATAACAATAAGCACCGTGCAGATATTTACAATCTCAAATATCTTTTGTATTGTATCGAATATAATTGGATTAATGTTACTACTGCAATAATACATATTAATAATAATAATAATTAAAACAACAACAAAGCATATATTACAATCCGTGCTTTCTATCGCTTTGTCCTGGGCCCTGTAGTTTATTTTGAGAATGATTTTGCTGGGCTGCTTAGCCTCGGGCTAAGGATGGCGTGGTTTGTGTACCACTAACAGCCTTACTTAAATATAAAATTAGAGGTCTTTGAGGCCAGGATTCCAGTTCAGAGCTCATTCACTTTTGGTTGGGAATCCCAGCATATATTAGCACAATATGAGGGTTTATGCTGTTGGATCTTTCGAGATCCAAAACTCCCCTCTTCCAGAGTTCTTCACTTCCCCTAGCACGCATATGGTGGATTGAGTCTCTGGGGACTCTTGAACTTCGCAAGCCAGGCTGGCCATTCGGGGCGCTTCTGGCTGGGTAAACCGCTGGACTTCATTCCTCTTCATATGGGTGTACTCCTGACTGAACTTCTTGGATCTTTACAAGGGGATATCTCTCTGGCAGGACAATTGGTAATTCTTTCCACATTATCAGATTCAGTCAGGGCTCCTTCATGGACACCAGTGGTGCATGAAGTTGGCGGTTACATACAATTTAACCTTTCCAAGTTTCTTCTCATTGTAGTGGCTCTTCACCTTGGTGGAAGGACTTCAGAGATCTCTGTGTTTGTCTTTGGATTGATAGTCGAGCTGTCGTAGGTGTCCTTGCAGAGCAGGCGTCGAATTCCAAGAGGATGTCGCTCCGCTCTGTGCATTTGTGCAGCTTTGCCTTAAGTTTATCATCAACTTCTCAGAATTTTTTCCCGGGGTTACTAATGGCATTGCGTTGACATACCTCAACGGGCTGAGGGAGTAGTGGCATCTTATAAGAGGGCCTGGGCGGATGTGATGGACTTAGGTCCAAAATCATTGGTGTCAGACTTTGTGGCCTTTTGGCTTGCCTGGTTACTATTGCATGCTATTTAACCTTTGGAAGTTTCTTTCATAATAGTTCCAGTTCACCCTGGATGGAGGACTTCAGAGATCGCCACGTTCCTTTGGGATGGATAATCGAGCTGTCATCGGTACCCTTGCAAAGCGGTCCAAGATGATGTCACTCCCACTCTGCGCAATTGTGCAGCTTCACCTTAAGTTTCTCTTCGACTTACCAGCACATTTATTTCTGGAATTACTAACGGCATCGCGATGCCTAGCCTTGATGGGCTGTGGGAGAAGCGACATATTGGCTCTGTCCACTCCTATGGCTGATTTCATTGACTTTCGGTTCAAAGCCTTTGGCTTTCAGATTTTATGGCCTATGGGGCAAATCTGGGGATATCAGGCACAGTCAGCCCTCCCGCCACAGATCAGGTGCTTTAATACCTTGCCTGACTGTGTTACCTGGACGTGTGGTTAAGTCTTTTACTAGCCTGACAGCCGCTATTCCTCTCTTAGCTTAAAAATTGAATAAGAATCGGTAAAGGACACAAGGCGATTCCTTCAGTTAAGGACACCCACGCCTGGCCCCTTCATCATCCATCAGGATGGGTGTGCGAGCTCCCTGCCCCCGACCAGTCTGTCAAGGGCACTTGGTTATCCGACCTAATTCTATCCGATACATAACTATTGCTTCACATGGACAGGAGAGGGAAGAGTCCCTGTGTGGTACTCCACATTCCTTCCGAATTCGGTCTGCTACAGCAGTGGTACACATGGGCCTCTCATTGGAGAGAATAAAAGATTTGGGTCAATGGAAGTCCAAGCTTACAAGGGTTACCTCCGCTGCACAATGTGACTAAGCAACTGAGTTTGGCAAATCACTTACATTCTTTTGCTTTGTTCTCAGGAGATAATACGGTGGATATCTGGATGGTTGATCACAGTACCATGCCCAGGCGCGCGCCCTTGATTGGAGACTGGGTCCCAATTTGGGGCTACCTCCACGGGTCAAAGTTTCCTGCTTTACAAGGAGATGGAAGTGCTGGGACAGACTCCTGCCAGCTGTGTAGGCCAAGGCCGCCAAGGCCGCCTCACAAAATCCCCCTGTTTTCTTGGAGGTGCAGCCCGGTGGAAATGTTTTGGCTTACTGTAAAGGCGTTGATTTGCACTGAAGATTTTAAAGACTTTGTCGAGCTGGGGACTGCCTTTCCAAATCTTGAACTATCTTTGGTCTTAACTGCTGAAGAGACGCATTTTGCGCGACTTTCACACCCCTGCTGCTATTGATAAATGAAGGAAATTCTTGGTTCTGGCAGTAGCCAGAAAGGTTTCAGCTTCAAATGGACAAAGTGACCAGAAAGGTTTCAGCTTTGAATGGACAAACTATCTTGTGCCCAGCCATAGGTTTCTGAGAGGCCCCAGGGTGAGTCCTAGTTGAAGGACTCACAAAACGGTGGTTAATCCTTCACAGACTGCCAGCGCAGCAGGCTGGAGTCATATGACTGCAAGGCGTTCCTGTACCGTGTTGATGGCATTCACCTCTCAAATGAGGGAAATGGTGTTTGGCTTGCTGACATTCCTTTTGCAAGGCGTCCCTGTACCGTGTTGATGGCATACACCTCTCAAATGAGGGAAATGGTGTTTGGCTTGCTGACATTCCTTTTGCAAGGCGTCCCTGTACCGTGTTGATGGCATACACCTCTCAAATGAGGGAAATGGTGTTTGGCTTGCTGACATTCCTTTTGCTATTAGGTATTGGTTGCGGTTGTGGGGGTATTGGCGGCGAGCCCTTTGGGCTCGATTGGCGGTAGGCATTGGATTATCTCGTGAAGGTACAGGTGTGGGGGGGGAGGTTGCGGCCATCACCTCCCCCAAAATGCGGAAAGGTACTCCCTTAAGGAGTCCGGGGGCGTTGCCAAGTCCGAAGCCGTGGTAGGTGAGGGCCAGAGGGCACGCCCTTAGCGGTGGCCCCAGGATGAGCTCCTAGTTGATGTGCATCGCAGGACTCATCCAACGGTGGTTAACCTTTCACAGACTGCCAGCAGAGCGGGCTGGAGTCAGATATAGTCGGTTAGATCCAATGCCTAGGCCAATACCCCTCTACATCCGTAATCAATAAAGTTGTGGCCTTCTATGCCCATTAACCTTATGCAATGTGTCTAGTGTTTTTATTTCTCGGGGAGGCATCGGGGTATCGCCACACAAAGTCTCTTCCCCACCTCGGGGGGAGGAGATGTTGTGGGCGCCACGAGGCCTTCACGTGGGGGGGAATGGTTAGCATTCCCCCCAGCCCATTGGTCATCTCCCTGCCGCGGCACGCCCCTAGCACAGCCAATTAGGTCGCTCTGGGGGGCGTGGCTCGCCTATTTGAACAAGAGCGCGGCAGGGACTCTGCCTTGCTTCTTCTGGATTCAACAACTGCGTTTCTCCCACCCACCTCCCCCACGTAGGCAGGGTTTCTTCGTGACAGTGCTATGGACTACGGTTGGTCGCCTATTGGGGCCTGGTAGGAGTTTTTCCCACTTGGCAAATTGGCTCAGGCCTTGTGGTTTTCGCCTACCTCGTAGCTACTCGTCACAACTTGGGTTTTGGCGGTAGGCATTGGATTATCTCGTGAAGGTACAGGTGTGGGGGGGGAGGTTGCGGCCATCACCTCCCCCAAAATGCGGAAAGGTACTCCCTTAAGGAGTCCGGGGGCGTTGCCAAGTCCGAAGCCGTGGTAGGTGAGGGCCAGAGGGCACGCCCTTAGCGGTGGCCCCAGGATGAGCTCCTAGTTGATGTGCATCGCAGGACTCATCCAACGGTGGTTAACCTTTCACAGACTGCCAGCAGAGCGGGCTGGAGTCAGATATAGTCGGTTAGATCCAATGCCTAGGCCAATACCCCTCTACATCCGTAATCAATAAAGTTGTGGCCTTCTATGCCCATTAACCTTATGCAATGTGTCTAGTGTTTTTATTTCTCGGGGAGGCATCGGGGTATCGCCACACAACTCATTCCTCACTGTCGTAGTCAGTTGACTTGACTGGCTTCCGGCCCCTTCCAAATATACGCCAAGCCTGCCCCCACTTCCTGCTGGTCTTCCTTTGTTCTAATCACTTGCTCCGCCTCCTACTTCCTGGAGGCTCAGGTGCAGCCAATTCCTCCTCCTCTGGAGCTGAATCCAACCCCCTCCTATCACCTGCCTCCTGCTGCTTTATCTCTGTGCTGCTGCGAAAACTTACAGGCAGCATTCCAGAGCGAGATTGTGAGAATGAATCAAGTTCCTGTTTTCCTCTGCCTCTTCCTCCCCCTCTGCAGACTCCTCTCTGCCGGCTATGTCTCGGACAGCAGCCTACAATACAAAAGTGAGAGTCACATTCGGTACTCCTTGGACTGTGTCCTTGAACTGCAATGATGCCTTTTGTTTGTCTGGATGGATGGAGAGATAGGGTGTGTGCATGTTGAAAACATGCACAAAGTTGCCTACTCTACAGAGGCTAGGGCACCTGTCGTGCTACGTGACATTTTCCTTGGACCCCACCATGTGGCCCCTGGAATGATGTCCATGAGGAGTGGTGGGCCTTTCAGGTGTTCATCATCGCTAGAATAGACCCATGAACTGGTCATACCTATTCCATGACTTTGATGGGTCCAGTCTGCCCTGAATAAAACTATTTCTGGATTGCTCAACCTTTCTGATAGGAACCCTGGCCCCATCTGCACTATATATTTAGCGTGGTATCATACCACTTCAAACAGTCATGACATCCCCTAAAGCAGTGTTTCTCAACCTTTTTTGGGCCAAGGCACACTTGTTCCATGACAAAAATCACGAGGCATACCACCATTAAAAAAGTTAAAAAATTTAACTCTGTGCCGCCCTATATTGACTATATAATTATGACTGTAAGAAACACTTGCCAATTGCTGTGTTGGTTGCAATCTCCTGTAATAAGGCTTCACAAGCCGCTGATTTCTCTGCCAGCACAATCCTTTGCTCAGCAAGTTTCAGGTTGAGCTCATCCAGCCAGCTTCTTTAAGTTTGTCTAAAACCACCCTCCCGTGGTGGTGGCTGTTGAGAGCTGCGCTCGCCCCGCGTCGTGACCCGGCCGGCTTCCTTTCCGGCGGGCAAGTACTGTTTATTGGCGGCCGCCAGGCACGTGACAATGCAAATCGCCCTTCTCGTCGCCCACGTTGCGGCACACCAGCCAGCGTCTCGCGGCACACTAGTGTGCCGCGGAACAGTGGTTGAGAAATGCTGCCCTAAAGAATCACCTAAAGAGATTGTATGTCATGGATGTTGAGCAGAACATTTGGAAGACAATGCATGTGGAAAGATTCAAACAACCACAAGTGGTCCCTGCAGCTCCCTGGGAAGAGGAATTGATTGCTAAAAACACTCTGGGAACTTTAAGTGCATTGTTGCCTAATCCTTTAAATATGTGTGTGGGCACAGATGGAGGAGCCCCCCCCCTTTTCCCATTGTCTTCTAATTTGGGCAACACCACCTGGACTAACCATGCTGAATCAAACAGCTTGCTAAGCCAAGCCTTTCATTGCCTGCTTACTTCAGTTGAGTGGTCTCCTGCTGTGCCACCCCACCTCTCTGGGCAATGTTTGATGCTCTAAAGCCTTCAGGACCCATCAATCCCTCTTTCCTATATCCTCTCAAGCAGCGGAGGCGGCTTCATTTGGGAAGATGGGGCACTGCCCCAATCAACCTCAGTCTGGAGGAGAGGGCTACTGATGGATATTAGTCATGATGACTACAAGTTGCCACCGCAGTTGAAGGCAGAAGTTGCTTCTGAATGCCAGTTGTTGGAAGCCACAGGAGGGGAGAGTGCTATGGTGCTTGAATCCTGCTTATGGGTTTCCCACAGGTGTCTGACGGACCACTGCGAGGGCAGAACGCTGGGCTGGATGGCGCATTGGAAGCTCGCACTGATTTGAATTTTGCAACACGGTGCCCCAACCAAAGAAGATTTACCAAGACGCAAATATCAGTGGGAAGTTTGCATATATTGAAAATAACCTGAGGAATCTGCTTGCAAAAATGTGTACGTTAGTCAAAACTGTGTGCAAAAAAAGTGTTTGTTAGGATAAATTCACACTAAAATGCTGAAGAATTTTACTAAGGAGGTTTTTTTAAAAAGTACTTTACAAGCTGACAAAGAAATGTGTATGTATCACTCCTGTAATGCTAATTAAAAATTGGTGCTACATTGACTTTTGCATTGGTGTTACATAGGTTTTCCTTTAGACCAGCCTCTATACCTGAAGACTTTCCAGTCTTCAGGTGTAGAGGCTGATCTAAGGGAAAGTTACA
This sequence comes from Zootoca vivipara, assembly GCF_963506605.1. NCBI lineage: Eukaryota > Metazoa > Chordata > Lepidosauria > Squamata > Lacertidae > Zootoca > Zootoca vivipara. Next base: position 72,855,102 of record NC_083281.1, read on the forward strand.
TATTTTTGATTAGAGAATTGACAATTTCATATTTGTGTTCTCTGAGAACTCTTGGGTAGGTGTCACTCAGACCCAGTCATTTGTCAGTTTTTCTTCTGTCTATTAAGCCTAGAACTTCATCTCTCATCACCACTATCTTCCTCAGTTCCTCATACTCATTTCCTGCAAAAGTTAGTTCAGCCATTAGGATCTGCCCTCTGAAGGCTGATAGGAAGAATTCATTCAGCTTCTCTGTAATTTCCTTATCCTCCTTTGTTATCCAAGAGTCCAACAGATGGTCTTCTGTTGCTAATGTATATAAAGTAACTCTTTTTGTTGCTGTTAATATTTTGTAGCCATGTGCTCCACAACCCCCCCCCCCCTTTCTAACCATCCTTTATTTTCTGCTTGCAAATTTTTGTGCTCCTTTTTATTCTCTGCATTTGGACAAGACTTCCATTTTTCGAAGGGAGCCTTCTTGGCTCTAGTAACATCTTTGACTCTGTCCATTAACCACACTGGCATTTTTACAGCTCTCGTGGTACATTTCTTGATCAGTGGTGCACAATCCAGTTGAGCCTCTTATACTATATTTTTAAAGAATCACCAAACATTTTTGAAAGATTTGAACCTCTTGACTTTGCGTTTCAGCTTTCTTTTTTTTAACCAATGCCTTCCTTTGGTGGGGGGGAGGGTCCTCTTTTGAAAAATCTGACCATGCTGGATTTCCCTGAAAGTTGATCATTTGCATATTTAATTTAATAGCACTATGGTCACTCCTCCCAATTGCTTTGACAATATTTACAGGTCCTGCCGCATTAGAGGGGTGTTTGTGGAATGTGGGGGATCAATTGAGAGAGCTTATGGGATAAAACATATTTGCTGGGTTGAGCTGGGGATTGCTTGCCCATCGCTATATTATATAAACACATGAACAAAGCATAAATCCAGGCAGCCAGTGAAAAAGCAATGCAATCTGGGCACTCAATAAGTGCTATATGTGTTTGTTTGGTTTTTTTGCAACCATACTGGAGGTGGGGGAGAGGAACAGCAAGCAAGCTTTTAAGCTTCTGTCAATATGTTGTTTGAAATAGACTTTCTAATTTCTCTCCTCTTTAATTCTTACACACACACATACACACATGCTGGTATTAGCCACCCACACTGCCAAAGAATAAATAAGTGCTATTTTGCCCTGAGCTATCTCCAAGTAGTTCTCACTACTTTTCAAGTTATGCCTTCATTGAATCACACTGTCTCAGTGACCATCTTTGGTGTGTCAGGAGTCCTTGCAACACAGTTCTGGGCAGCTTCAGTGTATCAAAATAATATGCACTTCGATACTTATTTTTTGAGAGTAAATGCATATTTAAATTGGAGCCAGCTGGGTGATTTATTGTCTCTTTCACTTACCTTTAAATGGGCTGATTTGGCACTATTTGGCAGGATGAGGCAATATTCGTTCTGGAAGAAAAGAATTGCCATTTTATTTCCCCCCAGAATTCCTCATTCTGAGGTGCGGTGAGAATTTTGGGGAATTTGCAAAGGCCCCCACCATTGAAAATGACTGCCTAATTTGCTGTTCACTTGAAATGGACAGGTACAGTTTTACAAAGTGAATGGACCCCCCCTCCATTTCAGTTGAGGGGTACAGTGTTAAATACTGTGCCCCTTCCTCACAAAAAAGATGAGGCAGTGATTGAAGCAAGCTTGTAAAAAAACAAATACTTCATGTCTAGATTTTAGAAATATGCAAGCACCATCCAAAAAGCAAATGAACCCAGATATATTTTATTTATAATTTTTAATCACAGCCCCATGTCATTTGGCAGGAAGGGGGAGAGCATGTATGGAAGAGGGGAAGTTTGCAGTACTGCTTATGTCCAATCTGAGGTAAACCCCACCGATGTCATTTGGGATTACTCCCAAGTAGACACACTGAAGACTCAGTGAGATGATTTGGCTAACAAAGTTGCTGGTGGGGCAATTAAAAAAAACAATTTTCCCTTTAAATGACTGGGTTATTTCACCCATTTTTAGTTAAATCCCCCATTCTCCCTGCTCATAAGCAACATTGTCTGCTTGACCACTTTTGGGCCCTGAAAAAAACCCTAAAAAGCGGCAGTTGGGGCTCCAAATTCCAGGGTTCAGTGTGGTCACCATGACAATGGGATTCCAAACCAGTCCAACCCATTAAGAAGCAGGTTGCAGGTCCCTTTCTGGACTTGGATGCGGGCAGACACACCTTTGGGTCTCTCCTGCCGGTTGATTTTGGTTGTGCCCTGGCCCTCCAGAAGACTGATCAGTGTGTGTGTCAACACTCCCATCCAAAGACAGTTGTGTGGTGAAACAGACCGTCTGAGTCCAATTTGTAAAAGCTCCTTGGGATTTTACTGCACCCTGGCCCCAACTGGAATGGCCCAGATGAGCACCCCCTCCTCCATTCACCCATCCCTCCAATGGACTCAATTTTATTTCTGTTCTCTTTTGCAGAGTGTCCAAGAGAGATGCCTATGAGCCCACCTGCTGGGTGTCATAGAAGAGGAAGTTTCCATGGTTCCTCCTACAAGTTATCTGGCTCCTCATTTATTAATATTAAATGCATCACAAACAATATAGGATTCAGATGAACCACAGATGGGGAAGTGTGTGTGTGTGTGTGTGTGTTTATCCTGCCTTTATAAAAACACAGGTCCAAGTGTTAAAAATATTCTCTCTTGCACACAGAGAGAATAATAGAATTCTAGGGTTGGAAGGGATCCCAAGCATCGTCTGGGTCCAACCCCCTGCAATGCAGGAATCACAGCTTAAAAAAATAATCCCTGACAGATGGCCATCCAGCCTCTGTTTAAAAACCTCCAATGAAACAGAGTCCATCACCTTCTAAGATTAACTGTTCCAAACTTGAACAGCTTTTGCTGTCAGAAAGTTCTTCTTAATGTTTAGTCCGAAACTCTGTTCTTGTCATGTGAATCCATTGGTTCAGGTCCTCCTCTCTGGAGCAGCAGAAAACATCTGTTTTGCATGCAGGAGGTCCCAGGTTAAATCCCTGGCATCTCCAGGTAGGTCTAGGAGAGGCCCCAGTCTGAAACCCTGGAGACCTGTTGCTGATCAGTGTAGACAACACTAAGCTAGTTAGACCAAAGGACTAACTCTGTATAAGGCAGCTTTCTATGTTCCTTTGCTGGACTACAGATCCCATCAGCCTCAGTCGCCATGACTGTGGAGGCTGAGGCTAATGGAAGTTGTAGTCTTAAAAGATCTGACCCAAGCCACCCTCCCCCATTTCCTGCAAGACATAACGAAGTGAATGGCATGACTCAGCTGGACACACAGAGATAAATGCCAATTTGTCACGTAAGCAAGAGCTATTCATATATCGCAGGGCACTGGTGAATGATTATCGCAGATCAGCCAGGTTCCCAATCAAATGATCAATCAAATAACATTTGCATAATTTGCCAAATGTAACAGAGTATATTCTGTTCAGGAATCCTTTTGCAGAACGTGCTGTCTCTCGATTCGAGCTTTTATTCTGTGACCGCAAACCTGTCACACCACTGTAGTGGGAACATCACCTGGCCTTTGCTAGTTCCAGCAAAGGTACATGCGCGCACACACACACACACACACACACACAGTTTTTAGTCCTCATGAAATAGGTTTGGAAAATGTGCAGAATGCATAGAAGCATCCACCACTTGCTGCAGTCAACTTTCCTTCGCCATCAGCAGCTTGAGACCCATAAACCATCCATGATTAACTGAACACTGAGTGGAACTGGAACTGGAACCACCAGCTCAGATGGATTTAAAAGAGGATTAGACTAATTCATAGTGCAGAAGTCTATTGATGGTTCGGCTCTGCTTCCACAATTAGAGGCAATAATCCTTTTATAAAGTGTGCTGGGCTCGATGAGCAGATTCTACTTAGGTTCTTATGAACTGGTTACTAGCAGAGGACTAAGTCAGCAATTTGAAAATTTTGTGCCAGGGAACAAATCCTGTTGGCTTCAGAGCATTGTGGGAGCTCAGTCATTCTTTGCATCCCAATTGGTTGAGATAATCCATATGAAAAAGAAACAAGCACCCCACAGAAGAAGAAAAATAGATATTGTGGGGCAGTAACAGTCAGGGGAGCTAATGGTAATTAATATAGGTAAAGGTAAAGGGGCCCCTGACCATCAGGTCCAGTCGTGTCCGACTCTGGGGTTGCGGCACTCATCTCGCTCTATAAGCCGAGGGAGCCGGCGTTTGTCCGCAGACAGCTTCCGGGTCATGTGGCCAGCATGACAAAGCTGCTTCTGGCGAACCAGAGCAGCGCATGGAAACGCCGTTTACCTTCCTGCCGGAGCGGTCCCTATTTATCTACTTGCACTTTGACGTGCTTTCGAACTGCTAGATGGGCAGAAGCAGGGACCGAGCAACGGGAGCTCACTCCGATGCAGGGATTCAAACCGCCGACCTTCTGATCAGCAAGCCCTAGACTCTGTGGTTTAACCCACAGCACCACCTGGGTCCCTTAATGGTAATATGCATAATTTTAAAGGGTTATTAAGCCTGGGGTTGGCAAAGTCTGCCTTTTAATGCAAGCCTACCCAACTCAGGCTCCCCCCCTTTTTTTGCAAACCAAAACACAGCTATCCATCAAAATTCACACCACTCAGAATTCCCAATGGAGTTCTCCAGGCAATGCCCACCTCCAGCCCAAATATGCATGAATAAATGTACATACTAGGCAAAATTCTCACACAGAAATCTCTATACAGTGGTACCTCTGTTTAAGAACAGTCCTGTTTACGAACGATTCGGTTTATGAACTCCACAAAAGTGTCCCAGTTTGTGAACTTTACCTCGGTCTAAGAATGGAATCCGAACGGTGGAAGGGCACCGGTGGCGGGATGCCTCATTAGGGAAAACGTGCCTCAGTTTAAGAATGGTTTCGGTTTAAGAATGGACTTCCAGAATGGATAAAGTTCGTAAACCAAGGTACCACTATATTAGGGTAAATGCTTACTAAAATGCTGGTGGATTTCCGTGAGGTTTTTTTTAAAACAACAACAACAACAACAACAACAACAACAACAACAACAACAACAACATGATGGAGATTAAAATAAAAAAATTCCTTCAGTAGCACCTTAAAGACCAACTAAGTTTTTATTTTGGTATGAGCTTTTGTGTGCATGCACACTTCTTCAGATACACTGAAACAGAAGAGCCAGACCCTTATGTATATTCAGAGGGTGGTGGGGGTGGGTGGGAATGGGTGATGGGCTGATAGGAGTGGTAAATCTGTTGATGGCTGTAAACGACTGCTGATGACTGCAATAGGTCCTGCGGGGGGGGGGGGGAAGCAAGGGCTGAGGCGCTAAAGAAAGCTTGATCATGCATAATGAGATAAGAATCCTATGAATGATGGAAATTGTAACTATGAGGGACTAAGAGCTGGCAGGCTCACCATCCCTTATTTACATAGCTAATTGTCATTGGTGGGTGGGTGGGATCTACCCAACTAAAACTCCAAAATGGAACATCAGTTGCAGCCTTAGCTGAGGGAGGGAGAGGGAGAGCCAAATCATTCATAACCACCCACATAATTGCATTACTTATTGATATTTATGTATTCAACTGTTTTCTCAAAAAGGCCAGTTAGAACAAATAGCAGAGACAAATAGTCCCCATTTCCAGCCTCAAGATTAATTCTAGCTGGAAATCTGGGCCAGCTCCATTCAGAACTGTCTCAGAGTCTGTCAGCAAATCAGATGGCTTACCTGTCCCACTGAGAGGCAAGAAAAGGACAGCGGTGGTTGGAATGCAGAAGAAGTCTTGGAGCCAGCTGCTGAATGAAAGGTGCAAAATAAAACAAGCAGCACGCAAAGGCACCAAATTCAATCCAGTTTCAATCAAGTATTATTAATCCAAAGAGAAAACAATAAGAGAACCATATACAAGTGCTGACACAAGAGCCAAAATCAAACGTTAAACAGATAGCATGTACAAATTAAAGGCAAACCAGTCTTTATAGTCTTTGAGGCTATCTAGCGGTCAGCAAGTGGCAGCAGGTCGAACGAGGTGTCAATGGTAGTAGACAGGCTGCCGGCGTTTTTTTGCCTGTTTCGCCCATATGACGGGCTTCTTCAGTAGTTCTCCTTGTACTTTTATGTTTAGTGCATTCACTGGTGGTATAAACCAGGTCTTATTAGTATTCGAATTAAGACACTAATATACATATAAACAGAACAAATATCAAAAACAGTACTTACAATTTGTATGAAACCACTTATCTTGGCTTAGGCCACAATGCTCAGGTGTTTTTTCTAAAGGTTCTCTCATTTACATATTCACTGGTAATACAAATCAAATTCTAATTATTGTTTGAAATAATACAGTAATACAATTTCTAAAATACATGTACACATAAAGAGATACTTACATTTCTTGTATTCAGAGTATTTTTGATTTGAGCATGTATTGACTAAGCAAATATCCTGTGTTTGGAGCACACTTATATACAAAAAGTTGGTTCACAGGTGATAATAATTAAAGATGACAATTAGGATCATCAGAATCAACATCTGAGTTTAGACAATTAAGACCCAGACAACATACACAGTATGACCCTCACAGGCGCAGGGGCAGAGGGAAGAACAGATAACTGTCGTTAATCTGTCAAGCCGGATACTCTCCTCGGATGAGTTGAGAGTACTCAGTTTAGGCTTAAATTTTGCTCCCACCCAAAAATATTCGGCCCTAAGCACTCGCATTGATGTGTATAAAATGATTCGTCAACTGAAACTAAAATTATTATTTCAGTCCAACACTGATACCTTGGACACTAGTACTCCTTTTAAAACCAAATCAACCTTCATCCCCCATAACCAGGATTTTAGGATAGAAGCTTTTCATCATGAAATTATAAAAGACTTAGATAGATTGGAAAAACGTCATATCCCTACTAGACATAATATAACTAGAGAACAACAAGAGCTAATTCATAACTTGGCGAATGACCGCTCCATCACAATTAAACCTGCGGACAAAGGAGGGGCTATTGTCTTAATGGACACAGTCACTTATGAACGGGAAATAAACAGGCAATTGGCCGACAGAAGATATTATTTACCTCTTAGTTATGATCCCACTCAGAAAGTTTCTAACCTTATTCGTATCACGGTCAATGAGGCTCTAGCGCTAGATTATATTTCTATACAAACCGCCGAGTTCCTACTTTGTAAAAATCCACGGGTCCCTATCTTTTACACTCTCCCCAAGATCCATAAAAATATCACACCACCCCCGGGCCGTCCTATTGTCTCAGCTGTTGGTTCACTCACTGAACCCTTATCCAAGTACTTAGACTCATTTATATTTGAATACTCCACTGCCACCACCACATATATTCGAGACACTAAAGATCTTATTGCTAAACTGGAAGACCTTCCCGTGCCTAGAGGAGCGATCCTGGCAACACTCGATGTAGGTTCTCTCTACACTAATATCCCACTAGAGACCATAAGAGGGACCATTGAAAATTTACTACGTTCCAGACAAGAACAAACCCCTCCTTATTATTTTTTAATCCAATTACTGGATATTGTTTTTGAAAATAATTTCTTCAGGTATAAAAATGACTTCTACATCCAAACCAAGGGGGTTGCTATGGGCGCGGCATTGGCCCCATCGGTAGCAAATATTCACATGATTGACTTTGAAAACAAACATTTTTTTTCTGAATCTAACCCCTTTACAAATGACATCATTCTGATTAAAAGATACATTGATGATTTGCTCATAATTTTTAAATCTGAAGCAACATGTATTGCATTCCAAGAATGGGTGAACACATTGGATTCCCATCTAAAATTTACTTGTCAGTATCACAAAAAAGAAATTCCATTTTTGGATGTAGTGGTTTACATTTCAAATAGAAACACCTTGGCATTCAAACCATATAAGAAATTAACGGATTGTTACTCCCTACTCCATTACTCTTCAAGTCACCCTTCTCATTTAAAAAGAAATTTACCATACGGACAGTTAATCAGACTGAAAAGGAATGCTACAGACAAGAGAGACTATAGAAATGCGGCTCATCAGCTAGAAAAAGCTCTCGTTAACCGGGGCTACCCTAATTGTATCATACAGGACGCATACAGACGTGTAGACGGTCGCAATCGAAAAAATTTGCTTGAAACACGGTCTGATAGCATTAAAAACAGAAAACCCAGCCGCCTGATCATGGGGATGGATTTCACACCCCTGGCCAGCCACATTAGAAACATTATATATAAACATTGGCATATTGTGGAAGACATACCTGGCTGTAAAGATCCCCCCCCCCCCCTTTTAGGGTTGAGGAAGAAAGGAACTTTGTGCAATCAATTGGTCAAAGCTGATTGTTTGGAATCACCATCCATTGTCACTAAAGGCCACTATAGATGCGGCTCATGCAATATGTGCCCCTACAGTTTACAAGTAAAAGAAATAAAAAGTGAACATATGCAGTTCACTTTTAAAATCAACTCCATGACCACATGCAACTCCAAGAACGTAGTTTATTGCATACGGTGCCCTTGCAACAAACTGTATATAGGCAGCACCACGCGGGCACTAAAGGTACGTATAGGAGAACACAGATCACGCATCCGCAATAAAGTGATGGAAGCCCCTCTTACACCTCATTTTTTACAAATGAAACACAGTGACTCCGATTTAATGTTTTTTGGCTTATGGCAGTACACACCCAAGAAATACCACAAGCAGGATATCCTAAAAATATTGAGACAACAAGAAACTAAATTGATTTTTATGTTTAAGACATTACAACCGGACGGTTTAAACTCAGATCTTGACCTTTCTGTATTCATTTAAACGAACACACTAGCAGTATAACATACAGTAATCATAGAGATACTGTAAGTGTTATCAGTACTCACATTCTTCTGCCCCCTCCTAATTGTCATCTTTAATTATTATCACCTGTGAACCAACTTTTTGTATATAAGTGTGCTCCAAACACAGGATATTTGCTTAGTCAATACATGCTCAAATCAAAAATACTCTGAATACAAGAAATGTAAGTATCTCTTTATGTGTACATGTATTTTAGAAATTGTATTACTGTATTATTTCAAACAATAATTAGAATTTGATTTGTATTACCAGTGAATATGTAAATGAGAGAACCTTTAGAAAAAACACCTGAGCATTGTGGCCTAAGCCAAGATAAGTGGTTTCATACAAATTGTAAGTACTGTTTTTGATATTTGTTCTGTTTATATGTATATTAGTGTCTTAATTCGAATACTAATAAGACCTGGTTTATACCACCAGTGAATGCACTAAACATAAAAGTACAAGGAGAACTACTGAAGAAGCCCGTCATATGGGCGAAACAGGCAAAAAAACGCCGGCAGCCTGTCTACTACCATTGACACCTCGTTCGACCTGCTGCCACTTGCTGACCGCTAGATAGCCTCAAAGACTATAAAGACTGGTTTGCCTTTAATTTGTACATGCTATCTGTTTAACGTTTGATTTTGGCTCTTGTGTCAGCACTTGTATATGGTTCTCTTATTGTTTTCTCTTTGGATTAATAATACTTGATTGAAACTGGATTGAATTTGGTGCCTTTGCGTGCTGCTTGTTTTATTTTGGACTTTTGAAGAAATTGGCAGCATTAGCCCATCATCTTTGTTTTTGCTGAATGAAAGGTGAGCAGAGTTCATCTCCAGATCTTAGGAGCATCAATGTTCTTTTGAAAGAAGAAAAGCATTCGCAGGGACATTGACAAGGAATCCAGAGGGGGAAGCTTTTCAAATGGAACTTGAACACATTTGCAGCTGTGGTGAATGGTTTCAAGACAGAAGTTTAGTTATCATTCTAGAGGGGAGCAAAATAATGTGTGTATTAAATAAGTACAAGGAGGAATGTCACTGATAGGTTTGGAAGTGGAACTAGAATAATAAGTTCTATTTTCATTTATGTGTCCCTTTTTTAATTTTGGAAACCATAGCTTAATACAGAAGTTCTACCTTATCAGCCCATTTTAATACTTTGCCTTCAAAGATTTCAGATGCTGAAATTCCTTGTAAAGATAGGAACACTTCTTTGCCTGTCTTTCTCTCCCATTTCTTTATATGAACAAAGAATACCTGAAAAATTAGAAAAAATATTTAGACACAATTTTTGTTCTCTGGCTTCCCTATTGTTGTTGTTGTTGTTGTTGTTGTTGTTGTTGTTGTTGTTAATAATAATAATAATAATAATAATAATAATATTTCACTGTTATTATTAGTGTTGTTATAATGGTGATGGGCTGGGGAAGTATACACTGCCTGTGTAACCCCTCAGAGGTACATACCGTGTTTCTCATATTATAAGACACGTCTTATATTTATTTTTTCCTCAAAAAAAAAACACTATGGCTTATTTTCAAGGGATGTCTTATTTTTTTCCTCCTCCTGCCGCGGCCGGCATTGCTTCTGCGCCTATCACTATGTCTTATTTTTGGGGTATGGCTTATATTCCTTGAATGCTTAAAAATCCTGCTATGGCTTATTTTATGGGTATGTCTTAAAATATGAGAAACAGGGTATCATCTTGTGTGTATGTGTTTAACACATATACTCCTATGACACAGATAGATTCCTGGTTGATCTCTAGAGACCAGCTGAGTATCTGCCTTGAGAAGACAGCTAATTTATTACCAAGCGGGTGGCAAGAATATCTGACATTTCTCTTAGCTCTGCTGCTATTGTTCATGCTTAACTTGTAATTTTTTAAAATAACTGGTTTGATTGAGGCCACAATGTTGACTTTAATATGTTGCGTTTTTCCTCCTTATCAGTTCAGTTGACTGTCAGTCGACTGTAATAAACACCCGACCTCAGACAGCCTCACTTCCTGCGACCTTGGAAATGTGCTAGCAGAGTAAACAACACTGGGGTCGCATGCGCTCATGATCTGACTCCATAAAAGAGAGATGCGCGGACTCCAAGCATTTGTCTGACACCTCCGCTTTCCCCACCTTGAAGGCCCTTAATGTAGGTCTGTTTATTCACTTAACGGATGTGTGAGCACCGTCTGAAATAGTCAATATGACATGAAATATGAATGTGGCAGGGCATGGCACATGATGTAGACTGAGTTCAGGATTGTAGCACAGTGCTCTGGACTCTCCCCTCCACACACACACACACACACACACACACACACACACACACACAGCTGTCTCTCCACCCCACATGCTTCCTCAATGGCTTCATGCAAGAACCCAGAGAAGTGCAGTGTCTTCCCCAATGTTCAGTCACCATAGCAACCCTTCTGTTGACGTCTGACATCTTGGCCTGGCTTAGAATTCATTTGGCAGCCGAAAGTGAGCCATGGGTGTGTGTGGGCTTCCTCATCCTAGCAGTGGGCTCCCTGATCACCTCTAAACCATCTACGATCTCAAACAATTCCTTTCAAAGCCCTCTGCATCAAAGACCCCCGGAAGAGATTCTGCACATTTAATCCCAGCCGTTATCATTAGCATTTTATATTTCCGTTATGCACAGATGGGTGGGGTGGGGGAGGGGTTTGGGATCGAGTTGGGAAATCCAAGCAGGCTTAGGACCCCAAGGGAACAATAATGAGATGGGAGATGAGTCCATCTGGAAAGGAAAGGCGGGGATGGAATACAGGCTGGTTGGTAGCAGGAACCCTGGGGGGTGAACAGAATGCTAGTCAGGAAACTTCTCTGTGGATCCTGATGCAAATCTATTTCCCGAGCATCTCAGAGGGGGGAGAGAAAACAAGTTCAGAAGGGCTGTTGAAAAGCGCGTGTGATCGGCGAAGGGAGAAATTGAAATGTTAGGGGAGGGGATGGCAAATTAGGCACAGATAATAGCATAATGGAGCAAGTGCTTAACACATTTGTTGCAGAGTGCGCCATGTGGGAATGTGGGGAGGCTGATTAACCTGGGCCACAGAGGCAGTAGAGTGGTCTGTGGCCTGGAACCAGCTTTGGTAGCTTACATACATCCCCCATGATCAAGCACAGACCAGTCTTTGAAAAACACTCAGAGGCTGTTGGATCGCACATTGGTCCGAACCTTCATTAGCCATTCTGCTGTTGTTGGAAGCTCTGTCCGTATCAGGGCACGGGGGAGACATTCAACTCAGTTCACGGTGAAAGACGAATCCACCCAATTCTCAATTTGAAGACTGAAATGCAGCCATCTTTCAAAGCCCCTCACTTCTCGGGATTTTGCAGTGCAGTCCTCCATCCTGGGAATGTGTGCAAAAATGCATATAGTAGGGTAAAGAAGTGTGCGTTAAAATAATAATATATTAGAGAAAATATCATAGAAATATATTATACACGGGGAATTAAAAATATATGTGTATGTCTGGGGAAACTGAGTCAATCTCTGTGCAGAGATTTGGAATAGTTGCCCACCCTCAGAGGAGGCTGCGCGCAGTGTCTCTGGGCAAACTTCCCTTCCAATTAGAAAGCGTCTTCAGGCTGCATGATCCACAAGTTCCTCTGAGAGTGAGCAAGCAATCTTCTTACATACTGTAGAAGTAAATAACAGATTAAAGGGGAACGAAATGCACAATCAATTTGGACTCTGTAAAAAGAGTGCCTCTCAACCACCAGAACAATGTGGGGAAACCACTCCAACCACCTGAGGAGCATGAAAGATAAAGTTCACAATGGTTGCTGGCCACAATGGCTACGTCCTGCTTCCACTGTGGGAGGCAGTGATTTTTCTGAATAGCAGTTGCTGGGTGAGAGCACTCTTGCACTCAGATCTTCTTGTGGGGTTCCAATTGGGACATCTAGTTGGGACAAAGCTCTGTATAGTTAAAGCTATGGTTTTCCCAGTAGTGATGTATGGAAGTGAGAGCTGGACCATAAAGAAGGCTGATTGCCGAAGAATTGATGCTTTTGAATTATGGTGCTGGAGGAGACTCTTGAGAGTCCCATGGACTGCAAGAAGATCAAACCTATCCATTCTGAAGGAAATCAGCCCTGAGTGCTCAATGGAAGGACAGATCCTGGAGCTGAGGGTCCAATACTTTGGCCACCTCATGAGAAGACTCCCTGGAAAAGACCCTGATGTTGGGAAAGATTGAGGGCACAAGGAGAAGGGAACGACAGAGGACAAGATGGTTGAACAGTGTTCTCGAAGCTACGAACATGAGTCTGACCAAACTGCGGGAGGCAGTGGAAGACAGGAGTGCCTGGCATGCTCTGGTCCATGGGGTCACAAAGAGTCGGACATAACTAAATAACTAAACAACAACAAATTGCCAACTGTAAGAATAGGATGCTGGGCAAACGGGGGGGGGGCTTTGGCCTGATCCATTACTCTCTTCTTATGTTCTTAAAGAGTAATAGCAATGTTTGACTTTGTCTTTTCTAGGCATGATGACGACCTTCCATTTCTTGCCCTTTCACGGCCCTGCTTTCTGCCTTTCACCAGTCATTTCCCTGTTTATAGCCTTGCGGTTTGCTTAATCCTCCTCCCATAGTTCCTTGTGGAAGTGTGGCAGGATCTCCTGAGCGATTGCTTTTAAACGACACAAACTCCTGTTGATATGATTAACTTCCCCTAACCTTGCCAATAATCCAGAGATTAATACCTCCTAAGGGGCCCATTGACACGTCAAAGCAGACGGGGCTGAGCCATAACCGCGTGCTTATGTTCAGCAGAGCAGAGAAACGGCCCTCGTTCTACCAGCCTGCTAGTTTTTCCCTTGGCATTTAAAAGAGACTTTATGATTATTTACTATTTATTTGCACTGCACCTGGAAGCTCTGGCCAAAAGCACTTGGGACCTTCTTCTTTCCCCCCCAAGGTTTTGTGTAGCAAGTCCCTCCGATCAGTGAAATAATTGACACGTGACACAGAATTTAAGGGTTAAATTGGGTGGTTCAGGCCACAACTTTATTAATTATGCATGTTGAGCGGAATTGGCTTAGGCGTTGGAACCTATCAGACTAAATCCGACTCCAACCCGTGTGTTGAAGTCCGTGAGAAGTTAGCCACCAGAAAGAACCCGGCGATGCAGATCAACCGGAACTCCTCCTGTGGCCACCGTACGGGGCGTGCCTTACGGCCCTGGCGACTCCCGGCTCTGGACCAAGCCTCGCCCCCGGAATCCTTTAACGGAATTACTTCTCCATATTTGGGCAGGCGATGACGCAATCTGCCCCTCCTCCATCCTATTGTTATGCAAATTTCCAACGCCTAACCGCCTAGCCTAAGTTGTGACGACATGCTACGAGGTAGGCGAAAAACCCATCATGGCTAGCCCAGTATGGGAAAAGTCCTACCCGGTCCACTGACTAACCAGGCAACCGACCAGGTCCGCAGCAGCGCCCCCTATTCTCTTTTTAAGGGGCGGGTGGGCGGGTGCTCCTATTTCTCCGGCGAACTGGAACAAAGAGACGGAGTTCCGGCCGCGCGGGAGCTTTAAGGGCCGCGGCCCCGCCCCCTCGTCCCTATTGGACAGGGGCGCGGGTGACGCAGTAGGATGCTTCCATTGCGTGGGGGCTGCAACTGCAGCCCCCACGCAATGGGCTCGTCGGGCTGCCCACAATTCCACCTCCGGCAGAAGCTCGGAAGTGGCTTTGTGTAGCAAGTCCCTCCGATCAGTGAAATAATTGACACGTGACACAGAATTTAAGGGTTAAATTGGGTGGTTCAGGCCACAACTTTATTAATTATGCATGTTGAGCGGAATTGGCTTAGGCGTTGGAACCTATCAGACTAAATCCGACTCCAACCCGTGTGTTGAAGTCCGTGAGAAGTTAGCCACCAGAAAGAACCCGGCGATGCAGATCAACCGGAACTCCTCCTGTGGCCACCGTACGGGGCGTGCCTTACGGCCCTGGCGACTCCCGGCTCTGGACCAAGCCTCGCCCCCGGAATCCTTTAACGGAATTACTTCTCCATATTTGGGCAGGCGATGACGCAATCTGCCCCTCCTCCATCCTATTGTTATGCAAATTTCCAACGCCTAACCGCCACTCGAGCCCCCCCAGGCTCGCCGCCAATCCGCTCACATGTTATAATAACTAACTGGTTAGATTAGCGTAACCCTAATTAGAAGTTTAGTACTCAGTCAGTTTATTATCGGATATCAAATCATTAATTAATTGTTAACCTAGGGGTGTGGCCCTACTCTCTTGTTCTCCTAATTAAAATCTACCTCATACAGGACATCTCTTATGCCAGCAATCACGTTCTGTAGCCAGGTGTCATTCCCGATAGCAGAAAGGTGCACGCCATCATCGCGATAGAAGGCTGCTTCACTTCGTTTCAAAGTGGGGTGCTGTATAACCCGGCCCTTCAATGATAACACTCTGCGGGCCACAAATGAGTTCAAGAGCCTCCTGGAATTGTTCAAGGCTTTTGGGCAACGTCCATCACGCCAACGGCGCCTCTCCAACAAGGAGGACCACAGTATCGTCATCCTCGGAAAGCTGTCCATCATAACATCAAAATCCTTGCATATATTTAACCTCAGGTCGACCGCATTGCGGTAAGCTAGGTCGTTTTCACCAAGCTGAACAATAAGAAAATCTGGGGGGCCAAGTGAAGCAGCCCGGGCTTGGATAATCGGTAGCAACTCGCTCCACAGCATGCCCCTTCTGGATATCCAGGACACCTCAACATTTCCTGGAAGGCCGAGGCCGCTTCCCAGACCAACTTCGATTGCCCTTCTCTGGGCCCAATGCACTATACTGTGCCCTGCTATCCAAACCCGGGTGAAACGGTAACCTGAAAATAGAGATGAAAAAAGGCTGGGGTCAGCACTGCTACCAGAATCGACCTACGAGCGAATGTACCTTTTGTAGGCGTTTGACTTCCACCTCCCCATCTCCTGGATCCTTTCTGATGACAAACCTAGGTGCATGGCAGAAGTAGCAGCGCCTATTCTAAAGGAATGGGCAGAAAAACCGGTGGGGTTGTACCCGCAAGATGCAATGGCTTTGCGAAGTACCCTGGTAAATTGCTGACGGGTAAGCCTAGCACCATCATGGTGAATGAGTAATGGGCCGGGTCCCGTCGGCCGGAGGTAAAGATAACGTCTGGTGTCCTTCACTGGACAAGGGCCCGCAGCGCGTGTTGCCGGGAGGCGAATGGTAGCGCCTTTCCCCTTCTGGTCCGTCTTTGCCTGGCGGACGTGAACAAGAGCCAGGGAGTCGGACAGTGACAGATCCTGTAATAATATACCCCGGGTGACCCCGTCAGGGTGGTCCTCACACACCACCTCGCCAACCCTAAGGGCCCCGAAGTAAGCCAATGAAAAAGCTGCCGAAAACAACCGCGCTTCGAATTTGGACCAACAAAGGGTTCTCAATTGCTTATGGATTTGAGAAAGCATGTCGAACGTAATGGGCCGCCTGGAATCAGCCACGGGAGGCTGCAGCCTACGCCAGCCTTCCATTGCTCTACGCAAATGGAAGTTATCGCAAGGGTCGGTGAGATAGAGAGATTTCGAGAAAAAGGTGATGGCAGCAGTGTGGATGCTCAGCGTCTTGGCGGCGCGACCCAGCCCTCTGAGGTGCACCACATATTGCATAACCTCCTCAGGGGTTGGTGGCCCATCGAGGCGCACACCAGCGCCCTTCTGCCGGAAGGCAAGGAAGTCTGCCCATGCCCGCTTGTAGGAGCTGAGGGTAGCGGGGGCCACGGAAGCAAATACTCCCTTTAGGATTTCTCGTTCCCAAGGTTCCATAGATGTTCCGGGAACCTCTCTGGACACTGCTGCGCATCTGGTGCTAATGAGCGGAAGCGGTCCATCTGGAAACGAGACAAAGCATCTGCAATGTTATTATCCTGCCCCGGCACGAATTTGGCTGAAAAGTGCATATTTAACTCGAGACTACGCAGCACAAAATGACGCAGGAGGGCCGACACCCTTCCCGAGCGCGACGACTGCCTGGTAAGTACACTGACTACTGCTTGATTGTCCGTGTTGAAGCAGACTCTCCGGTTCCTGAAGTCGTCTGACCAAAGATGCACTGCTACCACTATGGGAAAGAATTCTAGAAATGTTAAATCCCGAGTAATATCTGTGTTTTTCCAGCTGGGAGGCCAAGGTTCAGCACACCATCTCCCTTTGAAATATACCCCAAAACCCAATGCGCCAGATGCGTCTGAATGGATCTGAAAGTCTGAGCGTAGAGTAATGTTCTCCTGCCATAAAGATACGCCATTGTAGTGTTCTAGGAAGGTCAGCCAGTTCACAAGGTCCGCTTTGACCCCTTTTGGCAGACGTGCCCTATGAAACGGTCGGGTTAGCCCCACAGTGAGCCTGGCGACCCTCAGGCAAAAGGGGCGACCAGGTGAGATTACTCTACAAGCGAAATTGAGATGCCCTAGCAGTGATTGGATTTGCCTCATCGTGACCTTTTTGCGGGGAATGAGCTGTCTAATTAACTCCTTGAGGGCTGCAAGTTTCTCTGCCGGTAAACGCGAAGTTTGCGCTACCGTATCCAATTCAATACCTAAGTACGTCAATCGAGAAAGGGGTCCTTCAGTTTTATCGGCTGCTAGCGGCACCCCCAGATCGCTCGTAAGGGAAGCAAAGGCCTCCATGAGGCCTGCGCAGTCGTTAGTGTGCGCTCCTCCCACGAAAAGGAAGTCGTCCAGGTAATGCGTGACACCTGACAGGCCAGTCCTAGCGCGCAGGGCCCAATCCAAGAATGTGCTAAATGCTTCAAAGGCCGAACATGCGACGGAACATCCCATGGGCATAGCTTTGTCGATGAAATAAGCGCCTCCGAACTTAAAACCCAACCATTTGTAGTCGTGGGGGTGTACAGGAAGGAGGCGAAAGGCCGATTCGATATCGCACTTCGCCATCAGGGCCCCTTTGCCAAACCGGCGAACCAGCTTCACTGCGTGGTCAAAGGAGGCGTATTTCACAGTACAAAGCTCCTGCGGGATACCATCATTAACTGAGCTACCCCTAGGGTGAGAAAGATTATGAATTAACCTAAATTCTCCTGGGGCCTTTTTCGGAACTATGCCTAGCGGGGAAATGTGGAGGTCGGCTATGGGAGAAGTTAAAAATGGGCCCGCGACCCGCCCAGCCGATAGCTCCTTATTTATTTTCTTGATGGCTATGTCGGGACGCTCCCTAACTGACTTCTGATTTGGTGGGTCGGTTGTGGAAGGCGGGATCCGAACGGGGATACGAAAACCTGAAGAGAAACCCTCCTCAAGGTACACTGCCGCAGATCTGTTAGGGTATAGGGCTAGCAACATTTTTAAGGGGTTAAGTTTTACAGGGGAGTAGGCCATGGCTAGAGAACAGTTAGAATCTATTTTGTCCTGAGGATGCTCCGTGAGAGGCACCGGGGGTGTATCTGGGGCCCTGGTGAGAATTACCCTTGGCCCCCCGAAAGGACTGCTTCCCTTTGAAGCAGGATACCCCCGGATGCTGACCCAGACACTTCTCACACTCATGAACGTATTTGCAGTTGGGCCTCTGGCAGAGGCCCTTATTGAACTCCCAACAGACCCTACGCCGCGGGTCTTTTTTGGGCTCAAACCTGCCTGCTTTTGGGGGGTCAGTTTGTTTTTTCTCGACATACGGCACTACATGGTTACTCCAATAGTGTTGGTGGCGCTGATCCCAGCGCGTTTTTGGGTTTTTTGAAGCATTCCTGCGGAAGTCATCGTCGTAGTTCAAATCCGCCGTCTCCCCCGCCATCTTGTGAGCCAGCCTAACGTCGGCCATGTAAGCAAACAGGTGCACCGCACGCTTTGGATACGCCGCAGAGATCACGGCCGCCCAAATGTGAATGCCCTCTAGCCAATTTTCAAAAGTGTGGTCGGCCCGCGGCGTCCTATAACGCCGACCCCTGTAATCCCTGCGCTTTTCCCCTTTGCCCATCATCTGAGTAAGGGGAAGAATGGTGAACACATCAATATAATCCCCGTTTAAAATCTTCTCCCTTTTCTTGTCTGACAGGTGAGACCCCAAAAGAATATCTGTATCTGAATTTGTGGCGAACTTTTCATCTGGAACTACCGCTCCATCGTGCCACTCCAGCGTACCCCTAAATGACTTACGATGGGAGCTGGCCCTCCTTTTGTGCACCCAGAGGGGGAAACCCATCTGGTCTTCCCCCACACCCCAATAGTCCTCCATTGGGATGTCGCAATCCGAATCCAAGGACGTACCTGTGTCGTCGTCCGAGTCGTCCCTTCTGCTCCTCTTACGTTTCTCGGACTTCTTCTTCGCCTTTCCTCCCTGGCGTCGGTCTTCTCCCTCCCGCGATTCCGCTACTCCGCCCTCTGTGAGCCCTGCCGCCTCGTCATCCGTTGTCGAATCGCGCACCTGCGCCCCCTGCTGCGCTGCAGCCGCCGCGGGCTGGGAACCCTGTTGACCAACAACAGACTGGGCCGCCCCACTGAGGGAGCCAGATACCCGGGACCCTGAAGCCACTGATTGCTGGCTGGGCGTATTGGAACGGGCTTTCTGCAACCGGGTCCGCGGCCCCTGGGCCCCGTCACTAACCCCCCCAGAGCTGGAGGTAGAGAAAAGGGATGCGGAGGTGGACGGCCCATCCTGGTCATCAAACTGGGTATCTGCTACACAATCTTGTGAGTTAGGTGGGGACTCGTCCTGCAAGCTTTCGGCAAACGGGACCAGCGTGCTGCATAGAGGGCCCAGCTGGCCGCAAATGGATTGCAACGCGTTAACGGCCTGGGCGAAAGCCTTAGGATTCACCCTGGCTGCCAGGTTTTTGGCCGGGCCCTGCTTGCCTTTGGACGCCATGGACACAAGGACTTATGACAACTGTATAGGAAACTAAATTTATCCCCTCCTTTCTTTCCTTTCTCTCTCTTATTATTAATTATTATTATTATTATTATTTATTTATTTATTTATTTACTTATCTATTTATTTATTTATTAATTATTACTGTTACTGTTTCAAATTTATTTGCTTACTTATCAACTATAATTATCTATGTGTATGACTGAACCTTCTATTATTTATTTCCCAGCTAGATCCCTATATTTATTATTATTACTGGTATTATTGGTATTATTATTGGTATTAATATTAATTACAGCCTCTTAATGTTTACTAGCTAATATAAATGAATTATAATCAGGCACTGAAAAGTACCCGCAACAGCCAATCTCAATATAGATCAATTCCGATATAAAAATTATTAAACACGCTATCCACCCTTCAGAAGGCGGAACCTACGCAAGCTGTACTAAGGAGAATAGGTAGAACTTATAATAATAATAACTTATTGTTATTATTATTATTATTATTAGCAATTATCAAATATCAATTATTATTATTATTATTATTAGCAATTATCAGCAATAATTGACGTTGCAGGGATCAATCTACCAGTAGGCACAGGCACGGTAAACCGCAAAGCAACCCAAACACAATTCAATAGATTGAATAGCAATATCACAATAACAGGCTAGGAACTGAAGCCTCACTCAAAATTGCTGCCGGGCTTAAATGAAAAAGAAACTCTAAAAATGGCGACTTCCGGAGCAAGTTGTCTCACTTAAAATGGCTGCCTGATTTGTACTGAAGGAGAGACCCTCCCAAAATGGCGACCGTCAGCCGAGCCACACTCAAAATGGCCCCCGGGCTTGTTACCACACTCAAAATGGCTGCCGGGCTTGTGTAGAGAAGACCCTCCCAAAATGGCGACCGCCAACAAAGCCACGTGGCCACACCTAAGATGGCTGCCGCCTTCCTTTGAGCAAAAAGACACTAGGAATAGGGCCTAGGATGGCTCCTAATAAGGTTTTAAATAAATCTGGGGGGGTGAAGAGGGAGCTGGGGGACTGAAGCTAAAGGAGGAAGACACACAGGGAACATAAACTACAAGGGGAGCTGCTTGCAAGGCGGGGGGGGGCGGGCTGAAAGGAGGGCCAAGAAACTGAATGGGGGGGGGAGACCCAATGGTAGTCGCTCACCCGGCCTCGCGGCGATGTTCGGGAAGGTCCCGGCACGATAGAAGAAAGAGGAGGCAGCCGCCTCGACTCAATAGCCAGATAAACCGGCTTCACTCCAATGCCTATTGCAGCAGGCACCGCTGGCTGGCTAGCGCTTCCTCGTCGCTGCCGCTCAGGCCCCGCCGCGGTTGTGAAGCTCCTGATGTTCCCTGCTGCAGGCGCTGAGGCTCCGCAACGGAGTAGAGGCTCCTGGAAGGCTGTGGGAGCCTCGGGCACGGAGACAGTTGGCTGGCGCTCCGCCGCTGATGGAACAGCTGACTGGCGCTCCTCCGCTGGTGGAACAGCTGACTGGCGCTCCTCCGCTGATGGCGCCCAAGGAACGGAGGAAGCCCCAACGCGCCTACAAGAACCTGGAGAAGAAGAGGGAAGGGGCAAGGTGGGGGAAGCAATAAAGGAACCTAACCACGAAGCAAGAAAAATGAGCGCTAGACGAGTGCTCCTATTTCTCCGGCGAACTGGAACAAAGAGACGGAGTTCCGGCCGCGCGGGAGCTTTAAGGGCCGCGGCCCCGCCCCCTCGTCCCTATTGGACAGGGGCGCGGGTGACGCAGTAGGATGCTTCCATTGCGTGGGGGCTGCAACTGCAGCCCCCACGCAATGGGCTCGTCGGGCTGCCCACAATTCCACCTCCGGCAGAAGCTCGGAAGTGGCTTTGCTGTGGACATTCAGGTGGTTGAGCAGAAGGACTGTCTTAAAAGATGTGGAGCCCAAATACCACCCAAAGCCACAGCCAACTGTTCAGAATTAGGTACAGAAAAGTAAATTGCTCAGTTTGCAGGACCACTGCGCTGCTGTCAGGGCAAACTGGATTTTAATTGTGGATTCTAAATGTGCGTTAATGCAACTAGTGTCTTCAACTGGTTTGTTCTTATTACTTTATATTACTTTATGTTTTATAATGGGGTGTTTAAATGTTGGAAGCTGCCTTGCATCCCAACTTGGGAGAAAGGTGGGCTATAAAGACATCAAATAAATAAACAAATGTTCCAGAAGCATTGATAGGATCACTGAATCCACCAGTCCAGCCTCATACTTCCTAGTTTTCAGCAACCTTCATTTTTTAATACAGTTTCCTCAGCAACTCACAGAAGCTGCTCTACAAGAGATCAAGTCTTTGTGCCAGGGCATATACAGGAGGACAAGATATGCAAAATTAGACTTTGATGTTTGCCACTGCCAAAAGACTTTTTGATCTCAGGGCCGGTGCGCAGACATTGCATTTGAACCCTGGGTCGCCACATCAAGACGGAGCCTGCTGAATTGATCTCTTGGTGGCTGCAAGGCAGCAACCTCTGGGCTAGAGGTGAAAAGGGGGAACAAATCTGTCAGGAGAGACCACCTTCTGTTGTGGATTTCAGCATTGCTTATGAGGCAAAATCTGAAGTGCATTTGAAAAGTCTTGCTCAGGTGAAAGATCTGCAGGGATTCTGAGAAAGGGGACAGAAGGATTGAACCCGAGATGGATGGCAGTAAATGCAAAGGCTGCCCACCAGCTCTGCTTCCACCCTGAATTACTGGGTACAGTACGCCAATCCCAGATCAAATTGTCTAACGTTGATCTACTAGAACCTCTTGTCTTGTTAAGATTGTGCTTCCTTTGCATCCACTGCTGTGTACAGACAACAAATTAGAATTTTCATGCCTTCTGTGGCACCAGATGAAAGAGAGAGAAAAAGAGCCAAGTGTCATCAGCACAGATATCTTTAATCGGCAGTGCAGGTAAGCCTTTGTACAGTAAGAGCTGTTCAGCTGTTCACTTGGAAAGTGGTGAACTCTCCTCCATTGGAATTTTTAAAGCAGAGGTTGGATGACCGCCTGCCAGGGATTCTTTCGCTGTGATTCTTGCATTGCAGGGGGCTGGGCTAGATGACTCTTGGTGTCCCTTCCTCCTCTACAATTCTATGATTGGATGGAAGCAGGGACAGATTGCTATCTCCACCCCATTGTTCAGCCCGGATACTGAGATCCAGCGCCGAGGGCCTTCTGGCGGTTCCCTCACTGCGGGAAGCAAAGCTACAGGGAACCAGGCAGAGGGCCTTCTCGGTACTGGCGCCCGCCCTGTGGAACGCCCTCCCACCGGAGGTCAGGGAGATGAACAACTACCTGACATTTAGAAAACACCTAAAGGCAGCCCTGTTTAGGGAAGTTTTTAATCTGCAATATTTTAATGTATTTTTATATTTGTTGGAAGCCGCCCAGAGTGGCCGGGGAAACCCAGCCAGATGGGCGGGGTATAAATAATAAACATAGCTGCCAAGTTATCCCTTTTTTAAAGGGATTTTCCATTGTGCTGAATAGGCTTCCTCGCGAGAAAAGGGAAAACTTGGCAGCTATGATAATAAATAATAATCTGACAAGAAGTTGCACACAGGAGAAACATTCCTTTTGCCCAGTGGATGGGATAGCTTTTATAACTGCAAAAATATTAATGTGAACACACACCTTTATGATGATTGATTCTTCCTTCCACTTCTCCACCTCTTCGAAAATCCCTCTCTCTGCTTTGACCCAAAGGCTTTGATGTGGTCAGGTTTGAGGTGGAGAAGAAGGTTTTAAGATCGTCTTGCTTTAAAGTCTGGCTTTAAAGTAAATGTTGAAAACCCACAGAAATTTGTTTAAGTGTGGGCTCATCCACACTTACATTTTGCCTCATGCTTCTAGGTCTGCGCTTTAAATTGAAGCGTTCAGGGGCTTTTTTCCCTTTCTTTGCCCCAGCACCTCCCCCGCAAAAACCTGCTGTTTAGCGCTGAATCAGAACAATTGACAATTTGGGGTTTCTGCAGATTGCTGTTTGCTCTGATTAAATAGAATATATAGAGTAGGTTTTCACTGGGAACATGCCAGGACGAAGAAGAAAATGATGATGAGGAGGAGGAAGCAGCAAAACAGCACACAGACATGGCATAAAGCATGAGTCTGTGCCTAGAAATGTGGCACAAAAAGGAAGTCAGGGTGAACCCTGTGTTGGGAAATTATTTGAAATGCCTTTCGTTCCTTCTTTCCTTTTTGCTCAAATGAATCCTGAGGTTCTGAGTGATTGGTTTCTGCACTCCATTTTCTTCCTGTAAAATATTTATGTTGTAAATGGGACTTAGCTTGTTCTGAAGGCTTTTATGTCACACAAATAATTTCTCTCTCCTTTTGCTGTGCTCAGGACAGCGCTAATCAAGGAGCTGGGGGTGGGGCTAGCCCCATCACTTTCAATTCATGCAGAGAAGAGCATACTAAGTTTCTTGCCTGATCACACCATGCATCCCAGCTTTATTCCCCTACCCCAATGAAGGATGGGTAGATGCAACTGGGTGATAGCCAATGAAGTCAGAATCAGAGTACAGCAGATGGAATAAATTACTATTACAAAGATTAAATTAATAACCTTCTAAGCCACCACCTCAAAGTGATTTACACGTACAATAATTAAAATCACAAAAATAGCAAATGCTTTTAAAACAAGACTAAAACCCCAACAAGCAGGCACTCATGGTAAAGACTCCTATATCCAGCTTTGAAGACCTGTCAGAAAAAAATGTCTTCAATTGTTTCCGAAAAAGCAGAGTGGACAGGAATGCTACTCCCCAGAACATTGGGCAGCCACAGTAAAAGCCTTGCTCCTCTTAGCAGTGCCGACCTGATTTAGGGTGGTGAGGGTGATTCCCCCACATAGGATATGAAGCTGAGGAGGTGTAAAACTGAGAAGATCTATAATTGAGAAGAACCATTTTGGGGTGCCAAATTTTGGCCTCACACAGGGCGCCATGGTACGAAAGATTTCCAAAGTCCATCTGTGCTCTGAGCTTTCAATATCTTTGGAGCTAGCAGGAAAGACTCTCCCGCAGACTTCAGCACTCTAGATAGATAAACTTTATTTCAGCCATAGGCCCATACTATACTGCAACCAAGAATAAAACAGTATAAAACCGACATACATAAAAACAATCAGACAAATTAAAAACATAAAAGAATCAGAACAATCAGGCAAAATTAGTCCCTCATACAAGGAACTTATGTACAACATTTTTAAAACGTTTCAAGTAGTTTTGTGGGGCTTTTAGCTATGGTTAAAACGTTAGTGCATTGCAGGCCTTCATTTTTCATTACTCAGCTCAGAAGGTTACTTGAATGATGTATCTTGGTGTCAGTAGTCGTAAAGTAAGTTATGCTGTTTTTTGTAAGAGAGAACTGAAATCAAATATCTTGCTACAAGTAATGTTTTGGTCGTATCATCATCTTGCAGCAGGTATGTTAATTGGGTCTCCAGCGGTTTGTCCGTGATTTCCAGAATTAGAGGGTACAAGATTTTAGTCCGAGCGGGTGTATGCTGGGGGCAACAGAACAGTATGTGGTAGAGGGATTCTATTGTTCTGTTGTCACACGTGCATAAAACTGAGATTTGGCCTTTGGAAAACCTGTGCCCCAGGACATTGGATGGGAAAACATTAAATCTTGCTTTGGTGAAGGCGAATCTGTGGGCTGCGACAGAAAGAAAAGACAGGTACGATGGAATCTGATGCGTGGGCTGTATGCCTTGATTCAGCGGGGATCATGTTCCACCTCCCATTATAATATTTTGATGGAAATCATAGTTATCTAGTTTTTGAATTATAGTTCTTTTGGCTGAGGGAAGATCTAATTTCAATAGATCCGATGGGAACAATCCGTAGGACATAATTTTGGAGTGTATTTTTTTGCCCAGGGACTAACAAAGTCGTCTCTCCAAAGACATTGAATGAGATGGTGATTGGGCAATCTATGCCACAAGGACAGCCAATAGCAGAAGATATGCTTCCATAAGGAGTTTTCTAACGAGGGAATTTTAAGTTCAAGGCGAATAGCTGCATTGCTCACGCACTGGGGCAATTTCAAAAGGCGTCTCAGAAATTGATTCTGAATTGTTTCTAGGGGCGCCAGATTTACTGATGCTCCCCATAACGGGGCAGCATAAGCCATTGTCGCAACCACTTTAGCTTTAAATACCTTTAAGGCAGATGGTACATGTAAGGCCCCTTCCGAAAAGAAGAAACGCAGTAATGCGTTCGAAAGGGCTTTGGCCTTGTTTTGGAGGTAAGCAATATGCGCTTTCCAGCCCATGTTGTGTTGAAAGTGCACTCCCAGGTATTGAAATTTTTGAACTTGTTCGATAGGTTTCCCATCCAACATCCATTTGTACAACTTCTGACTTCTGGAAAAAATAAGCACTTTCGATTTAGATTGATTTATGGTAAGGAGGTTAGACTTCAGCACTCTACTGGGTGTATAAGAGGTACGGCTTACTCTTGAGTAAGCTGTATAGGGACTTACATGTGAGTTCAAGCACCTTGAACATGGCCCAGTAGTAGATTTGAAGCCGTTGCCAATCGTTCAAGTGGGGAGTTATATGCTTCTGGGAGTTTGCCCCCACAAGCAAGCTAGCCACTGCATTCTGCATTACTTAAAAGGGTTTAAGATTTATGATTGTGGTTTAGATAGATGCCACCCTCCTGTGTCAAGAAGCTCACGAGCGAGGCAGGAAGATGCCCACCTTTGTTTGTCCCCATCATCTCAAATCCAAAAATATCCATTCTCTCCAACATTTCTCCAATGAAAATAGAGTTGTCCTACTCTACCTTCCAACATTTCTCTGATGAAAATAGAAAAGGGGGACATTCCAGGATCAAATCAGAAACAGAGATGGCTTCTGTAAGTCAGGGACCATTCCTGGAAAATGGGGACACTTGGAGGGTCCTGCCTGTAAACATGGAAAAACCCTGTAGTCATCACACCTAATATACTTCAAGAGGTCCATCTTCCACAGATATGCCAAAACCTTTTTTTAAAAAAAGGCACTTGAGCCAGGGATAAGGAAGCTGTAGCCCTCCGTATATTTTAAAATCTATAACTCCTACCATTCCCTGACCATTGGCTATGCTGGCTGGGGCTGCTGGGAGCCCCCCAGAATAAGGAGGGTGCGAATCTGGGGAAGACCGCTCTGCAGTATACTCATCACATGCAGCTCCACCTCTGCTTTGCACCTACATACCCCAGGAGCAAAATAACACCTGTTCTTGGATGATCTGGGGTGTTTAAAGGGAAATCATTAAGAGATAAAACAAACAAACAAACAAACAAACACCAGTAGGGCCACCCGTGATCCAACTTAACAGTGATCACCATCTTCTGGGAGTGACACCAGCAAATTAACAATGAACTGTGTGGAAATCAGACTTCTCTGGTGTTTGTCCCGAACCAATTACCAGACTGCAAATAATCCCCCCTCAATTCTGGTATTATGAAAGAAGATTTCCCTCCCTTCTCTTTGCATACCAGTCATATGTCTATAAACCGCCATCATGCATGAATGCAACCTCCGGGGCAGGAGTGGAATTTAGAGGGGAGGGGTGTTATGTACTGTGCTGAATCCGAGAACAATAGGATCCAGAATGCAGAAGTCTGATTGGTCTGCAGGAGCAGCCAATGAGGCTTCTGGAGGAAGTGAATCCGCAACCTGATTGGCCTACAGGAGCAGCCTAGAATTAGCCAATCACGTGGGGCCCATTGTGTGAATAATGTATATATAGCTAGACATTTTGGGGAAAGATTCATTCATTCCTACTACGAGAAGAATAAAGAGCATGAAATTCACACTCGACTCTGAGTATAGTTCATCAATCATATTAGTTTCTAAGCCTTAGAGATCCACTCATAAGCCTTTTCCACCCAGTTTCCACACTGATCTGCAGTGTGTTCATATGTTTTAAACAATCCGCAAGGACACTGGAATGCATATTTAAGCATTTGAAACACATTTCTCTCAAAACACACACCTCTAAACTTACTTGGGTCTCAAAACACACATGTTTATACATTTTTTAAGGCAAGACATGTGTTGCAGCACTGAAGGAGCGAGAAAACTGATGGAGAACGATTTTTCGATTCAGCACATTTGTCTGGAGATGCAGATTAGTTGAGTTTATAGTGGAATTCACAGAGGTCAAATCCCCCCCCCGAATCATCTTGCTCCAATGACACATATCTGCCTGTATTGGGGGAAAGACATAGCTCTGTGGGAGAGCACCTGCTTTGCACGCAGAAGGTCCTAAGTCCAATCCCTGGCATCTCCATGGAGGGCTGGGAGAGACTGCCACCTGAAATCCGGGAGAGCACCTGCCAATCAGTGTAGACAATACTGAGCTAGATTGACCCATGGTCTTACTCAATGGCTGCTAGTCACAGTGAATATGCTGTGACTCCATGCTCAGAGGCAGTGATGCTTCTGAATACCAACTGCTGGGAAATCACATGATGAGCGAGGGCTCTTGCACTCAAGCTTTGCTTGTGGGTTTTCTACTGGGCAAGCATGTCCAAAGTCCGTCTCGGGGGCCTAATCTGGCCTGGTGGTCAGTTTAATCCAGCCCTCCACAACTTCAATCCTAAAAAAGGTCAACAACCTTGGTTGGGCCTTTTGTCGGCCCTCATGGCTCTTCACTTCATCAAATCTGGCCCTCTTTGGACACCGCTGCTATTGGCCATTAGCTGGCCATGGTGAGAAGAGGAGACTGGACTAGATGGGACATGGGGCTTGACCCAGCAGGCTCTTCTTACATTGATACGTTTTTGTGCTCAGGTTCTACTTTTGGGCTTCCTATTGGGACATCTAGTTGGCCATGGTGAGAACAGAATATGGGACTAGACAGGACATTGGTCTGATCTACAAGGGCATTTCTTATCTTCTTATGTCTCAGTTTAAGGCAGCTTGCAGTGCTCCTATTTCTTTTTCTTTGGTTTTCATGTGATGGTATTTCTGATAAACAGAAAACAGTGTTTAGTTTTCATCCTTCCTGCCTACACTCAAATTGGTCAAAGTTGTGTGCAAACATTGCTTCTGCCAGTCCCTCTTGACCTTGTCTGCCCATTTGTGACCTCTTCTGGGCTGAAACACTAATGGTCCTTAAAACTCAAATGACACAGCAAGGGCTGTGAATAGTATGGAACTTGAACTCCCACAGCTCCCGCATCTCTCCATAAAGCTGTGTGTCAGACCATATCCATCATGCCAGCTTTCTCTGTGTGATGTCAGTCAACACAAATTGATGTGACTTGACAAGAGCTGTTCATATGTGACACAAAGACCTGCCGCCGTGTGATTAATGGAAGTGCACTTGGCAAGTTCAGTCCAACTTGTTTCTGACATTTCCATCACAAAGGCTCTGCTTCCAAGCATTAATGACGCCTCCATCCCCTCCACTCATAAAGCTCTATTGCACTCAATTATTCCATGGTCAGGTCCCACCTGATGTTCTGTGTGCAACTCTGGGCACCACAGTTGAAGAAGAATATTGACAAGCTGGAAAGTTTGCAGAGGAGGGTGACTGGGTTGATCAAGGGTCTGGAAAGCAAGCCTTATGAGGAATGGTTGAAGGAGTTGGGGATATTTATCCTGGAGAAGAGAAGACTGAGAGGTAATATGATAGCCACCTTCAAATATCTAAAGGCCTGTCACATGGAAGATGGAGCAAGCTTGTTTTCTCCTGCTCCAGAGGGAAGGACTCAAAGCAACAACAACAACAACAACAACAACAACAACTTATACCCTGCCCATCTGGCTGGGTTTCCCCAGCCACTCTGGGCAGCTTCCAACAGACATTAAAATACAATAATCTATTAAACATTAAAAGCTTCCCTAAACAGGGCTGCCTTCAGATGACTCCTAAAAGTCTGGTAGTTGTTTTTCTCTTTGACATCTGGTGGGAGGGTGTTCCACAGGGCGGGTGCCACTACCGAGAAGGCCCTCTGCCTGGTTCCCTGTAGCTTGGCTTCTCGTAGTGAGGGAACCGCCAGAAGGCCCTCGGTGCTGGACTTCAGTGTCCCGGCAGAATGATGAGGGTGGAGACGCTCCTTCAGGTATACTGGACCGAGGCTGTTTAGGGCTTTAAAGGTCAGCACCAATACTTTGAATTGTGCTCGGAATGTACAAAACAATGGATACAAATGACAAGAAATGAGATTTTGAGTACTTTCTGATGGTAAGAGCTGTTTGACAGTGGAAGGAGAGAAACATGGAAGAGTGGAACCCTTTCCCATTTTCTCTTTTAGCTCTATGTGTTTTTCAGTTCTGTTGGATGTAAATCCTACTGGGATTCTTTGGAAAGGTCTACCCTGAGCTCTTCAAATGAAAGGGAAGTAATAGTACCACTGTATTCTGCTGTGGTCAGACCTCACCTGGAGTACTGTGTCCAGTTCTGGGCACCACAGTTCAAGAAGGATACTGACAAACTGGAACGTGTCCAGAAGAGGGCAACCAAAATGGTCAAAGGCCTGGAAACGATGCCTTATGAGGAACGGCTTAGGGAGCTGGGTATGTTTAGCCTGGAGAAGAGAAGGTTGAGGGGTGATATGATAGCCATGTTCAAATATATAAAAGGATGTCATATAGAGGAGGGAGAAATGTTGTTTTCTGCTGCTCCAGAGAAGCGGACACAGAGCAATGGATTCAACCTACAAGAAAGAAGAGTCCACCTAAACATTAGGAAGAACTTCCTGACAGTAAGAGCTGTTTGGCAGTGGAATTTGCTGCCAAGAAGTGTGGTGGAGTCTCCTTCTTTGGAGGTCTTTAAGCGGAGGCTTGACAGCCATATGTCAAGAATGCTTTGATGGTGTTTCCTGCTTGGCAGGGGGTTCGGCTGGATGGCCCTTGTGGTCTCTTCCAACTCTATGATTCTATGAAATATGGCATCTGGATGAAAGGCAGTGTAGTTTAGGGTCCATTATAGTGGAGTACCTGTGGCACGTCAACATTAACCCCTTCCCAACTTAACTTGCTTTCTCATTAGGTTTCCAAGGGAGCCCCAAGCCACAGTTCTGAGTCCAGCATCTGTCTCCATCTTCCAGTATCAGTCCGATTTTCACACACAATTATCTCCTACACACACACTTTGGCTTATTCTCCAACATAGGATGATGTAGCATCCAGCCAGTGGAGGTGGGGAAAGGCTCACCCACTTGTCTCTATGGCAACAGAGCAACCTCTTGGTATATGAAGTTATGGTGCTTAACTAGCCAGTCAAGGCCAGTACCTTGACAAAGAAACAGATCTGATGGGCTTCTACCTATACCACTCTTATACCTTTAGAAGGGACCCAGGATATCATTCAGACTGACCACCCAATCACATAACTGTATATTACAATCATGTGTTCTTAAGGCGCCTGAAATCTTGAAAATCAAACAATGTGTCACAAAGTGTTGCTATTGGTCATTGCTTTAATTACAGCTGCTACTACAACTGCTGCTACCAGCTTTGACTTCTGGAATTGCAAGCCAATATTGATGGGGTTGAGTCCTTGCATATTGATCATGTAGGGACAGCTGCTGGCCAAAGGTGATCGTTTTGAAGCACAGCCAAGGGGAACGCTGTATCGAGAGCAATTTTGAAGCATGCTCCGTTGAGTGGCAATCTGTGCATCTGCATAAACCCTGACACAAGTCTTGGCAAAGCTAGGAGGGTCACAGAGTTTGGAGTCATTTGACGAAAGTTGCTTAAGATAGTTAACTTGGCAGTCTTTTAATTCAGTGGATCGTGTCACAAATACTGCATTTGGCCATTATATATAGGCGCGCACCCCCTCCTCCAGTGCTCATTTAGGTGCTCTTAATGAGATTATTTCCTGGCATAATTTTTATTGATGTCTGACAGATTAATGGCCAACTCAGGACCTTGATATTCATGTTGATAATATCGAAGATAAACTGGCTTGCAAAATTTATTAGTGTATTAAAGGGTTTCATCATTTGCTCCCCTCCATTAACTATGGCAATGTTAACTGCTGAATAAGTTTAGCTCTTATGGGGATTTATTTTTTTTTTAAATCGGCATGGCTGGATTTAGCTGGCGGTCCATCTAATTGAGCATCTCCTTCTTATATCTATATCTACATCTCTCTTATCTCTCTATCTATCTCTATATCTATAGTTGTGTTTTTAAGGAAACTGGAATTTTTGAAATGAGGCAATGTGTGAAAAAGTACTGCTGTTGGACATGATCAATGAGGCTGAATTCAGCTGGAGGCCAGTCTGGTTAAGCATCTTCTACTGCGCAGTGGCCAAGCAAATTCTCACATGAAGCCCGTACAGAGGACACAAAGTACATTCTCTTCACATCCACCCACCCAATGTTTGTCCTCCAGTAACTGACATTCACCATGCAACCAATGAGCCAGGGTTAGCCAGTTTAATACCCTTCAGATTTTGTTGGGATTGAACTCCCATGAACTCCAGCAGGCTCCTATGGTCAGAGATGGTGGGAGTTGTAGTTCACAGCAACCTTTGGAGAACACCATGTTGGCTATACCTGTATCGCAGTTGTCATTAGGTGGGAAGCAGGACTCACTCCATCCTCTCTGCAGAGACAGATGAGCTCCATCAGGCCTCCCGTCCTTCAACTGCCACATGGAAACAGCCATTCCATCAGGCTGCCTCAGTAGAAGATAGGAAGCAGAAGGCTCATTCCATCAGCTCTGCCAAAGCCCTCCTCCACCAGGCACTTTCTCCCCCTAAACTATGATTGCTGATCATTAGAAGAGCAACTTTTCTAGTCAGAACTGGTGCATGAGTTTGATCCCCCTCTCTCACTTCCCTCCCTGTCCCTTTTCTTCCTTGTGTGTCATGTTTTGGGGAGATGATAGATTAGATAGATAGATAGATAGATAGATAGATAGATAGATAGATAGATAGATAGAGAAAGATAGATACACTGCAACAACAGATGTAGGCGAATCTTTCCCCATTTTATTTCATCTCAGACTCTGTTTTGTGCACTTAGAGCTTTTCAGTCTGAAATCTGTGTATGAGCTTTCCAAACCTTTCCTAAAAGAACAAACTGTTTTTAAGTAGAAGTACGCACAAGCCTGTGTTCTCTTACAGTCCCTAGCACAAACGGAAGGAATGGAATGTAGGAAGAAAGAAACATTAGGAGATCGGCCAAGCATAGTAACTACACTATCGCCTGGGTCGAGAAGAGAACAAAAATATCAACATAGGTAACTGAAAGCAGGCTACAAATACATGTAACAGTCAGAAGACAACAAAGAAAAATACTAAAAGATGGTTACATGCATTCACATATTATTAAAATGAGAAGGTTGGGGTGGACTAGTCAGAAGAGCCAAAGGTTTAAGAATGATGACCGTGTTTCGTAACTGTGTAACTATAATGGGAAGGATGGCTGTAATTGCCTGATTGGTTAAGTGGTAATCACAGTGGTACCTCTGGTTATGAACTTAATTCATTCCGGAGGTCCGTTCTTAACATGAGGTTCCACTATAGCTAATGGGGCCTCCCACTGCCGCCACACGATTTCTGTTCTCATCCTGGGGTAAAGTTCTTAACCCAAGGTATTACTTCCGGGTTAGCGGATTCTGTAACCTGATGTCAGGAGTTTGTGCAGGAGCTGGGCCCTGGGACCAGCAGGGCTTTGCAGGACTGGGATCCTCTTCGGCTTGTTCCGGAGAGGCAGGGCGCGGCCGCACAGGTGAGGCCACTTGGTATTCGCTGCACCTGGTAGCAAGAGTCGGCAGGGGATATAAGGCCAGCATTTCCCCCTCAGCTCTTTGCCACAGCAACACACTCTCTGCTTCATCATGTGCCTCCTTACCTTTTGACCATGACTTTGTGCCTTGACCCTCAGACTGTGACTTTGTGCCTTGACCCTCGGACTGTGACTTTGTGCTTAGACCTTCAGACTGTGACTTCATCCTTTGTGCTTCTTGACCCTTGGACCTCTGCTCTCCGGATGTTCGTGCCTACCATCTTGCCCCTGGTCCCGACGCTCCTTGCTGGGACTTCGCTCGTAAGCAGCCCGGACCGTGACACCTGAAGTGTTTGTCACCCGAGGTGTTTGTAACCCGAGGTACAACTGTACCCATGTAGTATCGTATTGACCCGAATATAAGCAGCACCTGCAAATAAGCCACACATTTAAAAATTAAAGGCTTATTTGCAGATGCAGCCTGCCTCCCAGCTCTACTGCCCTGAACGGTGTGGGCAGGGGTGGGGCGGCACTACTGCCCTGAAAGGGGGGGAAACCGGCACCAGCACCCAGCACCAGTGCTCAGCGCCCCGCTCCCCAACCCGTTGCTGGTGCTCGATTCTGAGCGCATTGCACACCCGCCTCTTGGCACTACCGCTTCCCAGCACTCCTGGTGCTACCTCCCCAAGCTGGCGCCGGCTGCCCTCGTCCCCCACTCAGGGCGGTAGTACTGGGAATCAGGCGCGCACCGCTTGGTTCCAAATATAAGCCGCACTTTAACTTTCCACAGTCAGAATTTGGGAGGGAAAGTGTGGCTTATATTCAGGCCAATGTGTTGGAATGTGTATCAAATTTGATGCCTGACAGCATCAAAATTTATCCTCTCTCCTAACATGTATCTTAGGAAGTGAATCTACATACGTTTGTATTAATAAAAGCCTATCTTTTCCAATTAAAGCCTGATTCTGTTGGTGTTCTTTTGGAGAACCCTGGTCAGGATAAACACTTTACAAATTTATCAACACAGCTACTGTCTTGTTTTAATTGGTTGTATGTAAGTCACTCCAGGGAACCTTTTTGGCTGAAGAGCAAGAAACAAATGCTTTGGATAAATAAGTAAATGAATAATAGACAATATTTGCATTGAGCACCTGAGGAATCAAGGAGAGAGCCTCCCCCCCACACACACACACAAACACCAAGAAAAATATCACCGCAAAGAGGAAGAATGTGTAGAGCTTGTCTTGCAGAATTTTTAATAGTATTTGCTTTTCTGCTTTATAAAGGATTGGCTAATAATCTTCCCCAAGGCGTGGGCAGACAAATTCTAGGGATGTACTGCTTCTGCATCGCAAGACCTAGGAATATCTCTGAGCTTGCCCAGTGGTCCTTAGGGAATACAGGAGAGGAAAACCCCTGCCTTTTTTCATTTTGCTCCTTCTCAGCACATCTTGTTATTCAGGACTGGGGGGGGGGGGGGATCAGGATGTGGTTTAAATAACAGGGAAGCTGTGTGTACATAGATTTACACCCTTTGTAGTTGCCTAAAAAATGATGGGAGGTCCCTTTCTGTCTTGAATTAGGCAGTTCTTTTGGAGGATGTGAATAATGTCTGTAATGCTGATGGATGAAACCTAAAATACAGGCAGGATAAGAGCCCCAATGGAGACAAATGGTGAATTAAGTTTGTTTTGTTTTCTTAGGGGCAAAATTTGCTGTGGGGCAAATGACACTCTAATTAAAAATATATGAAAGTGGATGAATGTATTCATAATGAAAATTGAAGGAGTAATGAAATGGAGGGGAGGGGATCCTGCAAATTTGTATCTCTCCTCTGTACAGCCCCTGACACTGTGTTTCCTTTAAACTGTTGGCTGAGAGTGAACCCTACCCCTAGCAACAGAGGGAGAAGAAGCCCAGACCATCTTCCCAGGTAAAGAGTGAGTAGTGCACTTAGAATCATAGAATTACAATTGGAAGGGACCCTCAAGGACCATTCTAGCCCAACCGCCTGCAATGCAGGAATCACAGCTAAAGAATCCCTGTCAGATGGCCATTCAACTTCTGCTTTAAAATGTCCATTGAAGGAGAGTCCACCACCTTCAGAGGTAGCCTATTCCACTCATGAACCATTCTTCCTAATGTCCAGTTAGAATCTCCTATCTTAACATTTGAATCCATTGGTGCATCTGATTCCCTCATTATTGACATTAAAGAGAAATGTAAAAACAGCAGGCATTTGATGGCTGAAAGGAACTGTTCTCGACACCCCTAATATCTCTGGTTTAAACTGATTTTTTTAAAAGAATGCCTTTGAACTATTTTTAGTTGTGTGTTTCTAAAATGTTTTATGATTGCTATGACTGTCGCCTTGGGCTGCTTTGAGATGAAGGGTGGAAAATAATTCAAAGTATTATTGTTATTGCTATTACTATTAATGACTCTACTATTCCCCACCATCTCCCCTGTGAACACATCTCCAGGGCTCTCTAAAGAGATGAGACTCTCTCCGTGTGTGTTGTTGGGGTGTGAGGCATGGGAATGAAGTAATAAGAATAAGAGTAATATATATATATATATATATATATATATATATATATATAGTCATATGCTGAATTCCTATGGCACTCCTCATTTCTGCTGGCCTGTATTTGAAGCTATGGATATCTCAGCAGCAGCTTTTAGGAGTTAATGTGGTCAAAGTCATTTGGCTTGCTCAGAGCAAGCTGGTCTTCTGAGTCTTGTTATCAGGCTAGGCCCTGTTCATTCCTAACACACGTAAGAGACTAATCCTTATTTGTAACACTCCAGTAATGCTCTTTCAGAAGGTGGCTTCGAAAAGAGGCCATTCCTGTCAACAGCCCAGCATTATTCAGTCTGTGAAAGCCTGAGTGCATTTTCCCCAGTTAAATGCGTATTTTACCACTTCTCCAGATGGGATTACATAATTGGGCTATGGTATATGAAATAAATTGCATCCACATATCTGAGTGATCCCTGATTCTGTCTAACGAGTCTGACAGTAAGCAGCACTCCACAGGGGTGCGGGACAGGAATCCGTAAAGGGAAAAGTTCAGCGTACTTAAAAAAAGAGAGATTTCCAATATTTAGAAGCAAAAAAGGATCCGTGGCGCTCAGCTTCACAAAGAATGCCAAGATCTGCAGAATGCACCCCAAAATCTGAAGAGCAAAGGACTCCAGGGGTTCACCTTCTTTGGAATGGAAGTCACTGGATGCTTTGATATCTTCAGGATCCATGTTTTTATCTGCACACATAAACCACCTGAGCATAGAATGGAGCTGTGATTCCTGCCTTGCAGAGGGTTGGCCTAGATGACCCTTGGTTGTCCCACCCAACTCTACATGTCTATGATTCTATGAACTGGGCATGTCCAGGATTAAACTTCAGTTCTCCTACAAGCAGGGTCCTTGATAGGGACATAAAATTGGCTGTCAGTCTGCTACGGAGCCCAATTTAAGGTATTTTGAGTTGCCTTAATAGGTAAAGGTAAAGGGACCTCTGACCTTTAGGTCCAGTTATGACCGACTCTGGGGTTGAGGCACTCATCTCGCATTATTGGCCGAGGGATAGAGCTTCCAGGTCATGTGGCCAGCATGACAAAGCCGCTTCTGGCAAACCAGAGCAGCGCACAGAAATGCTGTTTACTTTCCCGCTGTAGTGGTACCTATTTATCTACTTGCACTTTGACGTGGGGATTCGAACCGCCGACCTTCTGATTGGCAAGCCCTAGGCTCTGTGGTTTAACCCTCAGCACCACCCACGTTGACTTACACAGCCGTAAACAACATGGGACGCAGGTGCCTTCTCCTATACAGATCTGCCTGTATCTTGAGATCTTCAGCTGAGGCCCGTCTGTTTTTGCCACCATCTGCTGAGTCTTTTCCATCATGGTTCCAGTTTGCAAAATAGCCTATTTTGCAAAATAAAGCAAGCATCAACTTTGATAATCTCCTGGTGCATGCTGAAGACCCAGGCTTTTGCTTCTGCTGAGCTTTTAGAAAAATTACCTAGCTTTTTATTGTGATTTTCTTTTTCTTTTTGGTATTTCTGTTCTGTTTTAATACCTTGATGGTATGAGCAATGTATTTTTATTGCCATGATCTGCCTTGGTATCACTAATGAAGGGCACTTTGAAATGTCTTAAATAAATACATCCCAGTGTACGCTTCCGGATGTTATTGAAAGAAGTTATCAGTGCAACCAGATCTTCTTTTTTTGGTATTTATTATTTATTGGATTTTTTTCTATATGCAGTATTTTTTTATTTAATCACTTGATAATGATTCACCAATGAACAAAACTGTGACAGGAAAACAGCAACACTTCATATTATAATATGCTGCAAGAAAATAGGACTTAGCATAAAATAACAATTTTTCTTCTTTAAAAAAAACTCCTCAAAACCAACTTGAATTTGCTTCCAGGACAGGTAATTATTTTCTTGACAATATTGTAAAAAGGGCAGCTAGTTTTCCCATAGTTCATTTCTAGATACACTTTCAATTCTTGCTCTGACATAAGATGTTATTTTTGCCATTATAGCCAAATCCCATACTTTATGAAGCTGTTCATTCCAAGAAGAGAGTAATGTAACTTTCCAGTTTTGAGCCATTAACAATCTTGCAGCCGTGAACAGGTAGGATGAAAGTTCTTTGTGTTCTTTTTTTATAATAGGCTGCAAATAGTTCCGCTAGATCTAAGGGAACTTCCTATGTCAATTTATTTGTTATTTTTCTAATAGCCATCTTCCAGTATTTTTGCATGTCAACCACATATGATAATCTATTTTTTCCTTTTGCACCTCAAACGTATTTTGGAATATGATTTATTTATTGCTCCAATAATTGCAGGAATCAGATGCCATCATACCATAACCTGGAAGCTGTTTTGTCTTACATTTGTATTCACACACGGGCAATGCAACCCTATGAAGCTGGAGGGTGGGGAGTCTCTGGCAGAGGAACTGCTGGGCTCTGGCCAGCAAGGGTGAAAGAGAGCAGCTTTTAATGTTACTTTTCTTTTCAACAATGTCTTTAAAAAAAAAAGTTCCTTCCTACTGGTTCCAGTAGAATGGAAAATAACAACACAGGCTCCTGGGCTACATTTATTTTATTAAATTTCTGTATCATCCTTCATCCGATGATCACTGGGAAGTTTACAAGATAAAAGCACACAAAAATACATACCATAGTAGCAAACAAAATCAGTAACAGTTTAAAAGCCCATGGATTGTTTAATTAGCCAAAGGCTTGGGATAATGCTTAAGAAAGGTTCTAGTTGAGCCACACTGGAGAGAGCATTCCACAAGCGGAGAGCTACCACAGAAATAATAATCACTGAAATAGACAACAATGAAGCAAGGTGCATCAACAAAATATGCCCCTTCCCCACAACTCACATAGAGATCTGGAGAAGCAGAAAAGTATTTAGAACCCACTTAGTATCCCAAAGAAACATTCCCTAGGTGGTTCCAAAGACGTGTGGGTGCCAGTATCAAAGACTCCACATTTTAATTGGGATCCTTATGGCCTAGATCCAGTCACAGGCTTGGTCACCTACCATAAACTAGCTGCCCTCAGGCGTCCAGAACCCCTTCAGATGCAGGAAGGAATAAGCAATGGGCAACACTGCCTCCACGATTTACAGGCAGGATAAAGAAGAAGAAGAGGAAGAGGAAGAGGAGGGGGAGGAGGAGGAGGAGGAGTTTGGATTTGATATCCCATTTTATCACTACTGGAAGGAGTTTCAAAGCGGCTAACATTCTCCTTTCCCTTCCTTCCCCACCACAAACACTCTGTGAGGTGAGTGAGGCTGAGAGACTTCAGAGAAGTGTGACTAGCCCAAGGTCACCCAGCAGCTGCATGTGGAGAAGCAGAGAGGCGAACCCGGTTCCTCAGATTATCAGTCTACCTCTCTTAACCACTATACCACACTTGGCCAGATCTGGTATAAATACTGGAAGGCTCAGCTTCTATCTTTGATCAACTGATGAAGAACCACCCTTTGTCTTCTGTTCCAGCTTCTCCAACCTAAACTACTGGATTCAACCACCAATCTATGCCAGAGAACACACCCTCTAGAATTGCAACCCCCACAGCCTTGGCCTAACAAGGACAGATTCAGAAGACCTTTTCCCTAGAAATCATTTCATGTGTTTGGTCTTGGTTCCGAGAAGGATCATAGAAGACAACAAGCCAAGGCAAAAGTACAGACTGCTCTTTTTTCATTTCCTAATATTGCAGAGAGCACCGCTAGCCACAGTTTTCCATTCCTTCTGCCCCACTGGTGCAGATGGACCGTGTTCATGTCAGGACATGCACAACATTGCACACACAAAACCCTAACGCAATCATAGCTACACAATTGCATTTTTAGAGTGTTTTATTAACAGATGGATTTAGGGCAATGCAACCGGTTCCACGGCACTGGGTGTTGAGTTTAGGGGATGCCTCAGGGTATTGCATCTATGACGTAGTGAACTGAGCAGAATGGAAAGTGAGAGGCGGGTAGGGTGGGGTGCAAATTTGGGCCTCGCACACTGAAATTTGAAAGACCAAAGTCTGCCCCTGTTTCTCAATAGATACCCATGCCTTGGTAATATGGGGGAAGGAGGAAGTGAAATCTAGGGGCAGAAGAGACTACATGTCTGCCAATTCCAGTTTTGATTTTTTTTTTAATCTCCTCCTGGTGAAATTGGAATTTGAGAGGTATGGGGTGGAAGACAATAAAGGAACAGGATGGGAGGGGAGAGAAAAGAAGAGAGGAGAAATCATTTAGGACAACTGCATTTTTCATTCCCTGCCAGCATGAGACAACTGTTCCCATTCAAAGCTTCTCTGCTTTTGAGTTTCCATTGTGTAGTTAAT
This sequence comes from Zootoca vivipara, assembly GCF_963506605.1. NCBI lineage: Eukaryota > Metazoa > Chordata > Lepidosauria > Squamata > Lacertidae > Zootoca > Zootoca vivipara. The sequence goes on from NC_083281.1 coordinate 72,895,479, forward strand.
GCAATGAGATGCCTCAGAGGTAGAAGCTTTTACATAATCTTCTGTGCATAGCAAGTGGGAGATGGCAAGAGCCGAGGGCAGGTCAAGTGGTGTGTGTGTGTGTATGTGTGTTATTAACTATTCATGGCTGCTTGATTGCCTAAGTGGTGGGTGTTGCTTTCAAACACAGCAAGGTGCATTATATAGGCACTAAAAGCATCATTGCCCTTTGAAACCTTGGCCTCATTGACTTGGGGAAATCGTATAAGCTCTAAAGAGAACTTGGCTCTATTGTGCGAATAAGGAAAGGGAATGAATTGCCATGAAATGGGCTCAATTACAACCAAGGGAATGCAATTCCTCTTTGTGGAATTACAAAGAGTGTGTTGAGAAAGTAGAGAGGGTGGCAGAAGAGAAGAGGAACCGAGAATCCAAATCTTGGAGTGACTTCTCATATCTCATATCTGAAGAGTCTCAGTTTGCCAACCCGAGACTCAATGCCTTTTGTTCTCACAAGGATTCCTGTTGGAGGAGGAAGATGTCCCATTCTGTGTTTGTGACAGGTACTGAGGTAACTAACATAATATTGAAAGAAACAGATCAACCTTAAAATTAGAAAAAAACGATAATATGTGTGGGGGGGGAGGGTTAAAGCAGAAGGATAAAACCAACTGGAAAAGAAACTGGGAGATTAAACAACATCAAAAGCAGAAGTCAGACAAAAATGAGAGTCAGAAACTGTGGGAAGAATATCCATTTTACCTGCTGGTGTTGGGAATTCCAGAGATGAGGTATCAGACATGGTTGGAGGTATTTAAGCAGAGTGGGTGTCTGGAAATCAGGCATGCTGTTGCTGCATCCTGAATTGAGCAGGCCATTGGAGTAGGTGGTTTCCTCCATGGCCCAATCCTCAGCCAGCACCTAGCTAACTTTAACGGTAGTTAGAAGATGCTGCTCATGGGAGCATCTGGGAACAGACAGAGAAAATGTTCTATGGGGATTTGGTGACTGCCCAAGCAACTTCTGTGGGAGCTGCCCAGGGTACTGATTCTGTGAACTGGCACCTTCTACTTCCTGGCTATTAATGGATGATTTCTGCTTAAGCTGAATGTCCATCAGAGCTTGTCTGGAGGCTAGAGGGCTCACAGCCAGCCAGAAGAAGGTCCATGGACCTTAACAAGAAGCACCAACACAAGGAAAACAAAACAAAAAGCAAACCCCTGGATACTCACATTAAGGGCCCCAGATAGGAAGGACCCATTCCTTTCAGAGGAGTGCCTTTTGTACAAAATGCTGGTGACCCACACAGCTAGCTAGAGCTTCTTTAACCTACTTATTTTCTAAGTAACTTTTGTTGCTCCTTTGCAGATTTTACATCTTTGACCAACCACCTTTGCCTCAATACTGTTCCTATGGAAGAAGAATGCACCACTGGAATTGGCCGAGATACAAACATCAGAGGAGCCTTCTGGGTCAGACCAGTAACCCATCTAGTCTAGTATTCTCACAGTGGCCCACTGGATGCCCCCATGGGAAGCTTGCAAGCGGGTCCCTAGCACAAAAGTACTCTCCACCCTGCAGTTTCCAGAAAGTGGTATTACTGACTCCAACTGCGGAGGCGGAACTAGTAGCCATCAATAGCTCTCTTCTCCAAGAATCTGTCCGATTTTCATTTCAAGCCACTCAGGTGGGTGGTGGTGATACAAATGATTCACAAATGTTGTGCGTGTGTGCATACATACATGCACACACTTTGTGGGAGGCATTTCTACAGCAGTGCCACGGAAAACAGTGAAAGGGGAATTACTGTACACTTTTGCCTAAAACAGATGAAACAACCAACTGGCATCTCAAATGTAAATAACAGAAAATAAAAACAGAATCCTCCTATTAGACTTTCATCAGCGTGGTTCTTTACTAAGCAACTAGCTTCTGAAATGGAAGCTTACAGGGACATTGAATCATTCATAGACAATTTAGTCAATAATCCGCATTATGGGCTCCCTTAGCTCTTCCTTTGCAACATTTAGAGCTCAGATCATATAGCAGCTGGGGAAGACCTATTAAGGACCATTCCTAGCGATAATCCAGTTTTCAAAACTGCTTTTAATGTGCATTTTCAGAGATATCAAAGCTGCTGCTCTCTGGTCAATAAAGCACACTTGGAAAGGTCATCCGATATGAGCAGGGGGTCTCAACCTAGTGTCTAAATCTATATATACACAGGAGTGAGTTATCCCATGAACTTTGTGTTGAAATACTTCACTTTGATTTTGACAACTTTTCAGCAGATTGACATATTGATGTTCCTCCCACCTTACAAAATATGCATGCTTAGATGGTTAAAAAAAAAAAGACTGATTAAGAAGATAAAGAAACTTTCCCACATGAACTTTGAGAGTGGGTGAAAGGCGAGATCAGGGGTGGATAACCAACCATCTGTTTAGGTGCTCAGTGTAGCCCTCCAAGCAACTTTTCTGCACCCATTTGAATTTGACAATGGCAGCCAAAAAACAAATGTGTGTTTGTGTGTTTAAGTAGACACAGCACAGAGGATTAAAGAGAGATTTAAATCTCAAACCCCTGATGGATGGCAGAGACTGGTCCATGTGGGTAGTGGTTCAGTGCTCTACCAATCTCAGGGCGAGGTCAGGGACACGGGTGGCACTGTGGTCCAAACCAGTGGTTTTCAACCAGTGTGCTGCGGCACCCTGGGGTACCTAGAATGATGGTCAGGGATGCCGTGGGCAACATGGGCCTCTGCCCCTCTTTCTTTCCCTTCCTCCTCTGATGCCCTCTCATGTCTCTGCCTCCCAAAGGCTTGCACAGCTGCTTATTGCAGCAGCCCTGGCTATAAGCTCTGCAGGTGAATGGCGCCTCTGGGAGGCACCTCTCTTTAGGGTGAGGGGGGGCAGCTCAGAGATCAGGGGCAGCAGCAGCTGCTGCCTGGAGCGCTTCCAAGGAGAGGGGAGAGGGGAGGAGGCTGAGGGAACACTCCACAAGGGAGGGTGTTCGAAAAAGGGTGAGAGGCTGCCAGCTCTGCAAGCAAGGAGTGACATAACTGGGCTCCTGAGCCCCACAGGGGTGTCTTAGAAAGAATGTAGTTTGTCAAGGGAGTCGTGGACTCAAAAAAGCTTTAAAATCTCTGGTTTAAACCACTGAGCCTCTTGGGCTTGCTGTTTGGAAAGTTGGCGGTTTGAATCTGTGCGACGGGGTGAGCTCCCATTGCCTTGTCCCAGCTTCTGCCAATCTAGCAGTTCGAAAGCATGCCAGTGCAAGTAGATGAATAGGTACTGCTGCAGCGGGAGGGTAAATGGCATTTCTGTGCATTCTGGCTTCTGTCACAGGGTCCCATTGCGCCAGAAGTTAGTCATGTTGTCCACATGACCCAGAAAGCTGCCTGTGGACAAACCATCCAGTGGTCCTTTGCCTTTTTATCTTTTAATTTCAGGGTGGTATTCAGAAGCATTACTTCCTCTGGCCATAGAACCACAGCATAGTCATCCTGGCTAGTTGACATCAATAGCTTTCTCCTCCATGAATTTGCTCAATCGTCTTTTAAAGCCATCCAAATTGGTGGCCTTCACTGTCTCCTGTGGGAGTGCTTTCCACAGTTTAACTACGAGCTGCATGAAGAAGTCCTTTCTTTTCTCTGTCATTGGATGTCCACGAGTTCTAGTTTCATGAAATATCTGCCATTTCCTGTTTAAAAGGGATGCGGTGGTGGGAAGGACCCCTGATTGAGACCCTGAATAGCCACTGCTGGTCAGCAATATTAGATGGGCAAAGACTCTGACTTGCTTCAGGCCTGCTTGCCATATTTTGTCTCCACATCGCTGACTGCAGAGTTTGGAAGCAGGCCGAGTGAGAAGTCAGGTATGGTATAAATGACAGAAGCTACAATAATGAAGTCAGGTTTCGTGAGAGCCCCATGAGAGACCATAAATTTCAGGGGGCCAGGATTGCACAGTGTGTTCACGGCAAACAGAATAATTTAATGGTCATCTTTCCCATCAATATACTCACCTCCATGTAAATGTTTATCCATTGGCTCAAACATTTCCCTGGGGATATAAATGTTCAAGGGATTGTTCTCCATCATAAATGGATGGCATTTCCCCCAATTATTTTATATGATTCCCCCAGACTTGGTACTTAATTATGACTCACAACATTCCTGTGATCTAGGACTGCAGCTCTGGCAGAAATGAATGTGGCTGCAAGTTTATGGGAAATGGAACATAGGAAGATGTCTTACACTGAGTAAGAGAGCATTGGTCAATCTAGTGTGCTATTGCTTACACTGACTGGGAATGGCTCTCCAGGGATTTGAGGCAGGGAACATTCCTATCCATACCTAGAGATGCCAAGGACTGGACCTGAGGCATCCCACATACAAAAAATGTGCTTCTAATGAGCACAGGAAGCTTCCTTATATTAACTGATGAGTACAGGAAGCTGTACAGGGATGCAGGTGGCGCTGTGAGTTAAACCACAGAGCCTAGGGCCTGCTGATCAGAAGGTCGGCAGTTCGAATCCCTGCGACGGGGTGAGCTCCCGTTGCTCAGTCTCAGCTCCTGCCAACCTAGCAGTTCGAAAGCACGTCAAAGTGCAAGTAGATAAATAGTTACTGCTCCAAGCGGGAAGGTAAACGGCGTTTCTGTGTGTTGCTCTGGTTCGCCAGAAGCGGCTTTGTCATGCTGGCCACATGACCTGGAAGCTGTACGCTGACTCCCTTGGCCAATAACATGAGATGAGCACCGCAACTCCAGAGTCAGTGGCAACTGGGCATAATGGTCAGGGGTCCTTTACCCTTATACAGGAAGCTGTCTTTTCTGTCCATCTACCTCTGTATTGTCTACAATGAATGGAAGCAGCTCTCTAGCTTTCAGTCCAGGGACATTCACGGCCTTAACTGGAGATTCTGAATACTGAACCTGGGGTCTTCTGCATGCAAATCATAAGAATGTAGGAAGGGTCTCCTGGATCAGGTCAGTGGCCCACCTAATCCAGCATCCTGTTCTCACATTGGGCAACCAGATGCATGACTTGAGCACAAAAGCCGTTTCTCTCCTGCAGTTTCCAGCAACTGGTATCAGAAGTATTATTTTGTTGAGTCATGAAGGAAGAGCATCACGATGCTAGTTCTCTACTATTAGGCTACAGACCCTCCCCAGATTCAGTCGTTCTGGCCTAGTCACTAACTCATCTGCATGAACTACCTTCAGGAGCAAATCCCCTTCTGTGGCAGCAGGAAGGGCAGGTGGCAGAAGGAAAATGTTTGTGCAAGGAATAAGACAGATATAAAAAGGAGAATTCCCTGGAAGTCAAGATTCAGGTCTGAGGCAAGGACTCTTTAGTAAGAGAACCCCAGGAGAGAGTTAAAATCACAAAATATGCTGCAAAGTTAAGTATGGAAATATAGGTGATTAGACCTTTAAAATGTGCTCTCCCAAGTTCTTTCCAAAGTCCCCCTCTTTCTCTAGCATAGAAAAAGACCACACGTTTGGTAAGTTAAAAATGGTTTACTTACAAACTCTGCAAAGGTCACATTCAAGTGTTTTTCATACAGCATTCATGGAGAGTTGCACAGGCAGTAAAGCTTGCTATAGTTAAAGTAGTGGAAGTTTCTAAATTATTGGTATAGGAACTCAAGAGTGGCTTGTAATGGCCATGCAGTCTGAGCTGCAGCAACCAGCTCAGACCTCCTCACATGCTGAACTTCTGTGGTAGGCTGAAAGGGAACAAAGGCTTGATGACCTAGTCCAGCCATCCCCAAACTCGGCCCTCCAGCTGTTTGGGGACAACAATTCCCATCTTCCCTGACCACTGGTCGTATTAGCTGGGGATGATGGGAGTTGTAGTTCCAAAACAGCTGGAGGGCCGAGTTTGGGGATGCCTGACCTAGTCCCTCTCAAGGTGAGCTAAGCCTGGCAGGACAGCTTTCTAATTGTCTTAACCCCTTCATGCATTAATTATTATAGAATCATAGAATTGTAGAGTTGGAAGGAACCATGAGGGTCATCTAGCCCAACCCCCTAAAATGCAGGAATCTTTTGCCCATTGTAGGGCTCAAACCCATGGCCCTGAGATTAAGAGTCCCATGCTCTACCAAGTGAGCTATCTAGCATTTTTGGTTAAATGAGACTGGTTATCCCGCAGAACTTTCACTCAGGCTAGATATGTGCAGAAACCCAAATTTCAGCTGGTGTTCATTTTAGACAGAGCTGGTGAAGACAATCCCTGTCCATTGCAACTTGTGCAGGGATGCCCCCCCCCCGACTCCTCCATCCACAAAGAGCCTGATGGACATCCTCATCTCCATGGGTGTGTTGTTTCCACACGGATATTGCACAGCTGCTGCCTCCACTGCAGGCAATGGTGAGATGAGGCACAGTGCTCATTTGAAGCAAAATTAATTTTTCACAGTGGCAGATGCAGTTTTGTTGATAAGTCTTTCAGCAGACGTCCACCAAAGAGGGTGGGCCAATTGGTAGCAGGCAGCTTCCATGGCAAGGAAGCAAAGCAAGCCACCAGTTGGGATGTTTGTCACTTCAGGAGCCCAGCTAAGCCTTTATGTGATGGGATAATGAAATCCAGAGGGTGGGAGAAAGAGACAAAACATGGGAGCTGGTTTGCAGTGATATGCTGATTTATGAGAGAGATCATAACAGGGCTGTGAGACAATTGCTTTGTTTCTGAACCCGGGCAAAATGCAGCCCACTGATAGCTTCTTGGCAAGCATATCATTAATATATATATATATGTGAGAATGTACCCCCACATAACTCTGACTGCAGGCAACCTTCACAACCACATTTTTCAATGCTATGTAGGGATGCACTGACCAGCTTAATCTGATTATCTTTCAGTGTCAACTGGCATTCAGTCATAGATCAATTCCATCACTGGTGTAGATTTTTTTTAAAAAAAATGAAACACACGCACACACAAAGTCTGCATTTAAATTATATGTATTTGCATAAGATATACACCTTTTGATGCTTTGTTCATCCATAAAATATGCATTTGGTGCACCGCTTTTGTGTCAAATGCACATGACTCTATTGTGCTCAATCTGGGGTTTCCTTTGGTCCAGAAGTTGTAGCTGGTACTGCTGCTGGTGCAGAATCCTGCAAACAGGTTGCTGACTGGAGCACATGTGGACATGCACATGGGACACATGTGCTGATAGAACTGCACTGGCTGCTAGTCAGTCACCTGGTCTTATTGTTAACTAGCTGGCCCTGCCATGCGTTGCTGTGGGTTATTTGTGTGATTTCCCCTACCCTGTGCCTATCCATGACGTATCCCTGTGATTCCCCCACTCCTCCCTTCACCCCCCGGCTTATCCCTGTGATCCCCCCTCATCCCCCTCCCTCATCCCTGTGAATCCCCCAACTCTGTCCACATCCATGACCTATCATGCCCCCTGTTCCCCCCCATCCCCAGCTTACCCCTGTGATTTCCCTCCTCTCCTCCATCCACCCCCCCCCCCAAGGTTATCCCCGTGACCCATTCATTTTTCACACAATCATTCCCCCAATGCGCGTGTTCTGTAAAATTTTGCCCTATCCTAATCCTGACTCCCCTACCCACGTGTGTTATGTGAAATAACATTTATTCTACCCAAAGGCATGGCCCTGTAACAGGCCCATATTCAGTTGATTCTATGCTGTGGGCTATTAGCCCCCCCCCCATCTGGCAGGCCCCTAAATCCACTCAACCTAGTCTGCAAAGCCGAGGTGAGATACTGTGGAGAGGGCAGGTTTCATCCCTGTGTCTCCCCCCACCCTGTTCTGACCCATTACCTATCCCTGCCCCCTATTCGGCCCCCACATCCCCCCCCCCAGGCAGGCCCCTACCTCCACTTGGCAATGTTGGGCCTTGTTGCTGCAAAAGGCCTGTATTCAATTGGTTGCTGTGGAATTTTGTGATGTCATCTGGTGGCGGGCTTTGCAGGCAGCAGTGGGCGATCTGCCTTTCTATTGGATGCTGCTGGAGTCTAATTTGGGTGCCAGTTTTTTGTGTTTAATCATTATTTATTCACTGATGGGCATGGAACATTGTGGCCAAATTTGTTAAATTACAGTTCAGTGGTTACAGAGAAAAGCTGTTACATCTGTGTGTGCAGTGCCTACACACACACACACACACACACACACACACACACATATATATATATATATAAATGTAGGCATTGCACACGCATATACATATATATATGTGTGTGTGTGTGTGTATATATATATATATATATATATATATATATATACACACACACACACACACATACACACACACACACATACACAAAGCCCTGAACAACTCTGGACCAGGTTCCATGAAAGACCGCCTGCCCCTGTAAAATTTAGCCCAATAAAATCACTAAGATCACCTAGTTCTGGACACCTCAGTTTAAGCAGGATATTGTCAAGCTGGAACATGTCAGAGGAGGACAGCCACAACGATCAAGGGTCTGGAAGCCAAGCCTTATGAGGGACAGTTGAGGGAGTTGGGCATGCTTAGCTTGGGTATGTTTAGCCTTAGAAGGCTATGATATGACAGGCATCTATGATCTGCTGCTTTAGAGGGTAGGATTGAATCAATGGATTCAAATTACGAGAAGCAAGATTCCAACCAAACTTTACGAAGAAGACCTTTCTGATAGTAAGAGCTGTTCAACTGTGGAAAAGACTCCCTTAGAAGGCGGAGGACACTCCTTCATTGTTTTCAAACAAATTTGGATGACCATCTGTCAGGGATCCTTTGGCTGTGATTCCTGCATTGCAGAGGTTGGACTACAGGAGTCTTGGGATTCCTTCCAGCTCTATAATTCTCTGATTCTCTTATCTCCCAGAATCTCACCTTCCCTTGTTCCAGCCATTAAAAATTACCCACCATCACATAATTTTCAGATCAATCTACACAGTGAGAATTAGGTCAGTTTTGGTACTGAGCTGGAATCTGGGCCAGAGGAAGCAGGTTATACTATAACACCCCCCCCCATGTAAAATGAGTCCCTCTTTTCTCCTTTTTGGATGGGAATCTGTTTGCAAGTGTCCAGGTCAGGAAACAGAAGAGGGCACATATCCATGGGTAACACAAACTAGGGCATGACCCCCTCCTCTAACCTAATCCAGTCACATGCAACTGGAGTAAAATATGGAGCGACATTGGATAAACATCATCAACATGAGCATGTGCATATTTGATTTTTCTGTGGTTTTTTTTTTGACACATTTGTACCCCACTCTTCAGCCAAATAGGCTCCTAGAGTGTCTTAAAGGTAAAGGGACCCCTGACCATTAGGTCCAGTCGTGACCGACTCTGGGGTTGCGCGCTCATCTCGCATTATTGGCCGAGGGAGCTGGCGTATAGTTTCCAGGTCATGTGGCCAGCATGACAAAGCCACTTCTGGCAAACCAGAGCAGCACATGGAAACGCCGTTTACCTTCCCGCTGTAGCGGTTCCTATTTATCTACTTGCATTTTGACGTGCTTTCGAACTGCTAGGTTGGCAGGAGCTGGGACCAAGCAACGGGAGCTCACCCCGTCACAGGGATTCGAACCACCGACCTTCTGATCAGCAAGCCCTAGGCTCAGTGGTTTAACCACAGCGCCACCTGGGTCCCTCCTAGAGTGTCTTATATATAATCAAAACAAGACAGTCCCTACCTGCAGACTTACAATCCCCTATTGTCACCATTTCTTAAAGAGTTTTTTCCAGTAATGACCAGTGTGCACAGCTCAAGGGCAGGAGATACCTGATGGAGCTGGGGCCCCATCAAAGCTGATTGAATGAGTCCCACTGAGGTAGTCTGAGGGAATGCTTGCTCCCAAATGAAAATTGAGGGGGGTGGAGAGTTCTGATTTGGCCAATGTAGTGAGAGCTGCTTCCCAGCTCAAATGTCAACTATCCACACTGGATTCCTTCAATGGGATACACTTAGAGATGCAAACCCAAATTTGCAATTCACATCTACATTGTGCCCTAATAAGTCATTGCAATGTATAACTACAGGAAACTCACTAGAGCTGGATTGGGAGAAAGATTTAGCATGCCTGGAAACGTGAATCACGGTCCTTCCTGCCACATTAAAGTGGAAGGAATTTGTTACTTTTGGCATAGCTGCCAAGTTTTCCCTTTTCTCATGAGGAAGCCTATTCAGCAGAAGGGAATTTCCCTTAAAAAAAGGGATAACTTGGCAGCTATGACTTTTGGTGACCTCATTCAGAAGCCAAATCTGATTGGCTGTGTGGTGTTAGAACGTAACCTTGGCCATTGCATGATCCCTGATTGGTTATAATCACACTGTGAAGATGAAAGAAGCCCTTAAGAAGAAAGCTGTACTATTATTTTTTTAATGAATGCAAGCAGGAACAATTCCACACATAAACAGCACACATCTGACCACTAAGACGATGCTTGCACCCTTTGAAAACCAATTTTTCTGCTCAAAAACATGAACCTCACTCTCTAAACTTCTGCAAAGTACTGCTCAACACAACTTGACTTTAGCCACTTTGTCAGCCTCCTGGGAACATTTCAGCTTATGCTATGTTTCGGTAACAAACAGCAAAAATGTAATTGGGGCAAAACTGTAAGATGGTGTTGAGTATAATTTTGTTTGCTGTGGCATGAACTTCAGCAAGAATTGCATTTGATGTAGAGTTGAAAAGCAAAGGGAGATAAATGTCCTAATTGGAATCAATATTAATTTTGTGCAATTTCGTTTTCTCCATACTTCACAGCAAATGCAATTATCCCTCCAGAGCTCTGTCAGAAGGAGAAACCAGCTGCCTAAACAAATAGTGGAAGTGCCCAGGAGGTGGGGATTTTATTTGTGGGATTTGATTCACACTTCAGTCCTCTTCAGGGTTTCAAAGTGCACTGTTCCTGATCTTGTGGAAGCTTCTAAGCATGTTCATCCTATTGTGTATTAAAGCCACTTCCGCGCCAGCTACGGAGGTGGGGTTGTGGGCTGCCCGACTGAACTACCGCGTAGGGGCTGCGAGCTCAGCCCCTGTGTGATGGAATGTTCCCGCCTGCGTCACACCCCGACCGACCAATAGGGTCAGACGGGAGGTGGGGCTTGGAGTTTTAAAGCCCCCCGCAGGCGGGAACTCGGTCTCTTTAATCCCTGTTCACCGGAGCGAATGTTTCACCCGCTCGCCCACCCCCGAGGTTAGGAGATGCTGCTATGGACGTCAGTTGGTCGCCCTGGTTGGCCAGGGGGCCTGGTAGGATTTTTCCCATACTGGATTATCCAAGATGGGTTTTTCGCCTACCTCATAGCAATTTGTCACAACTTAGGTTAGGCGGTTAGGCGTTGGGAATTTGCATAACATTAAGACGGGGAGGGGCAGGTTACGTCAGCAACTGCCCAAAATTGGAGAAGTAATTCTGTTAAAGGATTCCGGGGGTGGGGCTTGGTCCTGAGCCTGGAGATGCCAGGGCCATAGGACATGCCCCTTCGGTGGCCACACGGGTTAGAGTCAGATATAGTCTGATAGGTTCCAACGCCTAAGCCAATTCCGCTCAACATTCATAACCAATAAAGTTGTGGCCTTAACCACCCAATTAAACTTATTTACTGTGTCATGTGTCCTTATTTCATGGGAAGGAGGGACATTGCCACACAATTCAAATATTCTGTAATCTGGCGGGAGTACTGTCCATTTGTCTGTTTAAAGGGGACAAACACAATCCTCAGCATGATTGGGTTCCGCCGGAAAGTTAGTATGTTATTGGCTCCCACCTAAATGTATCCTTCTTCACCCAAGCCCTGTTCCTATAAATACAGCTTCCCTTTACCCCAATCCCTAGTCCTGTTTTGCCCTGAATAAAGAACTGTTCTCTTGAAGATGCGTATCTGGACTTCTTAAGCCACGACACAACACATCCAACTTAGATAGCTTCAGAAGAGGATGGGGAAAAAACCCATGGAGGAGAAGGCTTTCAAGGGATACGAGCCATGATTGCTCTGCTCTGCTTCCATGGTCAAAGCCAATGACATTTCTGAATACAGTGGGCAGCCACTTAAGCTCACTTTACCTATGCAACCACAACCTTTTGTGTGTGCGGGAGGAGGGAATAAATAAATATAGAATGGGGAAAATCTGTTGTATTTGTTTTTTCCTTGCCAGTGTACTCAGCAGGTTTTCCCACCACAGAAAGAGCTTTTAAAGCTCCCTGCCTCATTTCCTGGGCTCCGGGGAGGCTGCAGGAATGCATCCTATAGCCATCCTCCAAACGCGCAAGAGACTTGTAAGTAGCCCTCACGGGGGGGGGGGAGTTCAGTTCCAAGGGTTCCTGACTCTGCATGATTTCTGTTCATAGACCCCCAGGGACCAAACCCTCGTGTACATGGCAGGTCCATCGTACCAGTTACCAGTTACTGGAAACTGTAGGAGACAAGAGTCATCTTGCATTTGGGTCCTCTTGAGGGTTTCCCACATGCATCTGGTTAGCCACTGCGAGAACAGGATGCAGGACCAGATGGACCATCGGCCTGATCCAGCAGGCTCTTAGGTTCTTATGGGAAACCGTGGGTGGGTAGAATGTGTTTGTGTTCAGGTCCTGTTTGTGGGTTTCCCAGTGGTTGGCCACTATGAAAACAGGATGCTGGAGTAGATGGGGTCATTCTTGGGCTCTTCTTCGGTCCTTATCCAAACAAGCTTAGAGGAAGCCATTCGAGACCTCTATGTTCAACACAGGTAAGCTGGAGCAGTGCAGGTGAGATGCAAATGTTTGCAAGAGGTGCAGAATGTGTGCCCACTATCCCACATTTTGATGTACAAGTTACTGGTACTGTACTTGAACGCTCCAATCAGACTTTGGGGTCTAACGGATTGCCATTCTCTAGGAAGGCATTTTTTTCTCTTCTTTTCCTCACTCACCCCACCCCAAGAAACTGCTCAGAATAACAACCTCCCACAACAATGCTCCAAAAGAATAAGTGTATTGGGGCATCGTTAGGATGCAAAATGGTGTTCAGGCCATTTCTCTAATAACACTAAAAGTGGTGGGCAACCAAAGAAGCTGAATGTTGGAAGATTTGGGCCAGATAAAAGAAATTACTTCTTCATGCAATGGACAGGTAAAGTATGGAACTCACTCCCACAGAAGGCAGTGATGGCCACCAGATTGAATGGCTTTAAAATAGGATTGGATAAATTTATGGAGAAGGCTTATCAATGGCTACTAGCCATGGTGGCTATGCCCTGCCTCCATGGTTGGAGGCAGTAATGCTTCTGAATACCAGTTGCTGGAAACCACAGAAGGGGAGAGGGTTCTTCATGGTCAGGTCCATCTTGCAGATTTTCCATAGGGCTAGATGGGCCATTGGCCTGATCCAGCAGGGTCCTCCTTCTGAGAGCTTTTGACCTAACTTTCCCTGCCTTGGACGGACTTTGCTTACTTTGACTGGTCTTCAGCTGCTTTGACTTTACTTCTCTGGACATTACCTGCTTCTCCAGGTGACCCTCAAGCACCAACTGAACAGGATACTCAGGACCTAGAAGGGAAGGTGCTGAAAAATCAACTATAATGACAGGTTGTATCAGGTTGCACTGACACAATTTTGGACAGGACTCCACAATCTCTTCAAAATGCATAATAGCAACAGTGATTTATGAGCAACGTGTCCCAGGAAACAGGAACTGCAACTCTGGGGCAACTGTTTTTCTGTCATTGTTAAGTATTTTCTTCTTCTCCTGTATATGTAGTAGAAAAAACCTGACTTTTCTCAAAAGCGTTTTTTATTTTATTTTAAGGAGACTACATTTGCTCCCAACCCACCCTGTTGCTTCCATATCTGAAAGACATCCTGCCAACAAGTAATTAAATTTCTGTAGGCCAAAAAGGTATCTGTTAGGGAGCTTTATCTTTTGCTTATCTATACAGTCAGGAAAAAAGGACCCAAAAGGCTCATTATAACACACAAAACTGATCAGGTCCCCTGGGATGCAGGGGGATATTTACAAATCACCCTTTGAAGCAGGTTTGATAATAGCTGGCGTCTCCCTCTTCACACTGATGTAGTTATGGCACACAAATCTCTTATTAATATTATTATTATTATTTGCAAAAGATTCAACCATTAATTCAAAGCTAAAATTCACTTCCATTTTGAGTGAGGGCTCTAGTTCCTGGCAACTTTTGTTCTCATGCTAGAGCACAGATAGGCAACTAATTAATGCTCTGGTTCTTTGTTCTGGGAGGAATTAGCCCTCCTATCTATGTAGTCCCTGCTGGCATTAGCAATGTGGGAAGGAGCTAGTTTCAGCCAGCCATCATCTCTCCCCCCCCCCTCCCCGCACCCATCAGCTTAGTTTTCTTCCCATTGCCGTTTGAGGAGGAGATAATATGAAGAGTGTCTCATAATGTAAAGGCCACGTGATTCTCATCAGGCTTTCTAGAGCAACAAGAGAATGCTCACTACCTGGAGAGGTGCTTGTGCTGAATATCCCATCAAGCATTTGGGAGGAGAAGAAGGCACCGAGTCGATTGGCCATGACCAATGCTTATAAGATCACAAGGAAACTAATGAGGAATGTGGTAATAAAGATTTGTTGAATATACACTTAGTATATACTCAAAGTTGAGTCGGATCACTACAGTAGTGTTGTAGGTTTGAGAGGTCAGTCTGGGTGATATCTGAGGGTCCCTTCCAAAACTGTGATCTTGAAACTATGGGGTTACAAGCTATAAGAGGAAATCTGTTGAAACACCCAGACTAGTTTCTTTGAATGTTAATTGACTTAGCTGGCCAGTTAAGAACTTCCATTTACATGTCTGTTGTCATAGAGACCCATGGGTAGGCATTTCCCAGGTCTTCATTAAACTACATTCTGAGGCATCCCTGCAGTCTCTTGCCACTTGGAGATTGGGGTTGACAGGGATTTTAAACTCCCATTTTCTGCACAGAATAAGGGCCATTTACTATTTGGGTAAAAACCAAGGAGTCTCTTCCTTCACTTTGAAAGTGCAAAGTGCTCAAGGGAGGGGAGAAGTGGCCTCTCCTTCTGTTCTAGGGGCGATTTTTCCAATCCTAAGGGAAAAAAATGACAGCTCATCTTCACTTCCCGTCTTCTGAATCCTAACCCTAACCCTGAGCAGGTTTGATATCATGAAGGAAACCTCCAGGCCCCAAGAGCATTCCTTACAGCAGATGTTAATGTTATGTTCCAACAGGGGAGAAGCACAAGTTTGGAAGTGGGGTTCTATGTATGGGCCTGCATTCCCTTTCACCATGCTTGCCTTCTACATGTGAGTAATGCATTGACCTGATCTAGCAGGCTTTTCTTCTTACCTCTCCCTCCATTTCCCTTCCTTTGTCAATTAGGAGTCAGACCACTGGCTTTTCTAGCTCAGTCCTTTGTGCAGGTACTGGCAGTGGTTCTTCGGGATTCCAGGCAGGGGTCCTTCCCAGCCCTGCCTGGAGATTCTGGAGATTGAATCTGGGAACTTCTGCATTCAATGCACAGGCTCTACTCTTCCGCTGCATTTCCAGACTGAATTTCCTGCCTGTAATCAAGGAATGGGGAACCCGTTTTTTTTTCCAGACCGAGATCCACTTTCCCTTCTGATAAACCTTCAGGGGCCAAATGCCAGCAGTGGGAGGGGCCTGATACAAAAATGGGTGGAGCAATGAATGCAGGTTTTGCCTCTGCACTGTAGACAATTTTCTAGGCACACTCTGACACCCCTCATTACAGGTAGAAAACCATGCTTAAAACCATGGAGCCACCTGGAATGAACAAAGACGTAAGATTATTATCTCATTATACATGATCAAGCTTTCCTTAGCACCTCAGCCCTTGCTTCCCCCCCCCCCCCCCGCAAGACCAATTGCAGTCATTAACAGTCGTTAACAGTCATCAACAGGTTTACCAGTCCTATCAGCCCATCACCCATTCCCATCACCCCACCCCCACCCTCTGAATATACATAAGGGTCAGGTTGCTTCTGTTTCAGTGTATCTGAAGAATTGTACATGCACACGAAAGCTCATATCAAAATAAAAACTTAGTTGGTCTTTAAGGTGCTACTGAAGGTTTTTTTTATTTTGTTCTGACACCCCTCTTTATCCTCCATCCAGGCAAGCAATAAGCATAATTAGAATTCAAGCACGCCTTCTGCTCAGGCAAAAGCATCCAAGGAAGATGCTTAGGAGGGCTGGTGAGCATGGGGTGTGAGCAGAGTCCTAAGGTCTGGAGAGCTCCCCAGTCTGAAGTTCCCCATCCTAGCTATGAGCCTTTCATTGCCAGTGATTTGTCCTTTGGTGAATTCAAAGTGTTTTGTCTGTAAATAACAAATATGCTCTGAAATAGTCTTGTCCATAAAACCTTAGTAGCTCTCGAGGCAAGTTATGCTTTAAAGATATCACCTGTTTCCTTGAAATCCATATTGTTACACACAAACACACCCTCCTTCACCTCAACAATACTTTCTTGAATGATCACTTCAGGAACTTATTAAACACGGCACTTCTTCTTTTGAAAAATCAGTAAAAGGCTTTGAAGATTGATTTTTACCTTAAGGCAAACATGTTGCATTGGGGAAATGACGGTGTGGGGGAAAAAAGAGGGTTTGATCTGTTTTCCTTTCCATTTTTAAAAATAAGCCTCTGAAGTCACAAAGGCTGACATCTCACTCATTAGACATCTTTCTCCCCTGATCTTTTGGGATGTATTTGTCTTAAAGGATGGAGGAGGAGAAGGTGCATGGAGGAGAAAAAGCATCTCTTCAAATGGATTTATTTGGTTTACAGAACCAGATCAGTTCTGTCCATTTCTGCCATCCATTTGCACCAAGATTGGCACTTGGGCACTGCACATTTTACCACTGCATCTTTCTCTGCTGCTCCTGCTGCTTAGAAGTATCTTCCTATTTACACCGTTGATTTGTTTTATGGTGTGGCTGAACAAAGCTTTCAGCAACACCCTGATGGGGAGTAGAGAGAAGGATGGGATGGTGGTTTTATTTGGGCAGCAAAGATGTGCGTTGAGTGTGTGGGTGTGACTATGCTCTGCTTCCACGGTCAGAGTCAGTGTTGCTTCTGAATACTATTTGCTGGAAGCCATGTTGTTGTTGTTGTTTAGTCATTTAGTCATGTCTGACTCTTCATGACCCCATGGACCAGAGCACGCCAGGCACTCCTGTCTTCCACTACCTCCCGCAGTTTGGTCAGACTCATGTTGGTAACTTCGAGAACACTGTCCAACCATCTTGTCCTCTGTCGTCCCCTTCTTCGTGTGCCCTCAATCTTTCCCAACATCAGGGTCTTTTACAGGGAGTCTTCTCTTCTCATGGCGTGGCCAAAGTATTGGGGCCTAAGCTTCAGGATCTGTCCTTCCAGTGAGCACTCAGGGCTGATTTCCTTCAGAATGGATAGGTTTGATCTTCTTGCAGTCCATGGGACTCTCAAGAGTCTCCTTCAGCACCATAATTCAAAAGCATCAATTCTTCGGCGATCAGCCTTCTTTATGGTCCAGCTCTCACTTCCATACATCACTACTGGGAAAACCATAGCTTTAACTATACAGATTTTTGTCGGCAAGGTGATGTCTCTGCTTTTTAAGATGCTGTCTAGGTTTGTCATTGCTTTTCTCCCAAGAAGCAGGCGTCTTTTAATTTCATGACTGCTGTCACCATCTGCAGTGATCATGGAGCCCAAGAAAGTAAAATATCTCACTGCCTCCATTTCTTCCCCTTCTATTTGCCATGAGGTGATGGGACCAGTGGCCATGATCTTAGTTTTTTTGATGTTGAGCTTCAGACCATATTTTGCGCTCTCTTCTTTCACCCTCATTAAAAGGTTCTTTAATTCCTCATCACTTTCTGCCATCAAAGTTGTGCTGGAAGCCACAGGAGGAGACAACGCTCCTGTGCTCAGATCCTGCTTGTGGGTTTCCCACTGGCATCCGGTTGGGCATTGTGAGAACAGGATTGCTGGACAAGACAAGCCATTGGCCTCATCCACCAGGCTCTTTTCCGTTTCCTTGTTACATATTACATCAGAACATATAAAGGTTCGATCCAAGACCAATCAAGAAAATGGGAGTATCGTTTTCATGGTAGCAAAATGGACTGATAGTAATGAGTATTCACCTGTATGTACGTAATCAATACCAAATAAGATCAAATTTGGTGGAAAGCTGCCAGCCATGAGTTTGTTCTTAAATAGGCATTTAAAACACCCACACCCACACACCACACACACATAAAGGTAAAGCTAAAGGACCCCTGAGCCATTAAGTCCAGTCAAACTTGACTATGGTGTGCAGTGCTATCTCGCTTTTCAGGCTGAGGGAACCGGAGTTTGTCCACAGACAGCTTTCTGGGTCATGTGACCAGCATGTCTAAACTGGTTCTGGCACAAAGGGACACTGTGATGAGTGCCAGAGGGCACAGAAACGGCATTTACCTTCCAGCCACTGTGGTACCTATTTATCTACTCACGTTGGTATGACTGAGTCCATTGGCTTAAAGATGCCTCATGAAACACATATGGAATGTGTCAGCTTGACCCCCTGAAATTGCTATATGCAAAGTCTTCTTAAACCAGTTGTAAAGGAAAAAGGCTGATGTATTTCTTCATCCAATAGCCAGTCTGGCCACAACAAACAATTACTAGAGTTTTACAGACTAATTATGTATTGTCATCTTCAAAGATTGATAACAGACATAATTTGGCATCAAGAGTCACTGGTCTGCCTAGTATCTCTGATGTTCCCTGTAAAAGGGTCTTCTGGTGTTCTTCTGCTGCTTGAGATGAAGCAGCAGTGTGTGTCCCCCTTCGACTCCAAACATGAAAACCAAACATAGTGGCAGCTGAATTTTACTTAATCATGGTGATGGGACATTTTCCTCCATTTCTTGGGAGATCCAAGTTGGTGGTCATCACTACTCCTGTGAGAGAGAGTTCTGTACTTTAACTATGCATTGCATGAGGAAGTAATTTCTTTTCTCCTTCAAACTGTGATGGAGACGAAATCTTCAGTGCTCATGTTTCCTCCAGGATTGCTCAAAGGGAATGATGCTATGTCATGACATTTCCAGGCATACACACACACACACAACCCTCTGCCAGTGTGGTGTAGTGGTTAAAAGCGGTAGTCTTGTAATCTGGTGAACCGGGTTCGCATCTCTGCTCCTCCACATGCAGCTGCTGGGTGACCTTGGGCTAGTCACACTCTCAGCCCCACTCACCTCACAGAGTGTTTGTTGTGGGGCAGGAAGGGAAAGGAGAATGTTAGCCGCTTTGAGATTCCTTCAGGTAGTGATACAGCGGGATATCAAATCCAAATTCTTCTTCCCCTCCTCCTCCTCCTCTTCCTCCTCCTTCCCAGTATGACAAAAGTACCCATTAAATGACTTCCACATATATTATTATTATCATCATCATTTAAAAAAAAATACCACCTTTGATAATAAACACTGGGTAAAGGATGAGTGCTGTCAGACTAATTAAGTTCTCAGCGGAGAGATTGTTTGCAATTTATGGATCGTTGTTTACATTACCCTTCTCCCATAAATTGGTCAATAGCAGAACTGGCAGCCCTTGAGAGATTCATCACCTGCTCCCAGGAGGGTGAGGGAAAATAAATCTCAGACTGGTGTAACAATCCATAATTCTCAAAGTATGTTTCCCCCCAATATGCTCTATGATAATTAATGAGAAAATAAGGAGAGCCTTCTGGATCAAGCCAAAGACCATCTCATCCAGCATCCATCCAGTGGCAACCCAAAAGCTTGCAGGAAACCCACATGCCCAACCCAAACACCAGAGCATTCTCCACTCCTGTGGCTTCCAGCAACCGTGGAGGGAAAGTGTAGCCATCATGGCCAGTTGCCATAAATCACCCTCTCCATGGTATTCTTTTAAAGCCATCCAAGTTGGTGGCCATCGGTGCCTCCCGTGGGAATGAGTTCCATAGTTTATTCACGCGCTACACAAAGTATTTCTGTTTATCTGCACTGAATCTTCTGACAAGATTTCACAGTCTTGGAAGTGGTGGAAATGAGTCCCCAGCGATTTGCTGCAAAGAAGTTGAATGGGAAGTCTCAGAAAATCACTTCCGTCTCAAAATCTGATTGGGCAGATTGATTTTCCTGAGAACAAAGAACTTGTAGCCAAATATCAGAGTGGAGGGAGTCCCTGAATGAGGAAGCCACTGTGAAGAAGGCTCCCCTTGTGTGATGGCTCCTGGCAGGGGGGGCTAAGAAAAGCTTCCCGTGGCAAGACAATATAAGGAGAGACACTTTCTGTTTTGAAATGTTCCCTCTTTGCCTGGTTTTTTCTACCCCCAGCCTGAACTGAAATGTGCCCCTTTCTTCTTTCTATGCTATCTACACTCATTTATTTCTACTTCAGTCTTGGGGCTTTATTCTGCGTCAGCTGGCAGAAACGCAACGGATAAAGATAATTTACGAAAATATAAAGAAGCCCACATCACATCAGAGGGCTTCAAATCTCCCCTCCCTCCCCTGGTAAAATCCCAAACAATGTACCCAAAAGGCCTATAACCACCAATGTCACTCCCCAGAACTTCGGGGCATCTCCATAATCCCCTTATTGCTACTCATGGGATAAACTTCGTTTGCAACTCTCAAAACACTGTTTCCATTTAGAAACAGCACAGTGACTGGAGATTTAGGATTAATGGCAATTGATTTTGAAACATGGGGCTTTTTGTGTGTGTAGGTTTTATTAATTCTCTTGATTTCTTTTCTATTTCTTTAGCTGCAGGAAGAGAAAAAAAGGAATTAAAGTCCTGAGCTGCTTATGAGTGAAGTGGTGTTGGAATCATTAATTAACCTCCCACAGCAAATTGCAGCTCAATCATTAAAATGAGGAAAGCTGAAGACTCTCTTTTTAAAAATATTTTTCTTTTCCATTTTTCTTTTTTTACATTCAACAATGAATATAAAACTACACAAATCAAATACAGTAGTATTTTCTGCGACTTCCCTCCCTCCCCTTCTGCGGTTTCTTATTTTTCTGTCATATTCTTACTGCATATCCAAATTTATCCTTTTTACAAATTTATCCTTTATAATTTCTTTACTGCTCGTGTTTATATCAATCCTGCTAACATTTTGAATTGTTTACAATTTGTTTGCCTATAATCAATAAATTTTTCCCATTCTGTTACAAAAAGTCTATCGTCTTGATCTCTTAATCTGGTAAATTTCACCATCTCTGCGTATTCTATCAGTTTTAATTCCCTGTTGTCTCTTTTTGAAGCCAGTTCCTCATTCCAGTTTTGGCCATATAACATTCGGGCAGATGTGGTTGCGTACATAAATAGTTTTTTTCCCTTCCTGGTCTTTCAGCACTTCTTCTCCAAGTGTGCCTAGAATAAAAGCTTCTGGTTTTTTAAACAAAAGTCATTTTCAACATTTTTCCCCCAATTCATTGTGACTCATTGACCAGAATGCTTTTGCAGTCTTACACAACCACAACATATGAAAAAAAATGTGCTTTCTTTCTTTACATTTCCAACAAATATTGGATTCAGACTTATACATTTTATCTAGCTTACTAGGTGTCAAATACCATCTATACATCATCTTCATATAATTTTCTTTTAATGCATAGCAAAAAAAGAGAAGGAAATCTGAAGACTCTCAGCTAGGAACACAGGGAAATGCCTTATGCCAAGTCAGACCATTAGTCCATCTAGCTCAGTACTATCTACACTGACTGGCAGCAGCTCTCCAGGTTTTCAGGATGGAGTCCTTCCCAAACCTGCCTAGAGATGCTGGACTTTGATCCTGTTACCTTGCAAGGCAGATGCTCTACCAATGAGACATGGCCTTTTGTACAAGTTTCCATAGCTACATAGAATCATAGACCAGAATCATACAATGGTATAGTTGGCAGGGACCTAAAGAGCCATCTCATACAAACCTCTGCAATGCAGGAATCACATGCTATTATTTCCCAACTTTTTATCAAAACAGTTTATCCAAACTGTGATTCTCAGTTAAAGTCTGAGGATTTCAAGCTGTCAGAAACACAATTGTATCTACTACAAACAATTAAAACAGATGACCTTTTTTCCTGGATAAAAATATACATTTAATAAAATGTTACATTGCAAAAATAAGTGGTATTGCACTGAGCGAAGGAGGATACCTCTAAAGTGTTTAATATGCTCACGGAAATTCTTACCATCCAAGATATAGCAAGCAACAGAATTGCTAAGCTGGCCTTCCCTGGTGCCTGAGCGAGGGGAACAAGGCAGGATTCAGTTTATACTGAATTGTAAAATCAAGTTAATGAGGTGGCAAGATGGTCCTCACTCATGTGGGAATAAGCATGGGAGTGTAATGTACCCAGCTTGGTCCCTTGTATTGGGGTACATATTGAGCCTCCTTTTTAAGAACATACAGAGAACCTGCTGGATCAGGCTGTGACGACCAGTGTCCCACTCTCTCTTACTATCACTGCGACACAGGAATCCAGAGGGGAAAACACCCACCCTCTTCTCCTGCCACCTCAAAAATAAACCCCTTTTACTAATGGGTTTCTTAGTAAGGAGACAGGTAGGTAGCCGTGTTGGTCTGGATCGAAATAAAATAAAAAAATTCCTTCAGTAGCACCTTAAAGACCAACTAAGTTTTTATTTTGGTATGAGCTTTCGTGTGCATGCACGAAAGAAGTCTGAAGAAGTGTGCATGCACACGAAAGCTCATACCAAAATAAAAACTTAGTTGGTCTTTAAGGTGCTACTGAAGGAATTTTTTTATTTTAGTAAGGAGAGCCTTCCAGCTTGCGTGACCTGGTACCTTAAGAAACTCTAGGCTGTCCGATGGAATAACCTCTTGCCTACAGTAAAGGGTCTCCCTCAGTTTGATTCCCCCACTGTAAAAGTTTGCCCTATGCACTCTGGCAACTTCTTGGCACCTCAGGTTACCCTTCTAAGCCTCCTCCGTGTAACTTCAGGACACAAACTGCCACCTCCCTGCCTGAGGTGAGTTTTGCCCTCTCTGGAGCCACCACGGCTGTGAGTCCTGGTACCTCGCTGGAAAAAATAAAGACGGACCTTTTTGGCAAAACAGAGATGAAGTTTTATTGTGTTAAAAGCATAAGTGTTTCTTTAACGTGTCATGTATTTATTTGCCTTGTTCCAGTTGTACAAAAAAACTCAGTCAAACATTTAACTTTAAGTTTTCCTAGCCTCTTCACTTTCTTCATACAAGCCACCACATCACACCACACCCTCCTCCCTCTCCCTCCTAACTGACCAAACCGACACTCCCTCCTTTTAAACCGGGCACAGTCCCGCCCCCATCAGAATTCTATGTCAGTCAGGCTGGAGGTGGGTTAACTCTTTGCCAGCCGGGTAGGAATAAACATTCCAAAAGTGCTTCAATTTGTCACACAGGCCAATCGTCTCCAGCATCATTTTCTCACAGTAACCAAACAGATGCCCCTATGGGAAACCTGCAACCAGATTTAAGCTATTCACCACTGTCACCCATGAATGTGTCGCAGGAGTAAATGTGTCCTTCAGGCTGAAAAAAAGACTCACTACCCTCATCTTGCTGGATCTGTTTGTGAAGTTGGAAGTATGCAATTATCAACTAACTTTTTTATCTTCAGGCAAATTAATAAAACCAGCAGCTGCTCTCTAGCTTTGCCATAGGAGAAATCCCAGAGACAGGGTGAGGGTGACCTTGCTCCACACCTTGGCTTTTATGAAGTGCCAGCAACTGATTTATGCACTTAATTACATGGCTTCTGTTTCTGGAAGTTCATTGGTTAAAGGCTGAACAGATGTGTGTTTGTGTTTATTATAGATCAAGTTTATGGCTCTCTTTCTCTTTCCCTTTAATTACAGCATAGGGGAACCAGGCAAACTAGGGTTTCAGAAGTTTGAAGTGAAGGAGAGCTGATTGGGGCAAGGGAGGTCCCAGAATGAGCCAGAACAAATGTCTAATTTGCCTACTGTCCTCTTGACCCCTGAGACCTTTCGTTCCAGGATTCCTTTCAAGGTCAGAGCTCTCTTCAGGCGTGTTTAATTTGCATTTGCACCACAGAAGGGTCACAAAGACATGAGCTCCAGTGCTCCCCTGCCCTTCTGGAGTTGATCAGGAAGTTCAGAAAGTGGGATTGGTTTGTCCAAACATGCCTGCTGTCCTGCTGGCAATCATGGACCCTTTACAACAAGGGTTTCCAAACATGAGCAACATTACAAACACCTTCAGCCATACCTATTTATGATCCCACTTCAGACTTTCTCACATTCTTTGGGAAGGTTGTTGGAGAGGGTCCAGGCCTGGTACATGTGGCCTCACACTCCCTCCCCATTTACAGATTAAGAATTCTCGAAGAGAGCTAGTGTTCTCCTAAATATCAAGCAGAAATGGGCAGAACAGGCAAGGTGTGAAAATTTCTCCCATTCCATTCTTGCTTTTCTTTTTCCTGCTCCACCTTCCTTTTCATTTGTATTCTGGTTTTAGCAGAAAAAGAAAGTAATGACGTTAATTCTGGAATTGTGGCGTGCACATCTTGACAAAGCTTGCACACACACACACACACACACACACACACACCAATGTGCATATGCGCTTTGATAAAATAGAAACTTTTCTAAAAATAAAAATATTGATGTTTTTGCAAGGATAGATAAAAAGAAGTATACTTCTTCGTGCAGTGCATAGTTGAACTATGAAACTCACTCCCACAGGAGGCAGTGATGACAACCAACTTGGGTGAGCTGGACAAATTCATGGAGAGCAAGGCTATCAGCTGCTAGTAGTCAAAATGGCTATGCTCTTCCTCCACAGTCGGAGGCAGTAAATGCTTCTCAGTACCAGTTGCTGGAAACCACAGGAGAGAAGAGTGCTCTTGTGCTCAGGTCCTGCTTGTGTGAGAACAGAACAGTGGACCAGATAGGTCTGATCCTATCTTTAAGGTAAGTGCAACAAAACCCCAATATCAAATCCATGATAACTTCACTGAAATTTTTAGATAGTTTTCAAATGGAATTTGTTTCCTCAGTAGCTGTTGGGGAATGGTAGAGGTGGGTGGGAATGATATACAGCAGAAGTGGAATTTTTGGCACAGTCCTAGTGTAACCATGACTGGAAGTTCATCAAAGCTTAGCTGTGCATGGAGGAACATTTCCAATAGACCACCATTTTCCTTCATTCTTCCAGCCTCGAAAGAGGCTGTGTTCAGCAAGTAAAACCAGTTGTGCCATTGCTCCATTAACATGTGTTGAATCAGCGAGCTCAAGTCAAGCACAATGTTCTCCACAGCCTCAAGCCAGGGATAACAAGGGTAGCCAAAGACTGAACACTCATACCAAAACTGGCCTCCTTGCTTCAAAGGGGAGCCCCTCCTTTTTCTTTTCTTTTTCAAGGAATTTTGTTTTCAACTTTTACATGGATTTGCACTGCAATATACCTAGCACAGTGGGAGTTTTTTCCCCTGGAGAATATGATACACGCTTTTGCACTTTGTTTAAAAGGCTCCCCTTCGCTTTCTTAAATGACCCATTTACTCGAAGAGATCTGTGCATACCTAATCAGCCAAATATCCAAAAGTGTTTTTTCTCCAAGGCATCAGAGGATTTCCTAAAAGAACCCTTCTGTGCCTATTTAATTTCCATCAAAGAAGACAGTTGTGATGGAAGTTCATGCAGGAACCGGAACAAAATGACCTGATTTCAAATCCTGCCTGTATAAGGAGATGGTGAGAGTTGTCAGAGGCCAGCTTGACACATACACGTTGTTTACTGAAGAGCTGCAGCATCAGGTGATGACCTGCATGGGTAAATGGCTGGTTAACAATCAAACATAACATATAGTACTGATAGGGTCGGATGTAATTCTCCGCCACCTTCCTAGGATCCTTTATGAATACTGTGCTGAAACCCAACCTCTGATTTCTTGAAAACTTTCTTCCAATGTAAAAGAGGCTTCCGATTTTTTGCCTCTTTCTCGGGGCATTTTAGAATTTATTTTGAATTGTCTTCCTAAAACGGCTTGAAGAAGAAGAAGAAGAAGAAGAAGAAGAAGAAGAAGAAGAAGAAGAAGAAGAAGAAGGAGGAGGAGGAGGAGGAGGAGGAGGAGGAGGAGGAGGAGGAGGAGGAGCTGTCAGGTGGACAGTAGGTAACCTCTTGTGTTTACAAGAAAGCCCAGCTGAGGATGTCACAGATCCAGGCTTGTGAGTGTGTCTTGCATGGGTGTGGTTTGGGGAGTCCTGAGAGCCACATTCCGCTAGGGTTGCCAGACTCAATAGAGGACAGGACCTCTGTGCCTTTAATTGCCCTGCTCTCTTTTGAGTCTGGAAACCTTAAAGAGAAAGCAGCAGACCCTTTGCTTGGAAATTAAACAAAGGGTCTGCTGGGTTCCCTTTAAGGTTTCCAGACTCAAAAGAGAGCAGGGCAACTAAAGGCACAGAAGTCCTGTCCTCTATTGAGTCTGGCAACCCTACATTCAGCTTCTGGGCCTGAGATTCCCCACCCCTTTTCTCAATAATGCTGGAATTAAATGTATCTGTGGAGATCCAAGGAAGCCAAATGTTGAAAGATTCAGGACAGATAAAGGAAAGTCCTTCTTCATGCATTGCATAGTTAAACTGTGCAGAAGGCAGATGGTAGACACTAACCTGTATATCTTTTAAAGAGGATTAGACAAATTCAGGTTATCAATGGCTACTAGCCAGGATGACTATGCTCTGCCTCCAAGATCAGAGGCAGTAATGCTTCTGTATCCCAGTCGCTGAAAACTTCAGGAGGGGTGAATGCTCTTGTGCCCAAATACTGCTTGCAGGTTTCATACCTTCCAACATTTCTCCAATGAAAATGGGGACATCCTATTCTACACCAGGAAACTTCTCCCGCATTTGATCTCCCACATGTGCAAGGCTCCATTTACAATAAAGGAATCAGCACTCCCCATGTTTCCTAAGAAATAGCTGGCTGCTGAGGCATTACAATTAAAGAATTTAAAGTGCATTGGTGACCTTTTCAAAATTAAAGAAAGGGCTTCATATGCCGGCATCACCATTTCCTTCATTTGGTTCAGGTATTGTATTTTCAGGATAAACTGGACTCTGTTTTTGCACCTACACACACAAACATGCTGCTTTTAAGTGTTTTCTGAGATGTGGAGGGGAGGAAAAGAGGGGGAAAACAGGACATTCCAGGATCAGATCAGAAACCGGGACAGCTTCTGCAGTTCCAGGACTGTCCCTGAAAAATCGGGACACTTGGAGGTTACAAGGTTTCCCAAGGGCTTCTTGTTGGCCAATGTGCTGACATGAAACTGCCTTAACACAGAGTCAGACTGATGGACCATCTACCTGGGTATTGTGTGACGAGGTTGCCAGACATCCCCCCTAAATAACTCACACCACACACAGAATTTTAGTTCGGGTTTTGGCATTAATTTGGCCACAACTTTATTTTAATACAATTAAATGTGAGTGTTGCCTTAGGCATTGGTTAATCCATCTGTCCCCCGCCTGGGACAGATCAGCTCCAACTTCCCTAGCCGTATAGGGAAGTCAAGTAAACACCCCATGGGAGAGGAGGTAGCTGTGTCCAGGCACTCTCCCCTCGACCAGAAATGCTCCCCAAGGCTCGTGCTCTGTAATGGCCCCAGCCCCACCTGTTGCGGGGTTGTATGGACTTGAGCCCCGGAGCCCCAGGATTCCTCTAACGGAATACTTCTATGTGGAGCGACAATTTTAATGAGGGGTAGGCACCTCCATGCCAAACCCCTCCACAAACCAGAATCATTAACCAATGCCTAACCGCCAACCTAACAAGTTGTGACGATTTGCTAAGCAGTAGGCAAAAACCAATGGCAACAGCCAATCAGCCAAGTGGCAAAATTCCTACTGGGCCCTTGCAAAGCAAGCGGCCCCATGAAAGGCAAAGCAATGTCAGGCTAAACCATTAGAAAAAAGGCGTGGGCGGGAGGGAGATCCGAAGCACTTTGCAAAAGTGAAACTAACTGCTGGACGCTGAGGTTTTAAGGGTCGGTCCCTGTCAATCAAAAATCGCTACATGCTTCCCCCCCCCCCCCAGCAACCCAGGTTGGTCCTATCACACACACTCCCTCTCAACCAACACCACCCCCAACCCAGGAGATGTCTTTTAACCCTTCCGCAACCCGCACTCTCCCTAATTGGAGAACACGCTTTGTTCTATCCTGATGAGCAGATGCTC
Organism: Zootoca vivipara; assembly: GCF_963506605.1. Taxonomy (NCBI): domain Eukaryota; kingdom Metazoa; phylum Chordata; class Lepidosauria; order Squamata; family Lacertidae; genus Zootoca; species Zootoca vivipara. The sequence goes on from NC_083281.1 coordinate 72,923,660, forward strand.
TCCTGTGTTTCTTTACCAGCCCTACCTAGGGATGTTAGGGATTGAACCTGGGAGCTTCTGCATGCAAACATGCTCTACCATTGAGCCACGGCCCCAACTTGGGATGCTCATGCAATAGGTTTACTTCTCTCTGTGGTGATTAATCTGTGATGGGACATTCAGGCAGGCCTGGTCTAAACTGCAGCTGACAGCTGAATTATACAGAAACAACCACAGTTAAGAAACGGTCAAGAGAATTTCATACAAAGCAAAGCAAACAATCAGGACAATGTGCGTGACTCACCAATGTCAAAAGGAGGTTGTTGGGGTTTTTTTTCTTACTTATTGGAATAATAATAATACAAAACTATTCCAGCATGAGGGGCAGGGACCCACAACACACTTCAAAGCAATGAACATGATTGGAACCGTTAATGCGTTGGCTGGCGGCTATGCTGCTGGCACTTCTCTGTGAAGAGGTGGCATTTAAGGCGAATAACCATTTCATTTTCAATTAGGAGTTAACATGAAAAAGGCACCTCACAGCTGGTGTTTGGCTGCTGAAAATAAACTGTAAAAGCAGCCAATATATATACCTATTTTCCCTCCCCAATAAAAACTTCCCAATGTTTACATTGTCGATGTGTATGTTGGGATGTTTGTGTGTGGAGACAATGAATAAAATCAAATCAGGTGTGTATGCTGTGTCTCATTTGTGAAGTGATATGTGGTGGACCTGTAGAGTAGTTAAAGAATATTGGGAAATGATATATAATGAATTGAAAAAAGTATATTTCCGAAGACTTTTCCAAAGAAGAAGAGAAGAGTTTGGATTTGATATCCCGCTTTATCACTACCCGAAGGAGTCTCAAAGCGGCTAACATTCTCCTTTCCCTTCCTCCCCCACAACAAACACTCTGTGAGGTGAGTGAGGCTGAGAGACTTCAGAGAAGTGTGACTAGCCCAAGGTCACCCAGCAGCTGCATGTGGAGGAGCGGAGACGCGAACCTGGTTCCCCAGATTACGAGCCTACCGCTCTTAACCACTACACCACACTGGCTCCCTTCCTGGTAGGAATAATGAGGTCCGAGGTACCAAGTCAACAAATAAATTTATGTAGGCCACTATAGCAGCAAGAATCCTATATGCACAAAGATGGAAAGAGAAGATAGAACCTACAAAGGAGGAGCGGTGGGTTAAATTAATAGGATACGCAGAACTAGCAAGTTTAAGCAGCAAAATTAGAGGGCAAGAAAAAAGTTTTAAAGGGGAATGGAAGCCATTTGGAGACTACCTAAAGAAGCATTGTAAAAATGTTAGAGCTTTAGTCGGTTTGGGGTAAGCTCAGTTATAGTTTATAATGAGAAGAATTTGAATGTCTAAATAGTTAGAAAAAATACAATACGCATCAGGAATGGGGAACTTCAGGGAACCATGGAAGGATGGACAGGAAGTCAATGGAATAGAATTATGGATTGATGTAATGAATCTATCTTTTTCTCCTTTTTTCTTCCTTTTCTTTCACTTTCTTTTTTTATTTTTCAATTCTGTATTTGGTACACAAACACAAACACACACACACACACACACGAGAAATGTTGAGGAGAGTCTGTTGGTGAGGATGTGTGAGAAATGTCCTTCTTTTCATCTGAGGAATGCTGGAGGATATGCAGTAGCTGGGTCACCTGCAAAGCAGGTAAAACTTTTGCTACCACCTTCCTGCTTTGCTTTGCTACTGCTCCCCTCTGAAGGGAGAGGAGAGATGGAACCATCCTTGGAGGAGGACCCTGGGCACACCTATCCCACCCGCTACTGATTTGCAGCAGCTGACCTGGACACTAGAACTTCTGGACTGAGAGAAGAGGTTAAGATGGGGAAAATGTTGGTTCAATGTGAATGGGTTTTTGGTTTAGAGAGGGTGTTGAGGTTTTGCTTATCTGCTAATTAGTGGGTGGGAGGATTGTTTGACTATTGCTAATGCTGTTTGCTACCATTTATACAGCTTGCATTTGTTTTTCTATGTGTACTCTTATAATATTAATGTATTAAATGATTACCCCCCTCTCCTATGGTAGTATGTATGTATGTATGTATGTGGTGTGTGTGTGTGTTTGCGTATTTGCTTCTACGGTTTCAATTATAAGTGCACTATACCCACCTTGAGTCCCTGTTAGGAGAGAAAGTATAATAATAATAATAATAATAATAATAATAATAATAATAATAATGTAAGTCACTTGGAGACCTTTGAGTGACAAGCAACTAATAAGTAGGAGTAAGAATAAAATATAAAATGAAAGTGAACAGAGGAAAGACAAGATATATATGTGATTATTAAATTTGGTTTGCTTTGGACATCTCCAAGCCCCACCATTTAGCCTGCAAGATGGCTTCAGACATGCCATCAGATGTGGGGCAAATAAATATGACATCAGATGTGGGGCAAATAAAGGCACAGCTCTCTGCTGAAGGAAGAATTTGCTGCCATTGTGGCATCCAGTGATTCTTGGTCATGCTCAAGCACGACGGAATGTCGGCAACTGGCTTTCCTGTATATGAATATATAACATAAAACAAGCCTTCAACTCCCCCACAACTCCCTCGTATTGATCTGCTAATATCAGCAAGGCAACCGGCCACAAGTGATTTGTGGAAAGGAAGCACTTGCAAAGAACAAGGCCCCATAAAACAAGAAGAGTTTAGGGTAGAGTTTGGAGAGGGAACTGCAACGGAATCATAAATATTACACTCTATATATTACACCGCTGGCAATTTGCAGCTAGCTCTTTGCAAGAGCAGAAACCCCCCTGGGTCTCCCTAGCTGCTCTGGTTAAAAACCAGACTCTCTAAACCTCACATATATTAAAAAGGATTTTGGGGGAAATGCTATGTTGGGAGAAGAGAAAGGACAGAGATGACAGACGAGCTAAATGGCAAAGTTCATCCCTGATATGCGCAAAGATCTTCACGGTTTTGAAAGGTTCGTGGCAGAGTTTACCCAGCTTGTATTTTAAGAGTGCATGCTTGCTTATGAAGACAGAGCTTGTTGACTCCCTGGCCCTCTCTATTGAAGCAGGAGGATTTAAATGATGAGCCAGGATTGCAATACCTATTCTGATGGCAAAGGCTGATCCATCAGGGGAAGCAAAGCAACCTCAGTCTGACCCCAGACAACCCTTCCCTGCCTGCCTTTGTACTTAAAATCAGTCCAAAGGGGTGGCACTCACCTTCAGTCCCCTCCTCCACTTTACAGTGTTGCCTTTGTAGAACTCATCAGGGAGGAAGATGCGGATGAAACTATAATTGTGTGTCAGTGTTGATTATGAAACAAGTGAACCTGAAGGCAACAAGTCTTGGTGGTGCATCGTCAGTCTCTGGGGGAAAATACGGACTTTTTTGTACATTTCCCCTCATATTTCATGTCCATTTTTTATATGGGGGTAGCTGTGGTGATAGAATCATAGAACTGTAGAGCTGGAAGAGACACCAAGGGCCATCTAGCATAACTCCCCTGCAAAGTTGGAATCACAGCTAAATAATCCCCAATAGATGGCCATCCAACCTCTGTTTAAAAAACTCCAACAAAGGAGAGTCCACCACCTTCCATGGGAGTCCATTCCACCATTGAACAGCTTGTCCCACCATAAAGTTATTCCTAATGTTTGATTCTCCTTTCTTGTCATTTTGATCCATTGGTCTAGGTCAGGCATCCCCAAACTTTGGCCCTCCAGATGTTTTGGATTACAATTCCCATCATCCCCAACCACTGGTCCTGTTAGCTAGGGATCATGGGAATTATAGTCCAAAACATCTGGAGGTCCGCAGTTTGGGGATGCCTGGTCTAAGTCCTATACTCGGGAGCAGCAGAAAACAAGCTTGCTCCATCTTCCATGCGACAGCCATTCAGATATTTGAAGATGGACATCATATCGCCTCTTAGTCTACTCTTCTCCAGGCTGAACAGAGCCAACTCCCTCAACCATTCTTCATCAGGCTTGGCTTCCAGATCCTTGATTTCTTACTTTTGAAAGACAACCAAGAGGACAGAGAGGAAGTCCCCTGGATTACCTGATGTGGAAAACTATACATGAGTGGGAATCCAGCAGCATGGGGAATCAATAGTGCCCCCCCCCCAGTCCACTGTACACATGGATGCTAGGATAAGAGTTGGGCGCATAGGTACCAAGTTCCGGATTGAAAAATCCGGGATCAGATCAGCAGCGGTGCGGCATTGAAAGTCACTTCTAGGCACTTCTGGATATGCGCGGCACCAGAAGAACATGGCCACCGGCAGGAGCTCCGTAATCTGGGGAAATCCGGGGTATTTTGCCATTCGGGAAACCTGCAGGAAACGGTAAGAAAATACGGGGATTTCCTGGGGAAAATGGGGTACTTGGCAGCTATGGTTGGGCATAGGTAATCATTAAACAATAAATCACACGAGATCAGTAAAGGTAATTTATTACTCAAGGAAACAAACCACAGTTCAGGCCTAGTCTCTTTCCAGGAGACCTTGCCCCAGTTAAGCAGTTGCAAGGACTGAAGGTCCAGCATTCCCTTTGCTCTCTAAGGCTTCTCTCCTGGTTCCTTCCCCAGTAGCCTAAGGCTTCACCTTCTTTCCTCTTGTTGCTCTACCCTCTTTTTTTCTCTGTGTATTCTGGGAGACTGGGGTGGTGGTGGTGCCCCCCGACTCCTCTGCATCCAGCCTGTCCATGACATATGATCCAGGAAGATGGCATCAGGTGAGTCTACTTCATGATGGTGGCCTCATCATAGCTGTCAAGTTTTCCCTTTTTTAAGGGAAATTCCCTTATGCTGAATAGGCTTCCTCGCGAGAAAAGGGAAAACTTGACAGCTATGGGCCTCATACCCAGAAACAGCAGAATAATGGAAACTGCCATGCTTTCATAACTTCTACCCTGTGGCATGAGCCTAGCAGAGTTTTAGAGATCTCAAGAGTCATTGTGGTTGGTTTCCTGAACCACTGGTAGGCTTGCTCCCTTTATTTCAGGAAGGAAAACAGCTCCATTTTTGTTTTATTATGTATTTTGTGTTCTCATTTCATGTTTTTATGTTGTGAAGTGCCCTGTGGTCTTCAGATAAACAAATAAAAGCCAATAAGTGGCTGTTTGGATCAAGTAGCTCCTTGTAACTAGTCCAAGGAGCCAAGACTAAAAAGGAAGCCAAAACAACAGTAATACTGGTGAAATCATGATGCCAAAATAAAGATTAAGAGAATGTGAACATTTGAACAAACTTTTTTGAGGGGAGGGGGCTGTTGGTTAAGGTGGATGTCAACCGCACAAATATCACTCATGAATTGGAGAGGTCACTTGCCCCTAGGCTGGGAGACCCAGCTGCCCACCAAGCGATGGATCTTTATTCTGCTTGCCTCTGTTGGCTGTTCCTTGGGGCAGCCTTGGACAACCCTGGGCCCTCCAGATCTTCTGGACTACAGCTCTCAGCTGGAGGGGGGCAGGCTGTGTCAAGGCTGTTTTGCCTGGTGCAGTGTGTGTTGGCTTCTTCTTAAAGGCAGTTTGAAGGCTGATCCTGTGGGTTTTAAAGTATGGAACTCTCTCCTACAGGAGGCAGTAATGGTCACCAACTTGGATAGCTTTAAAAGATTAGACCAGGCATCCCCAAACTGTGGCCCTCCAGATGTTTTGGCCTACAACTCCCATGATCCCTAGCTAATAGGACCAGTGGTCAGGGATGATGGGAATTGTAGTCTAAAACATCTGGAGGGCCAAAGTTTGGGGATGCCTGGATTAGACTAATTCATGGAAGAGAGGGCTGTCAGTGGCTCACTAGCCACGATGGCTACACTTTGCCTCCATAGCTGGAGGCAACAATGCTTCCGAATATCAGTTGGTGGTAACCACGTGACGGAAGAGTGCTTTTGGTCTTAGATCCTGCTTGCATGTTTTCCACAGGCCACTGGGAGAACAGGATGCTGGGCTTCATGGGTCATTGGCCTGATCCTGCAAGGCTCTTCTTATGTTCTTATGTTCCTATGTGAAAAATAAAAACCAGGTGATATTGCAGCACTCTGGTTAATGATGCTGAGAGGTGCCATCATCAATAACCCAAAGAAATCAAAGAGACCATTGTGTCCACACAAGGGAAACATTGGAAGTGAAGAAGGAGAGCTCCACGTGGTATTTTGTATTTTCCTCTACACTGACAAATTGATGGATGGCAAATGAGTTCGAGACAACTCGTTTCTAATTATCCCGCTGAATTAAATGGAAATAACAGATGCAGACAAAGAGAAAAGGATGAGAGGGAAGCAGAGATGCATTCATTACAAACTCAAATGCAGTTTGACAGCGAAGCCTCGTTTAATCAAATGGGAAGTGATAGAGAAGGTAAACAAGCAGAACCTGCCACCCTCCAGACATGCCCCTTCTAGCCCAGTGATCCCCACACTTTGTGCTGTGAAAGAATGGCAAGGGTGTCATGAGATGTGAATGAATGAAAGCATAGAACTGTAGAGTTGGGTGGGCCCCAGAGGGTCACCAGCTGCTAGTCCAACCCTCTGCAATGTAGGAATCACAGCTAGAGCAATAACATTGCCTTTCAAATTCCCTTCTTAGGAAGGCTTGGGTAGTTTCAACATCACAATCCTTTCACTGCCAGGTTTGGCCTTCCCATTGGCCCAGGAATTTTCAAGGAGCCACACAAGTGTTTGGTAGAGGGTTCACAGGGTTTGATTTCACAGCAGATGGATGCCATTCTATGTACCCGACTCAGTTGGGTTTTGAACTTCTCTGGGTTTTTCTGTTAAGGTGGCAGCTTTGGTCCACAGGAGCCTTATAGAAAGTATTTGGAGTGAATATATATATATATATATAAAGTTTATTGCTGGAAGATACACAAATTTACTAAATGAATAAATATTGGCAGGTACCCTGGAGCACTATGTTAACAAGATAAGCAGAGGTTGATGGATCAGGCCAATGTCTCATCTAGTTCAGAATTATGTTCTCACAGTGGCAAATCAGGTGCCTGTAGTAAATGCTCATTTGGTGACCCAGGTCAGTTACTGCCTCTCTGCCCAACCTATTTCACAGAGTGGGGATTAAAGGAGGAAGGGGAGAACCATGGAGAACTTTGGAAAATAAGTGAAGGGATGAAGGCAAGTTGTGGGACCTAGGGGCTGGATATAGAACTCATTTGTGGCTAACCTGCACTGTCCAATTAAAGTCATGAGGCTGCAGGGGGAGATGTCAGGAAGCCCCCTGTCATGGCTCACCTAAATGGTGCGCCTCAGAGGGTGATTAGTGATGCATTAGTTAAAATATGGAACTTGCTCCCACAGGTGGCCATAAGCTTGGTTGGCTTTTAATAAGTATTAGACAAATTCATGGAGGCTGAGAGGACTATCGATGACTTACTGCACTCTGCCTCCATGATCAGAGGCAGTAATATATCTGAATACCAGTTGATGGAAACCACAAGAGGGGGAAGAGCTCCTCCTGCACTCGATTCCTGCTTGCTGGTTTCCCATAAGGGGCATCTGGCTGGCAACTGTGAGAACAGGAAGTAGGACTAGATGGGCCATTGTCCTGCCCCTGCAGACTCTTCTGGTGTTTTGATATTCATCATTGGTCTCTCGTGCAAGAAGCTGGCAGGGCTCAACCTGCGTAGCTTTTGCCACAGAGCCGCATTTCATCTTCCTCCGAGCCGCTTTCATCCTGCTATTGTCAGGTCTGTGAATCCGCAGCACAGACAGACTTGAAGGCCTCGGTGGGAATAAATCACTGTTCCTTTCACAACACATCAGTCAGCATCTGTCACCCACACAACACTTGGCCAAAGTCATCTGCATCACAGCCACAGAGGCGAAACCGGAGGCAGCCGCTGCCTCTTTGTGTTGTGTTAACACAAAGTGTTGCATGTGGCCAAAACCACTCCGTAGGGATGGATACATTAATCCATTTCTGGTCCATGTCACTTCCACCTATTCATTCGCCCTTAAGTCTCTTCTGTCCAGTTAGGTCAGGGGAAGGCCCCTGTCTGAAACTGTAGAAAGATACTGCCAGTCAGTGTAGACATTATTGAGCTAGGTAATGTAGACATTATAGCACAGCTTCATTTACTGCCAGCCACGCAAGCAGTAGTAGCTCAGAGGATATTTTGGAATGCAAATATTGGCCATAGAATCATGGTTGGGTTGGAAGGAACACCAAAGGTCATGTGCTGGTCCAACCAGGGGTGCCAACTTGATTAAATTATAGGGGGTGGCCAGGTAAGCTCCACCGTGCATAATCAATCATGTATTTGTACACCATTTGAATGTGATGCACATCATTTGAATGGCAATGCCCATCAACTTTGGGCGGCCCTGACCCTCTCAAATATTTCATTGTGGGGGCAGAAATGACCACAGCTCTTAAAGGCACCAGGTGAGCTTCCCTGGGGAGAGCATTCCACAAGCGGGGAGCCATCAGAGAAAAGGCCCGTTCCCCTGTTGCTGCCCTCCGGACAGGAAATCCTGTCCCAAATGCCAATATGCCACCAGGTATTCTTTAAACAGCCTTTGAAGAGGATGGAGGAAGTTGTGGGAGATTTCAGCCTGGCCCTAGACAGCCACAATGGTAATCCGGATATAGCGAAGAAAAGTAGTCCACATTTTCAGATAGATTTGGTATTGAAGCTGTCTCCTTCTATAAGCTCCTTGAATCAATTTGGCAATGAATCACCATTACTGCAGCATCTTTGGCAGAAAGTAGATGCTACAGTCCAGTAGCTGCCATACCTTTGGGAAATGCTGATGGGCATGACTGGGAGACTGGGATCTTGAGTGGAGCTACTCAGGGCTATTGATCTAGATTGGGGACTAAAAACTAGTTGCTACAGATGATGTGAAACTGCTATATAAAACAGGCAGACCTCCTCTCTAATTCTTTCATCTACCCTCTTGTTCTCAGAAGCTTGGCGTGTGCTGGTGGCTGGGATAGGGCATACGCTGTGGCATCCCCTAAGTTGTGGGACTCCCTCCTCACAGAGATGTGTCTGACACTTTCATTATATAGGGCCACACACCACCCCCAGCCTCTGAGTGGCAAGAGATTCCAGGGGTTCCTGGAGCTTACTCACAGTTCAGTTTCCTTGGAATGAAGGTCAACGAAGACTGTGGCGTCTTTAGGATATACAGGTGAAACTCGGAAAATTAGAATATCGTCGAAAAGTGCATTAATTTCAGTAACGCAACTTAAAAGGTGAAACCAATATATGAGATAGACGCATGACATGCAAAGCAAGATATGTCAAGCCTTCATTTGTTGTAATTGTAATTTTTTGTCGTTAGGCGGCTCAATTATAAATGGAATGCAATTAATGAAATGTAATAGCGATGTTAATTTTTATTTTTTTATTATTGTAACTATTTGTTTTATTACTGTGGAATTTCCAAAAGAAAGCATTTGTAAAAGTTAAAATAAAAATAAAAAATAAAAAGTTGCATTACTGAAATAAATGCACTTTTTGACGATATTCTAATTTTCTGAGTTTCACATATGGCTTAATTCATATATATACAATCCAAGTATAATATGAAGGGGCTCATAGCATTAGCACTCCAAAAGATCTTGATTCTGCATTTGCCACAGCTTTGAATTCAGCACAGCTCAAGCTTGTCTCTGTATATCTAGTTTCCAGCTTCCTCACACACAACTCCTCTGGCTATTGTACTGCTAGCTAGCAGTTGGGTGAGCGGAGGAGACCCACCCATTTGTTCTCAAGCACAGAACAACTTCTGTGGTTCTGCTAATTGTGTTGCTTGACTAGCTAGCCAAAGCTATTACCTTAATAAAGGAAATGGTTTGGCAAGCTTGCTCTTATACATTCTACTCCCACAGATGCAGGATCCCAGGAATTGGAAGGAACACAGTTGCTCATCCAGATTGACCCTCTAAAGCAGGCACCCCCAAACTGCGGCCCTCCAGATGTTTTGGCCTACAACTCCCATGATCCCTAGCTAACAGGACCAGTAGTCAGGGAGGATGGGAATTGTAGTCCAAAACATCTGGAGGGCCGAAGTTTGGGGATGCCTGCTCTAAAGCCACGACACCATCTTTGTTGACCCCCAAGGATCAAGTTCTGTGACTGTACTTCATAGACGATGGAGACATAGGTTCAAATCCAAACCCAGTTATGCACCTCCAAGGCTGGATCAAAATCCCACCTCTCAGTTTCCCAAAAAACATTTTGCCCTTGTAGTAATAAGGAGTGTTTTCTGCTGCTTTCTGGGAACTGAGGATGTTTTGATTTTGAAAGAAAAGTTGAGCAAGAAGGAACAAGATAGAAGTATGTAAAATTATGCATGACATGTGTCATAACACTATAATTCATGGGCATACAATAAAGCTGAATGTTGGAAGAGCAGGCCATATAAAAATAAATAGTTCTTAATGCAGCACATAGTTAAACCATGGAACTCGTTCCCATAGGAAGCAGTGATGGCCACCAAAACTGCTTTAGAAGAGGATTGGACAAATTCATGAAGGAGGGGCTATCGATGTCTACTAGGCAGAATGGAAGCTATGCTCTATCTCCATGGTTGGAGGGAGTGATGCTTATGAGTATCAGTTGCTGGAAGCCACAGAAGAGGAGAGTGATATTGTGCTCAAATCCTGCTTGGTGGTCTCCCACAGGCATCTGGTTGGTCACTGTGAGAAGAGGCCAATGGGTGATTGAACCAGTAGGCCCTTCTTAGGTCCTTGTCTAGAGACATCCTTGCAATACTCCCTGCTGGTGAAACCTCCTGGGAAATCTTGGAAATGAAGCAACACATGATGGTTCCATCCAGGACATTCCAGGAAGCACAGCTGCCGAGAGGGTGCAGAGCTAATGTATTAAAACAAACAAAAGAATAAAATTGGAAGTGTGGTGACATCACATCAAATAGTTTATATTTGTAGAAGTTGCAGGACAAAAGAGAGGAGGATGAGATCTGAGGCTGTTGTTTTTAGCAGTGCCCACACATCCCCCATACACCCAAATTCCAACTGCATTGTACTATTTTCAACATCACACTTTCTAATATAGAACCAGAAAAAGTCTTTTTTTTCCAGCTGCCACCTGGAGGAGGGTGCTGTTATTTTGAGGCATCCCAGGTGGGTTCAATCAGGGAGTCAAATGATCAAATAGGAATTCTCATAACGTGGCAGCAGAGCACCTGTTTTGCACTCCAGGATCTCCAGCTGGGGCTGGGAATGCCACCCCCACCCTGACTAAAAACCCAGGACAGCCACTGCCAGTCAGTGATAGGCAAATCTGAGCTAGATGGCCTGACAGCTTTCTATGCAACTTGTAACAATGAGTGTGAGTTTGGCCTTTTTACAGGGTTTATTTCTATGAATCATGGCATCGGTGCAGTTCATGTAAGTTTAGTATGAAAGAAACCCATCATGAACTACCTATCTGTGACCCTGCTACAAGATCTTATCGAAGACATGACCTGGAAGGTAGAAGCAAACATCCTCCTGCTTAATATAATTACAGAAAAGACCAGCAGACTAATCCTGTGTTGACCAGCAAAATATTTAGTATCTGAAGGGCTGTCACATGGAAGATGGAGCAAGCTGGATTTCTGCTGCTCCAGAGGGTAGGACCCAAACTAATAAGATTCAATTGACTAGAAGGGAAATGCCCACTAATCATTAGGAAGGACTTAATGATGGTAAAAATGGAGATTCCAGCTAAAGATTAGGAAGAACTTTGTGATAGTGAGAACTGTGGAAAGGACTTGTTCAGAAGGTAGGGGACTCTCTTTCATTTGGACATTTGTCATGGATATTTTAGCTGTGATTCCTGCATTGCAGTGAGTTGGACTAGAATACCCTTTGGGTTTCTTCCAACTCCACAATTCTATGATTCATTGGAGGCTTTTCAACAAAGGTTCAATGGCCATTTGTAAGAGATTTTTAAGCTCTGATCTCTGCATTGCAGTAGGTTGCACTAGAATACCCTTGTTTTTGGTCCTATGACCTGCAGCCCATGCACTGTAGAAAGTACTCAGGGGAAGGCAAGACTCTGGATCCATCCACAGGGTAAGAACTGCCATGGCTGTCTTCAAGACCACCTCAGCCAGCCTTGCTACCACCACCCCTCTGATTCAGAGGCGGAATCTCCCAAGGCACCTGTGTCTCTCTTGTACCACAGGAGCCCCAGATTGCAGAAAAAAGGGGACAGGAGCCCCAGATTGCAGAACAAGGTGAGGGCCCTTTAACAGCCAGACAGTTCCTCTGTGGAGGTGGGACTTACTATGCTACAGGTCCAGTCAGCATATATAAGGTTACAAGTGGATGGGGTGGTTACAAAGACATCAACTTGTGGAGTTGCCTCAGAAAGCTTTGGAGCTCTCCAGGGTCCTGAAGGTATTTAAGATTTCAGTTGAGTCTAAGTGCTTGCAGAGAAAACAGCAAAGCTACTTCAATGGGATCCTGGGAGCTGGACAGGGTTCTGAAGGTAACATGAATCCCTGCCTTGATCCCTCCATGAAACATTACCTTCCTTCCTCCATTAGCCTTGAGCTAACAAGAAAGGCTGGTTCTAAAGTCTAGCTATGGTATATAGTGTGCCAATCAATGGAAGTAGTAGTAGTAGCACTCTATTCTACCTTGGCCAGACCACACCTGGACTCCTGTGTCCAGTTCTGGGCATTACAGCTGCCAAAGGATATTAACAAGCTGGAATGTGAGGTGAGGAAGGTGACTAAAATGCTCAAGGGTTTGGATGGAGTTGGGGATGTTTAGCCTGGAGAAGAGAAGACTGACAGGGGATATGAGAGCAGTCATCAAAGATCTGAAGGGCTGTACCATGAAATATGGAGCAAGTTGTTTTCTCCTGCTCCAGAGGGTAGGGACTGAACCAATGCATTCAGATGACAAGAAAGGAGATTCTGACTAAACACTTGGAAGAACTTTCTGAAGGTAAGAGCTGCTCTAAGGTGGAAGGGGCTGCCTCAGAAAGTGGTGGACTCTCCTTCATTGGATGCTTTTAAACAGAGATTGGATGGCCTTCTGGCAGGGATTTTTTAGTTATGATATTTGTCTTGCAGAGGGTTTGACTAGACTACCTTTGGCATAGCTTCCAACTCTATGATTCATTCTATAATATCCCATCCGTATTGATTGGACCCTGACATCTTTGCCTTGTGCTTGAAGAGCTTATTCTTCTACCGTGTTTCTCATATTATAAGACATGTCTTATATTTATTTTTTCCTCAAAAAAAAACATTATGGCTTATTTTCAAGGGATGTCTTATTTTTTTCCTCCTCCTCCTGCCGCGGCCGGCATTGCTGCTGCGCCTATCACTATGTCTTATTTTCGGGGTATGGCTTATATTCCTTGAATGCTTAAAATTCCTGCTATGGCTTATTTTATGGGTATGTCTTAAAATATGAGAAACAGGGTACTTGTTTATTTTACGCCTGCTTTTGTTTTCGTTGGTGCCTTTCCAATGGAATGCTCCCAGACTGAACTGACTGAAGTGGCTGGCATTTTTGCATCATGCTACACAAAAGAGAGAGAGAGAGAGAGAGAGAGAGAGAGAGGGAGAGAGAGGGAGAGAGAGGGAGGGAGAGAGAGGGAGAGGGAGAGGGAGAGGGAGGGGGAGAGAGAGAGAGAGAGAGAGAGAGAGAGAGAGAGAGAGAGAGAGAGAGAGAGAGAGAGAGAGAGAGAGAGAGAGAGAGAGAGAGAAGGGGATGGGAGCAGTAAATGCTTGACCATTAAGGACAATATCCCCTTAAAGTTGATTCTGTTGGAATGTGGGAGGGCTCAGTTCATTGAGCGCTGCTTCAATTTCTCCCTCTTTGGGAGGTCAATGTGAGAGAACAGATGGTCCCAATTGGTCACTGGTTCTTAATGACCCTTATAATAGACATGTTTTGCTTTCCCAGCTCACAGCTTCCAGGCACAGCAAATCCCATCCTGATATAGCACACACCATCAGGCCAATTCATCCCAGGGCAGCTGGATACTTTACAAACACAACACCCCAAAGAAAAGAAGGAATACCCCACCCCCACCCTTAGGAAGTAAAACTCACAGTCATCAAGTGAAACTGGGTTAGCAGTGGATTCAAGGAAAGTAAAATAAGAATTACTTATTTACACTCTACACAGCTATCTGAAGGACCCCCTTCCCCCTTTCAAAAATGCAAGTCTCTGAATTGGCTTGGTCCCCCTTTGATCCCATCTGAGATTCTAAAACTTCCTTACAGATTTTTATTGCATTCATTCATCACTCTTTGCAGTAAAAGAAAGTATCAAAGCATCTTATAGAATATTTCAAAGCACTACACACCTTGCCAACTATTTAAAACCAGATGCAAAAAAAAAGAGTTGACTGGAAAGTGTCGAGGGCCAGATAAAACAACTTTGGGGGCCATATTCATCCCACAGGCCTGAGGTTCTGCTACAATAGGTTCATCTTCTTTTTCCTATATCTAGGAGTAAAATTAGACTAGGAAGAGCCTGAGACTCACTTGGTCCAAGGACCACAGAAGAAGAAGAGTTTGGATTTGATATCCCACTTTAACACTACCCTAAAGAGCAAAGTGGCTAACAATCTCCTTTCCCTTCTTACCCCACAACAAACACTCTGTGAGGTGAGCGAGGCTGAGAGACTTCAGAGAAGTGTGACTAGCCCAAGGTCACCCAGCGGCTGCATGTGGAAGAGCGGGGAAGCAAACCCGGTTCACCAGATTACGAGTCTACCGCTCTTAACCGCTACACCACACTGGCTCTCACAGGAATGTATATACGCCTTAAGGCTTAACCCTTTCCCCATCCACTACTTTCCTAGCTTTTCCAGGTGTTTTCTGAGACAAAAAAGGTGACCATTAGCAAATGAAATCACCAGCATTCTTGATAATGGCATACGTTCACCCTGTTTTGCCCAAATGTCACCATCACTCAAAATTTTGCTGCCTCTGAGTGAAACAGGAACATTGGAGGGCATTTTGAAATAGTCTATCCTCCCCCCCCCAAAAAAAACCACACCCCTACTATGGTTCTTAGAAGCCTCCTAAGCTTATGATCTTACTTGCCTTCGATGGTGCAGATCTGTCCTGTGTCTCAACAGGAAAGTTTCTCATCAGACGCTTTCTGATTTAAATAATGCAAATAGATACCAAAATACTTCAATATTTTTTTCTGACATTTTCCTATCCAAACATAATTACCTTTCATTATTCAAATTTTTATATAAAAAAATACCCTTAACAAACCCTGTCTACATGAATTATCTCTATTTAATTATGTATACATTTATAAATAGCAGTTGGATTAGTATTTAACGGTATTTTTATTAGAGCATATTAAGGGAACATTTGCATATCAAAAATTGTTACCTAACGAGCAGAAGGGTAGGTTTATTATTATCAATCAGAAGGTTTCCTGGGGGAGAATGCTTGGCGGGGCACCGGGGGGGGGGGGAGGAATCATCCTTCCTAATGAGTTGTGGGAAGTGAATTCAGCTACTCTGAATTTAAAGCATGTTTAGCTTCAAAACATAGGTTTCCTGAGAAAAGCGGCATGATCCCCAAGGCTCGCTTGAGTTGCCTCTCCTGTAGAGGACAACACCAAAACAAGCCACTAGATCAGGGACAAGAAGCAGTTTCCAGCCTAAATATCACGTCTCCACCTTTTCCATCTCTGTGCTTAGAGAGTCTTGTAAGGAAAGTCTAATAAAAAATATTGGCAGCAAATAAATAAATAAATAAATAAAATGAATTACCGTATTGGCTGGAATATAAGCCTCACTTTCCCCCCAAATTCCAACCGTGAAAAGTTAAAGTCTGACGTATATTCACAACTTTACGGTATGCAGCCAGGACTGCGGAGCAAACAGCGCCAGCAGAGAGGCAAAGCGGTGCCCGCCCCTCGCGTAATTCCCTGTCCTCTTTCCCAGGGCTGGGAAGGGAGAGAGTGAGGAAGGGGAAAGACCGCCAGCAATGCAATGCGGCTCCCCCCCCCCCAGTATGCAGCCATGAGCAGGGAGGAATGGAGGGCCTTATTTTCGGGTATTTCTCCCCCCCCCCTTTTAAAGGTTCGGCTTAGATTTGGGTGCAGCTTATAATTGGGCCGATACGGTAATATATTCAATTTATATCTAGGGCTGAGCCAAAATGGACTAGGAGGGACCCCCTTCCAGTGATTTGCCTGTCATATAGCCACTTATTTGGCTATGTGATGATGCCTCCAAGTCAATTCAGGGTGAGGGCATGGGGCATTGCCTTCACTCTAATGTGGCATCCTAGTGATACCAGAGTTTCCCATGTAAGCTATTTGCTTGGCCTGGGCTTGTGACTGCACTCCCTGCAAGTCTCAGGCACCCCCAGAACTCAGAGCTTGGGGGCAGAACGACTAAGCCTCAGAGTACGTCTTGCCTAAAGTCACCTAGCAAGTTTGTGGCAGAGACTTTCTGAGTCATAATCCAGCATTTTAAACACTGCTCTGTAACAGCTCTGAAGTAAAGAGGTCACTCAGGGGGGTTTATTTGGGGAGGGGTTCTAAACCAGAAGCCAGAGGAAGAGGAGGAGGAAGAAGAGGATGAGATCTTCATATCTTGGAGAAAGTAGCATTGTAGGGGGTTAAACTCGCCCATTGTCCTCAGTGACCCTAGCCATTCAAAAAGAGTTTTACAGCCTTAAAAGGTAAAGGGGCCCCTGACCATCAGGTCCAGTCGTGTCCGACTCTGGGGTTGCGGCGCTCATCTCGCTCTATAGGCCGAGGGAGCCAGCGTTTGTCCGCAGACAGCTTCCAGGTCATGTGGCCAGCATGACAAAGCTGCTTCTGGCGAACCAGAGCAGCGCGCGGAAACGCCATTTACCTTCCCGCTGGAGCGGTCCCTATTTATCTACTTGCACTTTGATGTGCTTTCGAACTGCTAGGGGGGCAGGAGCAGGGACCGAGCAACGGGAGCTCACCCCGTTGCAGGGATTTGAACTGCCGATCTTCTGATCAGCAAGCCCTAGCCTCTGTGGTTTAACCCACAGCGCCACCTGGGTCCCATTATGAAGTGCTCCTTTAGGAAAGCAAGGGACAAGGTTTAGAAAGCAGCAGAACTGTACCCTTTGCCTGGATGCAATGTCTTGCCTGGTGTCTCCTGATTCACAAAGTGACAGGCTGGCTTGCTAATGAATGAATTAAAGTCAAGAGTACAGGAGACAGGTTGATTCATAAACAAATTATACCAGTTTGTTACATTGCCAGGTAAGGAACTGGCAGCTAATTTAAAGTCTGAATCTAGCTTTAAGGCACATGAGATGGATTGTGATATCTAAGGCTAATGTTGGAAGTGAAAGTAAGAAGCAGAGAAAATAGGACACAAAAACATACAAGCTACACCAGGAGACCAATTTAGTGGGCAGAGGAGACAGGAGAAATCTCTCTTTTGAATACAGCAATACTCTCCAGAACAACAAAGGAAGTAAACTGTCAGGAGTCCCAAGAAAATATCATGGTGAGGCTGGTCAGACCAGGACAATGGGTGGGAAGAGTTGGAGTAGCCCATTAGTGACCCTGGGGAGGGGCCCATCCAGCCTCACCTGTAACTCCAGCTTCACCTCTGACATCAACCGAGCCCACCCCTAGCCCTTCCTCTCAGGAGGAGTCCACCACCCAGTCTGGTTCAGAGATGCCCCTGTTGCCTCCTGTGTTGCCTGGATAACAGGGATGCCAGCATAGGTGCAAACAGGCACTTCAGGTCCAGCCCTCCAGGAAGAGCTCCCATTAGCTTGCCTAGTCCAAGGAACAGTCCCACTTGCTGCACTGAAGTGATGCTCACCCCATCAATAGGGGTGTGTCCCGCCCCCAGAACGGTGTGCCCTGCCCGCAGAACACACACCACATCCCTGGGGGCAGTGCGCCTGCTCTCCGCCCCCGCTGGTGGAGCATGAAGCTCCGCCGCTGCACCCCATACCCATATAACAGGAGTCAAGGGAGTGTGTTACTTGTTGGATCAATGCCTTAGCTTGCTTGGCCCTGTAGAGAACCTGTTGTATATATTTACTCTACTTTGTCTATGTACCATACTGATCTAAGGATTCAAGATTTTGGCAGAAACTGTGCTCTAAGTTGTCTAAACTGTACTCCAGAGGGTAGGACCCAAACCAATGAATTCAAGTTACGGTACAAGAAAGGAGATTCTGACTAAGCAACAGGAAGAACTTTCTGACAGTAAGAGCTGTCCAACAGTGGAACAGACTCCTTTGAGTGGTGGTGGGCTCTCATTGAAGGTTCTTAAACAGAGATTGGGTGGCTATCTCTTCAAAACTCCCATTGTTCTAAGAGCATTTTGAGACAGTTTCTGAGCTCTGGGCGCAGTACTGCACCTAAGATTTCAGATTAAAACTGCAGAGTGGAAGGAAAGGAGGACCTTTTTCTGCCTCCTCACTTTCAGCTACTCTCTGAAGCCTGGAGAAGAGACGCTCTTAAGAATATTAGGGGGGGGGGCAGGCAGGGTTTTTTGTTTTTTGCAGTCTTCAGATGAGGACTAGACCATGTGAAAAAAGAACATAAGATTTTAGCTGCAGTTCATTCATTTTCAGCTTTGTATTCTTGTTATAAACAAACTGCCAAGACACTCCACTGCAGCTCCCATTACCTAGGTGCCCCGTAGCTCCTAGCTTTCATATCTCAGTTTCTAACACTGCATATGATGTAGCTGAGATTCCTCCATTGAAGAGGATTGGACTAGATGACTGTCAGGGTCCCTTCCAATGTGACGATTATATGATTCTATGAAAGAAAAATGCTTAAAAACAAAATGGTGACCCCTGTACCTTTCTAGGAATGAAAACAGAGCTATAAAAAAGTATGTGGGAAACTCAGCACAGGGAAAACCTGACCCAATGTACAATTATTACAACCATTAACAATGGATTCTAAAAACAAAGAGGCTCCCCCATCATAAACCTGAACAAACACCTTTCCAAAAGACTCTCTGAGAATCAGGAGGTCTCCTGCCAAGCGTATCCCCATCTATATTTGTTAGAAAAGTGAACCAGGTGCCAACAAAATGGTCAGATTTTGCCACTCCCCTTTGAACTTCTAAAATGCCTGTGCTCTGCAGAGCAGGGGGGGGGGGAACAGTCTCCAGAAGGATTTAACATGATGGATTTCACACTTCCAGGAAAGGCTAGGTCTTGCTTAATTTTCTATGTACTTATATAAATCACCAGAAATGTACGGTCAAATCCATTGTTTTAATGTTCATCATGGAGGAGTGGAGACATGTCAGTAAATATTTATTGGACTGCAATAAATTTTGCCTTCATATTGGGTACAGTCCAGGTGGGGATAAGCATAACTTGAGTTCAATTGAAGAGTTGGCTGGAACGATGGGTGGCATGGATTGTGTAGCTACTCCTAAAAGCAGGTATTTAATTTGCTTTCTCCATAATACCTTGAGAAGAGAGAGGGAACGGGTTGCACCCTCCAGATGTTACCTCCGTTGGCTCTGACTAAGTTGATCTGGAGAGGGCACTACCTTGGCTACCATTGGTCCAGAATGACTTGCCCATGTCCAGATGGCATTTCCTCACTGCACATCATTGCTTGCCACAAGCAGAGGAGAGTGAAAGCACAAAGCCATGATAGCGGGTCAAGGGTTACGTCTGTGATACTTCATGCCCTCACTCTGGTTTGACTTTGAGGCATCGCCACATAGCCAGCTGAGTGGCTATATGGCAAGCAAATGAATGAAAGGATGCTCCTCTTTGTCCATTTTGGCACAGCCTTAGGCATGAATAGAATATAGTAATTGAGTAATTGATTAATTCATTAGCGAGAGGAAAAGAAAAGTTAGATGTGTTGCTACTGTTTGCAGTACTGGCCACATGTTTGATGTAATGTCCGAATCTAGAAATTTCTCATTCCATTTATGTAGCATTGCTATGGGCTGCAGACTGCAACAACCTAAACAGAAGCAGGGCTCACTGACAGCACTGATCAGCTGATTAGCACTGACAGCACATTCCCCCTCTGTGATTGGCTACACTAAACCTGCCTGTCAAAGTTTGCCCATGGGGAGATGGGAAATTAATTATCTAGCTAGCAGGTGGCAAATATAAAGGGCAGGATTTTAAGATCCCTCCCCACTATTTCTGTTTTAGTTACAGGTAGGCATAGCTGCCAAGTTTTCCCTTTTCTCGCGAGGAAGCCTATTCAGCATAAGGGAAAATCCCTTTAAAAAAGGGATAACTTGGCAGCTATGCAGCTAGGTAGCCGTGTTGGTCTGCCGTAGTCGAAACAAAATAAAATAAAATCCTTCCAGTAGCACCTTAGAGACCAACTAAGTTTGTCATTGTTATGAGCTTTCATGTCACACATGTACACGAAAGCTTATACCAATGACAAACTTAGTTGGTCTCTAAGGTGCTACTGGAAGGATTTTTTAAAATTTTGTTTCCACTATTTCTGTTGTTATTGTTAAAGCTGTTTTCACACATTTAGTGACAACCCCTCAAATATCTGAAGATGGCCTTCCTATCACCTCTCAGTCTTCCCATCTCCAGGGTAAACATCCTCAATTACCTCCATTGTTCCTCATAAGACTTGACTACCAGCCCATAAAGAAGGCTGATCGCTGAAGAATTGATGCTTTTGAATTATGGTGCTGGAGGAGACTCTTGAGAGTCCCATGGACTGCAAGAAGACCAAACCTATCCATTCTGAAGGAAATCAGCCCTGAGTGCTAACTGGAAGGAAAGATCCAATACTTTGGCCACCTCATGAAAAGAGAAGACTCCCTGGAAAAGACCCTGATGTTGGGAAAGATGGAGGGCATAAGGAGAAGGGGACGACAGAGGATGAGATGGTTGGACAGTGTTCTCGAAGCTACGAACATGAGTCAGACCAAACTGCAGGAGGCAGTGCAAGACAGGAGTGCCTGGCGTACTCTGGTCCATGGGGTCACAAAGAGTTGGACACGACTAAACGACTAAACAACAACAACAACCAGGCCCTTGGTCATCTTAGTCACCCTCCTCACAGTTTATATATCCTTTGTCTATCTATCTATCTATCTATCTATCTATCTATCTATCTATCTATCTATCTATCATCTATCATCTCTATCTCTATCTCTATCTATCATCTATCTATCATCTATGTATTCTTGTGTTACAAAACAAATAAACAAGGAAAAGTACATATAGAGTCTCTTCATTTTCAATTCTGAAAGAGTCTTTTTCACAGTTTGTTTACATTCAATATGAGACACACTTTTCATAGACATTGTGTGGTTGGGAGAAAGGAGAGGGGAGAGACAGAGGGATGGAGAGAGATGATGGGGGATGCCCAGAAATGGACACTGGACTCCAAGAGTTCTCCTAGACATAACAGAGTGGTATTGCATTAGCCCTTTTTAAGCAGTGGCACCAGACTGATGGCCCATGGCTGATACCTACTGGTAGATCAAGTCTCCTCCACAAATTTGCCTGATCCCCATTTAAGGCCCACCAAAACAGTGGTCATTGATGCTCTTCATTTAATTGTTTCCATGGCAGGTGGCTGGGCATCATCATTTCAAGCCTCCATCAAAGATGACCTGAAGCACATTTTCAAAACGGCCACGGAAGTTTCTGTTCTATAACGTGATATTGAGGAATTCCTAGGGGAGCAAAACAAGCTTTGATAAAACTGGTGATGGTTCTACACCCAAACCCACACACCCCACACACTTCTACACACACACACACACACACACACACAAGCTATAGCATGGGAAGGTGATTGAAGTGTTTTTAAATATATTTTAAATCAGTCAAAGATGAAAACGTTTCCCTCCTTTAAGCCTGTCTCCCAGCGCTTTATGAAATTGTGACCTCTCTCCCATCCCACTTGTCTTTCCAAGCCACCTTTCATCGTCATTTGTATGCCTCTTATTGCAGATAATAACGAGTCCTGGAGAGTTTCTTCTAAATGGGACTGCTTGCCCCCTGGCTCATATATCTTCATTTAAGCTCTGCAAATGCAAATAAACAAGATGCAAGATGGATGTGATTTGCCACTCAGAGGCCTCAGGGACAAGAGATTGTAGCAGCATTTCAGGAGCTGAGAGTGTCTTGGTATCCTGGAGACCAGTTGGGAGAACTTTACTTTAAAGCAGAGAGGGAGGGAGGGAGGGAGGGAGGGAGAAGGTCATTATCTAGTGGTGCAGTGTAAAAGGACCATGTGGAAGCACAGTCCTGGGATTTTATTTTCACTCAGAGCAGGGGTGATGTAATGTGCCAGAGTCCGTGGGTAATTGGAGGAGTCTTCCCAGCAAGTGCATGAGGCGTCAATGAAGCTTTCAAGTTTGTTGTGAAAGATTAGCATAGCAGACGTCAGAGAATGGGGAAGATAACAAAGCAGAGGCTAGGTACAGCTTTCTTTTTATTTGATGGGGTTCCTATTTCACTCTTCTTTTTCTTCTACTGCTACTTCTTCACAATATTTTCATTCATAAATCAATTTCCACGAGGCACCTCAAAACTATGTGTGACATTTATAAGAACAGTTCAAAACATAAAATCAGTTCAGATCCAGGTCAAAAATCCTCTGGGATAAATATATTCAAAGGCTTGTTGAGTGGTCGCACTTTACGTGGTCACTGTTCTTTGTGAGATGGTTTACATTACTGACAGAGTAAAGGTTGCATTTCATCTGGGTTAAAATCTTCTTTTAGAGTGTCGAACTATGACCTGGGAAACCGGTCCCACTCAGCCATGAAGCTCACTGGGTGTGACCTTGGGCCAGTCACTGCCTAACCTACCTCACAGTATGGTTGTGGGATTAAATGAGGAGAGGGAGAACTATGTATGCCATCTTGAGCTCCTTGGAGAAAAAGGTGGGGTATAAATGCAACAAATAAATACAAGGATGAAGCTGAACCAATGCTGTCAGCAGTAATGACCGTTCCCCACATAAAATGGGAGGCGGCGCGCAGCCCCCTGGGATCCCTGAGGCAGCCCTGGAAGTTCAGAGGCCGGCACTGCCTTACAGGGCTGGATACTGGTGGACTCCACCCACAAAGTTACCTGTCCTATCCAGCTCGGGGAGGCGTTGCCGGGGGGATTGGTCAGGTAGGAGGAGGTAGCCTTACCGTGCACACAGCTGAAGCAGAGTCATTCCCGGGAAGCAGTCGATGGCTCCAGAGCTTTCCCACCCTCCACTCCCAAAAATCAATGATTGCATTACAGGTTTTTTTCTTCCACAGGCGTACACGCACACAGGCGCTGCTACGACAAGGCTGCAGTTGAAGGGCCGGAAAGGAATTGGCAGGTTTCGCCTTTCCCGTAGCAATTCGTCACAAATTTGGCGGGTGCAGGCCTTGGGCTGAATCCTTTAGTCATCTACATAAATGGGGGGCAGTGACCCCCCTGCTCCCATTGTGGCGGTGATAACAGGGTTCCTGTAAATAGGGTTAGAGGGGAGGCATTGACAATACGCAATATGCTGTCATTCCCCTCCCCCTCCAGCGGCTGTGATCGAGGGGGGGCGGGCTATCTGCTTGAACATATGTTCTCCAGAGCTAGCCCAATCCCCACACATGCTGGATAACCCTAAAATTACCCAGATCCCCGGCTGGGGGCTGGGAAGGATATACGCCCAATGCTTGAGCCAAGGTCTCCCTACATCTGAATTTTAATAAAGTTGTGGCCAATTTTAATCCCATAGAACGTGGTCTTGTGTCATCGTTCCACTCGGGGGCTGCCTGGGGGCTTTGGGGGACTCCGCCTGACCACACAAACACCCCTGAGTTCAAGGACGCTTAATCCCAGAAAACGATTCATGGGATTGCAATTATGCCAATCCTAATGAACTGCACTGGGGTTTATGCTACAAGCTGCTGTCCATTGCTGTGTGTCTGTAAAATAATAGAGCGACACACTTGCTTGCATGTTTGGCCTCTCCCCTTTGAGGGAGCATTATGGACCATCCTTGACAGTATGGCTCTATGGGCTATCCAATATTTACCATTACACCACTGCCGCTGACTCTGAGTTTTGAAGCAACTGAAGTCACAGAGATACACCCTCGTTGACAGACACTTTCTTTAGAGAGAATTTGAAGCCTTCAGTTCCAATTAAACTGCAGCAATCTAGATGAGAACAATCCATCTCGCTTCTGAACAGTTGCAGCAGCAAGGTTTGATTGACAGTCATTTGGAAGGAGACGACAGATTGGTTTGGGAGATGAGTTAGGAGACTTCACATGGCTCCC
Organism: Zootoca vivipara; assembly: GCF_963506605.1. Classification (NCBI taxonomy): domain Eukaryota; kingdom Metazoa; phylum Chordata; class Lepidosauria; order Squamata; family Lacertidae; genus Zootoca; species Zootoca vivipara. Next base: position 72,947,860 of record NC_083281.1, read on the forward strand.
CAGCCCTAGGGTCTGATCTTAGACATCCCTATTTTGTTCAGCAATGGTATGGTGAGTATCCAAGCATAATGTCAAAGCCTGAGTCTTGGACCAGAAATATCACGTAAGCTTAAGGATGACATTTGAAGCTCTATGATGCCACTTTAAGTGGCTGTGGCATCTCACAAAGAATTCTGGGAGCTGTAGTTTCTTAAGGGTGCTGAGAGTTGTTAGGAGACTCCTACTTCCCTCAGCTAGTGACAATTCCCAATTAATCCATCTCCCCAGGGAACTCTGGGAATGATAGCTTGGAGGGGAGATGTGGGTATTGTATCTCTCGACACTCTTAACTACAGCTCCCAGAATTCTTTGAGGGGGTGTCATAACTGTTAAAGGTGCTATCATAGCTCTTCATAGGTGGGGTGTGAATGTGACCTTAGTGATTGCCTATGTTCAGGGCCCCCTTCAAGTGGAGGATGAAATAGGGGTGCCTATAGATCAGTCCTGTTATTGTTTAGTTGTAGGATACCTCTGGGTTGGCTAGACCTGGAATAAAGGATGGAGCATAGACTTCGGTGGGTCAGTCTTGTGAATTTCAGTCATCTAATCATGAGGGTACCTGGTCCCAGACTGCTTAGGAACACAGCACCACATTCTGTACCTTTTCCCCTTGGGTTCCTATAACAGGAACATGGTGCTTCCAATGCACAGATGTTGGATATTGGTTCTACCACATACGCCATTGACTTTCCTTGCATGCTCAAATGAATTTGCACCTTTATCATTGGCAGAAGAGGGGTGTGATATAAATGGATGAGTTTCCCCTCAAATGTATTTCTAAAAAAAACACAAACAAACCCAGGTGCTTATTCTTAGGGTATTTGCAAAAAGTTATATATCCAAAGCAAAACAGTTGATGTGCATCTGTTATCTAATCCAGGTCATTCTGTTCCACTGGATTTTATTCTTTGTAGTACAGTTTTAGAATGCCCAGATTGTTCCCCTTGCTGTATCTCTCTCTCTCTCTCTCTCTCTCTCTCTCTCTCTCTCTCTCTCTCTCTCTCTCTCTCTCTGTATATGCCCTGTTTCCACCACCCCTTGCTATAGTTCAGTTGAAAGTACTCAACTTTTCCAGTGGGGGGGGGTCCAGTAATACATAAAAATGCCCCCATTTTCAATTATATTGGGGGGGGGCTGCTTATGTTGACATCCACCCATCTGCTTTCCCTTTCCCTCACTCACCTTCAGTGACACCACTTTGTAGCCATATCTCACGGGATCCATATACATGTAACGGTTGAGCCATTCCATTCACTGGGTCCTCTCTTAGTGGATGGGATATCATTTATCCCAATTACCCTTTAGATGCTGTACTTCTCCAAACATTGCAATACCGCTTTCAGCTCAAAAACTGATACACAGATGCACCGACAACCTGCAGCTTTTAAAGAATAACATCCATTTAGGAACACATTGAGCTAAATTGTAAATGCAAAGGGAGATAGCCTACTCAATCTTGCTCACAGTAGACCCATTAAAATCAGTAAACTTAAATTCTGCTGGTAAGAGCAGCAGTGGAAAAGAATCCTTTGGAAGGTGGTAGAGTCTTCTTTGTTTTAGGTTTTTAAATAGATGACCACCTGCCAGGTGGACCACCTGACTTGGATGATGGGCTTGAGGGCATCCTGAGCAAGTTTGCAGATGACACCAAATTGGGCGGGGTGGCTAATACGGGACAGGATCACACTTCAAAATGATCTTAACAGATTAGACAACTGGGCCAAAGCAAACAATTTGAATTTTAACAAGGAGAAATGTAAAGTACTACACTTGTGGGGGGGGGTGAAAGGCACAAATACAGGATGGGAGACACCTGGCTTGAGAGCAGTACATGTGAAAAGGATCTAGGAGTCTTGGTAGACCACAAACTTGACATGAGTCAACAGTGTGATGCAGCAGCTAAAAAAGCCAAAGCAATTCTGGGCTGCATCAATAGGAATATAGCATCTAGATCAGGCATCCCCAAACTGCGGCCCTCCAGATGTTTTGGCCTACAACTCCCATGATCCCTAGCTAGCAGGACCAATGGTCAGGGAAGGTGGGAATTGTAGTCCAAAACATCTGGAGGGCCGAAGTTTGGGGATGCCTGATCTAGATCAAGGGAAGTAATAGTACCACTGTATTCTGCTCTGGTCAGACCTCACCTGGAGTACTGTGTCCAGTTCTGGGCACCACAGTTCAAGAAGGATACTGACAAGCTGGAACGTGTCCAGAAGAGGGCAACCAAAATGGTCAAAGGCCTGGAAACGATGCCTTATGAGGAACGGCTTAGGGAGCTGGGTATGTTTAGCCTGGAGAAGAGAAGGTTAAGGGGTGATATGATAGCCATGTTCAAATATATGAAAGGATGTCATATAGAGGAGGGAGAAAATTTGTTTTCTGCTGCTCCAGAGAAGCGGACACGGAGCAATGGATTCAAACTACAAGAAAAAAGATTCCACCTAAACATTAGGAAGAACTTCCTGACAGTAAGAGCTGTTCGGCAGTGGAATTTGCTACCAAGGAGTGTGGTGGAGTCTCCTTCTTTGGAGGTCTTTAATCAGAGGCTTGACAGGCATATGTCCAGAATGCTTTGATGGTGTTTCCTGCTTGGCAGGGGGTTGGACTGGATGGCCCTTGTGGTCTCTTCCAACCCTATGATTCTATGACTTTACCTGTGATTCCTACATTGCACGTGGTGGGACTTGGTGACCCTTGGGATCCCTTCCAACACTACAATTCTATTATTTTATGAAATTAATCATGCCTATTGATGTGTCTCTCATAAGTACAGTTAGATACAACCCAACTCGTGTTATAGCTGTTTAAAATCATCATCACCATCATTGTGTACTGTATAAACAGGATGGAGCAGACTTATAAACACGTGTGAAGCAGACATGGGCCAGGAATGGACTGGTCTGCCCTTCCTTACCTTATGATAAGTGACCTCTGAATCTCTTCCAGCCTTGCAACATTTGGGGACAAAGCTGCCTTCCTGTTCACACTAAGTGTTTTCTCTGGCAGCTGCAAAAGGATATTAGGGAGTCCAAATGGATCATTTCCCACACATACGGGGTAAAAGAGCTGTAGCATTTACTCTGCCGTTTCAACCGTCATCTGCTAAATTGTTTGCCGTACAGCAGCTGCTACTTTTTTATACTCTCCTTCCCTCTTAATCTCTAGATATTACTCTGCGACACAGGTAACAGGTGTGTCTCTAACTAGCAAAATTAGGGATCATTCAGTGCTTTGATGGTGCCAATTAACTTTGTGGGGTGAATGCCAATATTTTTTTTTCCTAATTAAGGCAGTCAGATTACCCGGCCTATAAAAAAAGAGATCATTTAAAGTAGCCCAAGATGCTTAAACATAAGGACTGTATGTGTGATATTATACAAGCAAGATGTTCATGAGATGATAGAGCCATCTATGGAAATATGCTCTCAAAGAAGTGCTTTTGTAGGGAGGCTGGTACCCAGAATGTTTTGTTCAAACCCTCTTTCCCTGGACCCCTCATCGGCCCAGTATACCTGAAGGATCATCTCCACCCCCATCATTCAGCCTCATCCCTCATCATTCACTGAGGTTCAGCGCCGAGGGCCTTCTGGCAGTTCCCTCACTGTGAGAAGTGAGGTTACAGGGAACCAGGCAGAGGACCTTCTCGGTAACGGCGCCCGCCCTGTGGAACGCCCTCCCATCAGACGTCAAGGAAATAAACAACTATCTGACTTTTAGAAGACATCTGAAGGCAGCCCTGTTTAGGGAAGTTTTTAATGTTTGATGTTTTATTGTGTTTTTAATATTCAGTTGGGAGCCTGCCAGAGTGGCTGGGGAAACCCAGCCAGATGGACAGGGTATAAATAAATAAATCATCATCATCATCTTCATCATCATCATTATTTGCCAGTGGAGCAAACGCCCTCAGAATGTGGTGGACTCTCCTTCATTGGAGGTTTCTAAACACAGGTTGGATGACCATCCATCAGGGATGATTTAGCTGTGATTCTTGTGTTGCAGTGGTTTTGACTAGATGGCCATTGGAAGTACCTTTCAATTCTACAATTCTATTATTCTATTCCATAACTTCCATTGCCTGTTGCTGGGAAGCACAAATGGCAATAGAACTATTGTCTTTGTGTCCCAAAGGCATCTCATTGAGCATGTTGAGAATGGTGTACTAGATGGGTCTTCAGTCTGATCCATCTGAAAATTTCTTCTCAAGGTCCTTAGCAATTATGGGGAGTAACTGTTAATAGAGTTTTACACAAAACCACTTTGCATTCATCATCTTAGTTGCCTTTACAGCATGTCAGCTGAGTATGACAGCATTTATACTAGGTAAATGAAAATTATTCATCTATTTTATTCTTGCAGTTTCTAATTCCTGTTGGTTTCAAGTTTTAATGCCGTTTTATTACATGCATTATGCCTTTTATTAAAATTTTAAAAGATGATGCTGTTAAGGTGCTACACCCAATATGCCAGCAAGTTTGGAAAACTCAGCAATGGCCAGAGGATTGGAGAAGATCAGTCTACATCCCAATTCCAAAGAAGGGGAGTGCCAAAGAATGCTCCAACTACCGCACAATTGCGCTCATTTCACACGCTAGCAAGGTTATGCTTAAAATTCTACAAGGCAGGCTTAAGCAGTATGTGGACCGAGAACTCCCAGAAGTGCAAGCTGGATTTCGAAAGGGCAGAGGAACCAGAGACCAAATAGCAAACATGCGCTGGATTATGGAGAAAGCTAGAGAGTTCCAGAAAAACGTCTACTTCTGCTTCATTGACTATGCAAAAGCCTTTGACTGTGTCGACCACAGCAAACTATGGCAAGTTCTTAAAGAAATGGGAGTGCCTGATCACCTCATCTGTCTCCTGAGAAATCTCTATGTGGGACAAGAAGCTACAGTTAGAACTGGATATGGAACAACTGATTGGTTCAAAATTGGGAAAGGAGTACGACAAGGTTGTATATTGTCTCCCTGCTTATTTAACTTATATGCAGAATTCATCATGCGAAAGGCTGGACTAGATGAATCCCAAGCCGGAATTAAGATTGCCGGAAGAAATATCAACAACCTCAGATATGCAGATGACACAACCTTGATGGCAGAAAGCGAGGAGGAATTAAAGAACCTTTTAATGAGGGTGAAAGAGGAGAGCGCAAAATATGGTCTGAAGCTCAACATCAAAAAAACCAAGATCATGGCCACCGGTCCCATCACCTCCTGGCAAATAGAAGGGGAAGAAATGGAGGCAGTGAGAGATTTTACTTTCTTGGGCTCCTTGATCACTGCAGATGGTGACAGCAGTCACGAAATTAAAAGACGCCTGCTTCTTGGGAGAAAAGCAATGACAAACCTAGACTGCATCTTAAAAAGCAGAGACATCACTTTGCCGACAAAGGTCCGTATAGTTAAAGCTATGGTTTTCCCAGTAGTGATGTATGGAAGTGAGAGCTGGACCATAAAGAAGGCTGATCATCGAAGAATTGATGCTTTTGAATTATGGTGCTGGAGGAGACTCTTGAGAGTCCCATGGACTGCTAGAAGATCAAACCTATCCATTCTTAAGGAAATCAGCCCTGAGTGCTCCCTGGAAGGACAGATCGTGAAGCTGAGGCTCCAATACTTTGGCCACCTCATGAGAAGAGAAGAATCCTTGGAAAAGACCCTGATGTTGGGAAAGATTGAGGGCACTAGGAGAAGGGGACGACAGAGGACAAGATGGTTGGACAGTGTTCTCGAAGCTACGAACATGAGTTTGACCAAACTGCGGGAGGCAGTGCAAGACAGGAGTGCCTGGCGTGCTCTGGTCCATGGGGTCACGAAGAGTCGGACACGACTAAACGACTAAACAACAAATGCCTTTTATGGTCTTTTTTAATATTCTAGGCTGCTTTATGATTTAAAAGTAAAAAGGCTTCACTTAAACAATGACAACTGTCTAGCACACCCACCCACCCACCCACCCACCCCAAACTCAACGGAGGTTGGATGGTCACCTGTCAGGGATTATTCAGCTGTGATTCCTGCATTGCAGGGGGTCGGACTAGATGACCCTCTGAGCCCTTTCCATCTGTACAATTCTGATTCTATTCTAAGGTAAGCAGAGCAGAAAATCTGTGCCCTAGCCTGAGAATTTCACCCAAATTCTCTCTCCCCTCTGATAATTGTTGAACCTGATTTCATATTCCATTAATTGAGGGAGAACAGTGGGGGGGGGGAGATGTGGGATACATTTAACTGATTCACATGGGAATACGTGAGTGCTTGCATGCACTTAGATTGGACAGATGTCATACCTGAGACAGGTAAAAACCTGAGTTTGTCTTAAAAAAAACATAGTGCCCTCCACTGGACATCAAAGGAACAGACACCATTGTGTAGCAATAGGGCCATAATCCCACCCACAGCAACGCGTGGCTGGGTACAGCTAGTGTATTATATAAATATACTGTCCTTTTGGATGTCCGTAGGAGGAGGACATCTCTGTCTCTTACGTGGAAAGAAAGAGGGGGTGGGGAGGAATGGGAAGAGAGAAAGAAAGAGAGAGAGTTGAAAAACTATTGATTTCAGTTCTTTGAAAAACTGCAAGAGCTAAACAAAACAGAACAAAATTATTTTTATTTATTTATACAGCACATATGCAGAAATTGAGGGGTAGGGGAAGGTAACCCATCCTTCACATCATTGGTGTGAAGAGAAGAGGCGTATCTGCCTGGAAAATGTGATAATTTATAATGAAACATTATCTGTAGACCCATATGCTCTGCTTTCTATTTTTGCTCTCTTTTGCTTGAGCATTTCAAATGCACACACCCCAGGGGGAGGATGGCTGCCAGGCCATCCCAAAGACAAAATGTTCCCCATTCCTATTGTAAATGTTTGTTCAGAGGTGGTCCCTTAGACGCTCATTTCTGCATCCCACCCATGTAGAACCGCGTTTGTGAATGGAGAACAAAGGCGGTCTTTTGGCAATGCTTGGTCACAATCCCGTGTGACCAAGAAATAGAACCCTAAATGGGGCAATGCTACCAACCAAGGGGTAAGTCATTGCAAATAGGATAAGATTTTATCCTAAGTGTCTAGGGTAAAAGGAATATAAGAAATTGGCTTATACTGAGTCAGACCTACTGGTCCACCTAGTTCAGTACAGTGGAACCTCGGTTTATGAACACCTCGGTTTACGAATTTTCGGTTTACGAACGCCGCGGACCCATCTGGAACAGATTAATTCACTTTCCATTACTTTCAATGGGAAAGTTCGCTTCAGTTTATGAACGCTTCAGTTTAAGTACTCCGCTGACCGTCTGGAACAGATTAATCCACTTTCCATTACTTTCAATGGCAAAGTTCGCTTCAGTTTATGAACGCTTCAGTTTATGAACAGACTTCCAGAACCAATTACACCCATGCTTCGGGTTAAGTACGCTTCAGGTTGAGTACTCTGCGGACCCGTCTGGAACAGATTAATCCACTTTCCATTACTTTCCATGGGAAAGTTCGCTTCAGTTTATGAACAGACTTTCGGAACCAATTGTGTTCATAAACCAGGGTACCACTGTACTGTCTACACGGGCGGGCAGAGGCTTTCTGGGGTTAACCTAAGAACACAAGAATAGCCTGCTGGATCAGGTCAAAGACCCATCTAGTCCAGCATCCTGTTCTCACAACGACCAACCAGATGCCTGAGAGAAACCCACAAGCAGAATCTGAGCACAAGACCACCACCCCTCATGGTTTCCACCAACTGGTATTCAGAAGCATTACTGCCTCTGACTGTGGAGGCAGAGCATAGCCACAATGGCTAGCAGCCTTCTCCTCAATGGATTTGTCTAATTCTCTTTTAAATTCTCCCACGTTGGTGGCCTTCAGTGGCTCCTGTGGGAGTGAGTTCCATAGTATATCTATGCGCTACATAAAGAAGGGCTTCCTTCCTTCCTTCCATCATTTAGCATCTTCAGAAGACTGTGGGCTACTGACCTCTAGTGAGATGATTTGTACAATGGAGAAAAGAAGTAAGGTACGCACACAAGCACACAAACACCATACCCACGAGGATTTCTCTGAATTTTTCTCTCCCCTTTGATAGAAGAAGGGTGTTGGAGAAGAGAGACATGGCGTTTGAGGTGTAGTAAGGGAAGCCCAGCTCCAGAATAAACATGGGGAATGCTCTACTCACAAGTAATACTTGAGTTGGACCCTAAATACCTGCCACTCTCAGCAAGGAAACAGCCTCACTTTGAAATAAACATTTGTTCAGTTGTGGCTGCAACTGTATCTCAATGGTGGTGGTGATTTTCACTTATTTCATTCATTTATATCCCACCTTTTTCTCCAAGGAGCTCAATGTAGTGTGCATGTCCCCCTCCTCTCTTAGTCCCCACAACAGCCCTGTGAGGTAGGCTATGCTGAGAGGCAGGTCACCATCCAGAGGGCTTCATAACCGAGTGAGGATTTGAACCCTGGTTTTTCAGGTCCCAGTTCACTATACCACATTGACTAATAATAATAATAATAATAATAATAATAATAATAATAATAGGTACAGGGTGCCATATTTTCATCAGGATGGCAGGGAGGGTGAAATAGCTCCAATTTGATCTTCTTTACACACCGGAAGCAGCAGCTTTGAGAAGACATATAAGAGAATAATAGGAACACAAAGAGGGGGGGGGGATAGACTAAAAGGTACTCTTAACAATTATGAGCACTCATTTTGTACTAGCTGCACCCTTGTCATGTGCTGACCCCAAGGAATTAGCATTCCCGCCTCCATGGCTGGCTGCCCTCCATGGTCTTTCCCTGGCGGTATCTGCAGCAGGCATTTCAATCACATCCATAGCAAAGGATGAGCGACCTAAACAACTTGCTGAATCCATTCCGGTACCACCCTCAGACTTTCCAAGGTGAACAGGGGCACTGTGTGACAAGATGTTTTCATATTGTCACCATGCACAACGCCCTCCTCTCTCCTCCATGGCTGCCCTCGAGCTTGAGGAGCACAGAAATCCAGATTGCCTCCTGTTATGTGACCCATATGTTTCCTTACGGGCAGAACTGAGACACCAAGCAGCTGGAGCAGAATGGTGTGGAAAGTGATGCACAATCTGGCTGTCACCTTTCAAACTACACACACACACACACACACACACACACACACACACACATTTATGGAAGGTTTATTATTCAGAAATTTATCCATGCATCAGACACTCAGATGAGCCAGGAATCAAGAAGGTACATTGGAAGCTGCTGTATCTCAAGTCAGAGCATGGATCCATCCAACTCAATACTGTCTACACCAGCATAGAATCAGAGAACTGTAGGTTTGGAAGGGGCATCTAGTTCAACCCCCTTGCGATGCAGGAATCTACCAAAGAACCCCTGGCAAATGTCCATCTGACCTCTGTTTAAAAACCTGAAATGGAGGAGAGTCTGCCACCTTCTGAAGGGGCCAGTCCACTGTCAAACAGCTCATGCCATCAAAAAGCCCTTCCTAATTTTAGCCAGAATCTCATTTCTTGCAATTTGAACACATTGGTTCAGGTTCTCCCCTCTGGAGCAGCAAACATGCTCTATCTTCCATGTGACAGCCCTTCATATATCTGAAAATGACTATCCTACCACCTCTAAGTCTTCTTTCTCCAGGCTAAACATACCCAGCTCCCTCAGCCATTCCTCGCAAGTCTTGATTTCCAGATCCTTTAGAAGGTTTTGATTTTTGAATAACACCCAAGGCATTCTGAATTTCAAATTTTAAAGTTCCAGTGACAGCTGCATCAAAACTTTGTTTTGAGGTATCCTTTTTGTACTTGGTTCTAGCCAACGTGCCATACCCCTTTCCAGGATATTCCATTACTTTCCCCTATCCAAACCCCAGTTTTCATTCTGACCCAAACCTGTAGTGAAGTTATGCAGATTTATTTTAGACTCTGGCCTTTATAATGGCCTTATGAAGTCCTTGTCGCCATACAGTTGTACCTTGGTTGTCAAACTTAATCCATTCTGGGAGAACCGTTCAAAAACCAAGGTGCAGCTTCTGATTGGTTGCAGGAGCTTCTTGCACTCAATTGGAAGCCACAGAAGCCACGTCGGAGGTTCGGCTTCCAAAATAATAATTCCAAAATAATAAACCCATCTGGCTGGGTTTCGCACACTCGCAACCTGGAACAATTACTTCCGGGTTTGCGGAGTTCAGGAGCTGATTTGTTCGGCCAAGCCATTTGACAACCAAGGTACCACTGTTCTTACCGTAGATTGTCAGGAACAGTGTTCTTTGGCCATCAAATGCACCTGAAGAAACAGGAATGTTTTCAAATCCAACCCCCGCTCCCCTTCTGAATGTCAGTAAGGATGGAGACAGGCACACCTCACCAGGGTGAGCATTCTACAAGTAGGGAACCACCACTGAAAAGGCCCTATCATAGGTTAATAAAACTTATGGCACCACCACCAAGGCCTTGCTTGCTGATTATAGGACTGAGGCAGTTAATGCTAGAGAATGCACTCTTTCCAAGCTACTAGGGTCCTAAACCATTTAGGCCTTTCTAAGGAAGTATTTGGGATGCGGGTGGTGCTGTGGTCTAAAACCACAAAGCCTAGGGCTTGCCGATTGGAAGGTTGGCGGTTTGAATCCCCGTGACAGGGTGAGCTCCCATTGCTCGGTCCCAGCTCCTGCCCACCTAGCAGTTCGAAAGCACGTCAAAGTGCAAGTCGATAAATAGGTACCACTCTGGCGGGAAGGTAAACGGTGTTTCTGTGCACTGCTCTGGTTTCGCCAGAAGCGGCTTAGTCATGCTGGCCACATGAACCGGAAAAACTGTCTGCAGACAAACGTCGGCTCCCTCGGCCAGTAAAGTGAGATGAGTGCCACTACCCCAGAGTCATTCGCGACTGGACTTAACTGTCAGGGGTCCTTTACCTTTTTTTTTTTTTTTAAAAAAAGGAAGTATTCACCCTTGAACTGGAGGCTGTAGGTCACTGGAAACCAGTGTAGAACTTACAGTACTGGTGGCACATAGCCCCATTAGGCTGCCCTATTTACCAACTTAGGAGCAGCGTTCTACACTAGCGGCAGCCACTGGACCATTTTCAAGGGCTGTCCCATATACAGTGCATTACAGTAGTCCACACAGGAGGTCACCAGATCATGGACAGCTGAAACCAGGCTATCCTAGTCCAGGAACGTCTGCAGCCGAAGTCGCGGAAGCCACTTGAGATTCTGGTGACAATTTGGAATACAGCATCATCATCACCATTAATTAAATGTGTATGCCGCCCTACATCCAAACATTGCAGGCTGTTGTACAACATAAAAATACTCCCAAACAATGAACCTGTTCCTGCAACCCCTCCCAGAACAAGATGTACGTCTAAGTCTTGGACATGGCAACCACCCGCCCCACTTATTCAGCCTCCGCTTATTGGCCCCCATCCAGTCCACTGCTGCCTCCAGGCACAATTCCAAAAACTGCACAGCATCTCTTGATCCCCATGGAATGGAGCGATAGAGCTGCATGAGAAAGATCAGCATTCTAATGACGTCCTGCTCTAAATCCAAATCCAGTTGCATATATGTGGAAACGCATTGGAGGCAATATAGAACCCACAGCCCACAAGCCATGGAGCCAAGCAATAATCTCCCAGAACATCTGGCTGCACTAGGTGGATCTTTGACCTGGTTCCACTACAGAGCTCTTACATTCTTAAGGTTTATGGCCGAGCTGGAGAGAAGCAAAGCAGCCCTCCCTTCAGTCTTGGTACAAGTGAGTTTGGCAACCAGCCTTGGATGAAAGTTGACCCAGGAGAGAAGAATGATACGGGAGGGAATCAGAACACATACATTTACAATGCTTTATCCTTTTATTTAATCTGTTAACAAAAGTGACTTGATTGAAATCCTGCCCTCACACCTTCTCTCTGTTTGAAGTAGTAGGTTCTGCCCTCTTCTCCTCCCTCCTCTGATGTCCCAGCCACACTGGAGGCATGCAAAACTTTTTTCTTCTTTTATTTCATTTCTTCTACTATTGTAAAAAAACGGAAAAAAAGATACCGAGTTTTCCCCAACACCATAGAATTATAGAGCTGGAAGGGACTGAAAGGGTCATCTAGTCCATGGGCCCGGGGCTCGGATCTGGCCCAAACACCTTCTAAATCTGGCCCATGGATGGTCCTGGAATCAGTGTGTTTTTACATGAGTAGAATGTCTCCTTTTATTTAAAATGCATCTCTGGGTTATTTGTGGGGCATAGGAATTCGTTCATTTTTTAAATTATTTTTCAAAATATAGTCCGGCCCCCCACAAGGTCTGAGGGACAGGGGACTGGCCCCCTGCTGAAAAAGTTTGCTGGTCCCTGATCTAGTCCAACACAGGAATCAAAACTAGAGAATCCCTGACAGATAACCAGACCACCCAAGCTTTGTTAAAAACTTTCAGTGATGGAAAGTCCACCACCTTCTGACGTGGTCCCTTCCATTCCCAACCAGTTCTTACCTTCAGAAATTTATTCCTAATGTTTAGTTGGAGTCTCCTTACTTGTAATTTGTATCCATTGCTTTGGAGCAGCAGAAAACATTCTTGCTCCATCTTCCATCTTCAGCCCTTCCTATATTTGAAGATGGCTCTCATATCACCTCTCAGTCTTCTCTTCTCCAGGCTAAACATGCCCAACTCTCTCAACCATCCCTCATAAAGTTTGGTTCCACTCCCTTTATCATCTTGATCACACTCCTCTGCCCATGTTGTAAATTGATTATGTTTAATGACAATGACAATGAAAAATATATTTTAAAATGAAGAAGACTGCATTACCCCCAGAATCCTGCACCTCAAGAGAACTTACAAATATCTGAAAATAATAATAATTAATAATAACAACAACCCCATGTTTCTACAAAACTAGGACTCAAGAGGCTCACATAAATTTAAATGAACATGGATAAAACATAAAATAATAAAATAATAGATTTTAAAAATAGAGAAAAACAAATCTATGAACTTTAGTAAACAGACCTAGAAAAACAGCATAGCACTGCTAAAAGTCCTTTAATTAAAAACAGTCAGTTTCCCAAAGCCCATCAGAATAAAACAATTCTTACTTACTAGCAAAAAAACAAGGAGAGAGCAAGTCTAGTCTCTCTATGCTTGGGAACAGCCACCTAGAAGGTCCTTTCCCCATCTCCTCTCTAGGCATGCCTGTGTGGGTGGTGCGACTGAGAGAAGGGCTTCTGAGAGTTGCTCAGATAGCAATCAGAATGGAAGCCATGTGCAACTTCGAGCAGCTTTGACCTTCTGAGACAGGAACTCTTAAGAGTTTCAGCCAGTTTTTCATGAAGCAGGCCTTATCATAAAATATGATATCCCTTTGGATCCTAATATAGAAAGTCTATCATATTATTCAGAAACTGTTCAACTTTCCAACGCAAACTCATTACTTACCTGATGACTGCTCAATGGCTTATTATTGCAAGGTATTGGAAGACTCTAAAGGCAAGCCTGTATGGCCATACCTCGTCAAACGGAATCCATTCCGGAAGTCTGCTTGACTTCTGAAAATGTCCCCAAACCAAGGCATGGGTTCCGATTGGCTGCAGGAGCTTCCTGCATTCAATTGGAAGCCATGGAAGCTGCGTCGGACGTTCAGCAAAGAAAGTTTGCAAATCAGAACACTCACTTGCAGGTATGCCGCATTTGGGAGCCAAAACGTTTGAGTCCCAAGGTGTTTGACAACCAAAGTATGAAGAAGAAGAGTTTGGATTTGATACCCCACTTTATCACTACCCTAAGGAGTCTCAAAGCGGCTCACAATCTCCTTTCCCTTCCTCCCCAACAACAAACACTCTGTGAGGTGTGTGAGGCTGAGAGATTTCAAAGAAGTGTGACTAGCCCAAGGTCACCCAGCGGCTGCATGTGGAAGAGCGGAGACACAAACCCAGTTCCCCAGATTATGAGTCCACTGCTCTTAACCACTACACCACACTGGCTCTATACGACTGTATAGAGGTCTGCATCTCAGACCTCCGGGGCTTAATATTAATGGACAGACTGGCAACCCACATCTGAAAGAGCTAAATGGGTGAGGAAGCTACTACTTTTCAATCAATCTGGCATAGTTTTATAACATATGCAGCATCGAAAGAACATGATAGGCCTCCGTGGACACATGACAACTTGTGGAATCATACTCTTGTCTTAAAACTGAAATGACTTAATTGTTGCTTCTAGTATAAATAAGTGAAAATAAAATGTTAGGAGAAGAAGAAAAGAGTTACAGCTGATAATTCTTCCATTCTTCCAGGCACTGATGCATTTTTGAAAATGGCCTTCTTTGGCTCCACCCACCTCTATGAGGCAAGCAGTTAATGGCTGGAAGGCATGGTGGGCCTGATTCCTTAGTGTCACAGCCACTGACAAGGAATATTGTGATGTGCCTAATTTTGCTCCTTTTGTCTTTTCAAGAACTACTGCTCTGTCTGATGTGCAACTTGGGAGCTAGCAGCTCCCCAGGAGGATCCAGCCTGCTCTTGGAATAGCTTTTGACAGAGGAAATCACAGCAAACTCTTACCGTTATTACCATATTTATCTCCACTGCTGCAGATCCTCCTTCTTATTAGTTCATTTGAATGTGAATGACGGCCGTATTTGCATGAAGAAAGGGATTTTTGATATTCCTCAACACACACACCCTTTCAAAGAATTTGCTTGAAGGAAGAAGCATTTTATTTTAAAGTATTCAAATGCACTTCTTCTTCAACAGGAAAGCGGTTACTACTATTATTATTTTTTAGGGGCAAGCTGAAATTAAAAACCATTTTATGCTTCATAAAATGACTTTCTTTCTGCATGAATTTGCTTCCGCCACAAGCCTCACAGCACCCTAGGGATTGGGAGGCTGAGATGGAGGAGAAGAAAGCAATGGGCAGGGGTTAACCGTGGGAACCTGGGACGTCTTCCCTTTATGTCCCAACTTCAGACACTTTGTTTTGTTTTCATTTTTAATAATTTTTATATTATTTTACAAGTATAAAGGTGTCACAATCCAACTATACACACCCACATTTAAAGATTCTTCCAAATCTCTGGACTTCCTACCTTCCCCTCCATGGGTCCCATTTTTTACCTTTTTCTACTGCATATCTTCAATAGTCCATATTTTATATCACTCCATTGTCTCCATAATAATTGCTATATTACAAGTGTTATTGCAACCCTGCTAATGTTTTGATCTGCTTGCAGTGGTCTCCAAGATAAATTATAGATTTCTCCCATTCTTTGTTAAAGTTTTGGTATTCTTGGTCTTTCTGAGCTTTTCGTCAGTTTTGCCATTTCAGCATAGTCCAACAGTTTAATTTGCCATTCTTCTCTGGTAGGGGCATTATCTTCTTTCCATCTCTGGGCTAGTAGCATACATAAAGAAGTATTTTCTGCTCCCCCAACTTCAGACACTTTGGGAGGGGGAGGAGGAATGCCAGCTCTCCCCACCAACCCTGCTGCAGAGTGGAGGACCTCAGTGGGAACTGGGGAGGGCTTTGATCAACTGGTGGGGGAAGCTGGACAGAAGGTGGCAGTGGCTGAACAGAATGTTGTAGGATTGGGTCAGGAGTAGACATTGTGGAGTGGCTGGTCAGTTCAGGACAAGGCAGGGGAGGTGTTGCCTGTTGATAACCCTGGGGAGGGGTAAGGTGATTGAGACAGGCTCTTTCAGGGCCTCACGTCACCCCAAGAGGGAGTTACAGATGACGAGTCAGGTCCCAGGGAGGGGCGCAGCAGTGTAACCCCCAGCAGTCCACTTTGCCCCATATTATGTCACCTAGACACACTGCACCTACTTCACCCACAGCTCCCATGCCAGACTCACAATCATGTCAACCCATTCATTGCCACTAGAGCTCACCCCTAGCCTGTCCTCCCAGAAATAGTCACTCTGGCTCAAAATGCTGCCCATGTCTCCTTCACCTGGAGACATGGAGGTGCCAGAGCAGATGTGAACTGACAGCTCAGGTGCAGCCTGAGGAATGTCCCCAATTTCCTTACTGAAGTTGTGCCCACCCCATTCCCATATAAGGGGACCCATGGGGATGTGTCACTCATTGGATCAACGTCTTAGCTTGCTTAGCCATACATAGCACCTGTTGTGCCTTTGGATCCTATTTTACCTGGGCAAAGTACTGATTTGAGGGAAAAATTGTACCCTGAGTTTGGAAGTATGTACAAGCTTGACATTCCCCACAAGGTTCGAGAGTCTTGTGAATGAGCACACCACACCTAGTCACTAAAAGCTTGGTGAGAAGGTCAGGAAAACCTGTTTGGATATTTTCATTGATTCTGTCCTGTTCTAAACCTCATGCCATGCTCCTGAGCTCCTGAACCATGACTCCTGAGCCTTGTGTCTGCTACTAAGCCTGTACCATTACTTACCTGAGTAAACATCTCTAATTAACTTACAAGAGCTTCTGTTTGCATGTTTTGAGCAGGAGCCAGGACAGCTTGCGAAAATATTTCTAAGCATATCTGTGTGATCTGCACTCTCTCTCTCTCTCTCTCTCTCTCTCTCTCTCTCCAGGCATTGGTTCCTGATCCCTGTTGGATGAGGTCAATGGTCCCCATCTAGTCCAGCATCCTATTCTCAAAGTGGACAACCAGATGTCCCAATGGGAAACCAGCAAGAAGAACTCAAGCACAAGAGCCCTCTTCTTGTGGTTTCTAGCAACTGATATTCAGAAGAAGGGCTGGCCCAAGACATTTTGGCACCTGACGCAAACCACAAAATGGTGCCTTCTTAAAAATGGTGGCGAGTAAAGATCTGTATCAAGAATGAGGAGGGGATAAAGATCTACATTGGGAACAAAGGATGAGAGGAGACTAGCCATGCCTCCCAGCAGTTCAGCTATTGTAGAGGCAGCATGGGTGTGGAGCTTCCAAGGAGACAACAGATATGATCTCCAAGGAGTGTGTCAGCAGGTGATGCATTCCCTGGAGGCTGAATCTGCTGCCCTTGTGGATCCTGCTGCCTGAGGCGGTTGCTTCATCCTGTCTCATGGGTGAGCCAGCCCTGTTCAGAAGCATTACTGTCTCCAACTGTGGAGGCAGAGAATAGCCTCCGTCAAAGTTACCAGCCAGTGATAGCCCTCTACTCCATGAATCTGTCTGATCTTCTTTTAAAGCCATCCAAAATCATGACCATCATTCCCTCCTGTGGGAGTGAGTTCCATAGTTTAACTGTGTGCTGCATTAATAGGGGCTTTAAGTTTGGCCTAAGCAAAATCCAGAGGACAAAATACGTCTCTGAGAGTGGACTAATTAAAGCAAAGAAATGTGTGTGTTCCCTTCCTCTACACTCTGACTTACAATCCTTCCCTTTTCACCCACTCAAGCAAAGTCGTTTTCACACCCGCCTTTTTCTCTTCAGAGCCACCGCACGCTTCCTTTCACACTGTGAGAAGAGCCACATGGTGCCACAGCCCACAAGGTGTTTCAAACTTAGGAACAGGCAAATCTGATCCCGAGGGTTGAGATAACAGTTGGTTGAAAGGGCCGGGGAAGCAGAAGAATACGAACAGTGTTGAGAAGGAAGGTGGGGATGTGAAAGAGGAATGAAAAGTCAATTCAAGTATTTGTTTCAAAGTGGTCTTAAATACTGGAAGCGCTCCTACAAATGGAGAAAAGGTGAAGTTTGAGGTTTCTAAAAAGGAGGTTGTTGCTTAAAAAACTGCTAAGTTCACCAAACAAGCACTTTGTTCATCTGCTTTAGTCAAACACATCCCAAATCAAATCCCATGTCAAACAAAAACAATGGAACACCAGTCTTATCTACACTGACTGGCAGCAGCTCTTTGGGGTTTCAGACAGAAGCCTTTCTCAAGCCTACCTGGAGATGCCAGGGATTGAATATGGGACCTTCTGTAATGCACAGGAGATGTTCTACCACTGAGCTACAGCCCTTCCCTTGAGTTGTGGGTAAAAAGGAAGCTGCCTCGTATTCAGTCAGACCAATGGCCTGTCTAGCTCAGTATTGTCTGCACTGACTGGCAGTGGCTCTCTGAGGTTTCAGGCAGGGTTCTCTCACAGTCCTACCTAGAGTTGCTGCTGGGGAGAGGTTCCGGTTTCCGCCTGCAGGAATGGCGGACCTGTTTTCCATCTCTCTGACCTTCGTAAGGAATTTGGCGGTTGCTAGGGGAGTAAATGGCAACCCCCTACCCTCTCCGGGGGTTACGGAGAGGGGCCGCTGGCCCGCGATGCCCCCAGACCCACTCCGACTGTTTTTGGAGTGGGGGGAGCTTGGGCTGAGCACTTACGAGGGCCAGGACTCCCGGACGCTAATCTGCATGGCGGGGATTTCCATGGTTAAAGAAGATAATTAGGCTTAAATCTATGGACATACTTCAGAAGGAGGGGAAGAAGCGCTGTTTACTGCTGAGAAATTTATGCTGCTGAGGGAGAGGAGTCAAAAGACTGTACTGCATCTGGAAGAAGGATTGATGGGGACGGAGCGATAAGGGAAGTGAGTTTTTATTTTTTTTTCTTCATATTGTTGCCTCGTACCTTCCCGGACGCGATGTCCTGGCTTGTTTGGAGTGAAAGAGAAGCAAAAGACTGTGTGAGTTGAACTTTATAATTGTTGTTACTGAGCATATTTTTTAAAGATGTGGAGTTGCCGATGAGAAAAGCCCCCCCCCCTAGTCGGACGGAAGAAGTTCTGGACGCGTTCGGAGGATTTATGAGCTGTGACGCACTTTAAATTGGAGCAGCGACCTGAAGCTAAGTTCAGCTATAGGGCAAGGAGATCCATTAATTTACCAAGAGTTAATGGTTTGATGTTTGGGTCTCCTGCCTGAAAAAGCTGTAAATTCTATAATGATCGTAAATCTTCATGGCTATGAGAGAAAACGAAAGTGATTTGAGTTTTTCAAGATGGCGCTACTTCGAGCTGCTTCGACGCAACAGGGAGCTCCATTAAGAAGATTTATGGGGAGGCTGGACTGATTAACTCACACAGGAGAAAGAACATCTGTGAAACTTTGATTGATATTTATCTCAGCAGCGGGGAAACAATCGGATGAAAGTGGAATACATCTATGTGACTGTAAGGGGAAGATTTGGATTATTATGAACTTGGAGGACGATTTGAACTTTAGAAAAAAGACGGCAGTGGACAGTTGCGAGGAATTCCCAATTTCTTGAAGCATGGGAACCCAAATAAAAAATTCTTTAGATGATTTGGCATAACATTCGGTTTGATTGATATATATATGTGTATAATTTGAAATATTGAATGTGATATAATTGGTTTTAATTGGAAAATTAATAAAAATATTTAATAAAAAAAAAATAGAGTTGCTGCTGGGGATTGAACCCAGGACCTTCTGCATGCACAACAAATGCTGTCCTGATTTAGTGATAGGTTTACCAAGGGGAACAGCCAGCAGGGCAATGGCAAAACCACTTGGATTCACACCTAGAAAACACAGGGCAAGTGGGAAACCCCTGCTTTCTAGGCACAAGACAAGCAGAAGTGTAGACTAGCCCTGAGAAGCAATCTTGGAGGATAATATTTTATAGTGTGCTGTGGACTGAGATTGGCCCTTGGAGTCAGCAGATGAAATGCTCTGGCAGGCTGGTACTGCAGCCTAGAGGGAGCCCTCAAAACTTCAAATTAAAAAGGTTAATGGTAAGGAAAATGCAGGCTGAGAGTTGTCCCTAACTAAGTTCTTCTCAGAGTAAACCCATTGAAATCTATGGAACTAGCTCAGTCATGTCCATTAATTACAAGCTGCATCAACGCAGCATTTTTTAATGCAGACACTTAGTATATAAAACCCTTCAGAGCTTGGGACCAGTTTACTTGAAGGATCACCTCTAAGTCACCATTTAATTTGAATAGGACTAGTGTTGGATACAATAATGATCACTGGGTATTTCTTTTTATGGGGAGGAAGGAATGACCCTTTACACCTTGTGGCATGTGTGACAATGATTCCAGATTTGCCCTTGGGATTCCTCCTTTGTGTGGGAATGTTCAGAGAGGAGGAGAGGATATACTGTTTATTAATATCCTTCCTAACTTGCGCTAGCAAGTTCTTATACTTAGCAGAGTTTTCCGTTCCCCTTTTAAATCCTCTGCTACGACCCGCAATCCATTCCTCTTCCCTCTCTCACACATACCTCCATTCTTCTTCCTGCCTCCCCCCCCCCATTCCAATCGCTCCACGCGTATGAACTCAGCTTCCCAGCATGGGGACACAGCATTTCCCCTCTTGCGTCAAAATAAACAGAAGTGCAGTCCTGTTTGTGCGGCGTGTTTACCAAGCAATCCATAATGATGACAGGAACATGACAACGAAGGAGGCAAAAAAGAGAGCAATGTCCTAACAGCTTTCAGAAACGCTCAGCGATGAAGGCTGGTTTGTGTCTACAACAGAGTGTGGCTTTCATTCAGGGAGGAGGGAGAGAGGAATCACTCCTACGGTTCCCCCCCCCCCCAAAGTTTAGGATGGCAAACATGGTATCTTCTCCAACTGTTTTACAGGTTGGCTCACTCAAGTTCACCTCACGAGCTGCATGGCTGAGCAGAGGTTTGAAACCCTGTTATCCCTGATCCTTAACTGACCGTCTAGACTTGCTCCAGCCCACCTGGTGCCCTTCAGATGTTTGGGACTACAAATGCCATCAGCCCCAAACATTTGGAGGTCCCCAAGTTGGGAAAGCCTGGCCTAGATCTTACCCAACACCATCTTGGGTCACCACGGAATCCTGCTAGAAGTTAGGTCCAGTTTACCTTGGGGACCGACAGAATACTTATGCTCCAGCCTGATCCCTGCAGGAGCATCGTGGGTCATTCCCTGAGTTGGCGAGGCTCATTTGACAACAAGAAACCGAGTCATAAGTCTCCTCGACCCAGCCCCTTGGTACCTTCTGTGCCAACTTTTTAACACCTGCTGAAAACTTTTCTACTCTTTCAAGCTTATGCAGCCAAGCAAGTGGACATGTTTCAAAAATTACTAGCTGATTTCTGACTCCAATATTTTTATATGGCTTTTATTGTATGGTTTTATGTATATCTATTGTGAACACTCTGAGATAGATGAGAGAGAGAGAGAGAGAGAGAGAGAGAGAGAGAGAGAGAGAGAGAGAGAGAGAGAGAGAGAGAGATGAATAGCAGTATATAAATATTTTATAAGTAATATCAAATATTCAGTAAATATTAAAAATAAGCAAAAGACGAGGCCCACTAGATCAGACCAAAGTTCAGTCTCGTCCAGGGGTTGGAAGCCTCTAGCAATCAGGCCAATCTTGGCCCACCACAGGATTCAATTTGGCCTGCAGGGCTATTCCCCTAAAACTATGCTCACCTGTCAATCAGCTGTCATCAATGGGTGAAATCAGCTGATGTGTGGGAGGCATGCTTCATTCCTGCTAGGCATGTTTAGGTGATGAAGTCCTTCCATTTTCTGACTTGAATGTCCTATCATTCAGCTTAGTTAGATAGCACCACTGGGTTCTACTATTATGAGAGAGTGAGAAAATACATATATTTGTGTTCTCTGCCCCATGTATCATTTGTTGTGTTTCAAATTATCCACCTTTTCTAAAAATCTGGCAAGGAGAATTTTGTGGACATTCCTTTCGGGAGCAAATTTATTTCAGCTACTTCAACTGCCAACATTTTGCAGCCATGACCGCATTTTCAATGCTTGTGCTAAAGCTATACAGTACTTTGACTCCTTGTTTTTTTTTGGGGGGGGAACCCTCCCTTATTTCACTGAAGGTAAATAGAACAATATTGATCTATACACCATGCAATTTGTTTCCATAAAGTTATACAGCTATGTGATGGGTGACAGTTGTCCATTCTAAAACATCAATGTAAAAGCTTTAGTGGGCATAAATTACCCATATTCTGGGTTGTAAAAAGATTAGTTTGAGCAGAAGCTCTCCTCCTTTCATACCTCGTCATTCACATAAATTTGACTGTGTAATTTAGGATTCACAGATGTCCCTTAATTGGACACTAAGTGGAGGAAAAAAACACCCCAGCATCAAGAGAAATGGGAGATATAAGATGCACTGTGTGTGTGTGTGTGTGTGTGTGTGTGTGTGTGAGTGAGAGAGAGAGTGAGTGAGAGAGAGAGAGAGAGAGAGAGAGAATATTCTACAAGGAGGGGAAATCCTCTGAAAGTTATATTGAGAGGATGCTTATTTTTAATTTTAGTATTTGCTTGAAAGCAAGATTCTAGACCTTATGGCCCCTTCTCAGCACATACCTCCTTGTCCATTGCAAGCAAACAACAACAACATTGTTTTTCATCATTAATTATAGTGGTTATTATTACTAATAATAACGAACAGCAGTGCTGTTCTATGCATTTCTACTCAGGCGTAAGCCCCACTGGACTTACATCCAGGTAAATGTGTATAGGATTGCAGCTTTAATCATGCAAATTGACAGAGATTTTCATTTCAGCTTTGCATGGTGTAGAATTGTATTTTGTGTCAAGGACTTGTAGCTCACAATAACTGATTTCTCTTTCCACATTGCTTGATCTTCCACTCCTTAGCCTTTTTGAGGCAGACAGATGCCAACAAGACACAGGTAAATATCCCTCAGTTCCCCTCGAATAGTCTCCATGGCTTTGCAATCTTTGAAAGTGATCAGCATTGGGGGGGGGGGTTAGGACTCAGATGTTGGGAGTGACACCTCAGCAGGCTAGCCAGTTTCCAGGACTCCCCAAAGCATCATTTCCTGTTGGGGTAAAGGAGTTTGACACCTTCTCTTCAGAAGACAACCAATTCCATTGTTCCTTTTCTATTTCATTAGATTCCAGTGGGGCAGTGAAGTTGTTGATCTTGAGCCTGGGATCACCAATGCATTGGAGCAGGATCAATAGATTAAAATTTGGTCCAAATTAGCCATAAATACTAACCCTGTTGAGACATAAATGGAGTGTGGGGGGGGGTACAGGAAAGGAGGCCTCCTCATACCAATGGCAAACTTAGTTGGTATCTAAGGTGCTACTGGAAGGAATTTTTTCTATTTTATTTTTATGTTGCAGAGCAACTCTGACCCCACCAGTCTCTCTCTGGGTAGGATTAGCTCTTAAAGGTCCAGGGCACACCTTCTCTGCCAATAACCTAGAAAGCTCTATATGACCTGGGACTTACTTTGCCAACCCACATATTATTGATTTGCAGTCATACCTCGGTTTAAGTACGCCTCGGTTTGAGTATTTTCAGTTTAAGTACTCCGCAGACCTGTCTGGAACGGACTAATCCACTTTCCATTACTTTCAATGGGGAAGTTCGCTTCAGGTTGAGTACGCTTCAGGTTAAATACAGACTTCCGGAACCAATTGTGTTTTTAAACCGAGGTACCATCCATCATCCACACAGCTTGGGCCCAGGCTACTTGAAATAACATATCTCCCAGTTGTAAATTCTTCCTGCAAGACCAAATGTGGTCATAAACAGTCCAGTTTCCCACCCCCTTCTGAGTGGTGCCCCCCACCCTCTCACTATATGTGGGTGTAAGGGGGAGGGCTTATAGAGAACCCCCCCTCATCCGAAGCAGCCCGTCTCCCAGCAGTCATGAGAGCGAAGGGTCTGATGGAGGGAGTCAGGAAACGGAGAGGGAGTGTCAGGGCTCTGGCAACATCCAAGAGCCCCTGCTCCATAGGCAGGAAGAGAGGGAGGCAGAAAGAGAGGACAGAAATCTGTCAGACAGAAGACCCGTCCCCCTACGCCGGAATTGAGGAGGAGGAAGAAAGGGAGGCGCTTCTCAGTTTCGAGGCTTTTATGTTGGTCCAGAACATGGAGGGGGAAGTGCAGGAATCTGACTCGAGCGGGTAGACATGGAATCAGCAGTTCATTACACTGTAAATAATGTGCACCAATAAAAACATATGAAAGACCAGCATGTGGGAGGTCGTTACTCAAGAGTAGTCACTACAACCCTGACAGTGGGGATCTGGTGACTTCTGTTTCAGTGTATCTGAAGAAGTGTGCATGTACAAGAAAGCTCATACCAATGACAAACTTAGTTGGTCTCTGAGGTGCTACTAGAAGAAGAAAAGAAGAAGATATTGTTTCAATATCTCCCTCTGTGAACCTGTCTGGGTGCCAAGATTTTCTTGGATGAGCTCCTTCTCTTGGTCCCACCAACATCAGAGGTGTGGTTGGTGGTGACACCTTAGAGAGCCTTGACTGGGGCTGCTCTCATGTTGTGGAATGCCCTCCCAAGAGAAGTCGGATTGCCTTTTTCTTTGTTATTTCCCCCCCTGCAGGCTAAGACCTTCCTGTTCAAACAGGCCTTTAGAAACTAAAGGTGCAGACCCTCCAAGTGTCTGTATTTGGAAGCCATCCAGAGTGGCTGGGGTAGCCCATTCAGATGGGTGGGGTATAAATAATAAGATAACTGTTACTACTACTACTACTACTACTACTAGTAGTAGTAGTAGTATGGAAGAGTCCTATTTTCATTGGAGAAATATTGGAGCTTATGCAGGTACTATATACAGTCATACCTCAGGTTGCAACCGTGATCCATGCGGGAGGCACGTTCGCAACCCACATCATTCGCAACCCACAGCGCTGTGTCTGTGCATGTGTGTGACGCGATTTGGCACTTCTGTGCATACGTGTGATGTCATTTTGTGCTTCTGCACATGCGCAAGCGCCGAAACCCAGAAGTAACCCGTTCCGGTACTTCCAGGTTCAGCATGGAGCGCAACCCGAAAACGTGCAACCCACAGCGTTCGCAACCCGAGTTATGACTGTATATGCTGGCCACTGGGCTGCTGTCAGGGCAATCAGTACCTTAACTGCTACTAGTTATAGTGCCTCAGTTTTATGTACTTGCTTTTTGTCAACTGATATGCAATTTTCCAAAAACACTCTTCATTGCAAGGATTGTCCCCTAACATAATGTAGCCTTGTTTATTATTTTCAATAATGCATGCATTTTTGTGTGCACAGATGTTTTCCTTTGAAGAAATGCATCAAAAAGTTTAGAGAAGTGTCAAAGGATTTGCTTGTTGGTTTAGGAAGTGACAATTTTGTAGGTTTGCATTAAACACCATCCCTATCTAAGCTGGCAAGGCAGTCTCCAGATGTTGTTGGACTGCTGCTCCCATCATCCCTGATGATTGACCATGTTGTCTGGTGGGAGGTGATCTGAATTGGGTACTACCATTAGTCTAGGATGAATTAGCCACATCCTGATGGCATTTCCTCACCCCACATCATTGGTTGCCCCAGGCACAAAGCCACAATAGTAGGACATGGGTGACTTCTATAATGCTTCACGTCATCACCCCAAACTGCCTTTGAGGCATGATCACACAGTGAAATAATTTGCTTGGCTATGATGGAAATTGTTGCCCAACAACATCTGGTGGGCAGCATATTGACTACCCTCCACAAAAGTCTTCAAGGACTAAATGATGTTCCTGGATGCCTTCTGTTCCTGTGGATTTCCTTTGGCTTTTGTTCCTGGGTTGTCTGAGTCCCTGGTATGCACATCTGATGCTGAGCATAGCTGAGCTGCTTCCGTTGATAGAGGTCTAGCTGCACATCTGGCGATGTGTAGCTGAGTGTAGCCTAAAATTCAGGGCGGGGGAGAGTGGAGGTCTGACAGCCCAATTAATATTCATCATTAAGAGGAGAGAAAATGCTGAATTGTTTATCATTGGTTCATTAACTGTATAGCCAAACAGAACCTAAACATAATTGCTCCCATAAACTTCTGGCAGGAAAAAAAATAATAATAAAATGTAGGGACAATTTGATGCCTTTTGGATAACAGTTTCAAGGGGGTGACCTTACCTACTGGAACAGGTGACAACTAAGAATTTTTGCTGTGCTTTCCTGCCAACACACTCTGTCAGATCCAAGTATTCAGGCCCTTTTCACACCCACTGAAAGTTGCCATGTTGTTTGGCATACAGTGGTACCTCGGTTTATGAACACAATTGGTTCCGGAAGTCTGTTCATAAACTGAAGCGTTCATAAACTGAAGCGAACTTTCCCATGGAAAATAATGGAAAGTGGATTAATCCGTTCCAGACGGGTCCGCAGAGTACTCAACCTGAAGCGTACTTAACCCGAAGCATGGGTGTAATTGGTTCTGGAAGTCTGTTCATAAACTGAAGTGTTCATAAACTGAAGCAAACTTTCCCATTGAAAGTAATGGAAAGTGAATTAATCCATTCCAGATGGGTCCACGGCATTCGTAAACCGAAAATTTGTAAACCGAGGTGTTCATAAACCGAGGTTCCACTGTTATATTGAAACATGAAATGTTACCCAGCTCTATGCCAGGAATGGATTTGTCCCGCTCTCTTTAAAGCTAGAAGAGATATTCCAATCAGGGCTGGCTCTAGGGGTAGTCTGGGTGGCGCGGGGCGCCAGGGCGCCGGCTTGGCAGGGGCCAAAGCCATACTGCGCCCTGCGCCTGCCCACCAGCAAGAAACGGGACGGAGCGGGGGCGCCGGAGTGATCTCTGCACCATGATGCCAGGGCGCCCGACATGGGAGATGGAGTCCAACAATATCTGGAGGGCCACAGGTTAGCGTCCTCTGAGTTGGCCCTCAAACACTGCTCATTTAGGTGGGATGGAGTAATCAGGGGGCCCTTGCTTCCCCTTTATGGTACACAGTTGATGGAAGTCACTGATCAGAACAATTTTTGATCCAGTGCATTAAGCCAGGGTAGTATTGCCCTATAGCAGACTATGGGAGGCTTGATTGGTGACATTAGGCTTGATGAACATTTCAAATCTTGTTGTATTTAATGACACCACCAAAACTCAAAAGCAGCAGGTGTGAAGCTGTGGCTTTGCCAATTTTTCTCTCTGTATACATAAACGTGTAAGGCTGTTGTCACACAGTGCCTGATTTGTAGTGCAGCATCAAAGTCCTTGGTTTGAATGCAGTCGGGGGGGGGAGCAAAAGAGAAAGCAGGTTTTTAAATGATGGTTTTAAACAACAGCAGACGTTTGAATAAAGCAGGACTGGAGGGACTCAGAGGAACTGTGAGGATATAGGGGCAACTTGAAGGAGCTGTGAGGGGAAGGGGCTTTGAGTGAAGTGTAAAGGGAGGAGGTTGCAGATAGGCAATGGGTTGGGTTGGGGTTGGCAGGGTTGTCAAGCAATGTGAGCAGGGGCAGCAGCCCCAAGAACTTTCAGAAATACTGGTCTATCTGGAGTTATATAGTTGAAAGTTAGATAGAAGCCAGGGCAGACTCTGAATGGAACAATCTGAAACAATGGCATGGTTTCCTGGTGAGACTCCTCTGCTGTTTTTTCCTGGCTTATTTTGCCCTCTATTTTATTCCCTCTGAATTCCAGTTTAAGTAATTAAGAGTTTGCACATAGCAGGGGAAGAATGGGCGGAAATAACTGCAAAGTCATGCTGGTTGCTCTCCCCATGTTTTCCTACAGCAAAATCGTTGCCGCATTCAATGGACTGTTACTGATACATTGCAAAAGGACATGGCTGTGTGCTGCCGCTCAAAGAGTTTGAAGATAGTGATTTGGTTTCCCGTTTGAATGCAGTTAAATTGGGTGCAATGGAGCAGCCCCAAGACTTTGTACATGAAGTTCTGATTATGCCATGGTGGAACATCAGCTGGAGAGAGCCTAAGAGCACGAGGCTCATTCTCTGCAGACATTCCTCTCATTCCGGAAAGAGGAGGAAGGAAAGGCCCAAACTACTGTGTGTGGTTTTTTTTTGAAAGCTCCTCTCACATGAAAGGCTGGACATAAGAAGAGCCTGCTCCAACAGTGGCCCTTCAGACGCCCGCAGGAAACCCGCAAGCAAGACCTGAGCACATGAACACTCCTGTGTATTACAACTGGTATTCAGAAGCCTCTGACTATGGCAGCAGAGCTTAGCCATCATGGCTGGTACCCATAGAAAGCCTTATCCTCTTGTTAAATAACACAAAGGCAATGTTATAGCTCCAAGAAGGAACTGTGGCCTATTTAGCTGACCGTTCCCCACAACCCTCAATGGCCCATCTAGTCCAGCATGCAGTGGCCAAACAGATGTCCCAATGGGAAACCCTCAGGCAGGACTTGAGCACAAGAGCATCTTCCCCTCCTGTGGCTTCCAGAGACTGGTATTCAGAAGCATTACTATTTCTGACAGTGTGGGAAGAGCATAGCCAGCATAGCTATTAGCCTTCTCCTCCATGAATTTGCCCAATCCTTTTTTTTTTAAGCCATCCAAGTTGGTGACCATCATTGCCTCCTGTGGGAAGGAGTTCTATAGTGTAACTCTACTCTATGTGAAGAACTGATTGGGAGGAAATGGATCAATGCAAGAAGAAAACAGACTCTAACAGTCTCCCCCCCCCCCCCCCAGCAAGGATAGGCCCTGTTTTCTGATATCTCTCCCAGGTAGATGTATGTCCTGATTTTGCTCCTGGAGGATTTCATCTTAGCATTCTGTAAGCACAAACAGCCTAGCATGGATGATGATTTTGCCCCTCCCCAGACTATTAGAAAACAAAACAAAACAAAACAAAGGAAGCTACCTTATGGTGACTCAGGCCATTTCTTTTCCTAGCCAGTGCAGTGTGTTAGTTAGGACCTGGGAAACCATGCTTCAAATCCCCATTCAACCATGAAAAAGCTCACTGGGGACATGGAGCCAGTCACTGCCTCTCAGCCTGACCACCTATCTCCCAGGGTTGTTGTGAGGATTGAATGATGAGCTGGAGAACTATGTATGCCAGGTTGAGTTGTGTGTTTTTTTTTTTGGGGGGGGGGGAGAAAGGTGGGATATATAGTCCAGGGAGAGAGAGAGGGAGAGAGAGAGAGAGAGAGAGAGAGAATATATATATTTGCTTGATGTTTTTACAGTGATACCTTGGTTTACGAACTTAATCTGTTTCAGAAGTCCATTCTTAAACCAAAGCATTCTTAAACCAAGGCGTGCTTTCCCATAGCAGTGGGGGACTCAATTTACAAATGGAACACACTCAACAGGCAAAGTTCACAATCAAAACACCAACGTTTGCAGCGTTCTTCATCCAAGTTGTTCATAAACTAAGATGTCCTTAAACCAAGGTGCCACTGTATTATGTTTTTAGATATGCTGTAAGCTGCCCAGAGTGGCTGGGGAAACCCAGCCAGATGGACGGGGTATAAACAATAAATGACTACTACTACTACTACTACCTAGGGCTTGCTGATCAGAAGGTCAGCGGTTCGAATCCCTGTGACGGGGTGAGCTCCCGTTGCTCGGTCCCAGCTCCTGCCAACCTAGCAGTTCGAAACCATGTCAAAATGCAAGTAGATAAATAGGAACCGCTGCAGCGGAAAGGTAAACGGCGTTTCCATGTGCTGCTCTGGTTCACCAGAAGTGGCTTTGTCATGCTGGCCACATGACCTGGAAGCTATACGCCGGCTCCCTCGGCCAATAATGCGAGATGAGTGCGCAACCCCAGAGTCGGTCACGACTGGACCTAATGGTCAGGGGTCCCTTTACCTTTACCTTACTACTACTACTAAATCAGGATTGCCTAAACTGACTGACAGAGCTAGGTTTCAGATCAGGGTATTTCCCAGACCTACCAGAAGATGCTGGGAATTGAACCACGGACCTTCTAGAAGCAAAAGTTGTGTTCCACCATTGTTGCTGAACTCTCATCATAGAAACAAAAGCACCTGCCTTATATTGACGGTGGCTGAGACTCATCTACAAGGATTGAAAGCAGGACCCCCGGGTTTCAGACTGGGGGCATTCCCAGCCTTACCTGGAGATGTTGGGGATAGAATTCGGGGGTTTCTGAATGCAAAGCAGATGCTCAGTCTCTGAGCTACAGCCCTTCATTCCTGACCATTGGCCAAGCTGTCTGAGGTTGGCAGGAGTTGGGTTCAGCTAACATCTGGGGAGCTGCCGATTGCCCCATAGGATCCAAGGAGGTTGTATTATACAAAGTCAGAGCATTGGCTCACCTAAGTCACCACTTCCTACACAGACTGAAGCAGCTCTCCGGGGTTTCAGGCACCAGTTTTTCCCAGCCCTTCCTAAAAATGCCTGGTATGCAATCTTTTCAATGAAAAGCGTGGACCCTACGCACTGAAACCTCGGCCCCCTGTAGAAAAGGGGGTACGCATCTACATGAGCACTAAGGCACCATGGGGTGTTCACCTTTCACACACACACAGCTGGTTCACTTTACGTGAAGCACTGATGACATGTTGTTGGGCAGCAACAACTTCCCAGATTATATTGGAGCCTGGATAGCTCGGTTGGTTAGAGTGTGGTTCTGACAATGCCAAGGTTGCAGGTTTGATCCCCATATGAGACAGCTGGATATTCCTGCATGGCAGGGGGTTGGAATAGATGATCATCGGGGTCACTTCCATTATTTTAACCAAAAGAGCAAGCATCTCATTTGCATTTGAATCAATAATATCGGCAGGATCCTGCAACAGAAAAGAATATGGTATGCAACTGGGTTGGGAAAGGGTTCAGCACTGTGCATGTGGGAGAGGCATAAAAAGTGGTCCATGGTGTGAGAACAGGCAAGTTACAATGCAACTACTATTTTCATCTCTGTAATGTAGGAGGCTATGCTGAGTCCCACTAAAGAAAAGCAAGTAAGCCTCTACTTAAAATGTGGAGTGCACAAGGTATTAATTTGTGTGCCTGAATTCTTTGAGGCAAAGAGAATGTGCAGCGCGAGAAGTTCTTTTAAAAAAGAAGAAAAAAACACAGCAGTCAGGGAGTGAAAAAGAATTTCAGAGAATCATAGAATTGTAGAGTTGGATGGGACCCCAAGGAGTGTGGTGGAGTCTCCTTCTTTGGAGGTCTTTAAGCGGAGGCTTGACAGCCATCTGTCAGGAATGCTTTGATGGTGTTTCCTGCTTGGCAAGGGGTTGGACTGGATGGCCCTTGTGGTCTCTTCCAACCACAATGATTCTATGATTCTATGATTCTATTCTATGATTCTATGACCATATACGCCAACTCCCTGAATTGCAAGGCTCACCACTAAAGAATCCCTGACAGGTGACCATTTGACTTCTATTGAAAAGACCTCTGATGATCCACAACCTTCTGAGGTAGTCCATTCCACTGTCCAACAGCTCTTGCTGTCAGGAAGTTCAGGCAACGACTGACTTACGCATGCTCAATCGACACATGGCTGTGCACATGCGCATCACAGTGACCTGGAAGTGGCCAAAAAAGGAGGCGGAACAGGGGCAGGACGGGGCAGAATGGGGCAGAGCAGGCTTATGCATGCTCCACCATCATGCACGATGACCCAGGATGCAACCGCTGCCTGTTCTTCCAAATGTTTACTTGAAATCTCTTTTCTTTTTTAGATTAGTTTTTATTTGAATTAGTTTTTCTTAGTTTTGCTTTCTTATGCAACACACCTAGAAATTGAGGAGGCAGCGACAAAAGGTACAGATAGCGTCTCCACTTTTAATTCATAGAGTTTGAATCCATTGGTTTGGGTCTTTTCCTCTGGAGCAGCAGCAGCAGCAGCAGCAGCAGCAGCAGCAAACAAGCCTGTTCCACCTCTATAGGACAGCACTTCAGACTGGCCCCCAAAGTCACCCAATGATCTTCATGGCTGAGTGGGGATTTGAACCCTGGTCTCCCGGCTACTGGTAGGACACTCTAACCACCCTATCACAGTGGCTTCAAAGTAGATATTTGTTATGAAAGCAGTGCTGGAAAATTATTTCAACCATTTTGGCTTGAACCAGCAGGACCCTCCTATGTTCTGAGGCTGGGGAACATAGCTGCCAAGTTATCCCTTATTTTAAGGGATTTTCCCTTATGCTGAATAGGCTTCCTCGCGAGAAAAGGGAAAACTTGGCAGCTATGCTGGGGAAGAATATTTTCAGGAAACTTGATTGGGATTGGGTTCAGCCCAACTCTGAAAGTAAACACATACACCTGATAGCAAGTAAATGCTCTATTAAACTAATCAGAATTGACCCCACCCTGTTTGTCAGGCAGAGAAAGCTTTTCCGCCATGCCAACTTCCCCCTAATTGATATTGGATACATCTCAGAAAAGGGCTTGATTTAAATGTATGAATTTCTTTCCTGCACTTGCAATCCTGCTGGCTGTGAGATACCTAATTAACAGTGGAGCTTTCAGAGTTCGCCTAACAAATGGGTCCCTATGAGTTGTTTTTTTTAAAGCAAGGACTCTCATTAGCAGAGCTGTTCTTTGTGATTATTTATACCCCTTCTATAATTAAAAATTCTCAGAGCTAATTACAATTATCCATCAGTTTTCCCGACATGCCGGGACTGGAGATCTTAACCTTTTTTTTAAAAAAAGCAGCATTGTCTTTCACCCTGAATTCTCCTGGAAGCCACAGACTGAAATTCGTTTAGGTGACCTTTCTGCTCCTCCTTTTCCCACCTGTCCTCGGTTTCTCCTCTGCTCTTTATTTCTGAACAGATTGTAATTTTGTTATCTAAGGAAGCTGGAGATCTTTTATGCCTTTAACTGCTTTTGCTGTTTTTATTTCACATCACCTTCAGATGGTTGTGTAGTAGGTGACACCGAAGTTCATCAAATCGTACATGACATGCAGAAAGAGGATAGAGATAAGTTTTCATCCCTCTCTCATGGCACTAGAACTCATGGATATCTGTTGGAGCTGAATTTTGAAGGATTCAGGGCAGACAAAATGAAGCCCATCTTTCCATAGTGCACAGTCACACAGGAACAAAGGGATAGCCTGCTAGGCCCATCTAGTTCAACATCCTCTTCTCACATCCTCTGCCTCCACGGTAGGAGACAGCAATGCTTGCTCCAGTTAATAGAAATCACAGGAGGGGAGGTTTATCTTAAGCTGATCTCTTAGAATTTGATTATGGGGAGTAGGGAATTTAATATAAACACATTTAAAAGACATATTGTTAATGAGGGGCATTCTTTTTAATTTCCTGATGCAATGACAGTTTGAATAGACTCTGTTTCAAAACTAAATATTGGGTCTATCACTAGGTGACCTCTCTTTCTTTTCACCTGTCTCTATATGTTATTTATTACCTCCTTGTCCTTTCAGTGGTCTGGTGCTTCCCATCAGCTGAAAAAATTGAGTGGGTGAAGCCAGAAGCATGTGCTACCATCCGCAAATATTTCCAAGAATTTTAAAGCAATATTTTTGATATTTGTTTGTTGTTTTCCTCAGTTGACTAACACATGCTTTTGATGACATCATCACAAAGACAAATCTGATCAGCTGTGTGGGTTTATGTTTTTTTTAATTGCTATTAACCTTTTTTGAAATGCAGATTAAAACAAAACAGTTGCAAAGAGTGAGTAATATTAACTTAATAACTTAAGCTCAATAACTATGTATCATAATAACCTTAGCACTGTCTTTCTCCTTTAGATTGTCTTTACAGGAATACCTTGAAAGGTCCACAGTCTAGAGCAGTGGTTCCCAATTAGGGGTCTGCAGATCGCACCCAGGGGGTCCACAGCCCCATCCCTTGCCCCCTCCTCAACTAATTTTTGCCATTTTTGCATGGTGATATCACAAATTTGATGGTCTGTTTTAGCCATACCCTCCAACTCCCGGATTGAAAAATCTGGGATCAGCGGTGGTGCGGCACCGGAAGTTGCTTCTACGCTGCGGCATGGCACCAGACATGCATAGAAGCGACTTCTAGTACCGGCACTGCCCGATTTCCAGTGCCCAGACATGGACAGAGCGGCACCGGAAGTTGCTTCTATGCATATCCAGACATGCGTAGAAGCGACTTCTGGTGCCGGGCTGCCCGTGTCTGCATGTCTGGGCACCAGAAATCGCTTCTGCACATGTCTAGACATGCACAGACAGCCGGGAGCCGGGACATGGCCGCCGGCAGGAGCTTTACGGGATATAATCAATTCGGGATAACAGCAGGAAACGGTAACAAAATACGGGGTTTTCCCACAAAAAACGGGAGACTTGGCAGCTATGGTTTTAGCGCTGTGCGATTTTTCAACATGTTGACCAAAACCGGTTTTGAAATCACACTGCAATAACAATTTTGACCTGGCAATACGCAGCAATCTATCGCTGCTCATTTTTTTTTGGGGGGGGAGCAGGGCAGCCAATTTCAAGGCATCACCAATATTGCTTGATGATCTGATAACACTGCTGATCTGAGCTGCCTTCCCTCACTTCAGGGCACTGTGGTACTACCTTCCCCTGGCACTCAGTCAGCAGGAAAGCAGCAGCAGCCACAGTGGACGTGCATCTTTGCTGGCTGCCACCGCTGGATGCCCCACTTATGGCGGCTTGATGGACCCCCCATCCCCTCCCACTCAAACCATGTGGTGGAGGTGACTCCACTTCCTCTCCTCCCCCACCCACCCATATGATCCCATGCGCTGCTCCTTCCCTCGTCCCCATGCCTGATCTCCGATTCCAGACATCGTGATTTATCGGAATATCTTGATGTTTGGCTGTTGATAGATCACAGTGTTGAAAACCAGATATTGCTCAGCTCTAGTCTCTTTTTTAGAGTCTCCTAAAATCTTTTGCTTATAACCCCACATTTTGTCCAAACAAATTGCTTATCAAAATATTCAAAAGTAGGGGATCTATGGGTTGGTTTTTTGAAAAACAGGGAGGTCCTCAGTAATTACATAGCTAATTGGGATCTACTGGTCTAGAGTATATTAGGGGCCGGTATTATGCTTGTTCAATCAATAAATGCTTTCAATGTTTTTCTAAATGAGTCCTTTATATTTTGTTCCCTGGTTGCCCTTAGTTTTTGTCTTAAAACAGCACATTGCCAGGCTTCTTCTTTTTTACCACTGGTTGATATATATACATTCTGAAGTGTCTTCCAATTCTGAGTTACTTATGCAGAGGAGAGTAAATGATTCAACAGTTCTTTTGACTGAAATTCTATCCAGAAACATATTTAGCAACACCCAATAGTGGAGACCGATTGTGAAAGGTTGTGACAGTCTTGTTTGCTATGGGATCCCTGGTTTGATAGGATCCTGCAGCTGAAAGAGTAAACAGGGCTATAATCCTCTTATTCCCAAATTGGCATGGTGAGTTCTATTTATTTGTTCCCACATGGCACCCAGAAATTTCGCTCCCCCCCCCCCAATCCCATTTGATAAAGCTCATTAACCCCATAGGGAATAATGGGGGTTGCGACCGGACCCAGCAGAAAAGACTGTGTGTGTGTGTTTAGGGGTGGGTCTAAGCTGAAGTGAGAAGATAACTGGAGGGCTGAGTGTTGCTGGGGTAAATTGCATGTATCCATTCCTTGATTGACAGGGCGAGTGCTTAAATACCCAGCGTTTTAGTTCCAAGCTCATTCCTGCTAGTGATTTGAATCTCCCTCCCGCCCACCTCCTTTTCTTTGCTGGTTTATACTGACCTTGCTATGGTGCCACCTGTATTCAGGGGCCAGTAGGAATTTTTTCCAGTTGGCTGATTGGCTGTTGCCATCTGGTTTTTCGCCTACTGCTTAGCAATAGTCACAACTTGTTAGGTTGGCGGGTTAGGCTTTGGTTGATGAGTTTGGGATGGGCATCGCATGGAGGTGCATGCCCCTCAGTGTTGCTCTTATAGAAGTATTCCGTTAAAGGAATCCTGGGGCTCCGGGGCTCTAGTCTTTACACCCCCGCAATGGTGCGGGGCTGGGGCCAATACAGAGCACGAGCCTTGGGGAACATTTCTGGTGGGGGAGATTGCCTGGGCTCAGCTATCTCCTCCACCATGGGGTGTTTACTTGACTTTCCTAATGCAGGAAGTCAGAGCTGGTCCTGTCCCACCGTGGGGCAGAAGATTAACCAAAGCCTAAGGCCAACACTCAAATTAATTTGTAATTTTGAATAAAGTTGTGGCCAAAATTATGCCAAAAACAAAACCTAAAATAATGTGTTTGTCTGAGTTATTGGTGGGAATTTCTGGGGGTCTTGGTACGCAATTTTTGCATGCAATTACTTTTCAAGCTAAGTGATGCAGAGTGGTTGTGATTGGAATGAACCGGGAGGAATTTTTGGCCCAGCATTAGCTGACCCTGCCATTTTCCCATGCAGTCTCCCTCCCCTCACTATACAGTAACTTGAAGCCAGGCTGTTGGCTCTTTTCCAGGAGAAAATATATATACAGACAAGAATAAGTAAGAAAAGACTAAAATTAGGCACTGAGAATGTGGATGGAGAAAAGCTTTTCTTCCTCTCCCATAACACTAGAACTTATGGACATCCAACAAAACTGAGTACAGTGGTACCTCGGGTTACAGACGCTTCAGGTTACAGACGCTTCAGGTTACAGACACCGCTAACGCAGAAATAGTACCTCAGGTTAAGAACTTTGCTTCAGGATGAGAACAGAAATCATGTGATGGTGGTGCGGCAGCAGTGGGAGCCCCATTAGGTAAAATGGTACCTCAGGTTAAGAACAGTTTCAGGTTAAGAACGGACCTCCAGAACGAATTAAGTTCTTAACCCGAGTCAACCACTGTACTGGAAGATTCAGGACAGATAAAAGAAACTCATTCTACATGCAGTCACTACATTGCAGTGCATAGTTAAATTGTGCAACTGGCTGGCACTGGAGGCAGTAATGATCACCAGCTTGAATGGCTTTAATGGAGAATTGGGCAATTTCATTGAGTAGAAGACTACTAGTCATGGTGACTATGCTCTGTCTCCATGGTCAGAGGCAATCTGAATACCAGTTGTTGGAATACCAGTTGTTGGAAGCCACAGAAGGGGAGAGGGCTCTGGCGTTCGAATCCTGCTTGTGGGTTTCCCATTGGAGCATCTGGTTGACCACTGTGAGAACAGGATGCTGGACGAGACGGGCCATGGGCCTCATCCAGCAGAGCTCTTCTTATATTCTTATATTTGCATCTAGCTTTCCTGGATTGCACTCTTCAAATTTTCTCCGTGAGAATCTGAAGGCAAATTGTCATCCAAATTCCCTACAGGTCTATTTGTCTGCTTGCTTGGGTTTAGCGCAGACTTTTTCCCCTGCAGCACAATCTGGATCTGAGCTACTCTGGTGGGATTGTTAAGACTAGATCACAGCACAACTTTGCAGAGTCGCCGACAATTCTTTGGGTGCAGGGTGAACTTTTGTTTTGTTTTGCTACTGGAAAAGGAAAAGCGAAGTGCTGGTGGACATTCTCGCTTTGATGCACATCAATTGCCCGACACACCATTGTGACATTTCAGAAACATGTGCCTCAGAGGCCTGAAGGGGCCTTGAGATTAGGCCGCCAAATGAACACAGCTGGAAGCTGACCAAGTGTGACCTTCTGAATTCCTGGCAGATGGCAGTGCTGCAGGAATCTCAGAACCTGCAGAGAAACGGATTCTGCCTGCCCGGCGAGCCAAGAACTGAAGGCCTCGTCAAAAATCAGTGTGTTTGGGGAGACGAGAGCGCCTGACACATTTTGCCTATAGGAAAATTCCAAATAAATCTGGGATCACTTGGAAGACAGTGGAAAAGACAGTGGAAATATGGTCAGCATAGCTTGGGGAAATCCCATCTACACATCTCTAGGCCACCGGATATTTTCCCGATTTAAAATGAAATTGAGATGGATTTGGATGGTTCTGCAAAGCATTTTGGGGTGGGGTGTGTGTGGTAATCAAGGAACTCAAGATCTTTTTGAAAAGGCAAGTGAAGTCTGTCTGATGAACGTCCACCAAGACATGTAATTCTTTCTCAAGCTTCTTTGCAGAGCAAATCTGAGAAGGTCCACCCATCACTAATGAAAAGTTGGATAAATGACAAGTAGCAGCACATGTTTTATGCTCATAAGCACTTTAGATTATGAGTAATCGAGTGTCTGACATATCCTTTATTTTTAGAGTTCCCCTAAGGAAAAATGTGTAAGCTTGAAAATATCCATATTGGTATTTTTAAGAAATGAAGCGGAAAGTGTGTTCCATGAATAATTCATGCGCTGAAATGCAACCCACCTCCCAAATTCTCCCCCCCCCAGAGAACCTGCAAAAATCAGGCAAAGGGAAGCTCCACACATTCAGACTGATGTCAGGAAGTATATTGCCTGGGCTTTTATTTGGCTTCTGGATTCATCCTCATATGGACATTGTGGGGAACTATTGTTGCAAGCATATGTAGCTCAGTTGTGGGTCATGAGTTTGAACCCCACATTGGGCAAAAGATTCCTGCATTGCAGGGGGTGGAATAGATGGCCCTTGTGGTCCTTTCCAACTCTACAATACCATGATTCTAAAGCACCCTAGTCTCTGAGCGATGTGAGATTCTAGAGGTCCCAGGCATTCACCCAAGGTTCTGTTTCCTTGGAATGAGGGACTGCAGAGGCTGTGATGTCTTTATTATATATGGTTTATTTACACTTATATACAACCTGCCCCTACAGCATTAACCCCCCCCCCAGGAGGTCTTGCTCTCTGCCTTCTGCCAGCAGTCTGCTTTTAGCCCAGCTCACATACACTCTACTTTGGCTATTGCCCTTCTCAGTACCAGCCAGGTGAGGGACAGGAGCCACCCATTTGCCCTCTGGCACAAAGCACCTTCATATCTTATATTAAGGAGCCATAGTTAGGAGCCATTATGGCCCTTGCCTGGCTAATTCAACAGTGGGATCCTCCCTTATACTTCAACCCTTGCTGGATCCAGGAATGATAAGTGACTCAGGCATCATACAAGTTAAACTTCCTCTGCCCAAACTCACAACCATATATTTGGAATAGTGGCAAGGCTTCCTGCCCTGACTCTGATTTAGCCTGGTGATGTGGGCCACAGATATTGCAAAGCTAAGAAGGCAGTGTTCCCAAGGGCTCATAATACTTACCTTCTGGATGAGTGAGCACATTTTCGCCCTAGTCTATCTGAAGGACCAACATACCTTGAGGGGAGGGGAGAAGAAAGAAGCTTGGGGAGCAGTCCCCATCCAGCTTCCAAAGTAGGGTCATAAAATTGTAGAGTTGGAATCTTTTTGCCCTATGTGGGTTTTGAACCCACAACCTTGAGATTAAGAGTCTCATGCTCTGCCAACTGAGCTATCCCACCCAACCCTCCCTTGGCTGCCACCAGACGAGTGTTTAAAGCAGGGTCCCCAAACTAAGGCCCAGGGGCCGGATGTGGCCCAATCGCCTTCTAAATCCGGCCCGTTGATGGTCCGGGAATCAGCATGTTTTTACATGAGTAGAATGCATCCTTTTATTTAAAATGCATCTCTGGGTTATTTGTGGGGCATAGGAATTCGTTCATATTTCCCCCCCAAAAAATAGTCCGGCCCACCACAAGGTCTAAGGGACAGTGGACCGGTGCCCTGCTGAAAAAGTTTGCTGACCCCTGGTTTAAAGGGTTATCCTGCCCTGAAGGGAGAGGAAGCAATAACAGATTTCTTTCTAAACAAATGTCCTTTCCATTCTATTCAAGGAGGGCTGGGAAAATGTCCCTCTGACAGAAAGCTAGTTGGACCAATGGTCTGACTTGTTCCAAATTCCTATGCCCCATGTTCCAGCCCCAGCATCTCCCAATAGGACTGGGAACGTCCCCTGACTGAAACCCTGGACAGCAGCTGCTGGTCAGTGCAGACAGTACTGAGTTAAATGGACCAATGGTCGGACTCAGTATAAGATGGCTTCCTCCTGTGTGCCTAAAACTGAGCTCACAATCCTTTCCCACAAAAAATCCATTCCTGGCTTTCCCCCAAATGTGTTTCAGCAGCCTAAAGTAAGTAGGAAAACCTTTGAGTTGTTGTTGTTGCCAGCCAGTTTGGCATCAGAAAGCCATGCTGATCCATCACAAAGCAGAGAGAGTTATAGCAACAGATTCCCACCCACCCAAGCCTTACTTTCGGCTCGCTCCTGGTAAAGGGTGCAAAAATTCAGTGTGTCGACTTAACATTGTGAAGCTCTCTCTGACAGTAAGAAACATTTAACAGTGGAATGGACTCCCTCGAAAGGTGGTGGGCTCTCCTTCACTGGAGGTTTAAAACAAGAGATGGGATGGCCATCTGTCAGGGATTCTTCAGTTGTGATTCCTGCATTGCAGGGGGTTAGACTAGCTGAACCCTGGGGTCCCTTCCAGCTCTACAGTTCTATGATTCTATGGCAGGAAGTGGATTGCACCAGCTGCTATGGGAAGGAGAGGATTTTAACATCATTCCTCGAGCTTGTACAGAGCACAATGCAGAAGGGCAAAACACTGCCAAAAGAAGAGAGGGATCTTTATGCGATTGGATGTGCGATTACATGAAAGCGGAATTGAATGAAGTGGGGACAGTGATTTATCATGGACAGGGGTGGATGAAACTGTCAGATCCTCTTTCGGTTTCTCATTGTTAATTTTCAGATCACCACATTTCCACATCAGCTTGCATTCCCCCCCTTGGAAGAGAAGTCCTCTCTAAAACATATCAGCCTTTTTTGTGAACATTTTTTTTCTAATGTACTGTACACATTTTGTTTGAGCAAGTACTTCTAACTTAATGCCTTTTTGTATGTCATTTGCACCAATATCTGCATTTTAATGCACACTTTACAGTAAGATGTGCAAAAAAGTGTATTATTTGGATGGAGAACCACACAGCAAAATGTGAGAGGCAGTGTGGTGTAGTGGTTAAAATGTCAGCCTAGGAGCTGGGAGACTAGGGTTCAAATGCCTACTTGGCCATGAAGCTGAATAAAGTGTGAACATTGAATGACAGCTGCATTTTGATGTGTACAGAACCTAGGAGTGAGTATTAGGTGGGTTCAGAATAAAATACAAACTGAACCAAAGTTCCCCATTTGTAGCTCAAGCTATGCTGAATCAGGATTTATTTTGTTTCTATAATTTTTTTTTTAAAAAAATGCCTCCTAAAAATCATTTGCTTCTAATTATCTTTTTTACCCTCCAGTTTACTCTCTCCACCCCCTTGTTCTCTCCAGCATAACTCAGCTGGAAACTGAGGAATACATAACTGCTTAGGACAGCCATCCCCAAACGGCCCTCCAGATGTTTTGGCCTACAACTCCCATGATCCCTAGCTAACAGGACCAGTGGTCAGGGAAGATGGGAACTGTAGTCCAAAACATCTGGAGGGCTGACGTTTAGGGGTGTCTGGCTTAGGACATGGCAAAAGTGTGCAGGAAGGGGTCCTCAGCAGAAAACAAATCTGCGATTCATGCAACTACCTCTGGGGTGGGGAGCTTTTTTAAAAATGAGACCTTCCTATACAGTTAGAATACGTGTCTGCATGGTATTTTTTGTAGCAAGTGGACACAATGTAAAAATGGACCTTACAAGTGCTGCAGGACAGAACAGTTCTCTGAAATTGTTCTCGAATTGGCTTAGAATTAAACAAGTTATTTCCTCCAGAAAACTGAGAAATAGCTCTTCTCATTCCAAGACAATTTGAGTTAAACCAGGAAGCACAACTAGGGTCCAATTCACCTCACCATGAGCTCCCCAAAAGATGTATTTGTGAAGGAGAGCCAATGGTGGTGTAGTGATTAGAGTATCAAACTAGGACTTGGGAGAGACCAGGGTTTGAATCCCCACACTCAGCTTTGAAGCTCACTCGGTGATCTTGGGGGCCAGTTACTGCCTCTCAGGCTAACCCACGCCACAGAGTGGTTGGGGGGATTAAATGAGAGGGGAGAGAGAGAACCATATACAACACATTGAACTGCACTAGAGAGAAAGTGGGATAAAAATGCAATAACTAAATTAACTAAAATGCAATAACTAAATTAAAAGATAGCACTCCCCATAGCTCCTGGCACCTGGCTTTCTACAATAGAAACACAAATGCCAGGATCTCAGAGGAGGTAGGGGGTAGATACCTTCCTCTTTTCCTTTCTCCCATCAGCACCAACACAGCAGAAGGACTAATGTAGGTGGATTGGTAGGAAACTTAAATAATCAATTGTGTCTTTCCTCATCCTGCTCTTTTCTGGACTAGCCAAGCAGTTTCCAAGCAGACATGTGGAAATCCTGGTATAGGGTTGCCCAGAGGCTCAGTAAGGGCAGCAGGGAATGCAGAATAGCATCTTTGTCACTCTTTGGTGCCTGATACAGTCATTTAATGTTGCAGAGAGAAGGAGGATCTTTGGGTGGTAGTGAGCAACAACAAATTCTGTTTCCACCTCTGCTGTGACCCAGCTCTGGGCCTCCTGATGTTGCTTAAATGCCACCTGTATCATCCCAAACCATAATTGCTAGGGACAGTGAGATGCAGTTCAGCAACACTTTTCTTGTTAAAGCCTGCTGTGGGTTCTGGAATTTGGGGTGTGAGTTTATGCCCACTCCACTTGGCCCTCGCTAGTTCCCCATTTATTTGTTAGAAGTCCCTGTTCTCTATGCACGGTACAGACCCTTATTCTCTGCATTGATCAGCTTTTCTGAAATCCCGCAGAATGGGGCAGTCCAAGAAGAGGAGAAGGAGAAGGAGAAGGAGAGCTTGCCTTAGGACTTTCCTGCCATTTGAAGGCTACCATTTGCTGTCCTGAAATGGTCCCTGACTAATGCAAAAGAAAATATTTGACTTCCCTCTGATCTGTCATTTTCCTCCCAGTAATTTGTCCTGTTGACCCGCAGACCTTTAATTTCCAAGCTCTTAAGACCCAATTTCCCATGCAATGCTCCTGAGAAATGAAGTAACTTTCAAAGACTAATTTGTTTG
Source organism: Zootoca vivipara (assembly GCF_963506605.1). Lineage (NCBI taxonomy): Eukaryota > Metazoa > Chordata > Lepidosauria > Squamata > Lacertidae > Zootoca > Zootoca vivipara. The sequence goes on from NC_083281.1 coordinate 72,990,499, forward strand.
TTTATGCCTTTTTCTTTAAGCGGTCTCACTCTCTCCAAATGACAGAAGAGAGGCACGGAAACAGGGAGACAGAAAGAGAACGAGAAAGAGAGAGAGAGCGCTTTGTCTGTCATTTCATTGTTGCAATTTCTCTCTGCCACGTCCTTTCCTGAAAAGGCACATAAATCCTCCTCTCCTAAGCTGCAATTTAGCAGGAAGGGAACATAAGCTGTATTTACGCAAGACAACTGCCGTTTACTGATAAAATGTAAAGTTGCCATGTCCCTTGCGTACAGAGTGCAGCACCATTCGGAAAGTCAATGTTACGTGGCCTTGACTTTGAGCCGGGGATAGTCATGGGGTGCTCTGAGCCACCAAAGGTCGTGGGGTTGGAAAACTTTATTTTGATAGTGCATCAAGTCTGGTGGAGTCTCTAGCACCTACTTAAGTCCTCCATGGTTAAAAGATTCAAAAAATAATAATGAAACTCTACAGAACGACACACCAATCATCCTACTGCAACCTCGAATCATTTCCCTCTGTGTTACAGGGACCACATAATACCTGTTCTGCATTTGTAAGAAATCAATATTTTAGTGTGGCAGCACCTAGACTTTGGAAATCCCCGCCTACTGACATCAGGCAGACACCTTCACTGTACTCCTTCAGGCACCTGTGTTTAGACAAGCCTACCCAGATATTTTGGACGCTGGTGTGGTTTTCATTTACTGTATTGCTTTTTTATTTTTAAATGTTATTATTATTATTATTATTATTATTATTATTATTATTACTAATAATCTTGCCATTTTAGTCTTTTGGAAACCGCTTTGAGTTTTTCTGCAATTGAGCAGCATATAGATTTTATGAAATAAGCAATGTTCTTCATGCAATTGAACAATTCAAATGCTTATGGCTCTGCCATCACTTTCCCAGCACTTGACTGTATATAGCAGAAGGCTCTATCCCACTTTCTTGTATTCATAGACTCTATAACTAACTGCCCTCCACTGATTTAAGAGCGCGGTTGTTCAGAACATAAGAAGAGACCTGCTGAATCAGACTGAGGCCGGCCTGCCTCCTCCTGCGTTCTGTTCCCAAATTTGCCGATGAGATGCCTTTGGGAAGCGCAGCAATACCAGACAGCAATAGCCCCATTCCGCTCCAATCCTGGAGGTAGCATACAGCCTTCAGGACTAGTAGCCATTGCTCATCCCCCAAGAATTGGGATTGGGACCTGCACTTTTTAAATTGTCCACAAATGATTTAGAGTTAGGTGTGAGCCGTGCTGTATCCGAGTTTCTTGATGACACCATATTGGCCAAGGTGGTTGAAACAAAAAAGGTCTGCAGGGAACTCCAAAATAATCTCCCCAAACTGTGTAGATGGGGAGTAAGAAGGCAAATGCAACTCAATGAAGGAATCTAGGATGAGCAATCTAGAAATGGAATGAAGAAAATAAATAATAGTTTCTCATTTTGACATTTGTGTAACAACCGGCTGCGACAGACTGGCTAGATTCCAAGGGAAAGGTATGCACCTCACACTGTTTTTGGAGTTTTTAAAAGGACACCCTTGGCCCGCCGCCTTGACAATGAGAGCCTCCAGTTGCTTGCCCAAACATTTGTGCCTGGAAATCAAGGATGGAGAGCTTTGTTTTCAACCCTCAGTTTGCAGCGGAAAATGGATTGGATAAGAGAGTAATAAATCAGACTGGGTTTCCAGGGAATTGCAGCACTCTTGTGACACAGTTTGACACACAGAACTTGGTCTGCCTGATCGGCTCCTCGCACTCGAGATGGAAATTAGCAGGCTCGTTAAGGCAAAGAGGCTTCTTCTGCCTTGGTTTGCTGGAGAGCAAGGCTCTCAGAACAGAAGCAATCAGGGAGCTGTGGTAGAAGTGTGTGCTGGAGGCCCAGGTGCAAATGAGGATGGGACTGTCTATGTGACAGAGCTCTGTTTTATGACTCCTCCACCTGTGTCTCCCAGACAGATGTGGATGGTGTAGAATCATAGAATCATAGAGTTGGAAGAGACCACAAGGGCCATCCAGTCCAACCCCCTGCCAAGCAGGAAACACCATAAAAGCATTCCTGACAGATAGCTGTCAAGCCTCCGCTTAAAGACCTCCAAAGAAGGAGACCCCACCACACTCCTTGGCAGCAAATTCCACTGCTGAACAGCTCTTACTGTCAGGAAGTTCTTCCTAATGTTTAGGTGGAATCTTCTTTCTTGTAGTTTGAATCCATTACTCCGTGTCCGCTTCTCTGGAGCAGCAGAAAACAACCTTTCACGCTCCTCTATATGACATCCTTTTATATACTTGAACATGGCTATCATATCATATCACCCCTTAACCTTCTCTTCTCCAGGCTAAACCCACCCAGCTCCCTAAGCCGTTCCTCAGAAGGCATCATTTCCAGGCCTTTGACCATTTTGGTTGCCCTCCTCTGGACACATTCCAGCTTGTCAATATCCTTCTTGAACTGTGGTGCCCAGAACTGGACACAGTACTCCAGGTGAGGTCTGACCAGAGCAGAATACAGTGGTACTATTACTTCCCTTGATCTAGACGCTATACTCCTATTGATGCAGCCCAGAATTGCATTGGCTTTTCTAGCTGCTGCATCACACTGCTGACTCATGTCTTGTAGCTTGAATCCATTGTTCCGTGTCCGCTTATCTGGAGCAGCAGAAAACAACCTTTCAATGTAAAGCAGGGGTGGTGGGAGAAATAGATCTCCACCTTTCCTTGTGGAGCAATGTTTGACAGGTGGGTAGGGTCACCCACCTCTCAACCCCCTGACACCCCAATGACATCAAGTTCCCTTTCTTGCTCAGAGGTCTTGCGAATGATTTAAAGTTCTGACTCTGAAAGTGCTTCTTCACACACGGCATCATAGTTAGACTATGAAACTCACTTCTATAGGAGGCAGCAAGGACCACCAAACTTGGATGGCTTTAAAAGAGGATTGGACAAGTTTATGGAGGAGAAAGGTATCCATGGCTCTTAACCATGATGGCTCTGCCCTGCCTCTACAGTTGGAGGCAGCAATGCTTCTGAATACCAGTTGCCAGAAAGTAAGGAGAGTACTCGGGTCTGAACTAAAACTCCCATAATCCCTGGTCATTAACCATGCTTCTTAGGAGTTCAGCAATATATGGGAGATCAGCAATATATGGAAAGCCAAAAAGTCTCTACCCTTGAGGAGTATCAGGTAAAGGTAAAGGTACCCCTGGCCGTTACGTTGAGTCGTGGACGACTCTGGGGTTGCACACTCATCTCGCTCTATAGGCCGAGGGAGCCTGCTTTTGTCTGCTGACAGTTTTTCCGGGTCATGTGGCCAGCATGACTAAGCTGCTTCTGGCGAACCAGAGCAGCACATGGAAATGCCGTTTACCTTCCCGCCAGAGCGGTACCTATTTATTTACATGCACTTGACGTGCTTTCGAACTGCTAGGTGGGCAGGAGCTGGGACCAAACAACGGAAGCTCACCCCGTTGCAGGGATTCGAACTGCTGACCTTCCGAACGGCAAGCCCTAGGCTCTGTGGTTTAGACCACAGCACCACCCTTGTCCCCTATCAGTTAGGTAGAGCTGCATTAATCCATTTTGGGCCAAACTGTCCCTAGTCACAGGATAGCCACTTCTGTCTTAAAACTCCTATCAATGCAGACCCTCCAAGTGTCCCTATTTTCCAGGAACTGTCCCAGATTTACAGAAGCTGTCCCGGTTTCTGATTTTATCCCAGAATGTCCTGCTTTCCCCCTATTTTCACTGGAGAAATGTTGGTGGGTATGTCCCCCTACCGGGGGGGGGAGTTTTGTTGTGCTTGTGGGTCCTGCTTGTGGGTTTCCCATTGGGGCATCTGCTTGGCCACTGTGAGAACAGGATGCTGGACTAGATGGGACATTGGCCTGATCCAGCAGGTCTCTTCCTAAGTTCTTATAATCTTCTTTAAAAATTGCAATCAAAGAGTGCGGCTTCCCCTCACCTTCTGTCTAAATGGGATTTTGATTGGGCCTCAAAGATAACTTGCAGAATAATATATACAATATCTTTAGCATTCATATCCGCTCTGAATTAACTCAGAAACTGACAATTTAGTTCCAGGCTTTCCTGACAGCCTGGTCTGGAGGAAGAAGTAAAACACTTTCTTTTTTTCTTTTCTTTTTTTCCCTTTCCCCCAGCCTTGGCAGTTCTGTATAATTTACAATGTTGCCCTCAGAGTAAAAGAAATTGCCCTTGAATGTTGGCAAAGTGCTCCCTTCCTGTAACTGTGCAGCAAATAGCAGCCTGCGAGACCCTCTGGTCTAGTCTTCCGTCAGGCGCGGTGATTTGTATTCCGACAAAAATTACATGGCGCGCGTGGGACTGAACTGCCGGTTTGGAGTTTAACATCCTCTCTCCCTCCCCGCCCTCCCCCCGTCACGATAACACTTGGTAGTAGAAGTGCTTTTCCAACCTCCACTGATAGTATGTGGAGTGGCATTTCCAGCGAAAAGTGTGAGACAAGATTCATTACAGGCAGAGAATAAAATGTCAAACATTTTATCAACTCTGTAAAGTGGTGTGCCAGAGATGCTCCTCTCCCCCCCCCCCAGCCCAACTCAAAGCTTGATTAAAATGACAAGTACTTCCTTAATATGAATATTAGATATTCTCTCTCTTACTCTCTCTCTCTCTCTCTCTCTCTCTCTCTCTCTCTCTCTCTTCCTTAGCAGCTTATAGGGCAGAGTCACCATGCGAGGCGGCATCATAGCATGTGGCATTGACTTGAAATTCAGCTTTTCAAATTAATTTTTTATTTTAATTTGAATTCCAATAAAGCTTATTTTAAAATTTAAAAAAAGAAAAGAAATTCAGCTTCTCAAAAAAATCAACTTTGTTTTTTTAATTTTTTAGTCACTAGCCTTCAAGTTGAAAACATTCATAAGTTAGCTTCCCGAGAATCCCAGATTTGTTTGTTGAAAATGTACATTTATTTCATTCTTAATTAACGAGTACAGGGGATTAACACCATTTGAGGTTGTTTATGATGGCTTAAATCACTCTGGCTGGCTAATCAGAGAACAGGTGATTGGCCTCTGGTCTAACAAGAAAGCGTAGTTACTTCAGTTGTCAGTCCTTGAGTTTTATTTGTTTATCCAATGAAAAAAATATTTCTAGGACTGCAAAGCTGCACTTGCCAGAGTGTGAGTGATGACAAATGAAATCTCAGTATATCATAGAATCATAGAATTGTAGAGTTGGAAGGGACCACAAGGGACATCTAGCCCAACTCCCTGCAATGCAGGAAACTTCTGCCCAATGTGAGTCTCAAACCCTGAGATTGAGAGTCTCATGCTCTACCAACTGAGCTAGCCCATATTTATATTACATTTTTTAAAAAATTATTCCGTCCTTCATCCATAGATCTCACGGTGGTTTAGAAGACAGAGGAACAGCTGGATATAACTTTCAGTGCCCTCCCCTCACTTCATCACTCTTCTTCTTCTTCTTCTTCTTCTTCTTCTTCTTCTTCTTCTTCTTCTTCTTCTTCTTCTTCTTCTTCTATCACTCGTAGCCGAGTAAGATAGTCTTCCATAAACACGATTTTAACAATGGGTCCATAAGTGACTGTGGAGGCCAATTCTGGATCCACACATCCTTCCACAGTGGGGACATTGGTTTCCAGGCGGGAGTTGATCACAGTGTGGATTTGCCAAGCGTGCCTTCCTCTTGGCACGTTTCTCCCTTGCGTCCTGAGATCGAGTTTCTTCAAAGCCCATGACACCTTTGGTAAAGGCTGTTCTCCAACTGGAGCGCTCGCAGGCCAGTGTTTCCCAGTTGTCAGTGTTTATACTACATTTTTTTTAGATTTGCCTTGAGACAGTCTTTAAACCATCACTAGCAGAAACACAACTAAGGATCTCACTTGTGAAAGCCACACTATATGGCCGGGTGGAGTCCTTGGTCCAGCTGTTTTCAGGTGCTAGTGATATCTGTAACACTGGGTCAAATATCCCTCCTTTGTAGACCCTCCATGAAACCTGGAGAGGGTTTTATTTGGGGGGGGGGTGGAGTGATTTTTTAAGGGGGAAACTACTGGTGCTGGATGGTTTTATGAGGTCCAAAAAAATGGAGACTGGATCCTAAGAAAATTGAGGTACATGTGCTGGGCAGTTCCTGTGTTCTGGTGCTGGGTTCACAACTTGTTTGAGATCCTGGAATTGTTTGACTGCTGCTTTTTTAGAAATTATGCACCAGTGGTTTGCAAGGAGGGAGTCAAGACAGCAGCGGACAGATGCTGCACACAGCTCTCCATCCAAGCAGAATCCCACAAGACGTAGCCGGAATCCAAGTGCAGTTCAGCTTGTTAAATGATGACAGCAAAGTCGCTTCCTGCTCTAACTTCATTTGCACCTGAAAAGGGAGGGTGTGAAGAGTGAAGGGCACCCTGGATTATCGGTAGGCTGTGCGAAAAACATAAATATATTCACAGCAATGCATCTCATTCAGCCTGCTGTGGCATTGAAGGCCGCCTTATTCCAGGAAAGCACAACTGTAGAACAACCCAATTCACCAGGGGTGTGGACCCTGTGGGTCCTTTCCAGACCACACCCCCTCACTGGACCTGTCCTTTTGCCTAGGGTAGCCTTTTTCCAGCTGGGATTTTCCTATGAACTGTCACAATGCTTTTTGCTAGCCTGGGTGAAGGATAACTATGTGTGGCTATGGGCAGAAACCTCTGACGTCTGCCTTACTGCAATGTAGCCTACTGTATGAGTTATTTAGCCCCGTTGCTCTGCTCCCTTTTGCCTCTGGCTACAGCCATCCTGGGTAAGTGACCTCTGGAAGGTTGCCGGACTGCAGCCCCTAGGCTCATTATAAATCCAATCAAAGAATGGTTGAAAGGGACTCCCAAGGGTCATCTAGTTCAGCCCTGGGCATGCAGGACTCACAGCTAAAGAACTCCTCACAGATGCCCCTCCCCCAAGCTCTGCAGAAGAGAATACTCATTTAGAAATAAGTCCTGTTGCATTCAGTGGGACTTACTCCCAGGTAAGGGCATACAACCAGATGCAGGGAGCCTTTTCGGGCTGAGGGCCACTTTCCCTTCGAGGTGACCTTCTGAGGGCCACATGTCAGGCCAGATGCTGAAGTAGGCAGAGCAATGAATGGTGGTGAAGAGAGGCCATCTCACTGAGGGAATTATTGAGCTTTAAAGGCTGTGAATCAAGACCTGAAAACCAACACATGCCTTGGGTGGAGGAAATGCTTTAATTTATGGTGTGTGGAAACGTGATTGGCTGTCATAAAAAGTCCATTTAGCAATGTCAGGGTAAGAAACAATGCAGCGAAGCTTATCACTCTTGACCCTACAGTCGAACGGACCCTGTGGCGACAACTTTCGAAAGGTCAAAATGCAGGAATAAGAATCAATCCGAGATCAGTTCCAGCTTTGGATCTGGGGAGGGGATCTGTAGGAGAGGAGACTTAAACCGAGAACTTTCCAGATCTGAGCAACGGTGCCCTCTTGTGGAAAGCAACTCAGGACCACAAAATGGACCAAGCTGCAGGATTGCCCACTCAAAACTGCTCCATCTTCCACATGGCCTGCTGTTTCACCCTGACCAGGAAGGCTTCACGTAAATCTGTGTGGAGGTTTCTCCAAGGGCAGCCTTCCCAATTAACATCGGAGGATGGGAGGCACTGCAAAGCATTAAATAGTCCTTGAGGTGCCCTGATTGTTGTTGTTAGTATCCTTCTGTCTTGAAGTGCCCTCCAGGGGTAAAGGCAAATCACTGTGTTGGCAGCTTAGAAGTGACCTCCCTGAGGTGCAAGTCTGGGAAGTATGGATGGAGGTCGTGAGCTGCCCATGTGATAAGATACCCGCTCCCTGCCCCCAGCCTCGCTGATGTGCTCCAAAGGAAAGCAGAGTAATGTTTCACACCAGCTCGGCTGCAGGAACTGCCTGCAAGGTGCCATCCAACTGACTTAGGGTCCCCACTCTGGATGTGTGAAGGGTTTGCTCCCTAGCCTTTTATTCTCCTGAAGACATTCCACAAGGCACTGGTGGTTTAGGAGCAGAGTTTTCCTTCTCCTAGATCATGGGCTACTTTCCCAGGTTGATGAGCTCCATCTGCCCCTCACGTCCCTCTACAGCGTGGACAGTAACCACCTTCTTGATCATTGGACCCACTATCTCATCTGCTCAATCCTGGCACCAAGCCATTTATGGTAAAAGTGAGACAAACTTCTCAGGAGACACTCCCCCCCCCCTCGCCCGAGATTCCCCCCTCTTATGATTCCCAGCTATGTGGAAGCAGATTGTAGGCATCACAACTAGTAGCCAATTTCCACCCTCGGTTCTAGTCCTGCCCTCTTTGGGTGACAGTTATACTCAGCTATACAGCTACAAATTAATGTTTTAAGTGTGTTGCAAAGTGCATTGTACAAATGCAACACTAGATGGCGATGGTGAGCTATGGCAAATTCTATGTATTTTTCAGAACTTTTTAAAAAAGCATTTTCATGTTTTTATAGGTGTCTAGATTCCACCAGAGAACAAGCCTATTCCATCTTCTGTATGGCAGATACGTGTGGGGTAATGTCATGACTCCACTTTATCTTCTGTTTTCCAGGCTGAACATGTCCCAAGCCTTCCAACCTTCCTTCCTTCCACAGAGGAACCAGTTCCCATATGTCTTCCCTCTTGGCAGCCCCTCCTCCACTTGGTTAACACACTGGGGTTGCGGCGCTCATCTCGCTTTACTGGCTGAGGGAGCCGGCATCCAGCTTCCAGGTCATGTGGTCAGCATGACTAAGCTGCTTCTGGCGAACCAGAGCAGCGCACGGAAACGGCGTTTACCTTCCTGCCGGAGTGGTACCTATTTATCTACTTGCACTTTGACGTGCTTTCGAACTGCTAGGTTGGCAGGAGCAGGGACTGAGCAACGGGAACTCACCCCGTCGTTGGGGGATTCGAACCGCCGACCTTCTGATCGGCAAGCCCTAGGCTCTGTGGTTTAACCCACAGCGCCACCTGCGTCCCCTCCCCTCGTGTAGCTTCCAGCAACTGCTCTTCAGAAGCATGACTCCCTCCAGCCACGGAGGCAGAGCATAACCATAATGGCTTGGGAAGCTCTCCTGTTTTTTTTTCTTTCTTCTCCTTAGCCCTCTGTGGGTTTCTTCTGCCAAATGGGACAAGGCATTGGCACGGATGTCCTGGGAGCCTCATGAGCAAACGCTGCCCACCCCCTCCTCTTTGCTTGTGACAGAAGCACCCCCAAGGCTCGGCATTTCCTGCGGAGCCTAATTTCCACTTTCCAGACGAGTTGTGAGGCCGTGTGCCATCATGAATGATTAATCTGGATGCTCTTTAAAAGGGAGCAGCTTCATGTTGCTCTCGTCTTCAGTAACCAAATGATTGTCTCCCCATAGCGAAGACTTCTTGACTTCCTCTGAACGGCCTGGGTAAGCAGTACTAAGCACACCCCTTGTTTGGAGAGCCTCCCTCTTCAAAAGCCTGCAGCTTAAGTAGAAACAATTAAATTATTTCTCCAGCACCTGCCAGGCCTGTGGCACTGCTGAAGTGGAATTGTGTTGTATGACGAGGAGATTGTTTTTAATTACATATTGGAGGGATTTTGAGGGAGGAGCGGATGAAGAATTCCCGGCTGACGTTCATGGAAAAGAGGGCTGTAATTTGCCGGCTTTATCAGGCAGCTCACACAGTCTTGTCCTGTCCATACAGGATTTCAATTTGCTTGTGTGTGTGATGGAGGGTGGGGAGAGAGTTACTCACCCATGCAGAGCTATCTGGCAACATAACAGAAAGAAAGGAGTTTGGCTCAAATTTGACTGGGACAACCACATTTAGCGACTTAGGAATGCATTGTAGACAAGGAAACAGATTTAACTCTGTACTCCCCAGTTTACAGCATGGCAGACTCCAGGTGTGTCCCCACCACCACCACCACCAGCTCCATAACTCTAGTGAGAGAATTGATAACTTTTCACCTTTTCACATGTCTTGCTGACAAGCCAGGCATCCCCCATCCTATATTTGTACACCTGGTTATTCCTGCCTAAGTGCAGGACCTTATATTTGACCCTGTAGAAATTCATTTGGTTAGTTTTGGCTCAGCACTCCAATCTGTTAGAATCAGGATTGAAGATCATTTTATCTTCCACTGTGTTTGTTACCCCCTCCCACTTTGCAAATTTGATGAGCATCCACTCAGTTCCTTCAACCAACTCATTCATAAAGATGTCAAACAACAACAGGCCCAGGACAGAACCTTGCGGCACCCCACTTGTCACCTTTTTCTACCCCACAGGAACACCTGGGCAACACCATGACATCGCTGATGGTTCACCATTCAGCTTTTAAGAGTATTATTATTATTATTATTATTATTATTATTATTATTATTATTATTTCCCTGCAGCATTATTATTATTATTATTATTATTATTATTATTATTATTATTATTATTATTATTTTATTTATACCCCACCCATCTGGCTGGGTTTTCCCCCGCCACTCTGGGCGGCTTCCAGCAAATACCAAAATACATTAAAATATCACAGATTAAAAACTTCCCTAGCTCTTCATTGCTTATAGTTCCTACAGGAAGAACGCTGAACTCCTGATAGAATGCAAGAATACACTGCAACATTCAGTTGCAGACCCCACCTTGGTTTGGTGCCAAGCTGGCTTTCCTTTTAGAAAATGGTTCTGGAGGCTCAAAACTTCAGGGATACTGACTCTGGCTAGCACATGCCAAAGTCCATCTGGATAAACTGCAGAATGGGAAGGGGAGCTTTCCTGTCCAGATCCAGGGAACAGGCTGCGCTGAATTTATTCGAGAGAATGGACCTGTCTCTCTGGAGAGCAAGTAGCAGCTGTGGATTCGATAGCAGCACGGAGTCGATAATTCAGGTAATCTCTCTCGGGAGCTCTTAATTTTTCTATCCACTGATTTCTGAAGTTATTTTCGAGGAAAGCGGCAAGTCACGGTCCATGGCAGCTGAGTGGCCGCTAACAAGGACAGCGGAGATGGTTCAGTGAAGAAATGTGCAGGCAATGGACCAGTCAGCGGAGCAGCCTTGAGTGATTGTCGCCTGTTCTCTTTGCTGCTTGGAAGAGATTTCATCTTAGGATGGGGGAGAAATTCAGAATGGCGAGGATTTCAATGCGAACATTTCCTTATTTCCCAAAACATTCCACAACAAGATACATTAGATTAAAATGCATTTAGAAATGTGTGTTTTGAGAGAAACATCCACAATGGGTCCATGATTTCTGCATGATATTGAATGGGGGGGGGGCACAAAGCTGTGCTTCTTCTCCAGACTGTCACTCTGCATCTTCTCCAGACTGTATCTCTGAAATAGGTTCCCTCACCTCATGGTCAGTATCCGAGCTGTCTTCTGGGGTCATCAGGTCCAGAGAAGCAGGCAGAAATTAAGGGATAGATACGGTAGATGGGCTGGAAGAGTGCAGCAAATCTGTGAGCCTTACAAGAACATAAGAAGAACCCTGCTGGATCAGGCCAACGGCCCATCTAGTCCAGCATCCTGTTCTCACACTGGCCAACCACAATATCCCACAAGCAGGGTTTAAGAGCACTCCCTGTCATGGTTTCCAGCAACTGGTACACAGAATCATTTCTACACCTGGCCATGGAGGCAGAGCATAGCCATCATGGCTAATTGCCACTGAGAGCCTTATTCTCCATTATCTCAGACTCTGACACTGGACTCTGGGCACTCTCCCTCCTCGGAGGTTTTTAAGCAGAGGTTGGATGGCCATCTGCCATGGATTCTTTAGCTGAGATTCCTCCATTGCAGGGGGTTGGTCTAGACCAGGCATCCCCAAACTGCTGCCCTCCAGATGTTTTGGCCTACAACTCCCATGATCCCTAGCTAACAGGGCCAGTGGTCGGGGAAGATGGGAATTGTAGTCCAAAACATCTGGAGGGCCGAAGTTTGGGGATGCCTGGTCTAGATGGCTCTTGGGGTCTCTGCAATTCTATGATTAACTCTCGAGCGTCCCCTGACTTTCCCAATTGAGGAGGGTTCTAGGCTGTACCCTAAAACCAGTGCTAAAACTTGTTTTCATAGAATGGTAGAACTGTAGAGTTGAAAGGGATCCAGAGGGGCCCCTGCAATGTAGGAATCCCATCACATGTTTATGTCGTGGGCTGGGGGCTAACTGAATTCAATTCCTCTCATCTTATTCCACCCCGTCACGAGCATTTTCACTGATGAGTTTTGTTTGGATTTTGGGGAATAAGGAAAACAAAGTGTAGGAGGCACTGGGTTATTGCCTGCAATGTAAACAACATGTTTTGTTGTAGGTGTTGGGGTTTGTAAGTAATCCCCACCCCCACAAAAAGGGCAGCTTTTTCAAGAGCATCTCTAGAGTGCTCAGCACCCCTTGCCAGGTTTTAAAGTTTAAAATTGTGTGCAATGGGTGTCTCAGTGGGAGATGGGTGACACGAGTGAGCAATAGATGGAGAGAGTGGTTGCAACACGTAACTGGTTTATTGCGGTGTGAGCTTTGGTAGGCAGCATATGGCTTGATTGGATCTGTAGGTGCCAAAACATGCAACAGATGCTATGTAGACACACGTGGATGTCCAAAATTTGATCTCACGTGGTTTGATTACTGTACAGCCTGGCGGTGTTGCCTGGCGAGGGGAGGAAGTGCAAGTGGCCCTCTGTTTTCCCACCGGACAGCACGCCAGCAAGCTGCAGAAGGGCATCCATGGAGGACAACGGGGTAATGTTGCTCATGGAAGGGGTGGGCAGGCGGCAGGAAATAATAATAATAATAATAATAATAATAATAATAATAATAATAATTATACCCCGCCCTTCCCAGTCAAGACCGGGCTCAGGGCGGCTAACAACAAGAGTATCTTTTTTTATATTTTTATTAAGGTTTTCCAGAATACAAAAAGAAAAAAGCACAGAAAAAAAGACAAAACACAACAGTAATAACACTACCAAAAAGAATGAAAACACAAAATCAAATTGCTTATTCCTTAATCCCTTCACATTGTCTATAGGGACCCCCTCGGGTTTCCCTCCCTGTGGTCCTTTAATAAATTTATAATTAGCAAATTCTGTATCATTTTAATCACCTTATATATCTTATTTTTTAGCTATCATCTCACATATTATAAATTTCCGCAGTTCATTTACAACTTAATTTCTATTCTAATATGATACTTTAGCATGTTTTTAAAGATATAATTTAAAATCTTTCCATTCTTCTTCCATCGCTTCTTCTCCCTGGTTGCGGATTCTTCCGGTCATCTCAGCCAGTTCCATAAACTCCATCAACAACAAGAGTATCAAAGCAAGCATAAAATAAACAATTCAATTAAAATGCAGATTAAATACAATGTTAAAATTCAATTTTAAAATTAGGAATCTACAAGTGCAACCTCATTTAAATATCTGTAGGATAAAGCCTTAGGGGAGGGTAACACCGGGGTCAGACTAAGTCAGTCCAAAGGCCAAGCGGAACAGCTCCGTCTTGCAGGCACTACGAAAAGATGACAACTCCCGCTGGGCCCTAGTCTCCTGAGAGAGAGCGTTCCACCAGGTCGGGGCTAGTACTGAGAAGGCCCTGGTCCTGGTCGAGGCCAGTCTAACCACCTTGTGACTCGGAATCTCGAGTATGTTATTATTTGTGGACCTTAATGTCCTCTGTGGGGCATACCGGGAGAGGCAGTCCTGCGGGTACGAGGGTCCTAAGCCGCATAAGGCTTTAAAACCAGCACCTTAAACCTGACCCTGTACTCCACCGGGAGCCAGTGCAGCTGGCAAAGCAATGGATGAATGTGATCCTCGCGGTGAGGACCCCGTAAAGGAGTCTCACCGCGGCATTCTGCACCCGCTGGAGTTTCTGGGTCAGTTTCAAGGGCAGCCCTGCGTAGAGCGAGTTACAATAATCAAGCCTAGAGGTGACCATCGCATGGATCACTGTGGCCAGGTCAGGCTGAGAAAGGTAAATGCTGCTCTGCAAGCAAAGGTCAACTTGCAGGCTGGGATGAGGGCAAAAACAGCAGGCACTCTTAGGAATAAGAGTCTCCAGAAAGAAAGAAAAAACACTGAATATAAACTGTTACCTATCTTTCTTGATGAGAGTCTTCTTGGGTCTGTTAGCTGCAGGTTCTCTTTCCCTGCCGAGACTTTGGAGACTTTGGAGCTGAAACTCAGGATGCATTCTAATGCTGACGAATACCAGTAGCTGAAAAATCACAGGAGGGGAGAAAACTCTTGTGCTTGGGTCCTGCATGCAGGCTTCTCATAATGAGCACCTGGCTGGCCACTGTGAGAACAAGATGTGAGCTAGGTGGGTCACTGGCCAGGTCCAGTGGGCTCTTTGTACATCCTTATGATGCAAACTACCTTATATCTTTATGCAAAAATCCCCATTTCCACCGTGCTCCTTAAGAGGGGGAGGGGGAGCCTCCATCGCTATCATACCGCTGAAATATCTCAAGTGGATGTTGTTCCCATGGCAAATATCTGCTTTCAGCTCAACGCTACCAGTTCCCCAAGGCAGGCTTGGAAACCCTCTGACGGTTCGTTGTCTTTCTTCGCCGCCTCCATATTAGCTTGGCTTCTTCTCAATGTGGACCCAGGGAAATGTTGCCTCAGGAATTAAATCCCCAGCAACATCACAGCACCGGGCCCAGAGTACATTTCCTGAATGCCGGAGTGCCTGTCTAATAAGGAGACAAAAGCTTATGTAAATAGAATAGCTCTGTTTCCCCTTGTTCTGCCTTAAGCACTCTCTAAGCCACTACAACTTGCTGATTCACATTAAAATAATTTACACGGAGCTGTTCGGCGGGGAAAGCGAGAGGAAGCCAGTTATTGCCTCGGCGCCGAGCTGAGTTGTTCCTCTGGGCTTCGGGGAGCGATGCCAGGTACAGGTCCTTTTGCATTGCAGTGGGTTGGTTTGGGTGCAATATAATGCAGGAGATTAATGGATCTGGAGGAGGTGGGATTAGCCATTTTGTCTAGCTCAGCAGCCTTGGACTCCATTTTAGACTTAATCAGTCCATGCATTACCATAAGGTTTGCCTGTAAGCGTGCAGAGATTAATTTCAGGAGAGGAGCCATGTTAATCTGTGGTGGGGATGGTTCCAAAACCCTGATTGGAATCATTTCCCTGGATTTGGAGTTTCAAATTATCCAATCTTGTTTCTTCAATAGGATGGGTGTAACAGAAATCTGCCACTTTTCCTCCTGTATGTGGCAGATTTCTATTACATCCATCCTATTTGAGAATTTATATAATCTTAATTTCCATGCAGAACATTATACATCCCAGTTCTTTCATTCTCCCATCCCCACCTTCTACAATATCATGCCATTATAGAATTTGAAGGTCCCCTGGATGTCATCTAGTCTAACTCAATACAGGGGTGCAATGAAGAATGCACCTACAGCAGGCATGGGGGAGCTTTGCCCCTCGCACCCAGGTGTTGCTGAATGACAGCCTCTGCCACCAACCCCTGGAATTACACTTCTCACACTTCCATCCCTCCCACTAGGTTTATACCACATCTGCTGTGCCCTACTCATTCCTGGCATCTTTCCAACACCCATTTCTGGAATGTTGAGGTGGTGTTCCAATAATACGACACTAGGACTGAGTCTTGCAGAATCCCCAACCTGACACAATCTGCCACGTCCCTTGTGGCTACTTCCACTCTGAAAATAATTGAGGGGATAACTTTAGGATGTCCTCCTACGCATAAATTGGGCCTTTGCAACTGCTGCTCTAGAGGAAGGTTTGGTGCTCATTTCATAGACGCTATCAACAGAGCAACCTCTGCTTTTATGGGTAGGCAAACCCCTGTGACTCCTTCCACAGTCTACCATTATTTAAATCCTGACTCTCGATAATCTCTTTATAGCTGGCTCAGCATGAAGATAAACGACTCAGGAGGATGCTTAAGCTGGCTGTGTTCATCTGATTTTTTGTTCATGTCTGCGGATAAACAAACTTATCTGCAGCATGCCCAGAGGACATGCATGACAGCTCCCAGATCAGAAAAGTGGAGGCCTGACCTGAATTCCACAGTCCATTTCAGGTCAGCAAACCCTTTAAAGGACTGTTGAGGCAGTGATTCAAACTGGACTTTAACTGTACATTGAGCTTTCAAACATATGTTCCACCTAACAATTTTCCAGGGTGATATTTAACATTAAGACTACATAAGGCTGAACCAAAACTATTCAACCGTTCCCCCAAAATAGTTTCTGTGGTGTCTGCCCACCGGGGGGGGGGGGATGCTCCTCTTGTATGACAATTTTTGGTACTAATTATTTTGTTGATGGATATGATAATGATTCAATTTATTACCAGCCCCTCACTAGCAGCCCCCAGAATAGGTTACAACCATTTAAAATTAAAAAGAGTTAAAACAGATTCCATTCACAAGAATAGGAGCATTCCGGAAAGCTGTATAGTGAAGAAACCATGTGTAATTCCATGAGGAGAGGTTTCTACAACTTAGGGGCCATCACAGAGAAGGCCCTCTCCTAAGCCACTTCCCCCAAAACTTCAGAGGGAGGTGGAACTAACAATAGCCCCATCCCACTTAACTTAACACCCAGGAGGGTCTGTAGGGAAGGAGTTGGTCTTTCAGGTATTTGGGACCTGGGTCACCTAGGGTTGTAAACACTAAAATGTTATCTGTCACTTTCTTTCGATTGATGCAATTGTTGTTGTATAGCCAGATATTATTCTAACTATGCTTCCTGCACTGCAGAGAGTTGGACTAGATTACCCTTTGGGTCTTTTCCAGCTCTACATTTCTATGATTCTATGTTTAGCTAAACAGGGTCACAACACCATGCTACTCACTGCGTTGACTGGGGATCATCCATGCGACTGACCAAGGAATTCTAAATAGGCTGCCCTTGTCATTGTCCTCACAGAATCACATCCAGTGCACTACGTGGTACCATTACAGCAACTCAAGTAACTATGTGGTCCCTAATAGGCTAGGACCCTCCATATAATGAATATCCCAGGAGAGGAAAGAAGCAGAAAGTATGCCAAAGAGACCCAAGTCAAAGGATTTTCCAGTAAAGGTTTCTATTTCGTGAAATTAGAATCATTGAAATGTGGAGTTGGGAGGGGCTCCAATGGCAATCTAGTCCAACTCCCTGCAGTGCAGGAATCGCAGCTAAGTAATTCCTGGCAGGTGGCCATCTAACCTCTTTAAAAACCTCCAGTGAAGTAGAGCTGGAATCTCCTTTCTTGTCATTTGAATCCATTGGTTCAAATGGCCCTGCCCTCTGGAACAGCAGAAAACAAGCTTATTCCGTCTTCCATGTGACCACCCTTCAGATACAGTGGTACCTCTAGTTACGAACTTAATTCGTTCCGGAGGTCCGTTCTTAACTGAAACTAAGCGTGCTTTCGCCAATGGGGCCTCTTGCTGCTGCTGTACCACCGGCACACGATTTCTGTTCTCATCCTGGGGCAAAGTTCTCAACTCAAGGTAACGCTTCCAGGTTAGTGGAGTTTGTAACCTGAAGCGTTTGTAACCTGAGGCGTTTGTAAGTGGAGGTACCACTGTATTTGAAGGTAGCTATCACATAATCTCTCAGCCTTCTCTTCTCTGGTCCAAACCTACCCAAATCCCTCAACTGTTCCTCACCAGGCTTTGTTTGCAGGCCCTTGATTATCCTGGTCACCCTCCTCTGCCCACCTTCAGCTTCTCAATGTCCTTCTAAAACTGTGGTGTCCAGAACTGGACATAGGACTCCAGGTGGGAGTTGTTTGTTTTCAGGCTGAAACACTGAAACTGGAGAATATTAGATCTGGTTCTAGTTCTGAGCAATCACATATGCCTCTTTATGGGCCAGGAGAGTGTTGGGAAAAAGATTAATGGATGCTGTCTTCTGGTGTTAAATCTATGTCGTTGAAGTTCCTGGATTACTACTGGTTTTGGATGGGCCAATAGGCTAGTCTGGCTCCTCCTCCTGCCTTAATACATTCTAGTATTCTCTGATTAAAATGAGAGGAACTCAATTTAGCCCTGCATGTTTCTTATCTGCATTACAAGGTTTGTGCAGTGTCCACGGAGACCTCTTGAGCAGCTCTCTACGCATCCACCCAGATCCATAACTGCACCACTCATTCAAAGTGCAAGGGGATTAATAGAACAGCGCTGAAGTGAAATGGAGTTTATTGTGGTGTATTGAGGAGATTGATTTGACTTACAGCTTCAATGTTGTTGTCTCTTTCTTCATCATCTGGTATAGGCGAATAACTGTGGTACTAGATGGGCAGAATGTATTATTAGCTACTAAGCTATATTAGTCCCTTCTAGACTTATAAACAAAACACTGCACTGATATGATATTGACATCAAAGGAAGCACAGGTAAGTCAAACACACACACACACACACACACACACAAGAATTCAGTGGGTTGTATTCAACTAACTTTTAGTCTGGGTCTCCATTGTCTAGGCAGATTAACCATGCAACAAGGCTTCCTTTCATTGTGGCTGCCAGCATGTCGGGGTTCTGGTTTGCACAGATTTGCCCTGTTCTTTTTGACATAAGTTCTGTCCTGAAAAAGTCTGTTTGCTCCATACCTAAACCAGTCAGAAGAAAGATTGCAGAAGAATCAGTGTCAAGGAGAAACCCAAAGTCACTCAACGGGGAAATGGCAGACACGGGGCATCAACACGGTTCCTTGGAGTGATAGTTCATGTAGGCTCATCAGATGGTTTCCCATTAAAACCACATCTGTTAATATGGCTGAGATAAATACGAGGGCAATTTTCTCCACCTTGCGTTTTGCATGAGCAAAAAACCCCACAACCATCTGCCTTAAAAACAACAAGAGAAAAGACACCTATGATGTATTATCCATTAAGACCAGAACATAATCCAGAAGGGAGTGGAAAGGCATTCTGACAAAACATCGTTTATTTATTTCCTTGTGGAAGACAGGAGAAATTTGGGGGGATTCAAAGACATAGCTGCCAAGTTTTTCCTTTTCTCACGAGGAAGCCTATTCAGCATAATGGAATTTCCCTTAAAAAAAGGGAGAACTTGGCAGCTATGTTCAAAGATGCTAGAAAACACAAAAAGAGGACAATCTGTAAGTGTGTGTGTGTGTGTGTGTGTGTAATTCTGCACAAAGCATTCAGTCAAGGAAGAAATGAAACATGATGAAAGGATTTCTTCTTCCTAGGTTCAATTTCGTGGGAACTACACTATTAAAAAATTGGAACCAAGCAATTTTGAAGGACCTTGCGGTTTCCCAATTTGATCAGCAATTTTGTCACTATGCCTACCAGAGCTGCATTGACCATTCTGGCACTTGCTACCCAAAGGGATGTGGTCCTTTGCACATGCTCCAAGCAGGGGGTGGGGTGGGGACAGAGAGATTTGATTCCCTTTGCTTTTAAGGCCAACCTACTAAACCTGCACTTTCCAAAACAATTTGTGTACCGAAACCCCGCCGCCCTACAAAATCCACACTTCTCTGAATTCTGTTATGTTTTAGCTGAATTTCACATTATCGTTTTCTGTTTCTGTTTTTCTTACATCTGATGATAAAGGACAACTAAAATCCACTTGACAACCTGGAGAGTCACAGGAAGGGTGCATACACACAAGCTGGGCAAGTATCACTTACCTTAATTTTCATGTTTGTCCTCATAACTATGAAGACCAATTTTCTCTTTTCAGCGCAGGTAGAGAGTCTTGTATATTGGTGAATGAGACATGGGAGATAAATTCCCACTAAATGGCATAAAAGTGCTCTGCAGATTTTTTTGATTTATTTTTTTAAACCCTAATCAGCTCAAGATTGTGGTTTGCTTTTTCAGCGATTACCAGAATCCATGTATTTTTGTACCATAATGCAAGGTTCAAATCTTGGGAACAGTTTACCTATGAGATTGCCTTACCCCCACTTGTGGCCACTCAGCTGCTTCAATTGGAAGAACTGGCATTATTTCAGGTGCCACATAATACCTCTTCTGTATTTGTAAGTACTTGATCACTTAGTGTGGTCGCACCTGCACTTTGGAACCCACTGTGTCTTGTGATCAAGACGCTGCCTTCACTGTTCTCTGTTTGGCACCTGCTAGAAACATTATTGTTCAGAAAAGCCCACCCAGATGTTTAGAAAGTTGAGGCAATTTTAATCTGTTTTAGTATTTCAAGCAGGGTTGTCTTTATTTTATTGTTCTGTACTTTTGTAAGGTCCGTATAGTTAAAGCTATGGTTTTCCCAGTAGTGATGTATGGAAGTGAGAGCTGGACCATAAAGAAGGCTGATCGCTGAAGAATTGATGCTTTTGAATTATGGTGCTGGAGGAGACTCTTGAGAGTCCCATGGACTGCAAGAAGATCAAACCTATCCATTCTGAAGGAAATCAGCCCTGAGTGCTCACTGGAAGGACAGATCGTGAAGCTGAGGCCCCAATACTTTGCCCACCTCATGAGAAGAGAAGAATCCTTGGAAAAGACCCTGATGTTGGGAAAGATTGAGGGCACTAGGAGAAGGGGACGACAGAGGACGAGATGGTTGGACAGTGTTCTCGAAGCTACGAACATGCGTTTGACCAAACTGCGGGAGGCAGTGCAAGACAGGAGTGCCTGGAGTGCTATGGTCCATGGGGTTACGAAGAGTCGGACACGACTAAACAACAACAACAGAAACATTATTGTTCAGAAAAGCCCACCCAGATGTTTAGAAAGTTGAGGCAATTTTAATCTGTTTTAGTATTTCCAGCAGGGTTGTCTTTATTTTATTGTTCTGTGCTTTTGTAAACCTCTTTGATGTATTTTACAATCGAGTGGTATAGGAATCCTATGAAATAAACAAGCCCATTCAAAGTTCTCCGTTCTTGTGCAACAGAGGTTCTAGCTGCTGCTAACATCCAAAGTATTTGAGGATAGCTCCATCAGTAGATAATGAGTAACCCACAACCTGCAATCTCAGGGCTGTGGGTTTGAGTCCCACGTTGGGCAAAAAGATTCCTACATAGCAGGGGGTTGGACCAGATGAAACTCAATGCATTTATCGATATTAATATAATATTTGCTTTGCACCACTCTCCCAGTTCTGCAAGAGGCAGATCCTTTGGACCCATCCAAATTACACTATTCTTGTTGGCCATGAGTTTTCTCACTAGCAGTGTGTGTGAGTGAGTGTGTGTGTGTGTGTGTATGCAATAGAGAGATAGAGGAGCGAGGAAGGGAGGGAGGGAGAGTTACCGCAGGAATATTGTCTTCTATCATAATCAAGTGGGGATTGTCATACCAGATAATAATTGCAAAGGGAAATAATCAGTCGTTACCTTCTGGGAAAATGACAAGAAAACTCTTGCTAAATCAGTAGAGTGTTACCTTCCAATAGAAATCTTCACATACAGCACTACATCAACTACAAGAGATACGAAAGGGAGAGAGAGAAAGAGGAGCGAAGCTTTCCATTAGCACCCACAATGCAATCATCTGATACTGAGGCCATGTTGTGTTGTATTCCAATCTCCTAACCAAGCTTTCGCCAGGGCTGTCTTAAGCCTTGATTTGCTGGGAGCATAGATAGGTGGGGGTCACAATGTAGTGATGAATGCAGAATCCAGTTTTCAGTCTATTTTAACTATTGTTAAAACAAGTTCCTAGTCCTTGCTGCTGCAGGGGTATATGTGAAAATGTGAACTCATTGATGTCTGAACCTGGAATGAAGTTGGGGGGATGGAAGTCAGGGCTCCAGGACAGTCAAAACCAGCACAAGCTGTGCAAAATGTCAAAAAGAAAATGAGAGGCATCTTGCAAATTAATTCAACTTATGTGGGTTGCAGTAGGAAGCTTTCCTCAGTGCAGAATTTGGATTACCTCAAAACAGAACTTTATCTCTTTTTTAATGGCTTCTTATTAAAATTTTCTCAGACAAACAAGAAATACAGAATAATAAAATATATTGACTGTGAACTTAGTCCCTGTACTGCTTTTTGATGCACAGAAGAAGAAACTGAAGCAACCAGAGGACACAAGACAGATGTAAAGGCAGCAATCTGGAAGACCAAATAAGGTAATTTACAAAATCAGAAAGAAGGTAATTTACAAAATCAGAAAGATCCAGCATGTTCTTCTTATGTTTTTATTCAGGGTCTCTGCTGAAAAGGTGCAGAACAGTCCAGAATGTCTGTACTTGACCCCATACTTCATTCATTAATTTATTTTCCTGATGTTTTTCCTATTTTGACCAGGGCCAGATCATCAAACTGGCTAAGAATGTCCTGGTCTGTGTGATTCATAATGCAGTCTAGTTAAAATAGGCACATCCACTGCATTAAAAAGACTAGGCTACACTTATGAACATCATCATCATCATCATCGGTGGCTTCCAACAAAAACATGAGTTTTGTATATGATTTGATTTTAGAGCAATGTATATCAGGCATCCCCAAACTGCGGCCCTCCAGATGTTTTGGCCTACAACTCCCATAATCCCTAGCTAACAGGACCAGTGGTCAGGGATGATGGGAATTGTAGTCCAAAACATCTGGAGGGCTGAAGTTTGGGGGTGTCTGATGTATATGAATCAGTTTGTTGAGAACCCCAGAAATCTTCAAGTGCTGTGTGCACGTGAATTTTAGAACCAATGATTTAGATGTTATGGCAGAGACTGTGGTTTGGTGGATCTTTCCAAAAGCCATAAAATAATATCTGCAGAAACCCTGGACATCGCAAAATGAAGAAGAAGAAAAAGAATAGTGTTTCAGTTGAAATAATGGCAACAAAAATCAGGAGCCTCTTCCCCTCAGCTGGAATTACTGTGTGTAATTTGGGGGAGGGGGGCACCCATCTCCTGTGTTGTTGTGTTGGTGAATACAGCTCATTTGTGGCTATTTGGGTGGAATTATATGACCATTGTATTGTCCCTGGCCATATTTTGGGTACATTTTCATCTACACCGTTCAGCAATTATTTCCCATGAAAAAGAGCTATCTTAATGGTGTTCAGAGGGAAGATGAAATAAGCAAGATGTAATGACCTCTCTTCTCAACTGTTCACAAATCGGCAACATTTTCTGGAGAGCTGTAAAAGTAGTAATGATGCTTTGTGGCCTCTCAAGGGTGGAATAGAAGCCTGTCCTTTAAGCATAATGTTAGTTGTCACTGTATTATTCTCTGCTCCTTTCTGTGTTGTACAATTGCAGTCGCTGTGAAGGGAAGCGGCTGTGGCTGAGCGGCACACGCCATGCACACAGAAGGCCAAGGTAAGGCTAGGCTTCTTACTCAATCTCTGCTCAGAAATGGGCTGAGCAAATCTATAAGGAAGGGTACATCGATTCTGTTTATGGGAAAATAGACATAGTTCAATCGTGGACCCTCTGTAACCCATGGGGCAGAGTTAACCTGTGGGTGTTTTTTAAAAATAATAATAATAAATATTTTATTAAAGATTTTCAACTTAAACATTTATCATATCTTCATAACACATACAATTAACCAAAAACAGGTAAAAATGGCACAAAAAAGAAGAAAAGAAGAAAAAAAGAAAAAATTCAATCTCATCCATTATTCCTTAACATAACTTCGACCTCCCCGTCCCTCCCTTCCCAAGTCCATTTTAAACTCAACTTCAGCAGTATTCCCATTTAACGAATTCCTCTTATATCGCAATCTAAATTATAACATAGTTAATTAATTTCACATCCTATAGAATTCTCTTTAAAAAAGAAGAAGAAAGAAAGAAGATATTCAATCTATAAAAACCCCTTAGCCTATAATTTCCCTAAAAAATATTCCCAATTATTTATCTAATGAACTCACTACTATCTATATATGTTTTTAACTCCCCCTCCTTTCCCTGATTGGCAATTCCCTGTAAATCTCTACCAGCTCCTTATAACAATCCATTTTCATACCATTTTATCCATCCCCTGTTTAAAATTCCTTTTAGTTTTCACCCCACTCCATCTCTTGCCCACTCCATACCCCCTCCCTCTCTCCACTTCTCCTTCTGTTGTTCCAATCTCTGTCCCCAATTCCCTTTCCCAGCTTCCTGAGTCTTTTCTTGGGCTGGAGCATTCTGGATAAAATCAATGTCCTTTGCAGCTTCTCTCACAAACTGCTCAGGTTCCACAATTTGCTGCTCGTCTTCAGTCTCATCTTGTAGTTCTAAAGTATCCTTTAGGGGAAACAATTGTATAACTTCTTTAAAACTTTGTGTCTGTCTTTTATATTCTTGCACATCCTCCCCCAGCTCTTGGACTAACTTTAACAGTTGTTGCATACAGTTTTTGTCCAGCTGGGGTCCCATTGTTTTGTCTGTCCAGTTCCTTTGTGTTCTCAAATTTCAGTGGAGGGCATATGCTGTTGTTTCCAGAAACGGTGCATTTCTCTTTCCCAAATTAACTTCAATCCTTTTATTTAATACTTAGTCTTTTATATTGTTCTATAAAGTCCAACTTCTCCTTTTCCTCCCGTTATTCCCGCACCTAATTTAAAAGTTCAAGAGTTCTTCTTGATAAATAACTTCCTAGCCGGTGACATCACAATGGCGGCTGGTCTTTGTTTCCAGGCTCTTGCCCCCAGGTTGTCAGAGGGCTCGTTCCAAATTCAAAAAATAATAATAATTCTTTTGCAGAGATCCAAAGAGTCCAGTCTCCTTCCCTTGGCTAACCTGTGGGTGTTAACCTGTGACTCACTTGGAGTTGTGCAGCCACAAAGGGACATGAATCAGGAATCTTCTGCCTGGCCTAAAGGGGACTGGGCATTTTCATGGACGAAATCCAGGAGCTCTTAGGGGAAACTGATTTTCTAGATCCATTTTAATTGGGGTTTAGGCCTGGTTTTGGTACATAAACTGCTTTGTTCACACCCTGTATAATGGTCTCCGTTGGGAGAGAAAAAGGGGAAATTCTCCTTAACTTTCCAGTGTCTTTTGATACCATCACCATGGTATCTTTCTGGCGCAATTGTCTGAGTTAGGGATGGGTGGCATTGTTTTGTGGTGGTTCTGGTCCTACTTGGATGATCATTTCCAGAGGGAAATGTTTGGGAAGTGCTTTTCGGGGCTGTGGAGCCTTCAATGTAGGGTTCATCAGGGTTCAATTTCTCCTTCTATCTGGGATGGTCGTCCTCTTCCAGCGAGCGCGCAGCTTCGGGAGGGACACACATGGAGCAGTGAGGGAGGAAGGGGACACCCGCCTAGCCAGCCAGATCAGCCAAATCAACCCTGGCGATCAATGGGGTGATAGATGTCGCAGCCAGATCACCCACACATCCCATTTAAAATCTACATGAAACCACTGAGTGGGGTCAGGGCTGGCCCTAAGGCAAAGCTGGGTGGCGCAATGCGCCAGGGCACCAGGCCGCCAGGGGGGCACTGCACTGCACGCTGCACCCGCCAGACAGCCGCGCTGGGAAACAGGGGGGGGGGGCGCCAGAGGGATCTTCGCCAGGGCGCCAGATATGCTTAAGACGGCCCTGAGTGGGGTCATCTGGAGGTTTGGAGTATTTTGTCGGCAATGTGTTGATGACACACAACTGTACTTCTACTTCACATCTGCAGGTCTGGCAGGACCTCCAGAATGGACTGGATGACAGCCAACAAATGGAAGCTCAATCCATATAAGACCAGACACTGTTGGTGGGTATTTTCTTAGACCGAATGGATGGGAGTTTTCCTGTTCTCCAGCATTCTGTTCTCATGGTGGCCAAACAGATGCCTATTATGGGAAACCCTCAAGCACATATTGAGCACAAGAGCCTTCCCCCCTCCTGTGACTTGCAGCAACTGGTACCCAGAAGTACTGATGCCTCCAATTGGGAAGGCAGAGAGCATAGCCATCATGGCTAATAGTCATCGATAGCAATAAAATAGAAAAATTCCTTCCAGTAGCACCTTAGAGACCAACTAAGTTTGTCATTGCTATGAGCTTTCGTGTGCATGCACGAAATACCTGAAGATACCTGAAGAAGTGTGCATGCATACGAAAGCTCATACCAATGACAAACTTAGTTGGTCTCTAAGGTGCTACTGGAAGGAATTCCAACATGGCTACCTACCTGTAACTAGTCTTCAATAGCCTTATAGTCCATGAATTTGTCCAATCCCCCTTTAAAGCCATCCAAGACAGTGGCCATCACTGGCCACCTGTGGGAATGAGTTTCACAGTTTAAGTATGTGCTGCATGAAGAAGCACCTCTGTTAAGGAGGTTATATCAAGATCAGAGTAAGCTGGCTTTGCCATTACACAAACGTGTGCTCATAAAATACAAGAGGTGGAAAGAGTGGATGAAATGAATTAATGTTAGAAGTTCTCCCAGTAGAACCAAAAGTCAGAAGGAAAGGTATTCAAGTCAGAGTCAAGCAAAGGGACAACAGTACCGAAGCTTAGTAGTAGCTGGTAGCAGTCAGAGGCAGCAATGCTTCTGAATATCAGTTGCTGGAAACCACGGGAGGGGAGAATGCTCTTGTGCTTGGTTCCTGCTTGTGGGTTGCCCTTTGGGGCATCTGGTTGGTCACTGTGAGATCAGGCCACTGGAGTAGAAGGGCCATTGGCAAGCTCTTCTTGTGTTATTATGTTCTTGCTAAGTTCCACTCAAGCTAGATCCATTGAAATGAATGGACTTAAGTTCATGTCTATTAATTCCAATGAGTTTACTCTGAGTAGAATTAATGTTAGATGCACTCTTAAATGGAGGAAATCTTCCTCTCCCTGTCTTGGCTTCTGCGTAACATGAAAATGTCCCTTTCTCCTGCTTCAGAAATGCAGCCACCATATTGTTGCATAGCTAAACCCCAGTTCATTACACGGAAGGGTGCCTTCACATGAGTATAGATAATCCCATATTCAACTTTGTGCACAATGAACATGCCCTCTACATCCTGATTCTCGTGTCACTGGTAGCCTCAGAGCATTAACTGCATGTAGACATTTTGGAAAATCCTCATTAACCACAAATAACTGGTTATAATTTGATTTTCTCATGTGTGGTATCAATTTACATTTATATCAAAATGCCTGTTGGTCACAGGAATCTCATTTTCTAATTACCCCTGGCTAAAGATTACCCAGCTGAGGTCCTTTGTTCGCACAATGACATTCTAATAATATGAAAGATGCTGTGAAAATCTACCAGAAGGGCCCATACAAAGGTGTACCTCTACCTGTATATACTTCACACTGATTTGTTTCAAACTTACCGACTTGGCCATTTTGAATTCAAAGTTACAGTTTGAAACTGGTTAGGAAACTGTGGGTTTTCCCAAAGAATGATAATTATTGCAGTTTTGTGATTGCAGTTTCATATTGTCAAATCTTCTTAATGATAAACTCCTGGTCCTTTCATACACACCATGGCAACTTAAACAGGTTTCTGCTTTAAAAAAATGAGCTTTTGTATTGGGAGTGGGATGGCTATTATCATCTCTCCACTGCCAGGAGGGGAATGATCGTGGATCAGTGGTTAGAGCACCTGCTTTGCAAGCTGAAGGTCCCAGTTAGGCTGCGGTAGAGGATGAATAGAGAAGGCAGGTTGAAAAACACCAGTGGCCATGGGCATGGGAGTGAGAAGGGAGGGACACTGACAAGGGAAAAGCCATGGTTTAAAACAGCAGCAGAAGTTTGTGTAAAGCAGGGATGGAGGGACACAGAGGGAAGTGGGAGATCAAAATAACAGCAGATGTTAGAGTAGCAACTTTGACATAAGTGATGCAATGTGGGCAATACTCAATTGGGTCAGAACCGTGAAATTCCATGTGTGAATCTATTTAAAATGAATTCCTTAATTGCAGCATCCTGTTCCCAAAGAGGCTAACTAGGAAATCCCCAAACAGGACATGAGAGCAATTCTTGTGGTAACAGCATTAATTATCTGTGCACCACATTGTTTTAAGATGAGTGTTCACTTTCCCTGTCTATTTGTACAGTTTTAACGATGGTATCTCTTAGCACTAATGGAGGAATAGTGTCTGCTGGCTTTCAGGTCTCTTAGAACCCCTTCAGCCTCCCTAAATAGCACCCCCTCTAGAAAATCCCACACCACATACTTATTGGAATATTTCAGCTTGGAGGAAAAAGGCAGGCACGTCCAATAATTACCCCAAAAAGGCTTGAGTTAATAATCAACGTTAAAATAATAACCACACATTTTACAGCCTCGCTCAAGCTCAGCCCGCTGGGAGACCAAGAGATCTGCCTACCCACTCGTATTGATGCTAATGGGATTTATGTGTCTCTAACAACCTAATAGCCCTCGTAATTTTTACATTGTCCACATTAAAGAGTGGCAGGTTTCTGCTCGTTGCTTATTGTAACACAATCTCAGTCAGCTTCCATTACAGCAATCAGATATTTATTTTTCGAAAGATGGGCAAATGGTTAATTTGCAGGCGTTTGGGGAGAAGTTGGAAACTTTGGAGATGTCCATTCTGAAAGTTTGAAACGAACCTTTTAAAAATAGTGATAGAATGTGCACATGAAAGGAGAGAGAGAGAGAGAGAGAGAGAGAGAGAGAGAGAGAGAGAGAGAGAGAGAGAGAGAGAGAGATTTTGCATGCTAGGCACACAATGTCATCCTTAATGCTGAAGTGAAGAATCACTGGCTGGTATCCATTGCAATTCCGACTTAAAGAAGACCTATCTATTTCAATGGGTTTACTTTGAGCAAAACTTACTTGGACACAACCCGTAAAGTCTGGCGTAATCTCAATGGTCATCATTCTAGACCAGTCCCCTGTCAATGCAGCACTGAGGGTAGTGGTGCAGGGAACCAGGATGCCAAGGTCTGAAGGGCGCCAGAGAGTCCAGAGAGAGTGCAGGGAGGTAATCGAGGCGGAGCAGGGGTTCGGTGCCTGAGCTGCATGCCTCTAGCACCAGGGTCATCCCTGCGGCGGGAAGGCTCTGGGTGCTTTCCCGCAGTCCGGAGCTCTCCCCGCTGGCTCTGCGGTGGCGATCTAGCCACAAGGTTGGGGCCACAAGAGCTACCAGGGTTGGGATGGAGGAGGAGGCAGTGGCAGCCACCGATGCTGCTGCTTCCGCCTCTGAAGGATGGGGAGCAGGAGGCAAGCCCGGGGGCTGCTGCGGGTGCAAAGGGGTCCGCGGCTGCCTGCTCTGCGAGGCCGCTCTGCCCCCACAGGTACCACACACAGCATCGGAGGAGGAGTGATGGTGGGGGAAGGAGCCTGTGTCTGCTGCCTTCGGCTCCGGAACCTCTTCGGCCGAGGGACGCGCGCCTCTTGAGAGGGTGCAGAGTGTAGGTGCCACCGCGCGGGCGGTGAGAAATTGCTGTGAGGAAAGGTTTGGGGCTCTTTTGGTTTGGGGAAAAGGCGCAGGAAAAGTGACACGATCATGGCAATCATGGAGAAAGTGGGTGGAGGAAAGTGTTTTCCTCCCTCTCTCACCTAACACTCGAACTCGCGGACATCCCACGAAGCTGAATACTGGGAGATTCAAGACAGAGATAAGTGGGAAAGGCCCTTCTTCACGCAGCACAAAGGTAAGCAACTCTGGGAAAGGGGGGGGGGTAGAGGGATCTTTGAACCACGGCGCTGGATAGGCTTAAGATGGCCCTGACCACAGCAATCTTGAGAGTTGGCCATGCAGCCTCTGCTTTAAAACTACTAATGAAGGAAATATCACTAGAGCTGCGCACAGTTGTTGTTGCTCCCTGGTTGATCTAGGGCCCCAGCCCAGAAAACACCTGACCCAGACCTGGCCCTGTATCAATTAGAACAGGCATGGCCAAACTTGGCCCTCCAGATGTTTTGGGACTACAACTCCCATCATTCCTAGCTAACAGGACCAGTGGTCAGGGATGATGGGAATTGTAGTCCCAAAACATCTGGAGGGCCAAGTTTGGCCAGGCCTGCATTAGAAAATATGTTCTTGAATTCCAGGTCCCATCAACCCGAGTCAGCACGGCTAATGGTCAGGGATGATGGGAGTCATAGTTCAGCAAAATGTGGGAGGTTACCCATCCTTGATTTGGATCCTGGGCAACCAAGAAGCTTAAGAATATAAGAACCGCTCTGTTGGGTCAGGCCAATGGCCCGTCTAGTCTAGAATTCTGTTCTCACAGTAGCCAACCATGTGGGAAACCGGCAAGCAGGACCAGAGCCCTCTCTCCTGCTGTGTCTTCCAGCTGTTGGTATTCAGAAATATTGTTGCCTCCAACAGTAGATGCTGAGCATAGCTTTGCACCATTTACTGCTGCATTTAACAAGCCAGGCCCTTCTCAATGGCTGTCAGCCCATTGGAGTATCTTATGTATGTAATGGATTATCAATACCAATCTGGTTTGGGTCGGTGGCAATCTAATCCCATTAGGCGACAGCTCGTTTGATCTAATTCCAATCTCCCTTCAGGCTGGGGTGTGAGCCGAGCTGCCATTAGATGCTCTTAATTCCATCCCACTCCAGTTTTTAAATGGCCTGACTATTAGTGAGCTGGAACATTGCAGGAGTCAGACTTTTTATGGCAACTCTCCTGCCATTAAGCAGTTTGGGGCTATCCATCACTCCCAGGGCGAAGTGGGTATTCAGTGCTGCGTATATAGCTAATTGGAAGCCTTGAGTGCCAATTAATGGGATGCTGAGGTATGGAGGAGCAGCAGTTGCTGGCAAGTGTATCTCCTATGTGACTGGCAAGGTGGAAAACCTGATCCCTCCCTAAAAGGGAAGGCTGAAAGTTGGTTTTCACATTAGAACATAAGATGAGCTTTGCTGAGCAGGCCAAATGCTGGATAAATCCAACTTCCTGTGTCTACCCTATCTCCAAGCTGCATGCACTGATGTGAAAAAAACACGAATGTTATGGCAATTAAATATAGATGGCTAGATGGAGCAAGCTTGTTTTCTGCTGCTCCAGAGGGGAGGAACAGAACCAATGGATTCAAATGACAAGGAATGATATTCTGACTAAACATTAGGAAGAACTTTCTCACAGTAAGTGCTGTTGGACAGTAGAATGGACTACCTCAGAAGGTGGTGGACTCTCCTTCATTGGAGGTTTTTAAACAGAGGTTGGATGGCCATTTGTCAGAAGTTAAAAGGAAGCAAAAATTAAGGGTTGCTACCACACACACATGGGACCCTGTGGGTTAAACCACTGAGCCTAGGGCTTGCTGATCAGAAGGTCGGTGGTTCGAATCCCTGCGACGGGGCGAGCTCCCATTGTTTGGTCCCAGCTCCTTCCAACCTAGCAGTTCGAAAGCATGTCAAAATGCAAGTAGATAAATAGGAACCGCTACAGCAGGAAGGTAAACGGTGTTTCCATGTGCTGCTCTGGTTTGCTGGCCACATGACCTGGAAGCTATACGCCAGCTCCCTCGGCCAATAATGCGAGATGAGCGCGCAACCCCAGAGTCGGCCACGACTGGACCTAAAGGTCAGGGGTCCTTTTACCTTTACCTTTGCCACACACACACACAATCCCTAAACACACAGCCCCCAGGATCAACACCTCCAAATTTCATGCACTTCTGTGGGGAAAGAAAGTGGTATGGCCATTCTGGTTCCCAATGAAACGTCAGTGATTCAGATTTCCACCTATTGATTCAGATCGGTGTGTGTGTGTGTGTGTGTGTGTGTGTGTGTCCAGATTTGGTCAAAATAGATCTGAATCAAGTCATCTCCCAGTCCAAATTGCCTCATTGGGCCCCAAACATAATTGGAGCGGGGGGGGGGGGGGAGCTTGTGTATTCCTATAAGACACATACTTTCCAATGCTTTTCATTTCAGTGCATATACCAGTAACATGTATGTTTTGTATACATATACATATACATATACATATATGCATTGCATTGCATTGCAAAAACCAGAGTAGTGTGTAATCAGACAGGGAGTTATGCTCTGGTCTACAATCAGATCAGGACAATGTGAAAAGAGGACCGAACCTGTCTCTAGTCTATACCACACTCCTGTGTATATCTATCTTCCTTCCTTGTTTGTTGTGTAATTTCATGCACAGTTCCAAGGGCAGGGAGGGGGAGAGGAGGGGGATCCTACCAGACTAAAACTCAAGCTCTATGACATTAAGAGGGTCATTACAATGTTAGCAAGGCAGCTTTGTTTTCCTAAGCTGTCATTAACAATGCAATACAATTAGAGCGGAGGCTGAGGATGATTTATGATGCTAGCCCTCGATAAATTTTGGAGGGCAATGGGTTGGGAGGGAAGGGGGGAGAATGGTTGCTGCTGACTTCATTGCAGCAACTGGAACAATCTCTCTGGATGGTTGGCAGGAAGGATTCCCTTGGAGGCATTGGACTGAGCAGCTAAACTGCAGAGAGATTTATGTAACTATTTCATTCAGAAGGCAGGACCATAGGAATCTCTACTAGGGCTGTGCATGGCCCACCCAGCCTGGACCTGACCCCAACACAATTCAGAGGTGGGGGCTAATGATTGATTAGGATATTACAACCCCTAATTGGACATATAGCTGGGAGATGAGCAGGGAAAGGATAGGTTATGCTTCCTCCCTCCTTCTTGACTGCACTGCAGAGAGCGGGATGGCTCAGTCCTTCCGGGTGCTGCTGCTTCACCAGAGCATTCTGAACAGGGAAGCAGATCCCTGCAGCCAGCAGGACTGAGACCTCTGCTGCCCAGCTGGTGAGGGGAAAATGAAATCCTACTGGTGCTCAGGGCTGGTGTGTCCATTAAGGCGAACTAGGCAGTTGCCTAGGGCGCCAAAATGGAGGGGACGCTCTCTCTGCCGCTGCCGCGCTGCCGCTTTCGCTCCTGCTGCTTGCTGCTGCAGAGGTGCTTCCCTGCAATGCCCTGCAGGGGGCGCAGGGCCGCACAACACGGCGGAGCCAGAAATGGGGGGGGGTCTCGAACCAATCAATTGAAGCAGGTGGGGAGGCGGGGGGACCTGAGCATGCGCACGCCAGCTGTTAGGCAGACGGGTTGGAAAAAAGAGTGTGTGGCCTTCGGGGCGGGGCGACGGAGGACATGCTCCACACTCCAGGCTCCTCCCCTCACGTGCCTCCTTGGCCAATCGTCGAGCAGGAAGGCGTGGGGGGGGTGCCAGAAGGTGATCTCGCCTAGGGCACAAAAAAACCCTAGCACCGGCCCTGCAGGGTGCTGCTTCCCAAGTTGGCAAAGCAGCACCCTGCAGCCAACAAGATTGATCAGACTAGGAACAGGCACCCACCATCAACGCTCAGTGCAGGGCTACTTGAAAGCCCTCAAGCAAAGAGCCCCTCACTTCTTTTTGCAGGTGCTGCCTTTCTCTCTTTCTTACCACCCAACATGCAACCTTTTGACAGCCCAGGATCACCTCTGGGCAGCCTGACCCAACCTGAGGCAATCCAGAGGTATCTCAGTCTGAATGACCTGAAGCCTGGATTCCCATAAAGTGACCTGATTTAGTTCGGGATTCATCCAATTCCAGCATACAGACCTAATCTTTGTAGGGCCTTACAAAGGGTAAACTGAGTGGTAGTGATATGTCTCAGTGATATTAGGGAAGGGTTCTAAATATTCATTGGTGATGTTATGAAAGGAAACAGATATAGGAATATCTATTATTATTACTATTATTATTACTATTACTATTATTATTATTATTATTATTATTATTTGTTGTTGTTGTTGTTGTTGTTGTTGTTGTTGTTGTTGTTGTTGTTGAATCAAACCACTGGGAGCCCACAGAGAAATCAGAAGCAACAAGATGTGAGCCACTCCCCTTGTAATTTAAATTATTTCCCTTCTAACTATAGGTTGATGGAGCTTCCTTCCTCTAGATGGTTTCTGACTTGCTTTCATAACTTGCTTTCAACATTAGCAGGACGGGGGACAGAGTTTTTATTGAGATAAATGAGTTCTTTGAACACTTCAAAGACAGAAGTGACTCATCCACACCTGCCTCAGAAACCCAAGCACATTGTACAGGCCATGTTTGTGGGACAACTACAATTTATATGCACACACTAACACAGGAAGTATCCTTATACCATGTCAGACCATTAGTTCATCTAGTTCAGTATGTCTGGCAATGGTCAGCAGCGGCACCCCAGGATTTCAAGGATGCTTTTCTTCTCTGCATCTATTTCTTCTTTCTGCTTGATCCCTGCTCCCTGATGGCCCTGGATTGCTCAGGGATATCCAACCCAACCAGTAGCTATCTGGGACTGTCTCAGATAGAATGGAGTGACACTTGGATCCTGCCCCCCCCCTTGAATCTGCCCAAATAAGTCAGCATCTTGGCCAAGTCTGATGCCTGGCCCTAGTAGCTAGTTCTGTATTCAGTGAGAGGATTCTCTCCATTTAAAAGGGCCAGTCCTGCTTTAGTTGGTCATCCTTGGGTCAGAGATGTAACAGCAGGTCCCTCTATTGCTAGCACTTCTGGGTTAGTGTGAACTTCTTGGGCTGGCCCGAAGGGCAATTCTCTCTCCCACTGAATATCTAGTCCCATCCTGTGAACAATGGGAGTCTAGGCAAACTATGGGGCAAACCGAATGACACCCCCCCTCCCAAGTCTGTGAGGAAGGATTGTGGCTCAGTGGTAGAGGTCAAAAGTTTGCAAAGGTCAAAATTTGCAAAAGGTCATAAGTTGAGTTCCAGGCAACTCAGGTAGGGCTGGGAATGTCCCTTGCCTGAAACCCTGGAGTTCTGTAGTCAATCAGCTTGGATTGGACTAAATTCAATTGACCAATGTCTGACTCAGTATAAGACAGCTTCCTGTGATCTTGAAGGGGAGGGCTGTAGATCAGTGGCAGAGCACTTCCTTTGCATGCAGAAGCTCGAAGGTTCAATCCCCAGCATCTCCAGGTAGAACTGGGAGAGACTCCTATCTGAAACCTTGGAGAGCCACTGCCAATCAGTATAGACAACACTGAGCTAGACTGACAAATGATTTGACTTCAATGAAGCTGAATGTGGGAAGATTTGGGACAGATAAAAGAAAGTATTTCTTTGTGCAGGGAAGAGTTAAGCTATAGGACTCACTCCCACAGATGGTTTTAAAAGAGGATTGGAGAAATTTATGGAGGAGAGGACTGTCAATGGCTGTTAACCATGATAACTATGCTCTGCCTTCATGGCTGGAGGCAGTAATGCTTCTGAATATCAGTTGCTGGAAGCCACATGAGGAGATTGTGCTCTTGTGCTTGGGTCCTGCTTCTGGGTTTCCCACTGGGACATCTGGTTGAGAACAGGACTCTGGAATAGATGGGCCATTGGGCTGATCCAGCAGGCCCCTCTTATGGATCTTATGTGCGTTTGTGGTTGGCATTAAGACTTTGGGTTGGCTAAACTTGCCTAATTGTCTTTCCTTGCCCAGTCAGCCAAGCAGAACCTCGGACAGTTCCTTCAGCTCAAGCCATTGTTTTAGCCACTTATTCTTGCCAGCAGCTCAAGCTTCTTAATTTGGGGACCTGACTCCCCACTTTTCTTCTCCCCACCCCATCCAAAGCTTGGAAACTGGTCTCAGATGTCCTGGAAATATGAAGCCCTCCAAATGATAGTGGCAATAGCAATAAATTTCAGGGCAACGTTTTTCATACTGTAAAGGTTACGTCCTGTTCGATGCCTTGTCCTGTTACCAGCTTTCGAGTGTTAGCAGGGGGAGAAAAAGAGGGAAGATAAATCTTGCGAGATGTGGCCTCATTATCTGTGTGGCATTTGAGGGTAATTTATGCCCCACATCCTACCACTCTGCTCAGCAGGAAATCATGCCGTTGGTTCCTCTCTGCCACTACGGCAACTGTGTCAAAAGTATTGAAATAAATTGATTTAGCTTGAATCCCCTGTGAATTTTTATAGCCTATTTATCAATGTGGGTGAGGCATAATATGTACTAAATTACTTATCTCTCAAGAAGAAGAGGAAGGAGAGGAAAATGTTTTAAAGCATTTTTAAGGGTGAGCCGTTTCTGCCATTGGAATGCTTATCAGATCTGGTATAAATGAATTCATTCTCAGATTTTCTCCTCATAGTGTCTAAATATTGAATATTCTCCAGATATTCCTTGAAATATTTGAAAATTTGCTTTTGACATTTATTGGTACAGATGTTCTGTGTTCGATCATCTACAATGGATATTTGAGAGTTAGCATGCAATTGTATAGAGAATGTGATGATGACATGCAATAGCATATAACATAGGATATTTGTTGGATTCCTTACCTGCCTTTCACCATAGTGTCCCAGGGTGGGTTGCAACAACAAAAACAGTATAAAGTAAAACAAAAACAAATCAAAATAACACAAAATCAAACTAACGACACACAACAGGCACAAGGATCTGTCGGTAATATTTAGATAGTAGGCAGGGTATTATTTATAAAGCTGTTTCTATATTTGCTCCTATGCTGTGTTCTATTATGTTACTACAGTCATACCTCAGTTTAAGTACGGTTTGAGTATTTTCAGTTTAAGTACTCCACGGACCTGTCTGGAACAGATTAATCCACTTTCCATTACTTTCAATGGGAAAGTTTGCTTCAGGTTAAGTACGCTTCAGTTTAAGTACTCCATGGACCGTCTGGAACGGATTAATCC
Source organism: Zootoca vivipara (assembly GCF_963506605.1). Classification (NCBI taxonomy): domain Eukaryota; kingdom Metazoa; phylum Chordata; class Lepidosauria; order Squamata; family Lacertidae; genus Zootoca; species Zootoca vivipara. Next base: position 73,027,010 of record NC_083281.1, read on the forward strand.
ACTTTCCATTACTTTCAATGGGAAAGTTTGATTCAGGTTAAGTATGCTTCAGGTTAAGTACAGACTTCCGGAACCAATTGTGTTTGTAAACTGAGGTACCACTGTAATGGGAAGTTCTTGCCATTGCCTGGGACATTGCAGAAACCAAAACATACTGTGATTTTAAATTTGCGAGTTTGGACCTGTCAAACCAAAAATCAGGTAAAGTCACATTTTTGTCTGCCATCTTGATTCAAAATGGTGTCTGGAATCCAAACACCATTGAAGACTGCTGCCCCCAGCTCAGGAACCCTTGTGGCAAGTTTGCTGACGATATCTCAAGAGACAGTCAAATCTATGCCAAAAGAAAGCAAAGTCATTTTTCAGTCTGCCATCTGGATTCAAAATGGTGACCAGCATCCAAATAGTGACAAAGTCCATTGTCACCACTTTGGAAACCCTCATGCCACATTTTGTGATGATATATTGAGAGGCCGCTGAACCTATGCCCAAAAAAGGGGCAAAGTCAAGCCAAAGTCACATTTTGGTTTGCCATTTTGATTCAAAATGGGACCCAGTATCCAAATTTCAACAACAACAACTGCTGCCCCTTGGGCCAAGTTTGGCCACAATATCTCAAGAGACAACTGAACCTATGGAGAACAGGCCGGCAGATGCACAAACCACCTACATAGCAGATTGTGAAATTGTTCTTGTGGTGGTTGATCACGGGATGCATTCCTGTTTTATTTGTAGTAAACTGCTTTGAGCACGATCCTTTTGTTTGTGGAAAAGTGGAATAGAAATAAAATCATGAATGAGCAAATGGAAGTAAATAAAAGAAAACCGACTAAGAACGTCCTGGCCTTAATCTCGACTGCTTCCCCCTTATGGAGTTAAAAATGCATCAGGAGTTCTATAATGTGCAGTGTGACCCTTTGTAACAACAAGGCAGCATCACACAATGTTCTTTTCTCTCCTGATAATGAATGGCCAAGTGGAATCCTTTTTGGAGAAGTAAAAAATGCAGCATATGAGGGATCTCTCTCTCTCTCTCTCTCTCTCTCTCTCTCTCTCTCTCTCTCTCTCTCTCTCTCTCTCTCAGCGTGGGCGAGGGAGCCAGCACAGCAGCTGCGAGCTCCACTCCATCTGATGCCCCAGACAACAGAGGGATGTGCCAGAGTGACTCCAGCGATCTCCTTAATTTGTCCTTCTGTCATCTAGTTTCTGGACAAAAACAGATAATTCTCTATAAACCTTGTCACCCACCCCAGCAACACGCGAGACGGCGAACCGGTTCCACGTGCCGTTGAATAGCACAGTATTCGGAACAAACCTAGACTTTTTTTTAGTATTTATTATTATTATTATTATTATTATTATTATTATTATTATTATTATTATTATCATCATCATCATTTATAGACTGCTTAATATCTGAACGATCTTGCAGCAGTTTACAATAGATAAATATGGAGAAGCTTCCATGAGAGAGAGAGAGAGAGACAGAGAGACAGAGAGAGACCATTTCATCCAAGATTTGCTCAGCATGGGGGAACCTGTGGCTCTTTAGATGCCGCGGAGGGGCTAGCCGCTTCAGTACCTGGAGTGACACACATGCCATGCACCCAAGGGTGGGGCAATCCGCCCACGGGGCATGGGGCAATCCACCCAGGGAGCAGGGTGATCCACCCACGGGCAATTGGCTTGTCAGCAGTCCACCTGGGGGGCAATCGGCATAGCGGTGATCTGCCATGGGGGGATTTTGTCACACCCCCCTCTGGGATGACACCCGGGGCAGACCTCCCCCACCGCACCCCCTTCCTACGCTCCTGTTCAGATGTTTCTGCCAGCCCCAACAAACATGGCTAGTGGACAGGAATGAGAGGAGCTGGAAGCTGGCGAGCTGTAGAGATGAACACACTTCTCAGCCTCGCCTCTCAGAGACAACTTGGGGCCATTCCTTTTGTCAGTCTGCTCTTGTCTTGCCATCCTTCAGAGCCCAGGTTTACACTATGGGAAGGGCGGGTAGTCAGCTGAAATGAAGTCCTCTCCCTCCCTTTCATTCTGTGCTGGCATGTCAAGTGAGACGTTTTTGCACATCTGGAGTGGCACATCAAAGCTGAGCTTCAAGCTTTGCAGAAAACTTTCACACTTTAGTGAACAATCCAAGTGCGTGACAATTGCAGCATCCTTGTGGGAGACCTGCAGCTCTCAAAAACATTCTCTTTCTCTCTCCCTTCCTCTGCCAGCAGAATCAGGGCTCCCTGATTTATTAGCAGCCGGCGAATGCCCAGATATTCATTACGATTGAGGAATGAGCAGCTAATAATTTATACAAATTGTATGTATAGCTCAGTGGATTAGCCAGCATGCCATTAGCTAAGGATTATAAATACCCATTCTCTCTCTCCCCCCTTCTCCATCGTCAGAACATCCTTTTCCTGCTAGCATTTTATTTTCCCTCTCTCTCTCTTGCCTAGGCAAAATCGGATGCCAAGAACTTAACCTGTTTGCAACAGAGTTTGGAAGAATTCACAATCAGATCAAACATCACCCCATCTCAATTTTTAGACTGAAAGATGCAGTGTGGGGGATGGGGGAGAAATTTATTTATTTGATATATTTATATCCCACCTTTCTCCTAAGTTGGGATTCGAGGTAGTTTCCAACATTTAAAAATGTCATTATAAAATGCAGAATGTATTTATCTTTAGTGCACATGAAATAAAATCTTCATTGACTTAGCTTATTGTGATAATTGACTTTTTCCAGCCATGGACCCTAGAGAAGGCGAAACCATTTCCCCATCACTTGTAAATACCAGTTTCTGGACTGCAGCAGAGTGAGGTATACTCTTCTGCTAAGGCCTTGCTTGCTGGTTGGCCACCATGAGAACAAGATGCTAGCCTAGATGGTCCATTGGCCTGATCCAACAGACACTTTTTGTGCCCTTAACATTATATCAATGGATGGTCTGCCATCCTTCCCCGATCCCAATCTTGTCACATTGTAGTGTCACCTCTGGAGTGATGTGTTGGTACCCGCTTTGCCCAGAAAACCAATGGGACCTTTTGAGAGTTTCTATAGAAGGCATGGAAAGCCTGGTATGTGGGTGGGTGTGTTCAAAAGCCTGGCTAGTTGAAGTGTAGCTTCCCTCCTCACTTGCCACTCAGCCCTTCTCTCCCAAGCAAACCAAACCTGCAGTTAGAAAATAATAATAAACACTTTATTATTTATACCCCACCCACCTGGCTGGGTTTGTTAGGAGATGGTTAGCCTTTCTCTAGAGAAGAAGAAAAAACAACAACACAAACTCCATAATTCTGGGCAGAAAATGATGCCCCTTGTATCTGTTTCCAACTAGGAAACAAAACCCCTCTTTCACCTGCTCCATCCCCATGCAAGAGGAAAGTTTTTCTTTGCTTGGGGAAGGGGAGGTGGCTGGGATGGTTTCATCAGAGGGGCCTGGACCCACTGGAAAAGAAATTTAAGCAGGGGGAGTTTGCATTCTGAACTACAACCCGCTCACCCATTCATTGCCTCACACAATGATTAGGTGAAGGTAAGGTAAAGTTAAACTCCCCTGGATGGTTAAGTCCAGTCAAATTTGACTATGGGTTGTGGCACTCATCTCCACTTTCAGGCTGAGGGAGCTGGTGTTTGTCCGCAGACAGCTTTTCCAGGTCACGTAGCCAGCTTGACTAAACCGCTTCTGGTGCAATGGAACACCGTGATGGAAACCAGAAAGCACAGAAATGCCATTTACCTTCCCGCTGTAGTGGTACCTATTTATCTACTCACAGTGGTAAGCTTTCGAACTGCTACTGTAGGTTGGCAGCAGCTGGGACAAAGCATTGGGAGCTCACAAGAGGCTTGGTGGTTTAGACCACAGCGCCACCCACGTCCCTCTTATACAATGATTAATCCCGTCCTTGCCAACCTGGTGCTCTCCAGTAGGAACATAGGAAGTTGCCTTATACTGAGTCAGACCACTGCTCCATCTAGTTCAGTAGTGTCCGATCTGACTGGAAGCAGATCTCTGGAATCCCAGGCAGGAACATTCCCAGCCTGACTTGGAGGCACTGGGAATTGAACCTGGAACTGAACCTGCATGCAAGGCAGATCCTCTAACCGCTGAGCTATGGTCCTTCCCCATGTTAGCTGGGTGTGATGGGAGTTGTAGCCCAAAAGCATCTGCATGAGCCCAGGTTTGCAAAACCTGGATTAATGCATACAATTTGAAAATTATAATAAAGGTGCTGAGTCCCTTCTCTAACTTAATAGGAATCAAAGTCACCTGGAAGCACGCACATAGCAGCAAGCACCACTTTCCCAGCAAGCTATAAATCTGCAGGATTTGTTTGCTGTGATTTCTGAAAACAAAAGCGAGCGGGCGGTGCCCTACGACTGCTTATTGTCCAAATATTGTTTAAATATTTCATCTGGGAAATGCAGCACCGAAGGAGGAGGCAGACAATAGCTGGCCTGACACAAGATTTATTAGAGAAACTTGGCACCGATAGATTTGTAAGGAATGGAAATATGTTTGTAGAGATTATAGCAGATTTACAGTGATTAATAATGGATTGGACATGGCAGACATCAAAGGGGTTGGCTCTCTCGCAGTTTCCATAGCGGATTGAGGAGGAAAGGAAGATTAACTTCACTGTTTCAAAATGCCTTCAGAAAAAGAGAAGAAAATGAGGTTTCCTTCTAAACAAAGGCAAAGAAACAACATCTCACAACAGCTGTTAGGCAGCGCAGGATCTGCATGCAGATGCCCCTTGTGGCAAATTGCTGAACTGCAGGTGGCAACACTCACAGCAAAATAGCCTTTTGACAGGATGGAGTATAAAGGGCTTCCTGTTTCAACTCAGTTGTCACAGAATCATATAATTGTAGAGTTGGAAGTAACCTAAAAGGTTATCTGGTCTAATCCCCAGCAATGCAGGAATCACAGCTAAAGAATCTCTGACAGACAACCATCCAACCTCTGTTTAAAAACCTCAAATGAAGGAGAGGTTTTGTTTGAGTTCTGGTATGTGTGCACATTCACCAACTTGAGTGGTTTTAAAAAAGGATTTGACAAATTCATGGAGGATAAAGCGATCGGTAGTGATGTTTTCCATCCACTGTTGGGAGAACAGCATCTTGTACTAGATTAGCCTGATCCAGCAAGGTTTTTGTTTGGGGAAGAATATATAGCTCATCCATGTGAGGATGAATGAACTGGCTAGATCTCTAGATCCACAGGGCTAAACACACTCTCCAGCCACAGAGAGCCCCCATTAGAGTATTAAAATCACAGAAGCAAGCGGCAGTATAATTTGGGAATATAGGCTGTTAAACCTTTTAAATATTCCATCCTAGTCTCTTCCAGAGCTTCCCCGTTTCCACCTCTCTTAACATTTAACAGGCCACACTCATTAGTAAGTTTTAAAATGTTTTAGCCACAAAGTTCCAAAGGTCAGGTTCATGCATTTATCCATGCAGCAGCAAGTAAACACGGGCAGAAATCTTGTGCTACAAAATGGGGTGAAATAGCTGTAAGCATGCACTGAGCTTATAATGGGCAAGCTCAGGAACACCCTATTCCTAGATTAGTCTAGGAATACAGATCTGTGGTCTTAACCTTTTCATGCATTAACTAGTGCAAAGCTTGCAAGTTATATTTGACTGCAATTTTCCACATTTTCTATTATATTCTTAACATACCACCATTTTACACCCTCCACAATACAACAGGACTAGCGTCAGTCCATGACATTGTATTTGCACACGTGTGTGTGTGTGTGTGTGTGTGTGTGTGTGTAGGGGGGGGGAATGGTACCTACTATTAAATTGCTAGAGAATATTTAGTGGTAATTCTGCAAGTTTGCCTTATTTTTCTAGGTTTGGTGGTGGGGAAATCTCACCCAAAAAAGTCTTCTCGGAAATTTCAGCTCTGCTGCAGCCATCTCAGAAATGATTATTGGCCCACATCTCTTCCTTTCCCTCCTGATTTCTATCCCAGCTGGCTAAACTTTGCCTTTTGGATGAAAATGCTGCTGAATTGGTGCCTGCCTGAGCTGTAAAGCATGGGGAGGGAAAGGAGGAAGACCCCAAACCTTCCATTAAGTGTCATCAAGCAGCAAATATGCCCTTCCCTACAAAATTAAAACAACCACACTCAGTACAGCTATGGAGAAAAGGAAGTGTGGAACTTGGAGAGTAACACAAATTTTTTTTTTAAAAAAAATGCGTTAAGTCCTACCTAGAAGATGGTTAGCTTTGCTCTAGAGAGGAAAACAAAGAGGTATTTGATGTTCCATCCTTATGACAGGCCAACTTCCCCTGTTCTTTTTTTATGAAGACAAATGGTCGAGATTATCAAATGGGAGAGTAAAGCCTGTGTAATACATCTCACCTAAAGTGAGCCGTTTGACAAAGTTCCTCACAGCTTCTTTGTAAACAACATTCCATCCCTCCAACCAGCACACAGAGGTCTTTATTATGGGACCTTCCTTTGCAGACCCTCTGCCTCTGAAGTGCCCCCCATGGAGCATGGCCCCCACGGAACTGATTTATGCTCAGAGGAGACACACTTCGGTACATTCAATGTTAGTCCTACTCAGAGTGGACATACTGAAATTAATGGATTCAAGTTAGTAATTCCCATTAATTATGTCTAGTCTGAATAGGACTAACTTTGGAGGTACCCAAGTGCATCTCCTCTGAGCATAAATCAGTTAAATACAGCCTGGGGTCATCAAAGTTTAGGGTGACATGGCAGTATATCAGTAGAAAAGCCACAGTTCCACAGTGATAAAAAGGTAAAAGGACCCCTGACCATTAGGTCCAGTTGTGACCGATTCTGGGGTTACTGCACTCATCTCGCGTTATTGGCCAAGGGAGCCGGTGTACAGCTTCCAGGTCATGTGGCCAGCATGACAAAGCCGCTTTTGGCGAACCAGGGCAGCACAAGGAAACGCCGTTTACCTTCCCGCTGTAGTGGTACCTATTTATCTACTTGCACTTTGACGTGCTTTCGAACTGCTAGGTTGGCATGAACAGGAGCTGCAGTATAAAATAAGTCTTCGAAAGTAGGGTACAAGTGCTAGCATTATAACCAGGAAAATTATGCAATTCCCTCCAAAGAGACTGGCTCCCTCCTTGTGATCTTTCCCCTGGCAGGCTAATGCATTCCTGTTCAAACAGGCCTTTGGAAACTATGGTTCAAACAGTAATGCCCACTGGGCTGCTCTCAGGGCAAAGTGGTTTTTATTTTCTGGTTCTGAATGTGCTGTGAATGTATTTCAACCATTGGTTTTAACTAGTTTGTTGGGGAGTTGGGAATGTTTATCCTGGAGAAGAGAAAACTGAGAGGTGATATGAGAGCTATCTTCAAATATCTGAAGGACTGTCACATGGAAAGATGGAGCAAACTTGTTTTCTGCTGCTGCAGAGGGGAGGACCCGAACTAGTGGATTCATACAGGATGGGGGACACCTGGCTTGAGAGCAGTACATGTGAAAAGGATCTAGGAGTCTTGGTAGACCACAAACTTGACATGAGTCAGCAGTGTGATGCAGCAGCTAAAAAAGCCAATGCAATGCTGGGCTGCATCAATACGAGTAGAGCATCTAGATCAAAGGAAGTAATAGTACCACTGTATTCTGCTCTGGTCAGACCTCACCTGGAATACTGTGTCCAGTTCTGGGCACCACAGTTCAAGAAGGATACTGACAAGCTGGAACGTGTTCAGAGGAGGACAACCAAAATGGTCAAAGGCCTGGAAACGATGCCTTATCAGGAACGGCTTAGGGAACTGGGTATGTTTAGCCTGGAGAAGAGAAGGTTAAGGGGTGATATGATAGCCAAGTTCAAATATATAAAAAGGATGTCATATAGAGGAGGGAGAAAGATTGTTTTCTGCTGCTCCAGAGAAGCGGACACAGAGCAATGGATTCAAACTACAAGAAAGAGGATTCCACCTAAACATTAGGAAGAACTTCCTGACAGTAAGAGCTGTTCGGCAGTGGAATTTGCTACCAAGGAGTGTGGTGGAGTCTCCTTCTTTGGAGGTCTTTAAGCAGAGGCTTGACAGGTCTCTTCCAACTCTATGATTCTATGTGTCCAGAAAGGAGATTCTGATTAAACATTAGGAATAACTTTCTGACGGTAGGAGCTGTTTGATGGTGAAACAGGTTCCCTCAGAAAGTGGTGGACTCTCCATTGTTTGAGGCTGTTCAACAGAGGTTGGATGACCATCAGCCTGGAATCATTTAGCTATGATTCCTGCATTGCAGGAGGTTGGGCTGGATGACCCTTAAAGTCCCTTCCAGCTCTATAATTCCATGAATTTATGATAATGGGAATACTCAAATGTTGCTGAATTTTGTTGGTCAGTGTGGAAGTCAAATCTTTGCCATTGGCTGTGAAGTCTCCCAGCATGCTTTGCTGCAGCTTGATCGCTTTGGGGCTTATTGAGCCAAGATTAGCTTTACCCACAAGAAAGATGTCAGCTGTTACAAGCGGAAATCCCCTCTTAAAAGGTTATGGTTGGAAACAAAGGTATTAGAGGTGACAGTGGCCCAGAATCCACATATTGCCCTAGGACAGAAATGCTTGTGACAGGAAGTCTTAATGACAAAGATCACTGCAGAAAGGGAAGGACTTGTGGTATTTAGGTTTCACAGATAATAAAATAAAGTAATGAGTGGAAGATCTGTTGAGCCACCTGAGGACTACAAGACATTTGAGCAATGAATGCAACTCCAAAACTGCCAAATCTATACCAGGACACTAAAATTGCAACATTCAGCTCAGTTAGATGCAGCTGGATTACTGCAATGTGGTCTATGTGGGGCTGCCCTTGAGCTTGGTTTGGAAGCTGCAGCTAGTGCAGAATGCGGTGGCCAGATTGCTAATGGGGGCATCTGGTGTATAACATGTGACACCGTTGTTAAAACAGCTGCAGTGGCTGCCCATCCACTCCCAAGCCAGGTTCAAGGTCCTTGTATTAATTTTCAAAGCCCTGAGCAGCCTAAATCTACGGTACTTCGGGGATCACCGGAACCCTTATTTCCCAGCTCAATCACTGAGATCATCTACAGGAGCATCATTGGACAGTTATCCAGAAGTCTAGGTGAGGCATAGGCAAACTCGGCCATCCAGATGTTTTGGGACTGCAATTCCCATCATCTCTGACCACTGGTCCTGTTACCTTGGGGTGATGGGAGATGTAGTCCAAAAACATCTGGAGGGCCAAGTTTGCCTATGCCTGGTCCAGGCCTTACTGATTTCTCAACCTCCACTAATAAAGGACCTTTGTGGAAGGGTGCAATGTGTGTCTTTGAGCGTAGATGCAGAGATGCATTGCACCACATGAGGGGTTCCAGTAATTCATTTTTTTAAAGATATTTTTTATTAAATTTTCCAAATAAACAACACCAAACAACAGCAAAAACAACAAAAAACAACAACAAACAAAAACATTTTTATTTTTTATTTTGCATTTCATCTTATATTCACCTATCTCAGTTCATTTTGCTCTGCCGAGCTTTGACTTCCCTCCCTCCCATCATTCGGTTTTCTTTCCCACTCTTATCTCGCAGTTCCTTTTAGTCCATCTAGTTAAAAACCAATTCGTAGGTTTTATTTCAGTCCTGCAAGTGTCTTTAAACTTCTACAGTTCTTCTCCATATAGTCCATGAATTTACTCCATTCCTTTTGGAACTTGGTCTCTCCCTGGTTTCGGATCTCACAGGTCAACTTTGCTAACTCTGCATAATCAATCATTTTCGTCTGCCACTCCTCAATCATCAGTGTCTCTTGTAGTTTCCATTTTTGGGCTAATAAAGTCCTAGCCGCGGTTGTAGCGTACATAAATAGTCTCTGATCTCCTTTTGCTATCTCCTCTCCCATTAATCCCAATAGAAAAGCTTCAGGTTTTTTGGGGAAAGGTATACCTAAACGTCTTTTTCAATTCATTATATATCATTTCCCAAAATCTTTTTACTTTTTTGCATGTCCACCACATATGATAAAATTCACCATCTTTATCTTGACATTTCCAGCATGATTTGCTACTCAATCTATACATTTTAGCTAATTTTACTGGTGTTAAATACCATCTATACATCATTTTCGTTACATTTTCTTTCCAAGCGGTACATGCAGTAAATTTCAATGTTTGATTCCACAAAGGGGTTCCAGTAATTCAAAGGACTCCACCCCTTGTAACAATGGATGATTTGCTCACAACTGCTAGCCAAATACTCATCACCAGGCTGTCACTGCATCTTATCTGCTTTCTTGTTTGTACCTTCCTTAAAGCTTCCACACTTGTCAGCATCAGTTAAAGAACCTCTGAAACGGATGAACTACCTAATTACTAACTGGGAGCTGACAGCTACAGAAATGTGTCTCATCAGTGACAGATTGCTCGATATTAATCAAACATTATTATATGTTATGCCTGGAAGGCATTTTGCAAACTAATGAAGATGTGTGTGTGTGTTTGTGTGCTTTCCCCAATCTCTCCTCCATTTTTATCATGATGCTCAGAAGGCTTCAGCAAAAGTCCTCATTCTGCTTCCAAGCGCAGGGTTATAGGAATTCCCAGAAGTCCTAGTTGCTATGGAAATCTTTTAATGCATCAGTTTGAATTCCTCCCTGGAGTTCTCCCATGACAAACTGGACTCATGGTAGCTGTAATCTTCAAGCTGTCGGTGTAAGTGATTGATTGAGCAGAGCTGAGAGAGAGAGAGAGAGAGAGAGAGAGAGAGAGAGAGAGAGAGAGAGAGAGATTTTCTCCAGCAGACCTTTGTGAGGAACTTTCTCCCAATGGTGGACCAGGAAATGAGTGAAAGTTTGCTTGTGCTGTGGGAGCTGACTTCTCAAAACATTTATAGAATCATACAAATTCCAGGCGTGCTCTGGTCCATGGGGTCATGAAGAGTCGGACACGACTACACGACTAAACAACAACAACAACAACAACAACAACAACAACAACAACAACAACAACAACAACAATTCCAGGAACCTCTTTTAACCCAGGTGTCAGAATCTACCTGGCTAAAAACAACTGGTAGTAACGTAGAAAGCCTTTATCATATTCAGCAATAGCTGTGAATCCTGCATTGCAACCGTTTGGATTAGATGACACAGGGTTACTTGCAACTATACAATTCTATGATTTTGTGATGATCATCATCATTTACATGTTTGCCACCTTTCCATAGTTAAACTATGGTCAAGGGAGCTTATGAAACAAAAAGATTTACATAACAAAAGTAATCACATACAATAAATAAAGCATGCCAATAAGTATACAGTAAAATTAAATGGTTTCCACATAAGTCATAACAAGATCTAACAAATAAAGATACAAAAGAATAATAAGAACAGCAAAAATTAGTTATTTCCATTATTGTTATTTGAAGAAAGACATAAAGTTTTTTCGTTTTTTAACATAAAACATAGAATGAAATAACCTTCTTCCATAGTGCTAAAGACAGAAACATTGAATGACAAGTACAGCCTATATATTGAACATGCTGCAAGTCCAAAAAATCTGAGTGCAGAATATACCTACAGATTTTGTTAACAGACTAGGAAGCAGAATTGAGATAAGCCATCTAGAGAGCCTGCTACAATTCAGGAGGACAAAATGCATCTGTATTGCTATTAACAAATGAAATAAATTAAAGTCATACATCCTCAAATCTGGCATTTTTTTTGTACTTCTGCAGACAGCTCTACAATGATGAGTAAGTTTCTCTGAAAGAGCTACATTTCACAAAACAGTATCTCACCCCAAGAGCAGCTGGGCACCCTGAGCAGGACATACAACAAAGATGGTCTCCCACTTTTTCAGCCTCCTCAGCTTGTGTAAGCAGAGTCAATCAGGCCCCCAGAGCCCTCCCAGGCCAGGTGGAAAGAGACTAGCAGGGCTTGCTGGACTCCTAACAAAGATTATGGTATGAACTCAATGACAGATTCAAAGCAGATTCTAATTTGGTTGCTCTTACTACAGCCGTGACAATAAATCCCATCTGAGAACATGGGACAAGGTCCTGGAGTTCAGAACAGTAACAAGAGCTCAAGACTTCAGAAGGTCAATTCTGTGTCCAGGGCAGCTGTCTATCATCTGGTACACAGGCTGAGACCCTACCTGCCTGCAGACTGTCTCGCCAGAGTGGTGCATGCTCTGGTTATCTCCCACTTGGACTACTGCAATGCGCTCTACGTGGGGCTACCTTTGAAGGTGACCCAGATACTACAACTAATCCAGAATGTGGCAGCTGGACTGGTGACTGGGAGCGGCCACCGAGACCACATAACACTGGTCTTGAAAGATCTACATTGGCTCCCCGTACGTTTCCAAGCACAGTTCAAAGTGTTGGTGCTGACCTTTAAAGCCCTAAATGGCCTTGGTCCAGTATACCTGAAGGAGCGTCTCCACCCCCATCGTCCTGCCCAGACACTGAGGTCCAGTACCGAGGGCCTTCTGGCGGTTCCCTCGTTGTGAGAAGCCAGGTTGCAGGGAACCAGGCAGAGGGCCTTCTCGGTGGTGGCGCCCGCCCTGTGGAACGCCCTCCCATCAGATGTCAAAGAAAAAAACAGCTACCAGATTTTTAGAAGACATCTGAAGGCAGCCCTGTTTAGGGAGGCTTTTGATGTTTAATAGATTATTTTATTTCATTTTTCTGCAGGAAAACCTCACAAGACGAACCAACCAAATTTATCTCTGATCCCTGCCCCCAGGGTCCCCCACAGAACCACCACTTTCTAGCAGTCTGATGGACTGTTTTACAGTTTGGGTATCAGCTGTTACATCTTATCTCCAGTCTAGTCATGCCTCCGAGTTATAGCTGGTTCTATAAATAAAGTGAGAATTCTCCCGCAATGTTGTTCTCCTGAAATTAACATGCATCCAGTGAAAATTAAATGGGATAAAATTAAACATATATTTACCTTCTTATTCAATGTGTTTCATGGTACTGGGGGAGCAGCTGGAGGAGGGGTGACCGGAGGGGGTGGGGTGGGTGGCAATGGAGAAAGAAGCAAAAATCCTAATGTTGACATTTGTGAAGCAGCCTTTCAAGCTGATAAGAAAGCATGAATGATTCATAAAAATAAAAGAACAAAGGCGTTCTAATTAACCATCCCAGGAAATGTGTAATTTCCTTATGCAAATTACATTATGGGTTTATCACAAGGTTTTGGGGATTTCCCCCCTTATTCTGCTTTGCCAGATCCATCTTGCGACCAGGCTGCAGCTAAGGGAAAACATACAGGCAAACTAAACAAGGAGCTGATAAAATGTAATAATTGAAGTGTGCGGGAGGGTGTTCCTGATTCCCCCCCTCCCTTCGCATTCACAAAACCTGATTTAGAAATCAGTCCTGCTGCAGAGAATGGAACATCAATTATTTAAAACAGTCAGCCACTGAGATTCTGTAAGTAAGACAGCTAGAAACTTTGCTGCTGGACAGTCTCCTTTCCAACACCTAACAATGTTCCACTCCAGGAGAACAGCAGGTAAGTCCCCAGAAGGGCTATTTCAGATGTTTTGCAGAGGCAAGTCTGGCTTTGATACAGGGAGATGCAAGCAATGCAACGATGCAACAGTTAGCACACTTAAATAGTCAACAAGGAGTCGTAACCAGTGCTGGGCTGAGGGGGTTGCACTTTTTTTGGCAGTTTCGGAGGGGGATCAAAGAGGCTAGAGGGAGAACTTTGAGGACATTTTATGGGGGAGGGGAATGGCATCAGGTCCATCTAGTTCAGCACTGTCTAAACACAAAATCAAGCATCACAGGGAGAAAGTGGATAGAGGAAAGCTTATCTCTCCCTCTCTCAAAACACTAGACACCCAATGGAGCTGAATTTTGGAAGATTTGAGACAGATAAAAGAAGGTCCTTCACACAGTGCAGAGTTAAACTATGGCATTCATTCCCACAGAAGGCAGTGAAGGCCACCAACTTGAGTGGCTTTGAAAGAGGGTTTAGCAAACCAATGGGAGAGATGGCTGTCAAGGCAACTGGTGAGTTCCCTAGCTTAATAATGTGCTATGGAAAGAAGAGTTTTCCCTGAATCCTCCAACATCCCTGCCTCTGACTCAGAGGATGAGCTCCCTGAAGGACCTTTGCTCCCACAGCCCTGCAGAAGCCAAAGACTTAAAAGTAAGTTGATGTCCCTTTAACCACTCAGCAGGTATGTCCAGGGAGGCAAAACCTATCACATTCCAAGTAGTCAGCTTAATGATTCATTGCACTCTAGTTCCCAGCAGAGGCTGCATCTCCTGTAGCAGCCTTAGGGTGGAGAAGGCTTAGGGCAGCAGTGCCCTATTGAAGCTATCCAAGGTCCTGTTCTTGTATTGTTGTGGTTTAGTCATTTAGTCATGCCCAACTCTTCGCGACCCCATGAACCAGAGCACGCCAGGCACTCCTGTCTTCCACTGCCGCCCACAGTTTGGTCAGACTTCTGTTGATAGCTTCGCACTGTCCAACCATCTCATCCTCTGTCGTCCCCTTCTCCTTGTGCCTGCCATCTTTCCCAACATCATGGTCTTTTCCAGGGAGTCTTCTCTTCTCATTAGGTAGCCAAAGTATTGGAGCCTCAGCTTCAGGATCTGTCCTTCCAGTGAGCACTCAGGGCTGATTTCCTTCAGAATGGATAGGTTTGATCTTCTTGCAATCCATGGGACTCTCAAGAGTCTCCTCCAGCACCATAATTCAAAAGCATCAGTTCTTTGGTGACCAACCTTCTTAATGGTCCAGCTCTCACTTCCATACATCACTACCAGGAAAACTATACCAATAAGCTAACATGGTGCCCTTTAGATATTGAGCAAGAACTAGCCAGGCAGCTGCAAGAAGGTAGCAAATAAGAGACTTTACTTGACCTTTTCCAATGTTGTGTTGGTGGAAAAAAGTTTAATGGGGCTAGTTCCAGAGATTTTGATAGCTGCTGTCCGGTTATTTTAGTAATTTCTGCAAAGACCGCAGTCCAAAACTGTGATGCATTTTTCCCCACAAGATGAAACAGCACTGGTTACAAAGGATGATGATGGTGATTTATTAAATTTGTATACTGCCCTTCATCTGTAGATCTCAGGGTGCGTCACAACATAAAAATACAAGATAAAAAACACAAAATACATAATCAGTTTCCTCCAAGGGCGCATGGATTTGGTCCGCAACCACCTGCTCAAGAATCTTGCCCAAGAGGAGGTGATTAGCAAACTGGCCAGTAGTTTCTTAGATTTTCCAAATCCAGGGAGGGTTTCTGGAGGAATGGCTTTACCACTTCCTCCTTCAAACAGTCAGGGACCACACCCTCTTGCAAGGAGACATTAGTCCCCTCCCTGGTCCAGATAACTGTCCTTTTTCCTGCTAGTTCTTATCAGTCTAGAGCAGGGGTCAGCAACCTTTTTCAGCAGGGGGCCGGTCCACTATCCCTCATGTGGTGGGCCCGACTATTTTTTTTTGGGGGGGGGGATGAAGAACGAATTCCTATGCCCCACAAATAACCCAGAGATGAATTTTAAATAAAAGCACACATTATACTCATGTAAAAACACTGATTCCAGGACCATCCGCGGGCTGGAATGAGAAGGCGATTGGGCCGGATCTGGCCCCTGGGCCTTAGGTTGCTTACCCCTGGTCTAGAGGGGCAAGGGTCCAGAGCTCAAGTGGTCTCCCTGATTGATCCAAGCACCTTGTTCACATCCTTGAGCCTTACTAATGGAAACTCATCCAACACAACAGGACAGTGCTCTGGATACCCCATGGATTCTATCTGCTATAAGTGGATTAAGGCTTCCCAGCTTGACCTGTATGAACCCCATATTTGCAGCTAATGTTCCCTAACAACTGGGAGGAAGGAGGAAGAAGAAGCATTAGTCATTGTGAGGGAGATAATCTTGGACAAACAATTGAATTAAGAAGCAAACTGACCTCTCCTTCTCTATCAGTTTCGCTTCAGATCTCTCCTAATTTCTTACATCTTGGAAGGAAGCCTTGAAAGTTCTGTGTAGGCAGACCTGAGAGATGGATGAATTGGTTCATTCCTGGTGCTAGTCAATTTCAGTTCTACTTATTCATAGGGCTGTTCCATCCCATTTCCTCATTAATCTACATTTTTAAGGCACAAAAATTGCATTTAAATAAGTGTCTTATCTCAAACACATGCATTTCTAAATGTTATTTTATCAGAGAATAAACATTTTGCTACATTCTTTCCCCTAGCCAAGTAGTGTATTGAGAAATGCAAGATCTGGTGGATAATTATATTCCCATCTACGCATCAGTCTGAGATCATGTAAGTTTACACTGGAAGTCATGGAAATCAGATGCATGCCATGTTGTCAGCACATTGAATGATTATTCTAGACAGCTAAAAGAAATTACTTCTTCATGCAGCGCATAGTTAAATTATGGAACTCCCTCCCACAGGAGGCAGTGATGCCCATGATAACTATGCTCTGATGCCACTGTTGGAGGCAGTGTGTCTTTGAACCCCCTTTATTGGAAACTGCAGAAGGGGAGAGTTTCTGGCCAGCTTGAGGGTTTTCCACAGGCATTTGGCTGGCCACTGTGAGAAGAAGATGTCAGACTAGATGGGTCATTGATTGGCTCGTCTGTGTTCTTACGTTTTTACAGCTAAGCTATGGTATTAACTTCAATGATATGTGTTGGTGGTCATTCTTTTGGCCTCTTGATGATCACTATATTCATTCCAGTAGCAAAGGCAGTATGCCTCTTAATACCAGTTACTGACAGACAGTGCCCACCCCCATGTTGCTTGTAAGTAAAAGGGCAGGAAGGTGGAAGGCTAGCTGAGAGGAGAATGAGGTTGGTGGGACACTTCCCCATTAACTATAATGGACTATCCACCACTGCAACAACAACAATAATTTCAGAGGCAGGGGGAAGGAATGCTTAAAATATCTCTGACAGATGGTGTTTGGCTTTTCCCTAAAAGCCTTCAGGGAACAGGGAGATAGTATGTTCCCTCCAACTTACATCCCCTTGCTGCAGTGTTCTGAGAATTAGAAACATCTGATCTGCATAGAAAACCTATTTCTCCCCTTCTCTTTCATTCTTTCACTCCAGTACCTTGGAGAGTTGCCTCTCCACATAGCAGGCATCAGTTCCAACCCATTGCTGCTATGAAACAAACACTCTGATTTCCCCATTTGGAGCCTGTATAGATATCATTTTGAGTTGGTTTCTGGTCTCCTTGTTTGCACGAACAGTGATTCCCTGGAGATGAAACATCCTGTTGGCAACTTTGACACCCCCCCCCCAAAAAAAAACACCACCTGAGTGTTTTGCATTTTCAATATGGTAAACATCTTATTATTTGAGCGAGACTGGTTTTCTTACAGCAGGTTTGAGATCAGGATTATAATGACTGTGGTGAATCTTAGACAGAGACCTCCTCCCATCAACACAATTACTTAATGGCCCAGAAGATGCTCTCAGATGCTGGCTTTGAAGCCCTTGATCAGTCAATGGATTTTGCATCATTGCTATGACAATTGTTCATTAGGACTGTGCATTATCCTCCCCAACCTGGTGCAGAGCCCCATTGCAGAGCCCCAGATTGGCCCCAACACCTGACCTGACCCGGATCCAGACCTGAATAAATTCAGATGGCAGAGCTGATGTTTAATTAAGGTTGTTGATTCTTTTAAACAGCTGGTGAGTGAAGGATTCGATCCTGCTGGGCTCTGCTTCCCTACAATGAGCATGCTGGTGAAGCAGACCCCCCAAACCAGCAAGACTGTACCCAAGGCAATCCAAGGCTGCCTCAACCCAACTCAGTCAAAGCTCAGATCAGTCCAAATCAGTGCAAGTCAGTATCAAGAGTACATGACTGATACATTAAGAAGACCCAACCACAAACCAAACTGTGGGTTGTATCCCAGTGGTAAACCTATTTGGAGTAAACCCATTGAAATAAATGGACTTAATTCACGTTGGCCCAATAATTTCAATGGGTCTACTCTGAGTGGGTCTTAGTTGGATACCACTCTGAATGGCTTATGGCCCACCCCACTGCACCACTGTGAGGACCCACACACCACCCCTCAGCCAGGAAAAAAACACACCCTAGATTGCCTAGCAGAATGCATTTTGTTCTTAATGGCCAGTGCATCCTGCTTCCTCTACTTTTCTCAACAGCAACAAAAATTAGTAATTCTAATCTAATTTCTTTTCCCTCCTTGCCCTCTCCTGCAATGGCACATTTTTAAACTGGCATAGAAACTGGACATTAATGGTGCAATGGATTTATTCTGCTACTACAGTCCTGAATAATGCATTTCTAAGGTATGACTAAGTAACATGGAGACCCAATTGCCTGCTTTATACTTCTCCAGCTTCTCAGCTTGTCGAGTTGAAAGTAGCCACGGGGGCTTCTCGATTAATCCTGAAACAGAACGTCGAATGCACGAAATTGTTTTTGTTCCCTTTGCCACCTTGGAGCTGAATTACAGTTGGACAGATCACTGACATGTCTTCCTCCAGTGCTGGCTGCTTTTGACTGGCAGCAGGCTCTCCAGGGGTCCAGGTGTGGGCCTTTCCCACCCTGCTACCTGTAATGAGTTTGGATCCATAAATGTACACCCACGGAATGAAGACAGGCAGGCATTTGAAGCAAGAGTCAGCCAACAGCTTGTTCGGCAATCCTAGGCCTCCCTCTGCTCCGTCAGGGCATGTCCACAAGATATTGATTTCTAAGAAGCAACTAGCCTCCCAAATAAATGAACACCTCTAAATCCTAAACTGTTGGCACATGTACACCACAATACCTTTGAACTAAACACATTTGGAAATGGCACTATCACTTGGACGTCAGATGCTACAGGGACAGGGACATCACTCCAGAGGTGACACCATACCCTCCAACATTTCTCCAATGAAAACAGGGATGTCCCATTCCAAAATGATGAGTTTACTATTTATACCCCACACATCTTGAGCAAAGTGCTCCCTGTTCCAACAGCTCCATTGGCTACCAGTCTGTTTCTGGGCACAATTAAGTGCTGGTTTTGACCTATAAAGCCATATACAGCTTAGGTCCAGGCTATCTGAAAGACTGTTTCCCCTCATACAAACCTGCCCAGGCTCTGATATCTTCAGGGGAAACCCTTCTCTTAGTCTTGCCACCCTCACAGGCACACTTTATGTGGATGTGGGGGTTGCTTCCAGGCTTCCAGGCTTTGGAACTCCATTCCTAGAGAAGCTGAACTGGTTCCCTCCTTGTTGTCTTTCTGCCGATGGGGGTGGGGTGGGGGCACAAGCAGAGCCTGGACACAAGCCCAGGAGATGGGCGTGGGGGCGGGGAGCTGACCTTTCCTTCTTTAGGGAACTTTCCTGCCTGAACTGTGTTGATTTGCTTTCTTCCATTTCATTGTTGTTTGCAGAGCTTTCATGTTGTTATATTTCAATAAATACAACCCTTTTTTCACCACAGTTATATTGTCTTGAGTCTTCTTTATGTGTGCAATTTCTACCTTGGACCCCTGTCCAGGTGGTATCAACAGGTTGTCCCATCACGGTAACACTAGAAATTCATCAAAAACAACCACCAGTCTCAACAGCTTGTTGCTTCTCTTCAAAAACTCCTAAAGAGCTCTCTCTCTCATATATATATATATATATATATATATATATATATATATATATATCGGTATATATATATATACAGAAATCTAATATGAAATTTATGTAATAATAGGACTTGTTGAGGAGAAACAGCATGATCTGGAGGAGGACACTAATATGGTGAGGTAGCTGGCTGGATTTTTCTAGCCTTCACTTTTCAACAGCCTGGTGAATCACAGAAGTATTTTTAGAGATTTAAGCAACTTCAAGTTATGAGAAAGATAAATAAATGCTGAATGTCTCCAACAAGTCGGGGCGCTTCCAGATGGGTCATTGTATAACTGGTGGTCATAACTGATGAGGGCGGAGAGGGGGACACTTGTTGCTGCAATCAAGGAAGCTCTCTGCCAAGTGGTGCAGATGGCCAGCAGCTGAAGAGCAATAAACATCCATGTCTGGAAAGGCGAGGACATGTGAAAGCCAGCAAGTCAAAGGCCCACACAGAGAATTCAAGACTGAACTCGGAACAGGGAGAATGAGTGTATTCATTTCAACGCAAACCTGTACATTTCACACCTCTTGAAACACAGCTATCCTTTTACAATGCTGCCCCCACCTGCACACCCCAACTCCCCTGGGCAGAAGACTCAGAATGGTTTTGCTCTGGTGTCAAGGACTGGACATCGGAGGAGGAATGGTGGAGACTGCCTCCCCCTTCTCCTGAACCTTCCTGAGAAGAGGAGGACAGTATAGATTTACAATGGTGGTTTGCAGAGGGTCACAGCTCAGAGATAGAAGAGGGGCAAAGCTGGGAAATAATGGGAGAAGCAGAGCAGGAACAGCTGGCTTACACGTTATCACTAGAGAGCATTCCAGACCCCCCTTCTCCCAGAACCCGGAGACCAATTAAAGTAGGAGAGCAGAGAGCTAAGAGGCAATTAGCCCTAGGCAGCCACAGTAAGGGGTGTGCTGTTGACGACTGAGAAGGGAAGGGGGAGGAGATTACTCGGAGCAATGCAATGACCCAAAGAGGCTGCATTTCTATGCCTCTCTCTGTGAATATTGAATAAAAAGACATAGATAAGAACTTCTTGTCTTTCCATTGCTGACACCCTGCCATGAGGGAGGGGGATCAGATTCCCTGAAGCCTGACATCTGGGGAGAAGTTAGGGAAGGGCCAAGCAGGCTATTGGGCCAATCAGGAAAGGAAAGAAGCCGGGCTTTATAAGCTGGCTCCACCCCAAACCTTCAACACTTCTCTTTGCCACATCCATCCTCCCTCCCTGTCCAGTCTGGACTTTGCTAATTGCCTGTTTGAGGGCTCAGTAAGAATTTAGAGAGGAGCATCTGATTGGGCTTGGGACTCCTCTTTTCTACCTACTCCATACTGCCAGGAGTCTTATTCTTGGAACAGTTCAATTGGCTTTCTGCCCAATTGCTATTAGGTCAAAGGCACTCTTTGTCTCCTTTGCCACCTTTGTTGTGGGTCCTTTCAGATGCCCTTTAAGCTTGGCAGACACCCCAGAGTGAACCCTGACATGGCAAGGCCATGGCACACTTGTTAGGTTCACAAACCCAAGGACGAAGCGTTCCTTTCATTCCTTTGCTGTGAGGCCACAGGTGGATTCTGAAATGATGCCCAGGAGTGAGGAGGGACCCAGTTTCTCCTGCCTTAATGAACTTCCCTGCCTGGGCTATAATACATTTTTTCATAATTATGCATATTCGGTTGTTTGCAGATCCACTATGCCAGCGGTTTCCAACTGTAGACCCACTGGTTTTCAAAATCTGGACCCCCTACTTTTGAAAAATAAATAAATGATATCTCTATGCTAGTTTGTGTTATGTGAACAGTGACATGGAGCCAGGGGGGTTCGCAGACCACCAATTGGGAACCACTGTGCTGTAGTTATATTTGAATAAATATAACCTTTTCCACCACAGTTGTGGTTTCCTGAGTCTTCATTGCAGGTGTGCTGTTAACTTGCACTTCCCTAAACTTTGCTGTGCAGTTCTCCAATCAAAAGTCACATACAAAAATGTGTCTATTAGGAGTGAGTGTGTGTAAAAATGGATAAATTGCTGAAAATGACATACAAATGCATTGTACGAGGGGATATTGTTTTGGAAAATGTATATATTAGGAGAAATGCACACGAAAATGCTGACAAATTTCTGGCAAGGGCTTTTTAACAAAAGAAATATGCAAACTGATGCAAAAATGTTGCAAATGGAGCTTAAAGTTGGAAAACGAAACACAGAGAAAAAACAAGCACAAAATTGACAAATGTGTTTTATTTCCCAGCCCAACCTGGCGATGTCAGATATTGAACGAGTTTTCTACATGCAAAGCTGGTGCTCCACTGCTGAGTTGTAGATGCTGCAGTTGAACACAGAATGCTGTTTTCTGCCAAGTCAGACGACTGGTCCATCTAGCTCAATATTGTCAAGACTGACCGGCAGTGGCTCTCAAGGGTTTCAGACAAGACTCTTTCCTAACCATACCTGGTGATGCTGGGATTGAATCTGGGACCTTCTGTGTGCATTACATACATGTTCTTAATCAAACTCAGAAGCCCCCAACACTAGAGAGTTGATGGGCTTAGCGCTAAAGGGCATTTGCCTTCTGAATGTTCAGTTCCTAGACCAGGCATAGGCAAACTCGGCCCTCCAGATGTTTTGGGACTACAACTCCCATCATCCCTAGCCAACAGGACCAGTGGTCAGGGTAGATGTCCTAGACTCATCCCACACTAGATTTCCCCCGCTTTCCCCCAAGAAACAGACTTTTTAGAAGCCTGGAAGAAGCCCAAAGAGAAATTATACACACACACTGTATGCTTTCCAGTTTTTCCTCTGTGTTTCCAAAATTAACATGACTGAGACAGCTCTCCCCCCCCCCCCCGGTACCTTTTAAGCAGTGCCTGAAGGCAGAAGACCAAGCAGAGCAGCTGATCTCAGAAGGAAATAAGGCAGCATCTTGAAGACAGAGGAGAGTGAAGGAGTCTTTGGCAGATATCGAACAGAGAGGTGAAAGGTGATTTTCTAAAAAGCCATTAAGTGATGGGATGGGATGATGTGTATATATAGATACACACACAATCTTGTTTGCACTTAATTTCAATTAACATCCCTCTAAGGGCCATAAATTTTATCTTTACCCACAAGGAGGTTTAAAATATAGATGAGAAGAAGGATGGAGGGAAATTTATTAAAGGTTCATCAGATTCAAGGATGTTGCAGGAAAGAGTAGTCTTGTGATCCTCTGAACTGTCCTTGCTGGTATTGTGAATTTTGCAGCTTCATCTAATGGGGAAGAGCATTGCTAGTTCAGTGGTCTATGCAAAAGGTTACAGGTTCTAATCCCAACATCTCTCCAGGTAGATGTGTAGAGGCAGCTTGAACCTGGGTACAATGTAATGTGTAAACAAGGGTTTTTTGTTTTGGGGGTGGGTGGGTAGATAAGTAATGTAGACATGTGCTAATTAGCAGAAAATGCCCCGTGAGCTATATTGTGCGTCTTAACAAAGCATATTCTGCCTTCTCTAAAAGTTCTTATCCTGCTTATTTAAAGCAGGCATTGCCTGATTAGTTGGGTCCCCTTACATTTCACCTGAAGACTGCCAGGAGGTTTATGAATAGATTTTTCTACTCCTCACCCCGCTGCTTTCGCAGCCATCCCTCCCACATGTCCTTGCCTTTTCGGAGCTTTGAGAGCAGAGTATAGCTAAGAGGAAACAAAGCAAGCCTTGAGTAAGATTGAAAGCAGACCCAAGGGCATTCTTCCTCTTTACACAAGTGATGAAAATTTGCTATCTGGCCTGATTTTTAACATGTTGGAAATGCAGTAACCCAGAAAAGCAAAGCCATAATGAAGAATATATATATATATATATATATATATATATATATATATATATATATATAATCTCCAATTAACTAAATGTGACGGATTTAGCAAAACGGGTCTCTGAACAAAAGATGAACATCAATGTCAGTGCTGTCATTCTTGAGCTTTCCAACCCCTCCACACCTGAATTAAGAAAAGTAGAACCTATTACCAACCATGCTGGTTTTATCCCGGGGTAGGGGCAGAGTGATGAGATACTAGGAGACACATTTTGAATAGGCGTCACAGGTGACAAGTTGTGTCCAACATTGTGGGGGCTGTATGTGTACTCAATGATGGTCGCATCAGGAGAGGCCAGCCAGGCCTCCTCCTGATGCGACCATCACACACCAGGTCATGCTGGTTGGCCCAGGGCAACATCCCACCAGGGCCACACAGCTTCTGGAGATGTTGTGAGGCCCTGGGCAACATCCTGCCAGGCTTCATCCATGAGATTCAGAGGGCTCAGCCCAGGCCCGGCTCGCCCATTGACTCTAGTGGCGTGTTGCGCCACGGCGCCTGGGCGATCAGGGGGCGCTGAGGGGCACCCCAGCAAGTGGGGGAGCTGTGCGGCGGTCTCCCTTTTCCCTCCACCAGCCACGCCGGGAGAGCAGGGAGGTAAGCGAGCAGAACAGGGGCACTAGGACCCTGTTCCGCTCTGCAGCGCCAGGGTCATCCCTCATCCCGGCGCTGCGTTTCATTGGTAGCGTTTCATTGGTAGAGGTGACGCCACATGGCAGCACCTCTACCAATGAAACGCAGCGCCCTGTTGGCGGGAAGGAATGCAGCCCCTGTTATCGCAAGGAAACGGCTGTGGACCCAGCAAGTGGCGGAGTCGTGGGAGACGGCCGGGAAGGCGCCGGCGCGGCGCGGCCTGCCCAGGCACCCCGGCCTGCTGGGAGAAGGGAGGAAGATCCGGGCGGAGCAGCGGCACCCCCTCCCCCACTCAATTCAGCATCGGACAGGCAGGCAGCCTCCGGCACAGCGCGGCCCCGCTGTGAGGTGTGTGGGCCACCATGAGGCTCCCCCCGCCACCCGGCATGCCAGGTAAGAGCTTTCCTTCTTTTAAGAGTGGGGGGGCGCCCAAGGGATCCCTTCACCAGGGTGCCCGGTGACCTTAAGACGGCCCTGGCTGAGCCCCATGCCAATAGACATGGGGGGGGGGGTTGTAGAAGCCTCAGCCCTATAGAGTTGTCGTACCTGATGGGAATATGGCAGGAAGAGAGCAGATTCTGCAGCTTAGAAGACTTGAGATGGCTTTAAAGGGGAATTGGAAAAAAATTATGGAGGAGAGTGGTGTAAATGGCTACTAGGCTTGATGGCTATGCTTCTGAATACCAGTTGCTGGAAACCACAGGAAAGGAGAGGGCTCTTGTGCTCAGGCCCTGGTCACTGGCTTCCCATAAGGGGTACCTAATTGGCCACTGTGAAATCAGGATGTTATATACTGTATATATTCCAATAGTTTATTTTAGTGATGGGCTAAGGGACCCAGGTGGCGCTGTGGTTAAACCACTGAGCCTAGGGCTTGCTGATCAGAAGGTCGGTGGTTTGAATCCCTGTGACGGGGTGAGCTCCCATTGCTTGGTCCCAGCTCCTGCCAACCTAGCAGTTCGAAAGCACGTCAAAATGCAAGTAGATAAATAGGAACCGCTACAGCGGGAAGGTAAACGGCATTTCCATGTGCTGCTCTGGTTTGCCAGAAGCGGCTTTGTCATGCTGGCCACATGACCTGGAAGCTATACGCCGGCTCCCTCGGCCAATAATGCGAGATGAGCGCGCAACCCCAGAGTCGGTCACAACTGGACCTAATGGTCAGAGGTCCCTTTACCTAGCTGAGTCCTTAGTTTCACAGTGGAGTAGGGATTTGAACCCTGGTCTCCCAGGTCCTAGGGTGATGCTATAACCACTATACCACAGTGCTCTCACTCTGCACTGTTATATGTGTCCAGCAGCTTTTCCCACACAAACACAAGGCTTCCAGAATTCTCCATCTCCCAATCCTGGTCCCTGGAAAAATTCCATTTGTTAAAATCAAAGAGACAAGTTATCCCCCCCCCCCCCAGCCTAGGTGCTCTGCATTGAAACGCTTTAATGGAGTTTTGGGAATTCAGCCATGAGGATCAGAATACGGAGAGATAATGGCTCCTTACCTCACAGAAAGGTCTCCATTTTAAAAGCATTTCCTCCCCAATAGTTTTTCCTTCATTAAGAATCTGCAAAGGTTCAAAGATGCCACTCAAGAAACAAGCAAGCGAGGGAGGTTTTTGTCCATATTGTCATTCCCCATGGCAGACAGCCACACACCACAATGCTCTTCAAGTGCCTCTGTTCATTACAGATGGTCCCAATTGTCTTCTGCCTGGCCTGTAGGGTTGCCATTTTCACCACGTGACCATAGGGTTGCCAGACTCAATAGAGAACAGGACTTCTGTGCCTTTAATTGCCCTGCTGTCTTTTGAGTCTGGAAACCTTAAAGAGAAACCAGCAGACCCTTTGCTTGGAAATTAAACAAAGGGTCTGCTGGTTTTTCTTTAAGGTTTCCAGACTCAAAAGAGAGCCGGGCAATTAAAGGCACAGAAGTCCTGTCCTCTATTGAGTCTGCCAACCTTATGTGACCACAGTGTACTAGGGTGGCCATGTGTCCTCATAGATCTCATAGACCCAGGGTCTCCAAGTGTCCCTATTTTCCAGGGACAATCCCAGATTTACAGAAGCCATCCCAGTTTCTGATTTGATCCCAGAATGTCCCGCCTTTTCTTAGGATGTCCCTATTTTCATTGGAGAAATGGAGTTATATCACACCTGAGCCAAGGAGACCTTTAGAAGACCTCTGGAGGCAGCCCTGTACAGAGAAGTTTTAAAATGTTTTATGATTTATTATGTTTTATATATGTTGGTAGCTACCCAGAGTGGCTGGGACAACCCAGTCAGATGGGCAGAGTATTATTATTATTATTATTATTATTATTATTATTATTATTATTAAATAGGGTGTCCCGATTTTCATTGGAGAAATGTTGGAAGGTATGTAGACCTTCATATTGGTATTGGACATTAGCATTTTATTCTCCCATGAAATGGAGAAGGGGAGCCATTACTGTAGCTGCCTTACCAATATGATTGTCCAGCTCAGCATCACTGGAGAGGTTGCTGGTTATGGTGAAACTCAGATAGACGAAATCATCTACCACCTCAAGCATATGGTCACTGATGCTGTAACAACTCAACAGACCTCTTTTTGTTGTTATTATTTATTTCATAGCCTTCATAAGCCACTTGATAGTAAAAGCAAACAACTCAATGCAGTTTGCAGAAAGTATATATATAAAAATGTAGAAGGGCTATGGTTGTTATAGTCCACTTTTCTTGGAAACCGCTTGACCGATTCTTCTCCAATTTGGACACAGCGTTCCTTGCCAATACAAGAGTGTTTGCAGAACCGTAAAGTCTCCAAATCGCACACCTAAGACAGGTAAAAACGTGAATTTGTCTTTAAAAACCTAGCGCCCTCCAGTGGACGTGAAAGGAACATATGCCATACTGTGTAGGAATAGTACCACTAGGCCTTTACAGACAAGGCCGAATGGAGGTACTGACTCATCTGGGTGGTGGTTGGGGGGAGGAGGGGGCGAAACATAGGTCGGGACAGAGTTGGGGGATTCACAGGGATGAGCCGTCGGGGGGGGGGGCAGAATAGGACATGGATCGGGACAGGGTGGGGGCTTCACAGGGATTAGCCACTGCAATGCGTGGCAGGGCCAGCTAGTAGAGCAATAAAATTATCAATAAGAACAGGTGTGCCTAAACAGAATGTAGGTGCTGCCAAACTAAGAGAGAAAATTCTTACAAAAGCAGAGTGAGTTTTCTGTGGTCCTTGTAACCTTGCCAGTTCCAAAGGTCGAAACAGTCCAGTAGGCATATATATGGTGCAACATTCCTTATTATTATTATTATTATTATTATTATTATTATTATTATTATTTTAAAATGCTGTTTTTAAAGGGGCAATAGTACATTTGAAGGTGCCAGTTCAACTTCAGAAAGAAGACTGAGTGATTCAGAATTCCATAAAACCAGGAGAAATTCAGAGAAGGAGAGTTTTCAGAATGTGTGTGAACCTGGATGCCTGCTTTGTCGGACTTAGAGGGACTTATTTGTAAGTAAAGAGGCAAAGTCTCAGGCTGCAAAAGGCCAGAGCAGAGAATGGATTTGGTTCCGAGCTGTGTCTCCTGGTGTGAAAGAGTCAGGCGACTTCATTAACCTGCAGTAATTAAGCAAGTGCTCACTTTCCCTCTGCTGTGATTAAAATGTTAACACTTGCTAAAATTAGACAGCCGAGGGGTTTGCAGCTTCTGACTTTGAACACCACGATGTAGCGACTAAAGGATGGATCAACCTGCAAGATTGCTATCCCTACCTAAGGGACACGGGGAGCTAAAGGGGCCTGCTTTAAATGGGCTCGTCCTTTATTCACCTCCCCGCCACACACACACACACACACACACACAAAACCTCTTTCATTTTCTGAAAGAGACAAGAAGGCAAAGGGCACCCCAGTCTCCATCCCTGAAGAGTCTCAGCTTAATCAGTTTATCAGCTTGGGCAGGGAGTGTGAGATGGGCAGGAGACTTGCCAACACCTCCTTGATTAATAAGGAAGGCAATGAAGGCCGACAGTTTGCTCAGGCCACCATAATAGAGTCAGCAACGTCTCTCCATTGAGCACGTGGGCTTTACGGAGTTCTCTGGCACTATTAGACAAAAGTGGCTTCTTGGCAGGTGAATTATAACTCTGGCCATGGAAGGGGGCTGTTCTCCTGAACCTGAAAGCTTATGTTTATTTAAAGGGAATAGTGCATACAGCTGTGGTCATCTCAAAGAGGACAGTCTTTTCTATATATGTATGGCAGAACGAGGTGAATGTACTTACAAGTTTTGCATTGATGGCGGGAGAACATTTTTATTGATTTATTTCTTTGTTCTATTCCATTAAATTTCACACACTGCTTGACTGAAACAAACAAACCTCAAAACTTTTTACAAAGTGAATAGAACAATAAAATCATCAGTAAAAAAACCCTCTTTGAAACATTCAAAAGATAAGCCGAGCAAGCTAAAAACAGATTGAAACATACAGTAACATTCTACATTCCTGGTTGTTGTTGTGGTTGTTGTTGTTTAGTCGTTTAGTCATGTCCGACTTTTCGTGACCCCATGGACCACAGCACGCCAGGCACTCCTGTCTTCCACTACCTCCCACAGTTTGGTCAGACTCATGCTGGTAGCTTCGAGAACACTGTCCAACCATCTCGTCCTCTGTCGTCCCCTTCTTCGTGTGCCCTCAATCTTTCCCAACATCAGGGTCTTTTCCAGGGAGTTTTCTCTTCTCATGAGGTGGTCAAAGTATTGGAGCCTCAGCTTCAGTATCTGTCCTTCCAGTGAGCACTCAGGGCTGATTTCCTTCAGAATGGAGAGGTTTGATCTTCTAGCAGTCCATGGGACTCTCAAGAGTCTCCTCCAGCAACCATAATTCAAAAGCATCAATTCTTCAGCATTCAGCCTTCTTTTCCTTATCTAAACAAAAATGTTTTTAGCAGGTGCCTAAACAGTGCCTACATGATGTCAATAGGTAGGGATTTCCAAAGTGCACATGCTGCCACACTAAAAACAAAACAAGTTCTTACAAATGCAGAACTGGTATTATGTGGCACCTGTAACAGTGCCAATTCCACAGATCAATGCAGTTGAGTGCATATCATAGAATTGTAGAGTTGGAAGAGACCACTAGGGTCACCTAGTCCAACCCCCCTGCAATGCAAGAGTCTTTCACCCAACATGGGGCTCGAACCCACAACCCTGAGATTCAGAGTCTCCTTCTTTACCAACTGAGCTATCCCAGGTCTTTGATATATGTGGGGTCTTGCAGGTTAAACTCGTCCCAATATGTTAAGGGCTTTATATACCAATAGTAGCATCTTGAACTTGGGCTGCCAGCAGATTGCCAGCCAGTGCAGATCTCTGAGCAGAGGTGTTTTATGCTGGCAATGCCTCAATTCCGTCAACAATTATGATGCAACCTTCTGCACTAACTGCAACTTCTGGGTCTAGCTGAAAACCTACCTATAGGAAATACATCCTTGAAGCAGAAAATGAGCAAAACCAGCAGTCTAGTGGAGTCTAGTCTAGTGGCCTATTAGGATGAACAGATCACCACTCCAGGTCTGCTCTGCCACACAGCTAGGTAAAGCAGCTGCCTTAAAGTTGAGTGGCCACGTGGCCATCTTTACAGAGGATAGTCCTCTATTTTAAGGGATAACCAATTGAAAGATATGGGATTGAGTCCAATGCCAGTCCTACTCAGAGTAGACCCATTGAAGTTGGCTCTAAAAGAAGATTAGACAAATTCATGGTGAAGATTCTCAATAGCTAAGCCATGATGGCTATGCGCTGCCTCCAGAGTTGGAGGCAGTGATTCTTCTGAACACCAGTCTCTGGAGACCACAGGAGGGGAGAGTCCTCTTGGGCTCGGGTTGCAGGTTTCCCTTTGGGGCATCTGCTTGGCCACTGTGATAACAGGATTTTGAACTAGATGGGCCATTGTCCTAATTCAGCTGAACACTCTTATGTTCTTAACTGTTTAACTAAACTCTACCCTCCTGTAACTTAAGCCCATTAGATCTAGTCCTGCCTTCTGGGGTGGCAGGGAGCTTGTCCTCATCTCCCCCTAGATGAGAGCCAGCCAGGCATTATGAGAGCTCTAAAATGAATGTGCCCCCCCCCCGCACTACATCCAGTCAATACTGGAAGAGCGGAGCCGTGTCTTCTTTGCCTCACATTGCCTGCATCCCACAACCTCCTGGTCCTGATGGGGAGCCTTAAAACCCTGTCCCCAAAACTCAGCACAGAACAGAACAGCTCTGTCCCATGGGGATGGAGCAGAGCACAGCTTCCACTGCACTCTGCGGAGCATATAATTGGATTACAGCCTTTCCCCGAGACTCGCAGAGCCTCTCCTGTCTATGTGCAACCTCTTTCAGCCTATGTCTTTACTTACGGCTCGATGACTGCCAGCTATGACTGCAAATTACAAGGCGGGAGCCTCCATCTGTATTCAAAAGTGGAGCAGGTGTGCTACTACTATATGGCGAGGGGAACCGAAGATGCTTGTGGTCTGCCTAGACCACATTAGCTGGAGGAGGACCTTATGGTCTGATGGCAATTTTGCCCAATTGGGGAGAGCTAGAGACAGGCTATTTAAGTCAGCTCTGCCCCACTCTCTTCTCTTCCTTATTTAGCATTGCCCACCCACTCTTAAATTGTATGAGTTATTTTAAGGGGAAAGGGGACAAGGCTGCCCAATGGGCCCCAGCCAAAATAACGGCTGGGGCATGTTTCAAAGCAGGGAATGCATTAGGGTACCCAGTCTCGATGATCACAGACAGGAGGAGGAGTTACGCTAGGACCAGACCATGTCATTACCAAGGAATCAAGTGTAGTTGCTGTCTGAAGACGCTCCCAGCCTCTAGGTCTGGTCCTGGATACAGGTATCAACAAGGGTGTCCCACATGACCTTAAGGTGCTGCTGTGCAATGCCAAGTCAACAATTCACAAGATCACTGCAATCTATGATTTGATCATGGATAGAGGAATTGACCTGGCATGTGTAACAGAATTGGTTGGACATGGTAGATGGGCCAATTCTTGCTGCTGCTTGTCCGCCAGGTTTCTCTCATGTACAGCAACCCAGAGCATGTGAGTGGGGAGGCGGGGTTGCAGTGATTTTTAGGAAGTCAGTTTTCACCAGGCATCCTATTAGGGAGACCAAGTTTTCTGAATGCATGTTCTGGAAGTTGGGCAATAGGAACAGTACAGTATTCCTACTAGTGTACCGACCTCCCTGCTGCACCAAGGATTCGCTGCTTCAGGTTTTTGACCGTTTACATGTGTACTTAACCTGAAGCGAACTTTCCCATTGAAAGTAATGGAAAGTGGATTAATCCATTCCAGACGGGTCTGTGGAGTACTCAACCTGAAGCATACTTAACACGAAGTATGAGTGTAATTGGTTCTGGAAGTCCGTACTTAGCCTGAAGCGTACTTAACCTGAAGCGAACATTCCCATTGAAAGTAATGGAAAGTGGATTAATCCGTTCCAGACGGATTACTTAATCCATTCCGTGGAGTACTTAAACTGAAAGTACTCAAACCAAAGCGTACTTAAACCGAGGTATGACTGTAGTTGTGACTACGGTTTGAGTGTCAAATGCTAAATTTGGGGGGATGCACAGGAAGCAGTGTTTGTGGTACAAAACCAGCACACTACTTTGGCGCCAATCAGACAGGTTGGGGTTTGGGGGTGTCTCTATGGCCCCTGGTTTGAGCATCAATTACTCAGTGGGGGGGGGCAGCATCAAAAGCTGTGTTTGTGGCACAAAACAGCACAAAACCAGCACACCACTTTGGCACTGGTTTGGTGCCAATCAGACAAGGTTGGGTTTTTGGCCCTTTACCTGTGACCCCAGTTTGAGTGTCAGTTGCTCAGTTTGAGGGGGCTGCAAAGAAAGCGGGATTTGTGGCACCAAATGGCACAAAACTAGCACAACACTTTGTTATCAGTTTGGGGGGATCTGAAGTTTCAGGGCCATACATTAATGAAGCTATGATCAGGTGGCCATTCAGCCTCTGCTTTTAAAACTTCAGTGATGAAGTCTGCGGCCTTCATCGAATCATAGAATTGTAGATGTGGGAGGGATCTCAAGGGTCATCTAGTTAAACCCCCTGTAATGCTTTCTCTGTATCATGGAGGCTGTAATTCTGGCTTTACACCACAGGCATGGGGGAAGACTAGATGACCCTTGAGGTCGTTTCCTACACTTCTACACGCATGGTTGACAGAGCCAACAAAGCAAAATTTAATTCCTCTTGCCCTTATTGAAAGATAAGGATCACGGAGAAGGAAATAAAACAAAAACAACTTAAGTAATCTTCAATGTGATGTGGAAGAAAGATTCTGGAATACAAATGCAGTTGTGTTTGGTCTCCTGCTTTACAAATGAGTTTTCAAGGATGTGTAGCAAGGAAATAGCAGAAGCAGGGTGAGCCCAAATTTTCATCCAGGATATATGGGCACTGTGTTCGTTTTCCAGAAAAGGAAACTCATTTGCTTTCAGCCTAGTGGCATTGCCCAGTCTTGAACTGGGTTGCTGGGGGTGGTGTTGTGTGAAAACAGTCCTTTGGGTTGTGTGTCAGTGGGCCTACTCAATTAAACCCTACACGTTGTGTTGTGTCTTCAATCCGTGGGTACGGGGGCAAGGGGGGGCACTCTCATCTCTTCCATTCCTTTGTCCATCAAATTTCATGGGCATTTAGGCAGTGTTGAATAATTTCAGAAAGCCTTTTCAAACTCAGGAGGTGGAGGGGGTGGGTGGGACGCTTATCACAGTTAAAGTTCAAGGATGAGTGACAAGTTTGTGAAATAGGTACCTGGTTGGGGAAGCATATTGGTTTGCAAAACTATTATATTTCTGTCACTAGGATGTGTGACTCTCCATCTGTAAAAATAATGACTATCGAGAGTTGTTAACACAGGGGTTTTAGCACAGCGAAGATAAGATGTAAGAAAAGAGATAACAAAATCTTGGCTGATGCTTTGATTCTGCATGCTTTGTCTTCACAGGATAATGGATTCTTTGAGCTGGTTCACACGTGCTGTGCATGGACATCAGTAGATTACTGAACACTTGGCAGAAAATGGGATCCCTTGAAAAGCACTGGGATGTGAGGCTGTGTGCACATATACCTTTCAGTGGTGCGAAAACTGAGGAAGGTGTAGACACAAATGCCAGAGAGAGACTGGTTGTATCCTGTTCCTTTACTAGTCCATAGATTGCTTTTGGTTGGCTTTTCCCTACTTCTGAATTCCAGATTAATGAAGAGCATTTCTGGAATTTATGTACTGTATTTATTTTAGTGATGTGGATGGAAGGGTGGTCTTTTTATTTTTATTTTAAGAGGGAGGTTTCAGAGTTCAGGCCCACCTGGGATCCTTCCTATATTCATAGAATCATAGAATGGTAGAATTGGAAGGGATACTGAGGGATCCAACTCCCTGTTATGCAGGAATCCAGACCTTCCAAGTGTCTCCAAGTGTTTCCAGGGACAGTCCCAGCTTTACAGAAGCTGTCCCAGATTCAGATTTGATACCAGAATGTCCCATTTTTCTTTAGAACATCAGGGGGACCCAGGTGGCGCTGTGGGTTAAACCACTGAGCCTAGGGCTTGCTGATCAGAAGGTCAGCGGTTCGAATCCCTGTGACGGGGTGAGCTCCCGTTGCTCGGTCCCAGCTCCTGCCAACGTAGCAGTTCGAAAGCACGTCAAAATGCAAGTAGATAAATAGGAACCGCTACAGCGGGAGGGTAAACAGCGTTTCCATGTGCCGCTCTGGTTCGCCAGAAGTGGCTTTGTCATGCTGGCCACATGACCTGGAAGCTATACGCCGGCTCCCTCGGCCAATAATGTGAGATGAGCGCACAACGCCAGAGTCGGTCACGACTGGACCTAATGGTCAGGGGTCCCTTTACCTTTTTATCTCCATCAGAGAAATGTTGGTGGATATAGAGTCATGATGCGACCCACAGAGCCAAGAAGATAAGTAGCTGTTCAACCTTTAGAAGACATCTGAAGGCAGCCCTGTACAGTGCCTTGGTTCCCAAACGGCTTAGTTGTTGAACAAATCGGCTCCTGAACGCCACAAACCTAGAAGTAAGTGTTCCAGTTTGCGAACATTTTTTGGAAGCCAAACGTTCGACGAGGCTTCCGCTTGAGTGCATGAAGCTCCTGCAGCCAATCAGAAGCTGTGCCTTGGTTTTTGAATGGTTTCGGGGGTTGAACCGACTCCAAGAATGGATTAAGTTTGAGAACCAAGGTACCACTGTGTAGAAAAGCTTTTTAATGTTTTATTATGTTTTAATATATGTTGGAAGCTGCCCAGAATGGCTGGGGCAGCCCAGTTAGGTGGGTGGTGTATAATAATAATAATAATAATAATAATAATAATAATAATAATAATAATTAATAATAATTAATAATAATAATAATAATAATGGTTGTTGTTGTTATTAAATAGGATTTCATCAGAGAAGTATTGGAAGGGCATGGGAACCACAGCCAAAGAATGCCTGATAGATGGCCATCTCCCATTCCCTGGGAAGAAATAGAGCAGAAAGTTTAAATTGCCTGGGTACAGACTGATGTCAGGGAACTGTACCCTGAACATCAGGAAGGGGAAACCTCACATCTGAGGGACTGAACGTGGCCCTCCATACCTCTCCTCTTTGCCCTTGAGACTCTCCCAAGGCCACACCCACAATTGGTCCTACTCTGCAGTATTGCATCTGTTACTCTGGCCACTTCTGCCTTGGCTCCACCCACCACCAGCCCTATGGCCCCCAGAGGGCTGTCCATGAGGGAATGTGGCCCTTACCTGTGATGCACATGCTGAAAAGCTCATGAAGGAAGTCCTGGTGCCCATCTTCATCAGGTTTCCCCAGGTGAGCATTAAAGAAGCGCACCTGCAGAAACACAGAGGGATCAGAATTCTTAAGTTCACTAATATATTTTCACTGTTTGTTGATTCAGATACTTGTTTTTACTCCATTCGCTTGAATTATATAATAACTACAGAGTATCTCATTAATTCAACTGTATTAGTTCATACAGTAGTTCAGTTAGTTCAATTGCTCATCTGACTCTCCTCATGTATCTTACACTGAGGGCAAGGAAGGGCATTTGTGAGTGATGGAAAGTGAGCAAGGGAACTGAATAGGCTGGCTTCTTTTGCAAGCAGTGCTGAAATATGACCAGAAATGGGAAAGATTTTTTTAAAATTATAAAAAAAACCATGAAATAAAGCAATTCTACTCAGCTCTACTTATTCTACACTCCTATTTGCCTATTATTGTTTTATTAGTGAGACCCTTAAGATCCATAGGTTGGTGTACTGCCCTGTTTCTCCTAAAATAAGACATACCCATAAAATAAGCCATAGCAGGATTTCTAAGTATTTGTGCAATATAAGCCATACCCCGAAAATAAGACATAGTGATAGGCGCAGTTCTGGAGGGCCCCAAGGAAGAGGCAAGGCTGGACGCGTAATAAAAAATAAGACATCCCTGAAAATAAGCCACTGTGGGGTTTTTTTAGGGAAAAATAAATATAAGACAGTGTCTTATTTTCGGAGAAACACGGTATATTTAAAACTGGCCCTTACTTATCCAACCTGTAGGGGTGGAATGGGCCCTAAATCAAGATTAAACAACCCAAAAGCACGAGTATCATTTCTGGAAGGAATCTGTACTTTCCCCGAGTTCTCCGTTTTTCAAAATAACATTTGAGGCATGCACCTGCTGATGTCTGTTTCATTATATTTACTGCAGCTCCTAACAGCATCTTAAACCATCAGGCAGGCAGCAAATCCAGAGATGCTGTCAACAGATGAGCAGTGAGAGACGTTCTTCAAATTGCATGGAAGGAAGCAAGCAGGGCTAAAAGCCTCCAAGTAAATTTCCACCATAAATCCCCCCTAACTGCTGGAACACGGAGGAAGCACATCAGAACAGCAACTCTATAGTCCAAACAACGATCATATCGGAATTTAATTAAGGACACTGGAAGAGCCCTCCTGGATCAGACCAAAGACCCACCTGGTCCAGCATCCTGCCTCAAAGGGGGTCCCACAAGCAGGGTAAGGGAGCAAGAGCAGTCTCTTGTGCTTTCCAGCAACGGGTCAAGAGAGGCATACAGTCCCTGGGAGTGGATGCAAGAAATAGCCAACTTGGCAAGTAGCCATTGAAAGCCATGAATTCGTCTAAGCTCTTTGTCAAGAATTCCTACACCAGCGTGGTGTAGTGGTTAAGAGCGGTAGACTCTTAATCTGGGGAACCGGGTTCGAGTCTCTGCTCCTCAACATGCAGCTGCTGGGTGACCTTGGGCTAGTCACACTTCTTTGAAGTCTCTCAGCCCCACTCACATCACAGAGTGTTTGCTGTGGGGGAGGAAGGGAAAGGAGAATGTTAGCCACTTTGAGACTCCTTTGGGTAGTGATAAAGCGGGATATCAAATCCAAACTCTTCTTCTTTTTCTTCCTTCCCTTGGAGTCCAAGATGTCCTCAGAAAGACAGGCTGTCTTTTGTCAGCAAAAGGCTTGAGGCTCTTCTCATCAAAGGACGCACACTAATGAGGCTACTATGTATTCCTGTTAAGGTAAAGGTATTTGGGACATGGGTGGCACTGTGGTCTAAACCACTGAGCCTCTTGGGCTTGCCGATCAGAAGGTCGGTGGTTCGAATCCCCACGACGGGGTGAGCTCCTGTTGCTCTGTCCCAGCTCCTGCCAACCTAGCAGTTCGAAAGCACAACAATGCAAACAGATAAATAGATATCGCGACGGCGGGAAGGTAAATGGCATTTCCATGCTCTCTGGTTTCCATCACGGTGTTCCATTGCACCAGAAGCAGTTTAGTCATGCTGGCCACATGACCAGGAGAGCTGTCAAATGCTGGCTCCCTTCACCTGAAAGCGAGATGAGTGCTGCAATGCCATAGTTGCCTTTGACAGGACTTAACCATCCAGGGATCCTTTACCTATTCCTATTCCTGTTGTGTGACCTGTCACCCCTTCGGTTTCTGCTGCCTGAAGCAGCTGTGAACCAGCCCTGCACTTTTCTCTCCTTCACTGCATTGTTTGGGGGGTACCCACAGTACTTGAACCAAGTGTATGGTTTGTTTCTAAACTGGGATTTGCTACTTAAATTTGAGCTCATGAGCGAAGGAAAGAACTCATGAGCACGTGGCCATTTTTCATAGTGGCAAACCACAATCTGTCATCCTGTTACCCACATACCCTGATAATATACGTGGGGACCCAGCTTGCAAAGACAAGGGCCATTTGTTTGCAAGGGCTGGTAAAGGAAACAACCCCAAATGGCTTGTTCCATTTTTATCTATTCTAATCACTCCTAACTTCTTTCCCTGATTTCTTTCTGTTTGTGCCTATAACCCTATATAACCTTTGGCATCAAGACCCCTGATCAGATCTCCTCAGTCCACCAGGCAACAGCCTTCACCCTCAGCCCCAGGGGAAAGGGTTACTATGACGATGCCCTGAAGCAATGCTACGCCAGGCACACTCTGGGTTGTTGCGGGAAATGTTAAATAGAACATTATATCCACCTGCCCTAGGGTAGGCCCTGCCACGATTGCAGGTTCTCTAGCAGCAGTCGAATGATGTTAGGTGCTGGTGCCAGGCCTGTCCACAAGAACCAAACTGTGAGTTCTTGCTCGGTTTGATTCTTTTCATTTTGAAGCAACTATCACTTAGCCACACAAGAGCTATTTTCAACACTACAAGCCCAATGACGCAGTGCAGTTTCCTCCAGATCAGAAATGCACAAAGCGCCAGGTTTTTATGGACACTGGGCAATAGATAATATTTAACTAGGCAAAACAAGTTGTGATACACAAAAATTCTCAGTGTTGGGGAGGGAAGCCCTCTCACTCACCACAGTGGTGTTCTCAACTTGGAGTAAAAAGGTAAAGGGACCCCTGACCATTAGGTCCAGTCATGACCGACTCTGGGGTTGCGGCACTCATCTCGCGTTATTGGCTGTTATTGGAGCCAGCGTACAGCTTCCAGGTCATGTGGCCAGCATGACAAAGCCGCTTCTGGCAAACCAGAGCAGCACACGGAAACACCGTTTACCTTCCCGCTGTAGCGGTTCCTGTTTATCTACTTGCATTTTGACGTGCTTTCGAACTGCTAGGTTGGCAGGAGCTGGGACCAAGCAACGGGAGCTCACCCCGTCACAGGGATTCGAACCGCTGACCTTCTGATCGGCAAGCCCTAGGCTCAGTGGTTTAACCCACAGCGCCAGGAAGCTTATTTGTGTGATATAAGGACACTGGTGCCTAAAACATAGTATTGTCTGTACTGGCTGGCAGCAAATCACCAGGGTTTCAAATAGCGGTATTTCGAAGTCCTACCTGGAGATTCCAGGCATTGAACCTAGAACCTTCTGTATGCCATGAATATTCTCTACAACTGAACTGTTATTCTCTCCCTCTACTTGATGTGATGTTGAAAGCAGCAAAGCTTCCCCATTGATGCCAGAGCACCAGGCATGGACTTCAAAAGCTCTAAATGTCTGTGCACAGTTGGAAGTCACGGCCAACACAAAGCCCCACAGCCTCAGTTAAAACGCTAAATTTGAGTTCCCAGCTCTAAAGGGATGTTGTCAGCTTAGATCTCTGCCACCCAAACCCTGAAGGATTGAGTTAGCACATGGTAAGCTTGCAAGGGAAATTGACTAGAAAGGGAACAGTCAACTCTAGTTTGGGTGACTTGTCTTGATTCTGTTTGCCTCTGCTTAGCTTGTCTTCATGAGCTGAAAGCAGGAAGTTAATATCGACATATTTCTGGACGCTGTCAGGAGCATATTGTGAATTCTAAAGCAAGATTTCCCATTCTGCACACTGGGGCGTGCTAGGATGCGATGAGGAAGCAAGCAAATAGTTAAAAGGACATTGGGGGCCCAAATCATCCATCTGCAGGGCAGGGTGTCCACTGTGTCTCTGCATAATTCGTTTTTTGTGGCCTTCTACCCCTCCTAATCAGTCTGCACTGAGGTAATTCTCCCATTCCTTTCAGCCAGGGGTGATTTGATTCCTAGTTACTCCTGATGCAGAGATGCAGAGGAGTTACCATCCTCTAAATTGGCAGCCCTCTGTTGTGTCTCTGCATGAATCACTGCTCTACCCTTGCCTCTTTCTGATCTGTCTCTGCTGAGAAGTGTGTTTTCTCTTTGTATGTCACGTGACTGGCCCATTCAGGAATATAGCAGAATTGCATGCCACACTTTGTTATATCTCTTCAGCCTCTGCCCCCACCCTCTGCTGGTATGTGGCCCCAAGAAATTATCACCACCCGTCTTTATTGTTTCCACAGCAGCCCTGAAGAATGTTGGGCCCTCATTACCTCTGGGATGAAGTGGATGGGAGCTTGGCCATGGGAGTTTGGGGGCCCTTCAGTTTATTTCGGCGAGCCCCCTTCCCACTGATGCACATAAACACATTGGTGAAATAACGATGACAGTTCATATGTGACTCTAAGAACATAAGAGCTTGATGGATAAGGTTTATCTTGCCCAGCATCCTGTTCTCACAGTGGCCAACCAGATTCCTGTGGGAAACCAGCAAGCAGGATTTGGGGACAAGAACAACTTCCTTTTCCGTGTGGTTTACAGCAACTTTTATTTGGAAGCATTGCTGCCTCCCAACTGTGACAGCACAGCTATCATGGCTAGTAGGGACGCAGGTGGCACTGTGGTCTAAACCTCTTGGGCTTACCAATCAGATCCCTGTGATGGGGTGAGCTCCCGTTGCTCTATCCCAGCTCCTGCCAACCTAGCAGTTCGAAAGCACGCTAGTGCAAATAGATAAATAGATACCACTGTGGCAGGAAGGTAAACGGCATTTCCGTGCACTCTGGTTTCCGTCACAGTGTTCCTTTGCACCAGAAGCAGTTTAGGCACGCTGGCCACATGACCCAGAAAGCTGTCTGTGGACAAATGCTGGCTCCCTCAGCCTGAAAAGCGAGATGAGCGCCACAACCCCAGAGTTGCCTTTGACAGGACTTAACCATCCAGGGGTCCTTTACCTTTCATTTTTACCTTTACCATGGCTAGTAGCCATTGATAACCCTCTCCCTCCATGAATTTAAAGCCATCCAAGTTGGCCATCACTGCTTCCTGTGTGAGAGAGGTCCATAGTTTAACTCTGAGCTGCATGAAGAAGAACTTTCATTTCTCTGTACTGAATCTTCCAACATTCAGCTTCACTGGATGCCTATGAGTCCCTAGTCTTGTGAGAGAGGGAGCAAACCTTTTCTCTATCCACTGTCTCCATGCCATGCAGAATTCTATAGACTTCTATCATGTCACCTGCTACTCACCTATTCTCTAATCCAAAAAATTTTTAAAAATTGAAACACTGGAAATTTTCTTTGTAGAGGAGTCACTTCATTCCCTTGATCATCTTGCTTGCCCTTTCCTGAACCTTTCCAGCTCTACAACATCCCATTTGAAGTGAGGCAACCAGAACTATACTCAGTATTCCAAATGCTGCCACACCATAGATTTGTATAATGACATTATGACAGCAGCAGTTTTAGTTTCACTTCCATTCCTAATGATCCCTGACAAGGAGTGGCAGAGGGGTAGCTGTTGTGGGACTCCATCTCCGATCAGCCCCAGCCAGAATGATCAACAGTCAGGGATTATGGTAGCTGAAGTCATTCCATATCTTGA
Source organism: Zootoca vivipara (assembly GCF_963506605.1). Lineage (NCBI taxonomy): Eukaryota > Metazoa > Chordata > Lepidosauria > Squamata > Lacertidae > Zootoca > Zootoca vivipara. The sequence continues at coordinate 73,067,850 of NC_083281.1, forward strand.
AGGGCACCAGATTGGAGCAGGCTGAACTAATTGGAATAGAAACATATAACAATTGTGCATGGTATATACATGATTGAGAAATATGAACAAATCAGAAAATTGTTTCCTAAAGCATCTGTTTCAGTTAAAGAACTAGGTAAATGTGAGCTCTGAAACTTGGATACATCCTGAGTTTTAGTATTCTTCTGCTTCCTTCAGCACTCCATGCAATTGAAACTATTCATCTATAACATTTGTAGCCTATTAAGTGGGAAATACAAATTTCATAGCTACGGATTAGTCTGATCAAGTCTCCTCTGCAAAACGAGCTGAGGTTTATTTGTTTTTGTTTTTTTTTTAAAAAAAAACCCTGCAAACAAGCAAGTAAACAAAATAATAATAATCATCATCATCATCATCATCCCCAATTATGGTGCAGACCAGAATTTGGCCTGTGCCATATTAACATGTCCTATTGGTAGTTTATCTCATGCTCTATAATGTACATCTATTTTGCCAGGAGATAACAGGTTACATGACAGCTAAACTCTCATGAGGGAACACCGAAGGAGTTGCGATCCACAGTGTTAAGAGAGTAATGAGATCCTCTGTATGCCCAGAAGATCCTGCTGCATTTCAGAAGATCCTGCTGGATCAGGACAATGGCACTTCTACTTCAACATAGCTCTCCCTATGGCCAATCAAATGCCCATGAGGGGAAACTGGTAAGCAGGATTCAACCACAAGAGCACTGCCCTCTCCTGCATTTTCTTTTACCCTGTTTTGTTATGTGTCGGCCTCAACTGTTCCCATTTACCAGGGAAAAACTCTACGTTTTGATACTTTTCTTTGATACATCACTGTGTCTGTTTCCCCCGCTTCCCATGTTTGCACTTTGGGAATACCAACTTCAAATGCTGTTCACTGGAGTTGCTAGAATTGCTGTTTTTCATGGTTCATAGAAACTTAGAGTTGGAAGGGACCCCAAGGGTCATCTAGTCCAAGCCCTTGCAATGCAGGAATCTCAGCTAAAGCATCCATGGCAAATGGCCATCCAACCTCTGTTTGAAAACCTCCAAGGAAGGAGAGTCCACCACTTCTGGTGGAAGCCTGTTCCACTGCTGAACAGCTCTTACTGTCAGGAAGTCCCCGTCCCCGTCCCCCGAATGTTTAGTGGGAATCTCCTTTCTTGCAACTTGAAGCCATTGGTTCGAGTCCTATCCTCCAGAGCAGGAGAAAACAAGCATGCTCTCTCCTCTATGTGATATTTGAAGATGGCTATCCTATCTCCTCTCAGTCTCCTCTTTTCCAGGCTAAACATACCCAGCCCCTTCAAGCGCTCCTCGTAAGGCTTTGTTTTCAGACCCTTGATCATCTTGGCTGCACTCCTCTATGCACGTTCCAGCTTGTCAACATCCTTCTTAAATTGTGGTACCCATAATTGGACACAGTATTCCAAGTGTACTCTGACTAAGGCAGAATAGAGCGGTATTATGACTTCCCTTGATCTGGACACTATACTTCTGTTGACGCAGCCTAAAATAGCATTAGCTTTTCTTTCTTTCTTTGCTGCATCACACTGTTGATTCGTGTTAAGCTTGTGGTCCACCAAGACCCCTAGATCCTATTAAGCCAGGTGTCCACCATCCTATACTTGAGCATCTGATTCTTTCTGCCTAAGTGCAGAACCTTGCATTTGTCCCTATTGAAATTCATTTTGTTATCTTGCTCCCAGTTCTTCAAACTGTTGAGGTCGTTTTGAATTTTGATTCTGTCTTCTGTGGCATTAGCTATCCCTCCCAGTTTGGTGTCATCTGCAAATTTGATGAGCATCCCCTCAATTCTTCCATCCAAGTCATTTATAAAAACATTGAACAATCACGGGCCCAGGACAGAACCCTGCGGCACCCCACTTGTCACTTTTTTTCCAGGATGATGAGGAACCAGTAATGAGTAGTACTCTTTGGGTTTGGTCAGTCAACCAGCTACAAATCCACCTAACAGTTACTTTGGTTAACTCACATTTTACCAGCTTCCTTGAGAGAATATCAAGGGGGACTTTGTCAACAGTCTTACTAAAATCAAGATACATTATATCCACAGCATTTCCCTGATCCACCAAGTTTGTATTTCCATCAAAAAGGGAAATCAGATTGGCCTGGCATGACTTATTTTGGAAATATCCATGTTGGGTCTTAGTAATCACAGCATCCTTATCTAAATGTTAACTGTGGTGTAGTGGTTAAGAGCGGTAGACTCATAATCTGAGGAACCGGGTTCGCATCTCCGCTCCTCCACATGCAGCTGCTGGGTGACCTTGGGCTAGTCACACTTCTCTGAAGTCTCTCAGCCTCACTCACCTCACAGAGTCTTTGCTGTGGGGGAGGAAGGGAAAGGAGAATGTTAGCCACTTTGAGACTCCTTAGGGTACTGATAAAGCGGGATATCAAATCCAAACTCCTCCTCCTCCTGTTGAATTATCTTTTCTAGGACCTTCCCTGGTATTGATGTCAAGTTCACTGGTTGGTATTTACCTGGGTCTTCCTCCTCCCCCCTTTTGAAGATGGGGACAACATTTACCCGCCTCCAGTCTGTAGGGACCTCACCTGTTCTCCAATAATTCTCAAAGATAATAGACAAAGGCTCTGAAATTATATACACAAGCTCCTTTAGTACTCTTGGATGCAGCTCATCAGGCCCTGGAAATTTGAATTCATTTAAAGTAGCTAGGTGTTCCCTTACAATCTATTTTCCTATCTCGAGCTGCAGATCCTTCCTTATATCATTTATTCTGATTTCACCAGGCTGGGCATCACTTTCCTTTTGGGTGAAGGCAGAAGCAAAGTAGGTGTTAAGTAGTTCCGCCTTTTCTGTCACCCAAGAGCATTTCTCCATGTTCCCCATGTAGAGGACCTACCATTTGCTTGTTTCTCCTCTTTTTCAGACATAGCAAAAGAAGCATTTATTATTATTTTTAACCTCTCTTGCAAGCCTGAGCTCATTCTGAGCTTTAGCCAGCCTGACTTTCCCCCTGCAACTGTTGGCTACTCAGGTATACTCCTCCTTTGTGATTCCCCCTTTCTTCCATTTCTTAGTTCATCTCCCTCCAGAGAATCCCAAGTTAGATGTCTGAGTGGGGCATGGGTGTGCATTTCAGAAGTGAAGTGCACATCTGTTGTCAATGCATTGCACATGAATATTAGGTCCATACACATTTCACACCCAGCTAGCTGCCCGGAGCATATTTTGGAACTCTCGCAGGACACAGAAAAGGCAAAGAAAACCACATTCATCTATATGTAAAATCCCCAAAGCCACAGAGAGGAAATGTTATCAAGACCCACCAAGCCATCACAACATAGCGAGGAAGCTTTTCTGCTCTCCAGAAATCATAATTGGGTTGGATGTTTTGCAAAGTGAGAATGGGGGAAGAGAAGCATATTACTCAAGTGTAAATGCTACACATGAGCGGGAGAGTGTGGGAAGCTTCCTTTTTCAAAGAGTTGTTCTTCCTTAAGAATGTAAGAGTCCTGCAGCATCTTGTTCTCACAGTGGCTGCCCTGATGCCTCTTTTGGGAAATGCTCAAGGCCACTCTCCTCACATACCAGTTGTCTTCCAGCAACCGGTATTCAGAAACATTACTGCCTCTAACCACTGAAGAAGAGCAGATCCATCCTGGCTAGTAGTCATTGATAGCCTTCTTCTCCATGAATTTGCCCAATCCTCCTTTAAAGCCATCCAAGTTGGTGGCTGTCACTGTGTCCTGCAGAAGCAAGCTCCATAGTTTAACTATACACTATGAAGCACTACTTTCTTTTATTTCTCCTGAAATTAGTTACTTAATTGATTAATTATTTTGTTAGCCACCTAACACATATGAGTCTCTAGATGACTTTCAATCAAGTTTAAAAGCTTCTGAAATGCCATCAAATGCTTGGGTGATGTGAAAACTCTTAACCTGCAGCCAAAAGGATGTCACTGTTGGCACCAGGCAGGACTCACCCAGGAGGAGCCACAATTGTAGAGGTCTTCATTGCCACCATCTAAGCTTTTCTCAGAGAGGGCATGTGGAAAGGGGGCCTTAGGTGATGCATAGAGGTGACAGGGGTGTCAAGGGGGGCAGAGAGAATTTAGTATGCTTCTCTACATTCTCGTTGCTCATGAGTAGCATTTACATGTGGGTAGATCATCTGCAGTATGTGGACCGAGAACTCCCAGAAGTGCAAGCTGGATTTCAAAGGGGCAGAGGAACCAGAGACCAAATTGCAAACATGCTCTGGATTATGAAGAAAGCTAGAGAGTTCCAGGAAAACATCTACTTCTGCTTCATTGACTATGCAACAACATTTGACTGTGTCAACCACAGCAAACTATGGCAAGTTCTTAAAGAAAAGGGAGTGTCTGATCACCTCATCTGTCTCCTGAGAAATCTCTATGTGGGACAAGAAGCTACAGTTAGAACTGGATATGGAACAACTGATTGGTTCAAAATTGGGAAAGGAGTATGACAAGGCTGTATATTGTCTCCCTGCTTATTTAATTTATATGCAGAATTCATCATATGAAAGGCTGGACTGAATGAATCCCAAGCTGGAATTAAGATTGCCAGAAGAAATATCAACAACCTCAAATATGCTGATGACACAACCTTGATGGCAGAAAGTGAGGAGGAATTTAAAAACCTTTTAATGAGGGTGAAAGAGGAGAGCGCAAAATATGGTCTGAAGCTCAACATCAAAAAAAACTAAGATCATGGCCACCTGGTCCCATCACCTCTTGGCAAATAGAAGGGGAAGAAATGGAGGCAGTGTGGGACTTTATTTTCTTGGGTTCCATGATCACTGCAGATGGTGACAGCAGTCACAAAATTAAAAGACGCCTGCTTCTCAGGAGAAAAGCAATGACAAACCTAGACAGCATCTTAAAAAGCAGAGACATCACCTTGCCGACAAAGGTCCGTATAGTTAAAGCTATGGTTTGTAGTGATGTATGGAAGTGAGAGCTGGACCATAAAGAAGGCTGGTCGCCAAAGAATTGATGCTTTTGAATTATGGTGCTGGAGGAGACTCTTGAGAGTCCCATGGACTGCAAGAAGATCAAACCTATCAATTCTGAAGGAAATCAGCCCTAAGTGCTCACTGGAAGGACAGATCGTGAAGCTGAGGCTCCAATACTTTGGACACCTCATGAGAAGAGAAGGCTCCCTGGAAAAAACCCTGATGTTGGGAAAGAGATGGAGAGCACAAGGAGAAGGGGACGACAGGGGACAAAATGGTTGGACGGTGTTCTCAAAGCCACCAACATGAGTCTGACCAAACTGCGGGAGGCAGTGGAAGACAGGAGTGCCTGGGGTGCTCTGGTCCATGGGGTCACGAAGAGTTGGACACGACTAAACGACTAAACAACAACAACAAAGATAATCTGCAGAGGGCTAGGTAGAGGACCCCGGTTGATGTGGAAGCCATATAGTTTCCTTGTAGGGTTGTTTCACCCCATATGTACCCACTTAACCGCTTAGGCGGGTGGGTTCTCTGGTTTGAAGCAAAATAGAAGCACACCTTTGCACAGTCTCAGCATGGACAATCATTTTTTTGTTCCTGAAATTTGGTTTTCTCTGGGTTTTCCAAGCAAAGAGCATCAGTACTATGGACAGCTCCATGCAGATCTTGGGGAATTGTGGCTCTCCATTAAGAATACAAGAAGTTCTCCATTAAGAAGTTGTAACTTACAACTTATGTGAGAGTTCCATTCCAGGTGTCCACACATAAATGCAAAATCATGTAAAGCCAGGAACCCCCAAAACTGAACCCCCCATGACATCTCTACCTGTCTGGCATGGGCCTTGCCCTCCACCTCATTTACTGGGCTCTGGGAAGGACATGCCGTGGTATGCTCCTCCTGCGACCTTCTCAGAGGTGGTAAGCAAGGCAGAGGGCTTAAAAAGCTCTTTCTACAACAGGTTTTCCATGCTCTCCATTTATTTATTGTCCCGTCACCTGCATAAAGTTGTGATCGTGTAAGTTTAATAAGCATAAGACGTTAATTACCTGTATAAGAAGAACCCTTTAGCCAAATCAATTCAAATAATTATCTAGTCCATGATCCTTTTCTCAAAGAGGCCAAGCAGATGCCTATGGACCTGAGCACAAGAGCACTCTCCCCTCTTGAGTGCTATTCAAAGTCACACTGCCCCCTCTTGCATTACTGCTTGCCAATAGGTTTGCCATCTGACCAAAAAAAAGGACTGGCCTGGGCTGCCTTTGAGCCTTTAACAAAAGTTTGATCTGCACGGGGTTCTCACAGCGTGGAAATGATCGTTGCTCCCTGCTGAAGTGTGAAAATCAATTGCTAAGGCAGAAGATCAGGAGCTGGCAAAAAGAGTTGGCAACCCAGGCAGGAAGGGTGTTTCATTCTGATTTTATGCTTTGGGTCTAAAAAAAAAAATACTTACTGGCGCACCACTGCAGGAAGAAAAGAAAGTTTAAAAGCTCTCGACGATACTAGGGGACGTTGTGCTGAAAGTAATTGGATTGGAAAATTCCAACCTGTATCTGTACAGTTCCTGATGATTAAATCACACAGAGAAAAGCAGTATGCTTTTTTTTCTTTTCCATATCCCCTGACAAAACAAATGAGTTTTTGTGCATTCCTGGGGGTTTCTGGCTACTGTCTTCCATGAGCAAGCTTAGAAAACAGCTTTGTCGCCTGCTGAATAATGAAGAGGAACTTCTTCTAGACCCCAGTAAACTTACCTGCTGTATCTATATCTGGATTTCCATCAGCAAGCACAATTAAACAGGATAGTGCTCCTTTCCAGTGCTCCACTGGTGCCACATTTTTCAGAAAGCATCTCTCTGGCTTGCAAAGAAAGTGTGCATGCATGTGTCAAGAAGGGATCTCTATTAAAATCCCACCTCCCTCCTCTCTGTCTAATAATCTATCACTGCCAGGATCCTGAAGTAATAATGACCAGGGGCATTCTTTGAAATCTAATTCTGCCTCCCCATCAGTCATCTGCAATCACATGATCTCCTAATCCAGAGATGAGATGCCTAAAGCCCCGAAGGCTGATTGTGGCCCTCCAAGCCTCTCCATGCCCCCCAAGACTCCTCCTCCAGGCCACACACCCTCACCAGATCTACTCTGTAACCCCTTTGAGTGTGATTGGCTAGAACTTGTCCTTGAACTGCAGGACTCACCTTGACGGGGTGACACCAAAGGAGCCAAGGGCTGCACTCGCGTGAATTTGGCAAACAGCTGGTGGAAGGACCCTCAGTGAGAAGCAGGGGATTGATGATCTCCCAGGATGAGAAAATGGGAGGGAAAATGAAAGGTCCCAGGTGAGAGCTCTGTGTGTGTGTGTGTGTGTGTGTGTGTGTGTGTGTGTGTGTGTGTGTCTGCCATTTCCACTCCTATGCAGCCCCCAGACGTTTGCCACCCAAGAGATGCAGCTCTTGGTCTGAAAAAGGGGTTCCTCATCTACCTCTGGTTTAAAATCACAATTAGTTGGGGAACTCAGAATCTACTGCAGGTGCTCAGTGAGTCATGAGTGAAAATGGGCAAGAGCAGTGTAGCAATATCATCCTGGGATTCCCTTCATGTGGAAACGAGGCACGCTGCTTCAGGATAACATCTGTTGGAAGAACCTTTGGCATCCCTGATCAGGAAAGGAAGCCTTGAATAGCAGAGTTAAATAAGGCTGCCTGTTTATTTGAGAATACATAGTATGAGCAACTCAATAAACTTCTCTGGCAGAGGTTCTGTTTCATTCAGAAGGAGTAAGGAAGAGACCTCTTGACTGGCCCCGGTGAGCACTTCAGCAACGCTGGCTGGCTGCAACACCTTTCAGTGGGATAGCACAAAGCACCACTACAAAAAGAGACATTTATAAGTGGCATTCAAGGGAGAGAGTAAGAAACCAGAGGCAGGAGATTAAGAAAAGAAGAAGAAGGGAAAAAACATGCTACAGAATATAGATGCACCTGTCTATTCCACACAGGAGCTGCAGAAAATCAAAGGAAGGGACATATAACAAAAGAAAAAGAATAGAGACACACAGAGAATATAAGGAAGAGTAAAGAGAACTTTTAAAAATGGAGGGTGTCAGAGAAACACAATTCTAAACATGATCAGTCATTACGGAAAGAGAGTCCGCAAAGCAAATAAAGCAAAGGAAAGTAATTACCATTGACATCTCCTGAACCATTACCCCCTCTCGCAATATTTCTTGGACTGGAGCTATTTATTTTATGATTTTTGCTTTCCCCTCTCCTTTAAACAACAATTTTCTTTGTTCTGTGTTTAGGGTAGATGCAGAGCCTTTTATAAATCCCATTCATCTTCCACTGTCCATTCGTTTCCTAGTCTATTGCTTCCATTTTTCACGCTGCCTCTCATCCTCTCCATCATCCCCCCTTTCCCCAACTCCCCTCTAGGAGAGTTATGGTCACACCCATAAGCTGGAGAGCGAAATATATTGACAAAACATGAGAAATCTAGGCATGCTTGCCCAGGCAAAATCTGAACAAGGGTGCAAACATATCTTTACAAGACATGAAAGAGTCTGGGAAAGCAGTCACCATGCTTTAAACTATAGCCAATTTATGTATTGATTCAGTCAACAACAAACCTCAACAGTTCTGGGGAAATCACACCACCACTCCATTCTGCCTTGGTCAAACCCCACCTGAAATACTGTGTCCAGTTCTGGGCACCTCAGTTTAAGAAGGGTATCAACAAGCTGGAAGGTGTGCAGAGGAGGGCAAACAAGACGATCAAGGGTTTGGAAACAAAGCTTTATGAGCAATGGTGGAGGTAGCTGGGCATGTTTAGCCTGGAGAAAAGAAGACTGAAAAGTGATATGATAGCCCTTCAAATATCTAAAGGGCTGTCACGTGGAAGATGGAGCAAGCTTGTTTTCTGTTGCTCCAGGACAAAGAACCAAAACCAATGGACAAGAAAGTAGATTCCTTCTAAACATTAGGAAGAAAGTTCTGGTGGGAAAAGATTGATGGCAGTGGAACGGACTACCATGGAAGTTGGTGGGTTCTCCTTTGTTGAATTTGAAGGTTTTTAAACAGAGGTTGGATGGCCATCTGTCAGGGCTTCTTTAGCTGTGATTTGACTAGACTAGATTAGACTCTTCCAACTCTACAATTCTATGATTCTATCCATTTCTCTCATACTGTCCTCAAAATACCTTTTGTAAAACAAGTCTGCTTACTCAAGAAAAGCAAACTGTCATTGCATGCTATTTTCCACAACATTCTCTTTTCCTAGTTGTTACCCAACCACCTCAGTCATTTTTGCATGTACAGCATCCAAAGGCAAATCTCCACGGAGTTCATCATTTCCTTTATACAAAGTTTATTTCCCTAGCTGCCCAAATCTTATGTAGCAAGAAATGTGTCAGGAGCTGTTAACTTTATAAACTAAAATCAGTGCTTCCGTAGAGGAAAATAACACACCCCACCCCCTGATCCCCAAAGGAAAAGGAAGTAGGGCAAGAAGCCACTTCCTCTGACACCACTGGCATTTGCTAGTGGAGAGGAGGAGTGGACAGAGGCTATAAAAGACCTTCCTGACTCAATTCTCCTCTTCAGAGATTGACATGGCATCCAGCCCTCCAGCCCTGTATGCAGTATAGGAGATTAGCTGGTCATCACAGTGGGGCCAAGTAGGATTTTGTTGTTTTTCCCTTCTGCAATTGACTGGCAGAAGATAAACTTTTGGTCACTTGGCAGGTGTGTGCCGGAACAGGGAAAGAGGAGGACAGGAATGATGAGTTGTGCTGAGACACTTTTCAGGTGACTAACGACTCCAGAAACTTGCACACGGGGCTTTGTGACCTCACAAGGCAGGGCATAGACCATTTTTAAGGTGAACCTGTGACACTTCCAGTTATGCAGTTTGGAGTAAATAAGTAAAGGTGGAGTGGGATGGAGATCTGGGATTAAAAACAGGATCATAGAACTGTAGAGTTGGAAGGGACCCTGAGGGTCGTCTAGTACACCACTGCAATACTGGAATCTCTATTAAAGCATCCATGACAGATGGCCATCCAACTTCTGCTTTAAGAACCTCCAATAAAGTAGAGTCTACTACCTTCTGAGGGAATCTGTTCCACTGTCAAACAGCTTTTACTATCAGAAAACTCTTTCGTTGTGTTTAGTCAGAACGACCTTTCTTGTAACTTGAATCTACTGGTTAGGGTCCCACCCTCCAGGGCAGGAAAGAAGAAGCTTGCTCCATCTTCCATGTTACAGCCCTTTAGATATCTGAAGATGGCCATCATATCTCCTCTCAGTTTCCCCTTACCCAGGCTAAACATACCCAGCTCCCCCAACCATTCCTCACAAGGCTTGGGTTCCAAACCCTTGTTCATCTTGGTCACCCTCCTCTACACACATTCCAGTTTCTCAATATTGTTCTTAAATTGTGGTGCTCAGAACTGGACACAGGTTTGATCTCACCAAGGGAGAATAAATTACTTCTCTTGACCTGGATGCTAGACTTTTGTTGATGCAGCCTGCAATAGCATTAGTTTTTTTTATCACTACTGCATGCCAGCTCATGTTAAGCTTGTGGACTACTATGACCCTTAGATCCTTTTCACATTAAGAGCAACTTTGCTCCCTGAAAGGCAGGCCTGCACAGACATGGCAGGCTTAAGAATCTGAATTGGGATGTCTGCCTCACAGGGTCTAATTTCCATAATGCCGTTTAGAAGTTTTAATAAGCTCTTAAGTCTGATCTTGCTAAAGTGCCTAAGTTGTAGTTGTTCAAATGGTCCTAGTTTACCCCACAACCTCATTTCCAATCTCCTAATGCAACTGGACTTCCTTTTACTTGAGAATGAATCCAGAGGGAGCTATTTTAGGTTTTGGCTGCTGATGCATGAACACTCCTTGGTTTGAAGAGTGGGTACAAGATGGGCATACAAGTGGTGTTAACAAGTGCCTATTTCTGGAATCCAGTTAAGCAAAACTGGTTTAGGAGAAATGGACATTGTGTTATTTTTGGGATGGGCCACATAGCACCAGACAATGGCTCAATTGCATGTTTCACAAGCGTGTCCCCCACAACAGATCCGTAGTGGAGCTACCGGTTAGGACACATAAAACAGAACCGCGTCAAAATAATTGTTTTCTGATTACATTATCAGAGGAAATGCTAAGGCCAGTTATACATGATTTAAGCCCCTCTACTCTTTGAACATTTTTTGAAAATAGAAAGAAAGAGAGAAAGAAGGTTGAAATACAACTTTAATGGCCTCATAATTTTGGACTTTATCATTAAAATTAATGATATTCTTAATGTTCTATGTACGCTGAGAGTCCTGATCAGTCTCTCCCCCACCCATATATCATTGCTATAGAACATTTTAATGGCTCTGATTTCCATCACTCGGAGATGGAGTCCTAAATATAGGCAGAAAACATCTTCCATCAAAGCCAATCACCACTAACCCCTAAATTATTCAACCCCAGGGATTAAAAATACCTGATGTTGGAAAGGATCCCAAAAATGAAAGGATAAGGGGGAAATGGTGCTTGTCTTTTTCAAAAAATAATAATGTTGGGAGCTTTAATTTTTGAAAATCCATTATGTTGAATTCCAGTGTAAAAGAATACTTTTTTTTTTTTAAAAAAGGCCAGATTCTTAAAAGTGTGTGCATTTATCAAACATAGCAATCTTGATCTGATTGATTATATGTACATTCATTTCAAGACTCCCTTCCCACACACAAAACACACACAATGAGGGGTAATCTGGTGAATGGGATGAATGTGACAACACCAGGTAGCCAATCAGATTTGCCCATCTAATGGAAAGTGAAGGCAGTTAAAAGTCAGAGGTGAGGACAAAGTAATGGAACAGGGAAACATTTTGCAGAAGAATCATTAAAACACACACACACACACACCAAGTCTTCAATGTTGCTGCACATTTATGAAAAACTATGCTGCTACCTGCAAAACTCACTCTTTCAACATATCATTATTTGCCCTATTTACCTGGATGTGTTGGAGGGTTTTGGTTCTTTTTTCTTTCTTTTCTTAAAAGCTCTTATTATTATTTTTCTACAAATGCCCTCACCATCCAGAACAGACAACAGGCCGATCTCATGGACATGAGAACCACTATCCCATCTGAGCGCCAGAACATCACATAACTCTGCAAATTGATTCAGGACAACCCTATTCACACTGTAGTGATTTGAAGCTTAATCAACTCAATCCAGAAAATGCACAAATCAGCCTGGATTGACCTGATTTAGTTCAGGGTTTGGCCAGTTTTGGTGCACAGTGCTAGTAATTGTGCATATAGATGCTCTATGGTTTTCTCTTTCTCTTTCTTCCTCTCCGGAGTTTTACCATACACAAAGCCAAAATGGTGCCCTTTTCATGTTGTGAACTACAGCACCTGTGATCCCTGAACATTAGCTATGTTGTCCTGGGCAGATTGGAGTTGGAGTCCAACAACACAGGAGACCAGAGTTCAAATCCCCACTCAGCCATGAAACTCACTGGGTGGCCTTGAGCCAGTCATAGTCCCTCACAGGGTTGTGAGAATAAAATTGGGAGGAAGAGAACCATGTACATCACCATGAGCTCCCTAGAGGAAAGGTGAGGTAGAATCACAACGAATAAAAATGATAATAAATAAACTTGTGGAGAACACCACATTGGCCACCCTTTCAGTCAAGGAACATAATAAAGGAAATTCTCATTCCTCATTGGATGACATGCTTATTCTATTTGATAAAATATAGCTGTGATATGAATTCTTGTAGAGTATACATCTATGAGATTTAATATGGATAAGAAAAGACAAGATGCATAAATATTGCAAAAAGAATAACGAGATTGTCAATACTTCCATTGGAATAGTGAGATAAAAAGGAGGAGGGAAATTAGCATCACATATGTTACCTTTAGCAGCGAATTTAGCAGTGAATACTTTACGGTGAGTTGTTTAATTTAGATCAACATTTCTGCAAAATGGGCAGCACATAATTTCCCCTATAAATGTTTATATAAATCTAACATATCTTTTGAAGACATGCAGAAATGGTTTTAGATTTCCCTTTTTGTCCAGATATGTACAAACAAGTCCCCCTCCCCATTGCTAAAAAGATTAAAAATACCATATGACCCCAGCAACCCATGCTCTGAGAAACATGCATCTGGACTACTGCAATGCATGTTACCTGGGGCTGTCCTTAAAGACTGTCTGGAAGCCGCAACTGGTGCAGAATGCAACTGCCCATCTGTTAAGCATTTGGGATCATATTCTACCTGCCTTTAAAGAACTGCATTGACTGCCTCTGAGCTACCAGGCCTAATTCAAGGTTTTGGTAAAGGTAAAGGTACCCCTGACCGTTAGGTCCAGTCATGGACGACTCTGGGGTTGTGTGCTCATCTCGCTCTATATGCCAGTGTTTCTCAACCAGTGTGCCTCCAGATGTTTTGGGACTACAACTCCCATCATCCCTAGCTAACAAGGCCAGTGGTCAGGAATGATGCGAGTTGTAGTCCCAAAACATCTGGAGGCACACTGGTTGAGAAACACTGCTATAGGCCAAGGGAGCCAGCGTTTGTCCGCAGACAGCTTCCAGGTCATGTGGCCAGCATGACTAAGCCGCTTCTGGCGAACCAGAGCAGCGCACGGAAACGCCGTTTACCTTCCCGCCAGAGTGGTACCTATTTATCTACTTGCACTTGACGTGTTTTCAAACTGCTAGGTGGGCAGGAGCTGGGACCAAACAACAATGACTATATTCTATCTGCAATATTGGAGGCAGTATGCCTCTGAATGCCAGCTGCTGGGAATTGCAAATGAGGTGAGTGCTATTATACTTTTGATGTGATCCAGCCTAAGAAGTGCCACAACTCCCTGAAAAGGCATTGGCCTTTTGAGCCCTGGCTGCTGTTGAAGCAACATCTGAACTCTGCTTTTAATGAATCTCCAGCCAGCACTCTGCATGGAGCTGTCCAGGGTACCATAGGAAGATAAGGGTTGCCAGATAACTATTCCCCTTTCAGAACTACAATTTTCAGAGTGTTTAAGCAATCAATCCCTCTTCCCAGGGAACTCTAGGGATGGTAACACTCTGAGGGTAATATGGGTCTCCGAATGACTCTCAGCACAACAAACTACAGTTTCCAGTATTCTTTGGGGAAAGCGATGTCTGTTTGACATGGTGTGATACTGCTTTAAAGGTATAGTGCAGATGGGACTTAAAATAAAACAGGGCAAAGCAGGAAGATTTGAAGTAGGCTGCAGCTAAATCCCTTCTCCTCTAGATCTGAAACGCTGGCATGGGGTGGGCTTCCCCTGCTTCCAGAAGGCACGGCTTTTCATCTTCCCAAAGTGCTCTTCCATGCTTTGTCATCTGAATAATTCACACACACACACACACACACACACACAAAGACACACACTCGAACTCATTCACTTCATACTTCAATGTGCACTGCTTACAGTAGCACTGTCTGTGAGATTTTGTATTCTCCAGCCATGGATTTTTAACGACGGGCAGATGTCGGCTCTGGTTTGTGGAGAGAAGTTTGCAAGGAAATGCCAATAGAACTTGGCAGGGATTGCCAGTTCCCATACATCCCTTCCTCTTCCTGCAAGCCTCTAAAAATAACACTTTTTCACACAGTTTGAAACAAAGAGTTTGGGAGAGGCTTTTGTTTACCTGGGAGGGGGAAAACGATTTACAGGCAGAAAGAGAGGTTTCAAGCAGGAGAGCGAGTAGTGACAACAATTGTACTCCGAGGACATTATCTGCCCTACTCTGAAGTTTGGAAGATGTATTCCTGCAAGGGATATTTTATTTATTTATTTATTTATTTATTTATTTATTTATTTATTTATTTATTCCTGTGTCATCACTGTTGCATTTAGGTCTGTTCCAATAACCATTCTCAAATTTCTTGAAAACTTTCTTCCTTCATGAAAGAAATTTCTGTTCTTTGGCATCATTCACAAAGCCCTCCAGAACTTCTTTTTAATTCCACTGGGCACAGGCTTACATTTTCATTGCAAGGTGAAGGCAGTGGCCTGTCTGTTTTTTCTTCTCATTGAACCAGGAGTGGAGAAACCTCAGGCCCAGGAGTGGAATGTGACCCTCCAGACCTCTCTATCTGACCCTTGGGATATCCCCCTGATTATATTCCCTTTCCAGCTACACACCTCCCTCAGGCCATGCTCCTCACTGGCCCTATATCACAAGTACCTGAAATGTGTTCCTATACTCTGATAGGGCATTTTCTTGCTAGGATGGATGTTGTGGATAGGTGAGACAGAAGGGTGTGTGAGATAGCAGTGTCTTATACAAAGGCAACATTTGCATTTATTGTTCCATCCAATTCCTCCTCTGTCCTGGCCCACCATTGTCATGTGGCCCCTCAGGAGGGAATGTGGCCTTCAGCATTAAACTATTTCCCTGCTCTTGTACGAAGCATTTCCCCCACCCTTCCTGAACTGAAAAAGCCCCACAAAGTTAATGACTTAATGATGTCTTCACCTTGAGTTGAACTGAAGAGTGAGAAACTGGGGAACTAGCTTCCAGGCACCTGAAATTGGCACCCTTCGTTTTGTTTTTAAGGGACGTCCTTCCTATTTCCCTCCACACTTCTTTAAAAATAGTAAGAATGGGCCATTTACAGGGGTACATTGGAAAGCTTCTCCAGCTTCCTGCAGTTCCAGGAAACCCAAATCAAGGTTGTGGTAGGGTTTTCAGGAAATCTGTGCACCTGGGCAGACTGAATAATCCAACCACTGGAGATATTATTTGCAGAATGAAATAAAGGGCACTCAGAAATCTCATCTCCAGCACAAAAGTAATATGTTGTGGTGGTGGGTTTGCCACCTGCCCACCCACCTTAGGGAGAAGACCTGAGATGGTATCTCCCAGGGGGGGATGAGTGTCAGCTCAGGTATTTAAGCCAGCTCTACCCATAATACCCTCTTATTCTCTTTTGCAGCTCCACCCTTTTTCTAAAAACAAAATAATAACATAACTTGGAACCAAGCTACCTAAATCCTTGGTATAAGGCTGTCTCCTATGTCATGGTGCTATTTGTCATGGAATGCAATAGCATGGATTCTATATGGAACCTGCTGAGGTATTCAGGTTGAATTCCATTTCCTGAGAAGCAACAGTAGCATAAATTTAGGGTTGTCATGCCCTGGTCGTGGGCTTCCTGGAGGCATCTGATTGGCCCCTGTGAAGTAGCCTGCTGGGCTAGGCCATCCAGTGGTTTGATCCATCTTCTTACTGCCTTCTGTATCAAAGGCAGAGCTCTGTATAACAATACACCTATTTAAAGCAGAGAATAATGGCCAGGTAAGTAAAGACAAGTTGCTTTTCTTGCTTTTTGCAATAACATTCTGATTTATGGCTTATCAAATCTGACCCCCCCGCCCCCACCCCCCCTGCACACACTACACGTACCTCTTTGTGAAATGGAAGAGATTATCTCTTTAAAGCCATTTTCAAAACTCTCGCTCCCACATTCTGTTCAGAATTTATTGACGTTGTATCCCTGTATTTCAATTACTCCGCTGAGATGACTTACCCCAGTTTCTAAATTATTTAAAATGTGCTTTTCTATAAAGCTGCCACTATTCATTTAGTGCCGGGATACTGAATATCAAAGGGAACTTTGAGAACAGGCAAAAGAAGAAGAAAAAAGAAATATTGAAAGGAGGGTTATCCCAGTGCTAGATGGATTTCTTCCATTGTGTGATGTATAGCTCAGTATCTGTACTAGAGATGCTTCGAAGATTTTCTTCAGACAGACTTTATGGGTCCAAATTGCCTAGTCCTCTTGTATCTGAGATGGCACCTCAGAACGGGGGGGGGGGGATTTGCCATCCCATGCTGCGAAGTCTGGAGTGATTTCTCTGGGAGGAGGGATTGGTTGTTAAACCTCTTGTGAATTGTAGTACTGTGTAGGGAATAAGGGCCTCCTACCAACTCTCAGCATCCCTAACAAACTACAGTTCCCAAGATTCTTTGGGAAGAAGCCATGATGGCTTAAATGATACTGCTTGAGATGTGAAAGGCAGGTTGAGGCCTAATAAAAGTGTCCAGGCATTCCATCAACTAGTGTTGAAGGCTCTGTTAATGGGAAGGAGTTGTTGTTTTTCCAATGAGGGAGGATGAAATTTCTCATTTTCCTCTCATCTTCCAATGTGGAGTTTATGTGGCTCCTAATCTTTGAAGGAACAGCATTTTTGCCACACCCAGTCTTCCCTCAGAAGAAGACTCTGGGTGGTTTGGCCCAGGGGAGAAGTTGAGGAGACTCTTTTTGTGTAGCAGAGTTTGCTTTTGGGAGTTATAAGGCTATTTCAGCTGGCTCCTCTCCATACTCTCTATACTTCTCTTTCTCTGGCACATTTTGAAAATAACTGTCATGTTCTATGTCCTTTGGGCAGTCTCCTCGCCTCCCTGTGCCTCCAGGAAAGACCCATGAAGGACATCACAGGGTCTTTCAAGAGGTGTGGGCACCTAGGAAGGCTGCAGAATGTAGGCCACCAGAGAAAAGATTTGCAAATTGAAATGACACCCCACAGGACCCCTTAGTGAGTCACTTCAAACACATACAAACCCATGAGCATTTCACCAAGATTCTATCTTCTCATTGGTAATTTAGAATGCACTTTATTTTCTCATTAATTGCCAGAGAATGGTTGTGGTGGTAGAACAACCTTCTGACACAACACTGCTGAGCACAGCCAATCAGGCATCGCATTGTGAATAGGATGCTATGTGGTCCATCGGATTTAAACCATGCAATGATGTCCCTGAGGGCAATAAGCATAAATTTGAGCTAGGGGGTTTAAAAAATTAATCACCAGGGAGGAGAGCCATTTTTCAATATTTATTAAAACTTTCCAGAAAAATGCGGAAGAAAAAGCTATCTGCTGCCAAAATCATCCCCATTGAACTCCATATGAACCGTAAGTTGAGCTGTGGCAGGCTTTTAAATATCCAAGTCTCCTTCCCCCACTACAGGCCATGTGCCCTTCAACAAGTTCTTATCTCGCAGCTTTAGTTCCTCACCTACTAAACAGGTATAATAAAGATCTAACTTGCAAGGTTGTTCCAGAGATTGACGTTAGATATTGCAAAACAACGTAAATTAAAAATATCCTATGGAGATAGATAATAATAGTTCTATTTATTTCATCCCACACAAAAGATAAACCATTATCTCTCCCATCCGTTGCACAGTTTGTCATCAGGGGACATTGTCTGCCCTCTCTTTGAGGGTACATTTATATCAGAACTGAATTTTACCTTCTGAGAAACGAGACCCATGACTCTTTATCTCGCAAGAATATCAGTGTCCTGTTTTATTTTCTTTCCCCTGATAAAAGCTAAGGAGCACACAAAAGAACAGTGTTGTTGATCTAAGGGTGCCTCAGCTGAGCCAGGAGATCTTTCGAATGGTTTCTGGATATGAAACCCAGCAGGTGGGGGGAGGTCATTTGTGTGATCCCCAGCAGCTGGATAATCTGCTTGCATTCACCTCCTCAGATTGAAATCTTCCTGGGGGTCAAAGCAGGAATTGAATTGGCTGATGGGTCAGACTGCATTGCACAAGAAAGACTTTCTGAAGAGGGAAATCAGAGAGGGGCTCCATACATTTCTTACAGGCTTTTGGATCTGCCCACCCAACCTGTATAACATTCCAGTTCAGTCATAGGCAAATGGTGGGATACTGTTAATGACCTCTCTGTCCTCTGAAAGTTTGGGCATCTGTAACCCCCCCCCCTTTTTTATTTCTGGCAAACCATTAAAACAAACAAACCAATATGACACAAAACATTCCAAATATCACTTTGTGAAAGTAAACCCATAAGTGAACCATGCATCCTCACTCCACACTTTGGAAAGAATATATCTCTAAATGCCAAACATACTGTATAGAATCAATTACAACAGCAGACTTGGTTTTTCCTTTTTTGAATATATTAACTGGGAGCGTTCTTCCCATGCCCCTCCAGCTTCTCATTCTTCATTATGGTTGGGGTATTTAAATATCATCTGACATTCAGTGAAGTACGATTGTAATTTGGTATGCTGGTTGGCTATTTTTATTTCGTTCCACAACTCTGTATTGCTTCCCCCCCCCCCCCGCTCTTACTTAACTCTTTCTTCTGTGCCTCCACACATGGAACAAAAAAAGCAATGAAAATGTTTTTAAAATCGTTTTTTTTAAAAGACTTGTGAAGTTAACAAAAACCTTCTTTAAATCTGAGAGAGTGGGTGGCATGAGATCTAAACAAAGAAAATCCAGAATACTTAGAGAAAGTTCGGGGTAACATGCCTTTCCCAAAAAGAAAAGGGGGTCTGGGTACTTTTGGTGATGAATAAATGAAAGAAGTGGTATCTTTGTCGTTTCTTACTACTCTGCAATGTTGTGTTAGCTTGTCTACAAGTGCAGTCTTCCAAACCCTATCATGCCAGTTTTGCATACTTAACAAACAATTGTGATTTTTTAAAAATAAATCCATTGCTACCTGGTGTGTGTGTGTGTGTGTGTGTGTCTGTGTGTATGCTTCCCTCACAGAATTAATTCAAACACGTACAACTGAAACTCAATTTTTATGTGTGCATTTAAAAAAAAACCCCACAGAAAATGGGACAGAATATACTTACAACAAAATGCATGTGAGACTGATGTGGAACAGAAATAAGCTGATCTGTCCATCCTTATCTCAGATGCTGATGGAATTTCAAAAGAGAGAGAAGTCACAACCTCCAAACTCAACCATCATGCAGTGTGTGTATTCAAACAGATTTTTGTGCTGACCCAGGGCCAAAAAGGTCCTGATCTGCTGCTGACAAATGAACACAGAATCAGCCTTCAACCTGCAATAATAGCTGAGTTGAAATCTTATGGGGGTGGTAGCGGTGGAGAAATCCATAAGTGACAGATGGTTGAAGATAGAGTGATTTTGAATGAAGCAGTGGAGGTGAATGGAGAGGAAGGAAGGAAGGAAGGAAGGAAGGAAGGAAGGAAGGAAGGAAGGAAGGAAGGAAGGAAAATACATTGGTTGGTTTGCATAAGACACTCCATTTAAGTACTTGGGTCCAGTGCTATTTAGGCCTTTATAAGCTAGAAATAACATTTGAACTGGAGGCCAGCAGCTCACTGCCAAGTTTGCCCATTTGCAACAGGTTTACGTGCCACCCATTGGATCATCAGTTGTATTCAGCAAAGCCCTAGTTTAAACCTGTGCCTTGTGTCTTGCCTTTTTTGTTCCACTCTCCTTACTCAAAGACAAGTTTCCTTATCCATCAGCACCAGAAGCCCAGAAGCCTCTGGGTGGATGGGGGCACGAAATAGCCCAATGTAATTCTGTTGATAAAAGTCTGTGTTATGAAGAAAGATCTCACCCGAGGAGAGAATAGGGGGTGTTACAGCACATGTTTCATCTCGTTTCTGGCAGCTAGAGATAGCTCAGTTGTACATTAGTGGAGAGCTACTAACATCACTGGCCAAGATATTGTAAAAGAAAATTAACTTTCCTATCTAGGCTGCTGTTATCTCCATTGATCTGCACTGAGCTCTGAACTGGCCTGGAAGAGAGAGAAAAGCCAGTAAGTGAAGATGATTTTTTAAAAAAAACTCATGCAGCTATTGGCTACAAGTTACTGGCTGCCATGTAGCTGAATAGGTCCAGATTTGGCCACAAGTGGGTTGTTGTACAAGTTGTGCATGGTACAGGTAAATGAGGCAACAAGTCGTCAGGACCATGGATAGTTCCCTATGGTGGGGGTGCAAGATCAGTCTAGAGGAGATCAGTTTGTTGTGTGGGATGCTGGGTGTGTTGCTGCTCTGAACCAGATCAAGGTTTAAATTGGACTGCCCCGGATCCCTAGAGGAAGCCTGGTTTAAATTTAAAGGGGAGAGACACACATATTTTGTTGTTGTTGTTGTTGGCAGGGCTAGGATGCCCTGGGGTTGTCATGGCAGCCCCAGTAGAGCTGAAAAGGTGAGAAGATGAATGCAAACTACTTCTGCAGGAGAAGAGGATGGAGGCTGCATTGTCCCCTTTTGTGCCTTCTCTGTGGGTGTCCTCTACTAGGACAACTTGCATAGAGATTCAGGAACCTAGCCCTTTCTGTCCTCTGAGCCCTGATCTGAAGAGGGAGGCTCAGGGTCCTGAGGAGGGGACACAGAAACAACATTTATTTATCTATATCATAGAATTTCAGAGTCGGAAGGAACTCTAAGGGTCATCTAGTCCAACCCCGTGTGATGCAGGAGTGCTGCCCACCGTGGTCCCTGGAGGGCTTGAACCACCAACCTTTTGGTTAACAGCTAGACACACTGACTCATTGTGCCACACATTTATAACCCACCTCCCACCAAGGAGCTCAAGGCGGCATGCCTACTTCTCCTCCTCCCCGTTTTATCTTCAGAACAACCCTGTGAGGCAGGTTAAGCTGAGATTAAGTGATTGGATCAATGTCGTCCAGTGAGGTTCATGGCGGGGGGGGGGGGTTGAACCCTGGTACTCCAAGTTCTAATCTGGCATTAACCATTACACCACCACTGGCTCTCACCTTTTCAATGAAAGAACCAGAAGGGGCACCTGTTACCCACCTGTGCCCTCTACCCATTTACAGCCACTGTGCCAGTGCAGTTATGGGGTCATCTTGGTTGGCCGTGTGCCCTCAAAAGAGAATGGTCGCATAGTGGGGCAGAAAGAAAGAGAATAAGCCTGCTGGATAAGGCCTGTAGCCCATCTAGTCCAGCATTCTGGTTCTGGCCAACCAGATGCCCATTATGGGAAACCCACATGCAGGACCCGAGTTCAAGAGCAACCCTCCCCTCCTGTGGTTTCCAGCAACAGGTATTCAGAAGCATCACTGCCTCCAACTGTGGTGACAGAGCATAACCATTATGGCTAATAGCCATCAACAGCCCCCTCCTTCATGAATTTGTCTAATCCTCTTTTAGAGTTGTCCAAGTTGGTGGCCATCACTGCCTCCTGTGGGAGGGAGTTCCATAGCTTAACTATGTGCTGCATGAAGAAGGACTTCCTTTTTTATGTACTGATTCTTCTAACGTTCAGCTTCGTTGGATGTCCAGGGCTTCTGACATTGTGAGAAAGGGAGAAACACTTTTCTCTATCCACTTTCCCCATGTCATGCATAATTCTTTTTCTCCTTATGAGGTTCTGTGAAGTTGCTGCTGCTGCTGCTGCTGCTGTTTTTATTCTTAGATCACTTTTGAGATGTTTTATAGGAAGTGCTTCATAAATGGGGCAGAATAATAATAATAATAAATACAGGGT
This sequence comes from Zootoca vivipara, assembly GCF_963506605.1. Taxonomy (NCBI): domain Eukaryota; kingdom Metazoa; phylum Chordata; class Lepidosauria; order Squamata; family Lacertidae; genus Zootoca; species Zootoca vivipara. The sequence goes on from NC_083281.1 coordinate 73,090,162, forward strand.
CACACTCACTGACAGTGCTCTATAAATAAATTGGGAGGGTGGGTGGTGTTCTCGTTTTTTTGTTCAAAAGTTTGTGGAGTCCCACAATTAGGATGGGTAAAGGAAGAACTAAGGATCCTTTTTAATTTTTCCCTATGGAAACATCACTCAGTCCTGGAAGCTGCAAGTGTCTTTTCCTACTCAGAGTCGGGTTCCAACAAGAGTTCAGCACTCCTAGTGTTCTGGGCAGAGGGCCGAATGAATCCTAGGCTGTGGCCAGGCTGTCTGCTGCGAGAGCCATTTTGCATGTCGTGAGAGAGAGCAATTCAACCTCTAATGCCAGTTTTTGTTGGGAACTGAGAAATGTTGCCATCTGTGCAAGCCAGCCACTTAAACGAAGCAGAGAGATGATCCAAATTTAGTGTCCCTGTAGGGGGCGGCGTGTCCAGCTGGGATGAGCAAAGTCCTGCTCTGAAAAATTATGGTAGCATTGGTACTCCTTCATTTATCCCCATATTTATTTATTAGATCACATGCCTCCATTCAGCCTGGACAATTTTCCAATTGGAGCTTACTGCGGTCTTGCTAATATGCTTGGTTGTGGAGGGCATGCTGAAATGAGGTGGTGGTGAAAGTGATGATTCTACGAACTTACATCTGCCACCAAGCATGAGTTGGCCTGGTAAAAGAAGGGAAATGCTATGGTGAAATCCTGGGGCCCCTGGAAAGGCATCCCAGAGGCCTTAGGATACTGCAGACCACCCCTTTGTGAGCAGAAAGGAAGTTCCATCCATGGAGAAAGAGAAGTCTGCTGGGGAGGACTTCTTTTGAGTAAGTGGGAAACTCTGCCTCTGAAGCAGACATCCCCAGACTTCGGCCCTCCAGATGTTTTGGACTACAATTCCCATCATCCCTGGCCACTGGTCCTCTTAGCTAGGAATCATGGGAGTTGAAGGCCAAAACATCTGGAGGGCCGCAGTTTGGGGATGCCTGCTCTGAAGCTTCTACACAAGCAATGAAGAGCGGGGGGGGGGCATTCCGGAGTGTGGGATTTCAAAGGCACGTCAAGAAATGATTTGCATCTGCCATATGCAGGGGTGAGAGACTCTGTGTTGGCCATCGGGGGGGTGGCTTTTTCCACCAGCCTTGCCCCATCATCCTGCCCTTGGAGCCTCCAGAAAGGAGCATCTGCCAGAAGAACGACAGTGAGGGGTGAGAACTGCCATGATAAGAGAGCTGTTTCAAGAGGAAAAGCACTGCAGAGAGAGCTCTTTTGTGTTTGTCATCAGAGAATGATCGGTTTCACCTATATTGCTCTACCCTTGTAGTTCAACCCCCTGCAATACAGAAATTGCGGCCAAAGAATCATTGACAGGTGGCTATCCAACCTCTGCTTAAAAACATCCACTGAAGGGGAGTCCACCACCTTGTGAAGTGCACCAATCCACTATCAAACAGTTCTTACCGCAAGATGCTCCTTGGGAATGGGAGTGGGAGATTTTGCCAGCCCTGAAGCTGATGTAATTATTTTCTCTCCCATTGAAATGAATGGGATGAAAACCACTTTAAACACTGGGGGGGGGGGGTTGTAGAAAGCCACACATATACCATCCTGGCCAGCAAAAGTGCAAGAGGGGGTTAGGAAGTGGAGGGTGGTCAATGGTAGAGCACCTCTTTTGCATGTAGAAGGTCCCAGGTTCACCCCACCCCCTTGTATCTCATCTCCAGACAGGGTTGGAAGAAACCCCTGCCTGAAACCCTGGCCAGCTGCTGCCAGTCAATGTAGATAACAACAAAGAGGGATCAATGAGTCTTACTCATCAGACGGCAGCCCACTGCATTCCCGAGTTTCCATGTTCATGAGGCATTATCCATCAGCTGCTTCAGATGTCTTTTAAATACAGTACATATGGTTTTTTGCCTGGACTTTCTTCTTGTTACTGAGTCTTTCTTGTTTATCTGCTTTTACAATACTTTTTAAAATATATTTTTGTACACCACTTAGATATTGAGAAAATTAAGCCTTTCAGAAATGCTTTGACATAAATAAAAGGGTCACAGCCTTCCATCTTTCACTCTCCTGGACTAAGTAATGACCCCTACCTGAAGTGTCGTACCTAATTGTGTCCCATGTGCCTTCAAATTCCCCACTCCAGCTCCCCACACTCAGCTCCCCACTCTGGTTCCAAACTGCCTGCCCTCCCAGAGAAGCTTATTAGAAATCCACCAACGTATAACTTTATAGACGTCCTGACACCAGACCTTGATCAGACACGATCTTTACAAGGCTATTACAGCTCTCTCTCTCTCTCTCTCTCTCTCTCTCTCTCTCTCTCTCTCTCTCTCTCTCTCTCTCTCTCTCTCTCTCTCTCTCTCTCTCTCTCTCTTTTTCCCCCTGGCTCACATATGTACTGGCACAGTGTGTTCACCCACAGCCAAGCTTGTTCCTTTATGAAGATAGCAGTGATTACAAAACATGAGAAAAGCATCAGTCTCCAGCCATTTCCTCTGACCTATTTCATGCGGTTATTACCACCATGCAAGTTCATCTCTGCACAGCTAGCGGCCATGAAGTTTGGACACCCTGAGTGCAGAAATGAGGCATGCTGGGAGCTGCTTTATTCCAAGTCAGACCATCACTCAGTAATGTCTACATTGTCTGGCAGTAGTTCTGGGAACCTATGTATACCAAGCATGGGCTCTGCCACTGAACTATGGTCCTACATAGAAAACTGGCTTAGAACAAGCCAGATCCCCAGTCCACCTTGGGAATCGTAGAACTGTAGAGTTGGAATGTACCACAAGGATAATCTAGCCCAACCCCCTTCAATGCGGGAATCTTTTGCCCAACGTGAGGCTCAAACCTATCAGCCTGGGATTCAGAGTCTCATGCTCTACCAATTGAGCTATCCCAATGTTGTCAACTCTCCAGGGCAGCTCTCCAGGGTGTCAGACAGGAGTCTTCCCCAGTCCTACTCAGAGATACTGTGGCGTGTACCTGGAACCTCCTGCAGATGCTCTATAAACGAGCTTATTAAACAAATAGGAAGCTGTCTTATACCAAGTCACACTACAGGTCCATCTAAGGATGGAACAGCATAGTGATCTCTGTGATGGTACAGGCTTATCCTTCCCCAGTTCCTGAATGTGCTGGGTGAGGCCAAAAGGGGGTTGCTGTTCAGAACATCTGCAGGGCATCCAGTTGAAGAAAGCTCGCATTATAGGCTATCCCTGATGAGCCAAGTGTGAGGTTTTTCTTCCCCGTTTTCGAAAGCCCAGAAATCATGTGAATGTCAGTTTGAACACGTTGGCCTTAAAGACATCTACTTGGAAACCTTGACAAGCTGATGGCAGGTATTTGCCAAGAATATCTGATGGGCTATCACCAAGTGACCAAAGTCAAGGGAATATATTTAAAACAACATTTGACAAGCAGCAAAAAAAAGAACAAAAAAAAGAAAAAGAAAGAAAGACTTGGTCTGCAGCAAAAAGGAGAAGGTCAGCTGATATCAAAAAGTTTTCTGATATGATTTGGTTGAGAAAAACAACAGCATATGATTTAGATATCCAGAAGCACTGGCGCTCTCGCTCTCTCCTCATTTTTTTCTTCTTGTAAACTGCTGGTGAAAAATATGCCGTTTGTACGTATCGAAAGCCAGTGTGGTGTGCTGATTAGAGTGTCAGAGTAGGTCCTGGGAGACCAGGGTTCGAATCTGCACTCGGCCATGAAACTCCTTGGGTGTGACCTTGGGCCAGTCACTGCCTCCCAGCCTAAGCCTACCCTGAAGGGTTGTTGTTCTGGGGATTAATTGACCAGGAGAGAACTGTGTATGCCACCTTAAGCTCTTCAGAGGGAAAGCTGGAATACAAATGCAACTATATAAAAAAATAAGGTTGCTGTGAAATGAACATGCAAGTAAGTAAATAAAAAAATAAGGTTGCTGTGAAATGAACAACTAGGGTAAAATGGGTTCACTTGTCTTATCTCTAGACTACCACACAGAATTGTTTTGAGGACACTGGATATACGATGGGGTGGAAGAAAATTTTGCTCAGTACACATTTTAAAGCGAGCCAACCTCATTTGCAGTTCTCGGAGTCAGAAGTGGATTTAAATGCCATTATGAATCAGTTTCCACTGGTTTAACCTTGGAAAGGCAACATATAAATGATGATGGTGATGATGTCTGAGGTGGGCAAGTCTACTGGAGTAGTTTTTCCTGGGACCGGGAGAACTGCACCATCAGGGGTGGGGAAGCCTACATGCAAAGGTTTCCCCACCTCATTCTTCCACACTGCCAGGGCTAAGTGGAGCTATTCACTGTCAGAGGTGCAAGCAGAGACACAATCCCTTACCTTAGCCCCTTTTCTACCTGCCTTGCTCCTACATCAAAGTAATGCCTGCAGGAGGAGATCCCAAATTGAGGAAGAAATTCAGACGGGGATCATTTTAGAAGCTTCCTTACATGCAGCTCTTATTCGTTTCTGGTAGTGCAACAGCTCCGCTTTATTAATGGTGATGCTGTTTTGTAATGCCTGAGCAGCTGCTTGATCCCTGAGCACAAGAGAGGCAATAGTTCCTGCTGTGATCCAAGCCCAGCGATCGTGATTAATGATGTCCTCAGCTTATGCAAATAAAGCACTCACTTCCTTTCCAATTTCACCATAATGTCAGTTAAATTGAGTTTGAGATGGAGACAGCATTGGAGCACTGGCAAATAGCCAGTTCTAGGAGATCAGAACAGCATGCTTCCGAGTCCACTGAATATTTGGAGTCCATGGATCACAGCCGTGGTGTCTTTGCCACGTAACGCGGCACAATAATTTTACAGCATATCATTTGAAGATACATTAGAGAAGGCTCAATTAAGCCTTGAATACCAGGGGAGAATTAGATCAGCCTTCCTCAGTCTGATCCCCTTGGGATGAGTATTTATTTCCAATATCTACAGACCACTTTTCACCATAGATGGTCACAAAGCGGTTTACGGGGCGTTCAATTAAACAGCTCATCAAGCAATATTATACAAAAGCCACGGGTGAAAACGTAAGTTCTATCAAATAGCATGTTGCAACATCTTGAAAGTGGCTGCTGGAACAGAGAGATATTTGTCAAGATTCTGAAGTTCAATAGAGAGGAGTCTCAGCCAGCTGAGAGTTCCACAAAATTCAGTTCCACAAAATTCAGTTCCACAAAATTCAGCTGTACTGAATGCACAGCTTCTGGTGGCTGCAAGCTATGTACCTGAGCCAAGGGGGGCCACTAACAGTGACTGCCCCCGAGTGATATAAGGATTCAGGCAATCCTTAATGTATCCTGAACTCAAGTTCTCAAGGGACCTGCAAATGAATACAAGACCCTTGAACCTGTCCTCATAACATATGGGCAGCTGGTGCAAGCTTTTAAGCAGTGGACTACTTGACCCCAGTCTAATGAGATCAAGCTGTCTGGAGGCCACCAGGGAAAATCTGAATTTACCCATCTACTACCAAGAAACCAAGTTGATGCCACCATGGGATCAACTAATCTTTGAGGGGTCCTTCTTTATTTAAAGGACCTTGAAACATCTGAGCACCTGAATTTTGATTTCTTCACTTGAAAAGCCAACACAACTGTAGCCACAAGCAGCTGCTCGCTTTAAAAGGCAGCCAAGGTGATGTGTACAACTTCTCCATCCCCATCTGGAATCTGTTAACTAAATAACTGAATCTCTCTCCTGCCTTCGGAAAGCTTGCATGTGCATGTGTGTGTTTTCATTCCAAGACTTAAAAACAACCAGCATGCCTCCAAGCTGTCAGAATGACACAGGGATAAATAGAGGAGTGTAAATGAATAAGCAAAATGTTTATTTGTCAAAGTCTGGAGAAATTGGCAAACAGTGAAGTAGGTCCCATCATCTCATATGGAGGGATTCAGACACAACGGCTTAGTAAGGCAAGGCAGACACAACAAGCAAGAGGGATAGGGGCAGGGGTGGACTGAGTAGATAATTCTGTCTTCTTTGGGGCTTACTGGGGCTCAATCCAAAGTCCTTTGGGTCCCATTCTGCCTCACACCCTTCCTACCTCAAACTCAAAGCTGCTGCCAAAGCAACAACTACGGGTATCCTGTTCACATGTTAGGAGAAGCTCCTCTGAGCTTCTGCATGCGCTAAACCTGCTTGGGCCTGAAATCCTAACTAGATACAGTGGTAAAGGTAAAGGGACCCCTGACCATTAGGTCCAGTCGTGACCGACTCTGGGGTTGCGCGCTCATCTCGCATTATTGGCCGAGGGAGCCGGCATATAGCTTCCAGGTCATGTGGCCAGCATGACAAAGCCACTTCTGGCGAACCAGAGTGGCACACGGAAATGCTGTTTACCTTCCCGCTGTAGCGGTTCCTATTTATCTACTTGCATTTTGACGTGCTTTCGAACTGCTAGGTTGGCAGGAGCTGGGACCGAGCAACAGGAGCTCACCCCATCACAGGGATTTGAACCGCTGACCTTCTGATCAGAAAGCCCTAGGCTCAGTGGTTTAACCCACAGCGCCACCTGGGTCCCCAGATACAGTGGTACCTCTGGTTAAGAACTTAATTCGTTCCGGAGGTCCGTTCTTAACCTGAAAGTTTTCTTAACCTGAAGCACCACTTTAGCTAATGGGGCCTCCTGCTGCCGCCGTGCCACTGGAGCACGATTTCTGTTCTAATCCTGAAGCAAAGTTCTTAACCTGAGGTACTATTTCTGGGTTAGTGGAGTTTGTAACCTGAAGCGTCTATAACCCGAGGTACCACTGTACCCGTTTGGACTTGCATCCCAAATCAGCAATACCCACCATCTTAAACATGGTAGCATGGCCTCTAGTGTTGTATCCAACTATGTTCTATTCAGAATAGGCCCATAAGAATTAATGGACTCAAGTTAGTAATCTGCATTAATTTCAATGGGCCTTTTCAGAGTGGAGCTTAGTTGAATACAGTCCCTAGCATTTGGTGGTGGTCTTGATGGAGCATTAGTGGCTATTTATGGAACCCCCATATTCAAAAACAGTTACCCTCTGAGCACCAGATCCTGGACACAACCATGCCCAGTGCCTGACCAACTTGGTGGCACCTGATTGACCATGGTTTGAAACATCAGGGTGGATTGCATAGGCTTTTGATGAGATCCAGCCAGGAAGATTTCTTCCTGTGCAAATTGTACTAAACTAAAAAATGTAATAATCCAGTACAAACTGTACTAAACTACAAATTGTACTGAACTAAAGCGCCTACCTCCTATGGCAGTGTTCCAATCCAAATGGGTGGGGGACATGCCTGTAATTTGTACTGAGGGATATTTCCCATTGTAGTTAATGGGAGGTTTTCTTCCCATCCAAATACAGGGTGTGTGTGTGTGTGTGTGTGTGTGTGTGTGTGTGTGTGTGTAGGAGGGAATAATAAAATTGTAGAGTTGGTAGGGACACAAAGGGCCATCTAGTCTAACCCTCTGCAATACAAGGAATGATTAGATTGTGTGTGTGTGTGTGTGTGTGTGTGACAAAGGGAGAGGGGGGAATGGATGAATGGGATATGCTTGTATTTGGGTGGGTGAATGGGAATCTGGTGGAAATTGTATGTGGGTGCGTGCATTCTGTGCTGGGGAGGTTCACCATTCATGGTTTCAAATCGGCAGAGCTGATGGCAATTGTCTCAGCTCATATTTTCCACTTACATCTAGCATGTTTCAGCATAACCATCCCCCTGTTTGTCAGGTGGAAAGCTTCTCCATATCAGAGAATCAACTGCAGCATAAATCAAAAAGACAAAATCAGTTCCCTATATTAAGCCGGCAACATTAAGCAAATGGGTCTGAGGCAGCATCCAAATCTCAAAGGAAACATTAACACCCGCATTGTTTTCCTTTGTCTTGTCTCTACCCACAGGGGAAAAGTTTATGCATGAGCACAAAGCTGTACTTCTCCCAGTGCCATTGCTTCAGGGGCTCTTTACCAGGAGCACAGGAAACAAAAACAAGAGATTACTTTCATTTCCTTTGCAAGGTGGATTTGTTTTAATAGAGGGGGGGAAATAATATAAACACTTTTCGAGAACATTTGTCTAAACTCTCTATAGGAAAGCATGAAGAAAATATCCAGAAGGCATGGAAATATAAGTTGGATGTTTATTGATCAGCTGTGTTTATGTATAAATGAGTTCACATTACACTGGAGTTTCACAGATTTGGTTAGAAGATTTCTTGAAGATTGCATTCCACTCGAAGGCTTTATCCCCTTGGATGTTTTTTGTTTTAAATCCCAATTATTCTCCCCCTCCCAATCCTCTGAAGATTATCAGTCGGGAATTGAACTTATCAATATCCAACTAAACTGAAATGAATCTCTACCTAATAAAGAAAGCAGATTGGTCTTTTCACATGAGCAGAAGCAACACTGAAAGGCAGACAATTAATTAGTTGTCATTAGTGATGTGCAGGAGCCTCCTGAGAAATGTCACTGCTTATCAAAACTTTCTTTTCGCAACTTTGATGTGGCTCAAAATGTTTTCCCTGCCCCAAAGTAAGACCCTCCCATTTGAACTATGCTTTAGATGAAATCTGCTGGCAAAATAAAAAATAAGAAATAATGACTGTCAAAAATCCAATCTACTGATTGTTATGTACTGAAATTATGGCATTTTCTGAAATTGGCCTTGCTAGGCAGTGCAATGCTATGCATGCCAACTCACAAGTAAATCCCAATTAAAAAATAGTCCAGTAGCACCTTAGAGACCAACTAAATTTGTTCTAGGTACAGTATAAGCTTTCGTGTGCATCCACACTTCTTCAGATACACTGAAACAGAAGTCACCAGACCCTTATATATAGGGGAGGGGAGGGGTTCTCAAAAGGGTAGTAGGAGATGGGTGATTGGCTCAATGGGTGTGATAAACCTGTTGACGAGGACAACTGCAATTAGTCCTACAGGAAAAAGCAAGGGATAGTATGCAGATGACCAAAAATAGCTTTAGCATGTGTAACGAGACGAGAATTCAATATCTCTATTCAGACCAGGTCTCTCCATAGTTCTCAGTTTAGTTGTTGTTTAGTTGTTTAATCGTTTCCAACTCTTTGTGACCCCATGGACCAGAGCACGCCAGGCACTCCTGTCTTCCACTGCCTCCCACAGTTTGGTCAGACTTTGGTAAGACAGTTTAGTAATAAGTTGTAATTCAGCAATTTCTCTTTCAAGTCTATTCCTGAAATTCTTTTGTAATAAGACAGCTGCTTTGAGATCCTGTATTGAATGTCCTGGGAGACTGAAGTGTTCTCCTACTGGCTTCTCTGTCTTGTGATTCCTGATGTCAGATTTGTGTCCATTTATCCTTTGGTGTAGGGTTTGTCCTGTTTGTCCAATATAGAGAGCTGAAGGGCACTGCTGGCACTTGATGGCATACACAATGTTAGAAGATGAGCAATTAAATAGGCCTGAGATGGTATTTTGATGCTGTTGGGTCCAGTGATGGTGTTGTCTGGGTGTATGTGGCAGAAAAGTTGACATCTGGCTTTGTTGCAGGGGCTCTGGTACTACCTGAAAGTAAATCCCAGTTTGTTTGAAGAAGAAGTATTTATATAACAGCAAGATGTTGTTGGGCTCCAACTCCCATAAGCCCAATGGAGACAGTTGGTAGAAGTCATAGTTCAGCTACCAGGCAAGTTCAGGGTGTTGGTGCTAATGCAGAAATCCCTATATACCGTAGCTTGGAACCAGGTTACTTCAGAGCCCACTTTATCCCTTATACAGCCAGTGGTTGGCTGTGGTCTGTGAGAGTCTCTCCTGCATGTTCAAAGGATCTCAGAAGCCCACTTTGCAGTAACTCAAAGCAGGACTTTTAGTGTGGCTGCCCCTGTTCTGTGGAATAGCATTCGCACCAAGATATGTCTGTCACCCACTTTCTGCACTTTCCAGAAACAACTGAAGGCTTTCCCAGCTGGATAAATGGGTCTTCCCCAGGGGTGTCTACTTGTTAGGGGTCTAGTCTTGTTTTAAGTGCATTTGTTGTTTGGATATTTTTAATGATCCCACATGTAAATTGCTTTGAGGCAGTGGCTTAGAATTCAGTTCATAAATCAATTGCCATCATCATCATCATCATCATCACCTAAAAGACCACAAGTTCCCCCCATTCCTGGTGCACAGGGGTGCTGCCCTGCTTTGTGGAGATGTCCACCATCACAGACAGATGATGGCCCAAGCAGCAAGGCGGTCATTAGCCCCAGGGTTCCCAAAGAACAGAAAGGCATGGCAAGGCACTATCAGCATTTTGGAGCCAAAGCCAGGAGTTGGTTTCAAGACTATGGAACAGGAAGGTCTTGGCCTGCCAGAAGCAGGATAACATGGAGGGGGCAAGTCTGACCTCCCTTGGGAGGGAATCCCACAATCTGGGAGCATGCACAAAAAAGGCTCTTTCTCATGTCACCACTAAACATGCCTCTCTTGATGGGACTGAGAAGAGGTCTCACCCAGTGCTGCTTTTCAGGGGGTAGGCAAGGGTATACAGTACCTGCACTTCTTTTTGCTGTTAAAAAGTGTGGTACTTACTGTAATAACCTCATGGTGAGTACTGGCACCTATTTTTCTAGAAGAAGAAAAAGCACTGGTCTCACCCACACAGATCTTAGCACTTGGACAGGTAATGATATTCCAGGGAGCCTGGGCCCAAGCATATAGGCTATCTGACTAGGCAGCCTGGTATTTCAAGGGCTGCCCAGGATGGTGGTCTCTTTCTGCAAGTCAGATACTGGACCTACAGAAAGAGAGCAGTGGCCAGTTATTCTCTGTTCTTTGCTTCTTATAACTTAATTGAGGCAAGCCTGCCCTTGAGCTACCAACTTGCTGCTGTGCCGCTGCCAAAAGTTCAAACCCCCAATGCCTCTATGTTTCTTTCACTGTGCACTGTCTCTGGAAACAGCCTTGCCTCCCCATGCCAGGGGCTTTCCAAGTTTGAATTCAAGCCTGTGGTGCGGGAGCAGGCCAGGCAATGGCTGAGCCGCTTGACTTGAGAGGAGAGAGAGAGAGAGAGAGAGAGAGAGAGAGAGAGAGAGAGAGAGAGAGAGAGAGAGAGAGAGAAGATGGTTAAGATTCCAGCACCTCCTTCTCCTCATAGTTCATAGGATTCACCCACCCAAGGGGGGGGTGGCACTGCACCCTATTTCTTTTTAGCTTAATTTAGTGTGTGCATTTTTTCCAGGGGGGAGGTTGACCTGATGATTCTTTGATGGGGTAATTAATTGCAAGGAAATTGATTTTTGAGAAGTATCTGGATCATCTGCATGTGTCATGGGGAAATTAATTGATTTGGGTGATCTGTGGCAGGGGGCAAATGTTTATTTGAGGTGGCTTGGAAGAGCAATAAATAAGCTTGCCTTCTGTGAAATTTGAATTCTGGCCGCTTTTCCTGAATTCTCATATCTTTATCCAAATTGGCATAAGGAAATCCTATGGAAGGGCATGTGTGTGTTCTCTTTTCTGTTTTCTTCCTTTTGTTAGGTTGAGGTAATTTTAACCAGTTTTAGTGTTTTAACTTGTGTAAGTTTTAAATTATGATGGTGAAGATCTGGGAAGAGCAAGGCTTCTCCACCCTCCCAGTGTGCTCCCTCTTCTCCCTGTGCCATAAAGACAAATGGGTGAGCCTTTTCCCACCTCACCCAGCTGGATGCCACATCTGCCTAGGATGGAGAACAATAGGCCAAGAAACAGGGGCTGTGTTGGGGCCAGTTACATGTGTGGGTTTGGCTAGTGCTGGAAGCTGAAGACACAGAAATAGTGCTTGCTCTGGGCTGGACCCAAGAGTTGTGACTTGTTACATGCCACCCCCAATCTCTGCCAAGAGGTAGCAAGATTCCAGGGGGTTCCTGGTCCTTACCCAGTTTGTGTTTCCATTGGGAAATCAAGGCACAGCAGAGACTAGTGTCTTCAATAAATATGGATTATTTTACACATATTTACACCTGGAAGCTCAACCCCCCCCTCCAGACCTCTGTTTTTTTTTTAAGGACATATTTCCTGTGCAACATCATGCCCCCATTACCCCGATAACCTCAATTTCATAGACACAGGCATCTTTCTTTGATGGGCCATCAATGCTTTCGTCATGCTTAATGACTTCCATCCCAGGCGATACCCTGAAAAACAAGCTTAGCTTGCATTCTTGCACTGCTAAGCTGTCTTCTCACCCAGGGGAAGACTCCGAGCATTTGGTAATTTTCAGCATTCAGTCATTTCTAACATTCACTAACTTCTTAGAATTGTGGGTGCTTTAGCACCCCAAAACTCTGGCACCCAAATTCTGTCACAATATGCATAAATAAAACCATAGCTCCTAAATACTGCATAGTCTCCACTGACATTCATTCCAAAGAAATCGAACCCATGGTAAATGCTGGAACCCCTGTAGTATCTTGCTGCTCAGAAATTGGGCTGTGTGCAGCTAAAAGAATATTGGGTGGTATCCAGCTAACATGTTATATTAGTACAAGGATTTCTGCTTGCACTTCCTTCACGCTTCCCAAATCTGCTCCAGAGGGTTGGGGGAAGCCATGGAACATATTTAGGGGGCATGCAGAACAGGAGGGTGAAGGCCCCACCATGCAGGGAGAAATCTTGTGCTTATGGGATGGTGACTTAGTGCTGCTATGAAAAATCAGTAAATTTAGAATTTGGGAGGAGAGCCAGAACACTTCCTTCAACACCAATGCAGCTGCCTATCTCCAATCTCATACTGCTCTTTGCTGTGAAATTATAGTAAAAGGACTCTTGCATGATTTCTGGAAGTGGGTCCTTTAGATTCTGATCTGCAGTCTCTCCATTCTTCTGCACACCCCATACCCCCCTTGAGAAGTGTGTGTAACTCTAGTTGGGCCCTGTTGCTCTGATTATAACCTCTATTTCTGTGATAAAACAGGATCCTAACTCTGCATGACAGCAGCACTAACACTATCCCATGATCAGGTATCACATGATGAAATATAGATATTATAATCACCTGAAGTTTTTATTCAGCACCTCCATCGCTTAAGAGTATAACGCAGGAGCTCCCCCTGAACTGATTGGTAAAATCTAAGGTGAGTTAAGAATATTGTATACTTTTCAGGGCATTGGTGCTGAAACACCAAATTCTCAGATAGACTGCTCCTGCGGCATCAGCTCAGAAAGAAAATAAAACCCTGATGCCTGATCAGCAGCAACTGGTCATGTCGGTGATTTTATTCTCTCTCTCTCTCTCTCTCTCTCTCTCTCTCTCTCTCTCTCTCTCTGTGTGTGTGTGTGTGTGTGTGTGTGTGTGTGTGTGTGTGTGTCACATACACATGTATAGAGTGACAGAATTCCATATCGGAATCTGCTTTGCTGTGTAGGGAAGCTGACAAAAGAATTATGCACAAGTTTTCTCTCATATCTAGTGGTATAGAACAAACTCTGCTTACCTGAGCCTCTGAAGCAGTGGCCTTTCCTGTTCGGTGCTGCCACAGCTCGGTCCTGGGGGCCATTTTCTCTTCCTGCATAGCCATGGGTGGGACACCCAGTTCCTCTCTCCTCTAACCATGCTGGCCTGGGTGCCAAAGACCTGTTTGAATGGACCAGTTGGGAGATGTCAGGGGGTGGAGCTGCAGCAGTATAAATGAAGGTCGGCCAGCCCCACCCCTTCTTTTGAAGATTGTCATGGGTTTCACCACCCATGTCAGTGGTGTCCTGCCCAAAAGTGAGCAGGCAGGGCAGAGCGAGGATCTTGCTTTGGTATATTTAGTCACTGTATTCGGGGTCAGGGAGGAATTTTTCCTGTAGACAAATTGGTCCATGGGCCAAAACACACTTACCAATGGCAGCACCAAGTCAGGATCGACCCCACCCTACTTACCAACTAGCAGTCTGGCTGCTTGATACTGGATACATACCCAATGCCTTGGCCAAAACCTACTTACATCTGTAATTAATAAAAAGTTGTGGTCTGGGCAGGCAAATCAAGGAGCCAAGGGTTGTAACCAAAGTTGTTTCAATGGAGTAACCCTTTTCCACCCTCTGCTGTGGCCTGACTCTGGTTTCATAGTGTTTAACAGGCCTTATTTCCTGGGAAGTGTGCCAAGGATTGCAACCTTTGACTGCAATACTAAGCATGCTCACTTGGGATTCTGTCCCACCAAGCTCAGAGGGATTTAATTAAGGAGTAAACATGGATTGGCCCGCAATGGCTTAAAACTGAAAAATAAGGCATTATGTCCTCTGAGGTTATTTAATAACTGACAATGTATTGCTTGAGCTTTGATTATTCACATCTTACAGCCCTGTCAAAGCTGCGCCCTGAACTAGTTTCCCAATTGCCCTAGTTACATGACTGGCGACACTGTTAAACACATGCAGACATAACAACCATCTATTTATAGGCTCAGTTGAATGACATGTGTCTTCCTATTAATCAGTCAGTTCTTAGCTTCCCAAATCCCCACCCCTGCTTTGTATGAATAATAATAATAATAACAATAATAGAAAAAATGGGCTGAGCTGGTTGCGGGGAGGGGGAGATCTGATTTTCTTGGAATCACAGAAGCTTTTCAATTTACTTTGATGAGAAGATGTACGTTTTCCATTACAATTTTCAGATCCATTAAGTCTAGCAGCAATGACATGCATGCCAATTTTGCAAGCCTCCTTCTAATTACAAGTCAGGGCCAATTATGTTATTTGTGGAGGCGGGGGTCAACCCCCCCCCCACGGTTCTCTGGCGGGTTTCACTTATCATGGGCTTTGAGCAATGGAAAGCCAGGCTGTTTTGAGGCCTGAGAGCTGTTTTGACACATTAGGCAGTAGCAAACTCAGGTCTGCCCTACTACATGCCTGGAACGAGTGCATGAGCCTGAAGACATGGGTTGGGCTGTGGGCAGCTATCAGTTGACATGCCTAACTTGCAACATTCTTGACCAGCTTAAGTCAGCCTCACTGACCCTGTGTTGCTGAGGCTTGCTGGGGGGATGGTAGCAATTACCATAGCCTCTTCAAGGTTTGTTGTTGTTGTTTAGTCATCTTAGTTGTGTTCGACTCTCCGTGACCCCATGAACCACAGCATGACTTGGAAACTCTCACTTTCTTCTCAAAGCTTCTCCTTTTTTAATGTTCGTTGAGTTTTCTTGGCAAAATACTGGAGTGGACTGCCAGTTCCTTCTCCAGGTGGATCACATTTAGTCTAAACTCTCAGCTATGGTCTGTCCATCTTGGGTGGCCCTGTACGGCATAGCTCATAGCTTCTTGGAGTTATTCAAGCCCCTTCGCCACAACAAGGCAGTGATCCAAGAAGGGGCTCTTCCAGGTAGATCAGGTCAAATTCATGCAAGACAAAGCTGGTCAGAACCCTGGATAGCTCCCTGTTGGCTGAGTTATGGAAAGCATTGTCTCAGCCAAGGTTCAGAGTCGTCTCAAGCAGCCTTCGCCAATTTGCTGCCCTCTGGAAGTTTTTGACTGCAACTTTCATCAGCCCCAGTATGGAAATGCTGGCTGGGGCTGATGGGGGTTGAAGCCCAGAACATCTGGAGGCCACCAGGTTGGGGAAGATGGAACTAAAGGCTGAGGGAGGCTGATGTGACCTCCATTTCATCACCTCTTCTCTACCTTCCTTAAAGGGCCCATAGCTGATGCTCCAGTTGGGTACTCCTGTGTGACTGCAGAGCAGGAAGAAGCTACAGAAGAGCTATTCACAGCATCTGAGAATGGTGGGAGAGCTGTGACCTCAGGCTGGCATGGTGTATAATGGCTTCCCTCCCTTCCAAGTGGAATGCCCTAAGGCATTGCTTACCTGGGAGTGGTAGATTCTTAAGAATTTTCACAGCCACAAAAACCAGTTGTTGGCCTGTGTTTTTGGCTTGATGCAGATTCACCTCTTTTTTGAAATAGGACACTGGGAATGCACTAAACTAAAACTCCAGCCATTGTCATCAGGCATGCAGGAGAAACCTAGTATTCACTAATAATTTTTAATGGGGCAAAAAACTAAAATAAAAATAAAAAGAGGAACTGTGCTCTGCTTTTGTTGGACATTAGTTTGGTTGGCTGAGAGTTTTTTTAAAATAAAAATAAAAATCTGTTGCATTCTAGATGCCACTTGCTGACTGTGGCCCGATCTGTATAAATGAGTCATTTTATTCATTAGCTAATTTATTTATATCTGAATCCATCTGTCAGGGAAGAGCAAAATGCAGAAATTTATGGAGCGTATGAGTGTTTGGATTCTGGCGGCAAAATATTCATCTGTTTTAGAAATAAGTGATTAACATGTGCTAATTGAAGTCTTCCAGCAAGGTCACCGAGTCACTGTGAGACGCTCCTGTCTGCCTGCCAGAACACTGCCTGGCTTAAGAAGTGGTTTCAGGTGGGAACAGTACATTGGCTATTCCTCAAATACAGTGTTGCCACAATAATATGTGTGTCTTTAATGGAATTTATGATTACTGCTGCCATTTAAGCACAAAGTCATTTCATTTGCAAATTCAAAAACAGCAACATATTTTTTTTCCAGGTATTCTTGGGTAATGGTGCTTTCCCTGGTTTCTGATTTATACAAGCAGTTGAGGTATATTACAAATCAGAATTATTGCTACTGAAAAATATCTGTGCAATTTGAATACCTGATCTGGAACAGAAGCCTAAGTTTATACCTAATCCTAGGGACCCAATGAAGTGCTGTTGGATGCCATGGCACTGCCAGAGATCCTCCTTCATGCCTGCAGATATCTTTCCCCTATTTATTTATTTATTTATTTAAAAAATGCCTCCCCCCCCCTTTATTTTGCCTTAGTTGGCACTGAACTGATTAGAAAGCAAACCACAGGCCTCTTGTCATGCAACCCTGTTCTCTTTGTTTCCCATCAAAGCCCCCATGTGGATGGGGCTGTTGTTTTTCTGCAGTTTTTTAATAAAAAATTAAAAAAACCAAAAAAATTAAAAAAATAAAATCTAAATTGGTTGTATTTCATTTCGTTTCACTTCTAACTTTTTAGGATTTTATTTCTTGGTTTTACATTCTTCTGCTGTTGTAAACCTGCTATGGTATACTTTTGTGGTACAGAGGTATAGAAATATTTCAATATTCTAAGTTGGAGGAGGTGCCCCTTTGTGGCATTTGAGGGTGGCTTCATTCTTTCCTGAGCATTGCCAGTTTCCCCTTGCATAAAACAGGTCATTTGATTGCATTTTGTGGGAGCAAAGCTGTGGTTTGGTATTCAAACCCAAGTTCTCTGTTTCTTGGGAAGGTTTCTTGGTAAGTTATTTCCCTTTTGTGACAAGCAGTTACTTTATTTTCACAGAATCATAGAACTGTAGACTTGGCAAGCACCCCAAGGGTCATCTAATCCCCGCCCCCTGCAATGCAGGAATCGCAGCTAAAGAATAAAGAGGAATGCAGCACCTTCAAGGTGGATTCTTAGAATCATAGAATCATAGAGTTGGAAGAGACCACAAGGGCCATCCAGTCCAACCCCCTGCCAAGCAGGAAACACCATTAAAGCATTATTGACATATGCCTGTCAAGCCTCTGCTTAAAGACCTCCAAAGAAGGAGACTCCACCACACTCCTTGGTAGCAAATTCCACTGCCGAACAGCTCTGTCAGGAAGTTCTTCCTAATGTTTAGGTGGAATCTTCTTTCTTGTAGTTTGAATCCATTGCTTTGTGTCCGCTTCTCTGGAGCAGCAGAAAACAACCTTTCTCCCTCCTCTATATGACATCCTTTTACCGTATATATTTGGCTATCATATCACCCCTTAACCTTCTCTTCTCCAGGCTAAACATACCCAGCTCTCTAAGCCATTCCTCATAAGGCATCGTTTCCAGGCCTTGAACAGTTCTTACCCTCAAAAAGTTCTTCCTAGTTTTTTAGACAGAATCTCCTTTCCTGTCATTTGAATCCATTGGTTCAGGTCCTCCCCTTTGGAGCAGCAGAAAACTAGTTTGATAATGATGATCAGAATCCCAGGGCAGTTTACAATATAAAAACACATAACATAGTAAGAAAAATAATTTTATAACCACACATAGAGTTTAAAAGGCCATAGATTGTTTAATTAGCCAAAGGCTAACTTCCCCCTTGACACTAAAGTTATCCTGAAAGAAGACAATTCAGATCAGTTGTTCCCCAGCACATCATCACAGAACAGCATTGCTCTGTGTGCAGTGAACTGGGCAGAAGAGATATCTTCCACTTTACTCTGGTGAAAGGCTCAAAGAGAGAAAAGAGAAAGAAAGCCAGCTGAAGTTATTGCTAATAATCTTGTAGATGTCACGAAGAAGAAGGACATTGATAAGAGCCTACAAGCCACTGGAGGAATTCTACAGCTGTTAATACTGAATGGGAGGGTGGTGCCATTGCACTGGGCAAAGGTCACGTTTGTTTGTAAGCTGGTCTGGTTGGGTTGTGCCCTCCACACCAACAGGTTACCCCTGAGAGACAACCAAACCTATGGCAAAATTGTGTTTATCTGTCCTATACTGTATTGTATAGAGACAGTTGTATACAGTGGTACCTCGCAAGACGAATGCCCTGCAAGACGAATTTTTCATAAGATGAATGCATCTTGCAATCTGATGGTGACTCGCAAGACGAATTTGTTTTGCGAAAAATTCGTCTTGTGAATCGTGGTTTCCCATAGGAATGCATTGAAATTTAATTAATGTGTTCCTATGGGCAAAAAAAGAAATTGCAATGGATTCCTATGGGAAACCATGATTCGCAAGACGAATTTTTCGCAAAATGAATTGACTCGCAGAACGAATTAAATTCGTCTTGCGAATCATGGTTTCCCATAGGAATCCATTGCAATTTCTTTTTTTGCCCATAGGAACACATTAATTAAATTTCAATGCATTCCTATGCATTGAGATAAATGCAGATGGTTGAGTCTGCCACCAACTTGCACACCCAAAGAACATATTCCTTCTTGCTCGGCTACATAATTCAATAGTGTCCTCATGTGTGTGTGTGTGTGTGTGTGTGTGTGTGTGTGTGTTTTCCATCCTCTCCAATCTTTTGATGCTCCAAGGCTTGGAAGGCTCAACGAAAATGCAAACTACACATGAACCTCCTTCTCCCGGCAGCTATAGGCGTGCCATGACATTCATATCTAAGTACTGCTGTCCCAGAGCTCCCTTGGGTTACATTTCTGAGTCAGTCTGTTTGCAGTGCCATAATGGAAAGTGAAGTTTTAACTCTGCCTTTGAAATGTCACCCATATTTGTTCTTGCCAAGACACCGGCAGATGTGTTAAAGAGAACCGATTTAGACTGACGAAGCTGCTAATAAATTGGTGTTTGGTGTGTCACTCTGGAAATTGCCACTGTTCACATTCCAAAGAGAAAGTCCCCTTGATGTACCCAGGCAGACTAGCCTGAAGAATCCCTTGTTCTCCCTGGGATTTCTTTCTCTTACAACTATACCGAGGAAAAGTATGCTTTGAATACTTAGTACTTAAAATATGTTCCAGGAACTTGTGTTACGCCCTACTAAGTCCTACTCAGAATAGACTCATTAAAATTAATGTACCTACAGGGGCATAGCATGGGGGAGCCAGGGAGCATGGCACAACCGGGGAAGCGAACAATGTGCCCCCCCCAAATCCCTGTCACACCCTGACTGGCTCCGGCAGCGAGATCTAGGTGAGTGCCGAGAATGAAGAGCACCCTCTGTGCCCCACCCAGTGCCTGCCTGGGCCAAGATGGCAAGGGCTCTATGTCCTTCACCTGCCTGGCGCACAAGCGCCTACCCAGTGGCATTGACAGCAAGGGCAGGGTGAGTGTGCTCACATGCTAGGGGTGGGTGGGCACTTAGGAATTTACTGGTAGAGACTTCTCAACATACCCAAAGTACAGAAGGTGAAAGGTGATATGCATAGCTGCCAAGTACCCCGTTTTTCCTGGGAAACCCCCGTATTTTCTTACCATTTCCCGCTGGTCTCCCGAATGGATTTATATCCTGTAAATCCCCTGGAAAGCTCCTGCCGGCGGCCATGTTTCTGGTGCCGCTCTGCCCATGTATGGGCACCGCAAATCGGGCGCCGCCGGCAACAGAAGTCGCTTCTATGCATGTCCGGAAGTGCGTAGAAGCGACTTCTGGCACTGCGGCCATTTTGGAAATGGGCAGAGCGGCACCAGAAGTTGCTTCTACGCATGTCCGGAAGTCGCGTAGAAGCGACTTCCGGTGCCGCGCCGCTGCTGGTCCCAGATTTTTCAATCCGGAACTTGGCAGCTATGGTGATATGTAAAACGTCCACCAACAAATACTTATTCCTTGCATATATTTGTACACCTTGTGTTGCACACCATTGAAGGCAAGGGTTTTCGGCATCCAATGGCCTCCAAACCTAACGTAATTGCACAAATACTGCATCATTCTTGCTCCTTCGTTGCAATAAGCCTCACTATGAAACATCTTGAGCAGTGAGATACTGTCTTTTCCTTATCTTTCTGTGGAATAGTAACTGTGAATATAAAGCTATTATTTTCTTTCTTCGTACATTGACCATGAATATTCATGGCATACCTACAGATTAGATTTTTCTTAGCATAGAGCCAATGCTGGAGAAAGCTTCACTTTTAGATGCTCCCAGTGTTCTCCTCATTCAAAATTATCGGCAGATTTCTAAGTACTGAATTACCTGGACCTGGGGCATTAATTGGAGCTCCATATTATGCTGAGGGTTTCTCTAAGCAGTTTGGGGAGGGGGGCTTGGATAATCTAAATTTTCCACAACACTGTGCATACAAAAATTGTCACAGCTTTCAGTTCCTTCATCTCATTTGTGCCTTTTTCTCACCTCTATATTGCTGATGCACTCATGAACACTGATAAAACATCCCAAAAAGTAAATGGAGTGATTGTACTTACAGAATTTTCTAAAGGTCCTGGGACATAGGAAGGAGGAAAGGGTGGTAACCTTAAGAGAATGGAGAGAGAAAAATGCAGCTCTACACCTGATGCCAGGACCAGGGAAGATAATATAATGGGAATTTTGCATGGAATATATTCTAGTCAGGTGAGCATAATATAGAAAGAGACATTTTGAGTGTCTCTGGTGATTTTTTATGGGTTTATTATTTCAATCGTGATCATCTATAAAGCACAAACTGCAATCTTGAGTGGGGCTAAGGATTTTGGCAGGGGAGAAACCATGAAGCGAGATGCCAATTTGTAACTGGTGGCTTGAAGAGACGGTTTCTAATATTGCAATTACCAGAAAGAGGAACAAATTACTACTTTCTTCAGAGACTTTCACACATGGAGAGTCAGAGGCCATGAGGAAAAATAATAATAAGCATCATCATCAGAGCAATATATTTGCAAAAGAGGGGAGGGGATAAATGCATTATTTATGGGAAAATATCGTAGAGTAAAAAATTGCCAAGAGAAATTGTAGGTGTTTGCAGACTAAAATAGTGGGGGTATATTTTGTTATCTTGACACTTAAACAAAGCTTTTGATTTGGAAGCACTCCAAGTGCATTAAGCAAACCTGAGTTTAAAAACTAGGCAAGGATTTTTCTGAAAGAAGATTAGAATTGAGGTATTCAGATGTGATCCATCTTGATTACAAAGTCTAAAGGGGTTATATGGTGATGCCTCTGGCAGCAATTGGCTGACCTGCCATTATGTCACAGTGGGTCTCTGGCTCCCATTGGTTGAGCTGCTCTGATCCTACGTAGAGAAGAGCTGGAAGAGTCAAACAGCTTCAAGAATAGAAGCAACAGAAACCTAGGAAAGGAGGAAGCAGAGAGATGGCAGAAAGGCCTATGGGGGAAGGGTGGAAGAAGGAGAAGACGGAAGAGAAAATTAGAAAGTCAGAAACAGATCTGTGTGAAAATTATTCTGAGGTAGTGAAATGGTTGGGGATTTTGCTTAGGGCAGAAAAGGTGAAATTCTCCACCAGTGTTTTCTCCATTTTTCTGATAAATCTTGGTTCACAGTGAAAGAAATTATATTGTTTGTGCATACTGTTGCCTCAATCATAGACTCATAGAAACATAGTATGGTAGAGTTGGAAGGTTTCCCCCCCCCCCTCATCCTTAGGCTTCTCCTGGGAGGTTTGCTTTTAAACACAAACAAACTTTTGGCCTCCTGCCCAGGCTGCTTAACTAAAACAAAACCTCTTCTTCTTAATTACCCCTCCTGCAATCTCTCCAGTTACAGGTTATATTTCTCCTAAACCTTCCAACTCCTGCCATCTCTAACTCTTGGTACCTCTGGCCTTGCAGACACTGTTCATGCCCACCAGCTGCACTGGGCTCTGAGCCAATCTCTTATCTTAATGCTGGTACCAGGCATGGGAAGCATCCTTATAGGCTAACTAGCCCATGACCCCTTCCAGAACACCTATCTCCGAGGCTGCTCTGTCTCCCTGGAAGATTCAGGAGAGATAAAAGGAAGTTAATCTGCGGAACTCCTTCCCACAGGAGAGAGTGATACCCAACATCTGGATGGATTTAAAAGAGAATTGAACAAATTCATGGGAAAGAGGGCTACTAGTCATGGTGGCTATGCTCCGCCTCCGCATTGCTGGAATCCACTGGAGGGGAGAGGGCTCTTGTGCTCAGATTCTCCTTGAGGGTTCCCCACTGGGGCATCTGTTCGCATCTGAATCTGCATCTCTCCCCAATTTTTTCAAAAGTTGAAACTTGAGGGTGGTGGTGTGCCATTTTGCTGAATGTGCTTCAGGGGCAGGCAGAAAATCTCCCGCATATCAGGAGGAGCTCCCATGACATGTCCCATAGACACATGGAGACTCCACCTTGCTGAAGCTGAGTGGATATGGGCCTGGATGGATGATGTCAAGGGCAGGTCAGTAATAACTCATGCAGCAGCAGCAGTGAAGTTAACTCTCTATTCAAAGAAGCAAACAGCTCGGGAGGCCAGGCCAAGTGAGCACAGCAACCTTGCCCAGTGGATCTTACCCAAATGAGGCGGTTGTGGGAGCTGAAGTTCTTCCTTCCCAAAGTAGCCTAAGCTTTTTCCTCTCCTGGGTCATTCCCAAACAATCTGAGACTCCATTGACTGGTCTGTCTCTGTTAAACCCATTTTTTTTCTTTTTACAACTCTTCTCATCCTGGGAGACTACAGCAAGAGGGGGAGACCTCCTGGCTACTTCAGCAGCCTGCCTGATCTCTGCCACTGCCCGCCCGCCCTCCTCTCCAGCCTCTGCTTCCACCTCCGATTCTAGACTGCTCTCTGCCACAGCCTCTCTCTGCTCACTAAGCCCTGTTACCTCTTCAGCTTCTGACATCTCCTCCTCCCACTGCACTGACCTCACCACCACCACCTCCCTCCCACCTCCTCCTCTCCTTCCTGGTAAATTGCAGTGGTGCTGGTAAGGGGAAGTCAGGAAAGTATCACTGTCCCACTCCCCCAACTGCTACCGTGTAGTGAGCCAGTGTGGTGCAGTTGTGTATGTGACATAAATTTGGAGGTTGGGGAAATGTTATTCTGGTGAAACTTCTGAAGAACTGGGGGAAAGCCAATATAACATCCTCTCAAGGACGTATATCAAGATTGTCACCAGATTTTGTCTTAAACTCAATTCAGATAGGATTATATTTCCTGGCTGGGGGGAACCTTCTCCTCTAGTGAAAAATCTGTAGAATTTTGAGGGACATCAAGAGTCTGATTAAGGATTGGAGTAATTTCATCAATCCTTGGTTTTCAGATGCATGGATATAGTACATGTTGTTGAACTCAAACTAGTGTTTAGACATTTGGAGGTCGGATGGGGAAACTTTCCAGAAGTTATTCGCTTTAGAATAAAAGGAAGTATTCAGGGTGGAGAAAAGAGCAAGTGGCTTTTTGTGCTTTTCTATGCTTTCATTTTGCATCTGAAGAGTGCCTCGATCCCCGCAGCTGTTACCCAAGACAATGAGGGACATGCGATGCCTTTGAAATTTTCACACAGACAATGGTTCATTACCTAAGAGGAGCTCATTTGCAGACAATGATTCATTACGTTCTTCCAGTTTGCATCCTTCCTTTATAGGAATAATTTCCTCCTCCTGAAATGTGCAACCTTAAAGTGAGTTGCAAATGAAGATTGGTTCCCTCGCAGCGAAGAGGCAAACACGTCTCTTTATAGCTCCATTACTTACCCATTCGATGATCTTGGGGGAACAGTGATGCATGATTCACGAAGTGGCTTCGCTTGAAGCCTGAATTATCTGGGTCCCACAATCTTGATGGCATTAATGCCATGAAAGACTGTGGAGTGCAATGCGCTGCAGAGGATATAGGGAGGAAAGAGGTCGTTGCAAAGATGAGGGAGAATGACGTTCAGTTCACATTTTAATATGAACCGGCCTCATGTGCACTTCCTGAAACTCTCGGTGAAATCAAGCACATGTATCCTTTGAAATTCGCACTCCGCTGAATTTTGTGGTGCAAGTCTCCAGCCAAAACAAGGCTCAAAAAGTTGGTACAGGTGTGGGGAAGACTTTCATCATCCCTGGACATTGGTGTGCGTGTGCACACATGGAAAGGCAGCCAGCCACCAACCACAGGTAGTTTTAGACAATGGTTTCTGAGTCCAGCCCATGCCACCGAGAGCTGGCCATCCTTGCTGTCTACTTGTAAGTAGACCGGAACAACTATAGGATAGTCCAGTTTTGGAGTCACCATGCTTTGGTTTACCATATTTTTCCATCTATAAGACACCCCCATGTATAAGACACTCCCTATTTTTGCGGCAACCACCAATCGCCAGTCCACCCTTGGCACGATCTGTGTATAAGACGCCCCCTAATTTTTGACATTAATTTTTAGGGGGGAAACCTAGTCTTATACGCGGAAAAAATGTGGTATTTTATATTCTGTTTCGACCACCTATCTGCTCCCCCCCCAGACCTTCCTTAAACATTAGGAAGGCCTTTCTGATCTAACTTCAGATCAACAGTGGAATGGACTACCTTGGAAGGTGACGGACTCTCCTTCACTGGAGGTTTTTAAACAGAGGTTGGATGGCCATCTGTTGGGGATTCTTTATTGTGAATCCTGCATTGCAGGGGGGTTGGTCTAGATAACCCTTTGGGATCCCTGTCAGCTACAATTCTATGACTCTATGATTCCATAACTTCATTTCTAATAAAGTTTCATAATTTGACCACTGAAATGTGTGCAATTTCTGACTTCAGGATTCTAGAATCCCAATGTGTCTAGATGCTTGGAATCCATGCTACTGAAAGTTTAGCCTCGGAATCATAAGAGGCCAGAGCATTTTCTCTGCTCTGGGAGAGACGTGGGGAATGTCAGCTGCCTTTACACTTTGAGTAAACATCCCTATTCATGACTATGACTTGAGCTGGGGCATTGTTTATGGGGGGTGTTGTTGCTGATATTGATATAATTTTTTTGGATCTTTATTTTAGATCTTACTTTTTATTTTATTTTTTAAAGAATTTTTATTAAATTTTCCAAATAAACAAAAAACAACAACAACAAAACTAATTACATTTCATCTTAAGTTCCCCCATCTCAACTTTTCATTCTGCCAAACTTTTTATGTGAAAAATGTCGAATGTTCACTGTGTACTTTTTGATGCTTTCTTTATTTTTTTATGACTCCTTTTGTTATGTTTGTAATTTTTTTTGCATGTGGTGAGCCACCTTGAGCGTGGTTTTTACTTTGGAAAGGTATTCTATAAATAAAATGATTGATTGATGAAAAGCCATGACATTCTCTGTAGTGGTGGGGCCAGTTGCCTGTGGCTGAGCGAGGGTCTTCACATCATCATCATCATCATCATCATCATCAGGGGAACCAGCAAATCTAAAGTTTGGTCCATCTACTGGTGCATATCCATCATCACTTGATGACAACAACAACAAGTTGGTGTGGATGTGCCATCACAGATGCAACATCTCAGGTAAAATGCTGATGATCACCTCAAATCACTATGCAGTCAGTTCACATGTTCATCAGGTGTACACTTGAACCCAATGGCAGCACAGGCATGTGTGAACCAAGTTAAAGCATCACCCATATCTTACTCACAGTGAGTGGACTATGTTTGCTCCTATGTAGAGGCCAGGGAAGCTTGGACCAGCCAGATTTCTCTGCAACACAAACAGTTCCTGGTGGGTTTCCGTGCTGCATTGTGACTCACTCCTTAAATGTTCAAGCAATTCTGACAGCATGTTTGCAGGGGAAACTTGAGCTTATTGGTAGTGAAAATACAATTGATTTGCTGTAGCTACACATTAAAGCCCAAAGTGTCATTATTGCTAGTGCTGTGCTGTATTTTCCTGAAGGTCGATGCTTGATTTGAAAGCTGCTGTTGATGGTGGCCGGGGAGTGGGACTGTACCATGAACAAAAAAACAAAAACCCACCTTCCAATGGTTCTGCATTTCTCTTTGAACCTGTCATTGATTTGCCGCTTCCCTGTCATTTGATTTCTTTATTATTCAAAAGAGCTTCTTTACTATGTGATCCCAGATAACCAGGGATCAAATAGCTAACCATTTTTAAGACTTGTTATTATTAGAACTTTTAAAAGAAAGAAAAATGTTAATCATCAATCTCTTCAACAGCAAGAAACGACCTAAATAAGTAAATCAATAAATCATGTACAACTTGGGTACAATGGAGTCCAGTACAATAGAATTACATAAAATATTAAGTTGGCTATACATCTAAAGACGCAGGGACGCGGGTGGCGCTGTGGGTTAAATCACAGAGCCTAGGGCTTGCTGATCAGAAGGTCGGAGGTTCGAATCCCTGCGACGGGATGAGCTCCCGTTGCTCGGTCCCAGCTCCTGCCAACCTAGCAGTTTGAAAGCACGTCAAAGTGCAAGTAGATAAATAGGGACCGCTACAGCGGGAAGGTAAACGCCGTTTCCGTGTGCTGCTCTGGTTCGCCAGAAGCAGCTTTGTCATGCTGGCCACATGACCTGGAAGCTGTACGCCGGTGCACTCAGCCAATAATGCAAGATGAGCGCGCAACCCCAGAGTCGGTCACGACTGGACCTAATGGTCAGGGGTTCCTTTACCTTTACCTTTTTACATCTAAAGACAGCTTAGCCCATCACTAACAGCTGTGATTCTTGAATCCTGGAGGTTGGTCTAGATGACCCTTGGGAGCCCTTCCAACTTTACAGTTCTATGATTCTATTATCCTGTGTGCATGTAGAGAAACTGTACAAAATTTTCAAATTAGAAAAGAGGGAAAAGTGGGAGGGGGAAGCAATGGGATGCAAAAATGCACGGAAAGATTTGGGGATGGATAATTCTAAAAAGCATCCATTGTTGAGGCATATAACTGTTTTTCTAAACCAGGTTAAGATACAAAATATAACTTTGCATAAGGGTTTTGCTGCTGTTGGGGGGGGGATCTTGTTTCTTCATGAGTGTGTAAACAAATAATTACAACAAAGATGAGCAGATTTAACGCAAGGTGGGGGGAAATTGCTATTGTGCAAATACCACAAATGACATTGCTTCAAAATGAGCTGCAATTACCCCCCTGCTCCCCCCAAAAGAGATGCACAAAGCTATATGTGTTTATACACATAGATGCATTAAGCTGCAGTGGATTCGACTCAATCTTCTGTTATTTTCTCGGCTGATAAAACAAACAATGAAACATTCCAAATACCAGATGGATTTTCATGACCAAAAGAAAAACAAAACAAGATGTTAATTCCATTTTAAGGAGAAGAAGAACAATATGTGTTTCTTACAGTCTCACAGAAAGCTCGATCGATTGCAGTTAAGTATCACCTCATCCATTCATTTATTTGGTGTAGCTTTGTTTTTATTAAAAATAAAAAAGTCTATCCCACGCATGGCCAGTTACAATACAGTCCCCGAAAGCTTGTACACTTGTTGGGCTAGTGTTGTAATTTGTGTGGTGGAAGAGCCAGTGTGGTGTAGTGGTCCGAGTGTCAGACCATTATGACCTGGAAGACAAGGGTTCAAATCCCCACTCAGCTATGAAGCTCGCTGGGTGACCTTGGGCCAGTCACTGCCTCCCAGCCTAATCTAATTCACATGCAACAGATGACCAAGAGCAAGAGAGCGAGAGATCGCACTTGTTTAGTCCTGTTGGGGTGTTCAAGCACTACATTCAGGGGAGTGGCTGGGTGGGTTGGTAATGATGAGTAGATGGACTCTAGCTCCCCACATCCCTAAGCATTGGCATAGCTGACTGGGACTGATGGGAGGTAGGAGTTCAGCTAGTGGCAGCTGGTGTCCAGTCCATTAGGTGAAGTGGAAAAAATGCATTGTAGGTGGTGGGACTAGATGACCCTTCGGATACCTTCCAGCTCTACAATTCAAGGACTCCATGATCCTATGAAAATCATGAAATCAACACTAGGTGACACCAGAGCCAATGGCAGGCAAGGCAGACTAATTCTAGTTTTGTCCCCATCTCTTCTAAGTTCTACAAGGGCAAAGCTATGAGGAATCATAGCTAAAGAATCCCTGACAGATGGCCATTCCAACCTCTGTTGAAAAATCTCAAATGAAGGAGAGTCCACCACTTTCCAAGGTACAGTGGTACCTCGGTTTACAAACACAATTGGTTCCGGAGGTCTGTACTTAACCTGAAGCAAACTTAACCTGAAACGAACTTTCCCATTGAAAGTAATGGAAAGTGGATTAATCCGTTCCAGACGGTCCATGGAGTACTTAAATTGAAGCGTACTTAACCTGAAGCGAACTTTCCCATTGAAAGTAATGGAATGTGGATTAATCTGTTCCAGACGGGTCCGCGGAGTACTCATCCTGAAGCGTACTTAACCAGAGGTATGAGTGTAATTGGTTCCAGAAGTCCGTACTTAACCTGAAGCGTACTTAACCTGAAGCGAACTTTCCCATTGAAAGTAATGGAAAGTGAATTAATCCGTTCCAGACAGGTCCGCAGAGTACTTAAACTGAAAATACTCAAACCGAGGTGTACTTAAACCGAAATTGACTGTAGTCAATTCCATTGTCGAACAGCTATTACCACTGGAAAGTTTTTCCTAATGTTTAGGCAGAATCTCACATTTTGTCCTTTGAATCCATTGGTTTGGGTCCTCCCCTCTGGAGCAGCAGAAAACAAGCTTGCTCCATCGTCCATGTTAACAGCCCTGCAGATATTTGAAGATGGCTATCATATTACCTCTCAGTGTTCTCTTATTCAGGATAAACATAACAAGTCCCTCGATGTGGAATATCTATTCCATATGTGGTCCAGTGGCCAAGTTTTGGAACTGGGCCAAGGATATGCTGAAGATCACAAAACATCCCAAGGTCATGTTGCTGGTATACAAGGACTACAGCTTCAGCTTTTTGCAGTAACTCCACATCCATCTCTCCATCTGCCAAGATGTGGCCTTGTTTGGAAACCCGAAAGCTTCAGGAAATGAAGACGTTGCATTAGCAGCCCTTCAGACAGAGGTTATTGATGGCAGAAATTATTCGTTTAGAAATTATGAGGTACACAAGCGCAGAGTACAATATAGCATCAACACATACACCGTGAAAGAAGCTGAACTAAAAGACTACAAATCAGAGGCGTTTCAGTTACAAATTAAAAAGAGCAGGGAGAGTGCTGTGATTAATGGGACTTCTGCAAGAAGTCTGGATATATTCCTAAAAGCCTTGTTCATCCAGAGTTCCTCATCCTGCCATCGCCTGATCTGAAATATTCCTTGGCTGTCATGAATCAGTGCTGAAAAGTTTGATCAGCTTCCAAAAGGAAATGTATGGATTAAAGGGTGTTTAGGAGCATGATAAATATTAAAGTGGCTCTTTCTATTTCATGTTGAAGCTTTGAAAAAAAAAAGATGCTCATGTACGATCCATATTTTTAAACACCCAAGCTTTGTTCACACACATTTGTGGTTTTGTTTTTGTTTTTTGTAAAGTTGCTCCGTTACTTATATCAGGGATGGAGAATTGTTTGTTTTTTCAGCCCAAGGGTCACACCCCTTTGAGGGCAACCCTCCTGAGGACATATGCTGTAGAACTATAGGAATTGTAGAGTTGGAAGGGACCCCAAGGAGCCTCTAGTCCAACCCCCTGAAATGCAGGAATATGCAGCTGTCCCATATGGGGATTGAACCTGCAACCTTGGCCTTATCAGCCCCATGCTCTAACCCGCTGAGCTACCTAGTAGTAGGTATGGCCACAGGCCAAGGTTCTGCCTGGGATTGAATAAAGTTGTAGTCCAAAATGTCTGGAGGATAGCAGGATTGAGAAGCCTGCCTCATCCATCTCTCTAATGGTTTCTGCACCAGATGGACCATCTTTTCCATCTCCCACTTCCTGATCCAGCCACCATAACAATGGACATTTTGTTCTTTGCTATCATTGCCCGGGGTCAGATGAACGTCCTTTACCAAAGGTGTCATGGACTTTGAAGACACTCGAACCCAGGATGAAAGGGAGAAACGTGCTAAGAGGAAGGCATGTTTGGCAAACCCTCACCTTGAGGAACTCCCACCCGGAAACCTATGCCCCCGCTGTGGAAGGACGTATGGATCCAGAATTGGCCTCCACAGTCACTTACGGACTCACTGTTAGGACCATTTCCATGAAATCCAATCTTACTCAGCTACGAGTGATCGCCAAAGAAGAAGACGACACAAAGCTGGTCTCTACACCCAAGTGGATCACTGGTGTCTAGGTTCTGGCATCCCAAGGCTAACCCGGTACCTACATAAGCTGCAGCCATGGCAGCAGGCAGATGGTGCAGCAGATTTAGGGGAGCACGACCGGTTTGCCCACACTGAGATGAGAGGGTGCCGCAGGGGGTGCTGCAACAATGATGAGCAATGGAAGGCAAGAGGCAGGAGGCACCAATTCTTTGTGTCACGCAGGGCACTGCTGAAATTTTAAAGCCCAAAGTCCACCACTGCAGCAGGACTGCCTGGGGGCAGTGAGAGAGTAAGCTTACCTGCAGCAGAATAGGAGAGGGAACATTGAACTCTACTCCAGAAGAAGTACATGAACGCTCTGCTTCATCTGGGGCAGGGGTGGGGAACCTTTTTCAGCCTGAGGGTCAGATTCCTTTCTTGACAAACATCTGTGGGACACGTGCCAGGAGGCAGTAATGACCACCAACATGGATATAAATAATAATAATAATAATAATAATAATAATAATAATAATAATAATAATAATTTATTATTTATACCCCACCCATCTGGATGGGCTTCCCCTGCCACTCTGGGCGGCTTCCAACAAAACATTAAAATACATCAAATATCACAGATTAAAAACTTCCCTAAACAAGGCTGCCTTTAGGTATTTTCTAAATGTCAGGTAGTTGTTTATCTCTCTGACCTCTGATGGGAGGGTGTTCCACCGGGCGGATGCCACTACCGAGAAGGCCCTCTGCCTGGTTCTCTGTAGCTTTGCTTCTCGCAGTGAGGGAACCGCCAGAAGGCCCTCGGTGCTGGACCTCAGTGTCCGGGCAGAACGATGGGGGTGGAGACGCTCCTTCAGGTATACTGGACCGAGGCCGTTTAGGGCTTTAAAGGTCAGCACCAACACTTTGAATTGTGCTCGGAAACGTACTGGGAGCCAATGTAGGATGGCTTTCAAAGAGGATTGGGCAAATTCATAGAGGAGGAGTATATCAATGGCTACTTATCTGAATGCCTACACTCTGCCTCCATGGTCAGAGGCAGTAAATGCTCCTGAATGCCAGTAGCTGGAAGCCACAGGAGGGTAGAGTCCTCTTGTGGTCAAGTCCTGCTTGCTGGTTTCCTCTTGGGACATCTAGTTGGCCGCTGGGAGAACAGGATGCTGGATTAGATGGGCCATTGACCTGATAACTTGGAGAAGATAACTGTATTCTTATGTGAGTACGGCATGATGCGAAACTGATATTATCTTGTTTGGATTTATAATGAGAGATTTTGACAACAACAACTAGAAGAACTTGCACCCCACCCGTGAGCAGTTCAGTGCAATTTTCTCCTTCCCTTCCCATTGGTAGACGTGAAATGTTTTATTAAAATTAAAAATAAATGTGGGGAGAATTTTTTTGGCACAGCACTACAGGGGACACGTTGACACATTTAGACTCCACAGGGTGTTTTCAGACCCTACAGACCCAGCCTCCTTCTTGTCCTAATGGCGAGCTGTTTCTACAACATAGCCCAGACCTCCGGAAAATCTGCTCCCTCCTTTGCTTTCAGTGCTCAATGCCACATGCTTAATATGCGGTCAGCGTACTTCACACCGCAAGCATGACTGACCCATTTAAGCAAGTGTCACATTCAAACGCAGCACAGTCTTAAAAAGAGGGAGTGAGATCAAGCGTTGTGTGTTTCCTGCCTGGGCAAGGGGAACGCCTCCAGCAGCATCCCAAAAGGGATGAGATGTTATTCTTTGCAATGTGTCTAATTTGAGTAGTCTTGATCAAGAGAAGATGTGCCCTTGCAACTCATTCCGCAAAGGCAGCAGCTTCCCGAAAATTGCCCCGCTTGCTGGCTGCTAAGGCGATGGTTTGCAAAGACAAAGAAGCAAAAAAAAGGAGCTTTTAAAAAAAACTATATAGCAGAAGGTTGGAATGATAAGTAGACACAAGCACCTTCTGGAAGGATAATGTTTGGGTCAAATCCTGCCAGTGGGGCACACAAAGAAGTATCCGGGTTGCAGTTGATGGGGTGGTAAAGCCATTGTGCACATGGCTTCAAAAGATGGTAAGAAGAGACTGCTGGATCAGACCAATGGCCCATCTAATCTGGCATCCTGTTCTCACAGTGGCCAAACCCACAAGCAGGACTGGAGCACAAGAGCTATCTCCCCTCCTGTGGTTTCCAGCAACTGGTATTCAGAAGCATTATTGCCTCTAACCAGGGAAGCAGAGCAGAGCTATTGTGACTAGCAGCCATTGATAGCCTCCTCCCCCATGAATGTGCCCCATCCTCTTTTAAAGCCATCCAATTTGGTGGCCCTTCACTGCCTCCTGTGGCAGTGAGTTCCATAGTTGAACGATACCCTGCATGAAGAAGCCCATTCTTTTAACCATCCAGAGTTAAACATTAAGCTTCATTAGATGCCCATCAGTTTTATTGTTTTGAAAGAGGAATGAAAACTTTTTTTCCTGCATGCCGTACATCATTCCGTCTATCCTATCTTCTCTTACTCATCTTTCATCTACATTAAAAAGTCTCAGATACTGCAACGTTTCTTCATAGGAGAATTGCTCCACCCCCTTGACCATTTTAGTTGCCCTTTCTTCAAGCTTTTCCAACTCTGTAATATCTTTTTGAGGTTAAGGAGGTGACCAGAAGTGTACACTGTACTGTATTCCATATGCAGTCACACCATAAATTTGCATCATAGCATTATGATATTGGCAGTTTTATTTTCAATTCATTTTCTAATGATTCCTAACATGGAATTTGCCTTTTTCACAACCAGTGCACACAGGGTCAATACCTTAATCAAGCTACCTACAAGGATACCATGATCTTGTTTTTTGTTAGCCGCTTCCAGTTAAGATCCCAAGAGTGTACATTTTTTTATATATATAAAAAAAGCCTCTGCACGTGTCTCATGTCATGAATGTATGCTTCCCCCACACAGACACAGAGTACAATTCAAGGTTTTATTTATTTAAAAGCACTTTAAAACCACTTCATATTTTAAAAAATCTCTAAGCAGTCCCTAGAACAAAATTGCATTTTTTTAAAAAAAATAAATTTATCTCAAGTATATTTGTACCTTTTTACATCAGCAAAGCTTGCAAAGTGGTTTGCGGAGACAATTGAGAAAAATAAAATGCAATGAAATATTAAAACACACACACACACACACACACACACAGAGAGAGAGAGAGAGAGAGAGAGAGAGAGAGAGAGAGAGAGAGAGAGAGAGAGAGAGAGAGAGATGCTGCTCATTCAATATCCACACAAATTCCAGAAAGAATAACCTTCCACAAGTACAATGTAAGAAAAATAAAACAGTAGCAGGGGGGGGGGACAGAGAGACAACTTAAAAATAGGAATGTCAGTCTTCTGGGCCCAATCCCAAATAGGGCTCCAATCTTATGGGTCAGGGAAAGCTTGGGGGGGAAAGATACATATTTGCAAGACATGTCTTTGAGATGTGATCCAGACTGCAATCAGTGATGACCATTGTATAGCAGTGTATAACTGCTGACCCCTCCTGGGACCTCTTCTTCTACACCTCCTCTTTGCTGCTGGTAGTATGTCATAGTGGTTAGATTGTCAGACTAAGACCTGAGATCAGGGTTCAAATCCCCATGTGCCCATGAAGCTCACTTGGCTGTGGCTTTGGGCCAGTCACTACCGCACACAGGGTTGTTGTGGGGAATTGAAAGAGGAGTGAACCACTTATGCATGTACCACCTTGAGCTCATTGGAGAAAAAGGTGGGATATCGATGCAGCATATAAATAAATAAAACTCTCAGGCTCTGGGGTGACTCCTTGTACCTTCTCCCTATTCCATAGCTCCGCAGGAGCTTGCAGATCCAGCCTTTGAGGATTGCGGGCAGCTTTCTCAGGGAGCACTCCCACGGCAAGGGAAGGTTCTGACAGCCACCAGGTGACTCTGCTCCGCTGAGACAACATCTTCCAAAGATCCAGCAGGGTCAACTGGGAGCTGTCTGTGGTCCTGGTTCACCTTGCTGGAAGAGACTCATTGTTACCCCTTCCTCCAGGACACACTAGACTAGACATCCCCAAACTTCGGTCCTCCAGATGTTTTGGACTAGAATTCCCATCTTCCCCGACCACTGGTCCTGTTAGCTAGGGATCATGGGAGTTGTAGGCCAAAACATCTGGAGGGCCGCAGTTTGGGGATGCCTGCACTAGACTCCATCAGAACAGGGCACAGGGTACCTTATTCCCAGCTGACTTCTAGAGTCCCCCCACCAGCTCCTGCTGTCTTTTGCTAAGCCTTAGCTGTTCCCGCCATTATCTCCTATCTCATTTAATACACCGAATGTCTTCATATCTCTCACAGCAAAAACTCCCAGCAGCTTTTGCACCTCTAGGGCTGAGGGACGGGCAGGAAGGTTGCTGAGACTCAATTATTCTCACCTTGGCAGTCGGCATAAATGTCTTGCTTCTAAAATATTTATGCTGCCATGCGATGGAGGCTTGCTGTAAATGGATTACAGGACTTGGGCCCGCTTTATCGAGTCAATAACCAAATGGAATAAGTTTTCTTATCTGTGTGGCTATGGGTTTCTCTCCCCCCCCCCCGTTTCCTCGCTGTCCCCTTATCGTGCAGAGATTAGAGATTGCAAATGGCCATCAGGGGCCTGAATTCAAATTTTCTTCAAACGGCCACCAAGCTTTGTCACTTATGCAGATAGCATCTGGTTGGCTTTCAACCACAGTTTGACAATATTAAAACAAGAACAGAGAAAGGGACCCCATTTGGAGTGGGGCATGATATCTTCCCACCTAGCGTGACTAGAAATGGGATTTCTCTTTTCCCCTAATCTGAGTGCAGTACTATCCGCTCCCCCCCCCCCCGTGCAAACTCACTGCCTACCGAGGAGTAGGAGCTTCTATGACAGAGCCTGGATAGCTCAGTTGGTTAGAGCGTGGTGCTGATAACACCAAGGTTGCAGGTTCGATCCCCGTATGGGACAGCTGAATAGGGCTACATTGCAGGGGGTTGAAGGACTAGATGATCCTCAGGGTACCTTCCAACTCTAGAATTCTGTGATTCTGTATCACAGTTGGTTGACATTTGCTAAAGGACTGCAGTTCTGTAGTAGAGCACATGAGTTGCATGGGGAAAGTTCCAAGTTCCAAGCTTAAAAAATGAGGCAGCTGGAGGACCACTTCCTGTACTGAAAACCACAAGTGAATGGACCGCAATCTGGACACATGTAGCCCTCATGCATTTTCCCTGTGGCTCCAAATTGCCCACCCTGCTGCTGATTTTTACCAGACTGGAATAGGAATCTCGCCCCCCCCCAAAACAACAACAACAACAACAATGTAGGGTCCACATGTATCTCCCTAGAAAGGGCATTTCAGTGATGTGGAACCAGAACAGAGAAATCTCTTCCCCCTAGAACTCACCAACATGCCAGTTCTCAGCAGGCAGGGGTGGAGTTTGGGATATGTGAGCAGCGCAGGTACACTGGGCTCTGAGTCAAGGGGCGCTGTCTCAAAGCCCAGTAAGCAAGGCACTGGGCTATGGAAGGAGGTGTGAGGTTCTGACAGGGTCCTAGAGTCTTCCTGCCTCCTTCCATGCACCCTCCAAATCCGTTGCAGCATGGACTTCACTAGTCACCCTATTCTCTTGAAACAGCCCTGTGTGGCCACAGTATGCTACTGTAAAAGGTTCCAGGAGATGGGGGTTAGAATCCCCCCATTTATTTATTTTTACAACTCACCTTCCCAGAAATATTTGCTCTGGCTGAATTAGGTTGGTTTTGCAGATCCTCTAATTGTTAAATATAATCAATCTAACCTGCTTACCCACAATAATGTTTGTAACAAATCATCTTTCTGGTGTTCTACAGGTGTGATTTTTTTAAAAAAATGTCTGTCATTATTGGATTATTTTGCCATTTTAATGTTTTTTGCTGATGAACACGTTTTTAGAATATTAAGTGGTCTGAAAGTGCTTATAAAACAAATAATAAATAAATAAACTAGTCCAAACAGAGGTAACCAATGAGGTAGCCTCAAAATATAAGCCACTCACTCAACCTACTACTTCCTTGTGTAGAGAGCAAGAGAAACTCTTTCTTTCAAGACGGAGTGCCAGTTCTCAAAGACCTTGTCCTCGATCATCGTCATCCTCCACCCACAAGGTCCATTGGTATTCTAGATCAGCACTCATTTCTCTCAGATACGGAGCACCTGCTGTGTTGACAATCACTTTGCTTTTCCTTCCGTGCTTTCGATCCAAACAAACACTGGGCTGAGAAAATGCATATGTATGCATGGCCACCTTGAATGAAGGGAGAAGAGCAGTGATGGAAGCCGACCAGAATGAAGGGAGATTTGGATTGGGCTGCCATCGCATCTTTGGGTGGGTGGAACTCACGATGCTTGGTTGCTGAATTGAAATGTGCACCATTGTACATATTTGCAGAATCATGTCTGGCAAGGTTGTTTTATTCAGCAATACAGCAGCCAGCAAAAAACCCCAAAAACATAGACCCACCTGCTCTCAAGCAAAAGCAGATGAGAGTGAATGACAGTTGATAGCATGAAAGGCATATGAATTAGGATAATGTTTTCAGAGATGACTCCGCATTTGCATCTGGGCCTGTGTTTTTGTTTCTTCTAGCCAAGGGGAAGCCGTGGGAACAGTTATTATTTATTATTGTTTATTTATTACATTTATATATGACTTTTCCCTCCAGTGATCTCAATGTGGTGTACATGGTTCTCTTCCTCACAACAACCCTGTGAGGCTGAGAAATGGTGACTGGCCCAAAGTCACCCAATGAGCTTCATAACTGAGTGGGGGGCGGGGGCGGTTTGAACCCTGGTCTCCCAGGTCATAGTGCTACACTCTAACCAATACACCATGCTGGCTTTCTGTTTAAGATATTATTCTTAGGACTGTAAGTGCTATTGCAATGGTCCCATTACTTTTGACTCAAGTTGCCCCAAATAAGCAACTTTCTGGAACAAACACTTTGCTTTTCCTTCCGTGCTTTTGATCCAAACAAACACTGGGCTGAGAAAATGCATATGTTTTTGGCCCGTTTTTGGTGGGGCAGCTATTCGACCAGACATTTGACTTAGGCAGTGTGTTACCATGACTTACAGAAGGGATGGGACACTGGTGCAATTGGATTACAACTCCCATCCACCCTGACCACCAGCTGGGGTTGTCACAGGCTCCCCATCCCTGGGTTCAAAGGGTGGTTGCAAATGCATGAACCACGCACTGTTCATATTGCAATATGCTGGAACTTTGGTTTAAAGAGCTGTATACTACGGTTACAATATCCATTACGCCAGCTGGGCCATCCAGAAATCTCTCTTTCAGTAGTGATGCATAGGGACCCCCTCTGGACAGTATTCTTAACCTTCGTAGTTTCAATAATGAATAAAAAGGCTTCCATACTCCCTCCATTATTATTTATACCCCCTTGGATAGGCCAAATTATTGATGGCATTACTTTTTAGAGTTCTTCGATCCTCACTGGCAGAAGCTCTGAGCTTGCAAAAGACGACGGAAAAGATTGTTGTAGGTCAGCAGTACATACTGACCTTTTCCTTATCTTAAATTAATGAAAGGATCAGTGTGTAAGACTCACCTAGAAGATCCTTAACTCCCTACTCTAAGATAAATTATAGTCCTCGTTCCTAGACAACTGAAGCATAGCCCTGCTGCAAGTGATGCCCGCTCAGATCTAAGATGGAGGAAAAGCCAGAGCTCAGGGGTGAATCAGAGAGTGAGATTCGGGTGGGCAGAGAATTTAGTCCTGCAGTGGTCTTCTCCCCATGTGTGTACCCAGCAGAAAATGCACAGTGGCTGCCTGCCCCTTTTCCCCACCTGCCACCCCACCTCTTGCAAGATCACTTGGGGTGACGACCCTGCCGAACCCAGGGTAATCCAGGACGGTCATCACCTGACTCAGCTGAAGTTCAGATCGCTCCAAATCAGCCTGATTCTGTTTGGGCTTCAGCCAAATCTAGTACGGAGCCCTAATTAAAGCAATGGGAACTACTTAATGCAAAAACAGGCTTCTAAGCAGTTCACAAGTATGCATACCAATTATGCACGCATTGAAAGAAAAAACCTTTTAATGCTTGTTAAAATACACAACTAAAGTGCATAACAAAACCACCCTATTAAAACATTAAGTTATAAGCACCCATGATGGAAACAAACCCATTAAAAAAACACAGGCACTGTTCTCAGTCAGGTGACAGGCCTCATTTCTAAAATCATAGAATTCTAAAATCATAGAATTGGAGAGCAGGAAGGGACCCTGAGGGTCATCTAGTTCAACCCCCTGCAATGCAGGAATCTCTGTTTAGGGAAGTTTTTAATGATTGATGTTTTAATGTATTTTTTATATTTTGTTGGAAGCCGCCCAGAGTGGCTGGGGAAACCCAGCCAGATGGGTATTATTATTATTATTATTATTATTATTATTATTATTATTATTATCTCAACAAACCGTCCCTCATCCAATTTGAAACTATACCAGACCCTTTTTAAGCTTTGCAAATGTGCTGGAAGATTTATTGCTGCACCACTAAGAGTTACTTCCATTCTAAGACAAAAGGTCACAAACCCTAGTTCCAGTTTGGGAGCTGGAAAACAAAAAAAAGTTCTAGCAGATCTAAGTCGATACAAGCAGGGCACACAAGCAAGGACACCAGGACTCTGGATAGCTCTGAGGGTCACCTAGGTTGCCACTCAAACAAGGCAAACCTGAATGTTCATTGTAAGAACTTCAGAAGAGTTCTGCTGGATCAGGTCAATGGCCCATCTAGCCTAGCATCCTGTTTCCACAGCAGACAAACAGATGCCTGTGGGAGGCACTCTCTCTTCTTGTGGTTTTCTTGTGGTATAGTTGCTACAGCAGTGTTTCCCAAACTTGGGTCTCCAGCTGTTGTTGGACTACAACTCCCACCATCCCTAACTAGCAGGACCAGTGATCAGGGATGATGGGAATTGCTGTTCAAAAACAGCTGGAGATTTGGGGAGCACTGGGCTAGAGCATGGTGCTGATAACACCAAGGTTGTGGGTTTGATCCACGTACAGGTTCATATCCCTGCATTGCAAGGGGGTTGGACTAGATCAGGCATCCTCAAACTGTGGCCCTCCAGATGTTTTGGCCTACAACTCCCATTATCCCTAGCTAACAGGACCAGTGGTCGGGGAAGATGGGAATTGTAGTCCAAAACATCTGGAGGGCCGAAGTTTGGGGATGCCTGGACTAGATGCTCCTTCCAACTCCACAAGTCTATGATTCTGTGACTGCTAAGTTTCACTCCTCCTCCTCCTCCTCCTCCTCCTCCTCCTCCTCCTCCTCCTCCTCCTCCTCCTCCTCCTCCTCCCCATTGGCCTATAGTTTTTCTTCACAAATCACCTTGCACTCAGCCCACTTTCCCTGCAATGTCTGCCAAACTTTGGAGAAGAGCAGGCAAAGGCAATGCTAAATATCGCATATGCCACATGACAACATATTGAGCTCAGAGGTCACCAAAGATCCCCCTGAAAATTAAAAGGAGGATGAGATGGCTGGAGCCCGGACAGCAGCGCTTTGCTGCTAATGGCGTCTGTTGCACGTGAAGTGTGCACTGCAAACTGTCCAAGGAATTGCTTCTCTTTCATAACTACGTCCGCGTCTCCCTGAACAGCAATTAAATGTTTCCGCAGAGCCTCCATTTAATGCTCCTGAAAAGCACTTCATTTGCATTAAAAAAGATGACTTTGTGAGCAATTACCAAGGATGGTCAGCTGTTGGTGGTTGTTCATGTGCCCAGGGACGGATGGCTTGGAGCACACAATCAGCAGACGTGGTATTCAAGATTTTTTCCTCTCTTTTTGTATCACCACCAGCTTTCCTTCTGATCTCTATATTGGCTTGATCCACTTCTAATTGGATTGGGTCTGAAAGACATCAAAAGTCACATCTCTTTCTTCTGTGTACCCTTTGCAGTAACCCATCGCTGTTTGATAACTTTTTTAACAGTCATGGCTCTTCCCAAACAATTCAGGGGGAGGCGAGGCTATGATTTCTTAAGGGTTCTGGGAGATGTTAGGAGGTTCCTACTTCCCTCCCAGAATAACAATTCCTAGAGTTCCCTACAAAGAGGAATTGATTGAAAAGCCATTTTGGGAATTGTTGCTCTCAGGTTGGATATTATCCCCTGTAAAATTAATCAGTTCCTGGGGTGCATCAGACCAAAACCCTCATATCAGGGATGCATTGTCCTTCTGTCTGTGATCACAATCTCCCCTCACCAGATGGATTTCACACATTCACAGCTGTGCTTCTTTCTTTCTCAATATCCCTCCGTATCTTCTCTTCCTGTCTTCCTGCATCGCATGGTTGGACTGAATGACCCTTTGAGTCACTTCCAGCCCCGCAATTCTATTATTCTTCACTCTGGTCCAACTGTCATTCTCTCAGCTGCCCTTTCTCAACATCCCAGCCCCCTTAGCAACAGTTGCCAAGACTGCCCAGAACTGTCTCACGCAAAGAACTACCTGTATCTCCCGATTCCCTGTTCCCTTCAGGCAACCAGCCTTATGAGATACATTAAATCCGAAACAGGAACCCTAAACAAACACCTCATCACAAATTCGCATGGCTAAACATACATCATCCGCCACACGAGATTCCACACAAACATATACACAAACACACAAATTCCTCTCCATCCTCCATCCCGGAAAGCAAAAAACTTGATCAGAGTTCAAGGACATAGTCCAGCCAGGCAAAACCCCACAAAGAGGGTGCTAATTGGGAATGGTGGGGATGTGGCAGAGAAGAAGAGCAGGTTCCGCACCCTAAAATCCACTCCTGATCAACACGGGAACAAGAATTGGACTATTCGTACAGAAATGTGACAGAGGACACATTCCCACCATATGTTTATTTTAAAGCACTATGATGCTGCTTTAAACCGTCATAGTTTTCCCCAAAGAATTATGGGAATTGTAGTTTATTAAGGTGCTGAGAGTTGTTAGGAGACGCCTATTCCCCTGACAGAACTACAATTACCAAGGTTCCCTTTGAAGAGGAATTCCATGCTGAGAATT
The DNA here is from genome assembly GCF_963506605.1 of Zootoca vivipara. Lineage (NCBI taxonomy): Eukaryota > Metazoa > Chordata > Lepidosauria > Squamata > Lacertidae > Zootoca > Zootoca vivipara. The sequence continues at coordinate 73,131,844 of NC_083281.1, forward strand.
GTAGCCCTGGGAAAAGAATAGTGGCTTTCTAACAACTCTCAGAACCCTTTAAAAAAAACTATGGTTCCCATAATCTGGGGGGGGGCAGGGCGTGACTCTTTAAAGTGGTATCATAGCACTTTAAATGTGTGGTGTGGCCAGAGCAGCAGACAGACAGACAGACAGACAGACAGACAGACAGACAGACAGACAGACAGACAGACAGACAGACATCCCTCACTGTGTCCCTTTAGTGAAGACGTTCTGTCCCTGATTCCCCTCATTTAGAGGGCTTGTGGTTTTCATTTTAGCATCCAGGGACTGAGAGATCTGATCCCTCATGCAAGGAGAGGAACCATTCCCCCTGTTATTGAATTACAAGGTCCTGGCCAGACACTGAAACTGTTGCTTTCCGTAGAAGCAATTTATGAGCAGAAGAATCCACACGCCGCTGACTTTAATAGCCCTTTGTTCAAGACCTGGACATGGGTGCTTTCCCACCTCAGCCTCCCCTGCTGCCCAAATATTTGCTGATCATTCCCTAGACATTTCTGTCACGTTCCAAGGACATTGGCTTTTGACCAGGCTAATGGCCAGGCAGGCAACTTACCGAAGCACCAAAATACAGGCTTTTCGGAATTGCGAGCCTTGATCCAATTATATTCAAAAGCTCTAGCGGAACGAGAGGGTGAGACAAATCTCTCAGTGTTCTCGGCTGTCCATTCAGTTTTCCATTCAGGGCATAGGGCCAGGATAAATTCCTTCACCCATCATCTAGTCCAACCCCCTACAATGCAAGAACTACAGCTAACTGATTAGCTACTACTATCTGATTGGCCACTGTGAGAACAGGATGCTGGACTACTCAGATTCCCAGGCTCATCTGATGTCCCTATGGAGACTGATTAGAAAGACAGCAAGACCAGAGCAGTGACTCATGCAGTGGCAGCACAGGCACCCCATCTGTGGGTGGGTGGGAGTCAGCTTCCGTCCCTTCCCTTCCCATGATGCACAAACCATCTTCTTAAAGTCCACCAACACATCTGCCGCACAGGCAGGGCCGGATTTAGGTTTGATGAGGCCCTAAGCTACTGAAGGTAATGGGGACCTTTCTATGTCCAGCTGTCCTTTGTCAACAACAAATTGTCCCTGTTTATTTTCTGTGTGTTGAAAATATGCTATATGGTAATTTATGGACCCAATAGGTATCTAAAGCCATTTGCACATAACAAAATATGTATTTTATCAAAGTAATGGTTGAACTGAAATACAATTAAGAAGAAGTATATTAATAGCGAAATAGTTATTAAGCTCTAACTTAAAATGATTGGGGACCCATTACTTACTTCATAGGAGCCTACACAACACAAAACACTGTTGCTGTGTGTAGGTTTTATTTTATTTGTTTTTATCTTATATTTTGGAAATGTACATGCAGTTGTTTTTTCCTTTGTTTTTTTTTGGGGGGGGGGGGCTAAGCTATATTTATGGGACCCAGGTGGCGCTGTGGTTAAACCACTGAGCCTAGGGCTTGCTGATCAGAAGGTCGGCGGTTCGAATCCCCGTGACGGGGTGAGCTCCTGTTGCTCGGTCCCAGCTCCTGCCAACCTAGCAGTTTGAAAGCACGTCAAAATGCAAGTAGATGAATAGGAACCGCTACAGCGGGAAGGTAAACGGCATTTCCATGTGCTGCTCTGGTTTGCCAGAAGCGGCTTTGTCATGCTGGCCACTTGACCTGGAAGCTATACGCCGACTCCCTCGGCCAATAATGTGAGATGAGCGTGCAACCCCAGAGTCGGTCACGACTGGACCTAATGGTCAGGGGTCCCTTTACCCTTTACCTTTTAAGCTGTATTTATTTAGCTTATATGTAAATCCGGCACTGCACACAGGTTGGGAGTTACCAGGGCCAGCCCCACGGCCAGGCTGGGTGGCGCCAGGGCGCCCACCCGCCCGCTGCGGAGCTGCAGCCACAGCAGCCGCGCTGTGCGCTGCGCCCGCCAGCCCAGCCGCGCAGCTCCGCCCACCACACTGGGAAACGGGGCAGGGCAGGGGTGCCGGAGGGATCCATCGCACCACGGCGCCAGGGCGTCAAATATACTTAAGACGGCCCTGGGAGTTACCTAGGTAGAGCCTCCATTTTCTGCCACAGAGCACTGCAGTCAAACTTTTCGTTCCACAGTCTTGACTACCCATGCCAAGGTGTTGTTATCTTTCAGACTACAAACATATTGTGATTGCCATGCAAATTGATTGGGAGGCCAGTGGCAGTGAAGCTGTGTTTGCAAATCTCACAGGCACCGTGGCAGCGCCTGCTAGAGGATTTTACAGCATTTTTCACGGTTGTTATCTATTACACTCTTTGGCTCAAACCCAAACCCCGCCTGCCCGCCAACAATTTGAACAGTGTTACATTCCAGCTGTCACCTCAAACTAATGAGAGTTTCTATTTTATTTCATTTTATTTGTATTCTTGCCTTTCAAGTTTCCTGTTGGATTCTCTTCGGCAGAAAGAGAAAACATGCTGATGAACTTGTTCCATTTCTCTCTGAGGCTTATCAGAAGGAAACTGTCCATAATCAGCAACGTGGTGATGTGAAGCTTAGTTTATTTTTATTATATTTTTTAAAAGAAAACCAACAACACAGACACACAAACCTAGCAGGCTGTGGGTGTTTTTAGAGAAAGGGAGCTAGTAATGAGATTCCTGTCGAAATGTTTGTGCCGGTATATTCCAAGAGTCTGTGCAAACCCAGGAAAAAGACTGTGTGCAGTATTGGTCCGGAAGCACGCTTTCTTTCATTTTCTTTTTCTCTCTTAAAACTAAAAGGCAAAGAAGTTTCTAGTCCTTATGGAGGTGCGGATGTACTTGAAAAAGTGTGGGCCTGTCATAAACTCAGAAGCCAAAGCAATAGCTGAATCATCTATTTGTACCTTTCTGGAGATCTACCTCTTCTCCTCCCCATGACTTGCAAAAGCAAAATTAATTTTACAAATACAGTACTCAGGCCCAAATGAGGGGGTCAATTCAGCCTCCGTCACCTGGGCAACAGGTAGACCAAAGAGCAGTAGATAAGCAACTTGATGGTCTCTAGCAATGACAAGTAGCCCAAACTAGGGAAAGGCATTCAGTCGGACAGCTTTGTATCAAACAGAGGCACTGCACTGGCCCTCTGAGGTCACCTGACTCCTCAGACTAAGAGGAGTCTATGTTGACTTTTGAATATTCTAGCATAAACGTCACCAGCAGCTTTGCTGTTGCAGGAAGCCACCATGGGGCCCAACAAATTGATGCAAAATCACCTACAGGAGCTTGCAAGGTTAACAAAATGGCACTTTCCCCTGCCTTGGCCTCAGCAACAGCAAGTGGCCAGCAAAGGATGCCAAACATCAAAAATGTCTGGGCATTCCTATCTTCCTTGTGGGTCCCAAGTGTCTTCAGAGTTCCAGCAAGTCTCTAGTATTCAGGGCCACATGGTGAGCCTCTCCCCCTTTTGCAGGGTTAGGGCCCTTCTTCCTGAGGTTTGGAGGTTTGTTTATTTATAATCTTGGCACTTAGCCCCCCCCCCCATTAGGATATGGTATCCTGGGCTTTGCAGACCTCCCCCTTCTCTTAACTTTTAAAAAAAAAAAACCCTGGCAGATGGACATCCAACCTCCCATTAAAAAACCCCAGTGAAGGAGAATCTACCACAGGGGTTACCAAACTAAGGCCCGGGGGCCAGATGCGGCCAAATCACCTTCTCAATCTGGCCCACAGACAGTCCAGGAATCAGCGTGTTTTTACATGAGTAGAATGTGTCCTTTTCTTAAAAATGCATCTCTGGGTTATTTGTGGGGGCTGCCTGGTGTTCAGGGGCATCACAATGGGGTGTGTGATGGAGGCGGTCCGCCCCGGGTTCCACTCTGGGGGGGGTGCCACTTGACGCCCGCACCCCCGCGACTCCCAAGCCGAGCCTCCAGCCTCCCAGTAAAATGTCTGCTCGGCGCACCGGTTTGGGAGTCGCAGGGGTGGGGGCGCCAAGTGGCACCCCCACACACACCGCGCCAAGTGGACTTTCTACCTGGAGTTTGTAGCTGGAGGCGCGTGGATTGGAGTCGCCAGGGAGGCGGCGATACCCTGCTACGTAATGACACATGAGCAGGCTTTTTACCTGGAGTTTGTAGCTGGAGGCGCGCGGCTTTGGAGGCGCAGGGGGTGGCGATACCCTGCCACGTAATGATGCATGCGTCGTTACGTAGTGGCGGCGTCCCCCCCAGGTGCACGGCAATTTGCCGCCCCGGGTGTCGCGGCGCCTCGCTACACCCCTGCTGGTGTTTTTACATGAGTAGAATGTGTGCTTCTATTTAAAATGCAGCTCTGGGTTATTTGTGGGGCATAGGAATTCGTTCTTTCCCCCCCCCCCCAAAATATAGTCCGGCCCCCCCACAAGGTTTGAGGGACAGTGGACTGGCCCCCTGCTGAAAAAGTTTTCTTTTTCTTTTTCTTTTTTATTTTTTAAACATACTTTTTATTAATTTTACAAAATACAAAAAAAAAGAAAAAAACGGTACATACATAAACACCTTTTCCACCTCCTTCCTACCCACCCACATGGGTCCTCCCCTGCCACAGAAGTATCCCATGTATGTGAACAGTCAGAGATGGTCCATTTTATGCTTGGATTTCTGTCCTCCTCCCCCTCCCCTGACCCCAAAGCCCCCCCCCTGCCACCAGGGAGCTCCAGCAAACCAGGGCAGTACGCAGGAGGCCATCCATCCAACCATCTATTGTCATACCAAAAAAAGAGAAAAATAGAAATAGGAAAAAGGAGAAAAAAGAAAGGGCAAAAAAAGAAAAAAAACAATACAAAACAGAAAAATTTTTCTTACATTCATAATTGTAAAACCATATTTTGTGGGCTTCCCCTCCCCCCCTTCCCCGGTTTTCATCCCTTTTTTATCATCTGCAACAGTTTCTTACTTTATAAAAATACACCTTTGTAACTTATACAACTTATAAATCAATTGTTAACATTTTCATCTAATATTCAAATCACTGAAAAATCAAACTCCCATTTTATCTTCCCGTGCCTAATTTTTTCTCCCTCTATAAGCCTCCATATTTTCACATTTTCCAAAATCCATTCACTTTTAAAACTATAACTATTCTCAATTTAACCTTACATCCCCGATTACCGGCTCCACCCCCCCAATCCAGCAAATTCCATAATCAGCAGACCAGTTATAAACCTGTTGATCCATCCTTATAATCACAACATCACTTTCCCTTCACCCCACCCCCTGTTTACAGTCTTTTGCCATCCAGGCCACCATACAGGACCCCTGAATTTCTTCTCTTCTCTGCATATTTTTTCCTTCTTCCCTGTGGGCGTTCTGGAGTTCCAATAATACCAATCGTGCCCCCCTCAAAGGCAGGGCACTCCATCCAACTTTTTGTAGAGTAAAGTCATCATTTTTTTCGTGGTGTGCTTCATTTTGTGTTGAATCATCACAGTCCTCATCTTCATCTTTTCCTTCCAAATCACAGTCACCATCATTGTCATTCTCACATTCATCTTTTTCAGTGTCAAAAGCTTCATCTTCTAAAAAATCATATTCTGCCATCACCATCTGATGAAGTGTGCATGCACACGAAAGCTCATACCAAAATATAAACTTAGTTGGTCTTTAAGGTGCTACTGAAGGAATTTTTTTATTTTGCTTCGACTCAGACCAACACGGCTACCTACCTGTAACTAGAACTATGGAAGGCACCACATTGAGCCGCATGAAATGGAAGTCCATCAAGGTATCTGAAGAAGTGTGCATGCACACGAAAGCTCATACCAAAATATAAACTTAGTTGGTCTTTAAGGTGCTACTGAAGGAATTTTTTTATTATGAAATTTTTGCTGTAACTCTTGCCGTCGTGTCTCCTCTTGACATAGCTCTATTCTTGTTTCCCACATTAAGGTCAAAACAGACCGCTGGAACTCAGGGGAACACTTTTTTGTTGACATAATTCAATCCTGCCAAGGTCAAAACTTGTCACGTGGGGTGGAATATGATCACAGTTTATTTTCTCGACTCCATTTTAACAAGCTGGCTGCATTCTTCAAGTCTTATTAACAATAAAGTTCGAACTCACATTTCACAAACATTTAAACCAAAAAAGAAATTCCACAAAGTCCAGAAATACAAAGTGAAATAAAAATTGACTTATAAATCCTGATCAACTCACTGGGTTGTCTGGGCTGCCGGCTCCCGAGGAAAAGGAAGGTTTTTCTTAGCCTTTACCTCTTGCTGCAGGGCAGTCATAAACCACAGTCTCTCTCCCCTTTCACCCTGCATCAAAGGGGAGATTCTCTTTGATGCCTTTGAGGGATCCTTTTGAATTGCAAATCTTCTGTTTACGGCTTCGGGTTTCTATTTACTGTCTCTTTTGTTGCCGTGGGGGGGGGGTGGCTTCCTCTTTTCTCCCCTCTCTCCCAGATCCAAATTGTTTTATAATCCAAATTGTGAGGTTACTTACAGTCTTTTCCAATCGTTCTCCGCCTTCGGCTTGAAGCTTCTCCCTGCTAGAATAACGTTGCCGCTCAAAATGGCCCCCGCGACTTCTCCCCTCCTCGCTCCGGAGCTCTTATTAGAGCTAGCCGAAGAGTTGGGGAGTCCGGATTGGGGCTGTGCCGAGCAAATTTGCCCCCGGGACGCCCTTCCCGAGGTTCTAAGGGGCGCAGCGTCGCTCTCGCTGCCCTCCCCACTCCTAGCAGGGACGGGCCGTCTCGGAGACGAGACGAAACCCCGCCGATCGGCGCTGGCGCTGAACCCGGAAGCCCCCCCTGCTGAAAAAGTTTTCTGACCCCTGATCTACCATCTTCCAAGAGAGTCCATTGAACTGTCAAACCACTCAGAAACATCTTAATCTCCTTTCTTGTAACTTGAATCTCTTAGTCTGGTGTTGCCCTCTGTATAGCTTGACTTCCACTTTTACTCAACTCTGATTATCCGAGAAGCTGAAACATTTGTTGTGGCCTGCCCTGTAGAACTCTTGGTGGCACCCGGACCTCTCTTGACAAGAATGGGAACAGTACTACCATGACTGAGCTCTTGGAAGTGGGTAGAGAAAGCTCCATAATCCCAGAGCTGTTCCACAGACTGATCTCGCCGAAATGTAGAAGTTGTCCATTTATTAATTTTATTAATTTTATTTGGCCTGTCATCTTTTGATCTGGTGTGTGTGTGTGAGAGAGAGAGAGAGAGAAAGGGAGAGAAAGGGAGAGAAAGGGAGAGAGAGAGAGATTGAATTTAAGGCAGACTGCATTTTGAGCCACTTGCTGCGTGCCATAGAAAGGAAAAATCTTTGAAGATATAATGACTAGGAGGGTGGGGGGGCGAGAAAAGAAACAAGCTATTATAAATCCCACGGCATGGATAAGGCTGTCAATAGAAAGAAACAGGGTCATTTTCATATTCCCCGCCCACCCTTTCACAAGTTCATGAAAGCGAAAAGTCATGAGCCTGAGCCTGGAGACAAACTGCTTCAAAGAGCAATTTTAATTGAAATGGTAATGACAGAAACTTTGCTGGAAATATATACATTTGCAAGCACCTGCTGGCCAGGAAAAAAATAAAGCATAATAAAATTAAAACGTGTAATAGTTGCTAAAGAAGCCAGAGGCAGCACCTGCTTACAAAGGGCAGTGACATTTCCCCTTATTGGTCAAATGCCTTTGCACAGGGATGGGCGAATATGACAATTTAACTTTCTCTCAGATGCCACATTCCACTGCTCCGATCCACCTGTAGTAGGGGTCCCAAGATGCATCTGTGTCAGGATGCCAGCATGCTCCATTCACATATCTCCCATTCTGTCAATTTCGTTCCCATCCCCAGAGGAACAGCAGTTCCTCTAATCTCTAATTGAGGGGGGGGAGACACGAAGGTACTTTATCTTATGTTAGTCTACAGATCAATAACAAAAAAATGTAAGACAAGTGGCCCATCTAGTCCAGCATCCTGTTCTCACAGTGGACAACTAGACGCATGCGGGAAACCCACAAGCAGAACCTTTATAAATTTAATAATAATAATAAATAAAACCTGAGCACAAGAACACACTCTCCCCTCCTGCAGCTTCCAACAACTGAGATTCAGAAGCATTGCTGGCTCCAACTGCAGAGGTGGAACATTGCTGTTGTGTTGGCATCCTTCTGTCTCGGGAGACCATGGAAGAGTGTGCCTTTGGGGGTAGAGTTACAGTGCCTGCTGTGGCTGTAAAGACTGGTATCTGGGAAATACATGTTGTCTTATTGCATGTGGGGTGGGTGAAGGCATCTAGTTTTGCTGCTACAGGTGCACCGTGGCGTTTCTTCTCTCTGAAAAATATCTGAAGAAGGAACAAAAATTCCCCAAATGCATTTGGCATGCATAGCCACAGGAAACTCTTTCAGGAAACTCTGAGAACTCTCCCTTCTTTTGATTTTTGTGCAGAAGGAAACCGCATACCTCTGGGAAGCCTCCAAATTGGTTTCGTACGGCGCTGTTGAAGTTACAGCCCTAGCTTAACCAGATGATATGTGGCTGACTCCTGCCCCGCCCCCTCGCCCTGCCCTCCATTGTTGTTGGATCTCTAGAAGGGAAGACAGAGCTTCTCTGTGCTGCTGTTTTCATGTGAGTGGCTTTATGCCTTTGTCCCTTGCCTTTAAACCCCTCCCCCCAAAAAGGGAAGTCCCCCCCCAAAAGCTTTTTTTAACGCCTGAAAAAATTCAACAACTTTGAGCTTAACCCCCCAAAAACGAGGGGTAGATCATGGCTAGTTTTTCATTCTGAAAGTAGATCGCAGTCTCTTGAGAGTTGGCCACCCCGATTTATGTTGTTGTTTAGTCGTTTAGTCATGTCCGACTCTTTGTGACCCCATGGACCAGAGCACGCCAGCACTCCTGTCTTCCACTGCCTCCCGCAGTTTGGTAAAACTCATGTTTGTAGCTTCAAGAACACTGTCCAGCCATCTCATCCTCTGTCGTCCCCTTCTCCTTGTGCCCTCCATCTTTCCCAACATTAGGGTCTTTTCCAGGGAGTCTTCTCTTCTCATGAGGTGGCCAAAGTATTGGAGCCTCAGCTTCAGGATCTGTCCTTCCAGTGAGCACTCAGGGCTGATTTCCTTCAGAATGGATAGGTTTGATCTTCTTGCAGTCCATGGGACTCTCAAGAGTCTCCTCCAGCACCATAATTCAAAAGCATCAATTCTTCGGCGATCATCCTTCTTTATGGTCCAGCTCTCACTTCCATACATCACTACTGGGGAAACCATAGCTTTAACTATACGGACCTCCAATGGCTGGCAGTGTGCAGCTTCCCCCCCCCCCATCCATGGTAATTTGGGGGCGCTGGGCGGATATTTGCACCCCGGCACCGCATCAGCTAAACACGGCCCTGTGCAAGCCTCTCCTGACAATCCATTGTCAAGACACCCCTTGGTTGTTGGACAGAGATTGCTGGAAGGGTGACTGTAAGCTTTGCCTTAGAGGCCAAAGTGCAAATATGAAATAAATCTGTGTTTCATGACTCATTGCATGAAAGCACATAGAGATCCTCACAAACCATTACTGTTCTCTGTGTTAAGTTGACTCATGTTGCATGATACAATAGGGGCAAGTACAGAAGAGGACAGCCAGCTTGGAACAATGTTTCTGGGTTCCTACAGCAGCCAATCAAATGCCTCGGGGAAGCCCAGCTGTCCTACACACACACACACAAACAGAGAGAGAGAGAGAGAGATGCCTTTCAGCAACTGCTCTTCAGTGGCCTTCTGCCTCTGAATTTGAAGGTTCCATATTGCTGCCATAGACCCATCACGCTTCCATGGATTGTTCAATCTGCTTTGGAAACCATCTACGTTTGCAGTCATCACCACATCCTATGGCAGCTAAGTCCATACTTTTTCAGCCCTGAATCCTATCAGCATGTTTTGTTTCCTGAACGGTGGTAAATTCCAGAAATGAATAAGAATTGCCGTAATAAAATACCCCCTTATATTTGTTCATGCATATTATATATTGTATTTTTGATGCTGTAATTTCTAAGGGCTCCGGCGTAGGAGGCATTGTCTGCAAACTCGAAAGACTCCATCCCTCTTAGGCAGGGGTGGAGAAGTCATTGCTATCCATATGTTGTTGGACTCCCAACTCCCATCAGTCCCAGCTTGCGTGGCCAATGGTCAGGGAGGATGGGAGTTGGAGTCTACATCTGAAGAGTCAAAGCACTGGTCAAACTGGAGTGAGCCAGGACTTGGGATCCACTAGTGGATCATGGCCTGATCTAAGGTACATTGCAATAGCAGCATGTGTGGTTTAGAAATAATCAAGAAATGGGTCCCTTGATGGTTTAAAGGTGGGTCCCAAGTCTGAAAAACACAAGTGCTGTATGGGGTTGACGTACTGTAGTAGATTCTTCAATATTTTTGAGTGATGCCAAACTAAACCATACTCAGAGTAGACCTAGTGAAACCAATGGGCTCCCGTATATTGTTCATGTGTCTATCATGTAGCCGTAAACATATAAGCTACCAGTTGACTGCCCTTGTTAGTTAACTCTGTCAAGCACACCAAGAAGATTAATAATGAATTAGTCACAATTTGTGAACAAGAGATTCCATTAAGAAAATTCTGAACCTGTGAATATTGCATCTTCACTCTGATCTAGCAAAACAGGTTCATGTGTGCGTATTAGAGATACGGCTTAGAGATTTTTTAAATATTAAGCAGTATATTAAAAATGAAAAGCATTTTTAAAAATTGCAGGGCCAGGAGTATAAATCAGATGGTGATGCGGAACACTCAGCAGGATGCATGAGCATGTAAGTGTGAGCACTCTCTATTGCACTGTGTCACTTTCAATAAGATGTAAATTTGAAAACACGCCCCCAATCATATTTTGGCATGATTGTGCCCTGTTCAAGTACTCTGAGCATCAGAAGAACCTACAGGATCAGACCAAAGGCCCATCTAGTTCAGCATCCTGTTCTCCAACCAGATGCTCCGATGGGAAGCCCACAAGCAGAAGCTGAGCACAATAACTCTCTTCCCTGTGTGGAATGTTGTTTTTTTGGTGTTTAGTGTTTTGTTATGTTTTTATATATGCTGGAAGCCACACAGAGTGGCTGGGGCAACCAAGTCAGATGGGCAGGATAATAATAATAATAATAATAATAATAATAATAATAATAATAATAGTTTTATGGAATAGGACATCCCTATTTTCATCAGATGGCGCTGTGGATTAAACCACAGAGCCTAGGGCTTGCTGATCAAAAGGTCAGTGGTTCAAATCCCTGCGATGGGGTGAGCTCCCGTTGCTCGGTCCCAGCTCCTGCTGTTTGAAAGCATGTCAAAGTTCAAGTAGATAAATAGGTACCGCTACAGCGGGAAGGTAAATGGCGTTTCCGAGCACATGAGCTGGAAGCTGTATGCCGGCTCCCTCGGCCAATAAAACGAGATGAGCGCTGCAACCCCAGAGTTGGTCCCGACTGGACCTAATGGTCAGGGGTCCCTTTACCTTTGTTTTCATCAGAGAAATGCTGGAAGGTATGTCGTACATATGCATCAGTAATAGTTGCAGGAAGGTGAAAATGAACACAGAGAATGGAAAGTTCTGACTTTCTATTGCCATAGATTGAAAGGAATGGTGCTACCCACCTAGTCATGTATTCAAAAAAGAATGTTCAGTTTCACCCAGAATGCTTAAAGGGTTTTTATCACATGTTTCTTTTCATTATCAGGCTACAAAGCACATGGAGAGGGAGACAGAGAAAGAATAGTACTCACTGAGAAAAGATTTTCTTTCTCTTTCAGAAGAATGTAACCACGTCGAAAGCTTCCTGCTATGTGGTAAGTCAGGGTCCCACCGAAGTTCTTTTCCCCAGAGTAGCAGAGGAGGCAACAGTATTCTTTCAGGGATAATGGCAGAAAACCTACACGCTCTGATTTCTCAAACATTAATCTCACTTTTCCTGGGAAATCACCACAAGACATCTTTATTAAAGCTGGCAAGCCACCATGAGGAAGTCAGATTCCATCAAAAGATTGCTGTCCCAAGCCGATGGGCCAGGGGGCTGAGCAGCCGAGCTCCAGGAGAAACACACGCCTCTTTGTGTACTCGTGTGTTAAATGTAGCCGGTTAGGGCCGCTTGGTTTCCTGTTTCAACCGAAGAAACGCGTCTCCGTACCCAACCTCTAGAACTAAGAAAATGATTCTCAGTGCATAATTTTCTTGCTGGAGTGTAACTCCTCATTTCTGTTCTTTGCAGTTCAAGTCAGGGAGAAGATTTTTGCTCAGAGTCCTAGAACCCGGGGTCACCCAATGAAGCAGAAGCAGAGGAGATTTGGGAAAGACAAAAGGAAGGACTTCTTCCACACAGAGCCTAGTCATACTGTGGAATTCAGTGCCAGAAGATGCGGTGGTGACTTGACAAATTGGATAGCTTCAGAAGACCAATTTTATTCATGTATTTGTTTAATAAATTTATATCCCACCTTCCCCACCCCCAAGGAGCTCAAGGTGGTGCACAGGATACTCCTGTTCCCCATTTTATCCTCGCAACAACCCTGCAAGATAGGTTAAGGTGAGAAGCAGTGTCTGGCCCAAGGTCACCACCGTGAGCTTTATGGCCGAGTGGAGATTTGAACCCTGGTCTTGCCCAGGTCCTAGCCCAACACTCTAACCACTAGGCCACCACTGGCTCTCAAAGGCTTGGGGCACACACTCATGGGAAATGTGCACATCTTGCTCAGTATTATTTACACTGACTGGCAGTGACTCTTTCAGGCAGAGGTTACTCTAAGTCCTACCAGGAGATGCCCTGGAGTGAATTTGCCAGAGAATCTTGCACCCAGATTTCCCAGTCCAAAGTCCAGCTCATGACTGAGCCCAAGCCATATTTCAGATCTACAGAATACATTCAAAACAAATGACTTCCTCCAAAGAATCCTGGGAACTGTAGTTTATGAAGGTTGCTGGAAATGGTAGCTCCAAAGGGAAAGCCAGGAGGAGAGTCTTAATTCCTGAAAAAGAGCCCATCGTTTTGGGATCCTGATTCTGCTGCACTCCATGCCACACAGTATAGTTCCCAGCCAAATGTGCTCTTCGGCCACCCTTAACAACCCCTGCAGAAAGGAAAGGCAATGAAGCAATGCATGGAAATGCAATTTTTAGAGGTGGATTAAGTTCTAATTGTTCCCTGTGCCATAGCAACTGTGAGCCCAAGTAAACCAATGAGTGCAGACCATCGAAGGCATACAGCCAAGGTAACCTTCACTTTCTCCTGGAAGAGGGAAGAAAGATGCCGGCACTTGCAGCTTCTGCGTCTGACGCTTGGTTCTGAAAGCTCCCTTCGCTCTTCCTCTCTCCAAATTCACATTCTAATTAACATTCTGCCCTGAGTTAAACCAGGGAGGATTGGCTGATGGGTTGCAAATACGTGGGCCCTTTTGAAGACATACTCTGGCCTCATTAATTATATTTTCCAATTAGACTTTAATGACAGAATTAGCAATAATGCTTCATTCTTTCACTCGTCCTGGCCTGACATTTGTGAGCAAGATGTAGAGGTATGAACTTTTGCACACTGTGGAAATTGGCTGGCTATGCATGTATCCTTTCAAATCATGCCTATGGGCCAGGCAGATTATAATGGCTCTGATGGACTCTTGAGTGACTCATAATGGCATTCCAGATAAGGTATATATGAGCTGTTATCTTCAGCACTTGTAGCTCTCGGGTTCAAGATGTAGCCAAACAACCAATAAAAACAAAGGTTGGCTATTAATCACTGCTGGGTGCATGGAAGGTGTCCCTGAAAGGCATCAAGTCCACCCCCTCCCTTGATGCAGGAAATCTAGAGGTTGCTATCCATCCAGTTCTTGAAGAACTGCAGTGAAATATAGGCCACCATCCCTCTAGGTCATTGACACTATTGCTGAACTGCCATTAACTACTGGGATGTTTCTCTTAATGCTCCACTGAAATCAATCCTACTCCAATGTATGCCCAGGAAACCCAATTCTGTCCTTGGAGGCAGCATAGAAGAAACCATTGCCCTCTTCCATATTACAGTCATTTAAGTACAGGTATTTGAAAAGCGCTGTCATGGGGGACGCTATCAATGACTATTCTGCTGTCACAGTTGGGGGCAGCAATGCTTCTGAATATGAGTTGCTGGAAACCACAGGAGGGGAGAGTGCTCAAATCCAGCTTGCAGGTTTCCCATGGGGACCTCTTGTTGGCCACTGTGAGAACAGGATGCCAAATTAGATGGGCCATTGGCCTGATCCTTCTGAAGGCTCTTTATATTCTGAAGATCTTCCACAGGCTAAGCATTCCTAGATTCTTCAATTTTTGCTCACAGAACTCATTATCCATGTCCATCATTTTTGCCATCCTCAGTCCCAGTTTACTTGCATACTTTGACTGCTTTCTCTGCTGAGGGGATACTTTGGCCTACACAGCAATATATTTAAGCATAGCTCTGCTAAAGTCTTCATAGTTCACCTGACTCAGAATGCAGACTTTGCCTTGCTTGTGTGAGCTAAAATTGCCCGACAAAGCCCCGGAGATCTCCAAAAAGAAAGGAAAAGAAACTTCCTAATCTTACGGAAATTCTTCTCATTTCTTCCTGAAATTTCCATAGATGCCTGGGGAGGATTCTCCAGGTTTGCCTCAAACTGTACATTAGTCAAAATTCAGTGGGAAATCTAGGCTCTGCCTGCGAGCACCCATGTAATCTCACCAAACCAGATATTCCTTAAGGTGAAAGCATATAGAAGAAGAACATGCACATTATAGGATGCTGCCTTAAAAATGTGTTTTGCAACTTTACTTTCCATCTCTAAAATTGTGGGGTGGTTGTATGGCGTTTGACCATCAATCAAAGAATTAGAATCATGCACACCACATTTCCTTATGATCTCCCAGTTTCCACGGGAGGTATCATAGAAGAGGATTGATAACATATTTCCTGACCCATTAGATAAATGCTGCTAGGGTTGACATAGTGTTTGACCTTTGAAGCATAATATATGCACAGGTTTCCTGATCTGCCCCATGGCCCCAAATCTGATCACTTCAATCAGTCCTCTGCCAACCCAGGGGCCACCTGCCCTATCCTTGATCTGTCCACAAAACAACTCAGGAGACAAAGTTAAGTGTTTTTTTAAAACCTTACATTGAATGCCAAATGGATATGGTAACCAAAGGTTTCACTTTTCCTCGTTGATATTACAGAAGGACCTGCATTGCAGGGTTTGGACTAGATGGGCTTTTGGGTTTCTTCCAACTCTACAATTCTGTGCTTCTGTTACCTAGATTCATGACAATATTGCCTTCAGGTGTTGTGGGATGCTGATGCTTCGGTTGGGATCTTCTGTTCCTGTGGAGGACATTACGTGACAATGATCAGTATCTGACCACAATCATATCAGGATGAGTTGAACCAGCAGATTTCACTTTGAGACATTTTGTCTTCTTCCACTTCATCTAGAGTATATTGTGGCATTTGGAATCATCCCTGTTCTCATCACAGTGGCCACCCAGATGCACAGGACCTGAGCATAAGAGCACACTCAACTCCTGCCGCTCCCAGCAACTGGCATTTGGAAGCAATATTGCCTTCAGACCTGAAGGCAGAGCACACCCATCATGGTTAAAGGGCCCCTGACCATCAGGTCCAGTCGTGTCCGACTCTGGGGTTTCGGCGCTCATCTCGCTCTATAGGCTGAGGGAGCCGGCGTTTGTCCGCAGACAGCTTCCGGGTCATGTGGCCAGCATGACAAAGCTGCTTCTGGCGAACCAGAGCAGCACATGGAAACGCTGTTTACCTTCCCGCCAGAGCCGTCCCTATTTATCTACTTGCACTTTGATGTGCTTTCGAACTGCTAGGTGGGCAGGAGCTGGGACCGAGCACCGGGAGCTCACCCCGTTGCAGGGATTCGAACCGCCGACCTTCTGATCAGCAAGCCCTAGACTCTGTGGTTTAACCCACAGGTTAGGAGCCACCAATAGCCTTTTCCTCCATGGATTTGCCCAGTCCTCTTTCAGAACCAAATTTCAAAGCTATATGGTTCTACTTTGCACAGAGCTCCACCCTTTGGCCAACAGGATGCTCCATAGCTTGAGCTCCATTGCCAGCTTAGACCAGACCCAGGCTTCTATTGTGGCATAAGCAAGTGGAAGATTGCAAAAGTCAGAAAACAGGTTTCCAGCTCCAATCTTCCTTTCTCTAAAATCCTCCACCTCTCCTGTGGGTTCACTTCTTCCTGAAGTGTAACCTTTGCCTGTATCCTTCTCACTGCTTGCCTATCTACAGGGCAGGCCCCCCACTCTGACAGTGACTAAAACACCATCATTTTCTAATCTTCCTCCCTGTTCCTACAAGCCATATTAATTTATACATAAACCTGTCTTGTTCATTTCCTCCTGCGAGTCCATCTAGGAAGGCTTCTTGATAAGTAGTGCTAACCTTTTCCATTCCTGAAAAATAAATCTCTCTTCTTGACCTCTAGCATATTTGAAATTACCCATTTGAATTGGGGAGGGGGGAGATTGCTCAGGAGATGATTGAAGAAGATAGTTGGGTTGGGGTTTATTTATTTTTTTAAAGATTTCTTTCTCAGTGAGAATCTTTGGCAGCAAGAAAAATCCCACTCTAGTAAATGCAGAGGCTTGGCTCCTAAGCAAATGAAGCATGTTGTCCTGTCACACCTACACTAAGATCTGGCTGTAATGTGGGTAAACATTTATGAATGACTTCAACAGGGGCCTGGAAAGGTTGACCATCAAATCTGCAAATGGCAACAGTTAATGAAGAGCTTTCCAAACTGTGTGTCATGGCACATTAGTGGTTTGGCTGCAGTGTGTAGGTGTGTGACACAAGCACTACAGTGGTACCTCTGGTTGCAAACGGGATCCGCTCCGGAGGCCTGTTCACAACCTGAAAAGGTCACATCCTGAGTGCCGCATCTGCACAGGCGCGTGATGTATTTTGTAGCTTCTGCCCATGCACAAAGCGCGATTTAGCGCTTCCGCGCACGCGTGCAGGTCACGGACGCACCGAACCCGGAAGTAACCCATTCCGGGACTTCCGGGTTCAGCGAGTCCATATCCCAAAAAGACGCATCCTGAAGTGGACATAACATGAGGTATGGAAAGTGGTCAGTTTAACCTCCAATTTGCTAGTAAAACTGAATTACTGTGTTGTGAAATGATGTAAAACTGAATTACTGTGTTGCAAAATGATGCACATCTTAAAATGTGTGTCACCAACATGAAAAGTTTGGAAAGCCTTAAAATGCAGAAGCAGAATTCAATACTATATGTCCTTGACAGGATGGAGAAAGAGGCCCAGACTAACAAAATAACAGAAGCAATGTCAAATTTTGTGTTTAGGTAGGGAAGATCAGTTTCACAAATATGGGATGGGTGAAACCTGGTTTGACACCAATACATGTGATAAGGAGGCACCAGTGCTTCTGATTAACAGTTGCTGGAATCCACAGAAAGAGAGAGTGCTCTTGTGCTTGAATCTTGCTCGCATGCTTCCCATTGGGGCATTTGCCTGGCCACTGTGAGAATAGAATGCTGGACCAGATGATCTTCAGGGTCACTTCCGAAACTACAATTCTAGATTCTATGACTAGGTAGGCCATTGGCCCAATCCAATAGGCTCATCTTATGTTCTCCCTCCACTGGTGGAAGCAGCGATGCTTCTGAATACCTGTTGCTGGGTGCCACATTATGGGTAAATGCACTTGTTCTCAAATCCTGCTTGCCACTTTTTGACAGGCATCCAGTTATCTACTGTGAGAACAGGATGCTGGACTAGATTATGGTTACCAGATGTCCCCGTTTCCCGGGGACAATCCCCAGATTTACAAATCTGTCCCCTGAAAAAATCCATCCCCAGAATGTCCCCAGATTTCATTTAATGTCCCCAAATTTATATCTTAAGTGTTGCAGATTTATTAGTAGGGAATGAATGTTGTGTGATTGGTTCAGCGGCACAAGACACATCTTATGGGGACTTCCGGCGAGGCAACATGGCGGGCGCCACGGCAGCGAGCAGCTCCTGAAGCCAGTTAGAGCCAACTGCTCTACCAAGCTGGTTCCAGGCTGCTGAGACTGCCACTGCTGCCACCACTGCCAAGGGGGAACCGGGGACACCCGGTGTGTCAACTGGGGGAGCCACTGACACACACACAGCGACTCAAATCGAGTTGGGAGCAAGAGAACTCAGCCACCCAGCTGACTGCCCAGCAGCGCTCTGTGGCCAGGAAAACAGCAGAGCCAATGTAAAAGGGAAGGGGAGAGGAGAAGGAGAGAGAAAGGAGGAGGAGGAAAAAGAAAGAATCCCCGACCTTGCCGTGCCGCTGCCGCCGCTGCTGAAATGAACAGGTAGGAGAGCATCAGGTGGGCAAGGACACGTGGCCAAGCCCAGGCCTGACCCGAGCCTACCTCCACGGTGGCTAACACTCCAAGAGAGCAGGCAGGGACCCAGAGGAAGGCCACGTGACAGAGGAGACCACAGAAAAGAAGATATTTGAATGATAACCCAGCTTTTACCTTGGGTTTTAATAGGTTTAATAGGTTTTATTGGTAACCATATATGTAATGTATTTTTGTTAGTGTTTGTCCTTTTGATGCTATGGCCTGTCAGCTACGCAAATAAAGTTTGATTTTGAAAAAAAGATATTTCTTCTAATTTTTTAAAATATTTTTCCTCTTTTCAAAAAAATCTATCATATATCTATCTATCTATATTGTTGTTGTTGTTGTTGTTGTTGTTATTGTTTTAAAGTGTCCCCAGATTCATTGAAGAAAAATCTGATAACCTTAGACTAGATGGGTCATTGGCCTGATCTGGCAGGCTCTTCCCATGTTCTTATGGTTTTTTAGGAGAGGTGTGGATAACCTTTGGACCTTCAGATGTTTCTGAACTACAACTTCCCTCATCTCTGGCCCGTTCTGGGGCAGATGGCAGTTGGAGTGCAGCAACATCTGGAGGACTAAAGTTCCCCCACATCTGCATCAGGGGTTTAATAGAACACAAAGCAAACATCAGCAGTGTGTTCTGATGGCCAGAAAGACTCATGTCATTCCTAAGCTACATTAACAGAAGTTTAGTGTCCAGGTTGCAAGAAGTCATGGTGGCTCTCTGTTCTACTTTGGTCAGACCTCACCTGGGGCAATGTGTCCAGCTCTGAGCACTGTCCTTTTAGAAGGATATCAACAAAACTGGAATGTGTCCAGCAGAGGGTAACACTGATGGTGAGGGCCCTTGAGAGCTATGGGGGAAAGCTGAACAAAAGGGGCATATAGTATTTAGTGGAGAGAAGAGGTGATTAAGACGCTGTGGGTTAGCAATCATGAAATAGATGGTTCTCGCTTCCACAGGTAGGATCAGATCTGATAGGTTCAAATATTAAGGGAAAGGATTTAAATTAAACATTTTATGGAAGGACTTCCTAGTGGTGCAAGCTGTTCAACAGTAGAACAGACTGCAGAAGGAAAATGTGATAGATGGAAGCCAGCAAGCAAAGGCATTGTTATTGATGGGGAGAACATGATGAGCAAAGCTGCCTAGGATCTGCACCCAACTCCAAACTCATTATTCTGTTCTTGGTGCCACATTGTCCTCCAAGGCCACTTCATCAGCTCCCATCTTTTGTTGCTTCAGCCTCTCATTCTAAACTTTCTGAGGCCCTTTCATTCTCTCTTGCAATTTCAGCATTTGACTCACAGAGCCATTCCGCCTCATCTCCTGCCATTGTTTGCTACGATGAGGCAGTGGTTCTTGCATTTTTTTTTTTTTGTATTCGAAGCCTCTTGTTGACAGCAACGCACCCTTTTCTGTGGGCTCGCAGCTGTGGGAAGAGATGTAATGAGATCAGGGTCCATCCAAGAGATTTTGCTGCTTGAGGCAAACCAGAAAAGAGCAGACCCACCCCAGTCATTCAACTTGGCAAGGTCAGAGAACAGTCACCAGGTGATAACTCCCACCCCAATAATCTTAGATGCACCCTCTTAAAACATCTTTTTCTTGCTTGTTGCTTTTTAAAAAGCACATCTACAGTGCTCAATGGGACTTAGTGCCCAACCCTACAAATGGTTATCTTGCTGCAAGTCCTACTGAGTTAAAAGGGATTTGCAGCCTGAAGCTGTGCAGGCGTACTGAGAAGTTCAAAATTATTGCAGAAGTAAGCCCTGCTGATTTCAACGGGATTGCTGCCCAATGCTACAGGCTTCCCAGCAAGGCTTCCCACAGGCATCTGGTTAGACACTCTGAGGAAAGGATGCTAGACTAGATGGGTGTTTGGCCTGATCCAATTGTAAATAATTTGTTCTTTTCCTAGGTGAGAGAACACTTGACAACCCCTTCCCCATCTCATGTTCATTGCCTTGGGCTTGGGCTAGAGATGGGGTAGAAATTCCATTCAGTTTGCGTTGAAAGGGAAATTTCTCTAACTCACACTTTCTAAAGCAAGCTGGGAACCAAAACACAGAGATTAGCATTTCTCCAGATTTTGCAATGCATTTCTCCAGCCAAGGAAGGTGTACAGAAATGCATATACTTGCATAAAATCTGCTTGCAAATACATAGAGTAGGGGTAATTGCTTTACCAGCAGACCCATACAGAAGATTCAAGAAGCAAATCTTGGAGAAAAGGTTATATTTATTCAAAATATAAAAACTCTGGAGGATCTGCAAACAATAGTTCTACCTAGATAACCAAAACAAAATATAGTCTGGACAGGGAAGCTCCCTAATGTAGAAAGGATCAGCTCCCTCTCCACTCCTGGGCACAACTACAGGCTCTTCCTGTGGCCCTACAGCAATGGCTTGGAAGGAATTATTCCTCCTTGCTATGAGAACCTTTGGTTTTTGTGAACTGGACAAGTATACTGTAACCCCAGCCGTGCATGCCTTGCCTAAAGGGCACCCCAGAGCTGAGCCAGCATTGGGTAACCCAATAATCCTTTTAAACCAAAGCATGTCTCAGATGCATACCCCCACCAGATCTTCCAATTCTATTTCCTGCCCAGACTCAAAGCTGATGAAGCCGCTCCAAAAAATAACTCCCAGCAGTATGGAGCAGGCAAAAAATAAATAAATCCTACTCAGCACCCAAACAGGCAATTAGCAGAGGGAGGAAGGGGAGCTGCAAAATGCAAAGTAAGAAGTTTGGGGAGGAGCCAGCTAATAAAGACTGGCCTCTTCCCCAAGTTGCCCCCCCTTCCCATGGTTGCCCCCTGCTCCTCCCATGGGAGAAATCAGGCATCCCCAAACTTTGGCCCTCCAGATGTTTTGGACCACAATTCCCATCTTCCCTGACCACTGGTCCTGTTAGCTAGGGATCATGGGAGTTGTAGGCCAAAACATCTGGAGGGCCACAGTTTGGGGATGACTGAGACAAACCATCTCAGGTCTTCTCTGAGGAGGAATTGGGGCATGGCAAAGACACACACACCCTGACTGGGAGAAGCACTGCAGAGAGGTGTTTATTTGGCAAAATGCATACAAAAATGTTTCATTTGTGAGAAATTCACACAAAAACATTGGTGAATTTTCATGAGGACTTTTTTTAAAAAAGTATGCGGGCTGATATGGGAATAACTGAACTAAAGATTGGGGTGGAGGGAGAGAAGATTCTGAAATTGGCCACCCATCCCTAACTTGGACAAGTATCCATCTAGATAAGCCAGTCTAGGATTCTGGTCTCAAAGCTCTGAACAACAACTGTAAGCTTGCCATCAGTGGAATGTAAGGACTCAATGAGGTCTCCTCCATGATATCTGCAAATTTTGTGCAGGGTAAGTGTCCCTATCGCTCCAACATGTTTACATTGTTGCAAGGATTTCATTGTCTGCTGCCCTGGGAGTTTAGGCTGGAGAAATTCTGCATAAATTTATGGCAAGGCAAGCCTGGGGTCTCACCTAACACAACAGGTTGGCAGAGCTCTGATGCAATCGTCGCTGTCCTCCAGCATCCGCAGGCTTAGTTAGGCTGACCAGGTCATCAATCCATTGCTGTTCTTGTATGTATCCAGCCTAACTTCTCCCCAGTCGCTCGTCAAATACAGTTTTGGAAAACAGAGCAGTCTGATAGCTGGCAGATGCTGTAGCTCAGATAATGATCACTCACTCAGTCTGGCGTTATGTAACTCCGAGATAAAAAGCCCAAAGCACAGAAAAAAGAAATCTACCTCAGCAAGCCTACTTCAGCAAAGTCAGAAATCCAAACAAATTCAGATGGACTCAGAGACAGAGGCTGGAATCCAAACTGACAGGAACACCATTGTGGAGATGTGATTCATCTTGTAAGCCAAGGCAGGCATGCATCCTTTCACTGGAAATATGGTTTGCTTCCTCAGTACAGTACAGTTACCAGTGTTATTCAGGGGCATTTAATTCATAGGGAGTGTGGGGTTTGTTTGTTTGCTTGCTTGCTTGCTTGCTTGCTTGCTTGCTTGTTGATATCTCGATATCTCTCTCTCTCCCTCCCTCCCTCCCCCTCTCCTGCTGAATCAGGCCCAGAGCCATTTGGGGTGTGCTGTAGTGGACAGACACTTGGTCTTAAACCACAGTGAGTTTCAGGTTCAAATAAACTCAGCCATTAAGCTCCCTGGGTAATCATGGGCCAGTCACTCTCTTCCTATCTAATGTACCTCACAAAATTGGAGGTGCGTCCAGTCCAAACAGATAGGTGTGCTCCAATATATAAGGCTAGTGAATTGGATTAATTCGCTTGAAAATGCATGTCAAACAAATTTCTCCCCCATCGCTAGAAATCACTGTCAAGAAACAGATGCCAGGGCAAATCAATGCAGACCACTGTTTCTTGTGTCTCCTACAAAGCTTTCTAGGACAAATGTTGCAAAACGGGGTACAGCTGAGCTCCTCAACTCTCTAACTTCACATTTGCGATAGTTTCCCTTGAGCCCTGGGAATGAGGTGCTACCTTTATCCAAACGCACCACAAAGAAATAAATATTTCATCTCTCTGCCAAGGCTGTCAGGCAGCTTATTGATCAGGTGAGAAGTGGGTGAGCTATCCATCCATCAGCTGCAGATTGGGCAAAAAAGCTCCAACAAATGTAATAGAAGTGAGTAACTGTCAGCTAATACTCAACTTGGGGTCATTATTGCAAATTTAGTATGATAGGGTTATATTTAAAGTTGGATAAAGGAAGTGTAATGAAATCTTAATTGGCCATCTGAATCTTTGAATTTTATCTTATTAAATGTTTCCTATGAGGTTTCAAGAAGTGATAGAGTATGGTCAGATAATGCTCTGGTTGAGCTAGGCTCTGCTTCTTCATGTATATTCTCTGTCCATGAATGCCTCATGTCAGATTTTCTTTTTTAATGTTATTTTTTTATATATTGTCAATCATTCCAGGGATCTTGAGGGCCCAAAGAGCAGCATAAATATAGAAACGGCCCAATTCAACAAGAGAATAAAGCAGCCAGGTTAGAAAATGAAACAACCACAATATGGCTGTTAAGAGGCAGAATAATACTTCAACCTTTGCATCCTAAATGGACAAATTGATTTGCAGGATGGTAAAGGTAAAGGGACCCTTGACCATTAGGTCCAGTCGTGACCAACTCTGGAGTTGTGGCACTCATCTCGCTTTATTGGTCGAGGGAGCCGGCGTACAGCTTCCAGGTCATGTGACCAGCATGACAAAGCCATTTCTGGCGAACCAGAGCAGCACATGGAAATGCTGTTTACCTTCCCACTTGGAGTGGTACCTATTTATCTACTTGCCCTTTGACATGCTTTCGAACTGCTAGGTTGGCAGGAGCTGGGACTGAGCAACGGGAGCTCATCCTGTCACAGGGATTCGAACCGCTGGCCTTCTGATCAGCAAGCCCTAGGCTCTGTGGTTTAACCCACAGCGCCAGGATGGTAGCTGCAGACAAAGTCACAGCAACCCCAACTGGAACCATGTTGACAGAGGTCTGTATCAAAACTTAGGAAGTGCCACAATGGTTCACACTGAAGACCCATCTAATCTAATATTCTTGCTTTCACAATGGCCAATTATATGCCTCCAGGAAGCTCACAAGCAGGTTTGGAAGATTACAGTCCTCTCCTGTGGTCCCTCTCCCCCAGAAGAAGGTACCAAAACACTCTGAACTGCAGCAGCTCAAGCTTCCAAACCAGGCTCAAGGGCAGCCCCACATGGAGAGTGTCCCTATTGATGTCCCTGCAACCCCCACGGAGAATCTGCTGTCTGAGTGAAGGTTTCCCATGTGATTAAGACTCCTGGAGGATATTTAAGCCAGAGTGAACCACAAGAACACTAAAGGAAAAGAACCATGGAAATCCTCTCATCTGGATAGCTCAGTTGGTTGGAGCATGGTGCTGATAACATCAAAGTCACAGGTTCGATCTCTATACAGTTGCGCATTCCTACATTGCAGGGGATTGGACTAGAATGATCCTTAGGGTGACTTCCAACTCTTCAATTCTATGATTCTACCGCTACTTGGAATGCTCACATCTTGGTGACCCATGTCCCTATACATATTATTTGTTTATAGACCCACGCAATCCAAGATGGTGGCATTTGTGGTTTAGAGACTCGGGGAGGGGGGGGAGGCTGGTTGTGCCCTGGAGATAGTGCCATTGAAAATGTGGTTAAAATGTTCAGCGGGGTATCAAAGAATAATGATGAGCAAAAACAGGAATTTCTTTTCAATCTAAGCAAAACGGAAGTTGAAAGGGGTTGCGTGTGATCTCACCCCAGCACTGGTTCCGTAATGGCTTTGTCAGCATGATGTGAGCGATGGCAATCTCCTTCCTCCTTCCAAGCAAATTATTCCAGTTATTTCAGCTTAAAGGGAGCAGATACCTCTGAAACGAAATGGTGGCGTTTCTCAGCAGCTGTCCCCTGGCATGAATCTAATGGAACATTTTGCTAATGCCACATAATGCTTTTTCTGGGATATTTGCTTGTGATATCAATGTGCCGCATTAATGCAACAAGCACAGCAGCTGATAGTTGAGAATGCAACTTGTCATGTTGCTAATCCCTGCCAGCAGCTCCCCTGCACCCATGTGGAGTACAGTGTGGAATGAGAGGAAGCTAATTGGGCGGCAGAGATCTGTCAAGGCCCAAATCTGGGCCCATGAGATGTGTTTCTCCTGGGTAGCAAGCAGAAGATGACTGCTCTGTACGTCAGACCAGACTCCCAATGTTTACTTACCATCCCTGGACAATCCAAAAGAGTTATTACTGCCTGCCAGTCACAGGAACCAAGCCTATAAGGCTCTAGTGAAGGAGAAGGGGACCTTTTTGGCCTTCTACATGCTGTTAGACTCCAAATGTCACCAGCCTCTGCTAGAACAGCCATGGGTGAGGAGTGATAGGAGATGCCCTGAATACATACTGGTCCTGAGTGGTTCAGGAGATGAGGTCCTGTTGACACAGTCAGACTAACGTCTTTAAAATGACTTCATTGCATTGGATAGATTGGATAGAATCAATTAGCAGCTGGAACATCTGAGATCCGGGAGGGAGGCTTGTGAGATCTTTGCTGCTTCAGAACGTTTACCTTTGGGGCGTGAGGTCAAAACTGTTGGAAGGTTACAGCACCTGCTGTGGCTGTAGTAGAGAGTGATACAGGAGGAACATCTTTTATTGCTGAAGATGCATCATGGCATTTCTTCACTCTGTGTTCCTCCCACCAGCCATTCCTTAGAAAAAGCTTGGGTAAATAGAGAAGTCATATGCACGCACATGAAAATAAGGTTTCTGGAGCATACGGTATCTCTAACGGCCACAAATTCCACATTAAAGGCATCAAAACACGGGAAATCCTGGTGGAATGGTCGAATTTTTGGTACCACCAGGAGGTCTTATGCCAGGAATCAATTTTAATTAAGTCCCATTATTTTAATGGTGCTGGAGGAGACTCTTGAGAGTCCCATGGCCTGCAAGAAGATCAAACCTATCCATTCTGAAGGAAATCAGCCCTGAGTGCTCCCTGGAAGGACAGATCGTGAAGCTGAGGCTCCAATACTTTGGCCACCTCATGAGAAGAGAAGAATCCTTGGAAAAGACCTTGATGTTGGGAAAGATTGAGGGCACTAGGAGAAGGGGACGTCAGAGGACAAGGTGGTTGGACAGTGTTCTCGAAGCTACGAACATGAGTTTGACCAAACTGCGGGAGGCAGTGCAAGACAGGAGTGCCTGGCGTGCTCTGGTCCATGGGGTCACAAAGAGTCGGACACGACTAAATGACTAAACAACAACAATTTTAATGGGGCTTACTCCTAGGTAAATTTTCTTGGGATTTCAGTCAGTTGGATACAACCCCAAACATTTTTCACTTCAAAACTGTTTTTTTTTAAAAAAAATATTCCTAAACACATTTATTTGAATAATTTGCTGCTTAAAACATTTTGTTTATGGAGTAATATTTCCTTAATCAGGTGACACTATCGATCAGCTGTATGCAAAGCTCTTACTATCAACAAATATTCTCCCCTCAGGTGGAATATCCTTTTTTTTCTCCCTTGGGGCAGTTTCTGACTCAATAAACCATGATACTGAATTTAGCATAAACGCTGGTTGCCCAACGGCTGACAGTAACTCTGAGCAGACCATATGGGATGCAATTAAAACTACATTCTGAAGGAGCTGCAATTTCAGTAAAGGGTTTTATTTAAACATAAGAGTGCAAGAAGAGCTCTGCAGCTGGGTCAGGCTAAAAGTCCATCTTGCCTTGGCTCTCGCAGTGGCCAAGCAGGTGCTCCTGGGAAGCTTGCAAACAGCACTTTCCTCACATGTGATCCCCAATAACTGGGATGCTGTCTCAGATACTGGAAGCAGCCACTGACAAGCCTGCTCTTCAAGCATTTCCCTAACCCTTTTTTAAAGCCGTCCAAAATGGTGGCGCTGAGTTCCACAGGTTCATACCCTCCAACATTTATCCATTGAAAATAGGGACATCCTAAGGAAAAGCGGGACATTCCAGGGATTAAATCAGAAACCGGGACGGGTTCATTAGCCCAGAGATGGAAAGAAGGCACAGTCCCTACCAAGGAAGAATGGCAGATTAAACTAGTGGACGATGCAGAAACGGCAAAACTGACCAGAAGAACTAGGAATCAGGAAGATCAAAATTTCAATAAGGAATGGGGAAAATATATAATTTATTTTTTAAAAAAATGATTGCAAACAATTTAAATTATTAGTAGGATTGGAATGAGGCTTGTGGTTAAAAGGTGGGCTATGGTTTTGCTGAAGTCTTAATAGAATTGGATTAACAGAGAAGATGCAGGAGGAAAAGTTAACATAAAGACCCACGAAAGGGGAGGAGGGAAGTCAAAGGGGACCTTTAAAATAAAATAAAATAAATACAATTTATTAATTTACTGGTAACAAAAACATCACAAACAAAAATTCAAACCATAATTCTATATATAAAAATCATAACATCACCATACCCTGGGATTTCAAAAATCCCTTGACTTCCCTCCACTCCCCCTCTTGGCTCCAATGTTTTGTGCTTGCTCATGCACATCTATAACACCTTATATCACGGGTGTCAAACACAAGGCCCGGGGGCCAAATCCGGCCCGCCAGACCTCGTCATGTGGCCCGCCGAGCGCCCCAGCCAGCAGGACCTAGCCGACAAAGCGCCGACAAACAGCTGGGGCCTGAGGGGGGGGGTTAGAAAGGCGGCCGGAGCAGCGCTGCGTGGAGTGCCCCGAGCCACAGCAGGAGAAGGAGGAGGCAGCTTGCCAGGTCAGCGCCCAGCAGCGCCGCACGGAGAGTCCCGAGCCTCTGCGACGCAGCAGTGCTCTGTAGCACTTTGAATCCTCCTCCTCCTGCCACGGCTCGGCGCCTGGAAACAGCTGCTGCTGCTGCTGCTGCTGCTGCTGCTGCTGCTGCTGCTGAAGAAGAAGCACAGACAAAGCACCCAGCAGCGCCGCGTGGAGGAGGAGGATTCAAAGTGCTACAGAGCACTGCTGCGTCCCAGAGGCTCAGGACTCTCCGTACGGCGCTGCTGGGCACCGACCCGGCAAGCATCCTCCTCCTCTTGCCTCACCTCCACCTCCTCCTTCTCCTGCCGCGGCTCAGCCTCATGAACGTGAGCTCAGCAGCGGCTCAGCCTCATGAACGTGCAACTCTGAGGCTTTACGCACGTCTCCTAAAACGGACACCGGCTGCCTCACGCTGCACGGGAAATGCTTTTTGCCCCTGGGTCCCTTCGCGCTCTTTTCTGGTGCTGAACCAAGGTGGCGACCCCCCCTTCCCTTTCTTCCTTCCTCTCTCTCGTTCTTATTCTTTCTTTCCCTCTCTACTTCCTTCCTTCTTTCTCCCTTTCCGTCTTCTCTCCCGCTTTCTTTTTCTTTCCTTCTTTATTCCCTTCCTTCTTTCCTACTCTTCTTTCTCTCCCCTCTTTCCTTCCTCTCTCCCTCCGGCTCCCTCTTTTCTTCCTTCCTTCCTTTCTTCCTTCCTTCCTTTCTCCCTTCCGTCCTTCCCATCTTTCTTCCTTTCCCTCATTCTTATTCTTTCTTTCCCTCTCTACTTCCTTCCTTCTTTCTCCCTTTCCGTCTTCTCTGCCTCTTTCTTTTTCTTTCCTTCTTTATTCCCTTCCTTCTTTCCTATTCTTCTTTCTCTCCCCTCTTTCCTTCCTTCCTCTCTCCCTCCCACTCCCTCTTTTCTTTCTTCCTTCCTTCCTTCCTTCCTTCCTTCCATCCATCCATCCGTCCTTCCCATCTTTCTTCCTCTCCCTCATTCTTATTCTTTCTTTCCCTCTCTACTTCCTTCCTTCTTTCTCCCTTTCTGTCTTCTCTCCCTCTTTCTTTTTCTTTCCTTCTTTATTCCCTTCCTTCTTTCCTACTCTTCTTTCTCTCCCCTCTTTCCTTCCTTCCTTCCTTCCTTCCTTCCTTCCTTCCTTCCTTCCTTCCTTCCTTCCTTCCTTCCTTCCGTCCTTCCCATCTTTCTTCCTCTCCCTCATTCTTATTCTTTCTTTCCCTCTCTACTTCCTTCCTTCTTTCTCCCTTTCTGTCTTCTCTCCCTCTTTCTTTTTCTTTCCTTCTTTATTTCCTTCCTTCTTTCCTACTCTTCTTTCTCTCCCCTCTTTCCTTCCTTCCTCTCTCCCTCCCACTCCCTCTTTTCTTTCTTTCTTTCTTTCTTCCTTCCTTCTTTCCTTCCTTCCTTCCTTCCTTCCTTCCTTCCTTCCTTCCTTCCTTCCTTCCTTCCTTCCTTCCGTCCTTCCCATCTTTCTTCCTCTCCCTCATTCTTATTCTTTCTTTCCCTCTCTACTTCCTTCCTTCTTTCTCCCTTTCTGTCTTCTCTCCCTCTTTCTTTTTCTTTCCTTCTTTATTTCCTTCCTTCTTTCCTACTCTTCTTTCTCTTCCCTCTTTCCTTCCTTCCTCTCTCCCTCCCACTCCCTCTTTTCTTTCTTTCTTTCTTTCTTTCTTCCTTCCTTCCTTCCTTCCTTCCCATCTTTCTTCCTCTCCCTCATTCTTATTCTTTCTTTCCCTCTCTACTTCCTTCCTTCTTTCTCCCTTTCTGTCTTCTCTCCCTCTTTCTTTTTCTTTCCTTCTTTATTCCCTTCCTTATTTCCTACTCTTCTTTCTCTCCCCTCTTTCCTTCCTTCCTCTCTCCCTCCCACTCCCTCTTTTCTTCCTCCCCCCTCCCTCCCTCCCTCCCCTCCCTCTCCCTCTCCTCAGAAACATAGGATGCTGCTTTATACTTCTGGCCCTTAAACCCTGGAACCAGGAGAGCAGCTCCAGTGAGTCAACCTCAGCCAGTCCCTTTGGTGAAGGGTGGTGGCTCACTGGCAGAACATCTGTCCTGCATGCAGAAGGACCCCAACATCTCCAGGTACCAGTAGCTCTGCAAAGCTCCTGCATGAAACCCTAGCAAGCCTCCACCACCCAGTGCAGTTACCAAAAATCATTTTTCAATAAATTGTACAATAATTGTACATTTGAATATCTACTTGCCATTATTCTGACTATGTTTCTGCTTTCAGAGCTAGTTATTACTTACATTATTACAAAAAACAGTAATAATTGAATGCAGTGACAATAATTTATGATAATAAAGAGTGGACACATAGTCCTACAGATACAACCGGCCCTTTGAGGGTGACCAAACTGCTGATGCGGCCCCCGATGAATTTGAGTTTGACACCCCTGCCTTATATTCTTAACAATCAAATTTTAAACCTTATTCATGTTATTACAGGTGACTTTTAAAAGTTCTAGTAATGTAGAGATCTATACACAAAGCTTGAAAAATACGCATTCAACATTTCCCTTTTTTGAAATTAATGTCCTCTTTCTTTCATGTGTTTCAAATTCTCGGTGGTCAAAGGGGTTTTATGGACATTGCCATATTTGTTTTCTTTATGTCTTGTTTGGTTTTTTAAATCTGGAAACCTAAATAAACTTTTTTTGAGAGAGAGAGAGAGAGAGAGAGAGAGAGAGAGAGAGAGAGAAACCAGGACGGCTTCTGTAAATCCGGGACCATCCCTAGATCTAGCTTCCTGTTTCCAGCGGTGGGAAATGGCTGACTTCCATACGATCAGACCTCAACCGTGCCAGTAAATCAGGGTTGATATGGGGGTAATTAGCCCTGGCAGACTCCCCAGGGTGGGGGAGGACTGTCTCATAGACCCGTAGATTGTCCGAGATTGTCAGCTTGCATCAAGGTGCATGAGGCAGGACACTGGGTCCTAGAGCACGAAATGGCTGGCACTCTCCGAAGCCACTCTCATAGCTGGAAATATCTGTTTGATAAAATAATTAGATTTGGACAATAAACAGACATAGCCTGAACTGAAGAAGACTGAGAAAAAACCTGCAGAATTGCACAGTCCCTGGCTCGGACTTCAAAGCTCGGACTTCAAAGAGATTCATATCATGATGTTTGGACTACAGAGGTATTGGTACGTCCTTTTTTCTTCACAATACAGTGGTACCTCGGTTTACAAACACAATTGGTTCCGGAAGTCTGTACTTAACCTGAAGCGAACTTTCCCATTGAAAGTAATGGAAAGTGGATTAATCTGTTCCAGACGGGTCCGCGGAGTACTCAACCTGAAGTGTTCTTAACCTGAGGTATGAGTGTAATTGGTTCCAGAAGTCCGTACTTAACCTGAAGCGTACTTAACCTGAAGCGAACTTTCCCATTGAAAGTAATGGAAAGTGGATTAATCCATTCCAGACAGGTGCGCAGAGTACTTAAACTGAAAATACTCAAACCGAGGTGTACTTAAACCGAGGTATGACTGTACTTACAATTGGTTTTTGATGCCAAGCCTCATTAAGAAACCTAATTTATTTTGAGGAGTACAGATGGACTTCTATTTATAATTAAATATTCAATTGCACAGCTTTTCTTGGTTTGAGAGACTTGATAAAGAAAAGAAGAAACAAGATGGTGCTCGTTAATGACGCAGCACAGAAAAATGCGAGTTCCTCCCTGTTTCGAAGGAAGTGGGAGATACTTGTTGGCTGACTTTGTAGTGATTTGAGACAATAATTTGGGATAACATATAGTGCATCTGTTTGCAGAATTTCTTCATTAAGTGCGTGAGAGAAGGCTAAATGGATGTCTAGCAGCCCCCCTCTTAGGGCACAGGAGGGGGGAATGTGTGGTCTCCGAAAGCCAATTGATCGTCAAATGATTCATATCTGTGGAATATAGTTTATTTACATTGCAATATGCAAACAGTATGCCTTACATCAAAAGGCAGACTTGGTCAACAGCCCAGATGGGAGTAACTTAACAAGTTAACAACATGGGAGATGCTGCGTCATTAAATTCTAAATGAAGACTTGGATAATAGCCTGGATCGGAAGATTGGAATGAAGTCAGGAAAAGCTGTGCTGGCAAACAGACAGTTGGAAAAAATACATCTTTACAAATAAAGCTGTACTCGATGGATGTAAGGATAAATGATTTTGGACATGATTGAGAATCGCATAGCCAGGGACCGAGAACTTTAAAGTGTTAAAATCGGAATGTGGAAAATAGGGGAACAACAAGAAGAAGGCAGGGACGAGACATGGGAGATATTCTTCAAGAGGTCCAGACTATGGGAAGCCCGGAAAAAAAAATTAATAATTTGGACTACAATTTGTTTTTGTTTTTTAGTTTATTGTTTTTAATTGGATTATGATTATATATTAATTGGATGTTTATATTGGAAAATTAATAAAAATGATTTTTAAAAAACAAATAAACAAAGACATAATGTGCTCTAGTCTCCTGCTGCAGTGTGCTCATGATTTAGCCTGCTGTGGCATGTTGAAGCCCCAGTTCCTGTGAAAGAGTTAAAACACTATTGCAGTCTCTCCTCCCTTTGGGCTTTGCAGCTGTAAATAGCTCACAACAGCCTGTGAAGTGCTAATAAATCTAGAGCCGCTTCTCGGTTCCTCCAATAATAATTAGCAAATTAAAATGGAAATGTCACCACCGACCCATAAAAGTTCTTAAGTATGGGATGGAAAGGCCTCTGCGGACCAAGAATGGCTTTCGGAGATGGATATTTCCCAGTGCCTCATTCTCCTCGCAAGGCATTCTTCATCACACTGGCATAGGAATCAGAGAGAGTCCAACTTGGGGACACACATCATCCTGCCAAAAGATACTGGTACATCCCCTGCAATGTTAAGCTGAAGCTTCTTTATGCTGTACATCAGGAAATGAAACGGTTTTGCTAGAGCATCAGTGGGAACCAGTGGCCCTCCAGATGTTGTTGTACTACAACTCCCATCTTCCCTGAGCACTGGCCAAGCTAGATGTCCTCCTAGCTGCTGGAGCATTGATGGGGAACCTGTGGCTTTTCAGATGTTGTTGGACTCCAAATCCCATCAACCACAGTCAGCATGGCCAGTGACCAGGGTTGGTGAGAGCTGTTGACCAGCGATGGTGGGCACCAGGTTGGCAAAGCCTGAAAAAGAAGGATACAACAAGTTTCCTAAATTTGTCATTAGGATTGGGAGAAGGGAGGAATTTTCATATCACTTTACCAAACTCAGCATCAAATTCAGCCCAGGTAGTCCAAACCAATTCCTTCCACATCCCCAATTGGTTGTGGTCATTTTGGTGCCAGCCTAGTAGTATCCTCACATCAAGGCTGAACGCCCAACACCTTCCGCACTCCTGCTAGTGTGGATTGAAGGGAAGAGGGGGGAAAGAGGGGAATAATCTGGAGTTCTGGAGTTAAGTGTTTCATAGACCCCATTCTTGGAATAAACAGCAGCAAGGTATTGTGAAAGTTGTCCTCTATCCCATTATCCCCCAATCCAGAGGTTCAGAGTGATGAGCAGGGACTTCTCGAATTAAACTAGACTTTGTATTTATTTACACTCATTGAGGGTTTTAGGCTTGTTTGATGAGCTAGGGGTGGTGCAGTGGTTAGAGTGTTGAACTTGGATCTGGGAGAGACCAAGATTCAAGTCCCTACTCAGCTGTGAAGCTCACTTGGTGTGACCTTGGACCAGTCATTGCATCTCTCAGCCTAACCTACTTCACAGGGCTGTTGCGAGGATAAAACTGGGAGAAGGAAAACGATGTGCGTCATCTTGAGTGCCTTGGAGGAAATGTGGAATATAAGTGCAATAAAATAAAATAATGTTACACATGAGAGACACAAGTCTTAGTTTCAGGCAAACAGACTTTACAGAGAACTTTAAAACATTATATGGTACTCTTTAAAACATTGTATGGTACGCTTATTTAAATCCAGTCTCAGGAAATACTAAAATGGTTATTAGCATTATTACACCAGCAACAGTCTCCCACACCATTCTGGGATTTTTACTTTGCCTTCATGGTGTTAAACTGGGTTGCCCTGTCTAGGGACCCCCTAGCTGCTGTCATGGCAGATCCCTCTCTCCCCAGGTTCCTATCTAGGTGCTTTTTTGAGGTCTGCTGATTTCAATGTAAAGTTCTAATTCTGACTTGCCACCCCCTCCCAGTTGGATGACATTTTAAACAGCTCTCACTGGATGCTGGGTCACCAGGAGGCTGACCCAGGATTTGTCCATCACAGAGGCAACTGGCAAATGGTCCAATTGTGGAAATATTTTAGGCAGTCCATTTTTTAGGGTGGGTGGGGTGGGAAGGTGCCGATATTCACCATGAAGTTGTTACAGTACGTGGTCCACTTTTAACATTTGAAAGAAATGTGCTGGTACCCTTGAGAAACCCTTGAGTAACCCTTGAGTTACCGTTGAGTAACCCCAGAAAAAATAACCAATCTTAGGTGTCCTAAACTGCAACTTGATTTCAGGAGAGATGGAATACATATTCCTATAAACAGCAAATTTCAGAAGAGTGGAAAGGATCCTTTATCCCCACTTTTAATTGTAACACAGGGAAAAGTAGGCTTCTGCTAACATTACTTTCAGAAGCCCTGACTTATGGGTTTAAGTTATCCTTAGTCTTATTTTAAAGCTTTCCACTCCTTCAATAAGAGGCTGCAAAGTGATCTCACAAATAGCTTGCCTCATTGAGGATGGCGCTATCAGGGCACCCAAAACATCTGAGCGCCCTCAGCTGAGGAGTGAACAAACTAACAACCCTTGCTCTGTCTGCATGTTAAAGACGCCACTCCAAATTAGCCCCCTAATGCAAAGAGACGTGATGCGTAACATTGACAGTTACAAGCTGGAGGAATAAGAGAGGTAATTAAAAGTATGTTTCTCTTACTTTCTGGGCAAATGATTCTATTGAAAAGGTAGCTGAGCATCAGCACTACTGATGCTCAGCTAAAACAGCAGCAGCCTCCCTTTTAAATATGTATATATATGGCTGGGGTAAATTAGGAGTGCAGATCTCAGCCAGGCTTGTAAAAACATCAAATTGTGAGGGGGAAGGGTCTCCGAGGGTCATCCTGTCCAAGATTCACAGAATTGGAAGGGAGCACAAGGGTCATCTAGCCCAGAAATTTTACCCAACTTGAGGCTGGAACCCACAACACTGAGATTAAGAGTCTCATGCTGTAAATCCTCACCTGCAATGCCGGAATCATAGCCGAAGAATCCCTGACAGATGGCTACCTGACCTCTTTAAAAACCTCCAGTGAAAGAGAGTCTGTCCCCTTCCAAGGGAATCCATTCCACTGTCAAACAGCTCATACCATCAGAAGGTTCTTCCTAATGTTTAGCTGGAATCTCCTTTCTTGCATTTTTAATCAATCCATTGGTTTAGGCCCTATGCTCTTAAAGCAAGCTTTCTCCATCTTCCGTATGATACCCCTTCTGATATTTGAAGACGGCTATCATATCGTGGCTTGGTCTCATATTGCCGGCCGGCCTGTCGCTTTAGACAGGAAAGATGATGAGTGACTTCCTCCCCATCGGAATCGTATTTTCCCCAGACACCAAGTTTTAGGGAGTCTGTTTGCAATGAGAAGGTGTGTGGGGTGTCTCTCCCCAGGCATCCTCCTCGTCATCACAAAATTTGGGAGTGAGAACTTTTACAGCAGTGGCATGTTGGGCATCTGGGCAGACCACGTAATGTCTGAACTGAGTCTCAGTAATGAAAGACACAGACGTTTGCTTTCCAATTGCCAGGCCTTTGCTGGCAACGTGGTTAATGAAGCAAAGAGCTCAGAAGCGTTCAATATGGAATATAATTTCTCCAGCCTAATTTAAATATCTCAACTCAGGATGCTAGAATTGACAATTATGTCCTTTAGAGATGGCTGCGTCGAATTAAAATCTACACATGAATGGGCATGTACTGTGGGGGGATGTTGGCATTCTTTCGCCGTAATGTGCTAAACATATAGATCCAGCAATGTAGTTTGTTTGGGCTGTTTGCTTTTTCTGTAAGGGGTCTAGTTGGGAACACAAAATCAGCAGTGCCTCAGGGGTTGGGAAAACATCCTTGCAAGATGTTGCTAGGCTCACTGGCGGAGGAAGAGGAGTGCGGGGGGAACGCACCGCCTCCGGCAGCACAATTCCAGTGCCATCGCGGCTGCACCCCCACCCACCCACGCTGCGCACCACGCCCCCGCAGGCGGCATGCCACGCCCCCAGGATGCACACCATGCCCCTGTGGGCAGCACGCAGCACCCCTGGGACATGCACCAGCCCCACCTCCACGTGCTCTCCGCCCCCTGGTGCCGGAGCATGAAGCTCTGCCACTGGCTAGGCTCCAGCTCCCATCAACCTCACCCAGCATGTTAAGTGGTGAAGGATGATGGGAGCCGTAGTCCACAATATCTGGAAGGCCACAAGTTCCCCACATCCACTCTAGACTATAGGAGGAGACAAACCTAACATGTAGCCTTCCCACCAAGACCAGCAGTAAATTTTG
Source organism: Zootoca vivipara (assembly GCF_963506605.1). Lineage (NCBI taxonomy): Eukaryota > Metazoa > Chordata > Lepidosauria > Squamata > Lacertidae > Zootoca > Zootoca vivipara. Next base: position 73,168,161 of record NC_083281.1, read on the forward strand.
TCTTTGAGAATTGCAGTGGCAAAGTAAGGATCACCCCAAATAGAATCACCTTGAGATCCTCGGGGAAAAAAGGGTACATGCCCTTCAGTATTTTGCAGAAGAAAATCATGGTTTCCTTCTTGTGGAGGACAAGCCATATTTGCCTTATCCTTTAGCATCACTGGAGAGCCTTTTGCCACTATCGTTGGCTGGCTGCCAGCATATAGCTCCCACCGTCACTTCAACCAGCCCCTTGCAACCTGAATGACTGAACATGAGCCAACACTCATTAGGATAGAGTGCTCTCTGCTGCTCCCAGAGACGCAAGACCAGATGCAACAGCCTTAAGTTCCAGGATGGTAGGTTTTGGTGGAACATTAGGAGAAAATTCTTGATGGTAAGAACTTGGGCACATCCAACTGAATTTGGGGCCCAATGCGGTGATCATGATGAGGTCCCAGTTTGTTCTGGATCACCCTATGTACAACCCAACCCAATTCAGATCCAAACCACATTGGGGCTGGGTGGGCCTGCAAGGTTCAGGTAGCAAGGTGCTCATTGAGTTGACATGGGTCTTCCCCCTTCCCATTATATCCACATGATAACCCTGTGGGGCAGGCTAAGCTAAGGGACAATGACTGGCCCAAGGTCATCTAGGTCAATCCTGGTCTCCCAAGTCTCCACCCCCATCGTTCTGCCCCGACACTGAGGTCCAGCGCCGAGGGCCTTCTGGCGGTTCCCTCACTGCGAGAAGCAAAGCTACAGGGAACAAGGCAGAGGGCCTTCTCAGTAGTGGCACCCGCCCTATGGAATGCCCTCCCACCAGATGTCAAAAAGAAAAACAACTACCAGACTTTTAGAGGACATCTGAAGGCAGCCCTGTTTAGGGAAGTTTTTTATGTGTGACATTTTAACATATTTTAATCTTTGTTGGAAGTTTTAAGTTTTATGTGTGACATTTTAACATATTTTAATCTTTGTTTTAACATATTTTAATCTTTGTTGGAAGCCGCCCAGAGTGGCTGCGGAAACCCAGCCAGATGGGGTACAAATAATAAATTGTTGTTGTTGTTGTTGTTGTTGTTGTTGTTGTTGTTGTTGTTGTTATATAAACTTGCTCTCTGTGGCAAGGAGGAGGAAGATATCTAAGTTCCGTTCTACCGTGGCTGCGATGGAGTCATCTGAAGTCAGAGGAAACAATTTAAATAGCCGACTTCTTCCATAGGCTGTGGGCTGTCGCTTCTGACTTCTTTCTCACTTTCATTTGAACATTCACATTTCATTACCCTCCCCCTTTCCTCCCGGTAGGTCTGATTTAAAACATGCTGTGACGACAGGAAAGGTGCCGAAAAGGACATGGTGGTAATTGGAAACGTGTTTCTCCTTTCCCATTCACTCTCTTCTACAAGCCACCCAGGGAGGGAAAAGCCAACACCAGAATGTCCCGGGGATGTCTCATCCGCACGCAGTGCTAGTTTGAAGGTTAGACCTTTCCCAGAACACCTCCTGTCAGAAAACTACCCAAGGCAAGCTAGGAAACAGTGTCGTTAGCTCAGTGTACATAAACGCTGCTAGATAGAGCTCACATGTCCTTCTTAACTCCAAACAGTGTGTGTGCATTACGGATGGACAAATCCGTTTCCAGTGTCTTTCAATGTCATGTTTTCCCAATCTTAAGTCTGGTTTGCCACATTTCCACGTCAGTCTGGATTCTCCTGCTTTCAAGCAGCCTCTGCTGGGTGTAGATAATTTTGCCATGTCAACATGTCAGATGCAATTGGATGATGAAATATCTTCCAATAAAAAGACTTGGCACAAACATCCTCCTGCAGAGAAGGCTCTCTGTTGAGTCTCTTCGTGAGTTACTGCTCTACATAGAGGAAAATATGATGATGTTGTATTGTGTCTAGTGTTGTGTATTCTGACAGTTGTTGTTGTTTAGTCGTTTAGTCGTGTCCGACTCTTCGTGACCCCATGGACCAGAGCACGCCAGCACTCCTGTCTTGCACTGCCTCCCGCAGTTTGGTCAGACTCATGTTGGCAGCTTCAAGAACACTGTCCAACCATCTCATCCTCTGTCGTCCCCTTCCCCTTGTGTCCTCAATCTTTCCCAACATCAGGGTCTTTTCCAGGGAGTCTTCTCTTCTCATGAGTTAGCAAAAGTATTGGAGTCTCAGCTTCACAATCTGTCCTTCCAGTGAACACTCAGGGCTGATTTTCTTAAGAATGGATAAGTTTGATCTTCTTGCAGTCCATGGGACTCTCAAGAGTCTCCTCCAGCACCATAATTCAAAAGCATCAATTCTTCGGCAGTCAGCCTTCTTTGTGGTCCAGCTCTCACTTCCATACATCACTACTGGGAAAATCATAGTTATATGGACCTTTGTCGGCAAGGTAATGTCTCTGCTTTTTAAGATGCTGTCTAGGTTTGTCAAAGAAGCAGGCATCTTTTAATTTCATGACTGCTGTCACCATCTGCAGTGATCATGGAGCCTAAGAAAGTAAAATCTCTCACTGCCTCAATTTCTTCCCCTTCTATTTGCCAGGAAGTGATGGGATCAGTGGCCATGATCTTAGTTTTTTTGATGTTCAGCTTCGGACCATATTTTGCGCTCTCCTCTTTCACCCTCATTAAAAGGTTCTTTAATTCCTCCTCACTTTCTGCCATCAAGGTTGTGTCATCAGTATATCTGAGGTTGTTGATATTTCTTCCGGCAATCCTAATTCCGTTTTGGGATTTATCCAATCCAGCCATTCGCATGATGAATTTTGCATATAAGTTAAATGAGCAGGGAGACATTCTAACAGTCACTCTCTAAAGTCTCAAGCTGAGGCCTTTTGAAGTCATGATCCCTGAGATTTCAGGGGGTTAAAATACATGACCCTTTAGGTCCCTTCCAACTCTACAATTCTATGACTTTTTTTTTATGGAGATGTTGGAGATGAGCCCAGGCCAATCCATCTCAGTATTGTCTACACTGACTGGCAGAAGCCCTCCAGAGTTTGAGGAACAGACATAACTCTGTACAGATCCACTGGCCCAAGTCACTTGTGCAACAAATTCAGAGGAAAAAATATGGGATGGCAGAACCTAAAAAACACCAGACAATAGTCAATGTCTGTAGCCAACGCAGAGGTAATACGTTGCTCTTTTCCAAGTCCATTGCTGTCCACTTCCAGGTGCTGATTCTGAGAAGAGAAACAGCATCTCCGTGAGTTTATATTGCATGACCTTATGCAGTGTTTCATCACAGGGGACCTGAATTGAGAGCTAATTGCTGCATCCGTGTTTTAATTGAAATGAAAATGCTGTGTTCAAATATAGAAAATAACCAGGGGCTTTCTCTCTCCCTCTCCCTCTCCCTCTCCCTCTCTCTTTCTCTTCCCCTCCCTTGCTTTAAATTAACTTTTCAAAGGAAATGGACAGACACAATTAATTAAGTATGAAATCACAAGCCGGCTCACTAGCAGGAATAATTGGTGGTTTTGTTTTTTTGGCACTCTCTGAAATAAAAGCAATGCAAAACCTCAAAGGTGAAGTTTGGGGCTGTGGAAACTTGATATTCTTCAGTTCAGAAGGGAGTTGATGTATTAACACATCGTGATCACACATACAAAAGAAGCCAGCCCCTTTTTCTGCATTATTTATTCCTGTCCCAGAAGCTTCCTAGTTAAAAGTCTCTATGGGTACAAAGTAAATGTGGGCTTAGATCCAGACTATCTGAAAGACCATATTCTCCCAGATGAGCCTGCCTGGGCCTTCTATCAGTCCCACCCACACTCACAGGGCCTTCTCAGTGGCTGCTCCCAGAATTTGGAACTCCCTCCCTAGAAAAGCTTCCTCTTTGTTGTCCTTCTGCCGGAAAGTGAAGAGTGCATTATTCCAATAGGCCTTTGGGAAATGATTTTTTTTAAAGGGAAGGGCTTTGAATGGCACTGTGCTATTTTTATTAATGTATCTGTATTTTCATAGAGCTGTAGAGCTGGAAGGGAGCACATGGGTCATCTACTCCAACCATCTGCTATGCAGTAATCTTTTGCCCAGCATGGGGGCTCAAACCCATGACCCTTGAGACTAAGAGTCTGATGCTCTACCGAATGAACTATACAAGCTTAATAAATTTCTTTTTCTTAAATATAAGATCAATCCACCTTGGAACAGCAGATATTCTGATCAGAGGGAGATGGATCCAGAGCATACAGTCATGCAGACAGACAGTAGCCAGCGTCCATGGGAGCAGGAGGGTTATTTGCTGTACTTTTGTAGAGAAACAAGAGTAGCCTGCCCTCAGAGGCAAGGCAAGAGCAGTGACTCCTGCAGAGGTCCAACAGGTAGCCTCCTTGATGGGCAGCCCCTCCCCAAGCTAGAACGCCAAGTACACTCAAGCAGAAACAGTTGAGTTTTATTAATTGCTATGCATTCAGAGCAGGATTACATGCCCACATTAAGGCCAAATGAGCTTTTCATGATTATTGTTATTACAGTAATTAGCTATGATGTACTGCGCAGAATGGAGAGCAACAGAGATTGGAGTGCTGTCCTGAACAAGATAACATTTACTTATTTAAGTACAATATACTATTAATCATATGCACAAGGCTTAATCCTTTGTAATAAACTGCACTGTATTAAGAGAACACCCATTTAACGGTATCCCAGTTTCTGCCATAGTGCAATGTTGGGGAAAGTGATATTTACAGGAAGGAATCTTAAAATATTGCAGCTTTTTTTCTCATGTAATACCTGCCCGGCTTCAAACCGTCTATTTTCAACGCTGTACTTTAATGAGCATTCCCAATGTTGTTGTTGTTTTTAACCTCAAGGCATTAAAAACTGCAACAACCACATACTTTCTTTCAAGGGTCCAGAGCATCGCATGTATCTCTTTATAATCCTTGGAGCAGCCTTACATGGGTGATTCTGTGTGTACAGGCTTAATATGATTAAATATGTGTCTTTGGTCTGTCTCCCACTTTTCAGCTTTCAGGCTATTATATCATCATCATCATCATCATCACTGCATCTTTAAGAACATAAGAAGGACCCTGATAGATCAGGCCGGTGGCCCATCTAATCCAGCATTCTGTTCTCACACTGGCCAGCCAGATGCCCCAATGGGAAACCTAGGAGGAGGAACTGAGCACAAAAGTGCTTCCTCACCAGGGACCAATGGAGTGATTTCCATAGTTTAACTACATGCTGCATGAAGAACGACTTCTCTTTACCCATCCAGAATCTACCAACACTTGGCTTCATTGGTTATCCACAAGTTCTAGTGATTCCTGATTGGCTTCCCATTGAGCTTCAAGCCCTCGCAGAAGAGGAATACTCATCAGTTATGAATATTAGCATCATATTGCAAGAAATACAGGATTTCTTCAAAGTTCATTTTCAATGGGTGGGAGGAGGAATTAAGACTACTCCAGGAGCTGGAGAGTTTGCCTCTGCATGGTTGAACAAAATGTGTCAAACTCCCGGGACAGCTCAAGGCACAGAATTTTAATAGCACACTTGCCATTTTCCATTCTTAAATGAGCAGCAGTTTAATGCTAGTTCACTAAATTTAACAGGGATATAAATTTCATCAACTCTGTCCCTTGGAAGAATCTAGTTTCCGTTTCGGAAGTGGTTTGGCACTCTGATCTTGCAACGCAGTTAAATTCAAAAGACTCTGTGTCTAAGTTGGTGGAAAGAGTGCTGTTATCATGACCCTGATCTAGTCCCTGAGGAAGATTCCAGGGAGCAAGAACACAGGCTATAGAACTCCTTGATGTGGGCAAGTTTCTTATCCTTTATACACTTGATAGATTATGCAATCTGTTGGAGAGTTTCACATGCAACTTCCAAAGATCTCAGCAGCCCACTCCACCAGTAACTCAGAGCAGGGCTTTTAGTACGGCTGTCCCTGTCCTGTGGAACAGCATTCTTGCCGAGATATGACAGGCTCCCACTGTCTGCACTTTCCAGAAACACTTGAAGGCGCAGGAGTACAGAGTTGCTCTTCTGCTTGGGTCCTGCTTGTGGCCTTCTCTCCAGGTCTTCTAGTCGGCCACTGTGAAAACAGGATGGTGGCCTAGATGGGCTATTGGCCTGATCCAACAGGCTCTGCTAATGTTCTTTCTAGCAACAATGCTCCTCTTGCAAAAGTTGGACCAGAGATAGTGACCTGGTTGTTGGATTCACACTCCCAACAGCTCCAGCCAGTGTGGCTAATGCTCAGGGATGATGGGACTTGGAGTCTGATATCATTTGATAGAAGACAGGAGTGCCTGGCGTGCTATGGTCCATGGGGTCACGAAGAGTCGGACACGACTAAATGACTAAACAAATCATTTGATAGGGCTACCCCTGAGCCAGACAGACTCTAAACCCTGGAAACATTAGATTGCAGCTGTACAACCATGGTGGTGTATTTCCTGAACAGCAACAACCCCCTAGCAATATAAGGCAATGTTAGGGGACCCATTTCAGCCGAAGGGACAGAATTCCCTGTGGAAAACCTCAGAGGGATGTAGGCGTTTTGCCAAAGGCCAAATGTTTCTTTGTCAGGGATCTCTGAAGCAGACTCAGAACAGAAGCAGTAAAGAAAGTCTGAAATTTATCAAGCAGCAGGCTTCACATTCACAAGGATACAGAATCCAGACCCTCCAAGTGTCCCTATTTTCCAGGGACATCCCTGATTTAGAGAAGCCATCCCAGTTTCTGATTTGAAGCCCGAATGTTCTGCTTTCCCTTAAGATGTCCCTATTTTCATTGGAGAAATGTTGGAGAGTGTGGAATTATCTGACCCCTAAACTGTCTGAAGGCAACCCTGTATAAGGAAGGTTTTTTTAAAAAAAAATGTTTAAGGTTTTATTATGTTTAGGGAAGCTTTTAATGTTTGATGGATTTCCGTATTTTGGTGTTTTGTTGGAAGCCGCCCAGAGTGGCTGGGGGAACCCGTCCAGATGGGCGGGGTATAAATAATAAATTATTATTATATTATTATTATTATTTTATATATGTTGGAAACCGCCCAGAGTGGCTGGGGCAGCTCAGTAAAATATGTGGGGTATAAATAGTAAAAACTATCATTCTGGGATGGGATGCCCCTATTTTCATCGGAGAAATGTTGGAGGGTATACAGAACCCTTCCTTTGCACAAGGATAGAAACAAGAACACCAGGATACCAGGAAAACAACAACCCCTCATTTACACAAGGATACAATACCAGACAAGTGACAGACTCCCTCCTTTCAGCTGCAGGGAGCCCCAGGGATGTAGCAGCAGAGTAGACCTCAGTCTGGTCAGGCTGTGCAGCACCTACAGAAGTTTAGGCCTACATCAAAGCCCCAGCCCCAGCTGGACCTTAGCCCCAACCCAACAGATGTGACTCTATATAGGCTACACTCTAGCCACACACAAATCAGAGATTTATACACACACACGCACCCTCCAGTCAGGCAAAGGGACTCATGGGTGAGGCGCAGGGTCAGTAAGGGGTAGGGCCTGGGAAGAGGATGTGTGGTCTGGATACAGTCCTGAGAGCCAGGTGGAGAAGCCTGCAGGGCCCTCGGTCTGAGGCCCCAACAGTGTTCTGTTGGTGCAAAGTCTCTCTCCTCGTAGTCTTTCCATTGCGATATAAATCTAGACTTCCATCCCAACATCACCAATGAACGCATTTTCCAGCATCCTTTGGTAAGCGACTCCCTGCCAGTCTCCACCTGTTCACCAAGAATGATGCTTGCTGTCTCAGCGACGCATATCTCTCAAAATCATGGCTGGAGGCATAATCACCCTGATGGGAAGATTGCTAAAAAATGTGTGGCGTATGGTGGAGCTCATCTGTTCTCTCCACCTTCTGGCCAAGCCACCACCAACACTCCTCTACTACAGCTGAGCCAAGAAGAGACAAGCTGTTTGGGGAGGGCCGGCGCGGCTATTTGTGCTGCCAACATGAGTGTTTAAATGCTTGGTGGCATCCAGAATGGAAATGTGGGTCATGAATAATGGATAGAGACAGATGTGTCTTCTCATAACTAATGTATAAGTTGACTCTTCAAAGCCTGAGACAGCCACTAGCAGGGAGCTGTCAGGGTCTAGTGTCTGTGACAGATGAACACTTTCACCTTGCCCTGCTACCTCGCTGCCAGCCACTTCTGCTGAAGAATTGCTGCATTCTGAAAGTGCTTCTCAACCTGCAATGGGCCCTTTATAAAACTGGGACACAGATTCTTCCCCCCCTACCAGAACCAGGGAGGATGGGGAACCAGAGGGAGCCAAGTGCTCCCTGGACGTTGAATTATTGCAAAATTCTTCTACAGGTGCCCTGCCTTTGCAATTTGGTTGGGTGGTCTTCACTGGTTCTTCTTAAGTTCTTAAGGGAACATATTACCATAGGCGTTGGTCCTGTTCACAGGTACTGATCTTTTGCAAGGTAGTACATGGGGAGATCTCAGAGAAAATTCAAGAGGAAATAGATTTTAACCCCCCCCCCCATGGTTGTCTCTACTCTCTTTTTGAGAGAACAAATAAAGATATCAAGACAAAAGGCCTCTTAAGGATGCTCCTAGCTGCAGCAAGAATCCCCATAGCCCAAACCTGGTGAGATTTCATAGAATCATAGAATTATAGAGTTGGAAGAGACCTCAAGGGCCATCCAGTCCAACCCCCTGCCAAGCAGGAAACACCATCAAAGCATTCCTGACAGATGGCTGTCAAGTCTCCGCTTAAAGACCTCCAAAGAAGGAGACTCCACCACACTTCTTGGCAGCAAATTCCACTGCTGAACAGCTCTTACTGTCAGGAAGTTCTTCCTAATGTTTAGGTGGAATCTTTTTTCTTGTAGCTTGAATCCATTGCTCCGTGTCCGCTTCTCTGGAGCAGCAGAAAACAATCTTTCTCCCTCTTCTATATGACATCCTTTTATATATTTGAACATGGCTATCATATCACCCCTTAACCTTCTATTCTCCAGGCTAAACATACCCAGCTCCCTAAGCCGTTCCTCATAAGGCATCGTTTCCAGGCCTTTGACCATTTTGGTTGCCCTCCTCTGGACACGTTCCAGCTTGTCAGTATCCTTCTTGAAATGTGGTGCCCAGAACTGGACACAATACTTCAGGTGAGGTCTGACCAGAGCGGAATACAGTGGTACTATTACTTCCCTTGATCTAGAGATGCTATGCTCCTATTGATGCAGCCCAGAATTGCATTGGAGGATTTGTAGTGACTTCTCTCCATCTTGGATTTGCATGAAGGTGGGGGACGGGGGAGCAAAAGAGAAGGCAGGTTTCACAACCTTATTTGCAAGGTGTAGAACTAGATTTATTGTTCAAGAAAGAATGGAGAATAGCAACTGTCGATAAAATAACCCATGATGTATCAATATTGAAGGGGGGGAGAGAAACCAGGCAGCCAGTTGGTGGCTATTTATTACATATTAATGCATCCAGGATGGAGAACATCATCTCAGCTGCAGCGGTACCAAGCTTGACCTCCAGAGTCTTTCTCCTTTGTTAGAATTATGTCCGTGTGTGTCCTGCCCCCTTTAGTTGACCGCAATGATATGATCTATATGATCCCTGTTGAAGGAATGACAAAAATAGATAGTAAACAAACATGATTGAAGAAGATGGAATATGAACAAGAATACTCATTTGACTTCTGGCAAAAGAAGGGGGTTTGTTTACATTTTTGCAATGTATAGATTTCTTTTGTGTTCATTCAATGCATATTATTCCTGCATTGCAGGGGGTTGGACTAGATGTCCCTTGGCGTTCCTTCTAACTCTACAGTTCTATTATTCTACTGAAAAAAATCAACTTTTAAAAATCCTGGGTCAATTAAAGAGACTTATTTATATACGCTAGTTCTGCAGAATCTAAAAGAATAAATTTGAAATCTTATGATGGTTCACTTTTTAAAAAGGACATTTTGGCTCAGAACTAGTTCATCCCTGGAATTGGAACAAGTTCCTCTCTGTGTTCCTTTTTCAGTGTATGAAATTGAATATATATCGGTCTGGAAGGGAGGTGAAGAAGAACTGGCCCTCCAGGGTGCCTGTTAAACCATTCTGCAAGATTTCCCCCAGATCAGGCCTAACAGAAGGGATTCTGTTTGCCACAGCAATTTTGTCAATCATCTCTGCAGGAAAGCATCACAGCACTGTCCACTGAAGAAGAGGACAAAGCTAGCATGTTAACATTCAGTGGAGGATACTTTTGAAGTCACATCGTCAAGCGCAATGACACCCATCCAGCCACCATGCCTGGCTGGCGCTGAAGCAATTACAGTTCCAAAACTATTTCAAATCCCCCCAAAATGTATTGTCTGAGCTGATTTCGCTTCCATTAGAGTTGGCTCGACAGCAAATTCCCTTGGCTGCTTTTGATATTGCTTCATTATTTTTTTGGCTGGGAGTAGTCAACATGTCTCAACTTCATGTTCCTTTCCTGGGGCTAAAGCAATGAATCTGCAGTTCATCTGGTCGACCAGTGGTGGGTAGCTTGTCATATATCATCCTATATACATAAAAATGTAAGGCTGTCGTCATGTAGACCTCATTGAAGGATTTGCTGTGCTGCATCACAATCCCGGAAATCAGCACAGCCCACAGTGGAGGATTTGTAGTGACTTCTCTCCACCCTGGTTTTCCATGAAAGTGGGGGATGGGGCAGCAAAAGAGAAGGCATGTTTCACAACATAAGAGGAAAATTGTGGATTTAGACAACAGCAGAAGTTTGAATAAAGCACAAATGGGTGGATGGGAAGGTGGAAAGCAAACTTAGGGCTCATTTGTATCACTGCTTTCCCCCAGGAAAATTTAAGAAGGGGCCAAAAGGTTCCTACTTGGCCCTTTAAAGGTAACTGGCTTATCTCACACTGTGTACAAGGATGGCAGTGTGAGTGGTGACCAGAAATTGAAGAGCAGGGGATAAGGGTGAGGCATACCTTTATAACCCATTTGTTCCTCTCTTAGACTGGTGAGCTAGAAGTGGGTTCTTGTCCTTCTTCCAGCCTATGAGGGCAACCAAGATGATAAGGGGCTGGAAACCAAGTCTTAAGAGGCACAGTTGAGGTAGTTGGGTATGTTTAGCCTGGAGAAGAGAAAACAGAGAAGTGAGATAATGGGCATCTACAGATATCTGAAGGGCTGTCCCATGGAACATGAACCATTTCTGCTGCTCCAGAGAGAACGACCTGAACCAATGGGTTCAAATGACAAGAAAGGGGAGTCTTGACTAAATATTAGGAAGAACTTCCTGAGGGTGGAAGGGGCTTCCCCAGAAGGTGATAGGCTCTCCTTCATTGGAGGTTTTTAAGCTGAGGTTGGGTGGTCATCTTTCAGGGGTTCTTGAGCTGTCATTCCTGCACTTTGGGGGTTTGGACTAGATGACCCTTTGGTTCCCTTCTAATTCTACAAATCTAGGATTCTCTGGTCACAAATATGGCCCCATCAGGATTTAACTGAGACTGAGCAATAGAATGGCAGTCTTTAACCAGAAGATTATAGAATTGATTATTTCTTCCGCTCTTCAGATTTTCTCTCACTTCCAGCCACAATGGCTATATTCTACTGTCGGGCAATCTGTTTCTGAATGCCAGTTGTTGGGTTTTTAGAGTAATTTTTGTTGGTTTTTTCAAAAAGTTAGTTTAAATCACAGAATATGACATGGAGAAAGACACAAAGTCTTAAAAGTAAAGAAAGGAAAATATATAAGACAGCATAAGGTAGCAAGAAAAGATATCCAGAATATATCAAGGAAATATATTAAGGGGGGGAGGTGAACCCATAATTTTCACAGTAAGTATCATATATTCCATACATCCAGTGAGGCAGGTGGCAAAGTTTGCTCTGGTTGCTTGGAAGGAGTCTGATTTTGTTTTGTTTTTTCCCATTTATAGCTCTAATAAGCCTAGTTATCTTGTCTAGCAATGTAATGTTTCAAGCATTATGTAGCCAAGAAGAAAGATGAACATTGGATGATATTTCCCATTTCTGTGTGATTGTTAGACGTGCAGCTACTAATAAAAAGATCAAGAAAGGATTGCAAACATGTTACACTGAAAAGGATGGTGCTTCTGAACTGGACCAACAAACAAAAGATTAAACACTGGGAAACAGAAAATGTTTGCAAGCCAAAGAAGGGGAAGGATGAATTGCCGGGGGGCAAAGAGAGGCCCAAGGGTGGTTGGGGGTGCTTTTAAGAATGGATACAGCTGCTCCTGAAGGGCACCTTCAAACAAAAAAAGGTGCGCCAGTTGTGGAGTACATTGTGCATCCCTAAGAATATTTGATATTCTTTGAAACTCCTTAGACCAGGCATCGTCAAACTGTGGCCCTCCAGATGTTTTGGCCTACAACTCCCATGATCCCTAGCTAACAGGACCAGTGGTCGGGGAAGATGGGAACTGTAGTCCAAAACATCTGTAGGGCCGAAGTTTGGGGATGCCTGCCTTAGACCACAAAGGGCTTGCAACTGGACACATCCACCAGAGGTGGAAATATATTCCACTAAATCATCCCTCCCAACACTCCAGCATCAATCTAGAACAGGTGAGGGAGAGATTGACAGGAGCCCAGTGAGATTGCTGTTGCTTTCACTCAGCTCCTGCTTTCAGGCTTCCCAAAGGCATCTGGTTGGCCCCTGTGAGAAGAGGATGCTGGGATAGATGGGTCTTTGGTTCTTCTGATATTCTCTTTTGCCAGGGTCTTGAACTAGGAACTTTTTTGCCCTGAGGCTGTAATCTAGTTTAGAGAGCTACTGCAAGGTGTCGTGTACATGAAGGGTCAGGATGTGGAATAGTGATGGTGATCAGAATTTGGGAGGTTCTGCTCCCATCACGTACCAAGCCTTGGGTGTTTGGTAGAGGGGGGAGCAAGGTATGCAAAGTGGGTATAATAGGTAAACCTGCATGCATGTTAGGAGAAACGTGTACTAAATTGTTGGGTTTTTTTCCTGAGGACTTTCTTTTAAAAAAATCACAGATGTGCAAATGTGTTGAATGGAACTCCAGATTGGAAAATGAGAAATAGAGAAATCCAAATTGTTGGATTCATCCATTCCTAGGGGAGACCCTCTGAACTGTGTTTGGTTCATTACCATTTCCAGACGGGGCTTGAGATCTCTTTTGACCCTTAGGAGATCTTTGGCCCCACACCCTCTAGGGCCACATTCACACCGCACATTTAAAGCACATGGAACAGTCATGGTTTTCCCCAAGATTTATGGAGCTGTAGCTTGTTAAGGGTGATGAGAGTTGTTACAAGGCCCCGTATCACACAGTTCCCAGAGCAGTTTGACAGTCAGCTCCTCTTCACAGGGAATTCTGGGAATAATGGTTCTGGGGGAGGAAGAGGGGTCCCCTAGCAAATGTCTGCACTTTTAATCAACCGCCGCTCCCAGAATTATTTTGGGGAAGCCATGACTGATTAAAGTGGCATCATGGTGCCTTGAATCTATGGTGTGAGTGTGGCCAGTTGTATAACTGGATCGTGACCAAAACCTTCCCTTTAAATCAGAAGCTGGGTTATTATTGAATGGGGTCATGGTAATGGCAGCTCCCTGATCTGCAAACTGGAAAGCTGCATTCGTTTTGATTCTACTCAAAAGAAGCCGTGCTTGTAAATGAGCCATCTCTATGGGAACAAGTTGATTTCTCTTTTGTAAGTAGAGTCAACTGTCAAATTAAAGTTGCTTCTAGAACATTTATAACTCCTCTGTTGGGGGGCCTCTTTCAGGACTCACCTGGCGTTCCCATAAAAATGAAATGTCAGATTTTTGAGAACGTTGGTAATTAATTAATTCGCTGCAAAGTCAGAAGGTGTCCGCAACCCATCCATCCAAATTTCAGTTTTCTAATCAAAGAATAACAGAGAGTGTAAGGGGGGGGGATGTTTATATGGAAAAGCAAAGTCTCCCTCCACCCCACCCAGTCCTTGGCCCTAATGAAAATCAGAGCCAAACTGAATTTTAATTCAGCTGAGGGAAAAGGGTGGCCTAGAACTGTCTTCAGATATTCACACGAGGTTTTAAAGAGTTTAGTGCCAGTACTTTGAAAATGAATTCAAATGTCTGCAGTATTTCTGGTTCAAAATTATGCCACACATTTTTTCCCGTTTACAAAAAAAAATAAAATACAAAAAAAAGTCCTGTCGGAGCATCAAGCAGCGAGTCGTGCTAACTAAATTAATGCCTCTGAGATGGCAAATATATGCTCTGATCAGACAGAAAGCTTGAAAAATGGGGAGACAGAAAATAAAAACTCTTGTTAGAATAAAATGCTGCTAATGTAATGCACAAAAACGAAATCATTTGCAAGGTCTGTTTGAGGGCTCCTTTGATGGGTTCATTGGAATGATGATGGTGCTTCAGAGATTATCAGTTTAAGATCTAATGAAATAAGATGGAGAGCGCCATCCATTTCGAACGGGATATGCTAAAGCATTCTCATAAATGAAGCCTTCACCGGTATTAAGGGTTATGTCCATCTGTGCTGACAGCCTTGAGCATCGGATTCTGGGGACTTGATTCATGGCACACATGCCACTTGTTGACTACAGCGTCAAGGGGAAACTTCAACATCCGGTTGGACACCGCGGGAAAGAGAATGCTGAGCTTGAAAGGCCTCTGGTCTCATCTGGCAAGGTAGTTACTATGTTCTTACTGGGCTCAAGTTGATCCACATTGGAGGGTTGGTTTTTTTGGACATTTAGGATGTGTACACATTATATAGCTTCCTAAATAGTCTAGGTGGGAGCCCATTTTTAGTGGGGATAGAAGAAGGGCAAGACACCACTTCCTGCTGAAAATTAGCAGTGGTGGGACAGAGTGAGAAGTGGCTCTCCTCCTCTTTTCATAAGAGTTCATGACACCCAGCTCACTGACCCTGTATGATTCCAGCATGATTCCTGTACTTCATGGGGTTGGAGAAAATGACCATTTGAGTCCCCTTCCAACTCTAGAATCCTATGATTCTGTGGTTAGTTGACACCAAGTAGGATTTTTTTTGTCCTTTTCTGTGATTGGCTGGTGGAAGCCCCCCCCCCCCACCTACTCCATATTGTAATGCAGGCTTGGAGCAGTTAGTGGTGGTTGTGGCATAACTAGGTCAATTGGTTTGATTGGCTTTTGGTCAGGGGAAGCAGAAGAGGGGAGCAAGAATGGTGAGTCACTGTTCAGGTGATCATTTACTTCAGAGACTTGCAAGCTGAGTTTGGCAATCCATGAGGCAGGGTAAAAGGTAAAGGTAAAGGGACCCCTGACCATTAGGTCCAGTCGTGACCGACTCTGGGGTTGCGCACTCATCTCCCATTATTGGCCGAGGGAGCCGGCGTATAGCTTCCAGGTCATGTGGCCAGCATGACAAAGCCACTTCTGGCAAACCAGAGCAGCACATGGAAACGCCGTTTACCTTCCCGCTGTAGCGGTTCCTATTTATCTACTTGCATTTTGACATGCCTTCGAACTGCTAGGTTGGCAGGAGCTGGGACCAAGCAATGGGAGATCACCCCATCACAGGGATTCGATCCGCCAACCTTCTGATCAGCAAGCCCTAGGCTCAGTGGTTTAACCCACAGCGCCACATGGATCACTATTGAAATTACCTGTGTCACTCACTTTGAGCTATGCAGCTTAAAGGAGGTGTGAATCAGGAGCACCTCCCTCCTCACTGTAAAAGTGTAGCAGGTGAAGAGAGCTGGGATGGAGACCAGCTTGACTACCTGCAGAGGAGACTTGCCCAGACACAACGGACTTAGGAGGCTGAGAGAGAAGCGGAATGTTTCCCCCCCAATGGTCTAGTTCCCCTTCTGTGGTTTAGAAGTGCTCCAGTTCTCATGTTCTAAAGTGCTTAAAGTCATACTTAATGAAATGGGAAGCGGTTGAGGGAGCTAGGTATGTTCAGCCTGGAGAAGAGGAGACTGAGAATTGATCTGAGAGCCATCTTCAACTACCTACAGGGCTGCCACATGGAAGGTGGAACAAGCTTATTTACTGCTGCTCTGGAGGAGAGGACCCAAACAAATGGTTCCAAATGACAAGATTCTGACCAAGCATTAGGAAGTACTTTTCCGTTTGTAGTCACATTTGGTTTGTGTTCAAGGCATTGCACCAATTCATCTCCTCCTGTTTACTCTATGGTAAGTTTTTTTTTTCTTGGAAGCATAACTTGAGGTGTTGCCTTTCATCCTAGCATTTCTGCCTCCACCCTATTCCATCTCCAGTTCTTGCCTTGAGCATCATAAACAGCTGGAGCTCTCCCTATTATCCTTCCTCGCATTGAGAGCATATTTTAACATTTTTTTTCATACAAACCCACCACCAATGTGCCTGCTGGCCAGGCTGGAGATTTCTCTCTTTTTTAATGCTAAGAGGTAAGATTGCATTGTTCTTTACACATAAACCCCTACTGTTTTAATTTGGAAGCTTGGAAGAGTTGCAGTTAAAACACTCATTAATCCTAAAGCTGCATACACGTTACAGTTTACTCTGACTCCAATGCCTTCCCACCGCTGGTTTTGTTAATCTGTGTACACATGACGTCACCCTAGAGCTATTAGAAGAAGGGAGCATTATGATGAAGGTATCTAGGGGCAGTGAAAGCAAGTGAGGGAGGAAGCTGGGTGTAGTAAGGGCAAGTGATGGTCTAATTCAGGGATGGGGGTTCTGCAGCCTCCCAGAGGTTGTTGGACTCCAACTCCAATCCACCCCAGACACATAGCTATCAAGTTTTCCCTTTTCTCGTGAGGAAGCCTATTCAGCATAAGGGAATTTCCCTTAAAAAAAAGGGAGAACTTGACAGCTATGCCCAGACAAGATGGCCAAGGATCAAGGATGATGGAAGTTATACTCAAATAACATGTTCTCCATTCCTGGATGTTCAGATCTTCTCTATGATTTGAAGAGACCCAGCAGCTTCAATGTGAAATAACATTGCGCAAAGGAAGCAGCAATAAAGCCTGAAATCATTGCAATCATAAAAAACAAAAAATCCAGCTCTACAAGTTGTTATTTGGAAGGGGGGGAGGTGCACCATCATAAGGAAAGCATTTGTGGGGAAGTTTATGTTCAGTATTATCAGCCCGGAATTGATATCTAGCTGTTGTACAAATGCACTGCATCTAATGACCGCACTGAAGACTTTAATATCATTTCATAATCAATAAAGCTGCCAACAGCAATGCCAATAACATCCATTGTTGATAAACGACCGACATAAAATTCTCCCAATTGTCGGCTTTAAAGAAGATTTAATTAAAGAGGCTTTACCACTTCAGGACCATGTTGCTAACAGCACTGAACTTATAAGCACCCTTTGTGAGAGAGCGCAGTTCTTAGAAGAGTCTCAGAAATGATTCTGCTGGTGCTTAGGAAAGTACCTTAGCAAAGGTGAGACCTTCAGTCCATCTAAACGGCCTCGGTCCTGTATACCTGAAGGAGCAACTCCCCCCATCGTTCAGTCCAGACACTGAGGTCCAGCGCCGAGGGCCTTCTGGCGGTTCCCTCATTGCGAGAAGTGAGGTTACAGGGAACCAGACAGAGGGCCTTCTCAGTAGTGGCACCCACCCTGCGGAACGCCCTCCCGCCAGATGTCAAGGCAACAAGCAACTATTTTACTTTTAAAAGACAACTGAAGGTGGCCCTGTTTAGGGAAGTTTTTAATGTTTGATGCTGTATTGTTTTTAATATTCAGTTGGAAGCCACCCAGAGTGGCTGGGGAAACCCAGCCAGATGGGCGGGGTATAAATAATAATATATTATTATTATTATTATTATTATTATTATTATTATTATCTAGCTCAGTGCATGGCAGCATAAGGGTGTCCAAATTTATTTGGCCCAATGGGTATGTGCTTTCCATCCCCATCAGCGCACTGCCCCTCCCCACCTCAGTGCTGTGTCTAAATATGTTTTAATAATAATGCACCCTCCCAGAGATCCTCCAACCTCTGATTCCTCCTTGTTGATGCTGCCTTCTATAAGCAAGTCAAGGTCCTTCAAAGGGGAGGTCACGTATGGTGGCTATTTACACATTTCCAATGAGAAGATAATGTGTCATTGTAAAAAAAATACAGATTGGCACAAGATTTGCATGCAATTTCCATATGATAATGTGTGCATGCAGTTTTAGAAATGATTGCTATAATTTCTGCAGAAATATAATGTGTCTCACCACAGTGGAGAAGACGGGGAGCAGATGGCTCATGGGGCTGCTGGCTCAGTCTTTTATGCTGATGGGCAAGTCCAAATCCTCGCTGCTCTCTCTCCTTAGGCAACTTTCTCTGGACTTGAACTTCACAGCTTGCGAATTGAAGACACTGTCAAAGAGAGGAGTTTCCAAAGTCTTAGGAATCTCAAGCAGATGAACACTGGGAAGATGGATTGTCTCCCCTCTGAAAAAGGGTTGCAACATTTGTGACTTTTTAGTTTACAGTAAAGGTGACTAAGGGGAGACATGATAGAAGTTTATAACATATGCATAGCATGGGGAAAAGTGGATAGATAAAAGTTTTCCTCCCTCTCTCGTAACACTAGAACTCATGGACTTCCAGTGAAGCTGAATGTTGGAAGATTCAGGACAGAGAAATGAAAGTCCTTCTTCATGCAGCTCAGATTTAACCTATGGAACTCGCTCCCACAGGAGGCAGTGATGGCCACTAACGTGGATGGCTTTAAAAAAAGGATGGGACAAATTCATGGATGATAAGGCTGTCAATGGCTACTGGCCATGATGCCTATGCTCTGCCTACACAGTTGGAGCAACAATGCTTCTGAACACCAGGTAGCTGAAAGCCACAGGAGGAGAGAGAACTCTTGTGCTCAGATCCCGCTTGCAGGTTTCCCACAGGAATCTGGTTGCTAGACTAGATGTGCCATTGGCCTGATCCAGGATGCTCCTCTTATGTTCTTATGATATCCACTAGCATCGACTCTGGAGCTTCAACCAGGAATCTTACATCCAAAATCTGCTGTATAGAGTGGATTGTGGTCTCTACGTGTTCAGGCCTCAAAGTCCTCTTACCCAAATTAATTAGGGCTATACAGCATCAGCCCTTGAGATTAGTAGGCAGTGAAAAGCTAGGCCCAGCCTCTGTATCCTCTGCTTGCTGACTCCCAGTAGCCAAGTTCTCCAGCTCCTTCTGCTTCTAGCTCAGACCATTCACCTCAGAGGCCATGGTTTGGAGGTTCTCCATGCCTAGATTCAGGTGTGACCAGCCCCAACTCCAGTCCATCCCCTGACACTCAGGCTTCAGGCCCTGCACCTTAAGAAAATGTTACTCATATTGTTATGGGTTTATAGCTCCATGAGTCCCTTCCAAAGCTGTGTTAGTGAGGGTGGAATGTACAAGAGGAAACCAGTCAAATCAATTCCTTTTGTCAAGGTCTTAGGCACTCAGCTCAGTACCTGTCATCTTCATTTAAAAAATGTAAGCTCTGTTGCCAGAGACACAATTTTTTGTTTAGTTGTCTTAGTCTTGTTCGACTCTCTGTGACCCCCATGAACCAGAGCATGCCTTGGAAACTCTCACTTCCTTCTCAAAGCTTCTCCCTTTTTTATGTCCATGGAGTTTTCTTGGCCTCGGTCCAGTATACCTGAAGGAGCGTCTCCTCCCCCATTGTTCTGCCCAGACACTTGTGGTCCAGTGCCGAGGGCCTTCTGGCGGTTCCCTCGCTACGAGAAGCTAAGTTACAGGGAACCAGGCAGAAGGCCTTCTCGGTAGTGGCACCCACCCTGTGGAATGCCCTCCCACCAGAGGTCAAAGAAAACAACAATTACCAGACCTTTAGAAGGCATCTCAAGGCAGCCCTGTTTAGGGAAGCTTTTAATGTTTGATGGATTTCTGTATTTTAATGTTTTGTTGGAAGCCGCCCAGAGTGGCTTGGGGAACCCGGCCAGATGGGTGGGGTATAAATAATATATTATTATTATTATTATTATTATTATTATTATTATTATTGGCAAAATACTGGAGTGGTTTGCCAGCTCCTCCAGGTGGATCACATTTAGTCTAAACTCTCGGCTATGACCTGTCCTTCTTCGGTGGCCCTGCACGGCATAGCTCATAGCTTCTTGGGATTATTCAAGCCCCTTCACCATGACAAGGCAGTGATTCATGAAGGGATAGAGACAAATGGGTGGGCCTTTTCCCACTTCACCTGGCTGAACGCCATGTCATCCAAAATAGCAGAACAATGGCCAGCATTTTGTGTGTACTTGGCTGTTGCTGGGAGCTGGATACACACAGACATGTCTGCTCTGTGCTGCACCCAAAACTGTGACTTGGGGCTTCCCTAGAAGCCTAATGGGGAAGCAAAATGCTGTGAGCCTCTGCTCCATCCTATGCTCATCCTATGACTTTCATTCTGGGAAAACCAAACCCTGGGGAAAGCGCTGGAAATCCTGCTGCTTGGAGATTGGAGTGTATGCAACAATAGGTATGACTTGCGAGGCCTTTTCTGTTTTCTGAAGTGGATTGAACATGCAGTCCCATGCTATGTCAAGGAGAGCTGATTCAAGTCTGCATTTAAGCAGGAGGATTGCCCTGGGACAATGGAGCTGCAGAGTTGCCTTGATCTAGAGCCAGTTTTCAAGTGCTGCCAGGGAGCCTCCAGTGTAGCAGGCAGTTCATATCAAAGCTGGCTGCAAGACTGAGATAATTAGAGTGCTTCTTTGGGATGTCAGATGCTTCAAGGCTCTGTAGGAATAAGCTGCAAGAGAGAGAGGGAGGGTGGGAGATCTGTCCTGCATGAACATATACCCTCCTTATTTACTCTTTCGTTGAATATGTTTTTATCCCATCCTTCACCTCATGATGTCATGGTGGGTTCCAAATGAATTAAAATCCAAATGGCCTAAGAGACAGGCAGATCAGATAAAATGAAGCTAAAATTAACCATAAGCACATCCTAAGGAGTCAACTCAACTCCTAAAGCCATGCTAGCAACCAAGAAGGTAAAGAAGGTAAAGAAAGAATTGGTTTAGAAGCTTTCTGCAAAGGAAGCTTTCCCCCTTGGTTGTTGTTTGTAGATCTGGCATCACAGAATCACAGAATTGTAAACTTGGAAGCAACCCACAAGGGCAATCTAGTACAACCCCCTGCAATGTAGGAATCACAGCTCAAGAACCCCTGACAGATGGTCATCCCACCTCTGTTTAAAAACCTCCAATGAAGGAGAATCCACCAGCTTCAGGGGGAATCCATAACACTGTCAAACAGCTCTTAACGTCAAAAGGTTCTTCCTAATGTTTAGTCAGAATCTCCTTTCCAGTCATTTGGCTCCATTGGTTTGGGTCGTCCCCTCTGCAGCAGCAGAAAACAAGCCTGCTCCGTCTTCCATGTGGCATCCCTTCAGGTATTTGAAGCTGGCTGTCCTATCCCCTCGCAGTCTTCTCTTCTCCAGGCTAAACATCAACTCCCTCAGCCATTCCTCATAAAGCTTGGTTTCCAGACCCTTGATCATTTTGGTCACCTTCTTCTGGACACGCCCTAGTTTGTCAATATCCTTCTTAAATTGTGGTGCCCAGAACTGGACATGGGACTCCAGGTAGGGTTTGACCAAGGCAAAGTAGAGTGGCACTAATACTTCCCTTGATCTGGACACTATACTTCTGTTGATACAGCCTAGGAACTTAATGGAACTCAGTGGACTTAATGGACTCACTTACATAGGTAACTACAGCACTGTGAGATCCAATCTGTTCATCCTTTCATTTCATGGGTATAACTGGGGTTCTTTTTTTAATAATAAAAAAATCCAATCCCATCCCTTTCAAGACAAAATAGGGATGTTTTCATCCCAATTGGTTATATGGTATGCAGCCATCCATACAGAGTGTTTGAATCCCAAAGCTTTCTGTTTAAAAGGAGAAGCTGGATGTCTTTATTTTGTTTTATTTTCCACATGGAAATCTGAAAACAAGGAGGATAGAAAGATGCTTCGCTTGCCCCTCCTGACATATCAAAGAAGAAAAGTTGGTAGGAAGAGGACCAAGGGGGAGGGAAACTGTGCCTGTTTCCATGACAACCGCTTAGAGAAGGAGGCAGCAAAAGAACAGAAGTTTCAAATGCCTGTCTGCAAAGAGTGCTGGGTTATTCTGACTTTTGAAGCTTCCCAGCGGGTCTAAAGAATATGCTGAAATCTTCTATTTTCAGAGGGTTTTTAAAGGGCTTCCTGAGGGGTCCCAAAGCTATGTCCTTAACCAGTTGGAAACACAAGCAAAACGTGATGGGGACAGATGAATTTCATCACTCCCTTTTTACAGGTGACTCCTTACTTCTTCATGCAACGCATAGACTATGGAACACTGCCATAGGAAGTGAGCTCTTAAGGCTGGGGGGCAGACCTGCTAATTGTGTAGGGACAATAGGGGCTTCCAGCGACTGGGATATTTTTTTTGAGAGTCTGAGGCTGTTTATACTATCCAGTATGCTGATGGTACCCAAACACACCTTTTCTTATAATCAAACTCAGGTGATGCTGTGGAAGTGCTAAACTGGGATCAGAAATACATTGGATGAGGTCCAGCTCAACTCAAGCTCAATCCAGATAACATGGAGATGATGTTGGTAGTTGATTTATCTGATACTGGAGATAGTGTGTGCCTTCTTATAAAATGGAGCTGCACTCCCCTTTGCAGGTGAGGCATGTCTCATTGGGTGCTGTTGGATCTGGTGCTATTTCCAGAGACCTAAGTGGCTTTCTGTGGCATGAAACACCCTCGATGCAGTTATTAGCATTTTAGTAAAGTCCCATTTGGACTACTGTAATATTCTCTGGATCATAAATAATGTACACAGCTGCATTTCCCAGAGTTCTCTGAGAAGAGGACTTTGTTGTTTTAACACTCTGGGGCTTGTACCTCTGGGAGGGGAATAAAGGGTCTCCTATCAACTCTCAACAACAAATTATAGCTCCCATAATTCGGTGTGTGTATTTATGTGTGTGTGTGCACGCATGCACGCACGCACGCGCATGACTGTTTAAAGTGGTATCCCACAGGGTTTTGAATGTATGGTGTGAAATGTGGCCTACAACTCCACCAGCCCCTATAAAAAAAACCTCACACCCTTCGTCCGAAATATCATTCACATGGTGTTATCATCCGTGGCTGAGGAATCAAGTTCTTACCCTGGTCATCAGCCACAAATTCCTAGCTCCCACCTTCAGATTGGCCAGAAACCAACCTTTCCCCCCACCAACAGTCCCATGTTTTCACCCTGGGACACCACACATTCCCCCACTCAGCCAAAACAGAACAATTTTGCCCATGCCCTTGTATTACCTCCAAGCCACAGCAACTATAGCTATGTTGTCTTAGGGGCTCATTTCATACTCTCCACTGGCACACACCCAGTCTTCATTCTCTTATTCATCATTAAGATTGCAATGTTTACCATTCCTTCGAATCAGGTCCGCTCTCCCCACGTCTCCATCAATACAATGCCAAGCTAATGTGACGTGCAGGTTGAATGAATCAAAATTCAGGGCATAAGCCAGCACTCACTCACTCTTGATCTCCTGCTGAATAATTGCCCTAGCCAACTCTTTAGTAAAAAGCCACAATGCTCTCTACTAGAGGTCTTTGTTTATTGCAACAATAAAGAAACTGGGCCAAGCTTGGCTTTGAATTAAGCTAATGCAATTCTTTTGAAATTAAAGCACTTGTCTGTCTGGCCAGTGGCTTTGAAGACAAAAAGATTGGACTCAGCATTCAACAGATGGCACAGGAGGAAGGGGCCTTTTCTTGTCAAGAGAGCAAAGCGATTGGATCAGAATCCAGGCACAGGTGTAGGGTTAATGGTGGGCATTAATTCCTGTAGTTTCACAATACGCCTCATCTGGGAAAGGCCATAGCTGGGTGGCAGAGCATCTTCCTTGCCTGCAGGGGATCCCAGATCTGAACCCAGGCAACTATAGGAAGGGCTGGGAGGAATTCCCTGTCTGAAGCCCTGGAAAGCCACTGTGAGTCAGTGTAGAGACAATACTGAGCTAGATGGACCAAGTGGTGTGACTCAGTATAACAGTTTCCTATGTTCCTAGGTTCCCATCTACAAGGTCACTTGGAGGCCTTGAAGGGAATCCCGTCATCTCTTAATTTGGCTCTGGAGAAAATAGCACCCACCAGGAGTGCGTGAATCTGTCAATCTTGGTTTCTTATTTTTCCAACCTTAAGTTGAGTCCTCCACATTTTCTTTTTATTATTATTTGGTTTTCCTTTCTTTTTTTAATTTTACAAAATGTTCCAACAAACACACAGAGAAACAAAAACTTCCCAAACAAAATACAAAATGCATCAACTTAAAATTAAACTATCTCCCCCTCCCTCCCCTTCCCTCCCATTCCCCAACCCTCCCTCCTTCTTTTCCTTTCTCCCTCTTCTTTTCTAACCTTTTGTACCTTTTAGACCAGGCATCCCCAAAGTTCGGCCCTCCAGATGTTTTGGACTACAATTGCCATCATCCCTGACCATTGCTCCTGTTAGCTAGGGATCATGGGAGTTGTAGGCCAAAACATCTGGAGGGCCGCAGTTTGGGGGTGCCTGTTTTAGACCAAGTACTTTAATACAACAATAAATTGAATACAATAAACAATATATATTTAATATACCCAAATCTCTTTGTTGGTTTTTCTTTTGATTTATTCTCTGCAGTGAGAGAAGGAAGAGAAAGGGAGCCTATTCAATATCATCTGTATTTAATTTAATTCACCTGACGGACTTCCTGTCAATTCCTGATGTATATCTTTGTATTAAAGATTAACGTACATAACATAGTATAATTCTCTATAACACTTGTCTAATACGTTCTTACCTCCACATTTTCACTTCACTTTGCAATTAAAAAAAAAAATCAAGACAATTCAGGATGTCCGCATGATATTCTCCCAATAGCCGCATGTTTGCATTCAATTTTTTCTAATATACCCATTTTTGCAAAGCAATTGTTCCTAATATAATGCATTTTTGTACATATGCATTTCTACAAACTCTATAACCCCACCCCCCCGGATATGCATTTCTGTACCGATTACTTGGCTGAATTGCTGCATTGCAAAATCAGGATGTGTTTCAGTTCTCATATGGGTCTGGAAAGTGCAAATTATTTCTTTCTCTTCCATCACTAGCTTGGGTCAAGGTGGGTCTGCAGCTGGAGAAGAACTTTTTAGGAGAAGAGAAGACCAAGAGGTGATATGATACCCATCCTCAGATACCTGAAGGGCTGCAACATGGAAGCTGGAGCAAGCTTGTTTTCTGCTGCTCCAAAGGTCAGGAACTGAACTGGCGGGTACAAATGTCAAAAAGGGAGATTCTGACTAAACATTAGGAAGAACCTTCTGATGGTAAGAGCTGTTCGACAGTGAAAGGGACTCCCTTGGAAGGTGGTAGACTCTCCTTTTCAATAGAGGTTGGATGGCCACCTGTCAGGGATTCTTTAGCTGTGATTCCTGCATCGTATAAGATTGGCCTAGCTCAGGGGGGGGGGCAACTCCGAGACTGCAATCTACCTTCAGAATTAAATTAAAAACTGGCAGTGATCTACCCCCGTTTTTTTTTGGGGGGGGGGTTCAGTTCAAAGTTGTTGAGCTTTTTGGGGGAAGGAAGGCCCCGTTTTGGGGAGGCAGCTCAAAGATGTTGAATTGTTTTAGGGGTTAAAAAAAGCTTTCAGGGGGAAACTTCTGTTTTTTGGGGGGACTTAAAAGCAAGGGACAAAGGCGTAAAGCCACTCACGTGAAAACAGCAGCACAGAGAAAGCTCTGTCTTCCCTTCCAGAGATCAAACAGCAATGGAGGGCAGGGCGAGGGGGCAGGGCAGGAGTCAGTTTTAGCAATGCTAAGGAAAGGGAGCCAGAGATTGACCGCGATCTACCAAAACCTCACAGGCATCTACCAGTAGATCGTGATCGACCTGTTGGACATCCCTGGCTTAGCCAATCCTTTGAGTCCTTTCCAACACTTCAGTTCTATGTTTGTGCAATTCTAGGGCCACAGTTTAAAAGTTGCACCTCCCTTCAACTGAAGTTGGGGTGCAACCCAATTTACAGTATCTGTATTTTTTAAATTAAAACAAACATAAAAAATCTCCACATTTTTTCCATGTTGGTAAGACAGAAGGACTGGAAGGGAAGATCAGAGAAGAACACACCTGACAATGAAGGAGTGTGGAGCTTTGACATGTTTATTGACATCGTTTTGCAAACTTCTACCCTCCTTGCTTATGACAGCAATGGAGATTGGTGTTCCCATTTCTGCGAGACGGATAGAACTTGACAGTTTTAATCACAACCATTAGGAAACAAGGACCTCCAGGGGGTGGGCAAATGAGAAAACAATGTAATAAAAACAGGAGATGCTTACCCACACTGCAGGAAAGAGGATTTGGGGGGGCGGGGGAAGGGGAGAAGGAAATATTCATAGAGACGCCAGAGGGATATTTTCCTTCTTAAAATATGCAGCATGCTCAGTGAGTTTCAAATGAAGTTTTACAGCCATTTGAGTTCTCTGCTTCCCATCTGCGGCTCCTTCCATTAACTCCACTTTGGATACCTCCCAGAGAGATCCATCTTGAGAACTCTTCATTCGGAGTCACAGAGCCAGTAGGCATCCTAGACCCCAAGATTTCAGGGCCCAATCCTGAGACCTAGGGCCAAGCCCCAGGGATGTCACAGGGGGCAGGCCGCAGTGTGTGCAATAATTTGCAGAATAGAGAAGAAGAGTTTGGATTTGATATCCCGCTTTATCTCTACCCTAAGGAGTCTCAAAGCGGCTAACATTCTCCTTTCCCTTCCTCCCCCACAACAAACACTCTGTGAGGTGAGTGGGGCTGAGAGACTTCAGAGAAGTGTGACTAGCCCAAGGTCCACTGCTCCTAACCACTACACCACACTGGCTCTTAACTGGGAGAGGATAGGAGGGGGAGCAGACATCTTTGCAATAGTATTTGGGATAATTTGCAGAGGTGGAGGTTAATTTGGAAAGTCTATACAATAATTTGCAGAAATAAAGGTTCATTGGGGTAGGGGAAGTAGAAGGGAAAGAGAGCAGACACCCCTTGCAGTGGATTCTGCCGGTCTTGCAAGCTGCATGACCTCTTGCTCATCTGGAGATTTAAGCCCTCTGCCTGTTACCTGGCATAGACTTCAGGTCAGCCCTGGAGGTCTAGTCTAGAATGTTAAGGACAGCACTAGCTCATGTCTAGAATGTTTAGGACAGCACTGGGATTCGATGGGTGGGTATACTGGCCAAAATAATTACATTGCCAGTTTTGTCCAGTCCAAGTCCAGTTTAAAGACAGAAAACCCTTGGTCTTTCCCTCAGTTGGTGAGACTCATCTGACAGCAATGACAAACTGTGCCTTACGTGTCATCGGCTTGGTCCTTTGGAATGCTCTGCCACTAGAGATTCAGTGGGCACCTACTGTGGCAACTTTTAAAGCACCTGTTGAAAACTTTTCTATCCCACCAGGCCTATGCAACCAATTTATCAATACATCCTTCCACAATGGTTTACTGTTTTTTTTTTAACTTTTTAATGCTTTCATTATATGGTTTTTACTTTGTATAACATTGTAAGCTATTTTGACATGTTATGATGATGATGATGATGATGATGTTTAGTCGTTTAGTCGTGTCCCCATGGACCAGAGCACACCAGGCACTCCTGTCTTCCACTGCCTCTCACAGTTTGGTCAGACTCACTGTCCAACCATCTCGTCCTCTGTCGTCTCCTTCTCCTTGTGCCCTCCATCTTTCCCAACAGGGCCTTTTCCAGGGAGTCTTCTCTTCTCATGAGGTGGCCAAAGTATTGGAGCCTCAGCTTCAGGATCTGTCCTTCCAGTGAGCACTCAGGGCTGATTTCCTTCAGAATGGATAGGTTTGATCTTCTTGCAGTCCATGGGACTCTCAAGAGTCTCCTCCAGCACCATAATTCAAAAGCATCAATTCTTCGGCGATCAGCCTTCTTTTATGATGTAGCAGTATATAAATGTTTTTGTATAAATAATAAATAAATATGCCCTAGGAATTAAGGGAGAGGGGTTCAGCAGTCAATCCCTTTACCTAGAGAACTCTGGGAACTGTAGTTCTGTGAGGGAGACCTGGTGCTTCTTAACAACTCTCAGTACCCTTAACAAACTATAGTTCCCAGAATTCTTTGAGGGGCGCCAAGACTGTTTAAAGTGGCATGATGACTGCAGATGGAGGCTCTCTCCATTAATTTCAGTTAGTCTACTTTAAGTAGAACCAGCATTGGCTATAACCCAGTGGTCCTTCCATTCGGCCATTTCAACCAACTCTTTTGCTTGCTCCACTCTTGTGTCCCTGAGCCCAGAACCCCACAAAATCTTTGAAATGTGCCCTTAAGTAATTGCGCTGAGAAATCTGATGTCTCTTTCGGTGTCATTACCTGTGTAAAGTCTCTAATGCCTGCCATGTGTTCATCTTGGAAATAAAGAGGACCGAGAAGCCTCAATCCAAGCTATGGCAACAATACTGGAATACCTTTGAAGTTCAAAAAGGATATTGTAGAGTTGGGAAAGGTTCAGGAAGAAAGCAACCCAAATTATGGAGGACATAGCACAACTGTCCTATAAAGAACAGCAGTGTTGGCTGTTTGAGGGATGCAATATTTTGGGCTTGCAATGGCCTGGCTTCTTGTTGGGGCTGGAGAGCTTGGCTGGCTTCTATTCACTCCCAGAAGCAAAGCAAGGTTGCTTCCCAAAAGACTGCAGCATTCTTAGTTTAGAGAAAAGGCGAGTAAGAGGTTACATGATAGAAGGTTATAAAATGATGCTTGTCATTAAAAAAAATGGATGGGGGGGATTCTCTCTCCCAAGGCTGGTTCTCAAGGACATTCAGTGAAACTGAATGTTGGAATATTCAGGGAAGCTAAAAGAAATGATTTATTCATTCCATGCAAACTATGGAACATGCTTTCAAAGAAGGTAGTGATGACCACCCACTTGGATGGCTTTAAAAGAGGATTTGACAAATGATCATGCCGGAGAGGGCTATTGGTGGTTATGCCCTCCTGCTACAAGTGGATGTTGCAATGCTTCTGAATGTCATCTGCTGGAGGCCACAGGAGGGGGAGAGTCGCTCTTGTGCTTGAATCCTCCCTGCTGGTTGGCCACTGTGAGAGCAAGATGCTGGACTGGATGGGTCATTGGCCTGATCCAGCAGGCTCTTCTTATGTTCTTATATTCTTAATATAAATCCCGTAGGCTTTGCACAGCAGAAGTTCCTGACAAGTTGATACCTACAGTGGGGAATATCTGGAGGGAGATTTAGCTGGGCAGATTCAATGATCTCCAGCTCTCTCTCCTGACCTCAATATTCCCTGAATATGATGAATAAATCTCTGAGGAGAAACTAAAGCAAGAACACTTGATAAAAAAGGGGAGGAAGGATTCACAATGGAGACATAATAACCATAATCTGACTGGCCCAGCAATCTCATATAGAACTGCTTCCTAACCTCTATTTATGCTGCAAACTTCCAACATCTCATGAAAGATTCAGGAGCCGCATGAGTAAAAGCAAGACTTAAAAGTCTTCCCCCCTCAAAAAAAAAAATCCAAAATTTACAAACTCGCTTTTGAAAAATCTAAATTATGTAGCACTTTAGAAGATTAAAATGACTACCAAAGGCTAAGTACGCTGCCTCCTTCCTCTGCTCCAGTTATGCACCTCCAGGGAAAAGTTCGCTGTGCACGGAACTTGCAGTGTGAGGACTGATGGTGGCAACACAACTGTCACAAAGTGTATGAGGCCCTTTCTGGCAGAGAGCAAGGCCAAAACAGACACGCACACCCATCTCTTTCCAGATGCAAAAGAAGAAAGCGTCCCTTAAGAGTTGGGTAGGAGTGGGAATTTGTTTGCTCGTTTGGAGCACTTGTACTTCAGTCAAAAAGGCTCCCAGAGCAGCTTATATACAATCAAAACAAAACAGTCCCGGCCCCTGTAGGCTTACAATCTTTAAAAAAATGCAACACACACAAAAAAAAGGGACAGGGAAGGAAGAGAAAATGAAAACTCAGATGACACTTTCTGAACAGTTGTTCCGATAAAGGTAAAAAAAAAAAAGGTAAAGTCCAGTCAAAGGTGACTATGGGGTGAGGCGCTCATCTCGCTTCAGGCTGAGGGAGCCAGCGTTTGTCCACAGGCAGCTTTCCGAGTCATGTGGCCAGAATGACTAAACCACTTCTGGCGCAACAGAACACCGTGATGGGTGCCAGAGCACAAGCCCAAGAGACCACAGCACTACTCACGTCCGATAATGACCAGCTGGCACAGTTGAGGGCCAGGAGGTGCCTGATGGAGCTGGGCCTTCAGCAAAGCTGGTGAAATGAACCCTCTTCTTCCCTTCTCTTGCACTGAGGCACCCTGAAGGAATGGCTGCCCCTAGGTGAGGGGAGAGGAGGCCTGGTGGAACTGGCCTGCCACAGCAGAGCCCATGGAGGGAGCTCCATTTCACAGCTCTCCCACTGAAGGAACCTACACCTGTTGAAAATCCCTCTTCCACACAGCTCTTAAACTGTACAGGAATGGGACTCCTTTTCTACCTGCCTCCCTGCTCTCAGTGGGTACATCTACCATCATGGGAGCAGACTTCTTCCTCTCTTGGCCTTAGAAACCCACCCACCCCCGCTCCCAATGACCCCCAGCCACCTGTTCCTCTTCTACTTCTGATGGCTTCCTCTGTCCCGAGAAGGCAGAGAGGCAAATAGTAGATTGCACCAGAGCCAATTCAGTCTAGTTTCATCCTCATCTTCCTTCCCTGCTGAATTCTACAAGGGCTACTCTGACACTGGTAGGCAGGGCCAGTGTAAGGGGCTGTCTAAGGATAGACTGGCGTTTGTGGGTTCATTTACCCGAATAGACCAGCCTCCATGGCCTTCTGGATCAGTCTATCTAGTCCAGGATCATGTTCTCACAATGGCCAACCAGATGCCTATGGAAAGCCCACAAGCAGGATCCCAGAACGTATGTGTATCAGAACATACGGGTAATAGAATATGAGTCCTAGGGAGCTCTCCAAGGTACTGCATGCAGACGGGATGGTTTGGATCCTCTATTGTGCATCAGAACATAAGGAGATATGCTGTCTCCTGACTCCTTTGGAGGGAAGATGGGATAAAATGTTACAAAGTAAATAAAAATCAGATTATTTATGCAAAAATAAAAGAGCAAAAGGAGAGCCTGCCGGATCAAGCCAATGGCCCCTTTAGTGCAGCATTTTGTTCTCATAGGGGGCAGCAAGCACAATTTGAGTGCAAGAGCATTCTCCCCTCCTTTGGTTTCCAGCAACTGATATTCAGAGGCATTGCTGCCTCCAGCTAGGGAGGCAGAGCATGGAAGGTAGTAGCCGTTGATAGGCAGCAGCAACAGCACTTTCCACAAATGCAATTTCCAGCAGCTGGTTTTAGCTCTGTCAGGGCAGCTAAAACATGTCTGTGCCTATTTCTCTTATTATATATGCATTTTGTAAAAATAAAAATAAAAAAATTGCCTGGTGTATGCATTTTTAAAGCAATTTTGCCCCAACAGGATGAATTTTTGTGCTTTGTTTTCAGCTGGATATGCTTTTTTGTATACTTTTCACTAGTATGTGCATTTCTGTACCAATTCTTTGGCTGGAAAACTGAGCTGCAAAAACTGGAGAAGTGCAAATTTGGGGAGTGTGATTTGTGTAGAGTTGCATCGAAATGGAAACTGAATTAATTCCTCCCATATATCTATATCATAACTCCAAAATCCCAAGGAGACATTCAAATGAGGAAGCTTCCACCACTCAGGAAGTGCACAGTTGTGGACATAATTTAATCTTCCACTGTTAATTTTAATTGTCTTCTAAATGTTTTCAGTTCCTTGTTTTAAACATTTTCGATTCCTTGTTTTCAACATATTTTTATTGATGTTTCAGATGTTTCCCGCAAAACGCCAACCTGGCATGCATCAGATGTTGTCGGACTACAGCCCCCATCAGCCAACAGGGCCATATGATGGCTGACGGGAGCGCAGCTGCAGGGGCTGATGGGAGTTGTAGTCCATCAACTCCAGGAAGGTATATACATTTTACTAAACAAATGCCATAAAATAAAACTGTCAAGGTCTTTATAAGGACCTAGCAGCATTAGCTGCCTTTCCTGGAAATGCCACACTCCCTTTGATACCCGCTTTCACTCTGGGATAAGTGTGAAGAGGCAGCTGTGGGTGTGGGAGGCTCCCCCACTGCCAGGAAAAGCTGTTAGTTAAACTCTCACCACCACTGTGAGCTCTCCATGTTCTTGGACGGCTTTCAATTGTTATCTGTGCCAACCAGCCCGGCCTCTCCTAATAAGTAATTAGAACATAATTAACACTTGTAACTTACAATGAGGAGCATCTGGCCCCAATGACTTATGAAGAACCTTGCATTCTGCAGAGCCAGGGTTCGGGTTGGGGGTAGAGTAGGGGGAGGGGAGCATGGTAATTGGAGCGCGTGCAAACACCCCTTTGATGCACTCCCAGGAAGAGGCAAATCTCTGCTGCTGGGATTTTACTGCATGGTGGAAGCAGAGTATTGGGAATTCTGCAGGAGGGTAGAATGTAAGTGCAGAAGTAAGGTTCCTGAGAATCTTGGACATCATAAAAAAAAAAAAAGAAAGATTCAGATTCTAGTCCTTATGGCAATGAGGAAAATAGGTAGGAAATGCCTGGCGAAATCTCTGAAGCCAGAAAGAAGCTGGATGTGATTTCCAGAAGTTCAATAAAGGGTCAGTGCCTTTTATAAACTTCACCTTTCTCCATGATCGTAGAGGGGTAGGGGAGGAGTCATGCAAAATAAAATAAGTTGTGCAAATGGTTGTCCTTTGTGCAGGCCACAGAATCCAGCTTTTCTTGTTGGAAGATTTGCATTCGTTCAAGGCAGATTATTCCTAGTCTGGAACTTCTGATGTCCTGACTAAGAACAGTTGAGAAATTAGATGTCTGTTGATTCTGGGACAAACTGGCCTGATTCACACCTCCTCAACCAATGCATGGGTTGGTATATAATGATGCCCTGGATTTCACACCCATCCAAATTTTGCAATGTAGCTCTCAGCTCAAAAAGCATTGCAAAATGTGCTACAGATTTTACGTGGAAAGGATGAGATGCATTTAGAAATGCAAACATTGAGATAAAGTATGTATTTAAGTATTCAGTGATAAAATATGAATTTTGGGATAAGATAAAACGTGTATTTAAATATGATTTTCTTAATAAAAAGAAAACCTAGGCAGATTAGTGCAAGAAGTAAAATAGCATGGACCTATGGATGAAGGCATGTGAAATTAATGCAGACTGGGTGAAAACTGATTCATTCATCTGTGATTCTGACAAATAGCTCTTGGACCACACAACCATCAAATCCCATTTAAAACTGTTCCTAGACTGTACCACATTTGACTTACAGGTGGGTCATCTCCTATTAAAATGCCCCGAGCCAATGGATTCAGATTACAAGAAAGGAGATTCCACCTAAACATTAGGAAGAACTTTCTGGCAGTAAAAGCTAGTCAACAGTGGAATGGACTGCCTTGGAAGGTTCTGTGCTCCCCTTCATTGGAGGTTTTTAAGCAGAGGTTGGATGGCCGTCTGTCAGGGATTCTTTAGCTGGGATTCCTGCACTGCAGGGAGTTGGACCAAAACTTGGTGTACCTTCCAGCCTCCAGCTTCTATGATTCTATGACTTTGGAATAAGACACAGTGTGTTCTGCAGCACATACCTTCAGTTAACTGGACATACTTCCAAGATTGTTTCTAAGTAAGTTCTGCTCATAGAAAATCCAAAATTAATTTATGGACTTAAATTAGTCATGTTCATTCATTTGACTGAGGGATCATCCAGACTTCCTTTTGTGCTGCATTTCTAGACACAAGTCCATGCTTTAAAGCACTGTGTCTGAGAGTTTTTGTTTGTTTGTTTGCTTGTTTGTTTGTTTGTTTTGCCCCAGCGCTTTCCCTTTGAAATCCTGCTCTTTACCACTGAATCGGAGCAAGCAGTGATCCACAGAAAACCTAAATTACTGTTCGTTCCTGTCACAGATGGGTGTTGGCTACTCCCGAGTAAGCACTCCACACATCCTCTGGATTTTCAGAGTTTTATTGTGCATGCTATATACAGTGGTGAGATGTCTCAAATCATGTCTGCTCTGCAGAAGCCCGCAATGGCGTCTCATGGGCTTTGACTCCCCTTTTAAGACTGGGCATCCAAACCCCCCTCCTCCTCTACGGGTCCTCCGTGGTCCCAAACCAGGCTCCTGAAGTGCCTTTCTACCTACCTCCTCCCTTCCAGCCCCTGCTGAAGCTAGCTCCGCCCCTGCTTCCCTGCTCCCAGCCTGGAGCTGAGCCTCCAGGACTCTGCAGAGCCCTGGACCCTTCTTTACCACTTCCTGTTCCTGGTTTTCCCTCCCAGACTTGCTGCTCTCCCAGCTGGTAGAAGTAAGCAGAGTGGGCTGCTCTCTGCAAGCCCTCTCTCTTACAGTTCCGATTCAGCATTTTTAAACATCCTTTTGCCCATTTCCAAATTTCAGTTTACACCCACTGTGCAAGCTGTTCTTCAGCACATCAACCTGATCTCTCACTGAGGTCCCCTTATAACTCTTCATTTTAATCTTTGGATCGGGTACATTTCTGGCACTGTTTTCTACTAAAGGGGATATGTGATAATCAGCATGTTGTGAATGTCCACACGGCATCACTAGGGGCAGCTGTAAGTCTGTAAGTCTGAAGAGTCAACCTCAGGGCTAGCCCATGACCTGAAGATGCTGGTGGCTGAGCCAGGGCCCTGCATGCAAAGCTGATGCTCTACTGCTGAGCTATAGGCCTTCCCAGGAGCATTATAATGAATCAGGTCATTGGTCTATCCAGCTCAGTATTGTCTGCACTGACTGGCAGTGAGTCTGCAGTGATTCATGCAGAGGACATTCCCAGCCCTACTTGGTGATGCTACTGGAGATTAAACCAGTGACTTCTCTGCCACTGAGCTGCCGCCTTTCCCTGTATATGAACGAAGCAGAGAAATGGAACATAGCTGAACATCATGTTATGGATTTCCCTACATGCTTTTTTGAGCTGCTGGCCCTCAGCATCTGCCACCCGAGGCAACTGCCTCAGTTTGCCTAATGACAGAGGTGGCCCTTGATCAACCTGCCAAAGAACCTTCCTGCTCTCTTTATGTCATTTGATGCTTGAGTGGCAAATGGTCACACAGTACTCCAGCCACCAGCTGCTGATTCAGTATGACATTTCCACCAGCAGAGCCCATCTTAAGCCTCACTTCTGTTCTCTAAAGAAAGCTTTAAATAGGGGCTTACATTGTGAATGGGCAATTTTGCCCACATCGAGTGTTTCTTTGTGAAACCAGGGGACAAAGCAACTGCCTTGTAAAATGTTCCTAAGCCTTTCCTTGTGGAGATTCTTTGGGAGCAATGCCAAGCCGGCTGGATAACTCAGCCTGAGTAAACAGTCACTGCAAAAACCCCGCTCTTCCAACCACAGAACAGGCTCACCATCACTTAAAGTTGGCAGGATCCCGCCCCACAACCTGGCAAGGAAACTCATGCCAATTGAGCAGAAAGACTCTTCAAGCCAGGATTAGCCTCTGTTTGCCTAGCCGAGCAGCTCCTTAAGTAGGCAACATAATGTGTTCATTATACAGAACCCGACAGAACTCAGTGTCCAAATGGTAGTGAGGAATAATGACATTTAAACAGCATGCCTTAAAGCTGAGACATTATTCAGACAGGGAATTAACACAGGGTTTTTTTTTTGGTTTTGGTTTTTAAAGCAAACATTTTCTGTGAAATCCAGTAACCTGATCCTTTCAACATCTTATAAGAGTCCTCAGTCTATGATGTTCTTGTTGGCAGGCTATAGCAGAGCTGGACTATGCTATTGATGGATGGATTTGTAGCTGGATGATGGACTGTACCCAAAAAGTACGGTCCTTGTCAACCTGGAGAGATATGGCAAGTGTACCTGCTTCTTCAGAAGGAATGCAACCCCATCCAGAACAAGCAGCTGGCCTATTTAAATATCTGAAGGGCTGTCATACGGATGGAGCAAATTTGCATTCTGCTGCATCAGAGGGTAGGGCATAATACTAATCCTGCCCATGCTCATTTCATGATAAATGAGATCAGTCTAGAACAGTGGTGCCCAGGGTGGGTGGTACCACCCCTTTAGATGCAGTGGGATTACCTAGGGGGAAGCCAAGAGGCAAGTGGGTGACAGGGGGCGCTGGAGGTATAAATGACTATTAGACTTTGAAAAGATGGTATCACTGGATCAAGCTCACCAATTTTTGTTGAAGTACTTAATTGAGCTAAACAGTTTTAATTACAGTTTGCCTAAGTGTGCAATTAATTGTTCCTGTTCTGATATTTGTTGTATTATTGTCATGCAAACCACTGTTCTGAATAATGTTTTTTTTATAGGGGAGGGGGCAATGGGGATGAGTTTATGGAAGCAAGGTGACTCAAAAAGGTTTGGGAACCACTGGCCTAGGATATCAAGTTGTAATACATCCAAAACCTTCCCATAATACTCTACATAGGGGTAGATGAAAACAACATGGAGATGTATGAATTCACCTTCCCGGGCACATGCTACACGACAGAACGGGTGTTGAGAATGTGTGGCCTTGACTTCAGCTTCCTTCATCCCTGACAATTGGCCATGCTGGTTGAGGTTGATGGAGTCCACTAACATCTGTAGGCCCATGGGTTAATGGTCCAGAAGAGCTGGTTTCAAACTGAAGAGCTATGGAGGACTTGCCTAGGAGTAGCAGTGCAGGGCAACACAGAAGCTTCACAGAATCAAATTTCATGAATCTGCTCCTGGCAATAAAATTGCAGCCAGAACAATCATAGAATTGTAGAATCACAGAGTTGGAATGGGGTCAAAAGTTCATCTAGACCATCCCCTGCAAGACAGGAATCACAGCTAAAGAATCCCTGACAGGTGGCCATCCAACCTCTGCTTGAAAACCTGCAGTGAAAGAGGGTGTGCACCACCTTCTGAGGGAGTAAGTCCACTGCTGAACAGCTCTTACCATCAAAAAGTTCTTCCTAATGCCTAGTCA
The DNA here is from genome assembly GCF_963506605.1 of Zootoca vivipara. Taxonomy (NCBI): domain Eukaryota; kingdom Metazoa; phylum Chordata; class Lepidosauria; order Squamata; family Lacertidae; genus Zootoca; species Zootoca vivipara. Next base: position 73,205,231 of record NC_083281.1, read on the forward strand.
GAATCCCCTTTCTTGTAATTTGAATCCAATCCATTGGTTTGACTCCTCCCCTCTGGAGCAGCAGGAAACAAGCTTGCTCCATCTTCCATGGGACAGACCTTCAGATATTTGAAGATGCCTACCTTATCACCTCTCAATCTTCTCTTCTCCAGGCTAAACATACTCAAGTGTGCGATCAAATAGCTATTCCACCCCCATCCCATGTTGACTTTTGCCTTCTCCTTCCATCATTTTGGATGCGGAAATGATTTTACCTACCACCTGGGTCAGCTCTCCACCTATTTCTCTGTCTGGCTCATGACCTCCCTCCCCCTTAGGCCTTCCAGAAGTATGAAGTTCTCCTGCTTCTCTTCAGGGCACCTTGTCCAGCTCCAGACAATTACTCTTGCAAAGTGATTTCTGTATAAATTATTAAAAGGGCAAGCTGACATCCCGTTGCTGAGTCCTGAAGGCCTCATGTAACCTTATTAAACATCCCTGTTTGTATGAAAGGTTACTTGTATCCAGCCTTGCAGCCCTCTCAGCCTCTTTGTTCCATGGCAGGGAATGGCCTGAATTGTTAAGTGAAGGAGCGCGGATGAGCAAACTTCCCTGCTGGGTCAATCTATTTCATAAATGCAACCCTGGTAAGTGGAGCCATAGCATTTCCTATCTGCATTTTCAAATTCTTCCAACTCACAGAGAATCCTCCAAGAGGGCAGCCATCAAAAAGCTATGTTGTAATACCCTAAATATGATGATGTTGATGTTGATGATGATGATGATGATAACGACAATCAGTGCTTTTTTCTGGGGGTACTCAAGAGTATGCAGTTCCAGCAGCTTTTTTCTAGAAGACAAGTGCTGCTGCTCGTGATGATGGAGGCAGTGGAGTCTGATCCATAGGGGTGAATGGGTCAATGCCCTACCAACCTCAGTCAGCCTTTGGCCAGGCTCCAGCGGCCTGCCTTCTTACTTACCATCAGTCTAGGATATAATAATGACAACAACAACAACAACAACAACAACAACAACAACAACAACAACAACAATTTCTTACTTATACCCCACCCATCTGGCTGGGTTTCCCCAGCCACTCTGGGTGGCTTACAACAGAATATTAAAACACAATAATCTATTAAACATTAAAAGCTTCCCTAAACAGGGCTGCCTTCAGGTGTCCTCTAAAAGTCTGGTAGTTTTTGACATCTGATGGGAGGGCGTTCCACAGGGCGGGTGCCACTACCGAGAAGGCCCTCTGCCTGGTTCCCTGTAACTTAGCTTCTTGCAACAAGGGAACCGCCAGAAGGCCCTCGGTGCTGGACCTCAGTGTCCGGGCAGAATGATGGGGGTGGAGACGCTCATTCAGGTATACTGGACTGAGGCCGTTTAGGCCTTTGAAAATGCAGGTATGGCCTCGCCTGTCAGCTTCCTCCTCCTTAATCTCCATGTTGACCTTGTAGATAGAACCATAGAATTGTAAAGTTGGGAGAGACCCAACTAAAGTATCCCTGACAGATGGCCATCCAACCTTTGTTTAGAAACCTGCAATGAAGGAGAGTTCACCACCTTCCAGGGAAGTCTGTTTGACTATCAGAAAGTTCTTCCTACTATTTAGTCAGAATCCCCTTTCTTGTCATTTGAAGCCTTTGGTTTGGGCCATACTGCCAAGTTCCAGCCCAAGAAATAAGGGACTGGACCGGAAGTAGCAGGCCGTAAGTATTGCTGCCACCATTTTGGAACTGGGCGGAGCATGCTCAGAAGTGACTTTTGATGCTGCTGTGCCCAGTTCTAAAATGGCCGTCGCACAAGAAGTCGCGCTGCAGCCATTTTGGAACTGGGCAGAGCAGCATCAAAAGTCGCTTCTGAGCATGCTCCGCCCAGTTCCAAAATGGCCACCGCGCCAGAATAAACCGGGGGGGGGGGAATCCGTTTTTTCGGCTGGGAACAGCTGGAAAAACGGGGGTTTCCCGGGGAATACGGGAGACTTGGCAGCTATGGTTTGGGCCCTACAGTCCTTCAGACAGACAACTGTCCCCTGACAACCCTTCGAATGGAGGACTGTCCTCTTAAAAGCAGGAAACGTAGCCACCTTGCTTAGATGGCCCCAGCTTCCAGTAATCCAATGAGCTCCAGTGGCTCTGCGTCAGAACTCCATAGGAGTTTGTTTTAATCGGACTTCCTTAATGCATGTTTCCCTGTGTCTTCTTAACAGCCTCGCAGCCGAAATACCCTTACACTTAACTGGCAGTTTCCAGCAGTCAAAGTAATTTGCTTCAATAATTTATTGATGCATAAACCTGGGAGAGATTTCAGAAGAGCAGGAAGGCCCATTCCCCGGGCCACCATTTAATCCATGCCCCAGGGAACAGAGAAGCACTTAGCTGCACTCTCTGGCTGGTTGGCTGGCTGGCTGGCAGTCGTTCCCTGGAGGAGACGTCTTGTTTCTGAAAAGGCAAGGCAAGGCCCGGCCGCACCTCGCTCCTCTGGAGAATTCATTATGAATGTATTTAATATGGAAAATTAATGGTGATGAGCTTATAGGGGCTCTTATGTAAGTGGTGTGCTTTTAAAGGCTCAGAAGGGGTGGAACTTCAAGCCTCCAGATTCACAGCAAGGTTGGCCAAAAAAAGGATATTGTTTTTGACAAAAGAAATACCCCTTCCAATTTTTGCATGGAACTATGGAGCTCACTCTTACAGGAGGCAGTGGTGGCCACCAACCTAGATTGCTTTACAAGAGGATTAGGCAAGTTCATGGAGGAGGATAAAACTATCAATGGCTTCTAGCCATGATGGCTATGCTCTGCCTCCACAGCAATGCTTCTGGATACCAGTTGCTGGAAACCACAGGAACCAATGTGCTTGGGTCCTGCTTGCAGGTTTCCCATTGAGGCATCTGGAAGAGGATGCTAGACTAGATGAGCCATTGACCTGATCCAACAAGCTCTTTTTATGTTTAGAAGGGCAAATGGGAAGCCTGTGGAAACTACATAACCTAAGGACACCCACATGCTACCAGATGGAAGACGCTTCAAAATTCTCCTCTGGATTTCTCTTTGGACTTGGAAGCTTTCAATTATCCAGTTTCATTTAACTGAGAGAAAAAAATGGAAATCTTCCTCCTATTCCACATTGCTCCATCTTGAAAATTGCATGGAGCACACACAGTTTGCCCTGTTAAGGGATAGCATCATATCTCCTGTCCTTTCTCTCTTTACTCCCCACCTCCCGCTACACACACACACACACACACATTTAAAATTCACTTTGCTTACACGATGGCTTTTCCTCTGAAAGTTGGCCTAAATTTGCATGAACCAATGGTTTGACTCAGTAGAAATTTCTATGTTGCTGTTATAACTTTTCTCCACTTGCACCCCACTACGTTACTGACAGATACATAAATTGATTAAACTCTGCGGAAAAAGTACCCTTGTCGGTGGTTGCATTCTACCAGTATGCCTTGTGTGTGGTGCTTCATCAAAAGAACATAAGAAGAGTTTTGGATCAGGCCAATGGCCCATCTAGTCCAGCATCCTGTTCTCACAGTGCCCAACCAGATGTCTGTGGGAAGCCTACAAGTGTAACAGCACTCTGCAGTTCCCAGTATCTGGTACTCAAGGCAATGCTGCCTCTGATAGTGGAGACAGAGTATAGCCATTGTGGCTAGCAGCTGTTGATAGCCTTGTCCTCCATGAATTTGCCCCATCCTCTTTTAAAGACATCCAAGTTGGTGGACATTGGTGCCTCTTGGTGGAGCGAGTTCCATAGCTTAGCTATGCACTGTGTGTAGAAGTTGTTTATTTTACCTATCCTGCATCTTCCAACATTCAACTTCATTGGATGTCCATGAGTTCTGGTGTTATGAGAAATGGAAAAATAAAGTTTCTTTCTCCACTTCCTCCATGACGTGCATAATTTCATAAACGTCTACCATGACACCACTTAGGGCATTTCCACAATCCCGCTTGTGCTGTGCCTAGAAAGCACAGGTCCAATGTTTTCCGCTTGACACACTCTGTCTAGGCACAGGTTTAAGCAGTTTTTTCCCTTGTCCTGCTGCTTTCCCAGGGAACCCCTGGGAATAAAAGGTAAAGGTACCCCTGACTGTTAGGTCCAGTCGCAAACAACTCTGGGGTTGCATGCTCATCTCACTCTATAGGCCGAGGGAGCCGGCGTTTGTCCGCAGACAGCTTCCAGGTCATGTGGCCAGCATGATAAAGCCGCTTCTGGCGAACCAGAGCAGCGCATGGAAACGCGGTTTACCTTCCCGCCACTATTAATCTACTTGCACTTGACATGCTTTTGAACTGCTAGGTTGACAGGAGCTGGGACCAAGCAACGGGAGCTCACCCCATCACGGGGATTCGAACCGCCGACCTTCTGATCGGCAAGCCCTAGGCTTTGTGGTTTAGACCACAGCGCCACCCGTGTCCCTACTCTTTAGCAATAGCTTGGAACAAATGGAAATCTGGGGGAAACCTGGATTGCTTTGGCTCCGATAGCACACTAAAGAGTGGTTTTCCCTGGGGAAAAGCAGTGGTACAAGAGGAGGTGTGGACAAACCCTTACTCAGCTTTTCTCTAAACAAGGGTTGTCATATTTCATTTTGCAAAATCTCAAAAAAGAAGTTTTTCAAAAAAAAATGCCAAAATCTAGACTTCCAACATGGGTTGCCATATGTCCAGATTTTCTGACTCCCATATTCCAGCTATGTTCAGGAAATTCCGGATCTAAACAGGGGTGGGTGTGACCCAGATGAGCAGATGCATCTTAAATGCTAGGAAAAACTGGGCCTACTCCAGCTCTCTCATTGATTTTAGAAATCCTCTGTGTTCTACCAGAAATTGGGAGAAGTGGCATGTAGGGCAGAGTGAACAGTCAAGAGCAGAATCTGCTCATACAATCTTTCAAGCAAGGGGCTCCTTAGCCAAATCCAGAACAGCTTGCTCCTGCATTTCTCTCTGAAGCCCGACTTCTCCGCCATTCAGTAATTTCTTTCTTGCCCCGGAGACGGTGCCAAAAGCACAAAAGCAAAGTCTCACGCAAGCAATTATAATTCTCAGGATTTGATGATGGGGAATCCGTTTAAACTTTCTATAAATACCAGGGAAGGTAAAAGCATTAACCTTATCTTGATCCTAAATTGTAATTACATGAAGTCTGGCTCCCAAGTAAATTAGTACATTAATAACAATTTTGTTCCTATAATTACTATCATTTCTTAGATCTCCAAGCTATTTGCTAATTTACCCGCACGCCCCGAGATAATATCCTCTGACAGAATTTGACAATCCGACCGACTTTCCCGGGACACAGAGCATTGATCAAGATACTTAATTCATTGCAAAAACTATTATTTGTTTTAAATTGCCATGATTGCCCTCAGGTTTCCCTTTTTATGCATGTGAATAAGCCTGATTCATGTTAAATGACAGGGTTGAGGCAGCCGCAACTTAAGCATGTAAACTTTTCAAGGCAATTGATTCTTGAGTCAATGGCAGGCAGCTGCTTGTTCATAAATCACAGAAATCCAGCCAAGCCAAGATAGGTATAGCAGCTCGTGCAGGTAGCTTACACAGGCCAGGTTATTGGGACACCTTCCGCCTGCCTTTTATAGGGAAGGGCCATAGCTCAGGGGTAGAGCATCTGGCTTTGCATGCAGAATGTCCATGGTTCAGTCCCTGGTACCTTCAGGTGGGGCTTGGAACGCCCCCTGCCTGAAACCCTGGAGAAGCCCCAGCTAGTCCATGTAGACAGTACTGAGCTTGATGGTCTGTATAAAGGCAGGAGAGGAAGCCCTGATTCAGGACCAAAGGAAAGGATCAGAGTTACAAGATGTAGAGATCAGGTAGACCTTGTTGCTCAAGGAAAATGCCATAGAGACAGGAAACCCTATTCCTGCCTTGAGAAGGCCAATGGGCAGGCTGGGGGTATGGAGCTAGGCCAGATCCGGAACTTTTTCCCCCAGGGAGGCTGCAGTTGCATGGCACACCACATGGGGGTAGTGATCAACACTTCCTGACTCTCCTCCCATCCAAGAAAGCAAGAGGCATTATCTGAGCTTGAGGATGCATTCTAGCCAGGCAACAGAGGCGGACTCAGGGCAGCGCGACCAGTTTGCTTGCACTGGGCGTGGAGTCTTCGGGACGCTATAGGGGCCACTGCAAATATGATGTAGAATGGAAGACCAGAGGGGGGCAGTGGGCCGGATTTTGGCTGAAATTTGAGACCTCAAGGTCCGCCACTGCAAGCGAAAACACCAAGGAGAGCTTGGAGGAAGGCTGATAAGGGATGTTCTGATTTCTTGCTTTAAAAAGTAGGTTGTTTTCTTCTGTTTTTCCCAAGGGTTCTCTCCCCCCCCCCCCCCCCGCATCTCTTTGCTACAGTGGTTGACTCTCCTGAAAGCTGAGAAGTGCTGGCATCATCTTGAGAAACTGAACCTTTCCCTCAAGCTCTGCTTGGATCCCTTCCCAGAACGACCTATGTTATCGATGGTGTTTTTCTCTTTTTATTCCCTATGATTTGTTTTTATTAGTCTTCATTCCGCTGGTACCCATTTTTAAAAACCAGTCTTTGGATAAATTCTCTCTTAAGTCAACACTGCTCCGTCCTGTATTTCGCCTGAGTCTGGACTGAGGGCTGTTCTACACTTTCTGTGGCTGCCCACCTGTGCTTGCAATGAAGCCTTCATCCAGCCGGGAAGTGACACTAACCTTGACTCTCTGAGCAGTACATCTCCATGACGCACATATATCCAAGCATCTTTTGTTTCTCTACTATTTTTTGTTCCGTTTTTATTATTTCCTCATATTACAGAACAACAAGAAACAGTATTAGAACAAAAACACTAACTTCTCCCCTTTTCCAAAGGTGTGAGGTCAGATTACATCAGAGCTTGCATCCCTTTAGTTGTCCTGTTTTCCAGTTGTGTGGCAGTTCCAGCTGCCACGTGCAATCTTAGCAACTCAAAAAAATGAAATCTGGATGAAGTCTCAGGTTCCCTTGTTTTGCACTGTACATAATAAAGGTAAAGGGACCCCTGACCATTAGGTCCAGTTGTGACCGACTCTGGGGTTGCGCGCTCATCTCGCATTATTGGCCGAGGGAGCCGGCGTACAGCTTCCAGGTCGTGTGGCCAGCATGACAAAGCTGCTTCTGGCAAACCAGAGCAGCACACGGAAATGCCGTTTACCTACCCGCCAGAGCGGTACCTATTTATCTACTTGCACTTTGACGTGCTTTCGAACTGCTAGGTTGGCAGGAGCTGGGACCGAGCAACGGGAGCTCACCCCGTTGCAGGGATTCGAACTGCTGACCTTCTGATCAGCAAGCCCTAGGCCCTGTGGTTTAACCCACAGTGCCACCTGCGTCCCTACTGTACATAATAAAGGTAAAGGGACCTCTGACCATTAGGTCCAGTGGTGACCGACTCTGGGGTTGCGGTGCTCATCTCGCATTATTGGCCGAGGGAGCTGGCGTACAGCTTCCAGGTCATGTGGCCAGCATGACAAAGCCACTTCTGGCGAATCAGAGCAGCACACAGAAACCCCGTTTACCTTCCCGCTGTAGCGGTACCTATTTATCTACTTGTACATAATACAAGTATGCAAATTCACAAAAGTACCTTCATTTCATTCCCCTTACCAGCTGCTGGAAACCACAGGACAGGTGGAGCACTCTTGCATCGGGGTCCAGCTTGCGGGTTTCTTGTTGGGGGCATCTGGTTGGCCACTGCGAGAACAGGATTCTAGAGTAGTACATTGGCCTGATCCAGTGGGCTCCACTTATGTTCCTATCCCCCCCCCCCAGGTATGCATTTAGTGGTTATTTGTTCTATCAGCACAAATTGCCAGACTTTTTTATACCATGCGGTCTATGTCACGCCTTCTAAGACTTTCCAATATCTGACTATTACTACCCTGGCTGCTAATAAAAGCTGCCCAAGAAACCTCTTCAAATGCAGATTCATATTCTTCCATTAGGTGAAGATTAAGCAAAGCTAACTCTGGGCCTTTGGCCATGTCCCCCCCCCCCTCCCGGGAGTGCTCTCTCTAAATTTCTTTGAATGCTTCCATCCAGAATGTGGTCACATTATCACAGGCCCACCCTATCTGCTGATGTGAACCCATCATTGCACGACACACCTTCCGACAAGTTGGGGCAGTTGGGCAATACTAATGTGGGCCGGAAAGACTGGAGTGGGCTTCTGGTTGTGCAGGGTTTTCGGCGGCATTCATTTCATGAAGGCTGAGACCAATTTGAAGGGTTGGGGTTACTACTATCCCAACCAATGTGCACCCAAGGAGTGTGGGCTAAATCAAGCTGAACTAAAAGCCGACCCAAAATGATAAGCGAGCAATAGCGAGATGCAAGCTTTCGTCCTTTCCTGAGGAAACCCAGCCAGATGGGTGGGGTAAAAGGACCCCTGACCATTAGGTCCAGTCGTGACCGACTCTGGGGTTGCGCGCTCATCTCGCATTATTGGCCGAGGGAGCCGGCGTATAGCTTCCAGGTCATGTGGCCAGCATGACAAAGCCGCTTCTGGCAAACCAGAGCAGCACATGGAAACGCCGTTTACCTTCCCGCTGTAGCGGTTCCTATTTATCTACTTGCATTTTGACATGCTTTCGAACTGCTAGGTTGGCAGGAGCTGGGACCAAGCAACAGGAGCTCACCCCGTCACAGGGATTTGAACCGCCGAACTTCTGATCAGCAAGCCCTAGGCTCAGTGGTTTAACCACAGCGCCACCTGGGTCCAGTATGGGTGGGGTATAAATGAATTATTATTATTATTATTATTGCCCTCTAAGCCTGATAGCCCTTCAATCCTGACTCTGGGCACCTGGGCTGTTCCAACCTTGACACAGCGTTGCTTATTGTGTGGACAATACTGAGCAAGATGGGGTGATAATTTGACTCAGTATGGTGACGTTTCTTGTGTCTCTATGTACCATCCTTTCCCTGAGCATGTTCAGTTCCTAACACATCCCTTCCTGTCCTCTTGCTCCACTTTGACCCGTTCCATTTTGCAGCGCCGTTCCTTCAAAATTGTCAATTTCTCGCTTCAATTAAAGTCCCCTGGTACTCTCGCTTGTGCATCTAATTGTCGCTGCCATTAAAAAAAAGAAGAATAAATAAATAAAGGTGCTCGCTGCCTTTCCTCTTCAGGAAAGTTCTTCCATATTAATGGAAAGGTGTTAATTTAAGCAAGAGCCGCTTCCTTGACTCGGCGCAGATTTGTTTGTTCCCGTGTCGAGCCACACCAGCGTGTAATTTGCAGAGGCCGGCGCAATTTCCATTCCTCTAGAAACCTCTCGGCATGAAGGCCCGGCTGCCTGCCGCCCTCTCCCAGTGGAAATCCCTATCACGGAGACTTGATTATTTGGATTAAAGGTATAATATCCACGGTAGTGGCAAAAGAAATAAAACACTAATTAGAATTCTATTGGAGTGAGCAAATTGCCTACAAATGAGATCGCATGCGAAGGAACTGGGCACCAAAACATGTTCTCTCTCCTCTGCCTCCTCCGCCCCCACCCCAGTCTCCATTTCCTCTGGTCCAGAATATCCAAGAGTTCCAGTCTCTGGAGTGATGGGGAACTTTCACCCCCATCTGTCGCTTTCGGAATGGAAACCTGGGAAAGGTTTTCACATTTGCCAAACATGGGGAAGGGCTCAGTGCTACCAGACTTTTAGAAGACATCTGAAGGCAGCCCTGTTTAGGGAAGCTTTTAATGTTTAATAGATTATTGTATTTTAATATTCTGTTGGAAGCCGCCCAGAGTGGCTGGGGAAACCCAGCCAGATGGGCGGGGTATAAATAATAATAATAATAATAATAATAATAATAATAATAATAATAATATTAAGTGAGCTAGATGGAGTGCTATTCCGACTCAGTAATGTATAAGAGAGCCTCCTATGTTCAGATTTAATTCAGCCCGTCATTCAAAACCATGAGGACTAGTCTATTGCTTTAGCTTTTTTAAAAATGGGGGACAATATCTCAGCTGTAGAGCACCCGCCTCACACAGCCAATCTATTTCCCATCTGGCAACCAATGTGCCCCTTTGGTTTTAGATGGTACATGGGTAGTCTAAAAAGCCTGGGACACAAATTTACATGGCCCTCTATTGGCTATGGTGGCTCATTTACCAGAAATAATGTTTTTAGTGTTAACTCTAGAAGCGTGTGCTCGGTTGTGACCAAACTTAGCCTCCTAGAGCAAAATATACATCAAGCCTAGTCTGGTCAGAATCGAGTATACATTCCAGAGTTGATGCTGAAACTAAAGGGGCCCATTGGTTGCCATATATAGAATCATAGAATCACAGAGTTGGAAGAGACCACAAGGGCCATCCAGTCCAACTCCCTGCCAAGCAGGAAACACCATCAAAGCATTCCTGACAGATGGCTGTCAAGCCTCCGCTTAAAGACCTCCAAAGAAGGAGACCCCGCCACCACACTCCTTGGCAGCAAATTCCACTGCCGAACAGCTCTTACTGTCAGGAAATTCTTCCTAATGTTTAGGTGGAATCTTCTTTCTTGTAGCTTGAATCCATTGCTCTGTGTCCACTTCTCTGGAGCAGCAGAAAACAACCTTTCACCCTCTTCTATATGACATCCTTTTATATATTTGAACATGGCTATCATATCACCCCTTAACCTTCTCTTCTCCAGGCTAAACATACCCAGCTCCCTAAGCCGTTCCTCATAAGGCATCGTTTCCAGGCCTTTGACCATTTTGGTTGCCCTCCTCTGGACATGTTCCAGCTTGTCAGTATCCTTCTTGAACTGTGGTGCCCAGAACTGGACACAGTATATATGAGTGTGTGTGTGGTTTTTTTTCCAGCTCTCCTACCCCCCACAGCAATGGCTACCAGCCATGGCGGTCTCACTCTGTCTCCACACTCGGAAGCAGCAATGCTTCTGAATACCAGTTGCTGGAAGCCACAGGAGGGGAGAGGGCTCTTGTACCCAGGACTTGCTTTCTGGTTTCCCACAGGCATCTGTGGGATACTTCCTCACTGAGTGTCATAGGATGTAAATATAGAACAGAGAACAGTTGAGGAATATTTGAAATTGCACTGAGGATTGGGGGAGGGGGGCAAACATCAGCTCCCCATTGGACTGTTCATCTTCCAAGCAGTTCCCTCTTGTGACTGCATTATTTAAAACAGTCGTGACAGTGGAGGGTGAAAGGACTGAGGAAGCTGTCAAGGGACTGGAGGAAAGAAAGCCTGTTGAGCAATTACAACAAATTGCCTGCCTCCTGTCTCTAAAGAATATTGGGGGCTGTTGCTTAGAAGCAATCCCTTCTCTCTCTGCAGGTATCAACAGGAAAGGAGCTCCCCACCCCCGCTTAGCTTGCTGTGTGGTCCCACTTCCTGTCACTTCTCAGGGCCTCAGCAAATGCCCTCAAAAATTAATACTGTTGTGACAAGGCTGGTGTAGCAACAGAAACACAGGTGTGGTGGGTGAGGAGGGGGAGATGTATTGCATCTGAATCACCATAGCAACCCAAAAGCTCCCCTCCTCCAAAAGGAAAGGAAAGGAAAAGAGCAAGCTTTAATTCTGAGCAGCTTATTTGGCTGTAGACCTGGGAATAACAAGGAGGAGATTAAACCTATTAAGACACAACGGGAGCTGCATCAACTTTGAGAAGGCGGGCGTCAGGAGAGAGGGGACTTGAAAGACAGCCGCCTGAAGTGTACCAAGGAGCAAGAGAGAGGCTGGGTGATGTCACGGATGGGTGTGACGAAAGCCCGCCCACCTTTCTCTGGACATATGAACTCTTTCCTTCGCTTCCTGCTAAGGCTCTGCTTTTTTTTCCCTTGCTTTTTTTTTTTGAGATGGTGCTTTCAGGGGGGAAAAATTGAAGCAAAAGCTTCATGTGAGCAAAGGGCAAAAAAAATAAAAATTAAACAAGCGAAGAGATTTTCATGGCAGACTGGTAGCCTTTTATCCAGCACAAGAACAAACTCTCTACAGGACTGGCTGCACTTGCCACATTTTGTCATATGGAGAGAGAGGGGGGGTTGTATTGATGCCTTCCTTTATATTGATATCAGCAGGCTTCAGAGTCTCTTCACTGCTGAGCCTGTAAGCACTTTGATATTCTTTTTTAGATCTGAACCATGCCTTTAGGTTGCGCAAAAAGCAGGTGTTCAGTTTGTCATTTTCCTCTTTTCGGTATGAAACTTAAAGTACACTTTTTGCAAGTACTGTATAAAACTCTCTCTCTCTCTCTCTCTCTCTCTGTGTGTGTGTGTGTGTGTCTTTGTATCTCTGTCTCACTCTCTCTAGATATATGTATATATGAATGAATAGATTTCTTTTGGTCACTGAGCAAAATGGATGTTGTTGTTGTTTAGTCGTTTAGTCATATCCGACTCTTCGTGACCCCATGAACCAGAGCACACCAGGCACTCCTGTCTTCCACTGCCTCCCACAGTTTGGTCAAACTCCTGTTGGCAGCTTCGAGAACACTGTCCAACCATCTCATCCTCTGTTGTCCCCTTCTTGTGCCCTCAATCTTTCCCAACATCAGGGTCTTTTCAAGGGAGTCTTCTCTTCTCATGAGGTGGCCAAAGTATTGGAGCCTCAGCTTCACGATCTGTCCTTCCAGTGAGCACTCATAAATAAACAAAGAGAGCCCTGAAAAAATTACCAAAAGAAGGTGGTTCCTTTGTTTGTTTCTTCTGTTGAAGATGATTGTGAAACCATGGCTTACTAATGAGAAATGTGAGCATCTGGTTGGCCACTATGAGAAGAAGATATTAGACTAGGTGAGCCATTGGCCTGGTCCAGCAATCTCTTCTTACATTTTTATAGCACCCAGCTGCTGCTTCTCCTAAGGGACTCACCTTCCTGGCTGGGGCTATAAGACTGCATATATCTCTCCACAGTCATGGTTTCTTTTATGTCTCCTTAATTGTTGCACCCCTTAACACATATGTCCGTATTGCCAAGTGCCACAAGGATGGTGTGGTCTTTGAGAAACAGTCCCTGCCTGTCATCTTCCTCTAAACATCCCCCCCCCCTCAAAACGCTACACAAGGCAGCTCATCTTTCCAGCTTCCTGGCTCCCTCAGAACAAGCTCTCCCCTGTACAAAGCGATAATTGGAAATAGATTTTTCTAACTCAAATACTCTCTTTGGATATAATTTCACCTCACTGCTGAGTTTCCAAGCTGATGGTGGGAGCCAGAAAACTCTCAAGGATGAGTTTATGTTTTCAGAAAGCTAACACTTTTGGGTTTGTTTGTTTTTTATTTTATTGGATGGACATTATTAGTGATGTCTAATTGGGCAGTTTTGAATTTAGTAGGCAGCCGAAAGACATTCTCTGAATAAATATCTCCAGTCTTGTTTAAAATAAAATAAAAAGAAACCTCTAACAACTGTTTATCCCCTAGCAACAGATGCAAATTTTTATCCCCCGGCCCAATGGGGACCCAGCGTGGCAATAAAAATGGAGAAGCCTGTGTGTGTTTTTATGTTCAATTTTATTTTACAGCCTTCCTTCAGTAAAGAAAGTTGAACAATGGAGCAAGGCTGTTACTGAAACCCTGAGATGACATTCCTAGCTGTGTGAAAGGAAAGTAATTCACTAGCCCAGTTGAAGGCATTTTGGACCATTAAAGAGAGGCCTATAAAATGGAGATGGGAACATGCTGCAGACCAGCTTGGCATGGTTATAAAACTGCTTATCTCTGATTGCTGAAAATAAGTCCCTCCACACCGAGACACACTTGCTGCCTTCTAAACATAATCACAGGTCTAGATAACTGCTACAATTATCAGTTGTTGGCCTGTCACTCTCCCCTACTGCGGAAGGAGTTCTGCTCCAGTAATGCTCCACCAACTTTCCTCCAGTCTCTGTTTTCAGGGAGGAACTAGCATTTGTCATAGGCTGGATGCTCTTCCTGAAAAACAGAATGGCTTCTTGAACATCATTTGTTTCCTTTGACTTCTTCCTCATTTCAGAAACAGAGACATGGATGATCCTAATAATCAGGGATTGATCATGCAAGATGACATCATGCCAATACGTAGCCAATCAGAGCTCACCATTCGGCAGTTCGGAGTGTACAATTCTGTCCATTTCAGTTTCTTACTTTTCCAATCTTACATTCAGCGGTTTGTCCCATTTTCACATAGTTGTCCCATTTTCACATAGTCCCATTTTCACAAACTTTTTAAAGCAGTGTGCACACACATTATGACACATTTCCATGAACCTCTCTCCTGTTGGACACAATTTTTAACTAATGCATGTGTGCAAGCAATTTCCGCCATACAATGTTCCCAGTGCAACATCTGGCCCAGTGTAATGGACCATTCCTAGTGTCAGGAGTCCAGGTTCCCTGCTTGATAACACAGTAAGCGTAGGTAATTAAAAAGGAGGATTTATTGCAAAAAACAAACAGATAGCTCCGGGCAGCACTAACAATGCCGCCAACATTATCACTCAAGATGACCCTTCTGAAGACTCTTTCCGGTTCCTACGGAAGATAATGAACCATAGCCCCTTATGTCTCTTGTTTTGCTTCCTGTCCAGCAGCCCTCCCATTCATCAGCTCTTCAGACTTATTGGATCAGCTCCAACCTCTTCCTGTTCTGAAAGACTGTCTCTGTGTCTGTTCGTGCCTGTTTGAGCTTCCTGAGATCTTTGGCTGTGTTCCGGCCCGCTCTCAGTTGTTCCCTTGGCAATCAGCCGTCCAAGGTCAGAGGGAGTTGGCGCTGGCAGCTCTGGTCTCTGCTCAGCCTGCGTCAAATCTAGACCTCTCTGTTCCTGCCTGTATTCTGCAGCTGGCTGTAAAATTCCACTTGTAGCTGGCTCATTCCTGACACTTAGTTAATGTGGCTTAAAGATGTGGGCAGGATACTTGTCACAAGGCATCTGAACATATACTCACTGGACCCCTCCCCTTCTGCCACAGAGGGGAAGGAGGGTCAAAGCAGCCCCTGGCCAGTGGCAGCGGCAGGAGGAAGAAGAGGAGGAGTCCCTGGGCATTGAAGCTGTGCTGCTGCCACATTTGGCTCTGTTCCCAGCTCCTCCCAACAGTAGTTTTAAATGTCCCTGGAGTACTAGATAATTTAATCATCACTATGCATTGATTGCTTTTGAATATTTTTACATGGTTGTGAGCACCTGCCCAGATGTTTTGTGAGAAGATGGTATATAAATATTTTACATAACATAATGAGTTGCTTGCACATCATTTCCCCCCCAATATATGCATTTTTGTACATGTTTGGGGTGGGGCTAGACAACTGCACCTCAACATTTAAGGAAAGGTGCACTTGGAAGATAAGAAATATTTTGGTCTGCATATTGGCTTGGGTGGAGGAAATTAGGCAGATTGGCCTTAAAATGTTCACAGTATGGGTTTGTTGATGATATCATTGAGGGCAAGAGAAATAAATAAAAAAGCAAACTTTTTTCTGCTGGGGGGGGGAAACCTTCTCTTCTTTGAGGAGGGCTTTGAAACAGTCAGAATTTTTTTTGGGGGGGGGGGCAGGCAAAAAAATGTGTGAATAGTTTTGGCTCAGTCCAAGCCCAGCCACCAAAGCGAGGGGTTTATGGAAATTTCCAAGAATTAGTCAGCAAGGCAGTGTTCTCTGTCAACTTAGTGAGCGGGTCTTTGCAGCGGAGCATTAGATGTGCTTTGCATCCATTTGCATATTGAGCAAGCTTGAGCTCAAACTGTCACTCAAAGGGAAGGACAGGCCTGTGAAAGGTGACACATTCAATCCAATCCAATCATGGAGGACAACTTTGACTGACCGGTCAAGAATTACTGGTAATGTCCAATTTTCATTTACTACAGTGTGGTTGGGTGAATTGGGGTGTTTTTGAATAGACAAAGCCCTATGTGGGCCCTATCAGCACAGGAACAAGGAGGTAGTCCCCACAAATCCTGTACAACAATATGTGTAAACATAAGAAGGGGCTGCTGGATCAGGTCAATGGTCCAGCTACCAAAGCATCTTGTTCTCACAGGAGCTGATGAGATGCTGCAAAATGAAGCCCTCAAACATGTGCAGAGGAGGGTGACCAAGGTGATTAAGGGTTTGGAAACCAAGCCTTATGAGGAACAGCTGTGGGAGTTGAGTAGGGCTGCTATACATCCAGATTTTCCCGGATATTACCAGGATCTCAGAGGCGGAATTGTCCGGGGGGAGGGATTTCTGAAAGGCCGCACTTTGTCCAGGATCTTAGGTAAGTCAATCGAAAAATCACGTTTTTTGGCGGAGGGTTTTTTTGGGGGGACAACTCAGGAACTGTGGAGATTGTCTAAAAAAACCATTTTGGGGTCTTCCTAAAAGAAATTAACAACTTTCGGGGTGTCCTGGTTTTTACTTTTTGAAATACAGCAACCCTAAAAAGCAGAGACATCACCTTGCCAACAAAGGTCCGTATAATTAAAACTATGGTTTCTCTTCGTTACCCCATGGACCATAGCACGCCAGGCACTCCTGTCTTGCACTGCCTCCCGCAGTTTGGTCAAACTCATGTTCATAGCTTCGAGAACACTGTCCAACCATCTCGTCCTCTGTCGTCCCCTTCTCCTAGTTCCCTCAATCTTTCCCAACATCAAGGTCTTTTCCAGGGAGTCTTCTCTTCTCATGAGGTGGCCAAAGTATTGGAGCCTCAGCTTCACGATCTGTCCTTCCAGTGAGCACTCAGGGCTGATTTTCTTCAGAATGGATAGGTTTGATCTTCTTGCAGTCCATGGGACTCTCAAGAGTCTCCTCCAGAACCATAATTCAAATGCATCAATTCTTTGGCGATCAGCCTTCTTTATGGTCCAGCTCTCACTTCCATACATCACTACTGGGAAAACCATAGCTTTAACTATACGGACCTTTGTCGGCAAGGTGATGTCTCTGCTTTTTAAGATGCTGACCCTTGTACTAGATGACCTCATTTGCTTTTTATGCTTGATCTCCAGGAGACCTTAGCTACGTTCTGTCTGCTTCATCTGCCTCCTAAGCTGTTTGAATTTTAACTGATTTTTAACCCGCCCTGAGTTTGTAAGGATGAAGAGCAGGATAAAAGGAGATTGAATAAATAACAAAATGAAAATAATTTTCAAGGTGGGAGCAATTTGGCCCTTGCCCAGATTCTACCGTTTTCATTCAGCTTCAATAGCAAAAAGTATGTGTAGCTGCTCCCTTGCCGGCTGAAGTCACATAAATTTCAGGCGAGAAATATCTTTGTGTTTTCTTTCTCTCTCTCTCTCTCTCCCCCCCCCCCCCCGTCATCCCTCCACATGTTGGTTTAATTTAATGCCCGGCCAGAAAGCACTGCAAATATTTATAGAAAAAGATAAATAACCTTTAAATTAAGGCCTAGTTAGCATCATTAAATATTTATAAGCCTGCCGAATGTGAAAGAAAATGGGTGTTTGCACATTACAATGATTTAATCACCCTGGACTAATCCTCAGAACGTCTATAAGTTGTTCTCCCCTCCTGCCTCCCATGATGTTAAGCAAATGCTGATGGCATCCCCTCACCCCGCCCCCCATGTAGACATAAGGTTGTGTACATACTATGGCTTTAAAGCTCATTCAATGCCCATTTGTTCCCTCAAAGGATTCTGGGCACTCTAGTTTGTTAAGCGTGCTGTAACTAGTGGAAAAACTACAGAGCCCAGAATTCTTGAGGGAAAACAGGAGTGGCTCTTCTCATGGGTAAAGTGGGGAGTGGTCCAGCTAAACTTCTGACCCCCTCCTCTTAAAAAAAAAAAAAAACCTCTCCAAAGTCATACTTGAGTCTTTCTTCTACATCTCACCCAAAAACTTATTGAAATGCTTTTTAGTGACTAAGGGGCTTTCTAGATGCTCCCATCTGCTTAGCCAGTCATAAAAATTCCCAACAGCAGAACCCACACCTCAAATCCAATTGGCATCCAGTGAAGCTGAATGTTAGGAGATCCAGGGCACATGAAAGGAATGACTTCTTTATGCAGCACATAGTTAAAACTATGAAACTCTCTCCAACAGGAGGCAGAGATGGCCACCAAGTTAGATGCCTTTAAAAGAGGACTGGGCAAATTGATGGGAAAGAGGGCTATTGATGATGGCTGTGCCCTGACTCCAAAGATGGAGGCAGCAATGCTTCTGCATACTATCTGCTGGTAGCCACAGGAGGAGGGAGTGATCTTGCACTCAGATCCTGCTTATGGGATTCCCTTTGGGGCATCATGTAGGCCAATGTGAGAACAGGATGCTAGACGAAATGGGCCATTGGCCTGATCCAGCAAACTCTTCTTATGTTCTTAACACCAGTTGCTGGAAAACACAGGAGAGGGCCGTTGCTCTTGTGCTCAGATCCTGCTTGCTGGTTTCCCAAAGGCATCTGGATGGAGAGATGCCAACAGTTAGGATGCTGGACTAGATGGGCTCTGAACTTCCATTTAGGGCCACAAACTGTATCAGGAGCATATGCAAAGCCTACTACACTGAGGGCATTTTCCTGTCCTAATATGCATTAGAATGTAGCTTGGGTTGCTAAAAACACCCCCAAAACACATTTTTATTTAGTTTTGTTACAGACCTTGAAAAGCATCCACACTAAGCATGACTTTCAGTTATAATAGCTGGGAAGGGTCCCCCCCCCCCACAAGAGCACAATAAAAGTTGAAAATACACATACGTGTGGAAAGAGCCCTCCAGAAATATATTGAAATGTTGCCTTAACACCTGGAAAAAAAGACTGGATACAGCTGTATATCCAGCGCTCTTCTCAGTCCATTTCCTTGCTTCCACACAGTTGTGAACAGAAAACAATTAATAGAAATGGAGGCATCAATTTCAACTCAATATAATATAGATAAGAAGTGCAGCTAATCAGATTTTCCAGATCAGCCTTATGCCATGGCTTTCCAGTTGCTTGTATAGATGGGAAAGCGATTACCGTAGTTTTTATACTCCATTGACTTAATTTAGGGTTGGGGAACCTATGGCCCTTAATCTAGTTTCATGTGGGTGGCTAGGACAGGGAAAATCTTTTATTGCTCCTGTGTGTTATCCTAGCCAATCAGCGATCACTTTAAGAATCGAACCTAGTCAATCAATTATCACTTTAAGAATGTAATAGTTATCTTAGTCAATCAGGGATCACTTTAAGAATGTAATAGTTTTCCTGGGCCTAACCAATCAGGGATGGCTTTAGAACCTGTTTGCAAAAATCCCTGAAAAACCAGTAAAAGGTATTTCTAATCTTTTGATTCTGAGAAGGTTTTCTTCTTCTTAATATCACCCCACCACCCTCATTTTAACTCTGTATTAGGTGAAATATGCTCAACAGAGATATACTGCCATTCCTTCTAATGGCAGGGAAAATAGGAATTGGGGAAGGAGGGGGGTAGGGATGAAATGTGACAGAATCCTATCAGTCAGCCACGGTTGCATAAAGTGTGGGAGCAGCTTGTCACAGAGAAGCTTTTGTGTCAAATCAAAGAAACAGCGAGACGTACTAATCCTGTAGATTTCCATCTAATGTGGAAGCATTTTTTTTTAGCTTGCACAGACGGTAATTACAGCTGCTAGTCAACCACCCAATTTAAGCTCTGTATTTACCTATGGAAACCTTGTTTTCGTTAAACACCAGGACTGCACTGAAATTTTCTCCTGTGCTTCTCCTACCACCACCACCCTTTGTTAATTACCTGGAAAAGACATTGCACACAAAAATTACCAAGGGGGAGGCAACATTTTTTTTGTGAAATTCTCATGGGTGGAGTGTGACCTTACTTTCTGAGGTTGCCAAGAGTTGTCTGTGAGTGTCCTTTCATTCTACAAATCATCCACCCATTGCTCTGCATTCTACAGCCTTCTTGGGGATCCACACGTACAATTACAGACGCATAGAGTTGCTAGGGAACACAAAGGTCATGTAGCCCAAACCCTTAGATATCATGGCTAAAGAATCCCTGATTGATGGCCTCTGCTTAAAAACCTCCAATGAAGGAGGCTCCGCCGTCTTCCTATGTAACCTGTCCCACTGTCCAATAGCTCTTACCGTCAGAAAGCTATTCCTACAAACATCCTTAGCTGGGCTTTCCTGTAAATGTGGGGAGCAATGAATGCTCCTGACAGCTGCTCATTCTTCTTATTTTCATAAAAGTACCCCTGAAGACTCCTTAGTACAGTGGTACCTCTACTTACGAATTTAATGCGTTCCGAACGCACATTCGTAAGTTGAAAAAAATTGTAAGTCGAATCCCATAGGAATGCATTGGGAGAAACAAATCGTAAGTAGAAGCAACCCTATCTAAAAATTCGTAAGTAGAAAAAATCCTATCTAAACCGCATCCAAGATGGCGGACGGAGCTCCATTTGTAAGTAGAAACATCCGTAAGTAGAGTTATTCGTAAGTAGAGGTACCACTGTACATTCATACCTCGGTTTAAGTACGCCTCGGTTTGAGTATTTTCAGTTTAAGTACTCCGCAGACCCGTCTGGAACGGATTAATCCACTTTCCATTACTTTCAATGGGAAAGTTCGCTTCAGGTTAAGTACACTTCAGGTTAAGTACGGACGTCCGGAACCAATTACACTCATACCTCGGGTTAAGTATGCTTCAGGTTGAGTACTCCGCGGACCCGTCTGGAACAGATTAATCCACTTTCCATTACTTTCAATGGGAAAGTTCATTTCAGGTTAAGTACGCTTCACTTTAAGTACTGCATGGACCGTCTGGAATGGATTAATCCACTTTCCGTTACTTTCAATGGGAAAGTTCGCTTCAGGTTAAGTACAGACTTCCGGAACCAATTGTGTTTGTAAACCGAGGTACCACTGTACAGGAAAAATTTTCTTCATGTGATATGAAGGAAGCAATGATGGTATAGTAGCCCTTCTCATTGTGGATGTTTTGGACTACAACTCCCATCAATTCCAGCCAATGTGGTCAATGGTCAGGGGTGATGGGAATTGTAGTCCAGCAACAACTGGAGGGCACCATCTTGCTGAAGCCTGTAGGGCAGAGATACGGAAGAATTAAGATGAGGCATATTTTGGATTAATTGAAAAATGTTGCAGTGGATATTTTAATTTTTGTTCCATTAATTCTTGCTAGAACATTAGCCGTAATTGAAAATTTTGTTATAAATGAAAATTGTTGCAACACCACATATAACTACACGAAAAGCAACAGCTGCTTTGGGCCATGTTGGCTCCTTTATCTATCGGTGGAAAGATTTGAAACTCCAGGAAGGACAAATGATTCTCAGCAGTGAGAAGTGGAAAATATATTGAGGAGAAGAGCAAATGAGGCTTTTTCAGAGTGTTGCCTTGCTGAGTCAGCAGCGAGAACATGAAACAACAACCAATCTTCTCTTGCAGGCTTTTTTTTTTTAATGGCTTCATATAGATAACAAGGGGAAACAGCTTCTGCAGCACCCACTTCTGGATGCAAAAAGGAGAAGTTTTGCAGGCGCCGCTGCTAATTGACTGTCTACTTCTCTTACTTAACACAACTGACTGACAAGCCATGTTCAGGAAGGATTCCTGTATCAGAAATTCAAAGCCACTTGCGTCTAGAGGCTCAAGCTGTCCCCTAGGAAACTGATGCCAAAGCGCTTCCTCCCTCCCTCCCTCCCTCCCCCCCCTCTCTCTCTGTGTGTCTGTCTGTGTGTGTGTGTGTGTGTGTGTGTGTGTGTGTGTGTCTGTCTCATACACACACACACAGAGAGAGAGAGAGAGAGAGAGAGCCACAGCAGCTTGCAAATAAAAGCAGCAATCAAGCAATCATTAAAGCACAAATAAACAAACCTAACTTGTGACCTGCCCTGTCTGCAGAGCTTCCTTGCCTTCTTGCAGATGTCTCTTGAAAACATCCCATTCCAACTTCACTGCAGCTTTGTTTACTAAATCTGTGGGACCATCAAGTGAAAGCTTGTAGCTCTCTTGACATGTACGCTAGCAGCTGCCAGGCCTTCAGTTGCCCCCAAATGGAAAAATAAAATGTACAGAACTTGCAACTACTTTCATTTTGGTATAAAAATATGGGGCGTTTAGCATTAGCTGGGGGAAAAACTCATAAATTACGTGTGGCCAAAGGCTTGGAGGACCCTGAAAAATTCTGTCCTGTTTGGTGGGATCTCATATCACGTACAGTACAACAAAAGCAGACACACAGAACTCCCTCTCCATGACACAATGTGAAATTTGGCTTTCTTAATCATAGAATTGTAGAGTCGGAAGGGATTCCCAAGGATGGTCTTAAGTACTTGACCAACCTAATATTAAGTCCTCTTAGGTCCTCTTCCTATGGAGAGGAAAAAGGATGTTCCCTGGCAGCTGCCACTGCCATCGTTGTCATCACACAGGAGAAGCACCCACTCACCCTCTTTCCTGAGCTCAATGGCAGTGCTGGTGGGGGAAATAGGGACATTACAGGATCAAATCAGAAGCTGGGATGGCTTTTGTAATTCCAGGACTATCCCTGGAAATTCAGGACACTTTGGAGCTGTGCTGTATCTTTGGACTTTTGTTCTTCTAGGCCAGGGGCCAGCAAACTTTTTCAGCAGGGGGCCGGTATGCTGTCCCTCAGACCTCGTGGGGGGCCAGACTATATTTTGAAAAAGAAAAAAATATGAAAGAATTCCTATGCCCCACAAATAACCCAGAGATGCATTTTAAATAAAAGCACACATTCTACTCATGTAAAAACATACTGATTCCCAGACCATCCGCGGGCCCCCCTATCCATGTTCTAGGCTGTGATGCTTTACGGTTTAGATATTCGATAATTTGTTTGCTTTTTCTTATATATATATATTTGCACTTCTTTTTGTTAATAAATCGTGTGTGTGTAATTGTAGAGTTGGGAGGGACCCTAGGGGTCAGCTAGGAATCACATCTAACTGGAATTTAGGAATCACAGTTACAGGTATAGGTATTGTTCAAGGAGGCAGGTCAGCGGGGACGGGATGTTTCTGGAGAGAGAGAGAGAGAGAGAGAGAGAGAGAGAGAGAGAGAGAGAGAGAGAGAGATGAATCAAGAAAGGGGGGAGATGAACTGACAGACATGCAGCAAAGAAACCCCCAAAGGAAAATGTACGGTAGCCAGTTCCAACAGTCTCTCTCTCTCTCTCTCTCTCTCTCTCTCTCTCTCTCTCTCTTGCAAATGCTGTGTTTGATGTTCCCTCAATGGCACTTGAGGACTGCTATCCCTGGGGGATGAGTAAGAGGATTGCTGCTGCTTCTGAATGCATTTAAAACAGCCGCTTTGCCTTTGGAGCTCCAACTTTCATTTCCTTTCATGGTCGCCTCTTCTTATGGATGAACTGCCCCCCCCCCTTCCTTCAGTTACTTCTCACTTTGCTGGGTGAGTCTCAGAACTCAAGGTGGAGAAGTGGCTGGGCTTCCCATGATGACAATGACTTTTTCTCCCCTTAGAATCATAGGATTCTAGAGTTAGAAGAAACCCTGAGGATCATTACCGTAGTCCCATCCCCTGCAAGGCAGGAATAGGCAGTTAGGGAATCAAACTTGCAACCTTGCTGTTATCAGCACCACACTCTAATCAACTGAGCTATGCAGGCTGACGAAGGCTTTAGATCCTTCTCAGCCCATACATAGTTAAAGCCGAGACAGATGTGAGAAGAGAGTAGAATCCGAAAGTATTTGAATGTGGTTTGTTTTCTCCTTTTGAGAGGCTGAGGAAGAGAGTGTCCCTATAGCTGCCACAGAGCTGCTTTGACCTCCGCTCGTTCTTCATTTCTTGTTTTCTGCAAGAAATGGAGTAGCAAGGACATCACAGAGCCACACAAAGGAAACTTCAGAAGTCTTTGTTCTCATCAGTAAAGAAAGAACATTCAAAGGATGGCGTGACCTTAAGGAACACAAACAGGTGAATGGACCGTATGGACATATCTATTGTAAGAGGTGTGTTGATGATGTGTTGATGGTCATGCTGTGGAATCTCAGAGGGACTGCACCAATGGAGGGAAAAAAATCCTGCCATTGACACAGTGGCTCCAATCATATAGGGAGTGGGCAGGATCACAGGTGGTTGTGGGTGAAATGTTATCCTGAATAGACAGTCAAGAACTTACATTTTGGCTGCATTCATGTGGCAGTGCATTTCTTTCCCCTGATCATTCTCTAACTGTGAATTTCTGCATTATATTCTAAAGAATCCTAGAAATGTAGAGTTGGATAGGAACCCCAAAGTCATCTAGCCCAACTCCCTCTACCAATGCAAGAACCACAGTGAAAGAATTCCTGAAAATGGGCATCTAACCTCTGTTTAGAAACCTCCAACAATGGAGAATCTACCACTTTCCAAGGTCATCCACTCTCAATCGACTCTTACCCTCAGAAACGTCTACCTAATGTTCAGTCGGAATCTCCTTTCTTGCCATTTGAATCCATCGGTTCAGGTTTCACACGACGTATAAGCCACTTCCAGAAAACTAATGGAATGTGCCACATGTTTACCACTCATTTCCATGCTGTTTGATTATTATTATTTTTTAAAAAAAGTGTTTGCAGCCCCCTTGACTCAGAAAACCACAGGAGCAAAATGGCGAGATTTGGGGTGGTATACCAACCTACAGTTATGTCCTGCTGTTTTCATGGGGGAAGAGAAGCAGGCATGTGCAGCAAGGGGGGGGAGTAGTGGCATTGTCCAATGATGTCTGTTGTGTCACATCACGTCCACTGCTGTGAATGAAATGTAGCACAATATGCCAGGTCAAAAAGCCACAGATCCATAATGCAACAAGTACTGCAGTGTAAAAGGAACATTAGAAAGTGGGAAAGAAGCACTAGCATTAGAATCAGGAAATAATAATAATAATAATAATAATAATAATAATAATAATAATAATAATTTATTTGTATCCCGCCCATCTGGCTGGGTTTCCCCAGCCACTCTGGGCGGCTTCCAACAAAAATTTAAAATACATTAAAATGTCACACATTAAAAACTTCCCTGAACAGGGCTGCCTTCAGATGTCTTCTAAATGTCAGGTAGTTATTTATCTCTTTGACCTCTGATGGGAGGGCGTTCCACAGGGTGGGTGCCACTACTGAGAAGGCCCTCTGCCTGGTTCCCTGTAGCTTTGTTTCTCGCAGTGAGGGAAACGCCAGAAGGCCCTCGGCGCTGGACTTCAGTGTCCGGGCTGAACGATGGGGGTGGAGACGCTCCTTGCAGCAATTCAATATGGAGAGCCAGTGATGGTGCAATGTTGTTGTTGTTGTTGTTGTTGTTGTTGCTGCTGCTGCTGCTGCTGCTTACCACCCTTCATCCAAAGATCCCAGGGCAGTTCACACACAAAAAAGTGAAGTGAGAACATAAAATCCAAAATAAAACAAACTAATAACCCACCTCCCACAAACATGATTAAAAAGCCATAGAATGTTAATAAGACGAACTCCTGGTTGAAGAGTAACCTTTTTGTCTGGCTCCTAAAGATAAGTAACGAAGGTGCCAGCCAGGCAAGCCTCCATGGGGAGAGCAGTCCACAAAGGGAGCCACCACAGAAAAGGCCCGTTCTCGTGTTGCCTCCAGACCTGAAAGCACATGAAAGAAAGGACACAGATGGTGATTGCAGGGTCCAGGTCTGTTCATATGGTGAGAGGTGGTCCTTGAGGTATCGTGGTCTTGAGCTGTTTGGGGCTTTATAGGTCAAAACCAGCACTTTGAATTGGAAACCAATTGGCAGCCAGTGGCAGGACTGGTGTAATATGTCCAAATTGCCTAGCTGCTAACAGATAACGGGCGATGTCTTCCACATGTAGTGGATACAAAGTCTATTTACGTATGGGACCTTTCTTTAAATTACACTTTAAATTACCGTTCTGTGTGTTCTTTAAACTTTGCCTTTTGGGTTTCTTAAAATACTTATAACAAGCAATCCCTGTGCACCCCCAAAGAACATTCCATGCATTTGCAATGTAAATGTTACAGTCCAATATCAAGCAGGTTTGTATAATAGTTTAGTTGATTATATCACTTAAGTGTCTTCCCATCTGAACAGATGGTTCCAGGGTGAGCCATCGGTAGCTGGTGGTGAGGAGACAACATTGTTCTTTCTAATGTGCTGAATAAATGTAGGCTACGCAGTTTCAAAATGTTCCTTGTGTTCCTTGGTGCTCTAAAATGCCTTGTTAGCTTCTCCGCAAAAGCTAAATTCAATAGCCTACTCCACCATGCCTCTAAAGTTAAGTTAGCGGCTGCTTTCCTATATAGAGTTAATAAATTTCCAGCTGCATTTCCTTTTTATGGTTAACTGGAATGTTGTGAACTGTTACGAGTGTTTCGGCTGTATTTTATAATATCCTGTTTATTTTTGTTTTGTATGTGCATTTTTACGGAAACTGCCTTGGGATCTGTTGGACACAAAAGCGTCAGTATTTGACATATAGGAATTTGGAATCAAAATTTAAAAATAAGCATCAGATTCTTCTTCTTTGAATATGACAAAAAAAATCTGGAGGGAAAACTTGTCTGGCTTTAAAAGCTTTGGATTAGCATGTTGCTCTATCACACACAAACACACACACACACACACACACACACACACACACTGTGTGTGTGTGTGTGTGTGTGTGTGAGAGATTTGGGGAATTCTTCCTATCTTTAACTTCTCTTTTTTCCAGCTGTAGCAAGATGACTAAAAAGTCACACCATTAGGGTCAGAGCAAGTCCACAGCATAGGCCTACTCTGGTTATCTCCAGTTTGGACTATTGCAATACACTCTACGTGGAGCTACCTTTGAAGGCTACCTGGTGACTACAACTAATCCAGAATGCAGCAGCTAGACTGGTGATTGGGAGTGGCTGCCAAGACCATATAACAGTGGTCCTGAAAGACCTACATTAGCTCCCAAATGTTTCCAAATACAATTAAGTGTTGGTGCTGACCTTTAAAGCCCTAAATGGTCTCGGTCTTGCATACTTGAAGGGGCGTCTCCACCCCCACCATTCAGCCTGGACACTGAGGTCCAGCGCCGAGGGCCTTCTGGCGGTTCCCTCGCTGCAAGAAGTGAGGTTACAGGGAACCGGGCAGAGGGCCTCTCAGTAGTGGCATCCACCCTGTGGAACGCCCTCCCATCAGATGTCAAAGAAATAAACAACTATCTGACTTTTAGAAGACTTCTGAAGGCAGCTCTGTTTAGGGAAGTTTTTAATGTTTGATGTTTTGTTGCATTATTTATTATTATTATTATTATTATTATTATTATTATTATTATTATTATCATTCTGCTGGGAGCTGCTCAAAGTGGCTGGAGAAACCAGATGGGCGGGGTATAAATAATAATATTTATCATCATCATCATCATCATCATCATAGAATTGTAGAGCTGGTTATATAGTATAACCCCCTGCAAAACAAACAGGAATCACAACTAAAGAATCCCTGACAGATGGCCATCCAGCCTTTGCTTAAAAACTTCCAGAGAAGTAGAGTCCACCACCTGATGGGGGAGTCCATTCCACTACTGAACAGTGCTTACCATCAGAAAGTTCTTCCTAAGGTTTAGTCTCTTTTCTTGTCATTTAAATCCATTGGTTTGAGTCTTCTCCTCTGGAGCAGCAGAAAACAAGCTTGCTCCATCTTCCATGGGGCAGCCATTTAGATAGCTGAAGACGCCCATCTTGCCACCTCTCTGTCTTCTCTTCTCCAGGTTAAGCATACCCAACTCCCTCGACTGTTCCTCATAAGGAATTCCCTCAAATGCCAAATGGTAGCTCTGCGAGCAGAAAACTACAGCTTCTCGGATTATTTGGGGGAAGTCATGTGCATTAGTTGTGCTTTATATGCATGCTACGGTATGTATCTCAGTCAGTGGCCCTGGAGTTGCTGTTCTCTCACTCTCTTGTCCTGAACTGGGCCTTTGATATATGTGGGGAGTTGACATGGAACAGATGAAGAGATTGCCGGTCGCCAGAAGGTTGTTTGCTCTTCGTTCCTCTGTGCCAGCCTCAGTTAGACATTTCATTTCGGCAGCAAACTGCCTTATTCTTCACACTGGACTTCGGCTGTGCTATTGTAAGGTTGGCAGGGGGGGTTGTTCAGTCCTCCCCCCCCATGCCCACTGTTGCAGGCAAAGTGTGCCTGACATGAGCTCCGCAAGCTGTTTCCCAACAGGAGTCAGCTTTGAAAGAGTAGCCTTCACATCATCACTCCCTTTCCAGAGAGAGGACAAGGAAACCCCTGGTGTTAATTTGTCACAACATTTTGAATGCTTACTCGCTTCAAAATGAATTAGCAATTTGGCTGATTGCCGCAGTATCAATCCTAACAAATAGAAAGCATTCCAGAATCTCCATGATCCCAAAGTCTGGCAACGACGCTGGAAATGTGGCTTCTTACCATTTCAATGGCATTGCTTAACCTAAGCCTTTAACTGCAGTCATGGTGAAATAAGTAAACCTCTTCATGACAGCCTAAGTCTTTGAAGGATTCCAATGCCTCCAGGGCTTTCTCGGAGAAAGCCCACTTTTTCGTTTTTTTCTCCCCAAATCCTTTTATTTATTTAAAAAACAAACCTTTATTTGAAGGGGCAAGAAATGATGACACAGGCAGGGCTGTCTTAACCATATCTAGCGCCCTGGTGCCAAGATCCCTCCAGTGCCCCCCGTGAGTGAGGCAGGCAGGAGGGGCGCGCGGGGAGCTGAGAGGCGCAGAGGTGGCAGCCCCAGGCTCGCGCTCCCTGCGCGCCTCTGGAGAGCGGCCTGAAGGCGCGGCAGAGGCGGCCTGAAGCCACTCAACAGCAGAGGCACGCGGAGACAGACACCAGCGTTCTGTGCCCCTTCCGCGCCCCTGATGGCCAGGCACCCTGGCGCCTTGCGCCACCCAGCCCGGGCCTAGGGAAGGCCCTGGACACAGATATAAAAAACAGTACACGAGACAACAGATGGTTGAATACACTGGCATCCGGTTATATATCCAGCAAGTAAGGCTGCTCCCCTTGCCCAGGGGGATGGTGTTGTGGGCAGGCCACGCACTCTCCCCATACACAGCGGGGGCATGGCAGTACCCCCATGTCATAGGGGAGTCCCGGCTGCGTCACACCCCCGGCCAACCAATCCGGTCGGTCGGGGGGGGCGTAGTTTATGGTATTTAAGCAGCCACGCAGCCGGGTTCTCCCTCTTGGTTCCTGCTTCAGCAGATCTCCCGCCCTCCCGCCCTTTTTTCATGCATTTGACATCTCACCCTCGCTATGGACCACAGTTGGTTGCCTGTTGAGGGGGCCTGGTAGGAATTTTCCACTTGGCAAATTGGCACCAGCCATGTGGCTTTTGCCTACTGTAACAGAATGTCCTCCCTCTCTATTACTAAAAAGGCGACACAGGAATCCAGGGGGGAAACCACCCTCCCTCTTCTTCCGCCTTAAGATAAACCCCTTTTACTTGTGGGGTTCTTAGTAAAGAGAGTCTTCCAACTTACGTGGCCTGGTATCATGAGAAACTCTAGGCTGTTTGACGGAATAACCTCCTGCCTACAGTAAAGGGTCTCACTCAGTTTGATTCCCCACTGCAACAGTTTGCCCTTTCCACTCTGGCAACTTTGTAGCACCCCAGGTTATCCTCCTAAGCCTCCTCAGTGTAACTCTAAGACACAAACTGTTGCCTCTATTCCCGAGGTAAGTTTTGTCCTCTATTGAGCCACCACTTCTGTGAGTTTAGATACCCAGCTGGAATAACTAAGCACATCCACTAACATTTAAGAAAGCTTTATTTAGACTTGATGACTTTTAAACACGTAATGGTTTCAGGTGTACAGGCTCTTGGATCATATTCTTAGTTTCAATTAACAATGGCTAGATAATATAATTCAATTAAACTCCTCAGAACACTTTAAGATCTCCTACGCCTACCCACACTCTCCCTCACTCCCACAACCCTCTCCACCGAATTAACTGCCTCCCATTCCTTTTAAACTCATGGCAGTCCCGCCCCTCAGGAATGGAATGCGTCATTTATCCAGGAGGTTGGGGTTTAACTCTCTGCACCCTGGAGTTCTTTTGCCCACCAGGTCAATCCGTCACACCTACCTCATAGCAATCATCACAACTTTGTAAGGTTTGGCAGTTAGGCACTGGTAAAACGTGGTTCATGGGAGGGGAGGTCGTGGCCATCTGTTAAAGGGATTTGGGGGTGTGGATCTCGTCTGAAGCCCAGGTATGGGCTAGGGCCATGGCACGACCCCATCGGGGACCCTGGGGGAGCTCTCAGTTGATGTACATCAACAGGGCTCCCCCTACTGGTGGTTGAACCTTACTGAACTGCCTGCATGGGAGGAGTCAGATACAGTCGGTTCAATTCTAATGCCTAAGCCAATACCACTCACATTCTGTAACCAATAAAGTTGTGGCCTTAATTAGCTTGGCCATTAACCTAAAATACTGGTGTCCATGTGTTTTATTATGCAGCAAATGGGGGGGGGGCCCTCAGGACCCTGACACGCAATGTGACTATACTTCAAGGAATTAGTGTCAAGGCATTTTAATTCAGGACAAATGCCTTGTCTTTGTTTATTTCATGTCATTCACTACTAAAGTCAGCATGCTCATAGTCAATGTGGGGCACCCCTCCAAATGCCCCCCAAAAAACCCTTTAAGTAGCACAATTGCTAGACTTTGCATATGGGGGAGGTGGTGAACACCAAATGCAAACATGCATCGGTTCTTGTTGGAAGGGATGGTGTCACTTCTGCAAGGACCCCATTTGAGTTTATTGTGGCTCTGTGAATATTTCCCATGGAACAAAGGGAGGGCTTTCTTTCCACTCCACTCAGTGTTCCTATGCAAAGGGAAGGATCCTCACCCTCCAAGAACTGACACAGAATCATAGGATCATAGAGTTACAGAGTTCGGAGGGAGCCAACGGTTCATCCACTCCAATTCCTGCAATGCAAAAATCACAGGTAAAGAATCCCCAACAGCTGTCCATCCAACCTCCCTTTGAAAACCTCCAGTGAAGGAGAGACCACTGTTTTCTCAGGTAGCCCATTCCACTGTCAAACGTTTAGTCAGAATCTCCTTTCTTGCCAATTGAATCCATTGGTTTGGGTCCTACCTTCTGGAACAGGAGAAAACAAGCTTGCTCCATCTTCCATATCCTTCAGATATTTGAAGATGGCTACTGTATCACCTCTTAGTCTTCTCTTATCCAGACTAAACATACCAAACTCCCTTAACCATTCCTCACAAGACCTGTTGAAATATACTCAGAGTCGAGAGTGAATTTCATGCTCTTTATTCAGCTTGTAGTAGCAATAGAGGAAGAAGAGAAGAATGGCTCTTCCCCAAAAAATGTCTGCTTACCGGTATATACATTGTTTACACAATGGGCCTTGCATGATTGGCTACTTCAGGGCTGCACCTGTGGGCCAATCAGGTTGCGGATTGACTTCTGCCAGCAGCCTGATTGGCTGCTCCTGCAGGCCAATCAGGTTGCTGATTCACTTCCACCTGGAGCTGGATTGGGTGGCTCCTGCGGACCAATCAGACTGCTGCATTCTGGATCCTATTGTTCTAGGATTCAGCTCAGTACATAACACCTGTAATCATCTTGGTCACCTTCTTCTGCACGCCTCCCAGCATGTCAATATACCTCTTAAACTTTGGTATGCTCAAAACTAGACACAGGACTCCAGGTGGCCAAGGCAGAATAGAGTGGTACTCTTGCTTCCCTGGATCTGGACACAAGACTGCAGATCTTTAAGAGTGCTGCTGCTGAAATTCCAATTGATTTGATAGATGTATGCTAGAAGGAAGGGGTCAGGGGAAACCAGTTGCCCTGCCTTATACAAGTGCTTCTGCTAGTGCAAAGCCACTGTTGGAAACACAACCCTATGTCTCAAATGGTCACAACAAATGTCATCCCAGGCTCTCAGTGCCCAAGGTAGGAAGAAATCCTGCTATAAATAAAAGCATGCAGCCAAGCAGGAAAGCTGGATCCATTATCACTCAGCTAATAATATTGGAAAAGGCAGGTGAAGCTGCAGGAAGAGAAAGAGATCTATGGTTGGAAGTGCAGCTGGCTGACTAGGTAGCCAACTTATGAAAGGTCATAAGAGCCCCATGTACAGAGAAGGTCCATGAGAGTTTTGGTGATAAGACCAATAATTGGAAGTGAAAAGGACAAGAAAGTTGCTTCTCTGCCCCCCCCCCCAAGCTGCAAATTTCACCTTTCTGGATACATTTAGCACATCTGATTGCTGCTAGGTAGAATTACCTACCTTCTCTTTCTGACTTGCTCTCGACACTCCCCCCCCCCCTTCCAAGACCTGGACAAAATGCTTATCCTAACAGCCCAACAACGATGAAAATTCTAAGAATTATTAATATGGCTGCTGGCAGCAGCTGAGATGTCCACAGCACAACATAGAGGACTTTGTAGAGCTTGCAAATATCTCTGTGTTACAAAAATGTAAGGGACCTGGGCACTGCAGAAACAATATAAAGGTTTCCAAAGGCTTAGAAGACCCAGAACATTGTTATACTGTGTGGAGGGACTTATCATTTATACCAACACAACTAAACTCCAGGGTTCTTGAAAACTGAGAATGTGAGAAATATGGACCTCTTAATGTTTCTTCAAGCTGAATGGTGGAAGATTCGGGGCGTCATTGCTTAAGTAATTCTTCCTGCCCTGGAGAAGCCAATGGCCAACTTGGATAGGCTGAACTAGACCAGTTATGGAATGTTCTTCACACAGAGGCTGCAGGTGCATGGCACAGCACATGGAGGCAATGGTCAGCCGTTCTTGAGATCCAAGAGGCATCTGGACTGCTGGTTAATCCAGCAGCACCTTCCCCATGGCAGGGACCAGGGGGAAACGTCCCAAAATCCAATCCCTGGCATCTCTCAAGTAGGACTGGGAAAGAACCCTGGCCTGAAACCATGGAGAGCCACTGCCACTCAGGGTAGGAAATGCTGAGTTTGATGGACCATAGAATTGTAGAGCTGGAAGGGAACCCAAGGGTCAACTTCTCCAACCCCTTGCAATGCATGAACCACAGCTAAAGAATCCCTGGCAGATGGCCATCTGCCCTCTGTTTAACAACCTCCAATGAAGTAGAATCTGCCACCTTCCAAGGGTGTCCATTCAACAGTCAAACAGCTCTGACCATCAGAAATCTCTTCTTAATGCCTTTTGTCAGAATCTCCTTGTTTTGTCATTTGAATTCATCGGTTTAGGTCCTCACTTCTGGAGAGGCCAAAACCAAGCTTGCCCTGCCTTCCATGTGACAGCCCTTCAAATATTTGACAATGGCTATCATATAACCTCTTCCCCAGGCTATCATGTCTCCTTTTCTCCAGGCTAAACAGTGTATGTAGACCAGTGTATGGCTCTTTCCTACGTCCTCATTGTGGCATCTGCTGTGGCCTTGAGATTCTGCCATTCTAACGAGAGCAAGGAAGGTAACAGAGCAGAGTTCAGGGCCTGTTGGAATTGATAATAAGGGATTCAAACGGCTGTTTACAGCTGCTCCTAATATATGAGCCACAGAGAACACCTGAGCCGGACTCAACAGCTGGAGCCTCTGTGACTGGCCATCCACAAATATTATTAAATGTGGAAGGGATGAGAGAAACACACACACACAGAGAGAGATCCCTCTGGTACATCAGCTGCTTCAACTGGGCTTTCTGCTTATTTTTATCTCTGATGGAGGTGATTTCCGAGCCATTGCCCAGCTTCCATCTTGAATACTTCTGCTACGGAAAAGCCAGGAAAGACAAATTTGTTTGTAGATCTTTTATCAATCTCATTCCCATCATATGCATTTTGTTTCAGTTATGCGCCATCCAGGAGAAATTCAATTCTGTGTTTAAAGGTGAACAGAATCTACCTAATTGGCACAGCTAAAGCTATTGCTCCAGCTGTGCCCTTCCCTCGAGATGTCTGATTTGGCCACAGTGACACACGCCTGAGTTACATCCAGTTTGAATTACTGTAACACGCTCTACATAGGGCTGCCTTTGAAAAGTGCTCAGGAGCTTCAGCTGGCTCAAAGAGCTGCAGCCAGATTGTTCACAGAGGCTGGTCATAGGGAGCATACGACTCTGTTTCCAGGCACAAAGTGCTGGTTATGAGCTATGTATAAGCCCAGGCTATCTGAAGGACCATATTCTCCCATATGGACCCATATGGACTCTGAAATCTTCAAGGGAGGACCATCTATCAGTACCACCACCCTTACAGGCAGGCTTGGTTGGGACATGGGAGAGGGCCTTCTCAGTAGCTGTTCCCAGACTTTGGAACTTCCTCCCTAGAGTTGTTAGACTGGCTCCGTCCTTGTTGTCCATCTGTTGGCAGGTGAAGACTTTCGTATAGACTTCAGAGAATTGCCTAAGGCAGGCATCCCCAAACTGCGGCCCTCCAGATATTTTGGCCTACAACTCCCATGATCCCTAGCTAGCAGGACCAGTGGTCGGGGAAGATGGGAATTGTAGTCCAAAACATCTGGAGGGCCGAAGTTTGGGGATGCCTGGCCTAAGGAAAGGGCTGGAGCTGTGGTGCTTTTATTGTAATTATCTGTATGTTTAAATAGACCTTATATATAGGAACAGCAGGGAGAGAGAGTGGGAGAGAAGAGAAGATATGAGAGAGAATCCATTGGTTTGGGTTCTTCCCAAACAGAAAACAGACCTGCAGCATCTTCCATGTGACAGCCCTTCAGGTATTTGTAGGTGGTTCTCATATCACATCTCAGTCTCCTCTTCTCCAGGCTAAACATCCCCAACTCCACCAACTGTTCCTTATAAGGCTTGGCTTC
This sequence comes from Zootoca vivipara, assembly GCF_963506605.1. Lineage (NCBI taxonomy): Eukaryota > Metazoa > Chordata > Lepidosauria > Squamata > Lacertidae > Zootoca > Zootoca vivipara. The sequence goes on from NC_083281.1 coordinate 73,239,980, forward strand.
CAGGCCCTTGATCATCTTGGTCTCCTTCATGTAGTTCCATTTGTTAAACTCTTGATCTGTGATGGTCTGATGACTAGGCATAAATGACTCTGAATCTGCATTGCCGATTCTGCCTGAAGTCAAGGGGCAGAGTAGGTGGCCCCTAAGGTACCAGTGAAAGCTGTGATCCTGTGGCTGACATGGAGATGCATTAGAGGCTGAATGTGAAGGCGCACACAAACAGGCCTTAACCTCCATAGTGCAGATGGGGCCCAAATCCTGTTATATAGAACACAGGTGGCAGGACCTACTTCTGCATAGAAGGTTTTTTTTTTCCTGTAACAGATTTTCCTAAAGTCCCAATTCCCTGTGCTTTTTCAAGAGTTCTTCCCACCCCTGTGCAAAAGTCAAAGTGACAGCTGGTAGGAGGGGAAGAAGTGTGTGAGAGAGGGGCAGGGGGGAGTCAGCCAGTGCTGAACACTAAAAGTTACCCAATAGGGAAAGGAACACATGTCGCTGTTTTGCAGGGCCTTGGGAGACCTTTACAAAAATGCAGTTTCCACACAGGAAGATCACAAGGGAGGAGAGGAACACACAGACAGACAGGAATGGCATGCTTTTGCCCTCACTGCAGGATTAATGATCATCTAAAGTTTAGAGTCTAAGCCATCGCCAGCTGCTGCTCCCCCACCTTCAGCCTTGCCATTTCCAGTGACAGGATTTCCCCAAACTCCCTTGGAACATGTTCCACTTACCAGCTGACTGCTAGCGCTGCTTTGCAAAGCAAGCCTGGGATTTAGAAGAGGCATAAGAGGAAAGCAGCCCCATTATCCCATAAAGTTGCATTTTTGCTGCTATTCGGCAGAAATAATTCAAACAGGATTTACTTCTTCAGGCAATGCAGAGTTGAACTATGTAACTCCCTCCCATGGGAGGCAGTGAAGACCACCAGCTTGGATGGCTTTCAAAGAGGACTGGACAGATTCATGGAGGAGGAGGAGGTTCTCTGCCTCAGTGGTCAGAGGCAGGGGTGCTTCTGAATACCAGTTGCTGGAAACTGCAGGGAGTGTGGAGTGCTCTTGTGCTCAGATCCAGCAGCCATTGTCCTGATCCAACACTCAATCTCTTTATTATAATCCAGTAGGCTCCTCTTAAATTCTTATGGTTTGGTCTATGGCAGGCATAGGCAAACTCGGCCTTCCAGATGTTTGGGGATGACAATTCCCATCATCCCTGACCACCGGTCCTGTTAGCTAGGGATCATGGGAGTTGTAGTCCAAAAAACATTTGGCAAGCTGAGTTTGCCTATGCCTGGTCTATGGGGCTTCCATGTGAACCCTGAGGCTGGCTGATTCTGCTCTGTTGACCTTTAAAGCCCTAAATGGCCTCGGTCCTGTATACCTGAAGGAGCATCTCCACCCCCATCATTCAGCCCAGACACTGAGATCCAGTGCCGAGGGCCTTCTGGCGGTTCCCTCATTGCACCCGCCCTGTGGAACACTTCCAACAGATCTCAAGGAAATAAGCAGCTATCCTACTTTTAAAAGACATCTAAAGGCAGCCCTGTTTAGGGAAGTTTTTGATATTTAATGCTGTATTGTTTTAATATTTGATTGGGAGCCACCCAGAGTGGCTGGGGAGACTCAGCCAGCTGGGAAGGGTACAGATAATATATATATATATATATATTTAAAAAAGTCCTCTGAGCTCTAAATCTGGCATCTCACAGATTTTCACAAATAATAATAATAATAATAATAATAATAATAATAATAATAATAATATTTATACCCCGCCCATCTGGCTGGGTTTCCCCAGCCACTCTGGGCGGCTTCCAACAGAAACATTAGAATACACTAATTTCTTAAACATTAAAAGCCTCCCTAAACAGGGCTGCCTTCAGATGTCTTCTAAAAATCTGGTAGCTATTTTCCTTTTTGACATCTGATGGGAGGGCGTTCCACAGGGCAGGCGCCACCACCGAGAAGGCCCTCTGCCTGTTTGGGGTAATACAGGGGGAAAGCCCATTTTTCAGCAAGTTATTTCACCATTCCTGGGGGGAAATGCCCATCCACATTGGACCTTACTTGTTCCCAGTGCTGTCTAAGTATAGCCAGATCTCGTAGGCTATGTTGTAGCATGACCTCATCCCCTTCACTGTGTGATACCTGATTGGACGAGATTGCACCTATTGACTCCAAAGCCCCCACTGCTACCAGCCTGGTAGGCATGATTTCACCCATAACGAGTCTCAGAATAAGCTAACTTTTGTTACGGTGGTGTGGGTTGTCTCCTTAAGCACAGAAAAACAGTGCAGTTTCTCTGTGCTGCTGCTAGGGTGATACAGCATTCGTGTCCTGGCTCTCACAGGATGGTGAAGATCTCAAACGTAGAGTACAATTTCTGCCAAAATCTGTAATGTTCAGATCAGTACAGCACACAGGCAAAATAGGGTCCAAAAGCACAACACTTGTAAGCAGTCTACGACATTGATACAAGTGGCATGCCCCCCCCCTCGGGTCCTGTTATATGGGACCGGGGTAGACCCTACTTCAGCAGGGCAAAAAAAGTTGTCATTTGGACTAGACGAGCATAGGAGAATGCCTTCTGGAGGGCTGAACCGGAGCTGTCTTGTTCATGCCTGCCCTGGTGCCTCTCTGACTTGGCAATGGAAGAAGCAACAGAGATTACTGTACTCTGAACCAGAGTGGGTGGTGGAAAGTTGCAGGAAAGTTGCAAGAAAGGAGATTCTGTCCGAACATCAGGAAGAACGTTATGGCAGTATGATCTGTTCAAGAGTGGAACAGACATCCTCGGAAGGTGGTGGACTCTCCTTCATGAGAGGTTTGAAAGCAGAGGTTCGGTGACCATCAACCATGGATGCTTTAGTTGAGATGCCTGCATTGCAGGAGGTTGAAGTAGAATCAGGGATCAGCAAACTTTTTCAGCAGGGGGCCGGTCCACTGTCCCTCAGACCTTGTGAGGGGCCGGACTATATTTTGGAAAAAAAATATATGAAAGAATTCCTATGCCCCACAAATAACCCAGAGATGCATTTTAAATAAAAGGACACATTTTACTCATGTAAAAATCATGCTGATTCCCGGACCATCTGCGGGCCGGATTTAGAAGGTGATTGGGCCGCATCCGGCCCCCGGGCCTTAGTTTGGGAACCCTGAAGTAGATGGTCCTCAGGACTCAGGATCCCTTTCAACTTTACAATTCTATGCTTCCCTGAGTTGATGGGCTAGGGATGAGTTCTGGCAGTGCCCGAGGGGGTGAAGTGGGTGCAGAATGCCTGGGTGATGTAAGAGGGGACAGAGTAGAGTGCTGGGGGGTTGCACTGCTGGGACCCTCCCAGGATCCAACTCCTCATCTGTGACTGCCTCCCAGGGAGACTGCTCTGTCTCTCGAGGCCCTGACATGATGTTTATTCATGACTCGTGGCAATTTGGAGTGAGGAGCTGTCCAAAAGCAGGGTGGGGGGAAACGCAGGTGCAGAAAAAGGAGGCTGAAGAGGTCAGCCCTCACTCTAAAACTAGATGCCCTCCACATGCCATGACAGATGGAGTTATTGTGCCAGGCACAGCAAAACAAAGAGCTGGGGTGGGGGCGGGGTAAGAAATTTGTGTTGGTGTGCCTGACTCAGCTGTGGAGAGAAGTCATTGCTACAAACATCAGAGCCATCTCAGTCCACCATGGGCTCGAAAAGACCCCAGTGATCACAAGACATTTCAAAGAGCAGGTGTAAAGTGTGCTTTCTGGTTTGGGCTTTAAAACACACGCACACACACACACACACACGCAGCATGCTCCTTCAAAGGTTAAATCCTTCAAATCCCATTGATTTAAATAGGGCGAGCTTAATTCTCCCCTTGAGATCAATGGAGCTTGAAAGCTGGACATTGACAAAGTTGTGTCCATGGTGATTTTTAGGAAAGGAGCAGCTGGACAGCCTGAATGTTGTGAAAGGAACAAAAACTTAGCACAACAATCATATATATATGAACACACCATTCAATCACTCAACGCCCTAAATTGCTCAGGTCCCAAATAACTTAAAGACTGCCTCCTTCTCTATATACCAGGCTTCCCCAAACTTCGGCCCTCCAGATGTTTTGGACTACAATGCCCATCTTCCCCAACCACTGGAAAATTTGATTTACCTCTTAATGCAGGCATAGGCAAACTTGGCCCTCCAGATGTTTTGGGACTACAACTCCCATCTTCCCCGACCACTGGTCCTGTTAGCTAGGGATCATGGGAGTTGTAGGCCAAAACATCTGGAGGGCCGCAGTTTGGGGATGCCTGCTATAGACTGTCTCAGTTGTAAGGTCAGCAGAGGGGGGCCTCTTGATAGTTCCACTGCGACCCCATATTTTTTTGGGGGGGTTGCATGGCCCAATAGAAGGTCTTTTCTGTGGCAGCCCCTAAACTGCGGAACTCTCCACAGTGGTGCACCTGGAACTTTCTATATACAGTATAGGTTTTTGTCATATGCTGAAAATGCACCTGTCTTTGACATTCAACTTGCATATGTTTGGGGCCCAGCTTTTTATTGTCTGTGTAATCTGTTTTAAACTGTTTTTAAGGTTGTATTTTTAAATTCCTGCAACCTGCCCAGGGACTTTGTTCTGAATGGTAGGTTTAGAAAAACCTATATTATTATTATTATCATCATCATCATCATCATCATCATTATTATCATTATTATTATTATTACAGTGGTACCTCGGTTTATGAACACAATTCGTTCCGGAAGTCTGTTCATAAACTGAAGCGTTCATAAACTGAAGCGAACTTTCCCATTGAAAGTAATGGAAAGTGAATTAATCCGTTCCAGATGGGTCCGCGGCGTTCGTAAACCGAAAATTTGTAAACCGAGGTTCCACTGTATTCCAATCTACAGTTAAAACTGGAGGTGGATAATTGTGGGGTTCTGATGCTCACATCATATTTGTAGCAAGCATTAGAGGACACCAACATTTGTATTTCTAGCCAGGAGATGGGGGCTTTAGTAGTGTCACTCCAATATAAACTGAGGCAAGAGGAAGTGGAAAGACACATTTACCTGCCCCCACCCCACCCCGGGGCCACCCTTAAACCCCCTAATTCCTAATGCATTCCTACCATCCGATGGGTGTCTTATAAGGTGGGCACCTTGCAAGTTCAAAATAAATCCTTCACTGCATCCTGCAAAGGCCACAATTTTATTATTCCAACCCAGACATAATCCATCTGGCATTAAGAAAGAACAGAAATGCAAGTTGGGAAGAATCTAGCAATCAGATTTGAGAAACTTTGCAAAAACTCGTCCCTCTATTTCCATCTTTCTTACTCTCTGATTTTTATCACAATTGACATTTTCATGAGAAAAGGCCCTTTTATGGAAAGGAAGGTTCTGTTTCCATGCAATTTGACAGCGCACGAGAGAAAAATGAAGGGATGGGAATAACCAGGGCCGTACCCAATTCCCACAGCTGTTCAGTTTCCAGACCTCTGATCAACTTGGTCGACCTCATGCAGTTCCCTTTGTTAAATTCTGCGGAGGTCTGATGTCCAGACCCAAACACACAACTCTGAATCTGCATTGCCGATTCGGCCTTGAGTTGAGGGTCAGAGGAGGTGGCCTCTAAGCTACCTGTGAATGCTGTGATTCTGTAACTGATGTGAATGTGCACTAAACAGGTTTTAACTTCCAGAGATCCTAGGTACTGACCTGGATCCTGGAAGTTAGTGCTAGCAAATCACTCCAACAGAATTCGAAGGTAAAAATAAGAGAGCAGTGTTTGACCACTTAGAAGGACCAAAAAGCATAGCACACATGAAATTATTTGCCATTTCCTTGACTTCAGAGAAAGGGGGGGGGGAATATGTTCCCTCTGTCATTATGTCAGAATGAAGCTGAGATTGCATGAGAAACCCCTAATTAAACAAAAGATCATAATCGTATAAAGCTGGGAGTTTGCCAGCTGTCTAATAAGACATTGCTGAGGATCTTTATTAGTTAAAATGAATATTTAGACTTGGTGCCAAATTGAGAGATGACAGACTTACTTAGGGACGGCAGAGTAACATTAGGCAAATGTTTTTCCAATCTGCTAATGAGCTTTTGTAACTTTGAGTGGATTCCTAAGTGCACCTTTTAACAAACTGAAGCAGGAGTCATTATATAGCAGAAGCCGCAGAGGCGGCAAAAAATGTCTATGGTTAAAAGAACTTAGAAGCGGGGGAAGAATCGCCAGCTGAGCCCAGGTCAGAGATACATCTCTGCTGTGGGAATGTGCTGCCTGCATGCAGAACAGACACAGGACATTTAACATGGGGGAAGAGCTACAATGAGACGGGTATTTTGGGCTTCCACAAAAATATATTATATGGGTTGTAGTCAGTGTTAGCTCTACTCAGAGTAGACACACTAAAATTAATGGACCCAACTAACTGTAGCTCTGGGGTGTGTTATTTGCCTTTACTTTGCATTCTTTTAAATTGTTTTTTAAAAAAAAATTATTGTTTTTTAACACATTTTCCAGCATATCATCCTTTTAAATATCATTTCAAAATCTTTGGCTATCACAGCCTAAGACTTCCTTCAACCTCAACTGATGGTTTTCTAAAAATCCTTTCTAATTATGCATTTTGTTACTACAGTTACTGCTATAAAATCAAATCTTAATACCCATTCTTAATTCTTTTCACAATAGTTTATATATTACTCCTTACAAAACGTCTTTTAACCCTACAACCGATGTCAATTGGTTACAGTTGCTTTCCAAATATGCCGAAAGTTTCTTCCATTCCTTTAGGAAAGTTTGGTGCTGCTGGTTCTGAAATCTTTTAAATTGTTTTTAATTTTTTATCTGTGTAGAGACCATCTTGACTGTGAGTCCTGGAAGACCTGCCTTAGTGGCCCTTTCCCAACCATCTTGGTCTGGGAGAGTAGAGTGGTGATTGACTCCAGCGACAAAAGCTGAGGCTGTTGAACAGATTCCTGGGCTGAAGTATTGTTTACCGGGGGGGAGAGCTGTTGCTGTTATTGATATCATTGTTGTATCTTTAGTTTTAGATGTTATGATTTGTGTGGAAATTGTGTACTATTCTTATGTTTGTAATTATGCAGATCTTTTCATGTTGTAAGCCGCCTTGAGCATAGTTTCAATGTGGCATCTGACCACCCCTGACCTATTGATCAAAGGCTATAAAACTTCTAAAACTCCATTTTAGTGCAAACCTCCTGTCAGAGGTTCTTGCGACTACTCCAGAGTAACGACGCTCCGCATGCTTGTCTTTAAACAGTTTTTATTAGTGCAGTCTATTTACAGTGAGACAGGTGTGTAAAACATGTCTGCTCATTCCGATGCAGAATCCGGCACTGCCCCCCCCCCCACGTGATCTTCTCCAACGTAGGAGTCTCGGGACAGTGAATCTCCTCCCTTTCTTTCTCCTGCGTAATTCCGGAACCAGAGGAAAGGGTCTACGCTCCATGCTTTCCTTTCCCCCCCTTCTCCCCCTCTCTTTCCTCCCTCCTGTGTAGCCGGGGCTCTCCCATGCTGCTGGAGCCCTGGCCCTCTCTCTCCACTTCCTGACTAGCCTCCTCAGAGCCCTCGCTTCCATCACTGCTTGGGAAGGAGCTACTTCGGATGCAAGGGGGAGGTTCTCTGTACTTTCTCCCCCTTACACCTCCATTTCATACCTATACAGTTTAGATGTCAGAGAAATGACATTCTGCATCTCTCAGATTAGTTCAAAAATAGATGTCTGTAAAGGCAAATTTCTCGCTGCACACGGGCCAAGGTGCCGAGGATGCAGCACCACCTAGTGGAGTAGGCAAAGGGCCTTGCAGCTTGAAATTGGTGGGTCAGACACCATTTCTAATTGGCTGAAGAGATACTGCAAAGGGGTGGGGTAAGGGGCAGGTCCTTATTGTATGAAGTTGTATTTATACTCTGAACATGCACATGATTTTTGGTGCAAGTTGTTGTTGTTGTTTAGTCGTTTAGTCGTGTCCGACTCTTCGTGACCCCATGGACCATAGCACGCCAGGCACTCCTGTCTTCCACTGCCTCCCGCAGTTTGGTCAGACTCATGTTCGTAGCTTCGAGAACACTGTCCAACCATCTTGTCCTCTGTCGTCCCCTTCTCCTAGTGCCCTCCATCTTTCCCAACATCAGGGTCTTTTCCAGGGAGTCTTCTCTTCTCATGAGGTGGCCAAAGTATTGGAGCCTCAGCTTCACGATCTGTCCTTCCAGTGAGCACTCAGGGCTGATTTCCTTCAGAATGGATAGGTTTGATCTTCTTGCAGTCCATGGGACTCTCAAGAGTCTCCTCCAGCACCATAATTCAAAAGCAAGTAGAGAAGGCTTATTCTCACTTCACCATATTGACTCTGTCTGACAGAAACAATAAAATAGGTCTTAGAACTTTGAAACTGCTGTCTGAACCTTTGTTTCATCTGGTCTATGTCGGGAGTCCTAAAACACAGTATAACATCAACTATGGAAAGGCAGCATACAAATAAAATGATGGTGGTGGTGGTGTTTTTAAAAACAAAAGAGAAATGTAAATGGGTAAAATTGATGGTAATTGCAGCTAGACAGGTTATAGCAAGTAATTGGAAAAATGCAGAAGAGCTAGGGGTGAACAAATGGAGGGGGAAATTGAATAATAATATAATTTTAGAATACCTAACTGTGAAGATGCGTAAAATGAAAGGGCAAAAGGTCAGTGAGAAAGAGGAGCATTGGTTTGAAAAGATATTGAATTATTTGGGTAGGTTTGAACAATTTGGGGTAATTAAAATGTTAAAAGTTAAATAAACCTTGTGGAATGTGGAGCTTAATATATATAGAATTGTACATATGGTTGATTTGAATACAGTGGTACCTCGGGTTGAGTACACAATCCGTTCCGGGGTGCCGTTCGCACCTTGAAAAGTACTCAACCCGAGTGGGGCTTTAGCGCATGCGCGAAGGGCCAATAGAGTGTTTCTGCGCACAGGAGCAGCACGCAAAACTCTTCTGCGCATGCTCACATGGCAGAACACAGAAGTAAACACTTCCAGGTCCGCCGAGTACTTAACGTGAAAATACGCAACCTGCAGTGAATGCAACCCGAGGTATGACTGTATGTTTTTATTGTTTATGTTCATCCAATGTATCTGCCGCCTGGGGGGTTTCACTGTTTGTGTTTGGTTGTTGATGATTTAAATTTTTTAAAAAATATTTTTTTAAAAAAGATGATAATGATGATGATAATGATGATGATCCCAATTCTCATGGAAGCCTAGAACTGTAGAGCTGGAAGCGCCACCTAGTCCAACCTCCTTCAAGGCAGGAATTACAGCTAAAGTATCCCAGACAGATGGCCAACCAAGCTCTGTTTAGAAGCCTCCAGTGAAGAAGAGAAAATCCACCTTCTGAAGGAGTCTGTTCCACTGTTGAACAGCTCTTGCCACCAGAAAGTTATTCCTAATGTTTAGTCGGAACCTCCTTTTTTGTCTTTTGAATCCATTGGCCTGGGCCCCACCCTATGGGGTAACTTAGGATCATAAAGTTCAGTGAATCTAGTCTAAGTAGAGCATAATTCCTGTATATACTAAGGGTGTGCACCCGTTCTGAGCCGTGCCCGATTTACGTATAAGCTAAACAAGTTGTAGCTTAGGGCCCCGCTCTCTTGGGGCCGCCAAAAAAACTCAAGGGGAAAAAACCTGGATGTACATTTCCAAAATATAAGATAAAAAAAACAAATAAAATAAAACCTACATACATGTTTTTGTGTTGTGTAGGCTGCTATGATGCAAGCCATGGGCCCCGCCTGCTAGCCTGCTCCCTAAAATATCACTGGTTTGCTCATTTCTATATATAGGGTGCCTTCATTCTGCATGTACAAATGGTCTATTAAGTCTCTAAATTACCATATAGCATATATTCAACACACACACACACACACACACACACACACACACACAAAACAGTGACAATTTGTTGTTGGCAAAGGACAGCTAGACATATAAAAGACCCCATTTCCTTCAATAGGGCCTCATCAAACCTAAATCCGGCCCTGGTTCTGAGAAAGGGCCGAATGAAGAAGCAGATTAGGGTCATCTTCTCCAGCTCCCAAATCAAAGCCCAATGTCAATAACCAAACTCGAATTCTCTCTCTCTCTCTCTCTCTCTCTCACACACACACACACACACACACACACACACACACAGGTCCCTCAAAAGCCTGGTGTCACTTTGTGGATTCTGCAATTATCTGTCCCACATAGTTCTATTTTTTCCCCTATGATAGGAATGCTTCTAAACACAAGTTGCTGGAAACCACAGGAGGGGAGAGGGCTCTTGTGTTCTGATCCTGCTTGCTGGTTTCCACAGTCATCTGCTTGTCCACTGTGAGAACGGGATGCTGCACTAGATGGGCCACTGCTCTGATCCAGTAGACACTTTTTACGTTCTTATGGTTTTCATTCTGAGAAATTAAAAACCAGGCATCAATTTACTTGGAGGCTTAGTAAGGGCAGTTGGTCAGGCATCAAGGCACTGGTATTTTAGACATCTGAAGGCAGCCTTGTCCAGGGAAGTTTTTAATGTCTGATGTTCTATCATGTTTTTAATATTCTGTTGGGAGCTGCCCAGAGTGGCTGGGGAGGCCCGGCCAGGTAGGTGGGGTATAAGTAATAAATTATTATTATAATTATTATTATTATAATTATTATTATTATTATTATTAGCCTTACAACACAGTATGGGGCAGGGGGTGTTGGAAGGGAGTAAAGATGCCATCCAGGGGCAGTGTGAGGAGTAAATCTAGCATGCTTGCCCCAGCTCTCCTTCGTCAGGGATTTGGAAAGCCTGAACAGGACTAAGAACTCCAGAAATCCTCACACTCCATACACATTTAATGGAGAAAGGATGATTATTCGAGCTGTTCAGTAAGGCAATTAATGTTATTCAGCTTTAAATATATTTGCATCTCTTGTATATGTATGTGTTGGTGGCTTGTTTTCTGCTTCTTTATTTAATCCTGCCAGACTTGTGGGGGGAAAATTACGCAGGCATAACCGGTTTCCCAGTCTTCCAGGTGTCCTTTGAAGAGAATTTAAAAGTTTGGAAGGTGGTTTTGTTCCAGGGACTGCCAGGGATCCAGCCTCAAGCTCAAGAGTCCGAGAGAGAAAAGTCAGTCTAGGGCTGTTGAATCCCTTTCACTTCCTCCAGAAAAAAAATAGCCCCTGGACCTTTTTGCCTGAAATTTGGCAGGCACTCTGGAGGAGCTCTTGTGCCTATCAATTTCATTTGCTTTGACCGGCTCACCAGCAGGACAACAAGTGGAATTTGCTGCCAAGGAGTGTGGTGGAGTCTCCTTCTTTGGAGGTCTTTAAGCAGAGGCTTGACAGGCATATGTCAAGAATGCTTTGATGGTGTTTCCTGCTTGGCAAGGGGTTGGACTGGATGGCCCTTGTGGTCTCTTCCAACTCTATGATTCTATGATTCTAAGTAAGGTGGCACATCCAAGACACAGAATTTTGTTGGTGGAGGAAGCAAAAAACAGAGGCAAGGAACTCAGACTGGTTCCTACTGACTGGAGAACTGTAACCAGCTGTTTCCTTCTGCAACAGCTTCTAAGCCAAGCAGTGGGAGGACTAAAAAAAATGCTTGAATGTTCAATGTTGCTCTTAACTCAATCCAATCCCCACGGACAAGTGGGAGCCTTGGCTTGGTGTAGAAATGCCCGGTGCCAACCCACATCCATCTCCAAGCATAAGAGATCCTAAAAAGGCAAAATTGGGTTTGTCACCAAGAGGAAATGCAGCTAAACAGTATCTCCCCCCCCCCACACACACACACACAAACACACCCTGCCCAATTGCTATTCATAATCTCAATGGCTCTTAGCTGTTTGAATAATGGAGGAAATCAGCCTACCATTTAACCAATTGAAGCTCCCCGCAGGACGCCTTCCAAAATGAGATGGTCTGTTGAGACGAAAAGTAATGTTTGTCAATAAGTCAGTTGCCTCGATTCTGATCGCCTGCCTGAACTGATGCAATGCTAGCCTTGGAGAAGATTAGAGGAGAAGATGGGTGGGATCACATCCCATTGCCTGAATCAATATCCAAGCCAGCATCCTTTCCTGACAAATGGCGTCTCCAGCTTATATGAGGCCTTTGCAACAAAGAGTCAATTGTGGGCTTCTTGACTTAACCTAGACCTCTATTATTATTATTATTATTATTATTATTATTATTATTATTATTATTATTATTCCAGCTGCAAAGATGGTATTAGGGATGGCAGATAGGATTCAATAGGTTCCTCTTTTTTTGCAGTGGATTGACCAGACAGAGACTCTCAAGCTTGCTTGTGTGAATTAGAATTCAGCTCCTAGTGAGCTTACACAATCCTCTGGATTTTGTGATGCAGTTCAAGTGTGCAAATAAATAAATAAATAAATAAATAAATAAATAAATAAATAATGCACACATAAATAGGTTTGTATTTTACAGGTGACATTGTTTTATTAGAGCCAGTGTGGTGTAGTGGTTAGAGTGTTGGACTAGGACCTGGGAGATCAGGGTTCAAATACCCACTTGGCCATGAAGCTCTCTCTGGGTAGCCCTTGGGCTGGTCCTTTTCTCTCAGCGCAGCCTACCTCACAAGGTTGTTGTGGGGATTAAATGAGGCGTGGAGAAACAACTCCTGAATGCCACCTTGAGCTTCTTGGAGGAAAAGGTGAGGTATAAATGCAATAAATCATTAACCACTTTGAGGGTTTTTGTTTTTACAATCAAGTGTTATATAAATTTTATGAAATCCCCAGTGGGGCAGTGGGGAGTCAATTTTTAATTATAATTTTTAGCTGACAGATTGCAAAATCTGAATATAAAAGTTGATATGATATTTTAATTGTTATATTATGATTGGTTGAAGTTTGAGTTATATTAATTTGTATTATTTGTTATACTGGGTATTTAGATATGATTTGGTTGAATATCATTTCAAATTTACGTTTCTGACTTTGCCTTCTTTTTGTCTTTTTTTCTTTTCTAGCTTTTCAATATGGTTTTGTATTAATCTGTTTGCGTATATAATCATTGGTTAATATCTTCTGTTTTTTTCTCTTTCTTTTCTTTTCTTCCTTTTTGTTACTAATTGTTTTATTTCTTCTGTATTTGCTTTATGAAATTGAAATAAAGGCTATTTTAAAACTTTTTTTAAAAAAATGAAATAAATAATCCCAGGTGGAAATGGGGTGAACTGAACCAAGAAAAACTGAAACCGACAGATTTAGAACAGGCATCCCCAAACTTCAGCCCTCCAGATGTTTTGGACTACAATCCCATCTTCCCTAACCACTGGTCCTGCTAGCTAGGGATCATGGGAGTTGTAGGACAAAACATCTGGAGGACCGCAGTTTGGGGATGCCTGGATTTAGAATCATCAAATTGTAGAGTTAGAAAGGACCCTGGGGATCATCTAGTCCAACCGCCTGCAACACAGGAATCTTTTGCCCAGCATGAGGCTTGAACACACAACCCTGAGATTGTGGGTTCTCATGCTTTACTGACTGAGTCAGTAAAGTCTCATGCTTTACTGACTGAGCTATCCAGCAACTAGTGAGGGAACGCCTTTGTGGTGAAGGGGATTCCCATGACAATCCTATCTGAGCCTTGTCTGGAGTGGACACCCCAAGTCTTTGGGATTGTGAGAGGGGTCTGTGGATCAGGACAGCCTCTCTCTTGCAGGAGGCGGTAAGTCAGGCAGAAGATGGGCTTCCATTACTCCAAACTGACCCAGAGCTAGACTCGCCCATAAAGACTCAGGCAAGGAGGATGTAACAAAGCTAGCTCCATCTCAATGGATTCCACGCAGCTGTGAGTCTGCTAAGTTAAAATATAGGTTTTGGGTCCAATCTTAAGTTATTTCTCTTATTTATTCCCCCCCCCAAAAAAAATCACATTGCAGGACTCGGAAGCCAAATTGCCAATAACACCAGGGAAAAGAGCCGTGAAACTCTTCCCAAGAAATATCACTCCTTGCCATCAGAAAGACAGAACAAATATTCAAATGTGTTCCAACTGTTTCTTTCCCTCCAGCAAAGCACACACAGATGTTGGTCTCCTCCTTGAGGAAGACACAACTCCAGGCATATTGAATGGGAGCTGGGTAAGCAGTTTGGAATATACCGTACATTTCATGATGTTTTGTTTGAAGCTGAGAGGGGGAAAGTGTGATAGACTCCACTCCAACAGAAGACATGCTTTGCTGGACCGGACCAAAGGCCCATCTAGTCCAGCATTAGCTACTCACAGTGGACAACCAGATGTCTCTCCTTGGAGATTTTTAAGCAGAGGTTGGATGGCCACCTGTCACACATGATTTAGATAATATTCCTGCATGGCAGGGGGTTGTACTAGAGAACCCTCGGGGTCCCTTCCAACTTTACAGTTCTAGGACTCTAAGGCATGAGTACAACAGCATGGTCCTGCTCACAAATCTGAGCAATTGGTATTATGTTTTTAAACCCGAAGGCAGCATATAGCCATCAAAATGTAGCCATTGATAGACTTACCTTCCATGAGTTAATCTAATTCCTTCCAAATTGGTAGTCATCATTACATATTAATATGTAATAGATTACCTTAATAGATTAGACAACTGGGCCAAAGCAAACAAGATGAATTTTAACAAGAAGAAATGTAAAGTACTACACTTGGGCAAAAATAAAATGAAATGAAAGGCACAAATACAGGATGGGAGACACCTGGCTTGAGAGCAGTACATGTGAAAAGGATCTAGGAGTCTTGGTAGACCACAAACTTGACATGATGGTGTTTCCTGCTTGGCAGGGGGTTGGACTGGATGGCCCTTGTGGTCTCTTCCAACTCTATGATTCTATGATATTGTGGGAACCAAGTCCATCCTTCAACTGTGTGCCGTGTTGTGAAATGCTTTCTTTTGTTTGTCCCAAAACTTCCAACCTTCAGCTTTATGTGTTCTATCATTTTCTACATACATTGCACTTTTATTCCACAATTATGGTTCTGTCCCGCATCCCTTAGTTACCTTTTCCCCCAGACTAAATATCCTTGCGAAATTTGACCCTGATCAGTAAAAGAGGGAAATCCATGCACAGATCCAGTCAGTTATGCCTAAAAATATTACAATCCAGGAGAAGTTGCAACTGCAACCATGTGCCAGGACGTGAGTGATTATCTGCAATCCAAGAGGTAAATTTGATTTACCTATTAATGCAGGCATAGGCAAACTTGGCCCTCCAGATGTTTTGGGACTACAACTCCCATCATCCATGACCACTGGTCCTGTTAGCTAGGGATCATGGGAGTTGTAGTCCCAAAACATCTGGAGGGCCATGTTTGCCTATGCCTGTCTTAATGTCATCCACGCTAGAAGCGATCTTGAATGCAGAGGGTTGTTGCCATTTAGCCCTACTCAGAGTAGACCTATTGAAATGAATTGGCATGACTACCTTTTACCCATTTATTCCAATAGGCTTGTTGTAAGTAGGAGTTGGCTACAATCCATATTATTCATGCATTATTGCAGGGTATTATTACTGATTATTTATTTGCTTAATTATTCCAAAGCAGTTGTGGATTGATTCCCCTTGGGAAGGGCACGATCCTGGAGAGATACATTGAGATCAGTGATCACAAATTCCCTTGCATTGTTTGCCAGCTGTGCAGCATTTGGGATCCACCCCCAGGAGACCTACGCTGGAAGATTGCGTTTGCACCAAGAGAACTCTTTAAATGTCATGGCCCAGCCCAAGTGTGTTTAGATTAATATCTAATCACCTTAGTGGAAGTTACAGAAAGCAAGTAACCGCTGTAAAAATTAATGAGCAATTTAGACCTGCCTGCCCAGATGACAAGAAAATCTATATGTCAATTAAAAGATCTCCTTCCCTGGGGAAGCTGCAAAGCTCTTTGTTGAGGTTACTCCTGGCATGCAGAAAAGCCAAAAGAGAGACAGGGGGAAAGAAACCAGACGGGGAGAGAGATTTTATAAATATTGTACTGGGTCAAATCACACAGAATGGAGTCCCAGGATGGTGGGATGCTGGTAAACATTTGGGTAAGCACTGTAGAGATGGGGGAGGGATTTGACTCAGTTTGCATTTAAAGGCGAACCTTCCTACGTCACACTCTCCAAAGCATCATGTGAACTGAAACGCAGCCATCCTTTGAAATTTTCACTTCTCTGAAGTTTGCAATGCAGTTCTCCAGCGAAGGAATGTGTACAGATGTGCATGTAAGTGTGCATAGAAATGCATGTATTAGTGAAAATGACATACAAACATGCATTGTATTGGGGGAAGTCACTTTGCGAAAATGTGTATTTATCTTGGACTTCGGCACCTGAGATGTGCGCTTTCAAGGACCCACCCTATTCTTGTGAATGTGAAAGGTGTTAACTGTTTTTAATCCTGAATTTTAATTTGCTGTAGCCCACCCTGGGACCTGCTGGCAAAGAACGGGTAATAATAATAATAATAATAATAATAATATAAATAATTTGGACAAAATTGCATGCTAACATGTATATATTTTAGGAGAAATGCACACTAAATTTCTGGCGAATTTTCACAATTGCAAACTGATTTCTGATGGCAAGAGCTGTTTGGCAGTAGAATGCACTCCCCTCAGAAGGTTAGAATCAGAGAAATGCAAAGTTGAAAGGGACCCCAAGGGTCATCTAGTTCAACCCCCTGCAATGCAGAAATCATTTGCCCAACCTGGGGCTCAAACCCATGACCCTGAGATTAAGAGTCTTATTCTCTACTGGCTGAGCCATCCCAGTGAAGGACTCTCCTTCCTTGGAGGTTTTTAGGCAGGGGTTGGATGCCTATCTGTCACAGTTGCTTTAGCAGAGATTCCTGCATTGCAGTGGGTTGGACTAGATGACCTTTGGGTTCCCTTCCAACTCTATATGATTCTGTGATGTGGAAATATGGAGAACTGAACATAAAAAAGGAAAAACTGGAAGCTGAGAAGACCTGAAACTGACTGATTCACCCATCCCTACTCCTAAGGAAGGGTGGAAAGAACTGCAACCTTAATAATGTTTTTCATAAGGAAATGTAATAATGTATATGCTCGTTTATAATTAAGGGTTATGCATTTCGCCTGGAAAAATGTGTGCATTTGCATATTAGCAAAAATTCACGCTGAAATATCTGGAAGTACGTCCCACTGAATTCAACAAGCCTTACTTCTGAGTCCATAAGGTTAGCATTGTGCTGAAGATTGGGAGTGGCTGGCCTGGTGGCTGGCCTAGTGGTTAGAGTGTTGGACTAGGACCCAGGAGACCAGGGTTCAAATCCCCACATGGTCAGAGGATCACTGCATGACCTTGGGCTGGTCAATGCCTCTCAGGGATGTTGTGGAGATTTATTGAGGAGAGGAGGAACCATGTATGCAATGCCATCTTGAGCTCCTTGGAGGAAAAAAAAAGGCAGGATATAAATGCAATAAACGGAAATAAAATAAATGATTTGATGGTTGGGACTTCTCATTGCAACACTATTTGGTACCATGGTTGCCCTGGTGCTCTGGCACAACTCACCCAACCTTCTGTTTCTTTAGCTGCATTGGTGATCGGATGCTGAAGTGTCTTCGACAGCATCCCTAAGCTGCATAGCCAATATGACAACATCATCAAGGACAAATAAAGTCATTTGAGAGAGAAAGGAAAGGTGATGCAAACAATCAGGGGGAAACATTTCAATGGGGAAGCATCTGGGATGAGTGGTAGCATCCAGGCGATTCAAACACTACTGTCGCTTGTCCATGAGATCTTTTAAAATCTATAACAACGGATAATTTTGTTTCTTGGTAGGCTAAAAAGAAGACAGCAACAACTCAGTACATCAAATGGCGGTGGGCTTTTTTTTTCTTTGCGAAACTGCTGCAATAATCAAGAAAAGCCACAAAATCAAAAGGCACAAAGCAGACTCGACGTGCAAGCCAGCCTTTTGTGTTCCCGGCCATTGTTTCTCTAAAAGAGACAAAAATTCCCTGCTCTAATAGCCTGCAAGCCAATTGCCCACGTAAGATGTTAAACAATAATAAATTAAGAGCTTGGGGCGGCATTGTCTTGTTTCTGCTCTATAGGGGGCACTGAGGGCTATTCCCTTGGTGGAATATTATGCAGGGAAGGCAATCGCTCTCTGTTGGCCTTCGCAGAACCGGAGCAGCCGCCAGAAATCAAAACCAGCTCAAGTTCATGTGGTTGAAACGAAAGAGGCTTTGTTCTGAACCCTGGGAGGGGGGCGGGGGGAAGGTATGCTATTATCATTTGTTTCTATTCCTTTACTTACTGCTCCGTTACCTCCGTTACCTACTCCTCATTTATTCCCCGCAACAGCCCTGTGTGGGAGTGTGAAGCTGAGAGGCAATGACTGGCCCCAATTTCACCCAGTGAGCTTCTTATGGCCAAGTGGGGATTTGAACCCTGGTCCCTCCCAGGTCCTAGTCCATCTCTCTAACCACTACACCATACAAGCTTTCGAGCATGAGCATAATCCTGTGGTGAGAGCAGGTCTGCATACTTGCAGGAACTTCTGGTGCTACCTGGGGACATGTCACATGACCCTGGCAGAGAAAGTTAACCCACCCACAGTCAGATGGGCCGCATTAAAGAGGGTCACCGCATCGAGTCAGAGGCTAAACCTAATCTTTGCCCCCTCGCAATCCCAGTCCTTAAGAGTCAAATATGCTTCTGTCCCTAGCGTCTGGGATCTGATCAGGCGTCTGGGATGGCGTGCGTGCCCTGCACCAAGGGGCGGGGCCACACACCTGTGGGGCAGGGTGACCTGGGTCAGGAGTCTGCCTGCATCCTCTCACTCAGCCACCCTATAGCTGGGAACGCAGCGGGCGGACCATTTGGGGCAGTGCGGAGCCTGCGGGCGCCCAAGCCACTCCCAGGAGAGATGCATGGCTTGGACACACTGCAGGCCCCGCGGTGAGTGCCGCCCAGCATTTTGTCACCCCCCTCAATGGTGGCACCCGGGGCGAACCGCCCCCACCGCCCCACCTTCCTCCACCCCTGGTCCATAGAGACTTATTGCAGGCTCAGTATCTTGGCTGCATTAAAACAGGGAGAAGGCAACCTTCAGCCCTTGTCATATGGGTTGGTGAGCTGGAGGCTGGAGAGGGAGGAGGTTGAGAGCAGAGAAATCTAGGAGAGGCAGAGTCAAAATGAAGGGAGAGATTGAAGGAGGCAAACCCAACTCTATCAACATGGCCTCTTTCCGGAGAGTCACTGTGCTTGCCTTCAACGCACAGGGGGAAAATTTAGTGCCCTCTCTCTTTAATTCAAGGCCTATAAAGTCAGGAAATACCATGGCGATAAACTTCCTTTTACGCAGTGTCTCCCGTTGCAAGCCGCGTCATGGAGCGCTTTATGGAACTCAGCATCCTAATGTGCCATATGATTCTCTGGTAGAGAAAATAGCCACTAAAGAAAGAGAGAGGTTGTGAAGGGAAAGAACTGCAATTACCAGGAGGGTGAAAGATGGAGGTCTTTAAAACGTCGCCGAACGCAGAGAAAATCCGTGAGGTCATAAAAGGGGTGGTGCTGGCTAGCAAGGAGCACAGGCTGCCATGGAACAGAACGGAAGAATATAAGGAGAGCTCGGCTGGATCAGGCCAATGGTCTATCTAGCCCAGCATCCTGTTCTCACAATGACTAATTGAATGCCTGTGGGAAGGCCGCAAGCAGGATCCAATCACAAGAGCACTCTCCCTTCCCACAGCTTCCAGCAATGGGTATTCAAAGGCATACCATGGAGACAGAGTGTAGTCATCGTGACTAGTAGCCAGTTTTCACCCCTCAGTTCTAACCCCATCCACTTTGGGCAACAGAGAACAAGCCCCCCTCTGCATTCTGCATGGCAGAGCTGTGAAGGCAGTGACGTAGCATGGCTTGCCAGTGCCCAGGGCTGCACAGAGAGGTGGGTGGGTGTGAAGGAAGCTGACAGAGCACACTTGTGCATTCAACTGCCTAATGGCATCCACGTCACCCAGGAAATCGCAGCTGCGGAGATAAGAAAAGAAGAGCCATTCTGTTGTCTGGAGAGGTCACTCCCTGGTTCACATGGAGAAGTGGTTTTC
Organism: Zootoca vivipara; assembly: GCF_963506605.1. Classification (NCBI taxonomy): domain Eukaryota; kingdom Metazoa; phylum Chordata; class Lepidosauria; order Squamata; family Lacertidae; genus Zootoca; species Zootoca vivipara. The sequence continues at coordinate 73,260,096 of NC_083281.1, forward strand.
AATGGAGCCCAGTGATGGAAACGCACAGTTGTATTGAGGCAGCACCGGGTGTTCATGCCCCCTAACAATTCTGTGCCCAGGACAACCACCCCATGCTACACCACTGTGTGAAGGTCACTGTTATGATTCAGCTTAACCTTCTGTTCTCCAAGCTACACATGCCCAAGTCTTCCAACTGTTCCTCAAAGGTCTTGGTCCCCAGTCCTCCACTTCACCAAGATTCTTCTTTAAATGGAAGCCTGGTTAGACATAAGAGGAGGAGCCTGCTGGGTCAGGCCAGTAGCCCATCTAGTCCAGCATTCTCACAGTGACCAACATGATGCCTGTGGGAAACCTGCAAGCAGGACCCAAGCACAAGAGCCCTCTCCCCTCCTGTGGTTTCCAGCACTGTCTACGGCCTTCCACAATGGAGGTAGAGCGCCGTAATGAGATCATTGGAGATGAGTAGTATTTCAGTCTCAATAAATATATAATCCTCTCTACAAACTGAGATGACTTCTCCCTTGCTTCTGAGTTTCTTGAGTGCTGAGTGCAAAGTGAGGGGGGTTGAGTCCATAGCATTAAAGAGTCGTCATGCCCCTTGTTCAATGCAGGATGGAACCACATCATCCCTGACAGTTTTCCTTCCACCTCTGGCTGAACATGGCATAATGGGTTAGTGCAACCGGCTGTTAAGCAGAAGATTGGTGGTTCAAGCCCACCCAAGGAGGGCTGTGGGCAGGATTTCTGCATTGCAGAGGGCTGGACTAGGTGACCCTTCTATAATTCTATGATTCTATGATCTCCACTTCTCTCCACTTGTGATTCCCATCTACTACTATTCTACATTGCTGCCTCCAGCCAAAGAGGCAGGGGCATAACCATCATGGCTAGTAGCCATCAATAGCTTTCTCCTCCTCCACAAACTTGCCCAATGCTCTTTTAAAGCCATCTAGGTTGGTGGGCCTCACTGCCTCCTGCGGGAGAGAGTTCCATAGTTTAACTCTGGGCTGTGTGAAGGAGGTCTTTCCTGTCCTGAATCTTCCAACATTCGGCTTCATCAGATGTCCATGAGTTCTGGTGTTATGAGAGAGGAGGGGGAAACTTTTCTCCCTCCATTTTATCCATGCAACGCCCAATGTTATAAACTTTTATCATTTCACTGCTTACTCGCCGCTCCTCTAAACCAAAAAGTCCCAAATGTTGCAAACTTTATTCCTAAAGGAATTTGCTACATCCCCTTGATTGTTTTGATTGCCCTTTTCTGAACCTTTTCCAACACTACACTATCCTTTTTGAGGTGAGGCGACCAGAACGGTGCATAGGATTCCTTATGTAGCAGCTCATAGATTTGTGCACAAGGATACACAATCCACATTAAGCAGAAGTATGGGTGGGCTCTGAAGCATCAGACTGCTTGGCTCCAGCATGATTTATGCAAAGTGTTCTCCTAACCCTCATCCTCCTCTTGTCCCCGAGAAATCTCACCCACCAGTCTGCTCTTCCCTGTCCTCCCATGATAAAAAGCCTTTGGAATGGCACAATGCAATAGCACCATCGTCAGCTAGCAAAGCCAAATAACTGCCTTCTCGGGAGAAAGCTGCAGCAGTTCTTGCTTCTGTTACAGAGGCTTTATTTTTCATTTTTGGAAAACCATCACACAACCCAGAGAGAAGTTTTGCTGAGCTCGTTGAAGAGCTTTTAAGTTCTCTCAGACTCCCACGTGAGCAGATGACACCCATAAATTGGTCTCAGCACTCACTGCTATGAATTCTGGTGTCCCAGAATTGGGCCCTGATCCAGAAAAAGAAAAATACAATCATACACACACACACACACACACACACAGTCATACCTCATTTTACGTTCGCTGTGGGATATGTCTTTTCATGTTGTGAATGGGCCGAACCCGGAAGTCCCACATGCGCAGGAGTACTAAATCACACTTTGCACATGTGCAGAAGCACCAAATTACATCACGCGCCTGCACAGACACGGCACTTCAGGATGCGGCCTTTTCAGGTTGCTAAAGGGCCTCCGGAACGGATCCCTTTTGCAACCAGAGGTACCACTGTACATATATATATATATATATATATATAATTAACTGATATATATCAGTTAATATTTTATATATATATATATATATATATATATATATATATATATATATATACATACATACATATACATACACACACACACACACACACACACACACACATATATATATATATATATATATATATATATATACATACACCGGGGTGGGTGGGTTGGTGTATTCCTGTTTTCTTTTCTCCATCGGTTTATGAGAAAAGAAACTGCATTTGGAAATGATAGAAAGGGAGGATGGGAAACCAATGGATACAGTAATTTTCAGTCTAGGTTAAAATTTGTAAAGTTTTTGGTTTTTGTGTTTTTTTAAGAAATAAAGAAATAAAATGGGGGGGGGGAGATTCTCGAAAAAGAAATTGAACTCAATCCTATACGCACCCAAATTATAAATCGAGGAAAGCAGAAGCCTCTTTCACAAGGCAGGAAATCTTATTTTTACTTACCATTCATTCCTTTATTCATTCATTAACTTTCTACACCACTTTTCCTTCAAGGAGTCTGAGGTGGTGTACATGGTTCTTCCCCTTTCTGTATTCTCACCGCCACAACAACAACCCTGCAAGATAGGCTAAACCGAGAATTGGATTTAACCCCATATCTCTATATCCTAGTTTTATCCTCCATGCACAGCTATCATGCTGGTTTCCAAACAGTTCAGGTGAGTCATAATTTAGAGCTGCACGCAAATAGTCTCTCCAAACTTTCTATTCTATTTGTAGGGAGACAAATTGGGGTGAACGGGCGGCTCATGTCTCTCCCCACATATGGTTATTAGCCTTCTAAAAACTCACTTGTCAAATTCAGCTCCCGGCGCAGGTGGGGTGATGGTGCCACTCAAAATAGTTGTGGTGAGAAAAACAGGAACCATCCCAATTTAGCTGGTGATGTTAGGTGAGAGTCACATTTCTCTGTTCTACCTGCACATGCCTTGAAACAGCTAATAATTGCCCTGGACTGTTAAAGGGATGCATTGGTGAAATTCCAGGTCTTCACAGTTGGAAAAGAGACTCTTCCTGGGCAGAAAGAGTTGTACAAAAATCAAAATTGGTTTGTGATCCTATTTCTAAAATTCCTGCTGCTTATCAAATGCCAACATTCATTTACATGCCCCATTTGTGTGTGTGTGTGTGTGTGTGTGTGTGTCCCTTGCCCCGAGAATTTCCTATCGGTAGAATGGCAAAAGCTACACCAGTGGGACACAGCACACACACTTTCTGCCGTCCTGAGAAAACTCCTTAATCCCAATCTGATTTGACTTTATTCTTTGGGAGATTTACAAAAAGAAAACACACACACACCAATAAATAAAGATAAAATAAACAAATAAAGATTCCACCTAAACATTAGGAAGAACTGCCTGACAGTAAGAGCTGTTCGGCAGTGGGATTTGCTGCCAAGGAGTGTGGTGGAGTCTCCTTCTTTGGAGGTCTTTAAGCGGAGGCTTGACAGCCATCTGTCAGGAATGCTTTGATGGTGTTTCCTGCTTGGTAGGGGATTGGACTGGACGGCCCTTGTGGTCTCTTCCAACTCTATGATTCTATGAAATATATTTTAGAAAGGGGCAAGATTGGCTGCACAAACATTTTTAAATATGTTTTTAAAATTAGCTTTTATTTAGGGTTTTCGTGTTCTAAAAAAACCCCAAAATCAAGACTCCTCATGCTCCACTCCCCCTTTCCTCCCACCCAGGGTGGCCCTGCCCTCTGCCTGCCCGTCACAACCGTTGCATTATGCACAGCTGGGCTGTGGCCACAGCAGCCTCTCCTCCTCCAGCAGTCGCTTTGAGCTGCCCAAGAGAGGAGGCTAGCAGCAGCGACCATGAACAGGCAACAGGATGCTCCCTCAGAACCGCAGCATCCGACCCTCGGGAAATAGGGACATTCTGGGATCAAATCCAAAGGCAGGATGGTTTTCATAATTCTGGGGCTGCCCCTGGGAAATCAGGACACTTGAAAGCTATGTGACTCTCGCTTGCCTTATTGGAGAGATCATTAGCACTATTTTTTTTAAAAAGGGCATTAGTGAAGTGGAAAAGGTTCGGGAAAAGGCAAGCAGGATGGTCCAAGGGATGGTGAGATTCACCTATGAGGGAAATTGAGGAAAATTTGCAGCATTAGGGACTTTAAGGCAAGTACAGCCGTACCTTGGAAGTCAAACAGAATCCGTTTCGGAAGTCCGTTCGACTTCCAAAATGTTTGGAAACCAAAGCACGGCTTCCGATTGGCTGCAGGAAGCTCCTGCAGCCAATCGGAAGCCGTATCGGAGGTTCGGGTTTCAAAGAATGTTGGCAAACTGGAACACTCACTTCTGTGTTTGCGGTGTTCGGGAGCCAAAACGTCCGAGTACCAAGGCGTTCAGGATCCAAGGTACCACCGTAATAGGCGACAGGATGGAAGCTTATAGAATTCTCCATGGCATGGAGAGGGTGCAGAGAGAAGATTTCCCCTCTCTCTTTAACATTCGAGCTTGTGGACTTCCAATGAAGCTGAATGTTGGGTCAGATAAAAGAAAGGACTTCTTCAGGCAGTGCGAAATTGAACTACAGAGCCCACACAGGAGGCAGTGATGGCCACTGACTTGGACGGCTTTAAAAGAGGTTTGCACAAATTCATGGAAGGGAAGGCCAGGATGGCTATGCTCTGCCTCCACGGTTGGAGACAGTAATGCCATTTGCTGGAACCTACAGGAGGGCAGAGTGATCACCTTCTGCTCCCTGGTTTCCCACAGGCACCTGGTTGGCCACTGTGAGAACAGGATGCTGGTCCACATGGGCCACTGCTCTTAGGATCTTAAGTCCCACGCCTATTAGGTTTACAATGCTTCTCCGGGGTTTCAGCCTGGAAGTCTCACTCAAACTTACCCGGAGATGCCGGGGACTGAACCGGCATGCAAGGCAGATGTTCTGCCACTGAGCCCTCCACATTGCTCCCTATACATCTTGGCTTTAAAAGGACCTGCATTTAGGGGGGGGACCTCCCCCCTCCCTGGAAATTGAAATAAATAGCTGAAAATAGGTTGACTGACCCACGCGAAGCACAGCATCTCAGATGCTAGTCAGCATCTCAGAAACTGAGAATTCTTGAGGTTTACCACCTGGAGATGATTTAAATGTAAAATGAACTCAATGGCCCAGAGGCCGTTGCAGGGAGAGTTCATAAGCATGGCACATGGCTTATTAATGGCTATAATCAATGCACCAACAAAAGCCATGCGCAGGTAGTTTGTGGTCCAGAGACACACAGTGTTGGAAACAGACAGTATCTGTGAGCAGGGACAGGGCCCATTTTTAAGATCTATTAAGAAAAGTCTGTCTGAGAGCAGCAAAATGAGGCCAAGCCAGATCCCTTCTCCAGAGGCTTCTACAAAAGCCTAGCTTAACCAAGCTGCTTTATTAAGTTTCAGCGGCTAATGGGTTGGAAGCTCCAGACCGCATGTCGTGTTTGAAAGCTGAGGCTGGAGGACAAGAGTTTTGCAGGAAGCAAATGAGACCTTTATTACCCTCCAACGTTCTATAGATGAAAATAACAGCATGCACATAACACCCCTATTAGCATGCCAAGGATTTCTCTCTCTCTCCCTCCCCCTTCCCCCCTCTCCCTCCCCGCTTCCCACCATGTTGTCCCCCCTCTTCCCATTTCCACCTTGGGGAGGCTGTGCTCTCTGCATGCCGCATGTTCATTTATTATGTAGTAGCCTTTCCCCTGCTGATTTAAAAGCTAAGAGAGGATCTGTCCCTTTTGTTTAAGGATATGCAAAGAAAACATTAAATGGCTCTGCAAAAGATCATCAGCAGTTCACAATGCGCTTCAGGAGCTGTGTGCAAGATGGTGGGCTGCAAAATTGCTTCTTGTTTGTTTGTTTCATTGCACTTATATCCCTCCTTTTTTTCCTCCGAGGAGTTCACGGTGGTGCACAGGGTCCTCCTCCTCCCTTTCCTTTTATCCTCACAACAACCCTGTGAGGTAGGCTAGGTTGAGAGGCAGTGACAGGGCCAGTGTGCTGCATAGATGGCCCAAACGGGGATTTGAACCTGGTCTCTCCCAGGTTCCTGGTTCGGTGTTCCAGCTACTACACTGCACTGCTTCTGGTTCCAGCTACCGTATTTTTCGCTCCATAAGACACACTTTTTTCCTCCTAAAAAGTAAGAGGGGATTCTGTGCATCTTAAGCAGCGAATGCATGGTCCCTGGAGCCGAATTGCCATGGGGCGAAAGGCAGATTGTGCTTTCTTTTTTAAGAAAGAGCTAAAGGCTAACAAGAGGGGAAGAGAGTGTTGAAAGGACCTGCTCAGGAGCTGACTGCAAGAGATCGGGGAGGGAGATAAGGGAGCTAGCTCCCTTCCCAGACCCGCCAAGGCCCCTTGCCCAGGCCTCAACTGTTGTCTGCAGAGAGAAGATGCTTGTTTCCCCAGTGACATGTGACTGGTTGATTAGATTATCTGTCTGGAAACTGTAGAAATTGGTCCCTTTCCTTTCCTAGAGAAGCTGCAGAACTGTGAGTTGAACCCCACAAAAACAGGATTTTTCTCCCGTTGCAAGGTAAGCTCAACAACTTTGAGCTGATCCTCAAAAAATGGAGCTTTCCCCCTTTGCAAAAGAAGCTTCCTCAAATATTTAATGGGGGGAGCAAAGGCACCTAGGCCTCTAGGAGTTGGCTGCTATGCCTAGGACAATTCAAGAAGGCAAAATATTTTTTTCCTTGTTTTCCTACTCTAAAAACTAGGTGTGTCCTATGGTCAGGTCCTATGGAGCGAAAAATACGGTAATTAACATTTACGCAGCCAATGGGCTAAAAGGCAGGACAATGGGATTCCACTCACTCCCAGGACATGGAGCAGAAAATAGGGGGCTGTCCCTGATCAATGGTGACATTTGGAGTACAATCCTAGAACTGTGGAGCTGGAAAGCACTGAACATGGGTTCTGTCACGGTCCGGTCGGCGGGTGTCAGGACCAGAGGCAAGATGGTGGTGTAGAGGCAGGAACAGGTGTAGGGCTGAGGGTCCAGCAGCAGGCAGTTGCAGGGTCAAGGAGCAAGGCAGAGGCGAAGGTCTGGGAGTCAAGGAGCAAGGCGTCGGCAAGGCAAAGGTCCAAGGAGCAAGGAGCAAGACGTCAGCAAGGCAAGGGTCCACGGAGCAAGAATCAAGACGTCAGCAAGGCAAGGGTCCACGGAGCAAGAATCAAGACGTCAGCAAGGCAAGGGTCCACGGAGCAAGAATCAAGACGTCGGCAAGGCAAGGGTCCACGGAGCAAGGATCAAGACGTCGGCAAGGCAAGGGTCCACGGAGCAAGGATCAAGACGTCGGCAAGGCAAGGGTCCACGGAGCAAGGATCAAGACGTCGGCAAGGCAAGGGTCCACGGAGCAAGAATCAAGACGTCGGCAAGGCAAGGGTCCACGGAGCAAGAATCAAGACGTCGGCAAGGCAAGGGTCCATGGAGCAAGGATCAAGACGTCGGCAAGGCAAGGGTCCACGGAGCAAGGCTCAAGAGGCCAGATGCAACCAGGCAGGGAAAGCATTGCTGTGGCAAAGAGCTGAAGGGAAAATGCTGAACTTTTAGCCCTCCCAGCTCCTGCCACCAGGTGCAGTGAGATCTCAAGTGGCCTCACCTGAGAGACTACTCCTTGCCTCTCCAGCACAAGCTGAGGTCTCCACCTGTGTGGCCACGCCTTGCTTCTCCAGCACAAGCTGAGGCATGCCCCAGTCCTGCAAAGCACTACAGGCCCCAGAGCCTGACTCCTGCCCATACTCCTGACAGGTTCTGGTCAAATTTTAAAAGCCCTTTGCAAAGGGATCAGTCAATTCATACCTCACGTCCCTTTGCATGCAGATTTCTGGGAGGCAAAGAAAGAGTGGAAGTGCACAATGGAGGGCGTGGCAGAGAGTGAGGAGTGGCCCCAATCACCACAGGCATAGGTCCTTCCCACCAATAGTATCCACCCTCCATGCCACAGATTAACCCCGAGTGTGTGTGGCTGTCAACTCTGCCCTCTGCTATGTGACCAGAACCTTTAAGACACAAGAAAGTCCTAAAAGCAGCTGGGGTCCATGCTTTTGCACAGAAAAGGTCCCAGGTTCCATTTCAAACATCTCCACTTAAAAGGATCTCGGGTAATTGGGGGAGCAAAAGCCAGGGCCCCGAGACCCACAGAAGCTACTGTCCATCAGTCACCCACAAACCCTCTATGTAGCTAGGGCATTGTAAGAGAATTGATGGTTTACCATGATAGGTGTTTGTTGTTGTTGTTGTTGTTGTTGTTGTTGTTGTTGTTGTTGTTGTTTAATAAAGCTCATGTGCACTAACCCACTGGAGGGGGAGCCCTGCTGTATCTCTGCATGATTTCTGCCATGAATATTGGCCTCCTGCCAATCAGATGCTGTTGGGAGGCGGGTCTCCGGCATGTTTCGGCCTTGGATCACTCCTGGGGCAAACAGAGAAGAGAACCAAATGTTCTGCCCCTGAGGAGGTTCCCCCAGGACGGTGACTCAGGCAGAAATGCAACAGGAAGGGCCAATGGTCTGTGACTCAGTACAAGGCTTCCTCCTGTGTTCCTTGCTCTGTGGCTCAGAGCTAGATCTGGCTGTGAGCGCATACAGTACAAGCCTCTTGTGAACACTCAGGTGGGACTCCATGAAGCTGTTCCCTTGCACATTCCTCCTGCGTCAGCTGCTGCCCACTCCAGAGGGTGCTTGGGAGGATGTTCGCAGGACCCTGCTGGGCCGCTGAGGATATTTCTGAACCCGACTGCTGCCTCTCCCCGAGATGAGAGCTGGAGATTGGAGGACGATTTAATTCTTTCATTACTTGGAATCCAATTTTCCTCCTGACGGGAATGAAATGGAGAGAGGATAATAAGCTGCGTGTTGGGTTGCAGCAGAGAGCTGTGCTTAGTGTCATTAACGGGGACAGCTTCATTAACAAGCTGGATTGCAATAAAAGGGGAAACGGCAGGGCGGGGGGTGGATTGCTCTTTGCAAACTATTGCCTGGAAGTGCATCCGAGCAAAGGGTGGCACAACTCTTAACTGAATCCTGCTCTGAGTGAGCCAGGAGGACAGGAGGGTCAAGACAGCCCTGCCCAAAGTGCTGGTGGTAGGCTGGATGCACCCAGGGCTTATTTGGTGGCTGTGATTCCTGCACTGCAGGGGGTTGGGCTAGATGACCCTTTGGATCCCTTCCAATTCTACTGCTCTATGATTCACAGGAGGCTTTTAAACAGAGGTTGCCTAGCCATCTGTCAGGGATTCTTCAGCTGCCATTCCTGCATCACAAAGGGTTAGACTACCATATTTTCCGGCGTATAAGAGGACTGGGCGTATAAGATGACCCCCGACTTTTGAGAAGATTTTCCTGGGTTAAAAAGTAGTCTTATACGCAGGAAAATACAGTAGGTTATCCTTTGGTTCCTTCCAACTCTATGATACATTTTTCTTTGCTTCGCAAGTCAACTGTTTTGTGCAGGCGCTCATTGCATTTTTTATTTTTATTATTTAGTTGTTATTCATTAAACGTCTTAGTCATTCTTTTTTACCAATAAAAGGAACTTACAGCAGTAAACACATACATTAAAACCAGCATAAAACAAAGCGTAGAAAAAAATAAAGGACAATTCTGTTTTCTAAAAGGCAAGATTAAAACATCCCACTCATTCAAGGAGACAGGGAGGCAGGGGCATAGGAAGAGGGGGGGTGGGAGCGCGCCGCTCCCGTCAGTGTGACCCCGGTAGGGTGACATCGCGGCTGCCCCCTCACCCACGCTGGGCACCCCGCCCCCAGAATGTGCACCATGCCCCTGCAGGAGGTGTGCCACGCCCCCAGAACACGTGCCACGCCTATGCGGGTGGCGCACGCCAGCCCCGCCCCCATTTGCGCTCCGCCCCCGGTGCCGGAGCATGGAGCTCCGCCACTGCAGGGAAGGGGGGAGAGTGTTTTTGCCTGACACATAATTATGGTGCCACCAGAGCCTCCATAGGGAGAGCATTCCATAAGCAGGGAGCCACCACTGGAAAGGCTTGTTCTTGTGCTGCCACCCTCTGGATCTCCCATGGAGGGGGCACATGAAGATAGCCTGCAGGGTCTGTGTCAGTTCATATAGGAAGAGGTGGTCCTTGAGGTACAGTCATACCTCCATTTACGACCACAATTGGTTCTGGGGAGCCGGTCGCTCCCCGAGGCATGCTTCTGCACATGCGCGAAGTGCCAATAGAGCACTTCTGCACACGCACGTGCTGCGCAGATTGCTTTTGCACATGCATGCGCAAGCTGCACATATCGCTTCTGCGCATCTGAGTGCCACGGAACCTGGATGCAAACACTTCTGGGTCCGCGGCGGTCAGAAACCGAAGTGGTTGCAAACGGAGGCAGTCGCAAACCGAGGTTTGACTGTATTGAGGTTCTGTGTCGTATAAGACTTTAAAGGTCAAAATCAGCACATGGATTTGGACCCAGAAACTAATTGGTAGCCAATGCACACAGGCCAGGATTTGTGTTATATATTCAGAGACTGTCTTGCCCTGGCGAACAACCTGGCCACCAAATTCTGTACCAGTGGCAGTTCCCAAACTGTATTCAAAGGCAGCCCAAACATGTAACACCTAATTTGAGCACTGACACTTCTTTTTTCTACCAAAAGAAAAGCACACTCATTGTTGAAGCTGGGCCCATCTAAACCATTGGCCCACCTAGCTCAGTATCGCCTACACTAACCAGCAGAAGATCTCCTGGACTTCAAGCAGGGAATGTTCCCAGCCCTACCTTAAGATGCCAGGGATTGAACTGGTGACCTTCTGTGTGCAAAGCATATGCTCTGCCACTGAGCTGCGACCCTTCCCAATGTCTAACAATAGCTGAACGACTGGCATATGTATACATTCCCCACTCTACCAAACAATGTTGCTAGGATAGGTAAAGGTAAAGGACTCCTGGGTGGTTAAGTCCAGTCAAAGGCGACTATGGGGTGCAGTGCTCATCTCGCTTTCAGGCCAAGGGAGCTGGCGTTTGTCCACAGACAGCTTTCCAGGTCATGTGGCCAGCATGACTAAACCGCTTCTGGTGCATGGAGGACCATGACCGCACGGAAACATCATTTACCTTCCCACCACAGCGGTACCTTTTTATCTACTTGCACTAGCATGCTTTCGAACTGCTAGGTTGGCAGAAGCTGGGACAGAGCAATGGGAGCTCACCCCGTCATGCAGATTCGAACCACTGACCTTCCAATTGGCAAGCCCAGGAGGCTCAGTGGTTTAAACCACAGCGTCACCCATGTCCCACCAAAAATCAAAGGCCATACTGCTGCCAGACCCAATGTGGGTGTGTCATGGATAGTATTGCACCACCACCCCCAAAAAAAAAACAGAAGAGGTGTCCTACACATATTTTTAACCCATTGGGAAAGGGTTAAATCTGTTGGGAGCAGAGCCAGTTTTAGGGCAGCGTGAATGGTTCTGCTGAACTGGGAACCAAGCCTAGGAGATGTCACAAAAACTATGGTATTGACAGAAGACAAGAGGTGGGGGGGCACTGAATTTTGGGCTTGCACAGGGCACTGCTGATGTTTGAAAGACCAAAGCTCACCCCTGTTGAGAGTAATGCTAGCAATAAGTTATGTGAACTGCAGGGTTAGGGTGGGTATATACAGAAAAACAACCTATTATTTCCCTCATTGAATTCTTCCCTCACTGATTCTCTCACTGAATCCATCTACTACATGCAGATTGCTGTTTCTCAGTGTCTACTTCCTTCCTGATGCTTCTTCACACAGGCCTTGCTTTTGTTAAGCCCACAACTCCATGATATGGCTATGTGGAAAGTTGGACTCAGAGTGGGTCTGTTTGCCAAGAGTACATTTATTCTTACCACCCACAGTCTTACATCACTGTGATATGTGTTTATACCAAACTAGTGGAATTCAGCCCGTTAAAATAAACGGGCGCTAGAACAGATTTTATTGTTTTTTAGTGTGCAAAGAGGAACGGGTGTGCAGCCCCGCCGAAGCGGCGGCTGTGGGAGGGGCTAGCCGCCCCCCCCCCACGCGCCGCCGCCACAGAAAGAGGCCGACTTGCGGCCTTCTTCTGGGCGCCCACTGCCCAACTGGGCTCAGCGGAGCGCCCCAACGAAGCGGCGGCTGTGGGAGGGGCTAGCCGCCCCCCCCCCCACGTGCCGCCGCCGCCACAGAGAGAGGCCGAATTGCGGCCTTCTTCTGGGCGCCCACTGCCCAGCTGGGCTCAGCGGAGCGCCCCAACGAAGCGGCGGCTGTGGGAGGGGCTAGCCGCCCCCCCCCCACGTGCTGCCGCCGCCACAGAGAGAGGCCGAATTGCGGCCTTCTTCTGGGCGCCCGCTGCCCAGCTGGGCTCAGCGGAGCGCCCCAACGAAGCGGCGGCTGTGGGAGGGGCTAGCCGCCCCCCCCCACGTGCTGCTGCCGCCACAGAGAGAGGCCGAATTGCGGCCTTCTTCTGGGCACCCGCTGCCCAGCTGGACTCAGCGGAGCGCCCCAACGAAGCGGCGGCTGTGGGAGGGGCTAGCCGCCGCCCCCCACGCGCCGCCGCCACAGAAAGAGGCCGACTTGCGGCCTTCTTCTGGGCGCCCACTGCCCAGCTGGGCTCAGCGGAGCGCCCCAACGAAGCGGCGGCTGTGGGAGGGGCTAGCCGCCCCCCCCCACGTGCTGCCGCCGCCACAGAGAGAGGCCGAATTGCGGCCTTCTTCTGGGCGCCCGCTGCCCAGCTGGGCTCAGCGGAGCGCCCCAACGAAGCGGCGGCTGTGGGAGGGGCTAGCCGCCGCCCCCCACGCGCCGCCGCCACAGAAAGAGGCCGAATCACGGCCTTTTCTTGGGCGCCCGCTGCCCAGCTGGGCTCAGCGGAGCACCCAGACAGCGGATTAAACGGTAGGCAGGGGGGGGGAGCGCGCGCGTGTGCGCGTTCTGTCTCTCCGTCCAATCCCTGTGTCTCTGGGGTACATGCGCAGTACCCCAAGGACACATGGGACACAGGGACTGGACGCAGGGACACTTGCATATTATTATATAGGATTCCAACGAAATCACACCTCACTTGGTTTGGCCTTTGTCCTAATTCACATGTAAAGGACGGTCCTTTACATGAACAGCTGTCTGATCCAGATCCACATTAAACATAAAAAAGAACTGTAAGAAGCGGCTCACAGAGGGTGGGTGGAGGTAGCATGAAGTTCACTGGCTTCCCCCATATGGTGATACGGATTGCATTTCTAGTTAGATTACAGTAATCATTCCTGAATGTGCATTGATTATTATAAGTTAGCATATGCAAATTTTATGCATATCTGGACACTTTTCTTCCCCCACTCCCTTTCTGACTATGCAAAAGGGGGAACACTTAGTTATGTTGCTGGTTCCCAGCCAGAACTATCAGGAAGAACCCTCCCTGGCTCAGACTTCAAAGCCTGCCAGAAGCCTTCAGAAAGTTTTTCCTCTCCCAAATCTCCTAGGTCCAGGGCTTGTAAAAGAGCTACATAAGGATAAGCTTGGCTGTCCTTTCCTGACTCCATGCAGGAGCTCACAGAACCCAAAACCAGCACCTGAAGATAGAGTAGCCTTTCAGGACCTTGGACAGCACCAAGGAGAAATCCCTTCCCTCCCTTGCTCCCACAAGCTCAAAGGACCGGTACTGAATTCTTGAATAGCATCTTTAAATATAACAACCACAGTGAGAGTTCTGACTGACAGAGGGAGCCAGGGCATACATTTTGATATTTTTGTTTTTAATAAGGAAAAGCTGGTGGATAACTGAGTTCCACTGCACAGATTTCCCCTGGAGGTGCGAAATCAGGGCAGCTCATCTTACAATTTGAAGGCATCCCTTTGTCCAGCTGACAAAGGATTTCAGCACATATCTTTCCCCTTCTTGCTTTACACACACACACACACACACACACACACACACACACACACACACACACAGACGCTTCCTTAAAACATTGCTTTTACGCATAATTGTAAGCAAGCGGGGCTCTGCCTTTCAGCTGAAAGGGAGTTAATTGTTTAATTAAAGCTAATGTAGTGAAAACAAACTAATAAGCAGCAACTGGGTGTATATAAAATGCAGCCCATAAAGGGTGTGTGTGTACATTCAGTCCGCCATTGGCCAGCACCACTTGCTCACAGTGCCAGGGCTGACAGCAATGGAAATGCGGGTGGAGGAGAGGAAGGTCAGAGAAACCCTAATTTGGGGCTGTAGGGAGGCTCCAGAGAAAGTGCAGGAGACCTGAAGGGGTGTGCATTTAAGATGGAAACCATATGAGTGAGACGGTGAAGTGTGTGAGCTGCTGACCCCTTATTTACCTGTGGTCACCCCAATTTTCTGATCCTTGCTTAATCACTATTCCAATCTGTTATTTAATGGAAAGTTCAGTCTGTAGAGCATGAGACTCTTAATCTCAGGGTTGTGGGTTCGAGTCCCCTGTTGGGCAAAAGATTCCCTGCATTGCAGGGAATTGGACTAGATGGCCCTCGTGGTCCCTTCCAACTCTGCAGTTCTATGATTCTATGAGAAGTGGAAGTGTGGGAAGGATGGTAAAGGCAAGTAATTCTTTTCCCCCAGGGTTACAGGTTAGAGCAGGCTTCCCCGACCCAGTGCCCTCTGGATGTTTTGGACTACAAGTCCCATCAGCTTCCACCAGTGTGGGAGGATGTCAGGTTGAGGAAGGCCAAGGTTGCATCATCTCCTCAGAGTCCCCTACTTGCTTGAGTGACTCTAAAGGTAAAGGACCCCTGACAGTTAAATCCAGTTGTGAACGACTCTGGGGTTGTGGCGCTCATCTTGCTTTACGGGCCGAGGGAACTGGCATTTGTCCGCAGACAGTTTTTCTGGGTCATGTGGCCAGCATGACTAAGCCGCTTCTGGCGAAACCAGAGCAGCACACAGAAACGCCATTTACCTTCCCGCCAGAGCAGTACCTATTTATCTACTTGCACTTTTACGTGCTTTCGAACTGCTAGGTTGGGAGGAGTTGGGACCGAACAACGGGAGCTCACCCCATCGTGGGGATTTGAACCACCAACCTTCCGATTGACAAGCCCAAAAGGCTCAGTGGTTTACACCACAGCGCCACCCGCGTCCTTTTGAGTGACTCTACCCACCGCAAATGACTGTCTTCTCTCCTGAAGCAGGAAGAGCTGCATCAATGAGGATATAAGGCATTATTACAGCTTGCTCAGACTAGCTTTGGAGTTGCAGCTATAGGGGGGAAATACCCCCCTTCCAAAAAATATCTGTCATCTGCATCTTTTAACCTTCACAGCTGTGTGAGCAGTTGAGAAGAAGTCTATAAAGGCCTGCTGTTCTCTCTCTCACACACACCCCATGGCAAGGAGCTTCAGCAACAGCTGGCCCAGGCATCACCAGGGTGGGAACTGCAGGATCCTTTGCCTTCTGCGCGTTCTGAAAAAATCTCCCTGTTTCATCTTTCAAGGCTGAAGTGACTTCTCAATTTGCGTCTGCCTTTGCCTCGGGCTGATGAGACAAGGAAGATACGGATGAGCCTCGCCTTGACTCATTCAAGGCTTGCTGTCAGTCCTGAACAGCTGGTTCTAAGCATCCCACAAGACAATGCAATGCAGAGGGATGATTAATGTGGGGAGGTGCCAAAGGTCGGTAGCAGAGCAGGTGCTTTGCGTGCAGAAGGTCTCAGGTTAAATCCCCAGCAGCATCTCCAGGTAGGGCTTGCAGAGAGCCGTACCTTGAAACCCCGGAGAGCTGCTATCAGTCAGTGCAGACCATGCTGAGCTAGGTAGACTGATGATCTGTGTTCTGGTCTATTTCTATGTTCTCCCTAAAGACTGTCTCTCTCTTCCTCCAAATCCATCAAAACCTGCCTCTTCTTGAGGGCCTGGGGGCAGGAACAGTGTGGAAGACAGAATAATTTTAAAGCACAGAAGATGTTGGAGAAGTTCATCTTTGTACTTTTGTCCTTCCTGGCTGCGGTTTACATTTCTGTCTTCCTCCAATGTCTATTGGTTTATAGTTAATTATTCTATTCTTTACCTGTCTACAAACATCTATTCTCAAAGATGCACAATTAACAGATCCTGCATTGGACTAGATGGGCCTCAGGGATGCTTACAGTTCTATGATTCTTTGTTTTCTTTTTGTTAGGTGTGCAAAAATCAATAAAATATTACATAGTTAAAAACTTAGGGAATTGAAATTTACTACTGGGACTCCCCCCCCCCCCCGGCTTTCTTATTAGAGTAATTTGGAGCTTCAAGATGACAAAGGATCTGGAAACCAAGCTCCTTATGAGAAGTGGTTGAAGGAGTTGGGTATGTTTAGCCTGGGGAAGAGGAAACTGAGAGGGAATAGGATAGCCATCTTCAAATACATGGAGGGCTGTCACATGGTGCAAGCTTGTTTTCTGCTGCTCCAGAGCACCCAAACCAATGGATTCAGATGACAAGGAAGGAGAGTCCCACTAAACATTAGGAAGAACGTTCTGATTTTAAGAGCTGTTTGACAGTGGAATGGACTCCTACAGAAGGTGGTGGATGTTTGAAAGCAGAGACTGGTTGGTCATCTGTCAAGGATTCTTTAGCTGTGATTCCTGAAATGCAGAGGGTTGGACCTTTGTGGTCCCTTCCAACTCTACAACTCTATGATCCTGTGATGTTATGACAGAAAGGAAACTTGGAAGCATTGAGATGAGCAGTTTAGGTTTCCCCCACCTACAGCAGGGGCCCCCAAACTAAGGCCTGGGGGCCAGATGCGGCCCAATCGCCTTCTAAATCTGGCCCATGGATGGCCCAGGAATCAGCATGTTTTTACATGAGTAGAATGTGTCCTTTTATTTAAAATGCATCTCTGGGTTATTTGTGGGGCATAGGAATTCATTCATTTTTTTCCTTCAAAATATAGTCTGGCCCCCCACAAGGTCTGACGGACAGTAGACCGGCCCCCTGCTGAAATAGTTTGCTGACCCCTGACCTACAGCCTTACTTGAGCAGTTAGAGACCAATAATGTAAATCTTTTAAGAATCATGCCCCCCCTTGCTGTCTGTCTTTCACCCTCACCCATCTTCCCTTCCAAATTCTCTCAATTTGTAAGGAATGGAATTAAATATAAAGGGCTATGTAAATAATTCAGTAATCTCATTATACCTCCATCCTTTGCAGCATCAGCCTAGCATCTTGTGCAGAAGCAGGAGAGAGCGGGAGCAGAGAGTAAGTCCATTGGAATTTCAACACAGCTCTCCCCCCAAAAAACATTTTATTTAGTGAGCTCCCGGTTATGTTCATTAACTGCATGATTCACTTGGTGGTATCAGGGGAACATTTTCAAGTTGGCTCAAAGGGTTCCTTATATTGAAAAGGGTGCAAACTGCACCTTAGAATGGAGATTGCAACAGATCAGGTTGCCAAGGCCAGGATCCTAGCCTACAAATGAAGTCTTAGCCTTGTCCCCTGAGGGAAGCACTAGGACCTATTTGAGCAGCAAAAAAAAGAAGAAGTGGTCACTCTGGAAACAAATAACAACATTGCTATATTGGTAATAAGTGATATAGATTGGTTGGCTTTTAATTGTTTATATTGTATACTTGTTAATTTCATTGAGAGGTGATTCATAAAATAATAACAACAATATTGATAAGAGCCTATAGCAGATGGAGCAAGCTTGTTTGCTGTTGCTCCAGGGGGTAGGACCCAAATGACAATAAAGGAGATTCCAACTAAACATTGGGAAGAACTTTCTGATGCTATGAGGTGTTTCACAGTGGAACGGACTCCCTCAGAAGGTAGTGAACTCTCCTGTGCTGGATGCTTTTCAGCAGAGACTGAATGACCATCTGCCAGGGATTCTTTGGTTGTGATTCCTGCTTTACGAAGGGGGTTGGACTAGATGAACCTTGTGAGTCCCTTGCAACTCTTACGCTACGGTTCTCTGTTTCTGTGTCAAGAGACATTCAGATCAGTGCTGGAGGCCCTCACGCAGGATCTCTGCTTATTCCCTCTCCCATTCCCCAAGGCTGAACCGCCTGACAAAGGCAACCGCTTTATAGCTCAGGGTGCGCTTCGCCGGCGTGGGATATGAGCTACACGGAGCCTTAATGTGACAGCTTTAATTAGATTTTTTTTCCTCCAAAAAATAATAAAATAAAATACACATGCCTATTAATGGGAGGCAAAGCCTGGCGGCGGGATTTATAGCTGACCCCAGAGTTGCAGATCTCACCACCCGGAAACGAAGCAAATGAACGTTCCTGCAGAGTGAGTTTTATCGCCGCAATACAAACCTTCCTCTCAAAGATGATGCAAATTGAAAGCCCAATTTTCAAGGCTGTTAGGCTCTAGGATAGCCTTCCCCAACCTTTTGTACTCTAGAGGTTGTTGGACCAGCATGGTCAATACCCAGAGACGATGGAAGGGATGGCGATAGCGCCAAATGATGTGTGGTGATTGTCCAGAACATCTTAAGGGTACCAGATTGGGAAAGTCCCATGGATCAGGGACCTGAGGTTAGCTAAAGCCAAGATTAGCTGAAGTATTTACCCACCCATCAACTAAGGGGAAAACCTAGAAGATTTTGGAGTGAGAAACTGCCATGCTACACCATTTGTTCTTTTCATTCTTCAGAAACAAGCATCTATGCAATGGGCAGATTCCATTCCCCCAACCCAGAGAACCAATAACTGGTCTGGATGGACTTCATAGTACAGTCCCACAAGGCAAGTGTTATGTCTCAAAGTTTCCAACGGTAAGGAAGATGGTTGTAAGGGTGACTCCCTACAGGGAGCCAGCCCCCATCGTCCTGACGTCCACCTCGTCAAGTACAGAGAGCACCAGTGGTTCTGAAGCAGCCAGAGGGGGAGGAAGAGACTCGGAGGGGGAGAGAAATCAGAGTGAGGAACAATGGGAAAGATGCAGACAGGGCTCAGGGATGTTGGAGAGCCATGTCACCGACCACTCAGGGAGGAAACTGAAAGGGCATCGCTCCTTCCGGCGCAAGAAGTAAGGAGAGCACTGCGACGCAGGTCAAGGGGGAGGCGTTTTGGGGTGCCCCAACTACTTTGCTGGCGTAGGAACAGACGTGCGCCATTGCCGGATTCTGATTCGGGATGAGAGGTCATGTTTTAAGCTGTCTCTACACTGTACATAATTAGCACAATAAACGTCTTTGAAGACAAACTGGACTCAAGCGGAGTTACTCTAGAGTAGCCACAACAACCCTCTGACAATGGTGATAGGATAGGTGTCTTCAAATATCCAAAGGGCATGGTGCTGCAGCTAATAGGAAAATCCACCTGCCACATTTGACTGTGGAAATACAAGGCAGTCTCTCTCCAGGTGTGTGGAGGAAAGTCTTCAGTGCTAGCCTGAGGTGGCATCCAGCTAGGTGCAATGGGGAAAGGCCCACCCATTTGTTTCTATGGCAACCAGCCACCTCTTTGGACATGTAAATGGCAGGACTTAACCGGCCAGCTCAGGCTATAATCTTACAAAGAAACTAACTTGACGGATCCAGCAAATTCTCTCTTATAGAGTCTAACCCCACATACACAGGACCACAGGCTTGGAAGGGACCCACAGGCATCATCCAAACCGACCCCCACAAACCTATTACAACATATTCACCATGCATTGGGTGAAACAGTAATCCCTGAACCTACAGACCATCAATTTTGTTGCATAGTCAACAAATTTCTCTTCTCCTTACAATGTTTTTTAAGATGGGGTTGGCCAGAGGGACTGAAATGTATATTTTTCCCTGCGCCTATTCCCTGCACCAGTACCAAGCAAATCTAGGGTGTCTGTTTAAAAACTGAAAAGCAAAGGAATGTTGTCTACCTTTGGTGATTTATGGCCTGTGGGGGTCAGCGATTCACCTCCTGCTTGCTCATAATCCTTACGAAATATTTTGAGAAAATGTAATGGGAATTATTCAGCTAATCTACTTTAATAACCCAAGCAAGAAGGGCCTCTGTACATGGTGGATGGACTAATAATTTTGACAAAATATTAGCTGTCTCTTTCAATCAGTTCCTGGGATCCCGGTGCATGCATTAATGAAGCCAGCTAATACATCAGCCTAATCCACCATAAAGATAGGGGGCAGACCGCATGGGCCTGACTGCTAATCTCCTGCAGTCCCTGCCAGGCAGGAAGTGAAGTTTGTGCACCTCACTTAGGAGGAGCCAGATGGGGAACTCGTGGTCTTCCAGATGTTGCTGGCATTAAGCCATGCTGGCTGCTGGGGGTGCTGGGATGTCTAGAAACTCTTCCCTTCAAAAAACCAGGTCCTGGCAATGCTGTAAAGGCACAGCTTAGGAAGCTGCCTTATACTGAATCAGACCATTGCTCCATGTAGCTCTGTATTGTCTACACTACTGGCAGTGGCTCTTCAGGTTTCTCAGACAGGGGGACATCTCCCAGCCTTACCTGGAGATGCTGGGGATGGAACGTGGGACTATTTGCACGCCACAGAGCTATAGCTTTTCTCCTTTTGGAGTCCAACACCCACCAACCCCAGCTAACATGGCCAATGGTCAGGAGTGACGGCAGTTGTGTGGCGATACCCCGATTCCTCCAGGAGTAAATAAAGACACAGGGCACGTTGACTAAGGTTAATGGGCATAAAAAGGCCACAACTTTATTGATTACGGGTGTAGAGAGGTATTGGCTTAGGCATTGGATCTAACCCTTACCTTCCAAGTCCCGGACTGCAGAATCCGGGACCGGCAGCCGTGTGACACCAGAAGTTGCGTCGACGTAACTTCCGGTGGCACTTTGCCCTTCTATGGGCACCAAAAATGGCCACCGCCGGCTTCAAAAGTAGCTTCTACGCATGACCGGAAGTGCGTCGACGCAACGTCGGGTGTCGCCCCGCCCATCTATGGGCACCAAAATGGCCGCTGCCGACACCGGAAGTCGCATCTACGCACTTCCGGTCATGCGTAGATGCTACTTTTGAAGCCGGTGGCAGCCATTTTTTGTGCCCATAGAAGGGCAAATCAGGAAGAAGAAAAAATGGCTGCCGGCAGGAGAAAATAACGGAGAAAAACGGGAGACGAAGTGATACGGGGGACCACTGGGAAAAGGTAAGTAAAAACGGGGGTTTCCCGGGGAAAACGGGAGATTTGGCAGCTATGATCTAACCAACTATATCCGACTCCAGCCCGTTGTGCTGGCAGTCTGTGAAGGGTTAACCACCGTTGGGTGAGCCCTGCAATGGAGATCAGCTAGGAACTCACCCTGGGGCCACCTCCAGGGGGCGTGCCTTAGGCCCTCACCTACCACGGCTTCAGACATGGCCACGCCCCCTTAAGGGAGTACCCTTCAGCATTTGGGGGGAGGTGATGGCAGCAACCTCGGACCCCCACCCCCCACCATAACCTTTCAGAAATAATCCAATGCCTAATCGCCAGAACCAAAGTTGTGACAAGTTGCTATGAGGTAGGCGAAAACCACCCGGCCAGAGCCAATTTGCCAAGTGGAAAAATTCCTACCAGGCCCCTCAACGGCGACCAACCGAGGTCCGCAGCAATGTCAAAAGGAAAGCCCTGCCTAAAAGGAGGGTGGGCGGGGACACCGAAGCGGCTGGGGGCAGGACCCGAATCCAAGCAGCTCTGGATTTTCTACACTACTGGCAGTGGCTCTTCAGGTTTCTCAGACAGGGGGACATCTCCCAGCCTTACCTGGAGATGCTGGGGATGGAATGTGGGACTATTTGCACGCCACAGAGCTATAGCTTTTCTCCTTTTGGAGTCCAACACCCACCAACCCCAGCTAACATGGCCAATGGTCAGGAGTGACAGCAGCTGTAGTCCAGCAGCAACACCAGGGTTTGGGGAGCTAGAATCAATTGTTTGGGCAAAATATTTGCTGTGTGCACCCTGATATCTGAGTGGCGAGAGCCTCCAGGGGTGCCTGTGCTTCTCCAGGGTTCAGTTTCCTTGGAATGAAGGTCACTGGAGACTGCAGTGTCTTTAGGACATATAGCTGTATTTACACATATATGCAACCTGAGCAGAGGTTGGAGGGGCTCACAGCATTAACCTCCCAACAGATCTTGTCCCCCCCCCCATTAGGTGACCAAGGAAGCCTCAAGTCACACTTGAACTCATGGACGTTCCATGATGCTGAATGATGGAAGGTTCAGGACAGAAGAAAGAAAGGATTTCTTCACACGGCACACAGTTAACCTATGGAACTCCCTCCCACAGGAGGATTAGACAAGCTCATGGAGAAGACTATCAATGGCTACTAGCCATGATGGCTCTGCTCTGTCTCAACGGTCAGAGGCAGTAATGCTTCTAAATAATAGCTATTGGAAATCATAGGAGGGGAGAGGGCTCTTGTGCTTGAATCCTGCTTGCTGGTTTCCCAAGGGCATCTGATTGATCACTATGAGAACAGGATACTGGGCTAGATGGGCCATGGGCCTGATCCACTAGTGCTCTACTTAAGTTGCTTCTGAGGGGGTCACAGTAGCCGATATCCTAACAGGAACTTCTGCATGCAAAGCACACACTCCACTACTGAGCTATGAACTCATGCATGAAAAATATATTGTAATAAAATATGTGCCCTGAAGATTGAGAGATCAGGATGGAACCATGTCTGTTGAGGTAGACACTGTTCTATATTTGAAGTCTGAACGCCACATTGACTTCCCTGTTAATTTTCGAGAGGGTCAGGAAGGATGTAAAACACACTACAATGTGATCTCTTCCTCGGGTGCTGGGAGTCACAATGAAACATGGTCTGTATGCTTATAACGTATTCTTTCCTTTTCTACACAAAGGAAGCTGGTAGGACTTGTGCCCCTGTTTTCAAAGGGGGAGCGGGTGGGGGAAAATATGCAAAATGCACTGGAGTACGTTTCCCTCAAATTATCTGAGTACGTTTCCCTCAAATAATATGCTTTAATAGCACAAACTGAGGCCCTTCACTGCCTGCTATGGGCAGCAGTGGTGGTAAAATGTGAATTGTTGAAACAGCTGTGGTTGAATGGACGAGTGTCTATGCTAGGAAGTAGTTGGGCCAGGAAGGGTGAGGAGCTAGAAGTGCACAAAGCTTTTTTGCAGCTCAAATAGAAATTCCCAAATATTGGAAATCAGCTGGATGTCCCTCTAAAGAGGGCTGGGTGTATTCTCTCTGGGCCATCACCCTTTCCACATGCCTGTCATATAACCAGAGGGTGGTGCAAGAGGTAGCAAAATATGAACAGTTTGATAAAGTTTGGTTCCCATTTAAAAGCTATAGCAATAACTCTAAAGGGCTCCACTTACTGGTAGCACATCAAATAACAGGATGAAAGGGCTGTCTAAATGTCAATTTATTTTATTCATTTGTTTTTATTTATTGGATTTATGCACCACCCTTCAGCAAAAGAGCTCTGGGTAGCTCACGAGATAAAATAAATGAATATGGGTCTTCCGGTCTGTCGCGGCGGAGAGAAGGACGCAGGGACTTCGCGTGCCGAAGTCCCTGGCTTCGCGGAGGGGGGGGGGAGTCCGCAGAGCGAGCGGACTCCCCGTAAAAGCACCGGGTAGAGAGTCCCGGTGACTCACGTGCCCAGCGGCTGCTCCGTTTTGCGGATCCCCCGCTGCCCGAGAGCTCAGTAGAGCGATCGAGAGCCGGCGGGGTGGAACCGCGGGAGCCATTTTGGGCTATATCTTACCTCCGAGAAGCGAAGCTCCGAGTCCTGACCCGGCAAGCGGCGGATTCTTCCGAACAAAATTAAAGGTTTCCATGAAGTAAGTGGAATTTTGATTTGGACTTTAAATTTATTAATTGGAAAAATAGGAGAGACTTTAAAGAAACGGAAGTCGGTCTCTTCCTAATGGAAAACTGGGAGGCGTTTTAAATAAACCTAAGCCGAACGACGAAAAAGTATTTGGGACTGTGGACCCGAGAGGAAAAAAGATCTTTTCGAACCATCTCAGCTCCTGAGTCCGGCACCCCTTGAGGTACAGCATTATTAAGGGGAAGAGCGCTTTGACAGCTGTCAAAAGCTGTCAATCTGTTAAAAGACCGGGTGGATTTATTGCATTGCTGTGAACAGTACAAATTGATTGAAAACGTGGTAGAATTATTTAAATCGGAATTAAGAATGGATTTGTGATTGAGTTAAAGAACAAAGAGAAAGAACAGCCAAAATGGAGTCGATCGTCTGAGGAAGGAATTTTCCAGCACCCTTTGTTCTCCACCTCCTGTTTGTCTGCGGTTAAGAGAAGTATGAAAACAAAGTACTCTCGAGCCTTCCAGGAGGCTGTGCTGAACTATCTACAAACATGGGAAGACATTTACAAGGAACGGCAACATCCCAATTTACCAACAGTTGAGGTTGAAGTCCAAGTTCAGGACTTAGAGGATAATTTGGATTTGGAGACTGCTGAGTCTGAGACTGTGTGTGAGGAGAAACAACTTGATGAAAGTATCAAAGAGGACTTGGACTATAACAAACATGTTTGGGATGAAGCAAAGCATGGATTTCAAAAGGAAGAAAAACAAGCAGAGCAAGAAATTGAGAAGCAAAGGAACTTAAAGATTAATGGAATTGAAGATCCTGGAGGGGTTAAAATGTGGGGTGGTGTTTTTGTGGGATGGGAAGGACAGGGACAGGGGGGGGGCAAAGGCCTGGAGATGGATTTGGGAAAGAATGGGTGTGGGGTGAAAATTTTAGTTAAAAGGTTTTGTCTTGGCTTTTGAAAGACGGTTTTCAAAATCTTGGCCTGTTAACGGAAATGCTGATCCAATTGGGGGAAAAGACTTAGGGAGAGGAGATGGAGTGTAAAAAAGAAAGAAAAAAAGCTGTGTTTTCTTGAGGGAGTTATAAGAATGGCCTAGGAAAGAATTTTTAGGTTGATGTAAATTTTTGTAAGTCAAGATAGGTGTTTAGGCAGAAAGCTGCCTACTCTCCTCTCCTTACTCTGAGATACCCAGTGGCAGGGGGTGCTCAGAGGGGTGAGGAGGGGATTTAATGGAACCTTGGAAATGCTGTGCCCTACAGGTTCCTATTGTGGCAGGAGGGGGCCTGTGGGAGGGCAGCATGGAAAAGGAGGAGGATTTGAGTTAATAATATAAGAAAAGGATTTTAATTTGGAATAGAAAACCCGCCATGCAATTAGAGTTTGTTAGGAAAACCAGGAGGAAGAGTATCGAGGAAGTCACAATTACAATGTTAAGATAATAAGAATTGGGGAGTTAAAACTCTTCCCTATTGTTGTTATGTTTATATTTGTTTATGCATGTTTATGAAAGAGCTGGGGGAACCCAATCCTCAGAACTCCTCCATTCCTGTCCTTTCAGTGGCAGGGGGGGATGTGGGGGGAGGGGGGAGGGGGGAGGCCAAACCCAACTTACAAAGGACCCCTTTGATTCTTAAAGCTCACGGGTACCACTGGTGGCAGAGGTGGACCGGTGGGTGGAGGGAAAACGAAGGGACAGTTTTATATTGTATGTTTGTTTTGTTTGTTTTGTTTGTATAAAATCAATAAAAATTATTATAAAAAAATAAAATAAATGAATATGGGGATGTGTTGTTACATAAAGGTTGAATTGCAACAGGAAAACATTTTCCATCATTGTAAGTTTTGTGTTTATGTACCCTGAGCTATGACTGTATTGGGGTTAACTACTTTATGTACTCTGAAAGTTCCCAATAAAATATTTCAGGAAAAGCAGAAGGGCAGAAGGGCTTCCCTGTTGATTCTGCCAGACCACTCATTTTCCAACCCCACTGTCCATTGTTGTATCCTTCCAGATCGCCTGAATGGGAGGGAACTGTGAAGCAAAGGGGGAATACTCTTTTGTGACAGCCCTACACAGATGGCAGGTCTTGGAATGTAGTGCTGTCTGGTCTGGCCCTTGTTTTTTGGCTCCCATCATGCAATTTAACACCTCCATGGAACCCTAAAGCATTCACTGTGTGCTGATGACACCCAACATTCACACCGGATTCTGGATGGTAGTGTACTTAAGAATGTAAGAGGAGCTTGTTGGATCAGGCCAAAGGGGGCACATCTAGTCCAGCACCCTGGCCAATCAGATGCCCTTATGGAAAATCCACAAGCAGGATTCAAGCACAAGAGCACACTCCCCTTCTATGGCTTCCAGCAACTGGTATTCAAAGGCATTGTTGCCTCCAACCATGGAGGCAGAGCATAGCCATTAGTAGCAATTGATAGACTTTTTCATGAATCTGTCCAATCCTCCTTCAAAGCCATCCATGTTGGTTGCCTTCACTTCTGCAGAAGGAGCAGGTGAACAGTTTGGGTCTTCCTTTGGCGGACCCAGCTTCACCCCTGGATAAAGAGTTACAACTGGGGGAAGGCGTGCTTTTGTGTAACTTTGGCTGCAACCACTTCTTTCTTTTAAATATTTCCATCCTCATTCGATGCTCTCGCAACGTGGCTTCCAGCAACAGAAACAATACAATTAAAAAATAAATGGCAATTAAAAACCAGCAGCGCAAAGCTGACATGAAAGGAATCAATCAGGAGAGGCTTAAGCATAAAACGAGATCGATCAGGAAAGGCTCAGGAAGACAAACGAGCCCAGTTAAAAGCAGTCAGATTGGACAAAGGCCCCTGGGAAGGAAGTTACACAGAAATGAGAGTCTCTTGTGTCTGGTATTTTGCAACCTGGCCCTTCCCAACGAACCAGAGAGCAAAGCTTCAGAGGGTGGTCTTAAGACTGCCAGCTTTTCCAGAGTGGACTGACCTCACCACAGTTGCCCATCCCCTGATTGCATCCAGATCGGACTACTGTAAGCACACTCTGTATGGGGCTGCCCCCTAGAAAGCATACAGAGACCCATTGGTGTAAAACAGGCATCCCCAAACTGCGGCCCTCCAGATGTTTTGGCCTACAACTCCCATGATCCCTAGCTAACAGGACCAGTGGTCAGGGATGATGGGAATTGTAGTCCAAAACAACCGGAGGGCTGAAGTTTGGGGATGTCTGGTGTAAAATGAAGCAACAAGGCTGTTGAGGGGACCTCAGGACTGCTGGCCATATTGCTGCAGTATTATAGTAACTGCAGTTGCTTCCCTATCTGTTTCCAAGGTGCTGTGGTGTTTTTTTAACAAGGGGTGGGGGGAACCTTTTTCAGCTTGTGTGAAGCATTTCCCTGTGGGGAAACTCTTGGGGGTTGTTTGTCAGTTGGTGGGCAGCGTTAGGGGCAATGGATGGGTCTCTGGCCTCTGTTATGCCCCCCCCCATTATGTCAGTGGTTCCTTGTTCCCCAGGTCGATGGGACAAGTAAGTCAAGAGTCTGTAGCTTGGAGGGAGAGCAGAGTGTGGGTTCAGGACCATGGACAGTGCTCCTGCAGTTGAAACCAAACATCCAACTTGTCTCAGCAAGGTCCCGGAGCAACTGATTTTTACAGCACCGCTCCATAGTAATCAATTGGAGTCTACACACACACACACACACACACACACACACACACACACACACAACTTCCTTGCCAATCAAAGGGCCAGTGCCTTTTTCTTTAGTTCGGCAATGGGGTTTCCAGGTGCAGGGGCCTCATCTCAGAACTCTGTTGACTCGAGGCATCTGTAAACCAGCCATCAAAGGTGTATCCTCGAGGGTGGAGGGAAGCAGACCTCAGTGCCTGTGGACCCACAAAGAGTACAGCAGAACATAGATCCATCTCCTCGGAACCGCAGTTGTTAGGGGAACCTGCCCCCAAGGAGTCCTAGTTTGGGCCATGACAGAACCCACCTGATTGAAGAAATCCCTGGAGAATATAAACTTGAAATGTGGGTGGTGGGGAGGCTTTCTGCATTTCCAAAAGAAAAGTAGCAGCACTGGCAAGATGGTTGGTTATGTTGCTTTAATTAAGAGATATCCATGGTGTAACGACTGCAGGTCCCAGCCAATCACACCGCTTTTTGTTTCTTTTTACGTCTTCAAAAGCAGTTATCCTTTTGATCCTGTTACTTTCAACCCAGAACAGAAAATTGTGTGACGCAGGGAGGGCAGAGAAACAGAAGCCCAAAGGTTTGGTAAGCTTAAGGAGAAGGGGATGTTTTGAGGCCCGTTTTGAATTCCCTAAGATTTCTCTCTCATCTTTCTCACACACTGTTACGATTCTGTTTAATCACCCATTGTGCTCCAGGATTAATTGGACTGAGCAGAAAAGCATTGCAGAGGATGATTAAGAAACAAAACGCAGAGCTCTCAAATTGGCCTAATACAGTGGTTTGCATTTGTTATGAAAAATAGCTGTGTGTTTCTTTTAAAGCAACCCTAGGGGCTTGTCAATGCTGGACAGCAGGGAGGAAACATATATCAGTATGGTGAGATGGTCAATGTATTAGGCTCAGGTGTGCACATCACCTGATCTCTCCATACTTGAGTTTTCATGGGGGAATGAAGCTCACATGCCCCATCCTGGTTCCACTAAAAACAGTAGCTAAGGGCCCTCTTCCACCCCCTTAATCTGAGCACTATCGTACTTGATATCTGGCAGCTGAAAGTGCAAACTGACTGCAGTGCATAGCACCAAAGCTTGCATTTTAAATGGGAAAGGGTGATTTTTAATTAATGGTGCACACATTTGCTTTAGAAGCTATTTTGTCTCTGGTGTGTTAGCTGTCGGAGGCAATGGAAAACAAGCTATTACTGATGTCCCTTTCTTTCCTTATCATAATAAAACCAAGTAGCAGCTTTCGGTTATTAAATTGTGTTATGTGACATGCCCTTCTGAACGCCTTAACAAGGAACTCGGCCGAGGTTTAGTTGACATACAGATGCACTGCAATTTGACTGATTGAGCCGCTGGTGAAAAGTGTCCACAAAAGTGCTTAGCAAGGGACTAGGAGGGAGACGGAGAAGGCTGCAGGCTGAGCAAGAGAGCGCATGTCTTCCCTGCCACCGGTGCCACATCCACTCCCTGGCTTCTCCAGTTTCAGAAAGGCTCACCAAAGTGGCAGGACTGGGAAAGACCTAGTTGGAAAAGACTCAGAGCAACAGACAATTCTGTGCTCCATCAACTGGGCTGATTTGTTATAAAACAGGTGGGCATATTGGTCATTCTAATGGACTTTAGCTGTAGGACTGAATATTTTACTAAAGGATTGGAAGAAATGTCTCAGGGGCAACAGCAGTTTGACAATGGAACTAATGACCTAGAGGGATGCTAAGAGGCAAATGGGCAGCAGGAAGTGGAGATGCCTACCAAACTATCACTGGATCAAGTTCATTCATTTTGTTGAATTAATTGCACTAAAGTGTTTGAATTGGATTTTGAATAAATGTGCAATTATTTGTTACCGTTTTTAATTGCATTGTTATCTTTCTCAGTGGGCTGTGCAAAACGCTATATAATTTTTTTAATAGGGTAGAGTAGGCACTGGGGATGAGTTTATGGAGTCAAGGGGGCAGTGGCCCCAAAATGTTTGGGAACCATTGACCTAGAGCAGACATAGACAACCTTGGCTCTCCAGATGTTTTGGAACTACAACTCCCATGATCCCTGACCACTGGCCCTGTTAGCTAGGGATCATGGGAGTTGTAGTTCCAAAACATCTGGAGAGCCAAGGTTGCCTATGCCTGACCTAGAGGGATGTCATTCACTCACCCTGGAGGTCTTCAAGCAGAGGCCAGGCAACCATCTGGGCTACAGGATAATCTACCTCTGGGCTGCCTGCATGGAGCAGGAAATTGGCCTGCAGAGCCTACAAGCCCTGCCCCCACCCCCAAATGCATTCAAATTTTCACATGGACCTAAAAAGAAAATGCATTCTAACACAGAACTGGGATGAACTGAAGGCTGGGGGGGGGGACAAGAAGCAGAGAGAAATGGTTCATCCCAAGTGAATGGAGGATAGAAACTACCCTGCCTTTCTAGAGCCCCATGGAATCTCCCAACCTTCTTGGGTCCCTTGGGGAGATTCTCCACTGCTGCTTGATGCCCTACCCACAATCCTTTGCCTCAAAGGGCACTGGTGTCCTCAGTCGCCACTACATTAACCAGAACCCCAGAGGAGCACCATAAACTGATTATATTTGTACTTCTGTAAAAATCAGATTGTCTCACAAGAGAAGCAACTCTAATTATGGGGAACCATCGCATAATTTTGTATCTAATTGGAGATGCATTTGCTGGAAGAATTTGTTGGGATAATTAAGAGTTGAGGGAGGGAGGGAGGGATGTGGGTAAGCTTGCGAGCCATGGAAGAAGCAAATTCCTCATTTCAAAAAAAGAGAAAGAACAAAAGTCAGCAGAGTGAAGGTTGGGTGGGAGTAGCTGCTATCGTCGTCGTCGTCACACTCATGCCAAGACGCATTTCAGAACTGTAGACGGTTCCCTTTCCCTTTTTAATTTAAAGAAAAGAGCTTTTATTGAGATCCTTAGAGAACTCTCCTTTTGCTTTTGAAAACTGCATTAAAGCCTGGAGTGGGGATTGCAATTAGGGTGTCTGGGGACATTAGGTAATTGAAGTTTCCTTAACTACTGTATCCAATTTTGCTGAGGGAAGGATGTTCTCTGCATGGGGAGGAGGGGGAAGCAAGCTATAAAGCTGCAGAGAGACCCTGGAATCTTTAAAAGGTCAGTGCAATGTGGCTGGAAATTATTTGCTATTCCCCCCTCCCATCTGTCTGAGCCCATTGTGGGGTGGGAGGTGTCCTCAAAGTTTGGAGGTGGTGCTTTTTGCTCATTCTCGAAGGGGTTTTGTATCGTGGTAGTCATCTGTTGTCTGAACAACTGACCAACAGGGACGTGGAATAACCATCCTGGCTTGGTGTCAAATGCCACCAGCTCTTAACCATGCTAAGGATTAAAAGGTCTATAAATGCCTTAAATATAGAAGAAGCAAACCAGCAGCACTTTAGAACGGGGCGGGGCGGGGCGGGGCGGGTAGTCATCACTGCTTCCCTGCTCCCGCTGCTGCAACTGCTGCTATCGCAAACAGTTGGGATGAGTGGAATTAAATTTCTTAAGGAGGACCAATATACAGTTTTGTCACCATGTCACTGACCTTCATATGAATGGATTTTAAGCCCCCAATTAATTCTGCGGTTTGCCATTTCCACCGGTTAGATTCAATACTAAAACACGCAGGCACACACACACACAAAACCCTAAAGCATTTTCCTAGTTTAATCCCAATGGCTCTTTTTGCTTTATTTCCCTTTTCCCCTCCACCTCCTCTTTGAACGAAACAAGAGGTTATTAACTAACGAAGGCTCCCTCATTTTCCAGTCTGCTGGCTGCTTTGCTACCTGTGCCATGGGCCGTTGAGATGGAAATTCCATCCCTCGGCCGTTTGGGCAGAATTACTCTCCATTCTTTTGAGACGCTCCTGGCCTCTGGGCTTTTTTTGTTCAGCCCTGGAATTGTATTTCAGGGCTTGTAGTTTTCATTCAATTAATGAAACGCTGGTCCCTCTCTCAGTAGCCGAGGAAAAACCGTTTCCCGTCTTCTAATGGGATGCTCCCATTTGCTAGCTGAAATGGCTAGCAGGAAATGACCATTTTGAAATCGGAGCCTATTTACTTGGTAAATACTAAGTTTACTTGGTTTATCATCCAAGGATCTCAGGGGTAGCAGACATGAGGCCATCCCATCCCATCTTGAGAGAAGTTTGCGAAACAATGCCTGGCCCAAGGTCACCCAGAGAGGTTTTGTGGCTGAGAGTGGTGAAACCAGGTCTTTCCAGCATAAGGTTGATTCTCTGGCAGAGGAATAGCTAACATGGTATAGTTGGACTACAACACCCATTATCCTTCATTGTGGGCTATGCTGGCTGAGGCTTATGGGAGTTGTAGTCCACATCTGGAAGGTCCCACATTGGATCCCCCTGTTCTAGCAGGCACATCACACAGGTTTCCACAGGTGCTCTTGCTTGTTCCCAAGCAAACACAAACACAGGAATACAGAAGACAAGAAACTGTGATATATCTAGTCAGGCCATCAATCCATTTCGCTCAATGTTACCTACACTGACAACTTTTGCCTTTCTGGGATATCAGACCAAGAGACTTTCCTTGTCCTGCCTGGAGACGCCAGAAATTTGGGCTGGGGCTTTCTGTGGTGAAAAGCAGATGCTCTACAACAACCTCCCCAGATGTTCAGCCAACTACCACATCAATGATGCTGCCCCCACCTGATGGTCAAATCAAAGTTTATTGAACGGTCACAGACCAATTCGAGATCTGATGGTCTATTTTAGTGTATCTTTGATTCTCAAACAAGGGACAAAGTGTACCTTCCCAAAACTAGCCCACCATGTTGGATGTATGCCTCTATGCCTACCAGAGGGAGGTCTCCCACAGCTGTATCCCTCACCCCTTCAAATATAATCTATTGCTACAAGTGAAGGGGAATCCTAAAAGCTCGGCTATAACCCAGAAAGCATCTCCCTATCAATGACAGACCAATTAAAGAGGAGAAGAGGACATTGGGGGAACCATATGACCCAGTCCATCTCACAGCAGAAAGAAGCACACCTGCAAAATTTGTTTGAGCAGCCAAAATAGATACGTAGCAGTTGGATGTAACAGCAAACTATGCATCCTCTTTTAACCCGGGGGTAGAGGGCAGAAACAAACTTGTACCTCCAGGTATCCAAAGTTTAGATGACCCTGTCTTAATCAGTATTTGCTTTGAAGCATTTGAGACACACTTTTTAGAGGAAGAGTGCATAACATAGTGGGCGATGGGTGAGAGCTTTATAAAATAAATGGTACCTGCTAGTCCCAACCCCATATTTACCTTTGAAATTGCTGCCACCTCCTTGCATGCCAATGATCCATTTCCTTCTCTTTTCCCTCATCCTGCCCCACCCACCCCCTGATCGCTGGTCCCCAGTTGTGTGCTCTGTTTAGGACAAAATTTCAGCAACAGTATCCTGGACCGTGTATATCCTTTCCTTGCAGACAAAGATATATACATTACCATCCAAGTGGCATAATTTGTTTGGACAGCCAGGTTTTATAAAAACAAACCAAAAACACTTGGTGGGGTGGGTGGGTGGGATGTGCTGCTGGTTTAATTTCTTTTTTAACACCTTTATAGTTTATTATAGAGGGTTGCTGCATTTTTTCCATGGGGAATGAGCTTTATTTTTATGTTTGTGTGTGTTGATTACGTCAAAATAACTGTCTGCTTTCTCCATACTGTGGTGGCTTTAAACAATTAAGTTTAATTCCTTCAACAAGAATGAGAAGGCACGTATGTTCTTCTGATTATCATCCTTTCTTTAATTAAAAAAAAAAACAAGCACCCAAACACGCCCCCAACCCAACCCCTGTGTAAAAATAATGTTACAAAACCAAACAAATTGGCAAACAAGCTTGCACTGCCGTGTTAAAGGTCTGAAAGCCTCCGCTGCCTTCTACCAGCCGGTGACATTTCGTGGCGAGAGAAATGAATTTTCGATCCGGAGCCAGGAGGAAAGGGGGCAGGGGTATAACAGGCGGGACTCAGCTGCGTGGCTGGAGGTCGTGCTGACGTCCCAGGAATCCACTCGGGCAATCAATCACGCAGGCTTAGCAGGGGCTCGATGGGATGCAAGCTAAAGTACACTCAAGTGGAGGCCATGTGTCCCACCGCTCTGAGGTAGCAGGGAGGGGGAGGTAATCTCTCTGCAGACTTGTGGTCAGCGACAATTCAGGGGCACAAAGGCTGTTTGCCAACGGGGATCGTGAAGGGAGCGGGACTGTCCCTTCAGGGAAGTTTGATGGGTTGCAGGAGAGCGGGAAACAACCGAGGCAAGGGCACACACAAACGCATACACCTTACGACACTACTGGTAGGTGACCTTCACGCAGAAAGTCTCTTCGTTCTTGTCTTCATGATCATTGATATAAATCAGGATTTCCTCTTCGCCAGCACTCTGGCTCGGGGCAAACCGCAAGCCAATGGTGTACGTCTCCCCTCCGCCGATCTGAGAGGATAAACAACAGGGACGGTAGCCAGAGGGTCAGTTGAGGGCTAATGGATGCCTGCATATAAATTGCTCAGTAAGCAGTGATTCCGTGGATGATCCCTCAGTATAATTGTTGAAAAGGGCATGGCTCAATTCCAAGCCAAAGTGAAGCACCTTTTGTGTCTCAAGGGTGGTGTGGGATTTTTACTATTATTATTATTATTTTAGTGCTGAATTTTGGCTGGAAGGTGTTCAGATGGTGCTCGAGGCTACATGAGACAATATGGAAGCTTTGCCTCTGGGATTTGGTCTATGCTGGCTGTTTCATGCATTCTAAACATTGCATACCCTCATCGAAACTGAAAGATGAGGCATACACATGCGAAGAGAACCCTCACAGAACTATTTTGGGATGTGAGAGCTGATTGCCCTTGATATCCTCAAAACTCTCATTCATTGGAGGTTTTTAAACAGAGGTTGGATGGCCATGTGCCAGAGATTCTTTGGCTGTGATTCCT
The DNA here is from genome assembly GCF_963506605.1 of Zootoca vivipara. NCBI lineage: Eukaryota > Metazoa > Chordata > Lepidosauria > Squamata > Lacertidae > Zootoca > Zootoca vivipara. Next base: position 73,294,563 of record NC_083281.1, read on the forward strand.
GCACTGAGGGGGGTTGGACTAGATGGCCCTTGGGGCCCCTTCCACCCCTACAATTCAATGATTCTATCCAAACATGCAGATTACAGAGACGGTTGAGAGCCAACTTAGCAGTGCCCAGGGTAGCATTTCTGCCTTGAGAACTTCCTGGAACCTCAGCCAAGTCAAACCATCCTGTTCCTCTTAAGATGCTACCTCAAAAGAATCCTCCTTGAACTGTAGAAGGTCCGGCCGGTTGGTGTGCAGGAAATAGACCCTCCGGGATGGATAGGGGTTGGCGTAGGTGATCCTCTTGTTTGAGCCTTTCCCTCCGCCCGGGGGGAGCACGATTTCAAAAGCCTGGAGGTGGGAAGAAAAAGAAACTGGAGTCCGAGACAACCATTTTACACTGGACAGGATGATGCAACGCCACTATCAGGGCCGAATGGTGTGAGAGAACTCTGTGTTTAGGATCTCCTCTGAGTTTCTTTCCTTTTTTCAGTTTAGTAGGTACAGGCATGTGCTTTGGGGGAAGAGACACTCTGAGAGAGGGTGATTCACTCTTTTCCTCCCATAACACTTCCTGTTTCAAATAGCCCCGCCTCCTTTTAATTACACAGGAGATGGGGGGTCTATATATATTGGGTTGCACCCAACATCTATGCCCAATGAAATCAAAGAGCTCCCCCAATTTAAACAGTTTCGATGGCCATCTGTCAGGGATTCCTTAGCATTGCAGGGGGTTGCACTAGATGACCTTTGGGATCCCTTCCAACTCTACAGTCCTATGATTCAAAGGCCATCAGTTTCAGAGGGCCTACTGTGACTGAGCTGGATTTCCTCATATCTTGAGGCTGCAGAGCTATAAACAACTCGGTGTGTGTATGTGTCGATTTCACATTTTAGCATCCCATCTGAGCTGCTGCTGCTGAGTTAGCTCTTAGCTTCACCTTTTGAGCAGCTGCTGAATATCTGATGCTTTCTCACCTAGCCTGCTGTCAGGTGTGCCAGGGTAATTGCTACTGTCTCCAGTTTTGGAGTCTCAGGTGCTCTACAGGGCTGGCACACTTCCTTACCCAGAGGACTTAATGTCTAATAAGCAAACCAGAGAAGGCTGTTATAATGAGACAGTGGAGAAAAGGGGGAAGGGGGCAAATCAGATGCTGGATCCGGCCACAGTGACACATGCCCTAGTTACATCCCAGTTGGACTACTGTAACACATTGTACATGGGGCTACCTTTGGAAGCTTCAGCTGGTCCAGACTACTGATGGGGGCATTGCAGGGAGCATGTTGCACCCCTCTTAAAACAACTTCACTGGCTTCTAGTCCATTTCTGGGCACAATGCAAAGCACTGGTTATGACCCATAAAGCCTTATACAGCTTGCGCTCAGGCTACCTGGGAGACCTCCCTGTATGAACCCGCCTGTTTGCTAAGCTCCTCCAGTGAGCACCTTCTCTTGGTCCCATCAACATCAGAAGCATTGCTGGTGGTGACACAAGAGAGAGTCTTTTCTGCGGCTGCTCTCAGATTGTGGGATTCCCTCCCGAGAGAGGTCAGCCTGGCTCCCTCTTTGCTATCCTTCTGTCAGCCAGCCAAGACCTTCCCTGTTCAGGCAGGACTTTGAGAACTAAGGAGCAGACAATGCTGATCACTGCAAACGGTACTTCAGCTGCTGGTTCTAAATGTGTTTCGATGCATTTTGAAGTTTTTAAATGTTGCACGCTGCTTTGAATCCCAGTATGGGAGAGAAGTGGGATATAAATACATTAAATAATGAATAAATAGCCAGAAGGTTAAGGCTTGTGGGATCCTGCCTTCCTACCCTCTGTCTTCTAAGAACGCGTTTTGAGGAAGGGCTGAAGGAAACGTGGCTGTGGACATGAAACTGAACCGAATCGTGTATTCTCTGATTCATGGTCTCTGAATCTGGGGAGCTGGGGGTGGCTGAACTGCAGCAAGGCAAATTGCTCCTCTGTTGAACAGGCAAGGGCAGAGCTCAGAGGCCAGTCAAAGTTCCTTCCTGCCCACAGAGCAGATTTCAGTGATGGGAGACAAGCTATGTAGCTAAAGGCCTGGATTTTAAATTACAACAAGAGGGGGAAACAAACAGTGCATTGCCTTTTAGGACACACCTTTGCCATTCCTAATAATGACCAGAAACACAAAAACTCCTGAAGAATAACCATGCAGACAGCCTTGAAATTGCCACCCAAGTCCCCCCTAAATGGCACTCCTGAGACAGGAGTGTAAGATGACTTTTGACTTTCAGACTGAAAGGAAAACCCACCTGAAGCAAGGTCTTGTCCTTGCCTATTCTGGATCCCTCATGTTCAGGAGAACACGGCCCTCCACCTGACCTTTCTGCCCCCCTTGCATCACCCTTAGTAAAACCTGGAATTGAAGGCAAAAGTCTGACTACCTTGGAGACAAGAGGCTGCCGGCAGGATAGGCACACCAGCCAGGAAGAGACAAGCTGATGGTATTCGACATCCACCAGGTTGAGGTAGACAAGCCGGCTGCCGGCACTCTGAGGCCTCACGCCGAGGTGCAGATCTTGCACGCCATTTGCAGGGAGGATGAAGATGCCTTCTGGGTCCACCTAGCAGGGGAAGAATGAGGAGACATAAGCACAGAGCTTGCTGGATCAGGCCAATGGCCCATCTAGTCCAGCACCCTGTTCTCACAGTGGCCAAACTGATGCAAGCAGGATCTGACCACGGAGCCCTCTTCCCTCCTGTGGCTTCCAGCAACTGGTGTTCAGAAGCATCACTGCCTCCATCTGCAGAGGCAGAGCAGAAGTATCATGGCCAGTAGCCATCAATAGCCATATTCTCCATTAATTTGTTTAGATTCTCTTTTAAAGCCATCCAAGTTAGGGCCATCACCGCCTCCCACGGGAGCGAGTTCTGTAGTTTAACTATGCACTGCATGAAGAAAGGCTTTGTTTTATTTGTCCCGAATCTTCCAACATTCAGCTTCATAATGAGCCTACGGGGAAAGGAGCTTGCTGCAAAATATTACATAATCTTCGGCGCCTGTACCTCTGCCCACACAAAGCTTGCTCTGGAAAACAGGGAGTAGTTGCTGACTAAACCATGGAGTGAAGCTGCTGAGGACCCAGAACTCCCTTTCAGGGCTGCTTCATCAGCCTTATTGCATGGATCCTTAGATCTACCTTTAGCAAGAAAGACCGTGATCAATGGCAGAACCACCCCTGGTCTGTCTATAGTAGGAGACTTGAGGCATTCCATTGCTCACTCTGAACATAGCTTGCTTACGAGCCTATGTTCAATAGCCCATGGGTGGTTTTACTAACCACAAGTGATTTCAGGCCTAGCTAAGACTTAAAATCTGTTCCATTTTAAAGTCACTGTCAAAGGATTCTGGGGAGGGAAATCCATGTCTCCCCCACAGAGGAAGTGAGGAAGAAAGACTCCTCCCTTCCTCTTTGTTAGATGTGAGTTACAAGGTGTGGGTGGGTGGCTTGCCAAAAGCCAGGTAATAATTTTGGAAGGGAGCATTGTGTTTAAGTGCAAGGCACAATGGTCCTCTCCTTCACCTCGCAGGACACCTCCCTCCCTCCCTCTACATCGTATCCAGAGATGCTACAGGGTGGGCTTAACTATGGAAAGATGGCTTACAAATGAACAATGAGAAAGGTGATGGATGTATCAGCATCCATACTTTGGCCCTTTAACAATGGTGCCCCGATAGGGACAGTGAACTCAAGGCCATGTGCTCTAGGTGACTGAGTGATGCTGTGAACAGTAGCTACCAAAGCCCCTTGCCGGAGGATCAGGAGGAGGAGGGGCTTCTCAGAGGTTAATCCAAAATGCAACAGACACCAAGGAGGCTCTTCTGAAAGGGACCACCCTGCTATCCTTTGATCAAGCCATGGGGGGGGGGGGGGGAGCTAATCTGCTCCACCTCTGTCTCCAGCCTGGAATGCAAATGAGGCAATGATTCAATGGGTGCTGCTAACATGGAAATGAGAGCCTGCAGAGGCAAAAGGCAAGGGCCTAGCATTTTCTTTTCATGAAGGTTCCCCCTTGGCAACGGGGGCCACATCCGCCTTATGCCAGCAATTTAGCAGCCATCTCTGGTCAGTCTGTCCGGCTGCGGTGCTTAATGCCCATTACATTTAAGGGAGGGCTGTTTTAGAAACTGAAAGCAAGGCTCCTGATCCTTGGCTTAAGGTATAATTGCCACTGGCTTCCTCCTCCCCTTTGCTCTAGAGATATAACACTCAGCTGACTCCACAGGAGGTTCTCCAGAGAATACAAGGCCATTCTCCACCACGGCTCAGGCTGCATGTGCCTCTCAATGGCAGGGGAGGTGGTCTCAATGGATGAAGGTCAGCAGAAGCTTGCCTTGGGGACCCTGAACACCCTGAGACATTTCGAGGCCCACTTTGAGGGCAGCCTCAAGGAGTGGATCCCGTGTTTGACTGGAAGTTTAGACTTCCTAAACGAAGACCTGTTGGCCAAGACTCTCAATCTTTCATAAGCTCGAGAGTTTACAGGTGTCAGTAACCCGCTGACATAGCCTCCTGACTTCAAATTGTCGCCAGCTTTAAATTCCTTCTCACTCTCAGCTAAAGGCCAGGACCTGGGCACTCAATAGGTCTGCCTGTAACGCCCATCTTCTCTGAAAACTCCCACTGGGAGCTGGTCCAGGTCCTGCACAATCTGAACTAGATGTGGCTCCCTGAGCTCTTGATGCTTGCTACTTGCTGCTGCACACTCACCAGAGGTCAAGTCCCTCCATGCCTCCCTCAGCATCTTCTCTGGCTTACAAACATCGCCAATAGCACCATCAACATACCAACTGCCCATACAGGTGTGCACCTGTTTAACTATCCACCTAAATTCTGCATGAACCTAATGCCAAATTCCGAGTTTGGAGAGAACCGCAGATTACTCACATCTCCACCCATTATACTTCTGAGCAGACTTTTCTTATGCTCTTATAACCTCATGTCACACTGAGTACCGTATGGGCTTTTATACGGACTGGATAGGTGAAGTTGAGGGTGAGGGATTGACCAAGGCTCATCAGAGAATCCACATCTAAACTGATCCCGGGTCTGATCAGCAGAATATCACTTGACACCATACCATGAATTAAGCCGGAGTTTCCTTCAACTTTCCTTTGTCTTTTGTTGTCCCCTTTCAACTCATGCAGCTTCAGAATTTTCAAGCCCACCCTCCTTTTTTCAATTTATGTGAGGGCGGCGGAGTTTGTGTTTCTCTTATTATTCACATTTATAATTATGACTAAACGCATTCTAAAGAAATTATTATTCTCCATAGACTCATTAATTCTGATAACTTGCCCACTGGGGTTTTTGGGCCACTGATCCCTCCGTACAATGGCTTTAATCAAAAGACAATTACAGAAGAGGCTTTGCAGCTGTAAATTGTCTGAGGTCCCCTAACAGGCTCTTGCATCCTAGCGGATGGCCCATCTCTTGGGGACCTTTGATGAAAATCTCCAAGCAAAGACACTTGCAGAGGCTGAATCAAATTTCCCAGCAGACACACACACACACACACACACACACACACACACACACACACACACCCTCCTTGTGTGATTTCTCACCAGTGATTTCTCGCCAGTTTCTTGTGAACATGTGCATCACCCTTTCTTTCTCAATTGCTTTTATTTGTCCTTGGAAAAACATCATCGCCCAGCCGAATCTGATTAGCTACACCATGTGATCCCTGATTGGCTAGGATCAACCGTTTGACTAATCCAGGCAGGAGGGAGAAAGCGTAATAAAGGAGGAGGAAAATAAAACAGAAGATTTCCTGTTCTTTTAAGATCTGAGCAAGGACGGAATAAAGCACAGTCCCCACGGAGTCCCGGGGTCTGATCTTACCGTCAGCTCATGCGGGTGTGAGGTGTACGCTTTCACCTTCCGGATGGCTTGAGTCCCTCTGAGCACCAGCGAAAGGCGGGTCAGCTGCCCTGTTATGCAGCTAACATCCACCCGCTGCAAAGAATGGAGGTAGAATTGCCAGATCTGTGTCGGAGCAGCCAGCCAGGGGTCCCTGGAGTGACAAACGGAGCAACAGATGGTGCTTCACAGCCTTGTCAGAGTGAAAAATACTCGGGGAAGTGACGGCTCCAAAACTGTGAGCCGGGAAAAGAGGAAAATCCTCCCTCAAACCCACATGTGTGTGTTCCATAAATTAAGCACCAGCCTCCCGGTTCCTGGGGAATGCTCGCACGGCCTAGCAGGGCACAATCCTATCCTGGTTTGTTGGTTTGTTTCCTTGTTTAAAAAACCAAAAGGAAAACATCCAAACAAAACGCAGTTCTGCGCTCAGCTCTGGGCTTCTCCGAGTGGTTGAATGTTCCAGGGTCTGTTTCCTTAAGGAGACAGAGCAGCATAGGCCAGTGTTTCCCAACCTTGTGCCTCCAGCTGTTTTTGGACTACAGTTCCCATCACCCCTAGCTAGCAAGACCAGTGGTCAGGAATGATGGGAATTGTAGTCACAAAACATCTGGAGGCACAAGGTTGGGAAAAACTGGCATAGGCTGCAGGGTGCCTTTTGATATTTTAAAATTAATTTTTATTGCTTTGCTTCTTACCTGTTAAACAACAGCACACATACAAGCAAGCAAGCAAGGAAGGAAGGAACCCTCCACCCTTAGTAACTCTGATGCAGCACAGAATCTGAGCGCCGTCATGGTTTCCTACTTACGTGTAAATAGAAAGGAAGAACCTCTTGATCTGTGGACTTGGGCCCCCTGCGACTTTCAGAAAGACATCCTGAGGTTCGCCAGGCCCCTGGGTGGGAAGACCGAGACCAGATTGTGACATATCAGACCTTACCCAGCAGTGTCGAATTAATTTCTGAATTAAAACCAGGGAGCAGGTTTTGGAACAGAGGAGACTGCCTTCCATCACTGATCTACACCAGGGGTGGTCAACGCGCATCCCTTTAGATGCGGCTAGAGTAAGACTCCTGTCATCCCTGACTATTGGCTGGGCTGACTGGGGCTGATGGAAACTGGAATCCAGCAACATCTGGAGGGCTGCACTGCTAACCTCACCCTGGTCCACCCTGCCTGGCAGAAACTCTCCAGGGTGTTATACGGAGAGAGCCCTTTCCCAGCGATGCCGGAGATTAATCCTGGGACCTTCATCAGACAAGGGACGACCCACTGACATATAGCTCTCTTCCCTGAAGGCTCTGCTTTCTTGCATCTGGAAAAGTTAATTTATAACGTGTGTAAGACTCAGAGCTGTGCTGGAAGTTAGGAAAGAAATATTTTCAGCACCTTGGGAGCAGGAGCAAAAGGGGGTAGGGGAAAAAACTCGCTAATCTTTGGTGGGTTGGAATAATTTTCAAAGATTTATGGGGCATTCAGTACCATTTTCTTGGTTTCACAAACAATGTTGGGGTCACTGCAACGCACAAACATCTCTGGTTCTCCACCCGGCATACCCACTGGGGCACCTGGCAAGGACAAAAATGGATCGTGAGGTCTGATTATTCCCACGAAAACAGCATGAATGAAAATAATCTCTGCCGTCACTCCTGCGGCATGCAATGCAAACGCTGAACGCAATTATCTGGGCGGCTTCCAACAAATACCAAAATACATTAAAATATCACAGATTAAAAACTTCCCTAAACAGGGAATTTATACTGCTAAGACCACCCCACTACCCAGACAGGAAATCAAGGGCTGAACTGGCCACCTTCTGCATTCCAAGCATATGCTCTACCCCAGAGCTAATGTTCTACCTCAGTACAGTACAGTACAGTACAGTACAGTACAGTACAGTACAGTATCACAGCAGACTACAGGGCCATTTAGCTCAGTATTGTCTGCACTGACTGGCAGTGGCTCTCCAGGACTTCAGACAAGGGTCTTCTTCAGCCCTACCCAGAGATCCCAATTGAAACTGGGAGATTCTGCATGCAAAGCAGGTGCCCTGAACTATGACCCTTTCCCATTGCATACATTCAGTATATCCATCTTGGCCCTGGCAATGGCAGTGACTTTCGACGTGCCGTTTCTCGTTCTGCACTTTCAGGGGGTGGGGCTGCCTGCAAAATTGGCTAAGAGCTACCTGGAAGAGTGTGCCAAGGAGGCAAACGGATGGATTTCTTGAGAAAGGTGAGCTCCGGGTGGTAGAAGCGGAACGTCTGATCCACCACATGGGGCTGGGATTCCACGTTCACACTGAGGATGGCGAGGAGCTTCCCGCCGCTTGCAGTGAAGGAGACCTGAGTGGAGGGAGAGGGAGAAAGTTAATGTCGTTGACTTCACTGCCTCTCACCCCGCCCTACCTTGCAGGATTGTTGCAAGGATTACATGAGGTGGGGGGGGGGAGCCACGTGCACCACCTTGAGCGCCCTGGAGGAAAAGTTGCCTTTCGTAAAACAGGCCGAATCTTTATTGCACTGCTGTGGGATAGTTTGCCTAAGCCGCAATTAGCAAATGCGGAATTAAGTCCTTAGGCTTGATATCCTTGTTACATCCCATAAATGCAGAGAGCAGAAATAATCCTTGAGAAATTTTAGTACTATCACCTGTAAATACTAATCAGGTCCTTGCGTGCCTTTAAAGAAATAATAAAATTGGAGTGCCTTTTGGAAAACAGGCCACATCTTTATTACAGAGCTGGGCAAGGTTTGGAGATCAAAAGGCACAGGGGTGGTAAATTGGGGGGGGCGCATGTCTGGAGCTGCCCCCACCACAAGTCATTGCACACAGACCCACCCCTGCCACTGCCGCCACCACCCCGTCAACCTTCCTGCATGAGGAATATACCGAGAGTGACAGAACCACCAAATCTGAAGAGGGAAGAGCACCCACAAGCCGACTGACTGGGTGCTGTCCAATCACTCTCCTTGTCAATCAGTGCAATTTACCCTGATGTGCTTTGTTTGTATCCCACAGGACTTCCAGGGGGCTGCGGAGTCCTCCTTGCCTTTGCTGAACATCGGCTCCGTGGGACCTTGCTGGGAATGAAAGAGAGGAGTTGGAGTGTGCTTCCCATTTTAACTCTCCCCCCCCCCTCAAAAAAAAAATCCTCCCACTGCATAGCTGCCAAGTTTTCCCTTTTCTCGCGAGGAAGCCTATTCAGCATAAGGGAAAATCCCTTAAAAAAAGGGATAACTTGGCAGCTATGCCACTGTCTTCTGGGTGTCTAATGTCTGTGAGCCATTATCCTGGTTTATATGCTGTGGAATTCATTCTGCTACAGGCTTAAATGAGATTCCAGTGCTGCACCTTGTGTAAAGTTTCTCAAAAGCAAATATTTGGGAAGTATTTTAAAAAGCAAAGCACGAACGCCTCTCTACCTGCATGGTGGCAGCATGCTCCAGGGAGAAGGCCTGGTACTTGAAGGGGATGTGGACCGTCTCCTTGGGGCGCAGGTACACCTGAGGCGTGAGGTCGTCCTGCAGGTGAAACATGTCCTCCTCCAGAGGGGTGGTGGTTTGGGTCAGCTTCTTGAAGTGCCTCCATTCTCTAGCATCCACAATGACCCTGGAGGGAGAAACAAACCCAACAAATGCCAAATGCTTTTACTTCCAGGCGGGACTTCCAACCTCTTTGTTACCTGCGATCCATCTCAAAATCAAACTTTGGATTGCCACCTTTGGCACCGTGGCTGGGAGCCGATGTGTGTTGCAGCACGTGTGTCGGCTTTCCTCGTGTATAGTGGAGGGAGAATTAATTTCACAGGAGCATAGAATTGTAGAGTTGGGAAGGGACCCACGGGTCATCTAGTCCAACCCCTTGCAATGCAAGAATCACAACTGAAGAATTTACCTTCTAACTGGGGGCTGGTGGCATTCATGTGCATAGAACCCTTTTATTATTGCCTGTAGGCAAATGAATGCCGCCCACTGGTTCGGGGTGGGGTGGGGAAGCAAAGCAAACTTTTGCAGGGCAGGGTGGGGGTCCAAAACTGTCTTCCCTCCCTGAGATTGAGAACTGCAACTCCCACTGGCAGAGATCCTACAGGGGATGCAGCAACCTGTTTGTGCAGTGTGTGAACTAAACCTCCCCTCTACCTCCCACACGAATTACTATTTATTTAGAGCATTTGTACCCTGCTCCTTAGACAAAAAGGTGGTTTACATATGATCAGTTAAAAGAAGCCTGGCAACACAGGCTTACAACCTAAAAAAAACAAAACAAGAACAGCACACGAGGGAAAGGGGATAGGGAGGGAAGAGGGGAAAAAGATAAATCTTGACCTGACTGCACACCTGGCATTTTTCAAGGGACCCTGCTCCAATGACCCAAAATGAAGGACACTTCAATATAAGAACATAAGGAGAACCCCTGCTGGATGAGGCCAAAAGCATATCTGGTCCAGCATCATGCTCTACCAGGGGCCAACCAGATGCCCCAATGGGAAGCCCGCAAGGAGGATCAAAGGGCAAGAGTGCTTTCCCAACCTGCAATTCCCAGCAATATGTTGTAAGGATTACTGAGCTAATGCACGTGAAGTGATATGAACACTTGAAACGCACCATACCGGGTAGATACACAAACACACATTAATGCCGAGCATTTTTATGATTGATTGTGTGTCTCCCGGCAGATTTTGCATGATCCTTCTGGCGTTCACAATGCAGCTGCTTTTTCTCACAGCGATCCGGTTGGGGCTCAGTAAGCACAAAGAAGGGCACCGCCTGCTTTTGCTCCCAACTGCTCCCCTGGGACTTCTCCTACCTGAGCTCTGGGTTGTCCGTCTCTATGGTGACCGTGTGCTGGACATTATACGGGTTCTTCAGGGCAAACTCGAAGAACTCAGCCGTGCCAAACGTGGCGTAGAGGGTGTGACGGGTGGTAATGGCCTGGCTCAGCATGCTGGCGATGCTCTCGGCTTTGATGCGCTCCCGGTAGGCCTCGATGATCTGGAGGTCCCGGGAGTGCTGAATGCGATCCTCATGCCGTCCCTGGGAGGGAAGGGAAGGCTCAAGAACTGGCTGAGTGGGCAGGGTGGCCTATGGGACGTAGCTCTCTTGGAGAAACTAACACAGCATCTTAAGAGTACTAGGGAACACAAAGACCAAAGACAATTCTGAAACTGTATGGAACGTATCTGTATGGAAGGTATCTGAAGAAGTGTGCATGCACACGAAAGCTCCTACCAATGACAAACTTAGTTGGTCTCTAAGGTGCTGCTGGAAGGAATTCTTTTATTTTGTTTCGACTACGTCAGAACAACACGGCTACCTACCTGTAACTAGACGTATGGGACATGTTTATTCCACACAATGCACAAGGCAATGCCACCCGCGGCTCTCTCTGGGACAATGTGTTCGGACAGCGGGTAGAAGACCACTGACTGTCTCCCACCTGACGGCTCAGCTCTAAGACCCTGTAGAGCTGCTATTACTTGGGAGTGAGTTGTACTTGGCTAAATGGGCCAAGGGTCCAGCTCAGAAGGCGGCCACATGGCAGCCAGTCTCTCACCGTGATGAGGCTGGCTTTCTTCCCAGCATCGCCCTCTTGGGACTCCCGCCTCCGGACCGACAGCATCCTCTCCAGCTTCCGCCTCCGGGTGACGCTGGCCTCGCGGTTGCTGTGCTGGAATGTGGCGCTGACTTCGCGCAGGCGCGAGAAGAGCATGGCCGCCAGCTCGCTGTCCACATCAGCCAGTTTTTGTGCCTGGCACACATTCCCAACTGGAAGACACACACACAGAGAGAGAGAGACAGAGAGAGAGAGACAGAGACTCAGGTCATGATGGAAATGGGCAGATGGGATGAAGCAAAAGCCAATCACATCATTTCTCTGTCTTGATGCGCAGGAATTGCTTGTGGGATTGATACCTGCCTAAATGCCGCTTTTTAAACCTGTGTCATTTTCTGTTTCCTTAATAAGAAAATTTTTTTTACTCCTTCTTCCTTTTCTCCCCGCCCCCCCCCTTCTTTTTTTACTGGGCAATAAAGATAAAAATGCAATTAAGACCGTGGCTACCTCTGCCCTCCTTTCAAATTCCATTAGATCTCAAAATGAAAGGCTTCAAGTTTGGTTTTGAAGACAACGTTAATGAATTAGCTACATGTTACTCTGCTGAATGGTTGAGTATTAAGTTATTAATTTGCGGCTTTATCTCCCCGGATTGATTTCATTTGGGGGACCAATTTTCAACACACCAGTTGGCTACACTTTCATATTCTTTCGTTCCTTGTTTGATGTGGCCTTTTCTTTCCTTTGTGGTGGGAAATAGCTTTGCAAATAAAGTAATATGCTTTTTTATATATAGAGAGAAAAAGACCACCAGAGGTAAAGCAGAAGGAGAACAAAAAGCTTTTAAAGCACAGAAACGTAAGAAGCTGTCTTATGCTGCAACCATTAGCCATAGAATCACAGGACTGTAGGGCAATCCCCTTTGCAATCTAGCTCAGTCTACACTTTCCTCAGTCCAAGGGCCATGGGGAATCTTCTGGGGGCCACATGCCAGCAGGTGGGCTAGGCTAGAGGCAAAAGTAAGAGGAAGAATAGATGGGATTCTTTGTGCCCTTGTACAGCTGGCTACATTTCCGCCACACAAGAGTCGGAGGTCTCTAGACACACATCTCTCCACCAAGGCAAACAAGAGACATGGTCCCAGCTGGCAAGAAAATGCCCTTAGGAAAGGCACAGAGGTGGGGTGGGGAGAGTCCTAAGGGCCGGGCAGAAAAACCTGTAGGGCTGCATCCAGTTCTCAGGCAAAATGTCTTGGGGCCAGCCCTGATGGTGGGTGCAACTGGAGTTTCAAAAGCATAGCAAGCTGCCTTCTATTAGGTCGCACCACTTGTCCTCCAAGTTATTGTCTACACACTGAACTGGCCACTTCCTGCTACACTTTTGTCCACCACCACAGCTAACCGATGAGAGCCAGTGTGGTAAAGCAGTTAAAGTGTCACAGACTAAGATCTGGGAGACCAGGGTTTGAATCCCTGCTCGGCCATGGTGAGTCACTGCCTCTCGGCATAACCTACTTTGCAAGGTTGTTGTTGTTGTTGTTGTTATTGTTGTTAGGAGGCGGAGAGCCAAGTATGGCACCTCGAGCAAGGAGCTTGAAAAAGGTGGGGTATAAATGCAGTAAAATAAAAGTAAGTAAATAACTGCTATGCCTTAAAGGCCCTAGTTTCAATCTCTGGTTGAAGGGCTGTCAGGCCAGAGAATGTTTCTCTCTCTCTCTCTCTCTCTCTCTCTCTCTCTCTCTCTCTCTCTGTGTGTGTGTGTGTGTGTGTGTGTGTGTCCCTCTCCTCCTCTTTCTCTGCCTGAGGGCTTGAATAGTTTTAATACATAGGTAGAGCTGGCCATGAAGGGCTGGTGGTCTTACTCAGTGTATAGCATTCATGACAGCCTGGGGTAGTTGGCGGTTCAAAAGGAAAGGTCCACTGGCCCCCTGGCCACTCCACCATTCAGGTTCCCAAATGAAATTCTTCTTCTGACGTGGACTGCTGTACAAGGTTGCCTATTAGTCTGACTGCACGACTCTCTCCCCCCTCTCTCTTTCTCTTTCTTTATAAATAGTAAGTCCTATTTGCAGGTTAGATGCCCTTAATTGGATGCTCAGTCCACCTTCTGTTCTCCCAGTCGCGGCAGATCGGCTCAGGCAACCTTGGCAACAACAACAAATGAATCACAAAGCCAGGATCCGGATACATCTAGACAAGACTGCTCCGAGGGAAGGGGATGTTTAAGGTGGGTGAATGTCGCACAACCTGTGTAAGTGGAGCTGGCCCAAGGCTGGCTGACTCCAGAGGCCCTAAAGATGTGCAGCAGGATTCCCCTTGCTTCTGGAGGTTGCATCCGGATAGATGCAGGTGTTACAAGAGCTTTGGGGGGGGGGACTAGCCCCTTCTAGGGCAGGCTCCCAGTTCACTATTTTTCCCACCCAGAATATCTTTCTTGTGGATCTTTTGGGACACTGTCGCTAGCAGTTCCGAGTTCTCCCTGTGGGTAACTCAGAAACTCCCTACCGGTTGACAACCATATCTACTCCACCCTGACGTGTTTGGAAAGCTGTTTCAAGCGGCTTTAAGACAATGCTGTTCAGCTGTGGGGATCTTCTCTGCTATTAGATATAGAGAGCCCGTGTGATGTAGAGGCTAGAGTGTTGGGCTAGGACATGGGTTCAAATTCCCCCACTCAGCCACGGATCTCACTGGATGATCTTGGGCCAGTCGCTGCCTCTTAGTCTAATCTACTTCACAGGGTCGTTGTGGGGGTAATAGGAGGAAAACTGTGCACACCACCTTGAGCTCCTTGGAGGAAAAAGGTGGGATATAAACGTAATAAATAAATAACAAAAATAACTGTCCTATATCATTTGTTCTTTGAATTGTTCTTTGTTGGTTTCGGTGGCGGGGGTGCTATTTTATTCTGCTACAGCTGTTGCATATTTAAATAAAATATGTAGGCCATCTTTGAATATGAGAATATATATGACTGATGAGTGTGCACTAGTAGCAGAGCAAGGGAGCAGGTTGCGGCAGGGGTACAAAAGTCTGGGGCGTTGGGAGAGCTGTTGGGCAATGAGGGATGGTTTTCACAAGGGGTTTGGGAGTGAGCTATGGAGGAGGGAGGTTGGGCAATCTGATGGAGGAAATGGCTTTCGGTGAGATATAAAGAGGGGGTTGCAAATGGGGTGGTGGATAGGTGGGACTGGTGAGTAATGCAAGCAGGAACAGCAGTCCAAAGTAAAGTGAAACAAGTAAAATTATCTGTTTCCCAAAAACCTTGCAGGTAGTCTTTACCTGCATGGCAGAAGTTGGCTAGAATAATACACCTCTGAATTTCTCACCCCCCCAAAAAATCCCCACAGTATTTAATGGCTGTGCCCGCGAGAAGCTGCAGCAATGGTGCTGCTTGGCTTGGTCTGCTGCCCTCGCCAAGCCTCCAACCAAGATCTGATCAGATCACTCAACCCACCAGCATCCACCTTTAAAAGAGAACCAGTGTCTGGAATTAAAACAAAAAAAAAACCAAGGCCTCGCCACGAGGGTGAGCTTGGCCAGTCTCAAAAACGGCTCAGGTGCAGAGCAGCTGTTTGGTTTTCATCCAACTCTTTGGAGTTTTCTAATGATGATTTTGTACTTCTGCATGACTGTTTTCAATCCTGGCAGCTGCTTTGAGGGCCCACAGACAGGAAAAGCAGGGTAAATACAATAAATCAAGTCAAGCTGGCTTTTCACTGAACACCTTGAACACAATCCCATGCTAGAAAGAAAACATGGCTTAACTGAAGAGCTGCTTTAACTGCCAAGTTTACACAGCCTCACTTGAGGCTTCTTCCCTGTGCATTGAGGTTTAACATCATGCATTTTCTGAGTCAGTCCCCATAGCCCATTGCAAAGAGGACACACATTTATGCATGAGGTACCAGCAAGCTAACAGATCCACATACCCTTAAGGGAACAAGTGGCCACCTACCCTCATCTTTTCAAAATAAACTCAATGGTCTGGTCTTGGATATCGGACACAATTTCATCAGTAACTGGTCCACCCCGTTGCCTGACACTCCCAGAAGCATTGTTACTTCTGGAAAGTGACCTGAATCCGAAAGTTAAGCACAAAGCTCTTTTCTTGCTTTCCCTGGTGGCGGCTTGGGTGGCCATTGCTCAACAATGGAAGTCATGAAAAATGCTACCTGAAGTGGCATGGCTCAATATCGTCTGGGAGATAGCCCTGTCTGAACGTCTCACACAGCACAGGTGAGGGGTGAAGCGAAGAAAGATCAGTTTGAGGGAGTGTTTCCCCTTTATTAGTATGGAAAAGTTCTCAAGCCCTCCACCCACACCTCACTTTAGAGGGGTTACAACCATAGGTGGAAACAACCCCCAAGTCTGACCCCCTGCAATGCAAGGGAGACAACTGCAAGTCTAGAAGCAGAGCATAAAATGTCGAAACAAATCCCTTCTGAGAACTCTTGGACACCAGAGATTCAAATCTCTTTAAAGCTAAAGGAACCCTGAAAGTGGTCAGGTAAACTTCGCTTAAAAGCTTCCAAGGAAGGAGAGTCCACCACCATCCATTCGACGGATGAACAGCTCTTTTTAGAATCATAGAGTTGGGAGGGACCACAAGGGTGATCTAATCCAGAGGTGCCCAAACTAAGGCCCGGGGGCCGGATGCGGCCCAATCGCCTTCTAAATCCGGCCTGCGGACGGTCTGGGAATCAGCATGTTTTTACCTGAGTAGAATGTGCCCTTTTATTTAAAATGCATCTCTGGGTTATTTGTGGGGCCTGCCTGGTGTTTTTACATGAGTAGAATGTGTGCTTTTATTTAAAATGCATCTCTGCGTTATTCGTGGGGCATAGAAAAATCCCCTTCGGAGGAATAGAAAACAAGTTCGCTCCATCCTAAAATCAATAATCATACGAAACTGGTAATGACTCTTCTAAGATAATGTAATTATTTGCTGTTATCTAGTCTGATTGTGTACTCTATAACCTGTGTTTGTAACTGGATTCTGCTATGTATGTTTACTCGGAGCTGTTCGATTTTGTTTTCTTGAAATCAATAAAAATTATTAGAAAAATAAAAAATAAACTCAATAAAGTTGAGGGGAGGAAAGGGAGGAAGAAGACTCATCCACAAAGCCCTTAGCAGGTGGTCCATCCCTCCTCTCCCTGCATCCACCTGCTTGGTGCATTACTTACTGTTGGGGGAAGGAGAAAGCGGTGGTCTCTCCTCTTCCCCATTTCTGCTCCCACCTGCCTCCTCAGCATAACCCAAAAAGGAAATTTGAGAAATCAGAAGCCGACTTACCACTGTAAGAATTTGCAGACATCAAGCTGCCCCCATGGAAGCCACTATTCCCGTCATAGGAAGAGATGATCCGAGAGCGAGAAGGTGGCAAAGAGATGGACTTCCTCGGCCTTTGTTCACACAGATGGCCTACAAAAGAAGATAAGGCAGAGACTCAGGGAGCACAGGCTCGGGGAATGAACAAAAACCTCTCTATCAAACCCCAGGGGGTTCCACAGAGCTCCTCCCTCCTCAAGCCACACACCCTACAGTCCATGCTCTGCACTCTCAAGTCCTTTTGTATAGCTTGAATGTTCCCCTGGAATGTAATCTTGCCAATGGATGCAGGAGGAGAGCTCCTCTAGTGGATTACAAACTGATTAAGTTGTAGGAAGAAGAATAAGCATTACTGAAGCAGAGTCAGCATGGCCTCTGCAAGGGCAAATCCTGTCTCATGAACCTTCTCTGAGCATATGGATAGAGATGATCCGGTTGATATAGTGTACTTGGGCTTTTGAAAGGGTTTCAACAAAGTCTCCTGAGCAAGCTTAGCCCTCAAAGAATAAGAGAAGAGGTCACAAATTGGCTAAGCAGTAGAAAGCAGAGAGTAGGAATAAATGGATGATTTTCTAGATGTAGAGATGTTGATAGCGGATTCCCTCAAAAATCACTATTAGGACCTGTGCTTTTTAACTTATTCGTAAATGATCTAGAGTTAGGCACGAGCAATGAGCTGACAAAGTCTACTGATGATACTAAATTGTTTAGGGTCACTGAAACAAAAAGGGATTGGGGAGAGCTCCAAAAGGACCTCTCTAAACTGAGTAAATGGGGGGTAAGATGGGAAATGCAATTCCATGTAAACAAGCACAAAGTGATGCAGTCAGGGCTAAAATAATAATAATATTAATTTCACCTATATGCTCATGGGGTCTGAACTGGTGATGAAAGGCTAGGAATGAGACCTTGGGGTCACACTAGAGAGCTCGAAGATCTTGACCCAGCGTACAGCGGCTGTGAAAAGGGCAAATTCCAGGCAAGGGATCATTAGGAAAGGAATTGAAAACAAAGCTACTAGTATCATAAAGCCGTTACAGAAATCTATGGTGCAACCACATTTGGAATACTGTGTACCGTTCTGGTCATCACCTCACCTCAAAAGTATATTATAGAGTTGGAAAAGGTTCAAAAAAAGGGCAACCAAGAAAATCAAAACGAGGAAAGGTGTTTGGGAGTTTTTAGTTTAGAGAAAAGGGAAGTGGTACATGACAGAAGTTTATAAAATTATGCATGTCATGAGTAAATAGACATAAGTTTTTCTCTCTCCTTCATGAGACATGGACACCCATTGAAACTGAAGCTTGTAAGAGCAGCTAGAAGCACGAAAAGGGGTGAGATTCCCGCCGCGTCCTGCTTAAATCAAGCAGGCCACACCCCCAGACCAATCAGCTTGGTTGCCTGGCCAGTGACGCAGCCTGGAATACCCCCAATTGTGCAGGGCTGACCACACCCCTATGCACATGAAGGGGTCATGAGTGCCCGCAGCGCCACCTCCTCCTAAGGCGGAAGTGGCTTAAGAGAACATCCTTCACACAGCACACAGTTAAAACTATGGAAGTCCCTCCTGCAGGAGGCAGTGGTAGCCACCAACCCTTTAAAAGAAGGTTGGACAAATTCATGGAGGACAAGGCTATCGGTGGCTACTAGCCATGGTGGCTATACTCTGCCTCCACAGTTGGAGGCAATAATGCTTCTGAATACCAGTTGCTGGAAACCACAGGAGGGGAAAAGGCTCTTGTGCAAGGGTCCCGCTTGTGGGTTTCCCACAGGCATCTGTTTGGTCACTGTGAGAACAAGATGTTGGCCTGTTCTAGCAGGCATTTCTTATATGTTTCCATGTTTCCAAAGCAGAGCCGGAGAGGCATGTGCATTTTGAAGTGGCTAATTCCAGTCTTAAGATGTAGTATTCAGAACGTGCTTTTGGCTTGTTGGAGAGCTTTCTCTCTACTCTCCTCCCCTCCTCCTCCTCTTTTTCTCAGATCTTTCAAAGCCTCAAGCTAGGTTTTCTTTTTGGGGGTTTTTAATTTTATTTTTTATTTTTTACAAGAAGCACCAGAACAAGTACGCTACAGAAAACAAAGTCTACCTTTCCTGAAGCAATGTTAATAATGAAGGTGACTGAGGAAGCGTGGGTTTTTCCAGAAAGGAGCCTAACAGGAACCATCTGCAGGGGCTCCAGAACAATTCTAAGCCCCAAAAGCACCCCCTCAAAGAATCAATTCCTTCCCCCTCGTGGCAATTGCCTTATCTTACTTTGTACCTTTCTGACACTGAAGGGGAACTCAGTGGGATCCCCTTTGACTTTCGGAAATAAACACCTTGATGCATAATGGCAAGCTTATCCAGTCTCTTTGCAAGTCCGACAGCTCCTTTGATCTCTGACTCAACCTGCCAGCCAAAACTCTCTTTAAAAAAAAAAAAAATTAAAAGGCCCCATCTAAACCCACAGCCCGTTCAGAAAAAGAGAGTTATCAAAGGAGGCACCTTAAGGCTCTTTCTGCATAAGAGGGTCTTTGATTTGCAGTGCGCAACGGAAGCCAGGATCCTCTGAAACAGGAGCAAGTGAGCGCCTTCATCCCTCGGATCCTCTGAAGGAAGCTTACGCTTCCTGGCTCCTTCAAGCAGTTCCTTCTTGATCTGCTCCTTCAGGTGCAGGAAGGTCCTTCTTTGAAGTCACAATTTCTACAGTCTCCATAGTTGCCATGGTGAAGAATTTACTTTAGTGGGGGGACCATAGCTCGGTGGTTAGAGCACATGATCTGCACAGCTGAAGGGCATAGCCTCTGCCTTCCAAGAGAGGGGGATCGTTGTGGGGGTGCTGCCGCCGCCCCACCACCACCACCACCACCACCTGCTGCCTGAGGAAGCTGCCTCTTTAATGGCAACGCTGGCTCCAAACCTTTATAAAAAGCTCCCATTGGCACCAATTAAAGTAAAGTCTAGTTTCGCTCAAAGAAATCAAAGTACAGGTGATCTGTGAACTGCAGAGCAGCAATTTAGAAAGTCCTGAGCAGGGCAAAGAAATGGCACCGAGCACAAACTAATTTGGGATGATGAGAGGGATGGTCAGGAGGGCTGGGACTGCGAGCAACGTCAAATCATCATGCCTTTCAATTATCTGAGGGAAAGAGCAGGATTTGGTCCGGCCCTTTCAAAGGAATCAATCTTTTTTCCCTGGCCACAAGTATTCTGGTCCCTGCATAATCACCAAGGCAAGAAGGGTCCCTATTACTCAGCCACCCAAACTCAGTCATTCTCAGACAGCACGGGATCAGAGAACATTTTTTTATCATCGTCGTTGTTGTCATCATCTCATGTGGCAGATCTTCAAAGAACAACAGAACCAACAAACCTGCTTCCCCAGATGAGATGACTGATTACTGAAAGGCCGGCAGTCTCCTGGACCAACACAATTACAGTCACTCAAACAAAAACACAAATTAGAAACATTAAACTAGCCAGAAAATGTTGTAGAGTGAAGGGGGTTCCTCTGTGTCCCCTTTAGCTGCATACATAAATAAAGGTATAACAGTCCCTTGCAAATGTGTCCTTCCCTTTCAAACCTCTCACGCGCTTTGATTTGTCAGCCAATTTCCCTGCCAAAGCCAACTGCCATACTTTCGTCTCTACCAGGGTGGCGATTGATGCTCCTTCCAGAATCTTCCAGTACCTCCTCGCTACTGGTAGACTAGATGCCAACAGCCACTGGCCAACAAGACGACTGAAATGGAGGATCAGGGAACATGTAGCTGTGGAGTCAAAGAGGAGGAATGGGGCTCTGTGCCTATGCCAGGACTTGCCAAGTCCCTTTTGAATCTCTCGCCCCCATTAGATCATTTCCTTCCCCAGCCTTTGATTCATCTCTGGATTGATCATCGCAGCCCCTGTCCCTCCCCAACTCCTTGCTAAAGAGCTTATCACCCACTTGCAGGCAAAGTATGAAATGTCAATTTATGATACGGTAGAATGGAAGCTAATCTTTCTTCTGAAGATAAGATTTTTTGGGGGGGAGGAGTGGAAACACATGGTGGAGTCACACCGCCTTTATTTTTTTGCAGACAGATGAATTAAAGCACCTGCTACGAGGCCTGTAGTGCTAAGGCCCTTATAAGCCCCGATTCCTCATCCTTCCAGGTACGGTTCTGTGCAGCTTCCAACGCCCCCGCCTCCATTTCTCCTGCGTTGTTGTTTTGTTGGCATCTAATTGAGTGTTGCCTTTTCCATATTGTCTCCTTTGAAAGCCGCCTTGGATTGCCCGCTTGTAAACAAGACTAAGCAGAATTAATGACCTGTGTATTTCCACCATGCCGCAACAACCCGATGTTATTACCGTTGTCGGGGCACAGGGGGGATAATAAGCTTTCGCAACGCAAGGTGCAAATCTTCTGCTTTCCTCCCCTTCCCCCTCCGAGGAGCTGGAAATCCTCCCTAAACAGCCCAAACAGTTGTTTTCCATCAGCTCTAGAGCTGATGCCCGTGTCTCAGTAGCCTGGGGTTCAGGTGGGGCAGAATCAAAGCATAGAAACACCCCTGGCAGGCTGTGATTGGAGGGGGTGGATTTTGTCAGCACTCTATTACGTAAAAACAAAAACCAACCACTCTGCCAGAGGGGGCGCTGGAGAGGTTTTGAGGTTTGATGATCTGCTTTGGGATTTGACTGCTGAACTATTCTCATCTGAACCCTGGGCTTGGGCTAGAAATGGACCAAACTATTTCTGGTCCATGTCACTTGGGGATCCCATGTGGCCCTGTTTCTGCATTTATCCACAGATACTTAAAAAAAAAACAACTGCACAAAACCAGATGTTGGCATTAAACTCAATTTATTAATAACTGTCAGGGGGACTCCCTACAGGGAGCCTCCCCCCCCCCCGTCATCCTGACCAGCACTTCGCCCAGCGACAGCACAAGCAGCGAGTCGGGAGGAGGGAATGAGGAATGGAGCAGTTTGGAGAGAGGGCTCATTGAGGTGTCTGAGCCCTGGCAACACTATGGGGAACAGAGCATGCAGGAAGGGCTCAGAGACGGGTCAGAGCCCTGGCACTGCTCTGATCGAGGGTCAGCGGATGATGGACTCAGCGAGACGTAGGAGCCCAGGCGCCGCCCCAGCCAGCAAGAGGGGAGACCTCTCCTTCTGGCGCCCGAATTTAGGTGCGTGCCCACACGAAGGGCGAAGGGGCGGCATTTTGGGGTGCCCCGGCTTTTGTGCTGGCCAAAAAGCAGGCAGCAGCCATTGCCGGGTTCTGAATCGGACTAGGCGGTCATGTTTTCTGTTATCTCTGCACTGTAAATAGTATGCACAATAAAACTCTTAAAGACAGTGCGGACTAGAACGTCTTTACTCGAGAGTAGCCGCAACAATCCCCTGACACTAACCTTCTAAACAAAGTCTCAAGGTGATATAGCAATAAGGTGATTAATACCAGTTAAAAACACAAAAACAGCTAATACTTTAAAAACAAGACTAAGTGGACCCATTTCTCCAGCTTGGAAAGCCAGTTGGAACAGAAATGTTTTCAGAAAGTGGAGACAGTGGGCTCTTGATATATCTTGACGGGAATGCTGTTCCACGGGACAGGGCACCTACACCAAAAGCCCTGCTCTTTTAGAGTTACCGTACTGCAGTGCAGGCTGTGGAGACCTCTGGAGCTTGCGGGATTCTCTAATGCAGTGTTTCCCAACCAGTGTGCCTCCAGATGTTTTGGGACTACAACTCCCATCATCCCTAGCTAGCAAGACCAGTGGTCAGGAATGATGGGAGTTGTAGTCCCAAAACATCGGGAGGCACACTGGTTGGGAAACACTGCTCTAATGGACCGCAGCAATCTACTGGGTGTGTCTTTTAGTAATGTTTGTGTATTACATAGTCTAAGTCCTATTAAATAGGGACTTAAATGTTAGCACCGGCACCTTGAACATGGCCTAGCAGGGGACTGGCAGTCATTGCAAATCCTGCAAGTAGAGTGTTATATTCTGCACCAGCTGCAGCCTCTGGACCAGGGGTCCCCAGACTTACCGGGCTTTGGGCCGGAGGGTAGGAGAGTGCGCGCGCAGCGGGCCGGAGGGCGGGGGAGTGCGCGCCCGTGCGCATGCGCACACGGTCGAAAAAAAATAGCCGAAAATCGCTTGTGCGCATGCGTATGGGCCTCTCCCGACCCGGAAGTGCACCGGAAATGACCTCTTCTGGGTCGGGAGAGGCCCATACGCATGCGCGCAAAGGATTTTCGGCGATTTTTTTCCGATTTTGAAGATCGCCGCCGCGCCACGCGCCGTAAGAGCGGGCGGCGGCAGTGGGCGGCGGGGGTCATCGCGGGCCGGATTGGGAGGCCATTTGGGCCGCATCCGGCCCGGGGGCCGTAGTCTGGGGACCCCCCTGCTCTGGACCAACACCACACAGCTTTGATATTTGGGGAGTTGAGCCGGAACATTTGGAAACTGCAACATCCAGTGGATAATCACGTTCCAATCTGTACGTTAGTCCAGAAGGTGTAAATCAAGGCAGTTTGTATCAGAATTGGATGTGATTAAATTTCACATGCATCCTTAGTTGAATGGGGAACCCTGCCAGGAAGCCAGTGCTGCTTCCTGGCAAAAAGTAGAGCAAGGTAGCCCTAGACAAAAACATTCTAGCCCTAGCCACCTATGAGAGGAAAACCCAAGGAAAGGTTCCCCATCCATTCATGAGGCTCTACCAGGCATTTGTTGTCAATCCATTTCGAAGACCAGGCTACTCCAAAAGAAGAGAGGGGCCTACGTTCCTTGTGAGATGAAAACAGCCACACTGTTTCTCTTACAACTACATCACAACGGTCATGTCTGCAAGTCACGGCAAGCTACAAACCATAGTTTACTGTGCACAAGTGAATTGTGGCCAAAGAAACCACAACCTTCCAGTTTGGCATTACGTCAGAACCAGGGGCTGTGGATTGCTAACGTCTGACAAAACATGATCTGTATCCAAGGTTTGCTCCTGGCCTACTGATGGTGGTTTGTTTAAAGCCCTAAACGGCCTCGGTCCAGTATACCTGAAGGAGCGTCTCCACCCCCATCGTTCTGCCCGGACACTGAGGTCCAGCGCTGAGGGCCTTCTGGCGGTTCCCTCACTACGAGAAGCCAAGTTACAGGGAACCAGGCAGAGGGCCTTCTCGGTAGTGGCACCCACCCTGTGGAATGCCCTCCCACCAGAGGTCAAAGAGAACAACAATTACCAGATCTTTAGAAAGCATCTCAAGGCAGCCCTGTTCAGGGAAGTGTTTAATGTGTGACATTTTAATGTATTTTAATGTTTTGTTGGAAGCCACCCAGAGTGGCTCGGGGAACCCGGCCAGATGGGCGGGGTATAAATAGTAAATTATTGTTATTGTTGTTGTTGTTGTTGTTGTTGGGGCTGAAAGAAACCATAGCCTCCTTTTCATATGAAATGCTAAAGTGTGGTTTGTTGTTTTGTTTCCCCCATGGAACAAAGTGGATGAGATCAGCCCACTTATGGTAAAGCCATAACTGGGCGGGCGAGTTTTTACATGGGTTTGCTCTCGATTGGAAAGGGATATTTTGAGCCCTGTCCTCCAGGATTAAACAAAATTGACTTGGGTGGATCTCCTTGGGAAGGAAATCCTGGGTACAGCTGAGTTCTGTTTTAATCTGAGGCTGAAGAGCCTTAGGTTGCCCCAGAAAGCCAATGGAAATGCCTGAACAAACAGGATTCTTACCGATGTTAGCCAGGCTCAGGTGGAGACGCCCTCGCACAACAGCATGGACTCCAATGGGCTTCACACCCCCATGCTTGAGAATCTCCCCACTCATCACGGGTGTGTCCTGCTTGTATTCCATGGTGATAACCTCCAGCTCACGGTAAACTTGGACAGCTGTCCGGCCCTGGCGGAGCAAGTGCTGCAGAACAAAGAAAGTCTGTGTCTAATTGGCAGATCATTCAGGGGTGTGGGTGTGGGTGTGTGTTGGAGTGTGTGGACCCACTCAGCCATGAAGCTCACTGGGAGACCTTGGGACAGTCACTGCTTCATATGATTGTTGTGGGGATTAAATGGAAATGGGAGGGGGGGGCAATATATGCCACCTTGAGCTCCTTGAAGAAGAAGTGTGATATAAATGCAATAAATGAATAAATAAGAAGCAGATCACCTTTTGAGTTGTCCTCTGAAATCAGTTATCAGACTGGCTGCCAGACTGGCAGTAGGCATAATCCAAACTTTCCCAAGCTGGTGCCCTCTAGATGTTCTGGACTACAACCCCCATTGGACTCCTTATTTTTGCCTAAGATGTATATCTCCTTTCTGGGGATGCACTACAAATCCCAACTTTTTCAATCTAGGTCCCAACCTGAGAATATGGGGGTGCATGCATTGTCATTAGCAGCCAACAACCACCAATGCTCTTTTTTGTGTGAGATCTTCTAGCAACAAATAACCATAAGGAACATTTTGGGGGGTGCTCTCAGATCCTTCTTGCAAGATCTGGTTAGGCACTGTGTGAAAAGGATGCTGGACAAGATGGGCTACTGGTTAGATCCGATTGGCTCCTCTTTTCTTCTTCCAACATAAGACACAGCCTTGCACTGAGTTAGGTCATTGGTCCATCTAGGTCACCCTTGTCTAGGCCAGCTGTCCCCAATCTGGTGTTTTGGACTACAACTCCCATCAGCCCCAACTAGCATGGCCATATGATGCTGAGCCTGATGGTCTCAAACGCCTGAAGCACACCAGGTTTGCAACAGCTGATCTAATTCATAGGGAGTAGAATCAGTGGAAAATTTAAAAGGTCTAGTCATTTCTAAATACTCTAATTTCAGTACGTCTACTTTGAGTGAGACCCTGTCAACATATAACACTTGTGGTCAGAGACCTGCTAAAAGCATTTTTGTTTAGACAAAGCTACCCAGGTATGCAGAATGATGATATGGCTTTTAATCTGTCTTTAAGCTTATTGCTGATTTTAATTACTACAGTCGTACCTTGGAAGTCGAATGAAATCCGTTCCGGAAGTCTGTTCGAATTCCAAAACGTTCGGAAACCAAAGCGCGGCCTCTGATTGGCTGGAGGAAGTTCCTGCAGCCAATCGGAAGCTGCAGAAGCCCTGTCGGACGTTCAGCTTCCAAAAATAGTTCGCAAACCCAAACAGTCACTTCCAGGTTTGCGGTCAAGAACTAAGCTGTTTGAAAACCAAGGTATGACTGTATATAAATGTTTTAAATAGCTGGGGGTGTTTTTACTGATAACTTTATTCTTTTTGTAAACGGCTTTGAGGTTTTGGGGTTTTTTTACGCTCAAGTAGTATATAAATTTTATGAAATTGGCTCAGAGTGTGTGTGTGGGGGGGCTTTTCTCCCTCCCAAGAGTCAGCTCCAACTTAACAAATTCCCACCTTCAGCTTCACAGCAGCAGATCCGACGAGGAGCAACGAATCGCCATCCCACGCGTCTATTTGCAGGGTGTGCTCTGCCAGGTAACGGATAAACCACCGTTGCTCACCTGGCTTGAGGAAACCAGGATCCACCATATATTTCAGTTGGAAACCTGGGGAGCCTGCAGAGAAAGTTGCTGGTTACAGGTGTGTAAGGCCCAAAGCAAGCAAACAAACAAACCCAAACTCGCTGAGGCTATGAGCCGTTTGACAGTGGAACAAACTCCCTCGGGCAGTGGTGGGCTCAGAGACACATTCCATCCAGGAGAAGCACTCAAGGAGGGTGTGAAGCTGGGCAGGTGGGGGTTTAGAGACTGGGGGATGTCCTAAGGGCCTGCCAGGGACTGGGAAGAGGAGCGATGGGGGAGACCTCCTCCCCAGCTTGACCCTTTCCAGGGAGGAGGAAGAGGAAGACAGTTTAGATTTACAACAGGGGTTTGAAGGAGGTCACAGCTCAGAGGTAGATGAGGGGGAAAGCTGGGAAATAATGGGAGAGGAGGAGGAAGCATCAGGGGGCAACAGCTGACGGACACAGTATCTTTAGAATGCATTCCAGAACCTGCTCTCCCAGAACCCGGCGAGCCTTAGAAGTAGGAGAGCAAAGTGCTCAAAGACAGAAGGCACGTAGCAGCACGTAGGAGAGACAATGAGAATGATGAATGAGGGAGTAGGAGAGATGGAGGGTGGAGATTCACTTGGGACAATGCCACTATCCAAGAGTCTGAGTTCTATACCCTCTCTCTGTAAATACTGAATAAAAAGAGGAATGAAAGAAACACCCCCTTGTTTTTGTATGTTCCTGGGCTACCAGCAGGGAGTTGCTGGCAGTGGCCTGACAGGGCCAGATATGGGGCTCAGCCCCTGGATCTGAAACTTTCTATCCCTAGTCTAAATGGAATGACAGTGGTTCTCTGGGGCTTTAAATGAGGACGGGACCTTCAGGAGGCAAAGTAGGTTGTCCTGCTAATGCACTCTATTTAGTTGGAAAGCCACTACATTATCTGCTTTCTGTACTGCTCCTGTGTTATGTTTTCTAACTTTCATTATGTTTCGTTTCTTGTTGGCTTGTACTTTTTATGCTACATTAATTTTTCTTTTAAAAAAAGCTTTACAGAATAATAGAAACATGAAATAATAGAAACTGTAGAGTTGGAAGGATTTCTAAGGCTCATCTAGTCTAAACCCCTACAATGCAGGAATCACAGCTAATGATTTTTAAAAGAAGGAGTCAAGGGTGTGGCAGCATGAAAGGGGAAATAAGAGAAAGGAAGGGACATCAGATCACAGCGAGGCCTTGTGCCTTCTTGACTAGGACAGCAATGGCATTTGTCAATGGATCCAGGGAGCAACCGAGGAGTGGAAGATGAGCAGTTCAGCTCCAACAAGAGGACCAACCCTTGAGGGCCTTCCTTTTCAAAAGTCATCAGCAAATGAGGGGTCTGCTGCTGCTGTGTGGCTCCACTTTAATAAACAGAATGATCAAGGCTATTATGAAAGATCTGGCTAAGTAACTTTTAAAGTCACACTGGGAGCGTCCTATCCTGGCACAGAGCAGCATTTAATGTGTGTCTTTCCCCCTTTTTAATTTCCATTAACTGTTCCACGGGGGAGAGGGGTGGCTTTATGAACCAGAGACACTCAGCAGGGTACGGAACAGGACCGCCTCTCCCGGGACGAGGCTTTAATAAGACCAAAAAGCACTTTGCAGAGCGAAACAAGGCAGCTGAAGCTTGGCTGCTCGGATGCGTAGAACTCGAAATAAATAAAGAAAAATCTGCTTAGCTAACTGGCAAGTCAGCATTCTGGATTGCCAAATCTCAGCCCTGATGCTTACCAGTGCCTGACACTCCATCCTAGTTCTGCAAAGAGCAGATTATTTATACTGAACCTGTGTCTTAACTGTACGGCTACAGACGGAAGGTGAGGGTTCTCATATCTGAATATTGGAAGGCTCTGCACAGTCCTGGTTGCCTCCCCTAAAAAGAATATTGCGGAGTCGAACAAGGTTCAGAAAATAGCATCCAAAATGATCATAGGGGTGGAATGACTCCGCTGTGAAGAAAGGTTATGAAACTTTGCATGGCATGGAGAGAATGGTGAGAGAGAAGCCTTTCTCTGTCTCTCATAACACTAGAACTTGTGGACATCCAATGAAGATGAATGCTGGAAGATTCAGGACAGATAAAAAGAAAGGACTTCTTCATTCAGCAGACAGTTAAACTATGGAACTCCCTCCTTCAGAAGGCAATGATGGCCACTAATCTGGATGGCTTTAAAAAAAGATTAGACAAATTCATGGAGGAGAGGGCTATCAATGGCTACTAGCAATGATGGCTATGTTCTACCTCCATGGTCAGAGGCAGTGATGCTTCTGAATACCAGTTGCTGGAAGCCACAAGAGGGGAGAGCGCTCTTGTGCTCAGGTCCTGCTTGTGGGGTTCCCCTGGAGCATCTTGGTCGGCCACTGTGAGAAACAGGATGCTGGACTAGATGGGCTTCCTTTGGCCTGGTCCAGAAGGCTCTTCCCAGGTTCTTACGCTATTAAGTTCAAACACCCACTCAGCCTCCATGTCTGTTTTCAAGGAGATCAGAAACACGGCGCTAAATGAACTGGGAATAC
This sequence comes from Zootoca vivipara, assembly GCF_963506605.1. Taxonomy (NCBI): domain Eukaryota; kingdom Metazoa; phylum Chordata; class Lepidosauria; order Squamata; family Lacertidae; genus Zootoca; species Zootoca vivipara. Next base: position 73,323,377 of record NC_083281.1, read on the forward strand.
AGGCATCTGGGAGATGGGAGAAAAACTTGGCTTGCGCATATGTCAATGACCTAATTCTCCAACCTTGAAAACCAAAAGTGTTTTAAAGGAGGAAAGGGAGAATTTACAATAAACCAAGGCAGTATCTGAAGCGAAGCCTCTCAAAGGGTGGGCTTTACTAGCTACACTTCTGTTCTGAAGGAATGATGACTCAACAGCATAGCAGATTCTAATTTTTGCTATCTGTGCTTGGGAGTCGGTTGATATACGTGTCATTGACCTATTAAAAACTGGAGTTAACCTCGCTCACAGGTGTCCCTTCAGCTTCCACTTCCATCAGGCTCACGGCAGAAAGGAGAATTTTGCTGACTCGCGGCTTGAGACTTCATCCCTGGGGGATGCTGCAACAAGCTCGGAGCCGGCTCTGACTGCTGCATTCTGAATTGGGAATGATCTTCCTTGTAGGGCCTCATTTTTCAAACTGGACAGACAGCTGGACTCAAGTCTGCCTGGAATTTACACTCTCTGGTATGATAGCCTCTCTCCCTCCCTTCAGAAACAGAGGGATCCGAGTGGTAGCTGTGATGTTAAAGTGACTGTAGGAAAGGTTTCGAGATATTCCTTACTGACATACTGCAGGCCTAAATGCCATGACATCAGAGAGGGTCTTTGTCAGTGTTTAACTAAGCTGCTCTAAAGGCATCCAAATGGAGCTTCTTGGATCATCGGAAGAGAGAAGAAAGGTAGGAAGACATATCTAAGGAAGAGGGACAGACTAAGGAGGGACACTAGGGAAGGCAGCTGACCAAGGGCACCATGGGGAAGGACCGGAGGGTAGAAATAAGTTTCTGCCCATCTGTTCCCCTCAGGCCTTACCAAGGTTCAGGGTCCCATCTTCCTTGATTTGCACCAAGATGTGAGAAGATGGAATGAATGGAGCTGCCTTCGAAGTATCTGCATTGACCAGCTGCAACCGGGGAGTTGTGACTGGAGGGAAGCGGTAGAACTGGAAGGTGAAATAGATGGTTTGGGGCCACATCTCCAAGGCTGTCCTGTCCTCTGCGGCCCTTGTTTAACAACAACCAAAAGAGACAGAAGACAATTAAATCCCACTGAGATTAAATCCTGATGATTTAAATCCCTATGCCATGAGTCACCAATTCCCAGGGTGTGTGCTGGCCAGGCCAAGGGCACCTCTCAAAGGATGGCTAGCCAATTCTTTGAAAAGCTAAAGGTTTTTGAGAGACAGGACGTGCCTTCCTACAGCAGAGGCTGCCTGCTCTGTCTCAGCATGAGTCACTGCTCTGAACTTGCCTGCCTCCAATCAACCTCAGCTGGGGGGGGGGGGTTGGTCATTCTGACAACTCCCTGCATCAGGAGCCACTGGAACCTCTCCCTAGTACACACCTAACAAAGACTTGTGTGCGTTTGCACACCTTGTATGATCTACCTGTCTGGACTGGCTGTTGGAGCTGGAATTAAATCCTTGAGAATTTTGGTGCTCATCCCCCAGCCTCCTCCTCCCCCTGCATAAAAAACCCACAAGTCCATAGACCTTAAGTCTGGGTAGACACATCTGGAAACACGAGAGCAATTTTTAATTTCAGAATGATACCGTTACGGGAGTCTGATGCTGATAGAGGAAGGTTTTCAGTACAATGCAAAAAGACATGTTTAAGACACAGAACACCCTCTCAAATGGGTCTTCTGCTATCCCTACAGGCTATTCTACTTATTTTATTCCTTCCTTTGTGTTAACCAAACACTTCCACACACTCACAGTGGATTGGATCAGCAGAGACTGGTTGAGGAAAAGAGAAACGAGAAATAAGGATGTCTCTTTTCCCCCTTATGGACAAGTAACAGCTGGGCCAAATCTTCATACATTGCCTGAAGAAATCTCCCTGTTTAATGGAGGGGAATTATTTGGCAAAACTTGTAAACAATGAATCTGAATGCCTGTGTTTCCTCCAAGACTTAGTCCCTGTGGACGAACTCAGAGACGCAGCACTGCCTCCCTCAGCTGGGTTCCCTGTCAGCTAGTTCAGGAACTACATAGCTCTCTGGAGCCTTCAAAACAAAGCAACCATCATAACACAGTTGTTTGTTGCTTCCAGCACAGTTTTTTGTGCAAAATGCTGGGTGTCCAGGGCTCGGGAGGAAAACAGTGCCATTTTCGAGGCAGGTGCCAAAAAACTATTGCAAAATCCAAAAGTTTTTTCTGATAGCAACAAAACCCAAACTACCTCAAAAGCATTGACTCAGTCATAGAGATGGGAAGGCCTGGGGGGGGGGGGAATGGGGAGGACAGCCCCCCCCCAGTTTTTTCTAAAGCCGTTTCCCCCCAGAAAAATTGTCAAGACTCAGACCTGTCTTGAACCTCAGAAACAGGCTTTACCTGGTAAATGCAAGAAACTGCACGATGATTTCATTGTTCTGCAGGAGGTCAGCTTCTTCCCGCTGTGGGACGAAGTTCACAGGGTCCACAGGGTCCACAATTTGGACAGGCTCCTTGTTACAGTCCAGGAGCTGAGGGAATCCCGATGCACGCAAGCGGGCGAGAGCAGCCCGCGTAAGGCCGGTGCTAGGACTGAAGCAGAGGCAGGCAGCTTAGTCTGGGAGAAGCCGGGTGCTGCCAACAGACTCTCAGCCTAAGCGTTTCCCCCCTCTAGCACATATCTGGGGAAATCAGCTGGCCTTAAGAGCAAGGGTGCAAATATCTAGGTGTCCAGTGGCCAAAAGCTTTGGGGAGGTGCCCAGCGCTTGTGTTTCTGCAGAGAGCAGGGAAGCAGGATTCTACTCCCACCTGGCTCCTTAAAAAGCCTTGCCGGATCATTTGTTTTGCGAAACAAGATCTGTACATTCTACCAGGCCGCTGTCCTCAAGGTGGGAGCCAAGGTTATGTGGGTCCAATGACACCCAGGAAAGGGGAGGTAGAGGAGGCTTCCTCATCGCCCCTTGAAATCTTCTCTGGCTTCCTCCCCAGCCAAACCAACAAGCCCCTGCTTTGTCTTATTCCTGCCAATGAGGCTGTGCTGTCTTCGGCAGCACTTCCTCAACAGCAGAATTGGGGGCTCTCAGTCCTCCTCTCCATGTCAATCAGCCACACCCCACCATCCTGTCTGCTGTGTCAGGGCCAACCGACAGGTGGCTAAGCCCTGCCTCCTCCCCGCACAACCTCACCTTTCTGAGTGTGGCCCCAGGGCCATAATGGGCACGTGCACTGGTGTGAAGGGCAGCTCCTGGAGCTGATCTGCGGTGGGGGATTCCTGGACCAGCGAGCTGTAGCTGAGGTTGGACTCCAAGTGGGTGATGGCTCCACGGGGGTTATCCTGCTTGCAGAGGGAAAAAGAAAAGCGATGTTCATCCAAAACAGGCAAGCCTGTGGCTGGATGCAAAGAGGGCTGTGCACAGACAGAGCAAAGCATAGCATCATATAATTGTAGAGTTGAAATGCACCCAAAGGTCAAATAGTTCAAGCCCAGCAAAGCAGGAATGACAGCTACAAGACGCCCTGACAGATGGCCACCTAACCTCTGTTTGAAAACCTCCAATGAAGAAGAGTCCACTATCTTCCGAAGTAACACAAGGTGCCTCTGGATATCCCACAAGCAGGGCCTGAAAGCTACTGGATGCAGGGCCAGCTCTGAGATGAAGGGCAAGGCAGTGCTTCCCCCCCCCCATTCCAAATACAGAAGAATAAGACTGGGTCTTATTTCAACACTGGCAGCGAAAGATACTGTCCTCCACTGCATCGAAGGGCACCAAGCTAGCTTATCATGCCCAAGACAGGCTTTGTAGCTCTGTCCACTCCCTGCCCCTCAAAATCTGCCTCACCTTGCTCAATGGTAGAGCCAGCGCAAATTGGATGTTCAGGGTGCACTGTCAGTTCCCACAGGGTGATGGGGAGGCGCAACAGATTAGGACTGCGCTCAGTGTGCAAGCACAATAACGTGTCCCAGAATGCAGGACACTGGCAGCCCACCTCAGAGCTGAGTTGGGCCTCCCTTTGCTAGCAGCCAGAATTGATCTAGCCTATCTGACTGAGATACTGGCACAGACTCAATGCCTTCGAGGATCATACTCTTACTAAGCTCTGCTGGTTAGATCAACTGAGAACAGGGGGCTGGGCACAAAAGTGCCAGGATAAGCTTAGGGCTTATAGGCTTCAAATGGAAAACTGCTCAGCTCTTAGCCCATGTGACCTTAGAAATTGGATTTTTTTATCAGGATGCCAACCAAGACAGAGCATCCATCATTGCCACACGTTGCTCTACTTGGTACCCCCAAATTAAGACCAATCACTCAAGGCCCCATTACCTTGAAACTCTGACCTTCCCACAACTACACAGGGCCTTTGTAGAACTAAGATTCCAACAGATGCCCTCGGCATATTTAGAGGGGAGATATCGGGGGATTCCTCATATGGATCGCAAATATATATATGGATCACAATCAGGTAGAAGACATCACACACTACCTGCTAGTTTGCCCCCTGTATACAACGTCCAGAGGAAAAAATTATATTGCCAATTCTTAATTGGCTTCCAGGTCAATCCTCACAAGAAGTGACAGATGAACTCCTAGCAGATAAACATCTGTACATTACCCACCAGGTAGCCAAATTTGCGCTGGCAGCCAAGAAGCTCTGTTCCAGCTATGTGAATGCACTCCAATCTTAAGTCTTAATGTTGTACATTTCTTTTTATGCTGTAAACTGCTACAGGTTATGTTCTATGATTTTAGATGAAAGTTTTTCTTTTATTCTCTTGTCCATTGTAAAGGCCTTTGGCTATATACAATAAAAATTGACTGCCCCGGAATATTTGGTGATGCTCCAGAGGCTGCTTGGTGGAGAAAGGGTTGATCTGGCCCACGAGGGGCACTTGAGGGTCTTTGCAAGCTCTTGGGGCAACAGCGTTGTCCAAACCTTTACCTCCTGCAGCTGGCTCAGAGCTTCCGAGGACTGGGACGGCAGAGCCCCTCCAGATGGCTGTGATGGGGTTTTGGAGGAGCAGCTCACTGGAGGCACAGAGAGCTGGGAAATTGACAGCTGAAATGAAAATATGAGTGTTATGTAGGAAGCATCACTGCTGCTCGCTCTTCTGATGCAAGGTAAGGGATGGAGAGAAGAAAAGAGTTTATTCTGTCCTCCAGAATAGGCACGTAGAGATGCCTGGAATGGATGAATTCCTAAAGCAAGCAGCTGCATGGCGCTCCAATTAAGAGCTGATCCAGACATAATACAGAATGGGACATTCAGCTAAATTTTACATATACCACTTCAGTCTGACAGTGGGTACATGTGTGTGGTATTTGAAGACACCCAAGGTAACCAATGGAGTGTCATGGCTGAGCGCGGATTCGAACCCAGGCTTCCCCAGTCATAGGCCAACTCTCAAACCACTACAAATCAACTGACCACCATGAGAAGAGAATTAAGCTAAAAATGCACTGGTAAGCAGCTCGAGTGAAGCAGGGGAGCTTTCCTAGTGTGAATATGACATGAAAGAGAGTGGAAGAGAAGAGGGCAGCTCAAAGCCACCCTTTTATCTTGCATCCCATTAAAAGCAGGATTTGTGCAACATCAGCTTCTCATCCAATGACAGCAATGACGAGGTCGCAAAGCGAGTCACCAGTCCTCCTCTGCCTTCAAATCCAAATGGTTTTTCCTAGCAAGTTGACCCGCTAAGCTCCTTCATTTTCCCCCTGCCTTTTCTCTGCCATTGTCCAAGCCCCTTAATTTATGGGGGTGGGGGGTGGGGAATGCCCTCCATGAAAGAGAAGGACAAGAACTAGGACTCCACCGTTAAAACTAAACAAAACATTAAGCTGGCAATTCTCAAGCCACATGCCAGTGGAAATGAATGAAACTAAAGCCTCTCAGGAGCTCAAAGTACATCTCTTCATGAGTCACCACTCTGGCCCATGTTAGACCATAGCTGCCAAGTTTTCCCTTTTCTCACGAGGAAGCCTATTCAGCATAAGGGAATTTCCCTTAAAAAAGAGGATAACTTGGCAGCTATGTGTTAGACACTGGCAACTGAACCACAGAAACCCTCCCAATGCAGAATTACGTACCCTTACCAATGCTCTGGTTGGCATCCCCCGCCCCTGGCCCCATCAGCCTTTGCTGGAGCAGGTAATTCTTCAGCACTGGGGACAATCAGATCATCAGATCACCCACAGTGCAAAAAGATCATAGGGACCTGAAAGGCCCACTTTCAAGTAAGGTTTTTCGCTACATCTCTGTCTGACTCACCACTCAGGGCCTGCCACTTTCCAATCAGACTCCACAGGTGGTGGATAACTGTTACGCAGCTCTCAGCATTACATGAGATTATATCATCCCATCGTTCCTGATGCAGGGATGTGGCAAATGGACCTGCCATTGGGTGGTTGGGGGAGAGATGCCCAGAACAGTGACTCATGCAGAAATAGAGAGGGTAGGCTCCTCCGAGAGCAGATAATTTCCCAGTCTTTCAGGGCGAAACTTTCGGTACTCCAGTTTTCAATTCAGGAAGTGGTGAGCCTCTGTTATTGAAAGCTTAGGAATACAGCATTAAACTGAACAGGTGGGAAACCTCCGAAGCACATACTTACCCCAGGACCTCGGGAATAATCTTGGGTGGAAACCAGCACCTGAGGGGAAGGTGGAGACCCTATGAGAGACAGAAGATCAGGTATGGTCAGCAGGGAGGTGAAGGTTGTCTGTTGGGTTTTGGTTGGCCATTTTAACGTGAAGGGGATGTTAACAGCTTCTTAGAAATCATGCAAGCGGGTCTTTACCAAGTAGAGCTTGTGTTTGCCCTGGAGATCTAATGCGGCATTGTTTTAAAAGAGTGGAGAAAAGTAATGTGGTGTGGCTTGACAGGCCAATCATTATTGTGTGTGTCCTTGAGTCCACCCTCAGAGTTCTGCCTTCCTAGCTGGGCTCTAAATTGCATCCCATTCTCTCCAGCCCCCAGAATCCAGGAGACTTCGGGGGGGGGACTAGATAACCCTTCCTTGAGGTCCCTTCTAATTCTACAATTCTATCATTCTATGAAATGGGCCGTGTGGCCTCACACTCAACCCTTCTGGTCCTGAAGAGGCAATGGAGGAATGGGAGTCCTTTTGATTTCCACTTGTCCCCTGGAGATGTGTACACCAGTGTGGCCTAGTGGTTAGTGTCAAACTATGACTCAGGAGTGGGTGAGGGAAGCAACCCCAAATCCCCCACTTCTCCAGGAAATGCACTTGGTGACCTCAAGCCAGCGACCCTTTCTCAGCCTAGCCTGCATCACAGGGTTGTTGTGCAGATACAAAGAGAGAGAAGGAAAGAACCATTTGCGCCCATTAGGAGAAAAAAGATGGGATATTATATAAAGAAAAAGTTCAGGGGGTTGGTGCCTATTTCGCACAGCAATTTCCCGCCCCCCCACACCACCTCCACAGAGATAAGACTATGTTCCTTCTTTGCTGTAAAACACAGCTTCTTCATCACTGTAATGTGCTGCGTTTTTTTCCCTTACAGCCATACAGGCCCCGGTTAAATGGGTTGTTTAATGAGACGTGAACGCATCCGAATACTTAAGGTTTCGCCTGCCTTTTACATCATTCCTTGTCACCTTTTTAGTCTGCTGGAGCGTTCAGACCCTGCGATCCTGCTTCAAAAGCTGTGCTGTCATCCTTGTACCTAGCTGGTATAGGGGTGTTGTGCTCCACCCCACCTCCCACATACCTAGTTGGAAGAGAAACAGATGCCCCCCACTTTTGTGGAACCATGTGAGGTATAAAATGGCCTAACTGGCTTCAGGTGGGTTGCAGGGAGTGCCTTCCACACAAACATACGAGTCTTCCTGCCCCGTAGAACTCTGATTCCGTTGCTGCTGCCATTTTGCTTGGTAATAGGGCAGGCTTAGACAATCCAGAGGCTTCCTTCTGCCTGCAGATCACAGGGGTTAGCACTGCATGCCAGATTCCCCTCTGCAGCCTGGGTAGCAGCTCATCAGGCTATATGCAGTCCAAGTTGCAGATCTGAACATTCGCCATACAAGCCCCAACCAGGCCATCACTCTGATGTGCCGCCCCTAATGAGGCTCATAGCCAACGCTAAGAACAGAAGAGGAGCCTTCTTGATCAGGCCGATGGCTCATCTAGTCCACCATCCTTTTATCGCATTGGGCAACCAGATACTCCCAAGGGCAACCTGCAAGGCAGGACCCAAGCACAATGACACACTCCCTTCCTGTGGCTTCCAGCAACTGGTATTCAGAAGCATTGCTGCTTCATAAAGGCAGAGCATTGCCATCATGGCTAATAACCATTGGTAGCCATAACCCCCAAGATTTTGTCTAATTCTCTTTTAACACCATCTAAGGTAGTGGGCATCACTGCCTCCTGCAGGAGTGAGTTCCATAGTTTAAATCTGCACTTCAAGGAGGGCTTTCTTTTATCTGTCCTGAAACTTCCAACATGCAGCTTCATTGGATGTCCACAAATTCTAGGGTTTTGAGAGAGCGAGAGAAACTTTCCTTTATCCACTTTCTCCATGCCAGGCATAATTTTATAAATGTCTATCATGTCTATCATCTCAGTCGCCTTTTCTCTAGATCAACAGGTGCCCAACCCTGCAATCTGTCCTCATAGGAGAGTTCTCTCCAAAGCTCATCCTTGAGGGTCTTTAGATAAAGCTCGAGGTGCACCATGGTCTGAACAGTCCCTGGTTAAAAGTGTTGTGTGGGGAGCCAATGTGGTGTTGTGGTTAGTGCCAGACTAGGACACGAGTTCAAACCCCCGCCTGTCGGTCATGAAGCTCACCAAGTGACTGGCCACTGCCACTCAACCTAACCTACATCACAGGACTGTTGTGAGGATTAAGTAAGGGGGGGAGCCATGTACATCACCTTGTGCTCCTTGAAGAAAATGCAAAAAAGAAAAAGAAAATAAAAGAAGCAAAACAAGAGCAATAAAAATAAATAGATAAGGCAAAAGCTCGAGTCACTGATGACTTTGCTGGAGCAATTCACCCTGTAGATGAAAACACTGTTTCCCTCTAATCTTTGAGATTGCTCCTTTCTTCTGTATTGTGAAGAGTTAACAATGAATCTCTCTCTCTCTCTCTCTCTCTCTCTCTCTCTCTCTCTCTCTCTCTCTCTCTCTCTCCTGGTTCTGAGCCAAGCTGTTCAAGGAGAGCGGAGTTAAAGTAAGAGTGGCCATGGTCACACCACGCCTGGGCCAGGAAGGCAAAATGAACAGCCATCCTTCAGAGAAGTTGTCCTGAGCAACCAGCAACAGGGGTCAGATCTATTTTTAAGAGGAACTCTATTGGCTGATAAGACACATGATGCAAGGACACTTTGTCGAGGCACGTGTGGCCTGCACGACACCAGAAAGTGATGGATGAGTGCAATCCCTCTCCTCTGCTTAGCAAAGAAGACAAGCAACCTTCACCAAGAAGCATAGGCAGTACAGGATCAGAACAGTCCAATGCCAAGGCTACAGCTGCAAGAGGAGACAAGGATGGAGCTGGGGAAAAAGTCACTAACCTGGATTAGTGGCAACAAAACGCACTCCATACAAAAACTTTGTTTCATTCAGTTACATTGTCCCTCAGTTATTTGCCATCACGAAGCCAAATCTGATTGGCTTTGCAGCATTCTGACATTGTCCTATTTCTTGTGTGATCCCTGACTGGGTGGGATCACTCATGTCAACAAACCCAGGGAGGAAGAAGCAGTCGCGGCAGCCCATTTCCACTTCACCAAAATGGCTAGTTTCTGCATGAACATTTCTGTCTGGCTCAATTCCACCTATCCAGGTGCGTGGAGTCCCAAGCAGGACATTTTTAAGGATTGTGTGTCCAAATGGACACCCAATCCTGGCTACTAGCCTCCCGCTAAATGTGATTTGGATGCAGAACATTCATGTAATGAAACAGTGTGTGGGTAATAATTTAAAATGTTGAAAATATAAGGAGAACCTGCTGGATCAGGCCAGTGGCCCACCTAGGCTAGCATCCTGGCCACCAACTTGTGTGTGGGAAACTATCAAGCAGGGCCCTAGCACCAGAGAATTCTCCCCTCCAAGCAAATAAATATGAGCCAGATTAATTTCATTCCCATCCCTGGAAAGACACAGCTAAACACAGCTCCCTCAGTATTTAGGGAGCATGGTCTGCCTTGACACCAGCTGGCTATGTCCAGGGTGAATCATCTCTAAACAGAGACTGGCAGTTCTCTCTCCCAGGGTCCAGGTCCAGTACTCTGGGCATTGTTTACTATGGAACGACTCTGTTCACTGGAGGCCCACAGATTCTTTTGCAGTAATGGATGCAATGTTAATGATCTGAGTGAGAAGAGAGAAAGCATGGGCAGCACTGAACTGTTCGCCTCTGGAGCAGTCCATCTCCACTCTCCATCCCTGGGAGATGCAAGGATCTCTCAGCCAAAGACAATTTAAAAGCTCTGTGTTTTCCTGCTGGTAATATTTCAGTGGCAGCAGCGAGGAGTATGTTCTGAAATAGGCTGTCAGTAATTGTGACCTCCGTCAGCCTTCCCCAAAATGCAATGGAACCGGCTTCTGTGCAGCCGCTCCTGAATAGTCCCAATCAGCGTGACATTGCCGCTTCTTGAATAGACATATTCAGCCGGCAATTAAGGGGAGATCAGGAGACCAAATGGGGCGGGAGGGGGGGGGGGAATGAGGCCCTCAGCGAATTGGGATTGAAAGGAGCTGGCAATGGCAGGCTGCAAAGGGACAAAATCCCAAGGCAGAGGATGAGCTAGGACAACACAGGGCTCATACCCTCCCTCTTTGGTTCTGCCTCATGCAGAAAGAAGTTGCTCTGCTGAAGACATAATCTGACAACACACCGAACGTTCACCAGTTGCTGTGCTAGGGGGACCAGGAGAGGAAGGAGGCAGCATCTGCGTTATGTTTAATTGCATTTTATAATGCTGTTTTAATTGGCATTTCTGTCTTCAGCACTTTGGATTTAAAAAGAAAAACGAAAAACATTATATATAGTTTTGGGAGGGGGAGGTATAAATAAATAAATCCTAGACACACTTAATAGGCAAAATTATTCCCCGTATGAGTTGGCACTGAGCAATGCAAAGGATCAATCTGCAATGACTTGTTCACACATGAAAAGGCCTTAAGAGCTGCTACACATATTGTAACCATGGCAAGGACCGAGAGTTTTCCAAGGACACTGCCACACAAGAAACATGTAACACATGGCCAGCACACGCAAGGAAATCTGCATCTTTAACCACCAGTGTACATGTGTCTGGGGGAAATACATGGTTTCCAGGCAAACATACCACATGCAACATGCAACAAGCACCTATTACATGTTCACTGTGAGAAATTCCACTAGCTGTCAGAATGTGTAGGGCTCCTATTGAAGCCACAATCTGGACCCCACCCAGCAGAGGACAATTTTAAAGGCCTTGGGGATGGGCTCAGTGGTAAAGCATCAGCTTTGGAGGCAGAAGTCCCCAGGTTCTACCCCAGAAACTCCAGGTAAGGGTAAAGAAGACCCTAGTCTGAAACCAAGAAGAGTCACAGACATTGAAGCCAGTACTGAGCTAGACAGACCAATGCTCTGACTTCAATAAGGCACCTTTCTATTTATATTAGAACCATGAAGACTACCATCTTACTTTATTTTAAGGGAAAGGGTTGTAGCTCAGTGGTAGAGCAGCTGCTTTGTATGCATCAAGCCCCAGGTTCAGGCCCCAGGGGCATCTTGCTGCAAAACCCCTGCTGCAAAGCCCAGAAAGCTATCACCAGTCTGACCAGTTGACATTGGGCTAGATGGGCTAATGATCTGATTCAGTATAAGCCACCTTCCTCTGTTCCTATGACATGGGAGGATGAAGAAGTCGGGGGCCCTGAACCACTGCAAAAAGCAGCCAATGGAGCAGTCATTCTGCTTCGCCAACGAGCACCTTTGCATCATACTGGACGAGGCAGCCAGGCCCCAAAGGGAAGGCATACTTAGGGGCATAAGCAAGGAAGCCAGAATTGACTATGTCTTCCTGGCAGATGTCCATGGTGAGCTTAGGAACCCTCCTTCTCCAACACCTCGTCAAGCCCAGGGATCATGGGAGTCATCTCAACCCCGTGTAAGAAAGAGCATGGCCCCTTTAAATCTCAAGAATCAGACTCTTTCTCTACAGGACTGACACCCCACCCCCAAGTTGATTCCAGGTTAGTGCTGAGTTAAGGTTGCTTCACAGGAAGTTGTCCATCCAGACTAGTGCTGAGTGAAGCAGGCTCTGCGGGAGGCTGTCCGTGGTCCTGATCAAGAGGTCCAGACTGGTGTTGGGCAAAAGTGGCTCCACAGGAAGCTCTCCCTGGTCCTGAACCCCAGCCGGCTGCCCTACACTGTACCTCAACTGACTACGAACATCCCTGCGGAGCCCAGCCTGGAATGAGAAGGGTCCCCAGCTGAGTCCCAACAAGCTCTGTCTCAAGCAGAGCCCCAGCTGGAAGAGGCAGTAGGGGAGTGCACAGCACGCTCAGAGGACTCATCCTCCCCCTCCTCTCTCATTCGGGTTTGATTCTGACCAGCTGAACTGCCTCTGTCGGGAGGAATGTCAGTGGCACAGCAGTGCCTCGATCACTTCCATTTATGTCACAATAAACTAGATTGTCTCCTAAGCGCTATTGCTCCCCTCCCCAACGCCCCTGTGCCAGCACGGCTAACTCAACTACCGCTCAGGATTATGTCAAGGAGAGTCTAAGTGAAATTGCCACCATTAAACTTTTTTTTTCAATTGACCCTCACCAGTTCCAGGTTTTAAAACCTATTAAACAACACATGAAACCCACCTCTTGTTGAAACCAGAGCATTTGCAAACAGAATATAGGTCAGCACAGGTCCCAGCAAGGCAGAAGCCTGGGAGACACTGCGCTCTAGTGGCCCCATGGAGGAAATGCATCTTATTTTGCTGCTGCTGCTGCTTCTAATGCTGCAGCAAGAAATAAAAGACAATTGGGGGGATTGTTCGTAATATCTCTCAGCCTAAGTGCTTCTCTCAAGATGACAGCTTCAGTGGCATCAGGATTACCAAAGGAACTTACAGTGCTGGTGAAATATTCAGGCAGGGAAAGGTCTCAGCCAGGACTTTAAATGCTATCACATTATTTTGCCTCTTCCAGACTCTTCTGAAAAGGATGCTTCGAAGGGGGAGAGCTAAACTGAAATGTATCTTGGCAGCAAAATCATGAGCAAACCAACTCTGAGCCCAAAGGATTATGGGAGCTCAGTTTCAGGCAGGGAAAGGGGGGCCTTACTTCACCCCGAGGGCAACAATCCCTCGTAGGCAGCCTTTTGGGAAATGGATGCCAATGTCTGGTGGGGCCAGAGGCAAAAATGGGTGGATTCTTTACTTATGTGTGATAGACTGCATTCTAGCTATTCAAAAGCCAGCATTTTCTACAACCCATCCCCTATCTCTTTTTCTAGGCAGGCAATAAGTATTTTATTGCATTCCAGCCAGGACAAAGAACTCAAGAAGAGTGTGGAACAGGGCGAGTAAGGGGTGTGGTTTTTTAAAATTTTATTTATTTCATGCATTTATATCCCGCTTTTCCTTCAATGAGCTCAAGGTGGGGTACCTGGTTCGCTCCCCTCCTCGTTTTATCTTCACAGCAACCTTGCATGGCAGGTTAGGCTAAGAAGCAGTGACTGGCTTCCCAAGGTCACCCAGGGAATTTCACTGTTGAGCAGGGATTTGAACCCTGGTCTTCCAGGTCCTGCACTATAACCACTATGCCACACTAGCTCTTGTGGCCTCAGGAGACTCTTGATGGCCAGATGGAAGTCTGCAGTGCTGCATTAGGCTCCCAGGATTGAAGTTCACCCTACTCCTGCTCCAGGGGGATGAAGGGCAACTGTCTGGTGTGATTCAGAAGAGGTGCCCTCCTTTGACTACTGGAACCCATTCTGATGCCCACTTTCCACCACATCAAGCTAATCCTTACAATTGCTTCTGTAATGTAAGAACAATGGTTCCATGGGGTAAACATATGTAGCTTCCTAAAGCCCCATGCGTCACACACAAGCTTCTAAGAACACCCCGTTCTCCCACAGGTCTTTGTAAAATTGTGCTTAATTCCATTTTTTTTTAAATGAAGAGGATCTTATTCCTGATTCCACAATGAAACTGGCTCTTTGCTAGGAGACCAAAGTTCTTGCTACCAGCGGATCCTCTCTGGCACTTTCTCAACTGCACACAGTCCTAAAAAAGTCAGTAACTGCACCACATTAATAAGGTAATAAAGGCGCATATGAGTGTTCACACAGGCTGTTAAGTTGAGAGGAATACAGTTAAAACATCCACAGACAAATGGGAAAAGATTAAAAAGAGCAATGCAAAGCAGATTTTGATGAACGGTGGGACAGCGCTTCACTTCATCTTTTAATGCAAGGCTGTTCGTTACCCACCCCAGATAAAGGCAAACTATATAAATGCATTAATTCCTATTGCTGGTTCTTGAACAGGAGCCAGCCAGGTACGGTTGCAGAGTTCAATGCAATTTCCTGTCTTATTGTTAAGTGACTGAATGATAAAGTCTAGGATCTGGCCTATGCAGTCAGCAGAATTACATGGTGCAGTTATTGCTCAGACTTCAGGAGGCATGCTGCATGCTTGAGGGCACTCCCCCCCCCCAAAAAAAACTGTCTGAGGAAAGGCAGCACATCAGGATGAAATTTTCTAGCTCAGTTCTCCAACATGCTAGTTTTCTATCTGCAGAGATATGTTTTGGGTTTTTTTTTTTAAGGGGAGGCTTTTGTTATGTTGTCGGTAAATTCAAGGAAGCCTCAGGTGTTAATATATCTAAGACTTTGGGGCAAGTGGGAGAGATATAACCAGTGGCTTGCCTCCAGGTACGTTCTACTCAGAGTAGACCCATTGAAATGAATAGGCCCGAGTCAGTTATGCCCATTAACTACAGTGGGTCTACTCTGAATAGCACGGGCACTGAAGACAACCCAGCAATGGCCAGATGTGTTTGTAATTTCTAGGATTAGAACGTGTGACTCATAATGTTCCTCTTCAATCCAAAAAGAACATGGTGGCCCAAAAATCCTTCTCCATCTTAGATAATAATTCAGCTACAGTGGTGCCTCGCTAGACGAATTTAATTCGTTCCATGGGTCTTCTCTTATAACAAAAAATTTGTCTAGCGAATCCCATAGGAAAGCATTATTTTTTTGCCCATAGGAACACATTAATTGAATTTCAATGCATTCCTATGGGAAACCGCGATTCGCTAGACGAATTTTTCGTAAAACGCATTCGTCTAGCGAGGCAACCTCCGCTAGAAAAAACCTTTAGTTAAGCGGAAATTTTGTTAAGCAGGGCATTCATTAAGCGAGGTACCACTGTACTATATGGAATGCTCCCTGCCTCACCGTCTCCTTCTTTTCTCTCAAACTTATGGAAGCAAGAGAAGCAAGGTCTCTTCACCTGCAGCCCTTTCCCTACCTCCAGTGCCCAGAATCACTGCAACAGCATCCCAAGTACAAGGAATAATGGGAAATATAGGTCTCCAGGTTCCTGAATCTACATTGTGGGCCCAGGTTCACTGAATTATTACATTTCCCATTTTAGGCACCAGGCAGAGGAAGATGGAAAACCCACGGGGAGAAACGTTAGTTTTGCCATGTACATTGGGTTGAAAGTGTTGACAGCACCTGTCTAGCGCAGGTGTAGGAAACCTTCGACCCTCCGGATGCTCCTGAATCACAACTCCCATCAGCTCCAGCAAGAGTGGCCAGGGATGACGAGAGCTGAAGCAACATCTGGAGGGCCAAAGGTCCCCAACACTTGGTCTGGGGCAGGAGTTCATTGTATGCTACTAGCCGCAATGGAAGCTATGCTCCGCCTCCACAATCAGAGGTGGCAATGCTTCTGAACACCAGTTGCTGGAAACAGCAAATTACCTTCCAAGTCCCGGACTGCAGAATCAGGGACCGGCAGCCGTGTGACACCGGAAGTTGTGTCGACGTAACTTCCGGTGTCGCTTTGCCCTTCTATGGGCACCAAAAATGGCCACCGCCGACACAGGAAGTTGCCTGTACGCATGTCAGAAAGTGCGCCGACGCAACTTCCGGTGTCGCTCCGCCCATCTATGGGCACCAAAAATGGCTGCCGCCGACACCAGAAGTCGCGTCTATGCACTTCCGGACATGCATAGATGCAACTTTTGAAGCCGGCGGCGGCCATTTTTGGTGCCCATAGAAGGGCAAATCGGAAAGTAAAAAAAAATGGCTGCCGGCAGGAGAAAATAACGGAGAAAAACAGGAGACGAAGTGATATGGGGGACCACCGGGAAAAGGTAAGTAAAAACGGGGGGTTTCCCAGGGAAAACGGGGTACTTGGCAGCTATAAACAGCAAGAGGGGAGAGAGCGCTCTTGCGGTGTTTGGGTTATGCCTGCAAGATACCCACATATTGTTGGCCACTGTAAAAAAAGGATGCTGGACGAGATGGGCTACCTTTGGCCTGATCCAACAGGCTGCTCTTAAGTTCTTATGGGCGGGGCCAGGGGAGCACAACCCAGAAACATCTAACCCAGATATTACAAACTGAACACTTTTTCCAACCCAGGAGTGAAATCTCCACCTTGTAGTGTAACAAAATATGAAGAGAAGGGATTCTGACTAAATATTAGGAACAACTTTCTGACAATAACAGCTCTTTTGACAGTGGAATGGCCTCCCTCAGAAGGTGGTGGCCACCTTTCCAGGGATTCTTTAGCTGTGATTCCTGCATTGCAGCGGGCCAACTCTACAGTTCTGTGACCTCAAAGGTGGTAGGCTCTCCTTCGCAGGAACCTTTTGAGCCGAGGTTGGATGGCCTTCTGTCGGTGATTATTTAGTTGTGATTTCTGCTTTACAGGGGGTTGGATTGCAATTCTATGATTCTATTCTGTGAGTCAACTCCATCTTAGCAGCACTTGACAGACGGCACCGTGTTCCCTTCTCCAGCCACAGTGCTTGTGTGGCTGCCACGGGAGCGCCTAGCTCCCGTTAAGGAGCCCACGTCCGTGCACCAGAAACAACAGCCTCTCGAGCTGCAGGCAGCTGAACGGCGGCACTTAAAAGGCTGGAAGAGAGTGGGAATCTCGCCAAGAAAGCAGAGCCCAAGTTTTTGGCCTTATCTCTCAAAATTCCCCAACCACAGCAGCGCATTTTAAGTGGTCTCTCCCCACCTCCACCAAGTTCTGGAGTGGAACAGACGTCCCGCTGTGCGTTTGAAGAGTTAGCAATCTGGAAAAAGAACTCACTGGGGGACGGCGTGGGCGGAGGATTCTTTGAGAGAGGAGCCTCTCCCTTCGTGCTGCTTGAGGGTTTTCCAGCCACTGCAGGTTGTTCCTCCGAGCCGGTGGAGAAGTGGAACTGAACAGTCCCTGACTCAACCTGCTTCACCTGGGATTTGAAAAAAAGGAGAGGGGAGGAAGCAAAGACATTCTTATTTCTCCTGTTCTTCATGTTGCCACTGTGGAACAGCAGAACTGTATAAAATCCTAATGTTCTGGGCCGAAGGAATCTGACTTCTGCCCCAAGAATTCTGAGACCTGCATAAATTGTGCACACTTCTGCAATTTCTACTATTCGATGTAGTCTTGGCTTAACCATGGGGGTAGAAGAAGCACAGACTTTCTGCCCCCTATTCTAACCACTGGAGTTCTTGTTTGGTAGCCCTTCTGCCTTCTCAGATTTTAGCAGGTATTCACACATGTTAAGGACTAGAAACTCCTTTCTCTCTCTTAAAGAAAGCTGGGGTTCTCAGAAAATACCTGCTTTTGCGCAGAAAGTCCCAGGTTCAATGCTCAGCATGTGGCTTTGCATCCCTGGAATCCAAGCCTAGTAAACGCTCCTGGTCGGTTTAGCACCCTAGCCGCTGGCTGGGACTGTTTATTATTATTTAGTTCATAAAATTTATATGTTGCTCAATTATAAAAAAAACCTCAAAGCAGTTTAGGTAAAGGTAAAGGGGCCCCTGACCATCAGGTCCAGTCGTGTCCAACTCTGGGGTTGCGGCGCTCATCTCGCTCTATAGGCCGAGGGAGCCAGCATTTGTCCGCAGACAGCTTCAGGGTCATGTGGCCAGCATGACTAAGCCACTTCTGGCGAACCAGAGCAGCGCACGGAAACGCTGTTTACCTTCCCACCGGAGCGGTCCCTATTTATCTACTTGCACTTTGATGTGCTTTCGAACTGCTAGGTGGGCAGGAGCTGGGACTGAGCAACGGGAGCTCACCCCGTTGCAGGGATTCGAACCGCCGACCTTCTGATCAGCAAGCCCTAGACTCTGTGGTTTAACCCACAGCGCCACCTGGGTCCCTCAGTTTACAAAAATGTAAAACTACAAAATCAGGAGAAAATTGCCATACGTTACAAAATGCAAGACAAGAAACTAAAATTAAAACAGATTAAATTTCACATCAGATTTTCTAACCACCTGGCTTGACTAAACAAAAATGCTTTTAGCAGGAGCCAAACAGAATACAGTGAAGGTGCTTGCTTGATATCAATGGGCAGGGAGTTCCAAAGTGTAAGTGCTGCCACAGTAAATGATTGGGTTTTGACAAATAAGTAATAGGTATTATGTGGCACATGTAGTAGTGCCAATTCTCATAGGTTCCTCCCTCTGACTGCTCTTTATGGCTGATTTGCTGACTGGCTTCACCATGTCCCTGGCTAGAGGCCTGTTGCCTCCAAACCACCAGCTCTGCCAATACTTCCCCCCAAATATGTTTCTGGGGATCACAACTCACCTCTTCAGAGCTCATGGTGGCTGGTGGTGTCTTGTACACCAAAACGTGACTGGGATTATGTTGCACTCCTCCTTGCAATGGCAGGACCACGTTTGAAGAAGTTGCGTCCGGTGAGGGGTTCCAAACAGCCCAGCGAATTGAGTGCATGTAAGCCGGCGTTGTCAGCGATGTAACGGATGGCGTCTGTAGTTCAAGGGGGCGGGGGGCAGGAGTGGATGTGAGAATGAAGATATCACTTATTAATGTCAGTTCCATGGGGCTGTTACACTCTGAGCATCGCACACCGGTGTGACCAAGAAATGCAGTCCGGATTATGCAGATATATACAGATATCTGTGGAATAGCATCCCTGTTGAGATAAGACAGGCACACGCTTTCCAGAAATGGCTGAAGAGATTTTTGTGTTGACAGGCTTCACTAGCTAGGTCTTTACCATGAATGTCCACTTGTTATGGATTTGTTGCTTTTGTGTGTGTGTGTGTGTGTGTGTGTGTGTGTGTGTGTGTGTTTATAATTATAATTATATGTTAATCGCCTTGAGACAGTGGTTTAAGGCAACTAATAGATTCATGTTATAATTAATTGATTAATAGCTCTGTTTAAACTGCCCAAGATGGTGGCAATTGCTGCCTCCCGCAGGAGCAACCTCTGCAGATTAACTATGAGCTGCATGAAGAAGGACTTTTTACCTGTCCTGAATCTTCCAACATTCAGCTTCCTTGGATGCCCATGAGTTCCAGTGTTACGAGAGGGGGGGACTTTTTTCTATCCACTTTCTCAATGCCATCCATCATTTTATAAACTTCCATCATGTCGCCTTTTACTTGCCTTTTCTCTAAACTAAGAAGTCCCAAATGCTGAAACTTTCCCCCAGTTGGGGTGCCCTTCTCCAAATCTTCTAAATCAAGTACACGGGTTGTACTTTTTAATTTGGCAATGTTACGTGGTGGTGCAGGCAATGTAGAAGTTAGAAGGGAATGGTTTGTTTGTTTGTTTTTAAAAAGAGCACAGTGGCAAACATATTAATACAATCTCCCTGTGACCTTGTTCCCCTATGTAAGCATCTGCCAACTTCATGAATCTGATAAAATAGGCCGTAGACCACAAAAGTTTATCTGCAATAATTGGTTAGCTTTTAAGGTGCCACAAGACTATTCGTTTACAGTAAATTAAATATGAATACGATTCATGATTTTGGATAAAATCAAGTAATAATCCAAAAAAAGAGCCCCTTCCCAAAAATACATAGTTTCGAACTCCTTGCTGCTTCTAAAATGATGTGCTATGTTCCAGCTGATCCTGGAGCCAAAAAACCCCAGGATTTTTCAAGGGCAACTTCCTCCCGCTTTACCAATGTCCTTGTGTAATTAAACCTTCATTATCTGTGTTCCCACTCCACAGTCTATGGTAGAGTGGTGGGAAAGGGCCTTTGTAGCACTGAGATTATGGAGTAGGTGGTAGGTATTATTATCAGCAATAATAATAATAATTAAGCTTGGTTCATATTTTGTACAAAAAGCAACTCAAAGTGATTTACAACCATAAATAAATAGGCATTGAAATGAGGCGTAAAATAAAAATCTAAAAGACAACCCTGTTCTTAAAAGGCGACATTTAATCATCCCACCCACTCAAGGAGGCCTCAAATAATTAAAAGGCCCAAGAAAAAAGACATGTTTTTGCCTGCCACCTAAGGATATGGAATAATGGCACCAGGCGAGCCTCGCCAGGGTGAACACTCCACAAGAGGGGGGCACCACTGAAGTGGCCCGTTCTTGGGTTGCTACACTCCAGGCCTCCCATGGAAGGAGCACACAGATTGCAGGGTCTGGGGCAGTATATATGGTGAGAGGCGGCCCTTGAAATACTTGGTAGACTGAGCTCTACTGATAGATCTGTTGATTCTTCGCAGTGGGTCAGGAAGAGCTTGTGACTCCCACTTGACTGACAGTAACAATGACTAATAGGCTTCCTTATCCCCCTAAACTGAAGTGATGGAACAAAGAAAGCATGAGGGCAGGAACCAGAATTGGATTTTTTGTGCGAAATGACTGTGAGTTAATTTCTGAAACTGATCACAATTCCTGGGCTGAGCATGTGCTCAGAAGCGCTCTGTTTCTTAGTGAGTGTCTGCCCTTCTGGCCAGAATTGTGCACCCGATTCTAGTTACAGGTCCAGGGTTCTAAGTAATAACAATAATAAAAATAACAAAGCAGATCCTGCAAGGCTGGTGATAGTTAGGCATTCAAACTGAAGAGGAGAGAACTGTTCCTTTTCTCCTAAGTCTTACCAAATTTAATATTAGCCCCATAAATCAACCCCAGCAATCAGGATTCGCTCTCCAGTATCTGGTGCTCTAGTACTAGTTCTGCTAGTAACCTGACCTTCCAAAGAGAAAGTGATGCAGGATGGGCTACACCGGTAGGAAGCACCATTCTGAATATGACATTATGGGCTGGCTTCTTAGCTAGAGAGGCTCAGGAGGCTCAGGCTGCCCCCGTTTTAAGGACTCTTCAGAAGGGTCTCAAAAGAAAAGCCTAGGAACTCACGGCTGCGTCCCAGCATTTTGAAATCCTTCTCCCGGCTCCTTGTAAATTGCTCATTACGAAAGCTACAAAGGCAATCAGCTTAGGGATTATCCACCCTCCAGAAAGGAGAGGGTAGGGGGTTAATTGGGTTCAGTGCGAAGCCACGGCCGGGCTGCGCAAAAGGGCTGTTGATGACACTCTGGAGCGCTGGGAGGCATGCTAATCTGCACATCTCACACTCATATGACGGGCAGACTGTCTGGCGCAGGAGCCTGATTGCGGTAGCTCAGCATAGAAACTGGCTTATTTGGGGGCACCTGCCCGGGTACTGATCACTTTAGGGAAACTGCTTCCTCCTGTTTCATGGAGGATAATTTGGGATAATCAGCCTCATATGACCAGCATGCTTAACTCTAATTAATGCATGAAGGGGTTAAGACCATAGAGTAAGCTGCCCTGCTGGGCTTAGCTAGGCCATACCCCCTCACCTTGGCAGGAAGGGTTATCAAGCCTTTGTTCTTGAACTCCACCCTTCCCCAGCTCCCAGGTTCTTAAGGGCAAAGGTTGCAGCGGACCTGGTGGGGAGCCCGGAGTCTGCATCAGAGTGCTTCCGCTTTCTCCCCAGGGTGGCCGACTAGATCTCTCAAAGAGAAGCCCACAAGCAGGACCTACACTCTCCCCAGTTGTGATTCTCAGCTACTGGAATATTCAGGGGCATGCCTTCTCCAACAATTGGAGACAGAACACTGTTATCATAGCTAGCAGTCACTGATAATGACATACAAGTCCATAACCTAAAAGCAAAGATTACCTTTTGCTTCACAATTTCACAAATGCCGGTATTGCTTTCAAAAACCATTCTGATGATCATAATTCAAGACAACTGGGTCTCAACTATCTAACTATCAGGCCCCAAGTATCTCAGGCAGAGCTGGTTAATAAAGACCGGCTGTTTTTATAATGCAAGCTATTTTAATGCAAGGTAAACCAGTTTGGGTTTGGATTTGACATGCAGAGCACAGGAGAGGAGCTGTTCCTTTCCCCAGCAGGACCAGGTGCCATCCAGCAAGAAACTGAATTCCATTATTACCACAGCCTGGCATGTCTAATTCAAAACAGGAATGCACAAATGGTGTCTTCTCTGACCCACAGGGGAGATACAATCGCCTATTCTATAAATATTAAAATGTGCACACTGGGTTGGTATTCACAGTGTGATGTAGCTGTGGGAAGCAATGGGCGCACAGTGCCCTCCTAGATTATGTATGGGGAAAACATCAGGCATGGGATCAGTACACATAAAATACCAATGAGATTTCTCTGATGCACTGACAGTTCCTATTCTCTTGCGTCATCCCAGCCCTAGCCAATAGCTTCCAAGCATGCAAAATATCTCATGGGGGTGGGATGGGGAAATTGGCTAAGCTGCTGATGTATCCTGGGGATACACCACTTGCTTCTGCTGTGGTGAGCTGGTGGGGGAAGAAATCATGTTCCTTTATTCCAGGTTAATTAATCAAGCATAATTACAACCTGCTAGATTTGCATGCACAGATTAGAAAGGCCCATTTGAAAGGCGACAGGCTCCGTTTTACAAATGAATTGTTGTTGTTGTTTAGTCGTTTAGTCGTGTCCGACTCTTCGTGACCCCATGGACCATAGCACGCCAGGCACTCCTGTCTTGCACTGCCTCCCGCAATTTGGTCAAACTCATGTTCGTAGCTTCGAGAACACTGTCCAACCATCTTGTCCTCTGTCGTCCCCTTCTCCTAGTGCCCTCAATCTTTCCCAACATCAGGGTCTTTTCCAAGGATTCTTCTCTTCTCATGAGGTGGCCAAAGTATTGGAGCCTGAGCTTCACGATCTGTCCTTCCAGGGAGCACTCAGGGCTGATTTCCTTAAGAATGGATAGGTTTGATCTTCTTGCAGTCCATGGGACTCTCAAGAGTCTCCTCCAGCACCATAATTCAAAAGCATCAATTCTTCGGCGATCAGCCTTCTTTATGGTCCAGCTCTCACTTCCATACATCACTACTGGGAAAACCATATTTACAAATGAATAGACTGCTTTAATCCTAAATTTAAATGGGTGCTCCAGGGTTATTGCACCAGAACTTTCAAGATTTGAGTTAGTTAGGCCTGTTCACACATCTGTTGAGACCCAGCTTGCAGACAGCTCTGGCAGGGGCTCCCCAAGCTGTGAAGGTGAGCTGGGGCCACCTGCCCAGGCAATCTCATAGCCCTGGAATCTCAATTCCAAAGAGGATGGATCAGTTCACCGGGTGTGAAACCAGGAGAATCAGGTCGCATAACCCATAGCCTGGATTAGGCTGCACAGTACACAAAGACAACTTCCTCTCTGATGGATCTCCCAGAAGAGAAGGCACAACTAAGGTCCACCATTGGAGCCCTAGGGCAAGAGCATCACCCCCTGGCATTCTCTGGGCAGCAGCTCGTGCCAATCCTGGCCATCGCCCAGGCTGCCTGGGGCTAATGGTAGCTGGAATCCAACAACAACCAGAGAGCACCAGACCAGCTGTCCTCTGCCCTAAGATCTCAGTGTCAGGGCTATAAATATGTGTCTGGGCCAAAGCATTTGAGATGAACTCGTAAGACTTAAAGAAATCCAGCCTTCACACAGAAAACCAAATGATAGATAGCTCTGGCCTAGCATTTTGTGGGCATGCTAGTGTTCTCTATGCAGGGAATCATGTGGATTCCCTACATCACCTGACTGCCACCTGAAGTTGAACACATGCATCCATGAGAACTAAGCATAACTCAGATTTGTTTATGCAAAGCTGACCATCAACCACCATTGTGGTCCACCTGTCTGCATGAAGCCAAATCGAGCCTCCCTTATATTATCATTCAGCAAATAATGCCTAGGTATGAACAGAGGGGATGGAGCGGGTCTGTATAAGCCCCATAGTTTTGTTGTTGATTATTACTGCATTGCTTCTCTTTGCTCTCCTTAGTCATCTGCACACAGATCAAGTGAGTCTGGAAACAGAATACAGAAATTAGCAAGAGAGGAAATCCCTAATACAAACTGGGTCAGAATTGGATAAAGGCACCCCCACCCACCATAATGCAATGCTGCCATCCGAAAAGATTCCTTCCTCTACCCCTATTCTTTCACTCTAATTCCTCAAATCCTCCATTCAACCATCTCCCATGTAATTATATTATTTCACTGCTTCTATATGTCAATTTCCTTTAAGCAACATAGCTGTGAGATGTCAAAACTGAACAGAATTTTAAAAAATAACACAAATAACACAAACACACAATACCAAGCTTCTTAAGAGTTAAAGAAGTAAGAAATTGGCTTGTTTCTACAGTGGTACCAAGGATTAAGAACTTAATTCGTTCCGGAGGTCCATTCTTAACCTGAAACTGTTCTTAACCTGAGGTACCACTTTAGCTAATGGGGCCTCCCTCTGCCACCACGCGATTTCTGTTCTCATCCTGAAGCAAAGTTCTTAACCCGAGGTACTATTTCTGGGTTAGCAGAGTCTGTAACCTGAAGCGTCTGTAACCCAAGGTACCACTGTACTTTTGAGTCATAGAAAGCATTTGTGTGTGTATTAGGCCACTTCTCTTTCTGTGCTATGACCTCAATAATTCTTATAATGAAAGAAAAAATTGGAGAGCTTTCAAATGCTCTTTCTGGAGCTCACTGTTTCAAGAGCTTTCCAGAACGACTGTTGCAAGTCAGTATTTCCTGCACACACAGTCAGCAGGAAGATTGAACGCCACGGACTGAAGGGGTGTGTGTGTGTGTGATTTAATATACTTATTTTAGCATGTTACATGTGACACCTTTGCAAAGCTCAGAATCTGAAGATGAGCAATGAAACACCTTGAAAGGCATCGGAAGCAAAACCGCCACTGGTGTTGCAATCCAAAACGGCATTTCACTTTGAGAGTGTGTGCATTATTGCACAGGAAGGCAAGGCCGGCCCTAAGGCAAGGCTGGGTGGCGCAATGCGCCAGGGCACCGGGCTGCCAGGGGGCACCACGCCCGCCAGACAGCCACGCCCGCTTCAGTCCTTTCCCAGCAGCAGCGGCGGAGCTGCCTCTGCCGAGGGGTGGCAGGAAACAGGAACAGGGCTACCTTCCGCCCACACTCCGCGGAGCATTGTGGGGCAGCGCTGTTTGTGCTCGCTGTGACTTGAAGGAGTGTGGGCAGGCACTGCCCCACAATGCTCTGTAGGCAAACCTTCTGTCGGGGCGGCGGTTAGGGCTCCCTGGACTGCAGCCCCGCTCTGCTGCTTCGGCCGATCAGGCGGAGGCAGAGCACAGCTGGCAGTGTCCCTACCTGTCACGCTGCGCCCTCCGGCTGCCCGCTGCGCCTGGCCCTACCCAGCGGAGCGCGAGGGGCGCTGGAGGGATCATCGCGCCATGGCGCCCAATATACTTAAGACGGCCCTGCAGGAAGGCAAAAAGAAATGGACTTTGGGAGACCATCGCTCAGCAGGCATGGCCAAACGTGGCCCTCCAGATGCTTTGGGACTACAATTCCCATCATCCCTGACCACTGGTCCTAGGGATGAGGGGAGTTGTAGTCCCAAAACAGCTGGACGGCCAAGTCTGGTCATGCCCGGCTCAGTGGTTGAGCATGTGGTTTTCCTAAACAAGACTCCAAGTTGAATCCCCGATGGCATCTCCAGGTAAGGTTTGGGATGTCCCATCTACAACCCTAGAGAGCCACAACCAGCTAACACTTCCCATACAGATGGTCCCAGGTCCAATCCTCAGTGACATCTCCAGGAAAGGAAGGGAAGGGAAACCCTGGAGACACACTGCCAGCCAGTGTGAACAATACAGAGTCAGGCAGACCAACCATTTGAATCATGGTTGACTGATGCTCAGTTACTGCTGGACTCCAACTCCCAGCAGCCCCCATGGCCAATGGCCCAGTGGATGATGGGAGTCAGGAGTCCAGCAATATCTGGAAGACCAGAGTCCCCGCCCCCACCCCCCACTGTAGGAACATAATGAACTGTCTGCACCCTGGCTGACTTTATCCATTGCTGTTAGGCAACTCTTTTAATGTATTTTGATTTCTTGCAACACTTTTGTTGGGATCTGTTGGGTGTCTTGGGTCCATCTTTTTTTTTCCTTCGAAGACAGGAAGGGCATTACTGGTTTTATAAATATAATGTATACATAAAATATGTTTGCAATATATGGGATTTTGTGCCCCACACCAGACTCCCCAGCAAAGGCTTAAGGAGGTGAAGGGTGGAACCTATTTGTAAGTACAGTTCAACAGCAGGACATATGTTGGTTTAAAGAGGCTGTGGTCCCTCCCCAAATATTCTCACGTGGAAAGTTGTGTCATTGTGCAAGACCTTGACTCAGGGCAGAGAGCATCACTTATTAAGTCCTTTCTGGATCCGTGACACTGTAATGCGAGAGGTAATCTTTCTCTAGGGTGAAAACACAGGATGTTCCTTCCCTGGAGAACCACAGCCAGTTCATTTGTTATACTTTCGACAATGTATTTGTCAAGACAAGGTTGCTCATTCCAACTGCGCAGCTGTACAATCAGGCAAGCAGCACGGTCAGGTATGACATCTCAGGCCATTGCCAACCCCCTGGGGAAATCAAGCCTTGGGTTGATGCATTGCCTGACAACTCCCATTGTCTTTACAGTAGGCTCAGGAACGGGCCCACTGTGTGCGGAACTCAGAGCTTGCTCACAGCCTGCATGAGAGAGAGAGAGAGAGAGAGAGAGAGAGAGAGAGAAACTGAGCAGGCCAGGGAGAAGCTGGCTATGTCGAGGTGGCGCTTGCAATCTGCACACAGATATGCAATTAAGTGCTCAATTAACGACTGACAGATCCTCCCAACCTCCTCACCTACTTTCAGAGGAGCTGTGAGGCAGAAGTGGAAGGGGCTCGGAGCCAAGCACAGGCCGCCGTCCAAACGTTACCAAAAGGGGCAGAGGGCAGAGTGCGATGCTGGGACAGCCAACAGAATTCCTCGATGGGGTTTGCTCCTGGAAATATTTAGGGCAAAGTTAACTAATAGTTAGGGCAAAGTTAACAAAGCCGTGTCTAATTAACGGCTTTGAAATCCGGCAGCATCAAAGGGAATGCCGGGAGGAAGCCAAAGGTACTTTCAACTGGGTCTTCGTTGAGGACAAGGGTCTTTCCAGATAATAAGACTTTTTTGTTTAGAGGAAAGGTAAGTAAGCAGTGACAGGATAGAAATTTATAAAATGCTTGGCATGGAGAAAGTGGATAGGGTTTTTTTTCTCTCTCTCTCTCATAAGCACTAACAATGATGACTTGTTCCCCTTGCTAACCTCCTTTTCAGCCTCCCCGCCCCCTTTTTCTTGATGTGGGGGTGGGTCATAGGGGAAGAAATCAGCAGCATCAGCGGGGTGGGGCATGGTGGAGGAGTGGCATCGTAACATCAAAGCTACACTAGAATGAACCTGGGTGACTCCTTGCACAGGCATGGCCTTAGAAAGGAAGCCAGACCTTGTGGGGGATCAACAAGGGGTTGAGGGGCTCAGCAGGTGGCCTTTCTGCTCCTTAGAGAAGGTAAGCAATTTGACAGCAAGGCAGCAAGCAAGTTGCTCTCTAGGTCAGAGCTGCTAAGCTCTGGCTAATGAACCAAACACTTCAGATCTGCACAGGTGGATTAAGGTGGCTAATTTCGTTAATAAAAAGCCGAGGAGCACCTGATTCACGGTGCCCGGATTTCATCTGGATAAATAAAAGGAGCGCACTGGGCTTCACTCCTGCTGTGTTGAAGGTGCCTTCGCCTTTGTGTGGACGTCAAGCGGAACACTTAAGACTGGAGCCCCAAATCAAAACGTTTGCTAATTGAGTTATATTGAAAGGGAGATCCGCACAGTGAAAAGGAGGAGGTCACCAAGTTCCAGTTCAAAACTAAGGCTGGGCAAGTTTATTTTTCTTTTCCATTTTTCTGCCTCCTCTTAAAAACCGAGAATTAAATTCATCAGCAGTAATTTTCAGGCAACTAGGATTGTTTCTCACAGGCATTTTGTTATCTTCCAAGTTAAATATCCAGGGCCGAGCTACCTATTATGCAAAATGAGCCGGGAGAATTCCAGACTCTTATTCCTGAATGCTCCTCCATGTTAAAATGTAAATAAATCCTACACGCAAGGCAGAACTTGCAGAGCAGAGAGATAGCTTTGCTAAAACTTTTTCTGATCTACTCTTAAATGCAAGGAGTTCTCGTGTGGGGTGGGGTGGGGTGGGGAACTTCAAGATTTGATGATGGAGGAGAATCACTGGGGGCCCTTCTCCTCCCACCACCTGTCTCAGCTGAGAGTGCTTGTCTGCTAGTCCTGGGTGCTTCATATACCAGTGACTCCTCCACAGAAGCTCCCTCGGCTCCTGGCATCCTGCTCTCCCAATACAAGACAAACCAGCACTGCCACAGTGCATGCTTCATAACTGAGTGCTACTGCCTTCATAGGGAGCTCATCTTCTCTAGGGAGGTGGGGTCCAGGTTATTCCTGCATCCTGCAATGGGCTCTGGTGGGCTTCAGGCCAGTTAGGACTGGACCACAATCTTGGCCAAGAGCAGGGTGGTAGGCTATGATTCATCAGTGAATGATTGCCCAGCTTCCAAAGGAACACTGAATGCTGGGATTCTTGTAAGGTGAGTTAGACTTGGAGGACATAAGGAGAGCCCTGCTGGATCAGACCAGGGATCCATCCAATCCTTCACTGTTTTCAACATTAGATGCCTCCTTGTCCCATTCCTGCCACAGGTTCTCCTCTTAGCAGTAAGATGAACTAGACAAGTCACGCCATACATGATGATATGATATCACTTTAAACAGTCATGGCTTCTCCCCAAGAATTCTGGGAGCTGTACTTTATTAGGATGTTTAGAGTTGTTGGGAGTCCCCATTACTCTCCCAGGGCTAAAATTCCCAGCATTTCTTGGGAAGAAGGATTGGCTGTTCAGCCACTCTTGGAAGTACAAGGGGCAGGGAGGGGTCTTGAGCTCAGCACCACTACCCACAACTGCTTATCGCTTGGTATTCTCCCCAGGTACTGTAACCATTGGGCAACAGCACCCCTGAGAAATGGCATTTGGCCAACCGCTATGCTGGAAAACTCATTCCCCCCCCCACACACACACCTGCAAAAATATGCAACTCCCCCTGGATCTTTCATCACTGTTTGGTGGAAGGTGGCACTCCACTGAGACAACACCACTTAGAGAGGATTTATGAAACATGATAGAACCATCCGGTATGAGCCAAGGGTAGCAGCAAAATTCACACTGGCTTCCCAGCCTTAAATAATTTTAAAAGGACTTAAAAATCAATTTGAGCATATTGTGCAATGGGAATAGGCCTCACGACATACTGTAAATCTCTGCAGCCACCCTCACACTCCTCCGCAACAAATACCACTGCTACATGAGACAGGAAGACCTTTTTGAGGGCAGAAATACCCCAGCCTGGAGGACACAAAATCATTTCCATGATAATTCCTGAAATGAGTTTTCCCACCACAAATTTATAACCTTATATTATCACTTGCTGGGAGGTAGCAGCTTACACTTAGGGGACCCCACACACACACACACACACACTCCTTCTATTCCCCCTCCCCACGTCATTCAAAATGTGGACTCAATACAGGTTACAAAATCACTCAAAACAGCCAGCAGTTAAATCTATGTAAAGATATGAAACAAAACCACCATCAAATCTCGATTATACAGAACATTTAGAAGCATATTCTGATTACAGCAAATGATTTCTGAAAGAGTGACAATTTCATAATCCTTAGAAAGCAATTTGGTTGCCTGCTGGCTTGGGAACTCAAGAAGTACACAGACTCTGTTATTCATTATTGGGACCAGTTCTGACCAACGAGTCTGGGGCTGAGTGCTGCCAGTATGCCCCTGAAAGTAGCTAATCAGATCTAGCTATAAGAAGAGCCTGCAGGATCAGGCCAGTGGCCCATCTGGTCCAGCATCCTGTTCTCACAGTGCCCAACCAGATGCCTCAACGGGAAACCCGCAAGCGGGACCTGGGGACAAGAGAACTCTTCCGTCCTGCGGTCTCCCGCAACTGGTATTACAAACCAATGGTGGAGACAGAGCATGGCTATCATGGCTGGTAGCCACTGATAGCCTTATCCTCCATGAATTTGTCCAATCCATGAGTTCCAGTGTTATGAAAGAGGGAGAAAGCTTTCCCCTACCCACTGCCTTTGTGCCATGGACAATTATATGAACTCTTGCTCAGGTTGTGTCCCAGGTGAGGGATGCCCTGGGAGAGCAGTAGCCAGCCTCTAGCCTAATATCCCTACATGAAGCAGATTTGCTGTGAGTGTGCAATTGTATCCTACGTATTGGTTCTGCACTTTGAAATGCTGGCCATGTTCAAGACGGCACCATACGGATGATACGCAGCTACCGCCATTGCAGACCGGGCTTTTAAATGAGTGATGGAGCTCGTAGAAGGGAGGGGAGGGCAGTCAATGGCCACAATTGACCTCCATAAGGCTCTTCTGATGTTTCTATGTCCTTGTGCTGTGTCAAAGGGAAGAAAAGCATTGCCTGCCTGTCCACCTCTCGTCAAGAGATCCTCATAGAAAAAATGGATAGGAGGTACCAGGAGGTCAAAGCTGGCACAACTGAGTTGTGACCCTATGAAGATAAAAGACTCAAGCCATCCTTATGCTACCCAAGAGGTGACAACAGATGCAATGCATACCTTCCCATCTGGTCCACTTGCCACGGAGAAGACGTACTCCAGCAGCAGGACCACTCCAAAGGCTGGGTGATGGACCATCTCTGTCAAGTGTATGCGGCTTCGCAGCACAAGAGCTTGCCCCTCCGAACTGCAAGGAAAGAAGGGGGGCAGAGAGACCCAGAGATGATATGCCAACCAGCCACATGCCATCAGGTTTATAGTCCTGGCCATCTTTCTTTTGCCCTAATTTCTACTTGGGGAGGAACAAAGTACTGCCAGTGCGGGGTGTGCTCATGCCTCTCTATCCAACCCTCAGGACTCTTCCCCAGGCAACGAACACCTCTCTTCAAGCCACATCCCGCAGTGGTCCTTTGCCCCATCCTCCCCAGGTACTTTTGCCAGAAGGTGCCCTTGAAATGTGATCATCTTCTTGCTTGCTTGCTTGCTTGGATGAAGGAAGGAAAGAGACGCGTGTTTGGTTGGTAGGAACCTCTGGCTTTTCCTTGACTGGAAAGCCGCCTCCTTACCTGGGTCTGACACCGGCTCCTTGTTTCCTCTGTAAGCTGCCGGTCCGCCCTCGAGCCACCTCAGCCTCTGGCACCACCACCACCACCTGTGGTGGCTGCACAAAGCAAAAGCTGTTGTGTACCCCAATGTGCAACCGCCTCTCCTGCACTGTGAGGGTGTTCCCATCCAGCATCGAGTTGCCCTAGGAAAATCGATAGGTGGCCGGGTCATGTCTCAAGGCACAAGGAACAGCCATTCAACTACCCTGCAAAATGTCACGTAGTCATTCATTCATTCATTTTCCTGTCCTTCACCCTAAGGTGCCAGGGAAAACCATACTCGAAACAACTCAAAACAACTTACAGAAATAAGGCGCATCCTGAAAATATACACCCCGAGCCAAGTTAAAGAGGTGCCTCTTCAGCATTTGCCGGAAGCTGTACAATGAAGGTGCCAGGTGCACTTCTGTGGGGAGGGAGTTCCACAAGACAGGGGCTGCCACAGAGAAGGCTCTCTCCCAGGCAGCCACACACCCCTGAGCCTCTGAGGGTGGACTAACTACAGTGGTATTTCAGTTTACAAACAGCCCTGTTTATGAACTATTCAGTTTATGAACTCCACAAAACCAGAAGTAGTGTTCCGGTTTGCGAACTTTACCTTAGTCTACGAACGGAAGCTGAACTATGGAACAGGAGGTGCGCCTTGGTTTAAGAATGGATTTGGTTTAAGAACAGATTTCAGGAACGGATTAAGTTCATAAACCGAGGTACCACTGTACTCAGCACCCAAGAGGGTCTGTAGGGAAGGGGGGGATCTTTCAGATATTTTGGGCCTAGATTGTTTAGGGCTTTAAACACCAACCTTGAATTGGGCCCAGAAACAGACAGGCAACCAGTGCAGCTGCTTTAAAACAAAAGTTATACGAGATCTAAACAGAGGCCCAGCCATTAACCTGGCTGCTGCATTTTAGACTGGTTGAAGTTTCTAAGTCGTCTTGAAGGGCACCCCCATGTTTCATGACCACCTGGAATGGAAACAATTCCAGGAACATGTTGGAGGCGCTTGACTGAGAGCCAATGGGATGGGCTCTGTGACCCATCTCTCCCACTGTTGTAGTCTGCCGGAATGGCTGATGGCTGGGTGATAGCTATGGGAGAGAAGGCCTGATGCGGCTTGTCTTATAACAGCGCTGGTGGAAAATGAAAATCCAGCTTGCTGTTCCCTTTCCTTATATTCAAATGCACTGGAAACAGACCCAGAGTTAAGGGCCCAGCCAACTTATCAAATGCCATGGCATTTTTTAACCCGCGATACCAATGTATTGTGAGGAGGGGGCGGGAAAAGTAATTTTAGGCAGGATGTCCTCAGCTAATAAAAATGAAAGCTGCCCCAGAGTGACTGCTGGATATTAAAGTGTTTCATCTTCTCCTCTCTGAAAATCCACTGCGCATCTGACAAATCAACAAGGCGCATCCTTGGGGGTCATTACCGCTTCCTAAATTGCGAGAGCGGAAAACACAAACATTAAAACTTAGAAGTTGCTCTGGGTACCCATTAATCAAAAGCAGCCTGGCCACCGTGTAGCTCATTAGCAGTTGCTTATTCCAGGAGGAGGGGAGGAGAAACAGCAACAGGGAGGCTGAGAAGAGAGCAGTCTCTTAATCAGAAGGAAAACTAAGGCAATGAAAGGACTCTTCCCTCCCCGTGAAAAATGCAGCCTCAAAAAGCAATCCATATGCAAAGAAACAAGCAGGTGCGTTGTTATTGTTCAGAAAATGGGAAATTCATCCCTCTTAGAAACAATCCATTGTTTTCCGCTTGGTGGTATTGGAGGAGGCAAGAAAACCAGCTTGCGAGGATAATCCAGCTTCCTAAAAATTAAGCTTCATTTTGAAAATAAAAAAAGGATGTAGTCCCTATGAACAAGACTACCTTCTTAGAACAGTCTTCGCCAACCTGGTGCCATCCAGATGTTTTGGCCAGAAACACATGCTGTGAACTGTAGTCCAAAAACATGTGCCCCAGGATGTTGCAGAGGAGATCCAGAAAACCCTAGTGAAAGCTAGGTAGCAGTGTCTGAATAAGGTTTTCAGCGGTTCAGACAGGGCTTCCGTGACCATACATAGCTCCCCCTTGCAAAGACTAGCCGATACAGAATGAATTCTGTGATATAGCAGCAGCTGGTGAACAATTTATGCAAAAGAGGAGCTGCTATGCAAAGATGGCTCAAGTTGTATAATCAAGACCGGTAACAGGACCAGGTTTGCAAGAATTTGGACCACCTGGTCTCAGAATTGCAGGGGTTTTGTTGCTGTTGTTTTAAGCTTTGACAACACAGGGCCAGCCTACCTGTGCAGCAGGATAGTGGCTAGAGCAGTCATCCCCAAACTGTGGCCCTCCAGATGTTTTGGCCTACAACTCCCATGATCCCTAGCTAAGAAGACCAGTGGTCAGGGATGATGGGAATTGTAGTCCAAAACATCTGGAGGGCCGAAGTTTGGGGGTGCCAGGGCTAGAGTGTCAGAGTGGGACCAGGGAAACCAGGGTTCAAATCCCTGCTTGGCCATGAAACTCACAGTCCCTCAGCCCAATGTACCTCACAGGTTTTGGGTGAGGATAATCTGGGGAGGAAGAGAAACTTTGTCCCATTAGTTCTGAGTAAAACTTAGTTGGCTACAACCACTGGTGTCTGAATGGTGTGGCAAGAGATTTTAAATTCTTCAAAGAATTGCCACTTCAAAGAAGCAAGCAAACTGTCTTGGACCGACACTATGACTTATGCGCATTCCTGACAACAGGTTATGTCTGGTCATTGTCTGGAAAAGAATGTGCAATGAGATTTGAAACCAAAA
This sequence comes from Zootoca vivipara, assembly GCF_963506605.1. Taxonomy (NCBI): domain Eukaryota; kingdom Metazoa; phylum Chordata; class Lepidosauria; order Squamata; family Lacertidae; genus Zootoca; species Zootoca vivipara. The sequence continues at coordinate 73,357,740 of NC_083281.1, forward strand.
GTCTGAAACTAGTTATGCTTCAGAGTGCCCCTGAAGAAGAACAATTCAATCTGAAATGCATTGGGTTGAAGAAAGCATACTTCCACTAAACTTCTGAATTAAACACACTCCTGAATCTGTCATTTTTTATTTCTTTCAGTAACTTGTTTTCTCCACTCTTAAATTTGATTCCCCCCATTTCCACATCAGTTTTGTGTGGGTTGTTTTTCCCCCAAAGTCCTCGTGAAAATGTGTCAGGATTTTAGTGCACGTATTTTGTAATATCTATTTACTAATTACATTTATATCCCACCCTTTTTCCTCCAAGGAGCTTGAAGTGGCATACATGGTTCTCTGCCTCCCCATTTTATCCTCACAACAACCCTGTGAGGTAGGTTAGGCTGAGAAGCAGTGACTGACTCAAGGTTACCCAGTGACGCTTCAAGGCCAAGTGGGGATTTGAACCCTAGTCTCCAAGGTCCTAGTCTACCACTTGTAACCACTATGCCATACTGGCTCCAATAGGCAAAATTCATTATGCAACTTGGCCTAATATATGTTTTCCCTCAAGCAATTGTTTCCTAATACCATGTGTTATTGTATGTTATTTTCACTAATGCTTGTTTTCTTGTACAGTGGTACCTCTACTTATGAATTTAATGCGTTCCGAACGCACATTTGTAAGTCGAAAAAATTTGTAAGTCAAATCCCATAGGAATGCATTGGGAGAAAAATTCGTAAGTCGAAGTAACCCTATCTAAAAATTCGTAAGTAGAAAAAATCCTATCTAAACTGCATCCAAGATGGCGGACGGAGCTCCATTCATAAGTAGAAACATTCGTAAGTAGAGTTATTCGTAAGTAGAGGTACCACTGTATATGTTATTTGGCTGGAAAGCTGCACTGAAAATTCAGAGAAGTGCAAGCTTGGAAGGATAACTGTGTCCTGGTTTACGTATTGTTTTGGGAAGTATGAATTAGGGTAAAGGTGTATGAAAATGCAAACCAAACTGAATTTATTCCCCAATCCTACCTGGAGGCCTCAAACCTCTTCTCCCCGCTCCTCCTTGACTTTTACTGCATTTCTGGCCTTGGAGAGTACCTGATCACTTATGAGCAGGTCCAAGAGCTCCTCTTCAAATCTCTCCAGCGAAGGGTAGAGGTGGATGGACAGCTTCTCCAAGTACCACGTCACTGTCTTCATGAGTCGTGGCTTCTGGAACAGGTCTCCTACAAAGAGAGTCACAGGTCATAGCACAGCCAAGGTTTCAAGTCGCGACATCTCCTCACTTTGTTCATTGTTCATGAATTAATGAGCCCACTTCGCAGCTCTTTCGTCTTCCTCATAATGCTGGTGTTTCTTCGTCCTGGGCAAACTTTACCCAGGTAAGGTTTTGCCATTGTTTTTGAAAACAACATTATTGGTTACGTTGCTGAAATTCACACAAAAGGATTCTTTCAAAAACAACAGTGTCAGAGGCATCATAATTTCACAAGCAGTTTATGTCATTTTACTACAGACGTATGATGCAGGTGTTTTTGGAAAGGAGATTAGCAAAGTGAAGCCAATGTAGCGGGGTTTTTTATTATTATTACGAAAATAAAAGTCCAGGGCACCATACTTCCGCATGCATTTGTGAAATCTCACTCAATGTGTACTAATCTCAATGAAGATTTGTTGTTGTTTAGTCGTTTAGTCGTGTCCGACTCTTCGTGACCCCATGGACCAGAGCACGCCAGGCACTCCTGTCTTGCACTGCCTCCCGCAGTTTGGTCAAACTCATGTTCATAGCTTCGAGAACACTGTCCAACCATCTCGTCCTCTGTCGTCCCCTTCTCCTAGTGCCCTCAATCTTTCCCAACATCAGGGTCTTTTCCAGGGAGTCTTCTCTTCTCATGAGGTGGCCAAAGTATTGGAGCCTCAGCTTCACGATCTGTCCTTCCAGTGAGCACTCAGGGCTGATTTCCTTCAGAATGGATAGGTTTGATCTTCTTGCAGTCCATGGGACTCTCAAGAGTCTCCTCCAGCAGCATAATTCAAAAGCATCAATTCTTCGGCGATCAGCCTTCTTTATGATCACTCAATGAAGATAGGAGGGGGCTATCAACGGCTCTTAGCCATTATGACTATGCTCATTATGGCTCCACAGTCGGAGGAAGCAATTCTTCTGAATACCAGTTGTGGTTTCCAACAGGAGGGGAGAGGGCTCTTGTGCTCAGGCCCTGGTTGCCTGTTTCCCCACAGGCAACCAACTGCTTGGCCCCTGTGAGAACAGGATGCTGGACTAGATGGGCCACTGGCCTGATTGAGAAGGACTCTTCTTACAGTACATTCTCAGCGGCACTCTGAAGTTCCTGGATAAGTTTGAGTTTCTGTACATACTTTGTACTACCCAACATCACTTTAATATTCAGAAAGCCTGAATATAAAATGTTCAGCCAGTGGTATGGAAATTAATCCTGCAAATATTGTCAGATGTTGAAATTTCAGGCTGCCAGAGCTGATTTTCTTCATTTATAGTGGAAATCTGCAGAAAGCATAGTGATCTTGGAAGCTTGTACTGGAAGTAATTTTTTTAATGTACTGTAACTCTTCATCCACTGACAACTTCATTGAATTTAATAGGAGATTCATTAAAAACAAAAGGGAAGGTGGTTTGAGAACATGCGTTAGCAGCAACTGAAACAGTTGGGGCTCGGTATTGGAAAAAAATGTACGTAGTGCCCTCTGACTCCAAGCGGCTGAGGGAAATTCTTGATATTATTGGAAACTGACTGAACTAATAAACTAACATAATAGGGGTTATATTCCATAAGATTTAGGAGAGAAATGAAAGGTGTTTCTCAGTTATTAGAATACATATTGGAACAATTGTCACTGAGGAAACTTATTTTTTAGATTTAATATCCGTTCTAAATGTGCTTATTGGAATAAATATATTGTATGCAGCATCACTGGAATGACATATATTTACAATTTAATACATATTACATACATTGGATTTTTTTTTCCTTGCTTTGCTTTAAATTAAAAATCAATATAAAAACGGATTGATGTTTATGTGCTTGCGTGATTACAGGCTCCCATGTATCATTCCTTTCTTTAAAAAAAGAAGAGAGAGAAAGAAACCCACAAAGTGTCTTGTGGCACAGGCAAGGCAGTTTATTGCGGCATCTGCTTTTGAGGGACAAACTCCACAACAAAGGCTAAGTCTGAAGGCACCTCTGTGGCTGGTGTGAACTGAATGGGTGTCACTTAAGAACCCCAGGGCTTCAAGCAGGAGCCGGGGCAGGAGAGGCTGAGTTCCCGCCTCCGGCTTGTTTAAAAGACACGAAGCCCCGCCTCCCAGCCGACCCTATTGGGCAGCCCAGGTCTGACGGAGGCGGGAACTCCCACTTCGCGAGGGGGCTGAGCTCTCAGCCCCCATCGCGAGAGTTCGCTCTGGGCCAGCCCACAACACCACCTCCATGGGGATGCAGAAGTGGTTTTCTCAGCTCTGCCTGGAGGTGCTAGGGATTGAACGTGGGGGCGTCTGAATGCAAAGAGGAAGGCCTTTTTTAGACTATGGCTGGGCCTATTTGACCCTAATATAATATTTGTAACATCATTTTTATGTAAGCATGTTAGGGGAATTAAAAAAAAAACCTAGAACACAGATTGTCCACTCATCAGCCCTGTAAACATTCCTTTTTACCAATGCTTTTGGCCTGTTAAAAGTTGTGGAGGGGACTGTTAATATGCGGATGTTATTATTATGCTATCTGTCATTATCTTTTCATTATTATGCTCTGTAAAATGTGTTCTTCATGTTGTACACCACCCTAGGATCTTTTGATAAAGGGCGGTTTGTAAATCGAATTAACAACAGCAACCAGCAGAGGGGCTTTGCCAACTACCCACACAATGTCAGCAAGAATCAGAGCTCTCCGAGAGCCTCTGTGGGAGAAGCAGCATTTATACCAGGCTTCAAAAAGCAATGAGCTGCATAAAATCTTATACTAAAGGGTGGGGGGGATGGACAATTCTCACCTTTTTTCTTTAAAAGAAAAAAGTACAATCAATAAACAAATAGTAAAACTGTTGACACTATCTGAGTCCTAGTACACAAAAAAAAACCTTGGGCAACAAATTGTAGCATTCAATCGTTCAAAGAAAAGCACCATCAGGAAAGAACTGGAACAGGTGTTCTCTCCCTTTGGCTCAGCCTCCCTTCCCCCCCCCCCCCGTCCCTTCGCTGGCTGGCCGGGAGAAAGTTGCACTTGAGTTAATTTAAGCATGGGAAGAAAACCAGCAGCAAGGCAGCATCCTCTTCCTGAGCCCCTCTGTAAAGTTTCATGCTGGTCTTTCCAACAGAAAACTTTGGGGCCCACCATGTCAACACCTGGGGCCCTTCCAAAGGCATCTGCCAGGGAGAAGGAGGAAGGGAGGTGAAATGTATGCCTGTAGCCGGAAATGCTGTAGTGGTAGTAGGTGGAACGGTATTAGTTCAGATGGCTTTGAAAACCGAACTGGGCAGATTCATGAAGGATGCTTCTAGCCTGCACCAACAATGGTGGGTTTGGTGGCAAGAGAGCTCTCCAGGGTGAAAAGGCAAGGAGCCAGCACTAAGACTCAAAGTGTGTATCTCCAGCAAGGAGCCCAAGCAGCAGCCTCCAGACAGCAACAGAGGCTTCTCAGAGCGCACAGCTAAACTATGGAACTCACTCCCACAGGAGGCAGTGACAGCCACCAACCTGGGTGGTTTTAGAAGAGGATTACACAAATTCATGGAGGGGAAGGCTATTAATGGCTACAGGCCGCAATGGCTATGCTCTACCTCCACGGTCGGAGGCGGTAAATGCTTCTTCTGAATACCAATTGCTGGAAGCTGCAGGAGGGGAGAATGCTCTTGCGCTCAAATCGTGCTTGCTGGTTTCCCACAGGCATCTGGTTGGCCACTGTGAGAACAGGAGGCTGGAGTAGATAGACCGTTGGCCTGATCCAGTAGGCTCTTCTAGTGTGGCAAGTGCATTTTGGAAATGCAAGAAGGCAACAGAGATGGGTAGGCGTATTTTCTGAGCCCCTTAAATTAAGAAAACCTTTAATAAAAATTATTTTAAAAATATATCGCTAGGATAAAAGTACCAGATTTCATAGAGGTGGGTTGGAAGATCTTGGCTAATTAACTGTTTAGGGAAGCTTTTAATGTTTGGTGGATTTCTGTATTTTAATATTTTGTTGGAAGCTGCCCAGAGTGGCTGGGGGAACCCAGCCAGGTGGGCGGGGTATAAATAAATTATTATTATTATTATTATTATTATTATTATTATTATTATTATATATTATTTGAGTTAACCGGAGTGGGGTGCTGGAGAGCTTAGCCACTGCAAATCTACAACAGAGCCAGTTAAGGGGGGGGGGATGGACTAAGCTAGCCTGATCCTCTCCTAGCCTGTGCTGCGCCAACAGCTTTGCAGAGCACCAGAGAGTCACCTTTCACCTGCACGACCCATCTATCTCCATTACGTTAATGGAGGCTGGAGAAGTGTGATTCCAACCCTCTGCACAGCCAAGAGTGACTGTGCATGAAGTGACAAGGTTGCTAAGCCTGTCGCTGGGAAAAGCTCACGGCCAAACAGCAGCCAAGTGGGAGATTGATGAGCCTGTCGGTGGGGATGACGGATCAAGTTCCTGTATGCCCAGGATACAGCTGCAGAAGAAAAGATCTTTAGGGCATGGCAGGAGAAGGAGGACCCACTTGGAAAGTCATCAGCATTAATGCAATGTCCGCTGGATTCTGTGGACAAGGAAGTATCCAGAGGAGTTGGAGATTCTAACATTTCCTTGCTGCGGGAATATTCCTGAAATAACAGCAGGCTGACTTCTAGGGCGAGCATTGTCCACGCATGACTCCTATCTTTTCAGAGCATTTGAAGCACCACATGTTGTTGTTGTTTAGTCATTTAGTCGTGTCCAACACTTCGTGACCCCATGGACCATAGCACGCCAGGCACTCCTGTCTTGCACTGTCTCCCGCAGTTTGGTCAAACTCATGTTCGTAGCTTCGAGAACACTGTCCAACCATCTTGTCCTCTGTCGTCCCCTTCTCCTAGTGCCCTCAATCTTTCCCAACATCAGGGTCTTTTCCAGGGAATCTTCTTTTCTCGTGAGGTGGCCAAAGTATTGGAGCCTCAGCTTCACGATCTGTCCTTCCAGTGAGCGCTCAGGGCTGATTTCCATCAGAATGGAGAGGTTTGATCTTCTTGCAGTCCATGAGACTCACAAGAGTCTCCTCCAGCACCATAATTCAAAAGCATCAATTCTTCGGCAATCAGCCTTCTTTATGGTCCAGCTCTCACTTCCATACATCACTACTGGGAAAACCACAGCTTTAACTAAACGGACCATGGTTGGCAAGGTAATGTCTCTGCTTTTTAAGATGTTGTCTAGGTTTGTCATTGCTTTTCTCCCAAGAAGCAGGCGTCTTTTAATTTCGCGACTGCTGTCACCATCTGCAGTGATCAAGGAGCCCAAGAAAGTAAAATCTCTCACTGCCTCCATTTCTTCCCCTTCTATTTGCCAGGAGGTGATGGGACCAGTGGCCATGATCTTGGTGTTTTTGATGTTGAGCTTCAGACCATATTTTGTGCTCTCCTCTTTCACCCTCGTTAAAAGTTTCTTTAATTCCTCCTCACTTTCTGCCATCAAGGTTGTGTCATCTGCATATCTGAAGTTGTTGATATTTCTTCCGGCAATCTTAATTCCGGCTTGGGATTCATCTAGTGAAGCACCACATACTATTTTTTGATATTTATCACACACCTAAAAGCAACAGCAAGGTACTCTACAGTGTTAAGAGGCACATCGTTTTTTTAAAAAAAGCACAGAAGAAAGACTACCTGTATTATTGTCCTGATATTACAGGAGTAGGGACCGAAGCTGTTCTCATGGCTGAACCCAGAACTTTCTGACTCAAGAGTGCCTTCTCAGTTCAATTGACAGATAGCCCTTACAGCAAGAGGGTGTCGGTCCTAATGCCGTGGACTAAAACTCCCATTATCCCCGACCACTGACCACTCTGGCTGAGGCTGATGGGAGCTGGATTCCAGCAAAACCTGGACAGGGTCAGCCCTGCCTTGAGCTACTCCAGTGACATGAAAGCTGTGAAGAGACACATCGTCCCCTTGACTTGTTCCTCTCCCAGAATGGTTGCTGGCGTGAGGCGGCTCACCTTCGGAATCCTTGAGCTATTGCCAAGTGTCGTTTCCGCCTACTTACCTGCGGTGTGCCTGAAATCTACATGCCCGGAAGGGAAGAGAGTGGCAAGGGAAACCATCCCATAACGCTTTTCTCCCCAAGAGGCAGCTGATTAAAGATTCTTCTTGTCCTCCTCAAGATACACAACTGTGCATTACTGAGCCTGTACTGTATAGTTAGGAGGCACAGCCCCGGCGACACAGAAAGCACCCGGCAATAGAATGAAATAATACATCTCTGGCTGGCGGAGCAGTTTAAGAGCCGCAGGAAGTGCTGGGAACGGAGAGTTTCTGACAAATTAGCTTTGCTAACACTAGAATCTCCCTTAATTCAATTTTGGGAGCCAAATATACCTCCTCAATTTCATAGAGGCTGTTATCCAAAGCTTCAGTGTATCAAATTACAGGGTACATTTGGCTGGAAGTGCCCATTTGCAGCCAATTTCAGGCCCTCGGCTCTGTCTTGTCCAGTAACCAAGTAGTATTTACTGTGGGGCCGTCTTGGTTAAGGAGAACAAACAAGAACAGAAGGGCTGGAGTGCTAACTTTGGAGGACACAGATCTTTGTCAAAGTAACGCAGCCGGCAAGAGCCATTTTCATGCCCAGAACTTAAAAGGGTGAATCATTCATTAGGCTCTAGAGCAGGCATGTCCAAAGTCCATTTCAGGGGCCTAATCTGGCCCGTCAGTCGGTTTAATCCAGCTCCTGTGGCAGTTTATTTTGGGGGGTAAAATCCTAAAACAAAAAAACAAAAACAAAAACCAACCTCAATCCTAAAAAAAGCTCAACAACTTCAATCAACAATCTTGGCCGGCCCCCACGGCCCTTCACTTCATCAAATCTGGCCCTCTTTGAAAAAAGTTTGGACACCACGACTCTAGAGTGTGTGCGCCTGGCTGTGTGTGTGTGTGCCTGTGACTTTTTTTTCTGTCTGTCTAACTATGTGTGCTCTGATTGTGTGTGAGGATCCGGTCACTTTTCTTATGATTATCACTGTAGAGTTGGAAGAGACCCCCAAGGGTCATATGGTCCAACCCCCTGCAATGCAGGAATCACTACTAAAGAATCATTGACAGATGGCCACCCTACCTCAGCATAAAAACCTCCAATGAGGGAGAGTCTGCCACCTTCCACTGTCAAACAGCTCTTCCCATCAGAAAGTTCTTCCTAATGTTTAGTTTGAATCTTCTTTCTTTTCTTTTAAATCCATTGGCTCAGGTCCTACCCTCTGGAGGAGCAGAAAACAAGCTTGCTCAATCTTAAATGTGGCAGTCCTTCAGACATCTGAAGTTGGTTTTCATATCACCTCCCAAAGTGCTGGGTTTGACATTTAAAGCCTTATGCAGCTAAGGACCTCAACAGCTCAGGGACCGCTTCTCTCCACATGAACTGACCCAGACCCTTCCATTGTTATCTGAGACACTTCTTCGTGTGGATCCTCCTTGGCAGGCCTGGAGAGCAGCCATATGAGAACATGGCATTTTCAGTGGTGGCTCCCCACTTGTGGAACATTCTCCACAGGGAGGCTCACCTGGCACCATCAACACACAAACATTTCTTTTCCATCAGGCCTTGGGCCTCCTTGAGTGGGGGAGATGTTTTAATCCTGCCTTTTAAAATAGGTTTGTCTTTGAGTTTGTTTTCGCTTTTTGCTTTTAATGCATGTGCTTGTTTATATAGTCATACCTCATGTTACATTTGCTGCGGGTTACGTCTTTTCAGGTTACGGACGTGCTGAACCCGGAAGTCCCAGAACAGGTTACTCCTGCATTCAGTGTGCACGCATGCGCAGAAACAGCAAATTGCATCACATGTGTGTACAGGCGCGGCACTTCAGGATGTGACCTTTTCATGTTGCGAACGGGCCTCCGGAATGGGTCCCGTTCGCAACCAGAGGTACCACTGTATATTGTAAATCACTTTGCGTTACCTTGGTAAGAAAAAGCGACCAATAAATTTAATAAAGAAATAGGTAAAGGTAAAGGGACCCCTGACCATTAGGTCCAGTCGTGACCAACTCTGGGGTTGCGCGCTCATCTCGCATTATTGGCCGAGGGAGCCGGCATATAGCTTCCAGGTCATGTGGCCAGCATGACAACGGCGCTTCTGGCAAACCAGAGCAGCACATGGAAACGCCGTTTACCTTCCCGCTGTAGCGGTTCCTATTTATCTACTTGCATTTTGACGTGCTTTCGAACTGCTAGGTTGGCAGGAGCTGGGACCAAGCAACAGGAGCTCACCCCGTCACAGGGATTCGAACTGCCGACCTTCTGATCGGCAAGCCCTAGGCTCAGTGGTTTAACCACAGCGCCACCTGGGTCCCTAATAAAGAAATATAAATGAATAAATATTAAAAGCAGTTTCAAATGACTTAAAACTGCAGAAATAACGTGTGTCCTAAAAATATGCATCTCAAGTGCGGAAAAGCCAGGGTAAAGCAGTGCATCTTCAGCATTTGCCAAAAGGTATATAATGAAGCCCACAACATAGGGCATGGGTTGGCAAACTAAGGCCTGGGGGCCAGATCCGGCCCAATCGCCTTCTCAATCCGGCCTGTGGACAGCCCGGGAAACACCGTGTTTTTACATGATTAGAATGTGCCCTTTTATTTAAAATGCATCTCTGGGTTATTTGTTGGACCTGCCTGGTGTTTTTACATGAGTAGAATGTATGCTTTTATTTAAAATGCATCTCTGGGTTATTTGTAGGGCATAGGAATTCATTCTTTTTTCTTTTTCTTTTTCAAAATATAGTCCAACAACCCACAAGGTCTGAGGGACAGTGGACCGACCCCCTGCTGAAAAAGTTTGCTGAACCCTGACATTGGGTCTGCCATTTGAAATGCCCACTTTTCGACTCTTGACAGCTTTCCAAGGAAGCAATGGAATTTCTGGGCCCTCTCCCTAAAAAGTTCCCCATTCCCGAGTTTCAACTTTTGGATGAAGAGGGAGTCAAAGGAATGCTCAGCACAATCTAAATTGCATTGTGGGGGGCCTTTGAAATTTGACACCCAGCCTCCCTTTCCTCTGAAATCTCAGATTTAAATCCAATTAAAGTGAAAGGGCTTTTATTTCAGGGCCTCTGTGGCTCCAATGAGGGATCTCTTGACCTGGGGCTAGAATCAAGTCTAATGAGCTCCCACAGGCTGCATGTTCAGGCCTTCAGGTACAAAGAGCAAGGGAAAACATTGCGGGGGCCCCCCCCCACACAACTGACAGGTCACATGAAGCCTCTAGTAGACTAGCCTGGCCTGGTATAAGTACAGCGAAACCTGTCCTTCTGCCCTTGTCTGATCAAACAAGTTGGGATCTTTCGCCTCCTCAATTTCAAGGCTCTAGTGCCTCCAAGTCTAAACTCCCAACACTAGCCACTGGCCTCAGAGACCCTGTTTGGTTGCAAGTCGCTTTAACCAACCAGCCAACAAAAAACACGACTAGGTCTAGTTGCAGGGCATGACTCCACCTCCCCGACCACTTCCTACCACCCAGGAAGTCTGCAATATACAGGACCTTCCTATACACAGGTTCTGTCCCCTACCCCCGATACTGGTTACTTTGCTAGCTGTCCATGATAATGGTATGCACTGTAAATGATGCAGACCACAGCCAACAATCAGGAAATACTGCTGTATGAGTACAGCTGATGGATGTTAATTTGGGTGCTCTGGGAATGGCCATGTGACAGAGTGCGGCCTGGCTTGTTTGCGGATAAAGAGAGTGTGTGCATACAGGTACACACAAACCCCAGAAACCTGCTTCCTTCTCCTCTCCATCCCTTCGGATCCTCACCTTTAACCATTTCCCAATTCCCGAACAGTCACGTAACTCTGCAACCAGACAGGATATATGTTGCATGTTGCTCTCCTCCGTTTGCCCACCTACATTCCTGACCTACTGCTTTGGCTAAGTGTAGAAGTCATTGCCCCTTTTAATGAGTGGGAGGTTCATTGATTGCTAGGCATGCAAATAGGTCTGAGATGAAGGTAGGGATTGGTATAACAGCTGCCGATGCCACAAAGGAACAGAAGGCTCCAGTCAAGCACAAGAAAGCAGGGAACTTCCCCTTCGCAGTTCTTTTGGGGAATGCGCATTTAGGGAGCTCTGTCCTAAGCTAAAAGTTCTATGTGTTCTGAGCACAGTCTGTTAAGTTTCCCCTCCACTGCAAAACAAGACTAAAACCCTTACAGGTGGACACTTGTGGGAAAGCCAATCAGAACAGAAATCCTTCAACTGTTTCTGGAAACTGCAGATAGTGGGTGCCTGCCACATCTCGACAGGGATGCTATTCCACAGGATGCTGGCAGCCACACTAAAAGCCCTGTTCTCAATCACTGCAGAGGCTTTCATGTTAGTGCCAGCACCTTGAACCTGACACGGTAGCAGATTGGTAGCCACCGCAAATCCTGCAAGTAGGGTGCTATATGCTGGCAGTAGTTTGCCTACTCAAGCAACCTAAGTCTCTGTGTTCTGCACCAGCTAAAGCCTCTGGGCTAACATAAAGGGTAGCCCCACAGAGAGTGTAATTTATTGAAGCGATTCATCAGCAGGTTTTCCAGTCATCACACATTTTCTGACTTGAGGAATTTGGCAGGTCAAATCCAGGATAGTATACAATTTTAGCATGGTCAAGTGGAAGGCCAAAAGGGTGAGTAGTCACAGTGCTGAAACCCTGAACTGCCCCAAACCCTGAACTGCTGCTGCCAATCAGTGTTGACAGTACAGAGCTAGATGGACCAATGGTCTGGCTTGGTATAATGCAGCTTCCATCCTATGCTCCTAGTCTTTCACACCGCAAAAAAGAAAAAGTGTGCCTTTCACAATACCTTCATGTGCTGCTAGCATGCCAGGGATTCTCTGCAAGCTGGACACAGGGGTGTTCTCTGGCAGGAGGTGATAGACAGCCTCCAGGGGTGGGTGTGGCTGCAGGCTGCACTGAAGATGACAGCTGTCAATCGTCATCAGGTACTTGTTCACTAAAGAAAGGAGAATAGGAAACTTTTTTCCTTAATTCAGTGAGACCGAGAAGGGCCCTGCCTTGCCCAATAAAATAAGCCACACTGAAGAGGAAGATAGCAGGACTCCTATGGATTGTTTTCAACTAAGCTTACTCAGAGTAAACCCACCGAAATTAATGAAATGAAATAGTCAAGGCCATTAATACTGATGGGTGTACTCAAAGTACAATTGGGGGGGATCTCTGGATCTTTAGCCTGTGAATGTGTGTTGTGTATGTGTATAAGGGTATGTGTAGGGGGGGACTTTTAAGAAGTGCTTCTTTGCTCAACCCGTTTGACAAGACACACCCAAAATTCTTTCTTCTGCACTGTTCTAAAGGGAGCTGGAACTCAATCAGGAGCACAGGCTTAGCAGACAATGGTTGTGTCCCCACAAAGTGCAAAGTCATGGTTTGTTTTAACCATGGTTTGTCCAACATCTCACTGATGAACAAACAACCCACATCTTCACTCTCCAAATTTTGTTGTTTTCCTGCTGCTCTTGCTTCTCATGGCTCTGTAAGCCAATAAGCACCTAGGTTGGGGCGGTGTGGTTAAGCAAGTATGTTTGGTTTGGATGTTACACTAACCCACACTTAGAACAAGCTGTGGTCTGCAATTCAACAAACCATGGCTTCACACTGTGGTTTGTTCCCAGAAAGCAATGCAAGGTTAGTCTGCTTGGCTGGGTTCAGACATTCAAACAAACCATGGTTCAGCTTGGGCTAAATAAACCGTGGATTAGTGGTAGGCACAAAGCAGGCCACCGTATTGCTCAGGTTCTCCTTTTAGCTTGCCTCCCCATCAGCATGTCCAACCTTCCCTCACTCCCAGGTTGTTCTTGCCCTCTGGCAGGAGTCAGATCTGCAGCAGGAAAACCCATTGCAGCATATCTAAATAGCTCACCCCATCCCATTTGCTGCTATGTATCGATTGGGCGCTGTCCTAAAAGAGGGTTTCAATCTGCATAAAAGATTCAGCATGAGACTGTGCCCTCTTGCAGAACTGCTGCCAACAATGACCTTTGTCCCTCCCAAATGGATTTGGCTCATGTATGGGCTGTACAGAGCGACTGTCCAGAAACAGCTGGGCTGTTGTAAAATGTTGACATGGTTTCTGCAGCACCAGAGCAGACAATGAGGGTGGGTGGGATAAGGGAGGAATCGGTCAGCAGGTAAGATGGAAAACAAACAGTAAATTAAATCTGACAGTTTCCTGGAAGCAGTCTGTCTAAAGGCAGTTTGGATCGGCATTTCCAGACTTCTGAACCACCCTCTTTATCTGATTTAAAATCAGAGGTATGTTTCGCTGCTACTTCCCAAGAGGTTTAGTTTTAGAGTGTGTTAAGGGCTACCGTAGCTGGTCGTAAACAAGACCGTGCCCTGGGTTTGTGCATGATTTGCTTGCTTGAGTGTGTCACGTATTTAGAATAACACAATCCCAGAGCAGTGCTTCAAGCAGAGATGCAACAGGCAGATAGGTGTCTCTGGGAGTGGGCAAAGAGTGCATCTGTGTCAGAAGTGACCGTATGCTCCAGTCACACTCAGTGAAAAGATGAGACAGAATGACCCGCCATGGAAGGGCTGATTGGAAGGAGGCAAGCCAGACTGCTGAAGTATACAGAGAAATTTATGTTTCTTCTATCTCAAGGTTTCTTTTGGGAGGTTTAAACTAATTTTGGTTTGTTGTTTTTTTTGAACAATTATTAGTTTAGTTTTAGTATCATTCACTTTATCAATATCTCGTTTCAGGGATTTATCACGGTTTAGTTTTGTTTTTGCGCTGTATACTGAGACACAGCATGCAGACTCTTTTGTGGGTGGGTACTTTGGGTTCATTCATCCCCCTCCCCTCTGAGTCCATGTTCTGCTTTCCCTCAGAATTTTATGGATCCGCCTTATTACATATGCAAAGAATACACTGTCTAGCATGTGAAAATGGCGATATGCCTCATGACTTACACTCTATTGGCTCTTGGAGAAGTGGGTGCAAGAGGGCTCGTGGGGTCCCATGATACAAACTGAGCCTGGGGAGAAAAAGGAGACAGAACATGATACAGAGGGTTGGTGTCATCTTTTGTCCCAGTGCAGAGTAGTAAATAAAAACCAGAAACTCTCTTTAACCTACAGCCCTCCAAATGTTGTTGGGACTTCAACTCCCATCATTGGCCACACTGGTCAGTTGGCCACACTGGTCAGTTGTTGAAGTCCAACAATATTTGAAGGGTTGCAGGTTCCCCAACCATGTCAACACAAACACAGCTCTAGGCTTAACAACCAGCTAATCTTTACTGTGTGAACAGCCCTAAAGATATCTGCCTCTGCTATTACAAAAGTTTATCCATTTACCCTTTGTCCTTCAAGTTCAGGTTTGTTGGCTCAGATCTGCTGTTAAACAAATGTACGATCCCAAAACCACACGACATCTCCTGCGGGGTCCCGTCCCGCCTCCTGGCTGTTGCTACGACCTCCACCACCAAAACGATGCTGGGATAATCCAAAGATGTGTGGAAATAAACAGTCTGGAAGGGGAGGGCAAGAGGGGAGAGGAGATGAGTAGGGTTATCATAGAAGCTTGCAGCTAACTAAAGCCGATTCCAAACTGTGGTCCCTTGCTGCCTGTATATCAGGAACTTCTTCCAAGGACACAAATATGGTACATCAAGCTTTTCCCCTCCTAGTCTCCCACCCTGTGAGATCTTGACTTCCCCACCTCTCACTCAGGTTTCATACACCAACTTTCTGCAACTTTCACGTGGGTGCAGCATTTGGCCCTCAGTAGCAGCCCAGAGTGGGTGCCCACAGTGCTGGGTCCATATCAGTCATGGCATTAGCAGTACCCGGGGGGGGGGAGTGAAAATGAACAACCAACTACCCCTGGCAGGGCCAGCCCAAGACATTTTCCCACTTAAGGCGAAACAGAAAAAGGCAGGGGAGCTCCCCCATCACTGCCTCCTCCTCCTCCTCTGCCTGAAGTGACTAGAAGCCACAGCATGCTGAAGGGGTTGGGGTTGGGTTGGGGGGAGAATCTGGAGAGCAGCAAGTGACATTAGCCGCCATGGGCAGCAAGCACAGGAGGCAATGAGCAGTATGCTCCTGGGGGAGGCTGGATCTGCTGCCCCTCTCAAGTCATCCCCAGCCTGCCACCCGAGGCAACTGCCTCACCAAGGCTAATGGGTGGCCCAGTCCTGACCCCCGTCAAAAGGGAATCAATCCATTTTATTGCATATAGCCAAAGGCCTTTACAACAGATGACAGAGAATAAAAGGAAATTTCATCTAAAACCATACAACGTAGCCTCGTAGCAGTTTACAACATAAAAAGAAATTTACAACATTAAGACTTAAAATTGGAGTGCATTCACATAGATGGAACGGAGCTTCTTGGCTACCAGTGTAAATGTGGCTACCTGGTGTATAAGGTAAATATGTTTATCTGCTGTTCAGCTGTCACTTCCTGTACAGATCGACCTGGAAGCCAATTAAAATTGGGCGATATAAATTTTCCTCTGGGCGTTGTATACAGGGGGCAAGTCAGCAGGAAGTGTGTGATGTCCTCTACCTGATTGCATTCATGTATAAATTTGCGATCCATATGGGGAATTCCCTGGTATCTCCCCTCCAAATATGCCGAGGGCATCTGCTGAAATTTTAGTTCTACAAAGACCCTGTGTAGTTGTGGGAAGGCCAGAGTCTCAAGGTAATGGGGCCTTGAGTGATTGGTCTTAATTTGGGGGTACCAAGTAGAGAAACGGGCAGCAATGATGGATGCTCTGTCTTGGTTGGCATCCTGATCAAAAATCTCAATTTCTAAGGTCACATGGGCTGAGGGCTAAGTAGTTCTCCATTTGGAGATTAGAAACCCTAAGATTATCTTGGCACATTTGTGCCCAGCCCCCTGTCCGTAGTTGCTGTAAGCAGCAGAGCTTACTAAGTGTATGGTCCTCGAAAGATTTAGCCTGTGCCAGTTCCCGTCAAAGGGAATCACTTCTGGACCACTCCCAAACCATGTCCAGTCGCCTCTCCTTAGACCTGCATGACTTGGAAAGTCTGGGTGCAATCCCTGGCAGGCGTGTGATTGAAGAGCAGGTTAATCCTTCTATTAGAGAGTCATTATCCAAGTGTCACAGGCAAAACATTTGCTGTAATCACAGACTGTCAGGGAAGGATAACGGAGGGAGGCATTAAAGCATCAGTCCGCAGAAATAAATCGTTATTCTATTATCTTTTATTGCAAAATGATGGAAAAAATTGTCAGCAACCGTTGACAAGCGGACCGGCAAGGCAGAGTTATGTGCAGGTTCCTGAAGAATTGGGTACCTCTCTCAAAGTAGGTATCCGTTGCGTCGCTAAGCCTATTGCTGTCTCCAGAAGTGCCAATATTGGTCTTCCTAGCATATGCCTCCTTTCCTGAATGGGGCTACCACGCTGGCAGTTAAAAACCACCAGGGTTATACCGAAGTGAAGATTCGGGAGAGAAATTGGCTGAGCTCCCTCCCGAACGAGAATGCAATACGGGCTATGTTAAATGTCTTGTTGCATTTGACGTTAATTGGGTGGTTGAAGAAGAAAAGGCCACTGTTCCTCACCCACCTCCATGGTTTCAGCCAAAATCGGGCCTTCCTTCCACAAATTGCAGCCTCGAGGTGGGGCATCTTCATGAGGGCCATGGCAGGGAAGAGTTAAAAAGCCCTGCCCATGTGGCCATGTACCTATAGGGATTGGGAGCTTTGCAGTGTTGTCCCCTCACTGGACTAGGACAAGGAAGGGCACACATACTGGTCTCTGTGGGCATCACAATTCTCTTAGATGGCTTTTAAAAGAGGATTGCACAAACTCATGGAGATAGGAGTATCAATGGCTACTGGCCATGATGGCTATGCTCTGCCTTCACAGTTGGAGGAAGCAATGTTTCTGAATACCAGCTGCTGGAAACCACAGGAGGGGAGAGGGCTCTTGTACTTGGATCCCACCTGAGGGTCTTCCACAGGCATCTGCAGCAGCTAAAAAAGCCAATGCAATTCTGGGCTGCATCAATAGGAGTATAGCATCTAGATCTAGGGAAGTAATAGTACCACTGTATTCTGCTCTGGTCAGACCTCACCTGGAGTACTGTGTCCAGTTCTGGGCACCACAGTTCAAGAAGGATACTGACAAGCTGGAACGTGTCCAGAGGAGGGCAACCAAAATGGTCAAAGGCCTGGAAACGATGCCTTATGAGGAACGGCTTAGGGAGCTGGGTATGTTTAGCCTGGAGAAGAGAAGGTTAAGCGGTTATATGATAGCCATGTTCAAATATATGAAAGGATGTCATATGGAGGAGGGAGAAAGATTGTTTTCTGCTGCTCCAGAAAAGCGGACACGGAGCAATGGATTCAAACTACAAGAAAAAAGATTCCACCTAAACATTAGGAAGAACTTCCTGACAGTAAGAGCTGTTCGGCAGTGGAATTTGCTACCAAGGAGTGTGGTGGAGTCTCCTTCTTTGGATGTCTTTAAGCAGAGGCTTAACAGGCATATGTCAAGAATGCTTTGATGGTGTTTCCTGCTCGGCAGGGGGTTGGACTGGATGGCCCTTGTGGTCTCTTCCAACTCTATGATTCTATGATTCTATTATCTTTGGCTCGGGCTTTGTATAGCCTGGGAACAACATGGGAGTTCTTTAAAGCCTTGCATCCACCAGGATCCACAGCACAGAACAAACGATTAAATCCAAATAAATATATTTTTTTTACTTATTATGTGCTTGCCTAGCTTTATGTAAAGGAAGCAGGATTGCTTGCTTGCTGCATATTTCACACGCCTAATTGTCGACAGGGGGAATCCACTGGGCATCCAGGAACTTGGACAACTCTCTTTCCGTTTGCCATTAAGAAGACAAGCATTAAGAGACGGTTCCCCTGCACAGGCAGCTCTCTCTGAAAGGTTTGAAAGCAGCTTCCCAGGAAGGTAAACGAGGGAAATGTAATTATTTGCAATGGCACCTTGGCAAACCTCTCCACACAAGTGCTCCCCCATTATCATCAGGGGGAAATAATAATTGAATAATCACAGTGATATGAAGCTGTTCATTAGCCGGAACAGTACGGCTGGGGGGGGTGGCAAACGGGGCTCAGCAAATTATCCACGCAGGAACCGTGTTTGTGACAGATGAGACGATGTTCTCCTGCCCTCTTTGGAGCGGCTTATCAGGATTTGACAGTTATTCTCTGTGACGGAATAAACAACTTTCTAAACCATTAACATGTGCTGCATTCCAATCCCTGGAATACCCTCAATGCAAAAAAAAAAAAAACCTGGATTTTTCTGTTGCTGTTGATACTGTTTAGCAGAACAATTTTACCGGCTCCTTTGGATTTCACTGCTGCCATTGTGGGAAAGAAGGGTCACAAGAAGGTCTTGAGACTCTTCAAATGGCAGAAGGATGGAGAATGTGAGTCAAAGGCAAAGGAACCTGGTAGACAGCTGAAGCAGGTGTCCGAGTTGCTCAGACTAGCAGGGAAATCTGTCCTGGAAGCATGATACCATCCTTGATTGAAAGAACAAATATGCTGAATTGCAATCCCAGCATAATTCATCCCCGCCCAAAGAGAAGCCCACAGAGGCCAGCCTGCATTTGCCCTCGATCCGCCCTCATCACCTCTTCCTCCTTCCGCTGCTGCCCTCACCCTGACACTTGTTCCTCCTTGCATCTCCCCTCCCTTCGTTGACTCCCCACCAGCCAAAATGGAGACTGGAAGTTCCTCAGGTTGAAAACTGTTGTTTGTTTATATCACTAAACCTAACAAACAAAAACACTCCTTAAAGTAAGAAGCCCTCGCTGTTGCTTCTCTGGCCTTCAGGGAAGCATCTCTTTGCATGCTCAGAAACAATGCATGATTCTGATAGGTCATGACTCTGTTGCAACAGAAAAATAAAGATCTGCCTTGCTTTCACTGCATCCTGCCTCCGTCCATTCATCTCTGACTGATCATGAACTTAGAGAGGACTCAGTCCCTTGGGGAGTTGGGCAGCAAAAGCCAACTACCCCTATTTTTTCCTATATCAAATGTGATGAGAGTATTGAGCACCTGATTGGCCCACTGCATCCATTCGCCACTGGAGGAGAGAGAGAGAAATGGCAAAATGCACCATAATCCTAAAGTTCCCGGGAACTGTGCTTTACAAATACTAAAACGCAACATTGCATTTAAAGAAAGGCAATCCACTTAATGGGATCATCGGGGGGGGGGGGAGAGGAAGGGAAGACGCAGGGCAACTCAGAGCAAGGTCTAGTGGTGCCAAGTTTAAGACAACACAGAATAAAGTTACTGGGGAGGGACACCCCGTCACCCTCAGCTGCTCCTACCACCCCTGAATTGGTTGTACAGTGGTACCTCTACTTACAAATAACTCTACTTACGAATTTTTCTACTTACAAATGGCGCTCCGTCCGCCATCTTGGATGCGGTTTAAATAGGATTTTTTTCTACTTACGAATTTTTAGATAGGGTTGCTTCGACTTATGAATTTTTTCTCCCAATGCATTCCTATGGGATTCGACTTACAATTTTTTTCGACTTACAAATGTGTGTTCGGAATGCATTAAATTCGTAAGTAGAGGTACCACTGTATATGCTTCCTGACCTTGTGTCATTCCTGGAGCAAGAGCACCATCTGCTGCCTGATCTCAAGCATGACAAGTGTAGTGAGAATTTTTATTTTTATTTTTTAAAAATCTCTTCCATCATTTACTAGACTGAGGGGGCGAGGGTAGAGCAGAGAGACAGAATGGAGGCACAATACCGTGTGACAGGCTCATTTACAAAGCCCTGAACAACTTAATGTGCAGGGTATCTCAGAGAATTTGTCTGACCCTCTTTTAAAGCCATCAAAGTGTGTAGCCATCACTACCTCTTGCGGAAGAGAATTCCACCAAGTTACACTCAAGAGAAATCCCAGTTCTGCTCAAACCCTTCATTCCGGAGATGAGCGGGGAAAGAGCATAATTTTACAGCTAATATTACTAGAAATGGGGAAAGAAGAAAGGCGGGACATCCAGGAGAATACTGAGAGACCTATAAGTGATATGGGGGTGGGGAAAAGACAGTGTGGTGTAGTGGGTAGTGTTTTGGGACTAGGACGCCGGAGACCACGGCTCAGATTTCCATTTCCATGGTTCAGACTGTTCCATTTGGGACAGTCACTGGATCTCATCCTAAACTACCTCACAGGTGGTTGTTATTATTATTATTATTATTATTATTATTATTATTATTATTATTATTATTATACTCCGCCCATCTGACTGGGCTGTCCCAGCTACTCTGGGTGACTTCCAACTTAATAAAAACATAGCAAACATCAAACATTAAAAAGTTCTTGATACAGGTAGGTTGTGGGGATTGAATGAGGAGCGGGGAGAATCATGTACACCACCTTGAGCTCCTTGAATAAAAAGGTGTGATAAAAATGCAATAAATACATAAAAGACCAGGGAAGGAGCATGTGCTCAGGGACTCCGGAAGGGTCCAAGGCTGTGATCTAGCCAAGTCTGGGTGTGCCCCACCCTCCACTTGAGCTGCTGAGACGAATAGATCACACCACTCTGCCCCTGTGAATGGCATGGCCATAGAATCACAGATGTATGAAGCCTCAGAATCGTAGGATCCGAGCCTGCTGTATCTGTGATCATTCAGGCTCCAGCATCTAACCTCAAGCAACTCCTAAGAGATCACCAGCCCTTTAAGCAAAAGCACATAAAGGGGCATCCTAAATCAATGGGCTGGAGCAACTGGTCTATGAGGAAAGGTTATAATATCTGGAGTTTTTTCAGTTGTTTCCAGAAAGTGCAGATCAGGGTTCCTGTCATAGCTCAACAATAGCTATGTCCACAGAACAAGGGCAGGCACACTAAAAGCCCTGCTCCGAGTTACTGCAGAATAGGCTTCTCAGACCTCTGGAACTTGCAAGAGAAGCCCTCCTGCAGACAAAAGAAGCTGGAGTAGGCACTAGGCAGGCCATTGGTCTGATCCAGAAGGGCTCTTTTTACATTCTTACGGGATTCCGCATGACCTCCTGCTGACTTCAGGGTGAGGTTCCTGGCAACCGCAAACTGCTGCTTGACTAGCAAGGCCAGCCAATGTTTTGCTGACCTCTACCTATATTCACTGATAACACCCAGGTTCCAGGTCCGATAAGAATCCCCCCTTGCCTTCATGTTAGCTGGTTGCTGGGCATGCAACTAGGTCTGAGATGAGGCTGGGGACTGGAGTAGGGGCTGCGGCCTTCATCAAGACACTAGCAGCTTCCTAAAGCAGTAGATGTGGGGGGAATTCACTTATGCAATCCCTAGTGGGAAAGGGGTTCGCCTTCCTCTCCATTTGAGCATTCCGATAATCCCTCCAACACATGCACTGGCAGAGCAGTTCAGGAGAAGAAAGTGTACCAAATGACTGCAAGAGGTTACAAAAGAGACCAGCATACAATTTTCAACACCTCAAGCAACCTGGCGCTGGGATCTTTCCAGCCCCGACGTCATACGATTCCAACGTGGTGGTGGAGGAGACTAAGGGGGCAGAGAATCTCTGGTCCCAGTTTCGGAAAGCAAGAAGCCGATAGGTATGTATTCTGTTTATTAAGCTATTAATAAAAGTGTAAGGGAAGAACTTCTTTTCCACTGCGACATCAATACCACCCACCAGATTACAATTACAGTTAAGGGGAGATCTTGCAATGGCAGGTGCCTGCATGGTTTACAGCGGGAGACCCATTCCTAACCCCGCGTCCCAGACACGTACCTATCTTTCTAGTTCATTATGATTATTAATAATTGATACTGGCAGAGTATTGTTTGCAACCTGTAACACAGTCCTTGCTGAAATCCTGGGGCACGTTGGCGATCTAAACTTCCACAGGTCCCTGACGCATCAACAGGAACCTCTGTACATGCAGTGGAACCGCCATCACATGGATAAAAGCAGCAGGACCCATATACGAACAGACTGAACCCATATTTGGGGCTGACGTGCCACCTTTTTTGAAAGAGCAAAGCTGTGAGCTACTACTGAGCCGTCGCCAGGCTATCAGGACTCTCAGCTCTTCAACCCTGCCCTGTTACCTTGTCAGAAAGTACAATGGAGGTACGATTTCCCTGCCCTGCCTTCCCTGATCCCAGCTTTCCACCCATCCTGTCTAAGGGAAAACAGAGGCGCTTAAAAATTAGCACCACGTCGATTATGGTATAAGCATGAACTCCTCACCCCACTACAGAAATAATGAGTCGCCTACAGGCTTTTGAACCACCCTGTGGATTTGGGCCAATTCAACTTCCCAACCCTGTGCCCCACCAACACCTCAATTTCAGTCATCACTCAGAGCATTTCTTCCTTACCTCGTGGAAGACCGCTGCAGGGAGATGTCCCAGCCCAGCTTTAAGGGGCTTCGTGGCACTCCTCCAGGTCTTCCCAAAGAAATGGTGGTAGGTGACGTCAAAGAAGGAAAGGCGCAGCTGGAATTCCACGTCCGACATTTCATCCAACGCTCTCTGCCAGTGGTAGACCAAAGCAAACCATGAGAATGTAAGAAGAACCAAATGGATCGGGCCAGTGGCCCATTTAGACCAATACCCTGTTATCACTGTGGCCAACCAAATGCCAATTATGGAATGCCTGCAAGCAGGACCCGAGCACAAGAGCACCCTCCTTTCCTGTGGCTTCCAGGGAAACAGGAAGCTGGGCTGGATAAGCTTTTGGTCTAGTTGACAAGGATTCTTAAAGATGGAGAGTGCAGCTCTAAGAAATTCCATTGCCTCTCTCAAGGCATGGGTCCAGAGGAGGTAGCCCTTCCAGCAACATGCAGAATTCAGGGTTCATCTACAAGTTCTCAGATTACAAATGGAATTTGCAGCAAACTGTTAAAAACTTATGAGGAGTCTCCTGGATCAGGCCAACGGCCCATTGAACCATGCATCCTGTTCTTACAGTGCTGCTTCTGACCATGGAGGTAGAACACAGTTGTCAAAGCCAGTAGCAGTGAGCTGATTAGCATGGTCGGTCCATCAGAACGGAGGAGGGCCTGTCCTAAGGAGAAAGGGAACTATTTGCACCTGTTCTAACAAATCTCCTTGCTCTAGTTCAGGGTTTCCCAAACTTGGGTCTCCAACTGTTTTTGGACTACAATTCCCGTCATCCCTAGGTAGCACGACTAGCGGTCAGGGATGATGGGAATTGTGGTCCAGAAACAGCTGGAGACCCAAGTTTGGGAAGCACTGCAAAGTTACTTCTTCCCCAACCTGCTGTCCTCCCGCCAGCCCCGTTTATTACAGTCAATGATCAGGGAGGATGGGAGTTGTGATCCAAAATATTTGGAGCGCTCCAGGCTAGAAAAGGCTGCCGTAAACTAACTGGTATATGAGATGTGCCTACTCAGAAGAGTAGGATGAACTGAATTTGGTAGAACTTACTCCAAGGACCCAGGTGGCGCTGTGGGTTAAACCACTGAGCCTAGGGCTTGCTGATAAGAAGGTCAGTGGTTCGAATCCCCGTGACGGGGTGAGCTCCCATTGCTCGGTCCCAGCTCCTGCCAACCTAGCAGTTCAAAAGCACGTCAAAATGCAAGTAGATAAATAGGAACCGCTACAGCGGGAAGGTAAACGGTGTTTCCGTGTGCTGCTCTGGTTTGCCAGAAGCGGCTTTGTCATGCTGGCCACATGACCTGGAAGCTATATGCCGGCTCCCTCGGCCAATAATGCGAGATGAGCGCGCAACCCCAGAGTCGGTCACGACTGGACCTAATGGTCAGGGGTCCCTTTACCTTTACTCCAAGGTAATGTCCTGGTTCCTGCTGTATAAAGAAATCAATCTCAGGTTAAATTTTCTGCCAGATCAGTGTGGTACATAAGCAAAGCAAGGATCAATGGCCCAAGAGGTGTTATGCACAGCGTTGATCCAACAAACGCCATGCCCCCTTACGTCCCGTTATAAAGACTGTAGAAGGCACCACTTCAGTGTGGCAAGCAGGTTATTTCTTTGGACTGGGCAAGCAAATGGGGACACCTTCTGATGGGCTGAGCCTAAGCTGTCTGTGCCAGTGCTGGACTCTTCACAACCTATGTAACATAGGAGATGTCACCTCCGGCTCAGGACCAGACCGGTGGTGGGTGTCTCCTGAAAGGCTGGACGAGGAGCAAGCTCCAGCAGTGCAAGGGGCAAAGGAAAGGCTGGCACAGAATAATAATAATAATTTTATTTATACCCCGCCCTTCCCAGTCAAGACTGGGCTCAGGGCGGCTAACAACAAGAATATCAAAGCAAGCATAAAAGAAGCAATTCAATTAACATGCAGATTAAATACAATGTTAAAATTCAATATTAAAATTAGGAATCTACAAGTGCAACCTCATTTAAATATCTGTAGGATAAAGCCTTAGGGGAGGGTAACACCAGGGTCAGACTGAGTCAGTCCAAAGGCCAAGCGGAACAGCTCTGTCTTGCAGGCCCTACGAAAGATGACAACTCCCGCTGGGCCATAGTCTCCTGAGAGAGAGCATTCCATCAGATCGGGGCTAGTACTGAAAGGCCCTGGTCCTGGTCGAGGCCAGTCTAACCACCTTGTGACTCGGGATCTCCAGTATGTTATTATTTGTGGGACTTAATGTCCTCTGTGGGGCATACCGGGAGAGGCGGTCCCATAGGTACGAGGGTCCTAAGCCGCATAAGCCTTTAAAGGTCAAAACCAGCACCTGGGTACAGACCATCTAGGTGACATGGGAGGGGTTCGGGTGGAGCACTGGGGTGACACACCTCTGGGACCCTCCCCTGGGTCCGAGTCCTCAGCTGTAGTTTCCTCTCTGGGTTGTTCCTCCATCTCGCACAGCCCAGACTCTGCCTATCATAACCTGCTGGGCCACTCCCCATGGTTGTCAGTAGGTAACCCCTACAATTCTTCCCCATCCTGGTCTGACCAGGTAAACAAATATAGGTAAACAAATACAGGATAGCAGCTTAACGTATGTTTATACTTAGCCACTTTAAAGAGAACTGGGTGTATAAGTTTTATATAAAAATGCTAATCCACCTTTGCAATATCCTCATGGGGAATTAAGAGTTTATAGCAAAACCAGCAAAGCACAGAAGAACATAAATTACAAAGGGGCACAGGGCTCCATATAGTATGAGATAGCACAGAAGACAGCCATGGGTGTGGGAAGTCACATGCAAAGAGGGGAGATGAATGTGGTCGATTAGGAACCAGGTTAGGATTGAATATATATTTTAAAATATATATATCTTACAGTAATATGAGAGGGCAGGATAGAGAGGGAACAGCTGGCCAGTATCTGAACCAGAGGGAAAGTAATTAAAGTTAACTGCATCTGATTTTTAAACAAGGCGATGTTCTCACTCTCTGTCAAATATAAAGCAATTGGCCCCTGGAAGTCTTAGCCACCAGCACATTACACAGCAGCTGCTTAAAGCAGGCGCACGTCCTGAAAACTTGACACACAGATTTGCATAGTTAAGGCAGCGCTCTTGGGTGATGGTAAGGTCAAGAGCCCACACAGCAGCTCTCTGTGTGAACATGGCACTCAGCGCCACTTAAATTATTCAAGGATTGCTTTTCTCATACAAATTTAAATGGGCATCTAATAATACACCTTTTTTCATTTAAAAAATAACATTACAGTCAATGGGTTATACGCAAAGCAGTCTGTGCATAAGCCTGGGCTTCTACTTGTGCAATGGGGCTTCACTTTCCTCCCCTCCTCTCTAAAGCACCCTCATGCATGCTCAAAGTCTGCTTCTTGGGGGGGGGGTGGCAGAGGGCTGTGGAGCAGACCATAGCCCTTAGGCCAAAAAAAGAGGAGAAAAGATTAGCCACCCCATCCATCTTAAATATTTACAAGGTTGGCCATGGCAGAAGACGTGTGCTATTGGTGAAGAAATCTGATTAAGCTGGAGCAAATATAAATCATGTTTCTAGTCCCCCCCAGTTAAGAGAAGGTGCAGCAAGTCACCTATTTCTTCCAGGAGGGCAGAGGTTCCCAATTAGCAGACACCCAGTTTTTCAAAAGCTAAGTCACAGACTCCCTACTTTAGAAAATTTTAATAACATTATGGTGTATTTTGTTATGTGAATGATGCCACAGACCCCCATAGGTGGGTTACGTGGATCCTCTGGGGTCTATGGACCACAAGTTGGGAACCGCTGCTTTAGAGCATAAGAGAAGTGCCACCATTTGCATAACATAATGTTCTTTATTACTGTACCTTGTAATTTACATTGTGGTTCTGTTCCTGCTTTTAATGCTGTGTTTTTATTCCTGTCTGTCCCATGCACTTAGCAGGGAAATGGTGGTACATAAGAAATAATAATAACAAGAACAACAACTCACCTTGGCCAGGTTTTTAGGTGCTATTAAATTTGCCGTTGATTGTTTAGTCAAATACATGCTGCCCTGGGAAAAGCAGAGCCCTCAGACAGCCAGGGAAGCAGGAAGTTTTTTGGGGCAACTTTTTTTATTATTAAAAAACAGCAAAGTGATGCACAAGTGTGGGTGACCTGAATTTAGGTTTGGAAAAACAAGAAACTGTCAGAAACCAAAATTGACAGATTTTGTCATTCCCTGATCTCCACCACTGTGAAATGAGCCGGGATGGCAAGAGGCAGCCATTGCAGAAACTGGAGCCCTGAAGCCATGCACTTCCAACAACCCACTCCAATCGGAAGACCAGCAGCAGTGTTTTGAGACGGAAACCCTATAAAATGTGCATTCTCTTTTGCTTATTGTTTCTTTATCTTACAAAATAATCAGTGAGCAATTTTCCATCCCACCTTGATTTAAAAGGGACAGGACCATGGCAGAGGAGGGTGTGCACACAGCAACTCCCTTTAGGGCCTGGGTCAGCCCACGTACATTCAGCGTTGACCCCCCGATCCAAAAGAAGGTATTTTAAGGTATTTTAACTCCCAGCTGCCCCCTCGTCTCCAATACCATCAGCAAGGCCAGGATTAGAGCAGAGAGACTTTACCATGTGTGCTATTAAAGATTTAGTCGCTGTGCATTATTTAGCAGGACAGGGCTTTAAACCCCTGAACACTTCAGCCTAGAGAGTGGCAGGTTCATCTTCTCAGGTCCGTGCCTGCAGGTTGGATAAGGTAGATGGGAGTTCAATCAACCACTTTATACTCCTTTCACAAGGTGGTACAGAAGGGGCTGAGTTTGCATGAAAGAGGCTTGCTTTAGCAGGTGAATCCTACTTATTTTAAGTGAGATGCACCAGCAGCATCACATACTCTGGAGACAGACAGACAAGGTAACGAAGGGAAATGAGAAAGACAGGGCAAGCTGGCCAGATCACATTCTGCCATTATACAGTAATGAGAAATCGGTGACAGGGTGGGGAAGTAGGTTCTATGGTATGTAGTTTTAAAATGTAGGTAGGTTTGAGAATTGTTGTTGTTTAGTCATTTAGTCATGTCTGATTCTTCGTGACCCCATGGACCAGAGCACGCCAGGCTTCGAGAACACTGCCCAACCATCTCGTCCTCTGTCAGGGCACCGGGCCGCCAGGGGGGAGCCGCGCTGCGCGCTGCACCCGCCAGACAGCAGCGCTGGGAAACGGGGCAGGGGAATGCCGGAGGGCACCAGATATGCTTAATACAGCCCTGCTCCTGTCTTCCACTGCCTCCCGCAGTTTGGTCAGACTCATGTTGGTGGCTTCGAGAACACTGTCCAACCATCTCATCCTCTGTCGTCCCCTTCTTCTTGTGCCCTCCATCTTTCCCAACATCAGGGTCTTTTCCAGGGAGTCTTCTCATGAGGTGGCCAAAGTATTGGAGCCTCTGTCCTTCCAGGGAGCACTCAGGGCTGATTTCCTTAAGAATGGATAGGTTTGATCTTCTTGCAGTCCATGGGACTCTCAAGAGTCTCCTCCAGCACCATAATTCAAAAGCATCAATTCTTCGGCGATTAGCCTTCTTTATGGTCCAACTCTCACTTCCATACATCACTACTGGGAAAACCATAGCTTTAACTACACAGACCTTTGTTGGCAAGGTTTGAGAATGCCCCATGCCAGATAGATAGATGATAGATGATAGATAGATAGATAGATAGATAGATAGATAGATAGATAGATAGATAGATAGATAGATATAGACTGCACCTGCAGCAGAAATACCAGACGCCTTCATCTGCTCCACCTACAATAAAACATGTCCCTCCCGTATTGGTCTCCACAGCCACAGCAGGCACTGTAACTCTCCAACGGTTTGACTTTACCCCTGAAGGCACACTCTTCCATTGTCTCCTGAGACAGACAGATCCATTTTTGTTGCTGTTGTTGCCAAAAATTCCCAGGAAGGGCAGAGAACTCCCCACTGGTGCACACATATATATACACCCACATGCACACAAATGATTACACCAAACAGCAGCACCAGTTAAAAATATAAACTGCAGCGGAAGGATGTTTGGCTACCTGAGCACATCTATTTCTTTCTCGGCCAGAACACATGCTTGAGGTAGTTCTGATGCCAGACCCCACCCACAGGCCCCAAGGTTCTCAGTTCAAGTCCCTGATGTCGTTGTCTACACTGCAAACTCCTTTTAAAAAAGACTCCCCCCCCTACCCCAACAATAACTTGATGTTGGTGGTGGTTACCACTTATAGACACGGATGCTAATGGGGAATTATCTTTGTGATAGTGGAAGAATCACAGATTCACTTCGGTGGGGAGGTGTCCTCCATGAGCATTTCATCTAAATCAGGCACCCCCAAACTTCGGCCCTCCAGATGTTTTGGACTACAATTCCCATCATCCCTGACTACTGGTCCTGTTAGCTAGGGATCATGGGAGTTGTAGGCCAAAACATCTGGAGGGCCGCAGTTTGGGGATGCCTGATCTAAATGTTATTGTATTGGTATCAGTCTCTTGTCGTGGTCAAATCACTTCCTGTTGAGATTTAGGTTTTCAGTACCTTCCTCTCTGCAGAGGTAGGAGATCTATTAGGATGGTCTGCCCTCAAAGGCTGATGGATCCAATGGGTTTCCAGACAGCTCTGGATAATTTTCTGGCTCTTATGACGGGCATGCCTAACAAAGCCCTGGGGTTATGGGTTTGTTTTTGGTTTATTATGTATTTTGTATTCTCACATTGTATTTTTCTGTTGTGAACAACCCTAGGATCTTCGGATGACAGGCAGTTTACAATTTAATAAATAATAATTTTAATACTAATAATAATCTCAGCTGTGAGGCGATGCCCAAAATGTCCCTGCACAGAGAGACTTTTTCTTTTTTTAAAAAAACAACAACCCTGGTCTTCAAGGGAGGCATATCTTACCAGCTTCAATGCATCTCCCTCCACAGACTTCAGGATGAACTGAAACGCCGTTGATTCCCTGGGTGGGGAGTGCCGTCTCCTCTGGTTGTGTGGAGGAACCGTCAAGTTTTGTACAAAGATCCTTTGCCACTCCCCCATCCTGCTGCCTGAAATGCTGGCACTGTTTTCACTTCAGCCACAGAGACTTCTGCCTTTCAAAGGGAAACAAAAAACAAAAAGGGAATCTGACTTGAGAAAGGTTTTGGCCCACCCTCACATTACATGTGTGTCTTCCAGTGCTATGAAGGTGCATTTGGCAAGGTCCACATAAGTAACTAGCCCCTTCAAAGCTTTTGCTAGTCCACAGCAACAAACCCTTGCCTGAAGGCAATACTTACCTCACCACTGTCCCCTGCCTCTTGACATTTGCCGCTTGAAGCAGCTGCCTCGCTTACCTGTTGACAGAGATGGCTGTGCGCATAGGAGCCCATGCTCCACAATTCCTGCCTATGCATTTTCTTCCAGTTTCCAGAAGGAGTAATTCCAACATGGCAGAACATAAGAAGAGCCTGTCGGATCATGCCAATGGTCCATCTACTCCAGGATCCTGTTTCTCACATGTTGGCTGGGGTTGGTGACAGCTGTAGTCCAAAATATCTGGACAGTACCAGGTTGGCAAAGGCTGCTCCATCACTACAGGGGCGTGTGGAGTAGGGAATTGTGCTCCCCTAGCACTTCAGGAATATAGGCCAAATCTTTCTTCCTACTGTAGCAGTTTATTAAATGTAAAGGGGTTGGGGTTAACCCCCCCCCTTATCTAAAACAAATGTCTAATTCTATTTTACATACAAATAAAGTGGCTCAGAAGCATTAGGTTCCACAAATCTATGCAAGTGTCTAGATTTTGAACAGCCAAAGCTTATTTTTTAACCTTTGGGTCTGTGGTTTTTTTTGTTTTGTTTTTTTGGTGAGGGGGGGGTGTTTTCCTTTAGACCAGGGGTGGCCAACTTCCAAGAGACTGCGATCTACTCACAGAGTTGAAAACTGGCAGTGATCTACCCCCTTTTGGGGGGTTCAGGTCAAAGTTGTTGAGCATTTTTAGGAAGGAAAGCCCTGTTTTGGGGGGTTCACGTAAAAGTTGTTGAGCATTTTTTAGGGAAGAGGAAAGCAGAATTGAGCCTTTTGTTTTTTAGGAAGGAAACCCTGTTTTGGGTGGTTCAGGTCATTTTAGGGGTGCAGGGCAAAGATGCTGAACTTTTTTTAGGGAAGCCAGAGTTTTTTAGCTTGTTTGGGGGGGAGCCCACTGATCTACCGGTGATCTACCACAGACGTCCAGTGAGCTACTGGTAGATCACGATCTGCCTGTTGGACCTGCCTGCTTTAGACCATGGAACACTTTCTTATTGCAGACCATGCATTCTTTTCCTCTCGGTATGTATTATTACCGACTAGGTAAATCGCAGAGCTGAATCCTATTCTTTTTTATTAGCAGTTGTGACAACCATTACTACTTCTTCTGTTTGTTTGTTTTTTCCTGAAGCATGTCTGTTGCTATTAAAACTTGTTAAGAAATATATGACAAACAAACGTGCAGAAGCATCCAGGAACGTGATTTCCAACTCCATCACTGTCATTTGTAAACAGAATTCTATA
The DNA here is from genome assembly GCF_963506605.1 of Zootoca vivipara. Taxonomy (NCBI): domain Eukaryota; kingdom Metazoa; phylum Chordata; class Lepidosauria; order Squamata; family Lacertidae; genus Zootoca; species Zootoca vivipara. The sequence continues at coordinate 73,388,906 of NC_083281.1, forward strand.
TGTATCTTAACTGTTTGTGCATATATATATTTTACATTGACAACCCTGGGAATTCTGTATTGTAAAGGGCAGTAAAAAAAAGGAGGGGGAAGGGGATAATCTAAAAGAAATATTGCCACCTGATTTCACACAATGTACAATATAGGGGGATTTTACCAGGAAGGAGGTGGGTGCGTGTGGAAACAGAGCAATATCAGTGAAAAACACAGGCTTGCTGGGCAAATGCAGGGCTTGGGCATCCAGAAATCCTCTCGCTTTCCAGCTGAGGAGTCTAAAGATGACTCACTGCCAAATTAGCCCTGCCTGGAGACGAAACCAGATAAGTCATTCAAGGGCAGGCAGCTGACCTGCCACGGGGGAAACCAGCACTGTGTACATTCATAGATGACATGCTGGGGTTTCTAGAGCTCATCTGTACAGATGAAATATGCCTGCAGCTCCAGCTCAGGTGGAAGGGGCCACCTTCACATCCTCTTCTTGCTGGCCTTTCTATAGTTTTCTTTTCCCTCCTCTGCCTTCCTCATTGTCGGAGATTTCCCTCTTCCAACCACCCCTCCTGCCCTAGTTTGGGAATAGGGAGGCACACAAACACACACACACACCTTGCCAAAGTTCCAAGATGTGGGGTCAGTCTCCTGACTGCATAGATAAAATCAACATGAGTCTTATGTATGCAGGCATTGTAAGACAAAGCCAGGCTGTATGTATGCAATGCAGGCCTAGGCCCCATCCCTTCGGTGAGGACAGGAACCATCTGTACCTAAATAACTTCCTTGGGACTGGAAGTGGGTGGGCAGTGCAGGTCTGCCTCGGATCAAGGTTGAAGTCCTACCAATTTTTGACAGGCAGGGGAATCAGTGAAGAAACAGGACCGATAAATGTGAGATTAAGACCCACTACAGTACAGGGAATGTCAAGAACAAGGCCTCCCAGCATCCTGTTCTCATAGCGGCTGACCAAATGTCCCAAAGGGAAACCAGCAAGCAAGATCCAAGCACAAGAGCAATCTCCCTCTTGGAACCTTAATACATGAAGGAGCACCCTTAAGCCCTACAGTCAACTGGAGCCCCCTGGCTATAATACATACTTATGACCAGCACCATGGACAAGACAGCAATGTGAGACAAGGCATTTTTGGTGGTGGCACCCAATTTACAGCTCCCTCCCGAGATTGTCCTCTCTATTAGCTTTCTTCAAGAGCAAATCAATTTTCTGTTCGTCTAGGTTTTTAAGGCAATGTTCCTTCTGAAGTTGATGGAGCAGACTATTTAGGGGCTCTCCAGACTGCTATTTTATTACAGGTGTATTCTACAACATATTCTCGACCCAACAATAAAGAATTAGGGGTGGATTTAATCTACTTTGGTTTGTTCTGCGATGATTCCCCAATGCCACAACATTATAGCTATCCAGAGAGACTACAGCAAACCAAAAGCGGGACAAAAAGAAACCAGAGCTTTTGTGGTATTGGACATGCACAGATTGAAAATGAAGCAGTGTGACTGCCCCAAAACATTTGGAGGGACAAACAGAACTGAAAGCAGGAATGTGTATCACTGCCCAAATAGCATCATGAACATAAATCATAATGAATGTCCAGTAAAAAAGAAAATCTGGAGGGGCCCTTAGTGTTGTTGATTTGTGTTTTTCATTTTAGGCTGCTTTTCTTGTATATTTTTTATATTATATTGTATATTCTGTGCTGTCAGCCATCCTGTGCTTGGAGGAAGGCTTGGAGGAAGCTGTGCAATAAATTAAATGGCAAGCAAGCTTTTTGAGTTCTAACAGAACTGCAAATCATCATGACACTATGGGCAAGTCATCACATAGGGGAAAAATGCACTAGCTGAAGGGAATCCCACTCTTGCTCTTTACTGGCTGAGAAAAAAGCAGGAACTAATAATAATAATAATAATAATAATAATAATAATAATAAGACTGCTGTAGTCTTATCAGCATCTGAAGGGTATTGAGTTCCACATCCTTAATGTATGCCAGTCTGAACATAACAGTAAACTATGGTTTGACTTAACCAGGAAGTGAGGGAGGGAAGTGGAACATACAAAGTATCAAGCAGTCACTGTGGTTATATATAAAATTAGGTGGTATATCTTCACTGTACCAATCAGTGTGATCAGTGTGCAAATATTACCTTTAAAAGTTAAGTAGTAACCTAGCCAAGCTCCCATTTTCTCCACACATCCTTATTATTATTATGTTCAACAGATCTGAACTGAAGAAGAGGTACCATTCACAAATCAGTAAAACCAAGTTTTCGGAACACTAATATTAATTTTTTTAAAAAAACTTTCCTGTTTGTGCTCTCATGGCAAACAGCACTTGTAGGAAATAGTATAATAAAACTGGCACGAGGTTTGGCACATAAAGACTCCTCCACAACTAATCGGTACAGCTTTATTGCATTTATAAAGGGCCAAAAATGAAAAACAGAGCATTCCCTTCACATTATGAAACTTTTTGGTTAGCATAAACTATATGTATATTGCCTTCTCTATAAATGGTTACCTAGATTAGGAACTTGTCTTATTTTGATGTACTGCCTTAACTTCATCTTCCTGGCCAGGGTGGGATATTTTATTTTAAGTTTGTATGATGGTATAGGACAGGGGTTTTCAACCAGTGTGCCGTGGCACACCAGGGTGCCTTGAAGGATGAGCAAGGGTGCCGTGGGCAACACGGGCCTCCATCCCTCTTTCCTCCCTCCTTGGATGCCCTTTCGCATCTCTGCCTCTCAAAGGCTTGCACAGTTGTTTGTTGCAGAAGCCTTGGCTACAAGCTCCCCGGGCCAATGGTGCCTCTCGGGCTTGCCAGGGGGTGCCGGTTGCCAGGAACTGAGGCTGCCTCGGAGTATGCAAGCAAGTGGGTGACTGAGGGAGCCCAGGCGGCCACCCCGCCAGCCCTTGCTGTAGGGAACGGGCAGGCAAGTGGGAGACCGGGCAGCCAGGCAGCACGTTGGCCTTTCTTGTGCATGCTGAGTGCAACGCCTATCTAGAAGGTGAGTGCCCGGCGCCGAAGGGGAGCCTTTCCGCCATGGCAGGCCGAGCAGTGCCCGCTGCTGCCTCCCAAGGTGAGTAAGGTGCTGGCTTAGTGTTCATCTTTGGTCAATCTCTGTCAGGCTGCTTAAGGCTGGGTAAGTAAAGAAGTTGGAGTTCGTGACTGAAGATCCCACAGAAATAGTAGAAAGGTAAGAACTTAGGCCACCATAGTAATGTATTCCTGATAGTAGTTCAAATGATAAAATAGTTTCAAATACAGTAGTCTCTTCTGTAGTTGGATTTATTTATAGAAGTTTATACGTCAGATGAAGTGTATATACCAGGAGAGGGCCCTGTTTCGAAAATTATTGTCCTGGTATATACACTTCATCTGACGTACTGTATAAACTTCTAAAATAAATCCAACTATTTGAAACTATTGTATCATTTGAACTACTATCAGGGATACATTACTATGGTGGCCTGAGTTCTTGCCTTTCTACTACGTACAGTCATACCTCTAGTTACATATGCTTCAGGTTGTGTACGACACGGAATACGTATTTGCCGAACCCAGAAGTAACGGAACAGGTTACTTCCGGGTTTGGTGATTTGCGCATGCGCAGACGCAGCGAATGACATGCCGTGCGCAGAAGCGTCAAATCATGCGGGGAGCATGCGCAAATTCAGCACTTCATGGTAAGTACTGCTCTGGATGCGTACGGGGCTCCAGAACGGATCCCGTTCGTATCCAGAGGTACCACTGTATTTCTGCTTGAGGCTGGGGACATCTTTTTCCCAGCCCTTTGTGGGGTGGCACAAGGAGGCACCTCTCTTTGGAGCAGTGGAGGCGGCTGCCCAGAGGACTCCCAAGGAGAGGAGAGGAGGCTGAAGGAGACCTCCACCCACAAGGGAAGGTGTTCAAAAAAAGGGGTGAGGGGTTGCAGGCTCTGCGGGTCACCGAGGCTCAGAGGGGAGGCATGGACCATAGCTGTCAACAATTCCTTTTTTGCGGAAAACTCCCTTATTCCAAGCCACAGGACAGGTGTCAACCTTCCCTTTTTTTGCTGGAATTTCCCTTATTCCAGCGCCGTTTCCGGCTGCTATCCTGGATTGTTAGATATACCTTGGACAGGTGAGGCTGCTGATCCCTTACTATTTTCAAATCCGAAAGTTGACAGCTATGGCATGGACTCAAAATTTAAGGTTGGAAACCACTGTTATAGTATATTGTGATAATTTAATCATCATCATCATCATCATCTGCGGGGTGTTCCATGGAAATTATCAAATTATTTCAGCAGTTGGTGTGTGAAGCTTCTTGGGGGCACTGGTGAGTGATTAAAAACAAACAAACCACCTTATATATTTACAGTACTGTATATAAAATGTCAAGAGAGGCCACGTTGCAGGGAGAAGAGCCAATGGAACCTTCTAGAACCTAGCGGAACAACAAAGGAGGGGCAGAGCCAGTTGGCGCCCCCGTTCGCGAGGTGGAGTGTGTGTGAAGGGAATCTGCTAGCCAATCAGCGGGCTCCTCTATTTTTCCCCAATGGGAAAGGGGCAAAGCAAAATGCACCCCTAAAGCTATACGAGGAAGGGGAAACCGGACAGCCAATCAGCGTGCTGCTTTTCATCGCCTCTCTCAATGGGACGGGGTGCTCGCCCCACTTTCTCCCACCTCCCGTTACCTGCCACTTTCATGCTCTCCTCCTTTGGGCTCACAGCCGCCGCCATCTTGTCCGGGCCGAAGCACTCGCCTATTGGTTGGAGGGGGGGCAGAGCAACCATTCGTCACCAGGGGCCAAACGCTGCCTTTCGCCACTGCTCTTCGCCCAGTATCGTTCTATCTCCTTATAGGGTTTATTCTCCTCTGCCTGTCGTCCCGCCCTCCCTCTCTTTGTCTCCTTGCGTTCCTCTTCTGCCACCTACCCTCCCCACCGAACTTTGCTAAATGGTACGGCCCAAGCCGGCGTGGCGGCCGTTGTAGTAGCATAGGCGTTGCCGCGGCAACGGAGAAAAGGGGCGCGGCCTCGGACGGGCAGAAAGTCGCGCGCGCGGGGAAAAAATAAAATTCAAATTTTAGCTGCACTATACTGTATACCGTTAGCTTAAGAGAATGAAAGCACAAATTATTCTTATCCTGTCCATGCTCCTGTGCAATTTAGCAACAATTACTTTGATATAATTAAACAGCCCGAGAAACAGACAATTTTACAATGGGAAGCTTTATTCCTTTCCCCGGCTCCCTCGCAGCTATTTTAAAAACTGGTGCAATTTCCCTTAATTCCAATATTATGTATTTATCCCATTTATACATGTACCTCAGACTTTCCGCAAAGAAGCTAAAGGAGGCGTGCAAAGTTAACCTGTGCCACTGTCCTTTTGCCCTCACAACAACCCTGTGAGGTAGGCAAGGTTGAGAGGTTGTGAGGTCTATCGTTGCCCACTGATCTTTGAGCCTAAGACGGGAAATAGGAAGCTGTCTTATACCAAGTCATACCAATGGTTTGTCTAGCTCAGTATTGTCCACGCTTGGTATTGTCCAGAGTTGCAAACTACTGTAGGTAAGTGTCTTCTACCTGGGAGAGGCAAGATTCAAATTGGGGGCTAAGTCTCTTCACCCACATGCTACACCAGTACTATTCAGTTGTGGCCTTTATTGGAGGGTCTGTTTAGCTGTCATAGCTCAACATTGTTATCTTCCATTAATATATAACAAATCATTTTAAAGCACAACATCACCAGCATTCATCACCATGCATTTCATACTGCAACCTCCTGGGGCTGGGATTGCCCTCTTTGTAAAGTGTTGTGCGTGTTGACTGGAGTGTGCAGACATGCAACAATCATCACCACATCTTGTAGAAGTGAATCCCTAATGTTTCTTAGGTGATGCTCTGTGAATCAATATTTATTTCTGTTCCTGAACACTCTTCCAGTTTGTTTATTTCCTTACAGTTTATACACCTATTGGCAAAAACAAACTTCAAAGCAGTTTACAAATGTAGGGTGAGTCCTGATTATGGGAATGTGGGTAAGAAAATCTCCTTTTTCCACACTTCATAATCCAAACATTTGCTCAGCAACAAACTCTAGGGCAGAGGCGGGTAACCTGGAGCCCATTAAATGTTGCTGGTCCACCGCTCCTTTCTTATCTGACCGTTGCCCATGCTGATGGAAATAGTCCAGCATTGTGGTGAAGCTTTTTTTAACTCCTTGAAACTGAGAAAATAAGATAGAAAAGCTTCAGTTACTAGTTTTCTGTGTGCTTGGCTGTTGTTAAAGATGCAGAGGTTAAGTGCAAATTAAATACAGTGACACCACTCTTCATGAGCTTCCCAGAGAACAGGATACCAGATGACTGGGCCCCCTGCACTGAAATACTTACCTTATGGTGAACTCAGGTTTCCATATCAGTTAAAGGAAGATATGTGAAAAAGACAATCCAGAGGGCCTGGAGGTATGTACAGTATGCAGAAATAATGTGCTCAGTGGGGTTTGCTCTTAGAAACTGGGCAATAAAACTGCAGATGACCCTATGCATGTATATTTATTTATTATGTAGTGCTCAGTGAGTCTCATTTCCAGGAAAGTGCATAGAATTGCAGCCCAGTCCTTCTGGTAAGTGTAGATAGGAAGTCCCACTGTGTTCAGGGGAGCTTACTCCCAGGTAGCAATTAGAATTCATCAAGAAGCTTTAACTCTCTTCATTTTGCCTGAATAGAGACAATGGCTTCCTTTCACTCTAGATATGTTACAGTAATTAAAAGCACACACAAGTTAATTGCTTTATCATTACACTGAATAACAAATCTTAGAGAGATGAAAATGGGAATGTGTACAGACACCTCGGGGGCATCTGGTTGGCCACTGCAAGGGAACAGATGGAAGACTAGACAGGCATTTGGGCTGATCCAGCAGATTTCTTCCTCTGCAATCCTGTGTACACTTACCTAGGAGTAAACGCAACTGAGCAGCATGGTTCAGAAGTGCCAACGTGGCCCCATGACCATGGGTGCCCAGGGCCAAGGGTGCCATGCAGCGTGCATAACACTGGCACCAAAATTTGTGGTTGCCCATAATTCTTCATGGAGAATTTTGTTCTTCCTCGGGCACCCAGGACCTCAGAGAGTTGGCACCTATAGTGCCTCTGGACTGCAGGTGCCATGGACTGCAGGTACCATAGACAGAACTCTGCCTGTAACTTTGTGTAATGCAGGGGCAGCATGGTGCTCCAGATGTCATTGGGCCCCAACTCCCATTAACCCCAGCCAGCATGGTGAATAGTCAGTGATGATGAAAGGGTAAGGTATGGAGGTCCACCGATCCTATGCCACATCTCATGGTGCTGAATACCACAGGTTAACCTGTGCAGTGTGTTCGACCCACTGTATGTTTACTTGAAAGCCTTGCATTGAAATTCTTGCATTACAGGGGGTTGGACTAGATGCCCCTTGGGTCTCTTCCAACTCTGCTCTTCTGATTCTACTATTCTCAAAGTCCCACTTAGAGACGTGGGGGCATAGCTGCCAAGTTTTCCCTTTTCTCGCGAGGAAGCCTATTCAGCATAATGGAAAATCCCTTAAAAAAAGGGATAACTTGGCAGCTATGCGTGGGGGCTTAACCCCCCCCCCCCATAAACGTGCACAGGACCACAGCAGGGGCTAAACGCAGCTCCAGGCAGAGGAGGGATGCTGCAGGCCAAGGCACCACCTGGGTACCAAATGGGTACCCAGCCTGGGGAAAGATGCTCATGCGGAGGGGATGCAGGCGAGGCGCCTGGCTTTGGTTGCGCAGCCTGCCGGTTACCAGGAGGCGCTTCCCAGCCAGCCAATCGCCGCCGCGCGGGGCCCCGGTGATTTGCATGCGACCGATTGACGTCGCCCGGGGGCCAATGAGGAGCTCTGGGGGCGAGTTCCTCTTCCACGAGGACGAAGATGGTGTAAGCTGGCGGAGGTGCCTTTGCTGCTGCTGAGCTGCTGCTGCTGTTGTTCTTGCAGGTGCGGGGGACTAAACGGGCGGGTGCACTGGGGGTCTGTGCATGGTGAGGGGGAGGCTGTTTGCAATTGTGGAGAGGAAGGGGGGCGGTCTTAATGCTTTGCAGTGGGGACTGTTCGGGAACGATCATTTTGTGCTTCTGGTTTAGCGGAGGCACAGGCGCCCTTGACAGGAAGTTGAGGGTGCTTGGAATTTAGGGTGCCACACAAAGAAGCTATTTAGCTTCTTCTTCTTCTTCCTAGTGGGATCAGCGAGTTCTTCTGTGATCTCCTGCTTTGCTTCCTGGCTGTTAGACTTCCAGATCTGTAAATGCTGCAGGCTGGCAGCACGGTCATTGTTTGCGCGTGTTGTGATCTGCCCCTGAGATCTGTCACCTTCTGTTCTCCCAAACGCCAGCTGCAGTGCCTCAGCACAGAGTCAGCCGGAGGTAATAAAAGAGAGAGGAGGGTGGGATCCAGAGCCTGGCTCCTTGGTTTTGCCTCTGGGTGCGAGGTTTTCGTAACTTGCATTTTCTTTTTCGAAAATGCCTGAAGAAGCTCATCGATTGCTTCCCCCTTCCGATCGCCCAAAGGGAGTGCGATGGTGGATGGATGGGCGACCTGTTTGTCTCTTGTAGGAAGCCGAATGCAATTCTGCTATACCTTTTAGGGGCGCGGCATCTCAGAGGCCTGTAACCTGACCTCTTTAAGATTCCTGGTGGCTAAATGGCATGACGGCTGCCTGGTTGGGGTTTTTTTGTTTGTTTCTTAAGGTTTTCTTTTTTAAAGGATTTTAAGGAAAGAGAGAGATTGCTACTGGGTGACTTGCTTTCCCTCAGCCCAAATAACAGCAACCAGATTTGATTTACCTCTAGAGAGTACAAATGTGTAGAAGTGGCCACAACATTATTTCCTAAAACATGGTTTTGTGTATTGCCATCCAGCATTGCTCTCAAATGCCTTTGTTCCATCTGGTTGGCCTCCGAAGGAGTACAGCAGCTTTTGCCAAGCTGGTGCCCTCCTGGTGGTTTGGACCACTATGCCAATCAGCCCCCAGCCACCACAGCTGGAGTGTAGTCCAAAACATCTGAGGGGTGCCAGGTATTGATTTACTTGCTTGTTTAACAGATTTATAAACAGCTTCCCAAAGAGGTGTGCAAAATAACAAAAAGGATAAAATGTAAGGCCAGGTTACCAAGAGCAGTAGGATAACGTCTACAAAAGTCTAGAAACAATAAAACTATACCTTACAAATTCTAGGAAGCATAAAACCATATCTGCAAATATGCAATCAATAGTCCATAAGTGTCTGGGTCACCCATCAGGGAAAGCTTTCCTGAATAAAAATGTCTTTAGAAGGTGCCAAGACATCATGGTGCTCAGCTCTGACCTTCTTTTCATCTGGTTATTGATTCCAGAGGGCTAGGACTGCAACGCTAAAAACCAAGTTTCTAGTGAAAGCTCAGCACACCACCTCTGAAGCGTGACCTACTCTCAGCAGTTCCTCATCGGAAGAGTGCAGATGCCAGGCACAGATATGTAGGGCGAGGTGCTCCCTTGGGTAACCTGGCCCCCAAGCTGTTTAGTGCTTTAAATGCTAAAAGCAAAACCTTTTAGCATTTAGTGCCCAGTGGCATATTGGCAACTCCCTCAAAAGAGGTGTTATAGGGTGTCAGCAGGATAACCCAATCAACAACCATGGTTGGTGAAAGCTGAGATACGGAATGGATCAGAGTGGATCAGACTTGGCAGGGAGGTATTAGTTCATAAAGAAAGAGTGTGGCAGTGTTTCATAACGCCTTTGGAAGGTAGGGTGTCTTAGATGTCAGGAGGGGAAATGCAATGTGTCCGCAGAGGGTCTTGGATATATTCGAAATTAAAAAGCCAGACCTCCTAAAGATGGTATACACTATAGGTTTAAGAACATGTGGTTACTTCTTTTAATACAACATAATAGGGGGTTGTACTATATGACCCTTTGGGTACCTGCCAATTCTATAATAACTCGAGAGGTGCTCTCCAGGATATACCTCTGTGCGTGAATGTAAATAGTCTGGCAGCTTTTCCTAGCTGGCGGAGGATTCAGAAATTTGAAGGTGGCTGAGCGAGAAGTCCAGTGGCCCTTCTGAGGCTTGTCCATTGATTGTGGCTTCCATGAGCTCGCTCACAGAAGCTTCAGCCGCAGTGAGCCTGTTCTTTTTGCTGCTTCAGCCATCTGCTACTGTGCACTGCCTCTCCCCAACCCATCTTGGTAAATCACATCATAGGAAGTTGCCTTATAATGAGTCAGACCACTAGACCATCTCCATCCATATTGTCTACTCTACACTGACGGGCAGCAATGGCTGTCCATGGTTTCAGGCGGGAAGTCTCCCCTACCCTACCTGCAGGTGCCATTGGGGATTGAACCTGGGACTTTTTGCATGCAAAGCAGACTCTCTACCACTGAGCTACAGCCCTTTCCCATCATGGCGAAGATGTAAAGAGAGGAGCATTTCTGGAGCAGTGCAAGAAGCAAAAGAGGCGAATATGGCTAGGCCTGCAACAACTGAGTTGTTTTTTGTGTGTTTTTTTAAGGCATCATAATAGTTACAGTATTCTATTTCTTTATATTTATTTGCTTGTTTATATCCCACCCTTCCTTCCCAAGGACCCCAGGGCGACTAACAGATATACAATGTAAAAAGCAAAACAAAAGCTTTCTAAAACAGATCAAAACATTCTAAAAACAATTAAAATTTTGAAACATCTGAAAGCAGTTACAGTTAAAAGCATTCTAAGAGCAATTTCAGTTAGAAACATTGTTCCATCCACCGGATCACAGGGTTGCCTGGAAGGATATACTGTATGATTCTATGATATTTCTTCAGCCGCCAAATGCCTGGCTAATAATGAAAAGATAGTACAGTAGTGATGGAGGCAGGTGCACCTCACCAGGGAGGACATTCTACAGATGAGGAATCACCGCTGCAAAGGCCCTGCCATGGGTCAGTGCCAACCAGGCAGGCCTTGGTGGCAGTACCACCAAGAAGACTTCACCTGATGATTGTAGGGTCTGCCAACCCCTTGCCACACAAGCGGCCTTCAATGTGTGTGACGCCTCTCAGCATGCCGTAAACAAGTCAGCTCTCTGCCCCAAAGACCTTACCATCAATATTTCAACAGCTGGATCAGACCAAAGGCTCATCTAGCCCTTAATGTCCTGTTCTCACAGTGGTAAGCCAGATGCCTCAATGGGAAGCCCACAAGGTGGTTACAAGTTCAACAGCACTCCTCGCCAACTGGTATTCAGAGGCCTGTACTTTCTCTGATACTGGAGGCTATATGCAGCCATTGTGATTAGTATCACTGACAGCCTTATCCTCCTTGGTGTGTTTCTCTAATCCCCTTTAAAAGCTGTCTCAGTTGGCAGCCATCGTTACCACTTGTGCTAGGAAATTCCAAAATTTAATTACATGTGACGTGAAGAACACCTTCCTTTTTCCCATCTTGGATCTTCAGACATTCAGCTTCATTTGGATGCCTCCAGCACCTAGTACTAATAGAAAGAGAGGTTTATCTCTATTTGCTTTCTCCCACAGATTATTTTGTACATGCCCCTCTACTTTTTCTGACCAAAGTGTTGTAATCCTTCCTCATAGAGGAATTGCTCTGTACATACAAGAAAAAATGAGCGTTAGGCTGCAGGGCTGCTTGGGTACATATTTAACCTCATGTCTGAAAGCAAAATAACCCAATCTAGAGAGCAGCATCACCTGCCTAATCGCCTATGGTGAGTTAACAAGTGCCCCTAGGCAACCGTGTGTGTGTGTGTGTGTGTGTGTGTGGCCTTTAAAACTAGCCATTCATGCTAATAAAAATACTTGTGATCAGGTGGGTGAGTCATCGTTTTACTTTGCATGTTCTGTGCCATGAAAACTGAATCACAAAGTTGTTGCTGCACATAGAAATATTTGCCAAGAGGCTCCTTCTCCACCATCCCCATAATCTGTGCTTTCTGGCTTGTTTTGCCCATAACTTTTTCCTGAAAACTACAAGGCTGAGTTCCCCCACCCACCTCCTTCTTACTCAACTTCCTGCCTAACATACCAAGCTTTTCACCTCCTCCCCGACTCTGACTTCAGCAACCTCCAACGTTGCTAATGCATGGCAGGAAGCGGCTGGTTTTGCGTTTTCTGGTTGGCACCGCCTGTGTCAGTTGGATGCTGCTGCTGCTGTCACATCAGTGTGCGCTCTTGGGGGATCACTTGAATAATTTAGGAATGTGTGTCGTGCAAGAGGAGGTGGTAATGGTGGTGGAATTTACCGTGATCGTAGAATGTACTGTAGAGTTGGAAGGGACCACAGGCGCCATTTGGCCCAACCCCCTGCAATGCAGGAATATTTTGCCCATCATGGGGCTCAAACTCATGACCCTGAGATTAAGAGTCTTGTGCTCTACTGACTGAGCTATCCATGCATGCCCCAAAAGACGAAGAAGGCCAAGGGAGTGACAGGACAGGAGCTCCTGGAAGTTGAGGTGTTGCATTTACATTCTTAAAAGATCCATTGGCTTGGCTCATTTCTATTAAGCAATGCAGTGTTGGCCAATCTTGATGTAACCAATGCCTGCTGTTTCCTGAATTAAAAGGGGAGGCACCCCTTACTTCTGCACCCCTGAAGGGTTTGCTTTGCGAGAGAGAGAATTACCCAACCCTCACAGGAGCCTGCCTCCTATTTTTCTGCACAAGTCACTGATCTGGAAATGCCTCTTGGCCAGAAGCAAGCAAGCCCAGAGCGGTGACTCGTGCAGAGAGGAAGCAGGCAGCCCAACCCCCCACCCACCCACCCACCCGGTGAGGGTGGATAATTCTGCTGCATCTCTGCATCAGGGGAATAGTTGGATCATTCAGTCACATGTCCTGCAGAAGAGAAGCAGATTCATCCTCAACCTCAGCATAGTTGCAGCCTGAGTAGTAAACCATGCGGAGATGCAGATGGAGCATATGACAGCTTTGGACTTATGTGAGCCTTTAATGATTTAATAATTTAATTTGTTTCTCTTAGCCTGCTATGTTCCAGCCTGCAATTGGGGTGTCGATGAATGCATTTTTCTCTTTTTTTAACGAAGCGACAGAACTTGAGTATTCTCCCATAACAATGAGCAGATAGCTGAAATACTGAGAACTGTATAGGACAGAGATGAGCAGATGGCCACTCACTTAGGTTCATTAATTTCCACGAGTCTTCTCTCAATAGGACTTAGCTGGATACAAGCCTTGTTTTGCTTAGATGGCACAAGACTGTTTGGGTTGTATCAACTAATCTTTATTCAGAGCAAATCTATAGAAATCAAGGGTCTTGGGTTAATCATGTTCATTAATTTCAGTGGATCTACTCTGAGTAGGACAGTCCTTTGGATACAGTCCTTTGTGGGTTTTGCTGTAACAGGCTAACATGGCTAGCCTGTGACACCATAGATATTTTTTTATATAAAAAAAAACTGCAAGAGGGTTGGACTGGATGAGGCTTTGGGTCCCTTCCATCTCTACAATTCTATGGTTCTTTGAAATACAGTAGAAAAGAAAAGAGACAGGCTATTGCAGATAAATGAACAGGGAATACACAAGCATTCTCTGAGCTGAAAGCTCCTTGCCTCAGATCTTGAAGGGTTCGGTGATGCATTTAAAGCACATTCATACCACTTTAGCAGTCCAAAGAATCCCGGGAACTGTAACAGAGTACAATCCCCAGCACCCTTAACAAACTTCATTCCCCAGGATTCTTTGAGGGGGAAGCCATGATTGTGTGCAAGAGTGTTGCAAGAGTGCTTGACATATAGGGTGTAGGTGGTCCCCTACCTGCCAATCAAAACAGACAGTACTGGGGATGATGGGCCAATGGTTTGACTTGATGCCAAGGAGTGTGTTTGTTTGTTAGGAATTAACCCTGCTCACTCCTGCGCTGGGTTCTGTTTCTTGGTCATGAAATGATGTGGTGTAACCTAAAGAACTGTACTGTACTGCCCTTTGCACTGTCGGTTGGGTTTTCCTGTTGTTAATTTACAAGTGGCTTTGATTTTGCTGCGGATCAAGAAAAGCTGAGGATCATCTACTAAAATAGCAAATAAGTAAATCAGATAAAACTGTGTTTCAGGGAAGGGGTGCTCTCCTCTGGTGCAGAGTCCAGTGCATGGTTAGGCAAACTAAGGCCCGGGGACTGGATCCAGCCCAATCGCCTTCTAAATCCAGCCCGCGGATAGCTTGGGAATCAGCATGTTTTTACATGAGTAGAATGTGTGCTTTTATTTAAAATGCAGCTCTGGGTTATTTGTGGGGCCTGCCTGGTGTTTTTACATGAGTAGAATGTGTGCTTTTATTTAAAATGTACCAGTATCTCTGGGTTATTTGTGGGGCATAGGAATTCGTTTTTGGGTTTTTTTCCAAAATATAGTCTGGGCCCCCACAAGGTCTGAGGGACAGTGGACCAGCCCCCTGCTGAAAAAGTTTGCTGACCTCTGGTCCAGTGCAACATGGCCTAAATCAGCTCCTTGCAATATCTTTTCTTCCACACATTTCAAAGACGAGGCAAAGCAAGGAAGGTGATTTGATGTCCTGCATGAGCTGAAACCCAAAACCAGATGCTGGACAGAAAGCCTTTGGCATGGCCAAGTTGGAAGCTTTGTCTCTGGCACCAGATGTTTAGTGTCTGGTTTGCTTGTGAATATGGAAATTACGCTTGATTATAACGACTGATGGGTAAGGATACACCTATCCCCTGAGGTTTTTATTTTATCATAATCATTTATAGGCAACATATATACATAATTATGTTTTGAATGGTATTGCTTCAGTGGTGTGTTTGCTGCCTTGGGCTCCATTAGCAGGAAGGGTGGGATGTAAATAGACTAGATAAACAAGCAAATCTAAGTAACTATTATGTCATGTGGCAGTGAATTGTTGTTGATATCTGTCTGTCTCAAGAGACAATGGAGTGCGCTTCCAGCAGTCAGGTCAAACCACTGTGTTAGCAGCACCAAGCTGAAATCCCTTGGGCAATGTGTATGGAGGTCCTGGGCTGCCCAGATGAGAACCCCCCTCTCGGCCTTATTGATGTGGTCCAAAGAGAGCCAAGCAATATATTTGGGTGCCAGCTTGTCTGCAGGAGTTGCCGGAAGGAGGCGTACAAGCCGCCATCTAACCATCTTAGGGACTCCACTCCGGATTTGTGTAGGCTTCACCCCATAGCTTTTTCTTCTCCCAAATATGTTCCACAAAGCAGCGGAGGTTTAGGATCAGAGTTTTCCTTCTCCTAGATGGGCTTACCTTCCCAGGTGAGTTCCATAAGTTAATTACACCTTGCAGGAAGAAGTTCTTATATTTATCCATCTCGGCTCTACTGCCATTCAGTTTCATTTGGCGACCCTGGGTTCTACTCCCAAGTCAGCCTCACCACACCTTCTTTAAAAAACAAAAACATTCTTTAACCCTTTCGAGTCCATTTGCATGGGTGTAGAATCTCTCCGTCTAAGCCTGCCTAGTGTCTTAGCAAGCTATGTCTCCATAACTGCCACCACCAATGCCATCTTATTGCCTGTGTGCAGGGGTGGGGGGGGGTGGGGACCTCCTTTCTCCCCCACCCTTTATCAGCTGGAGAAATGCAGGGGAGGCAAAGGGTTGTGGAAAGAAAGAGAGCTCTTTCACCCTCAGAACCGGCAAATTATCCAAGGTTCTGGTGTTTGGCAAAGACGTGAGCACTTTTGAAGGCTTTTGTCTCTGGGCGACAGCAGCCGGCCGGCTGCCTCTGTGAAGAAGTGCTTGAGTCACTGTGAACTCACTGAAAGATTTCCCCGCAGGCAAGGACACTCTCTCTCTCCCCGGCTGAGCAAATTAAAGGACCGTGATGCCTCTGATTAAATATATATTTCAAGAAATGAATAGCTGAAAAGGCTGGCAGCTGGCTGTCAGGCAGCATAAGAATGAGAGGCTCCCGTAGCCTTTGAGCAGCGCAGAGGGCGTCCTCCGAGATCCTCTGCCAAACCTGAGGAATGAGGTTTTCCAGCATGGAACTCCTAGGCTGAAAGGGCTGGAGACCCTGAGCAGCAGGCGAAATGGAGCTGCAGAGGCAGTTGGGGAAGGTCCAATGCTCAGTTCTGCTTTGCATGCAGAACATCCTCAGCCTCTCCAAATAAAGGCCGCTGCCCAAGACTCTAGAGAGTTGCTACCAGTGTAGACAACAGGCCTGATTCAGCTGGTTATTCTTAGGTTCTCTGCTTAGGCATGGGGAACCTGGGACCCTCCACATGCCATTGGACTGCTACTCCCATCACCTCCAACCACTGGGTATCCCTTGCCCTCTTAAAAAAATCAGAAAGGAGGGGGAAATAGTGGGCGGGGGGAGGTAATGAGCTGGATTAGCTTTTCAGCTGGAGAGAATTTTGGCAATGCCAGGGATTGAATCTCAGGCCTTCTTGAGTGCGAAGCAGGTGACATCCTGGGCCAATAAGACTTTTCTCCAGGCTTTGGGTACCAGGTTTCATGAAACATGAAAAGAGCTTCCGCGGTTCAGTTGGTTGCATTGATTCAGGAAACTCTGACTCGGAAGAGCTTGCAGCTGGGCATCAGAGATATTTCTGAGATGAAGAGCCCTGGGAATGCTGACTGCGATGGGTGTGTGCTTTCCAGGTACGTGGGTGGGCTGCTTGGCAGAGTGTTATTGGGATGCATCAGCATTGACGGTTTGAGTACATCAATGTACCTATGGATATCTGCTAGGGAAGCAGGGAAAGAGAGAGAGCGAGGGCTTCTGCGTCTGGCAAGAAGAGTCCTTAGAGTCTTGGATAATTTATCTCACCACCACCACCATAGAGCAATAGCACAGCTTCTGCCTTGCAAGCAGAAGATCCTTGGTTCAGTCCCCAATGACACATCCAGGTAGGGTTGGGAGAGACTCTTTCTTAAAATCCTGGGAAGCCACTGCCAGTCTATGGACCAGTGGTTTGACTCCCACCCTTAGGGATGTGGTGGGAGAGAGTTAAGTTTGGTTCGCATTTAAATGAAGACCTACCTAAATCACAGTTGAGGAAACAATAGATGGATTGGAACGCAGCAGTTCTTCAAAATTTACCCTTTGCAATGCAGTTCTCCAACTCAAACTTATGTGCGTGCTAGGGGGAAGTGTGTAAAAATCCACACGTTAGTAAGAAAATAATGTACAAAACTGTGTGGTGTTAGGGGAAGTTGATTGGGGGAAAATGTGATTATTTGCCAAAGAATGCTTACCAATATGCACACTAAAATACTGATGAGTAAAGTATGTGGGTGCATAAATCTCTCTTTCCCTTTCCTTCCTTCCCATGGAGTCTTCTGTCTGACATTTTGAAAGCTGTTGCTCATTTTGAGTCCAATGCCTAGATCTCCTCTATTCCAATTTTGCTGGCACCAGGCATCTCTTTCTGTTATGGGTGAATTTGTTTAATTAGGAATAACTTGGGCATGTTTGTAGACTGGGATAATGACTTAAAAAAAATCAGTTAACTGCTTGGGTTTTCGGGGACTTATTTGATCTGTCATTTTGATTTATTGCTGTTGCTATTATATTTAGCATTTATTGTACTGCAGGGACAGACAAGCTGCTCTTCCCCAGATGTTGGATTCCAGTTCCAGTCAGCCCCAGCTGGTCAGGGTAATGGAACTGCAGTCCAGCAACATCTGGAGAGGACTAGGTTGACTACCCATGATCCAGTGCTTTAGCATGCTCTTGTAAAAATATCAAAATAAAAATTAATAACAATCCTGTAAGGGAGACTAATGCTGTTGTCCTGTATTACATTGCAGTGGGGAGGCAGTTCTCATAAGAGTGTCAGAGCCAAGATTCAAACCAGGGACTTGTGATTGCATTTAAATCAGTATTTCCCAAACTTGGGTCTCAAGCTGTTTTTGGACTACAAATCCCTAGCTAGCAGAACAGTTTTCAGGGATGATGGGAATTGTAGTCCACAAACAGCTGGAGACTCAAGTTTGGGAAACCCAGCTAACAAAATTACTGCAGACTTGACTGAACCTGGAGGAAAGTTGCCTTTCTGAGACCTGTGAAGGAAGAGTTCAGTTTTCCTGTCCTTTGTGTGTGTTAAAGATCTACTGTCATTCCAAGCTCTCTTAATTAGAGGATGCAAGTGAAGCCAACTCTTTGATTCTTATTCGGGAGGAGAAAGCTGAACTATTTATTAGTAGTAGCAGTAGTAATTTTTTATATTTGTTAGGATTCTTTTCTCTCAGCAACTTACATTAAAACCAGTTAAGAAGATCCAATAACATAAAAAACAAAAACAAAAGAACAGCTGTGCAGTTAAAAAAAGAGGGGTCGTACAGATCCCACCCCTCAAAGATATTCCGCAATGCTACTCTTCAAGATTAAGCACACAAATTAAGCGTACAACATTAAGGGCCCAAAAGGCCCACTGCAGGGTTTCAGGGTTGATCTAAAGTGATGTGCACCTGTCTCCACCATTACAACCTACGGTAGGAATCTGAAAACATTCCTATTTACCCAGACATTTGGTGGCTTAAAAAAGGTTGTTCCAGTCAAGGCTAAGTTCACTGGATGGAAGAAGGTTTTAACTGCTTTGAGAATATGCTTTAACTGCAACTGAATTTAGACGACGACAACAACAACAACAACAACCTGAGTCACAACAGCAACACTATTGATACATGGTAGGGGAAAAAATTAAGGTACAGGTCCCCAAATGCATGTTGGGGTTTGAGATGGGTTCAGATCTAGAAAGGTTAAGGAGTACTGGGGTATACAGCACAGACCTAAATGGACCACTGACCTCAGAGGTGCCAACTTGAATAAAATATGGGAGGGCAGGTAAGCCCCGCCCCACATAATCGATCACATGACACAGTGCATGCACACAATTTGAATGGCAATACCCATCAACTTTGAGGGGGTCCGGTGCCCTCATATATTTTATTGGGGGGGAGCTCTCAAAGCCCCTAAAAGTTGGCTCCTATGAATGGCCGTACTGGGCGTCCTATCTGATCTCCCCTGAGATGAAAGGCAGGAAATAAATCTTGTAAATAAAATTAACAAACAGTCTGGTAAGTGAGATGATATAGTGGGGATTTGGGGTGGAAATGACTCGGTTCATCTTGGGAATCGTGATATGGAGAAATGGGAAAGCTGAATGTAGTCAGCTGTGTACCCAGGAAAGCTGATTTCAGCAAATTTAAAGAAATACTGGATCCCATGGGTGGAATTACTCAAAGGGAGGGAGTCAGAGATGGGTGTGAGTTTCTTTGAAGGCACAATTGCAAAGCTTTGCAAAGCACAAAAAATAGGGAGGTGGCTAAATTCGGGGGGGGGCATGTACCCCTCCAGATAAGGTTGGACTCCAGCTCCCATTGTCTCTGACCACTGACTATTTGTGTTGGGGGGTCAATGGGAATTTGAGTCCAACAACACATGGAGAACCACAGATGTTCTGCCCCTGAATTAAATTAATTAAATGCGGAGCATTTTCTTCACTGGGTGCCATTGCCATTCTAAGAGAACAAAGCAGAAGTTCGTGGTGAGTTCCGGCACCTCTTATTCTAGAAAAATAGCACTGCAGGTAACTAACATAAGGAGAGCAAAGGAACCTGAATTATACTAGGTCAGGCCCTTGGTCCATCTTGCTCAGTATTGTCTACCAGTACTCTGAGTGCCATCAACTCTCCAGGGTCTGATACAGGGAAGCGCCTTTCCCATCATGAGATTGCTTTTAACAGGAAGTGCCGGATGTTGAACTTGGGAACTTCTGCATGCAAAACTGATGCTCTCATTAGAATATAAGACTCTGCTGGATCAGGCCAGTGGCCCAGCTAGCCCAGTGCCCTGTTCCTACAGTAGCCACCCTGTGGGAAACTCAAGCAGGACCCGAGCAATACAGCACTTCCCCGCCAGCAGTTGAGCTAGGACCTCCCCTACACCCCTCACAAGCTCACCTGATCTTCCAAATAATTGCGGTGCCTTTGTCCCTTAAAAGGCAGCGGGTGACTGTGTTTGTGTGCGTGCAGCTGTGTGAGAACGCCAAATGTTCCCTGGCTCCAGAGTCGCCAGGGGCCTGTCCGCTGAGTCATCCAGGTGCCAAAGTCCCTACTGAAGCATAATGGGAAATTCTTGCTGAGTTGCTGCGTTTGGTGCTGATTGGGAGCAGACCAAAAAGCTCTGCTGGAGCAGCTCAGCTAGTGCAATTTGCTAGTGCAGAACGGGAAGAATTGGCCTTGCAGCATTAATGCTCCGGTTGTCAGCATCCTCAGGGGTGGGGCAGGGGAGCTTCTGCACTTCCCACTTCCCAAAGTAGTGTACAGTCATACCTCGGTTTAAGTACACCTCGGTTTGAGTACTTTCAGTTTAAGTACTCCGCGGACCTGTCTGGAACGGATTAATCCACTTTCCATTACTTTCAGTGGGAAAGTTCGCTTCAGGTTAAGTACGCTTCAGGTTAAGTACAGACTTCTGGAACCAATTGTGTGCTTAAACCGAGGTACCACTGTATCTCTCTCACTTCCCCCACCTACCAGGTAAAAAGTAGCACAGCCATGTTTGGCAGATGGACAGTAAGAACATAAGAAGAGCCTGCTGGATCAGTCCAAAGGGGGCCTATCTAGTTCTGCTTCCTCTTCTCACAGTAGCTGACCGGATGCCCCAATGGGAAACCCACAAGCAGAACCCGAGAGCCAGAACACTCTCCCTGTGTCTTCCAACAAATGTTATTCAGAAGCAGTTCTGGCCCACCCATGAGGCAAGGTGAGGGGGCAGCAGAATCCACAGGGGCAGCAGATCTGGTCTCCAAGGAATGCATCGTCTGATGCTGATGCCACTGCTGTGGCATGCTCCTTAGAGACCAGATCTGCCATCTCCTCAGCAGGCCCCACCCCAATGCCACCTCTATAGCGGCCTTTTGGTGAATAAGAGGCACTGCTGGTCTCCTCCCACCCTCGTTCCCGATGTAGATCTTTATTCCCCGCCTTGTTTCTGATGTCGATCTTCACTCGCCCCATCTTCCCTGGAATGGGGACACCATTTTGTGGTTCGCCTTAGGCACCAAAATGTCTTGGGCTGGCCCTGTTCAGAATCATCACAGCCTCCGACTGGAGGCAGAGCATAGCCATCCCGGCTAGTAGCCATCAACAGCTCGCTCTCTCCTGCATAGATTTGCTTAAACTCTTTTAAAGCCATCCAAAGTTGGTGGCCATCGCAACCTCCTGCGGTGAGTGAGTTCCATAGGTGAACGTGAAGAAATGCTTTATTTTATCTGTCCTGAATCTTCTGACATTCAGCTTCATTAGATGTCCACAAGTGCTAGTATGGAGAAAAGCCTCTCTGTAGCCACTTTCTCCATGCCATTCATAATTTTATAAACTTCTATCAGAAGAACGTAAATCCACAAGAAGAGCATGCTGGATCAGACCAGTGGCCCATCTTGTCCATTATCATATTCTCTCTAGGACCACCCAGATGCCCCACAATGGGAAAACCAGAAGGCAGGACCCAGACTCAAAAGCAATCTTCCCTCCTGCGGTCATGTCAGCTTACTTACCTTATCTCTAAATGAAGAAGTCCCAGACATTTGTACAGTGCTGTTCAGAAGCCTCCTAATTTTAGTACACAGACTGACCCACAAGATGAACAGTAGGATTATAACCCTTCAGACGCAGCAGCTTCTTTTGGAACATACACTCCTCTGTACAGTAATAGGAAGAAAACTTTTTCTAGGTGGGAGGAGGGGGCAAGGAAAAAGCCACACAACACTTTTCAACTCAGCACCTGTCATTGTCCTGCTTCGCATGCCATGTTACACCATAGCTAACACGTGGCCATGGTTTAATGGGAACAATTAGCATGTTTGTGCAGGCTGCTCAAAAGGCCACCCCGCTTTGCTCATTCCCCAACCCTGGTCTTGCCAGGAGCAACAAAACACAAACGTGGGCTTGTCGTGTTCACCCCAAAGTGGGCCCCAGGGGAATGATCCTTTTTCTTAGCTGGGATGGACGGTTGGGTGACAAAGGGTGTGTGTGTGTGTGTGTGTGTAGATAGAGAGAGAAAGAGACAGAGATCTTGACTTTTGCGTGTTTAGACTATAAACCCTAGAGGTTTTATTACAACCAACAGTGTATATAAGTTCTGTTAAAATAAATTTGAAAAGGTAAAAGCTGTATCCACTGCTTCACCCACTTTGACCTGTTAACTGCACCCACCACTGACATTTCCCCCCAGGAGGCAGTGATGGCCACCAAATTGGATGGCTTTAAAAGAGGACTGGGCAAATTCACGGAGGAGAGGGCTACCCATGGCTACTAGCAACAATGGCTATACTCTACCTCCGCAGTTGGAGGCAGTAATGCCAGTTGCTGGAAACCACAGGAGGGAGAGAGTGCTCTTGTGCACATGTTCTGCTCCCTGGTTTCCCACTGGTTGGACAGTGTGAAAACATGATGCTGGACTAGATGGGCCATTGGCCTGATCCAGCAGGCTCTTCTTAAGCGCCACCCCCTCTTCCATTCCCCACAACAGAATGTGACTTTTGGTCTGAAAAAGGCTCCCCTCTGCTGGACATAGCCAATGACAGAGATGTGGCAACAGAACCTGATTTTTCTTCCCTGCCTCTCAGGATTTGGCGGAGAGGCTTGACAACCTTGTGAGCAGCCGGCAGACTGCAGAGCGTTAAATGCACCCTCTTGCATCTTGGGAATTCCCCAAGGTGGCATGAGCTAAGGGTGTTGCTGAGCAACAGGTGCCCACAGGGACTTTCAAGACGGTCCAGTGTGTATTGTGCCGGCTAGCAGGGATCCCAGCTTCCCAAGAGGTGTCAGGCAGGTCATGGCTTAGGCATCCATTTGGGCAAACGGCAAAGCAATGATAAAAAGGTAAAGGGACCCCGGACTGACTCTGGGGTTGTGTTGCTCATCTCGCATTATTGGCGGAGGGAGCCGGCGTACAGCTTCCAGGTCATGTGGCCAGCATGATAAAGCCGCTTTTGGCGAATCAGAGCAGCACATGGAAATGCTGTTTACCTTCCCGCTGTAGTGGTACCTATTTATCTACTTGCTTTCGAACTGCTAGGTTGGCAGGATCTGGGACCGAGCAATGGGAGCTCACCCCGTCGCGGGGATTCAAACCACCAACCTTCAGATCGTCAAGCCCTAGGCTCTGTGGTTTAACCCACAGCGCCAGCCAGTAGCAATGGTAGCTATCGGTATTTCCCTTATCCAGCTTCTATGTTCTCCTTATCTTATGTCTTGGAATTCTTCACTTTGATCAAAAGACAAGCAGAGAGAGTATGAGTTGGTGACTCTGGTGGTGGGGCAAATCTCCACTTGGTGACTTCTAGGCCCTTGCCTAGTTATCTTCATCAATATCCCCTCCAGGCCACCAAAAAGGACTCCCACATTCTCTGAGCTTCTAACCTCTTTATGTAAACACTCGGCTTGGAAGATTTCACCGTCCATCAATATAATTGCTCTCCGCTACCCCCAGCAGAGAGAGCTGGCCCACAATGAAGCTGCTACACCTCTTGCCTTGAAGTCAAGAGCAATTTAATTACTTGGCCCTTTTTTCTCTTCCAAACCACTTGGAGGAACCGTTGGGCAGTGGCAAAGGAAGTGGAAGGCAATTAGCAGGGAGCAGATGGGTCTCACATGTCGAAAGGTCTCTTGAGGTAGAGAGCAGTGTTGGCACCAGGCCATTTTGCCTCTTTGCTTGAAGGCTGGTGTAGTGTCAGAGCTGGTGAAAGGGGGTTGTAGCATCAAGGGCACATGAGGTGAGGCAAGATGTCCCCAGAAGATAGGAGTGAGCCTGGTGAAGAATGCAGCGGAAAGGGCATTGTTCTCCTCAGACGCTGGTTGCTGGTGGATCAGAACAGAAGAAGAGCCTGCTGGATCAGGCCAATGGCCCATTGAGTCCAGCATCCTGTTCTCACAGTGGCTGACCAGATGCCCCAACAAGTATTCAGGCACAAGAGGACTCCCCCCTCCTGCAGTTTGCATCAAATAGTACTCCGGTCATGGAGACAGAGCATAGCCATCATGGCTGGTAGCCACTGATATGCTCCATGAATTTGTCCAATCCTCCTTTAAAGCCATCCAAGTTGGTAACCATCACTTCCTCCTGTAGGAGGGAGTTCCCCAGTTTAACTATGCGCTGCTCGAAGAAGTCCTTTTATCTGTCTTGAACCTTCCAACATTCAGCTTCATTGGATGTCCCCAAGTTCCAGTGCTATGGTATGAGAGAGGGAGAAAAACTTTCCCCTATCAACTTCTTACATGCCTCATATAATTTTAGGAACTTCTATCATGTCACCTTTTACCCTTTCTGTAAACTAAAAAGTCCTATATGCATGCTGAGCAATGTTTTCCTCCAAACAGGATAGTCACTCACATCGTGGAAAGGTCAGAAGGGGTTGGGCATTCCAGCTCCTTTGCTAAACCCCTTAGGGAATGGACTTAGCTCTACAGTTCCAGGTTCAAACACAGCTAGGGCTGGGGGAGAATCCCTCCCTGAAACACTGTAAAAAGCCTCTGCAGGTCTGTGTGAGCAATACTGAATTGGGTGCACCAGTTGTCTGGCTGAGAATAACACAGCCTTAGGGCCCAGCAATACAAAAGTGGGATTGTTAAAGAGCAGGCATCCCCAAACTTCGGCCCGCCAGATGTTTTGGGCTACAATTCCCATCTTCCCTGACCACTGGTCCTGTTAGCTAGGGATCATGGGAGTTGTAGGCCAAAACATCTGGAGGGCCGCAGTTTGAGGGCATAGCTGCCAAGTTTTCCCCTTTCTCGCGAGGAAGCCCATTCAACACAAGGGAATTTCCCTTAAAAAAAGGGAGAACTTGGCAGCTATGGTTTGAGGGTGCCTGTTAAAGAGGATTGTGCTTGAAAAGCCAGTTGTCTGGAGGCGAGCAAGTACCACTCTATGATTCTATGATTCTATGGAGGTCTTTAAGCAGAGGCTTGACAGGCATATGTCAAGAATGCTTTGATGGTGTTCCTGCTTGGCAGATGGTGTTTCCTGCTTAGCAGGGGGTTGGACTGGATGGCCCTTGTGGTCTCTTCCAACTCTATGATTCTATGAACCACTGCAGCAGGTAGCACCATCATGATTGATGATGATGAGGTGGCATAGTCCAAACCAGGAATCAAGCATTCAGGTTTGTAGGGATGGAGAGTCCACGAGTGACTCAGTTTGGAACGTAAGGGTTCCATTCAGTGCTAGTTCTACTCAGAGGCGAGTTGCTGGAATTAATGGACCTCGGTTAATTTTTTTTGGGGGGGGGGTCTACCCTGAGTTAGTTGGCTACAGCCCTAAGCAGCTTACATGCAAGACCCAACCCAGAGTCAGGGGCTTTATATGACCAAGTGGATCTCCGTTGGTCCCTGGAGTCACCTGACCTCTGCTAAGCTGCAATGCACCCCACTGGCCATCCACAATGGTGGTGCTAAAGAGCAATGGAGAGTAGCCAATTATATTGTGGATTGACTTCTGCCTGCAGCCTGATTGGCTGCTCCTACAGGCCAATCAGGTAGCAGATTCACTTCTGCCAGCCGCCTGATTGGCTGCTCCAGCAGGCCAATCAGGTTGCGGATTCACTTCCACCTGGAGTTGGATTGGGTAGCTCCCGCTGATTCTGAATCCTATTGTTCTAGGATTCCGCTCAGTACATAACACCAGAGCAAGCCAAGAGCTCTGCTACTACAGTGGTGCCTCACTAGACGAATTTAATTCGTTCCACGGGTCTATTCTTATAACGAAAAATTTGTCTAGCGAATCCCATAGGAATGCATTGAATATATTTTTTTTTAAAAAAAATTGCCCATAGGAACGCATTAATTGAATTTCAATGCATTCCTATGGGAAACCGCGATTCGCTAGACGAATTTTTCGTAAAATGAATTTGTCTAGCGAGGCAACCTCCGCTAGAAAAATCCTTTCTTTAAGCGAAAAGTTTGTCTTACGGGGCGTTTGTTAAGCGAGGCACCACTGTACCGTGTCACTGAAAGTACCAGGAAAAGACCTGCTAGACTGGAAGGGAAGGTTAATTTGGGCTGCAATCTTTTTCCTACACATGGCAGTAAATCTCTTGGAGCATGGCGGAACTTACCTCTGAGTAAACAAGTATAAGGATTTCCCTGCATGGGTGACTTTTGCCCAAGGAATTTTATCTTTGTGGATACAAAACATCCTGATCTGCACCTCTTGGGCTAATGTGCAGACCAGAGTTTAGATACCCAGCAGATTTCATGCTTCTGTTAATTGCCATCAGCAGCTTAAATGTAGCAAAATATGGATTTTGCATGTCTTTTAAAAGGGAAACATGCATTTAAATGTGTGTTTTTTTAAAAAAGAACTACACGTTTGCATACATATTTTGAGATTTCTGTTGTTTTTCAAGGAAGGGAAATGCGCGAGTTTTGTTTTCAAGTGTTTTTATGTAATTCAGCCATTTATATGCCACGTAACTGCAGTATGGGAGAAGTAAACAAAATGAAACTAAACAAGAGTTAAAACTGCAAAACTAGAATTCAGTTAAAATGCCTGCTGGTGTGTGTGTGTGTGTGTGTGTGTGTGTGTGTGTGTGTTCCGTAAGTGCTAGAGGTTCAACAGGGCAAGAGTCTGTTTGACCTCAGCTTCAAGGGGGTGCCATAAAACTGGGCCCACAATACTGAACCCAGCACAGCTCCTGGTTGATACGAACCATGCATCCAAGCCATGGGGGACCACTAATTGTGACTCCCCTGAAGACCTCACTGATCAAGCAGTGATATAAGGGATCAAGAGGTCTTTGAGGTATCCTGGACCCACGTTGTTTGAATAAATAAATACTAAGCACCTTGAACCTGGTGTTTTTTCCATCTCCTGTAGGTTGATCCAACACCTTGCATGCAGGAGATTTCAGGTATAAGCTCTGCCCAAGACCCTGGAGAAGCCCTCTGAGGCTGAGCTGACAGTTCTGGCAAGTTAAGCCAGTTGGACTAATTTGGACTTTGCCAAAAGTCAGTGGCTAGCCTGGAGATTTTTCTTAGCTAAATCTGCCTCATCAGTACATTTAATCCCATTGTCCCTTGGCCTGTCCCCAGAGCATAGCTGCCAAGTTTTCCCTTTTCTCCCGAGGAAGCCTATTCAGCATAAGGGAAAATCCCTTTAAAAAAAGGGATAACTTGGCAGCTATGCCCCAGAGGATGGAGCCAACAGTGTCCTCTCTCCCTTCTGCTCCCACATCCTCCGGATCTTCTTCACCCTGAGATAAATCTGAACTTTTGGGAGCAGCTAATTGCCGCCGCCACCCCGCCTGCCCACCCAGCTCCCCATCACCTGACCATTGCGACACCTGTCTCGCAGCGGCATGGGGCGGTGGGGGTGGTGAAGGCTCCCCTTTGCCGTGTTCCGGTGCCCACACAATTAATCAGCAGACGCCTCCGGAGCAAACCATCTCCACATTTAGCCGCAATCCGGGAGGAGTAGTGTGTCAGGAGTGGGGGGGGGCAGAATTTACAAAAACAGCATCAGCTGCCAATGCGATGGCTGGCAGAGGAGATTCCTGCTGACTCAGGCTTTGAAGGTACAAACGAGGCTGTTGCGGCAGTGTGTGTGTGTGTGAGAGAGAGAGCAGGGAAGGGAGGGGGCTGGATCTCTCTTGCCCACGCACTGCCAAATGGATTTCGGCTCGCCTCTCTCTCTCTCTCTCTGCCCATGCTAAATAAATAAATAAGTTGCCTGTCTAGAACCTGGAAGGGAATGGGGTAGAAAGAGAACATCTTACTCTGTTCTTTTTTTTGCCCTGCCCCCCTCCCCAATTGCTCGTCCATCCAGCCGTCTGGCTTATTTCATTTTTTCCCCACCATGCCTGCTTCCTAGATCCATCGCCCGCGTCTCCTTTTACTTTGCCTCTTGCTTTTTTCTTGACTGCCGGTCTAGAAAAGAAGCGACAACATCTAAGGTAGGTGCTCCCCCCTATTCCCTTTGACTTCTGTGGTGACCTCTCTCCCTCCCCTGTTTTGGAAGCTCTCTCCTCCGCCCGCCTCCCCAATTTCCTTTCTTTGCCGCAGGCGTCGATTTCTCCTTGAGCTCCCTTCTCTCTCCGGCAGATGCAGGGCGACAGGAAGCCGGTGTGTGCCCGGGTGCTTTTGCTGGGCTCTTGGGAAATCCTATGCATGTTTCATCAGAAGAGTGTGTGTCCCGTTGGGTTCAAGGGAACTTGCTCCCCTGGAAGCATGTATAGAGGGCTGCAGCCTCTGGGGGCTTCTAGGAAGCAACCAAACAGGCAGAGGTGGTTGGCCTCTTTGAAAGACAAAAGGCAGAACCCAATAGTGGACTTGGCTTATTTTAGACTCTGGGGCTTAATTGATTTGGGGGGAGGGTAGCGGTTTTGCTCTTTAACGTGTTTTCTTTTGCTTTCTCCAAAACATGCACTTGTGGACGACACATACACAACCGTGCTCATTCCCTTGAGTGCCCCCGTAAAGTCCTTCCCCCTTGGCACCGTCAATAGCAGTTATTAACTCATTTCCCCATTATTATCTGCAGTCTATGTTCCTTGCAGCATCAAACCCCACATTCCGATGTGCCCACAGGCAGAAGAAATCTCCCCTTCGTTGCAGCTCATACGGTAGTTTGCGGTTAATTCCCGGACCGTGTGTTTCCAGGTTGACCAGCTAATCGGCATAGCCGTTTCCATGGTATCTGCTAGGAAAGACTAGGCTGCCCCTTTTTCTGGTGCAGGGAAAACAAAGTGGATTCTGTTTTGTTTGTTTTTGTGTGGAGGTTTTTTTTTTTAAAGGAAGGGGACGTTTTAGCACAGATTCTCCTCTACCCTTTGTCTTCTCTGCTCTCTTGTGGTTTTCCTCCGGTGCTGCCAAATGCTGAGGGTGGAAGTGAAGAAAGGACTGGGTTGAAATCAATCGGTGGGGGGAGGTGGGGGGGGACGCAGCTGCCTGAACATCACCTGCAGTGCATCTGGGAGGAGGGTGATCTGTCAGGCACAAGTGTTGCGTCTCTGCCCTGAAATTAATTGCACTTTGGAAGGAAAAGGATAGGATGGGGAACAGCTAGGATTCTGTAGCGCAAGGCAGCGGCGAAGGAAACTGCTGTGCAGGGTTGGTGGCCCTGATTGCGGACGGGCAGCGGACGTCACAGTGCGCCACTTTGAGAGAGGCTGCTGGCAGAGCACTTGGTGGGACCAGTTTAGGGTGCAGGCAGGGCTGTGGGGAGCTGCGGGGGGTTACTGCGCCAACAAAAGCAGGAAAAGAGCAATTTCCAGTTTTGGACTGTGGAATTCGCATGTTGCCATAGATCTGCTAAGGTTTGCCTGCTTCATTTCAGTACCCAACTTTAGTTTTGAGCGCTGTTGGCTGTTTTAATCACAGCACAATATGAAAGGTAGGAAAGTCCTTTCTACAGTGTAAAAGCATTCCTCTGTCTAGCTTAGTCCTGGCTGCACTGACAGGCAGTGGCTCTCCAGGTTTTCGGATGGGGCTTTCCTGGTGCTACCTAGAGCTAGCTGCCAGGAACTCAACCTGGGACTTTCTAAATTCTGTTTGATGAGTGGTGTGTATCCCTTTGTTTGCCTTTTGCTAACTGGAGGGGTTCTGAAAAGGGGCTAGAGGAGGCTGCTAGATAGATCAGTGCTCTGAGCTCCGTGTGAACTTCCTTCTGTAAGCTGCAGTTGTTGCCAACACTCTGGCCACAGTCAAGGAGCGATGACTTCCTGATGTGCCCATGGGGAGAAAGCAGCTTTTCTTCCCACTTATTAAAATTCATGCTTCTGTAATTCCCAGCTTCTGCTAGATATTTTTGGCTTGGCTTGACGTCCCACCATTTCTCAGCTCAGAGAAAATGAGTTTGCGATGGAACATCGGTGCACGCAAGAGAAATTTCTGCCTAGTGACATTTCAATTACACAGTTAGCCTCTTAGCCGGGAGGATGGGGTAATTCTGTCGGGTACCAGTAGAAAGATAACAATTTCCCCACCAGCCCTCTTATATTCAAGAGCAAAAGCAACCGTGAGGATAAAATAAGGAGCTGTAGGGAGGAGAGAGTGTCCTAATTATTCAATGGCATTTTAGAGACATGAAGAACATAAGTGAACATAACATAAAAAGAGCTTACTGGATCAGGCCAATGGCCCATCTAGTCCAGCATCCTGTTCTCTCACTGGCCAACCAGTTTCCCCCAGTGGGAAACCCATAAGCAGGATTCAAGCACAAGAGCCCTCTCCCCTCCTGTGGTTTCCAGCAACTGGTATTCAGAAGCATTGTTGCCTCCAGTTGTGTAGGAAGAGCATAGCCATCATGGCTACTACTGTTCACCAAGTGGGTGACCATCACTGCCTCTTGTGGCAGCGAGTTCCATTGTTTAAACTAGGTGCTGCGTCGAGGACTTAACCTTTGTCTGTCTTGAATCTTCCAACATTCAGGTCCACAAGTTCTAGTCTTATGGGAGAGGGAGGAAAATCTTTTGTCTGTCTGCTTTCTCCATGCCAGGCATAATTCTATAAACTTCCAACATGTGTCCTCTCTTACTTATCTTTTCTATAAGCCAATGGATTTGGGTGTAAGTGTCTTCTTGCAACTCTAACCACCGTTAAGAAACTACACTTCCCATGATTCTTCAGTGGAAGCCATAGCTTTTTCAAGTGGTGAGATATTGCTTTCAATATTTAGGGCAAATGGGGCCAAAGTTTATACTATTGTTGAGCTGATATCTTTACCCTGTCTTTTGTGGCATGACAGCACCCTAGAGATCTATCATGTCCCTCCTTCTCTTCTCCAGGAAAGATTAACATGCCCAGCTCTTTCACAGGACTAATGAGCAGCAGTGGTGTAAAAAGGCATCTCCCATGCTAGGGATCTTTAGGGAACGAATTGAAAAATAAAGCTGCCAATATATTAAAGCTTTTTTTTTTTTTACAAATCTCTAGTGCGACTGCATTTGGACTACTGTGCACAGCTCCGGTCATGTCACCTCAAAAAGGGTATTGTAGATTTGGAAAAGGTTCAGAAAAAGGCAACCGAAATGATCTAGGGAGCGGGGAGAGAGCATAATCGTAGAATTGTTGGAAGGGACCCCTGGGGGTCATTTAGTCCAACTCCCTGTAACTGAGGAATCTCAGCTAAAGTAGAAGTTTGTAGAACTTTGCATGGGATGGATAAAACGGAAGATTCAGGGCACAGCAAAGGAAAGGCCTTCTTCACACAGTGCAGAGTTCAGCTGTGGAACTCACTCCCACAGGAGGCAACGGTGGGCACCAACGTGGATGGCTTTTTTTATTTAAAAAATTGATTTTTAAATTCAGGTAACAAAACATGCCCATACAGGGAAAACAGAGCTTTGTGGTTGTACACAAAAGAAAGAAAACTTGGTTGGCTTTAAAAGAGGTTTGGACAAATTCCTTGAGGAGAGGGCTATCGATGGCTATTAGCCATGATGATGATTTTCTGCCTCCACTGTCCAAGGCAACAATGCTTCTGAATACCAGTTGCTGGAAACTGCAAGAGAGGAGAGGGGTCTTGTTCTCGGGTCCTGGTTGCAAGTTTCCCACTGGGGCTTCTGGTTGGCCACTTTGAGAACAGGATGCTGGACTAGATGGGCCATTGGCCTGATCCATCAAGCTGTTCTGATTTTCTTATTTCCCTCCTTGTCCTGCCTGACCGACCGCCGCTCCCCCCCCCCATCCCCACTCAAAGAACACACAGTATATTTGTCAATATCATTCTTAAAATACGGTGCCTAGAGCTGGGCACAACCCTCCAGATCGCAGTCTGACAAGCTCAGAACAGAGTGGAATTATTACTCCTTGTGAGCTGGACACTCCTGCTTCTGTTAATGCAGCGAAGATTGCATTAGCTTGCTTAGCAGTAGCATCACACTGCTGGCTCCCATTCAGCTGGCAAGTAAAAGATTCTGATACCTTTGTTAAGTTTCCTCCCGTGAGCGAGGAATTGCATTAAGTATTCACATCCTGTGTAGGAAGTAAACCCAAAAAAAAGTCAGGATGGTGTTAGATTGGATGCTGACTTTTCTCCATGCCAGCCTCCTCCGCGCTAGGGTCAGTATATAAAAATGGCTAGCAGTGAGCATGCTTTTGTTTCCATATTTGTTGCCTTGGGAAACTCTGCTGGGATAGGACCCTTGGCAGAAGGAATTTATATACAAGCTACTGAATCTTAGAGGCGGTTAACGTTTGGGACAGGGGCAAGACCCATGCAGAGGCAGGAGGGCAGCTGGGTACATTTGCTTTGACCTCGGAGGGCTAAGCCAGCTGTTTCTCCCTTGAAAAGTACCCCAAACACCATCCCAATCTCTGCCAAGCAGGGTCTGTGCTCCTTTGAAGAATTGAAGACACGGCGGAGGCTGTTGTAGCTTTAAGAAAATACGATTTAGTCACCTATTTACACCTGAATTTAGATAGAGGGAGTCCAGATCTTACAGCATGGTCATCTCAAAAGCGTCTCGTTCTCCACAGCAGGGCAGCACCGGAGTCCAAGGCATCTCCCCCAAGTTTCGGGCTGTGAAAGAACTTTTAGCAGTCAAGAGTAGATCAAATAGACTGATATTAGACAGCTTTAAGTTTTGGGGGTCAGTCTGGATGGTGCCTGTGGGTCCCTTCCAAACCTGTGACCCTGCGTAGGTGAGAGTAGAATCTATAAGAGCAAACCAGCCCAACCAGACCCTGGCCAGTTCAGTACTGCTATTTACATTAGAAAGATGTTGATCTGTTGCCATGGAGATACTGGGGGTGTGTAACTCTCCTCACCTAATGGGAAGTGACATCACCTTGTAAGGTGAAGAACAATTGCCAGATGTTCCATGTGTGATTTTTGGCTGATGCTGGAAGATGAAGGGTAGGCCTTGCTCTGTACTGGACCCAAAGAACTGTGACTTGGTGCTTCCCTGGAAACTGAAGGAGAAAGCGAAGCCGGTTGGAGGTATTAACGCTGTGGGCCCATCCCTCCAATGCTCGGCTTCGATATATGTGCAAATAAAACCATTTATCCTAAAGACACCACAGTCTCCACCAACCTTCACTCCAAGGGAAACAAACCCTGAGTAAGCGCAAGCACCTCCAGAAACACTCACCACTTGGAGATTGGGGTTTGTGCAACAATATGTTCCTATCCTGGAGTGAACTCAGGAGGCACACCATCTCTGTGAGCCTCTTTTTCCATGACGCCTTTCAACCCAGAGCCTCTCCGCCGCTCCCTCTCCTTGGCCTAAAGACCCCTCTCTATGAGGGAGCTGTAGCCGTGCTGAATTTCTTTGGCAGAAGCTTTTAACCTGATGAAACTGAAGCTGGCCGTAATTGCCTTAAAATCAGGATGCTGAGAAACTTGAAGCTCCCAGATCAGCAGGGGCAAACTTTACCCACCATTCATACTTAATGTGCAGGAAACTAATGACTGGTTGCAAACTGCTTTGATTCCTCGCCCACCCACCCCCTTTTCTGAACAGTGGCATCTAATTGTTTTCATAAATAAATAATAAACACAGGCCCTCCAAGTGTCCCTATTTTCCAAGGGCAGTCCTGGATTTACAGAAGCCGTCCTGGTTTCTGATTTGATCCTGGATAGTCCCGCGTTTCCTTAGGACATCCCTATTTTCATCAGAGAAAGCTTGGAGGGTATGGAGTTATGCGACCCCCCCGAGCCAAGGAGATAAGTAACTATCCAACCTTTAGAAGACACCTGAAGGCAGCCTTGTATAGTTTTATTATATTTTTATATATGTCGGATGGGCAGGGTAATGAGAAAATAAATGTGTTGGGGGGGTTATTGGCTGGTTCTTGTTTTTATTTCTATTACATATTTTGTGTTTTATGTTGTGATTTGATGTTGTGAACTGCCCTGAGACCTGTGGAGATAGGGCAGTACACAAATAATAATAATAATAATAATAATAATAATAATAATAATAATAATAATAATAATATAGCATTTGAAAATTAGCAGGGGGCAGATAAAATTTGGGTGAAATTCTCATGGACAGAGTGTGTGTGTTTTTGTGTAGATACAGCGTAGTTTACTTTCCAGGTGGCAAAGCAAGTGGTATTCAGAAGCATTGCAGCATCCAACCATAGAGGGAGAACATAGCCATTGTAGAGACTAGCCATTGACTTTATCCAGTCCTCTTTTCAAGGCATCCACGTTGGTGGCCATCTCTGTGCCATAGTTTTAATATGCACTGCGTGAAGAATTCCTTTCTTTTATCTGTCCTGAAACTTCCAACAGGCTCTGCTCTGCCTCCAGAGCTGGAGACAGCAATGCTTCTAAATACCAGTTGCTGGAAACCACAGGAGGGGAAAGGGCTCTTGTGTTCGAATCCTGCTTGTGGGCTTCCCACAGGCATCTGATCGGCCACTGTGAGAACAGGAGGCTGGACTAGATGGGACGCTGGCCTGATCCAGCAGACTCCCCTTGCATTCTTAAAAGGTCCCCTGTGCGGTTTACTAATAAATTGATACAAACAAAACTTAAAACCATGAAGTGTGGCTCCTCCAGATGTGGGTGGTTGTTGTTTTTCGGAGGGAGTATATTCTGCCACCATTCATGAATGCAATACTAGCAGTAGATTTATACTGGACCAACCATAAGTCATTCTTCTTTAATAGTTGCTCTGTGATGCTGTAAGCGCATTATTGCCATCTCGAAGGGCACCTCTCGTCCTGTACAACTAAATTCAGGACAATAAACAAACCAGAGCATTCATGTTGTAAAAAAAAAAGTTACAGGATTATTTTGGCAGGGTGGTATATGGCATGCAAAGATTGGAAACGGAGCAGCGTTTTTGCCCTGAAACTTTTAACAGGTGCAAATGGTTTCGAAAGCAGGATACCATCATGAATGCACAATAAAAAAGAAGTCTGTAAAAAAAAGAAATCTTACAAAGTTATAAAAAACAATATTTAGAATGAAACCAGAATGACTCATCTGCTGAGTTGGAGTTTCAAAGTGTGAAGGAGCCTCTGAAAGTGCAGAATTTGGAAGCTGCTGCTCAGTCATCTATTGCATACTCATGTGCCTCCTGTAAGACACTAGCAGAGCCAGGCGGTTTTGCTGCCAGGGGGCTCCACCCCAAGTATATGAAACCCAAAACCAGCCAAGTAATTTTGGGCCCTGAGACAAAGTACAATAATAATCCCCCATTGTAGTCATCACACACCCATATTACAGGTTCAAGGATTCTTCTGAGATAGAGTAGAATAATAGAACCGTATAATTGCTGTGTAGGCAGGAACCTCCAAAGGTCATCTAGCCCAACCCTCTGCAATGCAGGAATCACAGCTAAAGAATCCCTGACAGATGCCCATCCAACCTCTGTTTAACAGCCTCCAGTGAAGGAGGGCCCATCACCTTCCGAGGAAGTCAGTTCCCCTGTCAAACCACTCTTCCCATCAGAAAGTGCCTCCTTATATTAGTCATAATCTCCTTTTTTTTGTAATTTGAATCCACCGGTTCAGGACGTACCCTCCAGAGCAGCGGAAAACAACCTCCCCTATGACAGCCTTTCCGATATTTGAAGGTGGCCATCATATCACCTCTCAGTCTTCTTTTCTCCAGGCTGAACATTCCCAGCTTCTTCAACCATTCCTCACAAGGCTTAGCTTCCAAACCCTTCATCATTCTGGTCACCTTCCTCTGCACACGTTCCAGTTTACAACAGAATCACTTACTACAGAATCACTTACAATGCAATGTAGTCTGCTGTTCGTATTGCTGCTCAGAAGCTGCTTTCGCTTCCCAGAAGGAAAAAAAAAACATCACACCTCCCTGTTACAGCCTAAAAACCCAATCTATTTAAATTGCCCAGCACCCCTCAGGTGGGTCAAACCAAACACTAGGTCATGATGCACACACCTCATGCTCTGTTGACTTGCGCTTAGACTGGTTTACCCTTGGCATATTCAAAAACTTCTTTATTAAAAAAGGCACCCATGAAGTTATCCCCAAGTCCATTCAGTTATACACCAAAGTGTTTATTTTGTGTGTGTGTGTGTGTGTGTGTGTGTGTGTGTGTGTGCGCGCGCGCTTATAATGTCCTAAAACATCCCAGTTACTTGAAATTCATTTCCATTTCAGAGTCCAGTTTCCAATAAGTCACTCTCATCATCGTTCCTTTCCTTTTCACCTGCTGCCTGGTTAATTATAATGTTTTGGGGGGGGGGCGTTTATGTGTTGTTGAAAGCTCATACCTATGACAAAGTTACAGGTAGGTAGCCGTGTTGGTCTGAGTCGAAGCAAAATAAAAAAATTCTTTCAGTAGCACCTTAAAGACCAACTAAGTTTTTATTTTGGTATGAGCTTTCGTGTGCATGCACACTTCTTCAGAATACACTGAATACTTCTTCAGAATACTTCTTCAGAATACACTGTATCTTAGGAAGTGTGCATGCACACGAAAGCTCATACCAAAATAAAATCTTAGTTGGTCTTTAAGGTGCTACTGAAAGAATTTTTCTATTTTACCTATGACAAAGTTAGTTGGTCTCTAAGGGGCTACTGGAAGGATTTATTTATTTTGTGTTGTTGATTGACAGTGGGTTGTTATACCCGAAAAATCTTCTGTCAATTCAATTCCTGCTTGGTGGTTGATTTTCGTAACGGTGTGTCTTTGACCCATGTTGTAACATGATATGTAGGTGCTGTTGGTCTGATACCATTTGCGTCTCCAGTTGAACTTAAAGGGGCATGTTAGTAGCTAAGGGCATGGATGGTAGCCTCCTTGGGGGGGGGCATGCTTTCAGAAGCTTTAGGAGCACGGTCGCCCTCTTAAAGCGGGCAGTGGCTTTTCAGGATTTATGGCAGAGGGAAATCCCAACCCTTCCTGGAGATGCCAGGGATTGAACCCGGGGCCTTCTGCGTGCAAAGCACCTGCTCTACCACTGAGCTATGGTCCTTCTTTAAGTTCACCTGGGTTCTAAATCAGTACTGTATACACTAACGGGCAAGGTTTCAGAGAAGTGCCTTTGTCGGTTCCGGTTTCCGCCTGCAGGAATGGCGGACCTGTTTTCCATCCCTCTGACCTTCGTAAGGAATTTGGCGGTTGCTAGGGGAGTAAATGGCAACCCCCTACCCTCTCCGGGGGTTACGGAGAGGGGCCGCTGGCCCGCGATGCCCCCAGACCCACTCCGACTGTTTATGGAGTGGGGGGAGCTTGGGCTGAAGCACTTACGAGGGCCAGGACTCCCGGACGCTAATCTGCATGGCGGGGATTTCCATGATTAAAGAAGATAATTAGGCTTAAATCTATGGACATACTTCAGAAGGAGGGGCAGAAGCGCTGTTTACTGCCGAGAAATCTATGCTGCTGAGGGTGAGGAGTTAAAGGCTGTATTTCATCTGGAAGAAGGATTGATGGGGACAGAGCGATAAGGGAAGCGAGTCTTTCTTTTTTATTTTTTTTCATATGAGTTACTTCGTACCTTCCCAGACGTGATGTCCTGGCTTGTTTGGAGTGAAAGAGAAGCAAAAGACTGTGTGAGTTGAACTTTATAAACTGTTGTTATTGAGTATATTTTTTGAAGATGAGGAGTTGCTGACGAGAAAAGCCCCCCTCTAGTTGGATGGGAGGAGTGCCTGGACGCGTTCGGAGGATTTATGAGTTGTGACGCACTTTGAATTGGAGCAGCGACCTGAAGCTAAGTTCAGCTATAGGGCAAGGAGATCCATTAATTTACCAAGAGTCTATGCATGGTGTGAGGTCTGGTTCTTCTGCCTGGAAAAGCTGTAAATTTTATAAAGATCGTTAATCTATGAGAGAAAACGAAAGTGATTTGAGTTTTTTAAAGATGGCGCTGCTTCGTGTTGAGAGTCGACGCAATAGGGACGCTCCAGACCAAGAAGATTTATGGGGAGGCTGGACTGATTAACTCACACAGGAGAAAGAACATTTGTGAAACTTTGTTTGACATTTATCTCAGCAGCTGGGAAATAATCGGTTGAAAGAGGAAAACATCTATGTGACTGTAAGGGAAAGATCTGGATTATTATGAACTCGGAGAGACGATTTGAACTTTAGAAAAAAGACGGCAGTGGACGGTTGCGAGGAATCCCCAATTTCTTGAAGCATGGGAACCCAAAAAAAAAAAATTCTAGATGATTTGGCATAACATTCGGTTTGATTGATATATATGTGTATAATTTGAAATAATGAATGTGATATAATTGGTTTTAATTGGAAAATTATTAAAAGTATATTTAAAAAAAAGAAAAGAAAAGTGCCTTTGTCAGCCATTCTTGGAGATGCAGAGGATTGAACTTGGGACCTTCTGCATGCAAAGCATAAGACGAGCCTGCTGGAACAGGCCAAAGGGGACCCATCTAGTCCAGCATCGTCTTCTCACAGTGGCCATTCCAACCAGATGCCTGTGGGAAACCGGCAAGCGGGATTTGAGCTCAAGAGCATACTCTCCTCCTGAGGTTTCTAGCAACTGGTATTTGTAAGCACTGCTGCTTCTGACCATGGAGGCAGAGCATAGCCATTGTGGTTAGCAGCCATGGATAATAGCCCTCTCCTCCATGAATATGCCTGGCCCTCTTTTACAGCTGTCTAAGTAGGTGGTCATCCCAGCCTCCTGTGGCAGTGAGTTCCGCAGTTTAACTCTGTGCTGTGTGATGAAGTCCTTTCTTTTATCTGTCCTAAACCTTCCAACACTCCGCTTCGTTGGATGTCCATGAGTTGCAATGTTGTGAGAGTGGGAGGAAAAACTGCCCTTCCTCCAATTTCAACCAAGTGTGGTCACACCATAGATCTGCATAACAGCATTATCTGCCACTGTGCTGCCACATCCTTTTCTCCTGCTTTGCTTTCTGGAACCTCTCATGTCTGTCTCAATCCC
The DNA here is from genome assembly GCF_963506605.1 of Zootoca vivipara. Lineage (NCBI taxonomy): Eukaryota > Metazoa > Chordata > Lepidosauria > Squamata > Lacertidae > Zootoca > Zootoca vivipara. The sequence continues at coordinate 73,427,735 of NC_083281.1, forward strand.
AGAAGAAAGCACTTCCCTTTCACAACTGCAGGGAAAAAAATGGGTGGTTAGCTAATTCTCCTGCCTCTGTATTATGGCTGCTGCAAACTTAGCTCCACAATTTCTCCTTTCGTTTTATAGACTGCTTATTCAGGCTTGTTGGGGAGCTCCTTCCTTTCCATTTCTGCCCCCATCCTCTTCCCCTAACTGTATGTTTGAAAAGTAAAATGTAATGCAATAAAACATCACGCCCGATCCAAATAAATAAACCTTCTGGTGTGTTACGGGGAAATGTGAGCCAGGAATCTCAGCTCTACCGCCGACTCACTGGGTGGGTTTAGAGAAGCCTACAGGACCGCCTCTCCCAGTATGACCCACAGAGGACATTAAGGTCCACAAATAATAACATATTGGAGATCCCAAGTCACAAGGTGGTTAGACTGGCCTCGACCAGGGCCAGGGCCTTCTCAGTACTGGCCCCGACCTGGTGGAACGCTCTGTCCCAGGAGACTAGGGCCCTGCGGGATTTGTCATCTTTTCGTGGGGCCTGCAAGACAGAGCTGTTCCGTTTGGCCTTCGGACTGACGCAGTCTGACCCCATGGTTACCCTCCCCTAAAGTTTTATTTCATAATGGTTTTATCTTATTCGTAGATTTGTAATTTTAAAATTGTATTTTAAAATTGTATTAATCTACGTTTTAACTGAATTGTTTCTTTTATACTTGTGTTGATATTATTTGTTGTTAGCCGCCCTGAGCCCGGTCTTGACTGGGAAGGGCGGGGTATAAATAAAAATTATTATTATCATTATCATTCTCTTATCCGTTCAACTTCCACACAGGAATTGAATCATGCTCGCCTACCTTTTGAGGCTGTTGTGAAGCTTGCAGAGATAATGTATGTTAAGTGTTTGGGAGTATTATTATTATTATTATATTTAAAAAAATTCTTCTAGCAACCCATCATCTCCCCTAGGGACAAAACAGCAAAAGTGGTTTCTCAGGGGCAGGTAACCAAAAACCACCACCACCATCATTTATTTATTTAAATAATACTGTTATTACCGTTTACCTGAAAATCCCCAGGAGGTTGGAGAATATGTAAAAACAGAGTTGGGACAGCAGAAGGGATGATGTCCCTGGCAATACAAAAAAAAGGCATTCAGCAGTATATAGGTACATTAATTATTTCAAAATAATTGGAGAGGGTGAGTGTCGGCATAGATCCCGTGTATAAATTTGCTTGCAGAAATTCGAAGCTGTGCGTTGCTGCTACTAAAGATTGGCTTGCAGACCCGTTTTTCGTTTTCTCTGAGCTACATGAGCCGGTGAAGAAGACGTGAGATTTTTTGTGTTGTTTTGCTTTTGCTTTTGTCCTGTGATCTCACCTTGGCTCAACCCAGGATCCTTGAAGCAGGAGGAGGCAGGAGTCTCTCTCCGCCTGTCACCCAACCCCGTTGCTCAGGGTTCTGTTTTCTGTCCTCGTTTCAGCAATGTCTTATTTTAGAGACAGAGGCTCCTGGCTGTCTCAGGAGGAGAGAGCGGGGAGAATTTGTGATGAGCGGAGTCTTAGCGGAGAACACAATTCCAACAGGCCAGGAGGGAGGCCCAGTTTTGGAGGGTGGCAAGGTCAAGGGTACGCTGGCACTCAACCTCCAAACATTCCTGGTTGAAGCCAATGGCTCATCAAGTCCAGCAGCCAATGATAGCCCCATCCTCCTCAATAAATTTCCCCAATCCTCTTTTAAAACCATCCAAGTTGTTGCCAATCACTGCCTCCTGCAGGAGGGAGTTCCATAGCTTAACTCTATGCTTTATGTCGCCTCTTACTCTTCTTTTCTCTAAACGAAAAAGCCCTAAATCAGGCATAGGCAAACTCGGTCCTCCAGATGTTTTGGGACTACAACTCCCATCACCCCTAGCTTACAGATGATGGGAGCTGTAGTCCCAAAACAGCTGGAGGGCCGAGTTTGCCCGTGCCTCTCCTAAATGCTGCAACTTTTCCTTACAGATGCCTCAGTCCATCCCCTCCATCATTTTGGTTACCCTTTACTGAACCTTTTTTCCAACTCTACAATATCCTTATTGGGCTTTGTGTCAGCTAAAAAGAAAGCCCGCTTAAGTCAGACAGGCTGCAATACCTCCTCCATCCAGCCACCTCGATGGCGCTCAAGAGCAGTTAAGGGACCAGCAGCTCCCTCTTGTGGCCATTTACGGTGGTGATATGGTAGGTGAAGCACTGGAGTTCAGCCATCAGATTTCCTGATTTGATGTTCCTGGTACCTTAAATCTGTTACAATCCTTAAATGGTTTTCTGCTTTAATTCTGTTCCCTGACATGCCTCCACCCACCCACACAACCTCCCACCCCTTTCATGCTTTTCATACTGCTGCTTGCCTGGTTCATTTATTCTCAATCGCTGCACTGTTTTTAGCAATAACGGGGAATTGAGTTACGTGGAGGGTTTTTGGAGGTTCTTTTTAAATGGAAACATTTCTACAGAATGAGGTGTGAGCCTTTTTCATAAGTTGCTAAAAATACACGAGGCTTGCAAAATCTGAACGAAAAAGAGAACAAACACAGAAAGAGAAGCGTCGACCGCTGATTGCTAAATCAGCATTGGTGTAAGCGCATCAAAGAATGAAAAAATAAAACAAAAACAAGCAAGGTCTTCTTTTAAGTGAAGCTGGATCTTGTGGAATAGCTATTTCCTGCACTGAGAATTATTATTTTTTAAAGTGACAAACAGCCTTTCAATGTTGCTAGTCCTCTTCACGATCTACACAGATGGTTCTGGCACAACTTCCCCACTTCATCCACTGGGCTAAATTAACCATAAAGTTAAGTAATTAGCAGCCGAAATCTCCTGCTGAACAAACCTGCCTACCCCTTTGCACTTTTCTGCAAGTCAATCTGGCTGTTACGCAGATGGAGGCTTTAGAATTATGAGAAAAAATCTTGCTTCAGACTGCCAGAAGAGTGTATGCAAACAATGACTTTTGTGTCATTCTTCCATTAAAAAAACAACAAACACCTTGCATGTAGAAACCTAGCACTTCTGGGAGAAAGGCGTAGTGTTACTCTTGTCTCGAGGCACTGGCTTATGATGTACAGGGAGTTGGTTTGTTTTTGTCCTGAACCACAGGATACCTGGCAGCTAGTCTCGCTGGTGTGCCCTGTTCCACGACAGATGCTAGCATGTAGTCTGGAAGGCTAACAGCTCTAAAGTCCAGTGAGACCAGGTTCCTGCCTCTGCAGCCGACCCAAGGGCCAGGGTGCGTGGAGATTAGTCCTGCACAAGCACAGTCCTGAAGAGCTCCCTGGACCATCCAAGCCATGGTCCAACCAACGTGGGAAATTGAACAGACACAGCAGCTTCAGCTCTGCTTCCCTTGTGTACTTTGCCTGCTGATGGCAGCATCTGGGCTTGACGACACAGGTGACCCTCACCTGTCCTGAGCCTACTGCAGCTGAGGAATCACACCCCTCCTCCCAGAGTTAACAAGCCCCACCTGGCCAGCTAGGGAGCTGGGCTGGGTGCCTTTGCCTGCCTCAGCCTTCTAGAGCACCCCTCCTGCTGCTCCCTATGCTTCAGAGCCTGCCATGTTTGGGGAGAAAGGAGCTCCTCTGGCTCAGGTGATGGGTCCTGCTGCTCTGGTTCCTGTGCACTGACGCCCATCCCATCCCCTCTCCATCCTCCATCACCCCATGAATACTTCCTACACACCAACCTCTCCTTCATCCCCAGCTAGGGTTGCCAGACTCAATAGAGGACAGGACTTCTGTGCCTTTAATTGCCCTGCTCTCTTTTGAGTCTGGAAACCTTAAAGAGAAACCAGCAGACCCTTTGTTTAATTTCCAAGCAAAGGCTCTGCTGGTTTCTCTTTAAGGTTTCCAAACTCAAGAGAGAGCAGGGCAATTAAAGGCACAGAAGCCCTGTCTTCTATTGAGTCTGGCAACCCTATCCCCAGCTTGTCCCAGTCACGGCTACACTCCTCGTTGGGATCCTCTTCCTCTTCCCTGCCAGTTCAAGACAGTTTTATGCAGTGGATCTTATGGTGAAAGTGAGACCTGTTTTGTGTGTGGCACCCATCTTCATGAGGAGGACAGCCTGGAAGCAAGGGGAAGATAATGGCAATTCTTGGCCTTTGATGTGTAAGCTGATGGGCTGGTATATGCATTGCCTAACTCTGTTCTTCCTCTCTCTTTCTCTTCCCTGCTTCCTTTAGTGGGTGTTGAAAAAACTTGAACTGGAACCGGGAGGCTGGGCTCCATGTATCCGGAATCCACCACGGACTCTCCGGCTAGATTCTCGAACAGGCAGACGGGCTCCCCAGGCATGATCTACAGGTGAGCTTCAGACACGTTTTCCTACTTTCCCGGGCCAGATAAAGGCAACAAGGAAGCCACAATTTTGCAGGATAAGACATGGTACTGAATGCAGATTCTATCAGTTTTCTGATGGTTTCCACTTTGTGTTTTTTTTTGGGGGGGGGCAGGTTTCTAGCCCATATGAAGAGTGTGTGATTGCTGTTTTCTGAAATTTCAGAAGTCGCAGGGGAGGCTGAGTAAGGTCTCTGACGCTTTGGGGGGAAAAGAGCCCCTTTCCACCTCTCCATGAGTAAAGTTTGGATTCCTCAAGTGCATCGTTTTATATTTAGTGTGGAATGAATGTGACCCTGCTGTAGATTGTAACCCCAGTGCTAAGTACTCCAATGCAAAAGTCAATACTAGCTTCTTCTTTTAACTCATAAACTAGGCACATTATGAGTGGTCAGTATATGCTTCCCCGCAAGTTCAGAAAGATAGTCAAAACTACTTCTGGGTCTAAAGATACAATACTTAGAGCTTTCTTCTTCTTCTAAATAACCTTAAGAACTTTAATCCAAAATGTTGTCCTCCCAGAACAAGGACACCATATATGTAGGAAAATCTCCACTGGTTCTTAATGTCATTCCATTGATTTGTGAACTTCTCCCCATCAAAGTTAGCAACCCAGCTCTAATTCTGACAGTCATTTGCCCCTGGATGTGAATTAAGGGCAGCACACCAGCTTTCTCTTTAGTCATGGTGAAGCATTTGATAATGCCACTGCCAAACGTTGACATGAATGGAAGGCTATTGTTCCACAAGATCCTTCATTTCGAACAAAATTGCTCCAGTAAATGTGCACGTTGAACCGAATCATCTTGGATGGCATGCAAACTTTTGAGTAACATAGGGTCCTAGGTCAGTGGGAATGTTGAGACCTTGCAAACCATGGTTTGCAAACTTGGAACCAGACTTGGAAATGTATTGTTAAAAGTCTGGAGGTGGGGGCAGTGTGGATGATACCTATGGATCCCTTCCAAAGCTGTGATCCTGTTACTGTGCCGTTAGAATCTACAAGAGGAAGCTGGTGACCCACTCAGATCGGTGCCTTTGTTCAGGTAATAGCCTTGGCTGGCCGGTTAAGTACTTCCATTTACGTGTCCAAAGAGGTTACCATAGAGATAAACAGGGGGGCCTTTTCCCACATCACCTGGCTGGATGTCCCATCACCCTAGGATGGGTAACAAGAGACCAAGGTGGGAGGGAGGCGTTAGGCTGATGCTGGACACAGAGGCATGTCTTTTTCTGTGGTGGCACCAAAGCTGTGGCTTGGGGCTTCCCTGGAAACCAATCGGGGAAGCAGGGTTCCCCTATGGAAGCTCTTGTTTCTCAGTTGCCCTGTTTTTGACTCCACTTCTTTCTGCACTCACCACCTGAGATTGCTGGTGGAGGGAGTGGTCATTGTTGACAGAGGTCAAGCTTCTAGCATCTTCAGGAAGCTGAAAGTGCTGTGTACTGTCTGAAATGTTGACGGGGTTTCTGAATACTTCTGGTAGAAGTGAAAGGTGGTACTAAAGGGATTCCCCTGCATCGTGCAATCTTTTGTGGACTTTGGGATCTATTCCCTGCCCCCCACCCCTCTTTTGTTCAATTCCACTCCACATAAGAGGAAAGTTTGTGTGTTGGGGGGAACGCAACATACCAAAATACTTAAAGGGTGGAGCCTCCTTAAAGCTCCTTTGTGTGCATCCTCTCTATGCTCCAAAGATCTTACCATCTGAAGTTTGATGGCAGAGAACAGAAGAGAGAGGAAGGATTGTAGAATTGTAGAGTGGGAAGGGACCCCCATCTAGTCAACCCCTGACAGATGGCCATCCAACCTCTGCTTAAAAACCTCCGACAGAGGAGAGTCCCTGCCTTCTGTGGTCATCTGTTCCACTGCAGAGCAGTTCTTGCCAGCAGAAACTTCTTCCTAAAGCAGTGATGGCTAAACATGGCCCTCCAGCTGCTTTTGGACTATAATTCCCATCATCCCTAGCTAACAGAACCAGTGGTTAGGGAGGCTAGAGGGCCAGGTTTGGCCATCACTGTCCTAAAGTGAGAAGCAAAGCCGACTAGGGGTGAATGCAAGCAGATGTGCTGATAAGATTTACACCTGTGCTGAATTTTTCCTGCACCAAGGTTTGCCCACTTCTCACTTTTTGCTGGCTGTTTTTTGGACAAGAGTTCCTAGTGCTCCCACATCAAAAACCTGGGAGGTGGGTGTGAAAACCCTTCTCTTTGGTTTGCTGTGCAGCTTGTGCCAACTCCCCTTCCTACACAGGCCCCTCCTCCCTGTCCTCAGTGCGGTTAGGTCCAGAGCCCTGTGCAGGTGAGCAACAAACAGGCGCTGGAATGACGATCTCTGCAAACTTTAAAGATTTGCAAAGTCAAATTTACAGGGAAGTGCAAACCTCTTCCACTTGGTGGCGCTGTTGTAACAAAAATGTTAACCAGCAGGACCCTAACGGAGAGAATAAGTAAATACTGTAAGCAATGAATCTTTGACTGGGATCCCAGAGAGGTCTACTTTGTGTTTGTGCACATGCGTTGGTTTCTTTTTACTGTGACTTGTGGATCTTTTCTTCTTTCTCTCCCTTCTGCTTTCGGAAGTGCTCGCTACGGGAGTCCCAAAAGACAGCTCCAATTTTACAGGTAATGGCACCAGCGTTTCTTTTCTCAATGCCCCTGAGTCCAGGTGTCTGTGGACAGGTAGCTGTTGGTTCATTGTGGTTAACTTTGCATCTCTCCCTCATCCACCGCCCAGAGTCACTCTTCCACCTGCTGTGTCGGAGGCAGAAAGGCAACAGGTGTATCTTTCATCACCCCATCTCCATTTTCTTTTTGGAGGGGGAGGGAAATAATGGCCCTCTTTGAATGCCTGCTACCACCCAGTTGTGAAATGCACAGGGAACCTCCCAGGGAAATGATGTTGCAAACTTATTTTTTACAGTATTTTGAGGGGTGTACCAAAATATTCCCCAAATACCTGCTTGTATGGCTCCAAGGATGGAGTAATAATTTTGGAGGGCCTCTTTTGACGCTGTGTCTGCTCATCCTTCAGAGGCAAACTGGCTCCCTCTCTGATTTGTATGCCTGATGGCCTCTTCATTTCAATGTGGAACTGATTATCGGGTTGTTCTTGTTCTTGCCTATTTTTATTATGTATTTTATGTTTTATCTTGTGAGCTTGCCTGAGACCTGTGGGGTATAGGGCAGTATACAAATTTAATAAGTAAATGAAGCAATAAGTAAATAAATAAATTTGTACCAGTGCCAAGGAGTGGGGGTGGGGGTGGTTGGGGTCTTAGTTTCCCCGGGAAAATGCTCGACCAATCAAGTTGGCAGCCATTCTTAAGGAAAACCTGCTTTCAAAGGTGGCAGCTATTTAGAAATGTAAATAGTGTATTGTCTGCTTGGAATGTGTCCAGGTCCTTGAAGGTAGGGTGGCCGGCATCACCCTTTTCACCCAAATGAAGAAAACGTTAGGTTCCAGTTTGCAAACAAATACCGGACGTCCACACACCCCTCCTGAACCCTGGCTTATAGTTTTGCTTCCTCCAGACAAACCACAAGCTAGTAAGCAAAGTTTGCCCCATGGTTTGCAACTCAGGTTTGGCTGAGAGATCTAAAACCACGAGCCCAGATTTGAACAATGTGCTATGTGCTAAGCCAAACCACAACTAAACTCAGTGTAGCACAGGAGCAAAAGCATTCTGCAGGGAGAAAGGTGGCTGTAATCTCTTCTCTGGGAGCCTGGCAGTTTGCTTGTCCACTGCAATGCCATGGTTTAGCTTACCTGAGTGAGGACAAAGTGTGCTGCAAATTTCAAGGGGAAATTGAGTCTGCACATGTAAAGGACTTTGTCTGCTCTGCTGCTGTAGGATAGGGTGACTCTCGTCCAGCACTTTAGGTGTGTTTTAAATCCATAAAGTATGCTTTAAACTGATTATTGATTGATTGGTTTGTTTCAGTTGGCTCAAAGGCCATGCTGCATGATGTGAAATGCGCTTTTACATTTATTGCCCATTTAAAAAATATTTTTTAAAATGGAAATAGCTACCACATGGGGCCTTTGGACAGGATCGGAACTGGTGGGCAAGGGAATTTAAGCCTGATAAACCCTTCCCCTCCTGGAGCTACTATTTGCATTGGGGAAAACTGAGCATGTTGAACGGAACAAGATATTGAATGCCGCCTCTACATTGACCCTTGAGTGTCTTCAACTTGGTGTTAATTTAGATGAATGCCAAGCGATATTGCATGATGCTGAGTCAAATGGACTGTCAAATGATCAGGTTTCTACCTGTCCGGTTTCTTAGAAAAACTTTCTTTCCTGCTGTTTCCTGGCACTTACACTTTTGCTTCCTTGTTTCGTATTTTAAAATAATCTTATTTAATATAGTGTCCCTGTGCCTGAGACTTTACAGAACAACCCCAAACAAGAGTGCAAAGGTCCCTGCACCAAAGACACTGCAATTTAAATATCAGCAGCAACAGGAAGGAGATGGGAAGGCAGGGCTTCACAGTTGAGCAAATGCAATGTGATTAATTATTATATGCAAAAGTGGGCTGCAATGCCCCCAGGGGGTGGTGGGATTACCTGGGGAGCACTAAGAGGGAAAGGGGCAACCATAATAATAATATAATAATAATTTATTATTTATACCCCGCCCATCTGGCTGGGTTTCCCCAGCCACTCTGGGCGGCTTCCAACAGAAAAATGAAATAAAATAATCTATTAAACATTAAAAGCCTCCCTAAACAGGGCTGCCTTCAGATGTCTTCTAAGAATCTGGGAGCTGTATTTCTCTTTGACATCTGATGGGAGGGCGTTCCACAGGGCGGGCGCCACCACCGAGAAGGCCCTCTGCCTGGTTCCCTGCAACTTGGCTTCTCGCAACGAGAACCAAGGGTGCTCTAGGATGTAAATGTCTATCAGACTTTGAAAAGCTGGTATCGCTGGATCAAGTTCACCGGTTCCGGTGAATTAATTAAACTAAATACTGTAGTTCCAACTGGATTTTGAAGAGATGTGCAATGAGTTGTCACTGGTTTGAATTTTACTGTGTTGTTCTCTTCCTTAGTGGGTTGTGCAAACCACTATTTTGAATAATGCTTTTTTTATAGAATAGGGTAGAGGGTGCTGGGACACGGGTGACCATTGAGCCTCTTGGCCTTGCCAATCAGAAGGTTGGTGGTTTGAATCCCCACAACAGAGTGAGCTCCCGTTGCTCTGTCCCAGCTCCTGCCAACCTAGCAGTTCAAAAGCATGTCAATGCGAGTTGATAAATAGGTACTGCTGTGGCGGGAAGGTAAACGGCGTTTCCGTGCGCTCTGGTTTCCGTCACGGTGTTCCGTTGCGCCAGAAGCAATTTAGTCATGCTGGCCATGTGAGCTGGAAAGCTGTCTGTGGACAAACGCCGGCTCCCTCGGCCTGAAAAGTGAGATGAGCGCTGCACCCCCCATAGTCCCCTTTGACTGGACTTAACCGTCCAGGGGTCCTTTACCTTTACCTATGGAACAAAGTGGGCTGTGGCCTCAATAGGTTTTGGGATCGCTAATATACACCATCCATGTGCATTGTTTTTAATAGAGTAACATAAGCACAAAAAGCGGAAGGGGGGGGGTTCCCTGCCCCATGGCAATTACTGTACTGTCTCAGATGACAGCAGCACAGAATCACAGGGGAAGGAATGTTAGCAAATGCATTTTGCACCTCATTGGGCTTTGCTTCAGGTTGGGGGTGAACCCCTTGATCCTGTCAAGGATTAAGGGCTTTAACCAGAGAATGGGGACCCTGCCAGCACGACTGAGGGTAAGGAGTGCTGGGAATTGTAGTGCAACAACCCGGTTCCCTATCCCAGGGTTGGGTGGAAACAGTGGATGTTTGAAGGAAGAATTATAGTTGCCATGTTGGTGTTCTAGGACGGTGCTGGAGGAACAAGGAGACTTAGGTTACTTTGGAGCTACATAAACATTAGAGCAGGCATCCCCAAACTTCGGCCCTCCAGATGTTTTGGACTACAATTCCCATCTTCCCCGACCACTGGTCCCTGTTAGCTAGGGATCATGGGAGTTGTAGGCCAAAACATCTGGAGGGCCGCAGTTTGGGGATGCCTGCATTAGAGCGTCATCCTCCCTTGCTGCATTTCAAGTTGCATCCTACATTGCTGTACAGACTGTAGAGGGAACGACCTGATGACCCTCACCTGCTTTGTTTCCCTGCACCAAATTTCTTACGTCGCCGAAGCTATCGACTGAGCATGTGCAATGGCCTCCTGAAACCGTACACACCTCAGCATAAGTGCAGCTTCTGTTTTTGGATAGGGGAAAACTGGCTTGTGGGATAGCGCATCCAGCAGGAGCATTCATCAAGGAGCCACAGGATGCTTCTGGGTTGGAGCTAGAGTCATATATACTCAGCTTCAAACGCCAGCAGCAGAAGCGTGGCAGAGCAGGAGTAAGTGGTAATGTGTATACACAGCGTTAAGAGAGGAGGCTTTGGGTAAGCTTAGAGCCGTAGAGAGGGGTGGACATCGAAAGCACCCTGCATCAGGCTGTGGCTCTGCCTAGTCCAGTGTTGTTGTCCACCCGCTGATCCTTTCCAGGATTCGAACTTGGGGCCTTCCGCCTAAGACCATCTAAAGAGCCTGTTGTACCAAGGCAACTGAATAGCCCATCTGGTCCAGCATCCTGTTCTCACAGTGGCCAACCAGATACCCCAAGCAGGAAGCCCACAAGCAGGACCTCAGCAACCCTTCCATCTTGTGCTCTGCCAGTAACTGGTATTCAGAAGCATTGCAACCTCTGACAGTAGAGGCAGGTCAGAGCTATCATGGCTAGTAGCCACCAGTAGCCCTCTCACCCATGAATTGGTCGAATCCTCATTTAAAGCCATCCAAGTGGGTGGACGTCACAGCCTCCTGTGGGAGGGAGTTCCACAGTTTAGTTCTGCTCTCTGTGAAGAAGGGATTTCTTTGATCTGTCCTGCATCTTCCAACATCCAGCTTCATTGGATGTCCACAAGTTCCAGTGGTGTGATGAGAGACAGAGAAAACCTTTCCCCTACTCACTTCCTCCATGTCATGCATCATTTTATAAACTTAAGAACTGCATGCAGGGAACATGTCCTTGCTGGCTGTGTCCTTCTGGAACCTGGAAACAATTTTTTGCATCAGGTGAGATCCTTTGTGCATCCCGCCCAGGGCCACCAGACAGCGCTCCAAGCTCTCAGGCAGAGCAAGGGTCTGTTTGCATCATCTCCCACCTTTTAACAGAGTTACCCATGGTTGTTGCTTTAAGTGAGGCAGCAGCATTAGGGGGGGCCTTGCGATAATTGGGCATCCGGAGTCCTCGCCGCCAGCAACCACCCGACGCAACAGCCCACGCGACTCCTCTGGCAAGTCGGGGAGGGGGGCAATGTGCGTCGGTGCTGATGTGTTGGCAAAATCCAGACCAATTAGCTTTTCCCCAGAGCGAGTCTGGGAGGCCGTCCAGTCCCTGTTAATCGGGGAAAATGCATTAAGAGAGGGATAAAAGGCGAAACAGCCTCGTTCTGAGCTTTGAGAGTAGAGCAGCCACTTAGCCTTGGAAATCTCTGCATTAACGGGATCGCTGCTCGGGAATGTGCCACTGGCTGACCTAATGGAGTCTGGCTACCAGGGCACACGACCCCCCACCCCCCGCTCCTCTCCCCGGCGCTGAAAACTCTCCCGCTCACATGGATACCACTTAGTGTTTTGTTTGGGGGTGGGGATCATGAACTGCTCAGCTGGGAAAGTATCTTAAGAGGTGTACACCAAACAGCATAAAACAATGATCACTAATGCACATCTAAGATCAGCAAATATTTAAAAAGCAAATATGCATGTTATTTGCCTAGCAGAAAGTTCTCTCTCTCTCTCTCTGCTTCTTAAAACAATTGTCTTAATTGCATTCAGTATCGTTCCTTTCCTTCCTGATTTCTCTGCTGACCTTTGAGCTGTTTGTGGTGCTAGTTCTGCCCAGGCTCTCAAGTAGAATCCAGGGTGCCCTGTGTACATGGCCCGGCACCTTTTGCAACCAGCAGATTGATTGATTTATTTGCTGCACTTTTAGTGGGGATGGCAGGCACTTCATCTCAGGGCCACGGATTCGAGCCCCACATTGTGTGAAAGTTTCCTGCATTGCAGGGGGTTGAGCTAGATGACCACTGTGGTCCCCTCTATGAATGAACCTGCGACATTCTGCATGCAAAGCAAGGGCTCCACCGTCTGAGCTATGGCACTCCCCTTAAGAACACAGAGAGCTGCTTTATGATTAGAAACACAACAAGGAAGACATTGCTTTAAAAATAAAATAAAAAAGGAGGACAAAAATGGGTAATGCTCATTCCCGCAGAATCTACCACCTTTGCCATTCCCATGCTAGAGAAATGGAAGCCTCTGGGGTTCTCTGTTTGAGGGAGGGGGTATTTTTGATGAATTGGAGGCCGGGTTTCAGCAGAACGCTGCTCTACCACCCCAGAGAGCCTCTGCTAGTTGGTAGATGGACCAATAGCCTGGCTTCACATGAGACATCTTCCTACTTCACTTAAATCAGTGACCTAGTACCTGCATCATGTGTAGAAGGTCCCTGGTTCAATCCTGGCATCTCCAGGTAGTGCCTCTCACCCTATAAATGACTTAATGCAATGAAAATATGGCTGCAGTTTTTGTAGGGGGTGTATGTTACAGGGCTAGGATCTTTTTATTGGGGAGTGGAAAATCTTCTCATGGGAGAGCTTGTCCATTGCTCCTCCAAAATAGCTCCTTGCTTCTTCCCAGGAGAACATACCAATCTTTTATATGATAAAGGAACAGGCTTGCCATTGGGTTTATAAACCATCTTCTTGACCTCTGGTGATGCCCCTATCCTCTATAACCCTTTGTGACATTCAAAATTGGTTTCTAAAATAGGAGGTAAATAACGCCCATCATTATCAACAGTCACTTGAGGACACATAGCTCAACATTTCGACCTAGGCTGTAAATTTGGGTGTGTGGGGGATGAGCCAGGGTGTGCCTTAATCAAGATCTGTACCCGAGGGACCATCTCTCTCTGCCAAAAAGGAAAGGATTGCGGTGCATCTTCTGAGCAAACGGAATACTTTCCAGAAGTCCTGGTTGCCAGCAGGCTTCTGCTGTGACTCCAGGTGGGGTCTGGCCAAGGCAGAAGAGAGAGGGTCCTATTCCTTCCTTTCACCTGGACAGTATGCTTCCGCTGATGCAGCCTAGAATTGCATGTGCTTCACCACACTGTTGACTCATGTTAGCCTTGTGGTCTACCAAGACCCCAGAATCCTTTTCACGTGTCGAGCCAGGTATCCCCCACCCTATATTTGTGCACCTGGTTACCCCTGTCTTAAGTGCAGAACCTTGCATTTGTCCCTGCTGAAATCATTTCGTGCATTTTCTGCTTATGGAATTTGCTGCTCCCCTGCAACAAGAAGGTTGAGTTTGACTAGCGCCAAAGTTTGCTGCTGCTTCTTTTAGCCAAGGTGACCTTCACTCCATACTGTGGTTTGCCAAGGAAAAGGGATCCATCCCATCCTTGGCAAAGCTGCTCCTGACTTCTGGCTCTACCAGGAGCAGGGAGAGAGACCTCTGGCCCATCCTGAGCCATCCATCAACCAGTCTCTCTGCCTCCATCGCCGCCGTGACAGCATCGAGGTCTGGGAGGCACCTTCTCTCTGAACCTGACAGGTTTGCTCCGAGAAGAAGTGAATGATGGACGCCAGTCCTCATCAATCGGCTGCTTTCCCCAAATGCTTTTAGAACAAGAGGATCCTGAATAATTTAGCTCCCGTTTGGTAAAGGGGGAGGTGGGGCGGGGTGGGAGAGAGATCCTTAATAGGGCTTAATGGATCTGCTGCTAAACATCTTTGACTCTGGAGGGACTTGCCTCAGTCCGGGATTGCTCTTGACGGCTGGCGTCGACACTCCCCTAATGAAAGCCCCGCCTGTGTGCTCGTTAAGAGCCCTCCGTGCAAAACCTAACGAGCTAGAACTTTTATTTAATGAGCAGGATTCCGAGAAACCGGGTGAGTTTGGGCGGACACCGGAGCAATCGGGACCAGAGCAAGGGCAAGGCTTGTTGGAGATTTCACTGTTTTGCAGGAGAGAGGCTAGGAATCCTGGGGTCTTGATAGCGAGGAAGCCTTTGTTGGTGGGGGAAAGGGTGGCTGTTTCTTCCTTTAGGGCTTGGACCACCCAGCATCCATTCAGAGAGATGGTTCCCCCAGGAGATTCTCCATCTTTCTCCGCTTGACATCAGGGCATCTTCTCCAGGAAGTTTTGCGGTTATTTAAATTTTGGGGATAGGGATGCAAAACTTTGGTGTTGGGTTTGTTTTGATAAGGATGAGATGCTTGGAAGTTGAGGGCAGATGAGAGATTTCAGCGATGGTTGGATTATTATTTTATTTTATTTTATTTTTTGCATCATACGGTGAGACAGGTTCTAGCAAAGGCAGAGAGGCATGGTGAACTCCAACCGACCTCCATTGTAGATGGGATGGTTCCATTCGCTTTTCCCAGCCTGAAGGTTAAAACACGGAAATGAAGTCCTGAGTTCAGTGGGATTTGCTTGTTAGCAAGCATGTGCAGGATTGAACCCTTACAGAATCAGGTGGCTGTTGTTGTTTCAGGGCAGCGGTGAGTTTTGATTTTAGAAAAGGAAGAAAGCAACCACCAGATACTGGTTTCAAATCATCCTTGAAATGGCTGAGGCTGTAGGTATTCACTCCTAATTCCTTACTGTATTTTATTTTTTAAAGAATAAGAATTCTATGTGGTCCAGGGATATCTCTCTGTGAACATGGTATGTTATTTTCAGATCTGAGGTTGATTTCCCTTGAATTTTCTGTTTGTGCATTTATGTGGCTGTGAGTCATTTTCCTTCCCTTTTTGCATATTATTTTAATTTAATTAATAAACCCTGCTATGCCGCACACTTACCATTCCTGAAGGATTTCCCAGAATGCCCATAAACCTTTGACCGCATATACCAGATTGGTTGCATACCTAGGAGTTGATGTCCTTGAGAGTTTCAAGAAGAATGAGCATAAGGGAATGGCCAGAGTATTAGGCTGGAGAAAGCAAGGTTCTTGAACCCTGCCTGGAGTTGAATCTTATTGGGTGCCCCCTGGAAGCTTAGGGTCTCAACCTAATTGAGCTTTGAAGGTTGCTATGAGGATCATTTTACCACTTTGAGCTTCTTGAAGGAAGGGCTTCCATTGCACTCCCTAATCTCCCTTACGGACTCCTAGAATTGTAGAGTTGAACGTGACCTTTGGTGTCATCTAGTCCAAGCTCCCTGCAATGCAAGAATCACAGCTAAAATTCATCCAGCTTCTGGAAACATCCAAGGAAG
The DNA here is from genome assembly GCF_963506605.1 of Zootoca vivipara. Taxonomy (NCBI): domain Eukaryota; kingdom Metazoa; phylum Chordata; class Lepidosauria; order Squamata; family Lacertidae; genus Zootoca; species Zootoca vivipara. Next base: position 73,443,456 of record NC_083281.1, read on the forward strand.
GAGAACCCACCACTTTCTGCAGTAGTCCATTCCACTATCAAACGGCTCTTTCCACCACTGAATTCTTCCTAAAGATTAGTCGGAATCTCCTTTCTTGTAATTTGAATCCATTGGTTCGGCTCCTAAGAATTAGGAATTTCCCATCTTTATAACAGCCATTTAGATATTTGATGATGGCTTTAGTCTTCTCCAAGCTAAAGATACCCAACTCCATCAACCGTTCCTCCAAAAGCTTGGTTTCCAGAACGTGGTCGCCCTTCTCAGCACACCTTCCACATCTGTGATGCCCAAAACTGGACACAGATAGTCTAGATTAGTCAGTCTAAACATGCACCAACTAGCACATCTTGCTGCATGCCCAGTACACAGGCTCTATACCAGGGGTGAGTAACATTTTTCCTGCTAATGACCACATTCTCTTGGGAATATTCTATAGCAGGCCATACAGAAGCAGTGGGTGGGGCCAGCTTTCCCCTCATTCTTCTGTTCCTTTTTCTTTCTCTTTCTGATACTCACTTTCCCCCTCTCCAGAAGTCTAGAGCTGATTGCTTGCAAAGCACTTTTGAAATTAGGGTAAGGGCTGCATGCAACTCTTAAGGCTGCAGAATACCAACCCTTGTCCAATATGCACTCTGTTCCTCCTAGACGTGTGTGTGTAAATGACCAAGGGGGCAGGCAGAGACCCCACTTGGAATACTGTGTCCAGTTCTGGGCACCACATCTAAGGAGTATATTGGCAGGCTGGAACATGAGCAGGCTGGTATGTTTCACCCTGAGGAGAGGAAACCGGGGGGGGGGGGTGATAGGAGCGCCACCTTAAAATATCTAAAGAGCTGTCACATAGAAGATGGAGAAAGCTTGTTTTCTTGTGGGTAGAACCCAAACCAGTGGATTCAAATGACAAGAAAGGAGATTCCAACTATACCTTAGGAAGAATTTTCTGCACGGAAAAGTTCTTTCTTTTATCTGTCTGGAATCCTTCCGCATTGAGCTTCAATGATCAAAAGGATTTTAGCTAATCAGTTTATCAGCTAATTGTTACAGTCTAGAGCTGCTTTCCCAGCTGGGGGCTGATTTATTTATTCCATTTATATTCCCCCTTTTTCCCCTCCAAGGAGCTCAAGGTGGCACACATGGTTCTCCCCCTGCTCAAAACAACCCTGTGAGGTAGGTTGAGGGGCAGTGACTGACCCAAGGTCTCCTAGTGAGCTTCATGTCCAAGCAAGTCCTGGTCTGTAACTCTTAAGTGCTATAACACATTGACTCTCTGATTTGCCCTGATGGAGCATAGCGCATCGGTGAAGAACACCTGTGGTTGATAGACACCAGCTCCCTTCATCCCTGACAATTGGCCATGCTGGCTGATGGGAGCTGGAGCCCAACACCAACTGGAGGGCCACAGATAGAAGAATAGAATTGTAGAGTTGGAAGGTACCCCCAAAGGTCATCCAGTCCAACCCCCTGAAATGCAGGAACATGACCCCCTCACCCCTGTCTTAGAGGCTGCTTTGATCAGCAAGCCAGACTGTGAGCCACAAATTGGTCCAACATGAGGTGGGGGCATGCCACTTGCAATATCTCCAGCCCTCCCCAGATTGCATTACAGAGGAACTGTGGCTTGAGCAACCTCTTGCCATCCACTCCCCTTGGGACCAAAGAATCAGACTATAGCAAGAAGGCGGGTTCCCTTGCTGATATCAATGATCCCTTTAAAAGCTGCAGTCTCAGCTACTCTAACAGCCTCGAGGGCTGCCTTTATCGTCCTAAACTCGAGGATTTCAGTGCAATTGATTGGAAACGAAATTTCATGGGGATCCTTCATTCCTCTTGAAGCCTAATGGGTATTGATCAAGCCCAGAGCATCCCCTTTTGATGGGGGCCAGGGATGCCCATTGGTGGGTCTTTCCAAGGTTCAGTGTGGCAAATTTTGCACAGTGGCCTCTGGTGCAGCGAAGGGGCTTGGTTATCCCTGAAGAAAGGAATGGGGAAGGAAATGGACAGAAAGGGACATTTCCTTCCAGTCATTGTCCCTTCTCTCTCCCGTTCTCTCCCTCTCTCCCTCCCTCTCTCCCTCCCTCTCCCTCCCTCTCTCTCTCTCTCTCTCTCTCTCTCTCACATACACACACACACACACACACACACAATGTCCACATGCAATGGACTTAACCTCCTACAGTTAAAAATCACCTTAATAATCTTCTATTGGAATCAAAATATTATTCAAACTAATAATAATGTGAATGATTGTGGATCTAAGATGATGATTAAATGAATTTCAGTTACAGAAAATAAAGGGCTGAAAGAACAAAGAAAACGAGGAGGAAAAAGTGTAGAAAATAAAATAAGGAAGAAAGGTATAATACCAAATATAATCAGTTACATTTCCATACATTAATATATAGCTACCGGTATACTACATAACTAATTGTTGTTGTTGTTTAGTCATTTCTGACTCTTCGTAACCCCATGGACCAGAGCATGCCAGGCACTCCTGTCTTCCACTAATACTATAATAATAATTAATAGCAACTAATATTACACTATGATATATTATATTATATAATAATAACTAGTATTATTGTCCAGATGCATTGTCAAATTGACAGTGGATCTAAGTTGCAGGAACCAAGCATGTTGTCTTATACTGAGTCAGATCATTTGGTCCATTTAGTTCAGTACAGTGACCAGCCCCAACTCTCTTTTTTTGCCCAGTTCTCTTTTCAAGCCATCCAAGTCAATGGCCACCCCTGCCTCCTTTGGGAGCGAGTTCTGTAGTTTAACTCTGTGCTGCGTGAAGAAGGATTTCTTTTATCTGTCCTGAGTCTCCTGACATTCAGCTACATTGGGTGTCCACAGATTCCTGTGTTATGAGAGAGGAAGAAAATCTTTCCTCTGTCCACTTTCTCCATGCCATGCATTATTTCATAAACTCCTACCTTGCTGTCTCTTACTCGCGTTTTCTCCAGAGTTCAGAATGCTGCATCCTTTTCTCACAGGAGAGTCACTCCATCCCCTCCTTAATCATTTTGGCTGGCCTTTTCTGAACAGAGCCCCCTTCTCTGTTTCATCTCTCCTCCCTCCAGCCGCAAAAAGCTGCCTCATGCTGAGCCAGACCAATACTCCACCTCGCTTGTTATTGTCTACACCAGTGTTTCCAAAACTCGGGTCTCCATCTGTTTTTGAACTACAATTCCCATCATCCCTGACTACCCGTCCTGCTAGCTAGGGATTATGGGAGTTGTAGTCCAAAAAACAGCTGGAGACCCAAATTTGGGAAACACTGGACACGTGACTGGCTGCAAAGGCTCTCCGTGTTTTAGGCAGGAAATCTTTTCCTACCTGGAGATGCCACTGGAGATTGAACCTAGAACCCTGTGTGTGCAAAGCAGTTGCTCTACCAGGGAGCTAGATTTCAGGGAGCAATTTAGTTGAACCGTGCTCTCATCTGCTTCTAGAAGCAGTAGCTATGGTGGTAAATGGCTCAAGTCCACTATAATCTGAGCAATGGTTACAGGCCCTCCTAGAAAAACCCTGTGCCCTTATGTCTGTTGAGGGCAGATGTTTCCTGGATCAGCACCAGCTGAAGGTCTGAGCCGCCTGGCAGGATCCGCTGCAGCTGAAAAGCTTGGCTTGGGAGAAGGAATGCAGCACCAAGGTTGGTGCAGAGAGATTATGAGATCTTCTTTCTTGAAAATGTAGCCTGCTCAGCTGAGCGAGAAAACATTCATTTACAGCAGGGTTGAGGAACCAGTAGCCTTCCAGGTGTTGCTGGGGCTGGGAAGTGGAGCCCATTAACAGCTGGAGGACCACAGGATCCCCATCGCTGACCTATGAACTTGGGCAAAAGAAAAAGAAAGGCACAAATACAGGATGGGGGACACCTGGCTTGAGAGCAGTACATGTGAAAAGGATCTAGGAGTTTTGGTAGACCACAAACTTGACATGACTCAACAGTGTGATGCAGCAGCTAAAAAAGCCAATGCAATTCTGAGCTGCATCAATAGGAGTATAGCATCTAGATCAAGGGAAGTAATAGTACCACTGTATTCTGCTCTGGTCAGACCTCACCTGGAGTACTGTGTCCAGTTCTTGGCACCACATTTCAAGAAGGATACTGACAAACTGGAATGTGTCCAGAGGAGGGCAACCAAAATGGTCAAAGGCCTGGAAACGATGCCTTATGAGGAACGGCTTAGGGAGCTGGGCATGTTTAGGCTGGAGAAAAGAAGGTTAAGGGGTGATATGATAGCCATGTTCAAATATATAAAAGGATGTCATATAGAAGAGGGTGAAAGGTTGTTTTCTGCTGCTCCAGAGAAGCGGACACGGAGCAATGGATTCAAGCTACAAGAAAGAAGATTCCACCTAAACATTAGGAAGAACTTCCTGACAGTAAGAGCTGTTCGACAGTGGAACTTGCTGCCAAGGAGTGTGGTGGAGTCTCCTTCTTTGGAGGTCTTTAAGCGGAGGCTTGACAGCCATCTGTCAGGAATGCTTTGATGGTGTTTCCTGATTGGCAGGGGGTTGGACTGGATGGCCCTTGTGGTCTCTTCCAACTCTATGATTCTGTGAAACCTGCAGGAAGCAAGCACCTGCAGGGCAGGCAGGATGAGATCCCATGCACGCATCTTCTAAGAAGCTAAGAAGGTCCCCTCTGTTTCACCTCAAACACCTGGTGCTTGGAAGTAGGCTGTCTCTGGCTGTGAAGGTTCATTTTTGTCCTTGGGAGGGAAGATGGACCATGGTCCCTCAAGCACTGGGTGAAGCTTGACCATTTAAGATGCTCCGATAAGTATTAAGCTGGAGTCTGGACTCAGGCTCTGTCATGAAGATACGAATAGCCCTGCCGAGTCAGGCAAGTGGCCCATCTAACAGTATTTGGAATGCCGCCACGCCATAGATTTCTGTAATGGTATTATGATAGTGGTGCTTTTATTTTCAGTTCCTCTCCTAAGAAGGTTCTCTAGCATGGAATTTGCCCTTTTCCCACTGTGTCAACATCATCATTGAGCTATCTGCTATGACCCCAAGGTCTCATTCCTGGTCCATCACCACCCTTTCAGCCCCCTGAGCATGTATGTGAAATTAAGATTCCTTTTTTTTTTTGCCCTGGTTGGAGGGAGATCTGTTGTATAGCAATAAGGTTTGGAGGTTTTCAGGTCCCTGTTTTAATCATTCATACACAGTAACCATCTAAATCATTCATATTTTGTGTTGATGCCATCTACCCATTTCACCCTGAGATCCGTTCCTCATCTTTTCCCCCATTCTGTAGAACAGGCATCCCCAAACTTCGGCCCTCCAGATGTTTTGGACTACAGTTCCCATCTTCCCCGACCACTGGTCCTATTAGCTAGGGATCATGGGAGTTGTAGGCCAAAACATCTGGAGGGCCGCAGTTTGGGGATGCCTGCTGTAGAAGATAGTGCCAAGCTCTTTAGACTCTTTTTGAGGCTCTTCCGTGTTTTATTTTGATTTTCCTGTGCTTCCTTCTCCCTTCTTTCCCTTTTCATTTTTTCCCTCCTGCTCTGTCTCCTTGACTTTTGGCTACAACCCTTTCTCATCCATCCCCCCAAATGGGTCTTTGCTTGCTAAGAACACAGTGGCGATTCCTGTGCGACTCTGGTGTGATGCTGACTGAAGGCAGCAGGCTCTGTGTGAACTTTAAAAAACCCTCTTCTGGTTTCATGGAAGGGTGCATTGTTGGTGTGTTGTTGAACCTGTTGAGGATGGAGCTGGAAATCTTTGGGTCTGAACAACTTCTGTTGGTCAAAGAGTATGCAAGCTTGCCTTGATTTCCCAGTGTATCTCCAGCAAGCATGGTTGGTGGTCAGAAATGATGGGTGTTGCAGTCCAGCAACTTTTCAGCCATGGGAAATGCATTGGCTCGTACACATTACCCTGGAGAGTAGGGGCTGGCATGAGAGCAGTGTCAAATTTACGTATAAGCTAAACAAACTATAGCTTAGGGCCCCACTCTCTTAGGGCCCCCCCAAAAAATTAAAGGAAAAAACCTGGATGCACATTTCCAAAATATAAGATAAAAAAACAAATAAAATAAAACCTACATACAGCAACAGCATAGCTGTAAAGTCCCCCCCCCTTTTTAAAGGAAAATTCCCTTATGCTGAATAGGCTTCCTCGTGAGAAAAGGGAAAACTTGACAGCTATGAGCAACAGTGTTTTGTGTTGTGTAGGCTCCTATGATGTAAGTAATGGGCCCCGCCTGCTAGCCTGCTCCCTAAAATATCATTGGTTTGCTCATTTCTATATATAGGGTGCCTACACTCTGCATGTGCAAATGGCTTTAGATACCTATTAGGTCCATAAATTACCATGTGGCATATATTCAACACAAAAAAAACAGTGACAATTTGTTGTTGACAAAGGACAGCTGGACATATAAAGGGCCCCATTACCTTCAGTAGCTTAGGACCTCATCAAACCTAAATCCGGCCCTGCATGGGAGGCAGGTCCAAATTTTGAAAACCAAGGCCTAGCAATCGTAGTCGCCAACTCTTTAACCTCCCCTGGCTCTTCTGCCTTTAACAGCTGCTGTTTCAGTAGCAGGTGACCATATTTGACCCCCCCTGTCATTATTAAAGCAAAAAGCAGGCCAGGGTTTTATGATAGTTTTTCTGGTCACGTTGGCAGTGCTGATGATTGTTCCTCCGTTGCTAATCAAGAGTCAGAACCCTTTGGCTAAGATGTGTAGAAAAGGCAGTTCCCAACATTCTTTGTCATGCTTCAGAGTGACCAACGAACAGATCTTGGGGACAATGTACTACATAGGAAGCTGCCTTAAACAGAGTGAGACCAATTGGTCCATCTAGCTCAGTGTTGTCTACACTGACTCGCAGCGGTTCTCCAGGATTTAAGTTGGGGTCTCTCCTAGGCTTAAATCCTGGAGAACCGCTGCGAGTCAGTGTAGACAACACTGAGCTAGATGGACCAATTGGATTTAAGTTGGAGTCTCTCCTAGGCTTGAGGGACCCAGGTGGCGCTGTGGTTAAACCACTGAGCCTAGGGCTTGCTGATCAGAAGGTCGACGTTTCGAATCCCTGTGATGGGGTGAGCTCCCGTTGCTTGGTCCCAGCTCCTGCCAACCTAGCAGTTCGAAAGCACATCAAAATGCAAGTAGATAAATAGGAACCGCTTCAGCGGGAAGGTAAACGGCGTTTCCATGTGCTGCTCTGGCTTGCCAGAAGCGGCTTTGTCATGCTGGCCACATGACCTGGAAGCTATACGCTGGCTCCCTCGGCCAATAATGCAAGATGAGCGCGCAACCCCAGAGTCGGTCACGACTGGACCTAATGGTCAGGGGTCCCTTTACCTTTACCTCTCCTAGGCTTAGATGGAGATGCCAGGGATTGAACTGCAATCTACAAGGGGTTGTCCATTGCTAGAGATGTACTGTCAAATGATAGCTTAGGGCAGCCTCCCCCAACCTCCAGCTGTTGGACTCCAACTCCCATCACTCCTTGCAGTGAGCATCGCCAGGGATAACAGGAGCTGTTCTCCTGCAACATCTGGAGTGCCACAGATGTCCCCTACCATACCTGCAGCAAAGTTCCAGCAGCCCTGGTGCATTTAACTCCATTCCTATTTGTACGGGGCCCGGAGTTGGTTCATTTCCCTTCCCACCTGATAATGGAACCCAGTTTAGTTCTGCAGCATGCATACTCTGTGGCCAACAGAGCAGGCTGGCTTAGTCAAAGCAATGTGAATTGGAGCCCAGCTAGGGGAGACAATTGCAGTGTCGGTGGCAGGCTGATTTCGCCGCTTTGGATAGGAAGCGAGTTTGGTTCACCTGAGCACGATTCCCTTTAACGCCTGGGAAATTCACAGATCCCCCCGTCAGGCAGCATCATGCTGTCCATGACGTACAGCGGGAGCCTCCGGAGTGTGGCCAGTAGGTGCCATTCGGAGTGGGGGCTGCACCAGATCCAGCAGACGGACACGGTGGAACTGCAGAGGCTCAGGGATGTCCGGGTGGCAGCCCAGGCCAGGATCAGGGAGGAGTTCCTGCGGATGCACGGGCTGTCCCTGGACGATTGCACAGCACAAACGACCGGCATGAAATATAGGTAAGCAAAAGCAACTTTCTCGATGGAGCCAGCATGCCAAGGATGGGGGACTTTTTCTTGCAGGCCTAGAGCGTCACTCTCAATTTCACAAGCTTCTCGGGGCCACGTGCAATGAAATAGTAATAATAATATATCTATCCATCCTTTCTCCCAAGCTGGGATTCAAGGCAGTTTCCAACATTTAAAAGCAAAGTACTTAAAAACAACAATTAAAACACATAATTTAGAACCAGCAATCAAAGTACAGTGGTACCTTGGTACTCGAACAGCTTGGCTCGTGAACAAATCAACTCCCGAGCACCGCAAACCCGGAAGTAAGTGTTCCAGCTTGCAAATGTTTTTCGGAAGCTGAATGTCCGACGTGGCTTCTGCATGAGTGCAGGAAGCTCCTGCAGCCAATCGGAAGCCGCTCCTTGGTTTTCAAACAGTCGAACAGACTCCTGGAACGGATTAAGTTTGAGCACCAAAGTACCACTGTATAGCTTGCCCTGACGGCAGCCCTAGTGATCAGCCATGCCTGCTGCTAAGTTTCCAAAAGCCTGTCTGAGCAGGAAGGTCTTAGCTGACCAGTGGAAGGCTAATGGAGAGGGAGCCGGTCGCACCTCTCTTGGAAGGGAATTCCACAAACTGGGTGTTCAGCCACAGAAAAGGCATTTTCTCTCTCTCGTGTCACTACCGGCCATGTCTCTGATGTCGATGGGACCGGGAGAAGGTGCTCCCCATAGGATCTTAGCACCCAGCCACACACCCCGGTGCTGGAGCATGCAGCTCCACCACTGGAGGAGAGTAAAAAACCTCCTGAAGTGTCAGAAGTAGCACATGCTACTATTCCACCTTTTTCTCCCTTCTATCAGACCACTTTTTTGAGGGGGGGGGGTTGAGGCTCTTCCAGCACCTCATGTTTCATAAACCTTCTGCATAGAATTTTATGGAATAAAGAATAAATGGAATGGAATGCCTCTTTACACCACAGGGCCCTAACCATGGTCTTAAGATCTCCTGTGTTCTCCTTTTTTAATGCCTGTTTAAAGGCCTTAGGGAGATCCCAAAGGAATCTGGAGGCGGCATTTAGTCCGGACTCCGATCCACCGAGCTGATAGGCTAAGTTACTGAAACGGAACATTAACAGTGTCTTGGTCAACCGCAGGAACTCCCCGCCTGCCTTTTCTGGGTTGACAGTAATCAAAAGGGCCTGCCATCGAAATGCCGATAGATGGCGCTCTCCTCCTTACACATCAGTGTGTCTGTGTATTTGCACGAGGTAGGATTGAAATTTCTAGCAGCCAAGGCTCCTTTATAAGTAAACCCCAAATGCCCTGCAGTCTGATGGTTGGTGTGCTTGCATTCCCACAAAACTAAAAAACGGTGAATAGCTTCATTGGTATTACTGGTATAAATATTTCAAGAAATTACACATGAATAGGGGCATTTTTTGCTTGCACACTTTGGGCAGCGGTTACAAAATAATAATAATAATAATAATAATAATAATAATTTTATTGTTGATACCCCGCCTATCTGGCTGGGTTTCCTCAGCCACTCTGGGCGGCTTCCTGCAAAATAAATAGTTAAACCTACAGCTGAAATGCACAAAACCAGTGTCTGCAAAAAAACCCTTAATCTCCGGAATTCACGTGACAATAATTTGGTAGGTCAGCAAGAAAATCTGGACTTGTCGTACTCAAAAAGCTTGGGGGCCACTGCTTTTGGTGGTGCCTTATGCACATGGGAGATGGTTCTGCTGCAGGGCTTTAAGAACAACTCAGTGACTGTGTGGGCAAGGCCCAGTCCTGCGTCTGTATCTCTAAACACGATTCAGGGAAGGTCAGTCCCTGCCTGACCTGGATCACTAGAATGTTACCCCATCTCAAGGCACAGCGACCTAGTAGCTTGGCCAAACTGGCCCAGGAGGGTGGAGCAACTCCGCTAGGAGGAAAAGTTGCAGCATTGGGGACTTTTTAAGTTAGAAAAAAGGAGAGTAAGAGTAAGGCTTTTTTTTTTATGATGCATTTGACGGAGAAAGTGGATAGATGAAAGTTCTTCCCCCTCTCTCAAAACACTAGAACTTGTGGGCATCCAATGAACATTCAGGAGACAGACATGTGTCACAGAGTTAAGCTAGAGAACTCGCACCCACATGAAGCAGTGAGGGCCATCAACCTCTAGATGGCTTTGAAAGAGGATTGGGCAGACTTATGGAGGAGAAGACAATTGAACCACTGAGCCTAGGGCTTGCTGCTCAGAAGGTCGGCGGTTCGAATCCCTGTGACGGGGTGAGCTCCCGTTGCTTGGTCCCAGCTCCTGCCAACCTAGCAGTTCGAAAGCACGTCAAAATGCAAGTAGATAAATAGGAACCGCTACAGCGGGAAGGTAAACGGTGTTTCCGTGTGCTGCTCTGGTTTGCCAGAAGTGGCTTTGTCATGCTGGCCACATGACCTGGAAGCTATACGCCGGCTCCCTCGGCCAATAATGCGAGATGAGCGCGCAACCCCACAGTCGGTCACGACTGGACCTAATGGTCAGGGGTCCCTTTACCTTTACCTAGCCATGATGACTCTGCTCTGCCTCCATGGTCAGAGGCAGCAATGCTTCTGAATAACTGTTGCCGGAAACCACAGGAGAGGGGAATGCTCTTGTGGTTGGGTCCTGCTTGCAGGTTCCCCATTTGGTTGGTCACTGTGAGAAGAGGATGCTGGACTAGATGGGCCATTGGTCTGATGCAGCAGACTCTTCTTAGGTCCTTATGTCAACTGCTTCCACAGTTGGGCAGAGGGTGGCTTAGAGAGCTCGAGTCCCCAACGCAATGTCCTTTGGATGTTGTGGACTAAATCTGTCATCCGTCCCAGTCAACCTGACCTATAGCCAGGGAGGTTGGTAGTCATAGACCAGAGTATCTTAAAGGCACCATCGTGTTGGCTCCCCTTGGCTTTGAGGTAAGCCTTACAAGATGCAGGAAGCCCCTGATCAGATCTCTGCTTGAGGTGTGGGACATAATTGGATCCAGTCCATGGGACTGGGGGGGGCAGGGGGGTAGGTAAGAGAAATTTGGGTGGGCTACTTAGATGGGAAACTGCATGGTGGGGCAGTGTGAGCACTGAGGATATAGAATTTATTAGCTTTCCAGAAATGCATTTGGTCTTCCCGTACATGACTGTTTGTCTGAATAAGATGTGAACAAGGCAGCGGAAATATCAGGAGCTTAAAGGGGGCATTGTGGGGCTTCTTGCATAGATCCCTTCCGTGATAAGTACAACTAGACCAAATTCATGTGAAGCGAAATGATTCTATGGTTCTTTTTATTGATGCAAAATCCGAATTTCCCAGGTGCAGAATTATTATTGTGAAATGCCCCAAAATTGAACAGTGATCAGTGTGAATTATCAGCAGAGTGGCTTAGAGAGAAAAGGGTTAACCAGCCTTCCCCCTGCATTGCCATTCTCTCCTCCCGCCAGCTGATATATATGGATATAGATAAAGATGTTCATACGCATATCTGTGTATATGTACATGTACACACATGCTTAAGAACATGGGAAGAGCTTGGCAGCTTGATCAGAGTAAAGGCTCATTTACTCCAGCCTCCTGTTCCCATAGTGGTGAACCGGATGCCCCAGGTTGCATTCATATTGTAAATTTCCACATTGCATTTTAATCTGTCAAACAACATAGAAGCCATTTCTGAAAATGGAATATAGTGCATAATCAGCGCTCATTTCAGGGAGTCCAGGAAAAAAGAACCCATTTTTCTTAACCCAGAAAATCATGGCAATAAAGTGATGAAATCTGGGCTGCTGTACTGGCATACAATTCTTTCCTGCCGTTTCCGTGGGGGAATCATGGAGGGAACACAGGCATGCATGTAAGGAAAGGGCAGTGAATGGCAACATTGTCCAATGACATTTGTTGTCATGCTTTGGTGTGAATAAAATTTAGCAAGACTTCTCTGTATATCGGTTACAAAGCCACAGTTCCATAGCTGGCACTGCAGTGTGAAAGGAATGTTAGAAAACGAGACGGAAGTGCTAGCATTATAATAAGGAAAGCTAATGCAATAATCCCCACATCTGAAAGCACCCCCAAAGGAAAACACGCAAGCAGGAATGCAACAGTCCCCACTTGTGTTTCCCAGGAACGAGTAATGCACAGGCATCCTTCCTCTGATGCTCCAGGCAATACACATCCATAGTGCCAAGTGGCCATTGCCCGCGGAATGTCTCACCAGAGTGGTGCATGCTCTAGTTATCTCTCGCTTGGACTACTGCAATGCACTCTATGTGGGGCTACCTTTGAAGGTGACCCAGAAACTTCAATTAATCCAGAATGCGGCAGCTAGACTGGTGACTGGGAGCAGCCGCTGAGACCACATAACACCGGTCTTGAAAGACCTGCATTGGCTCCCAGTACGTTTCCGAGCACAATTCAAAGTGTTGGTGCTGACATTTAAAGCCCTAAACGGCCTCTGTCCAATATACCTGAAGGAGAGTCTTCACCTCCATTGCTCTGCGGGGACACTGAGGTCCAGTGCCGAGGGCGTTCTGGCGGTTCCCTCACTGTGAGAAGCCAAGTTACAGGGAACCAGGCAGAGGGCCTTCTCAGTAGTGGCACCCGCCCTGTAGAACGCCCTCCCGCCAGATGTCAAAAAGAAAAATAACTACCAGACTTTTAGAGGACATCTGAAGGCAGCCCTGTTTAGGGAAGCTTTTAGTGTTTAAGAAATTAGTGTATTCTAATATTTTTGTTGGAAGCCGCTCAGAGTGGCTGGGGAAACCCAGCCAGATGGGCGGGGGTATAAATAATATTATTATTATTATTATTATTATTATTATTATTATTATTATTATTATTATTATAGCACTGTCCTCCAGAAGTCTGCCTTTCAGAGCCATCAAATTGGGCAAACATTGCCACTACCACACATTATGGTAAACAAATGCCTGAAATGGGATTATGGATTTAACCTAATGTGCCAGTTTGCCCTTAAGAGAGCTCAATTTGGAACATCACAGAGACAGGAAAAATCATCTCACCCACCGTGGAAGCCTTTTTGGGAAACCAAAGTGTCCATAAATATCAACAGATTTTGTGAAAATAGTTTGCTGGGTCTCTTCTCCTGAACAGAAACAGAGACACTCCTACTTGTGGGTTAGTGATTGGGGCAAGGAGGCTAGAAAAGCCAATCCCCGCTCTGAGGCTGCCAACCTGTGTGCGCTGACCCAGTGCAGCTTACATGTGGATTGGGTTGCACTGCACATGGAGTGTTTTCACAGCTTTTGATCAGTGATGATTTGCACCTGGCAAAGCTGAATCCGAATCTCTTTACACCTGCAGCTTCTGTTTCCTAGCTGCAGCGCAGTCTTCCAAATTCCTTCCTTCACAGAGGTGGCACACGTTGTCTTTTTTTTCTGCTTTCATTTCCCGCTGTCGCTACAAAACGTCACACAAAAATGCAACTGCATGTGGAGACTTCGGAGCATTGTGCCTGTTCTCAACAAACTCTGTATTATCCTGCATGGGTGCAGTACTGTTTCACAGATGCAAGTAAATCTGAACGTGGATTCAGTGTGCCCTATTTCACAATTGCCTTGTGCACCCACACTGGCACTTTCAGAAAGTTACGGAACAATTAATGATAATAAAGTTAATTCTAGTCTGGCTTTTCCTTGAACAGACATAGAGCTAGGAGCTGAGTCTCAAGAGCAGGTGCTGCAGTTGCCTCCAAAGTCTTGTGCCTCGGCCAAACATCTCTCATTGAGCTTATTGTAGGCATTACAACACCATCTTTAAATAGAAGGTCCACATGCCTGCCGGCTTGGTTATTAAAGATCCAAGATAAAGGAGGGCTTCTTCTTGGTAATAAAGCTCTCCCCTTTTGCTCATCTAGGTTAGAGATCTTGTTAAGCAAGGCCCTTTCTTATTACTGGCAAGGCAGGTAAAAGGAATCAGCCAGGACCTGAGTAGAGTCAGGGCTTTTGGTTCTCCCTCTCCGAAGGCTCATCTGCCCTGGTTGGACACTGCAGGAATAGGATGCCAGACTAGATCGGCCTTTGGCCTGATCCAGCAAGCTCTTCTGATTTTCTTAGGACAGTAATGCTTCTGTGAAGGGATCTGTGTCACTAAGACCCTGTCAGTGGTTCCCACAGTTCTTTCAGGATAAACCAAAGTAAACCTCCAGTTTCACAAATTTAGACTTGGCTCTAGGCTATCTCAGGGCACTATGTCTAAAAGCCTCTTACCACCTAACAACCAGTGGGGTCTCCCTCTCACAGATCCCTACTGCTCCAGTTAGCCTCTCCCTCAGGCAACTTTGTGGTTTTCTTGGCTTCACTAACCAGCCCTTTGTACGTCAGAAGTGTTTTGGGTCTAGCTTCCTTTCCTGATATTGGGGAAGCTTGACTCACTCCTTAATCACACAACTGGAGGCATTGGCACACTGCTGGAGTCAACTGGCACTTAGGCCCATTTAACTTTATTTATTGAGAACATGGATTTACCGATATATTAAAGTGCATTTCTTTCTTCATAGAAAACAAACTTGTTAAATCACTCCATCCCTCCAAACCTAACCTCCCACTATCTCACTCTCCGCCCTCTCCAACCGACGTCTCGCCCCCCAACTGCCACCCCTCAACCTTTGTTCCTCTTTTATTTTCCAACACCGTTTATTCCCGCCTCCCAGAGAACACCTGCCTATCATTGGAGGGTTAGTTTAACCCCCAACGTACCAGAGTCCTCAGCAGGCACTAATCCACCACAACTTCTGAATACCAGTTGCTGGAAGCCACAGGAAGGCAGAGTGCTTGTGGACTATCCATTGGGGCATCTGGTTGGCCACTGTGAGAACAGGATGCTGGACTAGATGTATCCTTGGCCTGATCCAAGCTCTTCTGTCCTGTCGTTTTCATTCTTCCTAGATGGACGGGTGCAATAATAATTCATGAAGATTTCCAAGTGCACAGTTGAACTCTGGCTCCTGTGGCTCATCCTGGTTCTGATCCCACCTCTGAAATGGCAGTCCTTGTTCTTGAAAGGGCATTGCTTTCCTCCTCTGCCCACCCCTCCAGCCACACACTTCCTGAGAGCAGGATCTTTAACGAAGGCAGGGGCCCCAAATGCCAAGCGCTTGCTGTGATGCTAAGCTATTCAAAGCCCTGCTGCCTTTTCCACCCTTGGGCGCCTGCGTCCGGGAAGAATTGTTCAGCAACCCACCACCCTGCAGGCAAGGGCTGGCAATTCCCCCCCCCCCCCGCCCCAGGCCTTGTATGAGAAAAACCTGAGAGCCAAGATGCCCCATCGAGCTGGCAGATCGACTTGGAGGGCGGAAGCAGCTGGCATCCCATGAATATTGCATGCCCTTCCCTGCCCTGGCGCAGAGGGACCATGAATATTTCAAGTGGCTCTGTTTATTAGTTTTGACGGATCGAAGGATGTTTGGGAGCGTGTCTGGTTACACTCGCCTAATAAGGGTTGATATATTATTAATCTCTCCTGGGGCCTGCGAAGTCAGGCGGGGAGCTGAAAGTTCGTCAGGACCACCGAAACCTTAAAAAAATAAAAAAGCTGATAAACTAAAAACCAGATTAAAACACATATCAACAGCCTACTTGTCTGGTGAGATGCTGGATTCTACAGGCAACACTATGCAATTGTAGGCTCCTAGGAGATACTCCCAAAGGCAGGAAGCTATCTTCCACTGTGTCAGGGCACGGGTCCATCTAGGCCAGTGTTGTCGACATTTGACTAGCAGTGGCTTTCCTGGGTTCCAGGCAGGGAACATTCCCACTGAGCCATGGCACTTCCTGAAGCAAGGGCACACCCCAAACTCCCAAAGAAAGCTGAACTTAATTTGCGCAGAGCCTTTGAAGTGCATGCTGGGTTTTGGAAAACGGTAAAGCAAGAGATGCGATTCTGATCAAAGATTAGAAATCCTTGCCGGAGAGCTTAATTTAAACCCCACAAATGAAAACAAAATCCAAATGAGGGAAATGGGTGGGGTTAAAGGAAGCAATTTCCCACTGATGAGTTTCAATGGCTGAATCTGCCGCTGTCAACCCTGGGTGTGTTACAGGCATGGTGTCAGATGAGCTCAAATGCTTGCATTTCTGCTCCCAGGGAAAAGAACCAGTTGCATAAAAGAGTTATGTTTCTTCCTGAGACTATAGAAAGGAAAGAGGTACCGTATTTTTTCGTGTATAAGACGCCCCCATGTATAAGACGACCTCTATTTTTTCCCCATCCAAAATTAAGAAATTAAGTTGTTGAGCTTTTGGGGGGAGGTCACTTCCGTCAATCGCTCACCCGTCTGCCTGCCACTGCCCATCACTTCAATACAGCCACTGCCAATCACACACCTCGCCACAGCCACCAATTGTCTGCCCGCTCACCGCCATGCACCAGCCCACTTGCCGCAGCTGCCAATCACCTGCCCGCCTCGCCACAGCCGCCAATCGCCTGCCCAATTGCCACAGCCACAGCCAATCACCTGCCCAATCACTCCTTCCAGTCTTCTGCTTGCTGCTGCCGTTAATTGCACATCCCCCCTCTGCATTCACTATCCATGTATAAGATGACAACCAATTTTTCCCTGTTTTTTTTTTTAGCAAAAAGCATTGTCTTATACATGGAAAAATATGGTAATCTGTGTGAAAGAGTGGTGGATATGGGTGTTTTAACTTGATTTGTAGTAAAAGGTAAAGGATACCTGGGCAGTTAAGGCGACTATGGGGTGCCACACTCATCTCGCTACTGGATGAGGGAGCCAGTGTTTGTCCACAGACAGCTTTCTGGGTCATGTGGCCAGCATGACTAAACCGCTTCTGGCACAGCGGGACACTGTGGCAGGTACCAGAACACACAGAAACGCTGTTTACCGTCCTGCCGCAGCAGTACCTATTTATCTACTTGCACTGGTGTGCTTTTGAACTGCTAAGTTGTCAGAAGCTGGGACAGAGCAATGGGAGCTCACCCCATTGTGCAGATTCAAACCACCATCCTTCCGATCTGCAAGCCCTCAAGAGGCTCATTTAACATGGAGAAGGTATGAATCCAGCAAATCACTCTTGGGAGGGGTATCAGATAAGAGCTCCCTTTTCTCCTGTCTCCCTGTTCCCCCAATCTGCAACACTTCACCTGCCATCCTGGAAAATTATGCTGCATCTGATTTTAAAGGTCCACAGATAGCTCACCTTATTTCACTGCCTTGGATTGGGTAATACATTAACCACAAAGCTTCCAGCTACATGAATTAACTGCCTATTACACTCTTACTGGCTATCTAAAGGAAGACAAATGGGGTTCCGGAGGTTGCACAGGATCAGGCCCTTGCAGGTTCTCCATGGGAAAGGAATTCCAGAGTTGAGAGGCAGCTACCCAAACCATCTCTTTGCTGTCCTACCTCAGCCCTTAGATGGGAAGAGTTCTAGTCCACGTAGTGATTGCAACCAGATGGGGGGGGGGAATTCAGCACCACGGACAGCTCCACATGGCACTACAGCTAGAGAGACCTTTGAATGTTGATACAGCACCAGACAAACTTTAAGAGATTTTAACAGGGCCACAGCTCAGTCTGGTTGACCAGCTTCATCTCTGCTGCAAGAAAACCAGTTGTTCAAAGTTTTGCCAACCATTGGCTCCCAACAGAATTGGGGAGACCATGGCTCTGTTGTGATGTCCAGGCTAGAGCCTTCAAACTCTTAAGGATGGCAACACAATTCCCCCAGGGTGGAAAGGTGGTAGCAAGGAGAGCTCCCCATGCGCTGCACATTCTGGGGAAATGAGGTCATCCAGGGTTGGAAATGGCTCTGTCATCTCAGTGTCAGAGGCAGGAGGGTGTGGTTGGCAGAAAGTGGACTAAAGTTAGTGGGGAAGTGCTCAGTTCACCCTAATGGTGCCAGCCTCTACTGTGCTCAAGTATGGCCTTGCCTAGACCAGCGTTTTACAATGTTGGGGCCCCTCGGCCACCTTAGCCTGTGGTCAGGAATGAGGCACACTGTAGTTCAGCAGGCTCTAGAGGGAGCTAGATTGATCACCTCTGCTCTAGATGCTACATTTTCCAGGGAGATCCCCATGGCAAATATTACACAGAAGCACACTCATTGGTTGGACTACTTGAAGTAAGGTGCTGTGTAAATCCTGCCTTCTTGCTTCTCTCTGTATCTCCATATAATCAAAAGCTAAAGGTTTTGCTTTTTTTGTTTTCTTCTTCCTCGACTTTTCCTTGGAAACAAACGTAGCATCTGGAACAGAGTTGATCAACCTAGGGCAGGCATCCCCAAACTCCGGCCCTCCAGATGTTTTGGACTACAATTCCCATCTTCCCTGACCACTGGTCCTGTAAGCTAGGGATCATGGGAGTTGTAGGCCAAAACATCTGGAGGGCCACAGTTTGGGGATGCCTGACCTAGGGCCTTCCAGAGATTGTTGGACTACAGCGTCCAGTGGTCACCAGCCAGGGCTCCTCCCTCTTCCTTTTGTGCAACCCCCACTTCCACACAAACCACCAGTTTGAAGCCAGCACCCGTTCCTCTTATTCACACCCTTTCATGCCCCTTCCTTCATCTTCAACCCTTTGCTGATGTCATGCAAATCCAGGATTGTGGATGAGGCACTACAGTTCCTCCAATGGGGGATGTGTGATGGCAGACCGACACACACACACATATGGGGGGAGAGGGAGGGAGGGAGGGAGAGAGAGAGAGATAGATATCTGGTTCCTGTCTTTCCTTTGCTCCAGACCAGCTAATTCTTTGGATCCATGAGATCCTTTCCCCTGCCACTGCTTGCCCCAGAGATCCAAAGAGCAGCTGTTCCTTTTCGCAACTGCCTCACCAATGAGCCTGCAGGATCACCATCCCTTCTTCTTTCAGGAGCATGGAGGTCTTTGTGGATTTGGGGTTTTTTTGTGTGTTTTTTAAATAGTTTCCCCAAATTGAATTGAGTGCTGCAATCAGGAGCTGAAGTAAATCTGGATTACGTTGGCTGTATGGATTAAGGAGCTTGCAAGCAGAAGGGAGGAAACGCCAGGCATTCGGTGATCACTGAATCTTATAAAAAATGGTTAATGAATCGATGTTGGAAGAAGTTGGTGTGGGCTTAGGAGAGGTCAGAGATACTGAGATGGCATCTCTGACCCTAGAATCAGAGTGTGCTGGACTCGCCTGTCTAGCTTGGCGTGCCAAACTAAGACTTGGGAAACCAGGGTTCAAATCCCTACTCAGCCATGGGTGTCTCACTGGATGGCTTTGGGCCAATCACAGCCTCTCAACTTAACCTACCTCACAGGGTCATTGTGACGATTAAATGGCAATGGGGAGAACCATGTATATGCCACCTTGAGCTCCTTCGAGGGAAAGGTGGGGTGTAAATGCAATAAATGAAATGGAAAACATGCAGCGTTGACTAACTTTTTCAGCACCGAAAAGCCTGGGTGAAACCTTTTTTTTGGGGGGGGGGTGTTGGGGAGAATTCAATAAAGACAAGGAGAAAAACAGAAGGGGCAGATTCTTCAAATGCCTCCTTCCCTCTCCCCCTCTCCTGCCCCGTCATTCCTTTTCAGGGAAGAGCCAAGGCACCAGAATAAACTCTCTGTGTCAGCTCATGCCCCGGAGGCAGAGCGGGGCAGGAGCAACTTGCCGTGTGCTAATTCATCCTTGTGTGGGCGTTGCGCGTGGCAGGCGCAGAGCGCTGCTTAACAGCGCAGAGAAATATCCCTCTGCAGCAGAGATCCCAATGCACAGAGGCTCGTTTTGCTAAGCAAGGCGATCTTTCCCCCTTACGTCTCCCTTGATGCCTTTGCCTTCGACAATGCACCCCGCTGTGGCTCTTTGCCTTCTACGGAATGCTAGATGGGTTCCTCATGCTGCACCCAGCAGCAACAAAGCCCGTCCACATTTGGGCATCCCATAATAATAATAATAATAATAATAATAATAATAATAATAATAATAATGGGCTCCCTCTTAAAGAGGGGCCAAAGGCCCCTGCTGCAGAGTGCAGACCTTTCTGTGACAAAAAGAGCGGGGAGGCAGTGCCTTGTTTGTGTGTGTGTGGGGGGGTGCCATTAGAGCATAAGCATAGTTTCAGCGCCATGTTGGCAACCCCCTGGTCCAGCACAAGCCTTGCATGAGAGAGGTACCAGGATTTGTCTCTTGCTAGTCAGGCTGGTGGCTCTCTGGAGACTAAGGAAGGCTGTTTCCGGAGTAGACAGTCCTTTGTAGGTGGAACATTCCTCTTGAGTTGACACCAAACAGATTTCATTATAGATCATTGATGCCGTGGGACTCCAGGTTATGCCAGAGGCATTGGAAGGATCAGGCCGATGGCACATCTAGTCTAGCATCCTGCTTTCACAGTGGCCAACCAGATGCCCCAATGGGGAACCCGCAAGCAGGACCCAAGTGCAAGAGCTCTCCCCCCCCCTCCTGTGGTTTCCAGCAACTGGCATTCAGAAACATTACTGCCTCCAGCCATGGAGGCAGAGCACAGCCATCATGGCTAGTAGCCATTGATATCATTATCCTCCTCTATGAATTTGTCCAATCCCCTTTATAGGCATTCTAAGCCGGTGGCCGCATTGCCTCCTGCAGGAGCGAGTTCTGTAGTCTAACTGTGGAACGGATTGTTTCCAGTGTTACTCCTACACAGAGTAGAACCATTGAGATTAAAGGTTGTGACCCACTTTGGCCCATTGATTTCACTGGGTGTCCTCTGAGTAACACTTCATTGAATACAAATCCACGAGCTATATTCAACTAACCTTTGCTCAGAGCAGACCCATTGAAATGAATGGACCCGAGCTAATCGTCCCCATTAATTTTAATGTGTCTACACTGAGTAAAAGTTACTGGACTTCAACCCAACATCACCACTTTGGATATTTCTTGTGAGAGATTTCCCTGCATGCAGAATGCACCAGATTCTACTCCCAGGATCTTCAGGTAGGGCCGGGGGAAATGGGTTTGAAAACCTGGAGGAGGTTTGTCAGTGCAGACCAGGGACAAAAAACTTGCAGCCTTCCAGGTGTTGCTGGACCACAACCCACCCCCACCCCTTGACATTGGCTGGGGCTGATGGGAGATAGAGTCCAAGCAGCATCTGAAGGTCTGCAGGTTCCCTTGACCTGGTAAAGACCATCCTCTGCTAGGTGGGTCAATGGAACCTTCCCCACTCACACGTGACCTCCAGCATTAATATTAGTTGTGCCTGAGTTTTGTGTCCTTTTCCTCCCTCCCAACCCTTGTTTCTTTTTGTGCTGCATCTTTTAAATTATAAGCCTTAGGGCACAGGCTGTCTTCCTATTCAGAGCCATTTGGGTGCCTTTTTCTTACTGAACCGGGGGATTAAAAAAAAAGTGCTTTAAATAAATGCGTAGAAGCCAGCAGACTGCTGCCGAGCAGGGCAGAGTCAGCAAATAAAGTCAGTCCCCACCCCACCCCACCGTCCTTCACCCAATCCAAAAGGAACATGCCTGAGAGGCAAGCAGATCATCCTGCCCTGTTGTAGCTGGGGGAGCAGGGTGGGGGTGAGGGCAAGCAGGCCATTTTTCATGAAACAAATTCTTTCAGGTGTGGGCAGAAAGCAGGGATGCAGCTCCTGAAAGAAGGTTCAGACCCTGGCATCTCCGGCCTGAGCTGGGTCTGTCCTTTGTCTGAAACCCGAAGAGCTGCTGCCAGCCAGTGCAGACACAGCTGAGCTGGGTGCACCAGTTGGTTTGACTCAGAATAAGGCAGCTCTCGGCGTTCCTCTGTCCTGCTTCGAAGCCCTAACAGATGGTTTGCATTGGATTCTCCCCTGGGGCTGGTGAAATATTCCAACTCTCTTCCTTTCCTCTTTCTTGCGATCCTGCAGGAAGGAGGCTGCTTGGGAAAGGATGGGATCTCTCTTAGCTTTGTGGCTAAATTTAGTTTCCTGTCATCATCCCTCTGCAAGCCTCAGGGGGAGAGCGGGGGTGGAGGAGGCAAGGGAGCAGATGGGAGGGTTGGCTGCAGGGCTAGGGTGTCTGGGGGTGGGGGAAGCAGCAGCAGCAGCCACCGCGCCTGGGCAAGACACTGGAGCACTGACTCCAGATTAAAAGTCTTCTTTGTCCCTTTGTTGTCCACCAATTGCCAAGCTCGGCTCTCTTGATGCGCTTTGCCAGCTGCTCAGCAGCCTCCAGAGTCTCAGCCAGAGCGGAGGAACCACAGCGGGCTTTGTGGCTCCAAAAACCCAGCACCGTGTCTGGTGAGTGAATGAACTGGCTCAGGGATCTGAGCAAAGGCAGGCAAGACTCCTCCCTCCCTCCCTCCCTATCATCATCATCATCATCAGTGTCCTTCCCCCTGCTACCTCCCTCCATTCTGAATCAGGATGATTCTCATGAGAGATTTGCTCCTCCTGGATCCATCTGAGTCTCGGTGACGCAGCTCCTCAGTCCCCCCTGAGAGTCACAGTGGGGGAATCACCCTCCAAGGAGATGACGGCTGCGGCTCCCAAATTAAACTGAAATCCAGCGCCGGGGATCCCTCGCCCACGGAAGCACCCTAGGGAGATGCCCAAAGTCGCCACACTGCCAGATTGAGGAACTGGGTCAGAAGGAAAAGGAGGATGGCTGCTATTTGGAAGGGTGGTCAACCTGGACCCCTTGTTTTTTGCCACTCGTGGATGGGGTAACAGACCCGTTGGGGTTATTTTTCTGGGTTTTTTGTTCCGGGAGAGCCTCCTTGCAGCTGCATCAGGAGAATCCAGGTCTTGGAGAGAAGATTTCTGTGGGAGATTTTCCTCCTCCTTTGACATATCCCGGAGAACCGGGGACACAGAGTCAGGGGAGACCAGGACAACCTCTAGGTCGGGGAGGCGACACCAGAAGCAGGCAGGATGCAAGTGTCCTTCGTCTGCTCGGACCACAACATCAAGAACCGGAGTGCGGAGGACCGGCTCAACCGGCAGAATGCCAACAGCCCCAGCACGCGGGGTCGGTTCCGAGCAGTGGCGATGGTGGCCCGGAGTTTGGGGCACCTCTCCGCGCAGAGCGCCCCGTCCTCCAGCGACTCCAGTGTGAAGCAGACTGGCATGAAATACAGGTATGGGGAGGGTGGGCGAAGTGCCGTACCTCCAGGAAGAGTTTGTGGACCGGTCGCTGTGCAGGGAGCAGAACCCAAATTCTGGAGACTCCCAGAGCCAAACTCTTGGGTCATTGCTCCATCCAACTCTGCATTGCTTGTACTGACCAACAGTGGCTCTCCAAGGGTTTTTCCGGCAAGGAATCTTTCCCAGCCTTACCTGGAGAGGCCATTGGGGATTGAAGCTGGGACCTTGTGCCTGCACAGCAAATGCTCTGCCTCTGAGCTACAGCCACTTACCTACAAATAGTAGGGTCCAATCCTTATGGTTCTGAACGAAGTGCTGAATTAAATATCCAGCACAGTATTGCCTGCACTGACTCACAGCAGCTCTCCGGGGTTTCAAGCAGGGATTCTCTCCCAGCCTTACCTGGATATGCCATTGGGGATTGAACCTGAGTCCTTTGGTCTGCAAGACAGATGCTCTACCACTGAGCTACAATAACAGTTCCCCAAAGCACAAACTTTGAAAAGCAGGCTTACAACTGGCTGGCCATTGTCTGGATATGACAAAAGAAGCAGGTTGGAAGGAGTCTAATCCTTTCTTCCCTATACATGTGCTGGTTTCCCCCTGAAAATTGCATATATATTTTTCAGGTACCGGCTTCAGAGGCAAAGAGCAGCTTTCAGTGGGGATGTTCCAGGGGGGGGGAGGGTTAAAACCAATGCCCACCACATCACTGTTCCAGGTTGGCAGCCCCAGGGCTGCTGCTTTGGTTATTAGAAAGTGTGGGTGGGAGGGGAGACAGTGGCCAGTTGTAATTAATGTTTTTAAAGGCAAAGATGTAATGGCACCTGTCGATTGTTTTTTTTTTTTGGCTGTTGCCAAAAAGGCTGCGAAGGTAGGCTGAGGAAACGCCAGAAACTGTATTTTGGTATGAAGCCTATTATTCATTGGAACATTGGAAGCTGCCTTCTACCGAGTGAGACCATGGATCCATCTAGCTCAGTACTGTCTGCACGGGCTAGCAGCAGCTTCCAAGGGTTTCAAGATCTCAGTCCTAACTGGAGATGCTGGGGATTGAATCTGCATGCAAACCAGGTGCTCTGCCACTGAGCTTACCCCCCTTCTGCAAATCTACCGAGGCCAGTGCTGTCCGCATTGACTAGCAGGGCTTCAGAGAAGTGCCTTTCCCAGCCCTGCTTGGAGACGCCATTGGGGATTTAACCGGGGGCCTTCTGCATGCAGAGCAGCATGTTGGTAATGACTGGTGAAAACTCAAGCCTGAGCAGGGTCCAGCTCTTTTGAGTTCCCAGTGATGGGGGTTGTAGGAGAGCCCTACAAATCTCCTTGTCCCACCTCAAGCAAGGAGAAGCTGGGGAGAAACTACAAAGCAGGACAGATGGATGGATGGATGGATGGATGGATGGATGGATGGATGGATGGATGGATGGATTAATAGATAGGGTAGATTCATTCTGCAGATTTTAACTTTGGTTGCAGAATTAAATTTTGGTTGCAGAATTAAATTTTGGTTGCAGAATTTAACTTTAATTTATTTGTGGGCTCCTTCCCCACCCATCCCTCTCCTTGCCTTCTGTTGCCTCTGGATAGGCAGTGATCTGGACGGAAGTATAGTTGAAACAGCCTGGAACTGCATTAGGGTGCTTGTTTGTTTTTGCTGCTGCTGCTGAATCACATTTAATGAGTAGAGAGCAGGTGATAGGCTGCCCACTCTGCTCTTTACCTAATCTGCACCAATCAGCTGAGAGTGGAGTTGTTCTTGCATCTTTCTCTTTGAGTTCATGCAGAAGTCAGGGAGAGAGAGTGAGGCGGGCAAGGACGCATTTGACCCTGAAAAGGTCATACTGAAAATTAGCCATACCTGATTAAAACATCCACTGAAAAACTTGTAAAGTAGTGTATTTTAAACTTTCCGAGGATATCATTTGTTTCTTCCTGGTTGCACAGTCAATATCTAGGGTGACCCTGACCAAATTGCAAATGCTATTATTCTAGTTCCATTTTATTAAAAAGAAAATACGTTTACAACCTGTAAAAACATGAGGAATGTAACTCAAAGCAAACTGGCTGAAACGAGGAATTTCATCAGGTAGTTCCTGCATTAATAGTCAGTGGGTTTTCATCAAACCGGAGAGGGTGAACAACCTTGCAACTTTCCTGGATTTCTACAACAGCAAAAGAGAATGTTGAAGAAATACTATGGGTACCTCCACCACCCCAAAAAAATGTCACAGGTGAAAACTTCACTTGAAAGGGAAATATTTAAACTGCTGAACCTCGGCCAATTCCGGTCTCCTTGTTTGGAAATTTGGCCTCCTTATAATGCTTGTCTGCCATTGCAGCTCATGTGCAAAGTGACATAATATGGTGACAAACCACCTTCATCCTATTGTGATGGACAGGTTCAGGCTTTGGAATCTAAGAACTGTCGAGTTGGGAGGGATCCTAAGGGTCATCTAGCCCCACCCCCTGCAATGCAGGAATCGCAGTGGAATAATCCTTGACAGGTGGCCACCCAACCTCTGCTCAAAACCCCCCGATGGTCTTCCAAGGGAGTCTGTTCCACTGTCAAACAGCTCCTACTGTCAGAAAGTTCTTCCTAACATTCAGTCGAGGTTCACCCAGACTTCCTTTTCAACCTCGCTTTCCAGGGTTTAAAGCTCCGTATCCAAGCATTGTGTTTGGTTTCTCTTGTTCCAGGTGTTTTCCTGGGGAAAACTCGTGTTTTGCAGCTGGGTCAGAGCAAACAGCAGTCCGTGGAAAACCCAGTTGCTGTTTGCTCTGATTCAGCTGTAAAATGCAGGTTTTCCCAGGGAAAGCACTGGGTCAAACAAACAGACACTGCTCAGACATGGAACTTTAAAGTGCCTAGAAATGCAGCTCAGAAGGAAGTGTGGATGAGCCTTCCTTTTCATTTGAATCTCCTTCCTTTTCATTTGAATCCATTTGTTCGGGTCCCCTCTGCAGCAGCAGAAAACATGCTTGCGATTGTGTTAGGGCCAAACCAGTTCTGTGCATTAAACGCACATTTGTAGTTTTAGCTGTAAAGATCGTTTGGGTAATGGGGTGGTTGTGTTCATTTGTGTGTCCCTAAACGCAGGACACGTGAATGAAATCTGCTGCCCTCCTTTGCGTTACTTCTGTTGCTTTAATTTTCACCACCTTCACTACTCTAGCTTTGATACCCAAACTAAGCAGGTTTGGAGGGGGCAGGGAAAACTTCAAGCAGTGGGGAGGTAACGTTTTGCTCCCGCTACCCCCTGCCCCCCACCCCAGCAACATGCGCCATTTAGCGGTTCATGTAAAAACACACAAACCCACCGGCTCTTTGCAAGCAAACGAGCAAGTTTGTGTTTAATGTTTGGTCCTTTGTAAACACAGAATTCCGTAGCAGCAGCCGGAATGGTTTTTACATACAGTAGTTCTGTAAGAAAAGGGATCCTCCTTCGTGAATTGGGGTAGCCAGTGCAACGTCAGGAAACAGTTTTTGCATTAACCTTATAAGGGCAGGGCCACACCATACATTTCAAACACACCCAATGCACATTGAAAGCACGTTACTTCCCCCAATTAATTCTGGGAATTATAGTTTATTAAGGGTGCTGGGAACTGTAGCTCTGCGAGGGGGTGACTACAGTCCCCAGGATCCCTTAGGGGAAGCTATGCATTTTAAATGTGCACTGGATGTCCTCTAAATGTATGCTGCAGAACTGTCCTTACAAGCCGGAAATCCTTCTCTCTGTAAGTTTCAGCTGCTCAGCCTGTCTGATGACAGTAAAAGAGGCTACATTGCACTATTTCCCATTGTTTTAGTTGTGCCACAGCCTTGACCAGAGAGGCTTTTTCATAGCCAAAGACCCTGACATTCCCCCTTACGGACTTCCCATTCCCAGCATGTTTTCCCATGCCAATATTAACAGCCATCACACTATGGGTGGCTAATATTTCTTGGTGATTGGACCCTGGGCACCCGTGAAATCAGTAACTGTGAGGGTGGGGTGCATGATTGCTTTGAAATGCTTTGAGGTGCTTTAAATGGTTTCGGATGCTCTGAATGGCTTTGAAATATTTTAGGTGGTTTTTAAAATGTTTCAAATGCAGCACACTTCTGTTTTAAATTGTATCATTTCAACGCCGGCCGCATTAATAAAATAAAATGGACTTCATAAGGAGATAGTTCTGTGGTCCGTTTAGCAACGTTGCTGTGGGCTTCAAGGCGCTCTGTCTCCTTGAATCGGCCGTTTCCTTGCTCGGTTCACTGGCTGTTGTTAATCTGCCTGTTAATTGATAGATATCTTTTGAAGGGGAGGGAGCTCTGGAATGGAGGGCGGTAGCTCAATGCTAGAGAGCCTGCCTTGCATGCAGAAGGTCTCAGGTTCAATCCCCATTATCTGAGCCCCTGGAGAGCAGCAGCAGCTGCCAGCCAGTGTAAACAAAAAGCTGAGTTAGATTGACCAAGACTCAGTATATAAGGCAACTTACTGGGTTCCTAAAGGCGGGCAGCAAGAAAGCTCTTTCACATATATGCTCAGGAGGAAGGGCAGCAAGAAAGCTCTTTCACATATATGCTCAGGAGGAAAGCCAAGCACACCAATGTCGTGGCAGTCTGTTGAAAAGTGTTTAACTTTGCTTGGGAGGTGCTTCTGAAGCACTGTAACTTTCTTGCAGTGTTAAAGCTGAATGACCCACTGCTCAAGGACTATAGCAGTTGAGGTGTCTGCCCAAAGTCATGCTGCTGATGTGAAGTTCTGCAGATTATCATGCATGGATGGTTAGCTGTGTTTACTGTTAGCACTTAGATACCATTCCCTCTAATAGTGAACTGTGGTGGTTGAGCACCTATTATTTTGGGGGTGAAATGGGGCCACCCAAAATAAGGTAGCAGGCCTTCAAGATACTACCTTCAGCCTCAAGATATCCTGCTCAGGCCTTCAGCCACTGATCTCAGGGAACCCCTGTTGTTGTTTTTGGCCCATGGCCACCTGCTCCTAGTGACTTGCCCACTGTAATTGACGCCACGAGGACTTTCTCATAGGACATATTTGCACCCTGCATTTAAAGCACCACAACAGTACCTTTTTTAATTTATTTTTTATTTTCACAAGGCTTATGCACACGGCTTGATTGCAAAACAACCCCGAAAGCGGCTTTACGAAGTTAACAATGCAATGAAATTATCAGTGGAAACAACTCTTTACGACATTCAAAAAATAAAATCAGCAATATACTAAAACCGGATTGAAACATACATCAAGGTTCCACGTGTTTGTCTAAAGAAAAATGTTGTCTAAAGAGAAATGCCCACGGCATGCGCCCAAAAGAGTGTAGGGAAGGTGCCTGCCTGGTGTCAATAGGCAGGGAGTTCCAAGATATGCGTGCTGCCACACTAAAAGGTTGATTCCTTACAAATGCAGAAAGGATATCAGGTGGCACCTATAACGTTGCCAATTCTGCATGCATGGGGCAAGGCGATTTCACAGATAAACTTGACACGCTTCAGCCTGTTTCCTTCTTGGAGCACAGATGAGGGACATTAAAAGCCTGTGTGTTTCTTTTTCCCAAGAGGGAGGGAACGGGGTGGGGGGTGGGGAACCTTTGTGAGGGGCAGAGGGTCTGCTTGGGGTCGCTGCAGCTTGTGGGGTGGGCTGAAGAATGGGGTGAAGTGTCTGGGGGTGGTGTATTGTCATCCTCACTCGTTTTATTTGCAGTCAACTGAACATTTAAACAATAACGGTTTTCTAACAATACACACAGGCCTCTGAGAACGCATGGCAGTTTGTGGAATGGCACTTGTGAGGGACAGGGGATATCGCGAAGTCCCTCCCCTCCTGAGTTCAAGCCCGTCCCCGAGCAAAGGGGAAAGCAGGGAGAGTTCCGATTCCAGTGGGGAAGCAGGAAGTCGTGTCCGAGGCTCAGGCAAGGTAGAGGAGCCAGGGTCCCAGGTGGGACAGGAAGGGGCAAGCAAGGGGGGAAGACCCATCCCTCCAACTCCAGAATTACGCAGGAAGAGGAGGGGCAAGAGGATGGGTCTGCCAAAGCTTTTGTGTTGGAGAAAGACGCGCCAAAAGCCATTAGGAGGTTCTGAAACCGACTGACAACATCGCTCCGTGTAAATAGCAATGACTTGAGCACTGTAAATACGCAGCACCAATAAAAGAATAAAATGCAGAGCTGCGTAGCGTCGTTACTCTGAAGTAGTCCACTCCGGCCACTGTGACAGCAACCTCCTAATCCTTTTTGGGCTACTTCGGAGTTGCCGGGATGAGCGTGTCCGAGGCGGAGAAGTGGCGGCAGATCGCTGAGCAAGCCCAGCTAGAACTGCAACAGCTGTCGCTGCAGGCGCAGGGAGAATTGAAGGCAGCTAAAGAGGAGACTAAGAAGGTCCAGGACGACCGGCTACAACTTGCGGAACAGGTGAGAGAGCTCCAGGAAAAAGAGCAGCATTTAAGGGCGGTGGCGGTAGACCTCCAAAACAAGCTGGATGCAGAGAAAAACAAGGCGGGAGGGGCTCCCCAAGTCCAAGTGCTGCCAGGAAGGAGAGCAGGGACCCTTGTAAGCAAGTTCAATGGAGACCCGAAGGAGTTTCAGGGCTTTGAGACTGAGATCGTGTATGCTCTTGAGCTGCACCAGAATGAGTTCCCCGATGATGAGCACAGAGTAGCGTTTATTGTGGAACATCTCACCGGAGCAGCCAGGGAGTGGCTAAGACCATTAATCGCAACCAAGAATCCTTGCATGAAAAATGTCCAACAATTTCTAGAAGGTTTGAGGACGATGTATTCGTCCGATAGTCATTTGGACCAGACTAAGGAGGAACTGCATAATTTACGCCAAGGAAATATGACAGTTCGCGCATATTGGGCGAAATTCACCATGCTGGTGCACAGACTGGGGTGGGTTTTGGATTCGCCTCCCATGCAAGCTGCGTTTTACTTGGGTTTGAGCGAGGAGGTGAAGGATGAACTCTCGAGAGGTCCAAAGCCCAGTACTATGGATCAGCTGAGCAAAGCAGCTCTGGCGGTGGGGGTGAGGCAGGAATCCCGGTGGAACGACAAGCAAGCGACGCGCGCAAAGCGGGCTTGGTTCCCACGGTCGCAGGAGAAGCCACTCCCTCAACAACCCTTTCAAGCCACGCCTGGAGCCAGCCAGGACCAGGAGCCCATGCAGATTGATAGCGCGCGCGCGCGGGCTTTTCAAACCCCAGCGGCGCCAAGACGCAAGGAGGGAAGGGGCGGGAATTGCTTTCTCTGCAACTCACCCCAGCATCTAGTCAGAGACTGCCCACATCGCAGGGAGTGGCAAGGAAAGGCGGGAACGGTGGTGCCCTCCCCCACTGACGCAGCACCACAGCAGGGAAACGGGAAAGCCTGGCTGCAGGAGACAAGGGGCAGCAGCCAGGCACAGTCAGCAGACAACAGCCCCAGCCCGCCCACCCGCACAGAGAGGTGCAGAGCCAGCCCACCCCTCCCAGAGCAGGAGTGGTTCTAGAAGTGACGCTAACGCTCCCAAATGGCTATCCCCTGACGGTCCTCGCCTTAATTGACAGTGGGGCGTCCGCCAACTTCTTCTCGAGAAGCTTTGCAGAAGAGCACCAAATCCAGCTTTTGCAGTTGGATTTTCCTCTGCACGTGGCAACCATTGACGGCAGGGAGCTGCTGGGAGGGGCCATCACACATCAAACCCCCCCCATGAGAATGACGGTTGGAAGGCACTCAGAGACACTGGCGTTCAACGTCACCACCATCTCAGACCCCCCCATCGTCTTGGGCATGAGCTGGCTGGCGCGCCACGACCCCTCCATCAGTTGGCACCAGAGGTGCATCACGTTTGGGTCGGACTTTTGTCTGGAACATTGCATGCAGCACCAACCAGGGGAGGGGCCTCCAATAGCCACGGTGGCCACCATGCATATCAAAGGGGGTGAGGCAATACCCAAGCAGTACTGGGACCTGCAGGAGGTCTTCAGCGAAGCGGAGTCCGACCACCTACCCCCGCACAGGCCTTTTGACTGCCAGATCAACCTGGTGCCAGGGGCGACGATACCCCCAGCCAAGCTGTACGCCATGTCAGACCAGGAGCTGGAGGATCTGCGCGCTTTCATCGACAAGAACCTCAAGCGGGGGTTCATAAGGGAAAGCAAGGCAGCAGGGGGCAGCCCGGTCTTCTGGGTGGACAAGAAAGACACGCAACAGCGCCGTCTTGTGGTGGACTTTAGACGGCTGAATTCGGTGACAGAGCCAGTGGCTTTCCCCATGCCCAGAGTGGATGATCTCCTGACAGCGGCACGCAGGGGCAAGATTTTCACCAAGCTGGACCTAAGGGGGGCGTACAACTTGATCAGGATCCGGGAAGGAGATGAATGGAAAACCACGATGTTCACGCCTCTGGGCTCTTTTGAATATCTGGTGATGCCCTTCGGTTTGCAAGGGGGCTCAGCATGCTTCCAGGCCTTCATGCACCACGTCCTGGGGTCCCTCCTCTTCAGGAAATGCTTGGTCTTCCTAGATGACATCCTTATCTACTCGAATGACCCGGTGCAGCATGTGAAAGATGTCAGAGAGGTGTTGCAACGCCTGAAGGAGAACCACCTGTATGTGAAGCTGGAGAAGTGCAAGTTTCACACCAAAGAGGTGGACTTCCTGGGCTACAAGCTGTCAGACAAGGGGCTGGCGATGGACAAGGACAAGGTGCAGGCCATCCTGGACTGGCACAGCCCCAGGACGCGCAAAGATGCCCAACGCCTACTAGGCTTCGCTAACTTCTACAGGAAGTTCATCAAGAACTTCTCTCGCGTTACGGCTCCCATCACGGACTGCCTGAGAGGCAAGCAGAAGTTCAAGTGGACACCAGAGGCGCAAGCAGCGTTCGAAAGCCTCAAGAGAGTGTTCGCCTCAGACCAAAACCTGTTCCATGTGGTGCAGGACGCGCCCCTACGCATTGAGACAGATGCTTCTGAAAAAGCTGTGGGCGCAATTTTGTTGCAACTGGACGCCAACAGGGAGTGGAGACCCTGTGCCTTCTTCTCCAGGAAGCTGACACAGCCTGAACGCAACTACACAGTGTTTGATAGGGAACTTCTTGCGATCTACGCTGCGTTCCAGCACTGGCGACACTTCCTGGTGGGCGCAAAGCACCCCATCCAGGTGTGCACAGACCACAAGAACCTGGAGTTCTGGAGAACTGCCAGGGTGCTCAACCAGCGGCAGATACGGTGGGCAGAGTTCTTCTCGAACTTCAACTTCTCCATCCACTACATCCCGGGGGAGCAGAATGTCAGGGCGGATGCCCTCTCCCGCAAGCCAGAGTACATGGAGGAGGAGGCGCCACCAGCCCCAAGGCACATTTTCCCCCCGTCGGCATGGTCCTGCGGAGCAGCTGTGGTGAGCGAGGCAGAACTCACAGCACTGACGGCAGCGGATGAATTTGCCAACCGCATCTTCAGAGAACTGAGAGGGGGGAGGGAGCAGGCAAAAGACTTTGCAGAACGCAGAGGGCTGCTTTTCTACAAGGGTGCGCTGTACCTGCCCACCACCCAGCTTCGACGTACGGTCCTCAAGCAGATGCACGACAACCCTACAGCGGGGCATTTGGGAAGGGACAAAACCGCTCACCTAGTCATGAGACACTTCTGGTGGCCAGGGGTGCGGGAAGATGTTCGAGACTATGTAAGGGGCTGTACCACCTGCCAGCGGGCGAAGGTGGTCAGAGCAGCGCCACCAGGGTTGCTGGAGCCCTTAGCCACACCACACAGGCCGTGGGAAGTGGTGTCCATGGACTTCATCACAGATCTGCCTTCGTCCAGGGGTAAGACTGCAGTGTTGGTGGTGGTGGACCTTATGTCCAAAATGTGTCACTTTATACCGTGTGCCAGGGCAGTCTCGGCAGAAGAGACAGCCAAACTGTTTGTTGATCACATTTTCAGACTGCATGGATTACCTTTAAGGGTTATTTCGGATCGTGGCCGCCAATTTGTTTCCAGGTTCTGGCGGCGGCTCATGAACCTCCTGCAGGTGGAGGTCAGCTTGTCGACGGCTAGACACCCGCAGACCAACGGACAAGCGGAGAGGGTCAACGCCATTCTGCAGCAGTACCTGAGATGCTACGTCAGCCAGCGGCAAACGGACTGGGTGGATCGCTTGCCACTAGCAGAATTTGCCTACAACAATGCAGTGCACGTCTCCACAGGGGTGTCGCCCTTTAAGGCCAATTACGGGCGCGACCTCAGATCTTTCCCAGAGAGGGAGAGGGAGGAGGAGGAGGAGGAGGGCCCACAGGCTGAGGATTGGGCAGAGGAACTGGAGACGGTGCACCAGCAGCTCAGAGAACACTTGGAGAGGGCCAAGGAAGCGTACAAAAAGGGGGCAGATCGCCACAGGCGACAAGGGGAGGTCATCAGGGTGGGGGACAAGGTGTGGTTGTCCTCGGAGGGCCTTCCCACCAGAGGGAGGTGCAAAAAGCTGGCACCCAAAAGGCTGGGCCCCTTCACGGTCACGCAACAGGTAAACCCGGTGGCATACAGGCTGGCACTGCCAGAGGACATGAGGGTGCATCCAGTGTTTCATAGATCGCTGCTGTCGCCGTACAGGGAAAGCAGCAGGCTCCGAGACAGCGAACAAACCCCCGAGGGAGGGGGGGAGAGGGAAGGCAGGGAGCAACTCAATGAGGCCACGGCCATCCTGGATTCAAGGTGGGGGGTGGGGGGACTGGAGTACCTCATGGCATGGGAGGACGCTCCACCGTCCCAGAATGAATGGGTCCCAGCCACTCAGATACAGGAGGAATTCTTGGTGGAAGAATTTCACGCCCTCTTTCCCCACAGACCCAAGCCCTGGCACATGGAAAGGGAGGGGGAGGAGGAGGAGGCACGGGAGAGCAGCTCACCATGGCGCTGGGAAGCGGAGTTTGAGGAACCAGAGGATGAGGTATGGGTGTCACCGAGATCCACCCAGTCAGAGGAAGGAGCAGATTGGCAGAACGTTTTTACCCCCACCAGCTCTGACGCCACGGACTTTTTGGGATTCCCGTCCGCCCAGGCGGAAGGGGGGGGCTCGCAGGACTGGGGGGAGGTATTCACACCAACGGGCTCGGAGAGCACTGAGTTCTTAGGCTTCCAGTCGTCACCGACACATGGGGGGGGCCTGGGGAGGGGTGAAGGAGAGCTTGGGAGGGGGGTGGATGTGAGGGACAGGGGATATCGCGAAGTCCCTCCCCTCCTGAGTTCAAGCCCGTCCCCGAGCAAAGGGGAAAGCAGGGAGAGTTCCGATTCCAGTGGGGAAGCAGGAAGTCGTGTCCGAGGCTCAGGCAAGGTAGAGGAGCCAGGGTCCCAGGTGGGACAGGAAGGGGCAAGCAAGGGGGGAAGACCCATCCCTCCAACTCCAGAATTACGCAGGAAGAGGAGGGGCAAGAGGATGGGTCTGCCAAAGCTTTTGTGTTGGAGAAAGACGCGCCAAAAGCCATTAGGAGGTTCTGAAACCGACTGACAACATCGCTCCGTGTAAATAGCAATGACTTGAGCACTGTAAATACGCAGCACCAATAAAAGAATAAAATGCAGAGCTGCGTAGCGTCGTTACTCTGAAGTAGTCCACTCCGGCCACTGTGACAGCACTTTTGTTTAAAAAGACTTAAAAGTTAAATGTAATAAAATAGACATTCGGTGGGTGGGGAGACAGGTTGCAAAAAAAAGCAAAATTCAGCTGCATATGAATCACTGTTTATAACTGAAACAAAATAAAAAACATTCCTTCCAGTAGCACCTTAGAGACCAACTAAGTTTGTCATTGGTATGAGCTTTCGTGTGCATGCACACTTCTTCAGATACGAAAGCTCATACCAATGACAAACTTAGTTGGTCTCTAAGGTGCTACTGGAAGGAATTTCTTTATTTTGTTTTTCGACTACGGCAGACCAACACGGCTACCTACCTGTTTATAACTGATATATGCTGCAAATTTTTTAAAAAGCACTATTTTTTAAAATTGACAATCAATAACATTTTTTTAAAATGCACATTAATGCAAATGAAAAACACAGTATGAAAATGTGCCATGGTATATGTATATGCTGTGTAAGAAAGAGCTTGTTTCTTGCTGCTCCAGAGGGCAGGACCCGAAGAATTGGATTCAAATGACAGGAGAGAAGATTCCGACTAAACATTAGGAAGAACTTTCAGATGGTAAGAAAGGTTCGGCAATGGAACAGAAGAAGGCGGCAGACTCTCCTTCACTGGAAGTTTTAAACAGAGGTTGGATGGCCATCTGTCAAGGATTCTTTCACTGTGATTCCTGCATTGCAGGGGGCTGGACTAGATGGCACTTGGGTGCCCTTTCAAACTCTACAATTCCATTCTGCGATTCTATATCAGGCGATATACTGCTTAGTATCGTTATTCTGTGTTTTTCAGTTGCGCTAATGTGCGTTTTTATTGTTGATCTGCAAATAAGATGATGATGGTGGAGATGAGGTCACAGGGAGCAAAACACCCGGTGTTCACAGGGGAAGGGGAATAGAGCTTGGAGCAAAATTTCAAGGGTGTGGTGGGAAATGGCCTGGCCATGTCGCTTTATGAATAAGAAATTTCTGGACCATCCAGGAACCAAACTTCCTCTTCCTCCCCCCCCCCCCCCGCCTTGCCCCAGGCTGATGGCTGGCCCTTTCATGTGGAAGGTCAGAAAATGCTGAGAGGCGTTGGAGCCGCCACAAAATATTTAGTCTGCGGCTTGCAAAAACTGACAGACAGCTCAAAGCAATGTATCACACGCAAACATGCACAGTCTCCCTAAGGGCCTGTGCTGGGTGTTCCTCTGCCAATCAAGCTCTTATGGCAGCATTTGAACCTGAGAGAACCCCGTGAAAATCGTTTGTGTAGGATTATTTATATACATATCTTTGTAGGACTTATTCTCTAAACGCCAAGTATTATGCGTATTATCTCGGCAATCTTTACAGCAACCCAGTATGCTATGTTGGAGTTACCATCACCGTATTACCGTTCTGGGTGTGTGTGGAATGCACTGAATGTTATTACAGTATTATCAATTACTGCATTTATATCCCACCATTTTCTCCAAGGAGCTCGAGGTGGCATGTATGGCTCTCCCGCTCCTCGTTTAATCCCCATAACAACCCTGTGAGGTAGGACAAGCCCAGGGAGCTTCATGGCCAAGTGTGGATTTGAACCCTGGTCTCCCAGGTCCCATGTCAACCCTCTAACCCAGGGGTCCCCAAACTAAGGCCCGGGGGCTGGATGCGGCCCAATCGCCTTCTAAATCCGGCCCGCGGACAGTCCGGGAATCCGCATGTTTTTACATGAGTAGAATGTATCCTTTTATTTAAAATGCATCTCTGGGTTATTTGTGGGGCATAGGAATTCATTCATTTTTTTTCCAAAATATAGTCTGGCCCCCCACAAGGTCTGAGAGACAGTGGACCGGCCCCCTGCTGAAAAAGTTTGCTGACCCCTGCTCTAACCCATGGGTAGGCAAACTAAGGCCAAGAGGCCAGATTCCGGCCCAATCGCCTTCTAAATCTGGCCCGTGGACAGTCTGGGAATCAGTGTGTGTTTTACATGAGTAGAATGTGTGCTTTTATTTAAAATGCATCTCTGGGTTATTTGTGGTGCGTAGGAATTCGTTCTTTTCTCTTTTTTCAAAATATAGTCTGCCCGCCCCCACAAGGTCTGATGGACAGTGGACCCTGCTGAAAAAGTTTGCTGACCCCTGCTCTAACCACTACACCACACTGGTGTAGTGTCCCCAATTGATGCCTCAAGGTGAACTTGATGTGATGTCAGGAGATCCCTAATTCCCCTAGGAAAGAGTCCAGTTTGGCAAACCCTCCCGTTGCCTTTTCTTAATAATTATTTTGCAAACCAAGAACAGACTGGGGGAGATCCAAACCCAGGGCTCCTGATGTCAGTTCTCTAGTTCCACCAGGGATAGGGGTCTAACCCATCTGGAGATGGAGGTTTCCTTGTGTCGGATTCTGCATGATTATGAAAGCACCAAATGGTATATTTGTTCCCCCCTTCCTCCTCTCTCCTTCCCTTCCCTTGTGTATCTTTTGAGTGAAACACAAAATGCTGATTGGAACTGAAACGACATCTGCTCTCTGTAAGCATTGGTGCGAAGATGCCAATGGCCAGCGTCTATTTCCGACATTTCCATCTGCCTATTAAAAGGTGGCGTTGTTTTTTTCAGAAACCTTGGGAAGTCAGGACTCCGAGTTTCCTGCCTCGGGTTAGGTAAGTGGAATTCTTGGGGTTTTCCTTTTAATTCAGCTTGCGGGCGGGGGGGGGGGAGATTCAGTGTGCTGCATACGCAACAAATGTACTCTGTGGAAGATGCAGTGCAATGCAGCTGTCCAGAGAGGAATTGATTGGCAGAGGGCATCCATATCTCTCTGCATTGCTTTCCCACTTTCAACAGCCATGGCTTCCCCCAAGAGAATCCTGGAAGCTGCAGTTTGCTAGGGGTGTTTGCAGACCCCTGTTCCCCTCCCAGGGCTGAATCATGCTTTCCTGGTGGATTTCATTCCTGGCTTGGGATCTCCACATTGTCGCTCTTGCATTGTCTGTTGTGTTAAGCTGACCCTGCTCCTGGAACCCGTTGCTAAGGTGGATGGAGCTCAAGCTTGTTCCAGTGCGACAATTGTTCTGAGCGTCCATTGAAGGTACCATTCCTGCAGGAAGCGGAATTAAAAGCTGTCCCAGAGTTTTAATTCCACAAAGGGTGTGCTTGCAACTCCTCCATCCCTATTCCCTGTCTTGGGGACAGCTCAGCAATTCCTTTCTTGTTTCATTCAAGCTCATTCTGCAGTGATCCTCTTGGCATTAAGAATAAACAGGTTGGAAATCAGACCGGCCAACTGAGGCAGCCAGCCAGTCAGTCAGTCAGTGAGCACTTAGAAAAGGATGTTGCGATTGCTGTACTAAGACCCAGTGTGGGTTTCTCAAAAATAAGTCTCATTTCTTTTTTTTGATGGAGTTACAAGCTTGGTGGATCAGGGGAATGCTATGGACGTAATGTCTCTTGGTTTCAGTAAGGCTTTTGACAAAGTCCCCCATGATACTCTTGCAGGGAAGCTGGTAAAATGTGGGCTGGATGAGGTCATTGTTTGGTGGATTTGTAGGTAGTTGACTGACCAAATCCAGAGTGCTCAGTAATCATTCCTCATCATCCTGGGTGGAACTGGGAAATGACAGGTGTGTGTTCTGTCCTGGGCTTGGATAAAGGAATTGGGGGGATGTTCTTTACATTTGCAGGTGATATCAAGCTGGAAGGGGCAGTTAATGTTACAGAACAGAACTGGTATTCTGGACATTTAACAGCATGGAGAACCAAATCTGGGACCCCCTTTTGCTTTCCCGGTTTGCCAGGAACAGTAAATCTGCACCTTGTACACATGGCAGACTTTTGACTTTTGCCCCACAAAGAGGCAGATCAGTTATTCCCAAGTGGTGTGTTTGGTGCATACAAATGAACTTTTTAAATCCCCAAATCCAAAGGCTCCTGTGAGCCCAGAGCACCCCTCCTTCAGTGGACCCCCATCTGGTTGGTGGCACAGATGCTTCAGGGTTGCATAGTACCCAGTATGCCAATGGATGGCCAGTTTCTCGGAAGTCACACAGCAGCGGAGCTAAGTTCTTGCCTTCTTCCTCTGCTTGCAAACTTCCCAAAGGTATCTGCTTGCCACTAGGGAAGAAAGAACAGGGGACGAGATGCACATATCTTGACCTTGTCCAGTACAGACAGCTGCCTTATATCGAGTCAACTAATTGATGCATCTAGCTCAGTACTGCCTGCACTGACTGGCAGCAACTCTCCAGGGTTTCAGACCGAGATCATTCCCAGTCCTACATGGAAATGCAATAGGAGGATTGAACCCGGAGCCTTCTGCACGCAAAGCAGGTGCCCTGCCACTGGGCTGTGACTCAATGAATGGACTCTTTTTTTCCAGGAGTTCAGTTCCATCCTGCCTTTGTCCTTCCTTCATTCAGGGGGTTGGAATAGATGACCCTCGGGGATCCCTCCCAACTCTGCAGTTCTGTGATTCTCTCCTTCTTTTCATTTTTGAAAATCCTTTTGTCTGCCTCTCTCTCTTGCTCTCATTCTCTTTTGTAGGAACATGGGTGACATTTGGAGGACAGATTACGGATGAGGTAAGAATTGTCCCCTCCCTCATGTTTATTTTGTTTACTATATTTATTTATTTGACGATCTGTTCCTGAGAGGTACCGGTACCTCCTCCTCCCCTGTCCCAGATCTATTCTCCTGAACTGAAGATGTGAACTGAGGTAGGAGGATCCCCTAAACTGGGGGAGGGAACTGGTGCCCCCCCCCTCCAGAAGTTGTTGGATTCCAGCTCTCATGAACCCCAGGCATCACGGATGATGGGACCTGGAGTCTAGCAACATCCGGAGGGTCCCAAAGGAAGCCTTGACAGCAACTTTGTTGTGTGTCCCGCCTCTTAGATCCAGCCTAAATTTGCATCTATATGCATAAATTAGCATATCTGAATTGTATGCTAATATGTTTCATTTGCCTGTGCCCTGGGTCCATTAAGGGCCTGGCCGACATCCCTCTAAGTGAAAACCTAGTGGTTTAGCAAAAGTAGCATTATTTTTAGTTGTACCCTGAATTTCACGCCTCCTCAATGCCCTGGTGCAGCCCACAGCTCAAAAACAATGCATCAGAACAGCGAGGCAGTGCTGGGTAGCGGTTAGAGTGCTGGACTAGGATCTGGGAAACTGGGACTCAAATCCATACTCAGCTGTGAAGTCCTCTGGGGAACTGGGCCAGTCCCCATCTCTCAGCCCGCCCTACCTCACAGGGTTGTTGTTGTGAGGATATAAGGTGGCAATGTATGCCACCTTGAGGGCGGAAGATAAGTGTAGCAATAAATATGCACACTTCGAGAGAGGAAATGCATTTCAAACTCTGCCTGCTGTGAGAAAATGCATTTAAAAATGACCATATAAATGCGAGCTTTGATGTGGATTTAAAAATAAGAATTGCAGATGACGGCGGAAAGCGGGTGGAATAGATTCACTGGTGAGAACACACAGAAGTGGCCATGTTCTAGAAGTAAATGGATGAGCGGTGGGTGTGGGTGGGCAGGTGGAGGGGGGCAGCGAAACCCCACCAGTCCTGCAGAGAGAGAGACACACACACACACCTCGCACCCCGTGCCTCAGCTCTGCCTCTCTTTCAGATGGCGGAGCAGTTGATGACCTTGGCCTACGACAACGGCATCAATCTCTTCGACACGGCGGAGGTCTATGCTGCAGGGAAGTAGGTGCACCCATCCACCCATTTCTACCACCCCCATTGTGCTTTTCTGAGCACTTTCCCATACATTCTCTCTGTCATCCAACCCAAGGCCCTGCGAGGTAGGCTAGTCATCCGCGGCAGGTGGGAAGGGGGCTGAGAATAAGAGAGAGCAGCCTGTCGGAGGCCACCTGGCGAGTCCGCGGCCATGCCGTCTTCAACCCCAACCCCACCCCAGAGAGCCATTGCAAGCATCCCCACCCCCACCTGCGACTCCTCAAAAACAAACAGTCCTTGCTGCTACTGTTTCTCAGCTTCCAGTGTGATTGGATCAGTCGGTTTTGCAGAGCACCAAGGAAGGCTGCCTGTTTTGGGTTTTTTTCTACCCATCAGTCCATTTTACAGAGCTTCCTCCTTATAATCACATGGCCAACTTAGAACATGGATTCACACAGAGACATTGTGGGGGAGCTCCTCTGAAAGCAGGTAACTTTATCTGCTGACACTCCAAAAATAAAACTTTGAAGGTCTAAGAGTAAAATGCATCTCCACTTTCAGTTCAGAAAGTCAAATAACTGAGGGAATACTAGCTTAAGCCCTGATTATTATTTTCTCCCCCTGTATGGGGTTGTATCCTGGTCACCAAAATTCATTTTGGCTACACTCACTGTACTGTAGCAAGCTTGACTTCATTTCTGCATGAGTCTAACAGCCACATTGTCTGTCTCTTTCTGTGTCTTGTAGGGCTGAAGTCGTGTTAGGGAATATCATTAAGAAAAAAGGATGGAGGTAACTGTTCTTCTTTGGACCAAATCCCAATCCCATTCCATCTTGTGGTTAGACCTGTTGTCTCTGTATGCTTTAACATGTTTTAACCCGCCACCATGCTCAAGAACCCACGTGGACTAGAAGCAAAATTCATGCCATAATCAAAATGAGACACGTTTATTTCATGAAAGTTATGTGCTGCTTGACAGTAAAACAAAACCTCAGACCACACTGTATTTCACAGTGCCACCTATCAACAGCCCCATGAACTGCAGAACGTGATGACAGCCTTAGGCTTTTATGTATATAGCAAGATACACACAGTAATCCAAATTCCAGATCCTTACATTTTTGACCACCGGAACAATCATGACTGATACGTTTATACATTGTCTGCAGGATAGTGTGTGTGTGTGTGTGTGTGTGTGTGTCATTCATTCATTCATTCATTCATTCTATTTCTAACCTACCCTTTCTCCCAAAGGAGTCCAGGGTGGTGCTACTACACCTTTTCTCATCACAGTCTTGCTCAGGATACTTGACAGATAATTTGCCAAATGTGTCTAATCCTTCTCAGATTTAACATTCGGTGGAGGGGAACTTCAGGATGGTGGTGAATGCATTTAGGAGATTTACCTTTATCCATCACACATCCATTCTCTTCCCCCCCCTTCCTCCGCTCTTCTTGCAGACGTTCCAGCCTGGTGATAACAACCAAAATCTTCTGGGGAGGAAAGTACGTAAGCATTTCAACCACCCTGCTTGTGTGCCATTTGAGTTAGGAAAATCAAGCATATCTGGCGGGCGGTGGAGGGCCAGGGGACTTTGACTAGTTTCAGAAAGGGGGACTGATCCTTAGAATTAGGGATTCCCTTTTCAAGCATCACCCACCCACAATTTCCTTTTGAGGAAAGGGAGTGTGCCTCTGAGCATGGAGAGAATGCCATCCCCCCTTCTGTCCTCCCTAGCCGGTATAAGGTACGATTTTTGGGGATGAAAGATCAGCATTTCTGGATAGCCTCAGAGGGCAATTAGTTTCAGCTCCTCCCTTTCTACATAGTCATCTTTGCATAGCACAAGTTAACAATTTCGGATACATCAGTCTTCTAACTTCAGTCTTTCCTCCTTCTCCTCCCACCCCAGAGCCGAGACGGAGAGAGGACTCTCAAGAAAGCATATTATAGAAGGTAAGCTGAAGCCAAATTGCTGGGCACTTAAAAATTAACCCAGTGGGTATTCCCTGAAAGAGGCCTCTTCCCCAAACCTAGCGCTCTCCAGATATTTAATTTATTTATAAACATATTTACCGGTATATACTGATGTTCATAAAATTTAAAAAAACAGAACAATTTACAGCACTTATGTATAAATTCACATAATAGAAAACATCTAACAAGTAAAAGTCAGAAATCAACTGTTACAGAATAGAAAGTTGCATTCTTAATTGCCTGATGCAATAGAAAAGTTTTCAGCGGGCATTTCAAAGGTTAAAACAGAAGGTGCTTTGCTGAATCTCCAGTGGCAGGGAGTTCCACAGGACTGGGCTGATGACACTTGTTGTCAAGTAAGCCCTGCCAACTTGGGGAGAGTGAACAACAAAGCTCCTGAAGATGATCTCAGTGATGGAGCTGGGATATAAAGGTTCAGGCGGTCCTTGAGGTACCCTGGGTGTAAGTTCTTCAGGGCTTTGTAGATTAATACAAGGACCTTGAATCTGGCTCTGTAGGAGATGGGCTGCCTTACAAGCAACCCAAGGGACAGCACTGCCTGTCATCTTCCCAATAGAATTGTAGAGTGGAAGCAAACCAAAGTGTCATCTGGTCCATCCTCCTGCATTGCCTCCTTTTCAATCTCCGTATTGCTCTTGTAGAACTCAGCAAGCAGGGAGAAGGATGGGTCAACAAATAGGATTAGTTGGCTTTGCCTCTCCTTGGCTCTGGCGCCACCTGCTGTTGGGCTCCCTTGACTTCCACCCTACCAGGTGGATTCCACATCCCAATGGGTGATGGCTACCACTATGGAAATGTTAGTTTATAGGGTGAGGTGCCCTTCTGGTGCTGGGACACTGCAGCTTCCATCAGCCCCAGCCAGCATGGCCGTGTGACATGGGGGCTGATGGGAGTTGTAGTCCAAAACACCTGGAGGGCCCCAGGTTGGGAAAGACTCCCCTGCTGTGTGTTTTTGCTATTTCTGGTTGGTGTTTGAGTTGCCCTTGTAGGAGTCAGCTAAGGATAGGGGAGAATTTCAATTCCGTTCGATTCATGCTCTCCAAAACAATGCAGAAACTGAAACACACCTGGCCTTTGGAAATCGCACTGCTCCAAATGTCGTTCCTCTAGCCAAGTAATATGAACAGAAATGTATATCCCGGGGTAAATGCATATATTGGAGAAAATGCAAAAAATGCACCCTACTAGGGAAAATTGCTTTGTAAAATGTGCCAGTGCGGTGTAACAGTTAGCCTGTCGGACTAGGACCTGGGAGAGACCAGGGTTCAAACCCCCACTCAGCCATGAAGCGCACTCAGCCTGACCTACCTCACAGGGTTGTTGTGGGGGCTAAATGAGGAGGGGAAGAACCATGCATACCTCCTTGAGCTCCTTGGAGAAATGTAAATGCATTAAATAAATAAATGTGCAAAATCACATACAAAAACGTGGGACTGGGTCTGCAGCTTAATAGTAGAACAGACTCTTTGCATTCAGAAGGTCCCAGGGAGGGCTGGGCTAAGCCTTCCTGTCTGAAACCCTGGAGAGCTGCTGCCAGTCAGTGCAGACAATACTGGACGTGGGCTAGGCTCAGCAATACTAACAGCAGCTGTAGAGTCTGGCTGACCCCAGTGCCTTTTTTAAATTAATTGATACCCTCAATTACAAAACAAAGCACGCAGAGGCACCAGCAGTAGATGCTTTGCGCTGGAAAGCTTAAGCCTCAGTGGAATCCAGATGCGATTA
This sequence comes from Zootoca vivipara, assembly GCF_963506605.1. Classification (NCBI taxonomy): domain Eukaryota; kingdom Metazoa; phylum Chordata; class Lepidosauria; order Squamata; family Lacertidae; genus Zootoca; species Zootoca vivipara. Next base: position 73,487,589 of record NC_083281.1, read on the forward strand.
AAAACATTAAAATATTGTATAACGGGCGGCGTTAATTCTTGCCCTAATTCTTTAATGAACATTGGCGAATTGAAACAGGGTTGTCCGTCATTGATTGCTGGCTACAAATAGAGTTAACAGGGAAGCATACGAGGGACCAGAAAGTAGGGAGCTGGGGTTGTATCCTCAAATGCGTGGGGACTGTGGTGCTTTCAATGGGTCCAACTCCCAGAGGGTGGTACATTCACCAAGTTGCTGTCAATTTCTCTGTTTGTACATATGCCCCACGTCTGCAGGGTGGGATATGGGGCATCCAGGTACCCGCAAGCGAACCCTTGAAGGCAGAGAGAAAGAGGAAAGAGATGGCAGAGACTTGAGGCACATTTGCACCATACATTTAAAGCACTGCAATATCACATGGCTTCCCTCAAAGAATTCTGGGAGCTGCAGTTTGTTAACGGTGCTGCCGAGAGTTGTTAGGAGACCTATTCCCTTCCCTGAGCTCCCAGAGTTCCCTGGGAAAGAGGGATTGATTGTGAAACCACTCTGGGAATCATATCTGTGAGGGGAATAGGGGCCTCCTCACAACTCTGAGCACCCTTAACAAACTACAGCTCCCAGAATTCTTTAGGTGGAGTCATGGCTGTTGAAAGTGGTATCATATTGCTTTAAATGCTTGGTTCAAAAGTGTTGCCTTGCACAGCTCCAAGAACCCTTTCGAAGGCACCTACCAGAGAGGTTATAGAATAATAGAATCATAGAGTTGGAAGAGACCACAAGGGCCATCCAGTCCAACCCCCTGCCAAGCAGGAAACACCATCAAAGCATTCCTGACAGATGGCTGTCAAGCCTCCGCTTAAAGACCTCCAAAAATGGAGACTCCACCACACTCCTTGGCAGCAACAGGGCCACATTCACACCTTCCATTTAAAGCACCATGATACCACTTTTAATCCCATTTTTCAGAAGGAACTGCAGTTCTGTGAGGGGAATTGTGTGTGTGGGGGTCTCCCTTAACAAACTACAGTCCCCAGAATCCTTTGGGGGATGCTATGGCTGTTCAAAGCAGTATCATAGTGTGTTAAATGTATGTGCAATTGCAGCCTTGGTGGTCCGCTGGCTGGCTCCAGAAACCACCTAATGAAGAAGACAATCTTGCAGTGCTCAGCGTGGGCCTTTCTCTCTGATGTGTTCGTTTTCTGCCTCCCCCTGCAGGACTGAAGGCTTCGCTAGAACGGCTGCAGTTGGAATACGTGGATGTGGTGTTTGCCAATCGGCCAGACCCCAACACGCCCATGGAAGGTAGGTGTGGCTGCCACATTTTGCTTTCTCTCTCAGAGCACCTGCTTCTTCCAAGGTGGAACCCTGCAATCCTTGTCCACGGCAAGGGAAGAGATCCGTGTTTGCCACACGTCAGCTAGAAGAAGCACTCTCCTCCCTCTTTCCCCTTCCACATATTGATTTATCATACCTGAAAGGATCTACAGGTCCATCCCCATGTGTCTACAGGAGTCCCTCTTCCCTCAGATTGGAAGGAGGCATGGCCAGAGCAATGACTGATGCAGAGATGCAACAGGCAGCTTCCTCTGAGGGCAGGTAAGTCCTGCTGCATCTCTGACTTGAGAGTGATTGGAGGTTCCTGTTGCAGCTGATGGAGAGAGGAGGCTGCCCCAAGCAGAGAATAGTTGAAACAGTACCAAGCCAGAGCAATGAATCCTGCAGGGGCACGCTGGGCAGCCTCCCCTGAGGGCAGGTAAATCAGCTGCATCTTACCTAAGGAGAAATTGATGCAGTTACACCTGATTCAAAGGATGAGGGGCAATTACCTGCCTCCAGAAGAGACTGAAAGGCAGCAAGGCCAGAACTGAAAATCATGCAGAGATGCAGCAGGCTGCCTCCTCTGTCAGCAAGAGAGGACACAAGGCACACAGAAACTTAAGTTAATTTATTCCTGTCAGGGTAAAATTACTGAAGGTTTTTAAAATGAGCTGTAACACCTCTGCAGATTTGGAAGGATTCCCACCCACCCCAAAGAACCACAGATTCCACTCATTCAGGAGACCCTGAAAAAATACCCCATTATCTTGGTTTCTGATTAGTTATCTGCAACAAGGGCTCCTGTGCATTGTAGAGTTTTGTAGAGTTTAAAGGTACCTCAAGGGTTATCTAGGTCCACCCCTTCCAATGCAGGAACCACAGAGAAAGAATCCCTGACAAGTGGCCCTCCAACCTCTGCTGAAAAACCTCCAACAAAGGGGAGCCCAACACTTCCCTTCCACTGCCAAACAGCTCCTAACCCTCAGAAATTTCTTCCTAAAGTTTTGCTGTAATGTTGACATTTGAATGGATTGGCTTAGGTCCCACCCTCTGGAGTAGCAGGCAACAGGATCGCTCCATCTTCCATGTGACAACCCTTCAGATACTTGAAGGTAGATATCACATCACCTCTCAGTCTCCCCTTCTCCAGGCGAAGCATACCCAACTTGTAAATGCACTCATAAACCCCAGTGAATTTCCCACTCTGCCATGGAAACCCTCAATTCCTTGCCAACCTTGTTGCCTTGTTAAGGATCTCAACTCTGAATGTTAGCCGTTTTCTGCCTTCTGTGTGTGTGTGTGTGTATGTGTTTGTGTGTGTGTGTGCGCGCGCGCTTGAACGTGAGCACACGTATTTGATTTTGAACTCGTGCATTTCCATGTTTTCGTGTGAGATTCTGTTCTATTTCCATAACAATACAGTGCATCGTAGAGAAGCGGGGAAACCTTTCTTGAGCCAAGTGCCACATTAGCTCAGCTAAGAGCTGTCGGGGGGCCACATTCCAATAGTATGTGGTTCTGGCCCTGCATAAAATTACCTGCTTCACACACAGAGGGAGAGAGGGAGAGGGAGAGAGGGAGAGAGGGGGAGAGAGAGAGAGAGAGAATTCCACATACACAAAGCTGTTTCTTGTTGAATCAGAGGCAAGTAAATTGCACACCACTGAACAGCAAGCCATGCCTTATGGCTGCTTAAAGCCTCAGAATGCCATTGCATTCCCAGAAAATGCATGCTGCTGCAAATTGCATAGACTATGCATTTGCAAGGAACACAAGTCCCCTAAGGCATTTCCTCCTCTTCTTTGTTCTTCTCGCAGCAGCAGCAGCAGCAGCAGCAGCAGCAGTTGCACATTTGGCACTGTCCTTTTCATGTTGGGGAGCGCCCCAACAAACATCTGGTGGATGAAATTTGTCCCTGGAGCATATCTAGTAAGCATGCCAGGGGGACCGGGGACTGTTCCCTTAAAAAGAAACATTTATCCATTATAGGATACTTAATTCAACAGAGCCATACAACAACCCTGGCAGGGAAACCAACCTCAGAAGTATTGATTTGTCCCAGGCCATCCCAGTAAGCGTCCTGTGTGAGCCAAGATTCAAGCTTCAGGTTTTAAGAGTTGTGAGTTTCAAGAGGGGAGTAGAGATTGACAGTGAGGAAAAGTGAAGCAGCTCTTGAGAAGCATTTTCTCTGCTGTTCGATCCAGAGTGATACTCGGTGCTTTTTCTTTCTTTCTTTTTGGCAGTGCGGGCCGGTACACAGTATCGCCCAGCTTTGGGAAGGAGGCAGGAGGGTTGCAGGATTCTGTCAGATGCCTCGCACCTCCTTCCCAAAGCATGGGAAGCTTCTGCCTGGTTTAGGGAGGGAGGCACAATGCTCTGGAAGTGTCCAAGAGCCCTCCCTTGTGTAGTGACTGCCAGCACCTTGCTGTCTAGAAAAGAAAAAACCTGGCTAATACTTAATATCACAATTTGCTCTCCCTCAGGGCTTCACCTTGAAAATGATTGAACCCCTGGTCAATCTGGATATCTGGAAATATTCAGAGTGGAGTTCAGAGAATCGCCTCTCTGTTTTCAAGAGGAGGGGGCTGTTATTCTTACCTGTTCCCCCCCCTTTTAAGGCGTAGTCATAAAGGAAGCCATGGCATGATTTTTAACCTTTTGCAAAATATAAGACATACCCCAAAAATAAGACATACCTCCATGCCATGTGGAGCGAGACCGCCGAGCGCCCCAGCCAGCAAGTGGGATTCAGTACGCCAGCTGCGGCAGCAGCAAGAGGAGGAGGCCTGCCATCCTGCCACCCGTCCTGGAGTGCCCAGCAGCTCGGAGCGCCCAGCAGTGCCGGGCGGAATGCCAGAGCCAGCGGCCTCACCTCCGCCCAGCCGAGGAGGCCTGCCACCCCGCTGCCTGGAAACGGCTGCTGGAGCGTGTAGAGCGCCCAGCAGCTCAGAGCCCCCAGCAGTGCCGGGCAGAGCGCCAGAGCCAGCGGCCTCGCCTCCGCCCGGCCCAGGAGACCTGCTGGAGCGCGCAAAGCCCCCAGCAGTGCCCAGCAGTGCCCCAAGCCAGTGGCCTGGCCTGGCCAAGGAGACCATAAGGTACCATAAAAACCGTAATAAAAAAAGACACCCCACCGACAATAAGCCAGCCTGTGGTTTTTTGAGGGGGGGGGAGTAATAAGACATGTCTTAAAAAAGGGGAAACACGGTAATTTATTGCACACGGTGGCCCAAGGGTGCTCTCCATTGTACCTTTAAACCCTGCGTGCGATTAGCTGTCCCCTCCCCAAAAAGGCTGCAGAAAATAGAACCCCTATTCCCGCAGAAGATGAACACCCCTGTAAAATTGGGGTGCTTATTTCATACCGGCACTAATCCAGACACCTGCACGTCTCCATCTGCCTTTCAAATCTGACTGATTTCTAAGGGATGACCATATTGACCACACCGTTAAGGTTAAAGAGGATTAGACAAATTCATGAAGGAGTGGCTGTCAGTGGCTATTAGCCACAATGGCTATGCTCTGGCAGGAGGGGAGAGGGTTCTTGTGCTTGGGTCCTGCTTGGGACATCTGATTGGCCACTGTGAGAGCAGGATGCTAGATTGGATGGGCCATTGGCCTGATCTAGCAAGCTCTTCTTACTTTCTTAGGATGATGACCCCCATACCTCTCACACATCTGGCAGACTTTAATTTTCCGAGCTTTAAAAAAGAGGTGCGTGTTTATCAGTCTTGCACTCAGCCTTAAAAGGGTTCACTCAAAGAGTGGGGAAGAGTAAGCGGAGGCTGCCCTCTGTGTTTCTGCATGAGTCACTGTCCTCATTCCCCTCTTTTCCCACATTATGGCATGAAAACTCAGCCCATATGCTCCATTAGTTGTTAATTGCAGCAGTGAGACTAAGCTGTGGCCATCAAGGGCATGTTAGACTCCAGCTCCCATCATGCCTGACCATTAAGCAGGCTGGCTTCAAGGGCCAATAGGAATTCAACAATGCCTGGAAGGGGTGGGGGAACCCGGGTTCCCTGTCCCTGGTTTCCAACAAGACTCACACAGTATGGAGTGAATTGGATTACAAAATACGTTTGATTGGCGCTTTCACTGTCACACTTAATCCTTACAACAACCCGCAAGGTAAGTCGGTGTAATGATTTCCCATTTTGCAGATGTGGGGACTGAGGCCGCGAGAAAGTGTGTGTGTTGTTGTGTACATGTGTGTGCGTGTGTGTGTGCCGAATGCCACTGAGCGTCTGCGGCAAAAATAAGGGGCTTTCCTGACTCTTGGCTGCACAACCCACCACACCAGCTCCCTCTCGGTGGGAATTAACCGCATATCTCTGTTCTTGGGAGCGAAAGACAGGGATGGTTGTCACCCCAGTCCTTCCTGACCGCGACAACGGGATCCACAGCAGTTGCTGAATCACCTTGAGTCAGGTTCGCCCCGTGCATTTCAAAGCACTGTGATGCCGCTTTCAAGGAGTCGTGGCTGCTTCCCCCAAAGAATGCTGGGAGCTGTAGTTTGTTAAGGGTGCCGAGAGTCATCAGGAGACCTCTGTTCCCCTCCCAGAGCTACGATTCCCAGAGTGGTTCCACATCAATCCCTCTTTACAGGGAACTGTGGGAATTGTAGTTCTGGAAGGGAGGACTAGGGGGGTCTCCTAACAGCTCGCAGCACCCTTAACAAACTACAGTTCCCTGGAGTCTTTAGGGGGAACCACGGCTGTTTGAAGTGGTACCACAGCGCTTTACATGTGTGGTGTGAATGTGACCCTGGTGCCTGGTTAGAGAATTTAAAACGGGTAGCTAAACCTTTTTTTGACCCAATGGCCATGTTCACCTACCATGGGGGGGGCATTGTACATGCTAGCAGTGGGTTGCCTAGGAGTGGGTGTCACTAACCCACACACCCCAGGCACACAAACAGAGGTCACAACAGCCGCCGCCACCCTCTGCTGATCCATGTAGATGAGCTGAAGAGGAGAGTGTTCATGAAACAATTGATCCGATGACAGGGGGTGGTCTCATCAGGCCCCTGGGCTTTGCCCAACCCCAGCACTGATTCTTCGTTTCATAGAATCAGAAAATTGTAGAGTTTGAAGGGGGTTTTGGGGACTACAATCCCCATAATCCCTGATCGCTGGTCCTGTTAGATAAGGATGGTGGGAGTTGTAGTCCAAAAACTAGATGGAGACCCAAGATGGACCCACTGAGCCAGTCCAACCTCCTGCAATGCAGGAATCACAGATATTGATGCAGTTGCTGCCAAAATCAGTGGGGTCACAGGGGGTGGGGTGGGGGGATGCCCCCAAACTGGAGGTTAACCACTCCTGGTTTAAAGTTCCCTTTGGGTGAGGATCTGTCGTCCTGAGACTGGGAAGGGCAGTCTTAACTTTTGCAAAGGAAAAGGGGAGCTTGGAGGGTGGTGGTGGAAGGGGCAACGAGTCTCGTCCTTTGCCCAGATTCCCCTTATGTTGTACACCATGCCTTGCGATACGCCAACGGCAGCTGTAAACTCTGGTCTCTCTTAAATCTTTCTTTTATCACCAGGGAACCCATTTAGCTCTTCCAAGTCGCGAACATTCATCATAGAAGGTACATGGTACCCCCCCACCTCATCTTGATTATCTGCATCCAAGTGGCATTTTATGGGATGGAATAATCCATGCAGTTTTGCTTTTTTCCCCATTTTTTTCTTTTTTATTCTCATTGGCAAATTTCTCCCATTACTCGGATGGCAAAATTCTCCATAAAATGCCCAACGGAAGCAAAGAAAGAAAGAGGGGGGAAAATACCACCCAAAAACAAAAAAAAACAAAACCACCCTTTGTCCCTTTAGTAACATCTTGCAAGTAAAATTTAAAATCCAAAATCTCTTCCACCACCCCACCGTCCTCCCTGGTTCATTCCATTCCACGTTTTCCTCTGCTGTCTCTGAAATGCATGCCTTGTGTCTGTGATGCTCTTTCCTCCACCCCTTCGAAATTTGACAACTCTTCCTAAAATTCTCAGTGGGGTGGGCCTTGCACCCCACCGCACCCCTTTCGTGAGATGTTCGTCATTTTCAAAAAGAAACCTACGAGATGCAGCCGGGTGTCCCAAGCCCCCGGTGTTTTTCTGCAACAATCTCCCAACCCTGAGTTCACTGCCTCTGAGAATGCATGAGGCAAAGGAACAGATTGGCAGAAATCGAACCCTTTGCCAAAACTGCAAAGGGACATCAAGTGACAGCAAGCAACTAATGTACACTCCTTTGATGTCACCCCATTGGCTGTGAAGCAGTTTGTAGATAAGAAACAAATAAACTTGGAGCTATTAAAATAAGAAGCGTACCCTGAGTTAGCGAGACTCATTTGATGACCGCAAGAAACCAAATCTTTAGGGTCTTTCGCCCAGTCTGGTGGAATGCTTTGTGCTAATAGAAATTTAGCAGGCACTTTCCCTTTCAACCCACGGAAGAGAAGTGCCTACGGAAAACTTTTCTATTCCATCAGGCCTATGCAGGCAATTAAGAATATAAGTTTCACTAACATATTTTAACCTTTATACATGGTTTTGGTATGATTTTAAGTTTAATTGTTGTAAACTGCTCTGATGTGACTAGTGGTATATGAATATTTTGATTAAATTAGTGAAGGATGATGGTGGTGGTGATAAATGTAACATGTGCCCTTTATAAAACCAATTTTGTGGCCACAAGTATTGAAAACAAAAAGCTCGATGTGTCCTTAAGCATGAACGGACTTGCAATCTTTTGTACGTAATGTACATGAAAAGCATCTTGACCACCAACTGGTCTTCTTCGGTGGTCTAGTATCTCAGTAACTAAATAGCCAGCAGAGTAGCTTGGGAGACCAGAGGAATTATTTTGAACATCTGTGTATGTAAAATAGTGGTTGTGATACCAGACCACTGCAGAAAATTAAGGATTTCATCCAACTCAGTTACACTCAGAGTAGACCCATTGAAACTGACAGACTGAAGTTAGTTCTACCCCGTAATCTGAGTAGGGCTGACCTTAGAGGAGAAGACTATGTCAATAACTCTTAGCTGCAATAGCTGTCCTTGATCGGAGAAGGCAGAAGCTTCTGAATACCAGTGATGTATCAGCGATGCTTCTGAATACCAGTTGCTGGAAACTGCAGGAGGGGAGAGGGCTCTTGTACTAAGGTCCTACTAGCGTGCATCCCATAGGCATCTCTTTGGCCACTGTGAGAGCAGGTTGTGCACTAGATAAAACCTTGATTTTCTTCCAACCCTGAGAACTGGTAGCAGCTTTAGAGACATCTCAGAAGGGGGCCTCCTTTTAGTTTGGTGCATGGGATGTGGTTGGTTCGCTTTTGCTCTCAAATTCCTACTCCACTTTTTGGCATGCAACTGTTTTGCGGTTGTTGGTTGCTGTTTTTTTTTTTTACTATTATTCTTTTGCTTTGGTTGGAAGGATTTTTGAGGACTTTTGCCATGCATGCTTCAGAACCCCCGTGGCGGCGGGACAGCTGAAAGAATGTCCAAAACCCAAAAGTCCCAGGGTCCCTGAAACACCCCGTAGCTCTGCAAAGGCAAATTGATTTCAGCATGAAGTTTCACAGCTACTTGCTCAGACGCTTTCAAGCATATCTTTCTGACCTGAAGGGCTGGAAACTTGACCTGTTGGTGTTGTTATTTAATTAAGGATGCTAAATTCTATGTCCAGCCCCAGCTTCTGTATTTGAGGAGGGCAACCCTTCATTCAGCCTAGCTTTTAAATAGAAACACCCTTGTCCTAAGCCGCCTTCTCTCCTCCGTCCCACAATAGCTCCTAGTTTTATGAATGAACCAGCTCCTAGTTTTATGAATTACCTCTTTGATACCTAGGCATCCAGAAGAAGCAATGCTTTCCTTCCAGATGAGTGGACAGGCCTTGTGGAAATATTCAAAGGAAGAGAAAAGATCTAAGGGGATGAGTTTTTCTTTGTCGTGACAGGAGAGGGGCGGGGCTGTTAGCTTAGGCTGGGGGCACAGATAGAAGTATGGGGTGTGTGCCAGGTGCTCCCCATTGGCTTATAAAATCCTGATCACATGAAATAATAATCTTAGAGGCCACCTTGATGCACAGCCTGGGAGGTTCCTATTCGAGTAAGCAGATGGCAAACCTCCAATGGTGCTGCAGGAAGCTTGTCTGCCTTTTGGTTCACATATTGTTCCAGTAAGTGTGACCTGGATTGAACTTCTCCCTGCATCCTTAATCACAGCCCTGCTGGCTGGATGAAATCGTTGTCCCCATCTAATGCACACGCCAGCCAGAAGCCTCCAAAAGGTGTCCCCTTTCTTGTTCCTGGCTGTTCTTAGCAACACAGTGCTGGGCTACATGGACTTTGGCAAATCTAATGGCACAAGATCTCAAAGGCAGGAGCCTCCCTGTTCAGTGTCAGCAGTCCCAGCCCTTTCACAAGGCAGAATGAGGCAGCCTGCCTCAGATGGCAAATTCTGAGAGACAGAAAGTGACTAGGGCCCTGCAGCTCCTAAGCTAGCCTGCTGCCCTAGGCTGTGGAGGAGGACTCTGTCCCGCCACCAGTTCTGAAGTAAGACCCAGCTACCAGTCTAGTCAGGTTTTGTGCATAGAATGGGGGACGCGCCATCTTAACCTTCGCCTCAGGCAGCAAAATGGCTTGGGTGGCTCCTGAGAGTCAGGAGGACCTCTGTGAGTTCCTGGTTCTGGTTCGGGAGGAGAGTCGGAAATATCCCAGCTGATCACCCTGTGCTTAGCGCAGGCATCCCCAAACTGCGGCCCTCCAGATGTTTTGACCTACAACTCCCATGATCCCTAGCTAACAGGACCAGTGGTCATGGATGATGGGAATTGTAGTCCAAAACATCTGGAGGGCCGAAGTTTGGGGATGCCTGGCTTAGCGACTTCTCTAGGCCACAGTGCATCCTTTGGAACAGCCCTTTGGGTTGACCCTTCGATGCCCACTCTGGAAGGCTCTCTTCCATAAGCTGCCCTTCTGTGCTGTCCCCTCATACCCCACCCTACCCCACCCATCCGGTCACGACGGCTTCACCCTCCCACCTTTTGTGTTTCCATTTCATTTCGCGAACTCGTTGCCTTTCCGCCGGTTTTTGGATGGGATCTCCCGGCGCACCATCAGTGTGAGGCATTTCCCTGGAGATACGGTCTGGTTTTCCATAGGGAGTTGCTGTTCTCAGCTCCTCCCTCCCTCTCCCCATCCTCCCAACCCCCATTTTTGAGGCCAATAATTTACGCTGCTTGCAAGATGTCTGAGTAGTCAAAGCCTCCCCACCCTGGTCCCTCCTTTTCTTTTCTCCTTTTTTTTTGTGTCGTGGCCTTAATTCGACAGGGCGGGCCGGCTCATCGCCTTGGGTTTAACGCCTCTCTCGTTCCTTCTCTCTTTCTTCCTTTCTCGTTTTTCCAGAGACGGTGCGAGCCATGACCCACGTCATCAACCAGGGGATGGCCATGTACTGGGGGACGTCGCGGTGGAGCTCCATGGAGATTATGGTATTGTGGATGAAGAAAGAGGGTGGGGGGTAAAAGGGTGGCAGAAAGAGAGAGAGAGAGAGAGAGAGAGAGAGAGAGAGAGAGAGAGAGAGAGAGAGAGAGAGAGAGAGAGAGAGAGAGAGAGAGAAGGGGAAGCCAAGAGGAAGAGTGGGCGGCTGATAGAAAATATGCCAAGCAGATGTGTAAAACTGGGACCCACCTGATTCCTACCTTCACCTCAAAAGTAAAATGACCCCAGGAAGATAGATGGATGAATTGCCAGGAATGGAGATAAAATCCGCAGGCTCAACTCAGAGGAAACAAGGTGGAAGGGAAATTCCTTGAACCAGAGATGCAGTCTGAAAAGCAGAATGGAATGGCTAAATTGCCAATGGGTGTGTGAAGGCTGGAAGGAACAGAGCTGCCAAATACTGGAGCTTTGATGGGGGCGGGGACAGGAGTGGAGGTGCAGCTAAGACCTTCACCTCAAAAGTATGTACATAGGGTGGCATGACTGGGCAGTAAGATTGCAACAGGGGAGAGGCCCTAATCTAATGGGGAGGGAGGTCAAATACCCAAACAAGGCTAGGAGCCAAGATGGGTAGGAGCTCTCTGTGCTTACTCAGTGGTGAAGGGGAAAGCGCTCTGTGCATCCTCAGGGGTCCTCTAGCCTTTTTCTTTTGCATGCGCTGGGACCAGAACCCTGGCTTTCCTCAATACCTGGAATGGCTTTCTTTGATTTCCCTTCCAAGCCGTGGACCTGGGGAGGAGGTCCAGTTGTCCATGGCGCAAAGGAACAGGCAGGGCCTACTTGCCTTCGCCCTCATCCCCCTTCCTGACTGCTTTGGGGCGTTTTTTTTGCTCCCCCCCCCAATAGGAAGCATATTCAGTGGCTCGCCAGTTCAACCTCATCCCGCCCATCTGTGAGCAAGCAGAGTACCACATGTTCCAGAGAGAGAAAGTGGAAGTGCAGCTTCCAGAGCTATTCCACAAGATTGGTAAGTGTGTGCGGAAGCCGCATCTGGGATGCCAGCAAGGCTGAATATACATGGCAGAGGTGATGCTGCCCTGCTGAGAGAAAAGGGTGCCATGCTCTTAGCTTCAGTGAGGCTGCTTGTTTTGGTATGGCTGACAAGAGGCAGAAGGGGTCAGCAAGTACAGATTCCCAGGGCCCAGCAGTCCAGAATGGGGGCTCAGAGTGACTATCTCTCAGCCTAGCCTACCTCGCAGGGTTGTTGTTGTGGGATTAATTGAGGAGAAGGGAGAAAACCACGTAAGCCACCTTCAGCTCCATGGAGGATAAAGGTGGGATGCAATCAATAAATAACAGAACTTGAGCAAGGGGTGAGGATGGAACAGTTTAGCATCCTTCCCCGCCCCAGTACCTGTAGCCCAGGGCCTGATTCAGCACACACACCCTGGGGGGCTTTGAAGTTTATCCAAAACATCCAGGCCATTTCACTGGAGATCTCCTGCACATCTCCCATCTGGTTTGGTCCTTAAATCCCACCCTGCCCAAGGCTCGGGGAAGCAGCAGGACAGAAATCCCAGCATCCTGGCGCCTCCCCCGCGATCTGCTTCCCACAGGACCCCCAAAAAGCAGTTATTTGGGGAAACTGTTTTGCTTAACCTTTTTTGCCCTGCTGGCTCAAAACTGCAGCTTGGGATTAAGAGGCTTTCAGCATATTAATTATCATTAATAAAAATGTCAGAGAGGGGCCAGGAGCAGCTGCCTTTCCCCTGAATGTTTAATCCTGTCCCAATGAGCCAGCTTTGACCTTGCCATCCTAGCCTCTCTGAATTGGCTCTGCGGGGGCTGGAGGTCCCTGGGCTGCCCTTTTACTGATGGTAAAAAAAGGGCTGATCAGTGCCTGGCTGTACAGACCCCCTTGTATTCCCATCACGGGAGAAAGGTGAGATAGGAATGTAATAAAATAAAACGTGTTTTAAAGACACAAAGGCGGAAAAGATGGAATTAAGTCACACAGTCACACACACACACACACACACACACACACACACACACACACCACTGGTCCTAGGGGATTAGTCAGTTTCAAGGAGGAGGATGCCACCCATCTGACTGGGTTGTCCTGGCTATTAAAGGGAGCTGATGTTCTACCTCCTTAAACGGTTCAGGACTGCAATACTTCAAGGGCTGACTCTCCCCATATGAACCGACCTGGACCCTGAGATCATCCTCTGAGGGCCTTCTTCATGTGCTACTTCATGTACGCAGGCTGAGACCCTACCTGCCTGCAGACTGTCTAGCCAGAGTGTTGCATGCTCTAGTTATCTCCCGCTTGGACTACTGCAATGCGCTCTACGTGGGGCTACCTTTGAAGGTGACTCGGAAACTACAACTAATCCATAATGCGGCAGCTAAACTGGTGACTGGGAGCAGCCGCCGAGACCACATAACACTGGTCTTGAAAGATCTACATTGGCTCCCAGTACGTTTCCGAGCACAATTCAAAGTGTTGGTGCTGACCTTCAAAGCCCTAAATGGCCTCGGTCCAGTATACCTGAAGGAGCGTCTCCATCATTCTGCCCGGACACTGAGGTCCAGCACCGAGGGCCTTCTGGCGGTTCCCTCATTGCGAGAAGCCAAGTTGCAGGGAACTAGGCAGAGGGCCTTCTCAGTGGTGGTGCCTGCCCTGTGGAACGCCCTCCTAACAGATGTCAAAAAGGAAAACAACTACCAGACTTTTAGAAGACATCTGAAGGCAGCCCTGTTCAGGGAGGAGTTTAATGTTTAATAGATTACTGTGTTCTATTTTTCTGTTGGAAGCCGCCCAGAGTGGCCGGGGAGACGCAGCCAGATGGGCGGGGTATAAATAAATTATTATTATTATTATTATTATTATTATTATTATTATTATTATTATTACTACTACTACTACTACTACTACTGCATGAGGTCCAGAGGGTGGCAACACAATAACAGGCCTTTTCTGCAGTGGCTCCCTGGTTGTGGACTGCTCTTCCCCAGGGAGGTTTGTCTGGCACCTACATTATACATCTTTAGGCACCAGGCAAAATCTTTCCTCTGTAGCCAGGCATTTGGCTTTTAATTATCTGTGGCCTTTTAGAAGCGAATGGCATGTTTTTAATAGATTTCTTTTTTCCATTTTATTTCATTTTTCATTTGTATACCACCTTTCTCTATTGCTATACTCAAGGTGGTTTACAAGCTGAAGAAACAAAATAGACAGCAAAGGTCACACATATAATAACAATCTCATCCAATACAAAGCAACCACGGTAATGTTAAAATTAACAACTTATATCAAATACAGCAGTATTCAGCAATCCATTAGAATATAATAGTAAACAGTAAAGCTAAATATCGGCAAATAATAATTGTTATTGTTTAGTCGTTTAGTCGTGTCCGACTCTTTGTGACCCCATGGACCAGAGCACGCCAGGCACTCCTGTCTTCCGCTGCCTCCCACAGTTTGGTCAAACTCATGTTGGTGGCTTCGAGAACACTGTCCAACCATCTTGTCCTCTTTCGTCCCCTTCTCCTTGTGCCCTCAATCTTTCCCAGCATCAGGGTCTTTTCCAGGGAGTCTTCTCTTCTCATGAGGTGGCCAAAGTATTGGAGCCTCAGCTTCACGATCTGTCCTTCCAGTGAGCACTCAGGGCTGATCTCCTTCAGAATGGATAGGTTTGATCTTCTTGCAGTCCATGGGACTCTCAAGAGCAGGCATCCCCAAACTGCAGCCCTCCAGATGTTTTGGCCTACAACTCCCATGATCCCTAGCTAACAGGACCAGTGGTCAGGGAAGATGGGAATTGTAGTCCAAAACATCTGGAGGGCCAAAGTTTGGGGATGCCTGCTCAAGAGTCTCCTCCAGCACCATAATTCAAAAGCATCAATTCTTCGGCGATCAGCCTTCTTTATGGTCCAGCTCTCACTTCCTTACATCACTACTGGGAAAACCATAGCTGTAACATAAAAGGTAAAGGTAAAGGGGCCCCTGACCATCAGGTCCAGTCGTGTCCGACTCTGGGGTTGCGGCGCTCATCTCGCTCTATAGGCCGAGGGAGCCAGCGTTTGTCCACAGACAGCTTCCGGGTCATGTGGCCAGCATGACAAAGCTGCATCTGGCGAACCAGAGCAGCGCACGGAAATGCCGTTTACCTTCCCCGCCGACCTTCTGATCAGCAAGCCCTAGACTCTGTGGTTTAACCCACAGCGCCACCTGGGTCCCTAGCTGTAACATAGCTTTAAATAATAATTACCAATCACACCAATTACAATTATTAATAATAATTACCAGTTACAATAATTACTAAATCAATTACTAATCAATAAAAGTTTATGGCAAGAATGCATAAAATACATAAAATACCACAGAATGCATAAAATACCACATAAAGAGTAAAAGGTTGTGGTTACCAAAACCACGTAAAAGGAGAAACAAGGACACACTTATAATTTATAATAAATAAATAAATAAATACCTTCTTTTACCTCTTGGTTTCAATGTAAGTAGGGAAGGGGTTTGTCTGTCTGGTTGGTTGTACTGGTAAGTCTCTTTGGGTTGCCCTGGGACTAATGAATTCCATGAATAACAATAAGATCACCTCTCCGTCTTCCCTTCTCCAAGCTAAACATTGCTGTTAAGCAATTGCTCTCCACCCTCCAATTTGCATTTTCCTTTTTCTCCCCTTAGGTGTGGGCGCCATGACGTGGTCCCCTTTAGCGTGTGGAATCGTTTCGGGGAAATACGACGGGGGGATCCCTCCCTACTCACGAGCATCGCTAAAAGTGAGCAGTGGCATTTGATGGCTGTGACCGGCAGAAGGGAAATACTGTTGCACATGCCCCTGTCTCTGAGTGACAGGAGACTCTGGGGAGGCCCAGGACTTGCCAGGGGTTTCATTCCAAGGGAATGAAGGTCAATGAGGCCTGGGGTATCTCTAGGATATATGGTTTTATTGGCACATATACATATATTGATATGTCCTGAGCAACGGATGGAGGGGCTCGGAGCATTAACAGCCCAACAAATCCAGCTTCCCCGGACCACAGCTCTTGAGCCCACCACAGAGCAAGGCATGCCTCTGCGTCTCCAACTTCCAGCATCAGCTAAAACTCACAGGCAGAACTTTGGTCATTGTCCTTCCACTTAGCAAGGTGGTGTCTTTTCCAGCTAGGTGAGGGAGGTTACCCCGATTTGCCTCAATGGCAACAGGGCAACCTCCGCAACCTCCTTCTAATGTAAATGGCTACTAGCCACGATGACTATGCTCTGCCTCCACAACTGGAGGCAGCAATGCTTCTGAATCCCAGTTGCTGGAAGCCACAGGAGGGAAGAGGGCTGTTGTGCTCGAATCCTGCTTGCAGGCTTCCCACAGGCATCTGGTTGGCCACTGTAAGAACAGGATAGTGGACTAGATGGGCCATTTGCCTGATCCAGCAGGCTCTCCTTGTGTTCTTAAAAATGGCAGTGCATAACTGGCCGGCCGAAGCCATTGCCTTAACAAATGAACTGATCTGCTGGTTTAGCAGCTTAGTCCCACTAGATTCTATACCTCACATACCTTTGTTTCTCTTCGCTTCCGCCTGCCACTGGTCTCTTTCCTCTCCCCAACCCCAGGGCTACCAGTGGCTGAAAGACAAGATCTTGAGTGAGGAAGGGAGGCGGCAGCAAGCCAAGCTGAAGGAACTGCAGGCCATCGCCGAGCGGCTGGGCTGCACTCTGCCCCAACTTGCCATTGGTAAGTGGGAAATGCTTGCCTCCATCCCGACCCTTTCCTGGAGGCAGTGGCTGCCTCTGCAGAATGGGAGAGCAGCCTTGCTGGGTAGCGGGTCCATCTAGACCAGGGGTCGGCAAGGCTTAGTGGGCATGAGCTGGATCACTCCCGTGGAGATCCTCTGTGGGCCAGACCGTCGCAGCGCAACACCAGAAATCGCGGCTGCAGATGTCCCCGGCGTCGGAAATCGCTTCAGCGCATGCCCAGACACCGAAAATCGCACCTGCGCAGAAGAGATTTCCGGCATCTGGGCATGCGCAGAAGTGATTTCCAGCACCATGAACATGCACAGACACAATTTCTGGCATCTGCGCATGCGCAGAAGCCATTTCCGGAGCCACGGAAGAGAGTCCCCGTGCTGTGCTGCACTGGTTTAGCGCAATGCGCGGGGGCTCGCCAAGTGGGCAGCTCGGTTCGGCGGCGGCTCGGAGGCCAGTTAAACAACCTCCATGGGCCGTTTCCAATTTGGGGACCCCTGGTCTAGACCCAGCCTTCTGTTTCCAATAGGGGACAGGCAGAAACCCGCATGAGGGCAATGAGCCCCCTCCATTGTTTTCTCTACACAGAGGGAGACAGAGACTGAGAGAAACTGGTACTCAGAAGCTCCGTTTAGTTTCCACAGCTTCTGCAGCTTTATATTATTCTTTTTTCCAAAGATTTCTTAAGCTAGTAGCCTTCACCTTAACTGAAGGCAGGAAATTTCACAGGCTAGATGCATCGTGTGAAGAAATATATGTGCTCTCATCTGCCCAGAGCTTGAGAGCGAAAGTGATTTTTTGGCACTGTTGAGGGTTTCTTGAACTAAGCACTTGACTCTCCCCCAAAAAGACTCTGACCCCCCAAACAATCCCCCAGGTGGCCTTGGCAGTGTCCCCATTCTGTTCCCCTAATGCTCTTCTTCTCCCCCACCCCACCCAGCATGGTGTTTGCGGAACGAAGGGGTCAGCTCCGTCTTGCTGGGGGCTTCCAATGCAGACCAGTTAATGGAGAATATTGGAGCAATACAGGTGAGCACCCCGCGCATCACCCACCTTCAAGCCCTGGCAAACTGATCTTTGGTGTGTTTTTTTCTTGCATGGAATGCTCTGGACATAGAACCGCAGGGTTGGAAGGGGCCTCTAGTCTAACCCACTTCAGTTGTCGCTGAAGAATCCCTGGCAGGTGACCATCCAACCTTAGGCAAGAGCCTGAAGGCTCTTGAAAACTATTTGATTACTGATTGTTAGGCGTGGGAGAGAGGGGATTGAGGAGGAAGGGGTGATATTTGGGGGTTCATATCTTGGCTTCACACTCTCTGCTTTTAATTTTGCAAACAATGATATTTACATTGAAAGGAGACAGTGAATTGAGCAGGTGCTTCTGCAACTCGGCTTTCTTAGAACATGCCATGCTGGCTGCCTTGAATGGGGTCTCTCTTGAGACCCCCCCCCCCCAGGTCAGAATCAGAATCATCCTCAGGAGGAGGCTACTGTAGCAAAAGATTGATTTTTTTCCTAGGGGTGCTTCTTAACTCACCCCTGACATGTGACACCTATAAGTTCACCCACCAAATGGAACGCAACCCTTGCTTTAGGGTATTGCGCCATTCAGTATGTCAGATCATGCATTTGTCTTCTTAGCCAAACCTGCTTCTCAGCGTTGTTGTGATGATACAATATGGGTGCGGGAGGATCGGCACATAGCACCACTATTTCTCTGGAGGCAACACAGATCACTCCATTGACTCTGGTGTGAGGTATGCCAGCTCCATCAGGCAGCTCCTGCTCCTTAATTGTGCCAGCTGGTCATTTTAGGAACTGTTAAGAAATTGGCTCCTGAGTTTTGCTTTTTCCTCTTCCCTCCCAGTCCCATTTCCCTTGTGTGTTGTGTATTGTTGTTGTTGTTATTTATTGTAAGCCTGCAGGTAAGGACTGCCTCATTTTGATTGTACGTAAGCAGCCCCAGGAGCCTTTTTGGCTGAAGAGCTGGGTACAAATGCTCCAAATAAAGAAAGAAAATAAGCACATGCTTGATAGTGCCATAACCAAAATCTAACTTATGACCTCTCCCTCTTACTTGTCGTTTCCACCCGGCAGGTTCTTTCAAAACTCTCCTCTTCTCTTATCCATGAGATCGACAGCATCTTGGGCAATAAACCCTACAGCAAAAAGGACTACCGGTCCTAATCGGGAATCCTGTTCCTGCCTGGGACTTTCTACTCCTTGAATTCCTCTGCCTCTCCCGTTCGCTTGCTTAAAGCTATATCGAAGCCAAGTCAAGAAATAACGGTTTGCAACCCAAGACAACAGCGCAGCGTCTGAACCGAAGGCGTCCTAGAGAAAACCGTATTCAAACGTCGCCAGACTGCATAGGCTTCTTAAACTTTAATTTTCATTTTGAATGCAAGAAAACGCTGCAGGTTTGGGAAAGGGGCAAGTGAGGTTGGTTTCACGTCCATGCTTCCCTTTTCGAAGGAGTAAACAACTTTTGAGCTTTCTTCTCTTTCCTCCTCCTCTCTCTCTCCCTTGCAGTCGTTTTCTCTCTCTCTCTTTCTTCCAACAACCATATCTACGCACAGAGAGAATATCACAGCGCTTAGCTCATCTTGGTTTGAGGTGGGAACTTCTTCTTCTTTTAAATGGGCAGAGTCAAGGTTATGCTTCAATCCACCATCCATACTCTATGTAAGCCCAACTAGAGGAGCTTTGAGGAATGTGCCTTGGCCAGCCTCCTGGAAATGTCAGAAACTGCTTTTGGGGGGCCACTGCAGGCCCCCTCCCTGCTGCCAACCATTCCATCTTTCCCAGTTTTGACTTTGGGGGAAATGAGGGGAATTGGCTGAGCAGAATGTCTCTTTCCCCGGTTCTGCAAGGCCCCACATGCCACGTTTTGCAAAAAGTGGTTCATTCTTTCTATCACTTGGCCTCAGAGCTGGGAGTGGGCAGGTGGGGGGCAGAGAGGAGGGATCAGGGAACGGGACCTTCACAGGCTGAAACTGACCCATCTCTTCCCCAGGTGGAGTCAAGAAGAAACGCTTGGCCATGGAGAAATGGAAGGCCTAGACTAGAAATCCAGAGCCTACTGGTTGGAAAGATGTCCTATATCTTACTCAGGCCCTCTTCCAACCCCAATGTGTCAGCTTAGCACCAGCTGAACCTCCCATGTCTTCCCTCAGATACTCGCCGCCCTCACACCAAAAAATGTCCCTCGCTTTCTACAGCTTGAGATGCTGCCTTGATGTCCTTCACAGCCTTGTTGCTCTGGGCTCTGGGCAGGCAGAGAGGGGTTCCCAGTGGAATCGAGAGCCTGCACTCTCCCCCTCCAGGGCACTTTTCCCCCACCCTCCCACATTGTAGGATAAGCTTAGGCTCCCATCCATTGATTCCCACAGCAGAATTGTCCCTTCGAAGTGAGGAGCCAGGTGGGCAGAGGGTCCCCCCACGAAGGGGCCACCACGCCCCTAACATCTCTGTGGCCATGCCGTCCAAAAGAGCCCAGAGCCCTCGCAGGGGAGTTTTTTTCCTGTCCCGTTGCGGCCAATGCAAAGATTGTGCCTTAGTTGGCTATGAGATGAGCTTGCATTCTGGGATGGCCACACACAAAATCAGCTCCTGAATTCCAGAGTGTTGCATCTGAAGCCGTATGTTCATTTTCTCTATCTCCCTCCCCCCTCCCTTTTTTGTGGATTTGTACCAACCCCAAATGTAATAAGTTGAAGGCTACTTGTTTATCAATTGATACTGCAGCCCTACAGCAGGTGTAACAGGGCGGCGAATGGAGCAGAGCCAATGCCTTCCAGGTCTTTTTGGACTCCAGATTCTCATCAGCCCCTGCCCAGACAGCTGTTAGTGGTTGTGAAATATTTGGCAGGCCCCAGTGACTTGAGGAAGGATGCAGTGGGGCATCCTTCATTTTAATTTTTTCCCCCCTAAAGCGTATATACTTGATTGTAAAAAAGAAAAGAAAAGAAGACGACCTCTAAGCGGTTTGCAAAAAAGAATAAAACCATAACATTATCAGCAAGCACAATTACAGTCAGCTATTTTAAACGTTCAAAAATAATAATTAAAATCAACGATAAGCTGAGAACCAGATTATAAACAAACACCAGTAAATCTGGGCAAGCTTGTCTAAAACAGCAGTGTTTTTAGCAGGATCTGAAAAAGAGTTCAGTGACTGTGCCTGACGGGTGTCAATAGGCAGGGAGTTCCACAGTGCAGGTGCTAAACACTAAAAGATACCAGTTTCTTACCATTGTGGAACAGGCATTATGTGGTGCCCATGACTGTTCCAAAGATCAAAGCAGTCAAGTGGGCATATATGGCATCAGGCAATTTTGCACAAAAACTGGTTTGGCCTTTGAAGCAAAGATTTGTTTATTTTTAAAATAATGCCTAAAAATTAATGTGAGGTGGCTAGAGAATTCTTAGAGCCTTTCTTTACAAAACTGCAGCCAAGGGTTTTTCCTCCCCCACCCCACCCCACCCCCAAGAAATGAAGGCACCATTGTTCCTCCAGTTTTGCCTGTGGTTGAACAGGTTTGGTAGGCTTTTGCCGTGTTAGCAACCTGCCAGACCTCTTTGGCCAGAGGTAACAGTAGGACGAAATGAGTGCATGTGTGTTGAAAAGGAAGAAAAGTGGGTGGTCTGTGCACCTGAGAGTATACAGAGACACCATAGGAAATGGTATGTTTCTCCAACTGCTTTTAGCTTTTTAAAAACTATTGCCTGCATCCAGACTCTTCCTATTTTCAGAGGAGGGAGCCATGAAACTTATTCTCAGCTGGTAATGTAGCAAACAGCAGTGGGGAAATAAAACCGGAAACCCAAATAACAGAACTATAGAATTGTAGACTTGGGAGGGACCTGAAGGGCCATTTAGTCCAATGGCCTGCAAAGGAGCAAAAATGGATGGATGCCCAGAGTTTTGCCGGGAAAGCAGCCAAGTTCATTGAACAACAGCTTTGCAATAAGGCTTTTCACCAATATGCATGCCAGACTGTCCTGGTGACGAAAGCAGCTATGCATTTATGACTCTCTTCCTGGCAAAAAGAATGAAATTGCATTCATGCCCTGATTTGCTTTTTTTGTTTTTGTTTTTGTTTTGCTTTTATGTGGACACGCGACTTCACGATTCAGTTTCCTCTGGCTGTCGGGCAGCAGCCATGAATGCAACTGCGTCCCCCTTGCTATTGCTGCCTTTGCAATCAACTTCAGAAGCACAATGAATTTGTGTTCCACAGTTTGGGGCCTCTTCTCCCCCCCACCCACATCCAATGGAGAAACTTCCTGGATTGCACCCAGTGCTAGCCCTACGCAGAGCAGATCCATTGGGATTAATGGCGATGACGAACTCAGGTCCATTAATTTCAATGGGCCGACTCTGAATGAGGCTTAGGCTGCATTCACACCCGTGCTTCCTTCTGCTTTCCCAACATCTCCCTAACTGTGAATCTCCTTAGGATATTGAGGGAGCTCACTCTGGAGCTGCTAATGCAATGGTTTGACTTCCATTCATCCCTGGAGGCGCACACCATTGGCTCTCGAGGCAGACAAACACAACCAATTGGAGTTGCCACACAACGTACAAGCCACTTCCAGATACAGAGCGGGATATAGCGCAAGTTTAATTTCTGTGTTGCTGTATTTGCTCCCGGGGGGGCAAGGGAATCAGTTTGCAAATAACATGAAAACGAGCAATAAAGCTTGCACCATTCCTCACTACGCATTTCCGGAAGTGGTTTTTGCATTGTGTGCGAGCTCAAAGGTAATTCACAGTTCGGCAAACGTCGGTGAAACGGAATAAAGTTGCTGTGTACAAATGCAGCTTTAGTTGGAGGCAACCCCCTAAGCTAGATGGGAATGTCTTGTCAAGCAGTTTCAGAGATTAATGCAAAAAAAAAGGCGGGCAGCAACCTGCTCCTGGAGTCCTAGGATCATGGAATTGGAAAGAGACCCCCAAGGTTCATCTAGCTAGTCCCGACTCCCTGCAATGCAGGAATCACAGCTGAAACGGCCAACGAAGGAGAGTCCACCACCTTCCGAGGGAGTCCGTTCCACAGCTGAACGGGTCTCACTGTCAGAAAGTTCTTCCTAATGTTGTACTACCTTCTTTTCTGTCCTTTCCCCTGATTTATCAAGCCGTCCCCTGCTGCCTCCTATATCATGCAGGGACCTGCTCACGGCTGCTTTTTGCAATGGCACACCAGGGGACCGTACACCAGGGGTGGGCCTGCAAAAGGGTTCTTATCTCACACACACCCTCCTTGTTTTTTTTTTAACTCATGGAGGACAACTGCAGAGCAGCATTCAGCATCCTACACAAGAGGGATCCAGAACTGAGCAGCCTGACTCAGGAACTGGGGGCTCCTGGTTCAGAAGTGCTGCAACGTTCCAGACCAGATCTAAGTACAAAAGCGGGTTCATTTTTTCTGTCCTTTTTTTTTTTTTTGGCTAGTCGGTGGGTAGTGTAAATATGATGCGTTTTAAGACTGAGCCGCGAAAGGCTTGTGTTATTTTTTTACTAACGTCTGTGCCCGTGGATAAGAAGTATTTTTGTATGTCTGTCCGCCCCCCCGCCCCCCTCGCTTACCAAATCATATCCACTGGGAAGCCTTCATCAAATGCATTTCTTATCCTCTCTTGTTATAAACTTCCCCTACTCCCACAAAGCAACATTTAGTTCTTTAAATGGACTTGCTGTCGTCTGTAAGGATGGAGAGGAAGTCGAGTCCAGTTTACATTATAATCCAGAATTACCTAATTTGCATTGAAATGCAACAATCCGGCCCTCTGCTGCAAATGTAACAGAATGATGTGGTACAACCTGGAGCCAGGAAGAAAGAACGGGACTGCCAATGGGAGAATCACATTTTTAAATGAAGTCCCTGCAATGAGAAAAGTAGCTCGTGTGACAAGTTTTCTACATGCAGGGAGGATTCAGAATTATGATTTCTGCCCTCTCCAGTCTGAGGGAGCGCTTTCCACCCTGCAGCCTTGCGTGGACAGGATGGGCTTCAGCCAAATTAGTTGGGCTAGTTGCAAAATCCTTTTCAGCACTGGTCGCATCAGAGGCTGAATTGCTGTTTCAGGAGGCAGCAAGCTGCAAAGTCGAGCTGCTGAAACACAGCTGTGGCCTCCATCACTGGATCACCAATTTTTATCATTGATTTTTTTCTTTATATTTGCTTTATTTTATTTTTCTTGGCAGGTCCCCTGTCCAGGAAGCTTGCCCCCTCCAAGCAAAGTTGAACCACTTAGAGCTTTGTGGCCTCCAGCAGATTTAAGCACAGGCTCAACTAACACCCCAATGGGGCTTAAATGTGCTGCCCTTTTGTGGGAGGAATATAAAAACCTATTTGAGCAAGGGCAGAAGGCAGAGACACATGTCCAGAAGGAGAGGAGCCTCGGATCCTCTTTCAAACGGCCTCAACTCTTACGGTGGGGGTGCTGATGGGGGAGAACACTACCATTTGACTTCAGCCTCAAGAGGTTCCCCCAACCCCCTACATTTAAAGCCATCAGCAGCTGTTCTGCAAATACATAGACAAAGAATGGGGGGATGGATTGCAGCACCTTAGAACTTAGCATCATTACCCTTAGTTCTCACTTGCAATCAACGGGACAAGTTAAGGCATGACTTAGCTCCCATTGATTTCAGTGAGAACCAAGTTCAGATAAGTCTGGATCCAACCGTAGGATCATGCACACCCCACCAAATGAAATAGGAATTCAGAACCATTCTGACCTCTTTGCACCCTCTGGGATTGGGCCCTTTTCCCTCTGCATGCCAGAGGACTGTGCATTTTCTCCTCCGTGTCTGCCCCACTTTGAGACGTTTCACAATATCTAAGCCCCTCACCGAAGGCTTCCACCTTTTCCCCAAAACCTTCCCTATCAACCGTGTTTGCCGTGCTAATCAACTTCTTTCAGGGAGCCATAGAAATGCCACTGTAGCCAGGGGGGAGCAGGGGATCTGTAAATTTCCCCTGCCTCCCGTTAACCTTCCAGTGTCTTTTTATTATTATTTTAATTCCATGTATGTAAATAAAACAGAAATTACTCTCTCTTTTTCTTCCTTTCTTTTTTTGCCTTTTTATATATGTCAAAACAAAAGTGACCGTTCTCTAGAAATGACATATATGACGACTGTGAGTCCCGAGCTAACCGCGTCTAGGCAAAAGGCTGCTAGCCCCCATCAATCATGCTTCCTGACAAAGATTTGGACTGATTAAAGACAAGCTTCTGTATTTATGGAATGAATAAATGAATAAATAAACACCAAGCCTTATTTTATCTGTTGTCGCCAGAGCTCTCTCTTTAACTCTTCTTCCTCTGCGCCTTTGGTAGATTATTATTTATGTGTTATTCCTTTTATCGTCTGCATTTCTACCCTACCATTTTTCTATGAGTTGCTCAAAGTGAGGTACACGGTTCTGCGCATTTAATCCTCACAACAACCCTGTGAGATAAGTCAGGGTGAGAGGCAGTGACTGGCCCAAGGTCACCCCAGTGAGCTTCATGGCTTAATGGGGATTCGAACCCTCGTCTCTCCCAGGTCACCCTCTGATGCTCTAACCATTACCCCACCACAGGCTCTCAGTCCTGGCTCACAGCTGAAGGACAGCTGAGAGCCAGCAGAGAAAGCCTGGCCCAGAAGCCAGGCTTGTAAGGGCTAAGCGGCACTTTCAGGCTTCCTGAACTCACTCTTACAGGACTGAATCCTAACACCAAAGGAGCTCGCATCCCTGCTTCCAAATGTCAGTGTCTGGAAACTGCAGGAGGGGAGAGTGTTCTTGTGCTCGGGTCCTGCTTAAGGGTTCCCCAATAGAGGCATCTGGTTGTCCACAGTGAGAACTTCATGCTGGACTACCTAGGCCAGGCATAGGCAACCTTGGCTCTCCATATGCTTTGGAACTACAACTCCCATGATCCCTGACCACTGGCCCTGTTAGCTAGGGATCATGGGAGTTGTAGTTCCAAAACATCTGGAGAGCCAAGGTTGCCTATGCCTGACCTAGGCCATCAGCCTGATTCACTAGGGCTCTTCGTATGTTCTTAAGATGATAGGACAGCTTGCAAGCTCACTTTCAGCCGTATTTATCAGAGCAACATCAACAAACATGGGCACTAATTAGAAGACTTCCTGGGAATACACCCATTAATTTATTTAAATGTACCAAAAAAAACCAGCAACCCTAAGGATTGGCTTGCTCATCATGATACCTGCCCCAGATAACCCTTCCAACCGTGTTATTTTGATGGGTGAAACATGAAAATACGAGTCATATTCAAGGCTGTAATATTTGCATGCCTTTGCCTGTCTCAAAATGCCAGTCGAACAAGAGTGCTGCAAACTGCCCCTTAAATCCCGCAAGCCAACTCCAAAGCAAAGGACAGGCCAGAGAGAAAAGGCCTAATCCTGCCCCAAGCTTTGGCACCATCCCTCTTGGATGGGCAGTTTCTCTCCAGCCTTCTGTGTTTGGCCCAGCAAAGGGCATGGTGTCCTTTGCCCATTCGCAATGTTGTACGATGCGGATCTGCAACTTCTCTCTCAACCGCCCTGCCTAAGGTCAGCCTGTCGGGTGGTTGGGTCAACAGACTCCCAAGTATCCATTTTTAACCAGCTCACTAAACATCGCAGAGTGCTGACTCAAATGCAAAGGAAAGGATGTCAACTTTAATGGGTCGTGTCAGAGCAAGTCAGTGAAAATCCTGAAGCAGGGGGTCAGAATGGATCAACGTAGTAGGAGCCAAAAACATGGCATGCAGCAGAATTCAGGAAATGGGCAAGAGGACGGAGATCATGGAATCATAGGATTGTAGAGATGGATAGGACTCCCCAAGGGTCATCTAGTCCAACCCCCCTGCAATGCAGGAATCGGCTCAAAAATCCCTGGCAGATGGCCACCCAACCTCTGTTGAAAATCCTCGAGTCCATCACCTTCTGGGGAAGTCCATTCCACTGTCCAGCTGCTCTTACTGTCAGAATGTTCTTCCTAATAGTTAGAATCTCCTTTCTTGCCATTTGAATCCATTGGTTTGGGTCCTACCCTCTGGAGCAGCAGATAGGTAGATCAAGGTTGGCCAATGCCAAGCCACATATCGACCTGCTCTCACCTGATCCTATTTGCTTGCTTTGCACTGATGGCTTGGGCCTCTAAAAAAAGTCTCTGTCTTTGGTCCTTCTATGCCCAGTACATCAGAATTTTATTGCATTTTCAGAATAATGCTTTGATGTAGAAGGCTGGTTGATGTAGAGGGCTCTTGGTGGCTATCCTCTGTTTCCCCAGATGGAGGCAATAATGTGTCTGAATGCCAGTTTCTGAGAACTGCAAGAGGAGAGAGGGCTCTTCGGCTTAGGTCCTGCTTGTAGATTTCTCAAAAGAGGCATCTGGTCAGCCACTGTAAGAACAGGAAGATGGGCCACCAGCCTGATCCAACAGGCTCTTCTTATGCTCTTAATTGTGGGAGACTTGGGTTCGAATTCCTGCTCAGCTCTGAGTCTCATGGAGCCAGTCATTGCCTCTCGGTCCAACCTACCTCACCGGGTTGTTTTGCAAGGATTAAAAAATAGCGGAAGAGAACCATGGACACCACCTTGAGCTTCTTGGAGGAAAAGTGTGATATAAACCATAATGCTAAATAAAAATACTAAGGAAGAAGCAAAATTGAAGCATAACTCCCAACAGGGACTCGTGCAGTGAGGCCATGGGCAGTCTCATCAGAGGGTGGCTAATTTCGCTGCTTCTCTGTGCCAGGAGCGATTAATCTGGTCAGACTAGATGTGGTTGCACAACAAAAACAGCTTATTGCAAGAGGGTTCGGAGGAGGCAGGCCGGGAAGAATGAGTGTGTTGCACTCTGAACTCATCATTCAATTGATTCAAGTTTTGTTCTGGGACTAAAAGGGCACCTTTGAGAAAGAGATAGCTCAGTCGATAAGAGCTTGAGACTCTTAATTTCAGGGTCGCGGGTGTGAGCCCCATGTCGGGCAAAAGATTCCTGCATTAGGAGAGGGAGTCGGACTAGGTGACCCTCGTGATTCTACAAATGCTATGAATACCTGTGGCTCACCTGTGGCACCCCTGCCAGTGACTGACAGACCTATTCCAAGGGAAATTCTCAGTGCAACCAACACTTGACTTGACTTGAAGCCAATTGAGGTTTCCCATTTCTGCTTTTGTGGTGGCCAGCAGCACCCCAGAGCCCCAGGCTGGAAACAACCTTTTCTAGGCCCTGTGATCTCCCGAAATCAGCTGCATGGAGGGGGCAGGGAAGTCAAGAGGACCCCTCTCGAGCCAACTGAGATCCAGATCTCCAGCGTTATGGGGAAAGGTCCAGCTCCTGACCTTTTGCTTCCTTTAAAGCCTTCAGACATGGATTTGTCTCTTCCAATCAGACATCTCCTTCCAAACTCGCTGGGGAACCGGCTGCTTGCTGTCACTTAAGATTCCCAGGCAGCTGAGGACTCCCTGCCTCTCCCTATAGCTAGAGGACAACATTTGAAAAAGAAAGACGAATTTGGCAGTGCAGAAATCAAGACCAGAAGGGTGCAATTTGACAGACAGTCCTCCCACAACAAGCACTGCCTGGGCTAGGAAGCAGCCCTGCCACAGAACAGCCTTTACCAAAGGTGTCATGGGCTTTGAAGAAACTCCATCTCAGGACGCAAGGGAGAAACATGCTAAGAGGACGGCACGCTTGGCAAATCTACACCGTGATCAACTCCCACCTGGAAATCAATGTCCCCACTGTGGAAGGACGTGTGGATCCAGAATTGGCCTCCACAGTCACTTATGGACCCATTGTTAAAATCGTGTTTATGGAAGACAATCTTACTCGGCTACGAGTGATCGCAGAAGGAGGAGGAGGGGGGGGGGACCACGAGGGAGAGTTTCACATCAATTTTCCTTACTTAATTCTTAGCTCTGACACTATATGATTGTTACTCTCTCATTTCTGCTCTGGACCACATGGCAGGAGCAGAAGGAAGGGGAGACACGTTGATATTTTTCCTGGCCGAACCTCTAGCTCCCAAGATGGATTGATTGATGGATTGTATTTTCCTCCAAGTTGCTCAAGGTGGCGTACATGGTCCTCCCCCTCACTGAACCCCCACGACAACCCTGTGAGGTAGGCAAGCTTGATAAGGCTGTGACTGATCCCAGGGTCACACAGCATGCTTCCTGGATGAGTGGGGATTTTAACCCTCGTCTCCCAGGTCCCAGTCCAACACTCGAACCACAACACCACCACTGGCTCCTTGTGAGGAAAGAATGGCAAGTGAGACTAGGTCATATGAACAGTGTGTGTGTTGGTGTGTTGGATTCTTCCTTGCAATGCTCACTGATTTTATACTGGCAACATTTATGAATGAGAATACTGTTTAGGCTGGAGAGCCACCTGGTAGCGGGCTCAAATGCTCTTTCAGCAACAGAAAACAGAGTAACAGAGTTGTAGCCACAACTCCATGTTCCAAGGCTTGAAAATAAGGGTGCCGGGGCACAGAATACTCACATCCAGGTACAAGGTTAGCATTATGGGACCTGAATTCTTCTTTGACTGGGACTTGGAATCCCAGCCTCCCCCTCCATCAGTAAGTGGGGTGGATAGAACAAGGTTTGGGAGATAAGAGAGTGCCTGGGATTGTGAGGGCAGGCTTAGGCACTGAAAACTACAACGTGTGAAGGGGGGGGGGTGCTCCGCTAAACTGTGCTTGCTGGTAGTTTTCTATATGCAAGGATTCACAGGAGAAACATTCCACCTATGCAAGCCTGAACTTGCTTGGGCTCAAGTCCTTCTTGCAGGTTTCCCACAGGCATGTGGTTGGCCACTATGAGAACAGGATGCTGGGTGAGATGGGCCATTGGCCTGATCCAAAAGGGCTCTTCTTATGGTGGCAAAGTATGTTGTAGCTTAGGCTAAGAAGCTTTGCAGTTTGGGGTGTATGCATTTTGTACCAAATATTCCCCAAATCTTAAAGTGACCTTTAAAAATCATCATCATCATCATCAAGAAAGCATATTTTTCCCCTTATTGAGTAACAGGGTCCTTATATTGCTATTTTATTTGGAATAAATCTATATGCTGTACTTTTGCGTGGATTGTTTAGAATCCTGTCCTGAGCCAAAACCAGCCCCTCGGGGACACTTGAATCACAATTAACCTCTCTGTGTCTGTCTTTTGTTTTACTGGCAGCTTCACGAGGCAGATTGATAAATTGGCACTTGTTTCTTGGGGTGACCTAAGGTTCTGATGAACCCACAGGTTTTCTCCTTGGGCCTTAAATCATGGGGTAGTAGCAGGCAGGTTCAGATTGACTCTAGACTCCTCATCCCTTACAATGACAAACGTCATGTCAAAAGTGTTTCTGTAAACGTGCCTCTTCCCATCTTCCAAACAGCAGAAGGTTGGTGGGACCCAGGAGAAGAACCAGCCAGCCATTCCCTCAGGTTTCCTTTTTTAAATGATTTATTAAAACACAAAAATTAAAAAAAAACAAAAGCGGGGGGGCCCTTTGAGACACACACAGAATTCAAAGGGAGGGGGGGGACAGTTTGTGGCATTATAAACTTGCCAGAAAGGCCACCCAAGGGTGGGGAGAGCACTGCTTTGATGTCCCACTTGCTGGTATCACACAAATAAAAACACAGGAGCAATATGACAAAGTAGCTTGGAACACTTTTCTCATTACCCCACAACCCGTGTTAGGAAATCTAACTGGTCTCACCTGCATTCATGCTCCCAGCTTAAGAGCCAGACTTTCTACTCAGATAGGGGAGGAGGGAGAAAGGGGGGGTCCTTAAACAAAGCCAGAGGGAAATGGTCACGGCAGGCAGGTGGTGGGGACTTGGGGTGGGTGGAGCCAGCAAAAGAAACTCAGGGGCAGATCCCAGCAGACTCTAAAGCTCACTGGTTTTCGGACTGCAAAACCGGTCATCTTACTATATGGATATCCTGCTCAGAGCAATGAAATGCTGGCTTGTTGTCAATCCTCAACATGAGCAACCTAGAGGCAGGCCTCTCTTTATCCATTTGCCTGTATTTCTAAGACCCAAGTTAGTTAATGGTACAGAGCAAAAACCACACTTCTAGCCACTGTTTGGCAAGCAGGCAGAGTCAATGCTAAAACTAGTAAATACTATGACCAGGAAGAGGGAAAATAGGGTGCTTTCCATTCTGGCCAACCCCAACATCAGAGGGTCTCCAGATCTTGTAGGACTCCCAACTTCCAGCAGCCAGCAAGCACTGGTCAGTGGTGTGGCATACCAGGAGTCCAGCAATGGCCAACCCCTCACCTGTGCATGGTTTGCTAAGGCTGACACGGGGCTTCCAGGTGTCAGAGTTCAGAAAGATCTAGGAGTCTAATAAGGCATCCTGAACTGCTCACAGGAAACCATTCTGGGCTTCTCCACATTCTGCCTTTCTCTCCTGGCATTGCACTTGTGTGTACCACAAGGAACTAAACTCCCACCCTCACTTAATCGAAGGGAGCTGGAGAAGCTTTGTTGTCAGGGAATAGCTTTGGTTCAACTGCTAAAACAATTGCCCAATAGCTGAGTGTTGTGCTCATGCGCTGAAAAGGATGAGCGTGCAACCTTCTCTGAAAAGCACAGTGGGGAAATAAATAGCAGGATAGCATCTGAAAAGGGGGGTGGGCGGGCATTCAAAATAGCAGAGACTTGAGGCACACATCCCAGGATCATCCACTGGGTACCTGCAATGCTCACGTAACCCAACAAAAATGCATACGAAGGTGCTACTTGTTGGGAAAATACTGGTTTTTGTCATGGGCACAGATCAGGACACCTCAAAGGCAGAGTCCTCCTTCAATGGCAGCCCCAAGAAGCAGATGGAACCATTCCCTGGTCCTCACCATATGGAGTCACAGGCACAATAACCCCTAACACCTTGGTCCGCAGACTCCTCAAAAGGTCAGGATTGCCCTGAGGAGGTATCTCCACAGCTTGAAACCCTGGGGCCTTAGAAGAAGCCAGCAGATGCAAAGAAAGGCACTGCCCCTTTAAATGGCCAAATGCAGCTTTCAAGGGGCATGGGGGGCTTTATGTAAAGCAGGGGTCAGCAAACCTTTTCAGCAGGGGGCTGGTCCACTGTCCCTCAGACCTTGGGGGGGGCAGACTATATTTTTTTGGGGGGGTGAATGAATTCCTATGCCCCACAAATAACCCAGAGATGTATTTTAAATAAAAGGACACATTCTACTCATGTAAAAACATGCTGATTCCCGGACCGTCCGCGGGCCGGATTGAGAAGGCAATTGGGCCACATCCAGCCCTCGGGCCTTAGTTTGCCTACCCCTGACTTAAAGGAATACTAAGCCTTGGTTATAAAGTTTGCTCCAAGACATTGCTAAGACAACTTCGATGGCCTATGTCAGCTGCAGGATTGCTGACCATGGTCTTCAAACACACAGGTTGACCACTCTCCATGGTGCTGAACTTGCCTTGCCTTCCTGTTTGCCTGGAACCCTGGGGCAACTGATCCCTTCTTCACTTCGGCCATCACCTATCCAGGGCAGAGGGCATTCTCCGTAGATCAGGGCACATTTTTGGGATTTAGACAACAGGGGCATGGGGACACTGGCACATTCTGTATGAGCTAGTGGAGGCAGAGGTAAAAAGGAAGGCATCCAGGCCCTTTGAACAGATTGCTCAAGCATATACAAGAGGTTCCCCCAACCCCCTACATTTAAAGCCATCAGCAGCTGTTCTGCAAATACATAGACAAAGAATGGGGGGGGGTGGATTTCAGCATCTTAGAACTTAGCATCGTTGCCCTTAGTTCTCACTTGCAATCAACGGGACAAGTTAAGGCATGACTTAGCTCCCATTGATTTCAGTGAGAACCAAGCTCAGTTAAGTCTGGATCCAACTGTAGGATCATGCACACCCCACCAAATGAAATAGGAATTCAGAACCATTCTGACCTCTTTGCACCCTCTAGGATTGGGCCCTTTTCCCTCTGCGTGCCAGAGGACTGTGCATTTTCTCCTCCGTGTCTGCCCCACTTTGAGACGTTTCACAATATCCAAGCCCCCCACCGAAGGCTTCCACCTTTCCCCAAAAACCTTCCCTATCAGCCGTGTTTGCTGTGCTAATCAACTTCTTTCAGGGAGCCATAGAAATGCCACTGTAGCCAGGGGGGAGCAGGGGATCTGTAAATTTCCCCTGTCTCCCGTTAACCTTCCAGTGTCTTTTTATTATTATTTTAATTCCATGTATGTAAATAAAACAGAAATTACTCTCTCTTTTTCTTTCTTTTCTTTTTTTGCCTTTTTATATATGTCAAAACAAAAGTGACCGTTCTCTAGAAATGACATATATGACGACTGTGAGTCCCGAGCTAACCGCGTCTAGGCAAAAGGCTGCTAGCCCCCATCAATCATGCTTCCTGACAAAGATTTGGACTGATTAAAGACAAGCTTCTGTATTTATGGAATGAATAAATGAATAAATAAACACCAAGCCTTATTTTATCTGTTGTCGCCAGAGCTCTCTTTTTAACTCTTCTTCCTCTGCGCCTTTGATAGATTATTATTTATGTATTATTCCTTTTATCGTCTGCATTTCTACCCTACCATTTTTCTATGAGTTGCTCAAATGCACGGTTCTGCGCATTTAATCCTCACAACAACCATGTGAGATAGGTCAGGGTGAGAGGCAGTGACTGGCCCAAGGTCACCCCAGTGAGCTTCATGGCTTAATGGGGATTCGAACCCTCGTCTCTCCCAGGTCTCCCTCTGATGCTCTAACCATTACCCCACAGCTGAGAGCCAGCAGAGAAAGCCTGGCCCAGAAGCCAGGCTTATAAGGGCTAAGTGGCACTTTCAGGCTTCCTGAACTCACTCTTACAGGACTGAATCCTAACACCAAAGGAGCTCGCATCCCTGCTTCCAAATGTCAGTGTCTGGAAACTGCAGGAGGGGAGAGTGCTCTTGTGCTCGGGTCCTGCTTAAGGGTTCCCCAATAGAGGCATCTGGTTGTCCACAGTGAGAACTTCATGCTGGACTACCTAGGCCAGGCATAGGCAACCTTGGCTCTCCATATGCTTTGGAACTACAACTCCCATGATCCCTGACCACTGGCCCTGTTAGCTAGGGATCATGGGAGTTGTAGTTCCAAAACATCTGGAGAGCCAAGGTTGCCTATGCCTGACCTAGGCCATTAGCCTGATTCACTAGGGCTCTTCGTATGTTCTTAAGATGATAGGACAGCTTGCAAGCTCACTTCCAGCCATATTTATCAGAGCAACATCAACAAACATGGGCACTAATTAGAAGACTTCCTGGGAATACACCCATTAATTTATTTAAATGTACCAAAAAAAAAAACCAGCAACCCTAAGGATTGGCTTGCTCATCATGATACCTGCCCCAGATAACCCTTCCAACCGTGTTATTTTGATGGGTGAAACATGAAAATACGAGTCATATTCAAGGCTGTAATATTTGCATGCCTTTGCCTGTCTCAAAATGCCAGTCGAACAAGAGTGCTGCAAACTGCCCCTTAAATCCCGCAAGCCAACTCCAAAGCAAAGGACAGGCCAGAGAGAAAAGGCCTAATCCTGCCCCGAGCTTTGGCACCATCCCTCTTGGATGGGCAGTTTCTCTCCAGCCTTCTGTGTTTGGCCCAGCAAAGGGCATGGTGTCCTTTGCCCATTCGCAATGTTGTACGATGCGGATCTGCAACTTCTCTCTCAACCGCCCTGCCTAAGGTCAGCCTGTCGGGTGGTTGGGTCAACAGACTCCCAAGTATCCATTTTTAACCAGCTCACTAAACATCGCAGAGTGCTGACTCAAATGCAAAGGAAAGGATGTCAACTTTAATGGGTCGTGTCAGAGCAAGTCAGTGAAAATCCTGAAGCAGGGGGTCAGAATGGATCAACGTAGTAGGAGCCAAAAACATGGCATGCAGCAGAATTCAGGAAATGGGCAAGAGGACGGAGATCATGGAATCATAGGATTGTAGAGATGGATAGGACTCCCCAAGGGTCATCTAGTCCAACCCCCCTGCAATGCAGGAATCGGCTCAAAAATCCCTGGCAGATGGCCACCCAACCTCTGTTGGAAGGGGAGACACGTTGATATTTTTCCTGGCCGAACCTCTAGCTCCCAAGATGGATTGATTGATGGATTGTATTTTCCTCCAAGTTGCTCAAGGTGGCGTACATGGTCCTCCCCCTCACTGAACCCCCACGACAACCCTGTGAGGTAGGCAAGCTTGATAAGGCTGTGACTGATCCCAGGGTCACACAGCATGCTTCCTGGATGAGTGGGGATTTTAACCCTCGTCTCCCAGGTCCCAGTCCAACACTCGAACCACAACACCACCACTGGCTCCTTGTGAGGAAAGAATGGCAAGTGAGACTAGGTCATATGAACAGTGTGTGTGTTGGTGTGTTGGATTCTTCCTTGCAATGCTCACTGATTTTATACTGGCAACATTTATGAATGAGAATACTGTTTAGGCTGGAGAGCCACCTGGTAGCGGGCTCAAATGCTCTTTCAGCAACAGAAAACAGAGTAACAGAGTTGTAGCCACAACTCCATGTTCCAAGGCTTGAAAATAAGGGTGCCGGGGCACAGAATACTCACATCCAGGTACAAGGTTAGCATTATGGGACCTGAATTCTTCTTTGACTGGGACTTGGAATCCCAGCCTCCCCCTCCATCAGTAAGTGGGGTGGATAGAACAAGGTTTGGGAGATAAGAGAGTGCCTGGGATTGTGAGGGCAGGCTTAGGCACTGAAAACTACAACGTGTGAAGGGGGGGGTGCTCCGCTAAACTGTGCTTGCTGGTAGTTTTCTATATGCAAGGATTCACAGGAGAAACATTCCACCTATGCAAGCCTGAACTTGCTTGGGCTCAAGTCCTTCTTGCAGGTTTCCCACAGGCATGTGGTTGGCCACTATGAGAACAGGATGCTGGGTGAGATGGGCCATTGGCCTGATCCAAAAGGGCTCTTCTTATGGTGGCAAAGTATGTTGTAGCTTAGGCTAAGAAGCTTTGCAGTTTGGGGTGTATGCATTTTGTACCAAATATTCCCCAAATCTTAAAGTGACCTTTAAAAATCATCATCATCATCATCAAGAAAGCATATTTTTCCCCTTATTGAGTAACAGGGTCCTTATATTGCTATTTTATTTGGAATAAATCTATATGCTGTACTTTTGCGTGGATTGTTTAGAATCCTGTCCTGAGCCAAAACCAGCCCCTCGGGGACACTTGAATCACAATTAACCTCTCTGTGTCTGTCTTTTGTTTTACTGGCAGCTTCACGAGGCAGATTGATAAATTGGCACTTGTTTCTTGGGGTGACCTAAGGTTCTGATGAACCCACAGGTTTTCTCCTTGGGCCTTAAATCATGGGGTAGTAGCAGGCAGCGGTTAGTGCAGGTTCAGATTGACTCTAGACTCCTCATCCCTTACAATGACAAACGTCATGTCAAAAGTGTTTCTGTAAACGTGCCTCTTCCCATCTTCCAAACAGCAGAAGGTTGGTGGGACCCAGGAGAAGAACCAGCCAGCCATTCCCTCAGGTTTCCTTTTTTAAATGATTTATTAAAACACAAAAATTAAAAAAAAACAAAAGCGGGGGGGCCCTTTGAGACACACACAGAATTCAAAGGGAGGGGGGGGACAGTTTGTGGCATTATAAACTTGCCAGAAAGGCCACCCAAGGGTGGGGAGAGCACTGCTTTGATGTCCCACTTGCTGGTATCACACAAATAAAAACACAGGAGCAATATGACAAAGTAGCTTGGAACACTTTTCTCATTACCCCACAACCCGTGTTAGGAAATCTAACTGGTCTCACCTGCATTCATGCTCCCAGCTTAAGAGCCAGACTTTCTACTCAGATAGGGGAGGAGGGAGAAAGGGGGGGTCCTTAAACAAAGCCAGAGGGAAATGGTCACGGCAGGCAGGTGGTGGGGACTTGGGGTGGGTGGAGCCAGCAAAAGAAACTCAGGGGCAGATCCCAGCAGACTCTAAAGCTCACTGGTTTTCGGACTGCAAAACCGGTCATCTTACTATATGGATATCCTGCTCAGAGCAATGAAATGCTGGCTTGTTGTCAATCCTCAACATGAGCAACCTAGAGGCAGGCCTCTCTTTATCCATTTGCCTGTATTTCTAAGACCCAAGTTAGTTAATGGTACAGAGCAAAAACCACACTTCTAGCCACTGTTTGGCAAGCAGGCAGAGTCAATGCTAAAACTAGTAAATACTATGACCAGGAAGAGGGAAAATAGGGTGCTTTCCATTCTGGCCAACCCCAACATCAGAGGGTCTCCAGATCTTGTAGGACTCCCAACTTCCAGCAGCCAGCAAGCACTGGTCAGTGGTGTGGCATACCAGGAGTCCAGCAATGGCCAACCCCTCACCTGTGCATGGTTTGCTAAGGCTGACACGGGGCTTCCAGGTGTCAGAGTTCAGAAAGATCTAGGAGTCTAATAAGGCATCCTGAACTGCTCACAGGAAACCATTCTGGGCTTCTCCACATTCTGCCTTTCTCTCCTGGCATTGCACTTGTGTGTACCACAAGGAACTAAACTCCCACCCTCACTTAATCGAAGGGAGCTGGAGAAGCTTTGTTGTCAGGGAATAGCTTTGGTTCAACTGCTAAAACAATTGCCCAATAGCTGAGTGTTGTGCTCATGCGCTGAAAAGGATGAGCGTGCAACCTTCTCTGAAAAGCACAGTGGGGAAATAAATAGCAGGATAGCATCTGAAAAGGGGGGTGGGCGGGCATTCAAAATAGCAGAGACTTGAGGCACACATCCCAGGATCATCCACTGGGTACCTGCAATGCTCACGTAACCCAACAAAAATGCATACGAAGGTGCTACTTGTTGGGAAAATACTGGTTTTTGTCATGGGCACAGATCAGGACACCTCAAAGGCAGAGTCCTCCTTCAATGGCAGCCCCAAGAAGCAGATGGAACCATTCCCTGGTCCTCACCATATGGAGTCACAGGCACAATAACCCCTAACACCTTGGTCCGCAGACTCCTCAAAAGGTCAGGATTGCCCTGAGGAGGTATCTCCACAGCTTGAAACCCTGGGGCCTTAGAAGAAGCCAGCAGATGCAAAGAAAGGCACTGCCCCTTTAAATGGCCAAATGCAGCTTTCAAGGGGCATGGGGGGCTTTATGTAAAGCAGGGGTCAGCAAACCTTTTCAGCAGGGGGCTGGTCCACTGTCCCTCAGACCTTGGGGGGGGCAGACTATATTTTTTGGGGGGGGTGAATGAATTCCTATGCCCCACAAATAACCCAGAGATGTATTTTAAATAAAAGGACACATTCTACTCATGTAAAAACATGCTGATTCCCGGACCGTCCGCGGGCCGGATTGAGAAGGCAATTGGGCCACATCCAGCCCTCGGGCCTTAGTTTGCCTACCCCTGACTTAAAGGAATACTAAGCCTTGGTTATAAAGTTTGCTCCAAGACATTGCTAAGACAACTTCGATGGCCTATGTCAGCTGCAGGATTGCTGACCATGGTCTTCAAACACACAGGTTGACCACTCTCCATGGTGCTGAACTTGCCTTGCCTTCCTGTTTGCCTGGAACCCTGGGGCAACTGATCCCTTCTTCACTTCGGCCATCACCTATCCAGGGCAGAGGGCATTCTCCGTAGATCAGGGCACATTTTTGGGATTTAGACAACAGGGGCATGGGGACACTGGCACATTCTGTATGAGCTAGTGGAGGCAGAGGTAAAAAGGAAGGCATCCAGGCCCTTTGAACAGATTGCTCAAGCATATACAGGTGGAAAGGGACCAAGCCCAGATTATACTCTGGAAGAGTTATATACAGCTGTCTTCATTTTATGGGAAAGACCAGAGTGGTCATGGCAAGGGGTGGACCTACAAAATCAAATCAACAATTCTGGATTGATGTTTTCATGTCTGGGCACTTGTAGATTCACTTTGGGATGCAACCCCCTTGTCTCCTCGCCCTGGTTTTTGCTCAGGGGCACTGAGGACTTTCTACTGTGTGGTGGTTCACATCCCAATGCACATTAATGCATCTCCTTTTAAGTGTGATCAAGGTACACCCCAAGCCTGGTTCACACATGCACATTCATCACTTGATAGCAGACCATATCATGATGCCTTCGTTGCATTGCTTGGGAATGAGCATTCACAAACCCCAAAGACGGAACTTTTGTACCACCACAGCTCTTTTTGGTGCAGTCAAATTTACCTGACAGTCACTGAGTAGAGGGAAATCAAGCAACAGATGCACACATGTGAGATGGGCCTTGAAGATGACATGCTTGGTGCTTTCATATCCCTCATTACTGGGGCCAATTAAAAACCACATTGCTTGACCCTTGCAAAGCCTTCAATCTCTTACACCGTGACCATTAGCCAAACAACATTAAACACTTTGAAGTCCCACTGATTTCAATGGGACAGAGAGTTAACTGAACGATTAACTCCTGCAGAAAGTGATGGGAGTCTTTGGCTGGGCAGAGACCTTGGTGTCCATATTTCCTTTTTGAACCTCAGTTGGCTTTTTCGTTCCAATGCGGGTTGCATCCTCAGTCTTGAACACGTATCTCGATTGAGCACAACCACAGTTCAGAGCCTCCTCAACACACACACACACACACACAGCAGCAGCTGCATTCAGTCTACCCAACCTAGCCTATTCAACGTCTGAGCTCAGAGTGAGCTTGTACCTTCTCCAAGCAC
Organism: Zootoca vivipara; assembly: GCF_963506605.1. Lineage (NCBI taxonomy): Eukaryota > Metazoa > Chordata > Lepidosauria > Squamata > Lacertidae > Zootoca > Zootoca vivipara. The sequence goes on from NC_083281.1 coordinate 73,526,824, forward strand.
AGGCCAAACAGACATTAGCAAGGCTCTCCACTTGAGTCATGACTGCCACAGATATCTAGGTCGGGGGGGGGGGGAGGAGTAGCACATTGGCACCTGCTCCCAGTTTCTCATTCAGCTGCGTATGAAAGGGGAACAGCATCCAGGCTAAAAACTGAAGAATCCATTTGCAATCCAGCCAACAAACCTTTCAAGTCCTCAATAAGAAAGTGCGAAAGAAAAACCCAAGATACAAGGAAGTGAAAATCTTGCTGTCTCAAGGAAGTTTGTGAAATGGCCCAAGGGATGAGGGGGGCTGTCCTTGTTTTGAAGAACACTTTGAGATGTGAACACAGCAAGCCCAGAGCCACCAAGACTGGCCTTCAATCTTCGATGCAGATGACATTGCAATGCTGTCCCTTGCAGTCTAAGGTTGCACCATCTTTCAGGGGCTTGGGGACCTTTTTATCCGGGTGGCTCAAGGGCGGTCCATTGGGTGTTGCTGAAAATACAAAAATGGAGGGATTATGTTCCTTGGACTGAGTTCAGCCTGGATGGCTCAGTTGGTTAGAGTGTGGTCCTCATAACAGGTTTGATCCTTGTATGGGACAGATCACGAAGAGTCGGACACGACTAAACGACTAAACAATAACAACATGGGACAGGTGCATATTTGGGCATTGCAGGGGGTTGGGCTGAGATGATCCTCAGGGTCCCTTCCAATTCTATGATTCTATCAGGTACTTCCATCATGAGCCAGGGTCAATTTGTGAATTAAATACGTGGCCTGACCAATGCCATTTTTAAAAGCAGGGAAGACAGTATGTTTACTCCAAAGACTTACTGTCTGGGGATTACGCCATAGAAAGCACCCTTAGAATTGCAGCGTAAAGCTCAGGGGATCAAACCAATGAAGGTTTTGTCCATCAGGTGACAACGCAAACCCCAAAGGTTGCACGTTTGCCACCTGCGGGAAGACTAAGCTGGTCACAGCAGTGCCAGCCACCCCCACCCTGCCCAAAAAGACAGAACACAGTTTATCAGAGAGTAATAAGCATTGCCTTACCTCTCGTAGCAATGAGAACTGCAGAGGAAACTCTCGCAAACGGCTAAATATCTATTGATAAGAGAGAAAACAGCTGGCTTGCCCAATGCCCTTTTGTTTTTTTGACTCATGGCCCCCACTTTAAAATTTATATTCTTAAGAGAAGAGGGGGGGCAGCTGCAAGGAACCTTAACTCACCCGTCACGTAAGGTCCCAGGGGCATCTGACTGTAGTTGACAATCCCACCTGGTCCTGGACCACGGAAGTTTGGGCCAAAGTTGTTGCTGTAGATCTGGGAGGAGCCAAAAGAGGCCTGGAGAGGGTGGAGATGGGGAAGATCATTTATTTGAAATCACAAACCAACCCCATCCCCAATGGCTCTGGGTGGATACACTTTAGAAACAAAGAAACCATCAATATTACAATGATTATTTTTTTAACCGCTAGCGATTGATGCTGTGTACAAAATAACTTTAGCAAAAGAACAACCCTCTGCCGCACAGAATTTATAATCACAATTTCAAATTGAGGGAGTGGACACAAGGGAAGAGGAGAAATAGGCTTGAATTTGAACTGCTACAGGGTCAGCTGGATTGCAATTGCATCCCCAACAGATATATGGTTTGAAATGCAATTGCATCCCAAACGGATAAATGGTTTGTCTCTTTTCTTTACCAATGCACACAGAGCATCTGGCCACACACAGAAACCACAAGCCGCCACCCCCACCCCCACCCTGGATTAGTGGGGAAAGGCTTTCCAGAGAAAACAGGAGCGCATTCTGGGTGTGTTGATGCACCGATGCCTTTTAACACTGCCTCTAACCTGCTGGATGCTGGGGTCGCTCCCCCGGTTTGTCAGCCGGCTCAGGATGCTTCTCTCAGACATCTGGAGGCGAGCGGCCACAGGTGGGATGCGGGAAAGCATGGAGGGCAACCGAGTCACATCGGCTTTCATGTCACTCAGCAGCTCTTCCAGCTGGTTTAGGACTGCAAGACAGTTGGGCACCTATGAGCCCCAGAAACCTGAACCCAACCCATCTGGCAACACCACACTTCTGTGTAACTTAGGCTACCATTTCTTATATTTTATTTCAGTACGTGTCATCATAGGAAATCCATTAGCTGTGGGTGCATCTGACAGAGCCCATGAAAACCTATCCCATGATAAAATTGTTAGTGATTTTTAATGCAAAAGCATTTATAAAAATTAAAATAAATTAAATCGTTGATTGTTTTCCTGATATAGACAGAAAAGTGAGCCTGGCGGGCCGATTATGGGATCAGATTCTGAGAGAGAATTGTAACCAATGGGATCCCCAAAAGCTATGAAATGCAAGTCTATGGCACAGAATTGTAAAGTTGGAAGGTACCCCGCAATCTAGTCCAACCCCCTGCAATGCAGGAATCATAGCTCAAGAATCCCTGAAAGATGGCCATCCAACCTCTGTTGAAAAACCTCCAATGAAGGAGGGTTCACCACCTTCTGAGGAGCTGCATTCCACTGTCGAGCAGCTATTGCCGTCAGAACGTTCTTTCTAATGTCTAATCAGAATCTCCTTTCTTGCAATTTGAGTCCATTGGTTCGGGTCCTGCGCTCTGGAGCAGGAGGAAAGAAGCTTGCCCCATCTTCCGTAGGACAGCCCTTCAGATATTTGAAGATGGATTCATATCCTCTTTTCTAGGCTAAACATCCCCAACTCCCTCAACCAATCCCTGTGAAGCCTGGTTTCCATCTTGGCTGCGCTCTCTGCAGAGATGAGTCATATACCCTTTGGGGGTGTTCTTACTGTGCAAACTCTCCCCTCCTTCCCCCACCCACAACACGCACAGAGTTATATTTACTGATTGCAGACATTTAAATTCCTGTTGTTGTTGTTGTTGTTGTTGTTGTTGTTGTTGTTGTTGTTAATCCAAGTTCACTTTGCCAGCGCTCCCATAACCAGTGGCGAAGCAAGCCAATCGGGCACCTGGGGCAGTGCATGTGCACCCAGGGCCGGGGCCCGCCACACGCGGGGGTGGGGCCAGCTGCTGTGGGGGTGGGGCCAGCAACCGTAGGGGTGGGGCCAGCCGGGGCAGGACACTCCATGGGGCCTCTGAGGAGTCTGCCTGCCACCTCCCACTCAGATGCCCTACAGCTGAGGGGGAGGCAGTGGGAGGACCGTCTGGGACAGTGCAGAGCCTGCGGGCGCCCAAGCCACCACGTCACTCCCAGGAGAGATGCATGGCTTGGACACACTGCAGGCCCCGCGGTGAGTGCCGCCCAGCATTTTGTCACCCCCCTCAGTGATGACACCCAGGGCGGCCTGCCCCCACCGCACCTAGCTTCCTCCGCTCCTGCCCATAACACAGCTGTTAGTTTGAGTTCAGCTTCCCTTCGAACCTGAAAAATCTCTTTCCTCTCTTAGCCATCCAACTGGCATGGGAGAACCAAGACTGGGTGGAGCAGGGAGGGTGGTCCCTTTTCGGGAAAGACCCACCTTTATGAAGGACGGCGTTGGCGGGCTTGTTCCCCGCGAGGGACTCTTTGGAGAGGTGCTGGTGGCTCTCAGCAAGGCACTCCACTTCAGCCAAGCGGGCGTTCAAGGCCATGGCCGGGTGATTGGCGTCCTGGGTCATGTTGAGGTACGCTGCCCGGCGGAGCTGCTCCTCAATCACCAGCGCCTGCTCCAGCAACTGCAAAGAGGATACGGGGAGCAGGTGCCATTAACCTTGCAGAATCATCCAAGATGCAGAGGTGGCCTCTGACACAGATAGCAGCAGCCGAGGAGCGAAACTTTGACCAGGAGAACATTAGCAGAGCCTGCTGGATCAGGCCAATGGCCCATCTAGTCCAGCATCCTGTTCTCACAGTGGCTAAGCAGGTTCCCTAATGGAAAACTCATAAGCAGGAGCCCCAAGAGTGCTCTTGTTTACTGTAACTGGCATTGAGGAGCATTGCTGCTACTGTGGAGACAGATCATAGCCATCATGCCTAGTTGCCATTGATAGCCTTATCCTTTCAATATCCCATTACACAGGGGGATGCGAACGCGTGGGGGGGGGGACATCAAGACAGGCTGCAGAGATTTAAAACACCCTGGTTAAATTGTCCCTGTTTGCACCAGGAGGGAGGACATCTGGGAGTCCTTCAATTGAATCATTCTGGCCAGGGAGCTGGGAGTCCAGCAACATTTGCAGGGTTGCAAAAGCTCCCCACTCCTGATTTACATCAGTCAATCCTGAAAGGTACACTGCCTCTGTCCGTGGAAGCTCGTCTTTGCTACAGCGGCTGAGACCTGGCGATAGGTTTTATCCTCTGCAAATGTGGCCGCTCTCGAACGGGTATTTCTGGAAACCCACCTTGAACCGCCGTGCCAGGAACTTGTTCTTCATCTCCAAGTAGTTACCCTTGTGGATCTCTGACTTGAAGGGCTCGTTCAGGATTACATAATGCGGGTCGTTCTGGATGTCTTGCCAGCGGGCGTAGCCGTGACTTAGGCAGCAGAGGGGAGAGGCGTTAAGGGAACAACAGAACCATCTGGCATCTGAAACATCTCCATTCATTCATTCATTCATTCATTCATTCATTCCTGCCACCCCTTTCCTTAGTCAGTTCCCAAAAGCCTGTTGGAAAAAGAAAGTCTTCACCTGCCAACAGAAGGATAGCAAAGTGTGAGCCCGTCAGGCTTCTTTAGGAAGGGAGTTTCAGGGTCTGGGAACAGCCAACGAAAAGAAAGATGTAGAAGGGAGCTCTCAATTTCTACTTTTCCCAGTCTTAAATTTGGTTTGCCCCATTTCCACTTCAGCTTGGGCAATTTTTATAGAAGATTATCTCAGAGAATCTTCATGCACATTCCTCCTAATGGAATGCATTTTTGCATGTTCACTGATATTTCATTTTATTTCTTTCAAATAAATTTACTGTAAAAAACACACACCTCGGGGCAGTTTACCCCCCCAAAATTAAAGCAATTAAATGACCACTGAAAAAAATTAACAACAATAATTTGCTTCTTCTTTTTTTTTTGAAAAGTTAAAATAACAATAGACTAATGAAAACAGATTAAAACTTGCATCACCTTTCTAAACTTCAAGGCAGACACACCTAAAACAAAAATGATTTTAGCAGGCACTGAAAAGAATAGAGTGAAGGCGTCTGCCTGATCTCAATGGGCAGGGAGTTCCAAAGTGTAGGTGCCACCACACTAAAGGATCAAGTTTTTACAAATATGGAATGGGTATTATGTGGCACCTGTAACAGGGCGAGATCTGCTGAGAAAAAGTTCTGCGTGAACTTACCCCTGTTATATGCTTTTTTTGTTTGCATTTGTTTTCATCACAAAATCCAGTAATAATAAGAATTTGTATGCTGCCCATCTGGCTCAGTCCCCAGTGCCATCTCTCGGTAGGACCTTTCCCGTCAGAGTAGACAACACTGAGCTAGATGGACCAATGGTCTGACTCAGATTGGGCAGCTGCCTAGGTTCTTATATCTCTGTGTGTGCAGCTTGGCCGAATAAGCGTGTGAACTGCCCTTTGGATTTCACACTTCTCCTGTTTTGAGTCCTCAGCTCAAGAAACATACCAAAATGCTCATTTCAGGATTAAGTACCTTTGGAAATGTGCACACAAGATAAAATAGGGATCTGAATATGAATCTGCATGCATTTTTAAAACAAAACATCATAATAAGCCCACGTTAATTCAGAAACAGGGTAGGACCAACTTATATGTGCAAAATACGACATGGGCCGTAGTTCAGTGGGGTAGAGCATCTGCCTCGCATGCAGAAGCTCCCAGGTTCAATTTCCGATAGCGCCTCCAGGTAGGGCTAGGAGTGACCTCTGCCTGAAACCCTGGAGAGCCACTGCTGCCAGTCAGTGTAGGCAATACTGAGCAAGATGGAGCAATGGTCTGACTCAGCAGGAGGCGGCTGAAGGAAACCACTGCCGCATCCTCCCCGACTTCCCGTAACCACGCCAAGGATACGTGACGATTCCTGCCAGGAGCCAGTAATCGTGCCTCCGGTGCCAGATGTCGTAAATCTTCCCTGGGGAGACAGCCGCCCTCTCCTCGTTCTGCCACAGCGTGTGCAGTTCTGTAAAGCGAGAGCGGAGAAATGCTGCATTTCAGGCGCCACACCAACTGTGGACTGGAATGTCAAGAGGAGGCTTAATAACGCTTGACATTTCCACAGCCCTTGTGGGTAGGAAGCCTTGCAAAAAACTCTCGAAGGGAGGTCGCTGTTATTAGCTCCACAGGGAGCCGAGGGACAACAGGCTGCCCAGGAGTCCAGGCAACCAAGCCAAGAAATTCTTGCATTTCCTGCATTGCATGGGGGTTGAGCTAGATTGGCCTTAAGGGTCCCTTCCCTACATTTCTATGTGGGTTGCCAGGGCTCTGCCTTACCTCTGATCCTGTGTTATGCCTCTGTGTGAATTCATCATCGTCATTACTATTATTATTACCATTATTAATAATACCAATACAGTATTGAACAGTTATTTATATAGCACCATCAATGCACAAACGGCTCTGTACGCAATTGAAATAAGAAATTCTACCCCACAGGGTGTCCAAATCTAAGACAAACTTTAAACAGTAAAAAAAAAAATCAGTAGTTTGAAATGCACAATTCCCAATGCATAGCAGAATTATGTACACTTAGAGGAGGTTGCCTGTCACACCTCTGCATAACTCACTGCTCTGTCTTTCCCTCCTCCTCCCAGTTAAAGGGTAAGCAATTTTGCCATGTCTCTGCATCTCAGTCACTCCCTGTGCAGGGCATGGCAGAATTACCTGCCCTCAGAGGAGGTTGCCTGCTGTGTCTCTGCCCAGCTTGCTGCCCTGGCTTTGCATCCTTCCTCTCAGCCTCTGCTTGGGGCAGGTAATGCGTCTTATGCGACTGGATCAGAATTGTCCCTCCTTCTGAGGAGACTGCTGCTCGCCGTGTCTCTGTATAAGTCACTGCTCTGAGCTTCCCAACTTCCAACCCAAAATATGGGGCTGAGATGGTAACAATGAAGCCTGCCTCCAGTCTCAACCAAAGAAGGAACAGCGCTTGAGCCACCAGGATCTCACAGGGGGAGGCTGGCTTTCCAGGAGGTTGGGGCCTGCTCACGTGTACCTGTGAAGCCCCCGTCAGCGATGTTGAACATGAATCGGATCCCACTCTTGTCGTCCTTCTTCCCATCCTCCTCCTCCTCCTTTTCTCCATTCTGCTGAGCCTCTGACACCTCCTTTTCTTCTGCCTTGGCATCATCTGCTTAGCAAAACACAGAGGCACCACATCACAAGAACACAAGCATAAGAACATACTAAGGGCATGATGGGTCATGCCAATGGCCCGTCCTGTCCAGCGCCCCATTCTCACAGTGGACAACCAGGGGGAATTCATTTTTATAAATGCTGTACAGTGGTACCTCCGGTTAAGTACTTAATTGGTTCCGGAAGTCTGTACTTAAACTGAAGCGTACTTAAACTGAAGCGAACTTTCCCATTGAAAGTAATGGAAAGTGGATTAATCTGTTCCAGACAATGACAAACACCCCCTAAAACAGCAATTTAACATGAATTTTACTGTCTAATGAGACCATTGATCCATAAAATGAGGGCAATAATCAATGTATTGTACTATAAAATAAATAAGACAGTATTGTAGATGATAAAAAATAAAATTACAGTGGTACCTCGGGTTAAGTACTTAATTGGTTCCAGGATGCCATTCACACCCCGAAAAGTACTTAATCCAAGTGGCGATAGCACGTATGTGCAAAGCGCCAATAGAGCACTTCTGTGCATGCATGAAGCACGCAGATCGCTTCTGCGCATGCGCACGCTGCGGAACCCAGAAGTAAACACTTCTGGGTCCGCAGAGTACTTAAACTGAAAGTACTCAAACCGAAGCGTACTTAAACCGAGGTATGACTGTATTAGGTTAAGGTCTGGTTAATTACAGTAACATTTTTTGCTCTGTTTTCTACATGGGTAATATTCTTCTTCTTCTTCTTCTTCTTCTTCTTCTTCTTCTTCTTCTTCCTCTTCCTCTTCCTCTTCCTCTTCCTCTTCTTCTTCTTCTTCCTGCCTTACTCTGCACACTTGTCATTATGTATGTTTTATTTTTCAATAAAGAAAAGCATAAAAAGAGGGTGAATTGGAGGGGGGTTGCTTAAGAATGCAGACCAAACGAAATCCTTAGGGAAGCCAGAGTCTTGCAGAGGTTCTATATAATGATGGCTGGTTGCTGCTAAATTAATAATATCCTGAGTAAAGTGGATGGAATCCATCAAGTCTGCCTGTCCTAATACTGGCTCCATGCAGGGTAATCCCTCATGGCTAATCAAAAGTGACTCATTAATTGCTGGGGGCGGAGAACAGTAGCCAGTCAGATGCCCATGAATGGAAACCACAAGCAGGAGCTGAGCACAAGAGCCCCCTCCTTCCCCACACTGTGGTTTCCAGCAAGTGGGATTCAGAAACATGGCTGCCTCTGACAGTGGAGGCAGAGCATAGCCATTATGGCTGGTTCCCATTGATTGCCTTATTCTCCCCGATGAATTTGACCAGCCCTCTTCTAAAGCCATCCAAGCTGGCAGCCTTCAAGTGTGCAATGGAGCAGGTTCTCCAGAGCAGGGGTGCCAAGTTGAATAAAATATTGTAGGGGCCATGTGAGTCCTGCCTGGCATAATCGATCACATGACACAGTGCACACACACACACACACACACACACACACACACACCATTTGAATGGGTATGCCCAACAACTTTGTGGGAGCCCGTCTCCCTCAAATATTTTATAGTGGGGACTGAAGCCCTCACAGCCCCTAGGAGTTGGCTCCTATGCTCCAGAGTGAGCTTGGCATTCAAGCCATACCCAGCTGGAAGAAGATGCCCTGGACTTTTATCCTGGCAAACCTCATTGAGGGGCCCCAAGTGCAGCAGGGACCTCTGCCTGCCCACGTTGCAGTTGTAACAATGGGATATTTAAGAAACCTTTCAGAACACTTGCTCACAAATGAAACGAAAGGCACAAATACAGAATGGGAGACACCTGGCTTGAGAGCAGTACATGTGAAAAGGATCTAGGAGTCTTGGTAGACCACAAACTTGACATGAGTCAGCAGTGTGATGCAGCAGCTAAAAAAGCCAATGCAATTCTGGGCTGCATCAATAGGAGTATAGCATCTAGATCTAAGGAAGTAATAGTACCACTGTATTACACTCTGGTCAGACCTCACCTGGAGTACTGTGTCCAGTTCTGGGCACTACAGTTCAAGAAGGATACTGACAAGCTGGAACGTGTCCAGAAGAGGGCAACCAAAATGGTCAAAGGCCTGGAAACGATGCCTTATGAGGAACGGCTTAGGGAGCTGGGCATGTTTAGCCTGGAGAAGAGAAGGTTAAGGGGTGATATGATAGCCATGTTCAAATATATAAAAGGATGTCATATAGAGGAGGGAGAAAGGTTGTTTTCTGCTGCTCCAGAGAAGCGGACACGGAGCAATGGATTCAAACTACAAGAAAGAAGATTCCACCTAAACATTAGGAAGAACTTCCTGACAGTAAGAGCTGTTCGGCAGTGGAATTTTCTACCAAGGAGTGTGGTGGAGTCTCCTTCTTTGGAGGTCTTTAAGCGGAGGCTTGACAGCCATCTGTCAGGAATGCTTTGATGGTGTTTCCTGCTTGGCAGGGGGTTGGACTGGATGGCCCTTGTGGTCTCTTCCAACTCTATGATTCTATGAGGACAGAAAGCAAATTGATCCTGAGAAATCAAGGTGTTGATTTTGGAGGAAATTGAGCAAGTTCCTGGCCCTCAAGAAGCTGGTGGGGAGGAGCTTCTTTTGACCCTTGATGTGAGAAACCAAGGGAAAGTTATATATGACTATGCATGCTGAGCTGGGTAAAAGCTGAAGAGGGGGCTTCTCACCTGACTTGGATTCTTTACTGCTTCCTTTACAGGGGCTGGCATTTGATTCCGGTTTTGCGGCTGGCTTTTCATTCTCCTGGGAGGTCTCATCTGCAGGAGCTGGGCAGGGTGGGGGGTAGGCAGGGAGGAGGGGAAGGAAGCAAAGCCTCGCATCAGCCAACAAGGAGATGAACACAGCTTTCCCTCAGGCATCTTTGCATCAGAAATTGGCACCTGGGGCAATGGGGATAATATGGCCCTCTTTGGGGCCTTACTGTCTTGTCCCAAATATAATAATAGCCTCACCTTCCGCTTTTAAAACCATGCAAGTTGTTGGCCATCACTGCCTCCAGTGGGAGTGAGTTCCATAGTTTAGCTATGTGCTGTGTGGTCATATAATATAGCCCCTCATCCTATGGATGTGCACACTATAATGCGAGGCAGCTTTATTTACACTACTTTTTATTGCAGCCTATTATGCACATTTAGATAATTCTATGTGCTTTCTTTCTTTCTTAGTGCTTGTCATTGACAATAAAGATTTGCTTTGAACCCACGTTCCTCACACTGGCTCACTATTCCAGGGGCAAAATGACATCAAGCGAACTAGATCAGGGTCCGGTTTGATGGGTCGTTCTGAGGTACCGGTTGACACCCCCCCAAAAAAACCCCATTGCTCTTGCATTGTCACCTCCCCACGGCAGCTCATCAGCCCCACACCTTTTGCTGGCTGCTCCGGGACAGGCTCCACCCTCTCGCCCTCTTCAATGCTCTCTTCGCCCGGTTTTGCTTGTCCCACCACAATTTCCTCCTTCTCGTCCTTCTCCGCTTTCTCTCTGTTCACCGGCACCTTAACATAAAGCAGAGTTTCCATCACCCCAGGCTCTTTCTAAAATGAATTTGTCTGATCCTGATGGGGGCTGTTAGAAGGTAGACTGTAGTCTGTGGGTCAGTGCCCTATTCGTCCTAGTGGGTCTGCCCCACTGCTCTTTCTCATGGCCATCAAATGTCAGCCCACTTTCTACCCCTCTTTTTTCTTCTTTGTTATTATTAGTAGTATTTTCTTGATGCCAACCCATATATTTTCCCAGTTTACTCTGGGTTATCCCTTTCTGGGTGAAACTCATTATTATTGGGTCCATGGAGCCACAGGTCAATTCTGTGTCCAGGGTGGCTATCTATCAGCTCCATCTGGTATGCAGGCTGAGACCCTACCTGCCCGCAGACTGTCTCACCAGAGTGGTGCATGCTCTAGTTATCTCCCGCTTGGACTACTGCAATGCACTCTACGTGGGGCTACCTTTGAAGGTGACCCGGAAACTGCAATTAATCCAGAATGCGGCAGCTAGACTGGTGACTGGGAGTGGCCGGCGAGACCACATAACACCGGTCCTAAGAGACCTACATTGGCTCCCAGTACGTTTCCGAGCACAATTCAAAGTGTTGGTGCTGACCTTTAAAGCCCTAAGCGGCCTCGGTCCTGTATACCTGAAGGAGCGCCTCCACCCCCATCGTTTAGCCCGGACACTGAGATCCAGCACTGAGGGCCTTCTGGCGGTTCCCTCACTGTGAGAAGCAAAGTTACAGGGAACCAGGCAGAGGGCCTTTTCGATAGTAGCGCCCGCCCTATGGAACGCCCTCCCATTGGAGGTCAAGGAGATAAACAACTACCTGACATTTAGAAAACACCTAAAGGCAGCCCTGTTTAGGGAATTTTTTAATCTGTGATATTTTAATGTATTTTAATGTATTTTGGTATTTGCTGGAAGCCGCCCAGATTGGTGGGGGAAACCCAGCCAGATGGGCGGGGTATAAATAATAAATTATTATTATTATTATTATTGCAACACTAAGTCCCTATCCGTGCACCAAGGATGCCCCTCCTAGCTCAAGGGATGTGCCCTTACCTGGCTCTCCCGTGGCTTTTTTGCCCTCTGCTCCAATGGATCTTTTTCTTGGGGGATCCCTGGCTGCGGGTCCGCTTTGTCTGAAACAAGAGACAAGGCCCGCAAATGAAATGCAGGCAGCTTGGCAAAATCCTGCACACAAATCCATTTTCTAGGCTTTTACGCATCGTGTCAAGTCCAGGACTTCATCTCCCATCAGCCCCAGCAAGCATGGCCAAGGGCGATAGACATTGTAGTAAGGCTGCCATACGTCTGGATTTTCCCAGACATTACTGGGATTCTTAGGCAAGTCAATCGAAAAATCACTCAACAACTTTGGGGTTTGTCTAAAAGAAAAGCTGGGGGGAAAGTTCAACAACTTTCGGGTTGTACTGGTTTTTACAACCCTAATTGTAGTCCAGTAGCATTTGGAGGAGAGCATAGAAATAGGAATAATTTATTGGCCAAGTACCAACATACTTGAATTTTGCTTCGACTACATTGCAATGTAAACGTACCTTATACAAACACTATTCCACTCACAATACAATAGCACAGCAAAGAAACCCCACCCATAACTGGCCTCCCCTTCCGCTACACATCTACAAATTTAACAATTTGATGGCACAAGGGGGGAAACTGTTCCTGTGCCTAGGCCGTTTTTGTGTATAGAGTCCTGTAGCAATGTCCAGACGGAAGTAAATCAAACAGATGATGACCGGGATGCAAAGGTTCTGCGACAATTCCCTCTGCTCTCCTCCTAACTCGGATAGCATAAAGTGTCTCTATTAAAGGCAAACTAGCACCAGTTACCCTTTCTGCAATTCTTACTGCTCTTTGGAGCCTTTTCTTGTCCATCTTGGAGGCTGTGCCATACCAGGCAGTAATAGAATTACAGAGAACAGGTTCAATGATACCTCTGGATCAAAATTTCCCCACCACCCGATTTGCATTATATCAATCCAGCACTTTATGAACAAAAGAAGCTGCCTGCTATTGAGTCTAGCCCAGCCTTTCCTACACATTGTTTGACAGTGGCTGTCCAGGGTTTCAGGTGGGGATGTTTCAGCCATACCTGTTTGCAACGTGGGCCCCACCTGCCCATGAGCTGGGCTGGCCGGGACAGGCGTGTTTGGGTCTGAAGAAAGAACCTCCCCGCCCTTTTTGCTCTCCAGGCCTTCCGGGATGAGGTCAGGAGTGCTGTATTTCCCATTGACAGGTTCGAACTCTTGAACCTGGATGAAGGAATGGGCAGGGTGGGGGGGGAGGGAAGGTGCAAGGAACATGGGGTTAGACCCCCACACACACAGAGAGAGAGAGAGAGAATCCATTTATTTCTTAAAGTTTAAAGAACACCGTTTCTTACAGAGTACAAAAAGCAGCTTCAGAAACAAAAGGTTATGAATAAAATAAAATGAAATGATATTCAAGTTAATGACGTAATCACCCAGACAATGATATTTAGGTTAAGGTTGCCATATTTCAAAACATGAAAATCTGCACACAGAAGTTGATGAACTTTTTTGGGGGGGGGGCGGATGTTGTTGACATATCCCAATGAATGGCAGCCCTAATTTAGGTTGATGATGTCATCATCCAGGCAATGATATTCAGGTTAATGATGTCATCATGCAAGCAATGATGACTCAGAACTCAAACACAAAAATAAAGGTCATTTCACACTAACTCCCCCCCCCCAAAAAACAACCAACAACCCCTAAAACAGGAAAGAGCGAAACACCTTGATGATTAAACAGAAGGTAAAAACCAGGCCTGCAGTGCTATATCAGTTAAATTAATCTCGCCTTCTGCTACCTGGTGCCCTCCAGACATTTGGGGCCACAATTCCCATCAGCTATGAAAGCAACATTGGGTAACATCAGTAGAAGTCAACTTCTACAGTAGAAGTCAACTCGGACCCAACAAAAACCATATGAACAGTCTTACAATGACTTTTCCATCAACTCACTGAGCTCTTGTGAGCAAGCCTAGCAGGAAATAATTCAAGGAAAGAGTTGACCCACCTTCTTCCTTACTAGCGACATCACACCAATTCGGGTCAGCACATGCTGCCGGGACAACCCCTCGCGGGGGACACCGTCAGCAAAGGTCTCCGCCCCGTCTGCCCCGGGTTCGCACAAGTGCCTCATGAACAGGGAGACGTAGGCCCTGGGGAGGAAACAAACAGGAGGGAGGGAGACGCCAGGGCAAATGGCTTCCATTAAGTCAAAATCGATGCAATTGCCTCAACCCTTAAATTAGACAGCATGAGCTAAGCAGGGATAGATCTCTGTGCGGAAAGACTCAGCTTAGATCCAGGAACCAAACCAACACCCTGTGTCTTTTACCCAGAGTTCAGGTGGTGGATCCTGGAATCCTAACAAAAGGACAAAGCAGATCCCGCAAGTCTGCTTTGGTCTAGAAAAGGCTGAAATCAAGCAAAGCGCTTGGGAAATCCACTCCAAGGAAGTCCATCCATTCTCTGCTGCGACTACTCCAAAATAGGTCCCGAGGGCAGGAAGAGAGAAGGGTTGCGGGGCACCCCCAGTGCCAGGTGTGGAGAGTCCTCCCCTCCCTTTGGCAACTTCGCAGATAAGAATTAATGAGCAGTTGGTAGATTTATAGTCCTTTTATTACAGCATCATGTTGCAAGCACAAATACACAGCTCTCTGCAAGGAGGGCAGTTGCCCCTAGTCCAATCATCCTTCCGGCTTCCACAGCCTTTTCGGCACCAACGGGAAGTTCCTCCCTCCCTCTGACTCCTTTGGTCTCTGATACATTCAGACCTCTGAGTCTGAGGGGAAGGGGGATCCTCCACGCTCTCAAGTGACATGTCAACTAGCTGCTCCCTCCCTTCTGGTTCTGTCGTCATTATCTCATAACTGGGTAACTCCCCACTAAGCTGTTCAGCTTCTGCCTCTTTCTCTCTCTGCTTCTTCTCTGAGATTCTTCCCCCGCCAGCTCTCCATCAGAGAAAAGCTGGTCTGCCATACAATGCACTCCCTAATCCTTGTCTTTAGACCATTCCCTGACACCCAGTACCTGAATTCCTTCTCGCTTTTCCCCCGGAGGTCCCGCACCAGCCAGTGGGAATTGAAGGCATCCTGAGGGGGCATCCCCCAGCGCATGATGGCATTCAAGAACGCTTTCCGCTGGCGGGCGTTGAAGCCCAAAACCTGCAAAGAGAGGCAGGGAAGGGTGGAGAGGAAGGAGGCTGTGGGGAAAGGTGGCCTTCTCAGATGCCTAGGATAAAGAGGCAAAGCAGCATGGGATTGTAAGGCTGGAAAAGGAACCCCAGGGGTCATCTAGCACCCCCCCCGAAATGCAGGAATCACAGCTACAGAATCCCTGGCAGATGGACATCCAAAGTCTGAAGGAGGGTCCTTCACCTCTCTAGAGAGTCCGCTCCACTAGCCAACAGGGGGGGCCAAGACATACCTCAATGTTCCCACCGACTCTCGCCAATAACGGTGGGAGGGGCTTGTCCCTGTCACTCTTCAGCTGCCTTCGGGACTGCCGCCGGCCACCTAGAGAGCGTCAGAGAGATCCTGTGTCAATAAGCTGAGATCCTAGGAGGAAGCTGCAGCCTCGAAAACGCCCTGTGGAGGGAGGCGGTGCTCTAGACATTCTAGGGCGCTTAAAAAATAATAATGCATGGTTCTGTGCTGAGCTAAGCAACGTGGACTGGGATCCACCAAGGACCAAAAATGAAGACTTGAATTCTGCACACACCACACCAGAGCATCCCTGCATTCCGAAGTCATCACTGCAAGGACTTGACCCAAAATATAGGGCAGGGCTTCCGGGTTAGGCTTTGTTCGCTGACCTTCAGAGCGTCTTCAGCTGTGAGCCTGGAGGGCTGAGAGGCTACTGTGATGTTTTATTGGGTAGGATGTTGGACCGGACCTGGGAGAGCATTTGGCCATGATGAAGCTTGCCAGGTGATCTTGGGTTGAACCACCTCACAGGGTTGTTGTGGGGGTTAAATGAGGACTAAAATCTTGGAGAGGCCAGGGTTGAAATTCCCACTCAGCCAAGAATGAAACTCACTTTCTTTGTTTTTTTAGGATGGCGTCTTCTTTATGAAGATGAGAGAGAAAGGGACTTTAAACAGAGAAAGTGTGTGCAAGATAGGCAGAGATCCTTCAAAAACGATCTAGGAGAGACAACATCAGTGAAGCCTATCTTGTACAGAACTGCCAAAATGGAAGGAACTTTCTCCTCCTTTCCACAGGGTCGGACCAGGTCAGCCTTTCCCCAAAGCTGGTGCCTCCAGATCTTATGGACCACAAATCCCATCAGCCCCAGGCAGAACAGCTGCTCCTTCTGGGACTGATGGGAGTTGTAGTCTGAAATGACCTTGCTGGCTGAAGCTGATGGGAGCTGTGGTCCAAAATGGCCGTGATAGCTGGGGATGATGAGAGTTGTAGTCCAAAACATCTGGAGGCCATCAGCTTAGGGAAGGGTGGTCTAAACCAGTGGTTCCTAAAGTGGGTGGTACCACCTGCAGGGGGGGGGATTCCCTGGGGGTCACAAAGAGGCAAGGGGGTGGCAGGGAGGTGCTGGAGGTGCAAGTGACTATCAGAATGCTGTCGCTAGATCAAGTTCAGCAATTTTGTAGCAATACTATTAATGAAATAATACAGAACATCCACCCAGCATGCATGTTGTAAGCGACAGAAATTACCAGAGACAACAGCAAGCATAAACCTTGTCCGATTAATTCAACTGAATACTTTTAATTGGATTTTGAATGGACATGCAATTAATTGTGACTGTTTTGAATTTTACCGTGTTCTTCTCTTCCATGCTGGGCCGTGCAAACTGCTGTTCAGAATCATGCTTTTTATAGGAGGCGACAATGGGGATGGGTTTATGCAACAAAGGGGGTGGAGGATCCAAAAAAGTTTGGGAGCCACTGGTCTGAGCAAAGATTCGGGGGGGGGGGCGGGGAGAGAGACATGACAAGGAAGATTGCAGGCTGGACTTTAAAGATGAGTTCCAGGTCTGCAGGGTCAACCAGGGGTAACTGTGCAAAGGAATTAGTACCCCCTTTTTCTGCCTTGCTCCAACACCCACAGCAGACTCTGCAGATGCCTGAGCAAATGCCTGCTGTCCATCTACTTTGCCCCCACTTCTGTCAGGATCAGCCTCTAAGGGAACCAAGAGCAGTTGCTGGAACATGCCTGGCTGATGTCAGCACAGACAAGGAAAGGTGGGGGGGGGTTGCCATCGAAGTAACAAAGGTCTGACTCACTCTGACCTTCCGGCCGCTCCTCAAAGTCTTCGTCCTCATCTTCAGAGCCGATGGAGTACTCGGACTGATTGTCAGACAGCTCGTCCTGCCACTCTGCCGGCAGAGGAGAGGGAGGGGTCTCAAGAGGGAGAAGCAAGGGGTCCAATGCTAGGAGGCTCAAGGCTGGGTGCAGCAGCAGCAGCAGGCAGCAGGGTAAAGTGGCAGATTCCTCAAGGGGTTGCGAGGACTCTGCCACGTTGGGCCGCAAGCGTGAACTCACATTTGTGAACGTTTGAAACATAATAATAAAAATCTCCTCGCAACAGGTATTTAAACAACAACAACACAAGAGGCAAAGGTTAAGCCCGCCAAGGTCAAGATTCGGTTGTTGACATTTAAAAGGTACTTAAACATTTTTTTTTGGGGGGGGGGAACAGGCTACCTCCCCAAACACAGTCCAAGCTGAACTTCCAAGTAGACCCTGCTCTTCACTGCAATGATCAGCAGATTGTCACTTGGTGACAATGTGACAGTGGACCGTTCTAGGGGGCAGCAAACACCCTTGGGAATGCCCACCCCACTCAAGTAATTTGTTAGGCACGTGAAAAACATACATGTTTACCCATGGACTTCTACTTTCCTGGACTTTTTGTTCTTGGTTTTAATTGTTTTCTGCACGCGCCAGCTGCTTTATTTATGGCTTGTAGCTGCATTTGCTTCTTTGATTTTTACACTTGCTTTTAGGAAAAGTTGTTGAATACTGTTGCGTTTTTTTATTGGTTTCACAGAAATAGCTTTTAGAGATTTTTATTACATTAAAGCAGGCATCCCCAGACTTCGGCCCTCCAGATGTTTTGGACTACAATTCCCATCATCCCTGACCACTGGCCCTGTTAGCTAGGGATCATGGGAGTTGTAGGCCAAAACATCTGGAGGGCCACAGTTTGGGGGTGCCTGCATTAAAGCATTTTTGCAAATAAATAAACACACCCATAAATAGGGGTTAGCTAATTCTCTTGACTGATGGTTGCAAACATTCCATATGTATTAACATTTAATATGTTTTTTGGTGTACCGGATAAATCGATGGTCACTCAGGAGCTTTTCCAAGGGGCCAGTTTGGGTATACGTGACATCCCAGAATGTAAGCCTGGTGCAAGACACAATTGTACTGTGTTGGGATTTGCCACTGGGCTTCAGCTGGAGGAATCTCACAGTTTAGACACCCCTCTTTGTAGATCAAAAGCATCATTGCCTGCTGATTTCAACTTTTATTCTGATTCTCTTTTAAATTTACCAGCTGCACTGGCTCCCGGTGGAGTACAGGATCAGGTTCAAGGTGCTGATTTTGACCTTTAAAGCCCTATGAGGCATGGGAACCTTGTACCTACGGGACCGCCTCTCCTGGTATGCCCTGTTGAGGACTTTAAGGTCCACAAACAACAATATTCTGGAGATCCTGAGCCATAAGGTGGCTAGATTGGCCTCTCCTAGGGCCAGGGCCTTTTCAGTATTGGCCCCAACTTGGTGGAACGCTCTTTCACAGGAGACCAGGGCCCTGCGGGATTTGTCATCTTTCCGCGGGGCCTGCAAGACAGAGCTGTTCCGCCTGGCCTTTGGGCTGGACTTAGTCTGACCCCTGTGTTTTTCCTCCCTCATGGTTTGGATTTATGGACTACTTAAAATGAGGCTGCATTTTAAATTTTAATATTGTATTTTAATCTGTATTTTAATTAATTGCTTTTTATGTTTTATTGTAATTTTATTGGTGTTAGCCGCCCTGAGCCCGGTTTTGACTGGGGAGGGCGGGGTATAAATAAAATTTTATTATTATTATTATTATTATTATTATTATTATTATTATTATTAAATTAGTTCTGATGTTACATCCAAGTTGTACTTTATGCAGTTTTCCCCCCTTTTCAAAATGTACCCAGCAGCACAGAGAACATTGGGTTGATTGGCAGCATTAAAAAAATATCTGGAACTTATTAAATTGGGGTAGTCAACACAGTGACCTCCAAATGCTTTGGACTTCAAAACCTGCATCCTCCCTGGATACTGGCCATGCCAACTGCGGCTGAGGGGAGTTGTTGTGGTCAGAATATCTGGAGGGCACCAACCAGGTTGGTCACCCTTACATTAAAAATGTGAGCAGCAAGGAAACTCTCAAAAGGACAGATGAAAGCTTCTCCCATCCTTTCCCCTGAATGCACACTTAGAAACAGAATCAGAGGATTGTAGATTTGGAAGGGCACCAAAGAGACATCTAATCCAATCCTTGCCATGAAGGAATCACAGCTAAACCACACAGAAGAAAACCGGTCAGGATCACAGCCCCGTGGAGAGAATGCACAGAGAGTCACTGTGTGAGCTTCCTTCAGGGAAGCTGCATATGTTGAGTTTAAACATGTGTAGGCTCTTTCTCACGAGTACCTGAACCCATTTACAGGTATTTTGCACCCACGTAAAGTGTAACGTGTGGACACGCCTGGAAAGATTGTCCACGAATAACTAGTTTTCAAGTTACTGGATAGGATGAGTGCATATGTTTGAGAGAAGTTCCTGGACTACAATTGCCATCGTCCATTTCTAGCTACTGGCCATGGGCTGATGGGAGATGGAGTCCAACAGCAGCCAGAGGTCTTCAGGTTTGCCACCCCTGGACCACAACAGCCTCACCTTGGTCCTCCTGCGAGGCATCGTTGTAGTTGACCTGCTTCCGGACTCTCTTCCCTTTCCCAAGATTACGGGCCAGATCCTCCTGCTGCTGTTCATAGTGGTGCCTCAGGAGCTTCTCCCAGTAGTCAGGGTCCACGTTCTCCTCCTGCTTGATGATCTCGCGCTCAACTTCCTCCTGCAAGCGGAAGAGGCGAGAAGGGGACAGCTCTCAAACCACAGCTTTGAGAGATGGCAGTAACCATTCCCAAAAGGAGACACTCGCAGGGGGCATGTTGGCAGGGCTGTAGTCCAAGAAAGAAAGAAAGAAAGAAAGAAAGAAAGAAAGAAAGAAAGAAAGAAAGAAAGAAAGAAAGAAAGAAAGAAAGAAAGAAAGAAAGAAGCTTCCAAACTGGATTACTGCAATGCACTCTACATGGGGCTGCCCTTGAAGACTACTTGGAAACTTAAGGTGCTCCAAAATGCAGCAGCCAGATTACTATTTCATTTAGATGACATATAACCTGCTTGAAAACAGCCACACTGGTTGCCAGTTCATTTCCCAGCCCAATTCAAGGTGCTCACATTGATGTTTAAAGCCCTAAATAACTCAAGACCCAAATACCTGAAAGACCACCTCCTTCCCTACAGACCCTCACGGGTGCTGTGACTGGCAGAGGGGGCCCTCTTGGTAGCTCCTCTTCAGGAGGGGGTGGACCACAAGAGGGCCTCCTCCGTGGTGGCCCCTGAGCTGTGGAAGTGCCCCCCCAGAGGTGAGTCTGGCACCTTTGTTGCACAGCTTCCAGCCAATGCTGAAGTTGCGCACTTCTTTACCCTGGCTTTTGACACTTGAGGCGTTGGTTTTTAGGACCCACCTTCTTTTCATGGCGGCAAGTTGTTCTTAATTGTTTTTCACGTTGTGTTTTAATGCTGTAACTAGGACCTTATGGCGAAGGGTGAACAATAAATGAATTAGCTGCTCCAACACTTAAGTTACGAGACAGCCTTTGCTGCCTGGATGTGACTTTACTGCTAAATCGTTCGGAGGTATTTCACGGGAAGCAATTCATGAACGCAGTGAAATAAACAAATGAGCACATACTTAAGGGCTAGAAACATGGGCTTGGCTTGGGCTTTGAAGATTTTCAAGATGGCAGAATCACAAACCAATCTCTGCCCCCTGGAGCATAGCTGTCAAGTTTTCCCTTTTCTCGCGAGGAGGCCTATTCAGCATTAGGGAATTTCCCTTAAAAAAAGGGAGAACTTGACAGCTATGCCCTGGCCTGGAGTGTTCTTCGGTGCCCCAATGAACAGATTCCAATGGCAGGTGGGTATTACTGTCCTTAAGCATCCAGAGACCAAATAGCAAACATGCTCTGGATTATGGAGAAAGCTAGAGAGTTAGAGAAAAACGTCTACTTCTGCTTCATTGACTATGCAAAAGCCTTTGACTGTGTCGACCACAGCAAACTATGGCAAGTTCTTAAAGAAATGGGAGTGCCTGATCGCCTCATCTGTCTCCTGAGAAATCTCTATGTGGGACAAGAAGCTACAGTTAGAACTAGATATGGAATAACTGATTGGTTCAAAATTGGGAAAGGAGTACGACAAGGTTGTATATTGTCTCCCTGCTCATTTAACTTATATGCAGAATTCATCATCCGAAAGGCTGGACTAGATGAATCCCAAGCAGGAATTAAGATTGCCGGAAGAAATATCAACAACCTCAGGTATGCAGATGACACAACCTTGATGGCAGAAAGCGAGGAGGAATTAAAGAACCTTTTAATGAGGGTGAAAGAGGAGAGCGCAAAATATGGTCTGAAGCTCAACATCAAAAAAACCAAGATCATGGCCACTGGTCCCATCACCTCCTGGCAAATAGAAGGGGAAGAAATGGAGGCAGTGAGGGATTTTACTTTCTTGGGCTCCTTGATCACTGCAGATGGTGACAGCAGTCACGAAATTAAAAGACCCCTGCTTCTTGGGAGAAAAGCAATGACAAACCTAGACAGCATCTTAAAAAGCAGAGACATCACCTTGCCTACAAAGGTCCGTATAGTTAAAGCTATGGTTTTCCCAGTAGTGATGTATGGAAGTGAGAGCTGGACGATAAAGAAGGCTGATCGCCGAAGAATTGATGCTTTTGAATTATGGTGCTGGAGGAGACTCTTGAGAGTCCCATGGACTGCAAGAAGATCAAACCTATCCATTCTTAAGGAAATCAGCCCTGAGTGCTCACTGGAAGGACAGATCGTGAAGCTGAGGCTCCAATACTTTGGCCACCTCATGAGAAGAGAAGAATCCTTGGAAAATACCTTGATGTTGGGAAAGATGGAGGGCACTAGGAGAAGGGGACGACAGAGGACGAGATGGTTGGACAGTGTTCTCGAAGCTACGAACATGAGTTTGACCAAACTGCGGGAGGCAGTAGAAGACAGGAGTGCCTGGCGTGCTATGGTCCATGGGGTCACGAAGAGTCGGACACGACTAAACGACTAAACAACAACAACAATATTTGTTTTATTTGTACCATTTTAGAAAGGTGGGTGGGTGGGTGGGTGGATCTGCATGTAGATTTTAGTGTGCCATGCACAACTTTGCTTTGTGTGCGTTGTTGTTTTTTAATGCAACACCCTGAAATAAGCAAACTTATTGAAAAGGAAGGTAAACCATGACTCTGAACGCATTACCACACCGTCCTCTTCTCTCACAACATACTGGGCCACTTTAAAAGAGCTGAGATACTCGTTCATGTTCTGCAGCTCCGTGTCGTCAGTGGCATCTTGGTTGCGGTCCAGGAGCTTTGAGATGGCTGCATCATCGTAATGGATCACGCTGCTGTCCTCTACGTCTTTATTGTCACCTGGGAGGGAGAACATATGCGTGTGAGGAGAGCCTGCTGGATCAGGCCCATGACCCAACTGGTCTCCAGCATCCTGTCCTTGCAGTGGCCAAACAGATGCCCCAGCAGGAAGTCCACAAGCTGGACAGGAGGACAACAGTGCTCTCCCCTCCTGTGGCTTCCAGCAACTGGTAGTCAGAAGTATTGCTGCCTTCAACCATGGAGACAGAGCTTAGCCGTTGAAGCTACTAGCCTTTAACAGCCTTCCCGTCTATAAATTTGTCTGTTAAAGCCATCTAGGTTGGTGGCTCCATTAGTGCCTCCTGTGGGAAGGAGTTCCCGTGATCAGAGGACTGTGGCAAACTCTATGGTGTGAAAAAGTTATGACGCCTGGGGCTTTTTAGTTTAGAAAAGAAAGGCATGAGAACAAAAGGTGCATAAGATCATGTGCAGGAGAAAGTGGGTGGAGAAAACTTCTTCTATCCCTCACTTAACATCAGAACTTAATGGAGCCACCCTGGACTTTGAGAGGTTCAGGACATACCAAAGATACTGCTTCTTCACACAGCAGATCATTAAAACTGCAGAACTCACTCCCACAAGGAAAAGTGATGGCCCCCAACTTGGGAGGCTTCAAAAGAATGTTAGATAAATTCAAGTTGGATAAGGTGATCCACAGCTACTAGTCTCAAGGGCTGTGCTCTGCCCCCACTTTCAGAGGCTGTAGGCACTCAAGTTCTGTTGGTTGGCTGCCCTTCGGGGTGTCTGGTTGGCCATGGTGAGAATAGGAGGCTGGACAAGAAGGGCCCCATTTGACACCTCATCTTAGCTTCTCACGTACAAACTCCAGAGCAAAACAGCGTTGGTGGCATTTGTGCCTTCTGTCCTTCACGTACCTGGAGGAGCAGGGCCATGTTTTTTCTTCATGCTAGGAGTCACCGTCCCACCTTTGGAGGCTGGTGACTCCATGAAAGGGGTCATGGCCTCAGGTATGCCAATTTTCTGGGCCTGAGATATCATCCCTGGGAGCAAGGAAAAAATGTGAGTGTTACAGGTTTGTGCCAAGCAAACAAACACTCCACCTATTCTCACAGCAACTTGGGCCCACTAAGTCCAAGTAAAGCTCAATTGGCTGAGGTGTCTAGAACCTTGGTTCTTCAACTGTTTGAGGTGTCTAGAACCAGAACCCTTTGACTGGTTGAGTTATCTAGAACCTGGATCACTCAGCTGACTGTGGCATCTGGAATCATTGTCCATCAGCTGGTTGAGGTGTTTAGAACCTGAGCATGTTGACTGTTGAGGTATCTAGAACCTGGATCTTCAACTGCATCGTGTGTCTAGAAACTTGATCCTTCAAGTAAGTGAGGTGTCTAGAACCTTGGCCCTTCAAATACAGAGATAGAGTAATTCACAGATGGCCCCAGGCTCAATCCTGGACATCACGTAGGGCTGCAAAAGACCCCCATCTGCAACACTAGACAGCTGCTGTAAGCCAGTGCAGACAATACTAAGCAAGCTGGACCAATGGTCTGGCTAGGTATGGCAGCTACTTATGTTGGAATGGGACTATGACTTAGTTGCAGAGCACCTGCTTTGCATGCAGAATGTTCCAGATTCCATCCATGGTTCCCCCATCGCTGCCACCCTTCCCCACTCATGCATGGATCCTCAAGCACAGCCATGCCATCTCACCCTCAACGTCGTCCTTAAACAGTTCCTCTGTGCCAAACTTCAGGATGTCATCCAGCTCTTGTTTCGTCATGGAGCCAGACTTGGAGCCAAGGCCTGGGCGCACCACCAAATGTGTCAGCATCATCTTCCTCTTGGCCACTTGGGTGATGCGCTCCTCGACAGACGCCCTCGTCACAAAGCGGTAGATCATCACCTTCTTATTCTGCCCAATCCGGTGGGCTCTGCTGAAGGCCTGGATGGATGAGCAATGAGATGTTTCAGAATAACATGGAGGACCCTTCATGGAGGAGAATAGTATGTCGGTAATGGAGGATAATGCTAAAAGTATGTTGGGAGGAGAAACTATTAATGAATCTTAGCCACAATGGCAATGTTCTACCTCCATGGTTGAAGGCAGAAATCCTTCTGAACACCAGTTTCTGGGAGCCAAAGGAGGGGAGAGGGCCTTTGTGCTTGAAAGCTCAAATATAACATGGAAATTAACAGTTATGGAAATATCGGGGAAATGGAGTAGACTGCTGTGTGAATGCAGCCTTAGTCATGTGAACACCCCAAATGAATAAATTATTTCAGCAGCTTCATTTTTCAGCCGTCAATAAAATGGGGAACGTCTGGAGCAAATGCTGAAGCAAAGGAAAAACAGCAAAAACAAAAAAAACCAGCCAGCAGAACATTTCCATGTGAAAATGGCAGTGGGCAGAGAGGGGGAGAAGGAAAGATTTATACAAGAGGAGAAGGAGGAGCGAAGTCAGAAAAACAGGCATGCATTTCTAGGAAACACCAGCAACTTGCTTTGGAGCCAGGGATGGGGGGGAGTTTTTGAGGGACCCCAGCAAGATTGGTAGGGGGTGGGGAATGAGGCGAGGGATGCTAAGAGGAGGATGGGGGGTTGGGAGATGGAAGGTGTGGGGGGTGCGTTTTACTCCGGGGGTTACAAAGGCAGCAAGGGAGAACCGACGGAATTAACCTGAATGTCATTGTGGGGGTTCCAATCAGAATCGTAAATTATGACTGTGTCGGCTGTTGCAAGGTTAATGCCCAAACCTCCGGCTCTGGTGGAGAGCAGGAAACAGAACTGCTGAGCTCCGGGTGCTGAGGATGACAAAATCGACAAGGTTGTGGGGTGAGACGAGAGAGATGGGGAGACAGTGTCAGGGTTAGTCACAACAGCAGGTGCCCCTGACTGCAAGGGTGGGGAGAAGCCAAGATCAGTTAGTGGCAAACAAAGAGGGGTGATCGACAAGCAGGCAGGAGAGAAACAGACAACCTGAGCACCCTTTTCTGGGGTGTTGTTAGAGCCCTGCCAGAGCTGGCTAAACTGCTCCATCAGCAGTAGAAGCAAATTCATATTGTGTCTGCTTAAGTCCATCATTTTCAAACTGTGGGCCACGAAGGAAGGGCTAGCATGCTGTGAGAAGCAGATAAACGGAGCGAGAAAATGCTCTAGCGGTCCAGAAGCCTGCAGACGAGGCTGCCTGCAGGCGAGACCCAGCTCTGAGCTCACCTCCTTCTGATCTGGCAACCAGCTGCAGCCAAAGGAAGGAACTGCAGCGGGACCAAGGGCATATATGTTATGTAAATCAAACTGTGCAAACCAGGGGGAGCCCCCGGGCAACCAACGCAGCAGGAGAGGTAGCTCTTTAACCAATGGAAAGCTGGAATGAAGACTGTGCTAGTCCATGAGAATTAAGCTAAATAACATGAGTCCCCAACCCTTTTTGGCCATTTGGATAACAAAGAAACCACTTCATCATACATATCTTGCAACCGTCCTATAGAGGCATCAGCTGCTCATCCATGGAAAGACGTCAAATCCTGCAAACTTTCAGTGGCTCTGAGCTCCAGCTGGTTCTCCACCACCACCACCACATTCATTCATTCATTCATTTTATAACCCCCCCCCCTTTTCCTCCATGGGGCTTAAAGTGGCTTACATGGTTCCCCCCCCTTCGCATTTAATCCCCACAACAACCCTGTGAGGTAGGTTCAAGGCCGAGTGGGGATTTGAACCCTGGTCTCCCAGGTCCTCATCCGACACTCTAACCACTACACCACCACTGCCTCTCCACCAGCCACCTGCTGCCGGCACCTGCGGGCTGGAGCATGGCCTGCATCTTGAACACGGAACAGCCGAAACTGAAGTACCATTAAACCTGTCGATGGCTTCCTGCCTCAACCCTCCAGTGATGCCACCATCAATCCGCTCATACTTATAACCCTCGTATTCCAAGAAATCTTCCAACAAGTCAAGCATCTTCGTCATCTATTTAAAAAATTAAAATAAAATAATCAGACCATGAGTGCACCACCTGAAATAAAAAGAAACAATTAAAGGTCCCTTTAAGCCCAAAGTACTCGAAAACAGAAGACACTCCATGGCAGCCCCATGATTCCCCCGTGAAAACAGCAGGAAGATAACTGCATGCTGGTATACTGCTCTCAAACATTTGTCACTTTACTCCCACAATTTTCCTGGTCAAACGAGTTCCCCCCCCCTTTTCTTTCTAGAATCAAATAACACTAAAATGAGCACTAAACAAGCCCCATGTTCCCAAAGTTTCCCTGAAGTGCTTTCACATCACGCGGAATAACAAATGTGATGCGGAAATTAACAGTCTTTCGAGTAAATTGAATAAATGGCCGTGTGGATGCAGCCTTTGCCGCTCGACCTGTTCACACCTGGGAGAAGATGAGCACCCGGTGGCCGCCGTCCCTCAACTTCTTGAGCATCTTCTGCAGCAGCATCAACTTCCCAGACGACTTCACCAGCGAGCTGCCATCGTAGGATCCATTTGGCAATACCGGGGCTTCCTAAGAGCAAAGGGAAGTGAGTGGGGTATGGCTAAGTCCGACCTGCAAGGGAACAGCTCCTGCACAGCACGTGACCTCTGCTAGGAGGCCGCTGATTGAGCAAGAAGTGTCTCCAGAGAGATGAAGCCACACCCGGTCTTGGATGGACCAGTGGTCTTGCTCAGTCTAAGCCAGGCATCCCCAAACTTGGCCCTCCAGATGTTTTGGGACTACAACTCCCATCATCCCTAGCTAACAGGGCCAGTGGTCAGGAATGATGGGAATTGTAGTCCCAAAACATCTGGAGGGCCATGTTTGGGGGTGCCTGGTCTAAACCAACTCTCTGTGCTGAAGTCGGTCATGCTTCTGAACACCAGTTTCTAGGAGCCACAGGAGGAGAGAGGGCTCTTGTGCTTGGGTCCTGCTTGCAAGCTTCTCTTTGGGGTAACTGCTTGTCCCCTGTGAGAACAGGACAGTGGACTAGGTGGGCTACTGGCCTGATCCAGCAGTTTCTTCTTATGTCCTTATGTTCTGAATAACTTAGAGGTCCGCACGAAAAATTCCAAAATCCACAGTAGTTAGAACCCACCAAAATGTCCCAGGAACGACTTCGCAAATGACAATATTTTATAATGCTGACTAAACAAATAAACACACCGTTTACATCCAACAGCAGTCCTACTCAGAGTAGACACATGCAATTTAATGGGCATGGTTAACCTGGGTGCAATTAAGTTTAGTAGGTCTGCCCTGAGTAGGACTTAGTGCAGGAGACAACCCATATTGTTGGTTAAGATACTGTGAGTAACGGATGCATAGAGTTCTTAAGCAAATGGAATAAAGAAAATAAAAGGTTTATGGGATATATTCTGCCTCTGCAGTTGGAGGCAGTAATGGATACCAGTTGCTGGAAGCCACAGGAGGGAAGAGGGCTCTTGTGCTCAGATCCTGCTTGCTGAGTGGCCTCTGGGTAGCCACTGTGAGGACAGGATGCTGGACTAGATGGGCCATTGGCCTGATCCAGCAGGCTCTTCTTATGCTCATATGAAAGAGCAGAGTTGGGTCAAGGAGTTCCCCCACCTCCAATGGTGAACCTGATGAGAGTGACCTCATCCAGAGCAAGCAGACCCCTTAACGCTGGGTTGTTGGGCCTCTTGACCAAAAGCAACTCTGCCTTGGCTGGAGTAAGCGTCAGACTCTTTGTCCATGTCCAAACCACCCTTGACTCCACCCAGAGCTTCAGAACCTCCCCAGACTGAGATGGTGAAGAGAGACAGAGGTCCACATTGGTGACCACCAACTCTGATTCATACAGAGGAGACCCACTGCTGCACTTTTATTAAGTCCATCTGGACTCCCTTAGTGACTCTCCTTCCTTGGAGGTTTTTCAGCAGAGGTTGGGTGGCCATCTGTCATGGATGCTTTAGCTGAGATGCCTGCATTGCAGGGGGTTGGACTTGGTGACCCTTGGGGTCCCTTCCAACTCTATGATTCTATGATGGGCAACTGCCTAGGAAGCCCGCCCACCCAATGCACTGATCTGAGCTCCGGTTTGTAGCAAAGGTGGGGGGGGGGGAGAGATGAAATAGAAACAGACCTACCACGGCCGCCACGGGGAAAAGATACGGATGGTTACAACACTTCTTGAGATCCATCATGATATTGAGCAGGGACACCTGGTTGCCTCCACCTTTCGAATTCAGAGCCTCAAAGTTCCTTGTCAGGATTAACTTGTAGTATTTCCTGTGTGAACACAAGCGGGGAAAGGTCATCTTAGTTAAGGGGTTTCTGGGCTTCCCCTGGAAGCTGTAACATTTCCATGACTCGCAAGGGTGCTGAATGGGCATGCTAGATCCCCACCCAGCCACAAGCAAAATAAAGATGCAGGGGGTTGGACTAGATGACCCTTTGGGTGCCTTCCAAGTCTACAATTCTATGATTCTGTCTGAGATCCTAGGCACACTACCCTGCAGTGAATGGGGGTGGGGAGGATATGAGCATTTCCCTAGGCAATCGTATACATCTGCAAAGCTACCAGGACTTCCTCAACTGGTTGCAATGCTTTGCTTATGTTTCTGGAGCTTGGAACGAAAGCCACACTCTCCTGCCAGGAAGAGTGAAAGGGAGGGGGGGCTAAAACACAAAAGAGAATAAGAGTTTTGGGGGTAGCAGCTGTTAAGAAGCAGCCCCACAGAGCAGGAGGGCAGTGGCCTTTGAGGAAGCACATGGGCTTCCCATCTGCTCAACCTGTAAGTAAACAAGGACACAAGTCCCTAGCACTCTCTCTTCCTGGAAGAAAAATGATGGCAAACAGGCTGTCTCTGGAATGGCCTTCCAATGGGGGAAGAGGGAAGTGGAGCAGCCATGTGTAAAAGGCTGGCACAATCGGCCTCGTGAATTTTTTTAAAAATTGGGACATTTTCGGGGGGGGGGGTGTCAGCTGAGAACACTGCCTCCTTTTTGAGGAGGTGCTGCTTGCTTTCCCAAACTTCTTCTCTGCTCAGAGTTCTCACAAGATGACACTATTATTCTAACCACAATTCTTGCATCCTGCTTGATGCTTGTGTCCTGCTGCCTCTTAAAGACATGTGTGTTTCAACAGTCTACTCTGTTTTGATGGGCCTGTGACCGTATAATAAATGGTGGATGGGTGGAATGAGTTTTCTGTCTGTGTTTCAACGTGGGCATTTTTTGTGGAGGGTGGGGACTTGCAGGTGTTCTCACATTCCCCTTTCCACGACAAGTCTGAGGACAAGGATTGTCATGGAAGCCACTATGGACTTATATGGGAGCTTTTTCCTACTAAAGAGCATGATAAAATTGCCAATTATAATAATAGACACACCCACCATTTCTCTAACTATGGTAATGGATCGGTAAAGTTGGGGGCCCACATGCAGATGGAACAACTTCTGGGCCACCGGGACCACTGCAAATAAAAGCACCCCACCTGCCCCCCAGTTTCCAAGCTGTGAGCCATAGGGCTCAGTCACTGTGCTATTGCCTGGCCCAGCATGTCTTGCAAGGGGACAACTCACTTCTGCATCTGGCTGAGCTCCACCCTGACAATCAGCTCCGTCTTGGCAGGCATGTTCTTAAACACATCGGCCTTCAGCCTCCGGAGCATGTGAGGTCCCAAAAGGTCATGCAGTTTCTTGATCTGGTCCTCCTTGGAGATGTCCGCAAACTCTTCCAGGAAGCCCTCAAGGTTACTGTGGAACATCAGAAGATGAATTGTGGAGCAGCCAAGGCTTGGCGAAGGCAGCCAGGGCGCTCCAGCACAGCAAATGCCACCTGCTCTGCCTGCAGGATGTGTCTTGCACAGTGTCATTGGGTGGCTTCAAGGCAATGTCTGGAGAAGGTCCTGTTGCCAGCTGGCCAGGCTGGAGCTCTGGGCAGCCTTACCTGAGCGCAGGTTGGGAAGGGGTGCTCTTCGGCACGTGGGCGAGCCACCGAAACAAGAGCTGCAGGCAGCGGTGTAGCTAGCTGCCTGGGGGCAAACCTGAAGGCACCCTGCCAGGGGGCAGAGTATTCATCCTGTGCATGCATTGCGCGTCATGACGCATGACACACACATCATGACACACGGCGCATGCATGCACAGGAGGCATATGATGCGGCGACGTGGCAAAACCCGTGAGCAAGCCGTGGAGTGAGGCAGTCTCGCTTGCATCGAGGTTTCTCCTCGATGGCGCCAATGCAAGCGAGACTGCCTCACTCCGCGGCTTGCTCACGGGGTTTGCCACGGCACTGTGTTGTATGCCTCCTGTTCAGCCTGCTGCCCCCTCCCATTACTACGCCACTGGCTGCAGGCTGCATCTAGTCAACAGAGCCTTAAATACAGCAGGAAGGCAGCCCTGCGAGGTTGGCCAGGCAAAGGGGTAAGGCTAGGATTTACACCAGGCCTAGTCACTCCAAAGTCTTCATGCAGACCACCAACCAACCACAGGCACATCCACAGTCCCAAACAAAGCATAAGGTGTGGCTTGTTCAGCCTCAAGCTATGGTTTGTTCAATGGTCTGCCATGGAGCAGCTTTTCCCAATATGGTTTTCCCCTCAGCTGTTTTGGAACACATTTTCCATCAGCCCTAGCTTAGGGATGATCGCGTTGCAGTCCAAAACAGCTAGAGGGCACACATTTGAGGATATCTGTTTTGGAAGGTATGCAAGGAAGGGCATAACTTTCAGCATTTGGGATTTTTTTAGTTTAGAGAAAAAGTGAGGAAGAGGCGACATGATGGAAGTTCATAAAATTATGCATGGCATGGAGAAAGTAGACAAAGAAAAGTTTTTCTCCTCTCATGACACAACAACTCATAGACATCCAACGAAGCTGAATGTTGGAAGATTCTGGACGTATTCTAAAAAGTGCTTCTTCATGCATAGTTAAGACTATGGAACTCACTCCCACATGAGGCAGTGCCAGCCACCATATTGGGTGGAATTAAAAGAGGATTAGACAAACTTGTGTAGGAAAAGGCTATCAATGACTAGTAGCCACAACAGCTAGGCTCTGCTGGCACAGCTGGAGGTAGCAATGCATGTGAATACCAGTTGCTGGAAACCACAGGAGGGGAGAGTTGCTCTTGTGCTTGAGTCCTGCTTGCTGGTTTCCCATTGGGGCATCTGGTTGGCAACAGTGAGAACAGAATGCTCAACTAGATGGGCCATTGGCCTGATCCAGCAGAGGTCTTCTGATGTTCTTAAATACTCACTTGAACCTCTCTGGCGTGAGGAAGTTGAGCAAGTGGAAGAGCTCTTCGAGGTTGTTTTGCAGAGGCGTTCCGGTCAGAAGCAACTTATAGTCGATTTTGTAGCTGTTGAGCACCCTAAAGAACTTTGGAGAAAAGGAGAGGGGTTGACAGAGAGCTTATGGCAAAGGATCAGGGCAGTAGAACCATCACATAATCTTCCATTCAAAGAGAAGCTACTAACTACTGACCCTCCTAACCCATGTGATGTGATGCAGGAGTAAGAGGCTGCTCTGGAAACTGGTGCCCCACCATCTAGTTCACCCTCCTCTCCTCTTTGGAAGGTGGTGGACTCTCCTTCCTTGGAGGCTTTAAAGCAGAGGTTGGATCACCATCCATCAAAGATTCTTTAGCTGTACCTCCTGAATTGCAGATGACCCTTGGGGTCCCTTCCAAATCTACAATTCTACGCTTCTAGGGGGCACCCCCAGAGCAATGATCTACCTCATTTGGAGAGTGATGTTCTTGTTGGGACAGGTAACCTTGTATCTCTTTGGGTAAAGGTAAAGGGACCCCTGACCATTAGGTCCAGTTGTGACCGACTCTGGGGTTGCGGCGCTCATCTCACGTTATTGGCCGAGGGAGCCGGCGTACAGCTTCCAGGTCATGTGGCCAACATGACAAAGCCGCTTCTGGCGAACCAGAGCAGCACATGGAAATGTCATTTACCTTCCCGCTGTAGTGGTGCCTATTTATCTACTTGCACTTTGACATGCTTTCAAACTGCTAGGTTGGCAGGAGCTGGGACCGAGCAACGGGAGCTCACCCCATTGTGGGGATTCGAACCGCCAACCTTCTGATCGGCAAGCCCTAGGCTCTGTGGATTAACCCACAGCGCCACCCGCTCCCCTTGTCTCTTTACACATTCCCAAAACCAGCTTGTTCTCGCACAAAGCCAATGTGGTGCCTCCAATTTTGAGTCCAGGAAGGAGCATGCCTCGGTTATCAGCAGTTCGGGAAACACATCTGTCATTCAACCCCTGCACCAAATTCTGCCAACCTGCCCTGAAAAGGTGCACCTACTTTGGACTGGTTGTTCTTCAGCCTGTGGGCTTCATCCACCACCAGGCATGCCCACTCAATGGATCCCAGAATGGCCTGGTCAATAGTGATGAGCTCATAGGACGTGAGCAGGACATGGAACTTGATCTGAGCTTCTTTCTAGAGGAAACAAAAAGACAATGTCGGCAGCAAGAGAGACGTGATCTGGAGAGAGGCCGAGAGCTCGGAGCACACTGGCTTTTCACGCAGAATGTCCCAGGTTTGCTCCATGGCATCTCTCATTACAAGGAGCGAATAGAAGACCTCTTCCTTCTGCTGTGTCTGGAGTGCCACTACCAATCAGAATAGGTAAGATGGAGCTATGCGGGCAAACATTCTGCCCTGGTGTGAGGCAGCTTCCTGGGTTTCATGATGGCCCTGGGTTCACACACAAAACTAAGTCAGCTTTGGTTCAAGCCTAACTATGGTTTGCTTCAACATCCAGACCCGGCCCAGCAGACTAGCCATGCTTAGTTTTCTGCCCAACAAACCATGATGTGACACTATCGTTTGTTGCAGACCTATGAACCGGCAGCTTGTTTTAACTATGGTTTGGCATAATAGAGGTTAGATGGTCATCTGTCACAGATTCTTTAGCTGTGAGTCTTGCTTTGCAAGAGGTAGGACTAGATGGCCCTTGGGGTCCCTTCCAACTCTAAAAAAATTCCCCAACTGTAGCTTGTTGAGGGTGATGAGAGTTTTTAGGAGATCTCCTATTCCCCACACAGAGCTACAATTCTCAAAGTTCCCCGTGAAGGATTACTAAACCACTCTGAGAGTTTGTAGCTTTGTTAAACTGCAGCTCTCTGATGGGAACTGGGGTCTCCTAAAATTTCTTAACAGCTCTAACAAAATATAGTTCCCAGGATTCAGTGTGGGGTACATCATTACTGTTCAGAGTGGTATGATACTGCTTTCTGGTGCAAATGGGGCCTATGTTGGCTAGTCATTTCTATGGGTCTCCTCTGTGTAGAACTACTTTGGATACAAACCCCTATGTCTGGGATCTCCAGTGAGGGCTGGGAAGAACAATCCACACCTTAAACGCTGGCTGCCGGCCAGTGTCAGCAATAGTGAGCTTGATGGAGCAGTGGTCCATCGTGACATAAGGTAGTTCTTTCTATGTTCATAAGCATGTGATGCTTGCTCACTCCCCGCCCACCAGTGCTCACCTTCATCCGAAAAACTTTCTTCCCACTCCGGATGGCGTTGTCCTCAAAGGAGAACTCATTCTCGCGAATCACAGACCGGCTCTCCTTGTCCCCGGTGTACGTGACTACGTAGAATTCGGGCGCCCACATCTCAAACTCCCGCTCCCAGTTGATGATGGTGGAAAGGGGGGCGCTGACCAGGTACGGACCCTTGGAGTGGCCCTGTTCAGAGAAAGAGGGGTGTCTTTGTGCAAAGGGGAGGGATTTCCCCATAAACAACCTCCTTGCAAAGGAGGCCAGGTAAGGAAGAATGGTTGTGGGTCTGTTTAGCCTGGAGGAGAGATGACCAAGAGGGGATATGATGGCCATCTTTAAATATCTGAAGGGCTGCCACATGGAAGATGGAGCAGGCTTATTTTCTGCTGCTCCAGAGGGGAGGACCTGAAGCAATGGATTCAAATTGCAAGAAAGGTGATTCCGACTAAACATCAAGAAGGACTTTGTGACAGTAAGAGCTGTTTGACGGTGGAATAGACTCCCTCGGAAGGCGATGGACTCTCTTTCATTGGAGGTCTCTAAGCAGAGGTTGGGTGGCCATCTGCTGGAGATTCTTGAGCTGCGATTCCTACATTGCACGGGGGTGGAATAGATGACCCTTGGGAGTCCTTTCCAACACTACAATTCTAGAATTCTGTGGTTCTAAGTCAGGGTTAGCACAACAGAGGTCTCTACCTCTTTGTAAAGGGAGTAAAGGTACACAATGGTCTGGACGGTCTTCCCGAGGCCCATCTCATCAGCGAGGATGGTGTCCATTCCCTGCGCCCAGGAGAACCGCAGCCAGTTGAGACCCTCTAGCTGATAAGGGTGCAACGTCCCACCAGTTGTATCAATATACCACGGCTGCTTGTCGAATTTTACTGTGGGCTGCAAGGGAAGGAAGAAAACAAGGCATGCCATTAAAGCCGTCAAGCAATGGAAGACATTTCTAGTTGACTCATCGCTTTTCTAATAATAAAAGACAGGTATGCAACTGAATCTTCCATTGCTTCAAAATGCAACTGCTAAGGGCTGATCTAAGTTTTCTTTCCTTTTGTTTAAAACCAAGCAGCCAGCCCTCATGACTGCGACAGCATTCTTGATGTTGCACAGCCAATGCCTGCTGAACTCTCGGAAGCAGACCAAAAGGTGAGAAAGAAAGTGTAAGAAGCTTTCAATAACCATTTTTAAGGGGGACAAAATGTCATGTAGGAAACAGAAATGTGTACGAGGAGGCGAGTGGGGAAACAAGCTCTTCCTCCTCCCCCCCCCTTCCATATCCCCCTTCCAACGTACATCCACAAGAGGCGATTCTGGAGGCCTTTCTAGTTTCTCATCATTGAACTTCTTCCCTTTCTTGCTCAGCCTCTTGGCGGTCTGGCTGCTCTCCTCTCCCAGCATCATCTCCCTGCAAGGGACCAAAAACAAAAGTCAGTATGGTGCAGGAAGGCGCCTTAGAGCAAGTGATTCCTGCGCTGCAGGGGGTGGACTAGATGACTCTTGGGGTCCCTTCCAACACAACAATTCTATGATTATTATTTTTGTCAAACCATTGATCTGTCCAGGCTCTCCATAGTTCAGGCAGGGGTCTTTTCTCAGCCCTACCTGGAAATGATAGGAATTAAATATGGGACCTTCTGCATTACAAGCACTGAGCTATGAAAACTGACACCAGAGACATGACATAACTGTTTGCAAAGCCAACTATGGCTGATCTCTTCGGCCACTTGCAACACCACAGAAACAACGATGGCATCTCAGATTAAAACTCAAGGACGTTTGCAAGGGATCTTTGCCAATTTGAACCCAATGGCAAAATGGACGTACTGTAAACGCAGAAGGCAGGATTGGGAACCTCTCTAGCCCCTAGCTGTAAGAGCCCTGGCTTCAATATACTCAGGGCCGGCTCTAGGGGTAGGCTGGGTGGCGCCGGGCGCCAGGGCGCCGGGCCGGCAGGGGGGCGCCATGTGGCGAAGCCGTGTGGAAGTCGTGCTGCATGCTGCGGCCACCCACCAGGGCGGGGGCACCAGAGCGATCTCTGCACCACGGCGCCAGGGCGCCTGACATGCTTGAGACGGCCCTGAATATACTGAAATAAGACAGGGCTGGCTCAGCTGCTGGGGTGACGTGGAACATCCATAAACACTCCAACTTCTCCTGGTGAAAGGTGGAAGGGCAAAGGGGCTGATTTAGGGGAGGATAGAGGAGGGAGAGCTAGTGCAAGGATTGGTGGGTGTAGAACTGACACAGAAACAGAATCTATATATCCTCCATTCTCTGCTCTTGTTTTCATTATGTTTTTATCTTGTATTTCTATGTTGTGAATCGCCCTGAGATCTTCCGATGAAGGGCAGTATACAAATTTAATAAATAATAATAACAACAACAACAACTGAGAAGTGTTTGAGCTTGCTTTTCCCTCCTCCTTCCCATTCTTTTTTCTTCTTGTGTCATGTCTCTTTAAACTGTGTGTCTGAGGACAGGGACCATTTTAGCACTGATTGTTCTAAGTCACTCTTAAGGTAGGATTGCCATATTTCAAACAGTGAAAACTGGGACGAAAAAAGTTGTTCGCAAATAAATAATAATTGCCATTTCTGAGCTATTTTAAGGGGAAATCGGCACCTTTTTTGAGCTGTTTTAAGGGGAAATTAGCAAAATTGGCAACCCTTCTTAAGGACTTTTTTTGGCTAAAGAGCGGGCTATAAATGCCTTAAGCAGATAAAGAAGAATTTTCTGGTGGCAAGAGCTTTTGGGCATTGGAACAGACTCCCTTGGAAGGTGGCGGCCTCTCCTTCACTGGAGTTTTTTAAACAGAGGTTTTGTGACCAGCTCTCGGGGATTCTTTGGCTGCGATTCCTGCATTGCAGCGGGTGGGACTAGATGGCCCTTGGGGTCCAACTCTACAATTCTGTGATTTTATTCTCCGATTATCTGAATGCATTAGGCCCCTGGCTGCCCTCCCCGCATCGACATATGCTGGACAGTGCCTCACCCCCTGACCTGTGATTCCAGTATTGCTGCTTGAAGTTCTCGTAGTACGGAATGTCGATTTCATCCACCTCCCAGGTGCACTGATCATACGGCAGGTCCTTCCACTTGATCAGATAGTGGACATCTCCTTTCCTGTCAAAGCTGGGAAGCAGAAGACACAGCTGGTTTTTCAAAGCAGAGCCACAAACCTGCCCCAGTCCACCAATGAACAGTATTTCAGGATTCAGATTACATATTCTAGAAGTGGGATTAAGAATCTTCTGTTTAGTATATTTCACGTTGTACAGATATTATTTCATGACATTTGTGTTGTATGTTGCAAACCTACCTGTGGTCTTCTGACAAAAATTGGTATTATTATTATTGTCATTATTATTATTATTATATCTACTATAATATGGGGTGCAGGTGGAGCTATGGGTTAAACCACAGAGCCTAGGGCTTGCCGATCAGAAGGTAGGCGGTTCGAATCCCCGCGACGGGGTGAGCTCCTGTTGCTCGGTCCCAGCTCCTGCCAACCTAGCAGTTCGAAAGCACGTCAAAGTGCATGTAGATAAATAGATACCGCTCCAGCGGGCAGGTAATCGGCGTTTCCGTGTGCTGCTCTGGTTCGCCAGAAGCGGCTTTGTCATGCTGGCCACATGACCTGGAAGCTGTATGCCGGCTCCCTCGGCCAATAACGCAGGATGAGCGCCGCAACCCCAGAGCCGGTCACGACTGGACCTAATGGTCAGGGGTCCCTTTACCTTTACCTTTACTATACTATAGAAGAAACTTTGTTAATTAGATCCACATCTTCTTCATCTGACGCTGCTTTCCCTTTTAAAAAGACCAAACCATTTTATATGCAGTTGCAGCTAATCCACCAGATCCCCAGATATAAGATTGATAAATGAAGGCCAGCCTGCTGAAAATTTGTCCTTTGACCTCTAATCATTTGATGTTTGCGAAACCATCTTCCCGAGCCAACAAATCCACAGGTGCGGCGTGGGCCTCCTCACCTGTGGTTGAGGATACGATGAATCATCATCCATTCAGGTTTGATCCCGTAGCGATAATACTTCTCCTCCATCTTGGCGTACTCGGGGTCTTTGCTCTTCCTCTTCTCTATCTTGGTGTCCTCGTCGCCCGAGCCGTAGTCGAAAGCCGGAGGGTCGTCCATATCGTTCTTCCTTTGGTAGTTGCGGAACATCACAGTGTGGTAGAGCTCCAGCTGTAAAGGGAGAGCACTGAGAAAGGGCCGTAGCTCAGTGGGTAGACCGTATGCCTTGCATGCAGAATTTCTCCCCCAAGGCCTGCTGTGACTGCCTACTCACCTGCAACTCTTTAACCCAGGAGCAGTGCCAGTAGGACAGTCCTGCCCACTTCACGAAGAACTCTCTCTCGGGGATCCCCTCCAGAGGCTTCGGTGGCAGGGCAGCCAGCTCCAGATCCGCTGAAGGCAAGGCTGGCGCGAGCGGGGCTGGGGGCTCCTGCCAGATCCAGTGGAGGATCCTCTGCACTTTCCCTTTCAGTGGCGGGCACTGAGGACAAAAGAGGGCGAGACGCACACAATCTACAATTGGCTTCGCCCGCAAGAGCCAGACCAAGATCTGAGCACAGCACGTCTCACTTGCCTGTGGTGCAGAGTACACAACCAGCCTGGGGGGTGCAGTGGGAGGGAGAAGGGTCTCTGCCCTGAGGAGCTTAAAGGAAGGGAGAGGGGGAGACCAGGGCAACCAGCTGGCAAAGAGAGTGGAGTTGCTGAAGAAGCAAAGCAGGGGGAAGAGAGAGGACAATTCCTAGCCCCCCAGACAGGACGGCAGAAACTGTGCAACTGAATTATAAAGTAGGAAGACCCCTTAAAGATTGGTTGTTTTGACTCATCTTTTCGATGCAGGATCTGCAAAGATGAAACTATACCTTTCTTATAAATATTTTTAGAAAATGGAACAAAAATAATTGGGGGGGTGCCTTTTCCATTCTGAAATTTTACAGTGGAACCTTGGTTCCCAAACTTAATCCGTTCCAGGAGCCCGTTCGACTCCCAAAGCAGTTTGAGAATCAAGCCGCAGCATCCGATTGGCTGCAGGAGCTTCCTGCAGCCAATCAGAAGCAGTAGAAGCCGGATGTTCGGCTTCCAAAGAACGTTAGAAAACTGGAACAATAACTTCCGGTTTTCGATCATTCGGGAGCTGGAACGTTCAGCTCCCAAGGCATTCGGGAGCCGAGGTTCCACTGTACTTGGTGTGGATTTGACCTTTAACAAAACGAAGACAGGAAAGAGAGGGTGGGACCCTTGCTCCCTGCCAGGCAAAATTCCCCACACGCACCTCTAGGGGGATTGACTGGTGGCAGGGCCTTTGCGTTGGGATCAAGCCCAGCCCCACTGCCAGGGGGCACAAGGGAGCAGATGGCACGAGGAAGGCTGGTAAAACACTCACTGTACAACGGGGGCAGAGCCATTCACCATTTGGTATCTCCGGCAAAGGTGGGTTGAGGCAGTGCAGGTGGTAGGAGGACGGGCAGGTGTCGCAGCAAAGGAGCTCCCCTCCGTCCTTGCAGATGCGGCAGAACTCCATGTGGTCGTCCTCTTCCTCACCGACCTCCTCTTCCTCCTCATCCTCTTCCTTCGGCTCCCATTGGATTCCTTCTTTTTCCTGGCCCAAGGGGAAGGCAGAGCAGAAATGTTTCACATCCCAACTCTGGGCCCGCCATGTTTATCTCCTCTGCAATGGCCTGGAGCTAGATACTTTCCCCCTCACCGCAGTAATGTTCACACCATACATTTAAAGCACTATGATACCACTTTAAACACACACCCCCAAAAGAATTCTGGGTGTTGTAAGTTGTTAAGGGTTCTGAGAGGTACTAGGAGAGTGCCTTATTCCCCTCTCAGAGCTTCAATTCCCTGAATTCCCTGGGGTTGACTGTTTAAGCACTCTGGGAATTACAGTGCTGCAGAATGTCCTCAGCTCAGCAATTAGCCCCAGAGCATTGTCTGCCACACAGGTTAGAAATTTCCCTCAAAGCACATTCTGCACCCTTTTCTTGCCAGTAGCTGACCCTCAAGTGCCAAACCTCCTTACACAATGTGGACAACTCCACTTCCCTTCTGGCGCCTTCTCCAGCTCTGGGTCCAAACAGACGAGGTGGTAGGCCCGAGGGCAGGTGTCACAGAGAATGATCTCCCCTCCTTGCTGGCACACCTCGCAGTAATCCTGGTGGTCTGTCTCATAGCCGTCTCCTTCCTCAACTGGAAGGCAAAAGCCAGGTGAAGGAAACATCATTCTGTCTGGACTGTTTATCAGGGATTCCTCAATTAGTTGAGGTGAGTCGATTTAATATTTGCATCCCGCTTTTACAACAACAAATGTTGAGCTCAAAGTGGCTCACAATAATCACAACAGCATTAAGAAACAACAAACGTTGCAATCACTACGCTATCAA
This sequence comes from Zootoca vivipara, assembly GCF_963506605.1. Classification (NCBI taxonomy): domain Eukaryota; kingdom Metazoa; phylum Chordata; class Lepidosauria; order Squamata; family Lacertidae; genus Zootoca; species Zootoca vivipara. Next base: position 73,567,244 of record NC_083281.1, read on the forward strand.
ACACAATAGCATATAAAGCAAGCAACAACAAATCTGTCAAAACAATGAATATAATTCAAGATAGCCATCCTAGCTTATAGTATTGCCAGGATACTTCCTTTTATTTTTAATTTATTTATTTGGTTTTTCAAATTAAACTTTTATGGAGATATATCAAACTTAAATCATAAAAACAAGATTCCAAGGAATCTCCTGGACTTCCGTCCTCCCCTTTGTGGGTCATATTATTAATCATTTCCTCCTTCATCTTTTTGCCAGGATACTTCCTAATCTCATGGATGTTTACTCCAGAGCACCAAAAAATGGATTTGCTGTTGGCTATCAAATGCATTGTTTTTCAACACGGCAATGGATCAATCAGACTTTATTCGACTGTCAGTCAGAAAAAAACATTTGTCCATACAAAAATTAAAACATCTAAACATCTAAAGGAACTTAAAACGTAAACCAGGCATCCCCCAAACTTCGGCCCTCCAGATGTTTTGGACTACAATTCCCATCTTCCCCGACCATTGGTCCTGTTAGCTAGGGATCATGGGAGTTGTAGGCCTAAACATCTGGAGGGCCACAGTTTGGGGATGCCTGATTAAACAGAAAATAAGAAGTAGGCTATACATTTAGACCCGTGTCAAAGCTGTCAATTTTAACCTTACAATGCTTAAGGGCAAGAAAAAGAAATTTGGCCACCAAGGAGGCTGTTGTTCCAGTAAACTTGTTCAGCAAAAACAAAACCTGTCTTTCTCTGGCTAGGGGGCTAAGTTGGCATAGGAGTGGAGCTATAAGTTTTTGTCTAAGATCTGTGTAAAATGGGCAGACCAAAAGAATATGTTCAGTTGACTCAACCACTCCCAGGGCACAAGGACAAAAACTCTGGGCATATGGGACTCCCCTGTACCTTCCCAACAATACCGCCGATTCCAAACATGCCAATGGATGGAAACCTCATTCCCTGTACATGAATTATAGACACTGACACAGAACTATACATATAAAAACCATTTGGGGTGGGTGGTCAGCTGCAGACATGGTTGTGGGAAAAGGATTATCAGTCTGGCTTCAGGACTAGTTTCAGAACCGAAAGAGCCTTGATGTCAAAGGTTTATGTCAGGAGTGGAGAACCGGTGGTCATCCTTGATGTTGTTAGACTACAACTGCCATCAGTGCCAGGTGGCATGGCCAAGGATCTGGGTTGGGAGGGGGGCACAGATTCCCAAAATGGTCAAGCTGTTATCTCTGTGAAGCTCACAAGGAGGACATGAAGCAATAGCCGTCTCCTGCCATTGTTCCACAGTGAGTGGCATTCATTGCCACTCAGGTTGCCAGTTACATGACATGGCAAATAGTCATTGATGGAGATACCCTCCAGCCCAGGGGTCACCAACCTTTTTAGGCCCATGGGCTTAAATACGGATTATTGAGCAAGTGTCATAGGCACCACCTCCTCTGGTCATTTCTCTCTCTCCACCTGCCACCTAAGTAAATAACCTGATCCAGTAGAATGAATCTGAGTTTTGGAAAGCACATAGAGCAGAAGGGTGAATTGAGAAAGAGGGTCACTCTTCCAACTTCCTTCTTCAGCTCTATGTAAACTCCCATCACCAAACGGGCAGTGAGCAAGACAGGGGAGCTCAATGGCTTTGGAAGTGCCTGGAAAAGATTGTGCCCACAGGCGCCATTGCCCCAGCCACTACCCACTGCTTCTGGTCTTCCCAGACACATCAAAACATAAGAACATCAGAAGATCTTGCTGGATCAGGCCAGTCCAGCATACTCTTCTCACAGGAGCCACCCAGACGCCCTTTAGGAATTCTGCAAGCAGGACCTGAGCACAAGAGCACTCTCTCCAGCACTAAAGTGTGTGTACATAGCTCTTGGTGTGCTGCCCTGTCAGGATGAAGCCCTGCACCAGCCAATGCTGTGCCCCTGAGAGAAGTGCCTGGCGATGACCTACTTTTCTTCTTCTTCTTCCGCCTCTTTCCCCTCTTGCCCAGAACAGCAGAGGACTCGGAGCGCACTGAGGAGCTATTGATGCTGGCGCTGTCAGATTCCTCCCGTTCCTCCTCCTCGCTCTGGAAGGGAAGCCACGTGGTTAGCACTGGGGACCCTCCTGGCTACCAGCCCATGCCATCCGCCCCCAACCACAGCCGCACTCCCTTCGAGATGGCAAAACCTTCTAACATTAGACAATATAATTAAGGGATGCATTACAGCAATCAATGCGTATCTCCTCGTGCTGCCTTTCAGCTTGATCTACTATTTTCCGTGAACCTACATAGGGAAAAGATTTTGAGTGCTCCAATACGATTTTGTGGAGCAACTTGTTTTCCATGCTGTTCATAGCAGAACTTGGGTTCCCTTAAAACTGAAGCACCTAAATGCTTAGCCCTGGAGCACACAAAACAATTCCTCCTAGGTCTTTTTCCTGTGTGTCTTCTCCAGAGGAACCCGACTTGCCTCCTTCCACTCTGATTGGCTCCAATCAGCACAGAGGGTGAGAAGACTTCTTCTCGTTGGCTAAAAAGCTCCCCCTTCATGCTGATTGGCCAGCCCCAGGACCCTGGAGACCTCTTCTCGTTGGCTAAAAAGCCCCCCCTCATGTTGATTGGGCAGCCCCAGGACCCTGGAGACCGTGACCCAGCTTCAGAAAGAGTAACAGAACTTCAACCCTCCACACCCCTAGACCACTACACCACTGCCCGCCTCTCTTTGAACAAGAGCTATCCAGTCTCAGAAGTAGTGACTTAGTGCAGTTGTGGAGCAGGCATGAGGATGCGAGGAAGCTGGGGAGGTCAGGGGACTGCCACTATTATTGCAAAGGTTGTGGGCATGTGAGGAGTGATTCTGCACATGCCCAGGAACACCGGGCTTTAGTACAGACAGGAGCTTACTTACCGAGGAGCCCTTTTTCCTCTTGTTGGCGATTCCCCCAAAGCGGAATTTCAGAGCCCCCACTTTCTTCCCTTTCCCTTTCTTCTTGATCTCTTTGGTGTTCTTAATTTTTTTCCGCACGCCGGGACCTGCAGGAACATAGAGGCATTTGCGATGGAGACCACCTGAATTTCATTACCTCTCCTGAGCCCTAAAATCCCAAGTACTTTCCTCGTTTGAGCATTCAGCAGTTATCAAGAGCTCAAAACTTTCCTGGGCTTCTCTCTCCCTCTCCCTCTCCCTCTCCCTCTCCCTCTTTTCTCCAAATTTTTGTTGGCCTTAACACTCCCCCAGCCCTCATCGTTCTATTAATCACAGCTAGCACATCCATTCGCATTCTTCCACCCCATTTTACCCTTTCCCTCCTTGGTTTTGGCTTTCCTGATGGCGGGTGGTGGTGGCAGCAGTTGCTGGGGGCTGATGGTCAGTGGCGCCGGAGCTATGGCAACGGTTTCGACAGCCGCCGCTATGGCAGCTGCAGCAGCAGCAGCAGAGCTGCCTTTGAAGGGGTTGTTGGCGCTGAACTCCCTCCACTTGGCACCCAGAACAGTCATCATCTTGGACATGGGGATTTTGGGGTTCCTTTTGGCAACCAAAGGTCTGGAGAAGAAGCAGAAAGGACAGTTAACAGAAATCCAGGACACCAGTTAAAGTCCACAGACACACCAACACCAGACCAGATCAAGCCAGGCAGGGAACGGCATTACCTACCTGAGAAACTGGCTGAAGGCCTTGTAGTTTGTCAGCATGTGATAGTCTTCTTCGGAAAAGGCATAGTCCACGTCATCCAGACCCCACTCCTCCATGAGCTGAGCCGAGGTCTTGGGCTCCTACAGGAAAGCCAAGAGCTACAGTGAAGCTTCCCCACAAACTTCTGCAACTTCCAAGGCAGAGCTGGGTGAAATGCTTAGCAGACAGCATCACAGAGGAGTCATAGAATTGTAGAGTTGGAAGGGACCATGCTGGAATCCTGCCCACAGCCATCCCTGGGTGGGCTTGTACCACCAACCTTCTGGTTAACAGCCGGACACACTAAGCCATTCACAGACATTCCCCCACACACCTTCCCACGGAGTTGAAGCAGGCACACTCACCTGGCTGTAGTCATCCTTGTACCCATGGCGTTCTGGTGGCTGCTGTTTTAGAAGGGAGGGAGACATGGTTAGTGCCTCTTCAGAGGGAAGAAAAATACCTTGCAAGCATACCATGCTCCATTAAGAAGCTCCGTATGACTTTCTTGGAGCTTCATGTCTCATGAGGCCAGATCCTGATTAGCTTCAACAATGCTGGGGCATCACAGACCCTTCCCTGGACCCCAAAAAAGCACACTCCCCAAGGGTCCTTGGTGGAAACCAAGCAGTTCAAAAGCCCACCCATAGGGCCATTTGCAAGCCACAGGGGCACAGGGAGCCAGTGTAGTGTAGTGGTTTGAGTGGCAGAATAGAATCATAGAGTTGGAAGAGACCACAAGGGCCATCCAGTCCAACCCCCTGAATAGGAGAATAGGAGCGGAGAGACCAGAGTTCAATTCCCCCACTCGGCCATGAAGTTCACTGAGTGACCTTGGGGGCCCATCACTGCCTCTCGGTCTAACCCACCTCACAGGGTTGTTGTGGGGATTAAAGGAAGAGTGGGAAGACCACCTTGACCTTCTTGGAGGAAAAGGTAAATGCAATCAAAATAATGATAACAATTGCTGCCCGTGGTTCTTTCTGGTCACCCTAAGAGATGGCAAGCCTGAGACATAAGCTGCCAGGGATCAGCTCTTGTCATGCCAACACACTTGAGAAGAAAACCATCGCATAGACAGTCCTAAGATAGGTTTGGGTGCCCATGGCTAACTCAAATTCACATACACCAAGTCAAGGATGTTCCCATATGGGTACCACGCACACACAGGTGCATGTGTACACAGAGCCTTAGTCTGTAGTACTAATGTGATGCCCTCTCCTTACCCAGCCCCATCACAGCACCAAGCTGCTGGTTGCCACATCCCAAGATATCTAGAGTTGAGGGTTACTTTTAAGCCTCCTTCTTCGCTCTCCTCCTCGTTCTCCTCCTTCTTTTTCCTCTTGGCCTTCTTCTCCTTCTTCTCTTTCAGCTTCTTCTTCTTCTTCTTGTTGGGGGAATAGTCGCTGCCTTCACTCTCTGAATTCTCTCCAGCTTCCTCTTCGTTTTCGGAGATTTCATCCTCGTGGTTCCCCTACATTTTGACAAAAACAAACACGCGTGCATGAGTTAAAGGAAGACGGGTCATAAAATTGGATGAGGCAGATTCATGGAGGAGAAGGCTATCCATGGCTACTCTGCCTCCACTGTTGGAAGTGGTAATGCTAATGGTTTCCGGTTTCTGGGAGAATGCTCTTGCATTCAGGTCCTGCTTGCAAGTTTCCTACTGGGGCATCTGGGTGGCCATTCTGAGAACGGGATGCGGGACTAGATGGGCCACTGGCCTGATCCAGCAGGCTGTTCTTACATTCTTATGTTCTTAGGAAAAGAGGCAGAAGGCAGAGAACAGTCAGCTCTCCTGTCAGCAATGGGACTGCTTAACACACACACAACCCCCTCCTGGGCAGCTTCAAAGGCACGTCTCTGATTGTTAAGACTGGGAGGCAACTTTCTCTTGTTGTTATTATTGTCATTAGCTGCCCTTCAACAGCAGATCCATGGGCAGGTGACAGCCATTTTAAAATTCAGAATTAAAAAACAGTTAAAACATATTCCATTCACAAGAATAATCTGTCAAACTTGTGCAGTTAAAGTTTGCTTGTCTGTGTAAAAAGAAAGGAACCACTAGATTACAAAAGAAAAACCTGACCAAGTTGCAGTCAGTGGATCGAGGATTATAAATATGATCCAAAAAAACAGGGATGGGGATTCCTGGGGCCTCTGGGCATTGTTAGACTCCCAATTCCCATCACCTCCAGCCAGCATGATCAATGGTCAGGGATACATTTGTGTCATGCAAGCACTTGATATTGTCTTGAGCGTATACCTTAAATGTAATGTGAAAACTGTTTTACTCCCTCATGGCCTGGATTTATGGACTACTTGAAATGAGGCTGCATTTTAAATTTTAAATTTTAATACTGTATTTTAATCTGCATTTTAATTAATTGTTTTTACATTTTATTGTGGTTTTGTTGGTGTGAGCCGCCCTGAGCCCGGTTTTTGACTGGGGAGGGCGGGGTATAAATAAAATTTTATTATATTATTATTATTATTATTATTATTATTATTATTATTATTAAACTGTCTTATCCAGATGCACAGACTTATGCCATGGATCCAAAAGAGACCAGGACTGCTTTAGAGCAACATTTTTGCAGCCTCCCTTTCCATCTGACAAAGGCCACAAGCACATGCTGCACCAAGAGCTAGCAGTGATAAAGCCAGGAAGATTTCAGCACCTTGGACAGGGACAGAAGCCCAGAATGGGGCAGACCCAACTGCAGCCATCCCCAAACTTCGGCCCTCCAGATGTTTTGGACTACAATCCCCATCATCCCTGACCACTGGTCCTATTAACTAGGGATCATGGGGGTTGTGGGACAAAACATCTGGAGGGCCGCAGTTTGGGGATGCCTGCCCAACTGCATCCTCTGGCACAACTGGAATGCTCTGCATAGGAAGTCACTGCCACTGCCCCGCTGCCCCGCAAATCCTGAAGCTTTTAGTGCTGCTTGTATTTACAGCTGCTGCACAAGCACCAAAACTGATGTGCAAACATCTGGCCGATGATAAAGAGTCTAGAAGCCTACGTAAGACAATCGAGGGAGTTGGGTATGTTTAGCCTGGAGAAGAGAAGACTGAGAGGTGGCATCATAGCCATCTTCAAATATCTTAAGGGCTGCCACATGGAAGATGGAGTAAGCTTGTTTTCTCCTACTCTGGAGGGTAGGACCCGAACCAATGGAATCAAATGACAAGAAATGATATTTTGACTAAACATTAGGAAGAAGTTTCTGATGATAAGAACTGTTCTACAGTGGAACCAACTCCCTCGGAAGGTGGTGGACTCTCCTTCATGGGAGGTTTTTGAACAGGGGTTGGATGGCCACCTGTCAGAGATGCTTTAGCCGTGATTTGTGCATTGAAGGGCCTTGGTCTAGATGCCCCTTAGGGTTCCTTGCAACTCAACAGTTCTATGGTTCTATAGTCATGATTCCACTCCATCCAGTGTTCCACGCATGAGTGTCTTGGTTGAAACAACAAATGATGGATTCCCCCCCCCCCAGAATGCCAACTTTCCATCACAGCTTAGCACAGGGGGCGGCAACCTAAGGCCCATGGGCCACAAGCGGTCCATGAGGGTCATTTAACTGGCCTACAAGCTGCCCCTGAACTGAGCCACCCGCTTGGCGAGTCCCCATGTGCTGCGCTAAACTGGCACGGTGCAGGGACTTGCTTCCGCGGCGCCAAAAATCACGTCTGCGCATGTGCAGATGCCGGAAATCACTTCTGCACAGATGCAGGCGCTGGAAATCGTGGGCAGGCACGCTCACACTCACACACACAATCCGGCCCATGGAGGGATCTCCACTGGAGTGAACCGGCCCAGGCGACGTAAACCTTGCCTACCCCTGGCTTAGCATGAGTGAGAGAACCTGGGGCAGGGCTATGCAGATGAAAGGGGTGTGGATATGCAGACCAGAAGGGCTGCATTCTCAATGGCCTGGGGGGCATAGCTGCCAAGTTATCCCTTTTTTAAAAGGATTTTCCCTTATGCTGAATAGGCTTCCTCGCGAGAAAAGGGAAAACTTGGCAGCTATGCTGGGGGGGGGGCTTTCACAAGAAGTACAGAGCAAATTCACCCATGACCTGAGAACATCCCTTTCTTTTCCCTCAGATTGTGAATGGTACCATCTCCAGCCTGCAAATATTTGAGCATCCCTGGACCAGCGCACAGCATGACCAGATGGATGTTCACACTTGATATAAGCCCCCAAATCTCAATCTAGGTCCTTCCTGATGTTTTGGACTAGCCTGGGCCCATGGGAGTTATAGTCCAAAGTATCAAGAGGGCACCAGGTTGGGAAAGCTGGATCTAAATCATGAGTATAGAAACACACAAAGACAGCACTTGCTAATAATTCTGTGTCCTTCAAGTTTCCCATTTAATAAGGGGGGGGAAGGGGGAGAGAGAGAAATCTACTGTTGCTTTTCGCTGGCGATATGAACAGTTATAATTTAGGCCTGAATAATTGGTTGCCATGGTAATTTCTGCAGAACTGACTGAAATCCCATCTCTCTCTCTCTCTCTCTCCCTCCCTCCCTCCCAACAAGGACTTCCATCTACATATGTTCAGACTCGAACAACAGCCTGGTTATTTTATGTCAATACATCTCCCTCCTGTTCAGGTTATGCTGTTGAGAGCGCCAGTGGAGAACAATCAACAAATGCATTTGGCTGCCAAAATGGCAGGCATTGAGACAAACTAAATCTCGCAATCTAGATCTAGAATGAGGATTCGGGGGCGGGGAGGGGGCTTTCACAGATAAAGATATACAGATGAAGGGGAGGCAGAGGAGAAATGAGCTCCCCATTAGATTAGGGCCTCTCCCCTGTTGCAATCTTACTGCCCAGTCATGCCACCCTATGTACATACTTTTGAGGTGGAGGTCTTAGCTGCACCTCCACTCCTGTCCCCGCCCCCATCAAAGCTCCAGTATTTGGCTGCTCTGTTCCTTCCAGCCTTCACACACCCATTGGCAATTCAGCCATTCCATTCTGCTTTTCAGACTGCATCTCTGGTTCAAGGAATTTCCCTTCCGCCTTGTTTCCTCAGAGTTGAGCCTGCGGATTTTATCTCCATTCCTGGCAATTCATCCATCTATCTTCCTGGGGTCATTTTACTTTTGAGGTGAAGGTAGGAATCAGGTGGGTCCCAGTTTTACACATCTGCTTGGCATATTTTCTATCAGCCGCCCACTCTTCCTCTCGGCTTCCCCTTCTCTCTCTCTCTCTCTCTCTCTCTCTCTCTCTCTCTCTCTCTCTCACACACACACACACACACACACACACACACACACACACAACAGGTCACATCTGCAATGATACATGTATCAAGAAGGGTTTGCGGCTGCAGGGTATAGTACATAATCCACACTATAAATTTTTTATTCTTTATTCTTCAGTAAGAGCTTGTTGGCAAAAAAAAAAAATCCAGTACGAAAGGTCTGTCTAAAACATCATCTAATATTGAGCAGGAACAGCTCCCACCAAAACTCAACTGGTAAGGAGTTCCACAGGGCACAGCCCATCACACTAAAAGCTTGGAAACCCAAAAGCTCCCCATCCGAAGACAGTAGACCTCATATGCAGGAGTTTCTAGGGGCCCCTCGCCAGCACCTCCACTTCAAAGGATCTCAGGGCCCTGCTGCCAACCGTAATTATTATTTTAAATTAACTGTTAATTCATATACTGCTTAAAGTGGCAAGCTAGGCTTCAGAATGGACAGTTCAGAGCCTGACAGATCAGTATAAGGCAGCTGTTATCTGTATGCACAAGTCCTGGGTAAGATCAGCTCCCGCTAAAAATGGGTGGCGCCACTTGCATGAAGAAGCATTGCAGGGGGTTGGACTAGATGATCCCTGAGGTCCCTTCCAACTCTGCAATTCTATGATTTGATGAACCAGCTTTATACAAAACCAAGCCATTGGTCTGTCTGGCTCAAGATTTTGCCCCCCAGCCTGAGGATCTCAAGATGTTCTTGGACCAAAATTCCCATAATATCTGACCCCTGGTCATGCTGCCCACCCCATTCTTAGTAAAGAATTGGATAGACTACTGTATGCACCTTCTCCATTCTTCTCCACAAACAGAGGAGCTAAATTGAAAGACAGAGAAATGGATACTTGGATCCAGCCTGAAGTACCGTTGAGAGGACCAACATCCCTTCCCCCTTGCAACTTGTTGGATCAAAATAAGGAGCCGCCCAGCCTAGTGTTCTGTTCTCCAAAGGTGTTCAGCCTCTGGGAAGATCACATGCCAAGATTAGTCACTGGATTGTGCTATGGCAATAGTCCAACGGAGGACCAGATAAACTAGCAAGGTGTTCTGTGTGCTAGTCAGTTTTGCCCATTTCTTTGAACTAGGAAACGTTCCACTCGGTGGCTCATGGGAGGACTGTAGCTCTGGGGTGGAGCACCCACCTGGCATGCAGAAAATCCCCCGGGAGAGTTGAGAAAGACCCCCATCTGAAGCCCTGGAGAGCCAGTGGCAGTCAGTGTTAGCCCACCTCCCTGAACCTCTTGCCCAGCAGAAGTTGCTGGACTTCTGATTCCCATCAGCCCCAGCCAGCATGACCAATGATCAGGGGTGTTAGGAACTGCAGCCCAGAAACATCTGTAGGGAACCAAGTTCAGGAAGGGGGGGGGGACCTAAACTCAGAGCTGCTGCTGCTGAGAATCAGTTTCAACAAGGGTTGACGTGTGGACCTCTTTCCCTGCTCACACACACACACACACCAGTTTTGAGAATGGTGTTCTGTGTCACCACCAGGGAGACTGCCACTGTTTCCCCACCCATCTCTTCCTCGTGTCGCTCCCACGCACGTCTGTGCCGTCAACCGATGCAAATTGCTACCAGAATCCAGAGAGGAGAGACAGGCAGATGCAGAAGCCAACACTTTTGCTAATTAGAGCAACACCGCAAACGCTCACCCAAACAAAGGAGGCGTTGCCCACATGCCCAAGCAGCTTCAGAAGCATGAGCAGGAAATCTATACATTCATTTCTGTCATGGGAGGGTGTATCCTTTTTAATTTCGTCCATGTGTCTTGCAAGACCATAAAACTCCCAGGGTGAATGTGGGCTTCTCTCTATGTGCATCAAGAGCAGAGACCCCTGGCCTTGCTTGGTGAAACATGCCCCTTCTTTCCTAAGCTATATAATGTCATTCTGCAGCCAGGACACTGAACCTTTAAAATAATAACACTATTATCATTATCATTATTATCATTATTCTGCACAAATTCCAAACATAATCATGTGTCCTTGATGCAAATTAAGGGCATTTGCATTGCTGGGCATAATTTGTTTTCATTTCCCTGTAAAGAATGTATGTAGAGAAACATAGGAAGCTGCCTTATATGGAAACAAACCATTGGGCCATCCAGCTCAGTACTGTCTACACTGACCGGCAGCACCTCTCCAGGGTTTCATGTTTTATTATGTTTTGTATATGCTGTAAGCTGCCAAGAGTGGCTGGGGAAACCCAGACAGAGGGGTGGAGCACACATAATAAAATTAAAATTAAAAATTTCAGGCAAGCGTCTTTTCTCATTGCTAACTGGGGAAGCCAAGGATTGGATTTGTGACCTTCTGCATGCAAGGCAGTTGCTCTCCTGCTGAGCTACGGTCTTCCCCCTGTTTCAAGGTAAGGAGGCATCAAAGGCCCTCTGACTCTTGAGAGCCTTATTCCCTTCCAGCTTCCAGGATTTCTTCTCTAGGCATTGTCCACACGCTTCCGAGCACTTCTTCGCAAGGCTAGAAACTTGCTCTGTTGGAAAACAGTGATGCCCAGGAAGCTGGGTCCTGCCTGTGGAACTGTGGAGTGTGGGCAGCCGTCCGTCCTGTCATCCCGCTCTCTCCAAAAAGCATCCCCCAAGGTCCTTTCCCCTTCCTTGGATGCCCCATCCACAGACAGAGCATGGTTGGTACGCAGCAGTGAGCTGCCAAGATTTACAGCCAGCCACCAGGGACAAACTGTAAATGAGGTGCTGCAATGCAGCTGGAGTATCACACGGAGAAGGCCCAAGATGCTGGAGAAAACACTTCCGGTAAGGTGGAGAGGATGGGGCAGAAACAGCCACATCAGGATCCTGCCTTCACGCAGATCTGAATTAGTGCATGCATATTGTGTGAACACCTTGGCCCTTTCCTCAAACTTTCCTTTTAAAAGCTAATTCTCGTGCCAAGAGGTCCAGGACATACATACATCAGCAGCACCTGCCAATACTTTGCAAATCCAGATTTCTGCCAGAGGGAGGTTATTCTGTGCAGTGGGGCCAAGAAAGGGCAACCAAAATGATCCAGGGGGTAGAGATGTAAAAAAAAATATATGACCCCATAAGGAAAGATTGCAGTGTTTGGGACTTTATAGTGCCAAGGTGAGTAAGAGGCAACTTCACAGAAGCTTTAAAAAAATGATGCGTGGCATGGAGAAAATGGACAAAGTTTATCTCCCTCTCACATAACTCTGGAGCTTGTGGACATCCAAGGAAGCTGGATGTTGGAAGATTCACAGGAAGAAGTGATGGCTACCAACTTGGATGGCTTCAAAAGAGGATGAGATGAAATCATGGCAGAGAAAGTTATCAATGGCTACAAGCCATGATGGCTGTGCCCTGCAGAAATGCTTCTGAGTGTGAGTTACTAGAATTCACAGGACTTACCGAATCATAGAATCGTAGAGTTGGAAGGGACCCCAAGGGTCACCATCCAGCCCTCTGCAATGCAGGAATTCTTGACAGATGGCCGTCCAGCCTCTGCTTATAAACCTCCAATAAAGGAGAGCCCAATGAGCTAAATTTGCCGTGGGCATCAATTTCAGTGGGTCTACTCTGATTAGGTCGAATGTTGACTACAACCCATTATGGTGCTGAGGCGCCTGCCATGCAATCTTGAGACTGGGGGCTCACCCATACCTCAGCTTACTGTGAACTGTGAATCCCTCATGACTCCTTTAATTCCCTCTTGATCTCTACAAATACTGTTCTCCTCCCTAAATTGTAATGTCCACAAACAGCTGAACTGCAAGCACTGCTTTACAATGACCCAAAGCAGGCATCCCCAAACTTCAGCCCTCCAGATGTTTTGGACTACAATTCCCATCATCCCTGACCACTGGTCCTGTTAGCTAGGGATCATGGGAGTTGTAGGCCAAAACATCTGGAGGGCCGCAGTTTGGGGATGCCTGACCCAAAGCCTCACATTTCAAAATGCGATTGCATCCTTAAAACTGCACGTGTGCAATTGCAAAATGCATGGATTCTTTGGGGTGGGTTTTTGTTGTTGTTTTGCATATTTGCAAAGAGCACAAGTCTACCTCTCTGCTGAGAAACCTTTCCCATTGCTTTGACCTTCTTGTAGCAGATTTCCTTGCAAGGGAAAGGAGCTGTTATTGTGCACTTTGCGTAACATCAAGCCCTTTCCTTCTCTCAGCTAAACAGCTGGTACACAGGAGGAGACCCAGAGGGCTGGAGGGATGTATGGCTTTGGGGCCTGAAGGGTCCTCATCGCTGACATAAGCCAATTCAGCATTTCTGAAGGTACATACACTATCTCAAGATAAACTGGACAATCATGCAAGTGTGGACCTCTTACTCCTGCTTTCCTCATCCCAGAAAGCCCAAGAAAACCTACCTCCTTCTTCTTCCTCTTGACTTTAGATGCCTTGTTCTCCTTCAGCTTCTTGGCCTTCTTCTTCTTCTTCTGGGTGTTCACCTGCTCCTCGGGATAAAACTCCTCCAGATCTTCCAGGACTCCATCCTCTTCTTCTAGACCAGGAAGGAAAGGGATCAGTGAAGAAACTGGGATCCAGGAAACAGCTGTTTTAGCCGTACACTTAATCAGGCCTCAACAGCTGCCTCTCCCCATACAAACCGACCCGGACCCTGCAATCATCACCTGAAGCCCTTCTCCATGTGCCTCCTCCGTGAGAGGTCCAGAGGGTGACAATAGGAGAACAGGCCTTTTCAGTGGTGGCTCCCTGCTTGTGGAATGCTCTTCCCATGGAGGCTTGCCTGGCATCATCATAACATACTTTGAGGTGCTAGGCAAAACCATTTCTTTTCCCCCAGGCCTTTGGCACAATATTCCAGCACAATATTGATTCTGCCCGTTGTGTCTCTGCATGATTCATGACTAGAGACTTGACTTCTTAGCACCAGCCTTCAGTGTGAGGGGGTCATTCTGCTGCTTGTCTACATCAGGAATGATTGTCCCACCCACTAATTTGCCAGTGCAAATGCAGCAGAGGGGGCCAGGTCCAGAAAGGGTACTCATTCAGAGATGCGGTAGGGGTGCTCCTCTGACGCTCCATCATTCTGACTCACTGTCGTTAGAGTTTGCGGCTCCAACGCACTCTCTCACACACATACAGCCAGCAAGTATGAAATAAAAAGTTCAAAACCTGCAAATACATTGCCAACCTCACAGGGCTGTTGCAGGAATCATGGGGCCAATGCTAAGACACGCTTTGAACAAGGCCCAAAATGTGCCTAGTGCAGCCCTTGATGAAGTTAAGGTGATCTGAGTTTTGTCAGTGCCTGCATAGGAGACCACCCCATGTATGCCGGCTTTGAATGAAGGCAGGTTATAAATAGGTGCAGAGTGCTGTTACAGTTCTGGTGCAGCAGGTGGCCTTCAGTCACAGGTTCAGGTGAGCTTGTGATAAAGTAGTCCAGCATCCTTTTCTCACAGTGACCTGCCAAATGACCCAATGGGCAAGCCACAAGCAGGATCTGAGCACAATATCACTCTCCGCTCCTGCAGTTTCCAGCAACTGTCAGAAAGTTCTTCCTCGTGTTTAATTGGAATGTCCTTGCTTGTCCACTGGTTCGAGTTGTACCCTCTGGAACAGCAGAAAACAAGTTTGCTCCATCTTCCATGTGGCAGATATTTGAAATGGCTATTATATTTGAAGATAGCCATTTGTCCCTTCCCGAAACATTCTTCAAGGGCAGCGCTATGAAGAGTGCCTTATAGTAATCTAAGCTGGATCTTGCCAAGGTAATAGTCACAGTGGGTGACTATTATTGGATATCCAGGATCAGCGTTTAGATCCAGCAATTATAACCCACATTCTTGAGGGGGAGTGCAACCCCCCTCCCAAACATCTTGCATGACTAACCCTGCCTCTGTCCTTAAGGCACAGAGCCATCATCTGTATTATGGGGACAACAAGACTGACCTACTTTACAGGGTTGTCGTCAAGATTACTGGCAGAAGCACTTGAAACACGCAAAATGAGAGGCTTGAAAGTGTGTGTGTCCCTGCAGCAACATTGCAGAAGTATTTCTAGTGCAGGGGGTGCAGGACTTCAGAGGTTCCCCTGTAACTCAAAACCGCCTCCCCATAAAACAGGACAAATTGTGCCAACTGTTGAAGTGTTAGTTCATTAAGGAACTTTTTTCTTCAAGCAGTTTGAAGCAGAAAAGGAGACATTATTAGGCAAAGCACCCAAAGACCAAGCAAAAGGACAACCATGTTATTTATGAGCATCCTTTGGAGACCAATATGGTAACCTGTTAAAACTAGCAAGGCAAGCTTCCAGGTCACTAAGACAGGAGTGAACAGCTGAGAGCCCACCTAGTGGACTTTGCTAATTAAGTTTCAGAGTTCACTATAAGGTAAGTAAGTAGCAACAGCAGTGAGCATCTTTGGCAGTTTCCGAAGAGGCCTAGAGACAAATAGACTGAGGATATATCCAGCATCACTTTAGAGCCAAGTGGGGCCCTCCCCATTTCTCAGAAGGAAACCCCAGGACACTGAACGCGAGACATTTATAAAATTTATAGTTTATAAAATGAGTTTATAAAATTTATAGAAGTTTATAAAACTATGCATGTCATAGAGAAAGTGGCCAGAGATAAGTTTTCATCCCTCTCTCGAAACACTAGAAGTCGCCCAATGAAGCTGAATGTTGGAAGATTCAGGACCGATAAAATAAAGTCCTTCTTCATGCAGTGCATTGTTGAACTGTGGAACTCACTCCCACAGCAGGCAGGGGTGGCCACCAACTTGAATGGTCTTAAAGGAGGATTAGAAGAAAAAGAATATCTGGAAGAGAAGGCTATTGCCTTCTTGGTAGGAGGCAGTGATCCTTCTGAATGCTACAGATGGGGAGAGGCTGGTCATGGGCTTGCTGGCTTCCCACAGGCTTCTGGTTGGACTAGATGAGCCATTGGGGATGACCCAGCAGGGTTATTCTTATGTTCTTAAATGAAATTGAATGGAGGATGAGTTTTAGGAATTCCCTGAGGTCTCTCTGGAGACAGAATACCAGATCAGAAGGACCACTGGTCACCTGGCCCAGAGGGGAACACTTTCCTAGGATGTCCCACCAGGCTCACAAAGGCCTCCAAATAACATCTGCTACTTGTCGAACGTTACTTACAACCTGTGCTCAGGCTTGGCAGGAAACCCCATCGATTTCAGGAGGGTGTGTGCAAATCACCGCCCTCCCTCTGAATAGGCTTACTGAGGACAGCTATTAGCTAGAGGGGGGGGGGGTGAGGTAGCACACTTCTAAACTCCAGAGGCTCAAAGAGATGTGGAGAAGATGGAGAGCTGATATTATAGCCATCTTTCTGCTGCTCCAGAGGGTGGAAGCAGAACCGACTACTAAACCTTAGGAACAACTTTCTGAGCTGTGGAAAGGACTCCCTTAGAAAGTGGGGAGGTTTTTTGAAACAGAGCTTGGATTCAGAGTCAGGGATTCTCCAGCTGTGACTCCTGCATTTTAAGGGGTTGGACTAGATGACCCAGCGCGTCCCCTCCAAATCTACAATTTTATTATTCTAGTGGCTTTGCCCTGCTGCATCCAGACTCCAGGATCGGATGGAGATGGAGAGAGGCGCCCAACAAGCCTTTGGATAAGCTAAAGGGAGCCTCCATGGGCAGGGACAGTCTACCTGAAGTAGATGATCAAAGAGAGAAAGGGGCCACCACCTCAGGGCCCTGTTTGGGAGAGACCCCCCTCCCAGCGTGGGGGCGATCTTGCAGGCCACCTTGGAGAAAGGCGCCTGATCCAGTGGGGCTCCTCTTTGGGCTGTTTTGGGGAGAGAGGTGCACCTTCCCATATGAGCCCCCACTCGGGTCGGGTTTTGGTTTTTTTTTTCCTTCTTCCTCCCCACGCTTTCTCCACCTACCTGACATGTCCTCCGCGATCTGCGGCTCCTCCGCGCCGCGCATCGCTCCGCGGGCCGATCGGCGGCCGCCTCCGCCCGGTGCGCACGTTGCGCTGCGGAGGGCGAGGCAGCGAAGATGGCCGCTGCAGCGACTGGGGAGGGATGGAGAGGGGGTGCTCGAGAGCCCGGCGCGCGGGAGGGGGGCAGAGATCGGCCCCTCTTCTTCTTCCTCCTCCTCCTCCTCCTCTTTCTCGCCGCTGCCTGCCCCGCCGCGATCCGCAGCCGCGCAGCAGGAGGAGGAGGAGTGCGCTGGACCCACCTCGCACAAGCCAGCCCGGAGCGGCGGCCGCGCACACATGCCCAGGCGCGCGCGCTGACGTCCAGTCTGGTTACCTTGGCAACCGCATCCCATCATTTTGGGTACACCGGCGGCGGCATCTCTCTCGGTAGAAAGGCAAAGCAAGCCCCCTCCCCACCCCACCCCCAAACACGCACAAACGATCCTCCAAGAATCCTCCTCGTGGAGATTTTTACGCACAGGAAAGTGAGAGGCGCCGGGGGAGGAAGATGGGTTGGCGTTGAGAGGGTTGATCCTGCAGGGACAATGCGATATGAGAAAAGGACCACAATATTTCTGAGGGGAGATACTTTGATTTGGCTTGGCATTTGCTTTTGTTTTTAAAGGACCATTTATGTAAGTTTTTTTCTCCAAAAAGCCGTGTCAAAGGCCCATCAAGGCTAGAGAACTAGTGGTGCCATCATGGTTAGAGTCCAGGCTTCAAATCTCCTCTTGGCCACTAAGCTCACAGCATGACCTTGGGGCCAGCCATTCACTCCCTGCCTAATCTACCTCGCAGGGTTGTTGTAAGGACAAAGTGGGGAGGATGCCACCTTGAGCTCCTTGGAGGAAAGGTGGGATCTCAATGTAACACATAAATAGCAGTCCAACTTCCTGTTCTTGCAGTGGGAGATGCCTGTGGGGAACCCACAAGGGGGACCCAAGCACAAGAGCACCTTTTGCCCAGCCGCGATTCCCAGCAACTGTTATTCAGGGGTCTGCTGCCTGCAACAGTGGAGGCAGAACATAGCTATCAGAGTTAGTAGCCATTGGCAGCCCTCCCCTCCATGAATTTGCCCAATCCTCTGGGTTGGTGGCCATCACTGTCTCCTGTGAAAGGGAGTTCCATAGTTCATACGCTGCCAGAAGGAAGACTTCCCCTTATCTGTCCTGCAGCTTCCAGAATTCTTGGACACCCCTGAGCATTATGAGAGAGAACTTTCTACAGTTCCATCATGTCCCCTCTTACTCACGGAAAGTCCCAAACTCTGCAACTTTTCCTTGATCAAACCTTCTCCAACTCTGCAATGTCCTTTTTTGAGGTGAGGTGACCAGAAGAACTGCAAACAGTACTGCAAATGCGCCATATGATGTCGAAAGTTTCAGTTCCTTTCCTGATTATCGCTAGCATGGAATTTGTCTTTTTCACAGCTGCTACACACTGGGCGGGCACACTCTCTCCCTATTTGTATTCCCCAGCAGATGGTATTTAGAGATGACGCTGGTTAACCTGAAAGAGGTCAGGGAGGAGACTGGCGTGACCTGTGCCCAAATGAGGATTCAATCTCAGGGCTTCCTCACTTTGCATATTCTGAATGCGAAGAAGCTGGCAGCCCACAAGGGGAGCAGCAAATTGGGTCCCTGGGAAAGCCCCACAGCCACCCCGGGGTGGTTTGTGACAGAGCAAAGAGTCGAATGGAGGCTTCCACAGCCAGATCCTAAATGATCCCTCACCTTTAGGATGTACCTCTCCAAAACTAAGGCAACTAGTAAACAGTAGGCTTTGCTTATTATTCTGCTCTCTTCCAGATGACTGGTTAATTGAGCATTCAGCCCGGTTTTGTTTGCAGGTAGATTACACCATACATTGAAAGCAAATCATACCCACGCTTAAAGCTCATGATTTCTCCCCAAAGAATCTTGGGAATCGTAGTTTTTTCACCTTCATAGACCTACAATTCCCAGCACCCTTAGCAAACTACGGTTCCTATTATTCTTTTGATGAAGTTACTCTGGAATACTTCAGTCAGTAGAATTTGAGACTCTTAATCTCAGGGTTGTGGATTCGAGCCCCCCATTGTGCAAAAGCTTCCTGCATTGCAGGGGGTAGGGCTAAATGACACTCATGGCACCTCCAACCTTTGCCATCATGGCACCTCCAACCAACTTCTGAAATACTGTTAAACATCCTTAATATTACCTGGTGTGAAATGCCAGCTTAGCAGCATTTTATAAATTAAGAATATCTCTCATTGCTTTCCTTAACTACTGGCTGACACAATAGCCAGAGTACTTGGATGTTCACCCTACACAGCTTGGCAAACTTAATTTTGTTGATTTTTAATAGATTTTTTGGGGGGGGGGAGCTTTCCTCAACCTCTTCTGTTCCTCAGAAGCAAAAAGATTAGTTTGCCTGGCAAAAGAAACCCCCTCTTCCACAAGGTTGCTGCAACAGTCAAAGTGGGAATTTCCTTCACAGCCAGCAAACTGCATTTGCTCTCCAACTCATCTTATCCCACCCAGCTGCAAGAAGATCTAAGCAAAACTTGAAATAAGGACAGAGGTAGGAAGTAGCAGCCAGGGAGCTAGAAGCATGGCCTTGGGGTAGCAGAGGTTCCGTGGTGCCAGCATGGTCCACAAAGCAGGGCGTATAGTTCGAAGGGATCTCCAAGGGTCATCCAGACCAACCCCCTGCAAATCAGAAATCGCAGCTAAAGAATCCCTGACAGATGGCCATCCAATCTCTGCTTAAAAGTCCAAGGGAGCCCGATCCACTGTCAAACCTCTCTTTACTGTCAGAAAGTTATTCCTAAAGTTTAGTCAGAATCTCATTTCTTGCCATTTGAATCCATTTGTTTGGGTTCTTCCCCTCTGGAGCAGCCGAAAATAAGCTCGCTGATTTTCCATGTGACAGCCCTTTAGCTATTTGAAGGGGGCACTCATATCACCTCCCAAGTCTTCTCTCCTCCAGGCTAAACACCCCCAATTTCCTCAGCTGTTCCTCCTAATGCTTGGTTTCCAGACCCTCTGGCAGGCCACTAGTGCATCTGTCAAAACCCCAAACCCAACCACCTTCAATACTCTACACCAGGCATCCCCAAACTTCGGCCCTCCAGATGTTTTGGACTACAATTCCCATCATCCCTGACCACTGGCTCTGTTAGCTAGGGATCATGGGAGTTGTAGGCCAAAACATCTGGAGGGCCGCAGTTTGGGGATGCCTGCTCTACACACTGCTTCATACATCCCCGCCTCCCTCTGAAACCAGCCTCTTCTTCCATATTATACAAACACATGCTCTGCACCCCTCTCTCAAATTATGAAGCCTTTTCCATCACAGCAAGTGTGGGGAGCCTTTAGGAATCTAGACATTGATGAACTACAACTCCCAACGTCAACCTTGACCATGCTTCCTGGGGCAGATGGGACTTGGTACTTCAGAACCAGAGGTTCCCCGCACCTGCATTGCAGCAGCCCTTTCATCCCACCCCAATACAAGGGGATGAAACTTCCCCTCAGCCCGGAGTCTCCTAGGCTGGCACCCGCAGGCACAATGGCCCTCTCAAACACCAGCACTCAACACCCTCCCAATTTTAACTTGAGGTGCTTTAGCTTGTGGAGAAGAGTTTGGTTGGGGGGGGGGTGGAGGGCTTGTCCAACCTTTGGGGGGGTGGTCTTCTTTTTTCCTGTTTTATTTGTTTTGGAGTGGGGTGGGTAGTTGTTTTTTCCCATGGGGAGGGGTGGTGTTTCCGAGCATCCCGTTTTTTCTTCTACAAAATGGGCCCTTTGCAGCGATTGTGAGTTTGAGATTTCTAAGTGGGCTCTTGGGCACATCAGAAATGGGAACACGTGATTGTAGCGCCACTACCCTGGAGAGACTTTGTGAGGTTTATGCATAGATATGTCCTTGCAGAATGATGTATATAGGTAAATGCTCCAGGCAAGTAAAACTTGAACACGCAACAAAATCGTGGAAGCACCGCTGGTAGAACACTACATGCAATACAACACACAGAAGATGACTTCTTGTTTTTTGTTATTTTGAAGTTATCCCCAGATCGTTTCCATCGCAAGAATATTGACAAACTTTTGTTACAAGAGACTAAGTTCATTCATCTGTTTAACACTCTCTCCCTTGGGTCTAAACAACCATCAAGACTTTACTTCCTTTCTGTAATCTGCCTTATTCCTCACTGTATCTTTAAAACAGATTTTGTACCACTGCCTCTTTAAATTCTTAAATCTTTGAGTCTTTATTAGAACACACCCAGTTTCCTTCCTATATATTACAAACACACTTTGGTTATCTAATTTGATCTACATGTACACGTTGACTCTAAGACTACAGTACTTAGTAAGAATATATTCTCATTGTTATATTTGCCTAGACATGTTAAAGATTCTTTAAGACAGCGATATAGATATGCTTGTGTAATACAATGTTCTTAGAGGGTCTCTAATGAATGTATACTTATTCCAGCTGAAGAAGAATTGTCAAAACAGGGCCCTATCCTGGTACACACACCTATAAACTTCTATAAATAAATCCAGCTACAGAAGAGACTATTTGAAACTATTGTATCATTTGAACTACTACCAGGGATACATTACTAAGGTGGCCTGAGTTCTTGCCTTTCTACTACTGTATTTCTGTGGGGCCTTTCTGGCAATGGCAGAGGTGCCCACATGGTCCACTTTGCCCTATGCCACAGGTGGGCTGGCCCTGCTTGGGCAAAAGAAAAAGTTAAGGATCTCTACCACTAAGCCCATACCACCATCTCTCCATAGAGGACAGCAAAGAGAGGGAAGGGCAGGGGAAGCTTTTGGTGCAGACATCTATTCTGGCTATGTTTACATGGCAGACTGCAATCCAGACAGAACCACACAACAAGGAGAAATGTTATAACAACTTTCTCCGCATTTTATTGAAGGAAAAGTGAATGTACAAAATATTGCCAGATGCCTTTGCATTTAATCTTCCTCCTCCTCCTCTTCTTCATCCTGGTTGATCTGGAAATATCGCAATTCATAGCTCTCCTTGCTGTTGGCGACCACACGGAGCCAGTCACGCAAGTTGTTCTTCTTCAGGTATTTCTTGGTGAGGTACTTCAGGTATCTGCAGGAGGAACAAAGAAGCAGGGAAGCAAACTGACTGCGGCCCCCAAATGACGCCACCGGAGTCCGTTGGGCCAGTCGCACGCCCGGTTCTCGAGCGGCTTAAATAATTCAAGCTGAGCCAACGGCAACAGGATCTCAGTCACCTGATGGGGAATGCAGCAGCCAAAGATCCCCCAAAGGCATGATTTCTGCAAATGTGGGTGAAATTTGGGCAGCCCAAAAAACCCTTAGCTTTCTTGTCATTTTATCTTTTAAGAAATCACATTTCCAACTCCCTGTTTCTGGGTGTGAAGATGAGTTGACGACACCGGCTGAAATCTCCAAGGCTTAGAGGAAGGACTCCGTAGGACACCCAGAGGGTAAGAACTGGTTTCATGGGCTTGCATTCTTCAATACCCCAAGCCAAGAAAAAAAATTATTAAAGTTTGTTAAATGAGCAATTTGGCTTCATTTATACATGGAATGGGAGGGCCTGCATTCCCCTAAAAATATTTTTTGGACTTTCAACTCCTGTCAGTCCCCACACAAACTAGCACAACAGAGCCTTTCCAACCCTCCTTCTCACTGTACTCAAATCTTGTTTTAAACTGTCTCTATCCCGCCCTCCATGACACCACCTGCTCACTTTACTCAAACTTCCATGTTTTCCTCTCAGTGTTCAGGTTGCAAGGTTTTTAGCTGGGGCAATTAGAATAAGATCCATTATTTGACTATTGATCCAAACCCTCCAAATGTATTTTATATAATTGACTTTTTACCTTTATTCTTTGTATACCGCATTTTGTTTGTTTTATTGGTATGGCTGGTGGCTGGTGCAAATAAATAAATCATTCATTCATTCATTCCTCTCAGTGTTACTCCATCCCTGCTCTACTCAAAACCTCCACCATAATTTAAAACCACTTTTGTTCTTCTATCCCACCTGGACTTCACACAAATCCAGGATTGTGTTGCGACACTACAAATCCTCAAACGGGGGCTGCATGATAACATTTCTATTGGAAATGTTTTATATATAGAACTGTTTTATATTGTTTTCACACTTTTTTGGTTTAAGGCTATTGAAATATAACTCTGTATTTTAATGTTGTGACTCGCCCAGAGAACTTATGGTAAAGAGTGGGGAAGCAATTAAATAAAGCAATAAATAGCCCTCCTCCACTGTTGCACCCCACCAACTAGTAATTCAGAGGCAAGATTTCTCTGAAGATGGATGTTCTAAATCAGGTATCCCCAAACTTGGCCCTCCAGATGTTCTGGAA
The DNA here is from genome assembly GCF_963506605.1 of Zootoca vivipara. Classification (NCBI taxonomy): domain Eukaryota; kingdom Metazoa; phylum Chordata; class Lepidosauria; order Squamata; family Lacertidae; genus Zootoca; species Zootoca vivipara. Next base: position 73,590,467 of record NC_083281.1, read on the forward strand.
CTACATTTCCCATCATCCCTGACCACTGGTCCTGTTGGCTAGGGATGATGGGAGTTGTAGTCCCAAAACATCTGGAGGGCCGAGTTTGGGGGTATCTGCTCTAAATAGTCCTTATGAATAGCAGCCATGAATAGATTTCTCCCCCTCCTCCAATAATCCCCTTCTAAAGGCACGAAAGCTAGTGGTCAACAACACACCCTGTGGCAATGAGTTAAATGTATTGTATGAAGCAGCAAATAAGCTTCATTGGGTGGTCCTCTTTTCTCATCCTGCAGCTGCAGCCAATTGTACAACAGGAGGGCAGCAAGGAATCAGAGGGGCAGGGGCAACACCACAGCTTAAGTACATCAAGAGGTAAGGCCTCTTTAAGTCAAAACCACCCCCAGTCTTTTAACCCCACATGGCTCCTTACCTCTTGGAAAAAGGGACCTCTGAGGTGACTGTGATTTTGCTTTTGCTTCTCTCAATGGTCACCACACCCCCGCCAAGATTCCCAGCTTTCCCATTCACTTTGATCCGCTCCTGCAGGAACTGCTCCTGCAAAAAAAGAAAGAAAAAAGAAATGCCTGTTTAAGAACTGGCACCCCAATTTAATTTGTTTTTTCCTCTACCCTCCCTGTCCCTTTTCCCTTGCGTGCTGTGTTTTTTAAGGTTGTAAACCTGCAGGAAGGGACTGCCTTGTTTTAAATGATTGTACGCAGGCCGCTCTGGGAGCCTTTCTGTCTGAAAAGTGGATAATAAATGCTCTAAAGAAACAACAAGCACTTGAAGAGTGACTGTTATGAGGCGATGCCTAACCTTTTATTTATTTTCAAGAACATGTTCATGTTGCCATTGCTCCCTTTAGGGAGATAAAGGCAGTGCAACTGCCCCCCCCCAATCCATTTCATCCCTACAACAACCCTGCAAGACAGTCTGAGAGACAGTAACTGACCAAAGATCAGTCTGCGAGCATCATGGGTGTATAGGCAGGGCTTTAAACCAAAGTCTCCCTGATCTTAGTCCAAAATCCTGACCACTACACCAAGTAAAGGTAAAGTCCAGTCGCAGACAACTCTGGGGTTGCAGCGCTCATCTCGCTTTAGAGGTCGAGGGAGTTGGCATTTGTCCGTAGGCAGTTTTTCCAGGTCATGTGGCCAGCATGACTAAGCCGCTTCTGGTGCATCAGACCACCGAAACCAGAGCAGCGCATGGAAATGCCATTTAACTTCCCGCCGGAGCAGGACCTATTTATCTACTTCCACTTTTTTGGCGTGCTTTCGAACTGCTAGGTTGGCAGGAGCTGGGACAGAAAAACAGGAGCTCACCCCGTCGTGGGGATTTGAACCACTGACCTTCTGATCGGCAAGCCCAAGAGGCTCAGTGGTTTAGACCACAGCGCCACCCGCATCCCTTGCGACCACTACACTAGCCTTCCCCAAAGCTGGTGTCCTCCAGAGGCTTTGAACTATGGATCCCATCAGCCAGTTGCAGTCCAAAACATCTGGGGGACACAAGCTTGGGGAAGGCTGTTCTGCAACAAAACTGGACATGCAAATGTCCTGAAAAAGGAGACACCACTGTCAATTTCTAAAGGTCTAAAGCACAACGAAGATTAATGAGAGACTTCAACGTAATTCTCACAAACGTCGAGAAGAACCAGGATGCATAATATTCACCTGTCAACAATTTGAGGCCACCAGCCAATTAAAGGATGCCTAGATCAAGGATTGGGAACCTATGGTCCTCCATCTCTCATCTTTTCTAGCCAGCAGTCAGGGATGATGGGCCAACACCACACAGGTTCCACATCCTTGTTGTTCTGGAGGGTCATAGTTTAGCGCCAGAGCACAGAAGGTCCAGAGTTCAATCCTGGGCACCTCTCATGGAAATCTCTCAGGCAGCAGGCTTGGCAAACTCTTCTCTCTACCCCAGACTGTGGATAATTGCTGCCAGTCAGTGCAGACCAGAGAAAAGAAGCCTGCAGCTCTCTGGCTGCTGTGGCTTCAATGTCCATCAGGCCCAGCCAGAATCGTCAGGGATGATGGGAATCATTGTTCAGCAACAACTGGAGGGTCACAGGCTCCTCAGCTCAGCTCTGCCTAAGGTGATTCCTTTCCCCCCTTGAGCGATTAATAAATTTACATTTGAATAAATCTGCATGTATAATACAGATAATGGCAGTGCTTTTTTGAGCGAGTGAAAGAAGCAAGAAAGGATTTATAATACATAGAAGCCTTTGAAAGAATGCACAACCAACAAGGAAAAGGAACAGCCCACTGGGGTGTCCAAACTACTGGCTGAATGTACGCACTGCAGCAAAACGGCAGTGCCACAAGCAAACAGGCATCAGGTTTTGCCACACAAACTTCAGATACACACACATACACAGAGCTCCAAGATATGCCCACTCTAAACCAGGCTGTTCCTAAACAGGACATAAAGCAAGAATAAGGAACTGGCGGCCCTGCTGAGGCCATTGGACTACAAGTCCCATCATCCCTGACCAATCTGGCCACACTGACTATGGCTAATGGGAGCTGGAATCCCAACATTCTCTGGAGGGTACCAGGTTCCCCACCTCCAACCAACAATAACCTCCTGCAGGATCCAAAACCAGTTGCAACCAAATGTATGCAGCACGAACATAAAAAGAGCTTGCTGGATCAGGCCAGTGGCCCATTTGGTCCAGCCTCCTGTTCTCACCACAGCCAATCAGATGCCCCAGTGGGAAAACAGTAAGCAAGAGCAGAGCAGAAGAGCACTCTCCCCTCCTCCGGTTTCCAGCCACAAGAGCACTTCACAAGCGTTACAGAGCATAGCCATCATGGCTAGCAGCCATCGATAGCCTTGTCCTCCATGCTAGCTGGAGAGATCAGAGAGAACAGCAGGTGCTTGTTAGCAGTGTATTTGCAAGCAGCCTTTTGACAGCACAAGGAGGCATATCCTGCCTGTCAAAAAACACACTCCGAAACAGAAGCCCTGAACAAGAAGATAGAAGTGCCTCCCATTTCCAAAGATGGCAACAAAGCAACCAGTTCTGTTTGCAATCTGCGTGGGAGATGTGTCCAGTTACCCGCCTGGCCTCTCAGGGTAGCACATACAGGCAGTTAATGGGATTCTAGAGGTGGCCAATGCCTCCAAGGGCCGGGAACTTACAAAGTTGGCAGCATCCATGATGCCATCTTCCACTGGATGGGTGCAGTCTAGAGTGAACTTCAGAACCTGCTTCTTTTTTTTGCCACCCTTCGTCACTAGCTTCTTCTGCAGGAGAGAGAGAAAGAGAGGTTACTGTTGCTCAAGAAATCCTGGCACACGCACCAGAGAGGAAATTTTAAGGGCTCTTGTATTATTTTAATATGCTGAAAACCGCTTTAGCTATTTTCCTATACAGTACTTGAAATGCAGTATATAACTTTCTGTAACAAATAAATAAAACTAATGTCTCCCAGCCTGCCAAATGTAGGAGGGGAGGAGGAGTGAAACAGGCAGCTGTCCCACCCCAAACCCAGATTTTTCATCTTGGCTGGAGTCTAAACTTAACCAAAAAATTCAGGGTAGATCACATTGACTATACACTGGTCCCTGCCATCCAAAAGGTGAAATTAAAAGTACAGAGGAATGCAGTAAAGAGGTAAGAATTGGTCTTTCAGCAGATTCTTGTCCACAAAAGTTTGTCCCTTAATAAATTTAGTAAGACTCTTTCGTTGTTTTTGCAGCTACAGAATAACACGGTTACCCCTCTAGTTAACAGCTTTAGATGCCTTACAGGAGGTGACAATAACCGTAAACATGTTTTCTTTCCCTATTGGTGCCTGATGCTCACTGTAAAAGGAGAGGTCCTCTTCTCAACACCAGGTGAGCCCCACATAGAAAAGAAATTGCACAACATCACGTTTACCCCAAGCCCTTTTTTCCCCACCCAACACTCTGATTTTGTCTCACGCCTGTTGAATCTTTTTGCTGGCTCCTTGCCACTTCTCTCAGCCAATCTAGAAGTCCCTCGTCCTTAAACGCAGGGCTCTACAACCAGCTGCACCTCCTCTCAAATTTCTCCCAATCTTTCTTGCTCTCCCCAACCCAAATCTTCTGCCCCTACAATGCCCTTCGTGATGACGATTCTGCTTCTGAAGTCTAAAACCACGTTTTTAAAAGTCCTTCCTAAAATCCCCCTTTTCCTCCAAGATTGTCAAGCTGCCCCAGGGCCAACTTTTCTTTGCTCCTAGTAGGTTTCTTTTTATTGCTCTATCTTCTGCTATCCCATGTTTTAATTCTTCCTAACTCTGGTTGACTGGAAGCCTCCTGAGGAGAGTCCAGAAGGGGAGTGATGTTGCTCACTGGGCTTAGAGGAGCTCAGGCTAATCCAGCTTGAAAAATTCTGGAGGAGAAGAAGTTTGTCATTTGCCTTCAGCCATGACAGCAAAGAACGGAAGTGAGAGGCGGCATGTTGACTATCAAGCACTGGGGACAAACACCAGTGGGTGGCTATTTCCCCTTAATCCATGCTGGCCCAACTATCTGCTGCAAGCTAGCAGGACCACAAGGAGATGATACTAACTGCCCCCTTATCTGGTTGTCTACAGAGAGCCAGAAGTTATTCCAGGCAATCAAGGTTTGTAGAAAGCTGGCAACTTTTTCAAATTTTGCTAGAAAAGAATGTCAAAACACAAACACAGCACCAGACCACTAATAACTGAATAAGATAAATGAACCTGGGGTTGTAATCAATGCTAGTCCTACTCATAGCAGACCCACTGAAACTAAGATATATTACTAATGCAGATCCACTGTATAAACAACCATAGCTTCCCCCAAAGAATCCTGGGATCTTAAGGCTGCCGAGAGTTATTAGGAGACATCCCTATTCTCCTTGTTGTTGTTGTTAGTCGTTTAGTCGTGTCCAACTCTTCGTGAACCCATGGAGCAGAGCACATCCGTTGGACGTTCAGCTTCCAAAAATAGTTTGCAAACTGGAACAGTCACTTCCGGGTTTGGGGTGTTCGGCAGCCAAAACACTCAAGAACTAAGCTGTTCGAAATCAAAGTACAACTGAAAAGCCCTTGACAACTTTGGAACCAGTTTACCTGCAAGAACTCCTTACTCCATATGTGCATGCTTGACCACTTCAATCTGCAAAACTGGCACTGTTACAGCTACCCCATTACCTGTTCTGCATTGGTAAGAAATCAATTTTGTTCTCTGGCAGCACCTGCACTTTGGAACTCCCTGCCTACTGACACTGGGCAGGCACCTTCACTGTACTCTTTTCAGTGTCTGCCAAAAATATTTTTGTTTAGCCAAGCTTACCCTGATATCTAGAATGTTGATGTGTGTTTTAGTTTGTTTTTAGTTTATTGCTGGTTTGAATGTTTCAAATTATTGTTTTTAATTGTTTTTACCAATGTTATTGTTTTATTCTTCTTATTAACAACTTTGAGATTTTCTACAATGAAAAGTGTCTAAACCTTAGGAAATAAATAAATAATTTGTGGCCGAAAATATAGTGTACCTTTAGTCTGACTCCCCCTGTGAGTCAATTTCCTAAGGAGTTGATGTGAAAATATTAAAGTATGCTATCTTTTCATATTGTTTCATTAGACTTACTGTTTCAGCTTTAAATTTTGATTTGGTGTGATTTTTTTTTGTTTTCTTACTGACTGCTTTGACTGTCCAGATAGAAAAATAGTACAGAAGAAATAATAATAGTAATAATCATCACAGCAACCTGAGAGACAGAGTTTAAAATAGCTCTTACTGCAACCAAGAATTGGAAAGGACAAAGCTATAGATTAAATATTGTGGCTAGGATTATATAGCAGGTTCAGCATTCTGCCTACCCTACACATTTTTTCTTTTATGAGTGAATAGGTGTCACCTGGTCATATGGGGTGGGGTGGGGGAATTAATGGTCTAAATCAGGCATCCCCAAACTTGGCCCTCCAGATGTTTTGGGACTACCCATCATCCCTAGCTAACAGGACCAGTGGTCAGGGATGATAGGAGTTGTAGTCTCAAAACATCTGGAGGGCTGAGTTTGGGGGTGTCTGGTCTAAATCCAACAGAGGCAAGCTTAAGCCCACTGAATTCTGTGACTTTACAGAGTGTTGGATATAGGCCTATGTTAGTGGGGACACTGCAAGTTGGTGTTGGCCCTCATCTCACAGGCAGATTTTTCAATTCCATACCCAACGCAGCCACAAAGAAAGCGGACACTGGTGAATCCCGGGCTGCCAACAATCAGAGCTGCACAACATGTGTGTGTGAACACATGTTCTATATATAATGTGACCTGGCTTCACAGACAATCACACTGGGTGAGGTGTGGACTGTACTCAAAGAGGTAAGCCACAACCCTTTAGAGAAAGACTATTCTCTCCCCCCCCCCAATATTTATGTGTAAATTAATGGCAAGGAAGGCCAACCCCCCCCCCCAAAAAAAAGACACTGTTGGGACTCTTAACTCCCATCAGCTCCACTTGGCATGGTCAATGGTCAGGGACGATGAAAGCTAGAGTTGTTCAGCAGCCTCTGTACTGCATATTTTGGGTCTATGGACCACAATAAAGTTATGGTCACACCTGAAGGCCTCATGTTGGCTACACCTGCAGTAAACTATTTATGGTTTGTAGTAAACCTACGGTCCTTCAGGTGATGTTCAGCCTTCAGCTCCCATCAGCCACAGCCAGCATGGGAAATGGGAGTTGGGAGTTCAAAAGGCAACTCTTGAGACACCCCGTTTGAAGCCTCTGAGATAAATGAAGATATAAAAGGGACCTCTGATATAAAGGGCACAGGGCTGTGAGAAGGAGGATGTGCACTGTGAGAAGGGGGCTGGACTAGATGGGTCCCTTTTGGCCCGTTCCAGGGGCCGCAGGGCTCTTCCCAGTTTCGCAAGATTTGTCAATGGAACCTGCATAGAGAGTGCATTCTACCTTAGAATGCTGGAGAGTAGGAGTGGGAGGAGGCTGTTGCTCTCACGTGCTGCTTGTGGGGGGTTCCCTTTGGGGCACCTAGTTGGCCACTGTTCTAATGTGAGAACAGGAGGCTGGGCTGGATCCTTTGGCCTGATCCAACAGCTCTTATGGGTAGGCCTCGCTTCCTGCGCTCTCCTTCTGGAGCCAGATCTCGAGGGCTGCAGCTCAGCTGCTCTCTGCACATGCTCGGGGGGGCATGGGGTGCCCACCCCGGAAAGTAAAACGGGTGGGAGTCCAGGGAAGTCAGAAATGCGCTTCATGGGGTGGGAGGAGACGCTGAGGCCTACCTTGCAGGGAGGAAGGGGCAGGGGAAACCCCACCCCCCGGCCAGGTAGACTCCCTCCCCTCCCTGCTCCTTATGACGTAACTGCCAACAACCCCCCTCCGCCTCCTTAATACGTCGCGATCCTCACCCCGCCACCCTGGGCCTCCCTTTCTAGGCCTGACTCGGCCGGAGACTCACCGCAGGCGCCATGGCTAAAGCAACGAGGGGGAAAGAGAGAAAAGGAAGGCGGCCGCGCGCATGCGCCTACTTCGGCGCCGTCCTCCCGCCCACTTCCGCCCTAGCGTCAGGCGGCGTGCGCTGGCACACTCGCCCCATAGGAGGGGCAGGAGGAAAAGGAAAAAAGACAGCGACGAGCGGGTGGTTGTGGGGAATCGCCTCCGGCGTCCCGTCCTCTTAACGGCTCTGTTCGCGGAGCATGCTGGGAGGTGTGGCGCAAAGAGAAGCATGATGGGGAGGGATTGAGCCCGCTTCCCATCCTTCTCCTCATCCTCTATTCCCGGAGGCTGATGGGAGTTGTAGTTCCAGGCGCTGCTCGGAGCTGCCTGAGGGGATTGAGACGAGGTTGAGGGGGGGAAGTCATAAAATTTGAATACCCTATGAAATGTATAAAGAGACTAACGAATTATTCCACTAATTCAAAGAAATAAGTAAATGAAATAAACTTTATTAGTCTCGTTATTAATTAAATAAAGTTTTCAAACAAGTAAAAAAGAATGTTCTGAATGTTAATGTAATAGAAAAAATAAAAAATGCTCCAAATAACATAAACAGAGCTGCCTCTCTGTTTCTTTATGAGAGCCGGTCATGCATATGCACTGATGTTCTCTGTAAAATAACAGATATATATCCTTCCCAAGGTATTCCTCCCACATTTAAACTGTTTACTGAAATAAATAAATAAATAAATAAATAAATAAATAAATAAATAAATAAATAAATAAATGGTTGTCTAGGCAGAACTCACTAGGAGAAAACAAGATCCAGTGACTTGAAATTGGGGCGGGGGGGATTTGCTTCTTGGAATTTACCTAACTTCCTGAAACAATCCACGAACTGAAACGCATCTTTCCTTGGAATTTAACACTTTTCCAAATTTTGCAATGTGCTTCTCCAGCTCCCCAAAATGTGTACAAAGATGCTTATATTAGGGGATCGTAGTAAGCATGCATTTAAAAACGCTTATATTGGTGGATTTTTTTGCAATAAAAAACGTGCGTATTCAGCAGCAATCGATACAAAAATTGTGTAGATGTCATGGACTGAAGACTGGAAAAAAGAAACATCTATTGTAAGCCTTTGCCAACATGGTGCCTTCCAGACGTTGCCGCTGATGGGAGCTGTAGTTCAGCATCTGGAGGGCACCTGCTTGGAGAAGGCTGATCTACCCATAACCAGTGACTGTGAATAGTGTCTACCTGTCTTACTCCTTTGAAATTGCCATTCAACTTGCTAATCCTTGTGGCCTCTGAAACACGGAGGGAGTTTGCTTTGTTTCCATCACATGGGCACTTGATCTGACCTTGAATGAACCTTGACAGCGGCGGCAAATGAGAGAGAAAAGATTTTGACGTGCTGGAGAAGGGAAGCAGACCGTCAGTCGATAGACATTTGCGCTTGCCTCTCAGTTATCCTGCCTTCCCAAGGGAGCTGGGGGAGCAGACAGGTTTTCTAGCACTTCCCAGGAAATGGGATACAAGAGCCAATGAACTTTTTGCCTCTTCGGATCTGGACACAGCGTCTACTCCAAAGTATCCATACTTACTGAGCTTCTGCAGAAGAATTTATGAAGTCTGTATTTGTTTTAACGCCATGGGTGCACACCTGAAATTTGCCTGCTGTCTTTCAGAAGGAGGACTTTTTTGCCATTGTCTCAGCAGAAATTCTTGTCCAGGAGGGCACGTTTTTTTCTGACGTTACTACAATTCTAAACAGGTGGTAATTTTTCTTATACCCTGGCCGGCTGAAAGCTACAGCGATTTTGAACTGAAGCAAGTGGGGAGGTGGAGGCAGCAAATCGATCACTGCAGAAGTGGGCAAAGTGGAGAAGACCGAAGGGAATCCGGAAAAGGTAAGACGTTTCTGCCCTCCACCCAAAAGAACAGCATGGCAGAGGTGAGATAATTTATAATTGTAATTATGACACCCACTCAACTGATGCAGGCCTAAATTCATAGGGCAGTCGCCAATGTTAGTCCTCCTCAGACTAACTTGTGTCCATTAATTTTGGTGCATGGCTAAATTCCTGGATGGAATTCTCCAAACTTAAAAAAATTCTAAATAGGAAGGACTCATACAGGCTCAATGGCTGATAGTATTTCCTTTAGATCTATTTATTCCTCAGTGTGAAGTTGCCATTCTGCCACGCAGTTGGGGAACAACTGACCTAGTAGGAAAGGAAGCGCTCTGGTATTTTCAATTTGCTTAATAGCATGCATCCAGAACATGATGAATCACTATTCATAAAGCCCTCAAGACTTTCCCAAAAAAACAGCTGCTTCAGAATGAAACAAAGGGATTAGCATCCACTCTTGAAATATTACCCTTTCGCTGTCCATTCGTCCTTCACTGGTCTTCGCGGCCCATTAATCCATATTAATTGCAAAGCTTAAGACAAAGCAGATCATGGTTGTGTTTTCCTTACATGGGTGGTAGCGGGGGGGGGATGAACACGTATGTACTGTAATGTGTGAAAACTGCACACAAGTGTCAATACTGCCTCTATTTATACATGGAAGCCACAGCACACCCTGGCTCCTCAAACATGTGTACTTGCAACTGGACAGAAACAAAAATTTCAAACATTGTTTGCACACTTTTGTTCTCTGTCCCTGTGGAGGAGAAAATATTGAGATGCATGAATATGACATCTTCAACCAGGCATGCTGGTATCAATTCCACTGTATTTCTGGGTTCTGCCAGCAGAGGTCACTGTAGAGCCAAATTGCAACCTAAAGATGAACTTTCCAAAGTACTGTACTGTATACCAAAGCCGCAAACACCTTTCAGTTTATTTTCTTCAGAAATTAAAATATGATTTCTGGTTCCTCAACCTTTGAAAGTTTTCGGCGATCAAAAATAGGAAAGCTGGAAGGACTTTGGATTCTGTTTGGTGCGGGATAGCAATGTGCGTAAATAGTTTTTTCTTTTAAATCACTCTTTGATTACTAGAGTGGAAATATGTCTCAATTGCTACCTCGTTTCCTCTAGCCAGAAGCAAGCAATAGAAAGTCACTGATTTTAGCCTTTACACACACTTGTGATCCTTATATATGTGTGCGTAACTTGCTATAAATACACACAGTCCCTACTGGTCTTAGAGAATACAATATTTTAATAGTTCAGTGTCAATAGACAGTGGTGTGCTGCAAGAGAACACACAATGTGCTGTGAGAAAAAAATGAAATCGTTAAAGGCACCTCTGAGCCCAAAGCACCCTAGCAGCACAGGATGCTACCTGCCGCATCTCTGCATGAGCCACTGCTCTGGGATTGCTTCTTTTGAACCTGGGTGAATACCCAAATCAATGATTCCGGCACAATCACTGAGGGTGGGCTCCTCTGAGGGCATGCAATTGTTAAACTCACGCACCCTAAAAGCAGAGGGGTTTATGAATGGGCATCCCATTCAGAAATAAAACTCACTTTGGCTATCGATTGCTCCAGCGGGTAAGACCTGGACCAATGGATTCAACTTACAAGAAAGGAGATCCCAAGTAAACATTAGGAAGGATTTTCTGCTGGTAATAGCTGTTTAACCGTGGGACAGACTACTTCAGAAGGCGGCGGACTCCCCTGCGCTGGAAATTTTAAAGCAGAGGTGTGTGGCCATCTGTCAAGGTTTCTTTAGCTGTGATTCCTGCATTGCAGGGGGTTAGACTAAATTCATTCAGATATTCGGGAGATTCTGTAATAACCTTGGCAGGCCAATGGTTAATTCGCAGAAGGGTTGTGTAGGCTTTGAGCTCACACAGAGCTCTTCGCCTTTCTGCTTCCACAGGACTTTTGCCTGTGCAATTCAAGAGGGCCGCTTCTTGTTCTGTGGCCAGTTACCCCTCTAGCATCTCCAGTAACTCCTCTCTCGCCACTACCCTTCCAGATGTCTGGTGGGATTTTCTCCCCCTTGGAGAACCTCTGCGACCTGGACAATGCCAACTGCCACCCGCTGGTGTGCTTCCTCTGCCACGAGCAGTACGAACACCCCTGCCTCCTTGACTGCTACCACAACTTCTGCGCCAGCTGCCTGCGGGGCCGCGCCATCGAGAGCCGCCTGACGTGTCCTCTTTGTGGGTAAGGAAGGACCATCTTGCTCCCCTACGATCCAGAGATGTTGGGGCGATGGCCTTTTAACCGATGGGTTATTGTACTTCTGCACTAGCCTGGTGGCCGTTTGGAGCCCTTTGTTTGCTGCAAGAAATGCATGTAGCAATTTGAGAAATGCATTAAATAAGTAAAGGTTGGTGTGCTGTGAGCCCAAAGGTTCTATCCACAGGGGAGGCTGCCCACTGCATCTCTGCATGATTCCTTGCTCTGACCTTGCCTCCTTCCAACCAGTTTCCATCCGGATACTACAGAAATCCATCCAAGCAGCAGGATATGGGCATCTTTGGGAGGGACATGCAAGATGGGCACAGACTGCAGGTTTTGTAAAGCCCCTGGGAACTCTGGAGCACCCCCCCCCATTTGTGTGTCTGCCTCCTCCTCACTCCTGTCATCATCAGCTGCTCTCCTCCTCCTTGCTTGCCAAGGAGAGACCTAGTGAGCAAGCCGGCTGTTGCACCTCTGCTCTGTGTTGTCTGTATTTTAGAAACCTGCTGCTAATTCTCTCGTTTTATGCTGTTGTGAAAATCTGCTTTATTACACATTTCTTATTATTGCAATTGCATTTCTACAATTCCCTGGGTGTTTATGTTGCATAGGTATTATGTTATGTAGTGACATTGGTACTGTCATGCTGAATGCTCACTGGGACTGATAGGGCAGAAAGCAAGGAGTCCAACAGTAGGTGGCGCAATAGCCAAAGACAGGAAGAAGTTGAGCCAGCTCATTGCACCTTTTGTCCCTATCCTCCTCTTTGTTGAGTTCTACAAGGGCGAAACCGCGACACATGCAAACTGCCATTATTATGCTAGAACTTTAGGGTTTTGTAACCCTGGGGCAACAAATCACCTTTTAAAAAAGCATCAAACTTCATTGTGGTTTGGAAAGCAACAGGAGATGCACTGAAAAGTGTGGGATGAACAAATGATCTGGGGGGTGGGGGAATGTACGAATACGCCACAAGCAAATGCATGCCGGACAAATGTTCCCCGTGTCATCTCCCGGCAAATAAATCAGAACGGGTGTTCAATAAATGCCATCTAACCTCCATGCCAACTCTGCACAAGCAAACCAGAACATGGGCTGAATAAACGTATCTTGTGGAGGGGCCCTAGTAAATCTCTCGCTAGTGTGAGCCAGGAATAGAGTTTGGGAATTAGCGGAAGAGGAATGAGGCATCGACTTCCTAAAAAGGGAAGCCGTGACCACGCCAATGCCTGGCCTTTGTCTCCAGTTGTAAGACACCCATATCAGATTTGACCGTAGCTGCCAAAGGAATCCGAGGCTTTGTGATTAACCCGCCAGGGACAGAAACTGGGAAATAGGAGGGGGTTATTAGAGTCCCCTTCAACATTAGGAAGAGCCCCGTTTCCCCACCTTTGGGATGAGCAGTGTCAGTTTGTCTGTTTCCCCCTCCCACTGGAAACCAGGGTGCAAATCTGCACCTCTCTCGCCTCTGAAACATGAAGCCTCCCACCACACAATGAGCTTCAGGTGCGAACAGCTGCTGAGCTGAATGTCTCCCCTTTTAGCTCCAGTGGAATGCAATTCGGCAGCAGGAAGGAGAGAGGGAGAGAGAGAGAGCGCCTTGGCCAAATCAGGCAAAGGCGAGCAACAGGTGGGGGAGAGAAATGCAACCCACCCATCATCTTTTTGTAAAACACTCCGACGGGTTTTTGAAACAATCAAGCCATATATACATGTTATGAAATAAATAAAAATAAAATCTGCTACCTGAAATGTTTTTTTTAATTAGTTAAAGCTTATTCATTTACACACCTGGTTTTCCTGTCCATAAGGAAATTGATCTTGTACCTGTTTTCTGAGATGCAACTTTCATTGTGTTCCATGGGGATTATTTCCACCCACTTAGCTCTGAGGGCTTATCCGAAGGTCCCTTCTTCTCGTGCATTTGTGACGAGTTACTCTCAGGATGCATTTGAAGCAGTCCTACGTGATCAGTACCTGCACCGTCTTTGGGACAGTCACACTGCTTCATTTCCAACCGGTGCATAACCAATAATTTCCTGCTAAAGCCCTATAATGTTAAATACAACAAATATTCTGGGGTTTTGCTTATTTGGGTGGCAGTAATGCGGTAGCACTGGGAAGCATCGCAGAGCAGAATAAATCCACCACAAATGCAGCAATATTCTGTCATTAACTTTTTAGCTGTGATTCCTGCATTGCGGTGAGTTGGTATTCCTTGGAATCCCTTCCAACTATACAGTTCTGTGATTCTGTGGAAAGTGCCCAGTACAATAAAGCACCATATCTCAACATCCTTGCATGAGTCTTCCTATATTACTTTGACATCGTCTTTCCCAGGGCTTCCTCTTTCTCCCTGTGTCTTCCTTCTGCAGCCACCAGTCCATTGTCAAGGGGAATGGCCTCCCTCCAGAAGACCGACTCCTGAAGTTCCTGGTGGACAGCTCTGGGGATTGTGAGGAAGAAGTCCAGTGTGCAAATTGTGACATGCAGAGTACAAAGCAGGTAAGCAGAGGGCAGCAAAGAAGGCTTTTTGAAGTTCAAAACCAGTGTGTGGGATTCAGCCAGAACTAGGAGTGTTCAAATCTGCCCGTTTCATTTGCTTTCCATTTCTAGTTTTGTCCAGTCTTTGTTTAGTCCTCCACATTTCCATATCAGTGTGCAATTTTTTTAAAAAAGGAAAAAATCCTGAAAATTCATCAGTTTTTTAGTGTGCATTTCTTCTAATGCTACACCTGCCTGTAAGCAATTCTGCATACAGTACTATACACATTTTTTGCAAACCCAGTCTCCCAAATATAATGCATTTTTTCCTGTTAACCTCACTTAATATATGCATTTTTAACATACTCCTCAACTGTCCTACTAAGCAGGACATCCCTGGAATTACAGAAGCCATCCTGGCTTCTGACTGGATCCTGGGATGCCCCATTTTGGCTTCCATGAGAGCGTGGCCCCAAAAGACACACACCCTGATTTTCCTCTGTGGCATCTTGGAGGGTATGTTTTAATGCGCACTTTCCCCTAGTCCAGGTATTTCTGTACTCACTTCTTGGCTGGACAACTGCATTGCAAAATTCAGAGAAGTTGGAATTTCAAAGGAGATATCTTGTTTTGGTCCAAAAGTTAGTTAGGCTCAAATGGAATTTCTCCAGCCCTTTCACGAAAAGCAGTCAAAAACTGTCAAACAGCTGTTTTAAAAATTGCTTCTGCATCTAAGACTGTGGGGCTCATCCTGGGGCACCCACTGTTGCCACTGAATAAAATGTACTGCCAGTGTGTGGTGGGGGTCCAGGCATGCCAACCAGAGCTTTGCCCTCTAACCCCCCCCACTCCCTCCAGGACTTGGACGCCATGTATTTTTGCAATACCTGCCACCAGCCTCTCTGCTCCAAGTGCCGCGAGGAGACCCACAAAGCCAGAATGTTCTCCCGCCATGAGATCGTCTCACTGACCAAGCGTATCAAAGACATCCACAAGAAATGCTGTAAGTATCTTTCCCATATGGGCGGCTGTGCCTTCCTTAACTCTCTGTAAACCAAACCTTAGGAGAAACGATTGAGGAAGTTGGGTTTGCTTAGCCAAGAGAAGAGAAGACTGAGAGGGGATAGGGTAGTTTTCCCCCCCTCCAAATATCTAAGGTCCATTACATGATGGAAGATGGAGCAAGCTTGTTTTCTGCTGCTGCTTCAGAGGGGAAGGACCTGAACAAATTGATTCAAATTACAGGGAAGGCGATTCTGAATAAACATTAAGAACTTTTCTATAGAGCTGTTTGATAGTAGAATGGGCTCCCTCAGGAGGTGGAGGACTCTTCTTCATTGGAGGTTTTTTTCTTTTTTGTCTAATTTCTTTTCTTTTTTTTATTTCAAGCTTAAAAGTGACACCTGTGTCTCTTACAGCACTTCACGAGGAACTCTACATCATGTTCTCAACAGAGAAAAAGTCCATGCTCTGCATCAACTGCTTTCGGGACATGCCCGTGTGAGTTGCTGTTATTTCATATCTACATCACGAGCTATCAATGGGCATGGAAGAGAGGTCCCTGCTCTGAGGTGGAGCTTAGCATCTAGAGGGGTTCTCCAGATATTTTGAACTGCAATTCCCATCAGGCTAAGCCAGGCTGCCAAAGTTTGGTCTAAAGACCGATAGCAGGGAGAGAACAGAGAAAGGACAAAACAGTAAATGACAAAATATGCTCTTATGCAGATTTAAATTTCAGTGCATCTGGGGAGAAGTTGAAGACTTCATAGACCGGGGCTGGGGGGGGGGGTTGAAGAAGAGAAAAGAGGGAAATGGCACCACATCCAGGATCTAGGAGGGCATTCCAGGCATCAGAGGATGCAAAACAGTGCAATAGCTTGAGAGCATGGGAAATCCAGGAAATACATTCGTTTTACGAAAAATTCGTCTAGCGAATCACGGTTTCCCATAGGAATGCATTGAAATTCAATTAATGCGTTCCTATGGGCAAAAAAAATTCAAAAGAAATTCAATGCATTCCTATGGAATTCGCTAGACGAATTTTTCGTTATAAGAAAAGACCCGTGGAACGAATTAAATTCGTCTAGCAAGGCACCACTACCTTCTTAAGGCTGCCTCCAGACTTTTGTTGCTACTTTCTGGGGTGTATGGTTCATTCACATACTGTACTTGCAAATTCTGGCTGCTCAGGTACAGTTGATTAGGAGCACTTGTGTAAGCAACCCACTTCCCCAAGAGACTGTGATTTTTTTCCAGTAAGCAATAGGAAAATGGGAAGGGTGGGATAAGAACTTCCTTTGATACAAGATCATGGAACCTCCCTGCAAACATATCAGGATGAATGCACAATTAACAGGTCATCTGCAACCACGCTTAATGTTGTTGGGTTGGGCAAAGTAAAAAAAAGGGGGGGGGAGTATTTCAGAAAAAAACCAACTCAGATAATGGAATTGATAAATGAATATTATGAATTTTTTTATAAAAAAAATCCAAAGATGGGAGCTTAAGAGTTGCCCACTGCACCCTGATGGGTTTGACACACACATCTGCAAAGGATGCATTGCAAAGGATGACACACACATCTGCAAAGGATGCACATTTATATAACGTGCATAATGAGCCAGTGGAACTCCTTGCCACAGGATACCCTCTTTTTCAAAGAAAGAAAGCGGTCATGTTGTGGATGACAAAGACTTAATATTCCTTGATATCAGAAAAATTCCTCCAGTAGCACCTTAAAGACCAACTAAGTTTTTATTTTGGTATGAGCTTTCGTGTGCATGCACACTTCTTCAGAAGCTTCCTTATATAGCAAGTCAGAATTTTGGTCCATTTAGCTCAGTGTTGTCGACTGGTTGACTGGTAGCAGGTGTCCAAGAATACAGACTGGGGATATATCCAGACCTGCCTGGAGCTGGGGATTGAACCCGGGGCTTTCTGCATGCAAAATAAGATACTGTACTCCACGGCTGACCAATAGCGCTTCCACTCTGATACCTCCTCCTCTGGTCTTTCCTCCTCCAGGGAGAGTCGAGCGCACTGCATTGATATTGAGACTGCGTATATGCAGGGCTGTGAGAAGCTAGACCAGGCTGTGATGGTGGGTATAAAAATTCAGGAGGTTTCACTGGGGGGGCAGGGCTGTGGCCGGGAGACGCTTTATCTTGACACAACCTAGGCAGAAACATCTGGTCAAAGCTATTCCTAGATCATGTTGGAGCAGGCCCAACCTCCCTGATTTTTGAGCCAATTGGCGATGACAACCTTCACCTGATGATTTAGATTACAACTCCCATCAACCCCACTGTGCTGGCTGGGACTGATGGGAATCGTGGTCCATCGCTTCTGGAAGGCACTACATTGGGCTGTGGCTTTGGGAACGGATACAGTTGTGTGAATGGTTTTCCTGGCCAGGACACTTAAGGCATCTGTTTTGTGAATGGGCTCCAGGATGAGATTTGGGTGAAGGAGCTCTGAATAACAGAATGTACATCTAGGAACCTTTGATATAAATTGTTTGGGGGGGGAAAGGGGGGTAGAATCAGCCTTTGCCAAACCGATGCCCCCAGATGTTTTGGACTACAACTCCCACCCTCTGTGCTAGCTTGGGTCAACGGCGGCTGGTACGACCCAAACCAATGGATTCAATTGACAAGACATTCTGACAGGAAGAGCCATTTGACCATCAGAAGGTGGTGGACTCTCCTTCATTAGAGATATTTAAGCAGAGGTTGAGCGGCTATTGTCAGGGATTCTTGAGCTGTGATTCCTGCATTGTAGGGGGTTGGACTAGATGATCCTTGAAGTCTTTTCCGATGCTGAAATTCTATGATTCTTACCCTTTCCATGGGGTCTGCTCTCTCCTGTTTATAACGCCTGCGGTTTTCAACACTCGCCTTTTCTGTCCTGCGACTCAGGCTGTGAAAGAGCTCCAGACATCCACCAGGGAGGCAATAGTGCTCCTCAAAGCCATGATCGAGGAGGTCCGCAACAGTGCGGACGAGGAGGAGACCTCTATCAACTCGCTCTTCAGCAGCATGCAGGTGAATTGCGGCAGGGAAGGGTCGCTTGCAGCCTTGGTGCTTGAGTCTGCCTGCAGGGGGCGCTCTCTGAGGCAGCAACCTATCCCCTGGAAGCCCAGTTGTGGTGGGGTGGGGGGAGGCTGCCTAGGAGGAACAGTCCATCTCTCTCTCTCTCTCTCTCTCTCTCTCTCTCTCTCTCTCTCTCTCTCTCTCTCTTCCGCAGGAGAAATTGGCAGAGCGGAAGAAGATGCTTCTGAAAGTCGTTCAGAGGTAAAAGTGTCCCCGTGCTCCTTGCTACACGTCCTGTCTGATTTTTCCCCCCGTTGGCAAAAAATATGCAGGCGTGTCTCGGGGCTTATCCAAACAAAACTTTAGTGTAATGACAACCCACAAAGACCTTGCTCATGTGTTGTGAAGGATTTCTTCAGGACAGATAAAAAGAAAGGACTTCTTCATGCAGCACATAGCTAAACTTTGGAACTCCCTCCCACAGGAGGTTGACCTATATGAGAACAGGATGCTAGACTTGACTGTGGTCTAAACCACAGAACCCTGTGGCTTGCTGATCAGAAGGTCGGCGGTTCAAATCCCTACGACGGGGTGAGCTCCTGTTGTTTGGTCCCTGCTCCTGCCCACCTAGCAGTCCGAAAGCACATCAAAGTGCAAGTAGATAAATAGGTACCACTACAGCAGGAAGGTAAACGGCATTTCTGTGCGCTGCTCTGGTTCGCCAGAAGCGGCTTGGTCATGCTGGCCACATGACCCGGAAGCTGTCTGCGGACAAACGCCGGCTCCCTCAGCCTATAGAGCGAGATGAGCACTGCAACCCCAGAGCTGTCCACGACTGGTACCTTTACCTTTTGTCACAGCAGAACCTCCATGCCCAGGGACAGTCTACCTCTGAATACCAGATAATAAGGAGCAACAACTGGAGTTCTCTGGTCCTGCTTGCAGGCTTCCAATAATTGGCCACTGCGAGAAGAGGATGCTGGATTAGATGGGCCATTGGCCTGATCCAGCAAGCTTACCTTACGTTCTTCTGAAGAGATTTCCTGGAAAGTGCTGCCACCCCCCTAGTCTCTAACCTTGTTTTTATGGGCAAGTATTAAGAGGAATTGAAGTTTCTCTGCCTGCCTCAGGTGCATTTTAAATATCATCGGCTAGCACATTTCAGGTTCATTCCCACCTCTCTAACTGTGGAACACTCTCATTTTGTGCATAAGCAGCCTTATAATAGGATTATTATTATTATTATTATTATTATTATTATTATTATTATTATTATTATTATTTTGTCATTTCCAGCCAGTATGAAGAAAAGGAAAAAGCCTTCAAGGAGCAGCTGGCACACCTGGCATCTTTGCTGCCCACCCTACAGGTAAATCACCTGAGTCGGGAGGGTGGCCATTCCTCCCCCCCCCCCTCAAAAAATAAGGAAGGCTCTCTGCACCTTAACAGTAATGTGGCAGGCAAGAATACAACAGGCACAGTCACCATATCTCAGCCCTGCTTACCTCACAGGGTGCTTGTGAGGATGAAACGGTGGGGGCTTCCTTGAGCTCGAGGTGGGGAGGGTGCAAATTTAAGTAAACAAAGAAAAATACACCCAATCTGAATGGCAGAGGAGAAGACGAGAATCCCACTTTCTATATTTGCATTGCATTGTTTAAATTTAGAGTGCACCCTAAGCTTCAAGGTCAGGTAAGGTACCTTCAACCTCGTTTCCTAAAATTATGTAAGTCAAGTTTTGCCAGAGTTTGGGGGTACTTAGAAGTCTCACGAGATAAAACGTAGAATTGTGGTCTTTGTTGGACTGACTCCGAAATTGAGTGAGGTTTAGGTCTTTATGGAGGACGAGCAGTCTAAGGTGAGAGAGCCCTGTCTCCCCACCCCAGAGGGGAGGAGGCATATATAGCCTATTCAGTGGTGAGAGAAATGCCCTTGGCACATGCTCAGAGGCCCCCTCAGTGCCTCTGCTCCAAGTACTCATAGTCTGCTCAGATGTCATGTTTCTTTTCCTCTCCTCTTCAGGTCCACCTGGTGACGTGCTCTGCATTCCTCAGCTCTGCAAACAAGGCTGAATTCCTTGATTTGGGCTATGTAAGTCAGCACCCCAAATTCAAATACCACACCCTTATCACAGCTGCTTCTGTGGGTACTCAGATGAGGCGCAAAGCCCTTCTTGTGAGTTTCCAGGGCAAGAAAAGCACTCTGCAGCTGCTCAGAAGCACCTGATGGTTATGAATCTTTGTACTTCCATCAAGAAAAAGAGGATAGGGCCCTGCCCCAAGGAGTTTACAAACTAAACTTTGACACTGGGAAGACAAGGAAGGAAATGGCAGCTTGGGGATCAGGGGAGAAAGTAGCTGTCAAGTTTTCCCTTTTCTCGCGAGGAAGCCTGTTCAGCATAAGGGAATTTCCCTTTTTAAAAAAGGGAGAATGTGACAGCTATGGGGGAGAATAAGGTGCATTTAATTCAGCTATGTAGACATAGCAACAGCAGAGTTTGGGGGCTCAGGGGTTATGCCAAGGACTCTGGTGATTTGAGAGGGGTTACAAAGAACGAAATAATTAAGGAGATCATAGAATTGCAGAGTTGGAAGGGGTCCCAAGTGTCATCTAGTCCAACCTCCTTCAATGCAAGAATCACAGTGAAAGAATCCCTGACAGATGGCCAGGTGGTTCTTGTTCTTGACCAGGAACAGCCACAGGGTGAGGGCTGCTTTGTCAACGAAGGGCAGCATTTCATAGAACTGACCAAATAATCCACAATTCTGGTTTCAGCAACTGATGGAGAGGCTGCAAAAAATCGTCAAGCTGCCCCATCGACTGAGGCCCTCCCAGACGAGCAAGGTAGAAGTTTCTGCTCTTCCTTGCTGAGCCAACCTAGCAACTCCAGGCACCCAGAGACCATTTGAGCAAATGTTCACCCACCTTTCCCTCTGGGGTCATGCCTGTTTCATCTATCAGTTCTTCATGAGAAGATCATCCGGCAAGCCAGATATCGCCTGCACCATGAGGTCTAGCAACATGCCTGTAAAGCCAAATTTGGGTGTTTAACTCCAGGTTCTGTACCTGAGGCGTCCCAGAGTTTTGCGGGAGATAAAGATGAGGCTGCCTACACACCATAGGTGTGTCTTCACAGACAAGACCCTCTCCTGGATTGCACCCCCTTTCCACAAGCCTCTGAGGGCAAAATAACTATCAAAAGGGCCCCTCTGCCAAATGCAGACTATAGAAGGATTGCAAGGAAGGATATTTGAGATCAGAGATATTTCTGAGTCATTTAGCTTTAAATACCAACGTGAGCACCTTGAATTGGGCCTGGCAACCAACCACCAAGCAGTGCAGTTGTTTTTTAAACGGGGGTTATATTGAGATCCAAACAGAACCTCGGCCAGTAATACGACCACTGTCATTTTGGACCACTTGAAGTTTCCGAGTCGCCTTCAAGGGCAGCCCCAAGTAGAGTCTATTGCAGTAATCCAATCTGGAAGTTGCCAGAGCATGGACTATGGTGGCCTCGTGTTTACCATGAGACGTAGTCCTGTCCAGAGAGTCCTCGTATATCCCTACGTGCAGGAGAAGGGCTTGCAACTCTGGGTGCTTTCAGAGTGACAACTTGTCTTAATTGGTTTCCCTTCCAGATCAACACGGAATACAGAGCTGAGTTTGCCCACTGCCTGGAGCCCTTGCTGCTTCTAGCGCCCCGTCGCTCCGTAGTGGTGAATGGAGCGGGCATCGGACCTGGGATGAGCAACAGTAACATGTAAGCTGCTCCCGAGTCCTGCTTCATCTGTGGCAACCTTCCCCCAGATGTTTTGGACTACGAGTCCCATCATCCACTGCCAACAAACACAGGCAATGGCTGATGGGAGTTGTAGTCCAAAACTCCTGGAGGACACCACGTTGGGGAAGGGGGGGGATCTGTGAGGAGGGAAACGCAGTAAAGTATTTTTAAACAAAGGTGGGTTGGTTGGAGACATTTTGAAGCCCAAACTTCTCTTGCCTGCCTTTGAGCTGGGCACCAGATGCCCTTGGAGACAAAAACAGCTGTCCTGATTAGCGAGCAGACCAGATGGGCTGGCAGTGCCAGTTCCAGGAAGCCAAGCTGGCTGGTTGGGGGGGGGGTGTTGTTGCGTCAGAGAATCCCAGTGCAGCTGGCACCCGATCGAACATAGGAAAACGAAGAACACCGTTTCTGTTTCTTTGAGATGTGGAGCAAGGAAGCTAGCCTGAGCAATTGTAGCAAAGAGGCTCCAGGGATGGGGCAAAAATTTGATTCTGTTTGCATTTAGATGCGAATTTACCTACTGACTTTTCGCTTTGTGAAATGATATATGAAAGAGGCCAACCTTCAAAATTTGCCCTCCTTTGAATTTTGCCATTCTCCAGCAGGCATTAAAAGTATGCATTAAAATGCACATATTTGTAAAAATAACATGCGAAAATGCATTATATTAGGGGAAACTGCTCTGCAAACATTGCAGAGAAGCATGCGCATATAAGGAGAAATTTGCACCAAAGTGCTGTTGATTTTTTTTTGAGGACTTTTTTTTTTTTAAGTAAACTGATGTGGAAATGTAGAAAACCAAAAGATTGGAAAGATGAAAAACTAAGAGAAACTGAAACGGATGTATTTGCCCATCTAGTGAATACTTGCTTGAAAATAATCCTTTCTGTTCTGGCAAATGATTTCCTTTGCTTGCCTTACACACACATTGCATCTCCAAATGTTGCTGAATGTTGGAGTAGCTTTTCTGCAACCAGCTGCACCGAAAAATCAAACATTTTGGTAAGAATATTCTTAGGCGGAGGGTGGGTGGGGATAAGCTAATACATTTATTGTGGCTTTCACTGAAGAGAGTCCATAAGCATGTTAGCTTCACTGCAGCCTTGTTTCTGCTGCAAGAGACTTAAACAGTTACACCTGTGTCAGCTTAAGAAAAGAAAGAAAACTTTTTGGTCAGTTAACATAAGTGAAGACAAATAAGTGGCCTCCATCCTGGCGTGTTCATGCATCTGGAGTCCTGATCCTTGCTGTGCAAACAAGTATTTGAGGGCTGCTTGTTGGGACCCAGGTAGCGCTGTGGTTAAACCACTGAGCCTAGGGCTTGCTGATCAGAAGGTCGGTGGTTCGAATCCCTGTGACGGGGTGAGCTCCCGTTGCTTGGTCCCAGCTCCTGCCAACCTAGCAGTTTGAAAGCACGTCAAAATGCTAGTAGATAAATAGGAACCGCTACAGCGGGAAGGTAAACGGCGTTTCCATGTGCTGCTCTGGTTCGCCAGAAGCAGCTTTGTCATGCTGGCCACATGACCTGGAAGCTATATGCCGGCTCCCTCGGCCAATAATGTGAGATGAGCGTGCAAACCCAGAGTCGGTCACGACTGGACATAATGGTCAGGGGTCTCTTTACCTTTACCTAGTTGAGAAGGGGGAAAATGGGAGACTGGTGTGACAGCCACAGCCATTTGTTTGCACCATACCGCAGCCTCCATGCAGGAACAGTCTACCTGAGTGATAAGAACTTTGGAAACCCAGCTGGAGGCAGTGATGGCCACCAACTTGTGTACCTTTACAAGAGGATTTGGCAAAATGGCCAGGTTGGCTCTGCCCTGAACAAAAGTAGCAGGAAGCCCCAGGAGGGGAGAGCACTGCTCTTGTGTTCGGATCCTGCTTGCTGGTTTCCCATAGGCATCTGATTGGCCACTGTGAGAACAGGATGCTGGACTAGATGGGCCATGGGCCTCATCCAGCAGGGCTTTTTTTTAAGTTCTTATCTGCAACATACCCAACCACTGATTCCAGAATGGGGTAAGTGGGGTCAGCTGAGGAGCCTCCCCCAGGTATCAAAACATCCTATTACAACTACAGTACTTGGGTGTGGAATGGCCAAGACCCCCAGAAAATAGCAACACCCCGATGCGTCTTGCTTTTGGTGCTCAGCTAGCGCGCCTGTTGCCGTAGTCTGCCTGATCACCTTCATGCCCTGACCTACTTGAGAAGCAGATGGCAAACCCAGTGGATCCTTGCGCACACACCCCAGCCTGCCTGGCTAGCAGTTTGCCTGTCCCTATTTTTATCAGAATTTCAAAGAACTCTGCAAAGCACATTTCCCTGGCACTGGATATATTTAGGACCATTGACATCACAGGCCCCTCTGTTCTGGTGCAGCTGATTGCTGTGCAGGCAGGGACGGCCCTCTCCCAAAGCACTGGGGGCAAAGTGATGGGTTGGGCCGGGGGTCTTCAGGATCCCCTTTCCCTCCAAAGGGAAACTGAGGCTGAGAGCATTGGACTGGGAGTGCCAAGTGCCCGGCTGAGGCAAAAGGCCGAGCGGAATCTGCAGGGAGTCCCCATCTGCCGGTCTGGATGAACCTTCTGATCTGTAAGTGGTGATCTGAGCATCTGTCTTGGCTGTAGGATGAGTCAGTGGGAAGGACTCTCAGGCTGCAGCCGGGCTCTTTTTAATTTGGTCGTGGGTGGAGGGTCTGTTACATCACAATTAATTGGCAGATAATCCTTTACTGGTGTAGATGGACCAGTCTTTGACTTGTGATGCTTCCAGGTGTGTGTGTGTGTGTGTGTGTGTGTGTGTGTGTGTGTGTGTGTCAAGTATGTGTGTGATGATTAATTTCATTTATAGATTGCTCTGTGTGTAGCGTATCAAAGCCGATAAAAACATACACGAAATACACTGCATATTTAAAAACAGCTTTAAAATCACTGCATGTCTTAAGGAAAAAAAGGTCAGCACAGTAACATATATAGAAACAATTTCAAATCCAATACTGCGATATTGCAAAGGGGCTGCTGAGATACCACAAAGGGTGTTGCTTCTATTATGGGATGCATGCACACTTTCCCAAGTGTCAAAACACTGTTGGCATCAAAAAACCAGTTTGACTCTACCCATTTAACCCAGATTTACATTTTCTTGGAAAAATTACTGTTTGCCAGTGACCCGCTTGTGGTATCTGCCTGGCTGGTTTGCTATATGAAACCCCGGCCTGGAACCAGCCTTGCTCATCGGCAAGAGCTTCCTTTTGTTTTTAACTCCCATCAGATTTTCCTTGGAAAAAAATAACTCTGGATTAACTGGTGGTGGTGGTGGGATTTGGGCTGGGATTTTGACGATGACGTCGTGTGGCTACTGCCCAAAACTGACATGTGTGCACACCATCCATCCCACAAGAGGCGACATAATCAAAGCTTATAAAATAATGCGTGGCCTGGAGGAAGTGAATGGAGGAAAGTTTCCCTCCCTCTCTTATAACCCTAGGAACTTGTGGACACCCCAATTAAGCTGAATGTTCTGAATGTTAGAAGATGCAGGACAGATAAAAGAAAGTCCTAATTCACAGCGCAGAGCTGTGATGGCCACCAACTTGGATGGCTGTAAGAGAGGATTAGACAAATTCATGGAGCAGAGAGGGCTACCGATAGCTACTAGCCATGATGGCTATGCTCTGCCTCCATGGTCAGAGGCAGCGATGCTTCTGAATACCTGTTGCTGGAAGCCACAAGATCTGAAAGTGCTCTTGTGCTTGGGTCCTGCTTGCTGGTTTCTTACAAGCATCTGGTTGGCCGCTATGAGAACAGGATGCTGGACCAGATGGGCCATCGGCCTGGTCCAAAAGGGCTCTTCTTATGGCCTTACAACACACACCTGCTGCAGAAGCAGCCTTGGCACATCTCCAAACACACTTTGTTCCCCCTTAAGCAACACACCTGATCATGGATGCGGAGTTCCAAAGCCGACCTTCTGGAGCCTCTTGCTTAGGGACTCCTCCTCTCTTCATCTGGCTCCCTCTTCTTCCTCCAGGATGTCCGGAGGTCCCTGCTCCAAGACCCTCCTTGTGTCTGGCTGCCCCTCTACCTGTGAAAAGATGTCCCTGGCAGGCTCCCTGGTCCGGAAGCCCACCATGCACCGGTACATAAGCACCAAGGTGCTCCTGGCTGAAGGCGGAGAGACACCCTTCACCGAGCATTGCCGCAACTACGAGAACATGTATCGGGTAAGGATGGCAGGGCAAGGGAGAGGCTGCTCTCGCTCTGTCCCTGGTGGTGGTCCTGGGCATCCATGGGAGCAAGCAGGCACCGCTACTGCGGATGCTGCTCAGCCTTGCAACAGAGCAGGCCAAGATGAACCGGCAGACCCAGCCAATGAATGCAAAATAAGAAGACAGGAGCATTATAGCCTGACCACTGTAGTCATGCTTTGGTGACCTTGAGGCGGGATTACTGCAATGTGCTCTATGTGGGGCTGCCTTTGGGTCTGGTTAAGGAAGCTCCCAGCTGCTGCAGATACAGGGATACAGGAGAGGATATATTCTTTGATTTTATCCTTTCCAACTTGTGCTAACAAGTTCTACAATTTAGCAGAGTAACATTCCCCTTTTTAAACTTGCACAGCGATTGCAGTTGCTGAGGCTCGCTAAAGCCTCTAAAATACATTTTCCTTTTGGTAATTCCCCATTTAGTCCCTCATAAAAAGATAGACATGATACAGTCTTCTATAAAAGTATAAAAAGAGTTTACTCATTCACATTCTGTTCACAAATGGATCCCAGAAGTTACAAAAGTAATATACAACTGGAAACTATCCCGTAAGGAGACAGCCCCTTTGTCCTTTCTTGGCTGGAAGCAGATGTTGCTTCTTCGATGAATGTGGTCAGAGAGATAGATGGCTGACCGGTCCTGCTCTTTTGATACCTGGGCAGGTGAGGTCACGCCCAACTCTAGGAAGTCTATCCCAGCCTAGGAGAAACAGGAAGTTCTGACTGGCTGGTCCAGACATCCCCTTTTATGTCCACTCCAGGGATGTTGTACTTGACTGCTCTTCTGTTTCACATGCCACAGCTTCTGGCTGAGAACATAGGGCACCAGCCTTGCCTGCCCATCTACTACTGAGCCAGGTTCAAAGTCCTTGTGTTAATTAACAAAGCCCTGAACAACTTAGGTCCAGGGTGCTTCAGGAAATGCCTGAACCCTTATATCCCCAGCTTAATCATGGAGATCATCTGCAAGAGTATTGTTGGTTATTCCTCAAGTTGGCGAGGCTCCTTTGACCATAACAAGGAACTGAGCCTTTAGAGCCATCAACCCCATCCTGTGGAACATTTTGCCACTAGATTCAGAAGCCAACCTTCTGTGCCAACTTTTAAATGCCTGTGGGAAATGTTTCTGTTCTGCCAAGCCTATGCAGGCACTTAAGAATGCATTCTTCCGCAATTATTAATTAAATCTGTATACTGCTCTTCACTGGTATTAATGAAAATGAACATTAAAGCATTAAAAAGCTAAGAACAAATATCAATTGCTGGTTTGTATTTAGCTTTCTATGCTTTTAATGTTTGCTTTCAGATTCAGTATTGCTGCAAACAACTCATATATGTTTTTCTGATATAAAAAAAGGTAAAGGTAAAGGATCCCTGACAGTTAAGTCCAGTCGCGAACAACTCTGGCGTTGCAGGGCTCATCTTCCTTTACTGTCCGAGGGAGCCGACGTTTGTCTGCAGACGGTTTTTCCGGGTCATGTGGCCAGCATGACTAAGCCACGTCTGGTGAAACCAGAGCAGTGCACGGAAACGCCGTTTACCTCCCCGCTGTAGCGGTACCTATTTATCTACTTGCACTTTGACGTGCTTTCAAACTGCTAGGGACCGAACAACGGGAGCTCACCCTGTCGTGGGGATTCGAACCGCTGACCTTCTGATTGGCAAGCCCAAGAGGCTCAGTGGTTTAGACCACACAGCGCCACCTGCATCCCTTTTCTGATATAGTGGTATAGAAATATTTTTTACAAATAAAAATAATAATAATAAATAGTAAGTCATCAATCCCCCGTAGTTCGGCAAAAAGGAAGTTTTCAGCATTCAATTGCTGATCCTTCCGCCTCGTCAACTGGAGCCTTTCAAACTCGCTTCCTTTTCCCCCCGTGTTGCTGCAGGCCCTTCAAATAGAGATTCAGAACTTGAAGGATCAGGTGCAGGAGCTGCACCGCGACCTCACCAAGCACCATTCCCTCATCAAGACGGAGATAATGAGTGAGATCCTGCAGAAGTCGCTGCAGGTGGACGTGCAGATTGCATCAGAGTATTCCTCTGTGGAGATGATGCGGAGCGTGTTTGAAGAGGTACACTGACTTTTTCGGGCTGCAGAGTCCTGCAGCAACTAGGCAATCACAGTACACACACATGCACAAAATCCCCCGGCTTGAGGAGCATGTGCTGATAACTCCGACTTTGTGTTTTGCAGACCTGGGAAGAAACCTATCAGCGAGTGGCAAACGAGCAAGAGATTTATGAAGGTGAGCACAATATGAACTTCTTTGAAGCCACCCAACCCACCCCCATCAGTGGTAGCTGGTAAACTTTTTGACTTGGTAGGGCTGCAGTATTTAACCCTGCTGTTTCAGCACAGCAGGACTTGTACATAGGAAGGTGTGCCATTGTACACATGCAGAGTGGTCCTCTCTGAAATACAAACCATTGATTATTCTCTGTACATCTATGAACAGGAAAATCACTTCCATGTAAGAAGGCCAAGTACGCTTTTCAGAAAAGATTGGCTCCATGCCTCTTATTTGGAAATGTAGCCATGTCGCATAAGGTTTTGAATTTGTGTATTGAGAACCACTAGCTTAACTTGAGTCAATGGTGTGATGCAGCTGCAAAAAAAAAAAAGCGCTAATGCAATTCTAGGCCGCATTGACAGTAGTGTCTAGATCAGGCATCCCCAAACTGCGGCCCTCCAGATGTTTTGGCCTACAACTCCCATGATCCCTAGCTAACAGGACCAGTGGTCGGGGAAGATGGGAATTGTAGTCCAAAACACCTGGAGGGCTGAAGTTTGGGGGTGCCTGGTCTAGATAAAGGGAAGTCATAGTACTGCTCTATTCTGCCTTGGTCAACCCACACTTGGAATACTGTGTCCAATTCTGGGCCTCACAATTTAAGAAGCATATTGACAAACTGCAAGGTGGGCAAAGGAGGGCAACCAAGACGATTAAGTCTGGAAACCAAACCTTGTGAGGAACAGCTGACAAAGTTGGGTATGTTTAGCCAGGAGAGCGAGAGGAGATGTGATAGCCATCTTCAAGTAGCTGAAGGGTTGTCACATGGAAGATGGAGCCAGCTTGTTTTCTGCTGCCCCAGAGGACAGGACCCAAACCAATGGAGTCCAGTGAAAAGAAAGGAGATGCCAATAGACATCAGGAAGGGCTTACTGACAGTAAGAGCCATTTGACAATGGAACGGACTCCCCCAGAAGGTGGTGGACTCTCCTTCATTGGAGGTTGGATGGCCACTTGTCAGGGATTCTTTAGCTGAGATTCCTGCACTGCAGGGGGCTGAGCTACATCACCCTTGGGAGTTCCTTCCAACTCTACAATTCTGTGCACCTATGCTTATTGTGTGAAAGGGCCAATCCTTTGGTCTTGACTGACTTAACGCCAGACTTCCTTCTCGTGCAGCACAGCTCCATGATCTGCTGCAGCTCAAGCAGGAAAACAGCTACCTGACAACCATCACCAAGCAGATCGCCCCTTATGTCCGCTCCATCGCCAAAGTAAAGGAGCGGCTGGAGCCCAGGTGAGGAAGCCGGGAGCCCGGTCCACTGCTCTGCTCCCAGATCCTGCACAAGTTTGCCTTCAAAAACCTCCACTGCCTTATCTCCAGAGGGGAGGATCAGAACCAGTAGATTCAAGTGACAAGGAGATTCTGACTAAACATTAGGAAGCCATTCAGCAGTGACAGAGACAACCTTGGCAGGTGGTGGAATCTCCTTCATTGGAAGTTTTAAAAGCAGAGGTTGGCTGGCCATCTGCCCAGGGTGCTTGAGCTGTGATACCTGCATTGCGGGTGGTTGGAATAGATGACTTGGCCCCTGCATTGTAAATCCCCATTGTGCTTCATAAAACACCCATAGCTGAAAGAATATGTAGTCTGGCAGAGGGATGATCAAGCATTGTGACTCTGTGAGGGAGGAGAGACCCTCTGTCCTCCAGAAATCTCTTTTGCTCCAACCCCGCATCAAGGTGTATGGCTTTAATCAGTAGGTATTTGTGGTACATCTCTTGAGTCAGCTTCCCCCATGCCAAAGCCCCCCAACTCAGCCCAAATATCCCTTCAGGTTACAGGACACAAAGGAGGAGAGGAATGGCCAGCCAGAGAGCTTGCTGAAAATATACGATGAGAGCCCAGAGGCTGCTGACGTCCAGCACAGGTATCTGCTCCATTTCAGGTAGCATAGAATTTTGGTTCTATGTTGATGCCACAATACCGTAGGAGCAAAAAGGTGAATCTGTTGTTTTCCAAGTGGCCACTCCTCAGGGGATGCAGATTAACTAAGTGACGTGGTCAGTCAGCCATCAGTGTTTGCTTGGGAGGGAAAATACTTGATCTAAGAGGCTGGTTTAAAAGGGAAGCACTAGCAGTTTCATGCTTCAGTGTCAAAGAGACAAATTCATGGAGGAGAGGGCTATCAAGGGTTACTAGTCATGATGGTCATGCTCTGCCTCCACAGCTGGAGGCAGCAATGCTTCTGAATACCAGTTGCCAGAAGCCACAGGAGGGGAGAGGGCTCTTAGACTCGGATCCTGCTTGCAGGATTCCTACTAGGGCACCTGGTTGGCGACTGAGAACAGAATGTTGGACTAGATGGGCCATTGGTCTCAAACCTAGCCCTCCAGATGTTTTTGGCCTACAACTCCCATGATCCCTAGCTAGCAGGACCAGTGGTCAGGGATGATGGGAATTGTAGTCTCAAAACACCTGGAGTTTGAGGAAGCCTGGTCTAGACTCTAGCAAACTCTTCTAAAGTTCTTAAGAGCCTTGCAGGGCAGACTAAAGGCTGCCTTGTCCAGAATCTTATGCCCAGTAACATCCATCCAGATGCTTCTGCAAATTCTACAAGCTGGTTCCCCAAAACTGGTAGACTGTGCAAGAACAAAGAGGTTCCATTAAGCTGTCAGAGCTACTAGGCCTTCAATAGGCCCATCCTCCAGCAGTTTACTTGGTTAAAAACAGCTTGGCATTTATTTAGTGATAGAAAAGCCAGGGCTTGTTATGATTTCCGAGAGCATTCCTTCCACCCACTGTTCTTTTTCTCTTCTATCTGAGGCCTGATTTGTGCAGCGGCCTTGAGGAACGAGGAGCCTCGGAGCCCAAAGCAGAAAGCCAGATTCTCAGCCCAGCCGCAGAGGACCCCCTGCTGAAAACAAAAGAATATTACAGGAGCAAGCAGAAAGGCCGACCCGAGAGTCCCCCGCCGCCACTGGGACCTCGCAAGACAACCAAGGAGGCAGATCAGGAAACAGAGCTTCTCCTGTGCTGAACCTGCACTCGCAGTCTTTCTGAACAAAAATGTTCATGTACGGCATAGCAGCCGCTTTTCAGTGTGGTGTGTGCTCAGAAAACCATATATATTCTGCGCTAAGATAATCCCGATTCTGCAATGCCTAAACCATGCAAAACTGCAGGATTTATTTTGTGTTATTCTGCAGGGCTTCTTTCTTGTTGGCATTTCCAGAGCTCAGCAAGGTGTGGGCTTGTTAAGAAACAATGGAGGGTGCAGCAGTGGAAATCTTAATTCCTCCAGCTTCTACCAAGTATTGCCTGCGTTATTGTTTTCTGTTTAAAGACAGATGGCCTTGATGCAGTGCCTCTTGGCATGATGGGAATTGGGAGTCCAACATCTGGAGGGTTGCAGGTTCCCAACACCTGCCAAAGTGGTTTTAAAGTAAGAGGGCCCCTTCTTTACCCACCAGGAATTATGGGGTTATTCCCAGCCATGCATTATGAGGGGGAGACTAGAGTGCAAACCCCCGCTTGGTGACCTTGGGCCAGTCATCAGCTCTCACCTACCCTCCCTCACAGGGTTGTTGTGAGGCTCATATTAAGGGCTATATACACCACCTTGAGCTTATTGGACAAAAGGTGGGGATGTCGATGCAATAAATAAGTATGATCTAAGAAAGGGGCGCTGCCAACATCTGCCAAAGAATAGAGACTTAAAAATATTTTTTTATTATTCTTTTAAAAATACAAGAGAACAGAACTGATCCTCTGTTTGGCTGGTTGCCAGCCGACTGCTCCAAAGGGGACTGGAAAGTAAACAACTGCCTCTCAGCTTCCGAGGTAACAAAGCAAAGAACAGCATGATTAATTTTCATAGGGAATCTCAGGATATTCTCCTGGTAACACAAACTGGCTAGTTACCAGGGCAGCTGGGGGTGGGGGAGAGGGGGAGGCAGACCTGTGTGTATACCATGATTTCTATAAAAATGATGCTAGGATTATACATCCAAAAATTTGTTCTAATAAAAGTTGTATTCCACAATCCATACAAATTATACTGATTTGATTAAATGTGCATACTTAAAAAAACAAGTTTGCTTCTGCATATTACAGATATTCCCTGCATATTACAGATATGGACATGTATTTTGACCGGGGAGGGCCTACAGGTCTGAAGTAGGAACATAGGGTGCAACCTGATACTGCTTCAGATCTTTGGGTACATCTACCTCAGTACTGTCTACACTGACTGGCAGCAGCAATCCAAGGTTTCAGGGAGGGGACAGTCTCCAACCGTGGACTGAATATGGGGCCTCCTGCATGCAAAGAACAGAACTACCTCAGCTGCAGCTCCTTCCGTACAAAGCAGGGTTTGCAAAACACACACATGCTATGCAAGGAATTCAAACCTCATCCAACGAAGTGCAGATCCATTGAAATGAAGGGACCTTAGACATACCCATTCATTTCAGTGGATCCACTCTGTGCAAGACAGATCCGAATCTGACCCTTGAAAACCTTAGCAACTTCCTAGATTTTGAAATTCAACCAGACACACCCTTCCTCCACCATGAAAGCACATTTTGCAGCCATAAGGACTAGGAACCTTTATATTTACGACAACTGATTTTCTTGGGGACACTGATTTCTGCAACCGATACCCCATCTCATGGCGAATATACACCCCAGATCTTCTTCCCCATCCGAGCAAGCAAATATTGGGAAACATGGGTCAATGGACTGACTCAACATAAGAAAGAAGCTTCACAGCTTTCTGTTGCAGTAGGTCAACTGTGCAACAGGTCCCCCCACCAAGCTGTACTGTGACATTTGCACAAAGCCAACCAAGGGGCTATCAATCGCCACCTGACCGTTCACAAGCAACAGAACAGAATTTTTCAGATTCTGCTTGATTCTTAACGAGCCACCAAGGAAACAAATCGCCCTGAAGCTCCAAGTCATGAGTTGTGTCTCTCCATCACACACCTAAAATTAACTCAGCCGTGCTCCCAGATTAAAGAATTAAGGTCAACAGAAGCTCTTGGGCTATGCCGTCTAGAAGAACAATGTCTGAGCTTCTACCTAACTCTGGACAGCAGGGGAAATATTGACCAGAAATTTCCAATGCTAAAAGCAGACTCTACAGGTACAATAGGAAATGGGGGACACTATGTAGACCAGGCACCCCCAAACTGCGGCCCTCCAGATGTTTTGGCCTACAACTCCCATGATCCCTAGCTAACAGGACCAGTGGTCAGGGATGATGGGAATTGCAGTCCAAAACATCTGGAGGGCCACAGTTTGGGGGTGCCTGATGTAGACTGTCTTAATTTATACAGAGGTGTAGAATCCAGCTTTTCCTAAGCATAGAATTGTTTGGGACCTATTTTTGCAATATGTTTTTTTCTCTCTCTCTCTTAAGTGCACCTGCCTCATTTTCTTCCTCCTCCCCACCTCCCCAAAAAAGTGCCCCAAGTAAAGAAGCACAAAAGCCTGCTGCTCACCCCTCTGTAAGCAAGGATGTCACCGAGTAAAAGAGAAATTAAAGCTGCTTGCTTGAGATTTTGGCCATTTTGCATTTACAAATCAAGGAAAGTGGAGACAGATGACAGCTTAAAGAATCATTCTTGCTGGGTACACACAGAATGATAACTAGATGGCAACTGGCCCCTCAAAATGACAGAAATGCCATTTTGCCAGTTTTGGCCACAGTTTTCAAGCATCTTATTTCCCATCTTCATTATAAATAGATCAGTAGAACAGAAAAACATTAAACTTCTCTTTGGTATATTAAAATGGAAAAGTGTGCAGTGAGAAATTTTTTTAAAAGGCAGCCGGGGAGGGTGCGAGGGAAGTCTCTCCCAGTCAGTCATGTGCATCCTGCTTACTTAATATATATTGCGAAAGTAATACTTGTTCAGTATGCAAAGTCAAAAGCATCCATCCCCTTGCACTTTGTAGAAACAGAATTAGAACTTTTGCTTCACAAGCAGGATTCTGGCTGGGGGAGAGGTGGTCATTATCAAAAAATGTGGAATGAAGACAAAGGTTGTGAGGCTGAGCGGCAGGAGTGAGACAGGACCGCTCAACCAGGGCAGAGGGCCGTCAAGATGGCTGTGAAAGAAACAGGAGACCATAACATTTAGGTGCAAAGACTTCTCTTTTTTCATTCGTTTGTGAGGTGTAATGCAAGCCTTGGTTTGGAAAAAGGGCAAAGGGAAGGGAGATCTCTTTGCCTGCATTGTTAATCTTGACAGCAGTCATGCATTTTAAGATAGAACCAGAGGGCCTGGCTGCTGCAAACAGACCCCACCCCCTGCCACCCCAGCCTTGGGAGAGTGCTTAGGAGATCAGGCCCACAGGTTAAAGCTGTGCTGTGCTTGCCCTTTGGTGGGGCGGCGTTTGAGGGGAGGGGGAAGAACTGGAAGGGCTGGGTCCCTTTGCTTTAAAAAAGAAAAAAAAACTTTCGACTAGAGAGGTGAGTTTCTATCCAAACCCCTTCCAGGGAGCAATAGTGGTTACTCAAAGGGCGAGCTTGTCATTGAAATCTGCTTTGGTGCGCTTTGGTCCATCAAAGCTGCAAGAGGCAGAGCGACGAAAATTGTTTTGCTTCCAAAGTCGGCCTTGAGGATTCAGTGCAGCTCTGATCATCCAGGCAGTCCCTTCTCCCGCTTACGTCAAGGGAGGGCATCTATTTTTGCCTAAGGTATGGAGCTTCCGCCCAGCCCTTCACAAACCTCCAGGAAACTCACTAGGTATTAAAACTGACCGCTACTGTACCGGCACGGCACGAATGTCACCGTTGTTCTTCTGCACAGGCCAGGCCAGGCGGCCCCTGGAGCTGGGAGCTCCCACATTCTGCTCAATGCCAGCCCCGGGGCCTTCATAGCTCTGCTTTCACGCCTCTGATGAACGGCAAGCCTGTAGGGACTCTCCTCTTGTAGGCCAGGTACTCTTCCCCAAAGAAATGGATCAGCGTCATCTCCTCCTCTTCTATCCGCTCCCGGAAGAAGCGCCAGGATGCCAGCGTGTAGCCCACCATGCAGACTGGATTGCACAGCAATACCTGAAACAAGGAATGCAGGAGAATGGCTGCGAGGATAATCAGAACTGGCAAGCTCAAGAGACTCGTAGGTTGCATTCACACCATATGTTTAAAGCGTTCTGATACCACTTTAAATTACCCTGGCTTTTTTCTCCAAAGGATTTTGGGAGCTGAAGTTTGTTAAAGGTGCCAAGAGTGGTTAGGAGACCCCTATTCCCCTCCCAGATCGACAATTCCCAGAGTTTCCTGCAACAAGGGATTGACTGTTAAACCACCCTGAAAACTGGAAGGTTGGATGCATGAATTATACGCTATGACACATTCCTCTTAATACCCAAAATACTGCAAGATGCACTAAGCGGTACAACAGTACCTGGGTCCCGATACTCCAGTAAAACCATCCCACGTACGATGGGTGACGAAACCAGCCATAAACACCTCTGGTCACGAGAGTGTGAGTCTCCGATTTTTCATTCTGAACAATGTGGTTGAAGTTGGAGCCAGCTGTGAGCATGGCGGCCTTCCTCAGACAGTCCCCGAAAACCACCATGAGCAGCCCTGCTGAACTCAGCCAAGTGATCTGCTTCATCTCTGCAAATGAGAAAGTGCAGGTTGAAAAATGGTGCCACTCTGGTAGAGTGGCAGCTGCACCGGTCAGAAGGGGAAAGAAGGCACTCGGCGCGTGTAACAAGTGGATTAACTTCACAAAAATACATTCTTCACAAGGGACCAAGGCAGACAGCTGCACTGGAGCTGGGTTTTGGTTTTCTTTTGGACCAAAAATGACTGACAGAAGTCTGTGCCAGCAGGTGGGCAACAACAAAGGTTTGTGCGCTAGTTAACTTTTGTGGAGACCCACCTGCAAACTTCACAATTCGATGTACACAAGAAGCAGAATGCAGAGATCAAAGCCAAACTTCCAAAAACCCTAGTTGATAACAGTGATCTCCTCCCCTTCGCAGCGTCATTTAAAACAAAAAAGGACCTTAATGTCAGAGCATGAAGTCAAAACAGTCAGCGTTTTAGAAGGGTCAGAAAATAGTCCAACTAATGACAGAGAGCTAAAGCCACACACAAGTGGTGTGTGGCCATCTTTCAATGCAGCCTCTGGATAAGCTTCAGGGGCAAAAAGTCCACCCCGTTATCAGCATTTTCAGGCGTTTATTAATAACTGACGGCAAGCAGGGTGCAATGAATAGAGCACTCTCAGCCACCACCAAAGGGCTGTTGTTACAGCTAATAATGCAAGTTGTGAAGTCTCTGATTCAAGGTGGTAATAAGCTGAGTAGGTGGCCTTCACAAAAAGGAGTGCTGCTTACTCTGTACCTGCAATAGTAGGATAGCAGCTTTCTGAGATAATGCATGCAAAGCCCCTTGACACTCAAAGGGCAAGTCCTACACCTTGTTTCAGCATACCAAGTTCTTATTTAAATAAATATTTATGACCCGCCTTCCCACCCAGAGGTCCCAGAGAAAGAATATATGGCCCAAGCACCAAAAGTTTAAAAAAGAAGATAAAAACAGCATGCAGCAAAATACAGTCTTCAGTTACAAACCACTAGCAGCAGTGGAGATTCAAGCACCCAATACATAATTCATCCCTCCCCAAAAGCCTGGGCAAAGAGGTGTGTCATCACCTGTTACTAAAACAGTATCAGTGTTTTGGTGAAACACACCTTCAAAGGGGAGATCATTCTTAAGGTGAGGGGTCAATATCGCCCCAATTAGTTCAGGTTGGGGAGAGACACAGCTTCATTTTCAGACCTGCCTCCAAGTCCATGTTCCTGGGTCCCCCATTACAATGATCGAGTTTTTCTGTTTCAGTTGCATAAGAAATGCATAGTTACTGACCTGGGCAAATGAATTTTTCCACGGTGAACTCAACCCAGGATGAGATTGCAGCTAGGTTGTATTCAAAGCTGTGGTTGATCAAGAAAGAATCCAAGGAGAGACTTCTAGGGTTGTTAACGGCTGTCACCAAGTATTCAGAATAATGGAAGAATGAGAGCGAACACATATACCTGAAAGAACAACCAGGGACTTAGCAAAACCTTCATGTTTCAGCCTCCTGGGTTTTAACTCTAGGTTTGCTCTTCTGAAGAGCTGCAAACTGGGCTGCTCAACACACCAGCTGCTTATCTCCAATGCTGTTTTAAAAACGATATTACAGGGGTGGGCTCATTTTTTGGATGGTTCCTTTTCCAGCAAGCATGCAGACTCAAATATAGCATCATTCACGTCACTCAATGAAGGTATCCTAAAACACTGAGAGGAACTTCCACACATCTATATATATATAATTTACAGAACAGATGCCTAGGTCTCACATCCAAAATTAGGATTGGGGAGGCTAACCACCTCAAACTAAGAACCATCAGTTATTCAGACATTCACCTCCAGGTGTCTGCTTTTGTCCCCTGGCAAGCAGCTAGGATTTCCTAAGTATAGAAGGCAGAGGAGAAAGGGGGGTCCAAAAAAAGGATTCAGAATCAATGCATTAAGTAATATTTGTCTCCTATGGCAGGCTATCCTAGTGTCCCTAAGAGGATCAAGGCCAGCCAAACAGAGGTGAGTGCCGGTCCCAGGAGTCTCCAGGAACAAAAGAGCTGTCCCCAAGAGCCCACAGTTTTCTTTTCAGAAATCTAAAGTGCTGCCCTCTTACCATCCAAAATGCTTCCACGTAGATTGTCCGAAGCTGAGCAATAAACCACACCCGAATGCAAAGCCCAAGAAGCAGGCACGGATGGCAATCTACAAGGCAAGAAAAGGCAGAGTCAGAAACTCACCTGCCCATCAGCCAGAGGGGGAGGGGCAACCCCACATACTCCTTCCCCACAAGTCACCAGTTCTGAAGCCAAATCTCCAGCACATCATGGGAAGGATTGACAGCAGGAAAGCCCTGGGTGGACATATGCCTATCCTGACCACCGCTTCAAACTCTCATCATCCTCCCCAACCACTGATCAAGTCAAAAAAACATATGGAAGGCTGCAGGTTCCCCTTCTTCTCTACAGCTTATTTGTCTACAATATCATTTATGAGAAAAAGATAGATGAGGAGATCTATCGGGGACGGCTTTGCATCCTAATCTTCTAGCACAACCTTATTTCAAATAGGGGTAAGGGCTTGAGATTTTCCTCTTCAAACTTTTCCTACTTATCCTATGGCAAGACATTAAGATCCAACGCTGAAGACTTTTAAGAGACCAGCCGCAGCAAAAATGACTGTGGGCTTGACAAAGTAGGTGCCAGGCGAAAACAACTCACGCCACAACAGGTAAGTAAGAGCCTTGCAGAATGAAGCCAATGGCCCATCTAGTCTAGTATCCTGTTCTCACAGTGGCCATCCAGAGGCCTGTGGAGAAACCGCAAGCAGAAGATGAGTGAAACAGCACTGTGTGCAGCAACTGAGAAATAATGGAGGCTGATTCTGGCTAGCAGCCAGTGACAGCCTTGTCTTGCATGATTTTGCCCAATCCTCTTATAAAGCCATCCAAGTTCGTGGCCATCACTGCCTCCACCATGGGAGGGAGTTTCATAGTTTACCTATGCGCTGTGTGAAGAAGTCCTCTCTTTCATCTGTCCTGAATACTCCAACATTCAGCTTCATGGATGTTCACAAGTTATTGTGAGAGAGTAAGAAAAGCTCTTCTATATCCACTTTTTACATTCTGTGCATAATTCTATTGGCTTTTATCATATTATCTCTTACTTGCCTTTTTGCTAAATGAAAAGGTCCTAAGTTCCGAATGCTGCAACTTTTTCTGATAGGCGAGTCACTTCTCCTCTTTGATCCTCTGGTTGCCCTTCTCTATACCTTTTCCAGAAATTTCCTTTCTGAGGTGGGGCAATCAGAACTGTGCACAGTATTGCATATGGAACCACATCATTTGCATAACGACATTATGATTTCAGCAGCTTTGGCTTTATGTACTTGACGAAGCAAGTGCCATCCTAGGACAAGTAAACCAGCCCAGTCATGAGAGTGCTGCAAGACTCCTCACAGGCATGGACTGGTTCAGCGGCTAAAGCACTCTGTGCTTGCGCAGGGACATACTTGCCCCATGATTCAGCCCTAAGCACCGGCTTCAGAAGAAGATAGAAAGTCATTCAGCAGAGTTGACATATCTGGGTCAAGAGCAGAAAAGCAAACTCATTAAGGAGATGGCCACACCCCTCCTTAAGCAGAGAAGGGAGTGGCCTTTGATGAAAAAGTTGGGGTTTGGCTTTTGTTGTCCAACTCCCCATGGGACTCCTAAGTCCATGATTGGTCAGAGAAGAATGGACCACCCCCCCAAACCATCATACATGCATCATAGGAGGTAGTCTACAGCAGAAATCCTGTCTCCCAGGATACCTGATAATGGTCACTGATTGCATTACCTGCCACGCCTGGCCATTCTTTTGTGATGGTTAATACTTTAGCTCAGGCATCCCCAAACTTCGGCCCTCCAGATGTTTTGGACTACAATTCCCATAATCCCTGACCACTGGTCCTGTTAGCTAGGGATCATGGGAGTTGTAGGCCAAAACATCTGGAGGGCTGCAGCTTGGGGATGTCTGCTTTAGCTCCTGAATCCAGGTCACAGGTTCACCTTATTCATACACAAATATGCCCCCTTTAAGACAAGAAGGCTTTCCCCATTTGCTTCCCTTAATGCAGAGGAATATTTGAAGTCATTGGGAGAGTCAACATGGCTTCAGGATTGCTCTCCTGCACTATTTCAGACACATGGATTATATATATTTAGATATGTATGCATCTATGAATATTTGGGAAAGATTGAGGGCACTAGGAGAAGGGGACGACAGAGGACGAGATGGTTGGACAGTGTTCTCGAAGCTACGAACATGAGTTTGACCAAACTGCGGGAGGCAGTGCAAGACAGGAGTGCCTGGCGTGCTATGGTCCATGGGGTCACGAAGAGTCGGACACGACTAAACAACAACAATGAATATTTATTCTATATTTGAGAGCTTAGAATTCTTTTACTACCCTTGGTTAGACACGCCCAGGGGAGATAGCCACACCCCTGGGCGTGTCTAACCATGTTATAACAAAATAAAAAAATTCCTTCAGTAGCACCTTAAAGACCAACTAAGTTTATATTTTGGTATGAGCTTTCGTGTGCATGCACACTTCTTCAGATACACTAGAAACAGAAGTGTCAGACCCTATATATATACACGAAAGCTCATACCAAAATATAAACTTAGTTGGTCTTTAAGGTGCTA
This sequence comes from Zootoca vivipara, assembly GCF_963506605.1. Lineage (NCBI taxonomy): Eukaryota > Metazoa > Chordata > Lepidosauria > Squamata > Lacertidae > Zootoca > Zootoca vivipara. The sequence continues at coordinate 73,631,096 of NC_083281.1, forward strand.
CTGAAGGAATTTTTTTATTTTGCTTCGACTCAGACCAACACGGCTACCTACCTGTAACATGTTATAACAGAGAGGGGGTATGGCCACGCCCTTCCAAGGCCAGAAGTGGGCGCACCCTGCACTAACCACGCCCACGAGTTCGGATAATCCCTCCGCCGAAGGGAGGAGCCTCACGTGGACACGCCCTCCTCCCAGCCCTTACCTGGTACATGCCCCCCGGGGCGCGACCCCAGGCCAGCAGGAGGGCAGCGTTGACTCCGGCCACATGAAGGGCCAGCGCAGCGCGGCCTTGGAAGCCCAGCCCGGAGAGCAGCGCCGGCGGAGGCGCCGACAGCAGCAGCGGCACAGCCGCCACGGAGCTTCCTAGCACGAAGGCCGTCAGGCTGGTCCGTGCCTCGCGTCCCCTTCGCCCGCCGACGCCCGCCTTCCCCTCAGCGCCGGCCATGATGGACCGGCGGCCGGAGCCAAGCCCCGCTCTCGCGAGGCCTCTCCCGCCAATTCTCGCGAGACAACTCCGCGGAGGCGGAGCGTAGACTCCGGCATCTTAGCATGGGACGGGGGCGAGACCTCGCGAGATTTATTGAAAGCGGCCCGGGGGGTGGCGTGCCCGCTTCTGTAGGGCGGGTGATCATAGAGATAAGAAAGGTGAAGAGAAACGCACGCCACGCGAGTTTCTGGTTTCGATAACGCTTTGATGATGATGATGATGTACATGTAGATGTACTTCCCGACCCACTTTTTCTATTTAACGGGCTATTCAAGCCGAAAAGGTTCCCAGAGCAGCTCAGATAGCAGCCGATTTTGACTGCTGGACGGACAACCTACCTAACTTGACTTTAATCAATTTTTAACATGTTTTAAATAACTGCTTAATTCTTTTAATTTATAATTGCTATTGTTTTTCTCCTTGTAAACTACAGTACTACTTTGCGGTGCTTTCTTACAGTTGAGGAGCATGCTTATGAAATGATTAATTAATAAATAAGAGGTGGCACGAAAGGAAAGAGGTTCAAGGAGGGAGGGAGGAAAAAAAGAACACTGGAACCAGTGGTAAACGCGGAAATAGCCGTACTCGCAGTCAGCCGAGCAAAATAAAAAAAAATTCCTTCCAGCAGTACCTTAAAGACCAACTAAGTTTTTTTATTTTGGTATCAGCAGAGCAGTTAGGCTATTTTAGACTTGGGACTTTAGGGCCATACAATGTGGGCTCCTGATGTGGTATCACTTCAAAATGTCATCTGCTGCCTTGGGGGGTGGGGTACATATACACACATACACACACAAGGAGAGAGGGAGACCAGTGTAGAATGCAAGCAGTTTAAGGAACAAAAGCAGCCCAATGGAGCTGGCCCTTCAGCCATGCATGGTGGTATGGGCTCTGATTCCCATCTCACCCACTGAGGCAGCCCATAGAAACCAAGAGTTCATCCAAGAGGCATCCAAGAGTTCTCTAACGACTTCCAGCCTACTGCATTATTAAGAGTGGCCTACATGGAAGAACATGGCCCGGGAGGGGGGGGGAATGTTACAATCTCATCGAATTGTAGAGTTGGAAGGGATTCATTTAGTCCAGGGGTGGCCAACTCCCAAGACACTGTGGTCTACCTCATAGAGGTGAAAACTAGCAGTGATCTACCCCCTTTTGGGGGGTTCAGGTCAAAGTTGTTGAGCTTTTTTTTTTGAAGGAAAGCGCTGTTTTGGCGGGGTGCAGACCAACACTTGAACTTCTTTTAGGGGAGCCACAGACATCAAGTGATCACCATCTACCTGTTGGACGTGCCTGATTTAGTCCAACCCCCTGCAATGCAGGAATCTCAACTAGATAATTCATGACAGATGACCACCTGCAACCTCTGCTTAAAATCCTCCAAGGAAGGAGAGTCCACCACCTCCCAAGAGAGACCATTCTACTGTTCAGAGCAGAAGAAAACAGGAGAAAACAATCTTGCTCCATCTTCCATTATCCACCTACTGGTACATTGGGGATAAGGCCAAAGAATGTTTCCTTTCGGGGTCGTTGTTTTAATTTTTAATAAATTTCTATACTGCCCTGTATCCAAAGATCACACGGCAGTTTACAATATAAAACCACAAGAATACATGACAAAGTAAGAGACAAGGACAAAAACTATTCCACCAGCCTGTCCCTCAACCTACAACATAGCACAGGAGTGGGGAATTGGCAGATCTGGCCATCACTGTGTATGCTGCCTTCCTACCCTCATCCTGGTCCATTCTCCTCCTGGTGCTGTGGTTTAGTGCGCCAGACAACGACCTGGGAGAGACCAGGGTTCAAATCCCCAGTTGGCCATTAAGCTCACTGGGTGTGACCCTGGGCCAGGCACTGTCCCTCAGCCTAACCTACCTCACAGGGTTGTTGCTGGATTAAATGAGGGGGCAGAACCATGTGCACTACCTTGAGCTCCTTGGAATAAAAGTGGGATATAATTTTTTAAATAAATAATATAGAAACCACTTGTTCTTTGGGGTTGAGGCATTGTAAAGCTTAAGTGTAGGCCATGCATTAAAACTGAACGTTGTTCAAAAAATATATTTTAAACTGTGTTTATAAAAGGATATTTTGTATTCTCTGGATATATTATGCTTCCTTTGCTAGGTAATTGTTTGTCGGCTGCTCTAAACAAATAAAAAAATATGGTTCAGACTTAAGTTACTTAAGTGGCTACGTAGATTTTAGAAGATCTGAAAAGCTAGTGGCAAAAGGATACCATTGGATCATCTTCGATTTCAACTTTTAAACACTTGTGGAAAACTTTTCTGTCTGGCTTAAGCAGGCAATTAAGAAGACATTATTCCATAATAGTTGGCTGATTTCTGATTTTTATATGGTTTTTAATCGTACGGTGTTGCATACAATTGTTGTAAACCGCTCTGATTTGTTTTTAAATGAATAATATGTATTTTTTTTTTATGACTGAAAACAAAATACCAACCAAAGGTGGGTTTTTAATGTCTACCTCTTACAGGCTGCCCCTGCAAAAACAGAGCCACCACCTCTGGAAATGTTTACACATTCCCCTGCTGCCCCCCCCCACGCACCCCACACCCCACTGTTGCGTGTGCAAATGAGTTTTGAACAATAGGGCAGGGTAAATATTGAAAGATTACCTCCAGCTGGCTCAAGGCACAAAAGACACAGACAATTGGGCCTTTCTCTGAATTCACTCCTAACTCTCACTTTGCACACTCTGGTTGAGTGTTGATTCACTCCTCTGAGTCTATTGTGTCCAGGCATAGTGGGCCCCTCTCACCCCTCTCCCTTGGCAATTCAGATTGCTAAAAGCCAACTTTTATTAAGGACACTTGAAAACCTCCAGCCCCTCCAGGATGCATCTCTAGAGAAAGTGTGGTCATTGTCTGCCAAGAGACAACAGAAGCTGAAATTCACTCAGCTTTCATGGGGGGAAAGAATGCACAGCCTTTTCTCTTTCTTTCTTTTCCCCCCTCCAAGCTCTCTATCACCCTCAAAGCTTTTCCCAAGAAATTGGAAAGCGTGACTCCTTTTCACAGGCCGACTGCCCTGAAGAGCTGTTCGCCTTTTCCTTGTGCAATGATTAACTTCGTTTTGCAAATGTTACATTCTGTTGGCTTCTAAAATATGATCTCTAGTTGGGTATGGAAGAATTGGGCTTTGTTTTTTCACATCTAACGTGGCATTTGCAGCTTAGATGGGGTTTCCAACTAAGACTGGTGCCTCATTTTTGGAATGCATTTGGAATTGCAGGAATACTTGCCTAGGAATAAGTCCCATCACACACACACAGTTGGACTTATTTCTGGATAACTGTTACTGTATTAGGCTTGCACATATGCAGATGCAAATCACCCACTTGGGAGTGCTGTCCTTGGGTTTCAGTAGAACGTACACATATTGGGCTGGACTGAATGGCTTTAGTTTATAAATTAAGAAGTAGGATCATTTAGGCACATTTTAAAATGACGGTCCTGCAAATCCAGAACACACGATTATTCCTCGGAAGTTTATTTTGGTTCTGGCGTGACTGTTAACAAGGAACAAAGAGGAATCAGGTGAGATGGCTTTTCAGTCTGACAGTGAATGGTCCTGCATTGCAGGGGGTTGGACAAAATGTACCGGTAGTCCCTTCCAACTCTACAATTCTGTGGCACTATATCACACATCCTTCAGCACCTCAATAAAAGCATTTCTCTTTGGGCTTTGGCATCAAGGTGCAAATGTATTTAGATTAAACCAATTAAACACTTGATGTTTTGGGCTCAAAAGCCCATGATGATTCATCAACTCACTTCGACTGGCTCACCCAGGGCACAGCTATCGTGACTAGTAGCCATCAGAAGCCCAAATCTTTCTGTCTCTTATATCGGCAGCTTTAGCAGTAGCAAAAGCAGGCAAAGAATTCTTTTCAGTACTCTTTCTCACAATACAGATAGTTGGGGGGCACCTCTGCCTGCTTACCTCCTTGGTGAGAACTGCCCATTTATTCCTACTTGGTCCCCACCCAGTTCCTTAACCTGTTGTTGTTGTCGTTGTCGTTGTTGTTTAGCCGTTTAGTTGTGTCCGACTCTTCATGACCCCATGGACCTTAACCAGTTACCAGTCCATAAACAGACCTGTCTTCTTACCCCATGACTGCTCATTTTACTTAGGGACCATTGATGAAAGACTGTTTTTAAAAGTCCTTAGGGCACAGACCCAGGACACTAATTGGCAGGTGCTAATTGATGTGCATAGGTGCCATAACGATGCCTGAAGATTGGGCAAGTTGTTTTAAAAGCATTTTGTCCTGTAGCTGATGTGGGGTCCTTGGAGAGAAAGGTGGGATATCAACACAACAGATAAATAATAAAGTACGTAGTAATAGTATTTTCCCCTTAGTTTAATTGTAAATCTGGGTTAAATGGGCAGGAGATATGAGGATATGAAAGACCCATGGCTGTACCTTCTGGGCTCCTACATCAATGCCCAGGGTATGGTGTTGTCAATGCTGAGTTAGTTTGCTGCACAGCCGCTTCTTCTGAGCAGTCACGGTTTGTCTACCTTGCACAGAGGTTGGACTAGATGAGCCTTGGGGTTACCTTCCCAGCCTACAATTCTAATGTAAGCAGAGAGAAGCCAGCAGTTCAGGAGATCATATCAAACGCTTCTGTAACACTCGGTTAATATGATCTCGTCTTTCCAGGAGCTCTGTAAGAACTTAGCAGGGAGCTCATTTATAACCATTAGGACAAGGCATGGCAATTTCTGGACAAAAACTGGACTGGAAGCCATCTCTGTGTGAGGTTGCCGTTGGGGGGGGGGCACCAGCAGCAGCACAGGGCCCATTTAGTACGGTGCAGCCTCACACCACCGAGCGTGACCGTGCGTGAATGGCAACAGCGGGCTTAAAGCAGGGGATCACTCCAAAAGCAGAACATTGCAAATTAGCACCATTTTTCGGTCAATTTTCCACCGCTGAGAGGGCCCTCGCCACCACACAAGGCGTTCAAAACCAGCTAGATGCGGCATGCAGAAGAGGCTGGCCTGGTGACTGGTCTGGGATCCCTTTGAGCAAGGCACTCATTAAACACGGCCTGCTGTGTGGGAAATATCCATGTAATTAAAATAATGGTGGAGCAAATTGGGGGACTGTTGGGGATTGGCCGGCATCAGGGAGGAGGGGGGAGGCAAGCAAGGAGGTCCTCGGAAAGGCAGGCATGGTCCTTTCTGAGCTCATGAGCCTTCCCCCCTCCCCCCCTTTTTTTTTTAAAAAAACTTTGCTCTGGCTATTTGAAGACTTTCCAGCAGGGGGGGGGGGTAGGAGAGATGAACCCCAACTCATTACGCTTCAAAAGCAAGTATTTGAGAGTTGGTTATCATTTGCACAGTGGTTCGAAATGTGGGTTTAAAATGTGGGGCATGACCTGCAGCGTTCAGATCATGCCCCAGCCACAGGTCAGCCCTGCGCATGTTTACTCAGGTGTAAGTTGCATTGGGCTTGAGGTGTAAGTTGCATTCAGCCTGTTGTGATGCATATTTACTCAGGAACAAGCCCCTTTCATTTCAATGGGCTTAATACTTCCGAGTAGGCTACAACTTAGTTGGCATCAACCTACTCTACTCGATGAGACACAAATAGCCAAACAATTGTGTCCCTTCCTGGCTTTACACATGCTTCTCTGCCTGGCCATTGGCTTTTCCTGACTCCTTAAGGTCTAATTCTGCATCTATGTATTTATTTATTACTTTATTTGCACTTCAGTCTGGATTTTAATGTGTACAATTTTTATGGGTGGGGAGAGCACACAATTTTGTGCCTAATTCTGTTATGTTTTTATCTAATATCGTACGCAAGCTTAGGTCTTCTCTAATGTTAATTGGTTTAGAGTTTTTTGTAACAAATGAATGGATAAATCAAGCGATGCGCACGATACATTTCAAACTTTAAATGTGCTGTAGAAATGCTCGATGTTGTTATATATCTCAAAGTGCTGGCTTGCTTTTTTTGTTTTTGTTTTTAATTAAAATTAAATACTGTCCAAGGTGCTGGACTATAACACAAAACTCTATTTATGTTCTCTAACTTGGAGGGAGTTTTGGGGTCGAGGGAGGGGGAATAGAGAGATTATTATTTCTCTGTAACAGAAATGTACTCCCTACGACCTCAGAAGCACTCTCTCCACTATTACTGTTATGCCTATGCATGTTATAAAATTGTTCTTGGGGGGGGGTGTTTCAGTGTTCTGGAATTAGAGATGCTTTGTTTGTTTGATTGTTTGTTTGTTATTTAATGTGTTTATACCCTGCCTTTCTCCCAGGCTGGGATTTGAGGTGGCTTCCAACATCTAAAAACATAATTATAAAACAAAAAAGTAATAAAAGCAAACTGGTTAAGAGCAATAGTTGAAACACTTTTAGAGCTGACAATTAACAATTTCTATCCCCCCCCCCCGCCCCGGTTAACTGGGACTAAGCTTGCAATTGGCAGTAGGTTGCGTGCTGGATTCAGAGGACCGGTTTTCGTTCTGTGCAACGAACGCTAACAATCTGAAGGCTTCTGGTTAGGACAAAGCCCACCTGTCTGCAGAATGAACATTCAACAGGTGCAGATTGCCTCTCATCTCACGTAGAGATGCAGTGATGAGGGGGGGAACAGTTTCACCGGTTGGATTTCTGCCTGAGAATCAGAGAGAAGAGGAGGGCAGCTACCGGTAGAAGTGGTGGATGTAAAAGCCAGCTGGGCATCAACATCACTCCAACATCTGGTTTGATGAACACATGCCTTCAGAGCTAGGAATTAGATGGATACAACTGCAGCCGCCTGTTGCCCTGCTTCCATGTCCTCTAGGAAAGGATGTCACCCTAAGCTTGCCAACTTATTTACAGCCTCCTGCTTCTCTGTGCACCTGCGAAGATAATTAGCAACAGATTGTGCTGCGGGCCAGGCCAAGATATCTATCTCCAACCTGGCTTAACATGCCCAGCCCTCTTCCATCATCTGGCCCACCTTGCTGAATTTTAAGGGCATCCAAAGTTGCATAAAGCAGGTTTACTTGTACCAGTGGATTCAAATTGCAAGGGAAGAGATTCCAACTAAATATTAGGAAGAACTATCTGAGCCGTTCCACAGCCTTGCTAGAAAAGCTAAGCAATAAATTGGAACTGACACAAAGGGATAAATAGGAGAGGATGCCTTCACCTCAGTACGGCTCCCCTTTATCACATACACAGCCCAACAAGGCAACAAGAAGAACCCACCAACAGCATACAAATCAATCTGGCTTACTTGACCCAACAAGACTCCACCCCCACTCACAAATGCAAACAAACCCTATTGCAGCTAAACATAGACAACCAACCATACCCAGGGCCCCCAACCACTCTCACTATCAAGGAAATGTAACAAACGAATAGAAAGAGAACCTATCTAGTGGACGCCGACACGAAACCCCCACAAGTACACTGCAAAAAAAAATATACCCCTCTTTTTCCTGACCTTATACTGTACTCAGCACTAAAAGTCTCACAACAAAATGTAACAGATCTGTAGAAAAGACTGTAAAACTTGAAAAAAAAGAGACAAGGCATGTATTTTTGTAAATCAAGAAAATCTTTAATAAAAAAAATCAAAGGTTGGGTGGCCATCTGTCAGGGATGCCTTAGCTGTGATTCCTACATTGTAAAGTGTTGGCTGAGATAACGCTTGGGAATCTACAATCCTATGATTCTGAGAGAGTTCTGCCTGATACTGCCTTTGGAACCATCCCTCCTCCTGTGGCCCCGGTTAGACCCCATTCTGTTTAGAAAAAGGGAGCGCATGGCTTTCTTCTTTTCACCCCACTGAATGCCAAAAGTGAGGCAAGAGAGCCTGGGGCTGGTTAATACAAGACCAGCTTTGCAGCCTCCTGTTTAATTACCCTCCACGGCTCCACCAAGTGGGCTTTGGGTCCTTGGGCTGGGCCTGCCGAAAGGGGCATCAACATAACAAGGCTTATTGGGTTGCTAATAGAAGATCCCTTTTGAGAAAGCTTTTTTTTTCTGGGGGAGGGAGAACCATGGGGGCTTTATGGCAAGGAAACAGATCATTAGCTAACAAATTGCTCCCAGAGAGGCAGGAGGTGTCCCTAACAAAGGCAGGCGCTGGCTAAGCCTCACCCTGCTGTCCTTTTCAGCCGGGCACCTCCGCCCACCATCCCAGCACATGCGGTCTCATAGAATCGCAGAGTCGGGAGGCACCCCCAGAGGTCATCTAGGCAAACCCGCTGCAATGCAAAGGTTTATTGGCCATGTTCAGACATCTCCAGGACTGCAGAGGGTGGAGAAAACCAGTACAAAATCGCTGGGGCCCCATCTATTTGGCATCCGTTTTATGCCATTCTTAACAATATTTCAAGCTCATCGCATGCACATTTATGAATGACGGCTTGTAAAGTTGTGCCACAAAGTGAGTATTTCCAACTGCCTACGGACATCCGCGCCTGCCCTTTGCCTGTATGTGCCAACACAGCCTCATCTGTGTTTGCGCGTTTCCAGAAGCAAACCCCGCATGCATAACAACAAAGCTGTCGCGTGATCCACATCACATTGTGTTGCACGTACGAGTTTGACATTTAATGTGTATGTTGTGTTTAGCAACAGTCGTGTGGGTGATTCTATTATTGCTGTTCGTCATTAGGATGGTAAGATTCTGCACAGGTTCGAATACTGCAAGCAAGGCAGGCGTAGGAAGGGCCTCGGCTCAGTGGGCAGAGCACCTGCTTGGAATGCAGAAGGTCCCAGGTTTCATCCCCAACAGCATCTCCCTGTAGGCCTTGGAGAGACCCTTGCCTGAAAGCCTGAAGAGCCCTTGCTGCCAGTCAGTGTGGGCAACATTGAGCTATATCAGCCAAGAATCTGACTCAGTGCAAGGCAGCTTACTCTGCTCCCAGCAAAAGGAATTGAAACAATTTCTCGTTTTACTCTGTACCGAGATCATCCTGGGGTTTTCCGCTATATGTTAACCCTCCCCCCTTTTTATTTTGTGTCTCCCTTCTTATTTTAGGCAAACCCGTCTCGGATCAAAGAAATCAGACTTAACAGATTTGCTAACAAGGCAGTTTTGGTGTACAGACGCACCCACCAGGGTACGCCTCAGATTTGGGGAGGGGGTGCTGCATGGGGTATTCTATGGGATCCTACCCTAAGCTGCTTCAGCCTGCCCCCCTCCCCAGCCTTCAGTCTTTGCAGCAATTGAGCTGGGGGGGCTGAATAACCACCCTCTCCACCCCACTTCACCCCACATTTGCTTTCTAGTTCACAGGCCCTTTATACAATACATCAACTACCTCCCTCTTTAGCCAAGACCCTCCAAGAGGACGTCTGTGCAAGGGGGGGTTAAACCAAGCCCCCCCACCCCCCTCAGCAGAGTGCCCGGCTATTTGGAGGGGGGGTCTCAACTCACAACACTGAAAGACTGTGGGGCGGGCCACGATTTTCCACGGTGTAAGATGCTGTCCTTCCTGAGAACACATCAATATTCCCCCATGAAAGGGGCAGACAGGCTACCGGAGCGGGTGGGAGAGAAGCCCCCCCCCATCTGTTTGGAGGAACACAGACAAGCCTCATCTAACTCCCCCCCCAAAAAATCTCCCCAGGCACAGGCTGACTCTGGACTACACAGAGCAAGCAGGGAGACTCTGGGTGGAGAGATTGGGGGGGGGGCTTGCCTTCTTCCTAATCCTCATCCTGCTCCAGGATAGAGAGAAAAACAGGGTTCCTCCTGAAACTTCAAGGCCCATTTGGACAAGTAGGACACAGAGTTTGCTGCCCACTCCCCCCCCCTCCAAAATAAAAACCCCAAAGAGGGTATGAGGCAGAGTGGTCTTGGAGAAACAGCCCTAGGCTGAGAGGGGAGCTTATAAATTGGAGAAAGCTATCAATGGCTGCTAGCCAAGATGACTATGCTATTGCTATCCCTCCAGGGATGGAGGCGGTCAGTAAATGCTTCTGAATGCCAATTTTGGAAGCCACAGGAAGGGACAGTGCTCTTGTACTCAGATCCTGCTTCCAAGTTTTCCCGCAAGAGTCAGGTTGGCCACTGTGAGACAAGGATGCTGAGCAAGATGGGTCATTTGGCCTGACACAGAAGGGCTCTTCTTATAGAATCATAGAGTTGGAAAGGGACCCTGAGGATCATCTAATGAGGTTTCTAGCTAGCTACTTGTCTGTTCTCATCCACCCCACCATGCCCTGATCTGGGACAGATTCCCTGTGTCAGTTGGTGTTTTAACTGCATGTGCTAGTTTCTGTTGATGGAGGAATCTGCAGGCTTCTGAGTAACACAGAACACCTTGGCAGGCAGAGGTGCCAACACCTTACAGGGCTGTTCTGAGGATTACAGAGGTGGATATATTTGCATGTCTGTCTTCTTCCTCTGTTGCAGATGGAAGCTGAGAGTGGTGTGCTTAAGGCTGCTAGTCGAACAATCTTGAGATGTTTTCAGGAAAGTGGATACAGTAGGGGTTGGGAACCTCTCCCCACACCCCAGGTGTTGCTGGACTTCCAACTCCCATAAGCCCCAGCCAGGATGGTCAATAGCCAGGGATGATGGGAACTGGAGCTGAGCAACATCTAGAGCAGTGTTTCCCAAACTTGGGTCTCTAGTGGTTTTTTGGACTACAGTTCCCATCATCCCTGACCTCTGGTCCTGCTGGCTAGGGATGATGGGAGTTGTAGTCCAAAAATAACTGGAGACCCAAGTTTGGGCAATGCTGATAGGGCCTCAGGTTCCCCATCCTTTGAATAGAAAAGGCAACCCTAGCAAGTTTGTGGCCGAGATCATATTTGAATCCAGGACTGCTCGGATTCTAGATCAGGGGTACCCAAACTAAGGCCCGGGGGCCGGATGCGGCTCAATCGCCTTTTCAATCCGGCCCGGGGACGGTCCAGGAATCAGCGTGTTTTTACATGTGTAGAATGTGTCCTTTTATTTAAAATGCATCTCTGGGTTGTTTGTGGGGCCTGCCTGGTGTTTTTACATGAGTAGAATGTGTCCTTTTATTTAAAATGCATCTCTGGGTTATTTGTGGGGCGTAGGAATCCGTTCATATATTTTTTTCAAAATATAGTCCGGCCCCCCACAAGGTCTGAGGGACAGTGGACCGGCCCCCTGCTGAAAAAGTTTGGCGACCCCCTGTTCTAGATCAACCTTTCAGCTGCTGTGCTACTCTCACTGTCAAATGTAAATACTTTTGGAGCAGAAAGAATTAGCCAAATCTCTCCAAAGACTCCTTTGGGCTTTCCCAAAAATCTGCACACTAAGGCATGCTCTTTCTCTGTTTCAGAACATCTGGAAAGGGCCATATTGGTCACTCCCGCCATAGACGGATGTCAGCTTTGAGAGTGAGGTTGGGTTATTATTATTTTTTGATGGGGGGAAAATCAGCTTTAGGATGGAGAGGATGCCAGGACTTCCTCAAAGGGACAACCTCCTCATCATGGGGGTGCATGGTTTGGATTGACACCATAATTATTTTGGGGTGCAAAACATCCAGCTCCCTGTTTGGAAGCTTTGGACCAAGTGCATCAGAAAAGGGGACAACCTCCTGGTCAGGCAGACATATGATTTGGGGGCATCTCAGTGGTGGGGGGGGTGCAGAGATGTGCCCCCTCCAGAACTATCATGTACTTCAAGTGCTGATTGTGGAACTGGGAGCCAGGAAGAAGGAACTGGGACACCAACAGACCTCAGCTCATGCCGTAATAAAATGGGTTAAGTCTTTTTAAAGACCACCAGACTTTTGTTCGTTTCAACACATCTGGGGGCTGAAAAAGGAGGTGGGAGGCCCTTCAGTCTGGCTTGGAGGTTCCCACTTGCTGACATTGTTCAGCCATATTGCAGGCAAAGCAATAAAAGGTCCCTTATTCCTTGTGATCTCCCCCCCCCACTTCCAACTGTAGTGTGTGTGGTTAGCAGACAGTATCCTTAAGAAACTGGAAGGGAGGGAGGACAAATTACAGGCAGGGGGGGAGACTTCCTTTGGCCACCTCTGGGCCATCCAATGGCCAGGAGGCCCCCACCTCCAGCCAAGCTGGCTTCCATTTACAATTTCAGAGCAGGCATGCCTGCCTTAGCTGGGGTGGGGGCATGCATGTGCGGGTTAGACAGTCATTGGCATTCCCTTCATCTGTTTTCCCCACCAAAGCACCAGCAGCAGCAGCCCGGCTCCCACCGCCAGGCCGCGCCTGGCAACATCTGGGGTTTTTGTCTGAGGCACCAAAGCGAATCGCCTATTATGGAGGTGGTGGCAGTGAATGGGCTCCTCAACAGGAGACTCAGGCTTCATGGGGCAGGCCTGGGGCGAGGAGAATTAGGGCCACGCCTCCCCCCTCCCCAGCCAAGCTCATTTCCCATGTGCACTTCGGAGGCAGGGAAACAACCCAGCCTCCCACCCCCACCCCCAAAAATGCAGTCAAAAGGTCCAGGGGCAAGGAACCCCGAGATCATCAAGGTCTGCCTAGGAAAGTGTATCTTCTTTCGAATCTGCAGGGTTTTTCCTCCTTCTTCTTGGGATTAAAAACATCAGCGATTATACAGATAAGAGAAAGCATCAAGCAATGTCCAAAATGTAGCACTACTATTAAAAAAAGAGAGGGGGGATTATTCCAAATGTACACAGCTTTCCAGCTTTGCAAGAAATAAATTTCATGAATTGCATCACTAGACGAATGAGAAGTGCTCTGCAATATTGTCCTCCTTCCCTGGCTGTTAGTCCCCCATTCTAAACCTCTTGCCTCAGTTATGCTCTCTTGCAAAAGCAAAGAATCAAAACCCTCCCACTATTTAATGTACAGAAAACAGTACAACTATTAATGCCTAAATAAACACATGAAATGCAAAGAAAGCGCTGCTGGATCAGGCCCAAAGGTCACGCTTCCTCACCGTGTAAGACAAGGTGTCTCTGGAAAGCCCACAAGCAGGACATTAAGAGATCAGCCTTCCCCTCTGGTTCAGCCCACACCCAAGTATTTGTTGCTTCGAGTTAGACTGCCAGTCAGCATGGAAAATCTATCTTTAGTTAGCATCCTCTCTACTAAGGCCTGAGTGAAAGCACTCTGCACATGCTCAGAGGCACACATCATGTCTCCTGTGGCTCAGCCCTCACACCAAGAAGCAACTCTGATGCCAATCCCCGACCCCAGGGAAGAAAATGTGGGGTGTGGGTGGGAAGAAAGAGGGCTCTGCTGTGAGTCTGAAAGCCCCCCCCCAATTTGTCTTTCCTCTGCCACAAAGCCCTGAGGTGGGCTTTTGGCAAATGACCACATCTCAGGTAACCACCTGCCACATGGGGTACTGTCACCCTTACTGGCCTACCTTGCAGGGGTGTCTTGAGCACCAGCAAAAGCAAGGAAGTGTAGAAAACACTGTAGGAACATAGGAAGCTGCCATACATGGAGTCAGACTGATGTGTTCCATTTGGCCCAGTAGTGTCTACACGGGCTTGGAAGCAGCACTCCAATATTTCAAACGGGGAGTCTTTTCCCAGCTCCACCTGGAGACCCTATGGGGAATTGAACCTGGGGCCTTCTACATGCAAGACAAGTGCCCTGCCACTGAGCTATGTCTTCCCTGCAGCCATAGAGGAAGTTGAGCAGAGACCTATCCCTTGGGGGGTTCCCTGAGATGAGAAAGGAGGACAGGGGAAAGTGGAGCATTCCCCACCACTTAACAGCAAGTAGCGTGCCTGCTGCCCCCCTCTCCCCTCCTTGCATCCTCGCTGCCATGCTTTAATGGGACACATGTCCAGGCGGAGCTCAGCGAGAGCGGCTACGCTCTTTTACAGTCACAAAAAGGCAGAAAATTGCTACATTGTCCAGCTCTCCTCCTTCGTCCCCAGCATGAAATGTGCGGATGGATGGCCACTCAGGGAGACCCTCCCTGGGAGGAAGGCTTTGGATCCTGGCTCTTCAACTGCAAGGGAGCCTAATCATTTCTTTTATCGAGGCACTGCGCGTGGTTCTCCATTTCATCCTTACAACAACCCTGTAACGTAGGGTAGAGACCCAGAGGCTGTGACCGACCCAAGGTCACCCTGTGAGCTTTGGGGCCGAGAGACTATTTGAACCCTTGTCTGACACTCCTCGTACCACAGCACCAGGAGGAGGAAGGGCTGGGATGAGAATGGGAAGAGAGCATACAACCCTCAAGCCAACATTTTGTGACTTACAGCGCAATTCTATATTTCAGGTCATGAGTTAAACAGGCTGCGCTTAGGGCTGAAGCCTGATTCAGCTGTTGATTGACTGCTTTGCCTAGGATTTGTCCCCCAGCCTCCACTGTATTTGGATTAAGCAAGCAAGCGCCAGGATCCAAGTGCCATAATCAACTCACAATTATTTGGCCTGGGCGTTTTTACAGGAGACAAAACAACCCCCACTTTTAAAGCTGTCGTCCCTGGGGGTAAGCAAGTGCTTAACTGATCCACCAAGAGGTTCTGGGGTCCGTTTTGGCTTCCCTCCTGATTCTGGCTTGTTTGTGGGCTGTGTAGTTATTCCACTGAAATGGGAAAGCGCTTTGTACATGCTCGAAGGACATTACAACGAGGAACAATTCACCAGGGGCTTGGTGCCTTCCACCACTAAGGCGCTCTTCCTCCCCCCCCCCAAGGCCTGGATGTTTCTAAGTAGACAAGGCGCATTATGACAAATCTGTCCTTAAAGCAAGACCTGAAAGCTGTTTGATGCAGCAGGAAAATCCAAATGCCTCTATCCCGCCCTCCATCTCTCTGCAAGCCCCCACCCTCTCCTCCACCCTCCACCTCTTCCCTCCCCTTTGGGGGGGAGGTTCCCCAGCCTGAATGGACCCATTGAAATGGAAAACAACTCAGGAGATAAAATGCCACCTCCTTGGTGCAGGGAGGGCAAAGGATGCAGGATGGGTACGGACCACAGACTGCAAGAGAGGAGGGCACTCAATTCCTTCCGCAAGGTTGGTGGGTCTGATGCTACAGATGGGAGCAAAAGGACAGGGGGGCAGCCTACCTGTCCCCCCCTCCCCAGGGTGGAGGGAGAAAAGGGTCCCTTTGCCATGTGTTTTTTTCCCCTAGGGGTTAATGTGTTCCCAATATGAGCTTGGCACCTGTTCCCAATGCCAGGAATAGTTGGAGATTCCCCTGAGCTTATACAGAGTGCAGGGAGAAACTGCAAAAAGCCAGCATATATCACCCAATAGTCAATATCTAGACAAAAGAAGAAGAAGATTGCTTTGACCTGAAAGCTCTTCCCCACCCACCCACAATCTGCAGGTGTCTGGCAACTCTCTCTAGGCAGTAGGGGCACCAGAAAAAAATATGGGGGGGCAGAAGGGGGAAAGTTTATTTCTAGGTGGGCAAGTTGTGCCCCACATATTAAAATATCTGAAAGATAATTAACAGTCTCTGTTAATGGTAGAAGTCCAGCCACAGGAGGCGGACAAGTGGGGCGAGTGAGATACTTTGTGGGGGGTGCTTGCCCCTCTGCCCCCCCACCTATGTCTTTATTCTGTGGTGGAAAGAATGCACTCTGTGTGCACTCAGGAGTCCCTTCATCTCTTCTTGGTTCAGAAGTTGTATACCCTTTAAAAAAATGCATTTGAGACAAAAAAATGTAGTGAGCAAATGAATGAATATGTAGTAGTAGTAGTAGTAGTAGTAGTAGTAGTAATCATCATAATAATAATTTATTATTTGTACCCCGCCCATCCGGCTGGGTTTCCCCAGCCACTCTGGGCGGCTTCCAA
This sequence comes from Zootoca vivipara, assembly GCF_963506605.1. Lineage (NCBI taxonomy): Eukaryota > Metazoa > Chordata > Lepidosauria > Squamata > Lacertidae > Zootoca > Zootoca vivipara. The sequence goes on from NC_083281.1 coordinate 73,647,328, forward strand.
CAAAGATTAAAATACATTAAAATGTCACACATTAAAAACTTCCCTATATCACATATGGTATTACCGGTATGTGATATAATGTGGTTTAAATTCCAGAGTTAAGCCTAGATGATGGATAAGGGATGCCTAGCTGATCCCTGAGAGGCAGCGCGGTGTAGTGGTCGGAGTGTTGGACTTCTAAGCATTCTAATTCCCTCCCCTGCATGAAGCTTGGGACCAGTCCCTGCCTCTCAGCCTAACCTACCTCACAGAGTTGTTGTTGTTGTTGCTGCTGCTGCTGTTGTTGTTACATTAGGAGAGGGGGGGGGACAGTGCATGCCACCTTGAGCTCATTGGAGGGAGGGGAAGTGGGATTGAAATGTAATAAATAAAATAAATAAATAGATCTCCCCCCGCCCTGTGTGCATTTTTTCAGGTCTCCAAACCCCTCATGGAGAAGAGGAGACGAGCTCGTATCAACCTCTCCCTAGAGCAACTCAAAGCTCTGCTGGAAAAGAACTACTCCCACCAGGTGAGGCTCCCCTTTCCCTTGCATTTCCAGGAGAAGGGGGAGGGTCGGGGGGAGCCAGTTTATCCCCACGGAAGGGGGTTACATTTTACTTTGAAAATGACAGAGGCAGGAGCACAAAGGACCCCCTGCTCCTCTTCACCCCTCTCCGTCTTTTTACCTTTCTCATCACACTAATTTTGGAAGAACGGAGCAGCTCAGTGGCGGAGCACTTGCTCGGCATGCAGAAGGTCCCGGTTTTAATCCCAAAAGGCATCTCCGGGTAGGACTAGTGATGTCTCCTGCCTGAAACCATGGAGAGGAGGACAATAACATACTAGATGCCTCAATGGTCTGGCTTAGTATAGGGCTGACTCTGATGTTCGTAAGTGCAGGGTGGGGTGGGGGAGTCGGGAGAAGGGAGACGCTTGGCGCTTGGTACATCAGGGGAAAGGTGGTGAGACTCCAGTAAACTTGGATTCAAATCCCTACTCAGCCATGGAAAATCTACTTGGGGCTAGCCACTGGCTCTCAGCTTAACCCACCTCGCAGGGCTGCTGTGGGGATTAAATGAGTAGATATGGGATAGAAATGCAATAAATAAGTTACTTCCGTCCTTCGACCCAGCTGAGAGAGAAGCCGACAGGTTTAGGGGTGGAAGTCATTCACTAAGGGCAGGGCGGGCAGAAATGACCCCAGTAACCCCTTGGCTTTCTTTGGTTTTGTGGGGAAATTGCAGATCCGGAAACGCAAGCTGGAGAAGGCAGATATCCTGGAGCTGAGCGTAAAGTACATGAAGAGCCTACAGCCCTCGGCCCAAGGTAAACCACCCAAATGAAACCATGGAACCCAATTAAGGAAGCATTGGTAGATTAACATTTTAGCTGATTGTCATAGGGCAGGGGTGGCCAACTCCCAAGAGACTGTGATCTACTCGCAGAGTTAAAAACTGGCAGTGATCTATCCCCTTTTGGGGGGTTCAGGTCAAAGTTGTTGAGCTTCCTTTTTTGGGCTGCTGGGCTAAAATGTTTAGCTTTTTTCGGGGAGCCAAAGTTCTTGGCAGCGCCGTCTTAAGCGCCCCTGTTGCCATGGTGCGCCAGATATCTCCGGCGCCCTTCCGCCCCGTTTCCCAACGCGGTGGGCAGGTGGGCGCCGCGCGCAGCTGCACAGCGGACTGGCGGACCGGCCGGCCAGCGGGCGGTCGCAGCTCGCGGTGCCCTCCTGGCGGGCCGGCGCCATGGTGCCCTGCGCCACCGGGGGTCTACGATGAGCCAGCCCTGGTTCTTGGGCTTCTTTGGGGGGAGCCGGTGATCTACCAGTGATCTACTGCAGACGTCCAGTGATCTACTGGTAGATCACAATCTACCTGTTGGACGTGCCTGTCATAGGGGAAAGCAACACCTCAAAAAAGATGGATTGCTTCAGCTATAATACCACACACACTTGGGTCTAAGCCCCCTTGAGCTCAATGGAGCCTACTCCTAACTAGGCAGGCACAGGGTTGCACTGTCCCTTGGGTTTCTAGAATGATGTATCAAAGAAGACATAGCCTCAGAAGAGGCATTCTCTTTCTGCATACACAGATACAGAGATGCTGGTTGCTGTCTACAGTTAGTAGCCATATTTTTTAAATAAAATATAGTTTTGTTTTTTTTCATTTTTAAAAGTCTGCTGACTGATCATTCAAGGACACATTTCCATTAAAAAAAAAAAAAGACGTAGCTGATTAACCAACTAATTGACCGAACACTACAAGTGCTAGCAAATTGTAACTGATCATCAGACCATCACAGTTCTGAGCAAAAAAAAAAGGAAGATGCGCTGGAGTCCTAGCAGAGCTGTTTTTACACAATCGGCTGTTGCAGGACACAAATTAATAGCGACCCTGTGGCTCCCTAGGTGTTATTGGGCTACAACTCCCGTCATTCTTGGCTATTCGTCATGTTGTCTGAGGCTACTGGGTGTTGAAGTCTGGAGACGTCTGAAGGGCCACAGGTGAACCTTCACTGCCTCTGACAGTAACAGCTTCTGATAATTAACCTCTAGTGGTTCCCAAAGTGGGCAAGAACACTCTCTATGGGACAGTGGGATTAACTGGGGGGGCAGGGGCAAAGGAGTGGGGTGGCAGCACTGGAAATGTAAAATACTACCAGACTTTGGAAAGCTGGTATCACTGGATCAAGCTAATTAATTTCGTTGAATTAATGAAACCAACTAGTTTTAATTTGATTTTGAATGAATGCGCAATTAATTGCTCCTGTTCTGAATTTTATTCTTCCTCAGTGGGTCGTGCAAACAGATATTCTGAATAATGCTTTGTATAGAGTAGGGGACACTGCGAGTGAGTTTATGGAACCAAGAGGGCGGTAGCCTGAAAAAGTTTGTGAGCCACTGGCTTAAACCTTAAACTAAGAGTGGCCATCTCTCGCCTATCTTGAGTCCTGGAGCGCGAGTGAGACTGGGAGCGTGAGTGGCTCAGTCTCTATCCGACTTCCCGACTTCTTTCCTCCTCCAGGGGTGTCGCTGACCAAGAGCGCCGACTACCAGGCCGGTTTTCGGAGCTGCCTGCAAGGAGTGCGCCAGTTTCTGCTGCGCTCCGAAGCGGCCAGCGAAGCTTCCTGCTCCTCTTCCTTCCAGCTCCTGCACCAGCTCGCCCGAGTTCTGCCCATGGCCGCCGCCGGAGGCGTCTTCAGCACCAGGGACAGCGACCCTCAGGCGGCGCTCCCCAAAGCCCGACTGGCCGCGCTGGGCAGCCCCGGGGGGCCGACGACGACGACTCTCAGGAAAGCGAGGCCGCTGAAGGGCCGAGGGTGCGAGGCTGCCTTCCCCGCGGCGGGAGGCCGCAGCCAGGCGGGGAGCGACCGGGGCCAGAGCGGGCAGGCGCTCCCTGAGCGGAGCCAAGAGCTGTGGCGACCTTGGTAAGAAACCGGTGCGCCGCCCTGGCCGTGCGCTCTCGCCGTGCGCTCTGGTGCTGCGTCCTGTGCCGGCCTCCACCTGCGCGCTAGGTTGGAACTTGCCATCCTACCGTATGTACATTTACATGAGAGTAAACCCCACTGATCTCCATGGCGCTTGCTCCCGAGGAAACACGCATTGGCTCCCGTGTGTGGCACTCGCCCTAGAATCCTGATGGCACCACGGTTTGCTTGAGGGGATGGGAGGGCGGCTTTGAAGACTGGCAGAGAGACTATTTCTCGAGTTTGATCAACGCTGTGGACCCACAAGGGATACTTTGCTCTTCCTTAAAATGCATAAACTGGGTGGTTCCGATCCAGACCCCAAAGGCCCAGAATCCCTGTTCCAACTGAAGCAAGCGTTTAGTTTCAACGACGACCTGGTCCTGTCTGAGCTGAGCCCCCATTCTGTGTTGGGCACCAGATTCTGACGCTTTAAAAATCCTTCCTAGCCCCGTGCCCCTATTTTGTATTAAAATTGGGCAGGGAGACAACGCAAGAAAAACCAAACCTGTCAGAAAAAAACACGTTTTCACCATGGACAGAGAGGCAGTGGAAGAGAGGAGGCTTCACCTGTTGGATTCCTGCCCATTGCAAAGCTGTTAAAGGCACATAGGCCCCTACATTGGGAGCAGGAGTTAATATGACGACCCCATTTTCAAATTTTTTTTTGGGGGGGGGAGTCAGGAAAATTGGGAGGGATGAACAGGGCGAAATTGCCAGTTGAGGAGGAGAGTTGGTGGTGGGGGAAACAGAACAACTGGGGCTGGATTAAATTTCCTTTTGGGTCCCTTCCAACTCTACAATTCCATGATTCTATTATTATTATGCCCTAAGCAGCCACAGGATTCAACAAGGGACACGTTTACATGAAAGCAGCATTGCCGCCAGATAAGGGCCCGTTAGAGCTAGCTTTTTTAATTTAAAAAAAAAGGTTGGCAACCTTTGCACAGGATCAGGCCCACCTCCTTTCTTGCAGCTCTGCATTTCCCATCAGAGGAAGGAAAACGTAACTTTTACGACGTTGACTTTTATATGAATAACTTCCGTTTCTTTTTTAAACTGTTTCTTAATAAAAACTAGTGTACAGTTACTTTAAAACAATGTAACAACTTTAATAATAATAAAATAATAATAAAATTGCCTTACCCCAAACTTGGTGTGGGTCTCCTCTTTTCCACAATTCAGAAGGCTAGAATCAGCTACTGGTGCATCCCTCAACTTCCCGCCTAGGTCACTGCTTGGACCTTGGCACCTGTGAGATGTAGTGACAGCTCCCAACTTGGGTGGTTTTCAATGGAGGACCAGGCTATCATTTGCCACTAGCTCCCTTGTCAGAGGCAGCATCCCAGATACCAGTTGCTGGGGAGCCCAAGTGGGGAGACAGCTCCTGTTGCGCTCAAGTCCTTGGTCACTGTGAAAACAGGATGCTGGACTAGATGGGCATGATCCATCAAGGCTCTTCTTAAGACTGTGAACCCAGCCCCCAGAGATGAGGGTGCTTGTTGCAACTCTGCATGAGTCACCATTCTAGGGTTTTCTTCTTTGCACGTTCTATAGCTAATGTGCAATTTCCCCCTGTGTCAGCTACTTCTCAGTCTGTGGCCAGTGCCTATAAAATGGAAAGGAGCTCACAGTTTCCCCTGTGAATAGACACCATAGAGTTTAAAGCCTTTTGCAAACTAAGCATACTTGGGATCAGTTGCAGTACCCAGAGCGCAATCCTATCATTTTCTCCCCCATTCTTCCTTCACCTTACATTGATGAGAAAGAGAGCAATCCCTAGCCTGCACAATTGCCCCCAATCCTTATTCTAGGAGAAGGAAGAAGCCCACAAACAATTGCTGTGGAACGTGTTGAAATGGCCTCATTGAAAGGGCCAGGAGTAGGAGTTGGAGTTGGTTCCTTGTCTGTCACAGCAGCCTGAATCATGGGAGGTGAAGCTTATTCCTAAGTGCCAAAAACTAAGGAAGAGGGGGGAGCCTTCCCTTGCCCATTGGAGGCTCCCTGTGGGGCTTTTTTATATGAGGTGCTAATTACGGTTAAGATTGAGGGGGGTTTACAAAGGGCACTTCGAGCTGGTTGCTGATTAACTGGGTCATTCAGTCAGCACCTGAAGCCATTAAACATCATTTGACTCAGAGGGGCTGTTGCATTTCCCGCCCTGCTTTCAGAGGCTTCTCTTTGGAGAATCTGGCTGGCTGCTGTGAACAGATGCTGTTGAGCTAATTGGGCCCTTGGCTTGATCTAGTACGTAGTAGGACTCACACGAGGTCCTTAAGAGCCTATATAGCAGGGGAGGGACTGTATCTTCATGCATACAAACTCAAGGAATTTGGGTGGGTGCCTGTGATGCTCTTGCCAACCACTAGGTGGGAGTGATTCCATGCAAAGTTCCAGCTGTTTGCCAAACGAGAAGCACATTAAAAACCAAGGAGCCATTTCATTCGCTTCCCCAGTCTTAATGCTACTAAGCCAGGGGTCAGCAAACTTTTTCAGCAGGGGGCCGGTCCACTGTCCCTCAGACCTTGTGGGGGGCCGGACTATATTTTTGGGGGAAAACATAAATGAACGAATTCCTATGCCCCACAAATAACCGAGAGATTCATTTTAAATAAAAGGACACATTCTACTCGTATAAAAACACGCTGATTCCGCGGGCTGGATTGAGAAGGCGATTGGGCCGGATCTGACCCCCAGGCCTTAGTTTGCCTACCCATGTACTAGCCATGTTTAGCAGCAGCAGCAGCTGAAACCCCACACTCTTCTCTCCTTCCGTTCTTAGGGTTGCCAGACTCAATAGAGGATAGGACTTCTGTGCCTTTAATTGCCCTGCTCTCTTTTGAGTCTGGAAACCTTAAACAGAAACCAGCAGACCCTTTGTTTAATTTCCAAGCAAAGGGCCTGCTGGTTTCTCTTTAAGGTTTCCAGACTCATAGGAGAGCAGGGCAATTAAAGGCACATAAGTCCTGTCCTCTATTGAGTCTGGCAACCCTATCCGTTCTGCTACTGGGAACCAGATTTCACAACCCTGCGGAAAGGAAAGAGGACCAGAGACTGGGCAATGTGTTATTTTACACCAGATGGGGTTAGGCTCCCAGAAGCCCCAGCGTAGCCCTTGGTAAGGGATGATGTGAGTTGCAGGCTAGCAACACCTGGAGAGCCACAGGCTCCCAACCTTTGATGAAAATGTTTAAACAGCATGGGGGAGCCTTGAGGGACATCCATAGGTTAATAGGCCAATGCATTGGACAACAGTCCACTGGGCCCCTTCAGGAAAGACCAGAACTAGCACCAAGTTTCAGGTAGGTAGCTGTGTTGGTCTGACACAGTCGAAATATATATAAAAATTTGTCCAGTAGCACCTTAGAGACCTTAGCACCAAGCTGTGCTCCTCATCCCAATCCCAGTCACATTTGGATAAGGTGAGCCTGAAAAAATCTCATCAAGAAAAAGAAATCACAGGAGGGGAGAGTGCTCTCGTGCTTAAATCCTGCCTGCTGCTTTCCCTCAGGGATCTGGTCTGCCACTGTGAGAACAGGATGCAGGAATAGATGGGCAATTGGCCTGATCCTGCAAGCTGTTTTTGTGCTCATAAAGCTTTTGCCTTGCTGCCAGAATGACTCAATGAAAATCAGGTCCAAGAAAAAGAAAACATCAAATTCTAAAAGAAAGAAAGAAAGAAAGAAAGAAAGAAAGAAAGAAAGAAAGAAAGAAAGAAAGAAAGAAAGAAAGAAAGAAAGAAAGAAGAAAAAGAAAAGAAAGCAGAGGGGCTACTTTGTATTGGCAAATTCAGACAAGCAGGCATTTTTGCATATTCACCAGAATATCCAATTGGAGGGGAAATCTGATAAGGTGGGACCTTTTAGTGCTGGATACCATCACAGGACAGTAAATGGACCGGTTTAATTTTCGATAATAATTTTACTTCCAGGGTGCATCATTCGGATGTTCTGCCCCCTGCAATCAATGTTTGGGTTGCCTGCATGTAAACTCCAAGCCCAAGGCCTGCAAGCAGGCTGGTTCCCTGGACATAAACCAAAGACTGTCCTTGTGGCAGTTTCACAAATGGTTTCTTAGGTTTTTGGAACTCATTGCCACCAGAGATGGTGACTGCCACTAGCTTTGATGGCTGTTAAAGAGGATTGGACCACTAGATGGAAGAGGAGATTGGCATGCTGGCAGACCCTCCAACATTACTCAGATGAAAATAGGGATGTCGTCAATAATAATAATTTTATTATTTATACCCCGCCCATCTGATTGGGTTACCCCAGCAACCCTGGGCGGCTTCCAACAAATATTAAAACATAATAAAACATTAAACATTAAAAAAATTCCCTATACATGGCTGCCTTCAGATGTCTTCTAAAGTTTGTATAGTTACTTATCTCCTTGGCTGTGTTTTGGGTTTTTTTGCCTAATTCCATACCCTCCAACATTTCTCTGATGAAAATAGGGACGTCCTAGAAAAAGTGGGACATTCCGGGATCAAATCAGAAACCAGGACGGCTTCTGTAAACCCGGGACTGTCCCTGGAAAATAGGGACACTTGGAGGGTCGGCGCTGGTTATGGCTTCTGTTGCCTAGTCCCCCTTCAGTAATTTGAAGAGATGTAACTTAACCCGCCGCCCCCCCCATCTCTTTTCCAAGCCAAAAATCCTCAGGATATTAGATTAGACCAATATTCACTAACCTACTGTCCTCCCAAGGTTTTGGACCACAAATCCCATCAGCCCCTGCCAGAATGGGGAGGGGCCATAGCTCAGTGTTAAGAGTTTCTGCCTTGCATTCAGAAGATCCTAAGTTCAATCCCCAACCAACAGCTCCAGGAAGGGTTAGGAGACTCCCTGCCTGAAATCCTGGAGAGTCACTGCCAATGAGTGTACTAAGCAAGATGGACCAATGGTCTGACTCAGTAAGAAGCACTTCCTATGTATTTCTCTGTGTTCCTTTTTTGGACTACAACTCCCATGAGCCCCAGCTATTTTGGACGGCAACTTCATGCTCGCTGAAGTTGATGGGAGCTGTAGTCCAAAACATCTGGAGGGCACCATGTTGGATTAGATAAGATAGCCCCTGGGTGGGGTTTTTTTTTCCCGGTAACTAAAAAGAAGGCCAATGAGGTTTAGAGACAAAGAAAATAACAGACGGTTTTTTGTTTTCATTTTTAATTTAAGAGAAAGGAACCCTCAAAAGTGTTTGGGAAAAAAGAGCAAACTACAAACAGTTTGGAAAAACCGATGAATAAAACTTTTTTTTTTTTTAAATCTGGTTTCGAGACAAATCCAGACACAAATCAGAAAGTTTGTCTTTGCACAGCGTGGAACGTCACCAAGAGAAAGGGACAGAACACAAAACAGAAATGGGAGTCTTTTTCGGAGCAGGCCGAGAGAAGCCTCAACGCTGGAATAAACACTCCCCACCCCCCACCCTGTGGTCTTCTAGCAGTAGAAAGGTATTGCCTGGCTGGGTCTATGAATTTTAGCAGCCATTATAGTATTCTTTATTAAGGGTGCCAAGGTGGTGGGTTTTTTCTTCTTTAAAAAAAGTATTATTTCTCAAAAGGTCAGTAAAAACGTGGGGTCTGATTTCTGAGATACGGTGACCCTCCCAACAGGTTTGGAAAAGTATTGCCTTGTGACACTACAAAGAGTTAAAAAGATACAGTACGACAAAAGGGTTAAGCATCTCATCTTGCCCACCCCACCCCTTACCTGACTGCTTTTTGCAAAAAAGAAATCCAATAGGCTCATCAACTGGACTATCAATATTCATCAGATAGTACCAGCATCGTTATTGTCAAACCCTTAAAAGGCACAACATCCATAATATATTTGTGGGGAGGTGGAATATCAAGTGGTTGGAATAATAATAATAATAATAAAAACAGCGCCCCAGAAGTCTGTTGGTCACGCCACAGCGACCAAGAAGTTTGTTGGTCACACCACAGAGAGCCGTGGCTGGTTTCCTGGCCAACATCTATTTCCCTGTGGGGGGAGGCAGTTTTGTTCCAAAGGTGCAACCTCCACAGTTAGCCTTCAAATGATTACTGCTCCTCAGGACTCCCCCCCCCCCCCGAGATGGAACAGTCCCTCCTTTGGACATTCAATGGTGGACGCAGCGAAAGAGCCCCTTTCTGGAAGCCACAACCCAAACTGACTGATCTCTTCTCAGCAACTGGTGTCCTTCTTCCCCTTGCGAACACACAATGGGGGGGGGGGAGACACCCCATCCCGTGGCATGTGCGAGAACAAACTGCACTCGAGATGAAGTAAGGGACCATCGCAACTCCTCTGAGCTACCCTTTTTTGACACAGGCGCTGCTGCTGCTGCACCGGTTCAGACGCGAGTTAGCATCCGTAAGCATGAGGACTAGAAGCATGCTTTTTCGGCGCTGCTGTTGTTTTCTAATAAAAGGAAGAAAAGCACTTCTGGGCCCTGGAACCTGCCTTTTGAGATGTCCTGCCCTGATCCCCCACCCCCTCTGTGGATTTCATAACGATGGGGTGAGGGGAATAAATCTTCTACAATGATGAAAACAGTACACATTTCAAAGCGCAACTACTACCACCCCACCAGATGTTTTTGAATCCTCCACATCCCCCACACTACAAATATAGGCGTGCATAACAACCCCTTCCTCGAACTATGAGGAAAATACTCATCCTCCCAAAGGCCCCATATTTATTCTTATAGGGAATAAATTATGAATGATGCCAACCTACATTTTGGAAAGCTGTCTCCAGATGTGGCACCCAAGACAGGTGGCCATCCTAAAACAGATTGGGGCACTTGAACCAATGCATCAACTGTGCATCGTTTTCTTTTTCAAGTTGTGGACCATATGATGGCAAACAGGCAAGCCGTTGTTCCTTCCTGTATCTCTCAAACATTTGTATTGTTATACAGTATGTAATAGGAACTGCATTGCTACCCCCACCCCCAATACCAATACAGTAATTCTTTTCAGGGATTGTGACCGAAAGGATGCAAATTTGCATTTTGTGTGTTATGTTTCATTTCAATTTCGTCGCATCGTCTTTCTTTATTTCTTCACTCCTTGCATGTTGTTGAAGTGTATGTTCTTTCTTAAATAATCAAAAATCCAACAGGAAAAAAATAAGGAACACCCAACATGTTTCAGCGAAATGAGAACATTCATCCACAGCACAGGATTGCAGCTCTGTTATCAAGGCAGCATCTGCCTCGGATGTGGGGGGACGCTCAAAGAAATTATCAATTTCCAGCATCACAAAGTGGTACAGCCTGCTCTCCACCACTGGACTCTATCATCTCATTCTGCTCTGCTTGCAGAAGGTCCCAGGTCCAATCCTGGCAGCATCTCCAAGTGGGGAGTATGCAGAGAATGTCCCCTATGCCTGAAACCCTGGAAGAACCATTGCTGCCACTCAGTGTGGACAATGTACTGAGTGAGATGAACCAGTTTGGTCTCAGCGCAAAGCAGTGTCCTAGGTGTAGATCTGCCCAGTGAAGGGATGAAAACAGCCATGGACAATGCAGGTTGATTTCAAAAGCTGTGTGCAAATAAGTTTTGAAGATGGAGGAAAAGGAACATCTCATATTTCTGCCTGCTCTTCGGCAGCTAAAAGGCACAGATCCCATTTCTGCTGCTCCAGGGAGTAGGGCCCGCACCATGGGGTGGTAATAATAATAATAATAATAATAATAATAATAATAATAATAATTTATACCCCACCCATCTGGCTGGGTTTCCCCAGCCACTCTGGGTGGCTACCAACAGATTATTATTAACAATAATAATAAAGCGATAAAACTTCAAACATTAAAAACCTCCCTAAACCAGGGCTGCCTTCAGATGTCTTCTAAAAGTCAGATACAGTGGTACCTCTACTTACGAATTTAATGCGTTCCGAACGCACATTTGTAAGTCAAAAAAATTGTAAGTCGAATCCCATACGAATGCATTGGGAGAAAAAATTCGTAAGTAGAAGCAACACTATCTAAAAATTCATAAGTAGAAAAAATTCTATCTAAACCACATCCAAGATGGCGGATGGAGCTCCATTTGTAAGTAGAAACATTCGTAAGTAGAGTTATTCGTAAGTAGAGGTACCAATGTAGTTGTTTATTTCCTTGACATCTGATGGGAGGGCATTCCACAGGGTGGGTGCCACTACCGAGAAGGGCCTCCACCTGGTTCCCTGTAGCTTCACTTTTCGCAGTGAGGGAACCGGCAGAAGGCCTTCGGAGCTGGACTTCAGTGTCCGGGCTGAAGAATGGGGTTGGAGACGCTCCTTCAAAGGACGAGAAAGGAGATTCTGATGAAGAACGGTCTGACGGCAAGAGCTGTTTGACAGCGGAATGGACAACCTCAGAAGGTGGTGGACTCTCCTTCCTTGGAGGTTTCTAAGCAGCGGTTGGATGGCCACCTGTCATGGATTCTCTCTAGCTGCGGATCCTGCACCACAGGGGGTTGCACTAGATTAGACTTGAAATGGTGGCAAATCCAGACATTAGCTGAACGTAAACAAGCACCGAATCTGGTTCTATCTTAGCTCAGGGAAGCTTCTCTCGTGACTCCATTGGGAGAACCTCCTGCCCCAGAGGGAGGAGACTGTTTGACAGTGCAACTGAAAGCCAAAATGTTGAGGACTCTACAAATACTAACTCCCTCCCTCCCCTCCCTTCTCCACTTGCCCTCATTCCTTTCCCGGGCATCTATTTCCCTAAAGCAAACCTTTTCGTCTCCCCTGCTACCAAGACAACATCACACACACAGTCGTGCACGCGAGACGGAACTCAAGCAGGAAACTTTGTGCTGACCCTATTGGTCATAACATTCACTTGCCCCATGCTTAACTGGAAAAAGTGACAGTGGCCAGGGGTTCAAAGCAGCCTGAAAGAGAGGCCCAGTCTCCCCACCCTGCCATCACATAATGTGCTTTCAAATAAATAACTGTGAGGGAACTCTTGGTGATTAATTTTTGCTGCTGGGGCCAGCTGAACTTCCACTTCCCACCAGCTGATTTTCAGGTTCAAAGAGCAGCATGGGGCTGTTTACAAAGGGGCTTTCAAACAGCCCCGTGCTGCGCTTTGAAGTCCCGACAACCAACTGGGCCTTCAAAGCACAGTGGCGTAGTCAGGTGATTTGCAGGTGGGCAGCCGCTTCCACCAGTCAAATTTGGCCCATCAGGGATGGGGAGATAAGGATCCAGCCCAATGGCTAGAAAGGATTCCCTCCCCACCAGTACCAAAGACATGCCACCCTACATACAGAAAAACCAGAAAGGTGACGATCCCCTCCCATCATTGTCCAATCAAGCAGGCTGAAAACCGTAGCCCCAGCTGCAACACTACAATTTGAATGATGCATGCAAGTGGTGCTCCAGGCCACACAGCAGGGGCACTGCAGCGATGCCATGATTTTGTCTTTTAAAAAAATATCACTGGGTGTTCCTGGGGCTCAGGAGAGAACAGGAGGATGGGTTACAGCTTTGGCCCCTAATCCTGTGCCTGTCGTGCTTTTTCACCCCTGGAGAAATGCCCATTGCAGGGGGTTGGACTAGATGATCCTAGAATCATAAAGCAGAGTTTCTACCTGCAATCTGTTGCTTCAGATCAGACAGAGGCAGCCAATCAAGCCATTGTGGGTGGCAGGGCTTTGACACTGGAAAGGTGGTGGTGGCGGCGAAATATCCACCCTGTGGGCCAAGTGTGTGTGTCAGAAGCTGCTGCCTGAGTCCCAGGAACAGAGGGGGGGGGGAAGCCCCAAATGCCAACATAGACAAAACCCTTATTCCAGCCAAATATTGCTGGACTCCCAAGTCCCAGCAGCCCATTTAACCAACAGTTTCTTCTCTCTCCTTGCCTATCAGCTGCCTGGCTAGATTCCACAGGGGGCTCATCCTGCAACACCCTACGGCTCAGGGGATGGGGCATATCAGCACGGAGCTTTGCACCTGCCTCAAACCCTTTGCTTGTGCAGTGGTATCATGGACAAATGGAACACAAACACACAGCTCTTGTCCCGCGAACCAGGACTGATGGGGGAAACACAGACTGCTTTGCCACCCTGCCAACAGCCCCCTCTGAGAAATTCGGTAACACCCCACCACCCCACCCCACCCGCCTGCAAGCCCGAAGCTTTCGCCAACAGCCTCATCCAGGGGACGCATCGTGGGGTCATTTGATACAGAAAACTCATGCATAACTTTACATTGTCTTAGAAAGTACCAGGTGCGGGACACGGGATTATTAAAAAAATGGAAAATTCCTGATCGGGCCCAGCTAGCCGCTGCAGCTGGAAGGAAGGAAGGAAGAGGGGAAGTGCACCCCACCGCCCTCCTGCTGGCGAGGTCTGGTTCAGCCAAGAGGGACATGGGTCTCTAAGCTGCTCCACTGCAGCTCCCAGGTCCTCAAATCGTCCTTGCCGCCCTCCTCCTTCTCCTCCATCCTCCTGCTTTTTTGCAAAACACGCAAGAGAGGCTGGAGTTTTGGTTTCTTTGGTGCTGTGCCCAGTCCTCTTTAAATAAACAACAAAAACCTGGACTCTGAAGAAGAGGAGACTTTTCCCGAGAGAAAGAGAGAAAACTGAACAGGACCCGCCAGTGGCTTCCGGTGCTTTATGCTTCTAGGAGCTTGAACCCATGGAATCCGAGTGGTATGTGGCGTACCCGGAGGAGGCTGAGGGCGTGCTCAGGAAGCTGCTGGTGCTGCCCTTGCTTCCGCCCTTCCGGAGCTCCTCCTGGCCCCCCCAGGAGGGGCTGAGGCCTGTCCGGAAGCCCTCCGGCTCGGAGCAGCAGCTGCTGGCTGGGCGTTCCTCGGGAGCCTCGTACAGCTGGATGCGGATCTGCTCCAGGCACGGGGCGTCAGCGCTGCCTTTAGGGAAGAAGTTCTTGGCATCCTCCTGAGCCAGGAAAGGCCCTGGGACCGCCAGGGAGCACCCCCGGCCTTGGGCCGAGAGGCGCCGCAAGCCCTGAGGTTCCCGCTCGAAAGTGGTCAAGGGGAAGTTGGCGAGGGTGGCCGAGCAGTGGCGGAACGTGTCTGGGATGAGGGAGACGGACGCAGAGCGCAGAGGGCCTTTCCTGGGGCTCGGCAAGGGGCTAGTGTCGATGAAGTAGTTCACCCCTTCCTCCTTGCTGAAGAACCTGTAGTCTCCAGGCCCCCCGCTGCCGCCGCCACCGCCCTTGTAGTAGTCTTCCGGAGGGAAGGGCCTGAGGGACAAGGTGCTCTCAGCGGACTTCCGACGCCTGCGGTGTGGGTGCTGCCCTTCCTCTTGATAGGACAGGAGGCTGCTGCTGCTCCTCCGGCGCTCGTAGCCGTGCCCCCGTGGGAGGAGGAGCTGGGCCAGGCTGGCGGCCATGTCCCCGCTGGCCCCCCAGTGCTGGAGGTAGGCTGAGATCTGGCTCGTCGTCCAAATGTCCGTTTCGTCGTGGGAGAAGCGCCGGGTGGGGGGGACCTGCGGGAGGAGGAACGGAGAAGCTTCAGAGTGATTGCCGCCTCTGCGCCGGGGTCAAGGGCCCTCAAAGGCCACATTCACATCATACCGTTGAAGCACTGTGATACCACTTAGAACAGTCATGGCTTCTCCCAAGGAATTCTGGGAAGGGGGCGGAGAGTTGTTTGTAGGCCCCTATTCTCCTCACAGAGATACAACTCCTTGTGAAGAGGGTTTGGTTGTTTCACAACTCTGGGGATTGTAGTTCTGTGAGAGGAATTGAAGGGACCTCCTAACAGCTCTACCCTTCCCAGAATTCTTCGGGGGAAGCCATGACTGTTTAAAGTGGTATCATAGCGCTTTATATGGAAGGCGTGAATGTGGCCCTGGAGCACCCACAGGGCAGCCACCCCTGTTCCACAATTTCTCTGACAGGTGCCTTAGAAAGGGTTCTTGGAGCTGTGCAAGACAATTCATTTGAACAATTATTCCGCTTTAAACAGTCATGTCCTCCCACTAGAGAATTCTGGGAACTGTACATCTCTCAGTCAGTAGAGCATGAGACTCTTAATCTCAGGGTTGTGGGTTCGAGCCCCACATTGGGCAAGATTCCTGCATTGCTGGGGTTCAACTAGATGACCCTCGTGGTACCTTCCAACTCTACAATTCTATGTTTCTAGGAAACCCTATCCTATGCATGTTTGCTCTGAATTAGGTGAAGGGAACTTAACTCCAGGACCGAGCAGTAAGCTGCAACGTGACACCTCTAATGCTTCTGAGCTCCTTTTCACACCATCCACAGTTGACAGGAGCTCGGCAGATGGGAACTGGGACTTGGAGATGGACGCATGGTTTTTTAAGACGGCTGAAAGCGAAAAGCAGCCGGAGGGGAGGAATGGGCCTTGTGTAGGGTGCAAGGAGGGGCAGAGCAGCACCATCACTGCTAAAGAACACAGGAGTGCCATTACATTAGCTGTGATCCCTGCATTACAGCGGGTTGGACTACATGACCTTTGGGGAGTCCCTCTTAACTTGACAATTATATGATTACATTTTCCCCATTCTCCTCCCTGGTAGAAAGCAGTTACAGTTTTACTTCTCCTGTTCATTGGGATGCAACTCAAACCCCTCTGCAGCTCAGTGGTTAGAGCACCTGCTTCCCATTCAGAAGGACCCAGTAAAGCTGGAAAAGATTCCCTGTCTGAAAACCCGGAGACTCGGAGAACTGGACAGGCCACTGACCTCCAGTTAGTGGAGGTGTTACTGATCTAGGTGGCCGTGTGATCTGACTTGGTATTTTAAGGCAGCTATACCTGTATTCCTCCCCCCCCTTACCTGCAGATACTGCATCTTGTCCTCTGGGGGAGGCTTTGTAGTGTAGGCTTGGGGGAGGCCCCTCTCCAGGGCCGAGAGGTCATATTTGGCAATGTGGTCCAAGGTCAGGGCGTCCCCAGCAAAGTTGTAATCGTAGGGCCGCTCGTACATCAGGTCTGTATGGATCACTCCGTCCAGGCTGTTTTCTGCAGTCCCAGAGGAAGGAAAGATGCATTAAAAAGGGTGGGGTGGGGTCCACTGCTAAGAACTTTGGGTGAAGGGGTCGGGGCCGCAGCCCTGCAGGACCCACTCCTCCAAGATGTCAAAGCCCACCTCTCTAATTTCTTTGGGAGGGGGGGTTCCTTGGGTGGGGAGTAAGCAGCAAGTTTCTCCTCTTTCACATTGTGTGGCAGGACTTTGGAACTCCCTGCCTATTGATATCAGGCAGTCTCCTTCGCCAGACTCTTTCCGGCACCTGCTAAATAGTTTTGTTGAGGCAAGCCTGTCCAGCTATGTAGGATGTTGCCATGCGCTCCGATCCATTTTTTTAAATTGCCGATTTAAGTTCTTTTCTGAATGTTTTAAGTAGTGGCTGCCTTTTTAAAACTGTTTTCACTGGTAATTCTTATTGCTTTCTTCCCTTTCGTAAACCGCTCTGAAGTCTTGGTGTTTTTTTTTTTAATAATAATTTTTATTGATTTTACAACAAAAAGAAACAGCACAATATAAGAATAACAATAAACACAATAACAATAAACACAACAATATGAAAATAACAATAAACACAATAAAACAACATTAAAAAGACAAATACAGTACAGAAACCCAAATGCAAAATCTTGGTTTTTACACCCAAGTGAAATATAGAAATTCCACAAACACCCTAAATAAAACACGTTATGGGGAATACAAGGAAGGGTAGGTAGAGTCAGCATTCCACCTGAATCCTCACTAGGACATTAACAGATAGACTATGCTGGAGGGCAGGGATGAATGCGGACAGATATAACTGCACTCTAGGGAGCTGGATTAACTCACCCTTTAAGCCCCTTCTGATTCTACAACTTACTTGGGCCAGGAGGGGCACATGGAAGGCATTTGCTTGCTGGCTGCCTTGGTTTCTTCCTGGTCTTGTCCATCATTTCCTACCACTCCCAAACATCAGCCTTGCAACTGAAGAGGACTGAGGTCCAACCAAGATGCTGTCCTCCATTCATGTAGGAAGGTCACAGTGCCCAGGACTGGACTGGCCTGGCCAAACACCCCCCCTCCAGAATTCGGGGGACTCCCACCCCCCCCCAAAATCACCACTCACCTTCCCCCACATCGTCATTGGCCATGACGGCCACACACTTCTCCCAGACGGACTTGATATCGGCTCGGTACCGGTCACAACCCCAGAGGAAAAGCGGGAGCAGGAGGGACTGGACGACTGAGCACCAGAGGACACAGAGGATCATCCAGTTGTAGGCCACGTCCGACTTCAAGCTGGCAAAGCTTACTACCTGCAGGACAAGGCACCAGGGACGTCGGTAGGGGCTCCTAACAGGCCCTCAAGACTCTCACGGTGGGCAGTTGGCACATTGGCTGGTGGGGTATCTAATGCAGCTGCATTGTGGAAGCTAAGCTGGTCTCAAGCTGGTCAGGGTGCCTGCCTGCTTGGGACTCTCACAGACCCTGACTTGAGTTTCACAGAAAATAGGAAGGGTATAAGTATAGGGTTGTTCGTTTTTTTTAAAAGTCCTTCACGCAGCGCATAGCTGAACTGCAGCCCTCACTCCCACAGGGAGGCAGTGGTGGTTTTAAGAGAGAATAAGACAAATTCATGGAGGGACTATTGATGGCTACTATTCTCTGCCTCCTAAGTTAGATGCAACAACGCTTCTGAAAACCAGTTGCTGGAGACCACTGGAGTGGGGTGGGTGCTCCTGTTGGTTTCCCTTTGGAGCATCTGGGAGAATAGGAGGCTGAACTGGATCAGGCCATTGGCCTGATCCAGCAGGCTCTTCTTATGATCTTAAGCAGAGTGCAAGATGATGGTGGAGCTCCAAATCAGCTTGGATCTCGTGACGGTTTCAAGAGGAAACGTGAGAGAAGGCAGTAGATGACCGAGCAGATTGGCATAGGAACATAAGAAGGTTTCTGCTGGATCAGGCCAACTTGGGAGGACCATCTAGTTCAGTATCCTGTTGTTCTCTGTGTGGCCAACCAGATGCCTGTGTGAAACCAGCAAGCAGGACCCAAGCAAAAGGGCGGCACTCTCTCCTCCTGTGGTTTCCAGCAGCTGGTGTTCAGTAGCATGACTACCTCTGACCATAGAGGCAGAGCATGGCTAGCAGTCATGGATAGCCGCCTCCTCCTCCTCCATGAATCTGCCCAATCCTCTTTGAAAGCCATCCAAGTGGGTGGTCAACCCTGCCGCCTGTGGGAGTGAGCTGCATAGCTTAATGAAGAAGGACTTTCTTTCACCTGTCCTGGAGAGACACGACTCTTCCCTTTATACAGAAGGCGCATCCTGTGCAAAGGTATGTACCTTCCTGCTGTACAAAAGGAGATAGGTTTCTACACGGGAGCAAACCTCTCTCTTCTCCATCCAAACAAGCAAGAGGCATCACCAATGACACATGGAGTCTGTTGAGTCCATCTTGTTCAGCATAGCCTACACAGACTGGCAGGTTCCCTCTAAGACAGCAGGCAGATATTCTCTCCCAACTTTTTTCTGTGGAGCTGGGAATTGAAGTTGGGAACTTCTGCGTGCAATGCAGATGGCTCTACTTACTGAGCTGTGGCCCTTTCCCAGCTAGGCAGAAGCAGTCAAAGAGGGCATGGTCAGTAAGGGGACGTGGCCTGGGCAGAATTCTGAGATCCAGGGAAAGGTTCCTGCCCCAAAGAGCTTACAGTCTCAACTGAGACAGAGGTATGTGATGGTGACACAATGCATAAGGAAGGCATTTAAATTCATATTATTTTATTTTTTATTTATTCTGAAAGGCAAGGGACTCACTCCACCATTTAGCATTGAAGTCTAGTGGCAAAAAGCCTTTTCTTTCCCTAGTGGAGCAGATTTCCTTTTTGCCAGCCTCAGCTCTGTTTGGAGACTCAAAATCGCTGCACGGACATTCGGCCTGCCCAATGCAAAGCCACCCAATTAATAACATCTTTGAATTTAAATTGGGGGCCAGAGGGGTGAGGTTAGTGAGGGTAGATGGGAGGGGAGCCAAAACCGGAACACGAGGACATTTATATCAATCAGGGCTAGAAAACAGAGGTTTCCCCCACTGTTAATCAATGTTTCATTAACACCCCCAGTGCAAGCCAAATTCAAATTAACTTAATTTGATCTTTATAAATTGAGTGCGTAATGTCTCTCAGCAGAACAGAGCCGTGGCGGTGAATCAGGCTTGAAGTACATGAGGGAGGATTTCGGTTTGCGGGTGGGCGAGTGGGAAGGAGGAGAACCTCATTTCCATTTTTATAAAAGAAAAGGAACGGAGGAAGGAAGAGCTACAGAATGCTGCTTCCAAGAAGAACAGCCCCCACTACCCAATCAGACACATCCTACCCCCCCTCCTGCTGCAGCTGCCATACGTTTGCAAATTGTGCAGCCATGTGGGTGGAGGCAGTATTGCATAGTGGTTAGATTGCTGGAGAGGTGTGGGTGGGTGAGGTGTGGAATCCCGGTTCAAATCCCCATCCCACTGGAAGTTTCACTGGGTGACCTTAGCCTAATCTGTCTCTCTCTCGGCCTAACCCTACTGTGGACTACTCTTAACATGCTCAATGTGGGGATGCCTTCGGAAAGGGAGCTTTTCGAGAATGCTGCAGCCAGGCTGCTGATGGGAGCCAGTTACAAGGGAACAGAGGCAGCAGTCCCTAGCAGTCTAATAACAGCAAACTCAGAGATTCCACAGTCCAAACAGGACTCTTTAAAAAAGGCAGGATTTGTTCTCCATTGACTAAGACAAACCCTTGATGGCTCAGATATCACATCTACACACAGGAAGAGTCCTCTATCCATTTCCATCGCTAGGCCCTGTTCCACTCAACTGATTCGCAAAGTCTCTTTTGAAAGCCCAAGATCAGGATACGGAGACAAAACCTGCAAACATTCCACTTAGTAATGTTTGCTCAGAGACCCCCTTAAGGTTAACATCTCAGCAACGCTCCCTTCACTGTGATGCCCAAGCCAAGAGAGCTCTTCCATGACATCGGAGCAGCTAAGCCAATGGCAGCCCAAGCTGGCTGTGACGCCTCCCCTCCCTCTCTCCATCCTGACCTCAGAGCAGGCTGACTGCTTGAGGGTGGACAGCGCTGTCATCCGCAATTGTAAGAGTTTTAGAGATGAAAGAGGAGTGATCTGCTGAATTTCACTCTGTCTTTTAGGGTGTAAACTGCAGCAGAGATTCTCCCACCCCAGTTCTTCCCTTGAGGCCCAGCACCTTTTCCAAACACACACATCAAAGGAACACAGAGTTCTTTCCACTCGCTCAAACTGTACATCCTTTCCCTCTCCCTCCTGGCCTCCAGGGAATGAGCAATCTGAAAAGAAATTCTGTTGCTGTCCAGCCCCACCACCCCAGCAGCTAAAATTCTGTCAATCCTGTAAGATTTAACCCTCTTTAAAAAAGCATGAGAGATCAGCTAGTTACTTAGTTGGGGGGCAGTTTGGGCAGCAAAGAAATAAAATGGACACACATTGGGTTCTCTCTGTTTTATGTCAATGACTTTCCCTTTGCTTTCCAAACAAGGAGAGGGAGTGTAGCTTCTTGGCTAAGAAGCCAAGATGCTGTGGATCCCCGAATCCCCACTTCAAATCTGGGCATAGCCCGGTGGGACGCTTAGCAAGCCACTGTTTAGCCAGCCTCCAACTCACTCCCATCTACCGGTATGTTACGGATTGATCTTCAGAGGTCTGCCACCTAGTGGGTTATTCAAAGGAATCCTGGCAGACACAAAAGGAAAAAGAATCTCAGTGGCTGATAGGAACTCATCTGCCTATACTGAGTTTACATAACAACATGAGAAAGAGCCTGCTGGATCAGGCCAACGGCCCACCTAGTCCAGCAACCTGTTCCCACCTTGGCTGACCAGGTGCCCCAGTGGGAAACCAGCAAGCAGGACCCGAGCACAAGAACACCCTCTGCCCTCCTGTAGCTGCCAGCGACTGGTATTCAGAAGGATCGTTGCACCCAAATGTGGCGGCAGAGCAGAACCATCACTGGCTAGTAGCCAGTGATAGCCTACTCTTCCATGAATTTGTCCGATTCTCTTTTAAAGCCATCCAAGTTGGTGGCCCTCATTGCCTCCTGCAGGAGGGAATTCCATAGTTTAACTGCATAAATAAGTCCTTTATTTTATCTGTCTTGAATTTTGGACGGCAACGAGTTCTAGTGTTATGAGAGGTGGGGACTTTTCCCTATCCTTGGGGGCCCCTTTCAATTCTGCAGTGATGATTGGCTGGCCCCACACAAGGAAAAAACCAACTCTGCCCTGATCAGCCTATCTCAATATTGATTCATTGGACTTTGATCTGCCACTGACCCTCCATGGGAAGGACTTGCGTGCTTGGCTACAAGCTGCTTCCTGCCATTGTTTGTTCAAATTCTCCTTGCATGCTTCTGATTTCCACAGGAATCATACACACAGCTTCGCTGCCTGCACCTTGACTGGCAACCATCCTCTAATAAAACGATTCATCTGGATTAATTGGGAGAGCTGGAAGATGTTGCTTATTGTTCTGGAAACTGATTAGAAACCCTTGGGACGGCAGGCAGGCATCGGGCGCGATGCCAGAGCAATAAGAACAAACCAGGACATGGGGCACCGGAACGTAAGGCTTCTCCTCGTTGGGGTCCAGCCTCCGAGATGCCTTTTCTTGCTTTCCAGCTGATGGCGAGGCAGCAGCAGCGGCTATGTTTAGCCAGAGCTGTCTCAGTGGGCTGCAGGGAGGTCCTGGGAAGGCGGACTGTGAGAGGCTTGGAATCCAGTCTTGGCAGGCGGGCTGTTTTCCAAGGGAGTGGAGAAACCATGTGCAACACAGGCGTGCTCCTCGGGACTTGCTTTATCAGATAAGGGAGGAAATGAAAGCCCCAGCAATCCAAGGGCCTTGCAATGCCCGTGGAGTGACTGCAGCTTGCTAACTAGGGTAGATGTGCCTGAAACGTACCCCGGTTTCCAGAGAGGGATACACACAGGTCCCTTGTTGGCATCAGGGGATCTGTTTTGTTTGAAAAACTCGGGTTCTCTAGCAGAGGGGGAAGTATGGTAACTATTTTGGAATTTCTTGCTTGCAAGTCAGCCTAGTTCTGGGCGTCAGCCTAGTTCTGGGCATCAGCCTATTGATCTGTCACACCAGGTTGCTCTGTCCGGTGCCCTTCAGGTCTCAGAGGAGGCCTTGGGGGAGTCAGACAATATCATCTGGGGGCACTGCTCAACATTGCCCAACCTAGTGCCTTCCAGATGTTGTTGGGGGCCAACTCCCATCTTCCCTGACAGTTAAGGATGACGGCCAAAATTGATGACAGTTGGGAGACCAAGAACACTTGGAAGTCTCTCTCTGTGTGTGTGTGTGTGTGGTCCCATCTGCACTGTATATTAAACCTGCATCATACCACTGTAAACAGTCAGGCCTTCCCCCAAAGCATCCTGTGTAGTGTAGTTTGCTGAGGCTGCTGAGAGTTGGGAGGAGAGCCCCACTCCCCTTACTGAACTACAATTCCCAAAGTCCCCTGTGATGAGAGATTGATCATTAAAGCACCCTGGGAATTGTAGGTAGGTGAGGGGGATATGGGACTCTCCTAACAACTCTCAGCACCTTTAAAAACTACATTTCTTTTCTCCTTGATCATTCTGGTTGCCCTTTCCTGAACCTTTTCCTCTTTGAGGCAAGGCAACCAGAACTGTGCACAGCATTCCAAACATGGTGGCGACCGAGAATTGTATACTGTATTCACTGTATACATTATTAATACTGGCTGCTTTATTTTCAGTTCCTTTCCTAATGCTAAGTAGCAGGGAATTCGCCTTTTTCACAGCCACTGCACACTGGGTCGACATTTTCATTCAGCTATTTACTACGCCAATGCCTCGTGCCTGGTCCATCACCGCCAGTTCAGAGCGTATAGGTAAAGGTAAGAGTTTTTTGCTTCAACGTGCATCAGTTTACACTTGTTTACATGGGATTGCATTTGCCATTTTCCTGCCCTTTCACTCGGTTTGGAAAGAGCTCTTTCCAAGCCCTTTTTCGGTTGCAGAGACCCTGGACAACTTAGTACCACCAGCAATTGCAACCACACTCACCAGTATAGGAAAGCCCATGAGGAAGTCGTAGATGAAAACGATCCCCGCGATCAGGTAGGTGATCTGCAAAGAAGTCTTAATGGGTTCGGAGCCATCAATGGACGAGCGCCTCTTGCCTTGGGCATCCTCCACCACGATGGTGGGGACGTTGAATTTGTTCTTGTCGATGTTGTTGCCCGCCTGGATGGAGAAAGTTTGGAAGAGGGCGATGGCCACGCAGACCACGCCCATGACCACGCTGCCGCTGATCAGGAGCAGGAAGCAGACGCCAAAGCCCAGGCCGATCTCGGTGACGATGAAGCGGCAGTCCGTGGCGTAGAAGCGCTCTGTGGTGTCGTGCCAGCCCACGGCCGGCAGCGTGGAGAGGATGAAGGACACCATCCAGATACCCATGACGGTGTGGACCGCTTGCTTCTTGGTGTTGCTTAACCTAGAGAGGGGAGGAAAAAAAGACACTCCCCTTAGGACAAAGCCACATTCTCCGTATCCTTTCGGTTGAAAGTGAAACAGATCATCCCAGGTCTGTTTGGCGATGGCAACCATACAATCCTAGAATTGTAGAATTGGAAGGTACACCAAGGGTCATCTTGTCCAACCCCCCTGGAGTGCAGCAATCACAGCAAAAGTACCTCTGGCACAAGGTTTCCCAAGCTTGGGTCTCCAGATGTTGATGGACTACAACTCCCATCATCCCTAGCTAGCAGGATCAGTGGATGATGGGAGCTGTAGTCCAAAAGCAGCTGGAGACCCAAGTTTGGGAAACAATTTTTGCGGCAGATGTTTAAAAACCTCCAGTGGAGATGAGTCCACCACCTTCCAAGGTAATCTGTTCCACTGCTGAACAGCTCTTGCCGTCAGAAAGCTCTTCCAAGTGTTTATAGTCAGAACCTCCTTCCTTGTCATTTGAATCCATTGGTTTGGGCCCTCCTCTCTGGAGCAGCAGAAGACAAGCTTGCTGCACCTTCCATGGTGAAAGCCCTTCTCTAGCTGTAATTCCTACACTGCCGGGGGTTTCATCTCCACTATACAATTCTATGATTCTGCGACCACCGCGGGACTCATCCAGAGACAGGACTTGCCTGTAGTTCACTGGCCAGCGGACCATCCACATCCGGTGGTAGGAGAGGGAGGTGACCGAGAAGCAGGTGACCAGCGTCAAGGTGTAGAAGGTGGAGACGAAGACTTTGCAGAGGCCCTCGCTCCACTGATAGTCAGAGTTTTGGCGGCGGAGCTGGACGACCGAGTACATGGTGATGGGAATGGCAATGTTAAGGATGTGTGTCCCGGCCAGCGTGCAGATGAGGAACTCCAGGGGCTTCCATTTCTTCTGCTTGGCGCTCACACTGAGGATCCCCCAGCCGTTGGCCAGGACAGAGAGCCCCGAGCAAACCAGCCAAGCCACGGCATTCCTGTTCAAGGTCTGCTCATCATCCATGGCGGAGGGAGGAGTGGCCATCTGGCGAGGCCAGGTGAGGATGACGTACCAGGAAGAAGGAGGGGAAGAGATGCATCCTACAAGTGGGCCGGGGCCATCAAGGGTGCATCAGGGAAGTGGGGGGATCCCACCCAAGGACCAATGGGGAAGCAGCGCCCGGGGTGGTCCTCTGGCTCATGGTTCTGGAAGAGAAACAAGAGAGAGCTCAGGAAACAAAGAGAATATCGCCGCATGCAAAAGGTTTGCGTGAAATTTATATCCTGCTGGATTGCAAGGCTCAAACAGAGGAGGAACAAAACATAGGAAGAACCAGCTGGATTAAGCCCATCTAGTCCACCATCTTGTTCTTGCAGTGGTCCCAGGCCAGACAACCCTTTCCCCCCCCCCTGCAGTTCCCAGTATTCAGATGCATAGTTAAACTGTGGAACTCACTTCCACAGACGGCAGTGATGGCCACCAACTCAGGATGGCTTCAAAAGAGGATTAGGCAGATTCATGGAGCAGAAGGCTCCCAATAGCTACCTACTAGCCAGGAGGGCTATTGCTTTGCCTCCATAGCTGGAGGCATCTATGCCTCTGAATATAAATTGCTGGAAAACCGCAGGAGGAGAGAGGGCTCTTGTGCTCGGGTCCTGTTTGCGGGTTTCCCATGGGGTCAATTTGTGTGGCCGCTGTGAGAACAGGATGCTGGACTAGATGGGCCATTGGCCTGATCCAGGAGGCTCATTTTATGTTCTTATGTTAAACCCCTTTTAACCCCCAGAGGGGGCTCTTGAGATTAGCATAAAGCAGCAGCAACAGCACCAGACAGATATAATGTTCCCAACTGGGGAGCAACCTCCGATTTACTGAACTGTGGGCACCCACGTTTTTGAGGCACGATGCAAAGCCCACTGCCCCCATGTTAGACAATGCTTGGAGTCATGGTGGCTGGAAATCGAGTGTGCTGCCCTTATATTGAGCCAAGCCATTAGTCCCCCCACACCAGTAGCCTCTATTCTCCTTTTTTATTGGGAGTTGCTGGGAACCGAACCAGGGATCTTGGCCTTGCCAAGCAAGATGCTCTGCCCCAGAGCCAGTTCTCGCTTCCTGGGGCTTAGGTAAGTGTAAGTCAGTGGTGGAGTGCTAAATTCTGAAGTGCACCGGCTCAACCTGACAGCCTCCTCTGCCCCGGCCCTGGCCCCCAAGGAGCATCCAAATACACAATCCACTGAGTCAACCCACTTGCACATAGCTGCCCACTCCCCCAGCACATAGTGCAAGGCCCAATTCATCAGCTGACGGTCCTCGAATACATGCTTCTGAAGTCAAACGCATTGCTAGCAAAAAGACCTTTGAAGCAGCCGAAATGAGGAAAGCTTGTTTACTAAGGGGTGCTGGCTGCTGGGGGCTCCCCTCCTCCTGAGCTCACTTTACAGCTTGCTCTCTTAGCATTCCAGCTTTTTGCATTTCAGCATTTTGCTGAAATCTCCACCCTCGATGCTGCCTCCATTGAGCTTTGGCAACCTGGTCCTGATCCGCTTCCAAATCCCCAATCTTGGCTTGGCCCTTCAAATGGTCTACTTATTATTCTGTCTGGCTGCAGAGGAGGAGGAAAGAAGGAAGGAAGGAAGGAAGGAAGGAAGGAAGGAAGGAAGGAAGGAAGGAAGGAAGGAAGGAAGGAAGGAAATACTTCTGCTCCAGAGGATCTTCAATAAAGGTGGTCAAGGAGGAATGCTCAGAAGAGCACCAAATCAGCTCCCAAGCACCTCCCAAACAGACAAAACGCCCATCATTTTGGACTCCTGTTAGGGTCCATGACCACTGCAGGGAGGCATCTGAATAACGTGGCTGAACCGTTCAGACTACAGGTGAGAGAACAGCCTGGAACATTCCCGTAAAACAGCGTTGCGGGGGGTTGGACTAGATGACTCTCGGGGTCCCCTCCAGCTCTACATTTCCTTGACTCTATGATTCTAACCCTTCAAGACACGTACTGAGTAAGCAAAGCTTGGACAGCAGTTACTGGGAATCGCAGGTGGGCAGAGTGCTGTTGCACTCCTGTCCCGCTTGATGGTTTCCCATTGGGGGCATCTGGGTTGCCATTGTGAGAACAGGATGCTGGACTAGATGGGCCACTGGCCTGATCCTGCAGGGCTCTCTTAAAGAGCTGAGTCAGAACAGTTGTCCCAACCTGGCCACCAACTTGGATGGCTTTATAAGACAAGTTCATGGAGGATAAAGCTGCCAATGGCTACTAGCCACAATGGCTATGCTCTGCCTCCCTGTCTGGAGGAAGCCATGCTTCTGAATGCCAGTTGCTGGAAGCCATGGGAGGGGAGAATGTTGCTCTTGCACTTGGGCCTTGCTTTCAGCTTTCCTATATAAGCCTGCTTTATAGGATGGTGCACATGGTTCTCCCCCTCCCCATTTAATCCTCACAACAGCCCTGCGAGGTACGTGAGGCTGAGAGAGGCAGCGACTGGCCCAAGGCCACCCAGTGAGCTTCATGGTTGACTTGAGCTTTGAACCCGGATCTCTCTCAGGTCCTAACCTGATGCTCTAACCACTACACCACATCGGCTTTCACGACCCCCACCCCAGGCCTGAGTTCCCACCCATGGAGAACTCAGCCATCCCCACTCTACACAGCAATCACCCCCTTTCATCTGCCTAGCTCCACCCTTTTCTTGGTCACACTAGAGTGTGACAGAATGCTGAGAGCAGAGCAGTAGAGAGCGGGAAAGGTTGTCAAGAACTGGCTCTAAGGCAGATTATCACCACCTCCTCACAGTATATGCACACCAAATTAAGAGGCTGGTTTTTTTGTTTTGCTAACATTTACATTTTCCCACTTCTTTTCCATCTTTTGCTTTGAAAAAGCAAAAATTCTCCTTCGACCTTCAGGATGTGACATTATCTGTCAGGGTGAGATTTAATATTTAATCTGCAAAGCTTCCTGCAGCTCTAAGCAAGACTTAATGAAATATGTCTTTTGCTATTTATTTTACATTTTTTTCTCTGCACGATTCCCAAGGAGCAAGGCTGGGGGCGAAAAGGGAGTGGTGCTGTTTCCTCCTGGGAGCGCTTGGCCGTTTGCTGCAGACAGTCAGCTGCTCACCCTGCTGGGTCAAAAGGCATACGCTGTTCCTGGAGGAATCCACCATGCTGGCCCTCAGGACAAACTCCATTATCAGTTCTCCTGCCTCACAGCTGACCCTGAACACGGTGAGCCCAACCCTTGACTGCATTCCTTTTCTTGCAAAACTCTCATTGTTTGAGCAACTGTCCCAAGGCTCAAACGCTCTCATTTCTGCACCAGCAGAACTCAAAAGGGTTCCTAGGAACTGGCCTTAAGACTGCGTCAGACCACTGCTCCATCTCGCTCAGCACTGTCAACACAGACTGGGGTTCAAAGCAGGGAGTATCTCCCAACCCTACATGGAGATGATGCCGGATGCCAAGGATTGAGTATTCAATATGCAAAGCAGACGCTCTACTGCTGAGCTATGGCCACTCCCCTAAAAATAAAGTAGGGTGCTAGTCCTCATGGTTCTGAACTCTCTCCCGCAGGAGTCAGCGACAGCCTCTGACTTGGATGGCTTTAAAAGAGGATCGGACATATTCACGGAGGAGACGGCTATCGGCAGCCCCTAGATGTGATGGCTATGCTCTGCCTCCACAGTTGGACACCTGTTGCTGGAAGGCAGAGTGCTCTTGTGCTCGGGTTTCCCCAGAATATGTACCTGGTGATGCTGCACTAGATGGACCAGTGGCCTGATCCAGCACACTCTTTTTATCTCCTTATGGCATCCATTTCCCTTCCTTGCAGCAATGCTTGGGACAGCATCACTATCTAGTCTAGCAGTGGAACACCCACTTTTGGAGAGCATCCCGTCTCAGAGATGAGCAGGATGAGGGAGAGGAAGGATTCGGCTACCTGCCGGATGTGAGAGAAGCTAGCTAAAAATAACTAAGACTTGCAGTGGGGTGTGTGTGTGCATGGGTATCTCTGTGGAGAAATTCAGCAGGCTTCCTTTGCTAACACCCCCCCCCCCATTGACACCTCTCTTCGTTGACTGCCATGGCAACCCATCCAACACCAAGGAGATAAATATAGCCCGGGTAGTTTTCTTGGGCTACATACAGTTCAGGTGCAAAATGCAGCCGCCGCCACCCCCCCCCCCCCGCCCCGGCAACACTTCCTTTAAGTAGCAGCCAAGACTTACAATGGCAGGCACCCCATGTATTTATTTATGCTGTCCCTGCAGAGTGGGTGGTGCTGGCGGTGCGAAGACCCGGCGGGGTTTAAAGAGAGAGACTATGAACCACAGGCTTTAAATAGACACCTTGCAAGCGAACTGTCTGTATAGCTCAGTTAGTAGAGCACGAGACTCTTAACCCCAAGAGTTGCGGGTTTGAGCCCCACGTCGGGCAAAAGATTCCTTCATTGCAGGGGGTTGGACTCGACGGCCGATTCTATGACTCTATCAACTCTACCTGGAAAAGACAACTCTCCCTTGCCCCAATCCACCACTCCCATCATCACCAATATCATTAATTGCATTTATATCCCACTCTTTTCTTCACATGGCCACGAAGCCCAGTGGGTGACCTTGGGACAGTCACAGCCTCTCAGCCTAGCCTACCTCGCAGAGTGGTGGTGGGAATGAATTGAAGAGGGGGAGCGCCGTGTATGACACCACAAGCTCCTTGGAGAAAAAGGTGGGCTTTAAATGCAATAAATAAATCAGCCCCAGCCAGAAAAGCTACTCTAGATGGCAATGATTAGCTGATAAACCGAACAGCTAAAATCCTTTTGAACCTTAAAGCAGCTGAATGTTGGAAGATTCAGGAGAGATAAAGGAAAGAACCTCTTCATGCAGGCACAGGAACTGTGGAACTCACTCCCACAGGAGGCTGTGATGGCCACCAACCTAGATGGCTTTAAAGAGGACCGGGCAAATTCATGGAGGAGAGGGCAATTGAGGGCCACTAGTCATGACAGCTATTCTCTGCCTCCACAGCTGGAAGCAGCGATGCTTCTGAACACCTGAACACCAGCTGCTGGGGGCCACAGGGCGGGCGAGAGCTCTTGGGTCATGCTTGAGGGTTTCCCACTGGGGCATGGGGTTGACCACTTTGAGAACAGGATGCTGGACAAGATGGGCCATTCAGCTTGGTTGGATGCTGCAACTTCTCATCATAGGGGAGCTATTCCATCACTTCGATCATTTCACCACATGTTCCTTTCCATCCTCATTCCGGCTGTCATCCAGCTGTTCTATTGTCTCAAGTTCCCTGGAAAATCAGGGAGTTGACGGGTTCTGCACAGCATGAAAGGATGCTGAGGGGTGATGGTATCAACCTCCTGCGATTCCCAGCAATTTTTATTGTTTGCATCATCACCGTGGTCAGTAACAGAAAGTTGGGAAATGGATATGCAAGATGCCAACGTAAGGATTCTGCCTCCCCAAGTCCAGGTTGCTTTGAACAGAAATATTTTGGACAAAGCTTGGAGAGATTTGCCCACCAACACCATGTTCAACCAGGTCCTAAATATACAGGTCAATCATCATGAATGTTGACTACATCATCATTATCAAGAAATGGCAGTGTTTCTGCCTCTGCAAAAGCAGCACTCCTAGCGAGTCCTCTTAAGGACTGGCAAACATAAGAAGCTATGATTTCAGGGGGCTGGTTAGCTGTGATTGCTCCATTGCAAGGGGTTGGACTAGATGACACTTGGGTCCCTTCCAACTCTACAATTCTATGATTCTATAACCAGAAGGCCTCAAGCAGGAGTAAGCAGTATGTTGCTCCTCCCATACGATGCTGGACTCCCAACTCCCACCATCCCTGACCACTGGTCATGCTGGGACCGCTGAGAGTCAACAACATCCCATTGGCTACTTCTGCCCTGAACAGCCTGTTCCTTCTCTGCTCTAAAAATCCTTTCTGCTGGGACTCTGGGACTCCTGGAGCAGGACACCTTGCCCTGCAATTCAGTATGTTGGCGAGGACTGCTTAGGACTGCTGTGAGCAATAGGCACTCTGCACATCCTCTGGGGCTCATTAAGAGTTCACATGTTCTGAACATAAGGTCTAGCACTGGAAATGGAATTTATCGATTATTATTTTTTTCTAAGCTCTGGCAGAATTTCAATTGTGTGGCGTTTCTGCCCCCCCTTCATTTTAACAGCTTGTTCGGGAACTGTCCCTTACAGGTTGCACAGCTGTACGTTTGTGGTTCTCTCCCCTTCCCCTCCAAAGCACAACCCCGAAGCATAGAACCCAGCTGTTGCTCAAGAGCAAGCTAAAAAAAAAAGCAGGCAAGCAACCTCAGGCATCTCTTGGGCACCTTGGCCTCGCCGCTGTGTTCTGTGTTCAAAACACGTCTGCACACCTAGTGTAATTGAAATGGAATCGCAGGCACCATGTGGGGGCAAAGCCTCATCGAGCCCCCAAATAGCTTGCCTGGGTGATTAAGTGCACGGCATTCAAGCGAGCACCCGGGGAATTATTATGCCTCTTTGGTGAATAATGGATCTTTCGCCTTCTCCAGAAATATAATTCATACCCTGGCTGGCACTGTACGGGGCTGCCTTTTGTGACTGGGGAATTGGCAATTACAAAAAATAATAATTAGAGCAAGAGAGGCCAGGCGAGAGGTTTGCAGAGCGTTTTGGCTGGGGCAGGAAAGGGGAGGTGGGCTCTTTCGGTTCACAGGAGTGATTCCCGCTAATGGTATTGGGCCTCTCCAGGGACCGAGGGGCGGGGGGGGGGGTCGGCCCCTGCTGCTGGCAAAGTGCCAACATTTGAAATCTCCTGGGAGGCTCTGTGTTCACAAGGTAATAAGTTGTAGCATTACTGCAGCTCTGCACTACTAGGGAAAGCATACACAGCAGAGGCAGCTCCTCTGCACAAAGTGAGGCTGTTAGCCTATAAGAAGAGCCTGGAGGATCAGGCCCCTGGTCCATCTAGCCCAGCATCCTGGCCAACCAGATGCCCCAAAGGGAAACCAGGAAGCAGGATCTGAGCGCAAGAGCGCTCTCCCCTCCTGCGGTTTCCGGCAACTGGTATTTGAAAGCATTGCTGCTTCCAACTGTGGAGGCAGAGCCGAGCCATAATGGCTAGGAGCCATGGATTTGGCTAATCCTGTGGGAGAGAGTTCCACAGTGAACTATGCACTATATGAAGAAGTCATTTCTTCTATCTGTCCGTAATCTTCCAACATCCAGCTTCATTGGATGCCCACAAATTTGGGATTTGATGGCCCTTTTCTGAACCTTTTTCCAATTCTCCCAATTTCCTTTTTGAGATGAGGCAACCAGAATTAAAAAGTGCAGTACTGCCCTCTCAAGCTAACACCAGCTCCCCAGGGTCTTTCCCAGGTCTGCTCTGATCCTATTATTCATTGGGGATTCCATCACCCCAGCGAGGCAATGGCTCAGGTGAGAGGGAACAAGACCAGGCTGGTGCTAATCTGGACTGGGGCAGGTTCAGCACCATGGACAGCACAGCAGATATCGGCCCACATATTTTCACCACACTTTCAGGACCACAGCCAGCAACCATACAGGAGACAAGTTGCCTCAGCACCAGCCTGGTGCACCAGCTAAGCTTTTACAGACCAGCCTGGAGAGTTCTTCAGGACATTCCACCCTCTTGAGAGCTGCATCTGGCATCTAAAGGCTTAGCATCTGGAGTAGCTTCCTCCTTCTAGAGCAGCCTTCTCCAATCTTGTGCTTCCCAGACATTTTGGACTACCACTACCACCATCCCTGACCACTGGGCTATGCTGGCTGTGGCTGATGGGAGTTATAGTTCACAAATATCTGAAGGGCCACAGGCTTGTGAAAGGCTGTTCTACAGGGGGACAGTCAGCACAGAAGCAACTTGGCTGTAAATCCTTAAATGGCTCAGGACCGCAATATCTGAAGGACCACCTCTTCCTCTAGGGTGGGCATAGGCAAACTCGGCCCTCCAGATGTTTGGCGACTACAATTCCCATCCTCCCTAGCTAACAGGACCAGTGGTCAGGGGTGATGGGAATTGTAGCCTCAAAACATCTGGAGGGCCAAGTTTGCCTATGCCTGCCCTAGAAACCAACCTGGACTCTGTGATCATCATGAGAACCTTGTTCATCTGCCTCCTCCATGAGAGGCCTGGATTGTGGCAACATGAGAGTGGGCCTTTTCTGCAGTGGCTCCCCACTTGTGGAATGTTCTCCCAAGGGGAGACTTGCTTGTCACCTTCGTTTCATATCATTAGGCACCAAGTGAAAAAATTCCTCTTCTCCCAAGCCTTTGACTAATTAAACAATTGATGGCCTTTTAAACTGTGTGAGGCTATTGTGTTTATTTGTTACTATGTTATGTGTTTTCGTGTTTTTATATTGTAAGCTGCCCTGTGGTGCTCAGATGAAGGATGGTACAGAAATTTAAGAGTGAGGTCCACTTCTGAGGGTAGCAGTACTTCTGTGGGTTTTAGTAGACAGGGTGTAGGATCCAAAATGGAGAGACCTGCTTAGGAAGAGCTGAGGAGCAGGTCTGAAATTTCTTGGCCCAGCAACACAGCGGCTTCTTGGCAGCCTTTCAACTTGCAGAAGCTGTCCTTGATTCCCCACTGCAAGTAACCCAAGCACCTGCGATCAAAATAATGCACCCTCTTGCCCAGTTTGCTTGTGCCTCTGCTTCCCTCTTCTTCCTCTTTTGCCGACTGTGTGTTGAATTCCAGACTGTAAAGACCTTGGGGGCAGGGACCTGTAGAAAGCACCACACCCACTGGCATTCATTCATTCATTCACTCACATGTCAGAACATTTATTTCCCTCCTACCTGATCTAAAAAGAAATCCACAAGGGGGCTAGCCATATAGAAATTCAAATTCAAAATATAAAAAGTAAGTGAATGGACTGTATTTTGAAGTGCTTGAAGAAACCACTGTTTCGGGGCACAATTCAACAGTGCTGGTTATAAAGCCCTTTTTGTCTTAGGTCAAGGCTATCTGTAGGACCATATTCTTCCATACAAACCCACCTGGGCTCTAAGATGTAGGTGGCTTCAAAAGAGATTTAGACATATTATTGGAGGATAAGGCTCTACTAGCCATGATGGCTCTGCCCTGCCTCCAGAAGGCTCTTCTTTTCTCCCTATGTTCTCCTTCCCTGTGGAAACGGAGTCTTGGGCAGAATTCTGCTCTGGCAACTATTTCAAATGCCGTCACTCTTCAGAGTCACAGAGCCTTTTGGCAGAATTCTCCCTGATTATTGCCCACCTCAAGAGACCTATGAAATACCAAACTTGGAGCCACATGAGTGCAGTGCCAAAAGAGCAACCAGCAGCACACGCACACACACCCATTTCTGCACCAGATCGGTTGTGCCAGTTGCACATCCACTCGAATCAAGGGAGCCATTGCTACCCTCACAAACAACTCTTTAGCAGAAATCAAATAAAGCATTTACTCCTCGTCAATAAGTGATCTATTCTGGGTCCATCCTGACTTAACAAGCCCTGGGAATTGCAGACAGGCAGCTTTCCAGAGCCCAGGATAGTGGCTGCTTTGGACAGGGACGTCTTTTAGAATCATACAATTGTAGAGTTTAGAGGGGACCCCAAGGCTCATCTAGTCCACCCCCTGCAATGCATGGGGGAGGGGGGATGGATGGCATTGGTGCTGGCTCCCCTCACCCCCACCAAGCCAAAGGGCAGGAAATATGCTCATATATATATATATGAGCTTGGCCAATAATGCGAGATGAGCGCGCAACCCCAGAGTCGGTCACGACTGGACCTAATGGTCAGGGGTCCATTTACCTTTACCTTATATATATGAGCATACACACATATATATGAGCACACATATACATATATATGAGCACATACATATACATATACATATACATATACATATACATATACATATATATGAGCACACACATATACATATACATATACATATATATGAGCACACACATATACATATATATGAGCACACACACACACACATCCATACCTCTGGTTATGTTTGCTGCGGGTTGCGTATTTTCAGCTTAAGAATGCGGCGGACCCGGAAGTGTTTACTTCTGGGTTCTGCAGCACGCGCATGCGCAGAAGCATTCCTGCTTGCTTCATGCATGCACAGAAGCGCTCTATCAGTGCTTCACGCATGCGCGGAAGCACCACTACGGATACGTACTTTTTGGGGTGAGAACGGCAACCCGGAACAGATCGAGTACATATCCAGCGGTACCACTGTATATACAGATACAGTGGTACCTTGGGTTAAGAACTTAATTCGTTCTGGAGGTCCGTTTGTAACCTGAAACTGTTCTTAACCTGAAGCACCACTTTAGCTAATGAGGCCTCCCGCTGCCGCTGTGTGATTTCTGTTCCCATCCTGAAGCAAAGTTCTTAATCCGAAGTACTATTTCTGGGTCAGCAGAGTCTGTAACCTGAAGCGCCTGTAACCTGAAGCCTCTGTAACCCGAGGTACCACTGTAGATGCAAACAGAGGTTTACTTTCAGAGGGGTGGGGGAGTGAAGCAGTGCTGTCAGGGCCGACTCTGAATTATAGGGTGCCAACATGCATTTCTGGGGGGTGGGCAAAGAGCCCAATCCACACACACAATCTAGTGGCAAGAATGGTCAATTATGTACATATTATTTAAACTTTTTTTTTAAAAAAAAAGGTCTCCGGAGCACATAGAGGCAGTGGTTTGTAAGGCACCCAGCTGCTCTGCAAGCAAAGCAAAATAATACTAATGCTGCTGCTGCTACTTCTTCTTCTACTACTACTACTAATAATAATAATAATAATAGAGGGAAGGGGAGATAAAGGATATATAAACCTGAAGGATATGCTGCCCTTTAGAGCAAACATTCAGCTCCTGCCTCATCTGTGGTCCAATGGGAAGAAGAGTTTTTTTTGGGGGGGAATAGTAGCATAGATATTATGTTTGATCTACCTACAGATCTGAAAAGAAATGAGCCCTGAAAGTCAACCCTGCGCATGCTCAGGGATACTGTGCACCATGTATGGGTGTATAGTGACACCTGCTGCTCCGCCTCAGGCAGCAAAATATTTTAGCCTGGCCATGATCTCACTGTCCAATTTACATTAGGAAGAACTTTCTGACAGTAAGAGCTGCCAGAAAGTGGGACAGGAGGTGGTGGCGTCTCTTTCCTTGGAGGCTTGTAAACAGAGGTTGGGTGGCCATTTGTCAGCGATTCTTCAGCTGCGATTCCTGCATTGCAGGGGGCTGGACTAGATGGTCCTTTAGGGTCCCTTCCAACCCTACAATTCTATAATCTCACCAGGGAAAAACCCAGGTGGAGACAGTTTCAATTTCCTTCTATTAGCAGCCGCAAGTAAAGCAGACAAATCAATCACGAAACGCAGGGCGGGTTTTTGAGACCCACAGAGCATTTTCTCAGCTCTAAGGTTAAAGAAGAAGGGTTAGGGCAGCACTGTAGGGAAAATGACAAACGAACCCCACCAAATCCAGCAGAGCTCTTCCAAGTTGTAAAAGGCCTTTTTTACATCTGGGCCCTTGGGGAAGATTGCTGCGGGGGGGGGTGCGGCGGTGTGGTGGTGGGGAGAGATGGCACAGTGGCCTGCTGCAACCAATTTGCAAGACACAGCGCTGATAAATCACTGCCTCTTGGATGCTCACAGGGCAGCCGGAGGCAGGGCTGGCTGAGTGGGCAGCGAGGGTGATGATAAATGCCTCCTTAAGAGAGGGAGGAACACCAGCGAAGCTTGAAAGAAACAGCAGTGGGATCTCCACACACACACACAAAGAAAGCCCTCACTAGCACTGCTTGAGCTTAACTAATTAATTTTCCGCAAGTTCCCGGTACTGCATTTTCGGACAAGATGCTTCAGTGGCAAAACCTGTGCCAAAACAGATAATCTAGATTAGTTTCTACCTGGCTTGAGGCCTCTTTTTTCAGAATAAGACTGTAGTAGTAGTAGTAGTAGTAGTAGTAATAAAGGTAAAGGTAAAGGGACCCCTGACCATTAGGTCCAGTCGTGACCGACTCTGGGGTTGCGCGCTCATCTCGCATTATTGGCCGAGGGAGCCGGCGTATAGCTTCCAGGTCATGTGGCCAGCATGACAAAGCCGTTTCTGGCAAACCAGAGCAGCGCACGGAAACGCCGTTTACCTTCCCGCTGTAGCGGTTCCTATTTATCTACTTGCATTTTGACATGCTTTCGAACTGCTAGGTTGGCAGGTGAGTAGTAGTAATATAGGTGCACAAATCAGTGCTCAAAACTAGACAGGGGGAGTGCTTTTGGGGAAGGGCCATAGCTCATTAGTAAAGCATCTGTCTTGAATGCAGAAGGTCCTGGGTTAAGTCCTCAATGGCATCTCAAGACAGGGCTGGGAGAGACTCTCTGCCTGAAACACTGCAGAGTCTGAACTGAGCTGGATAGACCGGTGATCCTATTTAATTCAGCACTTCATTCAAAACCTTGAGGATGAGGACCTTACTTTATTTTTAGGGGGGAGACTTTAGCTCGGTGGCAGAACATCTGCTTTGCATGCAGAAGGTTCACCCTTCCTGGGAAGGGAAGTCAGATTCCAGAAGATTTGGGGAGGGAGACCTGCTCACCCCTCCTGGTTGATGATGCCAGGTTAGATGCACTGCCCCACCTGCCCCAGGCACTCCGAGATGAACCGCTGGCAGGAAGTGAGAAGCAAGGAGGCCATATTCATAGAACTGTAGTGTTGGAAAGGACCCCAAGGTTCATCTAGTGCAAGCCCTTCAAAGCAATTCGTGGCAGGAAATTTATACACAGTTCCTTTAAAAGGTGTGGGGGTATCCTCTGCTGTGGGAGAATCACAAACAAAGCCCAAACAGCGAATGCCAAAGCAAACCAGGGTCCTTGGGTGTGTGGGTGGGTGTCAGCAAGTCAACTTCAACCGCCTTCTTTTTGAGGGATTAAATGGCTGTTTGGGTTGGAAGAGAGCAATCCCTGTGCCTATTTTTTCCTTTTCATTCAGAACCAAAGTGCCTGCCGGGGTGAGTGAGGGCGGGTTTGCGCAATACTAGAACCCTGTGGGGCAGGACTGCCTGCGGGGTCTTTATTGGCAGCTGGAAAAGTCACTGTGTTGTCCCTGAGCACAGCACCTTACTGTCCTCCCAAGGTGCCACGGGAAGAAAATTAAGGGGTGCATCCCTGGGGGAGGAGCTGAACACACTCATTGGAGACACCCACTTCTTACAGCCACACGTCGCCTCTGGAGTGAGTGCACTTCCAAATTCATGCTCACCAGGCAGCCTGGAATCTTAAAAGGGGGCTCCTCTCTAAACAGCAACCATCCCGGAGACCATTTACTTGGTCACACTAGAGCGTGACCAAGAAAGATGCAAGCTGCTTTTTATGTAGGCTATCAAGACATGGGAGAGTGTTGCCCTTTTTTTTCGCTGCAGCCTCCCTAAACAACACACCCGGTGCAAATGCACTTCCATCACAGAGTGTCGAATTTTAAAGAGATTTCAGCCGTCCGTCTCCCAACATACCCATACCCAGAGTGGCTGAGGCAGCCTAGTCAGATGGGCAGGATACCTAATTAAATTATTATTATTATTATTATTATTATTATTATTATTATTAAATATTATACATATGTGAGATTCCTTCCACTGGGAAGTGTAGCTGTCCCCCACACTTTTATTGATCTGGGATTCAACATTTCTTTCACTATGTAGCCTTGTTGAATTGTTTTTTAAAGGAAAAATGCAATTTTTAGGTGTTCTACTGATCAATTGCGTTTTTAGTATTGAGCACTGGACTTTAGGGTCAGGATGGTATATGAAGGAAATGAAACCAATTAATGCATCCTATGCACGACAGAGAACACCTGAAATTTCATGGACTTCAACATCCAGAAGAAAGCCTAGCCAGTGAATTGTATGTGCTTTAACCCATGGACCATTCTGTCTATGAGTAAGAACAAGGCTTCTCACACAAAATGCAAACTTTGGTTGTTTTTTCTTAGCTGACACCTGCCTGGCATCCTCTTAGAAGAAGCATTTCTTTCTCTCCAAGAGAGAAGGCGAGGAAGAAACCAGTTCTACTCTTCCATTACAGAGGGGTCTGTTGATGGCTATTAGACAAAGCACCAAGGTCAGTTGCAGAGTATCTGCTTTGCATGCAGAATATCCCTGGTTCAATCTCCAGGGAGGGCTGGTAGAACCTGCACGGCTCCTGCCAGTCAGTGTAGACAACACTGAACTAGACGTGCCATTGGCCTGACTATGGGGCTTCTTCATCTGTTCCCATCCTCCATGGTGGCCATATGGAAGCTTCATGTTCAGAGGCAGTCCATCTCTGAGCACCAGTTGCCCAGAAGCACGAATGAGCAGAGTGCTGCTGAGCTCAGGTCCTGACTGCAAGGCTTCTGGTTGGCCACTGCACAAGAATATGCTGCACAAGATGGGCCGTTCATCATCAAGGTTTGTCTTATGCTCTTAAGAAATCCGCTCTAACAAGGTGCAGAGATGGCCACCAACTTGGATGGCTTTAGAAGAGGATTCGACAAATTCATTGCTACTGGCCGCAATGGCTATGCTTGCCTCTGCTGTCACAGGATGGTAGATTGGGAAGGGACCCCGAGGATCGTCCAAGTCCAACCCCTGCAATGCAGGGAGATGCAGCCGTCCCATTTGGGGATCAAACCTGCAATCTTGGTATTATCAACACCACCCTCTAACCAACTGAGTTATCCAGGAGGCAGTACATCTCTGAATAACAGAGGCTGGGTATTGTAAGCAGGGAGAGCAACTGTTGCACTCATGTCCAGTTTGTGGACATGCCGGTAGGGCATTTGATTGACTACTGTGAGAACAGGATGCTAGACTAAATGGGCTTCTGGCCAAACCAAGCTGGGGGGGGGGGGTTTCCTCTTACATTGCTAAGGTGGCATCTACCATCTAAAGTCTCTAAGTGCTTGAATTACAAAATTACGCATGAGCATCTGGTGCTTTTTTATAAAATTAATCAGAACCTTGCAATCTATTAGACAAGTGGTGCCCAAACTCCCCCCCCCCCCCGCCACTCACAGTCCACTTGAAAATTGCTGATGGCCTTAATGGTTTTTATGCCTGTTGTAGCAATTGTAATGAGCTGCACTTGATGATGTATGATTATTAATTGAATCAAGATTAAATGTCGTAATTCTAGCCTCCCATTGACTTTGCTGCTAATCCTCTCCACTCCTCTCAAGTGGCAACTCTTCCCCCTGTCAATACTGGCCCTTCCCACTCATCTTCTGAATGAACCACCAGGTCCTAAGAACAGCCGCTGCTTCTTCTTAAATATGGGATCACAGTTTGGGAACCCTCTTAATTAAACTAACTGATTCATCAATCAAGTAACACAGCCCTCATTCGCTGGGTGAACACAAAACATCCTCTTGGAGGATGCAACTACAAGAGTTTATGGCTGCTTCAGGGACTTTTCAGACATTGATAGTAGGTGCCCCCAGCAAATTCCAGAAATTCCTCGCAATGCTAACAGAGACATCTTTGCAAAATGTCTTAACAAAGGATCAGGGCAAGTAAGTAACCCTCCCTCCCCCACAGTTGCCCCCTCCCTGGATTTACTTTGGCCCACACACCCTTCCTTTCCCAAGCCAGTGTCAGCTGAGGAACTGGCTGGTTGTGAGAAAGAGCTGGAGGGAAATGGGGTAGACGATGCCAATTTTGCAGCCTCAATCAAAGACGGGAGAGTTACAACAAAATGCAATAGGATTACAGAATCCCAAATCGACCCGTTTGCAAACAAACAAAAGCC
This sequence comes from Zootoca vivipara, assembly GCF_963506605.1. NCBI lineage: Eukaryota > Metazoa > Chordata > Lepidosauria > Squamata > Lacertidae > Zootoca > Zootoca vivipara. Next base: position 73,688,028 of record NC_083281.1, read on the forward strand.
ATAATAATAATAATAATAATAATAATAATAATAATAATAATAATAATAATACAGTAATCATCTTCTTACATTGAGTACTGCAAGTGAGAAGAGCATGGACTCTGTGGCAGGCCTGGTCCACGGGGGGCGGGGGGGTGTAGGGAAGACCCTAAAGACCAGCCCGGAAGCAGCTGGATCGTGCCAAAGGCCCACCTAGCCCTGCCTCCCAGGGGTGAACCAAAAGAGAAACGCTTCGTCTTGAGAACTAGCAGTAAAGACTAGTCCTTTGCGCGCCTGCTCATCCTCGCCACCCCACCCCTTGTAAAATCTAGACGGAGAAGAAAGAAACTTGCGGTGGTTTGAGAGAGGAGGGGAAAAGGGAGGGGGGAGTCGCATTCCTTGCAGCTTAGATGGCTGGGCTGAAAAGGAGGTCGCTCCCCCTCACCGTCTTCGGCTGCAAAGGGGAGAGACCCCACCCTCCGCGGCCCCCAAAGAGCGCGCTGCCTTACGCGCCACGGGGAAGGCGAGGGGGGGGAGGAAGGGAGTGTCCCCGCAGGGAGGATGGGGGTGTCGTCCCTACACCACGAGGTGGTGGGGGGGTTTGAAGGAACTCCCCCCCCCTCCACCGGAATCCATATCCCCCTAGCATCTTGGCGCGCCAGCGTGACGCGCCCTCGGGGATTCGCTCCACGCGGGGCGCCTTACCTGCGAGAGCTCCGGTCTGCAAGCGGGCGCTTCGCTGCTGCCGCTCCTTCTGCCGTCGCCTGCCGCTCGCGCTCTTCGCCGCCGCCGCCTGCCCGGGCTGGGCGGGGGTGGGGCATGCAAGCGCATGCTTAGACTCCTCTCGCCGCCCCTCTGCTCCGCGCTCGTCCAGGATCGGGCCGGGTGGGGAGTTGCTCGGGGTGGAGAGGGGGCCTTCTGGCCAAGGCGCTTTGGACACGCGGGGAGGGGGGCTGCGTTTGTGTCTCCACCCCAGGGATGGCTTCTTTCCCCTCCCTTCTCCGTTCTCTTTTAGCCGGGGAGGGGCCGCACTTCCGAGCCGGTCTGTCTAAGCTCCCACCGGTAGTCCCGGCCGAAGATGGCGATTGCGCACCGGGAGGCGCAGGAGGCTCACTCTGCAGCCTCCATGAATCATCCCACGGGCGAGGAGGAGGCGCACGGCCCCACTGTGCATTGCTCAGATGAACTCGAGTCTCAGGAGCAGGCGAGGTACGTGAGCGCCTCTGAGCATACGCAGAGTGCACCGCTCTGCTCTGCTTGGGCCTCCTTGTTTGGGTGCGAGGTGCGTGGGCGAGCTAGTGTGCCTCTGAGCATATGCATAGTGCTTTCCCAGGCCACAGCAGTGAGGCTTCATCGAGACCCTTGGCCAGCAGAACTGGGTGTAAAATGAGGAAAGCCCCCTATCCTTCGTGATGCCCCTTTAGCTCATGTCTTGAGAAGGCAGTGTGGTTGGGAAGAGGTGAGATTCCAGGCCCACTGCAGCCCTCACCTTGGAGGAAGCCCACTCTGAAGATATCTGAGCTGCTAAGAAAAAAATGCTTCTTGGATGGGTATTGCCCACCCCTGCTGGCTCACTGCTTCCATAAGCGCAAAACTCAATGTTGGCGACATAAACCTTGTACAAATCCACGCCAGTCACAACAGCTGAAACGGAACAGCACTACGGTATCAGAACCCCCAAACTCACCCTTTTCAAAAGCTTCTCCCAAAGCCATTAAGTATTATTAGACACTGCCTGAAAGGGGAGCACTTTGTTCACATCACTTTGCAAAGTGTCAAGCCTGAGGCAGGGTACACCTCAATGTGGAGAGGGCAACAAGATGCGGGAAGCCACCAAAAAAGGCTCCATTTCAGATGCAAACAGGAGCCTCTGGGAAAATCTCAAAGGCTGGCCAGGCGGTTGGGCTTGCAAAATATTATCTCCCCGACGTCCTAATTGTGCTCCAAGACTGGACCTACTTACGACAGTCCATCAGCCTCTCCCACCAGCATCAAACTCAAGAGATGGCCAAGTTGACCTTAGAGGAAGTCACTCTTCCCACCTGAACACTTCACCAAGCCTAGTCAGAAACTGGAGGCTCTCTGAGCAGAATTCCCAGAAAAGCACTTTGCAGTGCACACCAGCTGCCAACACATAGGAAGCTGCTTTTTACCAAGTCAGACCCATTGACCCATCTAGCTTAGTACTGCCTACACTGACTGGCAGCTGCTTTCCAGGGTTCCAGGCAGGGACTCTCTCTTGGCCCTACCTAGAGAAGCCATTGGGTAGATGCTCTAGTGCTGAGCTGTGGTTCTTCACACAAAACGGGTTGAGCAAGCAAAACTCAGAGATGCAGGAGCCCTGCCTCTTCCAAAGGAGGGGTGCAAGATTTGGCCTTCCACTTGCTTCCCATCTGGTCGCTTGCAGTTTGTTGACCACATATGGATGCATAGCTAGGAGAAGGTCAGATTGCAGTTTGCTGACCACATGGATGCATAGCTAGGAGAAGGCCAGAATCAAGGCCGAAAAATGGATTTGGGGAATGAGTAGCCATTACCTGCTTAGTTCGGACGAGGTGTTCTAGTCCAGAGAAGGTTACGCCTCACGGTCTCAAAAGTTACACAAGGGAGGCACCCTCTTTTTTGGCAGGGGAAGAGGGAATGTTTTGCCCTGGCAGCCCTGCTTTTGCCCATAAGCCTGAGACGCATTTCTTTCATGTTACAGAAACTTCCCCCTTTTCCTGAAGGGCAGCCCTGACTCATCCTTCAAAATGCATCTTGATGTTTAATTGGAAGTGAAAAGCCAGTGCTGAGCCTCTCTAAGCTGCTGGAGACATGCGGCCGTGTTGCTAGGCTGGCGTTCAGCCGAGGGAGGCGCAGGGCAGAGGCTGCGCTCTTGAAGAAGCTGGGCGTGAGACCATCTGCCTGGGACAGGCACTCTCAAGGAAAAAGACAGAAAAAGGGAAGAAGGGGCCCAGCCCAGTTGAGCTTCCTGCCAAAAAATTTTTGGCTGACGCAGCAGACGTGTGGCTTGGAAGCCACACGTCTGCTGCGTCAGCCAAAAATGTGGGACCCCTGTTCAAGTCACCTCAACACCATATTCCAGGTACCAAAGACACACTTCTTTCCCCAAATAATAATAATAATAATAATAATAATAATAATACCAAAATGACCAAGGTAACAGAGCAACTCCTATATGAGGAGAGGTTGCAGAATTTGGTGGTACTTCTTTTTTAGGACAAAAAGAGAATAAGAGGCAACATGATGGAAGTTTATAGAATGATGCATGGCATGGAAAAAGTAGATAAAGAGAAGCTTTTCTCCTTTTCTCAATTCTAGAACTCATGAGCATCCAATGAAGATGAGGCTTGGGAGATTCAGGACAGATAAAAGGAAGCCCTTCACATAGTTTAAAGGTTGAACTATGGAACTCTCTCCCACAGGATGCAGCGAAGGCCACAAAACTGGGTAGCTTTAAAAGAGGATTAGACAAATTCTCAGGAGAGAGCTATTGATGGCTGCTAGCCATGATGGTCATGCACTTCACTGTTGGGAGGCTGTGATGCTTCTGAATACCAGCTGCTAGAAACCACAGGCGAGGAGAGTACTTCTGTGCTTGGATCCTGCTTGTGGGTTTCCCATAGGCATCTGGTTGGCTCTGTGAGAACAGGATGCTGGACTAGATGGGTCATTGGCCTGATCCAGCAAGACTCTTCTTATGTTATTGAAGTGGAGGCATTCAGCATTATCCATCCCCAAACTTTAAACATAAAAATGAAGGCTGTGAGTAGGATTGGAATGCCATTTATCAAGGAAAGGTGGCATCCCAAGAAATGATCGTTTATTGCATTTATTTTCCACCTTTTCCTCCAAGCAGCTGAAGATGGCTTACATAGATCTCCCCCTCATTTAATCCCTATAACAGCCCTATGAGGCAGGTTAGGCTGAGAGACAGTGACTGGCCCAAGTTTACCCAACGAGCTTCATGGCCCAGTGGGGATTTGAGCCCTGGTCTCTCCCAGGTCCTAGTCTGACATTCTCACCACTGGGGTGAGTGGCTGGGGAAACCCAGCCAGATGGGCGGGGTATAAATAATAAATTATTATTATTATTATTATTATTATTATTATTATTATTATATACTACACTGGCTCTCATGATGACGACGATGAACTACCTTAGGAAAGCTCCCAGGGGTGGCTAATCTTGAACTTCCAATTGTTGCTGAACTGCAGCCCCCATCATCCCTGGTCACCTGCTCTAAAAGAGACCGTGGGTTCCTGTAGATCAGGAAGTAGCTGACTTCAGTGCAGTTTGCAAAGAGAATAAAACAACACAATTATCAGTAAAAAAAACAAACCCGTTAAAACGACTCTTTAAATCAGGCACCCCCAAACTTCGGCCCTCCAGATGTTTTGGACTACAATTCCCATCTTCCCCGACCACTGGTCCTGTTAGCTAGGGATCATGGGAGTTGTAGGCCAAAACATCTGGAAGGCCGCAGTTTGGGTATGCCTGCTTTAAATCATTCAAAGCATAAAATCAACAATAAATTAAAAACAGATTGGAACAGACATCCAGAATCTACAGGGAGAAGAGGTAATTGGGAAGAGGACCTCCTCATCACTGCAAAACACTTGCCAATGACTTTCTTTGTGTCTCTGTCCATCTGTCTGTCACACACACCCCCTCCTCTGACACTGAAGGATTCTACCCTCAGGGGAAGTTTCCTGTTGTGTCTCTGCAAGAAGTACCGTTCTGCCTTTGCTTCTACTTTCAAAATCCACATCTTAGCCATTGGGCATTCACACAGAGGCTTGATCTGGCCATACAAAGCTGAGAAATAGAGGTTGCATTTTAAGGAAGAAGTCCAAAGCTTACCTTCTTTTAGGATAGACGGGTGTAGGGCCGGGTGCTGCCCTTAGAAAAGAATCCTGTAACAGTTAAACACTGTACGACAGAGACACAGCAGAGGCTCAACACTGAGGAGTGGGGGTTCCTTTCTCCCACCTGTTATCTGCCTGGGTTTTGTTATGACTCATGCGACTGGGAATTGGGGGTGGGGAGAGCGAGAGAAGGGGAAAGGGAGCACTAAACAGCTATTTCACTTAGAAATGTCACTTCTCTCCATGACTAAAGCCACACCGCTGCCCACTCGAGTCGGGGCTATTTATACTCTGCTTAATTGCAAGCTCCCTGATGACAATTCCAGCTCTGAGCAGTGGGGCTGGGACCGTCTTCTCCCACGCTGCTTTGTGGGTGGGGGAGAGAGAGAGAACTCCTCAAAAAATGGTAAATGGCTTACATTGTAGATGCAAACAAATATGCTGCCAGGACCTAGGAACTGCCTGCGCAGCCTAGGGAAATAAAAGGCCTTCTGAACATGTGCAAAGCACCTCTCCATCAGCACAGAGGAAACATAAGAAGCACAGAGCCACCTGGAATGAGAACAGGGGGATTGTCTAGGAACTTCAGAACCTGGCTGCTGGTTTTGAGGCAGTGCAAACATCCAAGGGCCAAAGTGGAAGCAAGGACAGAATGGCACCTCTTGGAGACACTCGGCAAACAGCCTTCCCTGAGGATGGAGCCCTTCTCAGTTAGTCTTGGCTGGTGGTTCTTTCCTAGGCATCCACCAACTTAAGCAGATTTCAGTTGTATTATAGGAATTCTAAGGTCTTATATATATAGAATAAATGTTCATAAATGTACAAGGCAAACACACGTGCATAAGTATAGTGTCTGAAACAGTACAGGAGAGCAATCCTGAAGCCATTTTGACTCTCCCAAATTGACCTCAAATATTTCTCTGCGAGGAGGAAGGAAATGGGGAAAGCTTTCCAGTTGTCTTCGGACTGTAGGGGCTTACACCTCCCTTTGCAAATACAGCCTGGCAAGATCTGTTAAGCTGAGCAAACTATCAATATATGTACGGGTAGGTAGCCGTGTTGGTCTGAGTCGAAACAAAATAAAAAAATTCCTTCAGTAGCACCTTAAAGACCAACTAAGTTTTTATTTTGGTATGAGCTTTTGTGTGCATGCACACTTCATCAGATACATGTACGGTAAGACAGTGGTCTTCAACCCCCGGGCCACGGACCGGTAGCGGTCCGTGGATCAATTGGTACCGGGCCGCCTAAGGATCATTAAATACAATTAAATTAAAATTATTAAATCAAAACAATCTAAATAAAATATAAACAATAAACGCCCCCCCCCTCAGCGGGCCACAGTAAAATTATCAAACGTTGACTGGTCCGTGGTGATAAAAAGGTTGGGGAGCACTGCGGTAAGAGATTCAGGAACTAAGTATTTAGTACCACAAAAGTACCTGCCAACCTAGCAGTTCGAAAGCATGTCGAAATGCAAGTAGATAAATAGGAACCGCAAGTAGATAAATAGTATTTATCTATTAGATAAATAGTATTTATCTAATAGATAAATACTATCTATCTATTAAGCAAGTAGATAAATAGTATTTAGTACCTGCCAACCTAGCAGTTTGAAAGCACGTCAAAATGCAAGTAGATAAATAGGAACCGCTACAGCGGGAAGGTAAACGGCGTTTCCATGTGCTGCTCTGGTTTGCCAGAAGCGGCTTTGTCATGCTGGCCACATGACCTGGAAGCTATACGCCGGCTCCCTCGGCCAATAATGCGAGATGAGCGCGCAACCCCAGAGTCGGTCACGACTGGACCTTACAACAAAAGAATGGCAATGATTGACCATTATCAGGTATTCTGACAGACAGGTTTTTTTGCTGTAGGCTGCCCTCCCTGTGATGTATGTAAGATGTTTTGGGGAGTGGTCTTGAGCTATAGGGGAGGCGATTTCAAAAGTCTATATATAAGAGCTTGCACGCCATTGTTTGGGGTTCCTCTCCTCCCTCCTTGCGTGGGGGGAGTGGGGGACCCTGTTGCAACAGTTTAATTAATGAAGCTGCTTTGCTTCTCAATATAGAATCATAGAGTTGGAAGAGACCACAAGGGCCATCCAGTCCAACCCCCTGCCAATCAGGAAATATTCTCTGGTTGGCCTCTTATTTTCTTCTACCGATAGAGAACCTGCATAAGGACTCTATACAGGCTCTTGGATACCCCAAAGGAGTAGTTTTTTCTTATAACAGTTGGTAAAACTCACATTTCCTGTAGCTCCAAGGAAACAGCAGCCTGTTTAACCACAGAAAGAAGCATAGCCACCATAGTTTTCCTTTCTTTCTCCAAGTACTTCGTTCCTAGCTTGGTCGAGGCACACTTCCACTGACTGCATTGGTCTTATAAGATGGGAAACTGCTACGACGGCCTGTAACTTCCTTTCCTTTTCTCCCACTTGCAGGAGCCCAAGTTTCTCTGGAACTGGTTGCCACTGGCCAAGTTAGGCTGATTCCACACTCAAAATGGTGGCAGGTCTTCCCTTTCCGCTTCCTGGCTTACTTACCTGTTACCTGTTTGTTTGTTTGAATATTTATATACTGCTATGAGAAAAGACTCCTGCCTGCAGGAGAGCTGCTGGCAGTCAGTGCAGACAACACTGAGCAAGTTGGGCTGATGGTCTGATTCAGCATAAGGCAGCTTCCTGTGTTTCTACGGTGCAAACGTCTACAGGTAACTTGCAATTTGCACACATTTAACTTGTACGTGCCTGGCAAATTTAAGAAGAAAAAAATTAAAAGGGGGCGGGTGCCCAGGGAAAAAAAACTTTGGCAATCCTGTTCACCATTGCACCCCATGTGTTTTGACTATACAGTGGTGCCTCGCTTAATGAATGCCCTGCTTAACGAAATTTCTGCTTAACGAAAGGTTGCCTTGCTAGACGAATTCGTTTTACGAAAAATTCGTCTAGCGAAACGCAGTTTCCCATAGGAATGCATTGAAATTCAATTAATGCATTCTTATGGGCAAAAAAAATTCAAGAAAAATTCAATGCATTCCTATGGGATTCCCTAGACGAATTTTTCGTTATAAGAAAAGACCCGTGGAACAAATTAAATTCGTCTAGCGAGGCACCACTGTACAGAATTTTGGTTTTGCACACTATCCCCGGAATGTAGCCGCCTGTGTAAGTTGAGAGCCGCCTGCATATTCTACCTGCCCAAAGCAATTTAACAGAAACCCATCACTGAAATAAAGGCATAGAGTCTTTATTCACAATAGTCATTAAATAAATTATGCATACATATACATATACATATACATATACATATACATATACATATGTATAGTCAAGAGGAATGGAACAGGACGAAGAGAGACTGCCAGATAACAATACAGAGAACAGAGTTGTTTTTTAGGCTTGTGACTGTCATGAAGCAGCTTTTGGTGTTTGCTGAGAGGAAGGGAAGGGTGTGAAACAAGAGCATAACAAAGATGCAAGGCCCTGGGGGAAAAACTGTGCTAATGGCCCCATCATTCTTCGGAGAGAAAGCTAATGCCTTTTTGGGGGGTGGGGAGAGCAGCCCCCCCCTGTAAGTGCAACAACGTAGTGCTTGTGTTGTCCCAGCCAGGTGTTCAGTTCGTCTGCATGTAACAAGGGTAGCCTGCCGCACAATCCCGGTGTCCTCCAGATGCTTTGGACTACAAGTCCCATCAGTCTTGGAAGCCCAAGACATCTGGAAGGCATTAGGCTAGGGGAAGCTGGCCAGGATTTTTCAAGGCAAACCCCCCCTTCCCCGCCAAAAAACCCTTGTTACATACAGCAGCCCTCCTAGGTGGAGTAGCCTTCAAAATAATGAAGCCCCATAACCCCCCCAGCAGGATTACCACCCCCACTCCCTTGTCCCAAAGCCCCTCACCCCACCTTTCCAAGGGCATCCCTGGCTGCCTAGCGTGGCTCCTAATGTGCCGGTTGGACTAGCTACGACAAGTACAGATATGACAGAATGGTGGTTTTCTCTGGGGTGCCATGGGGGCTCTATGTGCTACCGGTCAGGTTCTGCTGTTGAAATGCCCAAAGTGAAATTTTTTGAGTGGATGTGCTGATGGTGGCTCTCTCCTCCCAGAAGGGGCTCCAGCTGAGATTGGTCATTGCTGAGTGAGCGGCTGGGTCTTTGCCTGGCGCTTGGCTTTGGTCTGGAGGTAGCGGCCTTTCCCCTCCTCAAAACGCCTCTTCTCGTCTTCTGTTTCTACCTGCCGAACAAAGACAGAACAGGTGTGGGCACGGTCGAGGCTGGATTAAGCTGGCCCTGGAACCCAACACACTGTATACCTGAAGGAGCGTCTCCACCCCCATCGTCCAGCCCGGACACTGAGGTCTAGCGCCGAGGGCCTTCCCAGCAGATGTCAAGGCAATAAGCAACTGTTTTACTTTTAAAAGACAACTGAAGGCAGCCCTGTTTATGGAGTTTTTAATGTTTGATGCTGTATTGTTTTTAATATTTGGTTGGAAGCCACCCAGAGTGGCTGGGGAAACCCAGCCAGATGGGCAGGGTATAAATAATGATTTATTATTATATGAGGGACAGGCAAGGTTTTCCCAGCCACTTATTTCAGTGTTTCAAATCTTCGACAAAAGCGGTTCTCATTGTATTCTTACAACCACTCATCCTAACACTGGCTGGCTAGGTTAAGGGGACGATCTTCCCTAGAGACATCAGCACAGACAGGAAACATCTATCAGTCCTCATCCACAGCTGCAGGAAACCAAGGGGTACCCTGGGATCCACATTTCAAAATGAACTTGTTAAGGGCACATTTCCAGGTAGGTGTTTAGCAAGGGATGCCCTCCAGATCCTTAGAGCTCTCTCATTCCCTTCAGCCCCCTTGTAGGTCTCCTGTGCCTCTTTGGTTCTCCTTGTAGTTTCAGCAGCAAAGAAAGATGCTAGAAGTAAGGGATGGTGGCTCAGTGGTAAAGCACCTGCTTTGCACAGGAAGTCCCAGATTCAATCCCCAGCAGCAGCACCAGGTTGGGGTTTCTCTACCTGAAACCCCACAAGAGCCATTGCTGCCCGTCAGAGCAGGCACCCCCAAACTGCGGCCCTCTAGATGTTTTGGCCTACAACTCCCATGATCCCTAGCTAATAGGACCAGTGGTCAGGGAAGTTGGGAATTGTAGTCCAAAACATCTGGAGGGCCGAAGTTTGGGGATGCCTGGTCTAGAGTGACTATACTGAGATAGGTAGACAGAGATCTACCTATTGGGATCCAACCCTTGGGATCCAGAAACAAGGGTTGGGAGATGAAATGATCAGATCAGAAATGATCAGATCAGATCAGCACCTGCTGTTCCTAGGGATCTGATCATTTCATCTCCCAACCTTTGTTTCTGGATCCCAACAGAGCTGCTCACTTGGGGTTGCTCCCTGGGGCCTCCAGGCTCTGCTCCTTTCCGTCTCAAACCCCTGTTCACCATGGCTTGGGGGGGGGTCACGCACCCACAGTGAGGGATGCAAAGGAGTGTCGTTTCTGTTTTGCTACCACCAGGGGCAAGCTATTGCCCCTGCCTTCCCCCAATCCTCTGCTGGGGTGGCGGCAGGATTGTTTTTGCTGCTACTTGGATGTATTGTATTTTATTTTGTTTTGGTGTTTATTAACATGAAATGTTTGCTTGCCATATTGATACTAGCATGATTTTTCATTTAAATTGTATTCTGTTTTGCAGCTGTTCATGCATTATCTTGAAATGTTGTTAATTTTATTCTGCAAGTTGTTGTGAACTGATTTGAACACGGTCGCACCATGGAAAAGCGGCATACATATAAATTCATGACAATGATGATGATGCAGCTTGAATTCCACACAAACACTTTTTTTTTCTTTTGCTTGTTTGCTGTGGCCAAATTTACATGCAATTAATTTGTGATTAGTTGCAGGTGGCGCTGTGGGTTAAACCACAGAGTCTAGGGCTTGCTGAAGGTTGGCGGTTTGAATCCCTGTAACGGGGTGAGCTCCCGTTGCTCGGTCCCAGCTCCTGCCCACCTAGCAGTTTGAAAGCACATCAAAGTGCAAGTAGATAAATAGGGACCGCTCCGGCGGGAAGGTAAACCGCGTTTCCGTGCGCTGCTCTGGTTCGCCAGAAGCAGCTTTGTCATGCTGGCTACATGACCCGGAAGCTGTCTGCGGACAAACGCCGGCTCCCTCGGCCTATAGAGCGAGATGAGCACCACAACCCCAGAGTTGGACACGACTGGACCTGATGGTCAGGGGCCCTTTTACCTTTTTAATTTGTGATATTGCTACGTGATTCCACATCATTTGTGCCATTTTGGGGAGGGGGGAGTGGCAAAAAAGTGACAACAGTGAGTACACAATCACATTTGCCTGCCTGAACTCTGTTCCTGTTTGAATCCACATAATTTCCGGTACTATTTCCCATTCTGATGAGATTCCACAACATCCCTACCTTCCACAAACCCCACTTCATTTCACATGCCTAAACATCACACACTAGTCACTGAATCACACTGCCTCTCAGACCAGCAGCAAGTCCACCACTGTAGACACAAGACAGAAGGAAAATGCTAATCTGCAATCATATTTGCTATGGTTCCTGCATTGCAGGGGGTTGGACCAGAAGATTCCTTGGGTCCCTTCCAACTCCACAGGTCTATGATCTGGTTTGTGCCAGCTGGGCATTATACAAAGACCTGAATTTGTCCTCAAGTGTGATCCTCCTGCTTCCCTCCCTGTCCATTTTCCCTTGTGTTTTTTGAAAATTGTAAGCCTGAGTGGGGAGGGCCTGTCTTGTTTTAACTGACTGTATGTAAGCCAATCCGGGAGCCTTTTTGGCTGAAGAGTGGGGGTCCAAGTGCTCCAAATCAATAAAACAAGAATCTGCTTGATTTGTACACTCTCCCCCCAATGGAATATTTCAGCCTGCACAGAATCTGTGGCGACTGAAGGGGTGGGGCCAAAGAGGGACAAAGGATCAAGCTCTGGCCTTGGCTTCTGCAAGCCCTTGGTTTTCCAATTCTCCATTGTACATCAGAGACAAGGACATTCCTGGCACACCTGCCAACTGATGCGGCAATCCCATATGCAGGGACGTGTTTTACACGCAGAGGACTTGTGGCTGAACCCAGGTACTTAATCATTTGTAAAAAGGCACACTCCAGGTGGCTGGCAGGCTCCTTGGTGGTTTAGTCGGAGGCAGCCAGGGGATGTTTCTGGATCACAGTGGTTATTATGCACCAGCCTGGCAGGACGATTCCCCCAGGAAGAGTGGTGGCAGTAATGAATCACTCCCTTCCAAGTAAGTCCTCTGTGTTTATCTGCTGCCAAGTAGTTACACATATCTTCCAGCTGGAAGGAAAGATATTTGGCCCTGCATTGCTGGATAAGTCCCTTGCCCCCCACACCCCAAAACATATATATTTCACTCAGGAGCTTCCAAGATGTATCTGGTTGGCCACCACAGCAAAGCCAGAGCTGGAACAGATGGGATTTTATTTTATTTATTGCATTTATATTCCACCTTTTCCTCCATGGAGCTCAAGGTGGTGCCACGTGGTTCTCCCCCTGCTCATCTAATCCTCACGGCAACCCTGTGAGGTAGGCTGAGAGGTGGTAACTGGCCCAAGGTCACCCAGCGAGCTTCATGGCCGAGCGGCAGATTTGAACCCTGGTCTCTCCTGGGTCCTAGGCCGACACACTAACCACTACACCACGCTGGCTCTCGGTAAGATCCAACTGCCAGGCTTTCCCAAGCCTCCTTCCCAAACTTGCCCACCTTTCACCCCGATTGCTCTTCCTCCTCTGCCCCTTTCACTCTGAGGGGTCTCCCATCCTGGTGGTGAGGAACACTGTGACTCTCCGAGGATTTCCTTCCCCCATTATGGAAACCATGCCAACCTGCAGGAATCACTCACTTTGGGGACCTTGACCACACTGTTTTAGAATGCTAACATTTAACAGTTAATTCAGCCAGCACTACAGACTCTCCAGCTGAACTCTGTACTGTTATCTTAACTGCCATCCACCCCAGCCAGCATGGCTCTGGCTGATGGGATCGTTTGTCATGGAAGCCTGCAGCGATACAGAGCAGGGCCCTGGTGGTGGTGGTGCTGCTTAACCCCTTTCCCCTAAGAGCAATTCCCCAACTTGATGTAAGAACATGAGAAGAGCCTGCTGGGACATCCCAGTGGCCCATTCAGCCCAGCCTCCTGTTGAAGCACCTCCACAGATGACAGTCTCCTGCTACTACTGTATTTAAAGAACTTCCTGTTGCTGTTATTAAACATAATGCTTTTAGCAACATGCCCCCAATTCCCTTTTTAGCATCCCTTGCTGTCTGCTTGCACTTCTTTTGCCAAAGTTCTCTCCATTTGGACAAGACTTCTGCTTTTTGAAGGAAGCCTCCTTGCCTCTAATAGATCCTTTGACTCTGCCCATTAACCGCACTGCGCTTGCGCTTGTGGTACCTTTCCTGATTTGCATTACACACTCCTTTCTACCAATCTCCTCGTTCTGAGGACTTCTTTGAAATCAAACGTGACTGTGCTGGATTGTCTTGGTACTTGGCCATTTACATGGATATTTAATTTAATAGTACTATGGTCACTGTGCTCACAATTGGCTCAACAAACAACACTGCTATAGGCACCTGCAAAGTGGGGGAGGGGCGCGGGTGACAAGAGCTTGGAGGGGCAGGAAAAGGTCCAGCAGCCCCCTCCTGGAATTTGCAGCTTCTTGGGACTGCTTTCCATCAACAAAGGTTGGAGTAAGTTCCATGCAACTGTGTCTAATATGAACCTTGGCCTGCATTAACTCTTCCCAGCATCAGAAGGTAAGCCCCGTTTCGGAATATTACAGGTGGGTGGGTGGTCACCCAGCAAGTGACATTTGAACCTGGGATTTCCTGGTAACCCAGCCTCATACAGCACAGTTCAGCAGCAGCACGCCTCCCTCTGCCCCCTGCTGAAATTTACCCAGTTAAAATGCAAAACGGCCACACAGCTTCAAGAATTCCTGCCAGCTTTGCCCCATGCCTGCCAAGCCCCACCCCACCACAGGAGACCAAACTAAAAAAGTCACCACAGCCCCTTGCATTGCAACTGCCTGGAGGCCGTTTCTCTCCCCACCCCCAGAAGACCCAGAGCTGACCTAGAGAGAGCATGCGGTATTTTAAGACGAAAAATGGCAGGAAAGGAACTACCCCCCATAAGCAACTGCAGCTAAAATTCCGACACACCCAACCATCCCCTGCAGAAGTAAACTCAAGCCAGCATTCCTCCAGCACAATTTGTGGTTAATCAGTGCCAGGCCTCAAAGCTCAGGCCTGGAATTCGGAAGAGGATCCTTCCTTTATTTAACACTACTGCCTCCTGCTGAGATTATACCTATTGAAGCCAAACAACCCTGGGGGACAGGAGTGGGGCTGACCCAAAGTTAGCTAGCAAACCTGGGCCTGTCCTCTCCCTATTTCAAGCAGTCATTGAATCCTTCAAGATTTCCTCTTGGGATTAGGGGCTGGAAGCATGGCTCCGCAGCTGAGCTGGTTGGGTGCATGAGGTCCCAGGTCCAACTTTGCCTCCCCCCTCCCAAGTTTAGAGATGTGTTTGTTCAGCTTAGATTTCAAACCACGCCTGCGGAATAGCTGACCGGCAAATTCTTAACAGGCCAACCAACTTTGTGAGTGTGGATTAGGCCAGACCCACATTCTGGCAGCTCCAACATCTGGAGGGTACAACTTTGCCCACCCCTGGGCTAGAGAATGGAATGGCCTGGGTGGTTGGGCTGATGTTGGATCAAGGGAGGGAGCCTCCACTGTGTCAGTCTCAAGGCGGAATGTGGGTGGAGACAGCAGACAGGCACTCATATTAATACTGAAACTGACGATGTGCTAAATTTCATAACCTCACAGTTTGCCTAACAATTTCCTAGCAAGATAGGCCAATATTATTCATGAGACGGGGTGACAGCTGCTAATTTAGACATCAAAACAGTCTAAAATATTAAAGGGAATCAGACAAATCTAGAGAGGGAGATCGATAAATGGCTGTTGGGTTCAGAGGCCACAGAATATCCGATGCTGCGGAGGGCGGGAGAGACAGCTGTTGCCTTCATTTCCTGCTTCCTGGTCTTTCCAGAGGCATCTGAGTTGCCAATAGCTGGGTGCAGAAATCCACACCAGAGGGGCTTTTGCATGGCGTTCTAGGGAGCTCATGGGCAAGGCAAGAGTTGAACTAGGGGGCTCAGTCTCTTAGCCAAAGGTAGCTTTGGAACCCTGCCCCAAGGGACAAGGAATTGGCTACACAGGCCGTGAAGTCATCCTTTGGACACCTACATTCTAGGACTCAACATTTAATTTGCCTCTCAGGGCTCGCTGCCCTCAATCAGGCCCACCAGCAGTATGTGGGCACAGCAGATCAATGGAAGATCTGGATTCTCATTAACTAGGTGTTAGGGCAGCTGAACCTCTGGTTAGAAGTGGTGGTGATGGGAAATAGTCTTAGGAAACTACCCGTGCTTAGGGGAGTTTGGGCCAGATGACCCTTGGGGTTCCTTCCAGCTCTAAAATTCTATGATTCTCTGCAGCCTGAGGCAGTTCTGCTTTGCAGAAGCACTGAGCGGCAAGCAGGAGGAGCCCCGTTTGGTTTGGCAATGCGAGGCGGCCCTCAATGTGCCCCCTGGATGCCACAGCAGCGGGGAGCCTGGGATGAGAGACCTTCGCCTGGAAACTGCACAACGGACCAGCCTCAAAGACAAACACATCAGCTCAAGGAAATCGGAACACTGCAATCCAAGAAGATTAGCATCTCCGCATTGCTCAGCATGGGGTGGAGAGCCTGTTTGCCAGAAATTTAATTCTGGCTCGAGGGAATACAGCGGCTTAGAGCAGAGGCAGAACAGAACCCTGGAAAACATTAACATACAGTGAAGCCACCTTCCTCCGAGTCAGGTTCCATTGCATCCATCCAGCTCCCGCTTTGTCCACTCTGGCAGCAGCTGTCCAAGGCCAGAGAGAGAGAGAGAGAGAGAACTTCCCAGCTGGTCTATTGCAGGTGTCAGGGATATAACTTAAAGTTTTAGCCATGTCACTCAGGCACCCTTTGCTTCTGAACTTCTGGGACTCACTGAAGACTTTATTCCAGCAGGCATTTTAACTGAGGTCTGATTTTATAGTTTTAACCTGATTTTTAACCTTTTCTGTGTCATGATTTTTGTACACCGCCCAGAGATGTTTGTACTTAAGCAGTATGTAAACTTTTTAAATAAATAAGTAAATAAATAAACAAATAAATAGTTACTTTAGGGAAACACAACACAATGCTAGCCAGGGAGTTGTGTGTTTCAGTTTGGCTGATGCTAGAAGCTGGAGAGACAGGAGGCAGGCCTTCTCTGTGCTGGAGGGACCAAAATATGTGACTTGGGGCTCCCCTAGAACCCTAATGGGGAAGAAGCAAGATATGTTGGGGTGTTAATGCTCCCATTAGGGTTCCTACGGAGAATACCGTGTTTCTCTGAAAATAAGACACCGTCTTATATTTATTTTTCCTCAAAAACAAACAAACAAACACTAAAGCTTATTTTCAGGGGATGTCTTATTTTTTTCCTCCTCCTGCTGCTGCGGCCGGCACTGCTGCCGTGCCTATTACTATGTCTTATTTTCGGGGTATGGCTTATATTCCTTGAAGGCTTAAAAATCCTGCTACGGCTTATTTTATGGCTACGTCTTATTTTCGGAGAAACAGGGTAATTGCTTTCCCAGCTGGCTGATAACATACTTTCAGCTGCCTTGCTATGCAATTGTTGTGGCCGTTTTAAGATGTTATTCCTTTTGTTGATGTAAGCTGTGGTTTGGAACATGGCAAATAAATATATAAATTTTAGGATACATCAAAAAAAGCCTGGTGCTCTACTCTGCCCTGATCATACCCCACCTAGAGCCCTGTGTCCACTTCTGAGCACCACAGTTGCAGAGGGATATTGACAAGCTGGAAGTTGTGCAGAGAGGCCAACCAAGATGATCAGGGGTCTAGAAAGCAAGCCTGATGAGGAACAGTTGAGGGAGCTAGGTATGTTTAGCCTGGAGAAGTGGAGACTGAGAGGTGATATTATAGCCATCTTCAAATACCTGAAGGGATGCCACATGGAAGATGGAGCAGGCCTGTTTTCTGCTGCTCTAGAGGGTAGGACCCAAATCAATGGATCCAAATTACAAGAGAGTCCAACTAAACATTAGGAAGAACTCTCTGATGGCAAGAGCTGTTTGACAGTGGAAAGGACTCCCTTGGAAGGAGGTGGTCTCTCCTTCATTGGAGGATTTTAAACAGAGGTTGGATGGCCACCTGTCAGGGATACTTTAGCTGTGATTCCTGCATTGCAGGGGGTTGGGCTAAACGACCCTTGTGGTTCCTTCCAGTGCTGCGATTCTATGAAATACACAAGAAATAAATCAAAGCCTTGGCCCCGCCAACAGCCTTACAAGAATGGAAAGTTACATGAAGTGGAGCTGAGCTGACTTTAAATTCCATGAAGGCAATAACAAGCTCCAGAAATAAAGAAGCACATTCGGGGGGGAATGCCCCCCCCCATTTACTAGCACCAAGAAATTTAAGTGGGGTGCTGTATCTGTGTGTTTTGTTTAATGTTAAGAACAAATTATATAAACTCTACTCTGATAGCAAAACGAAGCCGAATCGACTAAATGCTTTGAAACACTGGGGGGGGGGGGAGTTGAGTGCCGTAGGAAATCAACAAGGCGTAACATATTAATCGAGGAACAACTCTCTCACTCAGCTGTTTCTCTCTCAGCAAAAGAGCGGCTGAGTGAAGACAGCTAAAAATAGGCAATAAAAGGAAGCAGGACTGACAATAGTTGGTAGGAAAAGTAAGCCAGGAAGACTTTTTTTTGGGGGGGGGGAGAGGAAGAGGTGATGTTCAAACATCGATAGAAGCTGGAGGCCGTTTGGCTCCAAATTATGCATCAATCCTACCTTAATGCTTATAATTAAAAAATATTTCAAGAGACAATAATGGGACAAACACTGTAGAAACAGCTAGGTGTTTTCTCATCATGGGTTTTAAGGGTACTCTTTGGAGACACTAAGGGTGGACAGAGAAAAATATACAGGGTTGCCAGCCCTGTATGTTCCGCAAGGAGGCATGTGTATGAGTGGGATAAATGGTGGTGGTCCAGTGGAGAAGCGGGTAGGATGTTTAACCCTTTCTCAGCCGATTCTCACCCACAAATGCTCCGCCAGCCCACTTTTTAAAAAAATGACCCCCTCCCTGTCTAGGCCAGGCTCTGACTGGAAAGAGATGTAAACTCAGTGGAGGGGAAAGCAGTCAAGAGGTGGAGCTGCGGCAACCGTTGGGAAGAATTGATGGGCCCAGGAGAGATTATGCACGCCTCCTTCCCTAGAAATGCCCCTTCTGCCCTCATAATTGTATTAGGTTGGCAGAAGTAGGTGTGGGAAGCTACACTTGCTTAGGTACCAACATGCAGTTATGGTAAAGGACTGGAGAAATAATTTTAGAGATGTGAAAATCGTTTGAGGGGGGATTTCTCTCTCTCTCTCTCTCTCTCACACACACACACACACACACACACACCTTTTTTGTTCAGCTGCTTTCTCTAGCCAAATAGGTTTGGCAGGTTGCTTTAAAACAAAAACAAACAAAAAACCCCCACAAAAACCTGTCAAGCCCATTTGGTCAAGGGCAAAACCAAGATGGACCCCCCCCCATCCATACACACATCATGAGCAGTAGATCTCTCTTTCAAACCACTTTTAGCTCTCTGAAAAAACAAAACAAAATGTGTCTTCAGCCTAATTTAAGCAGCTTCTTCACTCTTTTTTCCCCCCATGCTGAATTAAGAGAACAAGATTTTGCTGGACGGAACACAAAAAAGCCCCAGGGACATTGCATAAAGAGCTCAACTGCGTAAGACACATCATCTCTGACAAACGAGAAACTTGAATCCATGTGACCTCTCCACCCTGGAAGCAGAGAGGGAAAACACAACCCTGGAGGGCGTTCACAATGCTGCGTGTTTTGTTTAAACAATACATTGAAATGCAGCTGGAAACGGCTAAGCAGGAGGGTTCTGTGTTTGCTTTCAAATGCTTCTCACCAACAGCCGAGTGCAGAGTCTCCCAGGATGCTTAACATCTCTGAAGTCATCTAGGAACATGTGCCAAAATGGGGGGTGGGGAGAGAGAAGGGCTCCTAGCCAAGTTCTGCAGGACCAAAAGATGGGAGGGGGGACACATAAGGCTTACCACCAGCTGTGGGACAGGGAGCGGCCTCCCCTCATTGCTTAGGGACACATAGGTGAAGAATGCACTGACAGCCCGATACCGCTCCTGAGACTCGTCCACAAAGGGGTCAGCATCCACAAAGACCTCGATCTCCATGGACTTATTGCTCGTGAAGGTCATGCGCCCAGAAATTGTGATCACGCTGCCTGCAAGACACAGAGGAGTTCATCAAGCTTGGCCCACAGTAGTTCATGCCTGGGTTACCTTCAAGACTGGGTTACTGCAGTGGACTCTATGTGGGGCTTCCCTTGCATCAGATCCAGAAGCTGCAGTTCGTGCAGAATGCTGTCGCACAATTGCTGACAGAAATAAAGATTTGTCCACACCTCTGCTCAGAGATCTGCACCGTTTGCAGATTTGCTTCCGGGCCAAGTTTAAGGTTGGGATACTAAGACACAGGTGGCGCTGTGGGTTAAACCACAGAGTCTAGAGCTTGCTGATCAGAAGGTCGGCGGTTCGAATCCCTGCAACGGGGTGAGCTCCCGTTGCTCGGTCCCAGCTCCTGCCCACCTAGCAGTTCGAAAGCACATCAAAGTGCAAGTAGATAAATAGGGACCGCTCTGGCGGGAAGATAAATGGCGTTTCCGTGCGCTGCTCTGGTTTGCCAGAAGCAGCTTTGTCATGCTGGCCACATGACCCAGAAGCTGTCTGCGGACAAACACCGGCTCCCTCGGCCTATAGAGCGAGATGAGCGCTGCAACCCCAGAGTCGGACACGACTGGGCCTGATGGTCAGGGGCCCCTTTACCTTTATTGGGATACTAAGCCCTGAATAACGTGGGACCAGTCTACACCTGCAAGATTGTCTTACCCAGGCATCCCCAAACTTTGGCCCTCCAGATGTTTTGGACTACAATTCCCATCTTCCCCAACCACTGGTCCTGTTAGCTAGGGATCATGGGAGTTGTAGGCCAAAACATCTGGAGGGCCGCAGTTTGGGGATGCCTGGTCTTACCCTATATATGCTCACTCGACCACTTCAATCTGCAGAACTGGCATTTTTAGGAGCATCACCTGTTCCGCTTTTGTAAGAAATCAATCTTTTTGGCATAGCAGCACCTGTACTTTGGAACTCCTAGCCTATTGACACCATGCAGGCGGTTTCACTGTACTCTTCTTGGTGCCTGCTAAATGTTTTTTGGTTTAGACAAGCCTACCCAGATATTTAGAATGCAGATGTCTTTTTAGTTTGTTGCTAGTTTTTATTTTTTTAAAAAAGATGTTATTGCCTTTATTAATAATCTAGCTGTTTTATTCTTTTTGTAAACCACTCTTTTTATTCGCTACTAACAACGCAGTATATAAATTTTATGAAATCAATAAATCGACCAGGTTCTCCAACAGAAGGCAGAAAGGGCAGGTGAGGGGCCAGAATGCCAAGCAGCACTTTTGATGCAGGGAATCACACAAGATGAGCTCAGGGAGTCTCTCTTATGGCACCTCATGTGGGTTCATGGAGGTCAAGCAGCTCCCCTTTACATAGCAAGGTCCCAAGGAGGAATTCCATGCTTCTTGAATGTTTAGGTCCTATAAGGACATCGGAAGAGTCTGCTGGATCACGCCAAAGGGGGTCCATCTAGTCCAGCATCCTGTTTTCACAGTGGCCGACCAGATGCCCGATTAGGAAACTCACAAGCAGCATCTGAATGGAAGAGTCCTCTTCCCTTCTTTGGCTTCCATCAACCAGCATTCAGGTGCATTGCCGCCTCTGACTATGGAGGAAGAGAATAGCCATTGTGGCTAGCAGCAAATCCTCCTCCACACCAGGATTTGTCTGTTCAAAGCAAGTCTTTTACCAAGGGTAAAACCAGTAACTTTGGAAGTCATGTCAGTGCCATGCACAGCAGCACTTTAGGTATGTGCAAGAGGTCCAGCAATGAGCCAGCTGGGGGAGCAGGGAAGGGTGCTAGGTGCCAAGTGGAGTTTGGCAGCTCGAAGCTGTTAAGAGTACTGTCTGCAGCTATCTAGGGTGGAAAAAAGCTGTACTTTTTACTGCACCCCCCCCCCCCGCACCAAAAAAGTTCTGCAAGTTGTTTGGATCCTGATGACAAGATGAACTTTTACCAATTAAAGCAGGTTTGTTTTTCAATTTCCAGTTTGATGTCATCATTTGTACTAGATAAAAACCAGTAGAACAGAGCTTGACTTAGAAGCTACAGGCACTATAAACACTATAAAATAACACAAGCTGTAAGAGGGCAACTCCAGCTTGGGTAGCTTTCTATTTATTTATAACTTCTTTTTTTTCCAAAGACAAAGATCTTGTCCAGTGCTGGGGCAAGGAAAGCGCTGGCAGCGAGTCAGCAAATTCCTGAGAAGCAGCTCTGGGCATCTTTTCATGGGCATCACCGGGAAATGGCAGGGCCTGTCACACTGCAGGAGCCGCACAACCAGGCAAGATTGCAAAACTGATCCTTGTCAGAGATGCCAAATGTGTTTCATGTCATTGTGATGTCAAATCCATGGGCCAGTCCCAAGCAATTATTAACATGAGGGTGATGGAGCAAGACGTCAGAAGTAGCATTATAATCTGCAAACTGCATGTGGGCGCTTAAAAGTTAGCTAAAGTTCAGTGGATACAAAGCTCATTTCGAGAGGTGATACGATAGCCCGCTTCAAATATTTGTAGGGCTTTCACATGGAAGCACATTTAAAACTTTTAAAGCAGAGGTTGGATAGCTGTGTGCTAGGGATTCTTTAGCTGTGATTCCTGCATTGCAGGGATAGGGGATAGATGACCCTAGGGTCCCAATTCTACAGTTCTACCGTATGATATGGGGGAATCTGTGTTCAATTCACAGCTCGGCTGTGGCAGCAGCCCAGTGATGATCATGGGTTAGTGTCCTACCCTGCTTAACACATCACAAACATGCTGACAAGACCTACCCGTCATCTTCTAAGCAGAGAGGCCACAGAACTGCCTTGACTGTGGTTTGCTTGTTCCAGATGTACCAGTAAACCATGGTCCCTTACACACACACAATGGGAAACATCCATTGCTTTTGTATCCCCCACAGTACTGGGGATACAGTACACGGGAGCAGTGGGGGGAATGATTCAGCCTGCAGTCTCCCCCTGGGAACCCAAGCCTCTACAAGCTGACCTGATGGCTACAACATTCAGCCTATTTCAGACCCACCCTCTCTCTCTTTGCTGCTGCTGCTTTGCCTGATCAAGAGTTTTGGAGAACTTTAGAGTGGAGAGAGAGAGAGAGAGAGAGAGAGAGAGAGCCTGCCTTTCCCCCCAGACCACGTTTCAAGGTGGCTCACATGGACTGAAACAACACAGGTAAAATGCAAAAATCTAAAAACACACATAAAAGAGAATTATTAAAAAGTAATTAAATTTTAACAGTTGTTGTTGTTGTTGTTGTTGTTGTTGTTGTTGTTGTTGTTGTTGTTGTTGTTGTTACAAAAACCCATATCTACTGAAAGTGTGGCATAATTTTCACCCATTTAGCTTGGTCCCATTTGGCTGTAGATTTTTGGAGCATCTTAGGGACCAACACACACCCCTCCTGATTTTATATTTACTGTATCTGCCATGACAAATCTCTTGTTCTGTAATATTTGCTTCTATTATTTTGTTCAGATGCACATATTAAGTGTGTCATAAGTCACCTTGATCATTAAAAACAAAACATAAACAAGCAAAATGGAAATGTGGGATAAACCCATTTTCACCAATTAAATGAAGCCAAAAATGCATTTGTTGTTGTTTAGTTGTTTAGTCGTGTCCGACTCTTCGTGACCCCATGGACCATAGCACGCCAGGCACTCCTGTCTTGCACTGCCTCCCGTAGTTTGGTCAAACTCATGTTCGTAGCTTCGAGAACACTGTCCAACCATCTTGTCCTCTGTCGTCCCCTTCTCCTAGTGCCCTCAATCTTTCCCAACATCAGGGTCTTTTCCAAGGATTCTTCTCTTCTCATGAGGTGGCCAAAGTATTGGAGCCTCAGCTTCACGATCTGTCCTTCCAGGGAGCAATCAGGGCTGATTTCCTTAAGAATGGATAGGTTTGATCTTCTTGCAGTCCATGGGACTCTCAAGAGTCTCCTCCAGCACCATAATTCAAAAGCATCAATTCTTCAGCGATCAGCCTTCTTTATGGTCCAGCTCTCACTTCCATACATCACTACTGGGAAAACCATAGCTTTAACTATACGGACCTTTGTCGGCAAGGTGATGTCTCTGCTTTTTAAGATGCTGTCTAGGTTTGTCATTGCTTTTCTCCCAAGAAGCAGGCGTCTTTTAATTTCGTGACTGCTGTCACCATCTGCAGTGATCAAGGAGCCCAAGAAAGTAAAATCTCTCACTGCCTCCATTTCTTCCCCTTCTATTTGCCAGGAGGTGATGGGACCAGTGGCCATGATCTTGGTTTTTTTGATGTTGAGCTTCAGACCATATTTTGCACTCTCCTCTTTCACCCTCATTAAAAGGTTCTTTAATTCCTCCTCGCTTTCTGCCATCAAGGTTGTGTCATCTGCATATCTGAGGTTGTTGATATTTCTTCCGGCAATCTTAATTCCGGCTTGGGATTCATCTAGTCCAGCCTTTCGCATGATGAATTCTGCATATAAGTTAAATAAGCAGGGAGACAATATACAACCTTGTCGTACTCCTTTCCCAATTTTGAACCAATCAGTTGTTCCATATCCAGTTCTAACTGTAGCTTCTTGTCCCACATAGAGATTTCTCAGGAGACAGATGAGGTGATCAGGCACTCCCATTTCTTTAAGAACTTGCCAAAGTTTGCTGTGGTCGACACAGTCAAAGGCTTTTGCATAGTCAATGAAGCAGAAGTAGACGTTTTTCTGGAACTCTCTAGCTTTCTCCATAATCCAGCGCATGTTTGCTATTTGGTCTCTGGTTCCTCTGCCCTTTCGAAATCCAGCTTGCACTTCTGGGAGTTCTCGGTCCACATACTGCCTAAGCCTGCCTTGTAGAATTTTAAGCATAACCTTGCTAGCGTGTGAAATGAGCGCAATTGTACGGTAGTTGGAGCATTCTTTGGCACTGCCCTTCTTTGGAATTGGGATGTAGACTGATCTTCTCCAATCCTCTGGCCATTGCTGAGTTTTCCAAACTTGCTGGCATATTGGGTGTAGCATCTTAACAGCATCATCTTTTAAAATTTTAAATAGTTCAGCTGGGATATCATCACTTCCACTGGCCTTGTTATTAGCAGTGCTTTCTAAGGCCCATTTGACTTCACTCTCCAAGATGTCTGGCTCAAGGTCAGCAACCACACTACCTGGGGTGTACGAGACCTCCATATCTTTCTGGTATAATTCCTCTGTGTATTCCTGCCACCTCTTCTTGATGTCTTCTGCTTCTGTTAGGTCCTTACCACTTTTGTCCTTTATTATGGTAATCTTTGTACGAAATGTTCCTTTCATATCTCCAATTTTCTTGAACAGATCTCTGGTTTTCCCCATTCTATTCTTTTCCTCTATTTCTTTGCATTGCTCATTTAAGAAGACCCTCTTGTCTCTCCTTGCTGTATTTTGGAAATCTGCATTCAGTTTCCTGTATCTTTCCCTATCTCCCTTGCATTTTGCTTGCCTCCTCTCCTCCGCTATTTGTAAGGCCTCGTTGGACAGCCATTTTGCTTTCTTGCATTTCCTTTTCCTTGGGATGGTTTTCGTTGCTGCCTCCTGTATAATGTTACAAGCCTCCATCCATAGTTCTTCAGGCACTCTGTCCACCAAATCTAAATCCTTAAACCTGTTCCTCACTTCCACTGTGTATTCATAAGGGATTTGATTCAGATTGTATCTTACTGGCCCAGTGGTTTTTCCTACTTTCTTCAGTTTAAGCTGGAATTTTGCTATAAGAAGCTGATGATCTGAGTTACAGTCAGCTCCAGGTCTTGTTTTTGCTGACTGTATAGAGCTTCTCCATCTTTGGCTGCAGAGAATATAATCAATCTGATTTCGATGCTGCCCATTTGGTGATATCCATGTGTAGAGTCGTCTCTTGTGTTGTTGGAAGAGAGTGTTTGTGATGACCAGCTTGTTCTCTTGACAGAACTCTATTAGCCTTTGCCCTGCTTCATTTTGAACTCCAAGGCCAAACTTGCCAGTTGTTCCTTTTATCTCTTGATTCCCTACTTTAGCATTC
Source organism: Zootoca vivipara (assembly GCF_963506605.1). Taxonomy (NCBI): domain Eukaryota; kingdom Metazoa; phylum Chordata; class Lepidosauria; order Squamata; family Lacertidae; genus Zootoca; species Zootoca vivipara. Next base: position 73,713,308 of record NC_083281.1, read on the forward strand.
CAATCCCCTGTAATGAGAAGAACATCCTTCTTTGGTGTCATTTCTAGAAGGTGTTGTAGGTCTTCATAGAATTGGTCAATTTCACTTTCTTCAGCACCGGTAGTTGGTGCATAAACTTGGATTACTGTGATGTTAAAAGGTCTGCCTTGGATTCGTATCGAGATCATTCTGTCATTTTTGAGATTGCATCCCATTACAGCTTTTGCCACTCTTTTGTTGACTATGAGGGCCACTCCATTTCTACTACAGGATTCTTGCCCACAGTAGTAGATATGATAGTCACCCGAACTGAATTCGCCCATTCCCTTCCATTTTAGTTCACTGATGCCCAGGATGTCGATATTTATTCTTGTCATCTCATTTTTGACCACATCCAGCTTACCTCCATTCATGCTTCTTACATTCCAGGTTCCTATGCAATATTTTTCTTTACAGCATTGGACTTTCCTTTCGCTTCCAGGCATATCCGCAACTGAGCGTCCTTTCGGCTTTGGCCCAGCCGCTTCATCAGCTCTGAATCTACTTGTAGTTGTCCTCCGCTCTTCCTCAGTAGCATGTTGGACGCCTTCCGACCTGAGGGGCTCATCTTCCAGCGTCATAACTTTTATATGCCTGTTGCCTTTGTCCATGGAGTTTTCTTGGCAGGGATACTGGAGTGGCTTGCCAGTTCCTTCTCCAGGTGGATCACGTTTAGTCAAAACTCTCCACTATGACCTGTCCATCTTGGGTGGCCCTGCATGGCATAGCTCATAGCTTCTCTGAGTTATTCAAGCCCCTTCGCCACGACAAGGCATTGATCCATGAAGGGGAAAAATGCATTAACTGTGAACTTTTAGTTTGCATTTATTCCATGGCAGCAGCCGGGGTGGGGGGCAAATTAACAGAAAGGTACCATTTTCCAGCACAACTATACATTCTGTGCTTTAATTTGTTCATCTAAGTGCCCTACAGATTATCCAAAGCTGGCTTAGACTTTGCAAATAGATGTCAAGCAATCACTCAAGTGAGGTTTTCAAATACAGGGATGACTCATGGCCCACTAAGGCAGACCCATCTACCCCCGACACCCTGCTTCCCACAGTAATCTATCAGATACCTCTGCAAAGATCACAAGGGAGCTTGAAAGCAACATCCTGCTCTTGCTGCTGTTGCTTGGCAACCAGAACCCAGAGGTTGACTGCCTCTAAACATGGAGGCTCCATACTCTGAAGACGCATAAGGCCACCACATTGATGAAGGCTATGGAGGTCTGGGTCTGGGCTATATTTTTATTTTTAATGTATTTCCCACCCTTCCTCTCAAAGGAGCCCAGGGCAATGAACAAGTGATAAAAAACGGTATTCAGATACAGCTGCAGAGTGGAAAAGATCTCAGCTTAAAAGGCTTGCTGAATGAGGAAGGTTTTTGGTAGGTGCAGAAATGATGCCTGTCTAATATTCAAGTAGAGGGGAGTTCCAAAGGGTACATGCAACAACACTAAATGCTAGAATCCCGCACTATGCAGAACAGAGCTTCTGATAAGATAGCATCTGCAGGATGCCCTCATATGCAGAGCATAGTGATCAATTCGGTATATAAGAGGCAAGACAATTTTTCAGGTATCTTGGGTCCCAAGCTGTATAGGACTTTATACACCAGAATAAAGTGAATTCTGCAAATTAAACTATGATTTGTGTGCTGCCAGACAATTTCCCTGGATGATCCTGGGTTCTGGCATTACAGGAGGAGGAGTGGGGAGAGTTTATGGCACAGAGAAGGGATAGAAAGAAATTTTTCCTCCTTATCTCACAACATGAGTGGACATCCACTAGTGAAGCTGAATATTGGAAGATTCAGGACAGATAAAAGAAATAACTTCACCATACAAATCCTAGTTAAACTATGGAACTCGCTCCCACAGGAGGCAGTGATGGCCACCAATTTGGATGATTTGAAAAGAGGACTGGAGACATTCGTGGAGGATAAGGCTATCAATGGTAACTAACCATGATCGCTATTCTCTCCCTCCACGGTTGGAAACAGCAATGCTTCTGAATACATTGCTGGAAAGGACAGGAGGGGAGAGGACTCTTGTGCTCAAGTCCTGCCGCTGGCAGGCATCTGGTTGGCCACTGTGAGAACAGGATGCGAGACTACATGAGCCCCCTTTGGCCTGAACCCACAGACGCTTCCTGGGTTCACACCATTCCTGATTTTAAGACTCATTGCAACAGCACTGGCGTGTTACCCCAGGAGTCAATCTAACATGCTCCTCCAGAGACACCCACGTTATATAACCCACTGAGAGTGTGTAGCTGACAGGGGGATTCTTTTGGGCACAGGAACTTCTCTCAAGCAGTCGCTCTTTACCACCCCAGGAAGAGACAACAAGAGGGTGTCTTGTAAAATGAACAGCGTTGGAGGAAAAAGGCATGCAGTGGCAAAACCTTTCAGAATAGGTTCATGACGTGCTGTATTCAGTGTTGGACCTTCTCAGCCCATTAATTTCAAGTGGTTTACTCAGAGTATACCTAAGCTAAATGCAGCCCAAGGCATGTGTGCACCACACAGCTGGGTGCACATTTCAGCCTTGAGCACATCACACCAATCCTGGCTGGAGGCATTTTATTAAATCATATTAAGTCAAATTTGTAGGCTGGTGCCCACTTCCTTCCACCACGAAAGTCAAGAAACACAAAGACCCGGCCCACATCTAGGAATACTCTGGGCTGCTCATTTCAGCACCTGTTCTTCTGTCACACCCCACCACCCTCTGTGCATTTGCCTGACGGGCTGCAAATGTCAGGCGTGTTTTTGAATTACTGAAACTTGGGTTGTAGATTTGTGCTCCCATGCACTCCCTCCCTTTTTTTTAGGTTAACAGCCTGAATCTGCTGTTTTATTCATGCATGGAACAGCCTACTCTGCAACTTTAAGCGTTAGAGTGTGTGGGGGGGGGGGAAGAGAGAGAGTAGAGAGGGAAAGAGCCAATCCAGAACACATGACTATCTTAAAACACACACACAGGGGGGTGGGGATGGATGAGGAACAGTAAAGTCGGATGGTTTTTCCACATCTCTGCGATTGAATAAGAGCACCTAATCAGTTTTGACATTTAAAAGAGAAACAGCAGGTTCCATCTGTTAAGAGATGCTATTATCTGTAATTTCAAGCCTCCTTTGTGATGTGAAGGAAAGGAAACGGATCCCTTAGCATGGAAAGCAAACAAGACTGATCTCCAGAACAGTGTGTGTGTGTGTCCTCCCCCTCCCCAGACACACATCTGGTTGGAAAAGGAAAAACACAGCTAATGCCAGATACCCCCTCCCCCTCAGATACAGAATTCCAGCTGTTGAGAGGGGTGGCCCAAGTCAGCCTGGGGCCCTCCAGATGTTTGGAACCACAACTCCCATTAGCCTCGGTCAGCAGGGTCATGCTCCTGTCACCCCCAGCATCATACAGCTATGCTGGCTAAGGCTGATGGGAGTGGTAGCCCAAAACATCTGGTGAGCCCCAGGCTGTCCCACAGCAACTCATGGGCCTGGGACCCACAGCTGGGTTGCAGCCTGGTCTAAGATCGGTCACAACACCAGCACCACAGAAATACTGTGGGGGAGTGAAATAAGAAGTGAGCCCCCAGATGTATGTCTGGATTCAAGGAAGGAGCCAGGTCTGAAATCACTGAAGTCCGCTAGGCAGCATTGAGGACACCATCCCTTAGTTTCACTGCTGACCTGCCATTCAGCAGCACCCTGTCTCTAAAACATGGAGGCGCCATTCAGTATCAGGCAGCAAATAATCACAGATAATACATCCTCCTCCATTAATTTGTCTAATCCAGGCATCTCCAAACTTTGGCCCTCCAGATGTTTCGGACTACAATTCCCATCTTCCCCGACCACTGGTCCTGTTAGCTAGGGATCATGGGAGTTGTAAGCCAAAACATCTGGACGGCCGCAGTTTGGGGATGCCTGGTCTAATCCTTCTTTAAAGACGCCCATGAGCACACCCCATGGCAGTGAAGTACAAATTTCTGCACTGTGTGAATGGGCAGTCAGTTTGTTTTTGTCTGTCCTGAATCTACAGCCCAAATCTCCTTTAAAATAGGGTTGGACAAATTCATGGAGGATATCAATGGCTACTAGACATGATGGCTATGTTCTGCTTCTACAGCGAAAGCCACACAGTGGTAGAGTGCTCTTGTGGTCAGATCCCGCTTGCAGGTTTCCATTGGGGGCAACTAGTTGGCCAGTGTGAGAACAGGATGCTAGGCTAGATTGGCCGTTGGTTTGATCCAGCACGCCCTTCTTATGTTCTTATTTCACAATATGATCCTGAATTCTTATTATGAGACAACTTCTCATTGCATAATTTTATGCACCTCCATCATGTCAACCTTCTCCCACAAACTAAAAGAATCAAATGCTTAACCGCTTCCTCATAGAGGAGGTGCTACAATCCCTTGACAATTCTCGTTGCCCTTATCTGAACCTTTCTCAGCTCTGTAACAAGATGGCACACTCAGCACAGCATTCTCTGCACACATATTAGATGTTATTTGGTTAACACCAAGCCTGATAACATTTGGGAACTGCTGGTATTTCTCCACAAGGACAGCTCATCTCCAGTGCATGTCTAATACTTCTTCATAAGATCTATTTGGGCAACATTTTAACAGGTTCATGATTTCCTTTCTTATGTAGCAAATACCCCAGAGACAGGTAAAGGCAGGAGCAAAGACACCCGGGAGGTGTGGAAGCCGTCTTGCAATGTTATTGTCTTCTTCTGCTCCAAAAGGAGCGCATTTGGAATTAAACACAGCTGGAGGCTCAGTCACAGAATGTGTCATGCCAGAGTTTGTTGCACCAGGTGTATGTGTTTCTCATGGAGTTTTCTGTAAACAAAGTTATCCAATACCCTGCTGGGCAAAGCCAGATGAAACAATGTGGCTCTTAACCTTCCTCCATTAGGCTACATTCCAGTCACATGGAAGTCTGAACATGAACACACACACCCCTCCATCCACGGAAGCAGGAGGCATTAGCACAGTTCAAGGACATGTTCCAGCCAGGCAAAAGCATGTCAGGAGAGTGCAGAGCAGGACCAATGAGGGGTGTGGCCTGGGGAGAGTTCCAAGGGGCTGATAAGAGAATTCTGGGGGCCACTTTGGGGCCTGAGATCACACATCTCTGCATTCTCTGTAGGGGAGTGGCAGCTAACCCATGGCCTACCCAAATGGTTTGTACCACCCCCGCACAAGACCCCCAACAATTTTGCAGTGGCGGCGGCAGATTTATTTGTTAACACATAAATGTACCAAACTGCTCTGCAACCACTCAGTGTTTTCGGTGTGCTATGGATGGCTTTGTGCTAGCAACTGAGGCAGGATCAGCACTGTTGGTCATCTCCTGATTCCGCATTCTAGAACGCTCAGCAATTTTCCCCTGAGTGCAAAAATTAGAACAGATAACTTGCTATTTTGAAGGTTATTGTGGCCAGTTAGACCCCAATTAATGTAAGCGGGGGAAATGCAACACTGCTGGATCAAGGTGTCAGCGAGGGGGGAAGAGAAGATCTAAATGTTTTCAAAGTAGTGAAATGCTCATCTAAACAAAACAACTCCTTTATATTGAAGCAGCAGCTAAGGTTTAATTGAGGTTTTAGTCCCCATGTGTTGCTTTTTTCAATTCATATCTCCAGCAACCATATGAAAAAGGGGACAAATGAATCAGCAATCTATCAACATTGAAATTAACATTGACTTCCAAACCCTGCATAACTGGCCAACTTTACTGTAAACAGCAAACCTTAATACCTTGTCACACAAACATGTCCCCCCAACAAAAACAAAAAGAAATACTTTTCCTGGTTTTTGTTTTGCTTTTGAACTACGACTTGACAGGGGCCTATCTGATTCCAGCATAGTAGCATAAACATCGCCTACAAACAAACAAAATCTCTAGAGGATTAAGCACTAAAATAAAAATGTCAAGAAAGGAACATATCCTGCATGCCTCCATTCTCAACTGCATTGTGTGGTAGGTAAATAACACAGATGTAAAACATGAAGATGGGAGTGAAATCATACTGCCTCCCTGCCCAGCTGGTTGCTTCCATGCCAATTGCCCGGTTTGGATAATAAATTTCGTTTGTGTGTTGTTGTTTTTTTAAAAAAAAACATTGACAGAGAAAGAGGCAAGTCCCAGGGTTCATGTAATTTTAAAGTCAGCTGTGAAAGGCGTCCACCCCAGTGACTTGCAGCTGGTGAGCTGTCACTTCTGGTATGAATTTGCCTTGGGAAAGGGACAGACAAGCGGCAATTATTCTTTACTGTGCTCGTGTGGGTGGGAGCAAAGGCAGCTTGCTTTTTCCAAGTTCACCCCTGAGAAAGAAGAGCACGCAGCCTGGCTAGGCAAGAAGCTCATCTCCATTTAGGAAGGGTTTGGCTTCCTAGCACTTGATTAATACCTGCAAGGCTGAAAAGCCCTACCGACAACAAGGCACCCCACAAACTGGCAAGTCAGGCTGGGTCATTTTAATCACTTCCTATTTCAGAAAGCAGGAATGGACAGATCACTATGCCAATTGTCAATTTTGTCATTGCTTAATCCTAATTCTGTCCTGCCCTGTTTCCACATTAATCTGCAATTTTCTAAAAAACAAAACAAAAACAGAAATCCACACACAAAAAATTTAATATGTATTTAGATACATATTGCGATGAAGTATTTTATTTCAAGCTTTGAAAGGTATTTTATCCTAACACACACCTTTTTCATATGCATTTTGATATGTTTTTTTGAGGAGAGATCCGTCTAGCAAACTCTACAGGATCATTACAATCTGATCTGTATATTAGGTTTGGGAAGTGTGAATTAAGATATGCCAGTTTTAAAATTTGGAGCAAACTAAATTCTCTCCCAGCTTTAATGTAGAGAAGGTTATGTGCATATGTGTGTGTTGTTGTTGTTGTTTTAAAAAAAGTTTTATTGCGGTAGGTCAGGGGTGTTCATTACAGATCTCAGATTAGCCTCAATGTTGCCAGGAAAAAGCTGGTAGCTCAAAGAGAACAATGGTGAATTGGAACTCTATGAACTCCTGCTGAAATTCGTGGGATTTTTCCACTGCAGTCAGAGACCCAACACTGAGTTGAAAAAGTCAGCCTTTCAGGAGGCTGTTTCTCTCCACGCAGGGGTAATCACCTCTGACCCACATTCTATCCCATAAAGATTTTGAGAGCTAATTTAATCCAGTCAAGCTTTCAGAAACAGAACATGCTCAAAAGTCAACACGGCCACTGACAGTCAGAAGGGAAGGGCTTGCTTCTCAACTCAAAGGTAAACATCACTGAGTCAAGAGTGGGGGCTCCTTCCCACACTCTACTAATGTTTTCTTGTGTTTTCCTCAAAGGGTCTCAACACTACCCACACGGTTTGCTGGGGCACACTGTGGATCAAAAGAAACAGCTGAGGGCTCCTGTGACCCAGCTGGATGTGCCCACAAGGGAGGCTGCCTGCTGCACCCCTGCATGGTTCAGTGACAGCATGTCATTGCCTGGAGCACCTAGTATTTAGGTAGAAGGAAAAAGCTACAGTATCATGCTCTCATCCTGCCTGAGGCTCACCCCTCTTAGGAACAAAAGCTGGACTGGATGGCTCTCTGCCTGATTCAGCAGAGAGATGGGGGGGAAATATATACTGACCTCTAAGTTCTCTCTATACACATAACAGAGATTTCAGTATTGGTTCAGTATGGTGGGAAATGCAGCCCTGCTTGGAAGGCCACTGACACTCCATGCCCTTGCTGGAAAACCAGGCATTTCTCCCTCCCTGCTAGGAGACAAGATGTGGCAGCTTTCAAAGATCCATGCTGGGATCACCTTCCTTTGCTGCATTTCAATGCAATGTACATTCTGTATTTTCAAATATATATTCATATTATTTTAATTCTATTGCAGTTTAATTGTTGTTTCAAAGATTATCTTTCATATGCTTTTAGCTTTTTGTACTATATCTAAATACACGTAAGCTGCCTTGCATCCTGGTCTGGGAAAAAGGTGGGATATGAATAAATATAATACATAAAATAATAATAATAATCATGTGGGATTCTGCAGAGCAGAATTTAGATCTCCCTTCCACCCAGTTTCCCTTTGTCTTTGCACGGCAAGCGTATTTGGAACAAAAACCCAGCGGAAGAAGCAGTGCTCCGCTAGGGATGTTCTAGGCCGGGCATAGGCAAAAAGTGCAGGCTGGGCAGCAAGTTGTCAGGACCACAGAGAGCTCCCTGTGGGCTGGCAGCACCTTCAGGCCAGATGTGACTGGCTGACCAGCAGGGAGCTTGGAGTATGGCTTGCCTGGAGCCAACTCAAGGCTGACATGGGCAGTGCAGAGAAAGGGGCGTGTGAAGTCCTGCCCCCTAGGAGAAAGCATGCAGTCCCTCAGGCGTGGGATGCCTCCTGACACCCTAGCTGGTCACAGTGGTCTACAGGGATACAAGGGAATCTGGGAGGTGAAACTATTTCTCAGGAGCAGAGGAGACCTCACTGCCTGCAAGGACTCTTCACTGGGGAAGGATGAATTGTCCATAGTAGAACATCAGCTTTGCATTCAAAAAGCCCAGTTCGCCATCTCCAGTACCTCATGATAGGGCTCCATGCCTAAACCCCTGGAGATACATTGCTGGTTAGTGCATACAACACTGAGCTGGATCCACCAATGTCCAACTCAGCATAAGGCACCTCCTTATGTTCCTCCTTCCCTGCGGAGATCTCTAGCAGGGTAGCCAATTTGCTGTCTCCTGCAGCAGTTCAGGCATCTGGTCCTCTCCTTCCTCAAGTCTTTGGACCCTCCGTCCGACTTGGGAGTAAGGCCAGTGTCTTGGGCCATGAAAGTGTAAATGCAATGGAAAAAATGAAATGCTTATGTCCATCCCCATCAATTTACCTTTTTTAATCTTTTCATGGAAATTGATGGCGTCCACAGATGCAGTGACTATGTTGGTCTTGCAATGGCGAGCAGCAACGATCCCAGCTACCTCATCCATCAGCTTCATAGTAACACCTGCAGGAAAGAGAATGACCAGTTATTAACTGAGGCAGCCACAAGAGGAGGAAGCCTGCCCCATCTGACCGGGTTGCCCCAGCCACTCTGGGCAATAAACTACCCAATCGCCCTTACCCACCCTCAGCCACTGGGCTCCCCACATCCCCCCCCCGGCTCCTAAGTCTTCAGCAGAACCTGCAAAAAGCCTTTCAGATTTTTCCTCTTTAAGGACTGGAAAGCTGCTGTTTGGGAGCATGCAGAAATTACTCTGTTCTATCCTGGTGGCCATTCTTCCAGGCTGCAGAAAATGAATCCTGCAACTTCTCTATGGAAGTGCAGAAACTGGTACAGCCCACAGAATTCAGCAGGTTGAGTGTATCATTTTTCACGTTATTTTAAAGCATACATGTTTCTGACTCTTCAGGATGGGGGGGGGGGCAGGCTCAGAAGCATATGACGTGCCTCTGAAGCCAGAATGGGGCTTCCTTCATATCTGGGCTTAGAGGCATGAGCAAGGATGCATTCAGACATGGTAATATTGCCTTACTTTTCCTGATTATAATTTCCTTCAGTTCCCTTCTAAACATTCCCTTCACATTGCAGGTTATGGAACTCTGGCTATTTGACCACTATACTGGCATGCTGTGCTACATTTTATTCATGCCAGTGGGCACAGGTGGCATAAAAACAAATGTCATTAGAAAATGTCACTAATCTCTCCCTGCTTTCCGCACAGGCATGTTTTTGTTCCCCCATGATCCCCACACCCACAAAAATAGCAGGAAGAGTTGTATGCCGGTATACTGCCCCAAATTTTGTCACTTTGCTCCCACAATTTGCCAGCTTAAGGGGGTTGCAAACAGATCTCTCCTGGAATCAAACAACAGGGAAATGAGCGCTAAACATGCACTATGTTCCATCAGTTTTCCAGAAGTGGCTTTTACACCACGTGAAGGCTCAAATACAATGCATAAATCAACAGTTTGGGGGAAATCAGGGAAATGGAATCAACTGCTGTATGGACACAGCCCTGGTAGGGCTTCAAAAAGCAGAGGTTATGTCTTCCCAGCAGCCTTGAATTCTTATCTTAGGAATTAGCTACACATGACGAGCTAAGGTTTTCAGCACTCAATAACACCACTGAGGAAACACCCCAACTTCCCTCCAGCAGCTGGATCTTTTCCCCAAAAAAGTACTGTATTTGTATGTTTGTTTAAAACAAAACAAAACAGGAAAAGCCAAAGAACAAAGAATATAACAACGTTCCAGGAGTCATACCATGACATAAACATTGAAATATTCCATGATGACATGGCAGGCTCAGCCCGGCAGGCCATTAGTTAGTGTTTTGTCAAAGAGCAGATCCTCCAAACTTTTATCCGTGAACCAGATGGGAGTATACAGATTGGTGCGTTTCACAGCAGATACAGTACTACAAATGTGAACCAAATTCTGATGAATAAATCTTGTTTAATTAGGCCTTTGTGCAGCCTTCTTTCATTTGTGAGCTTTTCTGCCAAGAAAGCTCTCCAGGCTCGGTCGAACAAAGCAGACAGAGAGACAAGTTTGAGGCTTGTTTCCAGTTTTTAGCAATTTCCTGTCGAGGAGCAGCAGCCAGTGAGTGCTATCAAGCCTTTCTGTGGAAGCTTGTTATCTGCATTCTAGAAAGTGGATGAGAGCTAAAGACAGAGATCCACAGCTAGCTAGACCTTAAAGGACCACATTCTCTTAATATCAACTCTTAAGAGTTCCAAAATCCTGATTGACCAGAGAGGCCTTTGGGGGTTGGGCACAGCCAGAATCTAGAATACCCATCCCAAAGAGATCTGCCTCGCCCCTTCCTGGAGGGTCATCCATTGTAGGATGAAGACCTATTTTAAGGAAGGTATTTGGTTGCTAGTGATCTTAGTGAACTCTTGAGTTTACCTCTGCTCTTTTATTGCTGTTTCTTCTTTGAAGTAATAATGTTTTAAGCATTTAGACTGTATTTTCAAATTCCTTTTTCTTTGTTGGGCCCAACAGCCATTTTTGGAACGGCAGGACACAAACATTTCAAGTAAGTGCACAATACATACTGCAGCTTAACAAGGCCCAAAGATCTTCAGAGAAAATGTAGCTGATTTTGGAAGGACAATAAAATGCACTGAAAATTTAAGGTCTGCGGGGAAACAGAATTCCTATCCTCCAGACTCTCCTTTGGAACGGTCTCTGATCAAAAGGAAGCCTGCATTCTTCCTCCAGGCTTCAATTTCCACTTCCCCACAAGGTTTAAGGAACATAAAAGAAGAGGCCAAGCCATTCTTCTACAGAAAAAAAACAGGCAAAGCAATTTAAGGCAAAGCACAGCAAGTGTTACAGGCAAGTGGAGCATTCATCACAGCAGGTAAGAAAGGAGGGGAGGGGGAGGGGGAAAGAGGAGGGCCGCGGTGACTTATGCACAAGTCAACATCTATTCTGACAAGAATTTTAAGTGGCATAAAGGCCTTTGGGAGGGGAGGTTGTGAAGTAGCTTCTCTCACTCGTAGCTGAGTAAGATTGTCTTCCATGAAGACAAAGTAAAGCCTGTTCTCCAATTGGAGCACTTGCAGGCCAGTGTTTCCCAGTTATCAGTGCTTATACTACATTTTCAAAACCAAACGGGGAGATGAATTGCTTGAAATTTTGGTACTACTGCTTTGATCCCCGAATCTTGAAGAGTGGGGAATAAATTATTTACTTACGGTTCTTTTTATACATATATGCAACACAATGAGAGTTTTCTGGGACAAATTAAAAGTAGCTGTACACAAAAAGGACACTATGAAAATCTAATGCAGCACAAAATCGAAAATGTAACCACAACGCAAAGTTCACAGCAGCACTGAAGATTTACAGGCCTTTAAAATTCCAGGCGTACCTATATTTGAAAGAGAGAGATTAAAAAAGAAGACTGCCCAGGTTCTCTCGGTCCTGGAAGTATAATAAATTAGGTGACAGGCAAGCCACTCTGGGTAGTGCATTTTGAACAGAGGGATGCTCCAAGCATCCTGCTCTCTTTATCATTAGCTGGAAACAACAGAGGAATAGACAACCACCGTATTTTTCCATCCATGTATAATTGAATTGGGGGACTACAATTCAAGAAAAAAAAATGTGTATTTTTTACTACCCATGTATAAGACGCCCCCAAAAATTCGACATTATTTTAAGGGAAAAAACCTAGTCTTATACATGGAAAAATACGGTATATCTGGGACTGCATCCAACCATGCTCCTGAGCACCTCCACAGGAGATGATGGCTGGGTAAACCAGCATGGGATAGTGTTAAAAGGGTCAAACTAGGACTGAGTGAGACAGGGCCACTAAAGCCTCCTCATTTCTCCATCCCACTGCAGGCCCCAGGCTCCCTGCATGTGTCCCACTGGGAGACACAGGGAGCTGTAGACAGCAAAGCCTCCTTCTGTATGAGAGCCAGCAGTAGCCGCAGCAGTTAAAAATGTTGGACTAGGACCTGGGAGACCGGGGTTCAAAACCGCACTCAGCCATGAAGCTCAATGGGTGGCCTTGGGGCAGTCACTCTGCCTCACTCTGCCTGACCTACCTCACAGGGTTGTTGTAAGGATAAAATGGGGGAAAGGGAGAACCATATGTGCTGCCTTGTGCTCCTTGTAATCAATTAAAATAATCTCCTGATCCGATCTATTGCATTTGGTCTGATGCTGGTTTTCTGAAAGACTGCCTGCATACCACTTCATTTGGTCCGTGTGGGTAGACATCAGGCTTTTTAGAATGGGACAACAGAATCAGATTGACATGGGGAAATGGCTTGCAAGTCTCTCTCTCTCTCTCTCTCTCTCTCTCTCTCTCTCTCTCTCTGCCTAGCATCATGGCCTGTGAAATAAACAGCATACAGGTTGGGAAGTCAGAGAGAGATGCAACACCATTTCTTTTACTACTTGCTTTCAGCGTATTCCATAGAGATGCAGCCCCCCCCCCCAGCCTGAAGCAAGGCAATGTGGCTCCGACTGACAGGGAAGCTAATAGTTACTAAAAATACCCTAGCAAGTGCACGCTCACTAGAACCGTGACTTCCTTCCTTGCACTGCTGTTAAAGCAACAGCAACAGGAGGAAGAGCGTACTGTCTTCCTAAAACATGGACCGTCACTTCCCCCATCATGCTGCTTCCCTAGAAGCAAAGATGGAAATGTGCAGTGCACTGATGTAGCAGCACGGAGAGAGGGACAAGTGATCCTATATGTTATGGGGGAATCATGCACTATAGGGAAGCCGTTTAAGTGGCATTTGCCTCTCTTCCTTAATGTGGGGATCTGTCCTAAGCAAAGCTCATCATCGGCAGGGCGGGTCTTGCGGACACCCCAGGAAGCTGAACATTGGAGGATTCGGGGAAGATAAAAGAAAGTCCTTCTTCAAATACAGTAGTTAAACTATGGAATTCACTGCCACATTGGCTACTAAGTCAGGATGGCTATGTTCTGCCTCCATGGCCGGAGGCAATAATGCTTCTGAACACCAGTTTCTCAAAGCCAAAGGAGGGGAGAGCGTTCTCATGTTCAGGTCCTGCTTCTGTTTGGCCACTGCGAGAACAAGAGGCTGGACTACATGGGCCATGCTTATGTCTGTCTCAAAACACAGCCAGGGATAACACCTGAGAGCTTTAAAAATCAGAACTGTATTCTCAAATGCAAACCATGATCTTATCTTTGCACTCATTGTTATGAAACTGTGCCAGCATTTAGCTATGTTTGGCGGCGGCGGCGGCGGCGGGGGGCGGCACAGTTGGTACAGTGCCAATCTCTCTCTCTCCCCCCCCCTTTCCATGTGACCTCAGAGAGGACGTCTGGAACCAGTGTCACAGTGGTATGAATTGGATGTGGGCTAACAAACTGAGACTTAAACCAAATAAGAAAAAAGTTTGGTAAATCCTGATTTATAGGGACACAGGTGGTCCTACAGGGCAAGAGTGCCCCCACCCACCCACGAGCAGCTTACAGTTCTCCTGGACCCAAGCTCTGCTCCTTGATACATCAGGTCAGTAGTTGTGGCATGACAAGCTTTTGCAGAATTTCAGCTTGTGCAACAGCAATGCTCTTTCTTATAAAAAGCAGGTCTTCACACTGTCACACTTGGATCACATCAAAGCTACACCGTGTGAGGCTGCCTTTGGTAATGTCAGCAGGCACAAAATGGCCAATTTTGTCTGCAACGGGTAGGGTTGTCCCCTTTGGAACACCGACTTCAATATTATTAGATCTCCGCTGGTTTCTGATCAGCTTCCAAGCTTCCAGCTTTATTAATGTTTGGTATATTATAAGCTCATTTGCTTCACCATAATTTTGGAGTAGATTAACTTTTGTTCCATCTTCCTCCATTCTGCTGCTTTAGGCTTTTACCATTTATTTATTTTTTTATCAGACTAGCTTTGAGTAGGACTCAAACCTGGCTTTAAAGGAGGATTAGACAAATTCATGGCTGTTGATGGCTATTGGTATTCAGAAGCATTGCTGCCTCCACAATTGGAGGAAGCAATGCTTCTGAATACCAATTGCTGTAAACTGCAGAAGAGGAGAGTTGGATTCCCAGAGGCATCTGGTTGGCCACTATGAGAACAGGATGCTGGATTAGATGGGTTACTGACCTGATCTGGTGGGCTCTTCTTATGACCTAGGATGGGGAGGGGGACTCCACATGGGACAGAGTTGATGAAATAAAATTTAAAAATAAGGCAAGGGGTGCATAGCAAGCTTTGACCTGCAACATGGAGCGTACAGGCCACACATTTTTCAGTTTCTCAAAAATGTGTCTTAGGATTTACCCTTCAACAATGGAGCAGAGATTTATTGCCTGTGGATAGCAATGAACATCACATAAAACTGTTTCCATCCCACAGACCCAAAACTGTCCAGAGACCTTCACCCATTTTATAAAGAAGTTCATTTAGCAGGATATGTTAAGGTTTTTAACCTTGCCCTTCCTTTCTATCAGCATCCACGTTTCCCCAACATTTACAGCCACTTCATTCAAGCTATCACCTAAAGAGAACAAGAATAATTACACAGGCATTTCTCAGTAATTTTATGTTTGGTGGGAGAAGAGGAGATTTGTCATTTCATAGATGGCAGCCAAATTACAGGGTGTCTATTTGACAGGCAACTCACTCCAGGTTTGGGGATGTTTTCTTTTTAAATACAAGATGCAAATGGGCATGGGCACACACATAGGACAGTAGCCCAGAGTTTTTTTGTTTCTGCTTTGAAACAGAGAAGTATATACCAATAGAGTAGGGAAAGTTGCAGCACACACTACAGCACACCAATATACCACTAAGCGATTCTCTGCTAAAATGTACCTAGCAAGGATGGGGATGGAAAACAACAGATATTGCCCACTTTCCAAGTTAATTCAACTCTTGTTTCTCCATGCCAAAGAATGGAGAACATAGCCACGGTGCCTGAAGTGGGATAAAAGTCCAAAAATTGGCAGGGAGTTACAGCTCAGTAGTAGAGAGCATGCACTGCCTGGATGGGACCACAGGATTTAATCTGCAGCATCCCCAAGAGATGCATCATGAGGTTAAACAGGTTAACCAGCTGCTACTTTCTTGGGACTGAGATACTCTTCAGGCATAGCAAGCTGGCAAATACTGTGCCAGGCCATTAGTCCACCTAGCCTAACATTGCCTATTCCAGGCAGTATTCACCAACCTGGTGCCCCCACCAAGCCATTTTGGGTGACAACTCCCACCAGCCCCAGCCATCTCAGCTGTCACTGCACAGCTGATGGAAGCAGTATTCTGGTTCATTCTGACTGGTTCCCCAAAGTCTCCAGCAGGAACCCAGCTCTGCTACCTCACAACCTTTAAACTGAAGATGCTGCAAAATGAAGCCCATGACCCCATGAAGGACGACCAAGCTCAACTCAGAGAGAAGAGCCACTCCTTGACCCCTTATTAGAACAGATCTTTTGCCAACCCGAGAGTTGGGCCTGCGCTTGCAAGAAGCTGGGTAAAAATGTAAGGGAATGATTTGCTCCTGAGTCGCTTGGAAAGCAATGTCTCCCGAGCACAGCTCTCCTCTTGCCTGCTTGCTGCCCTATTAGTGTTAGCCTGCCAGAGACAGATGAAATCGCATTAACCCTGATTTGCAGAGGAGGCCTTGAAACAAAGCATCCATCTCCCCTGCCCTGCCGCTGCCCCCAACCAGGCGGTGATGGCCAATTAATCAAGCCACCCTGGGGACTGGCTGGCCCTGCATGCATCACGAGGGCAGCAAGGCCTTGGCTAGTAACAGCACACACACACACCACCCCTTGTGGGGAAAACAATAAGATGAACACTGCCAGGGCGAGCAGTTAAGCCATTACCCCCTGCTGGGGGAGAGCCTGTGGTGTACTGTGAGAGGCAAAAAAAAGGAGAGGAGCACGTGCAGTGTGGATCAGTGCTGCAATGCACCCAGGGTGCCATGCTGGGGGAGCAACCTGGAAGAATGGAAGCAGCTGTAATCAGTGCATTTTAAGCTGAGTTAAGTGGGGGGGGGAGGCGGAAGGGCTGTGGAAGAAGAGCAAAAGGGAGAGTGGAAAGCAGCACACGCCCATCCACATCAAGAGGTTTAGTGCCTTGTGGCTGCAAACAACAAGCAGTGATTCCAAAGTATGTGCAAAAAACCCTGCTTTCGAGGCCAGGGCCCACCCATCATATATGCTGCACCCCAGCCCAGGCGATTCAGGCCAGATAAAAGAAAGGACTTCTTCATGCAGCACATAAAATAGGAGACAGTGATGGCAACCAGCATCTGGTATTCAGAAGCATCACTTGGTCAGAATTTCCTAACCACACGTACTAGAGTCTTTTGTGGATAAAAAGTCTCTCTGTGTGTGTTTGTAAACAGGTGGAAAGAGTGGGGAGGACAGAGAGTCTTTTTCTAAAGTTTATTAGGTCACTGGGAGTCAATGCCTTGGGGAAGAGGGAAGGTGCTTTTTAGATACTTGAATTCATATATGCTCAAGACAAAAGACAACCCTGCATCATGATTGCTCGTTCTCTGTGTCAAATGTCTTCACAGCCACTTTTTGGTTCCCAAGTACAGAATGGGCAGTGAGGTCACCAGGGCTTAGCATCCATCAGCCATTCTACTCCTGAGCCAGCTTGATGGGAGAAGGTGTTACCAGGATTCTACTCTAAGTCACACATATAGTTTTCTTTCTTTTTAGAGGCAAGAGACAGGGTTTTTTAGCAAGTCAGTTCCATCTCCGGCACAATCCTCCCGTCAAAAGGCTTCCACTTAATTTGCAAGACCTGATTTTAAAGTTGAGAGCCCCCTCCTTCTCCAAAGTGTGTTTTAATTACACAGGTCTAGATTACCAATGAGAGTCTTCATAATGAAGAGTTTCTATAGCAACCACTTCTCTTTGCTGGCACCACTAGAAGCACCACCTCATCTGCATTCAAGCAGGAGATTTAAATTTTGATTAAAAGAAAACTCCCAACGAATGGCATTACCATCACATCTATCTAGGTTACTCTGCTTCAGCCTTTTGCCAGCCTAGTGCCCTCCCAGCCAGAATGGCAAATAGTCAGGAATGATGGGAGCTGTAGTCCAGCACCACCTGTAGGGAGCACTTTGGCTAGCCCTCCTCTGACATGCGGGATCTTGGGCAGCTGGAAGACCCCAAGCCAGACACAGTTCAGCCTATCACAGCCTCTTCCTACCTGCACTGCCTGCACTGCAGCCTCTGAACAACAGAGCACAGTCCACATATTGCTTCTGCAGCCCATGCCAGCACCTGCCCATTTTGTCTTCCTCCTGCAGCTTTGTCAGAACATATGAAGAGCCCCATAGCTGGATCCAAGCAAAGGCACCCTCTAGTCCTCCATCCTGGTTTCTACAATGAAATGCCTCTGTGGAACTCAAGCAAAACAGCCCTCTTCCAAGCAACTGGAAACAGAAGTACACTACCTCTGACCATAGAGGCTTTATTCAGACAGCATTCATTCGCAAGCTGCTTTTCCACAAGGCTGTGCCCAAAGTGGCTCACAATCTGTCAAACGATGAATTAACTGGTGTCAAACATCTACATCCACAAATTTAACCCTCCCCCACCCAAAAAGCCAGTGAGAACCACCACAACTGGTGGGGGGAAATAAATAAAAACCCACCATGTGCTGTGTGGAGAAGTGCTTTCTTCGGCCAGACCTGAAGCTACCCCCAATCTTCCTCATTGGATCACCACCCAAATGCCAGTATTATGAAACACACTTGTTCCTCATCATGCGTAATTCTACAGCCATATATCATATAATCTCCCCATGTCCCCCCCCAGTCACCCCCCCTTCTAAACTAAGAAGTCACAAAGACTTGGGTCTGATCTTGTGAGGATCACTTCGGCTGCCTGTGTCTGTACCATCTGCAGATCTACAATACTGTATATATATTTTCAGATGAGGAGACCGGACCTGCACACATAACTGATCCTGCCCTACTGACTTATTTCTATACAGCCCCCTTGGCGGTTGGAGCTGATGAGTGCAGCAGCAGTCCAAAAATATTTGGAGGTCACCAAGGTTGACTGAAACCAGTCTGATCAGCAGAGAAATCTCAGACACAGCTCTTCTGTGACACAGGCTGAGGCCTTTCCTCGGGCTGAGGATGGATCCTGGTGCTTTATTATGAACACCAAGCCCACCCTAACAGAGACAGCCCCCTCGGTTGCTTGCGAGAATCTATTAAGAGTCAACGGTGGATTTTAGGACAAGGTTCTCACCCTGGGGCTTTGGTGGGCTCTTTCCTAGATCTCGTGACTTCCATTGCCTTTTAAAAATAGAACACCAAGGCAGGGCTACGCTCTGTGCTACATCTGTTGTCTTTTGCCAGTCAGGCCCTCCTGGCTGCCAATTATGCTGCGATTTCTGCTGATACTCAAAGTTTGATCTTGCACGTCCAAAGCTGCTACGCTGAAATGACAGGCACTGCAAACAACACTCCAAACACCAAGCAGTGAGCTTGACAAAGCTCCCATTATTACTTTCTTCCCAACTGCTCCATCTGGATGCCTGGGAAAGGCACAAGTCACACAATGGCTGGCTGGAAGCCAATGAACTGTGCAGCGTGAAGCCTGCAATCCTATACTGTACCTACTTGAACTCAATAGGATTTACTCCTGAGCAGATATGCAGAGTGCACTGCTAGCCAGACTGCATCCCAGTGAGAACGACTACTGAAGCATCAGTTTCAGAGAAGCTGACGGCAGGGGAGGGGGGGATGATCTTTTTATCCAGTGCCTGAAACCAGCATTATATTCTCATCTGCCCTCTAAAGTGCTGCAAATCTGGATTATTAGATCTATCTGATAGCTCACAGACCAACATGGTTAGGTCTTTTTATTTTTATTTTGTCCCAGCCCTGCTAATAGAACAGCATGCAGGCCCAGGGGGGAGGGACAGCTCCACAATATTTCACCCTTCTATTCCCCAAACTCTTCCTAGCCTTGAGCAATTCCATGTTTTTCACAGAAAATGGCACAAGGCAATTTTGAATTTTTTAAAGGAGAAAGTTCCAACTAGGCCTAATTTGGCCAAAAACCAACCTTACCATAATATGCTTAAAACTGTTCCTGCAAAACAGACCCGCACACGCCTGCCAACATTTTATTCAAGAGAAAATCAATTTTGCTAAACAGTCAAGTTGCAGGTGCAGCATTTTAGGAAAGAGGCAGCTGTTGCAAAGCATCAAAAATACCAGCAGTTATGGTTTTACAACCTCTATTAAGAGCAAACCATTTTGCCATCCACCCCTCCATTGATCTCTTTAGAAGTAAAGGAGAAAAAGACATCATTCCATTCTCTTTGAGCTGCACTGTTTTTTCCTCCTTTCTACACACACACACACACACACACACACACACACACACACACACACGGCTGATAGGAACTGTAGTTCAAAACATCTGGAGGATGCCAGGTTGGGGGAGGTTGGTTGAGGATTTGTCAGCACACGTAGAATAAACTGCGCAGAGCTGATGTAGCCACCAGTAAGATGCTGAGCTGCAGCTAGAAAAGCGAGCCTGTGCCAACTGAGGCGTTTTGCATAAACCGACAGATGTTGCATTTTGCTGGGAAATTTGAAGCAATTCAGTCTCTCAACACATTTCCTAGAATGGTTGGGGTTTTTTTGTTTTGTTTTTGACTGAACGGTCAGCTTAATGTAATGGATCCATCCAGTCAATGCAACTGGAAGAAGGCCAAAAACCGAAGCCACTAGAACTCTACATCGAGAAGAAACAAGACATACAATGTTATTAAAGAGATCTTCCTTTGGCTCCTTGGGACTGGACAGCAACCTAAATCCAGACTTGGGGGCTTGGGGGGGAGGCAGTGGCAGAACTTCATGCTCCGGCTCCGGGGGGGGCGGAGAACAGGTGGGGACAGGGCTGGCAAGTGTCCCGGGGCGTGGCGCGCCACCCACAGGGGTGTGGCGTGTTGCCTGTAGGGGCGTGGCACCCAGCGTGGGTAGGAGGGTAGCCGCGATGACACCCCACCGGGATTGTGCTGCGCTCCCCCCACACTCCTCTTCCTCCGCCAATTGGGGGGGGAACCCTCTCCCATTCAGGATCCCTGAAGTCAGTTGCCTGAGCTGGTAACTGAAAAAGGAGATACCTGAAGCACAGCAAGCAAGACATACCATTCCATCCTCTCACCCAGAGGCTTTGTAACACAGACTGGCAATTGCAGGCACCAATGTTTACACAACCTGAAATTGTGTGTCTAGACGCCTGAATTCGTATGGTTCTAGCCAGCTTACCAGAGAAGACCCTAGCCGTGAATCCTGAGGTTCCTGATTCAAGCCTCCCAAGCCCCTAACTAGTTCCAAAACAGGTGTAGGAGACCTCTGCGGCCCTCATGCATTACAAACATACAACTCCTGTCTAGAAAGCCTCCAATGGAAGTCCAACAGAACAAAGGGGTGTGTGGAAGAGTAGGCAGAACTTGATGGATAGGCCTGGGTGCAGTTAAGGAAAAGGTTACATGGCAGTTGATGCCAAGGAACTGCTTAGAGATTTCTGCTGAAACAGGAAGCAGTATATAAGTAAATGAATGAAACCAGCATCAACAGGCACCTCCTCAAAGGGTTCACCCAGGACTTTCTAGGAAATGACGGGACGTCTGGCAGAGCCACAGTGTGGCACCAAAAGAGCACATCAAAGCCATGCTGGACACAGACTGGGAACTTACCTCCGTGCACAAATCCATGCATGGTGCAGTCAGATGGTCCCACCAGGTGGATCAAGCTGGACTGGCTGTAGCCAACGGTATATGGCTCTGTAACGGGAAGGAAGAGCACAGACCATGAGAAGACCAAATTAATTCAGCCCCACAGAAAGAATGTTTTAGAGTTCACAGAAGTGTAAGGACAGAGGAAGAGATCTGCTGGATCAGATTAAGGGTGCATTCAGACTTGGGGAATGTTGTGCTACCAGTTTTTGCAACTGTGTCAGGATCCGCAGTAAGAATAATAATGGCAGAGGAGCTTCCCTGAAAAACAGCTTGCGTCTCTCTGATCAATCTTCCCCTGCAATTCAGTTCCAAGGAAATGCTGGGAAACAGGTCGCAGTGTGATGCCCAGTGTACACCACATATCAATGGAAGACGCCTTGAAGCAGCAATGTTTGACCCCCTGCCTTAAAGGGGTCAGAACAGACTACGAAAGCCCACCTGAAGAGGCAGCAGTTTTGAAATATGTGTATTTACCAACACGGCTGACAGGTGAAATCAAATGTATAGCCACTATTTGCGACCAGTGAAACCTTATGGATTTTTAAAAATCATCTACTCATCCAGCTATATAGCTTTTAAGCAAAGGAACAAACATTTCTCATCCAGAATATTTAGCACCATTGCTCTTCTCCAACTAGCAGAGGAAAGGGACTCCCTTCAGCTGAGCTCTGGCTGTCAGATCCTTTCCCCTCTTGCAGCAACTGCCTAGGGGGGGACGGATCTGATCCACCTTGGCTAGCACAGTACCTGCCCAGTCCTTCAATGCTAAAAAGTTTAAGAAATCAAGCAAACCTTAACTTTTTTTAATTATATGCCTCCTCTAAACCAAATCCATTCAAGCAAACTTGCCTCAGAGAGGTCTGTGTGGCAAGATTTTTTTTCTTTTAAAGAATATAATTTGCTTTAAGCAAATTGTAATGAACTTTAAAACACTAAGAGGATCTGCCCCCATAGTGCCAAGCAGAGAGTTATTTCCTTTGACAAATCTTACAGCCAAGAATAAGAGAGCCAACACTTAGAAGCCTCCCTATCTTAACAGTGTTAATTAGTCAGAACAATCTTACCTTTTCTTTGTCTATCTGTGAAGCAAGGAGAGCAAGAGAGATAGAAAGGTAAGCTGTGAGCATTCACTGCAGGATTACAAGGCGCAATGGGATATGAAGGTCATGTAGCCTCACCCCCAACCTTCAGTCAATATCTCACACCAATCAACCATGCCAAGACTTTCACTCTCCCAGAGATTAACCTGATCACCCAGATTAAGTAGCATGCCAGGAGATGAAGAGAAGAGCAAACACAACAACCCCCATCCCACCACAAGACAGACTTCAGAGAATGACCTGCTCAGTAAACGATCTAACATTAAGTGTCTGAACCTAAAGGGAATCTGGGTTACATTTTCAGAAAAGGAGTACGGATTTCATATGGGAATTAAAAAGTCACAATGACTTCATTCTTTTTGGACATCATGTAGCCAATGGCATTTGAATACAAAATGCTTGGTGAGTGAATCACTGCATATGGGGGTATGTTGCTGCTTGCTAGCCCTTCCTTGCCCACCAGGCAAATAAACTGAGAGAAAGAAGCAGTGTCTGTGGCAGCAGTTCACCAGAAGGCTACTGTAGAGTTCAGATGCTGCCTTGCATGGGGTCTCCTCCAGGAGGATGGGATTCCAACACCTCTGAAAATGATCCCAGAGTGCCCACAAACACACACACACAAATAGCACATGGGAGTTTTAATCCATTATTTATTCCTTATTCATTCATTCATTCATTCATTGAATTGGTGAGTTGCTTTTTCTTGCCCAAGGCAGCTCAGAGACTTACAAACAAACAAAAACCCACACAAACACATTAAAATCAATTTTTAAAATTCATTTTAAAAAATTCATTAAAAGGCCAAATATAGATGAAGGCTTTTGCCTGGCACCTAAAGATATATAATGATGACACCAGGCACACCTCCCCAGAAACAGCATTCCACAAATGGGGAGCCACCACCGAAAAGGCCTGCTCTCATGTTGCCATCCTCTGAACCTCCCATGGAGGGTTGGCAATGGGCACATGAAGAAGGGCCTCAGGTGACAATCGCACGGGCCATGTTGGTTCCTATGGCAGAGGCAGTTCTTGAGGTATTGGGATCCAGAGCTGCTTAATGCTTTATAAGACAATATCAACACTTTGAATTATTACACAGACCCAGCAATAATCATTTCAAGCCCCTGCCATTCCAAACCTCGCCCGTACTAGCTCTGCACAATTTCCATATGCTCCCCACCCTCCCACCATGTAGGTTCTATCAATGTCCAGCCATCCTCAAAGCTACCTTCTATTAAAGCCTGTTCAGCCCTTGCACACAAGTGCAGCAGCCCTGAAGATACAAACAGAAGCATCATAATACGGTGCCTCCAATACCCATCGCACTGAGCTGGTCCAGGCTGATTTCACAACCAAGGGCAGCAAAAGCCCCTGAGAGATTGAGCAGAAGTAACACAGTTGCATTCCCCCTGTCCCTCTCACAATAAATCAGCGTGACTAAGAGTGATTCAGTTACAAAGCCTGGTCTAAACACAGATAGTAGTGGATCTGGGATTGGGGAGCTGCCTGAACCTTTATATCCAAGCTCTGATATCATCTGCAGGAGCATCGTTGGCCATTCCCCGAGTTGGTGAGGCTCACTCGATAACAAGAAATACAGTCTTAGTGTCATCGGCACAGTATTGTGCAATGCTCTGCCAATAGAGATTCAGCAGGTACCTTCTGTTTAAACTTGAATGAGTTTTAGATTTTTCTCTGTCTTGTTTTGTGCTTGTTTTAATGCATTTGTTACTGTTGTTCAGTCACTTTGTTACTGTTGTAAAAAACAAACCTACTAATAGGTTTAATGAATAATAACAACCCAGGATCTCTGTCATCCATGGATGGAGGCAGGACTTGAGCTGGACCCTAAAGTGCAGCAGGTTGATAGCCTTGCACTGCTGGTGTTTATAGCCAGAGGTGCCAGTCTGCCACCCACCTGCAGGGGCAGAACCTGCATTCCTCTCTGCTGTGTCTGCATGAGGCTCTCTCCCAGCACAAGTCCAAAGATACCTCACTTGGCAGGGAGTTCCCAACACACCTTTAGTCTGGGGCACATCAAGCTTCAAATGTCCTTAACGCAGACAACGACCTTTAAGTAGAACATACAGTCTATTCACTGTGGAAACAGACAGCTGTGCCCCATCCTAAAGCTTCCAAACAAAGGAAGCTTGCTGCCATTCTGTAGAAATTTTCGTCTTAAAAGCCTCCTGGACATGACAAAAGAGATCGGAGCTCTCTCCCCCCCCCCCAGCCCTTTGTGGTGGGTTGCTAGGCAACTGCAGCACAAATCCCCTGTGCTCTTCCTGCACTAAAAGACACCTAAAATTAAGCTAGTGTGGAAGTGGGGAGGGCTCTGTTCACAGAGACAAAAATAGTCCTGCAGGTCACCTCTTCGGAGCTCCTACCTCTGCAAGTTCACTCGATCACATGAGCTTTAGAGAAGGCATGACTGTTGCCGCTCACGGGTCTGGGAAGAAATCCACTGAACAGTCTCCTCCAGTCGATGGGGAGAGGGAGAATGACACGTTCCTGGGCTGCATGCACACCGCTGCATGGTCATCTATAAATACCCGAGTGCAGACAGTCTGAGCACTAAAATAGCCGGCTTTGAACCCAACTGTTTTCGTGGTGGAAGGAAGACGAAAGCATCTTGCTCCAGGCACATTGCACCGGTTGGGGCTCTTCACTCCCCAAAAGACAGGCTTTGGGCTTTCATTGGAGCAGGAGGAAGGAAGTCTGTCTTTTATGGTGGGGTAGGTAAAGAGGAGCACATGCCTCTGGGGAAAGTCCCAATGCATGGAAGTTCTAGACCTCCAACCTGGGATTCTCAGCCTGGGTCCCTGCGAGCTTCTGCGAGCCAAATTGAGAGACTGAGCCAGGTCCCATCCAGGTTCACACACAAACTGGCACTGTCATCAGAAAGGCTCTGCAGCAGGAAATGCAACACGGATCCAGCTTTCATGGTGACTAGCTAAGAAGTTGTCAAATCACAATCAACTGACTCTCAGGAAGCACCCACTGAACTACAATCCCAGATATCCCACCTCTGTAGCAAAGATGCCACCCATGTTTCAGGTGTGGGCAGGGGCGAAGGAAGGCTAACCAGCACCTGGTTTGGTGCTGCTATGTTCTGCGCTTGCGCTGTACGTACGGCGCACACGCATGCGCCGTACATAGCGGCACCGCGCATGCGCCGCGGGGCAGCTTGCCGAGGGAGCTGCTCGAGCACCATACAGACAGCGGCGGGATCCTCTGCTCGTGGCTGCAGCCGAGGTATCCGTAGGAGCCGCTCGAGCGCCGTACAGACACAGATGGGATCTCTCCTCCGCCACTGCAACCACGAACGCAGGATCCGCTGCACATGGCGGCGGCAGTGCGATGGCGGCGGCTCGTGCCACCACGCCCGGGGGCGGTGGGGCAAGCCCCCCACGGAATGCCTTCTTGTCACTCCCCTTAGAGATTGCACCTGGGCATGATTCATGGAAAGGTATAACATTTTAGAAATCAGTTAGTAGTTTGGGGATGGGTTGCAGTTGCTCACTCACAAAAATACCTGCCCCGAAGTTAGTTGCATGTAAAGATGCAAAGGATTCTGCTAAGCCTCACCATGTCCTTTGGAGCCGGCGTTAACTCAGACTGCCCGTCTTACCTGGGTTGATCACTGGCATGATGACGTCCCCGTTCCTCTCCTTTGTTTCCAAACGTTCCAGCTTCTGCTCTTCGTAGCGCCTTCTCCCTTCCTCCTCCTGCGCCTTCTCTGCAAACTGAGAAGAAACAGAAGGGCCACCTGGTCATCCCAAGTCAGAGGGGAAGGGACAAGGACTTCTGCCCCACTGGCTACATCACCACCACTGCTTCATGTTGCTATGAAGTGCCACTGGAGGCAAGAAAATGTCCCCTTGGGCCACCAGTGGAGAAAGGAAGTTGCCAGAGAGTTTTTCTATACAGCTGTTTAAGAGGACACACACTGCCCCTTTGAAGACATGGCAAGAAAGGAATTCCCTAAGGTAATGGGAGTGGACAGGAGCAACATGGACCAAGTGTTAAATCTGGTATGTCACAATATGTTGGAGCAAAGAAGGGAATTAGAAAAAGTTTATTGAAAGGAAGTCTGGGGGGAGAAGAGGACATCTTTCTAGGAGAGCCTCAGCTACAGTGTGAATCAAGACAACAAAACCAGATTATACAGTACAATACAGTACATGATTAAGCAAGTGGATGTAAACATGGAAATGGGCAATGTTTATTTTCTTTGCAGAATATGGACTAAGGCCTGACTCATATAGAGCTCTACCATCACCCTTGGAACATCCCCTTACCTGAATAGGAGGCACTTCCAATACTTTGTTCACGTTGTTGAGAGAGAGGGGCACATACCACAGAGTTGCCTTGTTGGTCACCCGCTTGGCACCTTTTTAGGGAGGGAAAAATATCTGTAAATGAACAGACCACAGAAAACTGCAAAATATGGAATAATAACTGAGTCATCAAAGCATCTGGCCTGAAGAAATGAGAAAGCAAAACAAAGCAAGTGATATCAGCCCAGGAGGCCTTTATCCAGTGTAACTACTGGCAAGGGGACCTTTTCTGTCATGGCACTCAAACTCTGGCAACTATCTTTGTCCCATGTCTGATCAGTGCCATTGTTAATTAACTTGCAATGTGAGTATGATTCCATTGCATCGGCTATTGCTGTTGTGAGTTATCACTGTACATATCTGACATACGTTCATAATTGAGTTCTCCCAACAGTTATTTTCTGCATTTCAGTGTTATTTGACAGCACTACCTACATTCCTGACCCCATGCCCCCACTTATGTCATAACACACGTTAGCCTCTATGGTGCTACACCTATAAGGCTTTTTGCAATTGGTGCACTGGATGAGGTGGAGGCAGTGATGGTCACCAACATGGGTGGTGGATTGGACAAACTAATGGAGGAGAAGGAGGAGAAGGCCACTAGCCATTATGGCTATGCTCTACCTACACTAACAGAGGCAGTCATGCTTCCAGAATACCAGTTACTGAAAACTGCAGGAGGGAGAGTGCTGTTGTGCTCAGGTCCTACTTGAGGGTTTCTGGTTGGGGCATCTGATTGGCCACTGTGAGAAGAGGATGCTGGGGCAGTTGGCCCACTGGCCTAATCCAGCAGGCTTGTCTTACGCTCTAAAAGGAGGGGGGAGCTGACCCTCTCAGAAAAGTGTGTCGGCAGTATGCTTCAAAAAAAAGGGACCATTACCTGTTTGACCCTATGGAGCTATATGTTATGGCTGTTCAGTTCCTGCCACACACACCCTCCCCTGCCCCCCCCGCCCCCGATTTCTGGCTATGGGCCTAAATTTGTAGGGGGGAAAGTCCACTCAGATTTTGATCTGGTACAAACAAGTACATTGCTTTCAAAACTGGCCCGACTGCTTGAAAAAAAGTCACGCCTCTTTTCATCCGAAGATCAGAGGGGCAATGCTCCCAGTACTCTGGAGGTGGTGTTTCACTGCAGCATCTCCCCCTCCCTGTTACAAAAGGAAAACAGAATTTGTGCAGAAAGTAGGGCTAATTTGCAATACTTCGGCTCTGTGCACAGCTTTTCACTGTGATGTGACAACCTCCTCTTGGGAATAAGATTTACTGCTTAAACCCAACAACAACAAAACAACCTGACAGACTGGATTCCACAGCAGCAACCCTATGCCCCCCCCACCCCACCCAAGGCTCCCACACTCCTCCCCAAACAACACAGGATGGCTATCTGCACATTTTCCTGGGGCTGATCAAAAGAGCAGCAATTCCCAAGGCTGCTGCTTTCAGAAGCTTCTGCGGCTGCAGTCCGCCTGTACCAGAGCTGTTCCATCCTAATTGCATCTAACAGAAATTAGCATCCAGACATTGGGGATAAGGCAAATGAGCAGCACTGGCAGTTTAGCTTGGTTGAGCTGGATGGGCCATGCCTGCTGGGAACCAGCAAGGGGACCGGGGCACTTCAGACACCGCCGGCTGTTGCTAACTGCCAACTTGAAATGGGGAAACAAAGGACAAGCAAAAGGGTCCTTGGCACGACCTCCCTAACCCTTCAAAAAATAGGGGCAGGGAACATGCCACTCTCCAGCTTTTGCAGGACTCCATAATCCCTGAGCATTGACCATGCTGGCTGATGTCCACCAGTATCTGGAGAGCTGCTCATTTTCCACCCCTTGGCTGAGCCCCAATTTGACAATCTTTCCTATAAAACAAGAGCACTGACTAGGGTCACATAAACACACGTTTGGAATTCAAGTGCCACTTTGACCCACCTATCCATTTTCAAGGTGCAATGCACTGCAATGAGGCATCTCATGCAACCATTGCAGCCCCATTCGCACCGTACATTCAAAGCATTTTGATGCCACTTGAAACAGTCATGGCTTTCCCCAAGAATGCTGGGAGCTGCTGTTTGCTAAGCTGATCCTTGGGAAGACGTTGGTGCAAGCAGGCTCCTACCGGTAACTCTGTCCCTGTTCTGGGAAGTATCAAAGTCAGCACACTCCCAGGCCTGATGGCTCCCTTGTTCCTCTAGATAGCGTTTTTTTTCCACAAACCTCACTGCAAAAAAATCTCCTTGTGCAGTGGAACCGGTGAAAGGGTTGGTTTAAATCTTAATTGCAATTTGGAGGAGATGAAAGGCAGCCCAAGCGTTTCATTCCACGAGTCCAATTTTATTAAAGGCCTCTCCCATCAAAGCTGCCCAATTGGCCACAGTCATGCAGGGCCTCTGAACTGTGATCGTCTGTGGGAAGAGAAGGTTCTCCCTAGTTCTCCTCCCTAGTTCTCCTCCATCCAGTGATATATGCAGATTAATCTTTAGAAGCAGCCTCAAGGATTTGGGGAGATTATAAAAAGGAAGTCACAGGCAGGGACTCGCTTGGTGCCACTCCTCGCAGTCGCCCGCAGTTGATCAGTGGTGTCTATCACTGAGTGGGATGAACTTTTGGCTCCCTGTTTGATCTGCATATTCTCTTTCAAGGCACGGTAACCATGGAAACACATTTTCATCTTCCCACACACCGGCCAAGAGCATGGGGATAGACATCTGGTTTCTCTGCACCTGCTTTGTTTTTACAAAACCCAGCGTTTGCACTGACAAAGTCTCAACATCCCAGTTGGTCAAAACCATATTCTCTTGGCAGGAAGATGTTCCAAGAGAAGCTTGAGGCAGGGCCAAATATTGGGAGGAAGGGATGAGAGGAGATGAGATGAGAAGAGAAGAGGGTTGCCAAGAGAGCTATCTTTTGTAATGCCACACATGGGGAACCTCGTGCCAGACTGGGTATCTGGGGAAGGAGCTGAAATGCTGAGGGCCATTTTGGTCATCATTCCTGTTTCCTAAGTAGACCCCAGACTTTTGAATCCTGGCACACGTTTCTTCAAACATTTGTGCTGCAATGTCGAGTCTTACTGTAAGTAGCCAAAGGTCATGCCATGATGATATAAGCATAAAACACCTACTGTATGTGAGAATCATGGGGGGTGGGGGTGGGATCCTCGGTTCAATAAAGCAGGAATAAACCATGAGAAGGGTTTAAAATATGCATTTAGTTTAAAACCTCCTTTAATATTTAGGAACTTTTTTTCACGTTTTAAAAACTTTTCTTGTTTTATTGTGCTTGTAGTGAAGGGTGGGCGAGAAATCGAATAAATAAATAGATTTATAGGGCAAAGAAAGCTGGAAATTTGCAGATTTGCTGCAGAGAGTTTCCATCTCGTGAGCAATGAAGTATGCGTTCGACTGCACATCCGCCGGCAATTTCACTTCGGCCAGGCCTGGAGGGAAGGAAAGTTTTGGAATGCAGCAGCTGGGAAGCAGCCACTTCCAAAGAAGTTGGATTTGTGAGCCAAGGAGTGAGGCGTCAAGCAAGAGGCAGGATGAGCATTACATTGCTTCTTTTTTCCTCCAAAGAGCTCAAGGTAGTACACATGGTTCTTCCCTCTTCATTTAATAGCCACAACAACCCCGGAGGGAGTTTAGGCTGAGAGGCAGTGATTTGCCCAAGAGCACCTACCAAGTTTCATGGCTGAGTGAGGGGATTTGAACCCTGGTCTCCCAGGTCCTAGCCCAACACTGGGTATTTTTATTCACTTTGCATGAGATCGGCTTTGAGATATTATTGGGGGGGGGGGCTAGAAAATTTGGCAAGATGACAGAAGGGTCTATTCCAAATACAAATTAGTAGGATACAACCACAGTAATATAGTCTATACCAGTGTTTCCCAACCAGGGGCCATATGGCCCCGTGGCCGCCCCCAAGGATATTCCAAGGGGGCCACAGGTGAAAACTGCATAAATGAGGGACCACAACACAAGGCTAGGAGATCACAGAGGGAAGTGAGAAGTGAAAGTGCTGACTTGCACCTAGTAAAGAAGTGTCTACACAGAAGAAAGCCACACTGATTTCAGGGGGCTTTACTCCCAGGTAAAGGTGTGGGGAGCTATAATGTTTTATCTAGGCAGCCAGGGCTCCTCCAGATGACAAGATATTTTTGCAACAGGTCAGTGAGGACCACTTGCTTTTTAAAATTCTCCCATATATACAGAACTCCCTGTGCGCCTTTTGGACTCTTATCTGTAGGTTTTCCCCATCTGTGTCAAATAACTGGGGTCAAATAAGTGTTGTTTAATTTTTATAATACATGGAAGATGGATCTTCCTCAGGAGGTTCTGGGCTCTCCTTCCTTGAAGCTTTCTAAGCAGAGGTTGAATGGTTATCTGTTATGGATGCTTTAGCTAAGTTTCCTACATTGCAGGGGGGTTGCATTAGAAAGATGGTGAGCTCCTGTTGCTCTGTCTCAGCTCCTGTCAACCTAGCAGTTCGAAAGCATACCAGTGCAAGTAGATAAATAGGTACTGCTGCAGCAGGAAGGTAAACGGTGTTTCCATGCGTTCTGGTTTCCATCACAGTGTTCCATTGCACCAGAAGCGGTTTAGTCAAGCTGGCCACATGACCTGGAAAGCTGAGATGAGTGTCGCAACCCCATAGTTGCTTTTGACTGGACTTAACCGTCCAGGGGTCCTTTACCTTTTACTAGAAAGATGACCCTTGGAGTCCCTTCCAGCTCCATGTTTTTCTGCTTCAACAATATTTCATTCCTATCATTTTATGTAATTGTATTTTGTATAAATTATAAATAAAACATGTTCTAATTACAAACAAAACATTAAAATAGCTACCTTTCTACAAGTAGGATGGGGGCAGGGCATGGGCATAGCCAGGATTTTTGTTAAGGGGCAGGCTTTTGATAGGGGAGGGGAACCTCAGATTTGTTTTGACTTTTACTTAGGGGGGGTAGCTGCCCCCCTGCCCTCCCTTGGCTAAGCCCATGGGGGAGCCACAGGAAGGAAACAAGGTCAGAAGGGGGGCACGGTTAGAAAAAGGTTGGGAAACACTGGTCTATACAGACAAATGGAAGTTCTTCATCTCATATACAACTTAATGTATCAAATTCAGTGCATTCTGTCTCTTGTATCCTGGTGGATTGCTTTATTCTGTGTTGTTATTATACATCATAATCGCTTCACAAATCAGAATAAAAAGCTTCAGCCCTGGATATATCAAAATATTGTGAACCCATCGAGACCAACCTCCTCCTACTGCAAAGCAAAATGCATCCATCAATTCCTAAAATAACATGGGCTTCATTTGCCTTCCTTACTTCTCGGGTAATTAGTTAACTTAGCCACCGCAATGAATCCCTGTACTTTATCATGCCACTTTTTAACGGATGGGATAGGAGGTTATCTCCACTTTTTCACATTCCTGCTGCGGCTAACAGGTAAGAAATTAATTCTTTAAGTTCAAATCCAGTTTTGAGGGTGGAGTATAACTGCCAGCTGTGCATGGTTAAACATGCACTTTGAGAGAAATTTCTTTCATTATAAAGAATGATAGACACACCAGTTGCCCTTTCCCCTTAAGAAAAATCTTGGTAAATGAAAGATTTAAGAAAGCGAAGAAGTTAAGCGCCATCACATGGTTTAGCCCTTGTTCATCAGGGGACCCCAAAAGGCGCTGGAGTTTTGCTTACCTGTGAGAATGTTTTCTGACTCCACATGCACTTGGACTTCGACAGAGTGCTTGGATGTGTAGGTGATCACAGCGCTGACGTGAGCTACATCTCCGATGCACATGGGGGAAAGGAAGTCTGTGCGCTCCACGCGGGCCAGGGCGGCAATGCATCGCTCCTGAGAGGGGCAGGCAAAGCAAAGTGAGTGAGCAAAACATCACAGGCAGGTGGGGTAGGAGGAAAACAACACACACCACTGGGAGCAAAGGAGGAAAAGAGCCCAAAATGGAAGATGGGTGGAAAAAACATGAGGCTGCTCTTGAAGTCTACAGACCTGCTACCCACTTTGCAAGGGGCGAGGGAGTCAGAGGTCTGGGACCATTAGCATCACAGAATGCTTTCAACTGTGTGCTCTTTGGTAGAATGGCATCCCATCTCCAACTTTGGTGGAGTCCCCCCACTCTTTATTCCCCTCTAATTATCTATCACTGCCACCTACTGGCCAGTCATAGATTACATTTGGGGTTTGGTTTTTGTTTTTAAAAAAGGAAGAAATTGATAAAATAGGGTGACTATCCACAAATTCTGGTCATCCAAGCAGTTTTAACGGACAGATTTGGAAAGAGAGGAAAGGCAACCCCCCACCCCACCCTTGGGCTTTTCTCCAGTCATGGCAGCAGGAGGTCAGTGTCTATTTCAGAACCTGGATTTGTTGTTTCTGCCCTTGCATAAATAAAGACCAGACCTTTTTATTATGGATTAGGGCCCAGGTTTGGTCAGATGGTGGGTGGGGGAGGCAGATGTCTTTCCCCCTCAGCTTTATCTCACAACCACACCCCTCCCCCACTAAAGGTGAAGAAGAAGAAGGGGCGCGGACACTGCTTTTGTTGACCCTCCCCCCCCCTGCACCTTCACTGGGCTCTGGCAGCAGGTGTGTAAGCAGCACCAGCACGCATGCACAGCCAGTGTGGATCCAAAAGTTTGGGGGGCGGGAGAGCATCTACGGTGAAAGCTGAAGCCCACATTTCCTCTGGGACATTCCAAGCCTGCTGCCTCGTTCCTGAGTCCCTCCTGTTTGAACAAGGCCAAAATGTTTGGCAGCCCTGCCCCAGGCTTGCTTAGCTCGGAAATAAATCCGTACAGGTGACATGGGACCTAATCCTGCCTAGGAGCGCAGGGTCCAGACTTTTTCTTATGCCTGCTTTCTTTCACCTGATGCATAGCAATGGTTGCACAGCACTTCCCCCAACCACGGCACTCATGATCATCATTCAAGGTGCCGCAGGGTGCCATGGAAAACCACTGGGTTAGGTAGCGGACAAATGTCTCTTTTCTATTCCATTTTTTTTGCTAAAGTTGGAATTTGTATTCCCATGTCATGTATGTTTTAGTTTACTTATCTTTTTTACTCTTCCTTCGTTATTAAGTTGGAAACTGTTATATGACAGTTTGAAAAATAAAACAAAAGAAGACAGGAGGATTATGAACCTCAACACGCAGAGCAGGCACTTGAATCTACAACAGAGGTGCAGGGAGGCAACAAGGCTTTGCTCCTGCAGCTTTTTGCCCCATCCCACAATTGCCTGCTACTAACACTGAAGGCATCACTGAGAAGAGTATATGTATACAAGCATGAAGAACAATGTTCAGGTTTGGTGATGGGAAAAAATGAATAAATATCATTTTAAAAAGAGAGAGAGAGAGAGAGAAGAGCCTCCTCCGCATATCATGGCAGCAAACAGCTTCACTCTTTGAACATGTGCACTGTTTGAACATGTACTTACCCCAGACTGAGAGTTGCAGTGCCGAGTGCTGATTATGGCACCTGCCTCCTCAATCATTTTTAATATGGTCCCTCCATGGACGTTCCCAGCAATGTTGGCATCATCAGGACGCATAATCCTACAGAGAGAAAAGAGGATAAAGAGGCAGATAAAGAGACAGTCAGCTCTAGCTCAGGCTGAAGAGACAGAACATGTGTCAACAACATGGCACCTTACAGATGATATTGGATTGCAGTGTTCGAAATTAGCCAGGGGACAGGTGCAGTTTGCACCTGGCTATCAGCCACTTGCAACCAAGTGAAGAAGCTTGGGCACCAGAATGGCGCCTGACATCTCCACCATCTGGTGTGCATGCCTGGGTATCATTGGAGCTTGACTGTTTTCACACACTAATACCACATCCTGTACAATACTATCAGTTATATTTTATCTGCACAATCAGAATGAATTTCAGGAACCAAAATGTTTTGTCTGTGCAGCTTGAGCAGGAGCAGTGAAAAACATTATAATTAATTGTTGCAGCTTGTCTTCACTTACCCCACCCCACTGCCCTGCTCACAGTCGTGAAGAATATAATGTTATTAATGATTGATCTGTGTCACCATTAAGAAAAAGAGGTAGGAATAGGCTGTTATTCCAATGGAGGACAAAACAGAGTCAACCTCCACATGTAACCCAAGTGTGTAGACAGGTTCACAGGTGCAAAGACCAGCAGAGGGCATCTGCTGCAGGGATCAGCAAGCTGCAGGAGTCATTGCCAGTACTTAGTACTCCAGTTTCGAACACAATCTTCCTCTCATTTCTAACCTGGACTACTGACCACCCTCAAGAGTGACACCCTATAATCCTATAATATCTAATTGTGGATTAACTTCCTGCCAGATTTAGGAGCGGGAAGGGATTAGGTCAGGGAAGAACTGGACCAAGCAGCTGCTGCTCCCCAATTTGGGTCACCAGTTGAGCTATGGAAAAAGAGAAGGCATAGGTATGTTTCCCCAGAGGTGCTCTGGTAGTCCTTGAATTACTGAAATTCTCAAGAGTAACAGGAAGAAGTAACAGAAAACTGAATGGTTGAAGCTGCATCTTGAAATATGAGATAAGGACAGGTTCTGAACCAGGAACAAAAGATACAGCAGCGGCTGTAGGGAACTGTAGGGCAGAATCCATCTCTTACAGGGCAGCCTATCATGATGGCCCTTGGGTCTCTCCTCAGGTCAGAACCTCTCTCATGTCTGATGTTGGGCTGAATTATGGAGCAAGGCATTTGGGGGCAGGACACTTTTAACAACAACTGTCTGCTTTCAAGGATAGCAGTCTAATATTCTCAATGGCCAAGGGTGGGGGCTGCTGCAAACTGTAAAATTAAATCTCATGATTGAAATGTAAACCATTTTTGCCACAAAACCATGATGTGAAGTCAGTTACCAAGCCATAGTTTGGAAGCAAATTAATTGCTCATGCTAAACATAATTCTTCTGATTCAGACATCATGGAAAATAATGGTCAGGCCAAACTGGAAATGTACAAGCAAATCAGCCACACAGTCTGGAAGATCACTAAAGTGATGTTCAAAATGAGCCAAGATGAAGCACACCATTTTCTTCCCAGGAAGAAGTCTCTGAACCAGGAAAAAATCCAGGTAACAGGTTGCCAAGGAGCTTGAAAAGGTGTCAACAACTCCTAGGAATATGAAATATTTTCCCACCTCTGTCGTCTGGCCAGTCACCTTCTATTCTGTAGCTCTTCCTCCTCCCTCAGCCCCAACCATGGGAGAGGAAAACCCTTGCAAAAGTATTTGCTCCCAAAGCCATTCCCCACTCCCCATTCCACCTGCTGCAATTGCAGCCTAATTGTATTTAGAGCCCCCAATTCACCCTTTCCAACTACCTGTCTTCTTGTACATACAGGTTTCAAGTCAAATCCTTTTCAATCATTGCATAATCCTTGATTCATATTCCTCCTTTTGAAGTCCCAGCCACTCTTGCAAGCCAACTAACTGCTCCACTTTCTCCTATATCTACTGTCTGGCACTGTGCCTGCCTGCCTGCCTGGGACCCAGAGAAGCAACTGATCACAAAAGAGGGTCAATCCACAGATTTCAACCACACAGCATCTACCAAAAAAAGTATGAAGGTTGTCATACCAGATAAGTCGACCTTGCATCACGAGGAGGAGACAGAGAGAGTCCTCATCTCTGTTAGAAAGCACTCTGAACTGGTATTTTCATGGCATTATCACACACACACCCTGCCTCCCCTTCAGAGGATTTCCTGCCTTGGTCCCCAACATAGTTGCAGAATGAGTCACCCTAGACACCCTGTGGTCTCATACAAAAGGGGAAGGAAGAAGCCCAGCGACTAGTCCTAAGGTAAGGACGTCAGTACATGACTGACAGTGTTCATGTACAGCAGCCTTAACTCAAGTTGGTATCCCCCTCCAGATGTTTTGGACTTCAACTCCCACCAGCCCCGCCCAGAAAAGTGTTTGTAGTCTAAAACATCCGGAGGGCACCAGCTTTGAAAAGGCTGCTGTAGAGGTGGTTTTTCTAAAACACTGCAACAGTGCTGAGAGATGAACCCATGGAAAAATGCCGCAGGGAGGTAAGCAGACCTTTGCCTTCATCAAGCTAGCAGAAGTCCTACTTTGGTCCTCTGCAGGGACAAATTGTCCGCATACTTTTAGCAAGAGGACAAAGAGAACTTCCCACCCACAAGTAAGTAAAAGCTTGAACTTCCCTCACCTTAAATTCTAAAGTATCTACATTCTTCAGATTGCTTGGCGAGGAAGGGGAGACTAAAATATTCTTAAAAATAGAAACCATTGCTGCACCAGCTCTACAATTTTGAGATTCTATGATTAGGAGCAGGTACAGCAGAAAGAAGAAAAGGAGGAGATGTTTGTGGGGGGCTGATTGCTCTCCCACTGGGAAGACTGAGAAATGAAGGACAGAGAGTTTTCCTCCCTTCATGATCCAAACTGGCATGCCATCAGCCATCAAATGAAAAAGGAGTGGGAGCAAGGGAGGAGGCCTGAAAGAGGGCCATCAAGAAGTGGTGCAGTTCTTCCCTTCTTATTGGAGAACTTGCTCTCTAGGTCAAAGGTACCCATGCCATAAAAATGCCTCTTGCAATTGGGAAAGTGGCTTGAACAGGTTAAGGGTTCAACAGACTGGACAATTCATAAAACAACACACCTTTTGAGCTCCTTCTTATGCAGGCCATCCAAGGGGGAATGGTATCACACCCTACTTTTACTACAGTGGTACCTCGGTTTATGAACACAATTGGTTCCGGAAGTCTGTTCATAAACTGAAGCGTTCCTAAACTGAAGCGAACTTTCCCATTGAAAGTAATGGAAAGTGGATTAATCTGTTCCAGACGGGTCCGCAGAGTACTCAATCTGAAGCGTACTTAACCCGAAGCATGGGTGTAATTGGTTCCGGAAGTCTGTTTATAAACTGAAGCGTTCATAAACTGAAGCGAACTTTCCCATTGAAAGTAATGGAAAGTGAATTAATCCGTTCCAGATGGGTCTGCGGCGTTCGTAAACCGAAAATTCGTAAACCAAGGTGTTCATAAACCGAGGTTCCACTGTATTACAATTTTCACCCTATGTAAAGTTGTTATGGGAGCCAGATCTTAAGGAACAATTTGAGGTATCTCAATGGATGAAGGTCTGGTCTACCCACCCTTTTAGATCATCTCTACCAGCACTGGGGGCGGGGTCAGGGGATTTTTAAAAAGTCTTCCATCAGTAGGATTTTACCCTAGTATGTTTGGCTCACATTCCTTGTGCTAGCAGGGCTGTGGGGAGATGGGATTTTACTGTCTGGCACATGTGATGGACTTCTTCATAAATTTTGTAAACAAGTATTATTCAGTACACTTTTAGGTAAAAATGTGATCCTGGACCCTAAACCATGTATTTTCCCTATTTTTGATAAAGGTAATGCATATCCTATATGTAAACAGTAAACTGTATATCTTCTGGTAGCAGCTTGATAAGTCATCACTCAGGGCTGGGAAGATGCTTCCTGCTGCACCCTAGATAGCTTTTTCAAGAAGGTTGTGTTCATCACTATTTCAGAGATATTGAGATTTAATCTTCCTGTGGCTAGGGGAGACACTGATTCTTCTGATTTCACCTCTGCTTGCGGGTTATTTTTAATCAATATATCTTTATTTTATTAAATTTATATATGACAATGCAGTCACACAGGTGGCAAACTCCTTCAGAATACGATTTTATTTGACCATATCTATAAACAGGCAAGACTTTTTTCCTCATCATTGTACAGTATAAGTTGTGTTTTATACCCCATTTATAATTTTATTTGTGTCCATTTCATTCACTCCTGATTTTTTTCTTTTGACTTTATTATCAAGCGCTCCTTACGCTGAACTCACATTATTTCATTATTATTGTTTCTCTGGGTGTACAACATTGTTCAATATTTTTTAATTAAAAAATGTATCCTGCCAAACTGTATTCAACTAAGCTTTACAAGGAGTAGTTCCACATAAATTAATAGATCTAAGTTAGTCATGTCCATTAATTTCAATAGGTCTACTTTTTCAAAAGTTGTAAAACAATGAAGCCTACTTAGCTTAAGTACCGATTAAATTTTGCCTTTCTTGTTCTAATAATTGTAATGATTCAAATACAGCTGTGTTATTATTCAAAAACATTTGACCAATCAATTGACAGCATCTTTTTTCTGGACATCATTTCCACAAATAATCCTGGGAACTAGAGTTTACCCATCACAGAGCCGCGGTTCCCAACATCCTTTAAAAAAACTACAGTTCTCTTTTCTTTGTGGCAGCTTGAGGCTAGAATACTTCCCCAGCCTCAGACTTTGAGAGAAGGGGAATCTCTACCTCTGACTTGCATATAAGACTCCCCCATGGTGGGATGGGCTCTTCCATTTTACATATGTAAATCTGACACTACAAGATCTATAACCCACCAACCCACAAAGCTGAGGGCAGGCAGTGCCATTCAGTTCCTTGGTCTCCCAAGGCTAGATACCAGATTCCAAAAAAGATGTGAATATTTCCCTAAAGGCCACCTGATGAATGTGTATCTAAGATGCAAGTTCTAACTGGCCAGCCCAAGGCCAACCCACTACCCAAGACAGCACCCAGCCTCACTCCCATACTGGGGCAGCTTAAATTGCAGGATACCCACACCTGATCACTTACCTCCTGAGATTCGCATTCAGCTGGAAGAGCTTTGCTCCCACCCCCTGCCACATCTTCAGCATGGCTGCTCTAAAAGTTGTGACCGCTCAGGTACAGGAAGTGGTGCCCAGGTGATGTCTCGGTTCCTTTTGCACACACAACTATATTGCTCTTTATATAGTTGTCTGGAAATTTGGAAATGCCCTACACAAACACCGTCAGTGCCACAAGCCATCAATTTAGAGAACAAACTGGTCTTCTTCTATTGACAGAAGAACATACATGAAAAAAGAATTCCTCTGAATCCAGACAACAACAGACTCTAAACACAACCATCAAAGAGACTTGATCTCCCCCTAGGAAACAGGAGATGGTTGACAATTCATATGGCTGGTCTCCCTGGTTCAGGGAGCTGCTCTAACATCTAACCAGAAGCTCTGGAGAAATAAATCTTTGACAGCAAACTATTTAGCAAGAGGAAGGATAATGTACCTCCCTTTATTTGGAAACCAACTACCAATTAAAGTACTATTATCAGATCCATTCAGCAGCTCTCTCATTGATGACTTAGCCTATTGCTTCAGTTGCTAAAGCAGGTTTTCAAGTAACTTACAATAGAATGACAAAAATGGGAGGTGGAATCACCTCTCCTCAAAAAGGATGCTGCAGAGCTGGGAAAGGTTTGGAAAAGGGCAACCAGAATGATCACAAGGATGGATCAAAGGTCGCAGCACTTGGAGCTTTCCAGTTTGGATAAAAGCCAAGAAAGAGGAGAACATGATGGAGGTGCATAAAATTACAAAACTTGTGGAAAAAGTGAATAAGAGAAACGTTTTTCTCCCTCTCTCACAATACTAGAACTCAGGGCCATCCAACGAAGCTGAATGTTGGAAGATTCAGGACAGACAAAAGAAAGTGCATCTTCACACAGCATACAATGGAATTCACTTCATGGAGGATAAGGCTATCAATGGCTACTAGCCACTATGGCTAAGTTCCAGTGTCATAAATTAGCCATGTGCCTGGCGTGTGTGTTTTTTTGACTAACGCGGGTCAATTGTGACAACATGGAGATCTCTGGATGCCAGGTTGGTGACTGGGAAAAGCAAAATGTCACTTACAGAAACATCTGAAATATTTTCCTGGAAGCTTGAATTAGTTTTATTCTGGATTGTTTTATGTGATGTTTTAATGTGATGTAAACCGCTACTGTAAAGCAGTATAGAAATGAAAATTATTATTATTATTATTATTATTATTATTCCGCTGAAGGGGAATGGTGCCTAGACATTTCATTGTGGTGACTGTAACCTGGGTTTAATGTGCCATTTCGTGATTAGATTACAGTATATATCTGAGTTTCTAATACTGCTATGTTCTCTCTCCAATCCAGAAGCAGTATGCCTCTGAACACTAGCCCAGGCTTCCTCAAACCGGCCCACCCCACCAGATGTTTTTGGCCTACAACTCCCATGATCTCTAGCTAGCAGGACCAGTGGTCAGGGATGATGGGAACTGTAGTCTCAAAACATCTGGAGAGCTGAGTTTGAGGAAGCCTGCACTAGCCGCTGGGAATCTCACGTGGAAAGAGAGCTTCTCAATGAGGCATCTGTTTGGCCTCTGTGAGAACAGGATGCTGGGCTAGATGGGTCTTTTGCCTGATTCCGCTACAGGGCTCTTGCATTCTAAAATGGTGACGTAAAGTTCAACTCCTTCTGTGAGCCAAAGAAGACATACTAAAACGTAGGTTGAAGAGAAAAGTGGAATGCTGCTAGGTAGCAGGTAATAAGTACAGTGCCTATTCCTATAAGGAGCGTTACGGAATGTGGGACAATGGAGAAAGGGGTCCAAAAATATGGAAGAAGGTGGAATTAAGGGGAAATGTAGGCTGGCCAGTGATAAGTTACAGTAGGGGAGGTGGAGTGAAAAATGTAGAAATAGGGAGAACTGCTGAGCCGTGAACAAACAAAATCAGAGGAATGAAGTATCTATCTAATGAAGGACGCTTGGTACCATTAATTAGTTGTTATTGGGTTCATTATGTGGCTTCAAATACCCACATGCATCAGTCATCACCTAGGACACGGGTTTCACCTCATTGCTGGGTTCACCATCAGCATTAGGTCATGAAATGTGGGAGGCGCAGGAGGGAGGTGTCTGAGAAGGAGACATTCAAGTTAAGCAGGCTCATTAAACTGTTAAATGAAAGTCTAAACATTCTCTCTCAGGCCACAATCCTAGGCACACTGATGAAGGCGCAAGTGGCACTGAACTAAATGGACGGCTTAATTTCCAGATTGATGTGTGCATGATCAGGCTGCCAGGAGCCACCTTGGCCTGCAATATAGGAAAATTTCCCATTTCCCCTTGTCCCAATAAAAAAAGCCTCCCCACAAAGCCTCTCTGTCTGGGAGCTTCCAGAGAAGGAAGGGTTTTGCCAATCCACCCATCCCCAAACCTGAAAGGATCCAGAATCTGAGATGAGGAATAAATCCTGCTTTTAAAATGCTATTTTAAAGAGTTTCAAGCCACCATTGGGAAACAGGAGGGAAAGCAAGAAGTGGAAGAGAAGAATCCATGAAGCTACGTAAACAGCTGTCAATATAATACAAGCATTGTGCTTTCTAGAACCCTGACATCCAACCATATAGAAATCTGCTCCTAGCATTCAGCAAGACAGTAAAGATGCAAAAGCAGAGGAAGACCGAGAGCTCGTTCACTTGAATGAGTTCCACCACAACCAGTACTTTTTTCTGTTTGAAAAGGCCATATCCAAAATAAAAATGTGAAACAAACGAATAGACAGCCT
The DNA here is from genome assembly GCF_963506605.1 of Zootoca vivipara. NCBI lineage: Eukaryota > Metazoa > Chordata > Lepidosauria > Squamata > Lacertidae > Zootoca > Zootoca vivipara. The sequence continues at coordinate 73,755,490 of NC_083281.1, forward strand.
AGCTTGACAATTAACTAATCCTCACTTGCCTAGAAGACAGAACATTTTATGGAAAAGTGGCTCAGAAAACCAATCCAAGCACCCTGTGGCAAACAAATAAATGGGAAGCGGTTGTAGCAGTTTAGTGGCAGAGCCAAAGGTTTGACGATCCATTCGTGCATGCAATTGACTTGCAAAATTGCAAACTTGCGCAGTTGAAATTCTACCATTTAACTGCACACAAGGACAAGGTAGAGAACTTAAAACCTCCCTTAGAGCAGGGCTTTCCTGGTGCAGAAAGAGCTGATAAGCTCTCAGACTTGCTTACAGAGCTCACAAAATCTTGCAGGAACTTGAGCAGTCCTGTGAGATCTCATGAGAGCATCCCACAGCTGGTAAGCAAGTCAGTCTTGCTTGGAAGGTAAGGATGGCTGTGCAGGGGCAGTTCAGGTCAACACATTTCTTGTATACGTTCCATTGCCAAAACATAACCCCCACGCAAGACATGGTCATGCTGCATAAGGCAGCTTCCTTTAAAAAAGAAGCAGCAACCTGCCTCCACCTCTTGAACATTTCCCAAAAATGTCCTGTAGAGGGCAGAGCCTGCTCACCTTCTGCCAGACAACACTGCAAGAGGGACTTTGTCCAGGGTGACCTTCTCTGCAGACTCCAGAACAAATTACAACAGCTCACAGGATTAGAAGAGTCAACCTGTTTGTTTGTTTTCGTTTTTGGCTACTTATTCCACACCTGAACCTTTATGAAGGCAGTTTCCCCACATACATCTTCGGCGCAACCAACTTGGTCAGACCCTGCTTTACAAAAAAGAAATCCAAGCCAACAATTTTTTGTCCTACTGAAGGATGCAGAGTAATACTATTTCTGCACTCACCCAATCTGTTTTTGAACAGTCAAAAAGGAATTTGATCAACTCACCAGTCAAGGTGGCTTACATGGTTCTCTCCCTCCTAATTTAATTCCCACAGCAACCCTATGAGGTAGGTTAGGCTGAGAGGCAGTGACTGGCCAAGGTCACCCAGCGAGCTTCATGGCTGAGTGGGGATTTCAACCCTGGTCTCCCATGTCCTAGTCCAGCATACTAACCACTACACCACACTGGCTCTTTATTAGAATAAACATATCGTCCCCGCCCTAGGCATTTAATCTGTGTCAGCTTTAAGATGTTTTCACTCTGCGTCCTGTGTTCAGCTGAAACTAAACTTCTATTGTTAGCAAATGTTAAATTGCATTACGTATTGTTGGAGGAGACTCTTGAGAGTCCCATGGACTGCAAGAAGATCAAACACGAGTCGTTTCATGTTGCGATAATTTCATCTTGCGAAGCGCGGTTTCCCATAGGAATGCATTGAAATTTAATTAATGCATTCCTATGGGCAAAAAAAGCACAAAATAGGCGCCGACTCACCCGCCACGGCTGCTCCGGAGGTTTTTAAGGCTCTGGGGAGGGGGAAGCAGGAGGAGGGCCAGCGAGAGGCTCCCTCCCTCCTTCCCCAGCAGCCGGACCCTCGCGCCCAACCAGACAGACACCCCGTTTGCGCGCAGGCAGGCTGTCTGGTTGGCTTCTCCCATTCACGCGCAGCTCTCCCGTGCACCCAGCCAAGAAGGAGCTCCACTCCCTCGGGGTTCTGCTGCTGCTCGGCAGCCAGCTGCCGTTTCGGTGCGGCGGCGCCAATTGCCATGTCCCTGCGGGTCCTCCTTGCGGTGCCCCTGCCCTGCTTCGTCTTGCAAAGTTTGCTATGGCACAGCCCTAGAAAAGGTCTTCTTGCGAGCCTGCAAAAAAAAATCGCAAAACGTTTTTGTCTTCCGATTTTTTCACTGCGCGAGGCATTCGTCTAGCGAGGTACCACTGCATATCCATTCTGAAGGAAATCAGCCCTGAGTGCTCACTGGAAGAACAGATCCTGAAGCTGAGGCTCCAATGAGAAGAGAAGACTCCCTGGAAAAGATCCTGGTGTTGGGAAAGATTGAAAGCACAAGGAGAAGGGGACGACAGAGGATGAGATGGTTGGACAGTGTTCTCGAAGCCACCAACATGAGTCTGATCAAACTGCAGGAGGCAGTGGAAGACAGGAGTGCCTGGCGTGCTCTGGTCCATGGGGTCACAAAGAGTCAGACACGACAAAACAACAAGAATTGTTGGGAAGTGCCCTAAGCAACAAGCATTTAGGACTATCCAGTGCAGAGATAAGACAAAAAGTCAAAAGACCACAGCACCTTGATTTTTTAAAGGCACAATCATTTGCATTTTACTGATGGATAACTGAGTGTCCACACATTACATAGGAGCAAATGTGAATTTTCTTTATAGTCATCAAGGATCTGCAGCTAATCTTGGCTCTCTCTCTGATATGCATACCTGTTCTATATGTCTTCGTTGCATTCACACTTTCTCATTTTTTCAGAAGACATTTATAGATTAAAACTAAAGGTGCCTGCTGAATCTCTATGGGCAGAGTGTGCCACAAGACTGGGCCAATGACACCAATGTTACTTGTTTTTGTCAAATAAGCCTTGCCAACTCGGGGAACAACCAAGAATGCTCCTGCAGATGATATAAGGGTTCAGGCACTCCCCGAGGTACCCTGGACCTAGTATGTTCAGGGCTTTGTCAATTAAAACAAGGATCTTGAACCTGGCTCTGTAGTAGATGGGCAGGCAGGCCTGATGCTTCAACAATGGTGTCCCATGTTCTCAGCCAGATGCCCCCATCAGCAATCTGGCCACTTCTGCAGCCCCACAGAGAATGCATTGCAGTATTTCAACCTCAAGGTAACCAACACATGTACTGCAGTGGTCAGGCTATGAACTGGGCCAGTGGCTTTGACAAAGCTATGTAACTGCAATGCCCTTGAGAAAGTCAGGATTTAAAGCCAGATTGTGCAAACCCAGCTGTCCACTCTGTTTCTGTTTATTGGAATACCACAGTGTCAAAGCAGATTTTACCATCAAACCAACAGCTGAATTTAACTGCAAATATAGTGATTTGTAAAGGGATACCCTTGGGACGTGGGTGGCGCTGTGGTCTAAACCACAGAACCTAGGACTTGCCGATCAGAAGGTCAGCGGTTCGAATCCCCGCAACGGGGTGAGCTCCCATTATTCAGTCCCAGCTCCTGCCCACCTAGCAGTTCGAAAGCACGTCAAAGTGCAAGTAGATAAATAGGTACCACTCCGGCGGGAAGGTAAACGGCACTGCTCTGGTTTGCCAGAAGCAGCTTAGTTATGCTGGACACATGACCCAGAAGCTGTCTGCAGACAAACGCCGGCTCCCTCGGCCTATAGAGTGAGATGAGCGCCACAACACCAGAGTTGTCCGCAACTGGACCTAATGGTCAGGGGTACCTTTACCTTTACCAGAGGTAGAGAGGACTGGGCTTGGTCAGGAAATGGTACATTTAAAACCAAAAAACCATAGTAAAAATAAAGAAATAAAAGAAATAAAGCTTCCAGAGGCTATATACAGTGGTATCTCGGGTTAAGAACTTAGTTTGTTCTGGATGTCCATTCTTAACCTGAAACTGTTCTTAACCCGAGGTACCACTTTAGCTAATGAGGCCTCCCGCTGCCACCACGCGATTTCTGTTCTCATCCTGAAGCAAAGCTCTTAATCCGAGGTACTATTTCTGGGTTAGCAGAGTCTGTAACCTGAAGCATCTGTAACCTGAAGCATCTGTAACCTGAGGTACCACTGTAAATTAAAACGCCAACAGCCCAAGGGAGGTGTTTATGAATGCAATTCCCAATGCACTTATTTTAAACTTAGTCTACAAATGTACAAAGCTGAGTGAAAACCCAGCAAGTCAGCACAACTGAGAAGAGAAGATATAGAGAGAGCAGCAAACTTCTCTCCTAGATCTCTTAAGTGCCTTTGGTGTAAACTCCACCCCAGAGAGTAAGGAGATTAGAAAACCTCACAGGTGGCAGCAGCCTGGTTAGCGTAATTATTCTCATATGCCTACTGCTAATATGACACCAAGGGAAGGCGAAAACTGGATCCATTTAAGTGATTTCCCGTAGGTTCCATTGATCAGAGCACAAATATTACATTGAGAGGATACATAAAGTGCCCCCCCCCCAAAAAAATTGACCATAGTTTGAATCCAGTAGGAGAAATGTAACTTTGCAGCCGCCACATCTTGCTAATGGCACAGCAGCTCAATAAAAGCTGACGGTCACACTGAAAATTCAGCAGGCCTGACTTTCTCCATTTTCAGGAGAGCTCAGGATGGTAGTAGAGAGAAACTAAATTACAGTACATCACAAACCTGCACAGCATCAATTTGTAGATTAACACTCAGGAACGTGTGTGTTTCTTTAACCCAACCCTGAAGAAACAGGTTAGCCCCCACCCAGAGCAAACACAATTTATGCCTCCAGGTCATAAAATACTGAGTAAAATATTTACCATCTAAGTGACAACAATAAGCACTGTTCAAGCAGCAATGCCCAGGCTATATTCACACCATGCACTATGATACCACTTTAATAAGTCATAGCTTCCCCCAAAGAGTTCTGAGACCTGAATTTTTTTAAGATGTTGAGAATTGTTACGGTAGGAGGACCCTATAGTGAGCTCCCCTATAGTGAGCTCCCTTTCCTGACACCTATTCCCCTCCGAGAGATATAGTTCCGTGAGTTCCCTGAGAAGAGGGAGTGATTGTGAAACCACACTGAGAACCATAGGTCTTTGAGGAGAATAGGGGCTCCTAACAACTTTCATCACCCTTAATGAACTACAGCTCCCAGAACTTTTTTTGGGGGGGGGCATAACTATTTAAAGTGGCATCATAGTGCTTTAAACGTATGGTGTGAATGTGGCCAATATGAAGTGAGGCTCAGGGGGATGGTGGGGGTGGAAGACAAATAAAATAATAATTATATTATCTGTTTAATTAGATTGTCTATAACAACCCTCCCCACTCAATGAAAGATTCTCCAGCAAAGGTACCGAACCGCAAGTTAACACAAATAAAACAGGGAATACAGAAACAGCATTAAAACACACAACCATTAAAAGCAAATAAGAAGAGCAAAATCTTTCCCGGTAAGCTGAAAACCATCAGCAAAGGCCCTGGCAACCGAATAAGGTGAGGGAGTTGTAGAGAGGAACCTCCATAAGCTCCCCCCGCACACACGTCCTTTTGGCCCCCACTACACCTGATGGTGAGCCAGTAATTAGGCAGGTGGTCCACCAAGCCTCCACTTCCCGGAGCCTCTTTAATTTAAAGATTTTTAGGATAAAACCAACACTTTTGAATTTGACCTATAAACGGTTTGAGCATCCACTGCGCAATTCTCGAAGGAGATGTGAGTCTCAGTACCAGCACTAGGCAACAGCCTTGCTGTTGCATTATGAACCAACTGAAGCTTCCAGATAGCCTTCAGAGGTAGTGGATTACGGTAATGTGATCTGCAGGTTATCAAAAGGTGGATGACTGTGGATAAGTTCCTTCCCTGCAGTTGACACACCAGCTGAAATAAATAAGAAGGGGCTGCAAGCCATACAAGTTACCTGAGCATCCACCACTGAGGGCTGGATCTAACAGCAGCTCCTAAACATCTGATCTGTTGGTGTGTGAACAATCCCAGAAATAAATTGGGCAACAGATCTCTCCCCTAGACTCCACAAACAATACCTTGGTCTTAGCTTAACTCCCATCCAGCACATTTGGAGAACAAAAGCTACATTACATCAAGCCAGACTCCTTGCACTGAGACATGGGCTCTTTAGAGCAGGCATCCCCAAACTGCAGCCCTCCAGATGTTTTGGCCTACAACTCCCATGATCCCTAGCTAACAGGACCAAGTGGTCAGGGAAGATGGGAATTGTAGTCCAAAACATCTGGAGGGCCGAAATTTGGGGATGCCTACTTTAGAGTTTACAAAAAGCCTGCTAGATCAGGCCAGTGGTCCATCTAGTCCAGCATCCTTTCCTCACAGTGGTCAACCATACGCATGTAGGAAACCCGCAAGCAGGACCCAAGCACAAGGGCATTCTCTCCTCCTGTGGTTTCCAACAACTGGTTATGCTGAGAGGATATGACTGGCCCAAGGTTACAGTGAGCTTCATCATGGCTCAGTGGGGATCTGAACCCTGGTCTCCCAGGTCCTAGTAGTCCAATACTCTAACTACTACACCACACTGTCTTTCTGTTCTTCTCCTGCCAATCCCCATCAGGCTCAGATGTTTACCTAATTTACACAATAGTAACCTTTTTGAACTGATTTTTTAATGTTGGCACTTTAGAGTGAATTCTGAAATGTGGCATATGCTAGCATCTTGGAAGTCCCATGCAAAGCGTTAGCATTCATTGCATACTAATGCTAAATATATGTAATGGCAAAATATTTTTCTATTTCTGAATGTTCACAAAAATAATCTGGGATTGTCAGCACTCATAGTGACAACTGACTTTACCATGCCAACAACTTAACCCCTATATCCCGCCACCAGTCTTCTGCTCCATTTACTTCAATTTGATCTCCATGAATCCTTTCCTCTTCCAACACTGATAGATAGCAAGAGAAGGTGGATGAATAAGGACGTACCCTCTGAACAGCCACATCTTGAAGACAAGACAACCTTTGAGCATATGAATGCCACTTCCCCTCACTACATATATCAACAGCAATCTAAGTGGGTTCACTCTCAAAGCAGCAGAACTTTGACTGGCATAGTACCACTGCCATGGAGTGCCCTTCCCAGAGAGACTCCCCAAACTTCCTTGTAGTGCTGTAATGTCAGGTGGAAATAAAAACATAAGAATAAGTTGGAAATGTGGGTTAGGCCAAACAGAGCCCATTGAGTCCAGTATTCTGGTCTCACAGTGGCCAACCAGATGCTCGAAAGGGAAGCCCACAAGCTTGAGTCTAACAGCAGCCTCCCCACACAATCCCCAGCAGTTGGCATTCAGAGCTACACTGCCTTCAAGCCCAGATGATTTAATCTAGCCACCATATGTAGTAGACTCACAAGAACCTAAGAAGAGCCTACTGGATCAGATCACCAGATTGTCTAGGCAGAGCAATGTTTCTGAATACCAGTTGCTAGAAACCAAAGGAGGGGAGAGTGCTCTTGTGCTTGGGTCCTGCTTGTGAGTTTCCCACAGCCATCTGGTTGGCCACTGTGAGAACAGGACAGTGGACTAAGTGGCCACCTCTGGCCTGATCCAGCGGGCTCTTCTTATATTCTATTCGCAGAGTGGCCACTCTATTGCGCCAGCAGGAAGCCCACAAACAGTACTTGACTGCACAGCAATACTTTCCCAGTTTGTGATTCCCAGCAGCTGCTATTTAGTCACGTTGCTTCAGACAGTGGAGGTAAAACCCAACAATCATGTCTAGTCATCATGGATAGCCTTCTCCTTTAATGCTCTTCAAGCTGGTCGCCAACATATCTGCTCTGCAAGGCCTCACTGGCTGAAGTGATACTGAGGGTTGCAGCCAACAAAGTTCCACTTTGCATAGATCCATTGAATTTAATGACTCTAAGTTAGTCATGTCCATTAACGTCAATGAGTCTGCTCCAAGTAGGATTAGCATCGGACACAACCCCGAACCTGCTCTTGGCCTTAAGCAACTTGTTCCTGTTGATTTTGGTCCTGCTGATTTCTTCTCTTTCAAGCAGAGGTGTTGCTCTATTTCAGCTCCTTTGGTATTTTAGGGTATTACATCATTTTAACGGGGCAAATCCAAAATAAGCCCAACTCGGGGTGCGCTCACTGAAATTAATGGGGACAGGGCCAATTGAGGCCCATAAACATCCACGGTTCTACTCTGAGTAACGCTTAGCTGGATACGACCCAAAATAACATATCACTAAGCCTATTTGTGGTGTCAATTGACTAAAAAGGGTGGGGGTGTGTGAAGTTTAGAAACAGATGTACTAAGCACCCCCTGCTCAGTTTAGGCTCATAAACTTCTACTCTAAGGCTTAGATGGGTGCAGTCCAATATCGCATCTCACTAGAAGGTATCTATGGTGTGTCATCTGGCAGAAATGGTGGGGGGGGGTCTAATGGTGGTATTGAGCCCTCCTTTCCCCAGGCCCTCTGCACATGCCCAGAGGCGCCCTCTCCCCCACCCGCCCTTTTATTCTCTCTACACCTTCCACAGCAAAGCCCGGCCCCCCCCCGGGGGGGGAGGCGGCGTTTTCCTGACAGGACGAGCCCAATGGCTCTTGGCGGCGGTACCTGCTGATCTGGATGGCGGCCGGGCCGGAGATTAGCGAGGCGACGGCGGCTTCCCCGCTGGCGGGGCCCCTGGCGAGCTGCATGAGGGAAGCAAGGATGGCGGGAGAGACAACGGGAACCGCAGCAAGAAAAACCGGCCGGCCGACTCAATGACTGACAGGCGGACAGAGGGAAGGCAACGAAGGGGCGGTGCCTCCCGAAGTAGGCCACGCCTTCCCACACCGCCATTGGCTCTCCGCTCCGGCACCTCTTCCCTGCCCACCGCCCGCCCGCCCCCCACTCCCTCCTCATTGGCCAGGCTCTCTCCTCATTTCAAACCGCCGAACGACCACCTCCCTGACCCACGTGACGGCAACAAAAGAGCGAAAGGAGGGGGAAGTGGGAGAGGTCGCGGTCTCTAGGGAAGTCGACGGTAGCTTCTTCCGGCTCCGAACGGAACACGCGAGGAGAAGCGTTGCCAAGCGACGGAGGCGCCATAGAGGTACGCAGGGGTAGAGTGCCCCATGAAAGAAACTCGGGCGTTATTAGGCGGCTAATGCCCTGTGCTTAATATAACATATGGCATCATCACCATTACAATTATTTTGTGTTTTTATTATTTATTGTCTTTTCAAACGCTATATTGAGTGTTCGGTTATAAACCATAATTTATAAGATTACGAATTATTCATGTTTCTCAATTATTTATATTGTATTTATTTGAGTCATTAATTAAAAGCCAAAGGCATGGGAGAAAATTTTTTCTCCGTAGCACCTAAAGCTATGTAATGATGGTGCCAGATGAGCCTCCCAAGGGAGAGCATTTCAGGAGTAGGGAGCCACCACTAAAAAGTCCCTGTACGAATGCTGCCACTCCTTGGACCTCCAAAGGAAGACTTCAGATGACAATTGCAGGATTTGGGTTGGGGAGAGCTGGTCCTTGAGGTACCGTATCAAGGTCCTAAGAGTATAGGGGTCAAAACCACATTGAATTGGGCCTGGAAACTTATTGGCAGCCAAAGAAGTCAGGCAAGACTAGTGCTATGTATGGGCTAAGATTGACATGCCCTAGGGAACAACTTGGCAGCTGAATTCTGTGCCGGCTACGATTTCCAAACCGCCTTCAAAGGCAGCCCCACGTATCATGCATTGCAGTAATATAACCTAAAGGTTATCAGAGCACAGGCAATAGAAATTAGGCTGTCTCTGTTCTGATAGGGCTTAGCTGGGCCACCAGCTGAAACTGATGGAAGTCACTTCATGCCACTGAGGCCACTTGAGCCTCAAGAGAAAGTGGTGGAGAAAGTACGTTTCCAAGCACAATTCAAAGTGTTGGTGCTGACCTTTAAAGCCCTAAATGGCCTCTGTCCAGTATACCTGAAGCAGTGTCTCCACCCCCATCGTTATGCCCAGACACTGAGGTCCAGCACCGAGGGCCTTCTGGCAGTTCCCTCGTTGCGAGAAGCCAAGTTGCAGGGAACCAGGCAGAGGGCCTTCTCGGTAGTGGCACCCGCCCTGTGGAACGCCCTCCCATCAGATGTCAAAGAGAAAAACAGCTACCAGACTTTTAGAAGACATCTGAAGGCAGCCCTGTTCAAGGAGGCTTTTAATGTTTAATAGATTACTGTATTTTATTTTTCTGTTGGAAGCCATCCAGAGTGGCTGGGGAAACCCAGCCAGATGGGTGGGGTATAAATAAATTATTATTATTATTATTATGGCTCCAGAAATACCTACATACCCACTTATTCAGAGGGAGTGTAACCAGTGGCGTCACAAGGGGGGCGCTCCCGGTGCCACGTCTCCAGGGGTGACAAGGCGGCGCCCCACTGCAGCGGCACAAGCAGTTATCACGCCGCGGCAGCCACATGTGGAGGATCCCGGCACTGTCCGTACGGCGCTGGAGTGGTGGCGCCAGCAAACTGCTACGTAGCACACATGTGCGGCGTTGCTACATATGGCGCATGCATCATACATAGCAACGCCGCACATGCGCGCTATGTAGTGACGCCCCGCCCCCAGGTGCATGTCATGTTTGCTGCTCTGGGTGCCCGAGTGGCTTCCTCCGCCACTGAGTGTAACCCCATCAAGAGCAGGCAACCTCCCATCCATCAGGTCTAGTGAATGGCCCACTAACAGTGCCTTCGTCTTGTCTGAATTGAGCTTCAGTTTATTGCAGGGGTCAGCAACCTTTTTCAGCCATGGACCAGTCCACCATCCCTCAAACCATGTGGGGGGCCAGACTATATTTTGAAGGGAAAAAATGAACAAATTCCTATGCCCCACAAATAACCCAATCTTTATTTCATGAGATACTATGACAGCATGAAAAGCGAAACCACACTACAAGATACAACTAGGGTTGCCACCTTTGCTTTTGCAAAATACAGGACAGGACAGAATTTTCCCCCTCAACCTGGTGTTGAAATGACTTCAAAGCAATCCATTACAATCCATTTCAGCCTAAAACATATCCTTTCTTTCTTCTTTTTGTTTGCATTCACACAATCATTTTGTTACCTTCACATGGGATTTGCTTTTGAAAACATACAAAGTCCTGACCCCCTGACAAATATACTGACTACGTTCATGTCTTCATTGAATGCATTAAAGAAAATTTTTTACTCTCAGCTGGATACCGTCCTATCAGAGACACCTAAGGAAGATAAAATTATTGGGCGAGATTTCGATCTGTGGCCCTGAAATAACTTTGTCACTGAGAATTTGTGCATTGGTTTGCTTTTTGACTCCTTCTACTCCCTCCTCCTCCTCCTCCCTTTTTGTGTGTGTGTGTTGGGTATTTGAGGTTGAAAGCCTCAGGGCAAGGATTGTCTTATTACTGATTTTTGTAAGGTACCCTGGAAACCTTTTCTAATTGAAGCATGGGATTAAAATGCCCTAAATAATTTTCCCATGGGGCTGGCAGTGTGCTTGAGAGTAGTAGCCTTGAAAACAAAGCAAATAAGGAACTGGAAATTGGGAACCAAATTCCGCCGCATAGTTTATACATCTAGGTGAGGTTAGTCTGAGCAGGCAGATGGGGTCCAGAAACCAAGGCAGGATGCTGAACACTCTGCGGAGGAGGTGCTTAATTGCACAGACAAAATATATTGGGGGAAGGAGTTCTTAAAGGGAGCAACAGCAATCCATTGCCCAGGGAAGGAGTTTGAGTCAAGGAGACCTAGGAAAGAAAGCAGACCTAAGAGAATGGGGATCTGGAATTCTTCTGAATGAAAGCCAGTTGCTGGAAAACACAGGAGGGGGAGTGTTTTGGGGCTCAGGTGCTGCTTGAGGGTTTCCCATTGCTACATCCAGGGTAGGATCCTGGACTAGGTGAGCCTGATGCAAGCAGACTCTCCTTGCATCTATAGGTTGCATGGCAGAGGGAAGGGTGGCTTCTGGCCTGGGTAGAATATCAAAGCCAAAATAGCAGAGAACAGGCCAGAAAGGCCATTTTATGAATTGAAACACTTTTGTGCATCATGAAAAGAAGCAGGACCCTTCAAGTCAGGCTGGGTAATCTGTCATCCTCCAAATATTGTTGGACTCCTATCAATCTCAGCCAACACAGCCAATAGTCATGGATGAACTCCTAAAATCCCTCTTCTGTGCACCTCTTAAAGGCTTAAGAATGCAGCTATCCCCTTTGGCATCTGACGTTGCCTTTGCACCAGAGCGTAGTCCCGCTGTGACCCCACAGACAGCAGCGGCTTATCATCTTGGCTTGAGTCTTGAGAGCAAAAGCCATGCCAGACTTTCTTGCCACCACCATAGTCTCTGTTCTCTCCCCAGGCCTGGGAACCTGTTGCTCCAAGGCAGCTCAAACCTGGCGCTCCTTGCAATTTTCCCACGTCTTCTCTTCGGAAGCATGATTGCATAGCTCTTGAGTGCCGGGAGGGAGGGAGGGAGGGAGGCGGGGGGGGGGGGGAGAGATGCTGACATGTGCTCTAGCTTGTTGCGGTTTGAGCTCCTACAGAAAACTCCTCCATCCACCAGCTCCTTCCTGGTGATTCATAGCGATGCTTCCAGGCAGCAGCCGGAGCGAAACTAGGAGACTGCCTGCCTGTGCCTGCAGGCCTAGGAGGCTGTTCTCGGGCTCCAGGGGTCAGACCTGCTGCCTCCAGGTAGATCCACCTCCGACTGATGCCAGTTATTATGGGTGGAGGTTTCCATGGGTTGGCACATCCTTCCTACCCTCGGGCACATCAGGTGACAAGACCGAGGATGTGGGGAAAGGTCATGGCGGAGACAAAGGCGCAGTCGATTTACTCGTTCCCAGTTCCTTGTTTGTATGGAACTTAGACACACAGCTCATTCGGAAAGCTCTGAAAAGTGGAGAGAGAAACCTTTTCCTCCCTCTCTCAGAGGGAGCTCGTGGCACACACGAACATAGTCAGGGTACCGTATTTGTTAGGGGGTCAGGACTTTGGGGGCAGAACCAATCTGATTGGTCAGTTAGTTAAGTATCTCTATTGTTTCACTTGATCTGGGGGGAAGGTATCCCCCCCCGCCCCACCCCCCTGACTATGCCCATGAATGAAGATGAATGTTGCAAGATTCAGGGAAGATAAAAGAAAGGACTTCTTCATGCAGTACATAATAGTTAAACTGTGGAACTCCCTCCCACTGGAAGCAGGGATGACCACCAAACTGGGTGGCTTTAAAAGAGTATTAGACAAGTTCATGGAGGAGGAGAAGGCTATCCATTGCTACTAGTCATGACGACTCCACAGTCATACGCAATAAATGTTTTTGAACGCCAGTTACTAGGAATCGCTGGTCGGGAGAGTGCTCTTGCACTCAGATCCTGCTTGTGGGCTTCCCTTTTGAGGCATTTAGGGTGTTGGACTAGATGGGTCATTGGGCTGATCCAGTAGGTTCTTCTTTCATTCTTAAAAAGAATTGATATCATATGTTCCTAAACCTTGGAACAAGCGATGGAGGAGGGGACTGTCTCCTTTGAGATGCATAACGTACACACACTCTGTAACAAAGCTGTTGTGTTTGCAGAGTGCTCAGGCACATATGCAATGGCCCCATGTGACAAAAACAAATAAGGAACTGGGAGTGGGTGTGCCCCCACAATAACTTTCAGAGGGAAAGCTGCCACGTCAGCAAAGTTACAAATATTAAATAAATAAAAAGTAGAAAGGGCAGGAGATCTGGATCGTGCCCTCTGGCTGGATTGTTGGCCGAGACCCTTCGACATGAACTGGCTCATGAGGAGCTGGGCCTTAGACCTAAACGGGAGAAGGACCTGCACACACAAATAAAGGATTTAAAATGGTATGTGCTGTGGTCATCATTCTAAACCATATAGACCACTCTCAATAGAAGTGAGAGAGTGTTCTATGAAAATCTTTCAAAGATGGCACCACACAATTGCCTATATGACATCACAATCTTCTCAGAACTGTTGGAGGGGCTGTGGGAAAAGAGGCACCGTTTTCCACTGTGTGCTCACAGTTTTTTGTTTTGTTTTTCAAATTATGGATAGTGGTTTGTCAAGAATGACCAAAACACCCAAACATCACATTCCTGCTTCACCACAGCTTTGTTTACTAAATTTGTGGGATAATCAGCGGAAGGGTTTCAGTGCTCAGGAACTCTAGACATGGACACTGGCGGCTGCCAGAAGTTCAGTTGCTCCAAAATCCAAAACTTTACAGAACTTGTGACTTCCACTTTGGTGTAAAAATATGTGGAGTTTAGCATCAGCTGAAGAAAAAAACTCCTAAAGTGCATGTTGCCAAAGGCTTGGAGGACCCCTGAGAAATTCTGCGCTGCTTGACTGGATTTTATCTTATACGTAACAGACACATAGGACTCCCTCTCCACAGTGCAATGTGAAATTTGGCTTTCCTAATGGTCTTAGATACTTTCCCAACCGAATATCAAATCTCTTCTGGATTGGCTAAAGTGTGCTGCTTTCTCTGGCACACCTTGGCCCAAGCAGCCCAGAGCGCAGTGGCTGCCCGGGGCTGCAAGGCAAACAGGCATGCACAGCCAGCCACGTGGGTCGAGCAGGGGCAAGGCTTTCCTGCTTTCCCACGGTGCTCAAATCAGTCCAGGGCTTGCCAGTCGGATGCCGATCCCTTGGGGGCCTGGAGGCCTCGCCTGGTTCCTTGGAACTGCCGAGCGAAACTGCTGAGTCACACGCGCTCCCTGCGAGCCCTGTGGGTGGCTGGCTGAGTGGCCTGTCTCCCCAGAACATGCCCGGGCAGCTCTGCCTGAGCGCCGCAGACACCTCCAGCAAATCTCTCCCATCAAGGAAAGCACTCAGGGAGGCAGCTGCATGCATCCTCAGGGATGGCCTTCCTCAAGCAGGTGCCCGCCAGTTGTTGCTGTGTAGCCCAGCTCCCAACATCCTGAACCTCCCAACATCCTGGCCATGTCTGCTGCAGGGGCTGATGGGAGTTTATTTGATTTACTCATTCATTACATTTTCTTCTTCTTCTTCTTCTTTGGCGATCACTCGTATTCGAGTAAGATTGTCTTCCATAAACACGGTTTTAACAATGGGTCTGTAAGTGACTGTGGAAGCCAATTCTGGATCCGCACATCCTTCCACAGTGGGGACATTGGTTTCCGGGCGGGAGTTGATCACGGTGTGGATTTGCCAAGTGTGCCTTCCTCTTGGCACGCTTCTCCCTTGCACCCTGAGATCGAGTGTCTTTAAAGCCCATGACACCTTTGGTAAAGGCTGTTCTCCAACTGGAGCGCTCGCAGGCCAGTGTTTCCCAGTTGTCAGTGTTTATACTACATTTTTTTAGATTTGCCTTGAGACAGTCTTTAAACCTCTATTGTTGACCACCAGCATTACGCTTTCCATTTTTAAGTTCGGAATAGAGTAGTTGCTTTGGAAGACGATCATCAGGCATCCGCAAAACATGACCAGTCCAACGAAGTTGATGTTGAAGAATCATTGCTTCAACACTGGTGATCTTTGCTTCTTCCAGTACACAGATATTAGTTCGCCTGTCTTCCCAAGTGATGCGTAAAAATTTTCAGAGACACCGCTGATGGAATCTTTCGAGGAGTTGGAGATGGCGTCCTCATAACATTTATAGGAGAGATGGCCATCCAACCCCTGCTTTAAAACCTTTCCTTCCTTGGAGGTTTCTAAGCAGAGGTTGGGTGGCCATCTGCCAGGGAGCCTTCAGCTGTAATTCTTGTATTGCAGGGAGTTGGCCTAGATGACCCTTGGGGTCCCTTCCAACTCTACAGTTCTGTGGTTCTATATCCCATCTTTCCTCCACGGAGCTCAAAGTAGTGTAGCTCTCCTCCTCCCCGTTCATCCTCCCAACTATTCTATGAAGTAGGTTAGGCTGAGAGGGCATCAGACCTGCCAAGTGTCCCTATTTTCCAGAGACAGTCCCGGATTTACAGAAGCCATCCCGGTTTCTGATTTGATCCCGGAACATCCCGCTTTTCATTAGGATGTCCCTATTTTCATCAGAGAAATGTTGGGAGATATGGAATAGAACATTCCTATTTTCATCGGAGAAATGTTGGGGGATATGGAATAGAACATTCCTATTTTCATTGGAGAGATGTTGGAGGTTATGGTGAGTGACTAGCGAAGGTCACCCAGTGGGCTTCATGGCTGAGTGGGTATTTGAACCCTGGTCTCCCAGGTCCTAGTCTGACACTCTAACCACTACGCTACACTGGCTTTTGGAGTCTATACAGCTTTTAAAGGTTCACCAGCTCTATAATCCTGTCTTGCACTTGGCAAAATTATAGTGGTGCTATTTACCCTCACTATTGGCTAAGTGGGTTTGGAGTCCATCCAAGAACATCTGAAAGGCTATACAGTAGATGTTCCCTAATGGAGACCTCATCTCCATGTATCTGTCCAGTCTGGTAGTGAATCCCACCAGTGCATCACATGATGAATGAAGACCAAACTTTTTACTGTCTGTTCTGAATACCTCCTGCTAGTCAACTTCATTCAGTGACCCCAAGTTCTAGCATTCCAAGAAAGAGAGGAAACCATCACTTTCTCCACACCATGAGTATTTCTGCAGAGCATCTTCCAAAGGACTCATCCCTTCCTGCTTACATAGGAAGATAAGGCAAGTGTTAGATCTGGTCAATGGTCCATCTAGCCAGCATCCTGTTTCCACAGTAGCTACATTAACCAGATGCTTGTAGGAAGCTTGCAAGCTGGACCCCAGCACAAGAGCATTTCACCCTCCTGTGGTTTCTGACAACCAGCATTCAGAAGCATTACTGCTCCTATCTGGGGAGGTAGAAAATGGCCATCAGGATTAGTAGTCATTGATAGCTCTCTCCTCCATGAATTTGTCTAATCCTCATTAAAAGCCACCCAAGTCGGTGGCCATCACTGCCTCCTGTGGGAGGGAGTTCTGTAGTTTAACAGGGAGTTCCGTGGTTTAACTATGTACTGCAGGAAGAAGAATTTTTATTTCTCTGAGTGTTTGAGCATTCAGCTTCACTGGATATCCATGAGTTCTTGTGTTCCTTCCCTCTCTGTGGTTGGAAAATAGTTTTGCAATAGCCCCAGGTTTTCAGGAAAGGGTAGAAGTTAGAAGATGTGAGCAACTGGTAATTAAGCAATTGAACCAAGTGCTCCCTGCTCCACTTCATGAGCTAAGCACTGGGTCACCCCAGCAGAAAGATAAGATCTGCACTGGTGTTTCAACTTTACTTTTCACCTTTGGGCATTGGTAGGTCCTGCTAAACTTGACTTTTACAGCATAGTTCTATACATATCCCCTGAGAAGTAAATCCCATGGAGTTCAGTGGGGCTTACTCTCAGGGAGGTGGTTTAAATCCCACTGAACTCCACTGGACTTGCTTCTCAGTAGGTATGCATAAGATTGCATTGTTAATGTTCTGCAATCGGATGGTAAGCCATTTGTGGCTTATCATTAACCTGCATCTCTAGAATCTGGTGCAGGAGTAAAGAACTTGTGGTTGATGGAGGTGAATTCAGGATTGAATCTGTAAATTAAAATTTAAAGCTCCTATCCTGTGGGGGGGGGGGAAGAGAAATATAAGAGTAACCAGGCTGTGAAGCCCCTTTAACAGAGTAAAAACACCTATGTGCTTTTGCAGCTTACTGGAAGCGAGGAGTCGGGCAATTACACTGTTTATCCCTGTTTATTTGTGGTCTGCTGACCTCTTTGTCCCCGTTGCTAAGAATGAGCTGCAGATTTTAGTAAGATAAACAAAAGGTTTACTTACATTTCAATGCAGGCAGCAAATACATCAAAGTAGTATGAAGGTAAAAGATACTTCTTAGTTTCAAAATATAAAACTAGTTTGCAACATGGAGTCTGGGCCCTAAGCAGAACCCAGGCATGTGCATCTGCTCACATCACTGGTTTGAAAGAAGAGAGGGAGTTCAGGAAGAAAGTACATAAGATTATCTCCTTTGTTAGTAGTTCCCACCAAAACATTAAAGAAGTGAACTCATACAGTCCCTTCTATAGTGATTCAGAAACTCCATGAGTGTCAGCCCCTCATATGCCTGTCTGGCAATCTTGCATTTTGACTGGAAATCCCAAAGTGGTCCTGTAGAGGATGTCAGTCTTCAGCTGCCATCAGCAAGCTGAGTGGTCAGCAAAAATGGTAGTTGGTATCTAGCAAGATTTGGTGAGCTATAAGTTTCTCACTTTTGCTATACCAGGTGTGTGTGTGTGTGTGTGTGTGTGTGTGTGTGTGTTGGTTATTTTTTTTTAAAAAAAGGATAACTGTCACAATAAGAATGGAAAGAGAATATCATTATGTAGAATACTATCAGGTTTAAAGTTGTATATGGAATTCTTTAACTGATGTGCATTTTCATTGTAGATATCAGCCCAGAATACTTAGTCACAGCTGACCAAGGATGGCTAGAAGAAGCTTCTTTGTGGATATCTGTAATGAAGGTATACCATGTATTCTGAAATTTGTCTGACTCAGTTCCTTCCCTACATGCCGTCGGCCATCTGTGTTAATTTCTCCATTTCTTAACAATCAAGTTTCTAGCCCTCGTGCAGTGGAGATACATTTGAACAGCGTTCCTGAGCCTGGCACCCTCCAGACATTTTGGAGTACGACTCCCATCAGCCCCAGCCATCACAGCAGTGCAAACTGAGGCTGGTAGTAATTATACTGTACCTGGGGGTGGCGGAGCTGCCTGGCACTTTACACTACAAGTTTCCAGCAAATGTTGCAGACACAACTCTTTACCCTTGCCTTTGACACTTGAGATGTATATTTTTAGGACCTGATTTCTGTGGCTGCAGGTTGTTTAAAACTGTTTTTAATATTGTGTCTTGATGCTGTAACCCACCCAAGGACCTTAGGAGGAAGGGCAGGTAAATTAATAATACTAATAGTAGCCAATAGATCTGTCCCTCATGAATTGGTCCTACCTCACAGTGTCATTGTTCTTGGGCTGCTGTTTCACAGCTTGGAAATTGACTGCCATTTCTCTGCCTCTGCTGGAGTTTTGGTGGTGGTTGGTTTTGGCCAATCCCCAGGGCACAGCGGTCTTGATGAGAGGGAGCTCCCACGAGGGCAGAGACTTGTCAGTCACCAGGCAGCTGCTTCCGCATCTCATGACTTGCCTGCTGATCCAGCACTTTTGAGGTGCCAGCAGGATAAGGAATTTGTGTGCTCTTGAGACAGAATCTACCAAGATGTCTCAAGGTCTGTGTGCAGCAGGTCTCCAGGTTTTCGTGATATTCCCAGCCCTACCCGGAGATTCTGCTGAGGATTGAACCTGAGGCCTTCTGCATGCAGAACTTTTCCTAGAATTGTAGCACTGGAAGAGATGCAAAAGACTCATCTACCCCAACTCCCTGTCCTTGCACTGCCGCACAGCGCCACAGCCCATTATTTCAGCTCATTCCTTCCTCTAAAACGACAACTGCTTTCCTCCTGTCCTTTGGCCTGCCACTTTTTCAATATCTTGCGATTTAAATGCTTCTGAATACCAGTTGCCAGGGAACTGCAGGTGAGCAGAATGCTCTTGTGCTTGAGTCCTCCTTGCTGGTTTCCCAGCAGGACACCTGGATGGCCACAGGGATAAAAGGATACTGGAGTAAGATGGACCACTGGCCTGATCCAGCAGTCTGTTATTATGTTCCAAGAATCTGTGTTGTTTTAATGTCTCGAATGAAATGGCACAAAGCTGTAGCGCCACTTCTCCCAGGAGGTGGTGGACTGTAATAAGGGCAAAGGGACACTCTCACTGAGGAAGCCATTGCAGGTCTCTTGCTTGGGAAATTGGGTGCTAGGGAATGAGCCCCTTGCAAGTCTCCTCTGTCACACCCTCAAATACTGTAGAGATGTGGCTGGCAACACACTTCACAGCACCTCAGGCTTGCAGGTTGGGGACAAGACCAGGCAAAACCCCAGGAGCAGAGGAACCCAGGCGATAACCGGCGCCGTGTCTGGGACATGTTTGGGCAACCAGAGCAAAGCTCTGGGTTGAGGGGGGTGGCTGCCAAGTGCAGAAACTGACATTGATCACAAAGCGGGGTGGGCACATTCTCTCTCCCCCTCTACCACCAGTCCTTCCCCATTTTGGAGTGGATCCAATGTACTAGGAGGGACTGGTCTTTCTGGGAAAAACCTTCCCTTGCAGATACAGGGGGAGATGGTGTAGCCAGGTGTTTAAGCAACCTGTCCAGCAATGGTTTGAAAGTTTATCCCCATTCAAAGTTTATCCCTGTTGTAGATAGAGCCAGTTTGGTGTAGTGGTTACAGCAGTGGTTCTTGAAGGGTGTAGCGTGCCACACTGGTGTGTCAGGAGAGGACGGCGAGTGTGGCAGGAAGATTCAAGGACAATCAAAGAAACGCCTAACCATGTCAGTGTAGCGTAGCATAGTTTAAATACAATATTTTTTATTTGCAAAATAGGGCTAGATGTATTCTCAAAACGAGAGGCAGAACAATGGCTGTTATTCTCCAGTTCTCCACAATATATTGTTGTGAACAGGGATTTCCAACTCTGACAAATATGGAAGATCAGAAAAGGGAAAGGCTTCTTTACGTTGATGAGTTTGTCTCAAATTAGACCCAATATAAATGAGATTGCTTGGCACAAGCAAGTTCACACCTCATTGAGTTGGTATACATACATTATTACTTAAGGTACATATGTAAGAGGTTCATTTATAATTATATTTTGGG
The DNA here is from genome assembly GCF_963506605.1 of Zootoca vivipara. NCBI lineage: Eukaryota > Metazoa > Chordata > Lepidosauria > Squamata > Lacertidae > Zootoca > Zootoca vivipara. Next base: position 73,775,813 of record NC_083281.1, read on the forward strand.
AATGATTAATGTTTTTATGTAGCTGCATTGTTTTATACTTTCTGGATGTCCCATGATCATATTATAAAGTAGTTCTGTTCTGTGTTATAAACCAAGCACTGCTAGGAGTTGCCCCCCACAATATATTTCTCATCAATAAACATTTTTGGTGTGGCTCAAGCAAATTTTTATTCTGAAAGTGTGGCCAAGGGGGGAAAGTCTGAGATCCACTTGGTTAGAGTGTTGGACTAGGACCTGGGTTCAAATCCTCACTCAGCCAGGAAGTTCAATGGGTGATCCTGGGCTAACCTACCTTCCAGGGTTGTTGTTAGGATTAAATAATGAGTGGGGGGGGGTGAACCATGAATGTCATCTAGAGTTCTTTGGAGAAAAAAGTGGGATATAAATGCAGTCAATGAATGAATGTATCCCACAATTATGAATCTACGTTTGACAAATTGATATGAGGAAACCTTGCAGTGTTGGGAGTTTTTAGTCTAGAGAGATGACATGATAGACGTTTATCAAATTATGTGTGGCATGGAGAAAGTGGATTGCGAAAATTCATGGATGGATATATCAATGGCTACTTGCCTATGCTCTGCCTCCAGAGTCAGAGGCAGCCATGTTTCTGAATACCAGTTGCTGGAAACAGCAGGAGGGGAGATCTTGCTTGCTACCTTCCCCACAGGCACCTTGTTGGCCACTTCAAAAACAGGATACTGGACTAGATGGGCCACTGGCCTGATCCAGCAGGCTCTCCTTACATTCTTATGATAGAACAATACATGCATTTAAAAAACAAACAAACATGAATCTTTCTTTATTTTTAATTGTGTATCAAATCCATCATTATATACAGGTTTAAAGTGCTGTCTGGCCCTTGGCTCAAGCCATGCCAGATTTGTGCAAGGCACAGACCAGGGGAAAGAAAAAGACAGTTTAACAACCCGCGGGGGTTTACTGGCCTTCCATCCCCCCCTCCTATTGTGGCTATGTGAGGGAGAAAGGAGAATGTCTGGAAAGAGAGAGAGAGAGGGAGGGAGGGAGGGAGGGAGGGAGGGAGGGAGGGAGGGAGGGAGCAGGAAGTATCCTCAGACCCTTGATGGTCCTCAGAAAGAGAACTATAGTTATCAGGCAACTGATACCTGACTCTGAACGAAAAGGAAGACCATTGCTCTGTTGCATGCACACACATTCAGAGTTTGTTCAGAGTAAGAAATCATCTGCCCTCAGGAGTCCCTCTGACGTGTCTCTGCATGAGTCCATGTCATGGGTGCTCCTCCCGACTGGAAGGAGGTGGTCCCATATTGTCTAATAGGAACATATGCCAAGTGTTCCAACCAGTGTGATCCAACCACAGTTGGACCTAGCTCAGGATCATCTATAAAGACTGGCAGCAGCTAGAACCTTCTGCATGCAGAGCACATGCTCTATCACCGAGTGATCCTTCCCTAAACAGAACACAGGGAGCAGCCATGCAGAGGCACAGCAGGCAGCTTCATCTGAGAGCAGATCATTCAACTGGGTCAGGAGCGACTTGGGACGATCCAATCTCACCCAAATTACCAGGCAAGTGTTATTTATACCCAGCTGAGGCTGGCTGGAAAGCTAGAGCAGCACATCATTCTGAGACACAGCAAGCAGCCTTTTCTGCGGGCGGATCTCTCTCCTTAGCACATCGGCAATCCTTTCACAGCGCAGGGCTCTGCTCCAGCCACTCCGCTTCTGGGAACTGCTGCCGTACAGAGGAAACAGGAGCACGCAGGGCTCTCCGTTTTAAGTCGAGAAGTTTTGTGGCTCTACCAAGGTCTCCAGAGTGCTGTTTGTGGCGAAGGGGCTTCCTGGGCCCTTCTAGGTGGGCACGGGGGACTCTCCAAGCCTGGCGCTTTGGACAAGTCTGCTGGGCTGGAACAGTCCCGAAGCCAGCCCTGCTGCACACAAGCCTGCTGGAGATGCCCAAGGAGGTTGCTGCAGGCCTCACGGTTCAGGAGGTTGTATTTAGGAAGGAGGGTGGCAAGGCGGGACAGGCAGGTGTGGTAGCCATCACAGAAACTGTCTGCAGAGCCTGTGGTGGGGAAAGAGAGAAATCTGTCATGCCATCTGTCAGGGATTCCTTAGTTGCCATTCCTGCCTTGCAAGGGGTTGGACTATAAATGGCCCTCAGGGTCCCTTCCAGCTCTACAATTCTGTGTCTGTGAGCTGGGTACCAGTGCCAGCCACAGAAAGTAATACAACATGCATTATTCTTTCTTGAACTTACAGCACCCACTCGGAGGTCAGCAACAGGGGATTGGGCTAGATGACCCTTGGGGGCCCTTCCAACTTTACAGTTCTTTGATTCTATGAGCTGTAGTTTGTTCAGGGTGCTAAGAGTTGCTATTCCTCCTCACATAGCTGCCACTCTCAGAGTGGTCTAACATTCAATTCCTCTTCAAAGGCAATTCTAGGAATTGTTGCTCTTAGTGCCTTTAAGAAACTGCAGCTCCCAGGAGTCTTTAGGGGAAGCCATGACTCTTCAAATTGGCATCAGTGTGTTTTAATTGTATGGTGTGGGAGATCCATTCAACCCCTCTTCTCTGCCAACCACCCTTCACTGGTACAGACAAGCTCAGTCCTTGCTCAAGTGTTTACACACAGGGGTGTTGTGAGGGACTGGCCCAGGCATGCTAAGCACCAGTTTCTTGCACTGGGCTCCTAGATCTCTTGCCTCTTCTAACACTTAAAAAAAAAAAACCTGGGATCTATTCCCACATTCATCGGTCAGCTCCCCTGTGTTGGGTAATTCAGTTGTAAGAAATCAAGTGATGCCATATCTCACAGCATGTGTGAATGTCACGTCACTCACCAGAGATGGAAGTGCAAGGGGTTGGAAGCTCCCTGAGGAACTGGACAGTCATCTCTAAGATATCGGCCTTCTCCAGTTTGGAATAGCGAGAGCTCTGGAAAGGAAGGGGAAAGAGAGGGTTGAGTCAGGAGTCTCAAAAGCAAGAAAAGGCACAGAGGATGTTGCAAAGGGACACAGAGATACCAAGTAGTGAAGAGATAAGAAAAGGGCAAAGAAGAGGGCTTTGGATGTGGACAGGAAAGAGTGGGCACCCATCTAATGGAGGCTAGGGGCAGAGGGAACAGGTAGACATTAGGTGGGATGGAGCCACAGAGAGAATGAAAAGATTGCAGGTTCAGACAGAAGTACTTTTCTGTGCAATCCTTAAATACCAGAATGGGAACCTGTGCTCCACCCCCCAAAGGTTGCTAGATGCCAAACTCCTTTCATCCCTGACTACTGGCTGAGCTGGCTAAAGCTGATGGGAGTCCAATAACATGGTGTGTGTGTGTGTGTTTTGCAGGTTTCCAGCCCCCCCCCCAAAACTAAATACAAGGATAGCCACATGATATGGAAATAAATGTGGTCTCCACTTATTGAGGGAATATGCCTCTGAATCCAGGTGAGAGCTCTGGCTAGCCCACCAGTGTGGAATATGGAGCGCTCTAAATGCTGTTGAACTCAGGATGGGCAATGGCTAGAACACAGTAAGAGCTTGCTGGATCAGGCCCGAGGCCCCTCTAGTCCAGCATCCTATTCTCACATGGGCCAACCTGATGCCTCTAAGAAACCTATAGCAGGATTTGAGCTCTCCCCCCCCCCCCTCCTGCAGTTTCCACTGCCAGCAACTGGTGTTCAGAAGCATTACTGACTCCCAGCAGTGAAACTAGCATTTCAGGCTAGTAGCTATGGATAGCATTCCTCCTCCTCCATGAATCTGTCTAATCCTCTGCTAAAGTCGTTGGCCCTCACTGCCTCCAGTGGGACTGAGTTCCATAGTTTAACTTTGTGCTGTGTGGAAGAAGGACTTGCTTTCATCTGTCCTGAATCTTGCAGCACTCAGCTTCATTGAATGTCCAGGAGTTTGAGTTACAAGAGAGAGAAATCTTATCTCTACCCACTTACTCTATGCCATGCAGAATTTTATATCTATGTAATACAATTTCTACCTTGCATATTGTAAAAACAAACAAACCAAAAACCCTCAAAACAGTTTACAAAAAGTTAAAACAAAATCAAGAGAAATTTACAACTGTGCTTTAAAACATACAGAAGTCTAAACACTAAAACAGATTGAAAACAAAGCTAAAAACTTCTATTCTGTTGCCTCTCACTCGCCTGTTCCTTAAACTATGAAGTCCCCAAACCTGCAACCTTTCCACATAAGGGAATTGCTCCATCCCCTTGATCATTTTGATTGCCCCTTTCCAAACCTTCTCCAACTCCACAATACCTTTTTTCTGAGGAGGGGTGATCTAAAGGGGGCAGAACATTGCAGAAAAGCAGTTGCACCACTGATTTTCATGAGGATATTGGCAGTTTTATTTTCAGCTCCCTCCCTGAAGATCCCTGGCATGCCCACTGGGTCATGAAGGATGGCAGCCTAAGTCTAACGGCATCTAAGCAAGGCTTCGCAAAATTGGGTCTGCAGCTGTTTTTTGACTACAGTTCTCATCATCCTTGACCTGCTAGCTAGGGATGATGGGAGTTGTAGTCCAAAAAAAAGCAGGAGACCTTCTAGAGGGCACCCGTTGGCAACTCCTGCCCTCTTTGGTCCAATCCAGCAAAGCTCTTATTATAGAAGCTTTCTAGTCCTGGCATAAGTTGCGGAAGTGGGGAAAGACGGGGACGCGACTGGAAGGGCGGGCTACAAAATGCGCTCTGCAGAGGCTCAGAGTCTCTCTCTCTCTCTCTCTCTCTCTCTCTCTCTCTCTCTCTCTCTCTCTCTCTCTCTCTCTCTCTCTCTCTCTGTGTGTGTGTGTGTGTGTGTGTGTGTGTGTGTGTTCTTCCCGCACTGCAGGGAGAGGCAGGACTGAGCGCCACTTACGTCTTTCCCGATGAGAGGCAGGATGAGGGTCTTGAGCTGGTTAAGGCTGTCGTTGATGCGCGCTCGGCGGCGCTTCTCCATCAGCGGCTTGAGGCTCTGCGGGAGGAGAAGCCAGTCAGTCCGACGGGACGGGAGCACATGGGGAAGGAGGAGGAGAAGGGGATATCCCTCCCCGGGGAAGGAGGCTGGGCTGGGGAGCGGGGACTGCCTTTGAGGCCCTCACCTTTCTCAGCTGGGTGGCCTCCCCAGTTCTCTTCGGGGGGCCCATCTTGGGGCCGTAAGTCCTCGACGGCGCGTCGGAGCTGAGCGGCGGCATGGAGCTAGGTGGCTGTAGGAGCGGACGCCGAGAGAGAGAGAGCGCAGCGAGCGACTGCGGAGCTAGGAGGAGGCAGACTCAGCACTCCCCGCCCGCCAGAGCCGCTTTTATTGCAGCCGGCCTGCCCCGCCCCGTCGCTCCGCCTTGGGCCACGGCGTCGCCGGGGGACGCCCCAGCCCCGCGCTGAGTCCCAGCCCATCTGCTCCGGGGAAGCCGCTTAATCTGCCACTCCCTTTTGCACTCAAAATCCCGCCAGATGCCTCCTGGCCATTTGGGAGAGCTCCTCGGGGAAGCACCTCTGCAGCTGAGCATCTGTGCTCAGTTCAGACCTCTCACGGGGTAGCTTGGAGAGTTTTATCGTGGCCAGTCATACAGCTGAGAGCTATTCAGACCTGAATTCCTGGAAAGCCACTGCCAGGCAGTGTAGATATTGATATTATTAACTATGGATCTAATAATAATAATAATGATAATCACAATAACAGTAACAACAACTATTATTATTTTCTTGTGGACTTTTACTTTGTTATACCACAGGCTTGAGTGCCACCCGTAAAAATTATTGAATCCTTCAAGGTCTAACAAATCTGTGTCATAGCTGCCAAGTTATCCCTTTTTTAAAGGGATTTTCCCTTATGCTGAATAGGCTTCCTCGCGAGAAAAGGGAAAACTTGGCAGCTATGAATTCTGTGTCCCTCAAGGTTATCCATTCTTTAAGCCAAACCAGGCAGGATGCTTCATAATATGTTCTAAGGTCCGTACTGATTATTATTGCACAACTATAGAACCACAAAATTTGTTAAACAGGCTGTGGAGAAGCATCTGAAGATCACATGGGTTAAAATAATGTTTTGCTCTGTTTTTACAGGGTTTCTTTGTTATTATTAACAAAAAAAGTTTTCTGTATGTGCTTTTTCTACTGCTTACCTTTGCTTAGTGATGTGTGTTTTAGTATGAGTGTGTGCTCAGTCTGCTTGACCAAAGAACAATAAGCTAAGAATCATAGAATCATACCATTCACCTAATTAATAATCAGCCCTTCATCCTAAGGTCCCAGGGCAGATTACAACAATTACAACACAACACTGGCCTAGATGGAACAGTAGCCTAGTACCTGCAAGGGAAACCTTTTGTTTATAATACTTCTCTTTTGTGTGAAAGCATTTCTGTACAAAAGAGCTGTTTTAATTTTTTAAAAAAACAACAACCCACAAATCTATTATTGGCCTGGCCAGGACGGTCTGCCTGTTATATACCTGGGATTGACAAGGCATCTGACCATAGCTGCCAAGTTATCCCTTTTTTTAAGGGATTTTCCCTTATGCTGAATAGGCTTCCTCGCGAGAAAAGGGAAAACTTGGCAGCTATGCATCTGACCCTCACTTGAGCCTGTGGCCCACCATTTCTTAATTATTTGTTTGTTTTTTCCTCCACCTTTCACCAGATATAATTTGGTTTTGCACTTTTCTTTGTTGCTGCAATGTATATTCCATTATTTTATTTTATTTTATTTTATTTTATTAAAAAGGAATTACCTTGCAACAAAAGTTAGCCACAACTGCAGCCCAGTGAAAGCAACAGGAGTTACGTTAGTCACAAAGAACCTTTTTCACTGGTGTCATTGGGAAGTGTGCCTGATCCTGTGCATCTTTACTCGATAGCAAGCCTCACTGAGTACAATGGGTCCTACTCTCAGGCAAGTGTACATAGGGTTATGGTTGTGCAATCTCAAAAGTAACCCCACCAGAGTTATGTTAGTCACAACGAACTTGCTCCACTGGTGCTGATTGAAAGTGTAGCCTAATCCGGTTCATCTTTACCCAGATGTCAGGCTAAGTACAATAGGTCTTGTTCTCGAGGACATAGGACCACTGCCCCCACCCTGTGAGGATATGGCTTTATGTGGTTATGGACAACAGGAAACCATATGACAAAGGAGATTTACGTTGGTATCACTCGGCTTGGGGTGGGTGTGGGGTGCTCTTCATGCTTGGCATTCCACCCCCACCCCCACCCCAAGCCAACGGGTCTCAGGACATCTGTTTAAATTTGGAAATCCAGAAACTTCCAGTCTCGCTGGCTCTCCGCGGTGTTTGGGCGTTAATGGGCTGCCTCTTCCGCTCCAGACACGCGCCTGTCTCGCATCTGGCCGCTCTCCAGAGTGCTGAACTGGCAACCGCTGCAACGGCGCCCCCACCAACACCACTACCCCTTTTCACCTACAGGAGGAGGTGGGGCTGCGTGCCCTCCCCTCATGGGATTAAGCTTTTAAAACTCTCGAAGCGTCCTTGATCCATGGGGGGGATTGAATCGGACCCCCCCTCTATCTGAGCCCCACCCCCATTATCCGCTTGACTTCAGATCTCCTATTTATTTCCGACGTTACTTAGACTCCCCGCCCCCCATGTAAAGAATTAGGATATGCGCCCCCTTTGTTTTCCTCCAAATCCATAGGGCTTGGGGGGTGCGTGGGCGATTATCTGCCCCTGAGACCCCTAGCTGCTTCCCAAGCCGAGTGTGTGTGGGGGATGCATGGGGGCTTAACTCTAACAATGTCCCATCACCCCACCTCCCACATACAGGTTCCCCCCTCCAAACACCCCTATCCCTTTGATTGGTTTATTGGTGTGCATTGGGGGTGGGGGTGGGGAGGTTCGGTTCTTTGTTTAACTGGGAGCAGGAGGGCTATGCGTTTTTAACTGCAAAAGAGGGGAGGGGGCTCTCTTTTCCCTCCCCGTCGAGGATCTGAGTCTTTGGAGGGTGGCAGGCAGCTGGCTTTTTCCACCTCTGGCCTCAGCCAAAGGCACTTTCAAGAAGGAGTCATTAATGGGGTGCCTTGGCAGAAAGAGAAGGAAATTGGAGGAGAAAGGATAGCCTAAGTCAGGGATGGGGAGGACGACCCTCCAGATTTTGCTCGACGTCTGCCGCTCCCATCAGTCCTGACGACTGGTGGTGCTGAAGGGAGTCAGAGAAATTTATAAAGGGCGCATGGCACGGAGAGAGTGAATAGACACAAAAAATTGTCTCCCTCTCTCATAAGGCTAGATCTCGGGGACATCCAATGAAGATGAGTGCTGTAGGACAGATAAATAAAAGCACTTCTTTGAGTAGCCCGGAGTTGAACTATGGAACTCCCTCCCACAGGAGGCAGTGAAGGCCACCAACTTGGATGGCTTTAAAAGAGGACTGGAGGAATTCACGGAGGAGAGCGCTAACGATGGCTGAAAACCGTGACAGCTCTGCTCTGCTTTGATGGCCAGAGGCAGTAATGTTTCTGAGTACCAGTTTCGGGAAGCCACAAGAGGGGAGAGCGCTCTTGTGCTCGAATCCTGTTTGCGGATTTCCCTTTGGGGCATCTGAACAGGATGCCGGACTAGATGGGCCATTGGCCTGATCCAGCAGGCTCTCCTATGTCCTTATAGAGTCCAAAAAACATCCTTCTCTGTACTAGGGTAGATTTTCGTGGGGGGAGGGGGAGAGAAGAGGACAGGCACACCAAGACCCGGCGTGGCATCGAGGGAGCAAAGCTTTCTCTGCAGACCTCTGAGGTGATCTTGCAGTGGAGCCGCGGACATCGAGGCTGCTGAGAACAACCCACTCCGCTTTCCCGTAATGTGAGTATTAACCCATCTGGGACAAGGGTCTCTTTTTCAAAGCCCACCTTGAAGCCATCAGAGTAATCCCTCCGTCCTCCCCCTCACCCGTTTACCCTCATAGGTGCCGTCTCATTTCAGACTGGAAGCTTCTCGTGGCAGGGCATCCCTAAAGCACCCTCCGCGTTGATGGAGGCTCGGGGCAGTTTTATCCCGAGGGGTGGGTTAGGCTGAGAATCTGATCTTTGTGATCTTCAGGATTTGAACTCAGGACTCACCTAACATGCTAAGCATTGCATCATGCTCCGCCAACGAAATACCGGTAGGAAAAGCGAAGAAAATCCTAGCTACTCCCATTCGTTTTTAATTCTGTAATGACTTATTTGGATCATTTATAGACGGCTTTCTTATCCACAAATCTCTATACATACGGTAGATGAACCCTAACTCCCAAATTCCCAAGTTTCTTCTTCTTATTATTATTATTACTAAAAAAGCAAGTATCTAGCTGGTGACAGATAAGAGCCACTAGTCTTCTGCTCTTCTCAGCTTTTGGGGGTTGAGAAACCAGCCTGCACTTCCTTTTCAGTATTTTACTTTGTGTTGACCCCACCCCACCCCGCAAAAAAGGATATTCTGCGGACGTCCGTGCAAATGTCCGTGTGCCCCGGGAGCTTCTATGCCTGGGAGAGCAGCCTTTTTGCTCTGCAATACAACAAAGCCGAGCGGGAGGCGCCGCCGGGTGGAGGAATCCCTTTGCACGCGTCCAAATCCGGGGGGAAAGGGAAGGCGGGAGGGAGGGAGAGCATGTCCTGGGCAGGAGGCGCTGGGAAGCGGCACGCGCCAGGCGGCTTCCCCGGAGGCTAAGACCCAGCCCGCGCTCCGGACCTAGGCGCCTGCCAGGAGGCGTGGGAATTTCCGCTCTCTGGCTAGAGAAAATAATCCGGATTCCGTTTGCCAAGGGCAGAACGCCTTCACAACCCCACAACCCGTTTTATTTTCGGAATATGCTGGGCGATATGGGCTGAGCTGCATTGACCAGTGCTTTCCTCACAAAAAGTGGTTTTTAAAAAAATCTCAGAATTTGAGCGAATGTTGCAAAAGCTTGAAATACGTTGCCTTGGAAATAAGGGAAGGAGAGCCTATTTTAAAAGGCCGGAGTTGGGAGGGAGACAGTGTTGTGTACTGCTCAGAGTGCTGGACTACTGGGACCTGGGAGAGACCTGAGTTCAAATCCCTACTCAGCCATGAAGCTCACTGGGTGACCTTGGGCCAGTCACTGCCTCTCAGCCTAACCTACTTGTCTGGGGGAAAATGTAGGATAGGAATGCCATAAAATAAATGATAAATGATCCTGCCCCAGGCTAAGAAGCGGAACGTGCTTTTTACACAAGAGAAAGTGAGTGGGTGAGAGCGACAGGGGCTTCCTTTTGTGTCATTTATGTATTCATCGCATTTTTATTCAGTCTGTCGCCAGCTGTGTGTATGGTTCTCTTCTCCCCATCCCCGATTTCATCCTCACGACAACCCTGTGATGTAGGTTAAGCTTAGAGAAAGCGAAAGAGCAGGACAGATGGAAGGAAGTCGGTCCTCCGAAGCTCAGAGCTAAACTCCCGCAGGAGGCAGCTGCGGCCACCAGCTTGGATGGCTTTTCAAAAGAGGATTGGGCCAGTATTCATGGATAAAGCTATGGCTACTAGCCGCGAGGGTGTTGGACTAGATGGGCCATTGACCCGCTCCAGCAGGTCTATTCTGATGTTCTTCGCCCGGGCACGAAATCAGATTTCTGGTTAAAAGCCTGTCTCCATCCTTGGGGGGGGGGGGGAGACTCCGTGTCTTTCAGCAGAGGGGAACCGCTGCTGGGCCGGACCGAGAAGGGCTCATCTGGGTCGGCATCCCATTTCTACAGTGGTCAGGCAGATGACAGTCCCTCTACAAGCTCATAACTCTCGCTTGTTGCTTGTCCCCAGCAGCCGGTGTTGTTCCGCTGTAGACTGCGCCTGCACCTGGAGGCTCCATTTAATGGTGGCGGGGCGGAAAGCCGTTGATGGAGCTCTCCTCCTTCATGAGGCTGGCTGATTCCTTTCAAAAGTCCCCTAAGCAATGGGTCCACCTATTAATCCCCACCACCACCTCCCTCCGTCTCATTTCATGCATTGCTCGGATTTTCCCCACCCCCACATACAACGGCATTTTTTCACCCCAAGCAGGCCAACCCCAAAGCCTAAAGCCGCGCGCTTCGCCCGCCCCAGGAAGAGTGGGGGAGGGTGTGGTGCGTGAGAGATCTTACGGTATATATATTTTGTGCTCAGGGGGTGGTAATGTGAGCGCTCTCCGAGGTGCTGAACTCTAGACCCAGCTCGCGCCAAGCCTCCCTCACGCCCCACGTCCCCCCTCGGGAGTGGATTAGAGAGCTGTGGGGCTGGGGTTGGCGTCTCCCCCTTGCCCCACCAGGGCAGTTGCTGGATGCGATTGGGCCATTCAAAAATCGCGTCCCCGACCCATCTGGGATCCGAGCGGACCATGTCCCCCCCCTGCCCCCCGTGTTTGGATCCATTCAAACAGATTGGGCCATTCAAACAGACTCGTCGCGTCCCCGACCCATCTGGGATCCGAGCGGACCATGCCCCCTCTCCCGTGTTTGGATCCAAGCTCTTTGTCCCCGGTTACATTTAGGACCCGCCCCTCAAGAGAACAGCCCAGAGCCCCCCATTGCAACCCTCCTTCCGAACCGTTGCAGCAGGAGGGGGCAGAGATTATCCCCTCATTTCATCCGCTTCTCAAGCTGAGGGGGCTTCAGTAACAGGCTGATGATGATTCAGGTGGGGGTGAGTTATCCCCCCCACACAAAGCCTTTCTAGATTCAACAGGAGTGTTCCCGTTCAGCTGCAACCTATCTCTTAGACGGGCAGACCAAGGATCCATCTAGCTCCATATTGTCCGCACTGACCGGCAGCGGCTCACGGGGTTTCAAGCACGGGCTCTATCCCTGGAAGATGCTGTTGGAGCCTGAGGCCTTTTTTGTTTCCCCCACGCAAAGCGTGTGCTCTGCTCCTGAGCTATGGGCGTTTCTATTGAACATAGAAAACTGCCTTACACCGAGCCAGGTCACCTCGCTAGGGGTCTCTGTCTGGAGATGCTGCGGATTGAGCCCGGGGTTTACTACATGCAAAGCAGAATATCTACCACCGAGCTACCAGCCCCACCTTCTCTTACGAACAAAACGGGCAGTTCCCAGTTCCTCATTCCACTAAGAAAACTTGGGAGGGTGTGTGTGGGGGCATTAAATGAGGAGCGGCGAGAACCATGTACGGTCCTTGAAGAAACACGTGGGCTATAAACGCAACAAAGAAACAAACAACTGAAGTTTGCATATTCCTGCCTTTGGGGGGGATTCATTCTCTCACACCCAAGACACACACCTGACACCCTAAACCAGCAATCCTTCTCACATCCAGACACCACGCGGGAAGAGGCGCACGGGGGGGGGGGCGCTCACAAAGGCCAAGGCAGAGAGGAGACGTATCATTTGGCTCAAGTGCCCTTTCTCCCCGGCAACTTCCGACGGGAGGCCCTTTCCCATCCCAGCTCTATTCCGTTGGCAGGCGGAGGAAAAAAAACACAACCCCAGGAGCCACGGAGAGAGGCTGTGGCGCTCCCCATCCCCCGCCATTCTTGCAAGTCCGGGGGTCGGCAGGCGCCAGGCGGCTTCTGATGCGTATGGCTGAGCCGCCTGGGCTCCCCGTCGAGGGCGCGTGGAGGACGCGTGCCGACTCTGCAGGAAGCCAGCCGGCCTGAGGGGCTTCAGCGGAATGGGAGGGACACACGTTTCTTCAGTTTGGGTGTTGGGTTTTTTCTACTGGTTACTGTCTTCACTCGAAACACAGAAAGCTGCATTGTGACAAGTCAGACCATTGGTCTACATAGCTGCCAAGTTTTCCCTTTTCTCGCGAGGAAGCCTATTCAGCATAAGGGGAAATCCCTTAAAAAAAGGGATAACTTGGCAGCTATGTTGGTCTACACTGGTTGGCAGCAGCTTTCCAGAGTTGCAGGCAGCGGTCTCTTCCTACCTGGAAGGGTCTGAAACTGGAACTGGTTGCTAAGGTCAGCAGTGTTCAAAATCTTTGTGTTCCAAGGATTTTCACACTGGAATTTTAATCAGATTTTAAGCAGAGCCATGAAAAGAGTGCTGAGAGCAGAGGGCAATTTTTGGAGCTGGACCAGGTTGGAAGAGTGAGAGTAGAAAGGTCAAATAAAAAAAATTCCTTCAGTAGCACCTTAAAGACCAACTAAGTTTTTATTTTGGTATGAGCTTTCGTGTGCATGCACACTTCTTCAGATATCTGAAGAAGTGTGCATGCACACGAAAGCTCATACCAAAATAAAAACTTAGTTGGTCTTTAAGGTGCTACTGAAGGAATTTTTTTTATTTTACTTCGATCCAGACCAACACGGCTACCTACCTGTAAGTAGAAAGGTCATTTGAGCCAAGAGGTTATCCCCACAGCCCAGAATTCTCCTGGTTGCCAAATGACAACGGAAAAACTCCAGAGTAACTGTGCTTGTGCCTTTAACAAAGGTTTGTTATGCAGAAACTATCAAGTGGAGTTCACCTCAGCCTGGACTATAATGCACCAACGAGCTACTGCTGCTGGTCAAATGGCTGTTGAAGGAGAGAAACAGGGGGTGGGCTAGATGACTCTTGGGGTACCTTCCGACTCTACAGTTCCATGTGAGAGGCATTATCTCAGTTCCAGCCCCAGGACACATTCCAGGCAGAGAAAGAGGACCCTCAGTAGGGCTGTTGAAAGGCATAGCCTGGTTGTGGGGCATGCCCTAGGCAGAGTCATCATGAAGGCTATGTAGAGACCCCTGGAAGGCCACATTCATTCCCCAAGCCTGAGGCTCCCTGCCTCTGCTCTGTGATATTGCAAAGGCTTCTGGGTCATTTTTGCATGGCAATTCCTGAATCCCATTTCCCTCTGTGTTGGAAGTTTTGGTGCAACTCAGCTTTCAGAAAAAGGCTTCACGTGGTTAAAACAGTTGGAGCAAGCGAGTCGATCCCTGTACCTTTGACCTCTGTGCTGACCCCACAATCTCTTTGATGTTTAGACTGATACATCTTAAGTTGCATCCTGTTTACAACTTCCTCTTTACACTTCTCTCTCAGACCTCCAGACCTCACCTTCGATTTATCCTCTGAGAACAAATGAGCAAGCATGATTTTGTTAGCTAGCTTAGAACTCGAAGCCTTTTCTATCCAAGTTGGGTACACAGTACTTCTTATAATACACAACTATATATTTTTCTTCTACTACCAACATCTCTTTGGTAACTTCTACTCTCTAGCCAAATTCACAAGCCACACTGCATACCAAAATCCAACATTTTAGGGTGCCAAAACCTGTAGATGAAGCAGAGTTCAAACTGCCAAACAACGGGGTCTTGACTAAGTCCCATGCAAGCTTGTAGAACTGTCTGAGATGACAATTGGATATAATATTAGCAGGCGTAGATAGCATCAGGCTGTTTTTTGAATTTTCTAAAAGGGAAAATTGCTTTGTTTAGGGGCAACGAGAATCCCCACCCGTCTGTTTAACTGTGCGTCATAATATAGCAGCAAATCAGAAGGATAACGGTTTCTTTTTTCATTTTGCAGAACCCAGGCTTCCCTTTGGAGTTGGACCGCCTGGCAGGTCTCGTTTTAGTGAATGGAAGAACGAGCTAAAATCTGGATCTTCTCCCCCCCCCTTCCTGCAAGCTAAGCGCTCATTAATGCTTGTTCAGGGACAGCTGTTCCTCTCCCCCTGGAGAACCATTATCGGTTTAATCTTTGTGTGGTTACAATAGAGGCCCGTGCCACTCTCCCAGCCTTGACAGCAGGCCTCTGGTTAATATGACATGAAACCATGCGATGCCTTTAAGTGGCACGTGCCGCTTGCCCCGTCTGCTTGCCCAACGGCCTCCTCAACAAGAGAGAGGAGCTGTGTGTGTGTGCCTGATAAGTAAGTAATGGCAGCAATGTAGCAGATCACAGTCTTCTTCAGATTGTTATAGGAATTCTGAGGTCTTTTATATATAACTAGTGGATTTTAGCCCGTTTAAAAACGGGCGCTAGAGGAAGCGGCCTGCCGGGACTGGCTTGGCGGTGGCGGGTCTTCCCGCCACCACCAAGCCAGTTCGCAGCGGGGGCTTTTCGCCGTTTGCCTTCCCCTGAGGGGGAGGCAAACGGCGAAAAACCCCGCCGCGCCGCAATTCGGCTCCGGGACTGGCTTGGCGGTGGCGGGTCTTCC
This sequence comes from Zootoca vivipara, assembly GCF_963506605.1. Taxonomy (NCBI): domain Eukaryota; kingdom Metazoa; phylum Chordata; class Lepidosauria; order Squamata; family Lacertidae; genus Zootoca; species Zootoca vivipara. The sequence continues at coordinate 73,790,868 of NC_083281.1, forward strand.
CGCCACCGCCAAGCCAGTCCGCAGCGGGGGCTTTTCGCCGTTTGCCTTCCCCTGGGGGAGGCAAACGGCGAAAAACCTCGCCGCGCCGCAATTCGGCTCCGGGACTGGCTTGGCGGTGGCGGGTCTTCCCGCCACCGCCAAGCCAGTCCGCAGCGGGGGCTTTTCGCCGTTTGCCTTCCCCTGGGGGAGGCAAACGGCGAAAAACCCCGCCGCGCCGCAATTCGGCTCCGGGACTGGCTTGGCGGTGGCGGGATGTTCCCGCCACCGCCAAGCCAGTCCGCAGCGGGGGCTTTTCGCCGTTTGCCTTCCCCTGGGGGAGGCAAACGGCGAAAAACCCCGCCGCGCCGCAATTCGGCTCCGGGACTGGCTTGGCGGTGGCGGGTCTTCCCGCCACCGCCAAGCCAGTCCGCAGCGGGGGCTTTTCGCCGTTTGCCTTCCCTCGAGGAGGAGGCAAACGGCGAAAAACCCCGCCGCGCCGCAATTCGGCTCCGGGACTGGCTTGGCGGCGGCGGGAAAAAGGGGAGGAATTCCTCCCCTTCTTCCCGCCGCTGCCAAGCCAAAGCGGGCCTCCCTCCGCGCCCGCTGCCGCTTCGGCTTCCTCGGGTTCCCCGAGGAAGCGCCGTCCCATGCCGGAGGTGTGCGGCAAGGCTGCCGGGGGGGGGAGCGCTTCTCTCCCCCGCCGCCTCACCGCGCACCTCCAGCATGAGACTGGGCTTCGGAGCGGCGGTTGGCGGAGCGGCAGTTGGCTGTTCCCTGTGTCCCGAGAGCACGGGTCCAATCCCTGTGTCCCTGGTTGTCCCTCCGTCCAATCCCTGTGTCTCTGGGGGACATGCGCAGTACCCCAGGGACACACGGGACATCTGGACGCAGGGACAACATGGACATTATTATATAGGATAAATGTTCATAAATGTACAAGGCAAACACATACAGTACATAAGTATATAAACCACGTGTCTGAAATAGTACAGGAGAACAATCCTGAAGCCATTTTGACTCTCCCAAATTGACCTCAAATATTTCTCTGCAAGGAGGAAGGAAATGGGAAAACCTCCCCATTGTTTCTTTGCTCACAAATCCCTGCAACAGAGTGAGCTCCCGTTGTTCGGTCGCAGCTCCTCCTGTCCACCTACGGTAGCAGTTCAAAAGCACGTCAAAGTGCAAGGAAATAGGTACCGCTCTGACGGGAAGGTAAACGGTGTTTCTGTGCGCTGCTCTGGTTTGCCAGAAGCGGCTCAGTCATGCTGGTCAGCGGACAAACGCCGGCTCCCTCGGCCTATAGAGCGAGATGAGTGCCGCAACCCCAGAGTCGTCTGTAACCGGACCTAACGGTCAGGGGTACCTTTACCTTTCTGAACTGGATTCAGGAACTGAGTATTTACCATGACAAAAGCATAGCCAGGATGCCCAGGTATCCTGGCAGGCAGGTTTTCTGCTGTAGACTACCCATTCAGTGATGTGTGTATGATGTTTTGGGGGTGGTCTTGAGCTATAGGGTGGCAATTTCAAAAGTCTATATAAGAGCTTGTACACCAATGTTCTGGGTTCCTCCTCCCTTCTGCGTGGGGTGTGTGAGCACCCTGTCGCAACAGTTTAATAAGGATCAGCCGTATTAGGTTCTTTGCTTCTCAATATTCTCTGGTTGGCCTCTGTTATTTTCCTCCTACCAATAGAGAACCTACATAAGGACTCTATATGGGTGCTTGGGTAACCCACAAGGGAAAAGTGTATCTGAAGAAGTGTGCGTGCACATGAAAGCTCATACCAATGACAAACTTAGTTGGTCTCTAAGGTGCTACTGGAAGGATTTTTTTTTTATTTTGTTTCGACTACGTCAGACCAACACAGCTACCTACCTGTAACTTGGGCTTGAAAATTAACATAGAAACAAAGACTAGACAGTGGGTGGGTGTTAGGTAAAAGGTAAAGGTAGAGGGACCCCTTCATGGATCAATGCCTTGTCGTGGTGAAGGGGCTTGAATAACTCAGAGAAGCTATGAGCTATGCTTTGCAGGGCCACCTAAGATGGACAGGTCATAGTGGAGAGTTTTGACTAAACGTGATCCACCTGGAGAAGGAACTGGCAAGCCACTCCAGTATCCCTGCCAAGAAAACTCCATGGACAAAGACAACAGGCGTATAAAAGTTATGACGCTGGAAGATGAGCCCCTCAGGTCGGAAGGCGTCCAACATGCTACTGAAGAAGAGCGGAGGACAAGTACAAGTAGATTCAGAGCTGATGAAGCGGCTGGGCCAAAGCCGAAAGGTCACTCAGTTGCGGATATGCCTGGAAACGAAAGGAAAGTCCGATGCTGTAAAGAAAAATATTGCATAGGAACCTGGAATGTAAGAACCATGGATAATGGTAAGCTGGATGTGGTCAAAAATGAGATGGCAAGAATAAATATTGACATCTTGGGCATCAGTGAACTAAAATGGAAGGGAATGGGCGAATTAAGTTCGGATGACTATCATATCTACTACTGTGGGCAAGAATCCCGTAGAAGAAATTGAGTGGCCCTCATAGTCAACAAAAGAGTGGCAAAAGCTGTAATGGGATGCAATCTCAAAAATGACAGAATGATCTCAATACGAATCCAAGGCAGACCTTTTAACATCACAGTAATCCAAGTTGATAAGATAAGATAAGATAAGATAAGATAAGATAAGATAAGATATCTTTATTGTCATTGTCCCCTTGCGGGAACAACGAAATTACTCGGTTGCTACATCCACTCCGATAAAGCATTCCGCATAATCCAAAATTACAAAAACCTAATTAAAAACAGTAAATATAATACAAAATAACAAGTAAAATAAGATGACTTCAAAGTCCAGGCTTTCCATTTAAGGCCAAAATCGCTCTAGAGAAGAAGCTGTTCCTGAGACGGCTCGTTCTTGCCTGCATTGTTCTATATCTCCGTCCCGATGGCAGGAGCTGAAAGAAATGGTGACCAGGGTGCGTTGGATCTCTTGATATATCTAGTGCTTTTCTATGGCACCTGGTGGTGTAAATTTGTTCTAAGGTGGTGAATGAGCAGCCAATAATGCTCTCTGCTGTTTTAATAATTCTACACAGCCCTGCTCTGTCCTGGGAAGTACAGCTTCCGTACCACACACATAAACCGTACATGAGCACGCTCTGTATGGCACAGTGATAGAAGGCAAGCAGCAGCTTTTGTGGAAGATGGTTTTTCCTTAAAATTCTCAAAAAATACAGTCTCTGCTGCGCCTTCTTCACAAACCCCCTTGTATTAACACTCCAGGACAGATCCTCCTGTAACTCAATGCCTAGAAATCTAAACGTTGTTACCCTCTCCACACAAATTCCGTCAATCAAAAGTGGCTGGACCTCGTTCTTCTGTCTCCTAAAGTCCACCACAAGCTCCTTAGTTTTCTTTGTATTTATGAGCAAGTTGTTGACTCTGCACCACTCTGTCAGCTGCTCCACCTCATCTCTATACTCAGTTTCACCCTCCTTATCAGAGATGAGCCCAACTACCGGTGCTGAAGAAAGTGAAATTGACCGATTCTATGAAGACTTACAACACCTTCTAGAAATGACACCAAAGAAGGATGTTCTTCTCATTACAGGGGATTGGAATGCTAAAGTAGGGAATCAAGAGATAAAAGGAACAACTGGCAAGTTTGGCCTTGGAGTTCAAAATGAAGCAGGGCAAAGGCTAATAGAGTTCTGTCAAGAGAACAAGCTGGTCATCACAAACACTCTTTTCCAACAACACAAGAGATGACTCTACCCATGGATATCACCAAATGGGCAGCATCGAAATCAGATTGATTATATTCTCTGCAGCCAAAGATGGAGAAGCTCTATACAGTCAGCAAAAACAAGACCTGGAGCTGACTGTAACTCAGATCATCAGCTTCTTATAGCAAAATTCCAGCTTAAACTGAAGAAAGTAGGAAAAACCACTGGGCCAGTAAGATACAATCTAAATCAAATCCCTTATGAATACACAGTGGAAGTGAGGAACAGGTTTAAGGATTTAGATTTGGTGGACAGAATGCCTGAAGAACTATGGATGGAGGCTCGTAACATTATACAGGAGGCAGCAACGAAAACCATCCCAAGGAAAAGGAAATGCAAGAAAGCAAAATGGCTGTCCAACGAGGCCTTACAAATAGCGGAGGAGAGGAGGCAAGCAAAATGCAAGGGAGATAGGGAAAGATACAGGAAACTGAATGCAGATTTCCAAAATACAGCAAGAAGAGACAAGAGGGTCTTCTTAAATGAGCAATGCAAAGAAATAGAGGGAAACAATAGAATGGGGAAAACCAGAGATCTGTTCAAGAAAATTGGAGATATGAAAGGAACATTTCATACAAAGATTACCATAATCAAGGACAAAAGTGGTAAGGACCTAACAGAAGCAGAAAACATCAAGAAGAGGTGGCAAGAATACACAGAGGAATTATACCAGAAAGATATGGAGGTCTCGTACACCCCAGGTAGTGTGGTTGCTGACCTTGAGCCAGACATCTTGGAGAGTGAAGTCAAATGGGCCTTAGAAAGCACTGCTAATAACAAGGCCAGTGGAAGTGATGATATTCCAGCTGAACTATTTAAAATTTTAAAAGATGATGCTGTTAAGGTGCTACACCCAATATGCCAGCAAGTTTGGAAAACTCAGCAATGGCCAGAGGATTAGAGAAGATCAGTCTACATCCCAATTCCAAAGAAGGGCAGTGCCAAAGAATGCTCCAACTACCGCACAATTGCGCTCATTTCACACGCTAGCAAGGTTATGCTCAAAATTCTACAAGGTAGGCTTAGGCAGTATGTGGACCAAGAACTCCCAGAAGTGCAAGCTGGATTTCAAAGGGGCAGAGGAACCAGAGACCAAATAGCAAACATGCGCTGGATTATGGAGAAAGCTAGAGAGTTCCAGAAAAACGTCTACTTCTGCTTCATTGACTATGCAAAAGCCTTTGACTGTGTTGACCACAGCAAACTATGGCAAGTTCTTAAAGAAATGGGAGTGCCTGAACACCTCATCTATCTCCTGATAAATCTCTATGTGGGACAAGAAGCTACTGGATATGGAACAACTGATTGGTTCAAAATTGGGAAAGGAGTACGACAAGGTTGTATATTGTCTCCCTGCTTATTCAATTTATATGCAGAATTCATCATGCGAAAGGCTGGACTAGGTGAATCCCAAGACGGAATTAAGATTGCCGGAAGAAATATCAACAACCTTAGATATGCAGATGACACAACCTTGATGGCAGAAAGTGAGGAGGAATTAAATAACCTTTCAATGAGGGTGAAAGAGGAGAGCACAAAATATGGTCTGAAGCTCAACATAAAAAAAAACCAAGATCATGGCCACTGGTCCCATCACCTCCTGGCAAATAGAAGGGGAAGAAATGGAGGCAGTGAGAGATTTACTTTCTTGGGTTCCTTGATCACTGCAGATGATGACAGCAGTCATGAAATTAAAAGATGCCTGCTTCTTGGGAGAAAAGCAATGACAAACCTAGACAACATCTTAAAAAGCAGAGACATCACCTTGCCTACAAAGGTCCGTATAGTTAAAGCTATGGTTTTCCCAGTAGTGATGTATGGAAGTGAGAGCTGGACCATAAAGAAGGCTGATCGCTAAAGAATTCATGCTTTTGAATTATGGTGCTGGAGGAGACTCTTGAGAGTCCCATGGACTGCAAGAAGATCAAACCTATCCATTCTGAAGGAAATCAGCCCTGAGTGCTCACTGGAAGGACAGATTGTGAAGCTGAGGCTCCAATACTTTGGCCACCTCATGAGAAGAGAAGACTCCCTGGAAAAGACCCTGATGTTGGGAAAGATTGAGGGTACTAGGAGAAGGGGATGACAGAGGATGAGATGGTTGGACAGTGTTCTCGAAGCTACGAACATGAGTTTGATCACACTGCGGGAGGCAGTGCAAGACAGGAGTGCCTTGCGTGCTATGGTCCATGGGGTCACGAAGAGTCGGACACGACTAAACGACTAAACAACAACAACAACGGGACCCCTGACCATTAGGTACAGTCGTGACCGACTCTGGGGTTGCGCGCTCATCTCGCATTATTGGCCGAGGGAGCTGGCGTATAGCTTCCAGGTCATATGGCCAGCATGAGAAAGCCACTTCTGGCGAACCAGAGCAGCACACGGAAACGCCGTTTACCTTCCCGCTGTAGCGGTTCCTATTTATCTACTTGCATTTTGACGTGCTTTCGAACTGCTAGGTTGGCAGGAGCTGGGACCGAGCAATGGGAGCTCACCCCATCACAGGGATTCGAACCGCTGACATTCTGATCAGCAAGCCCTAGGCTCTGTGGTTTAACATCGAAACAAAGACTAGATAGTGGGTGGGTGTTATCAGTTCTTAAATGGCACCAATCTGGAAGACTTTATCTTAATCTATGGTGCTACTGGAATGAATTTTCTTTAAAAAGTGTTGGGGGAAATGGCTTCTGAAAAAAAAACTTGTTCTGCTGTGAGATAAGATGGGGAAAAGAGATTAGCATTTCTTTGGGGCTTTGCTCGCCAGAGCCTTAGGGCTATTGAAAAATCTCCAGGAGTCTGATGCGGGAATGATAAGGAAGGGATGGGAGAGATTGACAATGGAAAGAGATCACCCATTAGTGGTGTGTGTGTTTGTGTGTGTGTGTGTGTGTGTTGCAATTCAGCTGGCTTGGAACCTGCAAACCTGGCTTCCTATAACGGAGTCTCTCTTGAGATGCCTCTAGGCCACAATAAATGCTTCCTTCTGAGGTGCAGCAGGCTGTCATAGCAAAACCTGGATCTTTTTAGGGGTGCTTCGGAACAACCTTGAAGGGCATTCTTAAGTGAGATCCATAATCCAGGCTGACAAGGAGGTTCAGAGGAAGGTGTATAAGAGTCTTCCCTAGTAGCCTCAATGTTCAGGTAAAGTCATGTGGCAAGGGGACAATCCCGATAGCTGAAGGCATCCAGAGGAAGTGAAATCTACACATGCTCAGAAGTACTGGGCTTATCCTGAGAACATATAAAATGGGTGCTGGTGCCCAGCTTTACTAAGCTCTAGCTGACGTCTTTCGTAGCTCTTCCATGCTGGAGAATATGCACTCTGTGTTTTCTCTCCAGTGGCAGAGAGGAATACACGGCCAGCTTGTGGGAGACTGTTATTTATTTAAGTGTGTGTGTGTGTGTGTGTGTGTTTAAAAAAATCCTGCTTCTGGAACAGCTTACAGCTCCTTCCTGCAGGTATCTTTTTTTTAACAGTAAATTTTTATTGTTTTCTTTTTTTCCACTTTCCAACTTAATACAAAGTATAATTAACATCTATACAACAAATGGCTTTGCCAAGCTCTGACTTCCCACCACCCCCCCACCCCCCCAGCAGGTAATTTTTTTTCTTATTCACTCCAGTATTTTCTAAATTTTTCACAACATCAAAGGTAGGATTTATCTCAATCCCGCTAATCTTTCATACCTATATATAATTTTCTTTTACATATTGTACATATTTACTCCACTCTTTTCGAAATCTCACATCGTCCTGGTCATGTATTCTGCAGGTCAGTTTGGCCATTTCCATATGTACTCTAGTAATTTCATTTGCCACTCCATTATCGAAGGTATTTAATGCGATTTCCACTTTTGGGCTATCAAGATTCTTGCCGCCGCAGTGGCGTACATGAACAATCTATGATCTGATTTTAAAATCTCTTTGCCCATCAGCCCCAACAAGAAGGCTTCTGGTTTTTTAGGGAAAGTATACCTGAATATCTTTTTTAGTTCATTATAGATTAATTCCCAGAATGTTTTTATCCTGTCACACGTCCACCACATGTAGTAGAATTTGCCATCTGATGTTTTCCATTTCCAGCATGCCTTGTTTTTCATTCCATACATTTTTGCTAACCTTACAGGTGTCAAATACCAACGATATATCATCTTCATTACATTTTCTTTTAAAACTGTACATGCTGTAAATTTTAAATTGTCATTCCATAATTTTGTCCAATCATCAAATTCGATATTGTGCCCAAAATCAATTGCCCATTTAATCATTGCTTCTTTCACCACCTCATCCATAGTGTAACAATCTAATAACAAATTATACATTTTTAACAGCACTTTACACATAGCTGCCAAGTCTCCCGTTTCCCCCGGGAAACCCCTGTTTTTCCAGCTGTCCCCAGCTGAAAAAAACGGATTTTTTTCCCCCGGTTTATTCTGGTGCGACGGCCATTTTGGAACTGGACGGAGCATGCTCAGAAGCGACTTTTGATGCTGCTCTGCCCAGTTCCAAAATGACTGCAGCGCGACTTCTGGTGCGGCGGCCATTTAGGAACTGGGCACAGCAGCATCAAAAGTCACTTCTGAGCATGCTCCACCCAGTTCCAAAATGGCCGCCGCGCTACTTCCGGTATGGTACTTTCGGTCCGGTCCCTTATTTTTCAGAGAGGAACTTGGCAAGTATGACTTTACATCCACTTCCTAGCAATTCGATTTGAAATTTTGACTTCTTTTCTTCAAATCCCAAATTTCTTTTATCTTTATTAAACAAATCATTTACTTGATGGTATTGTAACCATCCTGTAAATCACTCTTGAATTTGATCATATGGTTTTAACTTATAACCATCTTTTGTTTTTACAATAATTTCTTCATAGGTGACCCTCTTCCCTTCCATATTAAGTTTTTGTATTGACAGCATATTCACAGGTGAAATCCACCATGGCGTTTTCTTTTCTAGAAGGCACTCATTTCGCTCCCACACTTCATAAATTGATCTTCTAAATAAATGATTTAGGAAACCTTTGTGTACTTTCACATTTTCCTGCCACAATTATGAATGCCACCCAAATCTATTTTGATATCCCTCAAGATCAAGAATGTCAGTATTCTCCAAAAAAAAATCCAATCTTTAAGCCAGGAAAGCCATGCTGCTTCATAATATAATTTCAGTTTGGGCATTGGGAATTCGCCTCTTTCTTTTTTATCCACCAAAATTTTAAATATGATCCTCGGTTTCTTCCCTGACCATACAAATCTTGATAATATTCTTTCCCATTCTTTAAATTGTCCAACTACTCTTACTACCGGGATATTATGAAATAAAGATACCATTCTGGGAAGAACGTTCATTTTGACCACCGCAATCCTTCCCCACCGGTTCCAACCGGTGTGAACCAGTTCCAACCGGTCGGAACCGATTCCCACTGGTTGGAACCGGTACAAACTGGCCAGGACCGGTTTAAACTGGTCTGAACTGGTCTGAACATGTTCCAACAAGTCTAAACCAGTTCCAACCAGTCCAAATCGGTTCCAACCAGTCTGAACGGGTTCTAAACAGTCTGAACCAGTTCCAACCAGTAAGGACTGGTTCAAACCAGTGTGAACTGGTCTTGTCCAGTCTGATCTGGCTCCAACCTGTTTGAACCGGTTCAAACCGGCCATGACCGGTTCCCACCGGTCAGGACCAGTTCGAAACGGTCTGAACTGGTTCCCACCGGTCATGACCGGTTTCCACCGGTCTGAACCGGTCTGAATGGGTTCTAACCGATCTAAACTGGTTCTAACCGATCTGAACCGGTTCTAACCGATCTGAACCGGTTCCAACCGGTCAGGACCGGTTCATACCGGTCTGGAGCGGTGTGAACGGGTTCCAACCGGTCCGAACCAGTTCCCACCAGTCTGAACAGTTTCTAACCAATCTGAACTGGTTCTAACCGGTCTGAACCGGAACCAGTTCAGACCGGTATGAACCGGCTCAAACCTGCGGTTCAAACCGGTTTGCACCGGTTAAAACCAGTTTGAGCCGGATCAGACTGGTCAGAACCGGTTCAAGCCAGTCTGAACTGGTTCAGACCAGTTTGATCTGGTTACAACTGGTTTGAAACAGTTCACACTGGTTTGAACCGGTCCTAACAGGTTGGAACTGGTTCACACTGGTTTGAAACATATCAGACTGGTTTGAACCGGTTCAGACCGGTTGAACTGGTTCAGACCACTTTGAACTGGTTCCAACCGGTTTGAACCTGTTCACACGGGTTTCAACCGGTTCCAACTGATCAGGACCGGTCCAAACCGGTCCAAACCATTTCCCACCGGTCTGAACGGGTTCTAACCAGTTCAGACCGGTTGGACCGGTTCAGACCGGTTTGAACCAGTTTAAACTGGTTTGAACCAGTTCAAACCTGTCTGAACTGGTCCAATCGGTCTGAACCGGTTAAGATCGGTTTGAACCAGTTCCAACCAGTTGGAACCATTTCACACCAGTTTGAACCGGTCCTTACTGGTTGGAACCAGTTCTAACTGGTATGAAGCGGTTCAGACCGGTTTAAATCAGTTAAGACCTTTTAGAACCGGTTCAAACCATTTCAGACCGATTCAATGGGTTCAAACCAGTCTGAACAGGTTCAGACCGGTTAGGACCTGTTCAATCCAGTGTGAACTGGTTCAAACCGGTCTGAACCGGTCCAACCAGTCAGGACCGGTTCCAACTTGTATGAACCGGTCTGAAGTGGTTCCAACCGGTCCATACCGGTTCCAACCGGTCCATACCGGTTCCAACCGGTCTGAACCTGCTCACACCGGTCAGGACCGGTTCCAACCGGTCAGAATGGGTTCAAACCGGTCGAAACCGGCTCAAACTGGTTTGAGCCGGATCAGACCAATCAGGACCGGGTTCAGACCAGTTTGAACCAGTCCTAACAGGTCAGAACCAGTTCAAACTGGCTTGAACAGGTTCAAATGGGTTCAGACCGATTCCAACCAGCCAGGACCGGTTCAAACCGGTCTGAATGGGTTCAAACCCTTCAGGACCAGTTCCAACCGGTTAGGACTGGTTCAAACCAGTTTGATCAGGTCAGGACCAGTTCAAACCAGTCTGAAGCAGTCTGAACTGGTTCTAACCAGTCTTAACCGGTTCAAACCAGTCTGAACCAGTTCCAACCGGTTAGGACCGGTTCATACCAGTGTGGTTTGAACCAGTTCAGAACGGTTTGGACCGGTTCCAACCACTTTGAACTAGTTCACACTGGGTTGAACCGCTTCAGACTGGTTGGAACCGGTTCTAACCGGTCTGAAGTGGTTCAAACCAGTGTGAACTGGTTCAAACCAGTGTGAACTGGTTCAACCTGGTTGGAACCGGTTCAAACCGGTCTCAACCGGTCCAACCAATTTCAAAACGTTCAGACCGGTTTGAACTGGTTCAGACCGGTTTGAACTGGTTCAGACCGGTTTGAACTGGTTCAGACCAGTTTGAACCGCTCCTGACCAGTCCGAACCGGCCTGAACTGGTTCAAACCGGGGCATGTGGCACGGAGAGAGTGAATAGACAAAAAAAGTCTCCCTCTCTCATAAGGCTAGATCTCGGGGACATGCAATGAAGATGAGTGCTGTAGGGGGAGAGAAGAGGACAGGCACACCAAGACCCAGCATGGCATTGAGGGAGCAAGGCTTTCTCTGCAGACCTCTGAGGTGATCTTGCAGTGGAGCCGCGGACGTCTATTCTGCTGAGAGCAACCCACTCCGCTTTCCTGTAATGTGAGTATTAACCTAACGGGGGTCTCTCTTTCAAAGCCCACCTTGAAGCCATCAGAGTAATCCCTCCGTCCCTAGCCCACCCGAAAGGAACTATAACTCCTTATGGTGCCCGCCCCCGCCCCCGTTTACCCACATAGGTGTTGTCTCATTTCAGACTGGAAGCTTCTCGGGGCAGGGCATCCGTAAAGTGCCCTCCGCGTTGATGGAGGCTCGGGGCAGTTTATCCCGACGGGTCGGTTAGGCTGAGAATCTGATCTTTGTGATCTTCATGATTTGAACTCAGGACTCACCTAACATGCTAAGCGTTGCATCATGCTCCGCCAACAAAATAAGAAAGGTGAAGAAAATTCTAGCTACTCCGATTCGTTTTTATTCTGTAATGACTTATTTGGATAATTTATAGACTGCTTTCTTATCCTCAAATCTTTATACATAGATGAACCCTAACTCCCAAATTCCCAGGTTTCTTATTCTGGGCAGGAAGCGCTGGGAAGGGGCACGCGCCAGGCGGCTTCCCCGGAGGCCAAGACCCAGCCCGCGCTCCGGAGTCCAGACCCAGGTGCCTGCCAGAATGCGTGGGAATTTCCGCTCTCTGGCTCGAGAAAATAATCCAGATTCCGTTTGCCAAGGGCAGAACGCCTTCACAACCCCACGACCAGTTTTATTTACGTTGCCTTCGAAATAAGGGAAGGAGAGCCGGACCTGGGAGATAGACCTGAGTTCAAATCCCTACTCAGCCATGAAGCTCACTGGGTGACCTTGAGCCAGTCACTGCCTCTCAGCCTAACCTACTTGTCTGGGGGGAAATGTAGGATAGGAATGCCATAAAATAAATGATAAATGATCCTGCCCCAGGCTAAGATGCGGAACGTGCCTTTTACACAGTGAATGGGTGAGAGCGACAGGGGCTTCCTTTTGTGTCATTTATGAATTCATCGCATTTTTATTCAGTCTGTCGCCAGCTGTGTGTATGGTTCTCTTCTCCCCGATTTCATCCTCACGACAACCCTGTGATGTAGGTTAGGCTTAGAGAAAGCGAAAGAGCAGGACAGATGAAAGGAAGTCGGTCCTCCGAAGCTCAGAACTAAACTCCCGCAGGAGGCAGCTGCGGCCACCAGCTTGGATGGCTTTTCAAAAGAGGATTGGGCCAATATTCATGGATATAGCTATGGCTACTAGCCGCGAGGGTGTTGGACTAGATGGGCAATTGACCCGCTCCAGCAGGTCTATTCTGATGTTCTTCGCCCTGGCACGAAATCAGATTTCTGGTTAAAAGCCTGTCTCCATCCTGGGGGGGGGGGGCACGGGGGAGACTCCGTGTCTTTCAGCAGAGGGGAACGGCTGCTAGGCCGGACCGAGAAGGGCTCATCTGGGTCAGCATCCCATTTCTACAGTGGTCAGGCAGATGACAGTCCCTCTACAAGCTCATAACTCTTGCTTGTTGCTTGTCCCCAGCAGCCGGTGTTGTTCCGCAGTAGACTGCGCCTGCACCTGGTGGCGGGGCGGAAACCGTTGATGGAGCTCTCCTCCTTCATGAGGCTGGCTGATTCCTTTCAAAAGTCCCCTAAGCAATGGGTCCACCTATTAATCCCCCACCACCACCTCCCTCCGTCTTATTTCATGCATTGCTCGGATTTTCCCCACCCCCACATACAACGGCATTTTTTCACCCCAAGCAGGCCAGCCCCAAAGCCTAAAGCCGCACGCTGCGCCCGGCCAAGGAAGAGTGGGGGAGGGTGTGGTGCGTGAGAGATCTGATATATATTTTTGGTGCTCAGGGGGTGGTGATGTGAGCGCTCTCCGAGGTGCTGAACTCTAGACCCAGCTCGCGTCAAGCCTCCCTCACGCTCCACGTCCCCCCTCGCGAGGGGGTTAGAGAGCTGGGGGGGGGCGTCTCTCCCTTGCCCCACCCGGGCGGTTGCTGGATGCGATTGGGCCATTCAAAAATACTCGTCGCGTCCCCGACCCATCTGGGATCCGAGCGGACCATGCCCCCCCTCCCGTGTTTGGATCCAAGCTCTTTGTCCGCGGTTACATTTAGGACCCGCCCCTCAAGAGAACAGCCCAGAGCTCCCCATTGCAACCCTCCTTCCGAACCGTTGCAGCAGGAGGGGGCAGAGATTATCCCCTCATTTCATCCGCTTCTCAAGCTGAGGGGGCTTCAGTAACAGGCTGCTGATGATTCAGGTGGGGGTGATTTATCCCCCCCCCCCACACACACAAAGCCTTTCTAGATTCAACAGGACTGTTCCCGTTCAGCTGCAACCTATCTCTTAGAAACAGACGGGCAGACCAAGGATCCATCTAGCTCCATATTGTCCGCACTGACCGGCAGCGGCTCACGGGCTCTATCCTAGAAAATGCTGTTGGAGCCTGAGGCCTTTTTTGTTTCCCCCACGCAAAGCGTGTGCTCTGCTCCTGAGCTATGGGCGTTTCTAATGAACATCGAAAACTGCCTTACACCGAGCCAGGTCATCTCGCTAAGTAGTGTAAGCAGTTCCCAGTTCCTCATTCCACTAAGAAAACTTGGGAGGGTGTGGGAGGCAGTGTGGTGCAGTGGTTAGAGTGTCGGACCTGAGAGAGACATAAAGGTCTCACGGAGCGGCCTTGGGGACCAGACACGCTACCTCGAGGCCTCAACTGCTTTACACGGTTGGTGTGAGGCTTAAATGAAAAGGCGGGGAGAACCATGGATGCCACCTCGAGCTCCTTGGAGCAAGAGGGGAGAAGCAAAGGGCAATACATACAATAAATAAGATGGTAGTCCTCATGATTCTGGATTAAAATAGGCATCTGCCGTACTCTGTGTCAGACCTTTGGCCTCTTTACTATTGTGGGGATTAAATGAGGAGCGGCGAGAACCATGTACGGTCCTTGAAGAAACACGTGGGCTATAAACGCAACAAACAACCAACTGAAGTTTGCAAATTCCTGCCTTGGGGGGGGGGGGATTCATTCTCTCACACCCCAGACACACACCTGACACCCTAAACCAGCAATCCTTCTCACATCCAGACACAACGCGGGTATCACGGACGCTGCTGAAGAGGCGCACGGGGGGCGCTCACAAAGGCCAAGGCGGAGAGGAGACATATCATTTGGCTCAAGTGCCCTTTCTCCCAGGCAACTTCCGACGGGAGGCCCTTTCCCATCCCAGCTCTATTCCGTCGGCAGGCGGAGGGAAAAAAACACAACCCCAGGAGCCACAGAGAGGGGCTGTGGATTCCCCCCCTCCCCCGCAATTCTTGCAAGTCCGGGGGTCGGCAGGAGCCAGGCGGCTTCTGATGCTTACGGCTGAGCTGCCTGGGCTCCCCGTCGAGGGCGCGTGGAGGACGCGAGCCGACTCTGCAGGAAGCCAGCCGGCCTGAGGGGCTTCAGCGGAATGGGAGGGACACACGTTTCTTCAGTTTGGGTGTTAGGTTTTTTCTATTGGTTACTGCCTTCGAAACACGGAAAGCTGCATTGTGACAAGTCAGACCATTGGTCTACACTGGTTGGCAGCAGCTTTCCAGAGTTGCAGACAGGGGTCTCTTCCTGGAGACTCCGGGGACTGAATACAGGACTCCCCAGAAGCTGCCTTACACGGAATCTGGCAGTTGCTCTCCAGATTTTTCAGAATTTTTTTTCCCTACCCGGAAGGGTCTGAACCTGGAACTGGTAGGTCACCACCGAGTGAGAGTAGAAAGGTCATTTTAGCTAGGAGGTTATCCTCACAGCCCAAAATTTTCCTGGTTGCCGAATGACCACGGAAAAACTCCAGAGTAACTGTGCTTGTGCCTTTAACAGAGGTTTGTTATGCAGAAACTACCGGTATCAAGTGGAGTTCGCCTCAGCCTGGAATGAAATGCACCTACCAGCTACTGCTGCTGGTCAAATGGCTGTTGAAGGAGAGAAACAGGGGGTGGACTAGATGACTTTTGGTGTCCCTTCCAACTCTACAGTTCCATGTGAGAGGCATTATCTCAGTTCAAGCCCCAGGACACATTCCAGGCAGAGAAAGAGGACCCTCAGTAGGGCTGTTGAAAGGCATAGCCTAGTTGTGGGGCATGCCCTAGGCAGAGTCATCATGAAGGCTATGTAGAGACCCCTGGAGGGCCACATTCATTCCCCAGGCCTGAGGTTCCCTGCCTCTGCTCTGTGGTATTGCAAAGGCTTCTGGGTCATTTTTGCATGGCAATTCCTGAATCCCACTTCCCCTCTGTGTTGGAAGTTTTGGTGCAACTCAGCTTTCAGAAAAGAGTTCATGTGTGGTTAAAACAGTTGGAGCAAGCGAGTCTATCCCTGTACCTTTGACCTCTGTGCTGACCCCACAATCTCTTTGATGTTTAGACTGATACAACTTAGGTTACATCCTGTTTACAACTTCCTCTTCACACTTCTCTCTCAGACCTCAAGATGAAAGGTCACCTTCGATTTATCCTCTGAGAACAAATGAGCAAGCATGATTTTGTTAGCTAGCTTAGAACTCGAAGCCTTTTCTATCCAAGTTGAGTACACAGTACTTCTTATAATACACAACTATATATTTTCCTTCTACTACCAACATCTCTTTGGTAACTTCTACTCTTTAGCCTGGCATGCTATGGTCCATGGGGTCACGAAGAGTCGGACACGACTAAACGACTATCCAAATTCACAAGCCACACTGCATACCAAAATCCAACATTTTAGGGTGCCAAAACCTGTAGATGAAGCAGAGTTCAAACTGCCAAACAACGGGGTCTTGACTAAGTCCCATGCAAGCTTGTAGAACTGTCTGAGATAACAATTGGACATAATATTAGCAGGCGTAGATAGCATCAGGCTGTTTTTTGAATTTTCTAAAAGGGAAAATGGCTTTGTTTTGGGGCAACGAGAATCCCCACCCGTCTGTTTAACTGTGCGTCATAATATAGCAGCAAATCAGAAGGATAACGGTTTCTTTTTTCATTTTGCAGAACCCAGGCTTCCCTTTGGAGTTGGACCGCCTGGCAGGTCTCGTTTTAGCGAATGGAAGAACGAGCTAAAATCTGGATCTTCTCCCCCCTCCCTTCCTGCAAGCTAAGCGCTCATTAATGCTTGTTCAGGGACAGCTGTTCATCTCCCCCTGGAGAACCATTATCGGTTTAATCTTTGTGTGGTTACAATAGAGGCCCGTGCCACTCTCCCAGCCTTGACAGCAGGCCTCTGGTTAATATGACATGAAACCATGCGATGCCTTTAAGTGGCACGTGCCGCTTGCCCCGTCTGCTTGCCCAACGGCCTCCTCAACAAGAGAGAGGAGCTGTGTGTATGTGCCAGATGAGTAAGTAATGGCAGCAGTGTAGCAGATCACAGTCTTCTTCAGATTGTTATAGGAATTCTGAGGTCCTTTATATATATGTAATAAATGTTCATAAATGTACAAGGCAAACACATACAGTACATAAGTATATAAACCACGTGTCTGAAATAGAACAGGAGAACAATCCTGAAGCCATTTTGACTCTCCCAAATTGACCTCAAATATTTCTCTGCAAGGAGGAAGGACGTGGGAAAACCTCCCCATTGTCTCTTTGCTCACAAATCCCTGCAACAGAGTGAGCTCCCGTTGTTCGGTCGCAGCTCCTGCCCACCAATGGTAGCAGTTCGAAAGCACGTCAAAGTGCATGTAAATAGGTACCACTCCGGTGGGAAGGTAAACGGTGTTTCTGTGTGCTGCTCTGGTTTGCCAGAAGCGGCTTAGTCATGCTGGTCTGCGGACAAACGCCGGCTCCCTCGGCCTATAGAGCGAGATGAGTGCCGCAACCCCAGAGTCGTCTGTGACTGGACCTAACAGTCAGGGGTACCTTTACCTTTCTGACCTGGATTCAGGAACTGAGTATTTACCATGACAAAAGAATAGCCAGGATGCCCAGGTATCCTGGCAGACAGGTTTTCTGCTGTAGACTACCCATTCAGTGATGCAAGCCTATGTATGATGTTTTGGGGGTGGTCTTGAGCTATAGGGTGACAATTTCAAAAGTCTATATAAGAGCTTGTACACCAATGTTCTGGGTTCCTCCTCCCTCCTGCATGGGGTGTGTGAGCACCCTGTTGCAACAGTTTAATAAGGATCAGCCGTACTAGCTTCTTTGCTTCTCAATATTTTCTGGTTGGCCTCTGTTATTTTCCTCCTACCAATAGAGAACCTACATAAGGACTCTATATGGGCTCTTGGGTAACCCACAAGGGAAAAGGAGCAGTTTTTTTTCTCATAGCAAGATAAAAAAATAGATTTGTGTCTGCATCTTGGTAGCTGGAGCAGCGCGACTGATCAGGGACCCCCTTGAATACAGCCCCACACCAGCCTGCCAACTTCTGCAATTTAGTAATGTTTGTAGCTTCTAGCAGACCATATTTCTGCCCCTTACTTGGAAAACCACACTCCCACCTTGTGCAGAAGAAGGAGATGTTTATCAATGGCTAGTAGCCATGATGGCTATGTTCAGCCTCCACAGCTGGAGGGAGCAATGATTCTGAATACCAGTTGCTGGAAGTCACAGGAGGGGAGAGAGCTCTTGTGCCTGAGTCCTGCTTGTGGGCTTCTCTTTCAGGGATCAGCTTGGTCACTGTGAGAACAGGATGCTGGACTCGAAGGGCCAGCAGGCTCTACTTAGGAACTAGGACAACATTTGTTCAGCTCCTCTGTAACTCAGAATTAAAGAGTCCTGCAGCAGGCCAGGTCTGGCTCCCTGTTCCCTGAACCATCCCAAATCATTGGTCAAAGGGGAAAAAAACTGCAGAAAGTTTGAGCCAGTATACAAACACCACAGACCAAAATCCACCGCAGACCTTCCAATCTTAGGAATCTTGGGTGGTTCTGTAGAGCCAAATCATTTAGTATTGTCGCATATAATGTTCCCAGATGTCCTGCACACCATCAGCCTGGGGAAAATGTTGCCGAAGGGGGCAGGCCCCTTTGTTAAGAAGCCTGGTGTTTACATGCAAGCCTGCCATTCTCACATGCAGCTCTGGCACTGAATTCTAGGGATTGCTTGATGCTGAGATCCAATGCACTCTAGAGTTTGATACCTAAAGAGTTAACACAGGTAACATGGATGAAGTACATTTTATTATATTGAAAGGGCATCAGCACATTTTTACTAAAAACATTAAAACAATTACAATAAATGGCACAAAATAAAAATAAAAATCCTTCCAGTAGCACCTTAGAGACCAACAAAGTTTGTCATTGGTATGAGCTTTCTGTGTATGCACACTTCTTCAGAGTTATTCTGAAAACATAACAGAGTTATGCAAGAGTTATTCTGAAAACATGCCTGGCAAAGGCAGATGAGGTCTAGCAAGGTGAAGAACGCTGCCACTTATCTCTAACTTGGGCTTGAAACAAAAAAAATTAAACATATATAAGCATCTGGTGACTTCTGTTTCAGTGTATCTGAAGAAGTGTGCATGCACACGAAAGCTCATACCAATGACAAACTTAGTTGGTCTCTAAGGTGCTGCTGGAAGGAATTTTTAAATTTTGTTTCTACCACGTCAGACCAGCACGGCTACCTACCTGTAACTTGGGCTTGAAAATTAACACAGAAACAAAGACTAGACAGTGGGTGGGTGTTAACAGTTCTTAAATGGCACCAATCTGGAAGAGTTTATCTTAATCTAAGGTGCTACTGGAAGGAATTTTCTTTTAAAAGTGTTGGGGGGAAAGGCTTCTGGAAAAAAACTTGTTCTGCTGTGAGATAAGATGGGAAAAAGAGATTTGCGTACACACGCGCTAAATCCTGTCTGTGGTGCCTACCCTCTTCCCCAGTAAAGAGGCAGGAGTCAAGAGTATGGATTAAAATTGGCCACAACTTTATTGAATTCAAGAAGTGGGAAACTTGGCCCAGGCCTTGGCAGGTAACCCTCTCAGCCCCTCTGGCTGAGGATATGCAGGTTGACGAGGCAGAAAGAGGGGACTGTAAAGCGCAAACTTACACAGCATGCCCTCCTCTAACCCCGTCCGGGAGTTTGACCTACGAGCCGCTGCTCCAGGGCCAGGGACTCCCGAATTTTTGCCCCTTTTTAGATGGGCCCCTGCAACGCCGCCGCATGGAGATAGATAAAGGAAACCTTGCCAAGGCCTAAAACCGCCACCCGAGGCCCTTAAGGGCCTCGCCACCAAGTCCCACAGCCGAGTGGCCATGACCCATACCCTGACATCAGAGCCTAAGGCCTATCCGGTCCAAGAGGGCCCGCTGCAAGTCATTTAGCCAGAGGTCATTCCCCCGCGGTGTCAGATGCACCCCATCGGCCCTGAAAATGTCGATCACATCCACCCTAATGGCGGGGTGTGGGATAGAGAACCCCCCAATTTTTCGCATGGTGTTGCGCATCGCTCTGTTGATTTTTTGGGCTGCATAGTTAATGCGAGAAGGATTGGAAGCCCCTCTCCAACATAGGCGGGGGATTAGATTGGACCAGCCTATTGCCATTGAGGGGTACAAGGTGTGCAGCCTCTCAATATCAGCCCTTGCCGCAAGGGTAAGGGCAATGCCTTTCTGCTCGACCAAATCATTTTCCCCCAGGTGTACCACCAGAACTCCCGGGGGGCCATACATCGCTGCAGCCGTACTAAATGTGGGCATCAAGTCAGACCACCGCATGCCCCGGTGGCCCATCCAATAAACGCGTACCTTGGGGTGAATGTCGAGGTGAAGACCCCCTTTTTTTAGCTGGGCATGCTCCGCTGCCCAATGCACAAAGCTGTGCCCTACCACCCAGATCTTCGTGACGGGCAAACCTGCAAGAAAATTAAATAGCAAACGTCAAGGAAGAGGAGCCAGGGCGAATGTAACTCTTGTATGCTGCTGAGCGCCAACGCCCTAATGCCTTGATGCGGGCCGGGTCCCAACCCTGAATTGCTGCTGAGGTGGCGGCCCCGATGTGAAAGGAATGCCCAGAGTACCCTTGGGGATCTGCTCCACATGCTGCTAGGACTTTTCGCAGGACTGCTGTAAATTGAAACCGCGATAAAGGTTAGCATGTATAAAGAAAGGCCCCCTGCATTTTGGCCGGACCCTGAAAAAACTGCGTGAGTCCCTATAGGGGCAGGCGCCCTCTCTCCCTGTTGTGGCAAGCATCAGTGTGACGCCCCTCTGCAGCTGATCTGTTTTGGAAGACCTAATTTTGACGTTGACAGTGTCCCCAGAGAACTTGACATCGGAATCACTCAAGCCTGCTTGAGTTGCCCCAGCTGCCAGACACTCTCCGATACGCATCGCCCCAAAGAAGGCCAGAGAGAATGCTGCTCGAAAGAGACGTGTCTCAAAATTTGACCAGCAAACCTCCGGTAATTTTTTCCAAATTAGATTCAGGATGTCAATAGTAATGGGCTTCCTGCCATCCCGGCGCGGAGGGATGATGCGACGCCAGCCCGCCAACAACTTTTTGACGTGAAATGTGTCGCATGGATCCGGCCAACGAAAGAATTTGCAAAAGAAGGATATAGCTGCCCTGTAAAGCAGCAGAGTTTTTATGGCCAGGCCCCTGTGCTTCAGGAGAACTAGGAAATGAAGAACTTCCCCTTCCGTTGCGTGCTGTGTCTTGGAGCCACGAAAACGCCCAAAGGCGTCCCAGGCCCTGGAATAGGAACGCCTAGTGGAGGGGGCTAAGGCTGACAATACTCCCTGGTTCATTTCTCGCTTCCAATCTCCCACAGCTCGTCTGGAAAAGTGTCCGGAGTCTGGGCTGCGTCCGGTGCTAGCTGGCGGAAACGCTCCATCTGGAAACGAGATAATGCGTCAGCAATATTGTTATTGAGACCAGGTATGAAGCGGGCTGTGAAGGAAATATTGTACTTCAGACACTCCAGAACAAATAAGCGCATCACCCTGATAACCCGGGCGGACTTAGGGGACAGCCTGGATATGATTCTTACCACCGCTTGATTGTCAGACCAGAAACATACCCTGGAATTTTCGAAACAGGAACCCCAGAGGCGTATGGCAACTAGAATAGGGAAGAACTCAAGAAAGGTTAGATCGCGAGTGATGCCTGCAGTATGCCAGGCGGGCGGCCACGGGTGTGCGCACCAACGGCCCCTGAAGAATACACCAAACCCATGGCGGCCGGAGGCATCCGAATGGACCTGGAGTTCAATGCCTGGGTCGACAATTTCTTGCCAGAAAGAAACCCCATTATAATCCCGTAGGAATGCGAGCCAAATCTTTATATCTTCCTTTATCTGACGTGTCACCCTTATGTGATGGTGGGGGGCAACCCCCCCGGCTGTTAGGCGTGCTAGGCGAGCACAAAAGGCTCGACCTGGTGCAACCACCCTACAAGCAAAATTGAGATGGCCCATTAGTGATTGGACCTGGTGAAGGGTGGTCTTCTTGGCCCGCAACATTGATTCCAGTAGCACTTTCAAGGAATCAAGTTTTGACTGGGGGAGACGTGATGACTGCTGCTGAGTGTCGAGTTCAATGCCCAAGTAGGTGAGAACCGTAGAAGGACCCTCCGTCTTATCGGCGGCCAATGGAATACCAAAGTCACCCGCCAGGCGCATGAAACTAGCTAAGGCTAGAGCGCAGGAGGGGGTATCGGGGGGCCCCATTATCAAGAAGTCATCTAAGTAATGACACACGTAAGGAGAACCAGATGTTGTCTTCATGGCCCACTCAATGAATGTGCTGAAAGCCTCGAAGGCTGCACAGGCCACGGAACAACCCATAGGCATGGCCTTATCAAAGTACCAACTGTTATTGAATTTAAATCCCAAGAGCCAAAAATCCTCGGGGTGGACTGGGAGCAGCCGAAAGGCTGACTCAATGTCACATTTTGCTAATAAGGCCCCCGGGCCCAGTTCCCTAATCATTTTAATAGCCACATCTAGGGAGGCATATCTCACCGAGCAGTGTTCCCGTGGTATGGCAGCGTTTACAGACCTACCCTTAGGATAAGACAGATTGTGAATCAGGCAGAACTCGCCCGGGATTTTCTTGGGCACTATGCCAAGCGGTGAAACTATAAACTTCTTAAACGGGGGGGGGGGCAGGAAAAGGGCCAGCTATTCTGCCCAGACGCAGCTCCTTCTCAATTTTGTTGGATGCAACCAGGGGCATTTCTCTTACCGCCTTCTGATTGGGAGGGGTTCTGGATACTGGTGAACTGGAAACTGGTATGCACAAAGAGGCTTCTCCAAGGTGCTCCTGCCTCTTTTCTTTGGCCTTACTCCGCCCCCCTCCGGCCAGGTGTCCTTTGTCCTGGCTGGCCAGGTGGCAGGACATAGGCCAACTCGCCCAGGTGGGTGTCACCAGCCAGGTAAGCCCCGCGCGGTGTCGCAAACCTCGCCCACCTGAGGGGAGGGGTGAGGGCGGATATTGCATATATTTGGGGCTCTGCTGGCCAGAGCCTTAGGGCTATTGAAAAATCTCCAGAAGGAGTCTGAAGCGGGAATGATAAGGAAGGGATGGCAGAGATTGACAAAAGGAAAGAGATCATCCATTAGCGCTGTGTGTGTGTGTGTGTTTGTGTGTGTTGCAATTCGGCTGGCTTGGAACCTGCAAACCTGGACTCCTATAATGGAGTCTCTCTTGAGATGCCTCTAGGCCACAATAAAAGCTTCCTTCTGAGGTGCAGCAGGCTGTCATAGCAAAACCTGGATCTTTGCGAGTAGAATGAAAAAGGTATTGAAAGATTTGATTTAAAAAAAAGACCAAGCGGGTTTTCTCCCCAACAGATACATGCATAATAATATGAGAAATGTGATCAACATTTTGGAGTATTTAAGTTTGAAAATAGACAAAAAAAACAATACTTATGTTATTGGATGCAGAAAAAGCATTTGACAGGGTGTCTTGGTTGTTTTTAAAAAAGATAATAAAAGTGATGGAATATGGTGACAAATTCTACAATAAAAAATCCTTCCAGTCCTAGGTACTAAAAGAGAAATATTCAAACAATGGAAAAAGGACATCTTAACATTCATTTGGAATAATAAACCCGCAAGAATTAAATATAAGATAATGATTGACAAAAAAAGGGGAGGACTGGCGGTACCAGACATGAATTTATATCATGATGTGGTGGGATTCCTGTGGTTAAAGGAGTGGATTATATTTGAAGATCATAAATTATTAGATCTAGAAGGATTTCAGAATAAGTTTGGATGGCATGCCTATCTGGGGGAGGATAAGGTGAAAGTGAACAAGGAATTTAATAACCATGTTATTAAGAGATCGTTAATTAAAATTTGGGAAAACTACAAAGATCTACTAGAACCAAAGACCCCCAGATGGTTGTCACCAGCTGAAATTCTAGCAGTGAAAAAAAGGAATTCAGAAGGAAAGTGGGCAAAGTATAAAGACTTGCTAGTAGAAAGAGAAGGAAAGTTAAAGATGAAAGAATATGAGGAAGTAAAACATCTATTAACGGGGTGGATACAATACCACCAAATACATAGCAAATTTAATAAAGATAAAATGCAGAAAGGATTTATGGAAAAACCTTCACTGCGAGAAGAAAATCTACTTAAAAATAACAACAAAGTTATTTCGAAAATGTACAATGTTTTATTGGAGTGGGAGGTAAAGGATGAGTTAACTTAAGGAAACCATGATAAATTGGGCTGTTGACTTGGGGAAAACAATACAAGTTGAACAATGGGAAGAGTTGTGGGAAGTTGCCTGGGAATTTACAGCAGCGGAAAATATTAAAGAGAACATGGTCAAAATGTTTCATAGATGGTACATGACACCGGTAAAGATCAAGAAAATGTACAAAACTAAAAGTAATCAATGCTGGAGGTGTCAGAAGGAAATAGGAACATTCTTACACATGTGGTGGCATTGTGATAAAATTAAACCCTTTTGGAATTTGGTTATTGAAGAAATTAAAATAATAATAAAATCCTATATTAAGAAATGCCCCGAAATTTTTTTATTGGGAATGGCAGATAAAGAAGTTGAAAAACAAGTGCAAAAAATAATCTGGTACGCCACAGGTGCGGCAAGACTGTTAATAGCATCATATTGGAAAAAGCATGATGTACCAGAAATAAATGAATGGTGGGGAAAACTATTTGGATTTATAGATTTAGCTAGAATGACAAATGCTATAAGGGGAGGTAACAAAAAAATTTTTGAATGAAATTGGGGGGGAAATGGAAATTATATGAAATTACAATGCCCCACAATAAAATCTTGGATTCACTTCTAGAGATCGACACTGAAGATAAGGTATATAGAAGGTAAAAGGAAAAGAAAGCATAGAATGTAAAGAGAAGCAGTAATTAAGAAGAAATTAAGGTAACCAAGGTGCAGACAAGGGGAAGTAACAGAGTGGAGAGATTGATGTGTTATTTGTGTTATATGATTTGAAATACTGTATATATCATTATTATTGTGTTATATGTTTATTATGATTTAATTTTGATGTATTTTATGTTTTAATCTTAATAAAGTTTAAATTTATATAAAAAAGAGAAAGAAACAAAGACTAGACAGTGGGTGGGTGTTATCAGTTCTTAAATGGCATCAATCTGGAAGAGTTTATCTTAATCTAAGGTGCTACTGGAAGGAAATTTCTTTAAAAAGTGTTGGGGGAAATGGCTTCTGAAAAAAAAAACTTGTTCTGCTGTGAGATAAGATGGGAAAAAGAGATTAGCATTTCTTTGGGGCTTTCAGGAGTCTGATGCGGGAATGATAAGGAAGGGATGGCAGAGATTGACAAAGGAAAGAGATCATCCATTAGCACTGTGTGTGTGTGTGTCTGTGTGTGTGTGTGTGTGTGTCTTGCAATTCAGCTGGCTTGGAACCTGCAAACCTGCATTCCTATAATTGAGTCTCTCTTGAGATGCCTCTAGGCCACAATAAAAACTTCCTTCTGAGGTGCAGCAGGCTGTCATAGCAAAACCTGGATCTTTTTAGGGGTGCTTCGGAACAACCTTGAAGGGCATTCTTAAGTGAGATCCATAATCCAGGCTAACAAGGAGGCTCAGAGGAAGGTGTATAAGAATCTCCCCTAGTAGCCTCAATGTTCAGGTAAAGTCATGTGGCAAGGGGACAATCCCGATAGCTGAAGGCATCCAGAGGAAGTGAAATCTACACATGCTCAGAAGTACTGGGCTTATCCTGAGAACATATAAAATGGGTGCTGGTGCCCAGCTTTCCTAAGCTCTAGCTGACATCTTTCGTAGCTCTTCCATGCTGGAGAATATGCACTCTGTGTTTTCTCTCCAGTGGCAGAGAGGAATACACGGCCAGCTTGTGGGAGACTGTTGTTTATTTAAGTGTGTGTATGTGTGTGTTTTAAAAAATCCTGCTTCTGAAACAGCTTACAGCTCCTTCCTGCAGGTATCAAGACACAAAAGGAAAACGTATTGGGCTGGAGAAGGGAACAAGCAAATTTGTGTACAAGCCCTTAGTTACCAGCTCTTCTAACAACCAGCTGGGGTGGAAAAGTACAACAAGAACAGGCATGGTCAGTGCCCATTGGGACTGGTAGAGCAGGAGGCAAGAGAAAGTAGTATATTTGGGAGAAGCCTAGCTGTTAGCCTTTCAGAGGGGCAAATCAGTCACTGAATCCTGCAAAGCACCACCTAGCCAAACTCAGGCCACAGGATCCTGGGAGCAAGGAACTGTTCTGCAGGCATGAGCCTTTTCCACTGGTTTAAATGATGGTATTCAGCTCCCCCTTCTGGCCACAAGAGCAATGAAAGCTCATTGAAAGGAAATGCTTGCATCACCAAACAATTAGGGCAGTGACAGAAAATGTTGCAGATCAAGCTTTACCTGATGAGCTCCTGGAATAAACCTGCAGACATTTGCATATATGGATCAAACCAAGAGTTCTGAGGGGAAAGGCCCGCTGCCAGATGGGCCAGATACTCACAACAAGTTTCCAACTGGTCAGACTTTATTCAGTAATGTGTTACAGGATAGTTCACAGAGCCTGCGCGAGATCTCCATTAGGACGCACACTATATAAGCAAGATAAATCTCAACTTGGCTCTTTCACTATCTTAGCAGCCATCTTCTGCCACCCCATCGCCTCGCCACCCCTCATTCAACCACAGTATTTGGAAAAACTTACCCAACCTAATTCCTCTCCCCCCCCCACCGGTATATGCATAACCCTCCTTGTGCCCTCCTGCGGGAGGCAGTGGAAGACAGGAGTGCCTGGCGTGCTCTGGTCCATGGGGTCACGAAGAGTCGGACACGACTGAATGACTAAACAACAACAACCTTCCTTATCTGGAGCTTTTTCTTACTTTAACAGTCAACATGAGGCTCCTCCTAAACTGGTCCTTACCAGTATTGTGGTCAAGCCACACTTTTGCATATATGTGGTGCTGGCCTCCCTGATGATGGGTTTTTGTAGAATTTCCGCCTCACCCATAAAGAACGGTGTGTGGAAGGACAAATATAAACCCACCCCTATTTGACTACTGTTGCATGAATGATATGTTACACATTGTCAGCAGGGCCGGCTCTAGGTATAGTCCTGGTGGTGCGGGGCTGCAGGGCTCCAGGCTGGCAGGCGGGGCGCTGCGCGGCAAAGCCGTGCGGAAGCCATGCTGCACACTGCGAGGGCGGGGGCGCCGGAGCAATCTCCGCGCCTCAGCGCCAGGGCGCCTGACCTGCTCGAGACAGCCCTGATTGGCAGCATTTGGGGCTTTTTAGTTTAGAGAAAAGGTGAGTCAGTGGAGACATGACAAGAGAAATATACAACTATGCATGGCAAGGGGGAAAGTGGATTGAGACAAGTTTGTTTCCCTCTCTCTCTCTCATAACACAAGAACCCTTGGACATCCAATAAAGCTGAATAGTGGAAGATTTAGGACAGATAAAAGAAAGTACTTCTTCACGCACCACATGGTTAAACTATGGAACTCACTCCCACTGGTGGCAGTAAGGGGCCCTGACAGCTTAGATGGCTTAAAAAGAGGATTGGAGAATTTCAGGAAGAAAATCAATGGCTACTAGTCACGATGGCTATGCTCTGCCCCCCCCCCCACAGCCATGCTTCTGAATACCAGTTGCTGGAAGCCACAGGAGGGGAGAGTGCCGGATTTGCTACAGTTTGGCACCATTTTTGAGTGAATTGGATAATGTCAGATTTTTGCTGAAATTGCGACTGTGCGGGTTAGTGATTTTTTTAAAAAAAATGTTTTTCCGTATGATCACAATTTCACTAAAAATCTAACGTTATCCAATTCACTCAAAAATGGGGTGAAACTGTTGAAAATTCTCCCAGGTCAGGGGTCTGCCAGGGGTCAGCAGGGAGTCTGACAAGGTAGTGCCAGGGCTTAGGGAGGCTGGCCGAATCAGGGTTGCTGGCGGTTCAGAGCATCTCTCAGAAGGTGGTGTTGAGCCAGGAGAGGCAGTGCATGAGGTTGGGGGTGCTGACAGCTCAGGGCGCCAAGAGGGAAGGTCCAGAGGGTCAGACCAGAGTGCTGTGGAAGGGGAGGTGTCTGTGGCCAAAGGACCTGCTCAGCAGTTGAGCAGTTCAGTAGGGAAGGGTAATATCCCCGTCCCCTCTCCGCAGGAACGCAGGGGAGAAAAGCTCTGAGAGTGGAGGAGGAGACTCAGGGCGCCAAGGCTACTTTGCTGGAGGCGGTCCCAGCGAGTGCCACTTCCGGATTCTGACTCAGACTGAATAGTCATGGACTTTTTCACTCCGTTTGTACATACTGTAGTTGTAAATAAAGCCATGTAAAAATTACTCAAGGCAGCCGTGAATCGTTACTCGTGAGAAAGCATCCTGAGCACCCTCACACCTGCCCAGGGCTGCGGCCTGCCCAGGAACATGTCTGATCTTCTTCGTGCCAAATGCAAAAGTAAAAGCTATACACCAGCATACAGTACTGGTGTGTATGACAGACATGTGACACACACCAGTCTCACGCCTGCCTTTAAGGTGGATTGGAAATCTTAGCAGATACAGCTGTTGTTAGTAACTCAGAGAAGGTTTGGGAACCTTCAAGCTTCTAAGAGGTCCAAGGTTTAACCTCAGAGGATGCCGAGCCATGGTTAAATGCCATGAAGGTTGAACTTGATTCCTTAGAGAGGAACAAGACATGGGAACTAGTTCCCAGCCTGCCCAGGCCACAAAAGATTTACAAAGTTCAGTTATTGCAAGAAGTTTTTCAGTGTTAATTTTACGCATTTTTTAAAATCACCATGGTATTTAACAATAATATCTTATGTCCTTTAGAGGAGAAATTGTGAATTGTAGAATTTTAAATACCCATCATCATCCTTGGCTTCTCTCAATTTTGTTTATAACACTATTCCATTTTCTTCTAGTTGTGAGGGTGGGGGGTGGGGAGGGGCCTCACAAGCGGAGTAGCATAGGGCCTCTCTTCATCAGGTCCCAGAGCTGGCTGGCTGCCTTTTCCGTTCCGCCTGACATTTAAGCTTCTCTGTTCCCCATTAATCTCCATAGCCAAAGCCTCCCATTTCATTAAAAGGCACTGGCGCTGCATGTTCGGCCCCTAAGCCAGGCCCAATGAGGAGGTCTCCAAGCATCCAGGTTTTGAGCAAGGGGTGTGTGTGTGTGTGTGCTTTTCAATGCCTAGTGTTCCCTCATCTGGACTAGGTGGGAGAACCCCTTAGGGCAGAAGGACAGAGCTCTGGAGCCCAGTGGGGCTGGCTGCTGGGCCCTTTAATCCTTCCACAAAGTCTCTTCCATGGGGCTGACCGCGAGCCTGCTCTCCATTTTCTTGGGGGCCTTTTCCTTTGTCTGCACCGTGGGCGCCATGTGCACAGACTGCTGGCAGGTAAGAAGAGCGAGCCGTTTCCCTTGCCACTCTTCAGAAAGGGCCTGGGAGGGGCTCCTGATTGGTTGGTTGGTTGGGTGCCAGGAATAAGACATGTGCTCCAAATGCCCCTGTTTGCCATATTTCTTTGTCCCTTTCTCGGGATGAGGGCTCAGAGAGGGAAATCACTGCCCCTGATTCTTGCCTTTTACAGATGTCTTGTTAAAACTCTGCTTGTGGCCATGCTTCAGGGTTCAGCTTCCTCTCCAAGGGGTTTCTAGAATGGGGAGGGACAACTGCTGGTCCCTAATTTCGTCTATAGAATACTGGAGGGGAATAGAAGGGAATGGGAAGGGCTAGGGGTTAATGTAGGTCTACGATTTCATTGCCTTGTGCATAATTGGGCTTTTCGTTCCCTTAGGGATCAGGGAGTTGGGGTATGTGTTAGTTCCTAAGGGTTTAAGCAGAGTTAGTGGGAATCTTAAAGGGGTTAGTTGCTTCCAGGGGTGCTGCTAGGTATTTTAAAGCATTTGAAATTGAGGCACAGGCCCATGACCCAGATTTGCATCAGATTTTCATATGCTCATTTATAAAAGTCTTTGGGCAATTTATGAGGGCATGTAATTGGAGGGGTGGTGGTGGAGGAATTTTGTCATTGCTGTGCTTTGTAAGTAAGTGGTACGAGGTTTTTTTTTTTAAAAAAAAAAGCTCATAAAACCTTGAGAACTTCCTCATAAAATTCCCAGAATGATGTACAGATGAGCCAATATTATCATAGTTACTTTATTAAAATTACAACCCATCCCTCCAGATGTTATCCATCTGCTAGTACCTATTACTGAGGCTGTGGCATTGGCAGCATAGATTTAAAGCACATGTATCTTTCCTCTCAAAAGAAATAAGCCTGGGAATTGTAGTTTGTTAAGAACTGTAAACCACAGTTCCCAGAATTCTTTGTGGGAAGGAAATGCTTAAGATGCATGGTGCATGCATAGTCTCTGCTATGATTTAGTTGCCAACAGATTGCCCTATCTTAGCTGCTGCATCGCCAGGGCCGGCTCTAGGGGAAGGCTGGGTGGCGTGAGGCGGCAGGGCACTGGGGCGGCAGGGGGTACCGTGTGGCAAAGCCGTGCGGAAGCCGTGCTGCACGCTGCACCCGCCTACTAGGGCGGGGGCACTGGAGCAATCTCTGCACCACAGCGCCAGGGCGCCCGACATGCTTGAGACGGCCCTGTGCACCGCTTCAACTGAACTGGTGTCTTAAGTGTTTTAGCCCTGAGTGGTCCATCTTTTGAGGACCAGTAACTGATGGCGCTGTGGTTAAACCACTGAGCCTAGGGCTTGCTGATCGGAAGGTCGGCAGTTCAAATCCCTGTGAAGGGGTGAGCTCCCGTTGCTTGGTCCCAGCTCCTGCCAACCTAGCAGTTCGAAAGCACGTCAAAATGCAAGTAGATAAATAGGAGCCGCTACAGCGGGAAGGTAAACGGCATTTCCATGTGCTGCTCTGGTTTGCCAGAAGCGGCTTTGTCATGCTGGCCACGTGACCTGGAAGCTATACGCCGGCTCCCTCGGCCAATAATGCGAGATGAGCGCGCAACCCCAGAGTCGGTCACAACTGGACCTAATGGTCAGGGGTCCCTTTACCTTTACCTTTAACTGATCTGAAGGTCCTTTGCCCCTGCCTTCCCTTCCTCCCATCTCTTCCAGGTGAACAGCAAAGGTTCTGTGGTCCTCAGCATGCGTTGCCGAGGCCTATGGGGAGAGTGCGTTTGGGACAAGTTTGTCAAAATCTGGACCTGCGATGTCTTCAGCTCTTACCTGAACCCTCATCCCGGTAAATTTCATGTCCCAAATCCGACCCTCGAGCCTGACCAAGCTGCTGTCAAGGACAACCCCCTTTTAAAGACAGCTCCCTGGTTGGCACAGCAGCAGTGGCAGGCAATGGACCTTGACACGGTTGGGCAGGGAAGCGAATGGGAGGCATTGTCCAAACGCTGGGATGTCTGCACTGAGTGCAGCAAACTGGTTCTGCTGCTGCAGAATCACTAAATTGGTTTTTCTTGGCTGTGCACATGCAGTACTATGACTTTCCCACAGGGGGCAATCAAGGCTGTGTGAAAAAAAGATAATTACTGGTCTGTGCCAAGTGGCTGGCTTCTGACCACAGGATGCTGTTGGTTGGTAAACTGATACGGTACCTCCCTTTCACTTCCTCTTCTTCATTCATAACTTGCCACGGCCCCAGGAGATCGCTGGGGCTCTAGAAATCCATTATTTCACACCCACAAACAGAATTCCTGGTTTTTTCAGTTCTTCTCCTGCTTTTTGGGTTTTCAGTTTACTGGCATCATTTCTCTATGGGACAAAGGGGCTGCCAGTCACTACAAATCAGCATTGTGAACAGTCTGTGGAACTCACTGCCACAGGGTGATTGGAAGGTCAACAGAATATTTGTGTGTTTTATTTATTTTTCTAAATATTAAGAATTTGGGGCTTTATTAGCACAGGCTCTGGGGATGGCCATTAGCTTATATGGCTTTTTTTTAAAAAAAAATCTACCTGGAACCATGCTAGTTTGGAATGGAGCCACCACATTCAGGACAGTCTACCTTTGACTTTCAGGTGACTGTGCCTTTATACTCTGGTCCGGAGCATCCATAGGTTGTCTGCTGTTGGAGGCGAAATGTTAGAAAAAGGAGCTCCTGGTCAGATTTGAGAAGGCTTTGTCCGTAAGATCACTCCACATTTTAGCCATGGGGTGCTGAGAGTACCGGTAATTGAGAGGACGAAGCTCCAGTCTAGAACTTGCTCTAAGGCAGGTGCTTTCAATGATGACTCACTGCGCTGGCCAGGGCTGATGTAGTCAAAAACATGTCTTTTTACTTTTTAAAATCATTTTTCTTGGTTTTACAAATACAAAGTACAAATATATACATATCAATATAAAGAGATTCTCTGAATCTCGAGATTTTCCCCCATCCCCTCCATGGGGTCTCATTTTAAACATCTACAACTGCATATTCATCCATTCTCCATTTTTTATATCAAAGCATATTGTCCATAGTAATTTTTACATTGCAAGTGAATCAAAATCCTGCTCTTGTTTCCATTTGCTTACAATGGTCTCCTAAGTAACTTATAATTTTTTCCCATTCTTTTATAAAGGTTTTATCCTCTTGGTTTCTAAGTTTTGCAGTCAGCTTTGCCATCTTAGTCCATCAGCTTGGTTTGCCATTCTTCTCTGGTAGGGACTTTGTCTTCTAGACAGAGGGCCTTCTCGGTAGTGGCACCCGCCCTGTGGAATGCCCTCCCATCAGATGTCAAAGAGAAAAACAACTACCAGACTTTTAGAAGGCAGCCCTGTTTAGGGAGGCTTTTAATGTTTAATAGATCACTGTGTTTTATTTTTCTGTTGGAAGCCGCCCAGAGTGGCTGGAGAAACCCAGCCAGATGGGCGGGGTATGAATAAATTATTATTATTATTATTATTATTATTATTATTATTATTATTATTATTATTATTATTTCCAGCTCTAGGGCTAATAACATCTGGGCAGCTGTTGTTCCATACGTAAAAAGTATTTTCTGCTCCTTTGGTATGTCGGTACCTGTAATTCCTAATAAAAAATGCTTCTGGTTTCTTAACCAAAGTTATTTTAAGCACCCCCCTCCCCCAATTTCATTATATATCATCTCCAACCTGGTGCTTCCACATGTTTTGGACTATATGTTTCTTTCTGCTTTTTGTAGTCCAAAACATGTGGAAGCACCAGGTTGGAGGAAGACTCCTGTATGATTTGCTGCCTCACGGTCAGAGACAGGATACTGGGACAAAGAACCCCTGCCCCCCCCAATACAAAGCAGACCCTGCAGTTCCATATTTAACAGTTCCATAATGATCTTGTCCGCACTCAAAACCAAGCTGGTGTGTTCCTGGTCGCTGGGGCTTGACCTATGTATCTTCTTGCAGGGGCTATTATCATTGCAAGAGCCTCGCTCATCACATCCGCCATCGCAGGGGCTGCAGCCTTTCTCTGCCTCCTCTCAGGGTGTCGATATTTCCGCTGCTTCCAAGAGGCCACGGCCAAGTGGCGCTGCCTTTGTCTCTCCACGGGATGCTATCTCTTTGCAGGTATGTCCGCCGCCAAAGACCAGAGGCTTCCAAGACAAGAGCCCTCTCCATGAGACAAAAGCAATTCCCCACAGTGCCGAGGGACAGGTAAAACCCATGCAAGCTGGCTCGTGCCTCTTTTTGGTTGCAATGTCATTGATGTGCCCTGCCATTGGGCAAAGAGAGGCACCTGCCTCAGTCGGCAGAATCTGATGAGCCACAGGTCCTCTGCCTTAGTCACTCCCCTTGAGCCTTCCCATGATACATACCTAGATCAGGCTGAAAAATTCCTTATTGCAGGAAAAAGTGGGGAAGCATGCCTAGACCCATGGGATATTGTTGTATGTGACCCCACTTTCTGAGTGGCGAGAGATTCCAGCATTCACCCAGAGTTTGGTTGCCTTGGAATGAAGGACATTGGAGACTGTGGCGTCTTTAGAGTTTTATTTAGACATATGAGCAAAGGATAGAGGAGCTTGTGGCTTGGACACTCCAGCAGGTCTTGCTTCCACATTAGGGTTCCAGGGAAGCCCCACGCCACAACTCATGGGTCCAGCACAGAGCAAGACATGCCTCTATGTCTCCAGCTTCCAGTATCAGCCAAAACACACAAACATACTTGCTTACACAGCCCTGTGTATGTAAGAGTAGGATTTTTACAGCTTCAGAGCAGCTCACGTTTCATGGTTCTCTTT